>NC_060127.1:175303361-177803361 GCF_021461395.2 Schistocerca americana | reverse complement strand
AAAGGACAAGCCAAACACACACACTGTAAAATGAACATTAACAACAAAGAATGATGGCCAAACTTGAAGGACGCATGCGCGTAGAAAAAGCCAATACACTATGTGATCGAAAGTATCCTCGCACGAATTAGTGGACAGTAGAGCGCTGAGTCTTCCCCTTCGCCTTTTAGGGCGGCTTGAACCCTGCTGGGGGCACTTTCAGTGACGTGTCTCGGAGTGGGGGAGTGCCGCGCCATTTTTCCTCAAGAGCTCAAACGAGAGAAGATGGTGTCTGGAGCGAAGTCAACATTCTAACTCATCCTGCAGTTGTTTTACTGGGTTCAGGTTGGAACTCTGTGCAAGCCTATCCGTTTCAGGAATAATAGTGTCCACGAACCATTGCATTACACTTGTCATGGTGACTCAATCATCGTCTTCCAACTGCTCGTCTATTGTACGCATAATGTTGTAGTGGTCCACATTTAACGTTTTCTGGAGCACAATACGGAGACCACGAAAACCGCCCCCATACCGTAACACCGCCCCCTCCGGACTTCACTGTGGGCACTAATCGTGTTGGCAGGCAACATTCTTCAACCATACTCCAAACTCAGACCATTCCTTCGGATTAGCGCAGAATATAGCATGATTCATTACTTCCAATTACTTTTTTTCGAGTCATCCACGGTCCACGTCCACCTCAAGCATCGCTTAGCTGTACAGAAATTTTTGGCCTATTAGGAGCTGCTCGACAGTCGTATCTCATTTCAGCTTCCTACGCAGTCATTGTGCTAAATGGTCCGCTGGTAATTCTTGTGACAGAGAGGTACTGTCGAGCATTTGCAAAGGTTGGTTGTAAAAATATCGCTTGAGATCAGAGAACTGAATCACTTGAGGGTTCCAGTCACTATATGAGATGTGGTCTTGGTTCGTGTTTCCAAATCAGTATCACATCGTCAGCAATCAACCTGTGCAGCTTTGGAAGGGTTGAAATGTTCCTGATGGATCTGCACCCAGGTGATATCCAATTACTAACCCTCTTCGAAGTTACTTAGCTCTCCTGACCAACCCGTCCTTCTGTTACTGTAACTCTACTGACAACTCAATACCCACCGTTTCCTTTTACACTGGTGTGTCAGCCACTAGTGACACCTAGCGGTCAATATCACATTTCAATTGGGTGTCCGGATATTTTTGACCAGATATTACGTAAAAGGTGGACATGTATTGAGATACCGTAAGTGCCGTATTAGACCTTATTTTCTCACGAAGTGGCGAGATGACAGTGGTTCTTCACAACACAAAACCGTCAATATATTTAGTGTTAGTAATGGTGCTTTTGTTGAAGTCTAACGCGTACATGTTTCCCACCAAGAAGAATGACGTAAACAATACGAAACTTGACGACCTTTTTGGCAAAATGCGAGAAGTGTTTGGTCTCAATAAGACTTCCATTACAGTTGCAAAAGGCTGAATTTAACGTATAAAACTAAGTTTGGTTTTACACTACATATAGCTTACATTCATGCTGGACGTTACCAACATTGGATGAACAGTGTGTTACGCTGTGCAGGATCTTAGGTCAATATTACTTATCACAGCTTCCAGTATTTTCACCACCAAATCGGACATAGCCGGAAAAAAAATTCCTGATCACTGAAGGAGACCGGTGCAACCAACAGGTAGTTCCGTCTGGATGGTGATGACGGAGTTCACGTAGGTGACCAGCAGATTAGTCTGAAGATGGAAGACTTCACTTCCGAAACGAGCCAGTTTTAATGTGGTCAGATTATGCATATGCTTAACATAAGTGTGGTAGAGCTGAAATATTATGTCTACTTCTCTTTCAAGTAATACAGGGTGTTACAAGAGGGTACGGCCAAACTTTCAGGAAACATTCCTCACACAAAAATAAAGAAAAGATGTTATGTGGACATGTGTCCGGAAACGCTTAATTTCCACGTTAGAGCTCATTTTAGTTTTGTCAGTATGTACTGTATTTCCTCGATTAACCGCCAGTTCGCTCAATTGAAGGAAGGTAATGTTGACTTCGCTGCTTGTGTTGACTTGCGACTCATTGCTCTACAGTACTAGCATCAAGCACATCAGTACGTAGCATCGACATGTTAGTGTTCATCACGAACGTGGTTTTGCAGTCAGTGCAATGTTTACAAATGCGGAGTTGGCAGATGCCCATTTGATGTATGGATTAGCACGGGGCAACAGCCGTGGCGCGGTACGTTTGTATCGAGACAGACGTCCAGAACGAAAGTGTCTCGACAGGAAGATGTTCGAAGCAATTGATCGGCGTCTTAGGGAGCACGGAACATTCCAGCCTATGACTCGCGACTGGGGAAGACCTAGAACGACGAGGACACCTGCAATGGACGAGCCGGCCGCGGTGGTCTAGCGGTTCTAGGAGCGCAGTCTGGAACCGCGCGACTGCTACGGTCGCAGGTTCGAATCCTGCCTCGGGCATGGATGTGTGTGATGTCCTTACTTAGGTTTAAGTAGTTCTAAGTTCTAGGGGACTGATGACCACGGATGTTAAGTCCCATAGTGCTCAGAGCCATTTGAACCATTTTTTTGCAATGGACGAGGCAATTCTTCGTGCAGTTGACGATAACCCTAATGTCAGCGTCAGAGAAGTTGCTGCTGTACAAGGTAACGTTGACCACGTCACTGTATGGAGAGTGCTACGGGAGAACCAGTTGTTTCGGTACCACGTACAGCGTGTGCAGGCACTATCAGCAGCTGATGGCCTCCACGGGTACACTTCTGTGAATGGTTCATCCAACAATGTGTCAATCCTCATTTCAGTGCAAATGTTCTCTTTGCGGATAAGGCTTCATTCCAACGTGATCAAATTGTAAATTTTCACAATCAACATGTGTGGGCTGACGAGAATCCGCACGCAATTGTGCAATCACGTCATCAACACATATTTTCTGTGAACGTTTGGGCAGGTATTGTTGGTGATGTCTTGGTTGGGCCCCATGTTCTTCCACCTACGCTCAATGGAGCACGTTATCATGATTTCATACGGGATACTCTACCTGTGCTGCTAGAACATGTGCCTTTACGACACAACATGTGGTTCATGCACGATGGAGCTCCTGCACATTTCAGTCGAATTGTTCGTACGCTTCTAAACAACAGATTCGGTGACCGATGGATTGGTAGAGGCGGACCAATTACATGGCGTCCACGCTCTCCTGACCTCAACCCTCTTGACTTTCATTTATGGGGGCATTTGAAAGCTCTTGTCTACGCAACCCCGGTACCAAATGTAGAGACTCTTCGCGCTCGTATTGTGGACGGCTGTGATACAATACGCCATTGCCCAGGGCTGCATCAGCGCATCAGGGATTCCATGCGACGGAGGGTGGATGCATGTATCCTCGCTAACGGAGGACATTTTGAAGATTTCCTGTAATAAAGTGTTTGAAGTCACGCTGGTACGTTCTGTTGCTGTGTGATTCCATTCCACGATTAATGTGATTTGAAGAGAAGTAATAAAATGAGCTCTAACATGGAAAGTAAGCGTTTCCGGACACATGTGCACATAACATATTTTTCTTTCTTTGTATGTGAGGAATGTTTCCTGAAAGTTTGGCCGTACCTTTATGTAACACCCTGTATAACACCGAGTGAAGCAACTGAGTAGCGTCTAGTTCCTGGATGATGAAGGGCAGTCTTGCCTCCTCTGGTGAGGTGAGTAGCAGCAGCTGCAGCTGAGGACTCACCTGAGAGGGTCTCGCGGAGGAGCAGCGCGGCTCGCCGCCTAGTGCCAGCCTCCCAGCTCGAACGTCTTCTCGAAGACGATGGGCTTCGGGACTGCGACGGGGACGGGGTGGGCCACGGGCACCGCCACTGGCTTGTGGATGAAGTAGGGGACCGGCTTCGCCACTGGCACCTGTGCGAAAAAAGTCACCACGTCCGTCACGTACGGAAAACCCTCCACCACGCACTTACTTGGACAGCTGGTTCCTTCGCAGAGCTTGGGAGTTCCCGTAATTGACGCAGATGTTCTTCGAGATAACACCAGACTTTAACCAGTAGAAAAAGGTGGGCTTTAATTCAGAGGTTACAGGGAGTAGAAGAATAAGGTTAGGTTAGGTTAGTGGTGTTTAACGTCCCGTCGACAACGAGGGCATTAGAGACGGAGCGCAAGCTCGGGTTAGGGAAGGATGGGGAAGGAAATCGGCCGTGCCCTTTCAAAGGAACCATCCCGACATTTGCCTGAAACGATTTAGGGAAATCACGGAAAACCTAAATCAGGATGGCCGGAGACGGGATTGAACCGTCGTCCTCCCGAATGCGAGTCCAGTGTGGAAGAATAAGGCCTCTGGCAGTTGACTCTTAATATAAACAAACAGGCAGGAAGAGCCATCACAAACACTCGAAGCAGACTCATCCATAAAATATCTAGCAGAATGTATACGGACCGCTATTAAATAGAACGACCACATAAAGCTAATCGCAGGTAACACAGATGCCAGGCCAACATTCATTCCAGGAAACGCCAGGAAATGTAGTACTCCTGGAAAGGAAGCTAATAACTGTCGTTCGACCAATACTTGAATACTGCTCGACAGTCTTGGATCTATACCAGATACGACTGATAGAAAAAAAACAGAGAAAATTGAAAGAAGAGCAGCGCGTTTAGTAAGCGTGAAAGCAGCACGGAAATTCTCAGCCAGCCGCAGTTGCAGAAGCTGCAAGAGAGGTGTTCTGCATCAAGGTGTGCCTTACGGTTAAAAGGTCCCCAGTTCGAGTCTCGGTCCAGCACATAGTTTTAATCTGCCAGGAAGCTTCATATCAGTGCACACTCCGCTGCAGAGTGAAAATTTCATTCTGGCACAAATATATCATTTCCTCCTAACTGCATCTCTAAAACACCATGAAGGGAAAAACTGAGAGCCATTCTGGCACAAATGTATCATTTCCTTCTAACTGCACCTCTAAAACACCATGAAGGGAAAAACTGAGAGCTTCTATTTCACACGAAAGGCTAACGCAATGGCTCTTCCTGCGAGAGATGATGAGAGAGGAGAATTGTTACATTCTGGTAAAAGGCGAATAAGGGGAAGAATGCTGTTGTTCGATGTATATGAGCCTGTACCAGGAAAGGTATCCGAATTCACGCACCAGTCTTTTGGAAACAGATATTTAATTACAGAAGCCATTTATGACTGGATCATTGTATTATGGGAAAGCGAGTAGTACAGAATACAACAGAGACAAAACTGGAGACCTTTAAAATGTTAAATTTCTACTATTAAGAATAGTTACAGGAATATATGACGCAAAAACTTTCCCCAAAAGGAGGAACTGACTAGTGACATACATCTCAAAACATCCAAGGAATAGTACCAGTGGTAGGGGAAGGAGCAGTTGAAGTGAAGAACGATATGATACAATAGCAAGAGAAGACGAGGAACGAAGTTCACAGAAAACCTATGTGGTATCAGAAGGTGGGACATTTTAGTGAGCTGTCAGGTCATACACGTAATAGGTGTATAGGTGCTGGCAGGAAGAGTAGAGGGTAGAGGATGAAAAGGAGTTATCAAAGAAGCAAGGTCTAGTAGTCATGCAGTTGTGAAATGATAAGGCAGAATTTAAGGCGAGTGGTAGGTATCATTTTCCAACAATCTTCAAGTATGTCCTATTCACAACTGTATGTCTACTACACTACTATACTTGATAACTCCTTTTCATCTTCCACATGTACAGTTTTTTCCCTCTACTCCACCTGCCAGCGGCCATACAACTCGTATGTGGGTGAAATGACAGCTCATTAATTGTCCCATCTTCTGCATGTTTACTACATCTATCACACCTGATAACTCCTTTGCATCTTCCACAGCTACAGCTTTTCCCCTCTACTCCACCTGCCAGCGGCCATACACCTCGTACGTGGGTGAAATGACAGCTCATTAATTGTCCCATCTTCTGCATGTCTACTACATCTATCATACCTGATAACTCCTTTTCATCTTCCACAGCTACAGCTTTTCCCCTCTACTCCACCTGCCAGCGGCCATACACCTCGTACATGGGTGAAATTACAGCTCATTAATTGTCCCATCTTCTGCATGTCTACTACGTCTATCATATCTGATAACTCCTTTTCATCCTCCACAGCTACAGCTTCTGCCCTCTACTCCACCTACTAGCAACCATACACCTCGTACGTGGGTGAAATGACAGCTCATTAATTGTTCCATCTTCTGCATGTCTACTACATCTATCATACATGATAACTACTTTTCACTTTTCATCCTCCATAGCTACAGCTTTTCCCCTCTTCTCCACCAGCCAGCGGCCATACAACTCGTACGTGGGTGAAATGACAGCTCATTGATTGTCCCATCTTCTGCAGACTTCATTCCTCATCTACCCAGTCGGAGGACTGACGAGTACCTGTGAGGGAGGGTACTTACCGCTACAGGCTGAGGTACCGGCACAGGGTACGGCCTGTCCACGTGTACAGGGACTGGCCGGTCCACAGCGACTGGGTACGGCTTGGGTACGGCGACGGCGTACGGCTTGGGGACTGGTACAGCATATGGTGCTGGGACAGCCACGGGCACGTGCTTCTCCACGGTTACGGGGTACGGTGCTGGTACGGGAACTGGGACCTGTGCCACAGAAAGAAACACACATCGTCAACCCCTCTTCAGCACCACCATGTCAGTTCATCTGCTTACGTGGACTTACAGGTTTGGTGGTAGTTGCTTGGGGTGCTAAATGAACGCACCAGATACATATCTACAATCTTGTGTCTCTATAACCTTTCATTTTTCACAGTCCATGCATTAAGAAAATTGCTCTACGTGCTATATGAGTGAAAAGTCAGAAACATAGAGTATGATGCATCACAGGTGTCTCAAAAGTGAAGCGTACTAATGCGATGAATTAACCTACTGGCATGAAGTAACACTGCATGCCCTGACTCCTAGGCATTGCCTACCAGGAACTCCCTCTTAAGTTTTTTGCTAAATGAGGTCTCCTCTGGATCCATTGCTAGTCTGATACCCCAGTAGGACAGGATATGGTGGAGAGTGTTTCATCCACACAATGCGGTTTGTCTCAGCAGCTATACTCAGTATACTTACTAATTAATGTGTAGGGGATATATACTTGAACAAATTAAATTCACTACCTAATTCCCGAAGATGATGCACTATTGCCCGTCTTCTATATCATCTACTGACAACAGCACCTTGGATGCTGTATGGAGGGGCATCTGATCATCACATTGCTGTCCCAGGTATTGTTTGCTTTATGAACCTTGGAGCTATCGCTTGTAAGTAAAATAGCTCATCCCTTGGCATGTCAGAACCAACAAGAGCAGTGCAGTAGTAGAACTACACCATGGCTTAACATGCTGCAGCCAGATTAATTTACAATTCCATTACTAAAGGCATACATTGTACTCATACAAATAAAAACAACATATTTCTGAAAGACCCTTAAATGTTATTAAAGCTCTGAAATAAACACATTTGTTGAATTATGATAGATGCACAGAAAATCGTAAGCGGTTAACAGTATGTGGATGAAGTTATGGGAGCAGCCTTACTTTTTCACTACAGTATTGGTGTTAATGGGCGCCATAACTACTCAAAAAGGGGAAACAGTCTTACTTTATAAGTACAGGTTTGGTGTTAACAGATACTGTAACCACTCAGAAAGCAAATGCACAACTGTATCCATGAAAGCAATTGGATACCAACTGGAAATAGACAGAAAATTGTTCAACAGCTCGTGACATTTAAATGTGTTGATACATATTATCGAACAGTAGAAATGTCGAAAAAGAGGTTAGAGAACAAGCAGCAAAACCAAACAAAGTGGCATGGTGTTTAAATACTGCAACTTGAAAGAAAACATCTTGAAAAATAATTAGACCAGTTATGATATACACAGTTGAGGCCATTTCTGAAACATCAGTAACTAGAAGTTTTTGGAAAGCTGGGAATTGAAAGTTCTGTGGAGGATTGCAAGGAAGACAGAGATACAGAAGTGAAAGCATTAGAAAAGAAACTGGACTCGGTTAATGAGTGTGTGCATAAAAGAATGCGTGAATAGCACAGACACTTAGACGTGACTGATGAACAGGAGATTGCGAAAATCGTATGACATAAATCACTAGCTACTATATGGAATATAGGTTGCCCAAGGAAAAGAACTCAAGGTAGAACATAATGACGAAAATGCGCTTTAGCCTGGGAAGAAAGAAGGAAGAACAAACCGGAGCGGTGTGCTGCCAGAGTACATCATGGCGTGGATAATGTAGCATGTTGTGAGGTACCTGCTTGGTGATGGTGGTGTGCACAGAGACGCCGGGCTCGAACACAGCTGCTGGGAGAGGAGCTGGAAGGGCTGGACCAGCGGCAGCGACAGCGCCAGCTGGTGCCGCAACACCAGCCAGTGCTGAACCCACTCCATAGCCGCCCAGTGTTCCGTACTCCAGGGCGCCGAAGTCTCCCAGACCGAAGAGGCCGCGCTTGTCGTGCCTCTTGCTCGCCACCTGTTGCTGCTGCTGCTGCTGCTCCTCACACAGCACTGCGCCTGCTAGCGCCAGCACCACCACCTGTGAGGAAGGTCACTGCGTTACGAAAGCTCGGTGCTCATTCACAACCATCAGAGATTGATGAAGCTGGCTTCACCACTGTAAGCCCCTTACCTTTATATTGGCTGATGTTTCTGTTCCAGAAGCAAACTATGTTGCTTGACGACTGCTAAGGAACAACTGACACGTGCTGAGGAAAAACAACTAACAATTGCTACAGAACTTCCGATCAATAGCAAAAGGAAATGAAGTGAAGCTTGTGCACAAACGCAGGGTACACATTCGACAGTTAACGCAGTACAGTGTTTGATGAAGCTTGTTGTCTATTGCAGATGAGCAGCTGGACGACTCAGAGGCAGTCAGTGTCACTTCTGTGGCCACAGTAATGGCTGTGTCCGAAAGTGTCGTCTCGCATTTAAAAAAGGCCACTGAATGTGGAAAATGAAAATGATCATATGGTGTCAGTGGCCGGGAATTCCCAGGAGGGAAGTTCGGCCGCCGAGTGCAGGTCTTATTGAGTGCAACGCGACATTGGGAGAATTGTGCGTCGACAATGGGGATGAAATGATGATGGGGACAGCACAACACCCAGTCCCTAAGGGGAGAAAATCTCTCACCCCAGCGGGAATCAAACCCAGGCCCCCATGCATGGCAATACAATAGACAGTCCAGCTAGTGGGGTGGACACTGAAGGTGGAAATGCTATGCAAAGCCATGTTGCTGGTCACAGACAGACCACCACACCGCAAGAGGATCGATACGCAGCCCTGGTGGCGAAAAGGAACAGACATCTCGTTCCTATGCAGATGGCTGCAAATCTTTCAACTGCTGCAAGAGTTACATGCATCCCGGTTTAACCACACCATCATTGACGAAATGTTCGTTGGTGTAGGTAGCCTGTTGGTTCGGGTCAGCAGCAGTGGCCTAGAGTGATATTTTCAGACGAAACCACAACACTGTGATATGTGATTTTGGCCACCAGTTAGTCTAATGAGAAAGGGTAACACTTTACACACTACAGAATGTTCACGAACATCATCGGTATGGGCTAGGCGTTATGGTGTTGGCACACATTATGCGCGCTATGACACTACCTTGGTGAACGCCGGATATTACTTCTGTTTTACTAAATGAATTTCCGTCTATTACTCCGAACTGTGACCTTTGTGACAGGAAATCACGAATCCAGTCGCACAACTAAGGCGATATTCCATGGGAACGCAGTTTGGTTAGACGACGCTTGTGAGGAACTGTGTCGAAAGCCTTCCAGAAATCTAAAAATATGGAATTAATTTGACATGCTGGTGGTGGAAAAACGTTTCACTGCCAGTAATTGGTTGGCAAGGGGAGAAGAGATCGTAGCATAAAGTTCATGATCAGCAGACTTAGCACCAGTGTCTTGATTTAAATACCAAACCTCTCTGCAATGTCTCATGAAGTGAGAGAATGTGACAGTTGATGGTGATCCGTCTGTTGGTTAGGAACCTTAACCTTGATGGCGCCCTTGG
The DNA here is from genome assembly GCF_021461395.2 of Schistocerca americana. Lineage (NCBI taxonomy): Eukaryota > Metazoa > Arthropoda > Insecta > Orthoptera > Acrididae > Schistocerca > Schistocerca americana. The sequence continues at coordinate 177,793,293 of NC_060127.1, read as the reverse complement.
TGCTATTCGGCAGAAGTAGGCTATGTGCCAGCACCTAGTTTTACCCTCTCCCTTCTTTTGTCATCATCATCATCATCGTACAAGAAAACTATTACACTACACTACACTCACACACAATACATACTAGTAGCATTACAAAAGAAGTTGTAAAAGACAGCTGCTTATTGGAAGCAGTCGCAAATATTTACTATCAAAAACGGTCTTGATCACAATTTATTTATTACGGTGACAAGTTTCGACCACTACTGTGGTGATCTTCAGACCAATGGGTAGAAAACTTCAACTGGTAGTAAATGTACCACGAGAAGGAGGTTGATACTCATTGGTTTGAAGATCACCACAATAGTGGTCGATACAGGTCACTGTAATAAATAAATTGTGACCAAGACTGTTTTTGATAATAAATATTTGTAACACTTTGATCGCTGTTGACTCCCACAGTGTATTGAAAATTCGCAAATCTGATTCGGCACTCAGTAAAGCTCATGTACTGTTTTCACTCACCAGGAGTGCGGGACTGTGTCAAATGTGTTCTGAACACGGCGGCAACCTGAGAGCCGATGTCTACAGCGCTGCGGACCTCACAGTGGAACAGAGCGAGTTGTGTTTCGGTCTCTTTGAGGAACCGAGGTTGTTCTTTTTTTTTTTTTAGAGAAGGTTTCTCGTTCTCAAAAATCGTGACAATAGGTGAGCATAAATCTGTCGGCCCTTCGCTAACATTTGCGGAGGGCAAGAGGCAATGCAAGGAACAATGATAGACGGAAAAGTCGACGGCTGAAGCCCTAGAGGAAGCGCACCTTTCCAGTGGATAGACCTTTTTTCACATGATACCTTGCCAATCATGGATGAAGGGTATCAGGCGCATGCCATATTCCTTGACTTCCGGAAAGCGTTTGACTCGGTGCCCCACTGCGGACTCCTAACTAAAAGGTACGAGCATTTGGGATTGCTCCCCAAATATGTGAGCGGCTCGAAGACTTCTTAAGTAATAGAACCCAGTATGTTGTCCTCGATGGTGTTCTTCGGAGGTGAGGGTATCATCTGGAGTGCCCCAGAGAAGTGTGGTAGGTCCGCTGTTGTTTTCTATCTACATAAATGATCTTTTGGATAGGGTGGATAGCAATGTGCGGCTGTTGATGTCGTGGTGTACTGGAAGGTGTCGTCGTTGAGTGACTGTAGGAGGATACAAGATGACTTGGACAGGATTTGTGATTGGTGTAAACAACGGCAGCTAACTCTAAATTTAGATAAATATAAATTAATGCAGATGAATAGGAAAAAGAATCTCGTATTGTTTGAATAGCGCTTGACATAGTCACGTCGATTAAATATTTGGGCGTAACATTGCAGAGCGATATGAAGTGGGACAAGCATCTAATGGCAGTTGTGGGGAAGGCTGATAGTCGTCTTCGGTTCGTTGGTAGAAGTTTGGGAAGATGTGGTTCATCTGTAAAGGAGACTGCTTAAAAAACACTAATACGAGCTATTCGTGAGTACTGCTCCAGCGTTTGGGATCCCTATCAGGTCGGATTGAGGGAGCACGTAGAAACAATTCAGAGGCGGGCTGCTGGTAGGTTTTATCATCACACGACTGTTACGGAAATGCTTCAGGAACTCGGGTGGGAGTCTCTGGAGGAAAGGAGGCGTTCTTTTCGTGAATCGCTACTGAGGAAATTTAGAGAACCAGCATTTGAGGCTGACTGCAGTACAATTTTACTGCCGCCAACTTATATTTCGCGGAAAGACCACAAAGATAAGATAATAGATATTAGGGCCCGAACAGAGGCATATAGGCAATTTTTCCCTCGTTCTGTTTGGGAGTGGAACAGGGAGAGAAGATGCTAGTTGTGGTACGAGGTACCCTCCGCCACGCACCGTATGGTGGATTGCGGAGTATGTATGTAGATGTAGATGTAGATGTAGATCTACATCTAGGGTGGGCTTGCTGCGATAAATCGCCATGGCCAAGAACGAGCAAGTCGTCAAGAGGCGCACCACATGATGTCACCGCGTAGGGTTGGACCAGAGACGGACCAGATGTTCACCGATAGCCTAGCAATGGTCGGATACTGTCAGTGAGCTTTGAATTAGCCGTAGACACTACACACTATCATTGCGTCATAAGCCGGCCGGTGTGGCCGAACGATTCTAGCTGCTTCAGCCGGGAACCGCGCGACCACTACGGTCGCAGGATCCATTCCTGCTTCGGACATGGATGTATGTGATGTCCTTAGGTTAGTTAGGTTTAAGTAGTTCTAAGTTCTTAGGGGACTGATGACCTCAGATGTTAAGACCCATAGTGCCCAGAGCCATTTTTTCGTGGCTTCATATCGAATGCAGTGCAGCGCCGAGGCGGTGTGGACGCTGTCCAGCAGGTGGGAAAGCGCGCCGGGCCGCCTTTCCTCGTTTTCTTCCGCTGGCGAGGCATCAAGGCCCCGGCGTGTCCTTGCTTTCTCCAGCGAGCGTCCGGCCTCGAACCTGACTTACATCGACGAGCGGCCGCCGGGAAAGGTGTTGCGTCACCGCCGCCTTTCATCCAGCACCAGCAGCAGCGGCCGCGCTGTTACGGAACAGGACGGATGAACCTGGCCGCCCACGTGTGCGATGACGCAACGGCGGCTGTGAGGTCGCTTTCCTCCTCAGTGCGTCCTCCAGGTCCACGTGTCTTCAGAGGAAGGTCACCGTGTAAATGCTTTCTGTACTTCTACTGCCCAGCAAGTGGAACGGGTGGAATGACGAGCAAGTAGGCGCTTCATCTGTTGTTGTTGTTGTGGTCTTCAGTCCTGAGACTGGTTTGATGCAGCTCTCCATGCTACTTTATCCTGTGCAAGCTTCTTCATCTCCCAGTACTTACAAGGGAACCTCCCCATCGTACCCCCCTCAGATTTAGTTATAAGTTGGCACAGTGGATAGGCCTTGAAAAACGGAACACAGACCAATCGAGAAAACAGGAAGAAGTTGTGTGGAACTATGAAAAAAATAAGCAAAATATACAAACTGAGTAGTCCATGCGCAAGATAAGCAACATCAAGGAGAGTATGAACTCAGGAGCGCCGTGGTCCCGTGGTTAGCGTGAGCAGCTGTGGAACGACAGGTCCTTGGTTCAAGTCTTCCCTCGAGTGAAAACTTTAATTTTTTATTTTCAGACAATTGTTATCTGTCCGTCTATTATGTTTTCATCACTTTTTTGGGAGTGATTATCGCTTCCACAAGAATACCTAAATCGGGCAAGGTAGAAGAATCTTTTTACCCATTCACCAAGTGTACAAGTTAGGTGGGTCGACAACATATTCTTGTCATGTGACGCACATGCCGTCACCAGTGTTGAATAGAATATATAAGACGTGTTTTCCTGTGGAGAAATCGGTTGACCTATGACCTTGCGATCAAATGTTTTCGGTTCCCATTGGAGAGGCACGTCCTTTCGTCTATTAATCGCACGGTTTTGCGGTGCGGTCGCAAAACACAAACTCTAAACTTATTACAGTGAACAGAGACGTCAATGAACGAACGGACAGATCATAACTTTGCGAAAATAAAGGAAGTAAAACTTTCATTCGAGGCCATACTTGAACCTAGGACCTCTCGTTCCGCAGCTGCTCACGCTAACCACGGGACCACGACGCTCCCGAACTTATACTCTCCTTGATGTTGCTTATCTTGCGCATGGTCTACTCAGTTTGTATATTTTGCTTATTTTTTTCATAGTTCCACACAACTTCTTCCTGTTTTCTCGATTGATCTGTGTTCCGTTTTTCATGGCCTATCCACTGTGCCAACTTATAACTAAATCTGAGGGGGGAGCGATGGGGAGCTTCCCTTGTTAGCGCAACCTACATCCTTCTGAATCTACTTAGTGTATTCATCTCTTGGTCTCCCTCTACGATTTTTATCCTCCACGCTGCCCTCCAATGCTAAATTTGTGATCCCTTGATGCTTCAGAACAAGTCCTACCAACCGGTCCCTCCTCTTGTCACGTTTTACCAGAAACTCCTCCCCAATTCTGTTCAATACCTCCTCACTAGTTATTTTATCTACCCATCTAATCTTCAGCATTCTTCTGCAGCACCACATTTCGAAAGCTTCTATTCTCTTCTTGTCCAAACTATTTATCGGCCATGTTTCACTTCCATACATGGCTACACTCCATAGACATACTTTCAGAAATGACTGCCTGACACTCGATGTTAACAAATTTCTCATCTTCAAAAACGCTTTCCTTGCCATTGCCAGTCTATATTTTATATCCTCTCTACTTCGAGAATCATCAGTTATTTTGCTCCCCAAATAGCAAAACTCCTTTACTACTTTAAGTGCCTCATTTCCTAATCTAATTCCCTCAGCATCATCCGACATAATTCTAATACATTCCATTATCCTCGTTTTGCCTTTCTTGATGTTCATCTTATATCTTCCTTTCAAGACACTGTCCATTCCGTTGCTGTCTGTGACAGAATTACAATGTCATCGGCGAACCTCAAAGTTTTCATTTCTTCCCCATGGATTTTAATACCTACTCCGAATGTTTCTTTTGTTTCCTTTACTGCTTGTTCAATATAAAAACTGAATACCATCGGGGAGAGGCTACAACCCTGTCTCACTCCAACCCAACCACTGCTTCCCTTTCATGTCCCTCGACTCTTATAACTGCCATCTGCTTTCTGTACAAATTGTAAATAGAATTTCGCTCCCTGTATTTCATCCCTGCCACCTTCAGAATGCGAAAGAGAGTATTCCAGTCAACATTGTCAAAAGCTTTCTCTAAGTCTACAAATGCTAGAAACGTAGGTTTGCCTTTCGTTAATCTATTTTCTAAGATAAGTCATAGGTTCAGTATTGCCCCACGTGTTCCAACACTTCTACGGAATCCAACTGATCTTCCCCGAGGTCGGCTTCTACCAGTTTTTCCGTTCGTCTCTAAAGAATTCGTGTTAGTATTTTGCAGCTGTGGCTTATTATACTGACATTTCGGTAATTTTCACATCTGTCAACCCCTGCTTTCTTTGGGATTGGAAGTCTGAGGGTATTTCGTCTGTCTCGTACATCTTTCTCACCAGATGGCAGAGTTTTGTCAGGACTGGCTCTCCCAAGGCCGTCAGTAGTTCCAATGGAATGTTGTCTACTCCTGGGGCCTTGATTCGTCTGAGGTCTCTGTCAAATTCTTCACGCAGTATCGTATCTCCCATTTCATCTACATCCTCTTCCATTTCCATAATATTGTCCTCAAGTACATCGCCCTGGCATAGTTCCTCTATATACTTCATCTACATCAACGTTATCTGGCGGCAGTATCGGATAACTCAAACACTTTTCAGTTGTTTATTGCAGACAAACTATAAAAGATAGAAACACGTTGCGCCTGTCAGTGGATAGACGAAGGTTCATAGTTTTGGCACAGCTACTCTGTTGATACCAATATGGCGACTACACTCATGCGATACGTCCAAATATTGTGTCGGCCCTATTTTTCCCGGCGTAGCGCAGCAACACGACCTCGCATACACTCAATTAGTCGCCCATAATCCTCTGCAGAAATATTTATCCACGTTGCCTTCATAACCGCCCATAACTGCGAAAGTTTTGACAGTATAGGATTTTGTGCACGGACTGATCTCTCGATTCTGTACCATAAATGTTCCACGGGAAGCCAAATAATTCGTTCAAATTGTTCAGAATGTTCTTGAAACCAATCGGCCGCTGTGGCCGAGCGGTTCTAGGCGCTTCAGACCGGAACCACGCTGCTGCTACGGTCGAAGGTCCGAATCCTACCTCGTGCATGAATATGTGTGATGTTCTTAGGTTAGTCAGGTTTACGTAGTTCTAAGTCTAGGGGACTGATGACCCCAGAGGAAGTCCCATAGTGCTTAGAGCCATTTGAACCATTTTGAACCAATCGCGGTCTGCTGTGACCTGGTGGCATGGTGCATTGTCATCCATAAAAACAAGTTCCATGAATGGCTGCAAATGGTCTCCGAGTAGTCGAACATAAACATTTCCAGTCAATGATCGGTTCAGTTGGACCAGAGGACCGAGTCAATTATGGCGTCTCCTCCAGCGAGCACACGATGTTGTTGACAACTTGGGACGATAGCTTCGTGGTGTCTGTGGCACACTCGAACCCCAGCATCAGCTCTTACCAACCGAAATCGGGACTCAGTTGCCAAGGGGACAGTTTCCCATTCGTCTAGACTCCAACCCATATGTTCGCGGGTCCGGGAGAGACGATGCAGGTGATGTCGTGCTTTTAGAGAAGGCATTCGCGTCGGTCGTCCCCTACCATAGCCCCTTAACGCCAAATTGTCCGCCCCCCAGTAGCTGAGTGGTCAGCGCGACAGAATGTCAATCCTACGGGCCTGGATTCGATTCCAGGCTGGGTCGGAGATTTTCTCCGCGCAGGGAGTGGGTGTTGCCCTAATCATCATCATTTCATCCCCATTGACGCGCAGGTCGCCGAAGTGGCGTCATATCGAAAGACTTCTACCGACCGCCGAACGGTCTACCCGACGGGAGGCCTTAGACACAAGACATTTACATTTTAACGCCAAATTTCTCATCAACTTCCTAACCGACGCGTTATTCGTACGTCCCACAACGATTTCTGCGGTTATTTCAACCTGTGGTACTTGCCTATTAGCGCTGACACAAATGTACGCAGACGATGCTGCTCTCGGTTGTTAAGTGAAGACTGTCAGCTACTGCGTTGTTCGTTGTGAGAGGTACTGCGTGAAATCTGGTATCTCGGCACACTCTTGACACTGTGGGTCTCGGAATATTGAATTCACTAACTATTTTTGAAACGGGATGTCCTATGTGTTTAGCTAAAATAACCATTTCACTTTTAAAGTCCGTTAATTTCCATCGTGCGGCCACAAACCTCTTGACATGAATCATCTGAGTACAAATCACAGCTCCAACTGCTCTTTTATACTTTGTGTACACGTTTGCTACAGCCATCTCTAGGTGTGCATGTCGCTATCCCACGACATTTGTCAGTTCATTGGACACCTCAAGACAAGTCACTTTGTATGGTGGAACGTACAAGAAGTCGATCCATTGTTCAAGTGCAGCGTCCATTTGCAGTCGATCCTGCAAGTGGCCACCACTGTGCAAGCAGATTTACAATTGGCAAACAATATTCTTGCATATGCAAACGGAAGAGTACCTGACAGCCACGCACATTTCATGAAAATGTATAGCGTATCAGCGATCCGTTCACACGAAGCCTCTGAAAAGTCCACAAGACGGGCAGGCCAGGAACATCAGCTTTCTCAAACAAGGGTGTGGCGTGTTCTGGAACGATGGCTACATATGAAGCGTTACAGGTCGCAGTCTATGCAGCAGCTGTGTCCGGGAGACCGTAACAGAAAGTACTACTTTTGCATTTCAGTCCTCTGGGACACATTTTCCGAACGACTCTTCTTCTCGAACGAGTCGACGTTTCACCTATCGAGTAAACTAAACCGCTAATAATGTACGAATTTTGGGAGTCATAAAATCCTGGCATCGTAGCCGAACATGAAACGCCATCCGACAACGATGGCTTGGAAGAGGTGGACAACAACATCTTGCTCACTCCTTTGGGCCTCCCAGATCGCCAGACCTCACAACACACGCCACACCTAGCGTCGACATTTGCACTGTTTTGCTGGTACGTTCAGTGCAGTGCAAGTACAAAGACAAAGGAGGGTAAGAAATCAAACGAAATGTAACTGGCCTCTATAGAACCTGCGCTGATCACGAGTCCTCGATACCAAAAAATGCGGAACGACTTCCGAAATTTTGTTGATGGATTTCTGGTTCACCCAGCGTACATCATGAGAAGTAACGGCAATGTAACGCTGCCTTTGGTTAATCACCAAGCTACGAGAGACGTTCAATAAATAATTTAACACATTTTTTTCTCCGCCAATTTCGGTTGGCAAAACGCTGAGTCTGGCAACTGTCACCATCCCAGCAAGGTGGCGCATATCTGTCCGATCTCCCGAATGCCTGTCGGCCGCACACGGCTGTGACGCCTGGAACGTGCGGACACTCTCATTCGAGGTGACCTCGCTGCTCAACTGCGCGTCTCTGTTACTGACACACCCGTCCACTAGTTGGGGGTGCTCAGAGGGGTGTGCCTCGCCGCCTGATAGAAAACTGTAAAAAGCGACGAAGGAATTGTTTGCGCGTTACGAAGCCGATGGTGACAATTTTTCGTCGGACATCATGAGAGGCGATGGAACTTGGGTTCATTACCTCGAAAAGGAAACAAGACAGAAATCCACGGAGCAGAGCCACGCCACCTCTCCTCCGACGAAAAATTTCAGGCCTCATCTTCGGCAGGTGAAGTACTGGCGACGGTCATTCGGGATTCTGAAAGGGTTATTCTGCTTGATGTGCTCCCTCATAGTGAATCGAGCAGCTCTGAAGCATACTGTGCTGCCCTCAGGAAATTGAAGAAACGACTTCAGTATGTTCCAAAAATACCAACCTCCTCCCGCACTGGCCATGAAGGCCCCCACGGTACCGACCGGCCGCCGTGTCATCCTTAGCCCATAGGTATCACTGAGTGCGGATGTGGAGGGGTATGTGGTGAGCACACCGCACTCCCCGCCGTATGTCAGATTTCGAAACCGGACCCGCTACTTCTCAGTCAAGTGGTTCCTCAGTTTGCCTCACAAGGGCTGAGTGCACCCCGCTTGTCAACACCGCTCGGCAGACCGGATGGTCACCCATCCAAGTGCTAGCCCAGCCCGACAGCGCTTAACTTCGGTGACCTGCCGGGAACCGGTGATACCACTGCGCCAAGGCCGTTGGCCTCAGTGTGTTCGTCGCCACAAGAATGTAAGCAAACTTCTCCTTCTCCGCAACAGTCCGTGGCGTCAGACAAGTCTGCGCACCCAAACGGAGCTCACAAAACTTCCATGGGTTGTTCTTCTTCATCCAGCCTACAGTCCGGATGTCGCACCTTCCGACTTCCATCTATTTATTCCAATGAACGATACACTGTGTGGGAAGCAATTCATGAGTGATGCGGTGATTATTGGGCAAGACGTGGGCCCCCCACCAGTAGTGTGGGCATACAGACCCTACCGACACGTAAACAGTAGCTTTATGAATGCTTGCGCTTTTGATTAAGCCGAGAAGCTACCCAATTAAGACGCTATTCGAGTGGAGGATCTGTTCGAACCGGTTGAGCTACTTAGGTTGTGTGGCTTCCGTGATGAGCTCATTAGCCGAACAGAACCCGTCTCACGTTCCCTCGCTGGATGCCTCGGTCGCATTAATTGCCCCTTCGTCGACCTGTCGGACCAGAATGAAGACAGATATCAGCGCACGCGTTTCTCAAAACTTAACCTCTGTTTTCTTTCAAAGTCTGCGCTGTTGTTCCTCTTTCTGTCTTCGCCATTCCTCTTCAAAACGACAGTTTCGTCAGCTCCCACAAATTATAACCGATACAATTAGCTACACGAGCACAAAAAGCCAAATTATATGTGTATCGCAGGTGGCATCAATCAATGAAATAGGCCTACGTTAATGGCAGTGGTAATATTTCTTTTTTTCCCCACTAGTTTAACTGCTGTTTAAAATTCAAAGTAATGCCATTTAGAATCGTACGCTTACCAGCCCACAGTTCTACCACTGTCTGTATATGCTGTCTCTCTCTCTCTCTTTGTCTCTCTCTTTCACACACACACACACACACACACACACTATTGCTCTGTCTCTCTCTGTCTCTCTCTCTCTCTCTCTCTCTCTCTCTCTCGAGGAATCTCCAAAACACTCCTTAATGAAGATAAGTATATAGCAAACGTATCCAGATCAGGTATTATGGGACTTAACGTAAGTTATACATTACTACCGCAGGTGAAGGAACTTTTATTGAATACTGTACCACACTTCAAAGTGACGTAGGTGCATGACACTGTTTTTCAACATAGCCACCATGTCTCTGCAGCTGCAATCGTTCAATTTCTCGACAACAGATATCAGCTTCTCGGTCACAGAAACATTTGAGAACCACTCTCTCAACGTCCTCATCTTTGGAAAATCTCTTTCCCCTACCCTCCCCCCTCTCTCCCCCCACCCACCCCCCAGACGTTCTTTCCGCTTGCCGAAAAGATGGAAATCTTGTGGTAGAAAATATAGTGGATGCTTCCAAGCTTCCTGCCGAACACATTGAAGCAAAGCTTGTGTTGTGCTCGTCGTATGTGATGTTGCATTGTCGTGCTGGATAACAATGACTTTGTTTAATTTCCGACGCCTCTTGTTCCATAAGTTTTGTCTAAAATTATCTCTCCCTCTTGCGTACTTCAGCTTTGGAGGCATTTCTCTCTGTGACGCTGTGACGCACCCGTTACCCGTACCACAGTACTACTGTCTCCGCAGGAAACACGGAACACGTCCTGTCTTCTGACAATCCAACGCTATTGTTACGCAGTGGCGGGATATAATTTATGATGTCCCTACGTACGTACCAACCGATGATTATATCTCGATACGTCAGTCAAATTCCGCGAAATGTAATACGAATACGTACCACCAATATATCAAGACCACAATGATCACAGTCTCTGCTCATATATTTCTATGTGCAGATACTGTGATAATTGTGGCCTTGATATGTCCCACTTCATTCCGATAGTTGTTTTATCTCAGAGTTTAACAGTCTTCCTCACTTTTACTCATTTTTTAAAATAAAGCAAGTCGCAGTCGCAAGCCAAAAAACTGTTGCCAGAAACTAAATATTTGTGTTATATTGACTTGTAGGCACAACCACCAATGAAAACTCACAAGAGACACGCTACAAAACGATAGCCAACTTCTATAACTGGCAAGTCACAGTCACAAGCCAAAAAACTGTTCCCAGAAACTAAATATTTGTGTTCATTGACTTGTAGGCGCCACCGTCAGTGAAGACTCGCAAGGGACACGCTACAAAACGATAGCCAACTTCTATAAAACATTTTTAACTTTTCCCATTTATCTTGACCAAGCCATAGGAGTTACCTCTCATGCCATTTACCGGCCTTTGTAGCACCTACATCATTGCAGATAGCCCATTTAGTGTGTAAAGTCCCTTTTCACATACCACCTAACGAAGCAGAAAACACAATTTATGGAAAACTGGCGTTTAGAACCTTTAGCATGATAGCCCTTCAAGTTCCCTTGCGGGCTGGCTTGAGGCAAAGCAGTTGCTTTTCAGTGGCATTTCTCCAAAGGCATGCTGACGCTGGACTGTCCAATGACGTCCCCGAGTAGCGAACAGGAGTAAACGGCAGTATTTGGCACACTGAAGAGAATGGCCACAAGTATGGTCGGAGAGTCGGTTCTGAACATTTCGGATGACGGTGCTCTGCAGCTTTCATACACTTGCTAAAGAAATTGCAACACAAAGAAGGAGTTGTGCGACATAAACGAAAGTTGGTGGCCGAATTTCTACGTCTGAAAGATGATGTCTATTCAAATTTTGAGCCAGTAGCCAAAGAACGCTAGTAGCGCTGCTATAAGACAGCAGATAAGGTTTGCTTTAAATACGTGCTATAACAGTAGTGGGCGTTGTTTTACCTTTGAGATTGGACGTGGTGTGTTGGTGTTGGTCAAGAATGTCTTTAAAGCGACAAAGTCGCCATTGTCAGCATCTCACTGTGTTCGAACGAGGGCGTGTAATAGGTCTACCAGAAGACGGGTATTCCTACCGCGATATTGTACAAATACTTGACAGGAATGTAGCCACAGTGCACGATTGCTAGCAGCGGTGGTCACAGGAATGTCTGGTTGCAATAAGACCGGGCTTCATAGGACGCGTGCCACTACTGAGAGGAAAGACCATCGGGTTTGGCTTATGGCTCTCGTGCATCGTAGTGCATTAGCAACAGCAGTTTGAGGAGCAGTTGGCGAGGCAGTGGCACAACGAACTATTAGAAATCGGTTACTTCAAGGGAAGCTTTGAGCCAGATGTCTTGTAGCACGGATTCCACTGACACCAAACCACCGCCATTTGTGACTTCATTGGTGTCAAGCGAGGGCCCATTGGAGGGTAATGTGAGATCGGTTGTCTTTTTTGATGAAAGATGGTTCTACCTCGGTGCCAGTAATGGCCGTGTGTTTGTTAGAAGGAGGGCCTCTAACCAACCCGTCTGCGTGCTAGACACAGTGGAGTTATGGTGTGGTGTGCAGCTTCGAGTGACGGTGGGAGCACTCTCGTGGGTATCCCACTCAACCTGACTGCAGAATTATACGTCAGCCTGGTGGTTCGAACTGTTGTGCTGTCATTCATGAACAGCATTTTCCGACATGATAACGATCGACCATATACCGCTCTTGTAACCCAATATGCTCTACAGTGTGTCGACATCTTGCCTTACCCTGCTCGATCACTATATCAGTCTCCAAACGAGCAGACATGGGGCATAATCGGACGACAACTTCAGCACCATCCACGTGTACATGCTTGCATTCAACACTCTGGCATTTACACCCGTTATTAAACTACCGGCATTTCACATTTGCAATGGCTTATCTCTCGCCTACATTAATCTGTGATCTTGCAATGTTAATCACTTAAATGTATTCCCAAAATTTCATTATACTACGTTAGTTATTTTTTGGGGTTGCGCCTTTTTTTCAGTCAGTGTATTTAAGTGGAGTACAAATTATTTACTACTCGAGCGCGTGTTCGAGACTGTCCCATTTCCGTGAACCTTATACAGACCCAATCACATTTAAGTTAGTATCTCGTGTACTGTCTAGGTTAACCGTCACAGTTAGTTTAGTCGGGGGAAAGCCTGAAAAACATGACTATGTAAATGCTCGAGGTACAATTAACAATTAATGCTAGCTTCAATAGAATACCAGTTGTATTGAATACTTGTGTTATGGTGCTCCACATTGGCATAGGTCCCGCGTCCAAACGGTACACATGCAACTCAGCCACACCGTGGGCACCCGACACACTCGGTCCTCACGCCACAAGTGGGGTATCGGGACCGTCCGACAGCCGTGTCATCCTCAGCTGAGGATGCGGGTAGGAGGGGCGTGTGGTCAGCACACCGCTCTCCCGGTCGTTATGATGGTTTTCTTTGACCGGAGCCGTATTCGGTCGAGTAGGTCCTCAATTGGCATCACGACGCTGAGTGCACCCCGAAAAATGGCAACAGCGCATGGCGGCCAGATGGTCACCCATCCAAGTGCCGGCCACGACCGACAGCGCTTAACATCGGTGATCTGACGGGAACCGCTGTATCCACTACGGCAAGGCCGTTGCCTCAAGCAACACTGACACTGAGATATTTTCTGTAAACGATACTGTACAGCTTCGTGGTTTTTAGAGAACGGGGTCGTGCGGCCTCCAGAATTTGACATAATTTTGCAGTTTGCATTTTATCACGGGCGACAAGTTTCGGTGAAGTGGCCATCTTCAAGTCATAGATTCAGACTGTATCAAGTTAAAGGAAGGAATTCTGCGTCAGATACATAACTTTTTCTTTGGCTACAGAGTCTGCGACATACATACGCATGTTGCAATTAGTAACAGTTACGTATTTGACGCCAAAGATCCTTCCTTCAATTCTTCATACAGTCTCATCTTGTGACTTGAAGATGATAGGTAAATATGCATTATAATAGCGTTCGTTGGTTCAGTTATGCCGTTCTCCAAAGGTCACTACAGTCCTTGGTAGATGTCCAAAGTAGATCGCTGTTTTACTAAATCCCTGTTTTTAGTGTTTTGAAACGAGGCAGCGTTTCGTCAAAATAATTTTATTCAAAATTATACTGCCCCTTGTAGCCAATGATTCATCTGTTTTTGTCCATGATGTTAAAGTTGCTTTCATTTTCTGGGCAGTTACACTACTCAGAGTATAATACTTCCTGAGTGTTTGGGACTTGTCCATCCTTCTGAACCTGGTTATTGTTTTCATCTTTTGGTCTCCCTCTACGATGTTTACCCCCCTCCCCCGCCCCCCGCCCCCATTCGCTATCCTCCAGTACTAATCTGCTGATTTCCTAATGTCCCAGAATGTGTGCTATCAACAGCTCCCTGCTTCTAGTCAGGTTAAACCACAAATTCCCCCCCCCCCCCCCCATTCTATTCAGTACCTCCCCATTAGTTATTTGGTCTACCAATCTAATCTTCAGCATTTTTCTGTAGCACCACATTTCAAAAGCCTTCACTCTCTTCTTGTCTAAATTGTTTATAATCTACCTCCATACACGGCTACAATCGATTCAAATACTTTCACTTAAATCTCTATCCTATCTTAGAATTTTCTCTGCCTTAGAAACGCTCTCCTTGCCCTTGCCTTCTGCATTTTATATCCTCTCTACTTCGCCTACCATCAGTTACTTTTGATGCCCTAATAACAAAATTCATCTACTAGTTTGTCACGTTTTCTAATCTAATTCTTTCGGTATCTCCTGACTTAATTCGGTTACATTCCATTATCCTTGTTTTGCTTCTGCTGATGTTCATCTTATATCCTCGTTTCAACACATTGTCCATTTCCTTCAACTGCCCTTCCAAGTCCTGCTGATACTGATGCAAAAATAAAAAAAGACGGAGAAAACGAAGAGAAGTGAAATCGATAGCTAACTGGACGACACGCCGTAGTAGGAGAGGATGAGTTAAATGAGAATGTATACCCATAAAATATATCGTAATTTGTTAAAACCACGAGCTGGAACCGGCAGCACATGTTCCGCACAAGAGCTACCGTACTGAATGCAAGCGTTCGGTTGCTGCTCCGTGTACATTTACACGACGTCTCCAGCGAAACAAGCGCCTTTCTCGTAGTACCGGCGTACGACAAAAACACAATGGCCTTCCAGATAGCAGCGTACGACGAAAGCAAAAATGTTTCACCATACTGTGTGAGAAACAGTCTTTAGGCGCGCTATGTCCAGGGCTTATCGACATCATTAGAGATCTTCCCCAGTGCGTTTTAGTGGTGTGCGGGATATATTGGCATTCCCCGAGATCGCCCATTATTTTGAAGGACGGGCAGCTATCTGTTTTGTAGCTAGGCACTGCATTTACTTTCTCTTTCTTTTGTTTCATCTTTCGTTCTCTGCGTCTAGAGCACCATTATCAAGGAATCAGTCCTACCACCAACCAAGCGGTGGCAAATGCCGGATTCCAGCTTCACTGTTTCGCTGAGGGGAGAAATGATTGCTCCTCATCGGTGCTCCTACCAAGATTGTAGTTGAAACTGTGTGCCGGACCGAGACTCGAACTCGGGACCCTTGCCTTTCGCGGGCAAGTGCTCTACCGACTGAGCTACCCAAGCACGACTCACGCCCCCTCCTCACAGCTTTACTTCTGCCAGTACTTCGCGTCCTACCTTCCAAACTTTTCAGAAGCTCTCCTGCGAACCTTGCAGAACTAGCACTCCTGATATTGCGGAGACATGGCTTAGCCACAGCCTGGGGGATGTTTCCAGAATGAGATTTTCACTCTGTAGCGGAGTGTGCGCTGATATGAAACTTCCTGGGAGATTAAAACTGTGTGCTGAACCGAGACTCGAACTCGGGACCTTTGCCTTTCGCGGGCAAGTGCTCTACCAACTGAGCTACCCAAGCACGACTCACGCCCCGTCCTCACAGCTTTACTTCTGCCAGTACCTCGTCTTCTACCTTCCAAGAGAGCAGGAGAGCTTCTTTAAAGTTTGGAAGGTAGGAGACGAGGTACTGGCAGAAGTAAAGCTGTGAGGACGGGGCGTGAGTCGCGCTTGGGTAGCTCAGTTGGTAGAGCACTTGCCCGCGAAAGGCAAAGGTCCCGAGTTCGAGTCTCGGTCCGGCACACAGTTTTAATCTGCCAGTAAGTTTCATATCAGCGGACACTCCGCTGCAGAGTGAAAATCTCATTCTGGAAAGATTGTAGCAAGAACGAAAGATTACACTGCCCTGTCCAGAGATGAGACGATACGAACTTTTTATTATTATTATTATTTATTTTTCAAAGCACCGCGAAGTTTCCCACGCTTCTTCAGTACTTACCAAGAGCTTCATGTCGAGATGTGTGAGAGGGTAGGTTGCGTGGAAGCAGGAGAAGCCGCGGCGAAGAGCGCACTATGCCCATAGCGGTCTCGGCCCGCCTTATATATACCGCACTAGCAGCGCAAAACTGCTGCCGGCCCCACCACGGCTCCAAAACACTTTCTCCGGCCGGACAGCGCGGCGCCTCGCCGGCGTCCAGGCCGCCGTGGACAGTCCACGGTCTCCCCTAACCCCCCTCACTCACCCATCCCACCGTCCCACCAGCGTCACCTCCTGAGGCCGCAGGAACCTCACACAAAGCACCCTCCGCCGCTCACCGCTTACGACAGAGGCCATAATGAGAGCGCGTTCCACTGGCACGCTGCCCGAACGCAAGGACGGACGCGACCCGCTGCGTCACCCACTCGGAGGAATTCGTTTCGCCCTTGTTTTCATTCTCAAGTCTTCCTGGCCCTTCACCGAGTTTTTTGGACAAAGCTCAGAAGCGTTGGTCTCCTCTCCAAAACAATATTACGTTCAAAGAACGGATGTGTGGTGTCACCGCCAGACACCACACTTGCTAGGTGGTAGCCTTTAATTCGGCCGCGGTCCGTTAGTATACATCGGACCCGCGTGTCGCCACTATCGGTGATTGCAGACCGAGCGCCGCCACACGGCATGTCTAGTCCAGAGAGACTCCCTAGCACTCGCCCCAGTTGTACAGCCGACTTTGCTAGCGATGGTTCACTCTCTACATCGCTCTCATTTGCCGAGACGACAGTTTAGCATAGCCTTCAGCTACGTCATTTGCTACGACCTAGCGAGGCGCCAGATTCAGTTACCATAATTACTTCAAGAATGTATTCTGAACAGATAATATTGTGAATCATGTACCGTCAAGAGCGACGTTCATCATTAATGGATTAAAGTTAAGTATCAAAATAATTATGTCCGCTTTCTGAATTCTCATTCCTTGTCATGTTCCAGACCTCACGTCAGTATAGTTCTTCCCTCCTCACGCCAGCCTGCGTGAGCTAAATCGCGTGCATTTCGGCCTCCGCTTATAACACGGTGTTGGCTCTTCTGCCAACACAAAAAGATGAAAGCTCTGAAAGGCTCCTCCCATGGCGTCCCTCTTTCAACGTGCGTTTGCTCCTGTGCCCCTTGCGCCTACTCGCCATGCGTTCAAATGGTTCAAATGGCTCTGAGCACTATGGGACTTAACATCTGAGGTCATCAGTCCCCTAGAACGCAGAACTACTTAAACCTAACTAACCTATGGACATCACACACGTCCATGCCCGAGGCAGGATTCGAACCTGCGACCGTAGCAGTAGCGCGGTTCCGCACTGAAGCGCCTAGAACCGCTCGACCACAGCGGCCGGCAGTTAACAGAAAAAATTCATTCATCTGCACGTAAGGCTTCATCACATCAGTCAAAAAAAAATTGTATAAGGACCTTGTAAGCTTCGCGGATTTTGATGAATTAAGTACGCGTCCACCTTTTTTCCCCACATCTTCTGTTGAGTTTTATGGATAATTTATGTTTAGCATTATGTTGGTTTATCGGCAGCGTAAGTAACGTGCGACTTCAGCCGTGAAATCCGGAGACGCCTGTTGCTCGGTAGACAGGCGATTTCAAACCTTGACAAGGTTATACGGTCCAGAGATATACCACTAGCAACAAAGATCCGTATTGTGAGGGCTATGGTCTTACCAGTTTTATGGATGTGAGACCTGGACCATTAGAGAGGCTGAATGGCGAAGAATTGACTCCTTCGAATTGTGGTGTTGGAAGAAACTTCTTAGAGTTCCATGGACTGCAATGAGTACCAACAGATCAATATTGGAGCAAATAAAACCAGATTTCTCCCTGGAAGGTCTAATGTTAAAACTAAAGCTGACCTACTTTGGACACACAATGCGAAGGCATGCCTCGCTGGAAAAAACATTAATGCTGGGGAAGATTGAAGGAACTAGAGGAAGAGGACGTCAGAGGATGAGATGGATCGATGGGATCACAGAAGCAATATGTTCCAACCTGGAAGGTCTACGGGAGAAAGTCCAGGACAGGAAAAAGTGGCGTGATTTGGTTCATGGGGTCACGAAGAGTCTGAACCGACTAAACGAATTGAGAGAGAGAGAGAGAGAGAAGTAACGTTGATAATAATAAAGGAAAAATAATTTATACGTAAGGGCTCGGCCCCAAGACCCTCGGATTACCGGTCTATATTATTTCCGCTGCACCAAATGCTGCCTGGAAACGAAGCTGACATGTAAGGTTCGTGCCTTACTAGACCAGCGAAAAAGATGCTGTTCTTTCTAAACGCTTGTCCATCTGGGGCTCCCAGGCTTGCCACTTCAATTTATGGCCCATCCCTATATATAGAATAAATGTGGACGAAAGCGGAGATGAAGAGTAGGCACGGTCCCTTGGTTGGAAAGAAGCACTCCAGTGATAAAGATGTCCACTTCGCCAGCTACAGCTTTCTCTACAGCCGGTATTATTTTGAGGCAAAGACAAAAATCATAGACAGAATCACAAGTAAAGCTAAAAAAAAACAGGAATACTGGGACCGTTTGCGTATGACCTACAGGTGAAAGTGAGACTGGTGACTTTCATTTAGATTGATTTTAACACTATCAGCCTTTGAAAGAAGAGGCAAGGCGGCGCATACAACGGCGGAAAATTATGCATGCCTCTGATCTGTGCACAACTTCTTTTTATGTGTAGTCGTCAGTCTTCTGACTAGTTTGATGCGGCCCACCACGAATTCCCCTCTTGCTCCAAGCTCTTCATCTCGGAGCAGCACTTGCAACCTACGTCCTCTATTATTTGCTGGTTGTATTCCAATCTCTGTCTTCCTCTACTGTGTTTATCCTCTACAGCTCCCTCTAGTACCATGGAAGTTATTCTGTGATGTCCTGCCATCCTCTCTCTTCTGCTTGTCTGTGTTTTTCATATATTCGCTGATCTTGCGGAGAAAATAGTTCAAATGGGTCTAAGCACAATGGGACTTAACATCTGAGGTTATCAGTCCCCTAGAACTTAGAACTACTTAAACCTAACTAACCTAAAGACGACACACACTTTCATGCCCGAGGCAGTATTCGAACCTGCGACCGTACCATCAGCGCGGTTCCGGACTGAAGCGCCTAGCACCGCTCGGCCACAGCGGCCGGCTTGCCATGCGTCTCTGTTTGCCTGACAGACAAGAAAAAGCATGCGTGTACCCGCACGCCTCTCACTCAACACTGCGCATGGCGTGATTCCATTCTCACCTGCAGTTGTGGAAATCAATAGAAAAGCATGGATTTTTGTGAGAACATTAATATTGCCGCCTGGATAAGTTGTACACAGTGAATATTGTAACCCTTCATTTCATATTTGGACTATTTTTGGAACTAAAACTTATTCTAACTGGCCATGAACAGTTCCAATATTTTACATGAAATTATGAATTCCTGTTTTAAAGCAGAGATACTTAAATAAATGAATAACAAGAGCCAATGTATTTACAATTTGTACAGAAACCAGATGGCAGTTGTAAGAGTCGAGGGGGATGAAAGGGAGTGAGACAGCGTTGTAGCCTCTTCCCGATGTTATTCAATCTGTATATTGAGCAAGCAGTAAAGAGAACAAAAGAAAAATTCGGAGTAGGTATTAAAATCTATGGAGAAGAAATAAAAACTTTGAGGTAACTGTAATTCTGTCAGACACAGCAAAGGACTTGGAAGAGCAGTTGAACGGAATGGATAGTGTCTTGAAAGGAGGATATAAGATGAACATCAACAAAAGCAAAACGAGCATAATGGAATGTAGTCGAACTAAATCGGGTGATGCTGCACGAATTAGATTAGGAAATGAGACACTTAAAGTAGTAAATGAGTTTTGCTGTTTGGGGAGCAAAATAACTGATGATGGTCGAAGTAGAGAGGAAATAAAATGTTGACTGGCAATGGCAAGCCAAGCGTTTCTGAAGAAGAGAAATTTGTTAACATCGAGTATAGATTTAAGTGACAGGAAGTCGTTTCTGAAAGTATTTGTATGGAGTGTAGCCATGGAAGTGAAACATGGACCATAAATAGTTTGGACAAGAAGAGAATTGAAGCTTTCGAAATGTGGTGGTACAGAAGAATGGCGAAGATTAGATGGGTAGATCACGTAACTAATGAGGAGGTATTGAACAGAATTGGGGAGAAGAGGAGTTTGTGGCGCAACTTGACAAGAAGAAGGGACCGGTTGGTAGGAGATGTTCTGAGGCATCAAGGGATCAAAAATTTAGCATTGGAGGGCAGCGTGGAGGCTAAAAGTAGTAGAGAGAGACCAAGAGATGAATACACTAAGCAGATTCAGAAGGATGTAGGTTGCAGTAGGTACTGGGAGATGAAGAAGCTCGCACAGGATAGAGTAGCACGGAGAGCTGCATCAAACCAGTCTCAGTACTGAAGACCACAACAACAACAACAACAACAACAACAACAACATGCAAAGTAGCAAGGGGCTTTATTCAAAGAGTTTCTAACAAACGTACCTTTCGTTTCACAACTACTATATAAACCCAACGGAAGTATTGTTAACGTCTTTAGCTTCTGGGAGTCTTTGTGTTCGAGATATTAGTGTCCGAGCTTTCAGCGTTTGAGTCCTGAGTATTTGCGTCTCTTAAGTTCATGTACCACTGAGTGAAATAGTTAACTTAATTGGAAGCCAGGATGGTTAAAAGTAAATTTCTTTCACTTAATTTATTGTGAAAAATACGAAAACTGACAGACATGAGACAATACTAACATCCAGCGAACATTTCAATCCATAAAAGATCGATATCATTAATTACAATTTGAATACTACAGTTGTTGCCGAAGCTACTATTCAAACATCGTGTCGCTACTTGACTTTCCATTATAGACCCAGTTTGGGACATTTATTAGGCAGCTAAAGTGTGACCATTCGTAGTAGTGAATCATATCAAAGAAACTATTTTCGTAAAAGCCGCCTTAAAGAAAACTGTAGCGCCCTACGATTTCGAACAGAGTATCACGAGAAGTGAACCGTATATTAGATTACCCCTGTACAATAGTAATAATAATAATAATAATAATAGTTTATTCCACATTAATGCTAAAGGAAATAACTTTCAGTGGACAAAGCATTGCGCCGTGTTAAATAAACCCTGGTCTTTTGAAGGAATTACTTCGGTGTACAAGTGATACGCTATCAAAGATATAAATTCATTTTGAAACGCGAGTCGGCCGACTAGTATCTGTTAATGAGTATCTTTGGTGGCACCCGCTAAACAACGCAGCTAGACGATAGAAATAATTAGAGTCTGATCTTATAAACAAATGATATACTCTCGGATTAGTATGAAGAGCGGATATTATTAACAAATATTGACTCCAATAATAGTGTTGTGTCGCCTCGCTTTCACGTATGTCAACGAGGTGAAGAACACTGGCTGGGCGTAGGGAAAGGACGTTACACTTTCGGTGATAGTGGAAGTGCCAGAAGGTAGCAATAGGAGGCGTCACAATATGCAATACTATGAGATCCTTTGTACTGAAAAATGCAGTCAAGTGGCGTCGCATTTGATGTCACTAGTACAGTATATAATAAGACATCAACGATTCAGGTGGTAAAGGGCTGAACTCAGTATAAACACAATCAGTTCTGGTTGGTGTTTGTGTGAGCGTAATGCCTCTGTTGCAGGTAAGAAACAGACACAACTGGTGACAGTGCGGTTGTGTGCGTAAATCACTACTATGACAATGCAACGCAGAGAAGAGTTATGATGAGATAAAGATGATTTCGACGACGATTTAAGAGTTACAACCGTAAGTGAACCAGGACGAATTCATCACATTAACATTCTTTGTTATTTGTTCTTCCTCAACATGTATTAGTCACTTGTACGAACGAAGGCTTTCAGTTTTGTTCATGTTTGCCTTCTTCATTTGCAGATTCTTACTTGTGTGGAAGTCTACACCCAGGTTAGGTTGACACGTATGCTGAAAAATCTTTCCCTAATCTTGTCTGTACGGTAGCTTTTCGACATCGTCGCCGAAAATCGGTTGTATTGCAAAATGACACCATCCTTGATGTCCCAGTATTCTGTGGAGTTCGGTAGCAGTGAAGTACAATGCTGTGTTTGCTGTAAAGATTGAACAGGAATTATTGCCCAGCAGATTAATTCATTATCGAAATTTTAACTATTCTTATCTAATTGTTCTTGGTACATGTAACGCTTTGCCTACCACGAAATTGTTATTTTGAATTTTTTAACAGTATAAAATCAGTTTTATTCAAATTCCTGTCAAAATGAGATTTTACATTCGAAATAGTTTGAGAAAAATGAATGCTGCAAATTTTACTCAAAAGCTTACTATTTTTCTGCCATTTGTATGAAATAGTAAAAGCGAAAGTAAATTATGGCAACAGTAAAAAATAAAAAGTTAACAATTCATTCATAGCTGTAATAAAAGTAAATGTAGCTCATTTACTGTCTATGACTACATAACATGCTTTTATCTGCTTCTGTCTCTTGCAAACGAATAAACTTCAGAAACAGAGTTCTCCAACCTCGAGAAAGAAGGATGATTAGTGTTTAACGTCCCGTCGATATGGAGGTCGTTAGAGACGGAGCGCAAGCTCGGACGGATTCCAGGGTGGGGAAGGAAACCGCCCGTGCCCTTTCAAAAATGTCACCTCGCCTCAAACCTCAGTTTTCACCCTTCGGTACTGAAAGCGGAAGTAATGCTAAGATCCTCGATTGCAACAAGACTGTTACCAACAGCGTTTCTCTATTGTGTATATTCACTGCAGCAGCGTGCAGAAATTTGAAGTGAATCGAAAAGGTTCATTTGAGATTTTTGGTAATTACATTTTTCCTTTATATATTACACATACACGTTTATATACTATACTTATAAAAATATACATATGTTATCGAATTAGGTACCTAAAAGCGCGCCGTTATTAGTATTCAACACCCTGTCAAAATATCCAGACAATCGGACAAGACCTTTCGGAGATAAACGATTTTGAACAAACCGTCATTTCTATTTTTATACTGTTTCCCCTTTTATTACATGTATTTTACAATATACCAGATGGCGTTTCAGTTTGAATATAAAAACCCTTGAGAATTCGAATGCAACCTTGCGCCAAAATGTCAAACCAATCCACGAAGGACCTGCGCAGATCTGAAATTTTGTAGAAACGAACGTCTAGGTTTGTACTTGGAAAATGTAGATGTTCCTAATCGCAAATCTAAGACAGATTTTGAGCCGTTGCTTTGAAATTTGGACACAACGTTCCACTGGTATTTTTTAATAAATGCAATACACAAATATAGTAACAGGGAGAAGTTGTTAAAAATCCCACACAGTTACACGTTTAAACAAGTACTTAAAACACGCCTGTATTAGAATGCAGCGTTGTTTTAAAATTTCAGAGAAATCGGTCAAGAACTTTCGGAGGTACACGATTTTGAACAAGCGAACATTTCCAATTTTTATTTCTATAGTTTTCGGTTCTACTTATCTTGAAACGTATACAGCAAAGGTGTAACGGTCTCTTAGCATTTGCCGTCAGCTGTGGCCGAGCTTTTCTAGGCGCTTCAGCCGGGAACCGCGTGACCGCTATGGTCGCAGGTTATAATCCTGCCTCGGGCATGGATGTGTGTGATATCCTTAGTGGTACGTGTTACAAACCGGACACAATAGGAAGGACCAGGACCCTTTGCTTTTTCTTTTATCACTCGTTTATTACATCAGAGAAATACACATTTTACATAAAATATTGCTCCCAGTAAAGGTTAACATAAGCAGTGACAAAACGTAGTTCTCTTAAGGGTTTCTGCTGGCAACAAATTTTAAGGAGGCGATGTAAGGTTTATATCAATTTAGCTCAAACACGTAGTTAGTGACTGAATCACGACACAGACACTTTAACAATTTCGGCAAGAAATAAATAGCGTGAATTTGTACTGACAGTAACAGCCTTGCCATTGAATAAGTAGTAGGCCATTTGGAACGAATTAGCAACACCCAGCAACTTGGGGAGCTAATACCAAGAGTCTTTAAAAGTGAAACTTCCTGACAGATTAAAACTGTGTGCCGGACCGAGACTCGAACTCGGGACCTTTGCCTTTCGCGGGCATGTGCTCTACCAACTGAGCTACCCAAGCACGACTCACGCCCCGTCCTCACAGCTTTACTTCTGCCAGTACCTCGTCTCCTACCTTCCACTTGCCCGCGAAAGGCAAAGGTCCCGAGTTCGAGTCTCGGTCCGCACAGAGTTTTAATCTGTCAGGAAGTTTCATATCAGCGCACACTCCGCTGCAGAGTGAAAATCTCGTTCTGGAAACATCCTCTAGGCTGTGGCTAAGCCATGTCTCCGCAATATCCTTTCTTTCAGGAGTGCTAGTTCCGCAAGGTTCGCAGGAGAGCTTCTGTTAAGTTTGGAAGGAAGGAGACGAGGTACTGGCGGAATTAAAGCTGTGAGGACGGGGCGTGAGTCGTGCTTGGGTAGCTCAGTTGGTAGAGCACTTGCCCGTGAAAGGCATAGGTCCCGAGTTCGAGTCTCGGTCCGGCACACAGTTTTAATCTGTCAGGAAGTTTCAAATCAGCGCACACTCCGCTGCAGAGTGAAAATTTCATTCTGGAGTCTTCAGAAGTCTTGCTCCCCATTAAATAAACAAACTTAACAGTAACTAAATGAATAACTATTCAATCACACTACGCTCCACTCAAACTCTTCAGTGGAAGCCAAGCCAAAATGAAGATTCCATTAACTGACTAGCACTGAAGTCACACTAAAGCTCATCTCTGTGTTCCCAGACACACATGGGGCAAACTTATACAAGACAAGATTTTGAAGGGAGCACCTCTGTAAAACCGGTAGTGGAGCTAACTCGTGCCACTGAAAATTAAGGTACTAGACCGGAGCACAAGGTGGTATACAATGAGGTTGCCTTAGTGCTATACAGCGCTCCAAAGTATTAATTCAAATGGCTAATTCAAAAGTAAGTACACATAAACCAGCATTAATTAACGTGGAATGGCACCAGGTCGCTCGAAGGCATGACAACGCTTAATTGCAAAGACAAATGCCGGAAGCGGCAGTAACATCAAACACCTTCTCCGAGTTTTAACCAGGAGTCACTTCCCGCTATACAAGTAAACAAACAAGGAACCCCAAAGAGAAAATTCAAATAAAACCCCCAAAAGATTATAAAGGACAGGGAAGCCCAACTATTTAAATTTAAAAGAATTAGCTCTCCCCAAAGGCAGTGTAAATGCTAAGGCCACACTTAAGAGCCCACCAAAATTGGTTACAAAAGGTCTTATACATTTGCTCCTTTTCTTTAAAGAAACACAAGGCTGCTTAACTTCTGCTGGACGTCCGGTATGGCTCGTGTAGGATACACCAGGCAGCAACCCAAGCTAGGCAGTCGCAAGGCACGGCGAGCAAAATCAGGAGAGCAGACAGGCCGGCAGCCAACACATATCCTCCATGCTGAACCGGCAGACTTCGTACAACCAACTCCACATATACGTGGTTGCTTCCACCTCGTACCTCGCGGCGTCTCAGCAGGTAGCCCGAGCAAACGTCAACTGCCACTCGCCCCGCGAATGCAGAAAACAACAAGGCAGGCAAAGATAAGAAACATCGAAAGGTCGATAATGGACATCCAAGAGACCGGCGCGCTAGTAACGAGCACCACGGCTCACGTAGGTTAGTTAGGTTTAAGTAGTTCTAAGTTCTAGGGGAAGTTCTCTAACGCTATAGATACAGCAATAAGGAATAGCGCAGTAGGCAGTACAGTTGAAGAGGAATGGACATCTCTAAAATTTGTCTGATGTGATAGAAGAAGAAACAGGAGTCGATTTAGAAGACATAGGGGATTCAGTATTAGAATCGGAATTTAAAAGAGCTTTGGAGGACTTACGGTCAAATAAGGCAGAAGGGATAGATAGCATTCCATCAGAATTTCTAAAATAATTGGGGGAAGTGGCAACAAAACGACTATTCACGTTGGTGTGTAGAATATATGAGTCTGGCGATATACCATCTGACTTTCGGAAAAGCATCATCCACACAATTCCGAAGACGGCAAGAGCTGACAAGTGCGACAATTATCGCACAATCAGCTTAACAGCTCAGGCATCGAAGCTGCTTACAAGAATAATATACAGAAGAAGAGAAAATTCAGAATGCGCTAGGTAACGATCAGTTTGGCTTTAGGAAAAGTAAAGGGACGAGAGAGGCAATTCTGACGTTACGGCTAAGAATGGATGCAAGGCTAAAGAAAAATCAAGACACTTTCATAGGATTTGTCGACCTGGCAAAAGCGTTCGACAATATAAAATGGTGCAAGCTGTTCGAGATTCTGAAAAAAGTAGGGGTCAGCTATAGGAAGAGACGGGTCATATACAATATGTACAACAACCAGGAGGGAATAATAAGAGTGGACGATCAAGAACGAAGTGCTCGTATTAAGAAGGGTGTAAGACAAGGCTGTAGCCTTTCGCCCCTACTGTTCAATCTGTACATCGAGGAAGCAATGATGGAAATAAAAGAAAGGTTCAGGAGTGGAATTAAAATACAAGGTGAAAGGATATCAATGATACGATTCGCTGATGACATTGCTATCCTGAGTGAAAGTGAAGAAGAATTAAATGATCTGCTGAACGGAATGAACAGTCTAATGAGTACACAGTATGGTTTGAGAGTAAATCGGAGAAAGACGAAGGTAATGAGAAGTAGTAGAAATGAGAACAGCGAGAAATTTAACATCAGGATTGATGGTCACGAAGTCAATGAAGTAAAGGAATTCTGCTACCTAGGCAGTAAAATAACGAATGACGGACGGAGCAAGGAGGACATCAAAAGCAGACTCGCTATGCCAAAAAAGGCATTTCTGGCCAATAGAAGTCTATTAATATCAAATACCGGCCTTAATTTGAGGAAGAAATTTCTGAGGATGTACGTCTGGAGTACAGCATTGTATGGTAGTGAAACATGGACTGTGGGAAAACCGGAACAGAAGAGAATCGAAGTATTTGAGATGTGGTGCTATAGACGAATGTTGAAAATTAGGTGGACTGATAAGGTAAGGAATGAGGAAGTTCTACGCAGAATCGGAGAGGAAAGGAATATGTGGAAAACACTGATAAGGAGAAAGGGACAGGATGATAGGACATCTGCTAAGACATGAGGGAATGACTTCCATGGTACTAGAGGGAGCTGTAGAGGGCAAAAACTGTAGAGGAAGACAGAGATTGGAATACGTCAAGCAAATAATTGAGGACATATGTTGCAAGTGATGCTCTGAGATGAAGAGGTTAGCACAGGAAAGGAATTCGTGGCGGGCCGCATCAAACCAGTCAGTAGACTGATGACCAAAAAAAAAAAAGTTCTAGGGGACTGATGACCTCTGATGTTAAGTCCCTCAGTGCTCAGAGCCAGTTGAACCAATCTTAGCATTTTTAAGTCTTCGTTCGATTCTACGCTTGAAAATACCACCAACAACATACCAAAAATCGGTTATTTCATAAACTGGTTATTTTTATCTTTTTGAACTATCAGGTTAAACTGACATTGAACAAGCCATCCCTGCTACATCCTCTCAAAACAGCGCCACTGTTCACTTTGCAAGTTCCATGCATCCCTTTGCCTGTTAGTGCACCGACCGTATGCGACGAGAGTGCACGGGATACTGCACAAGTATGAACGCACATGCGTTCACTTGCCGCACACGCAAGAAGCCTGCGACTCTTTTTCAACATGTGCGCACGAGTGACTCCGCTCCCACTTAAGGAGACCACGCCTACCTGTCGACACCGATTTCATCCAAATTTGTGGTACATGCAGGCCTCGGATGGAAATTGAAGTGACGGAGGCGGGATCTTAAGATGGCCAAGCGTTTAGAGAAATTAGCATTTTTTTTTTTTTTTTTTTTTTTTTTTTTGCACTGGTCGGACGAGACATGAGCATTTCAAGTCAGCGAAATTTCGAGGCAGCGATTGGTGCAGCGGAGAGAGTACTGAACGCTATCGACGACCAAGGTGGTTTATGTCTCGCTGCAGTCGCGGCTTTCACGGAATGTGATGGAAGAAAGACACCTCTCGTCTGGCAGACGATACACGGGATACATCTCGCAGCATCGCCATTTTCTACCACGTGCGGCGTGGAAGACCACGATGGCGATACACTTGTCTGCGGCGTGGCGAGCGATGTTTGGTGGCTGTTCCGCCTGATGTTGGCGACCATCACACGCACGGCTGCCGACACCATTACCGTTCAAACCCTCAAACGCTTCTCTTCCCACACACGGACTATATCCCGTGGGCGAAGACCCACTCAGGGACTTGGTTTAGTAGGCGTGCTGTCCGCTGCTTGTTTGGTGGGGGTAACGTATCAGCCCGAGATTAGTATCTTAACGAATTACAGAAAAAATGGTTCAAATGGCTCTGAGCATTTTGGGATTTAACTTCTAAGGTCTAACCTAAAAACATCACACACATCCATGCCCGAGGCAGGATTCGAACCTGCGACCGTAGCGGTTGCGCGGTTCCAGACTGTGGCGCCTAGAAACGCTCGGCCACACGGCCGGCAACGAATTACACTCATACTCATAAACTAATGATAATTGCAGATGTGGTGCCACACAACGTGGTACTACACAAAACTGGCGCTAAATAGCACAGGCACATAGGGAACACATGTGACACAGATCTGTAAGTACACGGTATTGGTGATAAGTTGAGAAAACCGTCCCGAAACACATGTGCTACAAAACGCCACTGTTTCCTGCGCATGTACCCCGACATCAATATGGGATATGATCACCATGCACATGTACACAGGCCGCACAACGGGTTGGCATACTCTGGATCAGGTGGTCGAGCAGCTGCTGGGGTACAGCGTCCCATTCTTGCACCACTGCTTGTCGGAGCTCCTGAAGTGTCCCAGGGGTTTGAAGACGTGCAGCGATTCGTCGACCGAGAACATCCCAGATGTGCTCGATGGGGTTTAGGTCTGGATAACAGGCAGGCCATTCCATTCGCCTGATACCTTCTGTTTCAAGGTACTCCTCCACGATGACAGCTCGATGTGGGCCCATGAGTTTTCATCCATCAGTAGGGAGGTGGGACTCACTGCACCCCTGAAACGGTGGACATACTGGTGCAAAATAACGTCCCGGTACACCTGACCTGTTACAGTTCCTCTGTCAAAGACATGCAGGTGTGTACATGCACCTATCATAATCCCACCCCACACCATATTACCACGACCTCCATATACGTCCCTTTCAAGGACATTAAGGGGTCGGTATCTGGTTCACCCCAGATGAAAACCCTGTGAGAATCAGTGTTCAGACTATACCTGGGCTCGTCCGTGAACATATCCTGGGACCACTGTTCCAAGGACCATGTACTGTGTTCTTGACACCAGGCTTTACGGGCTCTCCTCTGACCAGGGGTCAGTGGAATGCACCTTGCAGGTCTTTGGGCGAATAAACCATGTCTGTTCAGGCACCTGTAGACTGTGTGTCTGGAGACAACTATTCCAGTGGCTGCAGTAAGGTCCCGAGCAAGGCTACCTGCATTACTCCGTGGCCGTTTGCGGGCACTGATGGTGAGATATCGGTCTGTGGTATTGTACACTGTGGACGTCCCGTACTGTAGCGCCTGGACACGTTTCCTGTCTGCTGGAATCGTTGGCATAAATTTGAGATCGCACTTTGTGGCACACAGAGGACCCGTGCTACGACCTGCTGTGTTTGACCAGCCTCCAGTCGTTCTAGTATTCTATCCCTCATAACGTCATCAATATGTGTTCTTTGAGCCATTTTCAACACACAGTCACTACTAGCATGTCTGAAAGCGTCTGTACACTTACTCGCTGCACCGTACTCTGACATGCACCAACACACCTCTGCATATGTGGACAGCTGCCAGTGGCACCGTCCGACGACCGCAGGTCAAATGCACCTCATGGTCATACCCCGAGGCGATTTAAACCCGCAAGCCGCCCACCAGAGCGTTGTTTCGCCATGTATCAGCATTATCCTTAATCTATGAGCATGAGTGTACATTGTGCAGTTGTCAAGAGCCGTATGCAACAATATTTCCGAACTTTATCTGGACTGCTTTCCTCAACCCCCTTTGCAGTTGTATCATCCGTGGTAGGAGCAGCTGAGATGGGGCCCTTCTTCCATATTACAGATTTGATTGCGTCAACGGTTATTCGTACACACTCTTGCGAGAAGACGTGTATGAATGATCCACTAACGCGACGTCCCTTTTCTCCCACTGATGTCGAAGGCGGTCTCCAGAGGACGTGCTGGTGCTATGGAGATGGAGTTTTTTAAAGAAAATTTTTCATCTCTCCTCCTTTCCTGTTTTCCATAGTCATTATTGGGGTCATTATTGAGAGGGACCAACACCAGAAGTGTTAGAACTTTTCTATGGCCCGTCCTTAAGATGAAAGTGGCTCCTTCTTTTTTATATAGACTCAGTTATATTCAGGAATTGGAGAAAATCAGTATTGTTGAGTGGTACTTAAGATAGGTAAATAAATAAGTGAAATCAATGTGAAGTAGAAATTAGAAAATAAATGAAAAACTTAGTTTAGTTTAGAAGAGTTACACACCGGCAAACAGCGGGCAGAGCAGCAGTGGCAATGGCTGTCACTTGCAAGTCTGCACGTTCAGGAGAAGCCATAGCCCTCCCCACATAAGCAGAAGCTGTCGATTCAGCCGTCAGGGCATCACCCGACCGGCTCACGTGTATCTCAATTGTCACATGTGATCGAAGGCCCTCGCCTACATTCGAAGAGCCAATGACCGACTTTAAGAAGATTCTTCGAGAAGCTTTTCAACGTGACAGAAGAGGCAATGACCGTGAAGTCGTTCACCTCCAGTGCACTGAAGTGAATAAATAAGCGACACGCAGTGGGCCCGACAGTAGTTTTCAGTTTATTTTCGGTTCGAATTCAGTTCCAGTACAGTTCAGTCGGTGCTGAAGACCGTCACACCGGAAGAGACTACATCGTACACAGAAGCACAAAGTCCGCCGCTGTAATGCAATGGCAAGCAGCAGCCTCGCCGCCAGAAGACAGAAGTTAGAAGGTGTTTGAAGACTGATTTTTACGTACCCGGGTGACTCGTGAGTATGGGAAGGAGACGGCCTCTTATCAGCAGTCAACTGTGAGCTGGGATGAAGATCTGACAGCCGAAGACCGGCAAGCTGGAGTCCGTTTTTCGAGTCCAGGACGCTGGCCTTCCCCCGCCTCGCCGCTCCGCTGGCCGACGCACAACACTGACACACGCGGCCACATAGAGAAGAGAAACACTCGGACGCCACATCCAAGGTATCACCGTCCGATTCACGACTTCGTTCTCAATAACTAAACGGGCCACCTCGCGCTGCGCGTCTCCAGTCATCTGGGCGAAACGGCGACACGAGATACACACCGCCAGGCGTAATCAGACACCACCGCTGCCACAGCAGAAGGCTTCGCAAAAGACACAGCTGCCGCTCTCCCAGCCAGAACAATCCAGTAAGGGAACAGTTGTACAAATCTTTCAATAAAAGTTATCTTATGTAAAAATGCTGTTTCATTCTACCTCATACCCGAACCAATGAAGAACCCACCCTGCCCACATGTTGTTAAGAGAGAAAAAGTAATTTATTTAGTGTTTTTTACCCTGACATAATGCTTTACAATCAGATGCACTTTTGCAGTAATGTTCGTCCTGACAATTGACTAGCATCAAAAGAGGTTACCCAGCTACAGTATTAAAAAAACGAAAATGTCGCGCTGTGTGGATATGAAGTAGTGAATTCGAGACCTCTTGGTGCATTATCTTTTAAAATATTATTTCGGGTATTTGCTTAACAAAAAAAGGAAGAAAAGGGGAAAGACGGAAGTTTGAGGGTCATGAGGTCGAGTCCTTGTATGGAAAATTTTTCTTTTTTATTTTCAATTTTTACGTTACGTACAAAAGAAATAAAGAGAAATAATTCTTAGTATATTCTATTTATTATTATTTTCGTAAAAGGTTAACAACAATTTGGGATTGAAAACAAATTTCTGGGGACGGATCATGAGGCATACATGAGAACTTCATATATAACATTAAAGACTTATATTATTTCACAGATGACGATTTACACGTGTTGACGTGATATTCATCGTAAAAGCAGTAATTTTCCAGGCATATGGCGCACGTTATACAACCACACATGTTTACAAGGTGGTTTTAAAGTTTCTGCAGAAAAATGAACTTGGCTTACATTCACAAACGATTCTCTCTCATCACAAAATGCAGCAGTAAATCAGACATAACGCATCATTTTTCAAAATATTCACTAAGGAAGGTGTTTTGATGCAGTCTTCTCGATATGTGACTTCTTTTTCTCTCTCAATGAGATAAGGGTATTTCGAACATTTTTGGTCGAACTCTTTCTCCGATGATAAAAATAGACATCGGAGGATATCACTAGTGTGTTTATTTGTAGGGAATCACTTTAATACCTTTACGGCAACCTTTCTTTATCTTGAAAAATCTCGTCCTATAGTCTGTGGATTTGTTTTTCCACCCCACTAGACAGTAAACGGTAAATTAAAATGGCTCTAAGCACTATGGGACTTAAATCTGAGTTTATCAGTTCTCTAGAGCTTAGAACTACATAAACCTGGCTAACCTAAGGACGTCACACACATTCATGCCCGAGGCAGGAATCGAACTTGCGACCGTAGCAGTAGCGCGGTTCCGAACCGAAGCGCCTAAAACCGCTCGGCCACAGCGGCCGTCAATTCTGCGGTGAAAGTCCTCCATTCCTTACCTTATCAGTCCACGTGATTTTCAACATTCTTCTGTAGCACCACGTGCCAGATGCTCCGACTGTCTTATGTTACGGTTTTCTCACAGTTCATGTGCTCCGAAAAAGTCTCAGAAATTTCTTCCTCAAATTAAGGCCTATGTCTGGTACTAGTATATTTCTCTTCGCCAAGAATGCCCTTTCTGCCAGTGGCAATCTGCTGTTCATGTTCTCCTTGTTCGGTCTGCCATAGGTTATTTTGGTGTCTCGGTGGCATAATTCCTTAATTTCGTTTACTTTGTAATCACCAATCCTGATGCTTTCTCGCTGTTGACAAACTGGCTGTAGGCATTTGCCTCCGGTTCTTCAGCCGACATTTGTCTCATGATTTTTTCTGACGTCTCGCTAGCACGAGTGGCTGGCATTGTAAAAGCTTCACCATCTGGACTGGAGCCGAGCTCACGGCCGCAGATCATATGTACCTGGAGCTCCTACGTCAAAGCACTTTGCCGTGGTCATTTCAGATGCGCTTCACCCGCTGCTGCCTGCAACAGTCGTTCGCAGCAGCGCGGAAATCGAGGATCCGTGCGCCCGGAGGTTTTCTTCTTTCTCGTTGAAGCTATTCTCATTTTACCATGTGGTCGGTCCCACACAGCGTGTGCTCTGCCACGGCAGATTTCCCACCTGCCCCAATCTGCAACGCCACTTGTGATCCTGGTGTTGCGTGATCGTCCGGTCATTCCAACATAGACTTTTCCGCATACCGTGTACATGCGGAAAAGTTCATGGTGGAATGACTGCACGATCAATCAAAGCAGCAGTATGGCGCACCACACCCCAACACCTGGACAACAAAACCGTTCATGTTCGATCATTAGGCTATGTGTCGCCTCCTATTAGCATACGTCCAGGATCACTATTCAGACTGAATCTGCTCTCAACTGAGAAGAACATGCGACTCCGTTCCTCGTCGGTCCATTGTATGCCATTAGCTTCTTCGCAAATGCTGCACTTGTCAACGGAAAACAATGTAGCGATCGCCCAGAAAATAGACCACCTCTATGCAATCGCAGTGCCACTGTGGGGCAGTGCGATTGCGTGCCTTGCAGTCCTGTTGAATGTGGTAGGAGCTGCACCCGCTGCTTGACGTGGGTCTGTTCTTGCCAGTTGTACAATGCGTAAGTAGCCTGCTTGTATGTTTGCAGCGCTGTAGACTGTGTTAATATCGCTGACAGCGGTCTGCGCCCTCGGCAAGAGATTCTGTGGTTGGGCGGACTAGCAGTTAGCGGGTGAGTAGAGAAGTGTATGGAGATGATATCCTTGGTGGAGACTTTGTGTTGGCCATTCGTCATCCGAATGGAAACCTACTTGCTTTTTCCGTTACGTGGACGACACGCTCGTCATCTGGCCTTACACATCTAAACTCCATACACCCCAACATCAAATTCACTATGAAACGGAGGGTAAATTACCTTCCCTTGACGTCTTGGTCAAGAGCAGAGCTGACGGCACCCTAGGTCATGGGGTGTATCGGAAGACAACGTACACTGATCTGCATTTGCACGCAGACAGCTGCCACCACCCTTCACAGAGGAATGGGGTACTTAAAACTCTAGTACATAGGGCGCGCACTATCTCTGACGCAGAGAGTCTACCCCAGGAATTTGAACATATGACACTGTATTTCGAAAAAATGGGTACTCAGAGTGGCAGATTCGACGTGCTCTCCGCCCAACCACTACAGCTCAACCTGTGGATGATGGATTAAATCACGAGGGAGGAGGTAGGCACTGCGTTTGTTCCATATACAGGCGCACTCTCGGGGAAAATCGCCTGCATTTTGAAGAAACACCGGGTCGGAACTGTGTTTTGTCCTCCGAATAAAAGTCGTGCACTGGTGGGGAGCGCCAAACATGACCTCGGTTTGAGGAAGGCCGGCGTGTACCAGATTCCGTGTCAATGTGGCAAGTCGTATATTGGTCAGACGATGCGTACCGTCGAGGATCGATGCCGTGAACACCAGAGGCACACTCGACTGATGTATCCGAGCAATTCGGCGGTCGCTGAACATTATTTGTCGGAAAATCACGCTATGGAGTACGAACGCACGAGGATTCTGGTACAGACGTCGAGATACTGGAACAGCGTTGTTAGAGAGGCCATCGAAATTCGCACCAATGGTGACCTCATAAACCGTGACTGTGGCTATAATATTAGAAAGGCTTGGGAATCAGCGATCGGGTTAATCAAGAGTGAGTCGAGCAAACGTATAGTTGTGACGACCACCGACGTCATCTCCGACGCCGTCGCAATCTGTTCCACCGTGCGACCGTGGCGCGGAAGGCGGACAGCGGAGGGAGCGCGCCGCGGGAGGAGGGTATTTAAATCGGCCGCCGCCGCGACCGAACCCAGTTCCGTCTGAGCAGCCATAGCGTACGGATCTCCGTGCCGGTACGTTCACAGGAGCTCAGTACTGATGATGGCGACATGTATGATCGCCGAAATATTGTGCCCATTGGACACTGTAGACCGGCTGTACACCCGTGGATATTTTGATTATAATCATGAATTTCACTGTTGTTTTTAAACTGGTCCATGTTCTTTAGAACAAATTTCATTAGTGAGTAAATGTACTGTGAGGCTGTTGTAAGAATTCCCAATCTTTTAAAAAGATGCCTACAAGATGTGCGACTATGAACCCCACACATTATTCTAACCACTTTCTTTTCAGCGGTGGATACGTTTTGTCTAAATGTTGAGTTAACCCAAAATATTATTCGGTATTACATCAGAGAGAGAAAGTATGCAAAGTATGTTAGCTAACTAATTTCTATATCCTCATAATTGGCAATTATTCTGATTGCAAAAGCTGCTGAACCTAGTCGCCTTAGATGATCCAAAATATGAATTTTCCAATTAAGATTCTCATCTATGTGTACACCCAAAAACTTAATATGCTCTACCCTATCTACTGACTTCTGTTGATGTGTTATAGATATTGAAGGAACTGTACTTTTTGCAGCAGAAAATTGGATATACTGTGTTTTTTTCAAAGTTTAGAGGGAGCCCATTTGCAGAAAACCAATTAATGAGTTTTCCAAAGGCCTTATTTGTATCATTTTCAATTGGTGTTTCTTTTACTGGATTACTAATGGATTACTAATGATGCCTGTATCATTAGCAAACAGTGCCAGTTGAGCTTCGTGTTTCGGAAGGACGGGAGGTCGTTCACATATATCAAGAACAGAAGGGGACCCATGATTGAACACTGCGAAATTCAGCTTGCACGTTTCTCTTGATGTAATGCGAAATATGGCCGAAGCGCAACAGAAAAATTCCACAATTATAGATTTCCAGAAAGCATTTGACACGGTGCCCCCGTTGCAGGCTGAGCATACGGAATAAGTTCTCGCATGTGTGAGTGGGTAGAAGACTTTTTAAGGTATACAGCCCAGGATGTTGTCATCGATGGTGAGTGTTCATGAGAGACGACGGTATCATAAGGAGAGCCCCAGTGTAGTGTGATAGGACCGCTGTTGTCCTCTATACACATAAATGATCTGATCACATAAATGGCCTGTGTGGGCAGCAATCTGCGGTTATTTGCTGATGATGCTGTTTCTCTATGGCAAGGCGCCGAAGTTTGTAAGAGGATACAAGATGATACAGACAAAATTCTAGTTGCTGTAGTGACTGACAGCTAGCTCTAAAAAATGGGTCTGAGCACTATGGGTCTTAACTTCTGAGGTCATCAGTCCCCTAGAACTTAGAACTACTTAAACCTAACTAACCTAAGGACCTCACACACATCCATGCCCGAGGCAGTATACGAACCTGCGACCGTAGCAGTCGCGCGGTTCCAGACCGAAGCGCCTAGAACCGCTCAGCCACCGCGGACGGCAGCTAGCTCTAAAGGTAAGTCAATGTGGATGAGCAGAAGAAACAAACCCGTAATCTTCGGATACAACATTAGTGGTCTCCTGCTCGACAAAGTCACGTCGTTTAAAAATTTGGTCGTAACGTTGTAAACAGATGTGAAACGGAATGTGCATGTGAGGACTCTGATAGAGAACGCGAATGGTCAGTTTTGCTTTATTGGGAAAATTTTGGGAAAGTGTGTTTCGTTTGTAAGGGAGACCGCATACAGGACGCTACGGTGACCTCTTCTTCAGTAATGCTCGAGTGTTTGGGATCCGGACCATGTTGGATTGAAGGCAGACAAGGAACCAATTCATAGGTCAGCTGTTAGATTTGTGCTTCGGGAACTCAATGCCTGGAGGGAAGGCAACTTTGTTTTCGAGGAAGACTACTGAGAAAATTTGAAGAGCCTGGTATTTGATGCTGACTACTGAACTATTGTACTGCAGTCATCATATGGGGTGGGTCAAAAAAATGTATACACACTTTGAACTGTCATAGACAATTGATTTCCCGTTCTACAAGGTTAAATATCTGTGAGAAAGTAATGTTATGTTTCTTCAACAGGTGGCAGACGTGGCAAGGAAGTAACTGCAACATGGCGGACGTGGGTTTGAGCTTTGAAGCGCGGAAGCAGATAATTAAGTGGTACTGGAAGTTTGAGAATGTAACTGCGCTTCGAAGACAGTGGAGAAGTGAGTATGGTACAGAACCACCTTCAAGGTTAACAATTACACGTCTACGAGACAAATTCGAAATTCATGGAACAGTGTGTGATGTGCATAAAAGTCGATCAGGCGACCTCGTACAGCTACATGTGATGATTCCACAACTGCGGTCTTGGAACTGTTTCAGCGTTCGCCTCAAAAATCTTCAAGGCAAGGGGCACGTGAGAGTAATGTAAGTGCTAGTAGTGTGCTACGCATTCTGAAGAAAGGCAAGTTTCGTGTGTACATTCCAAGGCCTTGTGCAACAGTTTCGTGTGTACATTCCAAGGCTGGTGCAACAGTTTTGTGTGTACATTCCAAGGCTGGTGCAACAGCTAAGTGATGACGATCCAGATCGAAGGTTAGAATTTTGTGAATGGGTTCAGGAGATGGTGAGACGTGAACCGGGATTTATGGGTAACATAATTTGGTTGGATGAAGACCAATTCAAACTCAATGGAACTGTCAATAGGCACAATTGTGTGTACTGGGCTGAAGATAAGCTTTGCATTTCCAGGAATTTAACATTGGAGAACGGGAAATTAATTTTCTATGACGCTTCAAAGTGTGTATACGTTTTCTTGATGCGCCCTGTACTTTCCGCGTAAGGACCACCAAAAAAGGTCTGAGAAATCAGGGCTCATACGGAGGCACATAGAGATAATCGTTTTTCCCTCGTTCAGGACAGGAGTAGTAGTAGCAGAGGGTACCCTCCGCCACGCACCGTACGGTGGATTGCCGGATATGTATGTAAGTGTAGATATACGGAGTGAAAAGTATTTAAACCGACAAACTCTGGGAGGTTGAAGGGGACATCAAAACAAATATTTTCCCCTGAAGTCATTTTTTCCTGTGAGGAGTATTCAAACCGGTACAGGAAGATTTCTCTGGCGGCGAATTAGTTAAACCAACAAACACTTTTCCATCTTTTTATGACCAAGAGACAACAACTAGGTAGCAGATTTTCTTTTGGGTCATCAGTCTACTGACTGGTTTGATGCGGTCCGCCACGAATTCCTTTCCTGTGCTAACCTCTTCATCTCAGAGTAGCATTTGCAGCCTACGTCCTCAATTATTTGCTTGACGTATTCCAATCTCTGTCTTCCTCTACAGTTTTTGCCCTCTACCGCTCCCTCTAGTACCATGGAAGTCATTCCCTCATGACTTAGCAGATGTCCTATCATCCTGTCCCTTCTCCTTATCAGTGTTTTCCACATATTCCTTTCCTCTCCGATTTTGCGTAGAACCTCCTCATTCCTTACCTTATCAGTCCACCTAATTTTCAACATTCGTCTATAGCACCACATCTCAAATGCTTCGATTCTCTTCTGTTCCGGTTTTCCCACAGTCCATGTTTCACTACCATACAATCCTGTACTCCAGACGTACATCCTCAGAAATTTCTTCCTCAAATTAAGGCCAGTATTTCATGTTAGTAGACTTCTCTTGGCCAGAAATGCATTTTTTGCCATAGCGAGTCTGCTTTTGATGTCCTCCTTGCTCCGTCCGTCATTGGTTATTTTACTGCCTAGGTAGCAGAATTCCTTAACTTCATTGACTTCGTGACCATCAATCCTGATGTTAAGTTTCTCGCTGTTCTCATTTCTACTACTTCTCATTACCTTCGTCTTTCTCCGATTTACTCTCAAACCATACTGTGTACTCATTAGACTGTTCATTCCGTTCAGCAGATCATTTAATTCTTCTTCACTTTCACTCAGGATAGCAATGTCATCGGCGAATCGTATCATTGATATCCTTTCACCTTGTGTTTTAATTCCACTCCTGAACCTTTCTTTTATTTCCATCATTGCTTCCTCGATGTACAGATTGAAGAGTAGGGGCGAAAGGCTACAGCCTTGTCTTACACCCTTCTTAATACGAGCACTTCGTTCTTGATCGTCCACTCTTATTATTCCCTCTTGGTTGTTGTACATATTGTATATGACCCGTCTCTCCCTATAGCTTACCCCTACTTTTTTCAGAATCTCGAACAGCTTGCACCATTTTATATTGTCGAACGCTTTTTCCTGGTCGACAAATCCTATGAAAGTGTCTTGATGTTTCTTTAGCCTTGCTTCCATTATTAGCCGTAACGTCAGAATTGCCTCTCTCGTCCCTTTACTTTTCCTAAAGCCAAACTGATCGTCACCTAGCGCATTCTCAATTTTCTTTTCCATTCTTCTATATATTATTCTTGTAAGCAGCTTCGATGCATGAGCTGTTAAGCTGATTGTGCGATAATTCTCGCACTTGTCAGCTCTTGCCGTCTTCGGAATTGTGTGGATGATGCTTTTCCGAAAGTCGGATGGTGTGTCGCCAGACTCATATATTCTACACACCAATGTGAATAGTCGTTTTGTTGCCACTCTCCCCAATGATTTTAGAAATTCTGATGGAATGTTATCTATCCCTTCTGCCTTATTTGACCGTAAGTCCTCCAAAGCTCTTTTAAATTCCGATTCTAATACTGGATCCCCTATCTCTTCTAAATCAACTCCTGTTTCTTCTTCTATCACATCAGACAAATCTTCACCCTCATAGAGGCTTTCAATGTATTCTTTCCACCTATCTGCTCTCTCCTCTGCATTTAACAGTGGAATTCCCGTTGCACTCTTAATGTTACCACCGTTGCTTTTAATGTCACCAAAGGTTGTTTTGACTTTCCTGTATGCTGAGTCTGTCCTTCCGACAATCATATCTTTTTCGATGTCTTCACTTTTTTCCTGCAGCCATTTCGTCTTAGCTTCCCTGCACTTCCTATTTATTTCATTCCTCAGCGACTTGTATTTCTGTATTCCTGATCTTCCCGGAACACGTTTGTACTTCCTCCTTTCATCAATCAACTGAAGTATTTGTTCTGTTACCCATGGTTTCCTCGCAGCTACCTTCTTTGTACCTATGTTTTCCTTCCCAACTTCTGTGATGGCCCTTTTTAGAGATGTCCATTCCGCTTCAACTGTACTGCCTACTGCGCTATTCCTTATTGCTGTATCTATAGCGTTAGAGGACTTCAAATGTATCTCGTCATTCCTTAGTACTTCCGTATCCCAATTCTTTGCGTATTGATTCTTCCTGACTAATGGCTTGAACTTCAGCCTACTCTTCATCACTATTATATTGTGATCTCAGTCTATATCTGCTCCTGGGTACGCCTTACAATCCAGTATCTGATGTCGGAATCTCTGTCTGACCATGATGTAATCTAATTGAAATCTTCCCGTATCTCCCGGCCTTTTCCAAGTATACCTCCCCCTCTTGTGATTCTTGAACAGGGTATTCGCTATTACTATCTGAAACTTGTTACAGAACTCAATTAGTCTTTCTCCTCTTTCATTCGTTGTCCCAAGCCCATATTCTCCTGTAACCTTTTCTTCTACTCGTTCCTCTACAACTGGATTCCAGTCGCCCATGACTATTAGATTTTCATCCCCCTTTACATACTGCATTACCCTTTCAATATCCTCATACACTTTCTCTATCTGTTCATCTTCAGCTTGCGACGTCGGCATGTATACCTGAACTATCGTTGTCGTTGTCGATTCTGATTAGAACAACCCGGTCACTGAACTGTTCACAGTAACACACCCTCTGCCCTACCTTCCTATTCACAACGAATCCTACACCTGTTATACGATTTTCTGCTGCTGTTGATATTACCCGATACTCATCTGACCAGAAATCCTTGTCTTCCTTCCACTTCACTTCACTGACCCCTACTATATCTAGATTGAGCCTTTGCATTTCCCTTTTCAGATTTTCTAGTTTCCCTACCTCGTTCAAGCTTCTGACATTCCACGCCCCGAATCGTAGAACGTTATCCTTTCGTTGATTATTCAATCTTTTTCTCATGGTAACCTCCCCCTTGGCAGTCTTCTCC
Organism: Schistocerca americana; assembly: GCF_021461395.2. Lineage (NCBI taxonomy): Eukaryota > Metazoa > Arthropoda > Insecta > Orthoptera > Acrididae > Schistocerca > Schistocerca americana. Next base: position 177,751,998 of record NC_060127.1, on the reverse strand, counting down.
CGGAGATCCGAATGGGGGACTATTCCGGAACCTTTTGCCAATGGAGATATGATCATGACACTTCTTCAAATACAGGCCACATGTCATGTGGATACCATTGCGGTTTCCATTGCCTTCTGCATCCTCATGTCATTGATCATTGCTGATTCTTCCGCCTTTAGGGGCAATTTCCCACCCCTAGGACAAGAGAGTGCCTTGAACCTCTATCCGCTCCTGCGCCGCCTTTGAGAAGGCCGTTGGCAGAATGAGGCTGACTTCTTATGCCGGAAGTCTTCGGCCGCCAGTGCTTATTATTTATCAAAATTTAGGCAGTGGCGGCGATCGAACCCGGGACCGAACAAAGACGCTACCCCTACACCACGGGGATCTCCAGGTAGCAGACACGGCCCAATTAAACAGTCCCCAACAACACCGACCCACGCATTAACGAAGAACCGCACTTGATGAGCGCTAGTAACAGTGGCATGCGAATTGTGCATGTTGAAGACTCCATCACGCCCGAACGTTGCTTCATCGGTAAACAACACAGAGGATGGAAATGTAGGATGCATTTCACACTGTTCCAGGTACCACTGCGAAAACTGTGCCCTGGGTGGATAATCAACTGGTTCCAGGTTGTGGACACACTGTAAGTGAAATGGACGTAACAATTGCTCTCGAAGGACTGCTCTTACATTCGTCTGATTCGTCCCCTTTTTACGTGCAACTGCACGAGTGCTGACTGAAGGATTCCGCTCCACATGCGTCAAGACAGCTTCCTCAAATTGCAGCGTTCTTACCGCGCGACGGCGTCCCTGTCCAGGCAATCTGCTAAATGATCCGGTCTCACGCAGACGTTGGTACACAGCGGCAAAGGTCGTATGATGCGGGATACGGCGATTAGGATATTGTTGTTGATAAACCCGCTGTGCAGCTCGTCCGTTGTGGTGCGCTACGTAGTACGCACCAACCATATCAGTGTACTCACTCCAGGTGTATCGCTCCATTAGTAAACAGAGACAATGCACTAGTACACTGGCGGACACCAGTTGCCTACAACTGAAGAGTGTAATACGCCCTCTAACAACTGAAGATCGTAATACCGCCTCTAACAACTGAAGGGAGTAATACGGCCTCCACCGGTTTAAATAATCCTCATAGGAAAAAATGACACTAGGGAAAAATATTTGTTTTGATGTCCCCTACAACTTCCCGGACTTTGTCGGTTTAAATATTTTTCGCCCTGTAGATGTAGATGTAGCGAAGAATAACTGTACGTTTATTGAGCCCAGGAGCAGAGCACAAAATCGTAGTTTCTTGGGATGTGAAGTTTCACTGCTTGTTTCTGGCTGACAGGCCGCCAGCGACGGTGAGCGAAGAGTGCTCGAGGATGGATGAAGTCCGAAGTCTGTGAAGCCGTGGGCGACAGTGAAAGAGACGGCGCCCACGGATGTATGTAGTCCACAGACGCTGCGGGAAGACGCTTCTCGTCTGGTTCTGCAAAACATAGTCCGATAGATGGCCTACTAGGTGCGACCGGTGTAAGCCGGAGTGTGACGTAAGTGTGGGCCCGTGCGAACTGCGACTGATGGGCTGCGGAGTGTGGCTGCCTGCGTAATCCCGGAATGTTCTACGACTGATGAGCTGCCAGACGCAGTCGGTGTCGGCCAGGATTGCGAAACTGGCTGGAGAGTGTCTGGGTGGCGACCTAAATACTCACCCGGTGGAAGAATACTGGTGGAGGCACATGTCTCGCAGAAACAGGTGGTACGGCGCCGCTTATGCTTCTGGTGGGATGCTGGCACCACACGGGGCCGAACTGACTGCTGGAGGTTCAGATGAAAACAACCCGGCATATTACATGAATGCGTGCAGTCTGTTCGCTCGGACGTGTCCGAAAGAGCACACACCACACGGGCGATGGGTCCATCATCTTCAGTGCGGATGCACAAATACGCCCGGCCTCCTGTGGGAATCTCAGAGTAGAGAACGGGAGTGGAACGGGCAGGGAGACTACTGACAGGTGGCGCTCGATGGCGGTGTGGATCGGCCGGGAGTCGAGCCAAGACAGTCCGCACAGTGGCGATAACGCTGTGTCACGGAAGGCGCAATGGTTAACGCACCCAAGTAGTTGAGTCCGGCTTTCGCAGCCGTGCAGTGCGGACCGCCAGCAGACCCACCCGACTGCACCGCGCGGAGACAACTTCCCTGGTTCTCACCAACCGACCGACTACCCTCAGAATGCCGACAACATCTAGAATAGTCGTCAGTAGAAACAACACCAACTACATATACAAACTGACAAACACTTGCACGAAGACCTGAATGAGCCGGCCGAAGTGGCCGTGCGGTTCTAGGCGCTGCAGTCTGGAACCGCAAGACCGCTACGGTCGCAGGTTCGAATCCTGCCTCGGGCATGGATGTTTGTGATGTCCTTAGGTTAGTTAGGTTTAAGTAGTTCTAAGTTCAAGGGGACTAATGACCTCAGCAGTTGAGTCCCATAGTGCTCAGAGCCATTTGAACCATTTTTTGAAGACCTGAATGATACCCAACAGTAACTACTCATGAACGATCGGCGAGCCAAAACGCGTCGTCCGCTAGGACGACCGACCGACGATCCACCAAGACCTTGGCCCGGCTCACGTGACGCGTGGCGGCAATGGTCGGGCGAACCACGTCGACGCAGACCTCACTGCTGCTCCATCCCGACTTCACTAGTGCCGCATTGCAACTCCCCGACTGGCAGGTCCAGACTGCGTTCCACACGCGTTCCAACTGGTTGGCAGACCCGAACTAGCGACCCGAACTCACTTTCGACTGACAACGACCGGCAAGTAATAGCAGTCGAGCAAAGATACTACGAGATACGCGCTGCTAGCGCCGCTCGTGGTCAGCCAAAGCACCAACTCAGTGACAGTAGTAACTTAAATTAACGTAATGAGGTGGAAGTAAGTTAAAACAGGGTGTACAAAACATGATCGTAGGAACACGAGCCAAACACCTTAATTACTTAAAAACAATTACTCTAGCTTTAAGGGATGAGCGCCGGCCGGAGTGGCCGAGCGGTTCTAGGCGCTACAGTCTGGAACCGCGCTGCTGTTACGGTCGCAGGTTCGAATCCTGCCTCGGGCATGGATGCGTGTGATTTCCTTAGGTTAGTTAGGTTTAAATAGTTCTAAGTTCTAGGGGACTGATGACCTCAGAAGTTAAGTCCCATAGTGCTCAGAGCCATTTGAATTTTTTTTTTTTAGGGTTGATGTAAGGCAAAACTGAAATCAGTTTCTAGCACGTACTGTTAAGAAACCAACGTAGTAAACAAAGGAACAAGCAAAGGTAAGCTGACGGATCAAAATTCGTTTTTTTGTTGCGTAATTTATTAGACTGATTCCTTAAGAATAACGTCGTGAAATTTCGTAATCGAATTCTGGCTAGAAATATATTTTAAAAAAGTTTGTTTGGGCGTCTGCACCTGCCACGCCCCTCTTTCTATGCTGTGGTCCACACCTTCTCTACGCTAGAAATTTGTCGTCCACACAATCTAAACGAACTGCAGATGAGTCTAGAAGGCTGCGAGAAGGCTTACCCTTGCTTGTTCCTTTGTTTACTACGTGGTTTTCTTAACACTACGTGCTACAAACTGATTTCAGTTTTTAGTTTTGCATGTATCAAACCATTTTTCTCGAAAGCGGTCGTAACGGTAGACGCATATTCAAAAAAAGAGGAAATTTCGAAAGGTACAGGAGATTAAAATAACAGTCTTACAGTGCTGCTCCTAAGTGTGAAGAACAATTTTCGACTGACTGTGTTTATGGAAGAAGAAGACTGTTGAAAGCATTCCTGATGCTATGAGCAGTGCCAAAGACGAGGTTTTCTATGGATTTAGGTTAACTGACTTAGAAATACTTGGCTATGTGATTAATGTTCCACGTCCACACCGTAATTGTGGGTCAAAATGTCTTAGACTGTACAATGAAAGTGACAGTATTTGTGTAATCTATCGTTGTGAAGAATGCTGCATGTCATGCTTGTTTAGTGTTCTGTAGTGGAAATGTCGGTAGGATTAAGTGTCTGCAGAGACTACACTCCCATCCAGTTGCATACACAGTGAAGATACTCAGAAGCATCGATGAAGCGCGAATAGACAAAACTCAGGCAGCACAAGAAAAAATGCAAAAGTTGGATAGGCAAAGGAGGCAGGGGAAGAGATTACTCCTGGAAGACGAGGAAGAGAATAAATTTTATGGATGTGGACAGCATTAGTCACTAGACATATAGCAAATATTGTCAAAAATTGAAATAAAAACTTTAAATGCGTATTGTCATAAACTGACTTTTTGAGTTACAATGTATCTCTTTTCAGAAGTTATAAAAATTAACATCCTGAAATTTGACATAGATCTTATGAATTAATTAATGAGTAATCCTGTGCTGTAGTTACTCGTTATCTTTTCGCTGAGAAAATGTCTCCTCTAAAATGTGAGAAAAATAGACCAGTCCCGGGTAACACAAGACTGAAAAATTAATTTTGATCAACTATGATCTTAAAATGTTTTCTTAGTCTCTTACGCAGATGTAAACTATAAAATTCTAGTTTTTCGCTTGATTATTTTACGAGAAAAAGTACGCTGTAGGAACAATGGTAAACAAAAATTCAAACTCCTGTAAAATGCCGATGCACATTTTCAAACAAAAATTGGACAGAATATCAAGCATTATGTTGCACATGATAGTCTCCAGTTTTACTACTTTTAGCTGTAACATTTTTGGAGATATATATGTTTAAGTGCAAGAATGGATTTTGTCCTACATCTGTACTTAAGCGTTTCACTGGACATACTCTTCAATGTATTGGAGGGCCTTACACAACAGAAAGCTGCTCTAAGTTTCTTGGTACTGTAAGCCTCTGTGTCCGACCGGGATTCCGAAACTGGATCCTAGCCTTTCGCAGGATTACTTCCCAGAAGCTCTCTTGCACATCTAGCTGCAGTAGCATCCATATAAGGCAGGTCCCTCTCTTCGTGGTCCTATCATTCCCCCGAGAGCATTCCACCTACACTATGTGATCAAAAGTAACCGGACACCCGCAAAAAACATACGTTTTTCATATTAGGTGCATTGTGCTGCCAGGTACTACATATCAGTGACCTCAGTAGTCATTAGACATCGTGAGAGAGCAGAATGGGGCGCTCTGCGGAACTCACGGAGTTCGAACGTGGTCAGGTGATTGGGTGTAACTTGTGTCATACGTCTGTACGCGAGATTTCCACCCTCCTAAACACACCTATGTCCACTGTGTAGTGTAGTGGAAACGTGAAGGGACACATACCGCAAAAAAGCGTACAGGCGGGCTTCGTCTGTTGACTGACAGAGACCGCCGACAGTTGAAGAGGGTCGTAATGTATAATAGGCACACATCGATCCAGACCATCACACAGGAATTCGAAACTGCATCACGATCCACTGTAAGTACTATGACAGCTAGGGCGGAGGTGAGAAAACTTGGATTTCATGCTCGAGCAGCTACTCAAAAGCCACACATCACGCCGGTAAATGCCAAACGACTCCTCGCTTGGTGTAAGGAGCGTAAACTTTGTACGAGTGAACAGAGAAAAAACGTTGTGTGGAGTGGCGAATCACGGTACACAATGTCAGGGTGTGGGTATGGCGAATGACCAGCGAACGTCGCCTGCCAGCGTGCGTAGTGCCAACAGTAAAATTCGGAGGCGGTGGTGTTATGGTGTGGTGGTGTTTTTCATGGAGGGGGCTTCCAACTCTTGTTGTTTTGCCTGGCACTATCACACCTCAGGCCTTCTTTGACGTTTTAAGGACCTTCTTGCTCCCCACTGGTGAAGAGAAATTCGGTGATGGCGACTGCATCTTTCACCACGATCGAGCAGCTGTTCATAGTGCACGGCCTGTGGAGCAGTGGTTACACAACAATAACATCCCTGTAATGGACTGGCCCGCACAGAGTCCTGACCTGAGTCCTATCGAACACCTCTGGTATTTTTTGGAACGCCAACTTCGTGCCAAGTCTCACCGACGGACATCGATACCTCTCACTCCGTGAAGAATGGGCTGCCATTCCCCAAGAAACCTTCCAGCACCTGATTGAACGTATGCCTGCGAGAGTGGACGCTGTCATCAAGGCTAAGGGTGGGCAAACACCTTATTGAATTCCAGCACTACCGATGGAGGTCGGCATGAAAGTGTACGTCGTTTCAGCCAGGTGTCCGGATACTTTTGATCACATTATGTATGAGGTTACAATTTCATCAATATATTTCTGTAATTCCATCTTGTGTGATGGTATCAGAATGCGACTGATAGAGGACTTGAAGAAAATGGATACCACTAGTCGCCGTTTTATTTCATACGCTACCAGTTTCGGTGCCTCATTGCCACCACCTTCAGACCTCTGTACACGAAACTAGGTGAGTCATCCAGTCGTTTCCGTTGTTACTTCTCGGTAGATGTGGACTCTTCGCACCTCTAACGACAACCCATTGATGTGAAGAGTCGACGTTTACCGAGAAGAAGTCTATGGACACCAGCTTGTTCCGATGATGACAGCGTAGATCTGTCAAAACCAGTCATAGTAATTGAAGTATCTGCGCTGGCGGAATTGAAATGCTCACCAAAACGAAACAATAATACAATCTCCAGAAGAAAAACAGACTCGACCCCAACTGTGGATCGTCACAAATATAAAATAACAAATAATAATAGAAAAGACCCGTTTCTTCATCACAATGAAACAACTCTACAATATCAAGAGGTTCGTCGACTACACCATGACCATCCGCAAGAGATCCCCCAGCTAGAAGAGGCGTCTAGCCGTGGCTGCCGTGGTTGCAGGTCCGTAAACTTCCAAGCGGTGCGTCGAACTGCCCTTTGCCGGCAGTGCGCCGCCGTGTAAAGCCCATTTGGCGGATGTATCTGCCGGATCTAATTGCGGTCACGTGCCTGTCTTATCGAAGTAGTTCCTGGGCTGGCTGCGACCTCTGGTGAAGCTGTTCTGCAGGTTCCGCGAACCGGTAGCGGCCCCTAGCGGCCGTTGGTGGAGACCCGGTAATGTGTTGTGACCGCCGGTACATATTTGTGTTGGCAACACAGACGACGTAGGTTTTCCTGGTGAATATATGCCCTGTGATGAAGGCATCCCGTGTTGGTTCCACGTAAAGTGGGATGCCTATGCAGTTGTTGTTGTTGTGGTCTTCAGTCCTGAGACTGGTTTGATGCAGCTCTCCATGCTACTCTATCCTGTGCAAGCTTCTTCATCTCTCAGTACCTACTGCAACCTACATCCTTCTGAATCTGCTTAGTGTATTGATCTCTTGGTCTCCCTCTACATTTTTACCCTCCACGCTGCCCTCGAATGCTAAATTTGTGATCCCTTGATGCCTCAAAACATGTCCTACCAACCGATCCCTTCTTCTAGTCAAGTTGTGCCACAAACTCCTCTTCTCCCCAATCCTATTCAATACCTCCTCATTAGTTACGTGATCTACCCACCTTATCTTCAGCATCCTTCTGTAGCACCACATTTCGAAAGCTTCTATTCTCTTCTTGTCCAAACTGGTTATCGTCCATGTTTCACTTCCATACATGGTTACACTCCATACAAATACTTTCAGAAACGACTTCCTGACACTTAAATCTACACTCGATGTTAACAAACTTCTCTTCTTCAGAAACGATTTCCTTGCCATTGCCAGTCTACATTTTATATCCTCTCTACTTCGACCATCATCAGTTATTTTACTCCCTAAATATCAAAACTCCTTTACTACTTTAAGTGTCTCATTTCCTAATCTAATCCCCTCAGGATCTCCCGATTTAATTTGACTACATTCCATTATCCTCGTTTTGCTTTTGTTGATGTTCATCTTATATCCTCCTTTCAAGACACTGTCCATTCCGTTCAACTGCTCTTCCAAGTCCTTTGCTGTCTCTGTCAGAATTACAATGTCATCGGCGAATCTCAAAGTTTTTACTTCTTCTCCATGAATTTTAATACCTACTCCGAATTTTTCTTTTGTTTCCTTTACTGCTTGCTCAATATACAGATTGAATAACATCGGCGAGAGGCTACAACCCTGTCTCACACCTTTCCTAACCACTGCTTCCCTTTCATGCCCCTCGACTCTTATAACTGCCATCTGGCTTCTGTACAAATTGTAAATAGCCTGCCTACGCAGTAGGCGCTACGATGTATGAAGTGGCAGTAATAAAAAGAATTGCTAGCGATTTTGGCAGACTTGATTCTTCAACAAAATATAACCGTCAGATCGGCCCCAATGTCAAACACAAATGACTAGACAACTGACCCAATTACGTGTCTAGGAGCCTGTAGAGGGTTCCAATGAGGCACCGAGTCTAGTAACTTAAATAAAAGTATTTAAAAAAATATGAAATTTGGTAGTTATTTTTTTTCAAGACATCATTATATTGCGATTCACACTTAAGGGGCCCTCGCACGTTCACGATACCATCAAATCGCCACTGTACTCTTCACCCGAGGGCACGTGTCGACGTATTGTCAGTACATATTGAACATGTGCTTTTAAGTAAGGTCAGATGTTGAGAGAGCTTCATGAACCAACCACATAGCGTCAATGACCGCTGTTCACGTTTTCAATTCGCCTTTCTGCTTATCGTACGTCTTGTAAGTTTTTATATTGGTAATGCCACGTAGCGCTCTGTATGAAAATCACTGGCTGTGATGTGTGCTGTCTTAGGCTAGTTAGCATTGTTGGAATAGTCGCTATTGTAGTGTTGGGCAGTTGGATGCGAAGAGCGCGTCGCGTTGCGCAGTTCGAGGTGAGGCTATCAAAATCTTTCATTTGCTAAGTATCCCTATCAGTAGTTATTGCCTTCAGTAGTTAGAATCTTTTATTTAGCTGGCAGTATTGGCGCTCGCTGTATTGCAGTAGTTCGAGTAACGAAGATTTTCTTGAGGTAAATGATTCATGAAAGGTATAGGTTATTGCTAGTCAGGGTCATTCTTTTGTTGGGATTATTGAAAGTCAGATAGCGTTGCGCTAAAAATATTGTGTCAGTTTAGTGATGATCAGAATAAATAAAGAGAGAAATGTCTGAGTACGTTCAGTTCTGCTCAGCTGTTTGAATATCAAATAACGTAAGGGGTTTATCAGCACAGTAATTCATAAATTTTTCTAAGGGGAGGTCTCAGACTGATTAAATTTTTCAAGCATTATTCTAACGCAACACGACTTTGGTAGGCCTATGCAATGGTAAACATGGTGTGTATCACTTTAGTGCGGTCGTCGGAGGATTCTCAATGACACTGCTTACTCTGTTAATTTTAACAAAGAATTTCATATCAATTTGAAAAATCTCTTCCACTTCGAGAAATATGTCGGATACCTGTAGTGACTAGTAAAAGGTCTATGAAATACGTATCAGTTTCACTATATTATCACAAACCGCAAGAAAAAGAGATTTAACGTTAATATCCTGCCGCGCGGGGTGGCCGAGAAGTTAGAGGCACCATGTCTTGGATTGCGCGCCCTCTCCCGCCAGAGGTTCGAGTCCTCCGTCGGGCATGGGCGTGTGTGTGTTGTCCTTACCATAAATTAGTAATTTAGTTTAAGTAGTGTGTAAGTCTAGGGACCAATGACTTCAAAAGTTTGATCCCTTAGAATTCACACACAGCTGAACAGTTCAACAGCTAATTGCGTGAATATGTCCGTACTGGGCAGATACATTATGTGATCAAAAGTATCCAGACACCTAGCTGAAATGACTTACAAGTTCGTGGCGCCCTCCATCGGCAATGCTGGAATTCTATATGGTGTTGGGCACCCTTAGCCTTGATGATAGCTTCCACTCTCGCAGACATACGTTCAATCAGGTGCTGGAAGGTTCCTTGGGGAATGGCAGCCCATGCTTCATGGAGTGCTGCACTGACGAGAGGTATCGATGACGGTCAGTGAGACCTGGCACGAAGTCGGTGTTCCTAAACATCCCAAAGATGTTCTATAAGATTCAGATCAGTGCTCTGTGCTGGCCAGTCCGTTACAAGGATGTTATTGTCCTGTAACGATTCCGCCACAGGTCGTACATTATTAACAGCTGCTCGATCGTGTTGAAAGATGCAGTCGCCATCCCCGAACTGCTCTTCAACAGTGGGAAGAAAGAAGGTCATTAAAACATCAATGTAGGCCACGCAAAACAACAAGGGATGCAAGGCCCATCCATGAAAAACACGACCACACCATAACACCACCGCCTCCGAATTTCACTGTTGGTACTACACACGATGGCAGATGACGTCACCGGGCACTCGCCATACCCACACAATGCCATCGTATCGCCACATTTTGTACCATGATTCGTCACTCCACACAACGTTTGTCCACTGTTCAATCGTCCAATGTTTACGTCCCTTACACCAAGCGAGGCGTCGTTTGGAATTTACCGGCATGATGTGTGGCTTATGAGCAGCCGCTCAACCATGAAATCCACGTTTTCTCAAGTCCCGCCTAACTGTCATAGTACTTGAGGTGGATCCTGATGCAGTTTGGAATTCCTGTGCGATGGTCTGAATAGATGTGTGCCTGTTACACATTACGACCCTCTTCCACTGTCGGCGGTCTCTGTCAGTCAACAGACGAGGTCGGCCTGTACGTTTTTGTGCTGTACGTGTCCCTTCACGTTTCCACTTCACTGTCCCATGGGAAACAGTGGACCTAGGGATGTTTAGGAGTGTGGAAATCTCGCGTACAGACGTATGGCACAAGTGACACTCAATCACCTAACAACGTTCGAAGTCCGTGATTTCGGCGGAGCGCCCCATTCTGCTCTCTCACGATGTCTAATGACTACTGAGGTCGCTGAGATGGATTACCTGGCAGCAGGTGGCGGAAAAATTCATCTAATATGAAAAACGTATTTTTTGGGGGCTGTCCGAATACGTTTGATCGCAAAGTGTATAATTACCTCACGAGTTCCCACAGAATTTTACTAATTCTCTTTCCTATTATTACAGAACTAAACGTGAAGCATTCGGATGACCTGCAAGTCACCAGAAATCTAGAAGTTACTTCTGATCTCTCGTCGACTGCGATTGCCCCTCTCATTAACCTCTTTTGCTTCTCTGTTTTATCTCGTATCAACATTTATGACTTGTCGTACGATGGAGGACTCATCGGAATATAATTGATGATATCTTTTGCGTCTCTGCTTCTGGTTTCAGTCAGTGTAATAACATACGACCAGTCGCTCCTTCATTTCAATCACTCTCGGACCCATTTTCTCTTTTTCACTGTTTTCTGTTGCTTGCAAACTGTAAATAATGTAACTGCTGTATTCGCATTCTTTTCTATGTTCGACATCTTAGCCTTGCAACACCACGTCGTCAACTGACTACATTTGTCAGTATTATTGATTACGTGATGTCGCTTTTATATATTGAAGGTTCGCCAAACCAGTATTTTCAATAAATATTGAACGTATACAGGCCTGTTTAATTGATATATGCAAGATCATAGATGCTCTTTGAGACTACTTATCCACCGTGCCACTCTCAGATACATCGTGGCAAAAACAGAACTAAATCTTATCGCCTGAGATCCAATTTTGAAACGTAGTGGTATGGGAAAACTTAACCAAAACGTAAGGTAAGCAGAGCTCCAAGGCTGCAGGGAATGAAAGCGTAGACCCAAATGAGGTTACAAACACAATTTACTTTTATTAAACATTAAAAAACACTTGTTCACTGGTAGAAATATATATACATCACAAAACACAATAATTTTTTTTTAAACTCCTGGCCTGAAGGTTCAAAGAATGGTTCAAATGGCTATGAGCACTATGGGACTTAGCATCTATGGTCATCAGTCCCCTAGAACCTAGAACTACTTAAACCTAAGTAACCTAAGGACATCACACAACACCCAGTCATCACGAGGCAGAGAAAATCCCTGACCCCGCCGGGGATCGAACCCGGGCGCGGGAAGCGAGAACGCTACCGCACGACCACGAGCTGCGGACTCTGGCCTGAAGGGCCGTTGAACATTCACAACTGTAATGTCAGAATGACAACCTTAAGATTCAACATAAGGAGATAATCACGGTCTGAAGGAACCAACACCTTTGATTAATTATTGACCATTACAATAAGTTACTGAAAGGAATGACTTTAATCAGAAGGGCCAATCAAATATAACCACAAATGCTGTTTTGATGATGCTACAAGAATGCAAAACCAACAGTTAATTTACTTCGTCCAAAGGAGCAGTAAAGACCTAAAGACAAATTCATATACCAAAGGTTTTTTTTTTTAATGAAACAATCTAACAAGATAAAATTAATAACCAAAAAGGGGTAGTGACGTCACCACTCGGCCTGAAGGGCCTGAATATCAGTAGTAATAAATATTTGAGAATGGTTGAAGTTAGTGAGTTAGCACTTAAAACCAGCCCGTGCTCCTCACCACTAGCAAAAATTTACAATCTGCTTTGCTGGGACTTCCTGTTTCAGCAATACGGTACAGACCAGCACAACAACTAGAAACTTCACCAACGTGGCGAATCGTCCACATAGGGCATGACAGCAACTCTCTGTAACACATAAAATAAAAATTACTAAACATTGAAACACATGGTTCAAAATATAACGCCTATCTAGGCAGGAAGTGCTAATGACGCCCACTGGCCTTCGTAAATCTTGGACATAGTAAATGTGACGGCCAGTACTAAATAATAATAATACCACGCAACACATTGTAAAATACAAGATCGTTGTTGCACTTGGGTCAGAATAAAATTTCAAGCACAGATAATATTTTTGGTTCAGTTAACACTCTTTTCTAGTGATAGTTACACTCGAAAATAAAACAGCAGATCATTGAATTTGGATTTCGGGGTCGCCTGAGCCTACTAAAATTGCGAAACACCATGGCGCACGACCTTAGAGCAAAACACACCCGACGACACGGGCAGAAATTGAGTGAGACACATCAAGTCAAGAAGTTCTCACCGTTAGTCCAGAAGGCAGACAAGTATTCGGCGACAGGTTGCAACCGGCACCAACCCGAGTTACGTCAATCGCCCCAGTTCCGCCATAGCAACGCGGACACGCCGCGTCAGCAGTTGCCACGCCGAGCTTCCTCATCACACAGCCCGTCCAGAACGACCGCCGCCGTCCCGAGTACACACGCTCGTAGCAATCACGTGCGCTCACAGGAAGTCATACCACCTTTCCCGCAACATTGCGCTGCCACACAACCGGAAACTAAACTCCCCGTCCCACTCCGGCAGCAGCACCCTAAACTCTAGTCGCCAGCAGGTCTCTCCACAGAACGCAGCGCCCTCCGAAATTTAAAAGCAAACGGACCAATCGCGGCAGAGCAAAGCCAAGGCCCCTGAAGACGACACACCACATTTAGGCAAAGATGAAGATGATAGGTTCAAATTTCTCTTATTTCGCAAGATGTCATATCTCCCAATATTAGTGAGAGAGATCAAAACGCCTTGCGCTCGGAGGAGAAAGTTCGTGAGTCAAATTTTATGAACAGATCTCCCCGCAACGATAAACGTCTTAGGGTGAATGACTGCCAATCCAGTTCGCTTATCATATCAGTCAAACTCACTCCTCCATTCAGCGGTAATACGAAAAGAGCTGCCCTTCTATGAAATTTGTCAATCCTATCTGGTAAGCGTCCCATACGTCGCAGAAGGCAGACAAGCTTACTGAAGGCTGTCTCTTCAGTAGATCCGACGGACCTTCCACCTTCCAAGTGTACAATCAACGAAACGTGTCTGCGGTTCTCTTCCTCCACAACATTTCCCCTAAGATCATCCACTTTAAGTTATTTTAATCCGCAGCTGTTTGGTTGAATCGACAATTTTTTTGATTTATCGTATAATCTAAATTTACTCATGTGTAAGAGCTGTCACACGTTTTATTGCTTAAGGTCAATTCCCATTTTCGTACCATGCAGGTATCTAGTCCAAATCATTTTGTAATTCGTTTTCATCTTCTGATGACTGTACTAGACAGAATATGACAGCACCATTTGCAAACGATCTTAGTGCTGCTCTGATTGTCTTCCAAATCTCATATATTGCATCCTGTAACACTTCCACTGACAGCTCCGAATATCACTTCAGTTTCACTGGATGACTTACGGTCAATAGCTGCGAACTTTCTGACTGCATGTCACTAATCCAGCTGCACAGCTCAGACAGTTCTCGATAGACACGCAATTTGATTAGAAGATGCTCGTGAGCAACGTCGTCAGAAACCTTTCCACAGTTTTTTCTTTTATTATTTTCTTTTCCTTTTTATTTATTGTGTGTGTGTGAGGTTTGAGATCTTATTGGCGCCCAACGGCAAGGTTATCAGCGTCCTAACATTTAGTAAAACAAACGAATGTAGATAAGAACAAAATCTGTCGTACACGCATGCACTCTAAATGGCCACACAATCACTCTATCGCACACGCACTCTCACATGCACTGAAACCAATGAGGAGGCAAAATAGCTATCCAAGAAATTAAAACAGAGGGAAAACAAAACACAGAAGAGCTAAAAGAACAGCACAGGGAAATGTGACTGGCTGACCACTTACAAAAGACTTGGGTGAGCTAGCCACTATATTGACACATTAAAAACATCTCCCCAAAATTTTATTAAAAACGTGGGAAAATTCACAAAACTTTCAAAAGCGAACCACATTCGTTTGATCATTACATAGAATAGACTGCAGATCCGCCGGCAAATCCGCTGCAGTCCGCTGGTCAGCAAATAAAAAGCTGTCCAATAAAATATGGCGCACCGTGATCTGCACGCCACTAGCACACTTTATTTATTTATTTATTTTTTTACTGTTTGTATGCCACCCGATGCGAATTATTCTCCTGCGCTAACCTCTTCATCTCACAGTAGTACTTGTTGCACCCTACGTCCTCAATTATTTGTTGCATGTGTTCCAGTATCTGTCTCGCCCTACAGTTTTTAGCCTCAACAGCTGCCTCTAGTGCATTAGACGTTATTCTTTTATTCCTTAATAAACGCTTTATCATCCCGTTCGTTCTTCGTCTCAGTGCTTTCTACAAATTTCTTTCCCTCACAGTTCTGCTCAGAGCTTCCTCATTCCTTACCTTACCGGCTTACGTAAATTTAAATATTCTTCTGTAGCACCACATTCCAAATACTTCTATTCTCTTCTGTTCCGGTTTTCTCACTGCCCGTGATGCACATGTACATTCTGAGAAGTTTTTTCCTCAGTAAGGTCTTTGTTTGGTACAGGTAATTTTCTCTGGCCAGGAATGTGCCCATTGCATACGCTAGTCTACTTTTTATGTCCTCTCGCTTCGTCCGTCATGGGTCACTTTAGAACGGAAGTAGCAACAAGTCACTAATTTCATCCTCTCGGTGGCGTACCATGTAACGTGGTTGGACAGTGGGGGACTGGGTTTTGTTGATTGGTAGATGGTTGAGCTGAATATTCCACTAATTTTAAACACACTGTAACAAAATAACTAAACTGAAAATAAAATAAAATAATCTTTGAAAAATATGTCATATCCTAGTTGTACTGGTCAAGAAAATATACGTCAAAGTAGGCACGTGTATGCACTGCAACACATACGAGGCTCACTCCAAAAGAAATGAACATTATTTTCTTAAAAATCCATCTTTTATTCTACATGTTTGAATGTTTTACAGTGTGTAGATACATCCTTTAGGAAGAATATTTTCATTTCTCCACATAATTTCAATCCCTCCCAACTGCCTTCCGCCATATTGGAACCAGCGCCTGTATACCCTCACGGTAAAATTCTGGACCAACCTGTTGGCGCCACTGTTTGGCATCGTGCACAAGGGTGATCTTCAAACCTTGTTCCAAGAAGAAAGTCTTTCAGTTTCCCAAAGAGATGTTAGTCACATGGAGCCAGGTCAGGACTGTAAGGCGGGTATTTCAGTGTTGTCGCTTCCATGGTTTTTGACTGACATGTGGCCGTGCATTCTCGTGCAACACCAAAACATCCTGCTTTTGCCGATGTGGTCGAACACGACTCAGTCGAGCTTGAACTTTCTTCAGTGTCGTCACATATGCATCGGAATTTATGGTGGTTCCACTTGGCAGGATGTCCACAAGCAAGAGTCCTTCGGAATCGAAAAACACCGTAGCCATAACTTTTCCAGCAGAAGGTGTAGTTTTGAATTTTTTCCTTGGGTGAATTTGCATGATACCACTCCATTGATTTCCTCTTCGTCTCTGGTGAAAAATGATGGAGCCATGTTTCATCGCCTGTCACAATTCTTCCAAGAAATTCATCTTCACCATTCTTGTAGTGTTCCAAAAGTACGCTGCATACCGTTTCCCTTGTTTCTTTGTGAGCCACTGCCGACATCGTGGGAAACCACCTGGCACAATCCTTTTTCAACGCCAACACTTTCAGTATTCTGCAAACATTTCCTTCCCCTATCCCAACGTAGCGTGACAATTCGTTCACTGTGATGCGGCTGTCAGCAGTGACCAATTCGTTACTTCTCTGCGCATTGTCTGGAGTGTGTGCAGTACGAGGCCTGCCGCTGCGAGGACAATCCTCAATATTGCCGTGCCCGCTTTCATCACGTAACCTGCTTGCCCACCGACTAACACTTTTTTCAACCTCTTGTGGAGGAATTCTATGACAGCACGTTGCTCCTGACGAACGTCAATGTAACAGCCATCTTGAAGACATGATGTGACGGCGCCACTCAGGGGAACAGGTTGAACTAAGTTTGAAAACAAGCGTGAAGGATGTATCTACACACTGTAAATCATTCACACATCCGGAATGAAAACTGTATTTTTACAAAAATAGTGTGCATTTCTTTTGGAGTGACCCTCGTACATGGACTGGACTAGTATACGGCAACGCCGCCAGAAGTGCATGCTTAAAAATAAATGCTGATGCTAGCCAAGGCTGGAAATTGGGTTGTTGTACTTGACCATGATCGGCACGTATGCAATTTCCCCAATACGTTTCAGTCGTGATCAGGAGAGTGTGTGTGAATGCATTATCTCGTAGCTGACTGCATTCGAACGTGGGCAAACTGTCGGTGCTTATATGGTGGGGGCTTCTGTAACCAAGAAAGCCGAAGTGTATAAGGCTCTTTATCAAAAATTTGTACGGCATACGGGGAAAGTGGAAAACCATCATCTGCTACCTCACAACGAGCACGAAAGTGTGACTGCAGTGTTCATGATGGACAGTGACAGAAAACAAGATGACGACAGCTTCAGAGGTCACTGCACAACTCAGTGTCGGACTGGCGAACCCTGCACCGAAAAAACAGCACCGTGGAAGCTCCGTAAGCAGGGAACTGGAAGGCGAACTGGAATTCCAAAACCATTCTTCGCTGATGCAAGTACCCTTAACAGGTCTCGAAACTTAAAACCTGGCCTGTGGAGCAACGGAAGAAAAAAGCTTGGTCGGATGTGTCATCACGACTGTTCCCAACTTCTGGTAGAGTTTACGTCGCAAGAGTGAAAGATGGCGGGGGTTGGGTGATGATTCGGGCAGCCATATAATGGTAGTTCAGGGGCCCCACGGTTACCCTGCAAGATCGCACTACTGCCAAGGGTTACGTGATCATTTTCGCTGATCGAGTCCATCATGTGGTACAGTGTGCTTGTTCCCCAGTAGGGACGCTACGTTATAAGACGACAGTAGTGGTGTCCACACAGCTCGCATCATCCATGACTGGTTTTGCGAGAACGAGGATGATCTGTCGCATCTCACCGGATACCCACAGTCACCGAATCCATCATTTTTAACTGAACGTGTCACTGTTTTGCACGAAGAACGGCATGAGGTTTCCTTGAAAACCACACGGGACTTGTGTTTATCCATTCCAAGAAGACTGGACATTGTTTTCAATACTAACGGTTTTCCTCCGTCGTATGTACGGAAAACTAGGCAACGTTAAATCAATCGGCTAGTACTGTGTAGTTAAAATGGAACTGAACCACTGATCTAATACACGATCTCTACACAACAGACGCCATGTCTTTACACACGAAGAGCCAAAGAAACTGTTACATCCTGCCTAATATCGTGTAGGGCTCCCGCGAGCACGGCCAAGTGCCGCGACACGACGCTGCTTGGACTGGACTAATGTATGAGGTAGTTCTGGAGGAAATTGACAGTATGAATCCGTAAGAGTACGAGGGAGTGGAGATCTCTTCTGAACAGCACGTTGCAAGTTATCCGAGATATGCTCAATAGTGTCAATGTCTGGGGAGTTTCGTGGCCAGTGGAAGTGTTTAAACTCAGAAGAGTATTCCTGCAGCCACTCTGTAGTAATTCTGAACGTGTGTGGTGTCGCATTGTCCTGCTGGAACTGCGCACGCCCGTCGGAGTGCACAATGGCCATGAATCGATGCAGGTGATGAGACAGAACGCTTACGTACGTCTCGCCTGTCAGAGTTGGATCTAGACGTATCAGCGGCCCCATATCACTCCAACTGCACACGCCCCACTCCATTGCATAGCCTTTACCAGCTTGAACAGTCCACTGCTGAAATGCAGTGTCCATGGATTCATGAGGTTGTCTCCAAACCCGTACACGTCCATCCACTCAATACAATTTGAAACGAGACTCGTCCGACCAGGCAACAACTTTCCAGCCATTATCAGTCCAGTGTCGGTGTGAATGGGACCAGGGGAGGCGTAAACCTTCGTCTCGTGCAGTCATCAAGGGTTCACGACTGGGCTTTCGCCTCTGAAAGACCATGCCGATGATGTTGCGTTGAATTGATCGAACGCTGACATTTGATGGCCCAGCATTGAAATCTGCAGCCATTTGCGGAACGGTTGCACTTCTGTCACCTTGAACGATTCTCTTCAGTCGTCGTTGGTCCGGTCGTTGCAGGATCTTTTTCCGGCTGCAGCGTTGTCGGAGATTTGATGTTTTACCGTATTCATGATATTCACGGTACGCACGTGAAATGGTCGTACGGGAAAATCCTCACTACATCGCTACCTCGGAGATGCTGTGTCCCATCGCTAGTGTGCCACCTATAACACCACGTTCACACTGACGTAAATCTTGATAACCTGCCGTTGTAGCAGCAGTAACCGATCTAACAACTGCGTCAGACACTTGTTGTCTTACATAGGCGCTGCCGCCGCAGCTCCGAATTCTACGTGTTTACATATTGTTGTTGTTGTTGTTGTTGTCTTCAGTCCTGAGACTGGTTTGATGCAGCTCTCCATGCTACTCTATCCTGTGCAAGCTCCTTCATCTCCCAGTACCTACTGCAACATACATCCTTCTGAATCTGCTTAGTGTATTCATCTCTTGGTCTCCCTCTACGATTTTTACCCTCCACGCTGCCCTCCAATACTAAACTGGTGATCCCTTGATGCCTCAACACATGTCCTACCAACCGATCCCTTCTTCTAGTCAAGTTGTGCCACAAACGTCTCTTCTCCCCAATCCTATTCAATACTTCTTCATTAGTTATGTGATCTACCCATCTAATATTCAGCGTTCTTCTATAGCACCACATTTCAAAAGCTTCTATTCTCTTCTTGTCCAAACTATTTATCGTCCATGTTTCACTTCCATACATGGCCACACTCCATACAATTACTTTCAGAAATGACTTCCTGACACTTAAATTTATACTCGATGTTAACAAATTTCTCTTCTTCAGAAACGCTTTCCTTGCCATATATTTATATTTAAATACGCATGCCTATACCAGTTTCTTTGGCTCTTCAGTGTAATACCTTCTGTATTATGTACGTCATATAGGTCGAAAAAAGAGGAGTTAAATATCCTCCTTGTAGTAAACCTTAGATCTTGCGGCGGCGCGGTTCTTTCCGGCCCTTTACGACGAACCTGCACCTACCTGTGAACATTGTCGCAGCATATCATCAGTAGGGAAGCCGAGCGAAACCTACTGTACTTCGACGTGAACCAGGCTGCAATTAAAGTCACTAAGCTAAGTTTCGGGATAAAGTTTTCACACGAAATGAAAGGTTGGAAATTTGGTCCTTAATTAATATATTCTGAAACTTAGGTGAACAAGTATCACTGCCAAGCCCGTGCTAGACTTAACACAGTCACAATCCCTTTCACTCACGTTAGCAAGTTTACAGTGTTACATTTCCCGAAAACGTAATAGCTACAAAAATACGTATTGTTTTTGGTTGAGAATGCTCGCCAAATATTAAGTCTGTCGGTACCTAATGCAGTCACAGCTTTTAGCCACCGACCTGCTCGATACACCACGCAGAATGTGTGTCTTTTCTCGTCACAAAATTCTCTTAAGAATTCCGAAATTTCTACACACCCATCGGAATAATTATGCCGTCACTTTACAACACGTTTGATATATGAAACACTGCTAGATCCGGCAACTTCTCATTTCCATCGGAACTACTACTACACACATCCGAACTGTTTCATGGCTAGGCCCCGATTCTTCTCTAGAATACTCTAAGTCTTCTCTACCATCAGAGAAAGGCACGCGAAGAATATTGGTTTACCATTGGTCAGTTTACTCAACAGCCAATAGCAAAACAACATTCTCTCGCGTCAATCCGCGCTTTTCATCGATAACCAATCGCAAAATAGTAAACCAAACGACTGCGCTTTTTACCGATGTAATTATCTAATATGCTGAAGTTTTGCTTATGCATAAAGTTATTTACTATTGTTATTTATACCTGAATTAACTTTTCCTTTACCATAAACTTACTTTACAAATCTATTCTACAAAAATCCCCTTTGCCCATATCCATAGTTCTTCGAAATGTTCCCACACTAAATCCCACTACATAACTCGCTAAACAATTATCTTCATATTAAGCTTATACCCCACTCACGCATCATTCCTACTGCTAAAACACATTTATAACATTTTACATACATAAAAAGACATAATAACACTTTATGAAAATACTAGAACAGTTTATGGAAAACATTCTAGTGCATTCTAGTGGGCACAATCGAAACTAAATCACAGTCAACTATCCAGTACTGTCCTCCATCGGCTGATACATAAACTACGTGCGCGTCCAGTCTCGCGTCACCATCTGTCACTCTCCAGCTCTGAGACACATCTCCCACTTAACTGCCTTCAAGGCAGGATCGGTATACGGCGCTACGCCTCAATCTGCACAGTTCTGTTGGCACGTATACTTCAGGCAACTGCTAAATGACCCATGTACAGTTTATCTGACAGGCAAACGGAAACGTGTGCGCGGATGTAGAATGAGAAACTGTGTTCCGCAAAATTTAAGTGGACCTAGTCTAGATCTGCCTGCAAATTGGAAAGTGCGGCTCGTCTCTCCTTTCCGTTAGCTTCGCTATTCAAATGTCAATCGACGGAAACACTTGTCGTGAAGGGGCCCCCGCTGGGGTAGGAGCTGGCTAGCTTCCCTGTCACGTTTTCCTGCTGGAATCGTTCCTGATTGCAGAGACAGCGCCTCAAGTTCAACTGCCTTTCACTGTACTGAAAAACAGCAACCTTGTCGCATAATGATTGACTAGCTTGGCCGAAGAACATAACGAGGGTACAGAAAATATGGAAATACTACAAACACTACTTTCACAAGCTGCGACATCGTCGCGAAAAAACACAGTGACCCGTATATGTAATAAGTTTCCTTTAATTTACGTCTATGGTCACAATCTTTTTTTGTTTAACAGATTACTGGTTTCGGTCTTTAATGACCATCATCAGATCTGCAGCAAAAATGGGAAAAAACGTAAATACACTCGCAAACTGTATACAGCTTAAGAACAATACATTGAGCATATTCAAAAGTAGTACTGACAAAATTTACATTTGTGCGCGTTAAATATGAAGAGGCATACCTGTCTCATAAAAACAAAGTCATAATGTACTGCAGCTATAGTGGCATCGTCAAATGTTAAATGCGTAATCAGCACCAGCATCGTCAAATACATATAGATAACATCACATGCACAAGTCATGTCGTCAGCGGTACTACTGTTTTATAGTTGTTTAGTATTACCCGGTACACTATCAACGGTGTTTAATATTTATGTCATTATCTAGAATATTGGCACTAGAGCACATGTCAACCCCTGTTTTTTAACTCTTCCTCTTTTTAACAATATTACTTTTGTCGTGTTCTTCTTTTTATTGCTTTTTATTACTGTAATGCCTTTTATACGTTATAAGCTTATTATAGACTTCAACTATTGTATCCCCCTTTATTTTCGCTGTTTCAATTAATTATTGAAAACTAGTGTATGCCGACATTAGCGACATCTGTTCAATTTGCAACACAAACATCTTGTGGCTACTGTACGGCAGCTTGTTTCAAACAGTAGTACTACTGACAACACGACTCGTGCGTGTGATGTTATCTATATGTATCTGACGATTCTGGTGCTGATTCCGCATTTAACATTTGATGATGCCTCCCACTATCGCTGCAGTACATGAGGACTTTTATTTTTATGAAACAGGTATGCCTCTTCATATTTAAAGCACACAAATGTAAATTTTGTCAGTACTACTTTTCAATATGCTCAATGTATTGTTCTTAAGCTGATACAGATTGCGAGTGTATTTATGTTTTTTCCCATTTTTGCTGCGGATCTGATGATGGTCATTAAAGACCGAAACCGGTAATCTGTTAAACAAAAAGCTATTGTGACCATAGACGTAAATTAAAGGAAACTTATTACAAACACCACTATAACGTAGGAAACCGTCCGTACTCAAAACAACTTCCACACGTCTCGAAATGTATAGACACAGGTCCTGTATGGTTTTCAGGGGCGTCTTATAACATTCTTCCTGCAAAACTGTGGCATCTTCGGGCAGCGCTGATGGAAGTAGAAATCACGCAACCTTCTCTCCAAAGCAGATCGCAAAGATCAATGATATTGAGATCTGGTGAGTGTGGTGACCAGAGGCGGTGCGATAAATCACTCCCGTGTTCAAGAAACAACTTGGACGATGGGATCTGTGTGGCATAGTACATTTTGACTTGCTATGTCAAAATCGTGGCATATATGTTGGAAGTAGTGCGACCTTGCACTGTAATCATGGGTACCGCGGCATACCACAAGTAAGGCTGCCGGAATCATCAAAGGACCTCCGGTATATTTAACTCGTGGAAACGTTTTTCGCCGTCATGTTTACATGTTACGATATGAAGACGATTTGTTAATCCAGTAGTGATCGGTAAGTTACAAAGCTAACATCCATATTTATGTTGACTGTGTAAGTACACTATTGGCCACTAAAATTGCTACACCACGAAGATGACGTGCTACAGACGCGAAATTTAACCGACAGGAAGAAGATGCTATAATGTGCAAGTGATTAACTTTTCAGAGCATTCACACGAGGTTGGCGCCGGTGGCGCCACCTACAACGTGCTGACATGAGGAAAGTTTCCAACCGATTTCTCATACACAAACAGCAGTTGACCGGCGTTGCCTGGTGAAACGTTGTTGTGATGCCTCGTGTAAGGAGGAGAAATGCGTACCATCACGTTTCTGAATTTGATAAAGGTCGGATTGTAGCCTACCGCGGTTGCGGTTTATCGTATCGCGACATTGCTGCTCGCGTTGGTCGAGATCCAATGACTGTTGGCAGAATATGGAATCGGTGGGTTCAGGAGGGCAACACGAGACGCCATGCTGGAGCCCAACGGCCTCGTATCACTAACAGTCGAGATGACAGGCATCTCATCCGCGTGGCTGCAACGGATCGCCCAGCTACGTCTCGATCCCTGAGTCAATACGCTACGGTCGCAGGTTCGAATCCTGCCTCGGGCATGGACGTGTGTGATGTCCTTCGGTTAGTTTGGTTTAATTAGTTCTAAGTTCTAGGTGACTAATGACCTCAGAAGTTGAGTCGCATAGTGCTCAGAGTCATTTGAACCATTTGAACAAACCCGAGTCAACAGATGGGGACGTTTGCAAGACAACAAACATCTGCACGAAAAGCTCTACGATGTTTGCAGCAGCATGGACTATCAGCTCGGAGACAATGGCTGCGGTTACCCTTGACGCTGCATCACAAACAGGAGCGCCTGCAATGGTGTACTCAACGACGAACCTGGGTGCACGAATGGCAAAACGTCATTTTTTCGGATGAATCCAGGTTCTGTTTACAGCATCATGATGGTCGCATACGAGTTCGGCGACATCGCGGTGAACGCACATTGGAAGCCTGTATTCGTCAACGCCGTACTGGCGTATCACCCGGCGTGATGGTATGGGGTGTCATTGGTTACACGTCTCGGTCACCTCTTGTTCGCATTGACGGCACTTTGAACAGTGGACGTTACATTTCAGATGTGTTACGACCCGTGGATGTACCCTTCATTCTATCCCTGCAAAACCCTACATTTCAGCAGGATAATGCACGACCGCGGGTATTCATTGGACAAATATACTATAACTGACATGTGATTACATTTTCACGCAATTTGCGTGCATAGATACTGAGAAATCAGTACCCAGAACAACCTCCTTTGGCCGTAATAACGGCCTTGATGGGCATGGGCTTTGAGTCAAACAGAGCTGGGATGGCGTGTACAGGTACAGCTGACCATGCAGCTTCAACACGATGCCACAGTTCATCAAGAGTAGTGACTGGCGTATTGTGACGAGCCAGTTGCTCGGCCACCATTGACCAGACGTTTTCAGTTGGTGAGAGATCTGGAGAATATGGCCAGGGCAGCAGTCGAACATTTTCTGTATCCAGAAAGGCCCATACAGGACATGCAACATGCGGTCGTGCATTACCCTGCTGGAATGTAGGATTTCGCAGGTATCGAATGAAGGGTACAGCCACGGGTCGTAACACATCTGAAATGTAACGTCCACTGTTCAAAGTGCCGTCAATGCCAACAAGAGGTGACAGAGAGGTTTAACCAATGGCACTCCAAACCATCACGCGAGTATGGTGATGACGAATACACGCTTCCAGTGTGCTTTCACGGCGATCTCGATAAACACGGATGCGACCTCGTGATTCTGTAAACATAACCAGAATTCATCCGAAAAAATGACGTTTTGCCATTCGTGCACCCAGGTTCGTCGTTGAGTACACCATCGCAGGCGCTCCTGTCTGTGATGCAGCGTCAAGGGTAACCGCAGCCATTGTCTCCGAGCTGATAGTCCATGCTGCTGCAAACATCGTAGAACTTTTCGTGCAGATGGTTGTTGTCATGCAAGCGTCCCCATCTGTTGACTCAGGTTGGTTCAAATGGTTCAAATGGCTCTGAGCACTATGCGACTCAACTTCTGAGGTCATTAGTCACCTAGAACTTAGAACTAATTAAACCAAACTAACCGAAGGACATCACACACATCCATGCCGGAGGCAGGATTCGAACCTGCGACCGTAGCGTGTTGACTCAGGGATCGAGACGTAGCTGGGCGATCCGTTGCAGCCATGCGGATGAGATGCCTGTCATCTCGACTGCTAGTGATACGAGGCCGTTGGGCTCCAGCATGGCGTCTCGTGTTATCCTCCTGAACCCACCGATTCCATATTCTGCTAACAGTCATTGGATCTCGACTAACGCGAGCAGCAATGTCGCGATACGATAAATCGCAACCGCGGTAGGGTACAATCCGACCTTTATCAAAGTCGGAAACGTGATGGTACGCATTTCTCCTCCTTACACGAGGCGTCACAACGACGTTTCACCAGGCAACGCCGGTCAACTTCTGTTTGTGAATGAGAAATCGGTTGGAAACTTTCGTCATGTCAGCAGGTTGTAGGTGTCGCCACCGGTGTGAATGATCTGAGAAGCTAATTATTTGCATATCACAACATCTTCCTTTCGCGTCTGTAGCACGTCATCTTCGTGGTGTAGGAATTTTAATTGCCAGTAGTGTAATAAACTGCCCTTTGTCCAAGTTGCTTATATCAATGGATTTCCCCATTTTCAGCCCGTATCTTCGGTAGGGCGATCCCCCATCTGTGTCGGCTCCGCTCACATGCGTTTCTTACCGCGTCACGTGTCCCCATCTCCACCAAGCGGCATCTAACATCGAGGTGGGCAGTAGTCATAATGTTTTGGCTGGTCAGTGTACACTGTCAAATTTTATTGTTGTGGCACTTCACGTCCTGAAACTCACACAATGAGTTCTACAATACCCGCGCGGGATTAGCCGAGCGGTCTAGGTCGCTGCTGTCATGGACTGTGCGACTGGTCCCGGTGGAGGTTCGAGTCCTCCCTCGGGCATGGGTGTGTGTGTTTGTCCTTAGGATAACTGATGGTAAATAGCGTGTAAACTTGGTGACTGATGACCTTAGCAGTTAAGTCTCATGAGATTTCACACACATCTGAACATTTAGTTATACAATAAATGCCCTCTCCTGGATAAATTTCTGCGGACCGTCATTGGCGAAGCTCGTTGATGAAAAAGAGTATTGCTTGCTATCTCTTTTCTTGTATTTGAAGTGGAACCACATTGCGCACAGTCGATACAGTGTAGTGGACGTGTGCTTCAGCAGTGCTCAATGTTAGGTGGTTAGGCAGAACGGACTCACCCGTGTGGTGGAGCAAGTACAAATGACGAAGAGCGTAATGTCAGATCAGCTCCCCCTGAAGAGCAGAGAATCTCAGCTGAAGTGGGCGCTCTGGAGCTCCGAGACTAGCGTGTCGTGTCCTCGACGCTGCGTAGCACACGGGACTTACAAGGGAACCTCCCCATCGTACCCCCCTCAGATTTAGCTATAAGTTGGCACAGGGGATAGGCGTTGAAAAACTGAACACAGATCAATCGAGAGAACAGGAAGAAGCTGTGTGGAACTATGAAAAAAAAGCAAAATATACAAACTGAGTAGTCCACGGCAAGATACGCAACATCAAGGAGAGCGTGAGCTTATGAGCGCCGTGGTCCTGTGGTAAGCGTGAGCAGCTGCGGAACGAGACGTCCTTGGATCAAATTCTTCTCTCGAGCGAGAATTTTAATTTTTTTTTTATTTTCAGTTTATGGGGACGCTACACCTAAACAAACATCGAAACACACGACGTCAGTCGACTACAGCGCACGGAAGAGAGAGTATTCCTGCTTACGAGGCTCCCTGGCTGGCAGTTGACTGTTCGCTACTTTGGACGAGAGTGCATTAAATACGTGAGACGTATTCCGTGGGAAATATGTTTTCGGTTCCGATTGGAGAGGCACGTCCTTTCGTCTACTAATCGCACTGTTTTGCGGTGCGGTCGCAAAACACAGACACTAAACTTATTACAGTGAACAGAGACGTCAATGAACGAACGGAAAGAACTTTGCGAAAATAAAGAACGAGGGAGGATTTAAACCAAGGACCTCTCGTTCCGCAGCTGCTCACGCTAACCACGGGACCACGGCGCTCCTGCGCTCTCACTGTCCTTGATGTTGCGTATCTTGCACATGGACTACTCAGTTTGTATGTTTTGCTTATTTTTTCATAGTTCCACACAACTTCTTCCTGTTTTCTCGATTGATCTGTGTTCAGTTTTTGAAGGCCTATCCACTGTGCCAACTTATAACTAAATCTGGGGGGGGGGGGGGGGGTGCGATGGGGATGTTCCCTTGTTAGAACAACACAATGGAACGAAACAGGCGGCCAGGAGGAGAATTAGCTGCCCGTTAAAGAGCGCGTCCTCGGACTACGAAGGCTGTACCGCCGTCGAGTCGTGACCTTTGCACCGGCACGCGAACTGTCGTAAAAGGCGGGCGTCTGACGGTGACCGCCTTTCCGTGGCCGAAACTCTCGCAACGGGAAGCAGCTCTCCAGTGGACAGCAACGTTTTCTGACGTGGACAGCCCGTCGCTCCAGTCTCACGCGAACCGTCCAGCGCTGGATAACTGCAAGAGAAGGCCGCACTGCATTCACAGTGCGTCTACTTTCGACGAAGAAAGCCTCCGCGTTCTGGCTCTTATGGGCCAATCGGGGGCCGACCGACCGCCAAGTCACCCTCTGCAAAGGCATATTGTGGGCTCGGTATGCAGAGCATTGGGGTCAGCACAGCACTCACCCTGCCTCTGTCCGCATTTCTGACCTTCCACCCGCTACTTTCCACTCAAGGAACTTCCCAGTTGGTCTTTTTTTTTTTGTTGTGTTGGCAGAAGAGCCAACACCGCGTTGCTAGAGGGGGCCGAAAAGCACGCGTTTTAGCTCACGCAGGCTGGCGTGAGGAGGGAAGAACTATACTGACGTGAGGTCTGGAACATGACAACGAATTAGAATTCAGAAAGCGGACGTAATTAGTTTGATACTTAACTTTAACCCATTAATGATGAACGTCGCTCTTGACGGTACATGATTCACAATATTACCCGTTCAGAAGACATAGTAACTGAATATGGCGCCTTGCTAGGTCTTAGCACTTGACGTAGCTGAAGGCTATGCTAAACTATCGTCTCGACAAATGAGAGCGTATTTACTTAGTGAACCATCGCTAGCAAAGTCGGCTGTACAACTGGGGCGAGTGCTAGGGAGTCTCTCTAGACTAGACCTGCGGTGTGGCGGCGCTCGGTCTGCAATCACTGATAGTGGCGACACGCGGGTCCGACGTATACTAACGGACCGCGGCCGATTTAAAGGCTACCACCTAGCAAGTGTGGTGTCTGGCGGTGACACCACATTTTTCAACTAAAAATTATTAGCACTGGCCATGAATAATTCCGACTTTCACATAAGCTCATGAACAAGTTTAAAATTGAGAAACTTAAATAAATAAATAATAAGAGCCGTGGTTTAGAGGTAGCGTCTTTGATTCATAATCAAAACGTCCCGGGTTTGATCCCCGCCACTGCCTAAATTTTGATAAATAATCAACATTGGCGGCCGAAGACCTCCGGCATAAGAAGTCAGCCTCATTCCGCCAACGGCCTTGTCAAAGAGGGCGGAGGAGCAGATAGAGGTTCAGGGCACTCTCTTGTCCTAGGGGTAGGAAATTGCCCCTAAAGGCGGAAGAATCAGCAACGATCAACGACATGAGGATGCAGAAGGCAATGGAAACCACTGCATTAAAGACACGTAACGTGTATCCACAGGACATGTGGCCTGTAATTGAAGAAGTGTCATGATGATCTCTCCATTGGCAAAAGATTCCGGAATAGTCCCCCATTCGGATCTCCGGGAGGGGACTGCCAAGGGCGAGGTTACCATGAGAAAAAGATTGAAAAATCAACGAAATGTCAGAAGCTTTAACGTGGTAGGGAAACTAGAAAATCTGTAAAGGGTAACGCAAAGGCTCAATCTAGATATAGTAGGGGTCAGTGATGTGAAGTGGAAGGAAGACAAGGATTTCTGGTCAGATGAGTATCGGGTAATATCAACAGCAGCAGAAAATGGTATAACAGGTGTAGGATTCGTTATGAATAGGAAGGCAGGGCAGAGGGTGTGTTACTGCGAACAGTTTAGTGACCGGGTTGTTCTGGTCAGAATCGACAGCAGACCAACACCGACAACGATAGTTCAGGTATACATGCCGACGTCGCAAGCTGAAGATGAACAGATAGAGAAAGTGTATGAGGATATTGAAAGGGTAATGCAGTATGTGAAGGGGGACGAAAATCTAATAGTCATGGGCGACTGGAATCCAGTTGTAGGGGAAGGAGTAGAAGACTTGGCTTGGCTCTGAGCACTATGGGACTTAACATCAGTGGTCATCAGTCCCCTAGAACTTAGAACTACTTAAACCTAACTAACCTAAGGACAGCACACAACACCCAGCCATCACGAGGCAGAGAAAATCCCTGACCCCGCCGGGAATCGAACCCGGGAACCCGGGCGTGGGAAGCGCGAACGCTACCGCACGACCACGAGATGCGGGCAAAGGAGTAGAAGAAAAGGTTACAGGAGAATATGGGCTTGGGACAAGGAATGAAAGAGGAGAAAGACTAATTGAGTTCTGTAACAAGTTTCAGCTAGTAATAGCGAATACCCTGTTCAAGAATCACAAGAGGAGAAGGTATACTTGGAAAAGGCCGGGAGATAAGGGAAGATTTCAATTAGATTACATCATGGCTAGACAGAGATTCCGAAATCAGATACTGGATTGTAAGGCGTACCCAGGAGCGGATATAGACTCAGGTCACAATATAGTAGTGATGAAGAGTAGGCTGAAGTTCAAGACATTAGTCAGGAAGAATCAATACGCAAAGAAGTGGGATACGGAAGTACTAAGGAATGACGAGATACGTTTGAAGTTCTCTAACGCTATAGATACAGCAATAAGGAATAGCGCAGTAGGCAGTACAGTTGAAGAGCTTAACAGCTCATGCATCAAAGCTGCTTACAAGAATAATATATGGAAGAATGGAAAAGAAAATTGAGAATGCGCTAGGTGACGATCAGTTTCGCTTTAGGAAAAGTAAATTGACGAGAGAGGCAATTCTGACGTTACGGCTAATAATGGAAGCAAGGCTAAAGAAAAATCAAGACACTTTATACGATTTGTCGACCTGGAAAAAGGGTTCGACAATATAAAATGGTGCAAGCTGTTCGAGATTCTGAAAAAAGTAGGGGTAAGCTATAGGGAGAGACAGGTCATATACAATATGTACAACAACCAAGAGGGAATAATAAGAGTGGACGATCAAGAACGAAGTGCTCGTATTAAGAAGGGTGTAAGACAAGGCTGTAGCCTTTCGCCCCTACTCTTCAATTTGTACATTGAGGAAGCAACGATGGAAATAAAAGAAAGGTTGAGGAGTGGAATTAAAATACAAGGTGAAAGGATATCAATGATACGATTCGCTGATGACATTGCTATCCTGAGTGAAAGTGAAGAAGAATTAAATGGTCTGCTGAACGGAATGAACAGTCTAATGAGTACACAGTATGGTTTGAGAGTAAATCGGAGAAAGACGAAGGTAATGAGAAGTAGTAGAAATGAGAACAGCGAGAAACTTAACATCAGGATTGATGGTCACGAAGTCAATGAAGTTAAGGAATTTTGCTACCTAGGCAGTAAAATAACCAATGACGGACGGAACAAAGACGACATCAAAAGCAGACTCGCTATGGCTAAAAAGGCATTTCTGGCCAAGACAAGTCTACTAACATCAAATTCGGGCCTTAATTTGAGGAAGAAATTTTTGAGGATGTCCGTCTGGAGTACAGCATTGTATGGTAGTGAAACATGGACTGTGGGAAAACCGGAACAGAAGAGAATCGAAGCATTTGAGATGTGGTGCTATAGACGAATGTGGAAAATTAGGTGGACTGATAAGGTAAGGAATGAGGAGGTTCTACGCAGAATCGGAGAGGAAAGGAATATGTGGAAACACTGATAAGGAGAAGGGACAGGATGATAGGACATCTGCTAAGACATGAGGGAATGACTTCCATGGTACTAGAGGGAGCTGTAGAGGGAAAGAACTGTAGAGGAAGACAGAGATTGGAATACGTGAAGCAAATAACTGAGGACGAAGGTTGCAAGTGCTACTCTGAGATGAAGAGATTAGCACAGGAAAGGAATTCGTGGCGGGCCGCATCAAACCAGTCAGTAGACTGATGACCAAAAAAAAAAAAAAAAAAAAAAAAAAAAAAAAAAAAAAAAAAAAAAAAAAAAAAAAAAGCCGTGGGGCTTTATTCAAAGAGTTTCTGAAGAACGCCCGTTTTGTTTCGTAACTACTATCTAAACCCAACGTACGTATTGTTAGCGTCTTTAGCGTCTGGAACTCTTTCTGCTCGAGATTTCTGTGTCCGAGCATCTAGCGTTTGAGTCTTGAGTATTCGCGTCTCCTAAGTTCATGGGCCACTGCATGAAATAGCTAATAATGAAGAAAGTAAGAGCATATGTACTATCAGACCAATTGTGTGATTGGATTGAACAGTTCCTAGATAACAGAACGCAGCATATGATTCTCAATGGAGAGAAGTCTTCCGAAGTAAGAGTGACTTCAGGTGTGCCGCAGGGGAGTGTCGTAGGACCGTTGCTATTCACATTATACATAAATGACCTTGTGGATGACATCGTAAGTTCACTGAGGCTTTTTGCGGATGATGCTGTAGTATATCGAGAGGTTGTAACAATGGAAAATTGTACTGAAATGCAGGAGGATCTGCAGCGAATTGACGCATGGTGCAGGGAATGACAGTTGAATCTCAATGTAGACAAGTATAATGTGCTGCGAATACATAGAAAGAAAGATCCCTTATCATTTAGCTACAATATAGCAGGTCAGCAACTGGAAGCAGTTAATTCCATAAATTATCTAGGAGTACGCATTAGGAGTGATTTAAAATGGATTGATCATATAAAGTTGATCGTCGGTAAAGCAGATGCCAGACTGAGATTCATTGGAAGAATCCTAAGGAAATGCAATCCGAAAACAAAGGATGTAGGTTACAGTACGCTTGTTCGCCCACTGCTTGAATACTGCTCAGCAGTGTGGGATCCGTACCAGACAGGGTTGATAGAGAAGATCCAATGGAGAGCAGCGCGGTTCGTTACAGGATCATTTAGTATTCGCGAAAGCATTACGGAGATGATAGAGAAACTCCAGTGGAAGACTCTGCAGGAGAGACGCTCAGTAGCTCGGCACGAGCTTCTGTTGAAGTTTCGAGAACATATTTTCACGGAGGAGTCAAGTAGTATATTGCTCCCTCCTACGTATATCTCGCGAAGAGACCATGAGGATAAAATCAGAGAGATTAGAGCCCACACAGAGGCATACCGACAATCCTACTTTCCACGAACAATACGAGACTGGAATAGAAGGGAGAACCCATAGAGGTACTCAAGGTGCCCTCCGGCACACACCGTCAGGTGGCTTGCGGAGTATGGAAGCCGGACTAATTAAAAGTAAATTTCTCTTAGTTTAATTGATTGTAAAAAGCACGAAAAGTGACAGAAATGAGATAACGCTAACATCCAGCGAACGTCTCAACCGACGAAAGATGATAAGGTCCCACACTCCGAGGAGCGTAGGGGACGATTTGGGAGACCCGCACCGCCGTACTAGGCAAGGTCCTAGCGGAGGTGATTTGCCATTGCCTTCCTCCGATACTAATGGGCATGGATGGTGATGATGAAGATGACACAACAACACCCAGTCATCTCGAGACAGAAAAAATCCCTGACTCCGCGGGGAATCGAACCCGGGACCCCGTGCGCTGGAAGCAAAGAACGCTACCGCAAGACCAAGAAATGCGGACCTATGCATGACCGCTATTATTAGTTCCAATTCAAGAACTTCAGTTGTTGCCAAAGCTACTATTCAGACATCGCGTCGCAATTTAACTTTCGATTATAGACCCTGTTTGGAAATTTATTATCAACCTACAGTGTGACCACTCATAGAAGTGAATCATGTCAAAGAAACTGTGTTAATAAAAACCTAATTAATCCAGCCCATATGTGGCATAACGGCTAACCAGTGCTTAACAGTATCGGTTAAAAACAGTCTTGGTTGCAATTTTTTTTTTTTTTATTTTTCAACGATGCGTTTCGCCTTATTTATGCATCTTCAAGTTATCTTTTCTAGGTGTTACTCGCTCCTGTGACGGGAACGCGTTATGCAGATCTTGGTGCCTCTCGCGTCCATCCAGAAAAGATAACCTGAAGATGCCTAAATAAGGCGAAACGCGTCGTTGAAAAAAAAAAAAAACTAAATTGCTACCAAGACTGTTTTTAACCAATACTAAAACCTAATTAAGAAAAAACTGTAGTGTCCTACGCTTTCGAACAGAGTATCACGAGAATTGAACTATGTATTGGTTTATCTCTGGAGAGTAATAATGATAATTATAATAATACAGTGAAGCACCAAAGAAACTAGTATATGCATGCGTATTCAAATACGTAGATACGTAAACAGGCAGAATACGGAGCTGCGGTCGACAACGCCTTCATAAGACAAGTGTCTGGCGCAGTTGTTACATGGTTACTGCTGCTGCAAAGGAAGATTATAAAAAGTGAGTTTCAACGTGGTGTTACACTTGGTGCACGAGCGGTGGGGCACAGCATCTCCGAGGTAGCGAAGTGGGGATTTTCCCGTACTACCATTTCACCAATGTACCATGAATACCAGGAATCCGATAAAACATCAAATCTCCGACATCGCTGCGGCCGGAAAAGATCCTGCAAGAACAGGACCAACAACGACTGAAGATAATCATTCATCGTAACAGAAGTGCAACCCTTCAGCAAATTGTTGCAGATTTCAATTCTGGGCCATCAAAAGTGTCAGTGTGCGAACCATTCAACGAAACATCATCTATATGGGCTTTCCGAGCCGAAGGCCCACTCGTGTACCCTTAATGACTGCACGACACAAAGCTTTACGCCTCGCCTGGGACCGTCAACATCGACTTTGGACTGTTTCGAACTGGTAACATGCCGCCTGGTCGAACGAGTCTCATATCAAATTGTATCGAGCGGATGGTGTGTACGGATATGGAGACAACATCATAAATCCATGGACCCTGCATGTCAATAGGGGGCTATTCAAACTGGTGGAAGACTGTAATGGTGTGGGGTGTGTGCAGTTGGGGTGATATGGGACCCCTGA
Source organism: Schistocerca americana (assembly GCF_021461395.2). Lineage (NCBI taxonomy): Eukaryota > Metazoa > Arthropoda > Insecta > Orthoptera > Acrididae > Schistocerca > Schistocerca americana. The sequence continues at coordinate 177,717,522 of NC_060127.1, read as the reverse complement.
TATGTCTAGATACGACTCTGACAGGTGTCACGTACGTAAGCATCCTGTCTGATCACGTACATCCATTCATGTCCATTGTCGATTTCGACGGACTTGGGTAATTCCAACAGGACAATGCGACAGCCCACACGTCCAAAATTGAAACATAGTGGCTCGAGGAACGCTCGTCAGCGTTTAAACACTTCCGCCGGCTACGAACCTCCCCAGTCAGAAACATTACTGAGCGTATCTGGGATGCCATACCTCGTACTCCTACGGATTTATGGACAGCCCTGCATGAAAGGGAGGGCCATGAAAGGGAAGCAGTGGTTGGGAAGGGAGTGAGACAGGGTTGTAGCCTCTCCCCGATGTTATTCAATCTGTTTATTGAGCAAGCAGTAAAGGAAACAAAAGAAAAATTCGGAGTAGGTATTAAAATCCATGGAGAAGAAATAAAAACTTTGAGGTTCGCCGATGACATTGTAATTCTGTCAGAGACAGCAAAGGACCTGGAAGGGCAGTTGCACGGAATGGATAGTGTCTTGAAAGGAGGATATATGATGAACATCAACAACAGCAAAACGAGGATAATGGAATGTAGTCGAATTAAATCGGGTGATGCTGAGGGAATTAGATTAGGAAATGAAACACTTAAAGTAGTAAAGGAGTTTTGCTATTTGGGGAGGAAAATAACCGATGATGGTCGAAATAGAGGGGATATAAAATGTAGACTGGCAATGGCAAGGAAAGCGTTTCTGAAGAAGAGAAATTTGTTAACATCGAGTGTGGATTTAAGTGTCGGGGAGTCGTTTCTGAAGGTATTTGTATGGAGTGTAGCCATGTATGGAAGTGAAACATGGACGATAAATTGTTTGAACAAGAAGAGAATAGAAGCTTTCGAAATGTGCTGCTACAGAAGAATGCTGAAGATTAGATGGGTAGATCTCATAACTAATGAGGAGGTATTGAACAGAATTGGGGAGAAGAGGTTGTGGCACAACTTGACAAGAAGAAGGGGCCGGTTGGTAGTACATGTTCTGAGGCATCAAGGGATCACCAGTTTAGTATTGGAGGGCAGCGTGGAGGGTAAAAATCGTAGAGGGAGACCAAGAGATGAATACACTAAGCAGATTCAGAAGGATGTAGGTTGCAGTAGGTACTCGGAGATGAAGAAGCTTGCACAGGATAGAGTAGCATGGAGAGCTGCATCAAACCAGTCTCAGGACTGAAGACCACAACAACAACTGCCTGATTCATGATGTCAGTTCCCTCCAGCAGTGCTTCAGATACTAGTGTAGTCCATGCCACGTCGCGTTGCGGCATTTCTGCATGCTCACGGGGGGCCCTACGAGATATTAGGCAGGTGTACCAGTTTTTGGCTCTTCAGTGTAATAATAATAATAATAATAACAGTCTGCTCCACATTAATATTAAAGGGAGTAACTGTCAACGAATGAAACATCGTGCTGTGTAAAATGAACCCCGTGTCTTTACAAGGAATTAAGTCAATGTACATGAGCTACGGATATCAAAGATATGAACTGATTTTTGAAACGCGAATCGGCTGCCTAGTTAATGTTAGTGAAGAGCTCTGGTGACAGCCGCTTAACTCTTTCGTGGTCAAAATTATTGAGCAGTTTTTTTAATGAATGGAGAGCAGATAGTAGTTCACAGATACGTATATTTAACATACAGAATATCAAATTTGCTCCAACTGTTAAAGTGAGGTCAGACAACAAGGTGGGAAGTATTCTTCCCACTGCCCTTCCTTGGAGTTAAATGACAAAAACAACTTTTTCAATATATGTCATATTTATTTGATAAATTTACTTCTCTTGTTACATAACTTGTTCACAATTACTTGCCATGAAATTTCCTGAAACATGGGTCTATGCAATGTGGTATTTAACAATATGTACAAACACAGCGAGTGCTCTTTTCCGCAGCATTGGTACTACAATGGCGGCACGTCCAGTAGGTTCCCCCTAAAATGGTTGATGCTCCCCTACAGCCACATGACGAAAATCTTTAGGTACTTTTCCCCTTTTTGCCAGAAAGACGGGTTTTTGTCCACTCCTTTTTTGGGATGAGAAGCCAGCGATCAACTGTCTGGCTAGATGGATCCTGTATGTGAGCTGATCGTGCCGTCCACTTTCTCTTCTACTTATTTTCCACAGGATAAAACTATTCACTGCAGCAACGTCCACCAGGAAATAAAATATTCTGCGCCACCATTTTACAGCCGGCCGGAGTGGCCGTGCGGTTCTGGGCGCTACAGTCTGGAACCGAGCGACCGCTACGGTCACAGGTTCGAATCCTGCCTCGGGCATGGATGTGTGTGATATCCCTAGGTTAGTTAGGTTTAATTAGTTCTAAGTTCTAGGCGACTGATGACCTCAGACGTTAAGTCGCATAGTGCTCAGAGCCATTTGAACCATTTTGAACCATTTTACACAACGTCTCCCAATAGCATACCTTTCTCGTAATTGATCAAACATATCGACACCACCCATTATTTTGTTGTATTCTGCCACAACTTCAGGACAAGAAATCTTTGTACTAGTTCCATGCTTGTTTTTCCTTTTCACTGTGGCTATTTCTCATGGATCATGAATTGAGGACAGGAAAGTGACTGGACGGTTATCCATCCATTTTACTGCAGATATGGCTCCTTTTGTTTCAAACTGGAATTCTCCTCGTTCATAAATTTTGGTAAATCAAAAGTATTTACCTTATACTATAGCTTTGAGGAAAAAATCACAAAATGTCATGCAAACAGCACTGAAAGGCTCCTCTACAGAGCAACACTCAGCTATACAATGCCTCTGCGCGAAGGTACAGCAAAAACGGCGGGAACTTCTGATTGGAAATAGTACCCTATACTGTTCACTAGGTGGTAGCACCGTACAGAGGTGGGAACTGTGGATCCCACGTGACTAGGAGCGAGTTCATTGTAGTGGGAAGCATGTTTCCCACGGCTCACGAAAGGGTTAACAACGCATCTTGCCGATAGTGACAATTTGAATCTAGACGTGTTAACGAAAGAGTCTGACTCAAATTAGTGCGAGAAGCTGACATAAACAACAAAGTACTGACTGTAATAACACATAGTATGCCGCTTTGTTTTCAAGTCTGTCGTCGAGGTGATATCTGGCTGGGCATAGAAAAAGGACATCAGACTTTCGCTAAACCTGCGTGACCCGGACACAGTACGACGCCACCGGCAACTCCAGCGACACATTCGTAATTTGCTCGCGGCTGAGAAACGCCGGGACTGGCGACAGACATGCACCCGTTTAAATGCTACCCTCCCTATAAACTCGTCCAAGTTCTGGTCGGCCTTCCATCGCCTTACCGGAACTAAACCCTCCCCCTATTATCCTCTTCTCCATGATGATCACCCTTTCCCTGACACCCTTAGTAAGGCCAATCACTTTGCCTCCTACCTCTCCGATGTATTTTCCATCCCCGATGATCCCCAGTTCGATTACTCCCTCTTCCCGGCTATCGCACTGACACCTCTGTCCCTCCCCTCGCTCCTAGTTTCCAGTACTTGGACAACATTGCACACACGGAACTCAATGCCCCCATCACTACACAGGATCTCATTGTTACGCTCCGCACAAAACGCAACACCGCTCCTGGTCACGGTCGTGTCACCTACCGTCACCTTCGTGAAGCTCCTGTCTCTTTCCTCTCCACCCTGGCCAGGCTCTACAATGTAGTCCTGTCCACCGGTTACTACCCCGACCTGTGGAAAACCTCCCATATCCTCATGTTCCTTAAACCTGGCAAACCGCCGTCCGCCGTCTCCTCCTACCGTCCCATCAGCCTTACCTCGGTCTTCAGCAAGGTCCTGGAACCTATCCACACCCGACGCATCCACCAGCATCTTCGCCAGCACCGCCTCCTTCCCGTTACCCATGTGGCTTTCGGCCGTCCTTCTCTTCCGACGACCTTCTCCTTCACCTCACTCATCTCCTTTCCGAACAGCTTAATTCCCGTCGCTCCGCAATCTTCCTCTCCCTGGACCTCGAACGTGCTTATGACCGCGTATGGCATTCCAGTCTCCTCTTCAAGCTCCAAACCTTCGCCCTTCCCATTAACTACATCCGTCTGATCGGCTCCTTTCTCTCCCGCCGTCCTTCCTATGTCACCATCCATAACACAGATTCCTACACCTTTATCCCCTCTGCCGGTGTGCCCCACGGCTCCGTCTCCCCCCTTCTGTACCTTTTGTACACGGCGGACATGCCGCCGCCGTCAGCCCCCGTCCACCTTCTCCAGTTTGCCGATGACACCGCCTTCCTTGCCCTTGCCCCCACCCTACAGCGCTCCCAACACCTTCTCCAATCCCATCTTGACCGGTTCACTGCTTGGTGCAACCAGTGCTTGCTCAAGGTCAATCCCTCCAAAACCCAGGCGATCATTGTAGGCAAAACCACCCCTTCCTTCCGCCTCCTTGATTTCTATCTCACCATCTATGGCCGTCCTATCGCCCTCACTCCCACCCTTAAGTACCTTGGCGTCACCCTCGACCGCCGCCTCTCCTGGACTCCCCACCTCCGGACAATCCAAGCCAAGGCACGCTCCCGACTCAGTCTCCTCAAGCTCCTCTCCGGCCGTACGTGGGGTCTGGACCCCTCCACCATCCTCCACACCTATAAATCCCTCATCCGCCCTATCCTTTGTTATGCCCATCCGGCTTGGACCTCCGCCCCCCCCTACCTTTTATAAATCCCTCCAAATCCTTGAACGTCATGCTCTCCGCCTCGCCTATCGCATCCGTCTCCCCTCCCCCACGCGGATCCTGTACGATCTCATCCCCCTCCCCCACCTCCTCCTTTTCCTTGAAAGGATACGCATCCTGTACACCTCCCACAAACTCGATCCACCTCACCCGCTCGTCTCCCCGCTCCTCTCCCATCCCCGCCCGCTGCCGCGCCTGTATTCGCATGTCCCACCCGGCCTCCATCTCTCCACCCTCCTTACCCTCTCCCAAGGTGGCTTCCGCCAGCTCCCCCTCCCTGATGATGCCCTCCTCCCCTCCATTTACCCCTCCTATCAACTTTGATCCTCCCCCCCACACTTCCTGTGTCCTTTCCTTTAGGCACCCTCCCTCCCTCCCTTCTCTTCCCTTCTCTTTCCTTTCCCCCCTCCCTCCTCCCCTCTTCCCCCGGGCTTCCTCCCCCTTCCTCCATCCCCCTCTCTCCTCTGCCCATGGCATCTCTGCTCTCCCCTATCCCATTCCCCTTCCCCTTCCTCCTCCTCCTCCTCCTCCTCTCTTGGCAGGTCCCCGGACTCGTACACGCTCAGTGAACATTCGCGCGCCGGAGATCCTCACCATCAGTGTTTCGTGTGTGCCTTCGTTTGTGTGTAGTGTTGTTCGCCGTCACGCCACCACCGTTCACATGCCGTCGCCATCATCCATGTTATGTGCACCGTGTCACCTAGTGTTAGTGATGTTTCTCGTCCAGCGTGAACGGCTCCATGTTTTTTCGATTTTTAGTGTCTACATTTTTTGCCCACCGTTTTGACTGTCTTCTCTGTGCCACCTTTATGTACTACTTGTTGTCAAACTCAAGGCTGAAGAGCGGCGTATTGTGCTGCTGACAGCCCGCCTTTGTATAAGGTGTTTAAAATCACAATAAAGACAAAAAAAATCGCTGAACCTGGAAGTGCAAGTTAGCAGCAATAGGAGGCGTCACACCATACGAGGCTGAGTGCACCCCAGTCCAGTCCTCCCATCGAGGAGAAATCTCTGGCATTACCGGGTATCGAAACTGGATCCCCCAAGTAGCAGCCAAACGCACTTGGCTATGGAAGCGGACCGTCTACTTTTCACTCACCCTGAAATTCACTCACTCTGAAACTATAAGGAAGAGGTTCAGTTGAATGAAACCTATTTTTCTAGAAACTTTTTATTACCAGTCTTTTTTTAAAGTCATTCTCGTTATTCGTTCACTTCTGCAGTAAGAAAATTTCCTCACCTCTTCAACGATCTCCTATCCCACTGCTTAGTTTGGACAATAAAAACAGTTATTCCGTTTCATCACTGTTTTGACGTCTTATTGTTTTTCCTTTACCGCAATGATTCCAAAGCATAAAATGTTTCATCTGCAGGCTATAGAGCGGTCATCACAGGATATGGCTACACCGAAAACTGCTGCACTATGGGGCGACAAATAATACTAAAAGAAAGTAAACAGTTTTTGTTCTCCGCAATAGGAAATGCAGCAACCGACGTACGCATCTGTTTCAGCGCTATCGAAGAAACGCTATTGGGTTGTTCAAGTGGAATATTAAGCAGACCTCTATACTGTCGTGTCACAGTATGTTCAGCCGTCAGCTCATACTACAAATAAAGCCTCTTCCTTCTTAGTTTTTTGGTCAAATTTTTTAGACGAAGGAAAACAAGAGTCCTTAGAAATTATACAATGGATTTATTTCCAACTTTTCATAGCCAATTAAAGAGCGGGAGATTGACAATTACCATAGAAAATTGCCCAGCGTTTCTTTTCTTCTTCTTTCGAAAAATTGCTTAACTTAATTCCGCGAAAATAATCAGGCCAATTAAAACAAACATAATTGTCGACTTACGCGAAAACTGAAATACGTCACGAATACCTACTAGCTACATAAATGAAGTGTCAAGAAACACCACAACACAGCAAAACTGAAACTTTTCAGTATCTTCTTGATTCATATCTGCTTGATAATAATAGAAATCCGGACAATATTTATATGAGGTATTTCTCACAAGAGTCGACAGGTGCATTTTCTCTCACGTTTCGGCAGATATTCGCGGCAAGCACTCCATCTTCAGGCCACGAGTGGCCTAGCGGGACCATCCGACCGCCGTGTCATCCTCAGCGGAGGATGCGGATAGGAGGGGCGTAGGGTCAGCACACCGCTCTCCCGGTCGTTATGATGGTATTCTTGACCGAAGCCGCTACAATTCGGTCGAGTAGCTCCTCAGTTGGCATCACGAGTCTGAGTGCACCCCGAAAAATGGCAACAGCGCATGGCAGCTGATGGTCACCCACCCAAGTGCCGGTCACGCCCGACAGCGCTTAACTTCGGTGATCTCACGGGAACCGGTGTAGCCACTGCGGCAAGGCCGTAGCCTGTTCGCGTTATCGTTGTTATATTATGCAGCTTGAGTCATCCAAAATAATTACCGCTCGCCACGCCTTTCATGCGACGCACAGTGTAAACCAGAAAGCGTCGGCCTGTTCCCCATTACAAACTAAATGATTTTTAAAGAGGGATTTTACCTGCCCACTCAGTAGAGAGAGAAATTCGGTTTCGAGTCCAGTTTCGGCACAAATTTTCGTTGTCGCCATTCTAACATACAGCTGAACGTGGTTGATATTTGCAACTGCGAATACATTTCCTTTAAAATTATGCTGCCTTAAAAACGTTGAATGGAAGTTTTTGAATCTATTTTCGTTTCACGACCCTTTTTTCTTTAAATAAAAGTATAATACGTTTTGAAGAAAAGTGTCGCAGCCACCTCAACCTACCCGTCCCCCACACATATTCCGTAACATCATGTTGTTGTTGATGTGGTCTTCAGTCCTGAGACTGGTTTGATTCAGCTCTCCATATAACTCTATCCTGTGCAAGCTTCTTCATCTCCCAGTACCTACTGCAACCTACATCCTTCTGAATCTGCTTAGTATATTCATCTCTTGGTCGCCCTCTACGACTTTCCCACTCCACGTTGCCCTCCAGTAGTAAATATGTGATCCACTGATGCCTCAGAACATGTCCTACCAACCGGTCCCTTCTTCTTGTCAAGTTGTGCCACAAACTCCCCTTCTCCCCAATTCTATTCAATACTTCCTCATTAGTTATGTGATCTATCCATGTAATCTTTAGCATTCTGCTGTAGCACCACATTTCGAAAGCATCTATTCTCTTCTTGTCCAAACTATTTATCGTCCATGTTTCACTTCCATATATGGCTACACTCCATACAAATACTTTCAGAAACGACTTCCTGACAAATCTATACTCGATGTTAACAAATTTCTCTTCTTCAGAAACGCTTTCCTTGCCATTGCCAGTCTATATTTTATATCCTCTCTACTTCGGCCATCATCAGTTATTTTGCTCCCCAAATAGCAAAACTCCTTTACTATTTTAAGTGTCTCATTTCCTAATCTAATTCCCTCAGCATCACCCGACTTAATTCGACTACATTCCATTATCCTAGTTTTGCTTTTGTTGATGTTCATCTTATATCCTCCTTTCAACACACTGTCCATTGCGTTCAACTGCTCTTTCAATTCCTTCGCTGTCTCTGACAGAATTACAATTTCATCGGCGAACCTCAAAGTTTTTATTTCTTCTCCGTGGATTTTAATGCCAACTCCGAATTTTTCGTTTGTTTCCTTACTGCTTGAATAACATCGGGGAGAGGCTACAACCCTGTCTCACTCCCTTCCCAACCTGTGCTTCCCTTTCATCCCCCTCGACTCTTATAATTGCCATCGGGTTCCTGTACAAATTGTAAATAGCCTCTCGCTCCCTGTATTTTACCCCTGCCACCTTCAGGATTTGAAAGAGAGTATTCCAGTCAACATTGTCGAAACCTTTCTCTAAGTCTACAAATGCTAGAAACGTAGGTTTGCCTTTCCTTAATCTTTCTTCTAAGATAAGTCGTAAGGTCAGTATTGCCTCACGTGTTCCAACATTTCTACGGAATCCAAACTGATCTTCCCCGAGGTCGGCCTCTACCAGTTTTTCCATTCGTCTGTAAAGAATTCGCGTTAGTATTTTGCAGCTGTGACTTATTAAACTGATAGTTCGGTAATTTTCACATCTGTCAACCCCTGCTTTCTTTGGGATTGGAATTATTATATTCTTCTTGAAGTCTGAGGGTATTTCGCCTGTCTCATGCATCTTGCGCACCAGATGATAGAGTTTTGTCAGGACTGGCTCTCCCAAGGCTGTCAATAGTTCTAATGGAATGTTGTGTACTCCCAGTGCCTTGTTTTGATTCAGGTTATTCCGTAACAAGTAATGGTGAAATTTTAATCAGCGGTCTCCTTACGTCACTAACGTACAATCATCTCAGCTGCTGTGCTTGATTTCGAGCATCATTCAATGATTTCTGTAATGTATTTTATTTATGCCTTTACACAAATCATTTCACAAAACATATCTAGCTTTATTTTTCTAATCATGTTACTGTCCAAGCCTTTTGTAAGCGTCTCAATGGACCTTTCAATATCAGCACCAGCCATGCGATTATGAACATCGAAGGAAGTGTTTACCCTCCTGTGAGCGTTGATTGAACCTCCTTCACTTCTGGAAAGATTGCATCATTATTGTTTCGGACACACGCTACTTCCTGATGTGAAACAATAGCTGTTACCGTTGCATAAGAGTTCGTTTACGTGGACCTGACTCTGAGGAAAGTTAAGTGATAGGGCAAGAGCGGGATGAGAAAGTACAATGTTTACGCCCGGGCGATGGCCTTATTTGGATTAGCGCCACGCCGTTTCAACAGACTGCCGTTCATTTCCCTCCGCCGGTAGGTTCCTTTAGGCTAAGTAAATGCCGCTCTTGCGATTACAAGCAATAAAGATCCAGGGCGCAGATTGAAGGCCGGAAAAAAACAATTTGGAGCCGGTTTAGCACCACACGAAGAATCTGATAACACGGCTTGATGTCTTCCTGTTATTCCGTCGTGTGAACTTACGATAACAGTGATGTATTACATATTAGTCGACCACGATATTATTGCACCTGGAACTGAGAGCGTTTCGGTTGTCTTATCATCGGTTTCTATCGAGATATTTCACGAGGACAAGGTGAAACAGTTGATAGTATATGCAAAACTGTCTCTAAATCATCATCCGTTTTCCTTAGCCATTACTGTACTTGTTTACTGTAACGTCGCCTCATGTTTCCGACAACGGCTACGCGAGGACAAGTGCAATAATGTCAAAAAAAATATTCAAATGTGTGTGAAATCTTATGGGACTTAACTGCTAAGGTCATCAGTCCCTAAGCTTAGCCAGCCGGAGTGGCCGAGCGGTTCTAGGCGCTTCAGTCTGGAACCGCGCGACCGTTACGGTCGCAGGTTTGAATCCTGCCTCGGGCATGGATGTTTGTGATGTCCTTACGTTAGTTAGGTTTAATTAGTTCCAAGTTCTAGGGGACTGATGACCTCAGATGTTAGGTCCCATATTCCTCAGAGCCATTTGAACCATTTTGAACCCTAAGCTTACACACTACTTATCCTAAATTACCATAAGGACAAACACACACACCCAAGCCCGAGGGAGGACTCGAACCTCCGCCGGGACCAGCCGCACAGTCCATGACTGCAGCGCCCCAGACCGCTCGGCTATCCCGCGCGGCTGCAATAATATCGTGGTCGGGTAGTACCAACCAACGTTACCTCCATCGACTATCAAATATTTTTGTAGATATCGCCACTACACACATTCATACAAAGCAAGACAAGATAGTTGTTCTATGGAACTCATACTGAAACTTCCTGGCAGATTAAAACTGTGTCGGACCGAGACTCGAACTCGGGACCTTTGCCTTTCGCGGCAAGTGCTCTACCAACTGAGCTACTCAAGCCCGACTCACGCCCCGTCGGGTAGCTCAGATGGTAGAGCACTTGCCCGCGAAAGGCAAAGGTCCCGAGTTCGAGTCTCGGTCTGGCTCACAGTTTTAATCTGCCAGGAAAATTCATATCAGCGCACACACCGCTGCAGAGTGAAAATCTCATTCTGTAAACATCCCCCAGGCTGTGGCTAAGCCATGTCTCCGCAATATCCTTTCTCTCAGGAGTGCTAGTTCTGCAAGGTTCGCAGGAGAGCTTCTGTAAAGTTTGGAAGGTAGGAGACGAGATACTGGTGGAAGTAAAGCTGTGTGGACGGGGCGTGAGTCGTGCTTGGGTAGCGCAGTTGGTAGAGCACTTTCCCGCTAAAGGCAAAGGTCCCGAGTTCGAGTCTCGGTCCGGCCCACAGTTCTAATCTTCCAGGATGTTTCGTATCACCGCACACGCCGCTGCAGAGTGAAAATCTCATTCTGGAACTTACACTCTTTAATAATAAACGGAGCGTACGAACGAAGGTCGTCTCGCATATATGTCTTCTGACATTCTCTGGCACTACCTGAGACATCGGACGTGCCGGTCTGTATCAAGGGCGGCGCAAATGCGAGAAGAAGTTGTAAAATTTTATTTAATCTGTCGAAAAAATAAAGTTATAAAATTTTTCACCACAGTATCGTAGCACTGTGCTAGGGAGAACAAAATAAAATCGCACACCCCGTCGATAAAGAAGAATTTTTGTTCAGTAATTCGATTTTGGCAGGAAAGTTAAAATGATAACTGTATCACGCAGATCCAGGTGACTTCTTCGGCTCTCTTGATTAGCCGGAAAAAGAATAACCAGTGGGCTGCCCTGTTTTGCATTTCGCCCTCTAGCTACATGTTAAGGTACTGTGGCATGGGGATTTAACGTGTATGATGACAGAACACACGTACCTGCATGCAAAAGAAATTAAAAATAAAATAAAATTAAAAATATAAAAGTAGCATTATTTCCCTACTTTTAAAACATTGTCTGATTTTTAAAAAAATACTGTTATCTCTTTCTGACTGTGCTTTCCTTTTCTTTGGAAAGGGGGGGGGCGCTTTCATCTTGTACATGTACTATTTGATATACCGAGTAGTTTATAGTCTTTAGGAGTACTAACACAGAAAGGGATTCTGACAAAAATAGTGTTATGGCGTCATTGATGTTTTCAGAGTGTTTATGTGCTAGTATGCTTGCCGGATTTGTAGACTTAGAAAAAGCGTTCCACAATATAATGCGCTGCAAGAAACTCTGAGAACTATATAAGGAGGCTATAGGGAAATACGGATAATATAAAGTATACACAAAAACGAAGAGTGAACGGTAAGAATTGAAGACCGAGAACGAAGTGCTCGTACGAGAAACGGTCTAACACGGGTATGGAGTATTTCATCCCCGTTGTTCAGTCTATACATCGAAGAAGCAATGATGGAAAGAATAGGAAGATTCAAGACTGGGATTAATGTACATGATGGAAGGATATACTTGATAAGAATCGGTGATGACGTTGCTATCCTCACTGAACGTGAGGAAGAATTACAGGACGTGTTGAATGGAATTAACAGTTAAATGAGTATAGAATTTTGATTAACAATAAACTGAAGAAAGACGCACGTAATGAGGAGGGCCAGAAACGAAATTATCAATAAACTTAACATCAAACTTACGGATCAGGGAGTAGAAATTAAGGAATTCAGATACTTTGGAACCATGATAACACGTAACAGACGATGCAAGAAAGGCATTAACCCTCTAGCGGGGGCGCCTGTGTATAAAGTGCGCCAACCAAAAATAAAATGACTTTGTGCGGCACCATTTTTGTTTCATAACTGAAAACCTATACCTATTCCTTCAGTACTGCTCCAGGTAACACAGCGATAAATTGTGTTGTCGTATCCCCAAGTCAGCGGCAGTAATATAAAATACAAAGCGAGCTAGGGGAGAAAAAATTTACGATCAGTTCAGAAAAAAGACTCCAGTTACGAACTAGCAACATAATCTCACATTGAGCCAGTTGTCTACGAGATATGATGCAACTGCACTGCTTAGTGTTTAGAGTGCGTCATTACTGTCTCTTTAACACCTGTCCTTGGCAAAAGATAGTTATAGTGAAAATTTATTTCATTTTTGTTTAATAAAACAGTAGTTTAGCTCATATTATGTAAGTTTATTTTCTTCTTGTTTAAATAAACTGAAATTAAAGTCTGATTTTGATCATACTTGACTTACCTTGGTAACATAAGGAAACCTATTCTTTTCATGTGTACAAAGAGCGCCGGGGTCCCGCTTGGGGGTTAAAATCAGAATATCACACACAAAGAAGGAATTCCTGGCCAACAGAAGTCTCTTGCTATGGCAGTGAATCACGGACGGTGGAAGACCGGAAAAGAACAGTTTGAGACATGGTTCTACACAAAAATGCTGAACATTGGGTGGACTGATAATGACTGAGGAGGTTCTCCACAGAAGCGGAAGACTCTAAAACAAGAAGGGAGTTTCAGAGGCTAAAAACTGTTGGGAAAGACAGAGATTGGTATACGTCCGCCAAATAATTGACTACGTAAGATGCAAGCGCTACTCTAAGATGAAAATGTTGTGATGTGTGTCATTCCATTAGTGCACTGCCACGCCTCATATTCCGATACAATTAATTATACTTCACCGCTGTCTAACTTCTATCCCTATCAGTTAATAAATTTTTAATTCTAGTGATGGTAAAGTCAGTGACAGCAATGATTAAGCTGTCTACTCCTACACTACTGGACATTAAAAATGCTACACCAAGAAGAAGTGCAGATGACAAACGGGTATTCATTGGACAAATATATTATACTAGAACTGACATGTGATTACATTTTAACGCAATTTGGGTGCATACATCCTGAGAAATCAGTACCCAGAAGAACCAACTCTGGCCGTAATAACGACCTTGATACGCCTGGGCATTGAGTCAAACAGAGCTTGGATGGCGTGTAGTTACAGCTGCCGATGCAGCTTCAACACGATACCATAGTTCATCAAGAGTAGTGACTGGCGTATTGTGACGAGCCAGTTGCTCGGACACCATTGGCCAGACGTTTTCAGTTGGTGAGAGATCTGGAGAATGTGCTGGCCAGGGCAGCAGTCGAACATTTCCTGTATCCAGAAAGGCCCGTACAGGCCCCACAGGTCGTAATACATGTGAAATGTAACGTCCACTGTTCAAGGTGCCGTCATTTCGAACAAGAGCTGACCGAGACGTGTAACCAATGGCAGCCCATACCATCACGCCGGGTGATAGACCAGTATGACGATGACGAATACACGCTTCCAATGTACGTTCACAGCGATGTCGCCAAACACGGATGCGACCACCACGATGCTGTAAACCTGTAAACAGAACCTGCATTGATCCGGAAAAATGACGTTTTGCCATTTGTGCACCCAGGTTCGTCGTTGAGTACACCATCACAGGCGCTCCTGTCTGTGATGCAGCGTCAAGGGTAACCGCAGCCATGGTCTCCGAGCTGATATTCCATGGTGCTGCAAACGTCCTCCAACTGTTCGTGCAGATGGTCGTTGTCTTGCAAACGTCCCCATCTGTTGAATCAGGGATCGAGATGTGGCTGCACGATCCGTTACAGGCATGCGGATAAGATGCTTGTCATCTCGACTGCTAGTGATACGAGGCCGTTGGGATCCAGCACGGAGTTCCTTATTAACCTCCTGAACCCACCGATTCCATATTCTGCTAACAGTCATTGGATCTCGACCAATGCGAGCAGCAATGTCGCGATACGATCAACCGCAACCGCAGTTTTATCAAAGTCGGAAACGTGATGGTACGCATTTCTCCTCCTTACACGAGGCATCACAGCAACTTTTCACCAGGCAACACCGGTCAACTTCTGTTTGTGTGTGAGAAATCGGTTGGAAACTTTCCTCATGTCAGCCCGTTGTAGGTGTCGCCACCGGCGCCAACCTTGTGTGAATGCTCTGAAAAGCTAATCATTTGCTTATCACAGCATCTTCTTCCTGTCGGTTAAATTTCCCGTCTGTAGCACGTCATCTTCGTGGTGTAGCAATTTTAATGGCCAGTAGTGTATATAGGGTGTTTCAAACCTGTTAGGGTGGACTGAAAGAGGTGACTGGGGGGCCATTACGGCTTATATTAAGATAGGAAACCAATGGTCTGAAATGCATATTTATTGCGTTATAGACATACACAGCATAAACTGTATAACAACTCAGTTCACAGTAGTTGTTCAGAGCCACAACCGCCAGTCTTAATGCATGCATTGCAACGGCGCATGCATTCCTGCCACACTCTCGCAAAGATCCTGGGTTCTGTTGTACACTGGAACAAACGGCGGGTGATAAATAGCGTACACCTCCGACTAATAGACGGACATGCTCTACAGATCTTAGCTCATAGCAGGTGTGTCATGAGCAGACCCCATGCATCGTACCAGTGCACCTGCGCCGCATGCACACCCTGGTGTCAGCTGTTCTTTGCACCTCCCCACTTTGATGTTAATTTTCGCGAGCACCTGAATAACACATACCTTTATCGTTGGACTGGATGAGGAGGTCCCGTCCCATGGCCAGCGCCTTTGTCAGATCTCACACCTTTGGCGTTACAGCAAGACGTTGGTGTATGAAAGCTCCGTAGAACCTGAAGAAGACCTACTTGCTAGGGTCGAATCTATCTGTCTCGTGGTGCAACAGACCCCAGGGATCTTTGAGAGAGAGCGGGAGAACTTCACGTGCCGTTGCCATGCATCCATTTAGAGTGGCGATTGTCACCAAAGAAATTGCTAAGAGCTGCGGTGTTGCCATGCAGTGTATGCTGCGTATGTGCATAACACAATAAATACGCACTTCCGACCATTGGTTCCCGATCTCAACAGAATCGGTTGTGGACCCTCTATCGCCTGTCTCTATTTGACCGAAAACTATTGTTTTTAATTACTTTTTAAACCCGTTTCCGTAATTGTTTTAAATCTTTCAGTACAATAAAACCTACCAAGTTAAGTATTAAAAGTGAATGTGACTTTTCACAATAAATGTCGTATTCATATTTTCAGGTTCAGAGTCCTTCTTATATGTCTACATTTTTTTATTATTATTATCGATCTGAGCCTCTAGGGTCTGCGTGCTAGCAACCAATTTCATTTTAGTATTTGGTCTTGTTCTTGTTCCAGCTTAGGCTTCCTGCCAGTATCTTCTGAGCCCACCAAGAAGTGCCTGTCCATGCTCTTCGGACAAAGGCACTCTCCGACTTTCGGACGTTGATGCCATTTTAAAACCATGGTAGTTGTTCACCAATCTTTTAAATTTGTTCCTGTCAGGAATTTCTCTCTCTGAGATACCAATCGGCCTAAGATCTGTTTCACATTCTTCGAATCATCTCGGCCTTGTTTTCTTAGATTGGGCGTAACTCCATATTCTTTTTGTTAGTCGGTCACCGTCTATCGTCATAAGACGACCGTAAAATAACGACGTCTCTTCTTAATGGATACTATGATAGGTTCTATCTTGCTGTACAAGTCCTCATTTGCTCACATTCGCCATTGCCCATCAACCCATATATTACCTAGGATTTATCTAAATATCCTACGCTCTCGCTTTTCCAGCCGCTCAGCTTGACCTTGTCTATTCACGGTCAAAGTTTCGGACGCATAGCGCATATACGGCCTCAGGTTTTACAACTGTATTATAATGTCTGAACTTGGCCCCTACACTAATAGACTTTTTATTATAGGTATTCTTTGTCAGTTTGTATGCTTGGTCTAACTTCTTCATCCTGACATTAATTGCATCTTATTCTAATCCATTCTCCTGGATGGCTTCACCGACATACCTGAAATTCTTAGCTCGTCCGATTTTTCTCAGGTTGGTGATCATCTATTCAGGTCCATCACGGATGTTCGTCATGTATTTTGTCTTTTGAATAGAGATCTGGAGTCCAACTTTTTCAGCAATTTCTCAGAGCCTATTGATCTTGTTGACTGCTGACTCTATGTTGGTAGGAAGAATGGCCAGGTGGTCCACAAAGACCAGTCAGTCAGTGTACACCCCTTTGTTCTTGGGACCAAGTCCAAACCGCTCTTCATTTGCTTCTTCTTGGGCTAACAACTGTCTCCACTCTCGAATGACCTTTTCCAAGACGCCGTCGAAAAGAAATGAGGATACTCCATCTCCTTGTCTTACACTCGTTCTGATTGTAAAGTGTCCTGATATCACACCCATAAATTTTATTTTTGACACTGTGTTAGTCAGAGTTTGTTCGATCAGGATTCTTGATGTATCATCCACCCCAAACTCTTCCAAAATATTCATTAATGCCTCTCGGTCGATGGAGTCATTTGCCTTCTGAAAATCAACAAACACGACCACGTAGTGATTTCCTCCAGTTTTTTGTACCTGATGATGTTCTACAGGTTAAAGATCTTTTCAGTAAAAGAACGCCCCTTTCGGAAACCAGCTTGATATTCCCCAGTCAGTTGGTCAAGATGACCTTCTATTCTGTTCTGTATCGCTTTGGAGAGAATCTTACATGGAACAGATACTAATGAGGTGCCCCTATACTTAGTGACTTTCTTTTTATCGCCTTTTATGTGTAGAGGATGGATTAAAGCTGACCGCCATTCAGTTGGTATCATTCCAGTTCTCCAGATCTCCTCAAAAAGCTGGACTAGCACATTTAGAGTTTCATTATTTCCCAGTTTCAGTAGCTCCGCCACTATTGAATCCTCTCCAGCTGCCTTATTATTCTTAAGGTTGTTGATCATCTCTTTGATCTCCTCTTTACTAGGTGGAAATGAGTGGGGTGGTTTGTGGATCGAGGCACATACAGGGAGTCCTTCTTTCGGTTCATCGCAATTAAATAGGTTTTCAAAATAACGAGACATGATCGTGCAGTTTTCTTTGTTGGTGAGCCCGAGCTTTCGATTTTCGTCTCTAAAACAAAGACTAGGGGCTAGATATCGTTTCAAATTTGATTTGAACGTCTGATAGAAGTCTCCGGCATTGTTTTTCCGGAAATTCTGATCTATCTGTTCTAACTGCTGTGTCTCATACAATCGCTTAGCCCTTCGGAAAGATCTGCCTGCATATTTGCGAACTTCGCGGAATACATCAAAATCTCCAGGTCTCCTGGTCGAGTTCCACTCTTTCCATGCCTTTGTTCTTTGAGCCACCACCTCACCACAAACCTCATTCCACCATCTATACTTTCTCTTCTTAGCCGTCAGGAATGCAGTATTAGCTGCTTGTTGGATCTTGGAGGCAATGTCCGTCCATTTATTGGATTCAAATGTCAGTTGCTGGTGGTATTGCTCTAAAACGTTTACATTGATTTTGAGCTTCGCAACGTCATATTTACGAATTTTGTTTCCTGTTTTCACGGCCTTATTGAGAGGGATAAAATTTATCTTGATCTTGGAGAGGTAATGATCCGAGCCAAACTGAGCACCCTCTCTACACTTTAACATTCATTATTTCCTTAGTTGCTCTCCTAGAGATTGATACATGATCAATCTGTTTCCCTCCACACAGACTGACTGGTGGTCGCCAAATCTTCTATTTACTTGGTTTGTATTTGTAAAATGTTGACATTATCTGAAGATTGAAGAATCGACACAGATTGACGAATCTTATACCATTTCTGTTAGCCATCTTGTGAGCAGGATACTTTCCAGTTGTTGATCTGAATTGCGGTTCTATTCCCAGATGAGCGTTAAAGTCACCTAGAAGGATCTTTATGTTCTTAGATGGTATTTTCTCCAACTGTTCTTCAAGAAGGTCCCAAAATTGTTCAGCTTTCTCGGGTTTGCGTCTGTTGTCTTCATTGATTGGTGCATATACATTGATCAGTGTGTTTCCTTTGTTATCACAGCTGAGAGTTAGGATAGAAAGTCTCTCTGAAGGGCAGAAGAACTCCACGATAGAACTGACAACCTCCTTACGAACAACAAAGCTGTGCCAAGTACAAGCATGTTCTTATCTACACTCCTGGAAATGGAAAAAAGAACACATTGACACCGGTGTGTCAGACCCACCATACTTGCTCCGGACACTGCGAGAGGGCTGTACAAGCAATGATCACACGCACGGCACAGCGGACACACCAGGAACCGCGGTGTTGGCCGTCGAATGGCGCTAGCTGCGCAGCATTTGTGCACCGCCGCCGTCAGTGTCAGCCAGTTTGCCGTGGCATACGGAGCTCCATCGCAGTCTTTAACACTGGTAGCATGCCGCGACAGCGTGGACGTGAACCGTATGTGCAGTTGACGGACTTTGAGCGAGGGCGTATAGTGGGCATGCGGGAGGCCGGGTGGACGTACCGCCGAATTGCTCAACACGTGGGGCGTGAGGTCTCCACAGTACATCGATGTTGTCGCCAGTGGTCGGCGGAAGGTGCACGTGCCCGTCGACCTGGGACCGGACCGCAGCGACGCACGGATGCACGCCAAGACCGTAGGATCCTACGCAGTGCCGTAGGGGACCGCACCGCCACTTCCCAGCAAATTAGGGACACTGTTGCTCCAGGGGTATCGGCGAGGACCATTCGCAACCGTCTCCATGAAGCTGGGCTACGGTCCCACACACCGTTAGGCCGTCTTCCGCTCACGCCCCAACATCGTGCAGCCCGCCTCCAGTGGTGTCGCGACAGGCGTGAATGGAGGGACGAATGGAGACGTGTCGTCTTCAGCGATGAGAGTCGCTTCTGCCTTGGTGCCAATGATGGTCGTATGCGTGTTTGGCGCCGTGCAGGTGAGCGCCACAATCAGGACTGCATACGACCGAGGCACACAGGGCCAACACCCGGCATCATGGTGTGGGGAGCAATCTCCTACACTGGCCGTCGAGGGGACACTGAATAGTGCACGGTACATCCAAACCGTCATCGAACCCATCGTTCTACCATTCCTAGACCGGCAAGGGAACTTGCTGTTCCAACAGGACAATGCACGTCCGCATGTATCCCGTGCCACCCAACGTGCTCTAGAAGGTGTAAGTCAACTACCCTGGCCAGCAAGATTTCCGGATCTGTCCCCCATTGAGCATGTTTGGGACTGGATGAAGCGTCGTCTCACGCGGTCTGCACGTCCAGCACGAACGCTGGTCCAACTGAGGCGCCAGGTGGAAATGGCATGGCAAGCCGTTCCACAGGACTACATCCAGCATCTCTAGGATCGTCTCCATGGGAGAATAGCAGCCTGCATTGCTGCGAAAGGTGGATATACACTGTACTAGTGCCGACATTGTGCATGCTCTGTTGCCTGTGTCTATGTGCCTGTGGTTCTGTCAGTGTGATCATGTGATGTATCTGACCCCAGGAATGTGTCAATAAAGTTTCCCCTTCCTGGGTCAATGAATTCACGGTGTTCTTATTTCAATTTCCAGGAGTGTATTTTTACTGCCTTTACATTTTTATAATGTTGTGAAAAAGTCGACGACAGTTAAGGATATATGCATTTAAAAAAAAAAAAAAAGAACTTCTGTTGTGATCATAAAGTACGTCTTCCCCTCAGTGTACACATCACAGAAAACGCATTGGTATTGCTAAGAGTGTGCTAAAAGATATTTTTATGTTTTGGACCCTACATATACAATAGTACCTATCGAGAAGGCATTTTGTGATAAAACTCAACTACAATGAACGAAATTTGTTTTTTTATATTGTTTTGTGGTGAGCATAAAGTCTGTTTTGGTACTGCTACAGTTAATGAGTAGATTATGATAGAAATTACATGAAACGCTGAGGTTCAAATTTTTTGCCCCCTCCCCCCCCCCCCTCCAAGGAGGCGTTTTATTGGCTGCCTGCAACTGACACTGGATGACTGGGCAATGTGTCAACAACGCAACTGAAACAATGCAATTCAGAAACAACGCAATACAGTGATTGCAACAAGGTTTTTCTTTAGCATAAAAGCAGGGATAACATCAAAATAACTAATTATTTCCACAAGAGAGTTGCACTGAGTCCTGTGTCGACCTGATCACACATATACCCATACATCCATACATCCATACATATATACATATACGAGGTGCATTCAAGTTCTAAGGCATCCGATTTTTTTGCTAATTAACTACTCACCCAAAATCGATGAAACTGGCGTTACTTCTCGACGTAATCGCACTGCAGACGTACACATTTTTCACAACGCTGACGCCATGATTCCATGGTAGCGGCGAAGGCTTCTTTAGGAGTCTGTTTTGACCACTGGAAAATCGCTGAGGCAATAGCAGCACGGCTGGTGAATGTGCGGCCACGGAGAATGTCTTTCATTGTAGGAAAAAGCCAAAAGTCACTAGGAGCCAGGTCAGGTGAGTATGGAGCATGAGGAATCACTTCAAAGTTGTTATCACGAAGAAACTGTTGCGTAACGTTAGCTCGATGTGCGGGTGCGTTGTCTTGGTGAAACAGCACACGCGCAGCCCTTCCCGGACGTCTTTGTTGCAGTGCAGGAAGGAATTTGTTCTTCCAAACATTTTCGTAGGATGCACCTGTTACCGTAGAGCCCTTTGGAATGCAATGGGTAAGGATTACGCCCTCGCTGTCCCAGACCATGGATACCATCATTTTTTCAGCACTGACGGTTACCCGAAATTTTTTTGGTGACGGCGAATCAGTGTGCTTCCATTGAGCTGACTGGCGTTTTGTTTCTGGATTGAAAAATGGCATCCACGTGTCATCCATTGTCACAACCGACGAAAAGAAAGTCCCATTCATGCTGTCGTTGCGCGTCAACATTGCTCGGCAACATGCCACGCGGGCAGCCGTGTGGTCGTCCGTCAGCAATCGTGGCACCCACCTGGATGACACTTTTCGCATTTTCAGGTCGTCATGCAGGATTGTGTGCACAGAGCCCACAGAAATGCCAACTCTGGAGGCGATCTGTTCAACAGTCATTCGGCGATCCCCCAAAACAATTCTCTCCACTTTCTCGATCATGTCGTCAGACCGGCTTGTGCGAGCCCGAGGTTGTTTCGGTTTGTTGTCACACGATGTTCTCCCTTCAGTAAACTGTCGCACCCACGAACGCAGTTTCGACACATCCATAACTCCATCACCACATGTCTCCTTCAACTGTCGATGAATTTCAATTGGTTTCACACCACGCAAATTCAGAAAACGAATGATTGCACGCTGTTCAAGTAAGGAAAACGTCGCCATTTTAAGTATTTAAAACAGTTCTCGTTCTCGCCGCTGGCGGTAAAATTCCATCTGCCGTACGGTGCTGCCATCTCTGGGACGTATTGACAATGAACGCGGCCTCATTTTAAAACAATGCGCATGTTTCTATCTCTTTCCAGTCTGGAGAAAAAAAATTGGAGGCCTTAGAACTTGAATGCACCTCGTATTACGGTATCCTGCAGAGAACACTGTGTCACTCCAAAGTCGTCAAAGCAATTCGATAGCACAGACATTGGTATTGGCTCACTGCGAACTTGAACAACGTATGGGAGGCACTCCTGAAGACCACGCCTCTGTCTGAGATTTGCTGCGCCCTCGTACTGAGGTCAATATAGAGCTGAGCTTGGAAGAGCTCTGCCCCAGCTCGAGAGCTCAGCTACAGCGGTCAAAATCATCATTTGGGACAGTGACAGTTGTTAAAATTTCGGATGAAAAGTACTTTCATAAATTTTTACTTTTGTACTGCAAGAGAGCAGTTGTGAAATACTGTATCAACTGATGCTTTGCTAGTCAGTGCCAGTTGTAAATAATGCAATAGTCTTACGGCAAAGAATTGTGGCAAAGATAAGTAAATCCTTATTTATTTAATAAATTGAACTAATATTTCTAGTGATCTAGTTTCATGAGGCTTTTCCCAAAGCAATCAAAGAGATACCAGTCATGGCCAGACGAAAGGAGTTTCAGTATATCCATTAAGGATGAAGAACTGCAACTGTGATTTAATAACAATACTTTTAATGGTCCAAAACAAGGGCTAAATACCGTAGCATATGAAATGATTAAAATGCACCCAAACATCAAATTCACAGTTTATCATCAGACAACTGAAGGAATTAATTTTCTTGGTATGACTACCTCCAGTCACAAAAAGAACCATGCTTTTCAAATATATAGAAAAGCCACTGCCACTGATGCTGCCATTAACAGCACCTCATGCCACCTGAACCAACATAAGTCTGCTTGCTTCTGGTATCTGTAAATCGTATGCTCCACATTCCCATGAGTGAAACAGATACAGGTAAGGATATTAACATACTTAATCTATAGCCCAAAATTATGCGTGTAACAACTGTCTCATAAGGACGCTAGCTGAAAAAAATCTAAAGTAAACTCAAACAATCACCACCACCATTTCCAGATAACAAAGAAATGCCAAAAGTTATCAGTCTTCCATCCCTTGGCAAAGTTCATACAAACTTACTAATCTTTTCAGACCATTTAACATAGAAATATCCTTCTACAAAGACAATTACTTACAGAAGAAAATTGTTCGAAATAATATATCCACTGAACAGTGGCATCAGAAGTTCAGCATTTACAAAGTCACATCCTCCTGTTCTTACTTCTGCACACGACAAACAGGTAGAGATTTTGCAACCCGCTACAAACAACATATGGATGCCCTTTAGCTCAAAAACTTAAATAAGTCCAGCCTTACATCACATATTGCTCATCACGAACACACTGTTTGTGATATCAGTGGAAATCTTTCTGTCCTACACATTTATGAAAAAGTGTTACAAATGGATCTCTTTGAATATTTAGAGATTTACATTCTCAAGCTAAAATCAGCTCAAAAAGACCCTAATGATCAAATTTAATCAACGTAGAACTACTTCTTCAAGAATTTCCAAGACATGCAGGCACCAAAACACCAAAAAGACAACAATAAGTTATATTCTCACAGTCTTGTAACAACTATGGCATTCTGTAACTCATTCACTATGTAACTCATTCACTCTCTAATTACAAAGTAAATATTTCAGTCTCTTACTCATACAAGAACTACAGCTCACTCACTCTTTAATTACAATGTGAAAAATTTATTCTATTTGTTTATCTTTTGTGTACCTTAGAAAGCCATATTCCTTGTGTATTGTGAATATAAGAACGCACCTGCAGACAGCAAGATTAACCTAAATATATTATCTGTAATTGTAAACATTTCATTTGAATACATGCATCTCAGGCCAAAGATCACGTAGTGTCAGAGTGTTACATCTAGTGCAAACATATTATTAGTATTTACATTCAGTGTTTACGTTCTATGAATAAATGCGGAGCCACGTACAGCTAAACATTGTGAATATTCGTGTGTACACCCGATAACGTAGATTATGGGTAAGCAGTTTCTGTGGAAACCAAGATGTAATGCACTGTAAGTTCCCCAAAACGTAACATTTCCATTTCGTAAACGTTTAGTTACCGATTACTATTTTCCGTTACTTTCGACAGCCCCATCACCACCCCACCTAGCTTCTCTTGGGTCACGATGTAATGTTCCCGCAACATCTCCATCTGATTTTGAGCCTGCAGTGGCCTGGAAACGGGTTGATACTACAATACATCGTAGGTAAACTCCGAAAGTAGTTCCGTCTACTTCCTACATGTATACACCGGAGTAAGTGAATAGCATCTCACACTCCTCACCTAGAACCGGTCCAGCCGTGCGTCGCTAGTGGAACTGTGAGGCCACTTCTTGCAGGCTGCCCACTGCAACGAGTTTCCGGATCGGATCCCGTGTGGTGATAACTTATGCCTGCCGCCAAACGCAGCAACGTTTCACCAGTCCTGTCCATTAGCTGAAGGCGCACCTCGCTGTGTCCGACACATGATGATACAGGTGCCGCAATTAAATGGCTCCCAGTCGCTAGCGCGGCGAGGTAAGTGATTCTAACGGCCTCGTAGCGGTGTCAACTTTCGTTAAAAACGCGAATAAGAAGCCTATTCGTGTAACAAGCACATAACGATTCCGCAATATTGGCTACCAGAAGCGCTTGAGCGAAATGGGACGGTAGTTATCTGGGGTTATTTACGATAAGTGTCTCGCCAACGATGAGATCGCCATACGTTTAAACTTCGCCAATGGCCACGTGACGAAACGTTTCGAGAAGTAGTTACCGTCTGGCGAAGCCGCAGGTCAAGGAGCCGTTATCTACACGTCGCAGAACCGGCCGGAGTGGCCGAGCGGTTCTAGGCGCTACAGTCTGGAACCATGCGACCGCTACGGTCGCAGGTTCGAATCCTGCCTCGGGCATGGATGTGTGTGATGTCCATAGGTTAGTTAGGTTTAAGTAGTTCTAACAAGGGAACTCCCCATCGCACCCCCCTCAGATTTAGTTATAAGTTGGCACAGTGGATAGGCCTTGAAAAAGTGAACACAGATCAATCGAGAAAACAGGAAAAAGGTGTGTGGAACTATGAAAAAAATAAGCAAAATATACAAACTGAGTAGTCCATGTGAAAGATAGGCAACATCAAGGATATTCTGAGCTCAGGAGCGCCGTGGTCCCGTGGTTAGCGTGAGCAGCTGCGGAGCAAGAGGTCCATGGTTCAAGTATTCTTTATTTTCGCGAAGTTATGATCTGTCAAATGGTTCAAATGGCTCTGAGCACTATGGGACTCAACTTCCAAGGTCACCAGTCCCCTAGAACTTAGAACTACCTAAATCTAACTAACCTAAGGACATCACACACATCCATGCCCGAGGCAGGATTCGAACCTGCGACCGTAGCGGCCACGCGGTTCCAGACTGTAGCGCCTTTAACCGCTTGGCCACACCGGCCGGCTATGATCTGTCCGTTCGTTCACTGACGTCTCTGTTCATTGTAATAAGTTTAGTGTCTGTGTTTTGTGACCGCACCGCCAAACCGTGCGATTAGTAGACGAAAGGACGTGCCTCTCCAATGGGAACCGAAAACATTTGATCGCAAGGTCATAGGTCAACCGATTCCTCCACAGGAAAACACGTCTGATATATTCTATACGACACTGGTGACGGCATGTGCTTCACATGACAGGAATATGTTGTCGACCCACCTAACTTGTACACTTGGCGAATGGGTAAAAAGATTCTTCTACCTTGCCCGATTTAGGTTTTCTTGTGGATGTGATAATCACTCCCAAAAAAGTTACTAAAGCACAAGAGTTTGTCACATAAACTGCAACAAATGAATGCAACAGTTTCACATTCGCACAGTTTTCCCTGTGCTCTGTCAAAATATATGTTTTTAAAGTTTTCAATTTTTTCCGTGTGAAGACCGTCAAATCCTGCATATGTCCAAGCAAATCTGAACATATTCTATAATTTTGGAGAGCGAAGTTGATTATGTGTAAGTGCCTGAACTTTGATAATTGTCTGAAAATAAAAATTTTTTCATTCGAGGATGACTTAAACCATGGACCTCTCGTTCCGCAGCTGCTCACGCTAACCACGGGACCACGGCGCTCCTTAGTTCATATTGTCCTTGATGTTGGCTATCTTGCACATGGACTACTCAGTTTGTATATTTTGCTTTTTTTTCATAGTTCCATACAACTTCTTCCGCTTTTCTCGATTGATCTGTGTTCAGTTTTTCAGGGCCTATCCACTGTGCCGACTTATAACTAAATTAGAGGGGGGTGCGATGGGGAGGTTCCCTTGTAAGTTCTAGGGGACTGATGACCTCACAAGTGGAGTCCCATAGTGCTCACAGCCATTTGAACCATTTTGAACACGTCACAGATGTTTGTTACTTGGCTCAAAGATGCCTACAATATTCCTCTGTAATGGCGCAAAAGCGTGGATCCTGCTACGTCACTCCTGGACTCGATGACTCTTCAAACTGCAAAATTTCGACACACGCGAGAAGAAGGCCAGAACTCACTGGTTCATGTGACGTCTAAGGAGGATTAATTATGTTACATTGGCACCAGATTTCACCACAATTCTCTTCAAAGCTACCCTCGACGTGTCATCCCCTATTACCCACATTCCATCGCTTCTCCCACCTCCCGTGCTCACCATCTTGTTGCCCATCCACTTCTGGACCGCCTTTTTTCCCACCGTCCCCGGGCTACGTTGCCGTTTGGGATCCATGTGCAACGTGTGCTGTGTGCTAGAGTCCCGCGGTGTGGAGTCTGTACAACCCCAAATCCAGGGTTTTAACCGCCTGCCACCCTGGTTACTCGAGAGGCCCAGAGTGATTTTAGAATTGGGGCAGCACAAGACTCCTGCCACCGTTTTTAATGCAGCATTTTCTTCCATTTTATCTGAGCACCACGACTATGTAGCTGTTTTTACGGATGGGTCGAAACAAGGGGGTTCCGTTGGTTGCTCTGTTGTTTTTCCGGATCGTGTCCTCAAGATCCGACTCCCTCAGACTTTTACTGTCTTTGATGCAGAATTGTGTGCGATCTTGCGGGCTCTGGAGCACATGAGACATTCTTCCTGTCCTAAATTTCTTGTCTGTTCCGATTCTCTAAGTGCCCTTCACTCTTTGCAACGTTTGTATCCGGCAGATAAAATAGTCCAGACCATCCAGTATGCCCTCCTCCGACTACAGCGACTGGGGAAGGTTGTAGCTTTCTGCTGGGTTCCGGGGCATGTCGGCATTGCTGGGAATGAAAGGGCAGATCTCGCAGCCAAGGAGGCGTGTCTCGCCGCACAAGTATCTCAGTGTGCTATCCCCTTGCACGCACTCACCTCGCTGCTGAGCTCACGGATCATGCGTCGGTGGGAGGATGAGTGGCTGGAAGTGACTGACAATAAGCTCCGTATAGTCAAGCCCACAACGCGTGTGTGGTGTACTTCCTTCCAGCCCCGTCGACGGGACGAGGTTCTCCTCACGCGGCTTCGAATAGGCCACAGCCCTATGACGCATGGCTTCCTGCTCCGGCGGGAGGACCCTCCAATGTGTGGTGCTTGTGGCGTCCAGGTCACTGTGCGCCACGTTTTATTGGACTGCGTTTTATTTTCCGACGAGCGGGCCGCGGCTGACTTGCCAGCGGACCTGCCATCTCTTTTAGGCAACACTCGGACGAATGTGGTTAAAGTTTTAAAGTTCTGTGCCATGTCAAATGTTTTTACAAAGATTTTAGGGAGAGGATCTTAATTTGCTCACTGTGTGACAAGCCCGCCCATATTTTATGTAAGTGGCCAGCCAATGACAATTTACTGTGGCATTCTTGTTGCTACGTTTACCCTTTCCTTACGTTCTACTTTATTATGTAGCACTTTCCTTCTTTTCCTGCTTTCTTTGCGTGTGTGTTTCTGTTTTGTTAGGTCTGTCCACATTCGTTCCTTTTAATGTGTGTCAGGGCGCTGATGACCTCGACGTTGAGCGCCCATAAGCCCCAACACACACACACACACACACAAACGCTTCTTTTGACACCTCTGCGATGGAAGCCGCAAAAGCGACGCCCATTGTTGAAATCACGCAGTTTACTTTTTTATGGCCGGTCGATGTGGCCGAGCGGTTCTAGGCGCTTCAGACCGGAACCGCGCTGCTGCTACGGTCGCAGGTTCGAATCCTGCCTCGGGCATGGATGTCAGGTTAGTTAGGTTTAAGTAGTTCTAAGTCTAGGGGACTGATGACTTCAGATGTTAAATCCCATAGTGCTCAGAGCCATTTGAACGATTTGAAATTTTTTATGCGTGGCGGAAGGAAACACGTAAAGCAGACCATCGCTCAGAATCGACACGAAAACGCCTCGGGGGGTACGCATAAAGGGCATCAGTAAAACAGATCCTTTGCTTGGAACGTTGATTCCCGCACATTTCGTGGTCGAAAACGGCAGTTCGCAGTGCGATGAGCCACAAGGAAACATTCTTGACGCTGTTGACACTCCCAGACGTTTAAAACCTTCACCAATGACTTTTGCAGCTCCTTGCCCATTCATCGTGGAAACTTTGCAAACTTGTGGTAAGGTACTATGGGATCAAGCTGCTGAGGTCATCAGTGCATAGGCTTACACACTACTTAATCTAACTTAAACTAACTCACGCTAAGGACAACACACACACCCATCCCCGGGGGAGAAATCGAATCTCCGACGGGGAAAGCAGGGCGTACCGTGAAAAAGCGCCTCATACTGCGCTGCTATACGGCGCGGCCATTCATCGTAACTGCACTTCTTTGGAGTGAAGTGTGATCGCAATTTTCGTCTACTGTACAGTGGTCACCCCTTGGGAGGCCCCGAGGAAGAAGGGCTGAAAAACACCCTTTACTGCTTCGGATCAGATTCAGATCTCGTCCAATGTTTCTGAACGGTTTCTAGTGGTTCCAGTCTATAAACGAGAGGAAAAATTGCAGTCACGCTGCACTACAAAGTGGTGCGATGACGCTGAATGGGGATGGAGCCCACAAATGTCGTTATATACTGAAGAGCCAAAGAATCTGGTACACCTGCTTAATATCGTGTAGGGCCCCCGCGAGAACGCAGGGGTGCCGCAAACCGACGTGGCATGAACTTGACTAATATCTGAAGTAGTGCTGGAGGGAATTGACACCATGAATCCTGCATGGCTCTCCTTAAATCCGTAAGGCTACGACGGGGTCGAGATTTTTTCTGAACAGAACGTGTTAAGGCATCCCAGGTGTGCTCAATAACGTTCATGTCTGGGATGTTTGGTGGCCAGAGGAAGTGTTTAAACTCAGAAGAGTGATCCCTAGAGCCACTCTGTAGCAATTCTGGACGTGTGGGGTTT
Organism: Schistocerca americana; assembly: GCF_021461395.2. Taxonomy (NCBI): domain Eukaryota; kingdom Metazoa; phylum Arthropoda; class Insecta; order Orthoptera; family Acrididae; genus Schistocerca; species Schistocerca americana. The sequence continues at coordinate 177,688,274 of NC_060127.1, read as the reverse complement.
CGAATTGTCCTGCTGGAACTGCCCAAGTCCATCAGAATGATCAATCAACATGAACGGATACAGGTGATCAGACAGGATGCTTGCGTACGTGTCGTCTGTCAGCGTCGTATCTAAATGTATCACCGGTCGTTGTGGCCGAGCGGTTCTAGGCGCTTCACTCCGGAACCGCGCTGCTGCTACGGTCGCTGGTTCGAATCCTGCCTCGGGCATGGATGTGTGTGCTGTTCTTAGGTTAGTTACATTTAAGTAGTTCTAAGTCTAGGGGACTGATGACCTCAGATGTTAAGTCACGTAGTGCTTAGAGCCATTTGAACCATTGTAGATGTATCACGGGTTCCATATCACTCAAACTGTACACATCCAACACCACTACAGAGCCACCAACAGCTTGAAGAGTCCCCTGCTGCCACGCAGGGTCCATGATTTCATGAGATTGTCTCCATACTCTTACACGACCATCCACTCGTTACAATTTGAAAGCAAACTCGTTCGACCAGGTGTAACGCAGCAAGTTATTACGAGATGACAGAGCTGACGCTGCCTGCAGTGAGAACTGCACAGCGTAACATTCAGTCGATACGAAGGTTCATACCCCCTACGAATCTAAATAATCCATATTAGATATTATCCGATTTTGTTCAAATTTGGTACACAGCCTTTTGTTATTAATGGAATGATGCTGTCAAAATTTCATATATTTATTTATTATAGTTCTGGAGATAAAGAGAATGACCTAAAACCCCTAAAACCTTCGCTTGTTTTTTGAAACCAAGTTAGGAGCAATAACACATTGACTTTCCTTATCATTTGAAGACATTCCGAAGTTATCAGTGCATGAAAGCAAATTAATTAGAATTGTCTTTTAAAACTTTAGTCACTGTGCATTACGTAATAGAAAAATCGGTGCAAATTATTATTTTATTATGTTTTGCCATGTGAGTGCGTGAGAATGATTGAGAGAGTGTATGTGGGACAGACGTTAAAATTTAATTTACGAAAAATCTTCCAGAAACGAACCGTGGGAAAGTTATGTTGCAACCACGATTCAAGTGACGTATATCGGTGTGTGCTTGCTTTTGTATAAAAGTAGCCAGAGTGGAAGTTAGAGGCGAAATAAGTTTATTTATCAATTTGAAGAATATTTCGCACTTTGTTTATTTTGATTAAACAAAATACGAGAATTTGAAGTTTTGCTGACATTAATTACTATCAAATTAGTGATTGGATAAGGCAAGATATGCCACGAGAATGATCTGGAAGGAACGTTCTGATTTGTCGTTTAGATCAACAGGCAATCAGAATGAAGCCGTTTCCGTGCGAAAAGAGGAGTGAGCACATAGGAGAGTACCTCGAGAAGAGTCGCTTGCTAGCCGGTCTACGGATAACACGGTGTCAGATCGCTCCTTAAGAATACTCTGTAAGATTAGGAAATATTGAGCTAAATTCGGTTGTGACTCAAGCGACTGGAGTTAAGAACATTTTAATGAAAGTTTGGTGTTTATAAGTTAAACAGTTTGAGTTATATGAGCGTGTGAACTTTCTGGTCGTAATAATAACTTTGGGTGGCGTGTTTCGTGCTCTGTACGGAATATTTTGGCGAGCACCTCTTATGAACACCCCTGAAACAACCGAATGTTTAACTCGCGAATAGTTGTGGATCTGTGGCTGCTAGAACGTGGAAATTAGTCGGGTTGGACTTACTACAATTTTGGCTGCATTTCTAGTGAATATTTGTTATACAGCCGGCGAACTTTGAATGATAACGTTTTGCCGTATTAAATACGTACTTGATAGCCATTTTATGTGTTTCAATATGAATAAAAAGCAGAGATAATTTAATTTTAAACTCTTTTCTGCAAGTATGCAAGTAGACTGAAGGTCCCCAGCACCAGATTTTTTAATCATGAACTTTCAGGAACTGACTTTCAACTAGAGTTCCGCGGCCTCTGTGTGGTAGGTATTAGGTGGTGGTTTCATCAACACTGCTTTACACTGGCTAACACGTATCTGCTACCACAGAGTGAAGGGACATCGGCAAGAATCCTACCAGGGTAGGTGGACTGAACGATAGCGATAACAAAAACGCAGTCGACCGACCCCGCCCCGTCGCACAGACATCATGTTTCCAGTCACCAACAGTCCAATCTCGGTGTTGACGGGCTAAGGTAAGGCGTAAAGTTTTGTGTCCTACAGTCATCAAGGGTACACAAGTAGCCCTCCGGCTCCGAAAGCCCATTCTGTTTCGTTGAACTGTTCGCAAGCTGACACTTGATGGCCAAGCATTGAAATGTGCAGCACTTGAAACTTCCCCTTTGTAGGTAAAGAATGACAGTGCTGGAAAAACTCGCGTTATTTGATTTTCAAACAGCCGAGCATACTCAACGTATTCAGACAGTTTTATCTTTACTTATTCTGATCATCACTAAACTGACATACAATATTTCAGCGCAGCGCAATCTGACTTTCAATAATCCCTATAAAAGAATAGCCATGACTAACAATAACCTATACCTTTCATGAATCACATACCTCACAAAAATCTTCGTTACTCGGACTACTTCAATACAGCGAGCGCCAGTACTACTAGCTAAATAAAAGATTCTAACTACTGAAGGCCTCCAAGTGCCCAAAGCTACAGTCTGTTCACATCCAACTGCCCAACACTACACAAGCGAATATTCCAACAATGAGTCCAAACAGCCACAGACTACACACAGCGCAGTCAGCGATTTTCGTACAGAGCACTACGTGGCGTTACCAACATAAAAACCTAAACAGCCTACTTACACACTTTGTGGATGGGTTGCACTTTTCTCACGCTGAAAGATTTTCTTTAGTCGTCGTCGGTCCCGTTCTTGCAGGATCTTTTTCCGGATGCAGGATGTCAGAGATCTGATGTTTTACCAGATTCCTGATATTCACGGTATACTCGTGAAATGGTCATACGGAAAAATCCCCACTTCATCGCTACCTCGGAGATGCGGTGTCCCATCGCTCGTACGCCGACTACAACACCACGTTGTAACTTACTGAAATCTTGATAACATGCCACTGTAGTAGCAGTAACCGATCTAACAACTGTGCCAGTGACTTGTCTTTATAGACGTTGCCGACCGGAGCACCGTATTCTGCCTGTTGTTTATACGCGTGCCTGTTTATATGCGTGCCTGTTGTTTATACGCGTGCCTGTTTGTACGCTACCTGTTGTTTACACGCGTGCCTGTTGTTTATACGCGTGCCTATACCAGTTTCTTTGGCGCTTCAGTGTTGAAGGCCTGGGAAGTGGAGAGGTGTGAACAGCGTCAGAGGTTTTCATCCTGTTTCTCATCTCACTGTGAACTGTCGCTTTGGATCACGAAATGTGTGGAAGTTAACTTCCCAGGGAAGGGGGTGTCTAGTTTGATGATCGTTTATTTTGGCGATTCTATTTCAGTATTGGTGGGGCACTATTGAATTTCCTTTACTTCATACTTGGCCCACTATGGTACGGGTTTGTTAGAACTATAGCAAATCTTGTTTAGAAGAATTCCTGACCTGAGGCTTTTTACATTTATTGGTAAACATGTGACTTAATCTTGTTTAATTACAGGGCGGTTTTTACTTACCACGACAGTTGTGTCGGTTGCATGTTCCTATCACTAGTCTAGGGGTAATTTGTTTTATATAAGTGCTTGCCATCTAATAGATTGCAGAACCTGACTTGACTTTGATAGGGCGAAGCGATTTTATTATTTTGGTTGGGAGTACACGGCTTGCTGTTACTGGTAGTTGCAATATTACTCGTATTTTCCTTGACAACGCATATTTGCCAATACCATGCTTTGTAGTAGATTCGCCTTGGTACAATCGGATTTGTGAGCAAGAAATGTAGGTTTTAGCTACGTATCATATTACATATACCCCGGGGACGTTTTCTGTCGTTAACACTATACTAACGATTTCATTTGGCTGGAATAACCCGTGTTGAATTTGACGCGCTACATTTTTAGATCAGTTTTTACACTAATGTGGAGGATCTTCACTCTCTGGACATTATGTGCCACTTACGTGTTTCATTTCAATAAATTTTATTTCGTTGTTTTTTTTCTGGGTCATAAATGTCATCTTGATTTACGTATATTTGTGTATCTTCTCGCTAACTGAAGTTTTTATGCTTTTTTACCATTATGTTTCCGATATTCTACGCTTTTCTCTATCTGTAATCTTCTGTCTTCGATTCTTAATATGCATCTGCTGTGTAAACTTTACAGTAACGCATTGATTTGCCTGTGGCTGGCTGTGACATAGGATATGTCCCCTTGCTATGAATATTGGCTTAGCTCATAGATCTCGGTCGTTTCTGCAACTCTCTGTATTTCGCTTTGTAACACTCCAATACATTGGTATGTAACACTTTTTTATTATTCACCATATCTTGGTCTTTTGTAAGCTTGTACGCATCTGCGAGAGGATTTTTCCTTATGGTAGTGAGGTCGTCTTGATATTTAGGACATGAGGTTGTTACTGTTTCCTCGTAGAGAGTTTTGAATTTATTCAGTTGAATATCGTTTTTAGCCGGTTACGTTTTTAGAACCAAACTGACATACTCCCCAGTTCACATGTCGGATACTCGGTTCTCCTTGACTGCATCTCATGAGTAGTGATTGGCTAGTTTAGCAAATCCTAGTTTTGTGACCCTAACTTCACCATACGCATTATGGGGAATGTTATGATATTCTAACCAAAAACGCGTTTTTTATGGTGTTCGTGGATTTTGGATTGATGATATTTGTCAGTTTTGAGTTTATGGGCTACTGTTGTAGGCCATAAGTTTTACACTGTGGGTTGAGACACCTGGCATATTTAGTCTTCTGCAAGTTCATTTCTATTGCCTTGGTTTCCTCCATTCCATGATAAGTTTATAATATGAGACCCTCTAACGTCTCCTTTTTGCTCACTATTGTTGCCCTTTCCCTTTTTGCGCAAGTGTGTTAATTAATTAGTAGGCTCATACTTGGGTGTTCTGTCGGTCTTTGCACACTTACCTTACTTTTATTTGATCCATCCACACATTACCTATGTTCAGTCTTTACTTGAACGAGACCTTCATTTCATAGTTAGGTCTTTATTTCGATACGTTATACTCCGAAGGAAATAGTATTACACTGTCAGCTGAGAATTTGGAGGACCTTCCATAGTTACATAAATTTGAAGTTCTTGTTTGTTCCACTCTTGTATTTGCCCGCCTATTAATTGATGTGAAAGACACCAAGTCATATATTTTTACTTTGATCTGGTATATAACGTGTGCTATCTTGGTATTTTATGAGTAGTCCTCGCATGTTCTTTGCATACCGTGTATTCACTTAATATGTTGTCTGTCGGGTTTTGCGTGTGGTTGCGTTTTCGATGTTGTGAGAACTAATTCTGATATATCACCAGTAGTGACATCGGCCGCGGGTTTGGGCCCATCCGAAATAGCGACTACCATGAAACAGACCTCCAAAATACGCCTGAAGACTGAGGAGAAGAAAAGGATCTCCAGGAACCTAACCAAGGAATTAGCCAATAATCCAACTAATCTAGATATTGTCAAAGCAGTAGACGTCGAGGAGATTACCCAGGCCCTAACACTAATGAAAACAGGGGGCCCTAACACTAATGAAAACAGGGAAAGCAGCCGGACCCGACGAAATCCTCCCAGAATTTCTGAGGGAGCTGGGACCCATTGGGAGGAAATGGATGGCCAAGCTCTTCACGGAATGCATTAAATCAGGTGCACTCCAGAAGTTATGGAAAGAAGCTAAGGTAATAGCGGTACTGAAACCAGGGAAGGATGGAGATAATCCAAAGAACTATAGACCGATCTCACTGCTTTGTACCTCTTACAAACTATTTGAGAGAATATTACTGGCCAGACTAGCACCATACATTGAGGCGAACCTCCCGGACTATCAAGCAGGGTTCCGTGTGGGAAGGAACTGCTCTGAACAAGTTTTGTCCTTTACAACATATATAGAGAAAGGCTATCAGAACAAGCTGAAAACGGGCCTGGTATTAATAGATCTTACATCAGCCTATGACACTGTCTGGACCGAAGGACTACTGCTCAAGCTTACTCGACTTATCAAATGCAATCAGACGTACACATTACTAAAAAATATGCTGACAGGCAGGAAGATTAAGGTCTATCTCCATGGAAAGAGCAGCAAAAGCATGGTCATAAACAATGGCCTGCCGCAGGGGTCAGCCTTGACGCCGACCCTTTTTAATTTATACATATCTGATATCCCGAGCAGGTCGCGTAAATTTGCGTATGCGGATGATCTGGCCATCGCATACCAAAGCAAAAATTTCGAAGATCTTGAAAAAACATTGAATGCGGACCTTGAAGCGCTGAACACCTACTACCTTAAGTGGCATTTGCATCCCAACCCCAATAAAACGACCAGTACCATAATGCACCTCAATAACAGAGCTTCAAGCAGGAAACTACAGCTTTCCGTGAATGACCGGCATATCAGACATGAAGATAAGCCCAAATATCTGGGAGTAAAATTAGACCGCACACTAACGTTTAGCTCCCGTCTGGAAGACACCAAACAGAAATTAAAATCTCGAAATGACATTATGTCTAAACTGGCCGGAACATCATGGGGGTGCGGAGCTAATACACTAAGGACGTCAGCATTAGCCCTCGTGTACAGCGTGGCTGAATATTGTTCACCAGTCTGGGCGAGAAGCGCGCATGTAAATAAAGTAGACACCCAATTGAAAGAGACGATGAGAATTACCTCAGGCACACTTAGGGCTACCCCATGTGACTGGATCCCAGTCCTTGCCAACATAGAACCCCCTGATATAAGGCGCTCCATGGCGACCTCAAGAATATATAGGAAGATCGTACACAATCCAGAACTCCCTATACACCAAGACTTATCACCCATCAACAGGCTAAAATCTAGGTCCCCCTTTTGGAAGATTAGCAGGGAATTACAGGACTTCGACCCAAAGCTAGCCTGGGGGGAATCGTGGCGCAAAGGGACACACAAGAACCAAAAGTTTATCGATGACCCCAGCAAGAAGATAAATGGTTTTGATCTCCCTCGGAAGCCGTGGGTTGCCTTAAATCGCCTTAGAACAAGCGTGGGAAGATGCAAACATCTAATGAATAAGTGGGGACTTGCGGAGAGTCCCGTGTGTGAATGTGGTGAAATCCAGACAATGGACCACCTACTGGTGTGTGAAGTGGTAGGATATAGTGGTGAACTGAAGGACATACATTACCTGCCTGACCCAGCCATAGATTGGCTCAAAACTATAAGTAGCATTGTGTAGTGTTGTAATTTCCTGGTGGATTGTAATGACACTGTAATATTTGCCTTGTATATGCCGAACGAATAAATAAATAAAACCAGTAGTGATAATGCTTAGGCTACAGATATGCAAACTGTTATGTACTTCATAGACTATACCGCAATGTTTATTTTGAGTGAGGATATGTCTTTATACGGACTACCGTTTTTCTCAAATATAAGAATTATTTAGGTCTTTTGTATAAAAAAACAAGCTTTGTTCTGTAGAGCTTCTGATTGTATATTGTCTATTTTCGGTCTTTTTAATATTTGGCATGGTATATATAACTCTGTGATGTTAAAATAGTTTCAGTACTGACCAGTATGTGTAACTCTTGCAATTTACGATAATGACGGAAGTTGAAGAAATGAATTAAAACTTGTGTCACAGCTGGGACTTCAACCCAGGTCTCCTGCTTACGAGGCAGACGTGTTAGCCGTCCCCCCACTGAGGTGGTACTGGTGACACAGGTGCATGGACTTCCCAAGTACAGTGCCCTCCCAATAGTGACGATTTAAGAAGGGTAAAGTAGGCTGAATGCGTGACTTGAAGTTTCTGTTAGGAGTGCTGTGTTACCTGGACTTTTATGGTGGTAAGTAGGAGATCTGGGTTCAAGTCTTGGCCATGGAACAAATTTTAATTTATTTTTTCAGTTTTTGTCATTATGGTAAATAAAGTTGAGACTCATATGTCTCAAGGGAAATTTAATTATATATTCTACTTCGTCGTGGTGTATGTGCACAGGTATTTTACTTAACGCTGTTACTTGCATTTTGTATGCTTTAAGAAGTTTTTTGCTCCACTTTCTGTAAAGTCAGCTGTGGTATGCCTTTATATACACTACACGTATGATCTTTTTAATAAGCAGGGGCTTGAAGATGGCTTACTGCACTGTCGAAATTGGTTGTCAAAATGGAATAAAATTTCAAACTGAATTGCTCTTTCGCGATTTTCCTTGTTAAATATTTGACCAGCCGCTACCCTGCAGCCACAAGGCATCAACAGAGACTAAAAGACGATATCAGTATTGAGCTTTAAATAAATGTAATTTCCGGCTAGCAGTGGTACGAATGTCTCCTATGTATAAACGACACTTGCTTAATTAAACATTCATGGTAACATCTACGTTGCATAGTGTTATAAGCTGTATATAATAGTAAATCGTAAACTTGACTAAACCCTTCTGCGTTTTTGCTTTAAATGTTTTATTACGCCGGCCGGAGTGGCCGTGCGGTTCTAGGCGCTGCAGCCTGGAGCCGAGCGACCGCTACGGTCGCAGGTTCGAATCCTGCCTCGCGCATGGATGTGTGTGATGCCCTTAGGTTAGTTAGGTTTAATTAGTTCTAAGTTCTAGGCGACTGATGACCTCAGAAGTTAAGTCGCATAGTGCTCAGAGCCATTTGAACCATTTGTTTTATTACAGCGGGGACAATTTTATTATGTAACTTCTGAATTTCAAAGTTATGCTATTTTTAGATATCTTTTACGTTGTGACTTTTTTAAACGTTATAAAAAACCATTAAAAAGCCTGTACGTAGGGGGCACACAGACCACTGCAGGCTGCAATTTGCATTTATTTAAAGTTCAATATTTACTTCCTACTTTACTATTCGACACACCTCTTAAAGAATTAATAACTTAATATTTATATTTAAAAAATTAAATATAAATATATTAACTTCAAAAAATTAAATTTTTTCTTAAGAAACTAACTTGGGAAGCCATTGAGACGACTATGTACCTGGGGTAAGAGGCTACCTAGAACCTATACGCCATACGTAGAGTTTAACATTTTTGCAAATTGCTCTTGCACTAATGTTCGGTTTACATAACCGATGTTTTGGTCGTAGTATGCCCTGAGTATGGTGCTGTAAACCGAAATCGGTTGACAGTTGGCAAATAAATAAATGGCGACCGTAGACTAAAACATGTACTGTTTCAGTATTGCATCGGTCGCTGTCTCAGTATGTCGGGAATACGTAATGTGCACGCATTGAAAACGTCATGCACAACAGTACACGAAAAACGCTCTTGAAAAAGGGAATCATATCGTGGAAGAAACAGATGACAGAAAATCTTGACTGGTAGGGAGAAAAGATATTTCCTAATCAAAAATAGAATTTATTTACATATAAAATTTCGTACTCTGGAGATCCGCAGCTGTTGTAGGGCATTACGTATAGAAAAATTCCGCTGACAGGTGGTAAAATTGTTCTTTTACTGATGCACAATCGGTTTCGTAGCATAAAGTCGCATCAGGCGCAATCATGTGAAAAGCTCATAGACGTAGCCATCGCTCTCAGGCAAGATGAAGTGACGGAAAAAAATTCGCAACACCAATAAGTTATTAATGCAGAATAAAGAAATTTCGCGGATAAATTTGTCTAGGTAACGAACGTAAGCGATTAACATTGCAAAATCACAGGCGTGAGATAAGGTAATGCAAATGTGAAATGCTGGTACATTAATAACCGGTGTAGACGCCACAAAGTTAATGCAAGCATGCAAATCTGCATGCTTTGTGTTGTACAGGCGCCGAATGTCAGTTTTTTGGATGGAGTTCTAAGCCTGTACAACTTGGTTGGTGGATAACACTGGAATTGTTGTCCGATGATGTACACATGTGGTCGACTGGAAACAGATCAGACGATCAAGAAGGCCTAGGAAACATGTCGATACTCTGTAGAGCATGTCGGGTTACAACAGCAGAAACTGGACGAGCGTTATCCTGTTGGAAAATACCCCCTGGAATGCTGTTCATGAATGGCAGCATAACAGGTCGAATCACCAAATTTGCGGTTGGGGTGCCTGGATAACCGTGACAGTGCTCCTACTGCCATACGAAATTGCATCCCAGACATAACTGCAGGTACAGGTTGTAATTGTACTTGTATTACGTAACCATTACGGCACCTCACCTCAACCGCTCGATACCAGCAATATTCTACTGTGTTTCTGTAAAATAGTTAACATATTTCTGTGACAACATTCAGATTTGATTTCATTAATGTAGAGGTACTTCGATACATCGATTTGTATATATTGCGATGATATTATTCATATGTGTATTCTTTCCTTTGTAACTATAATCTTTGACGTACTTGTAACTCTGATTTTTGGGCGCGTAAGCGGTTATTAGAGAGTCAAGCTTTGGTCGTCATGTTAAAAAGACGCAAATTGTAGTCAGTTTATGAAATGTGAACTTTAACAGTGAGGAAGATATTTTCAAGTATGTTTTATATTGCGAAGTGATGTTTTGGAACGAGTTACGTGATATTGCAACAAAAGTAATAAAAAAGAAGTGTAACTTAAATACGAAGTGCTGATTACTTTTTTTCACATCACCATTGTCCTAACTTGCAAAAGTTTAATCTTCAAGAATGGTTTATGAAACACATATATAAAACTTGTGAATATCGCAGAATAACACCTAGGCCTCTTTGCATCAGAGCTTGGAATCATCACTACCTACATTTTCGACGATAGAGCCACGAGTTCACAACGAGACCAGCGTGGGAAACACGAAAAGATGAGTGCCAAGTTTATCCATTATTTCAAGAAATGACTTTATTAACTGTGCTCTAATGACACCTGCCACATAGTATAACTTCGTTGTTGCCCGAAACTGCAATATTTAGCAGCGTGAGCAACACTACAATCATAATTAATTTTTGACCTTTGTTGTGGTAGGGTTGTGTGTCTCGCACATAGACAGGCTCGTTGCAGGCTCTCAAGTGGCTTCCTTCTAACCAACACACGGCCGTCACTGGCACCGAACAGAACCAGCTTTCATCAGAAAACACGACAGACCTCCACCACGTCCCCGAATGACCTCTCGCTTGACACCGCTGTAGTCGCAAACGGTGATCGTTTGGGGTCAGTGGAAAGCACGCTACAGGGTGTCTGGCTCGGTGCTGTCATTGAAGTAACCGATTTGAAACACAGTTGTGTGACTGTGGTGTCAACTGTTGCTCTAATTGCTGAAGCAGGTACAGTGCGATGCATTAGAGACATACGTCGAACAGAACGGCCTTATCTCTCAGTAATGCCATGTGGCCTTCCGGAGCCCAGTCTTCTTGTGACTGTATATTCTGGTGACCATCGCTGCCAGCAGTCATGTACAGTGGTTACGCTCCTGCCAAGTCTTCCTGCAATATCACAGAAGGAACATTCAGTTTCTCGTAGCCCACGACCTCGTTCGAACTCAGTAAGCTGTTGATAACGGCGTCTTTGGAGTCTTAAAGGCATTCTTGACTAACATAAACTCCGCAAATACAGTCTGAAAGATAATTAACGCTCACGACCGTTACGAGTAAATCTAAATCAAACATGATTTGTATCCTCATTGTGGCGCTACTAGGCTCACTCTTATGATGTTGTTGTTGTTGTTGTGGTCTTCAGTCCTGAGACTGGTTTGATGCAGCTCTCCATGCTACTCTATCCTGTGCAAGCTTCTTCATCTCCTAGTACTTACTGCAACCTACATCCTTCTGAATCTGCTTAGTGTATTCATCTCTTGGTCTCCCTCTACGATTTTTACCCTCCACGCTGCCCTCCAATGCTACATTTGTGATCCCTTGATGCCTCAAAACATGTCCTACCAACCGATCCCTTCTTCTAGTCAAGTTGTGCCACAAACTTCTCTTCTCCCCAATCCTATTCAATACCTCCTCATTAGTTACGTGATCTACCCACCTTATCTTCAGCATTCTTCTGTAGCACCACATTTCGAAAGCTTCTATTCTCTTCTTGTCCAAACTATTTATTGTCCATCTTTCACTTCCATACATGGCTAAACTCCATACAAATACTTTCAGAAACGACTTCCTGACACTTAAATCTATACTCGATGTTAACAAATTTCTCTTCTTCAGAAACTCTTTCCTTGCTATTGCCAGTCTACATTTTATATCTTCTCTACTTCCACCATCATCAGTTATTTTACTCCCTAAATAGCAAAACTCCTTTACTACTTTAAGTGTCTCATTTCCTAATCTAATTCCCTCAAGATCACCCGATTTAATTTGAATACATTCCATTATCGTCGTTTTGCTTTTGTTGATGTTCATCTTATATCCTCCTTTCAAGACACTGTCCATTCCGTTCAACTGCTCTTCCAAGTCCTTTACTGTCTCTGACAGAATTACAATGTCATCGGCGAACCTCAAAGTTTTTACTTCTTCTCCATGAAAATACCTACTCCGAATTTTTCTTTTGTTTCCTTTACTGCTTGCTCAATATACAGATTGATACTGGTGCGAAATTTCAACAGACATCATCTTTCAGGTGTAGAGTTCGTAGACGTCGCACAGCTCCTGTTTGGTGTTGCGATTTTTTTTTCAACAGTGTAGCACTGTGTCATGATTGATGTGAGTGTGTGGGTGCTATTCTGTCATTCTGCTCAACGGATTAATCTGAGATGTACCCTTTACCCTGTGGCTCCTGCAAGATGCAATTTCCACCCCACACTACTACAGAAGTCAGACAGACGCTCCTAACATTCTAAAGAAAAGCATCGGCGTTTGGCGTTTGCTGTCTGCCTGTGGAAACCTCTGAAACTGTGTGCTATGTTTGTAAAGAATGTATAGGGTGGGCGCTCCCACGCAATATAGCGGAATTTGTTTTAAGCCGAACACGGGGTCATTCTCCCTTTCACTCGGGCAAACGCTGTCTGCTCTACGGGCGGTCGACGGCTGATGACTGAAGGGACCGGCCTCCTGGCGTGTGGTTTGCCTCTCCCAAACTAAAAGCTCCTGTGACCGTCGTGTCTTGGATCTGTGTGTGTATGCCAGCCTCGAGTCTCTTAACCACGGTGCGCATTTGCGATTTACTTGTTATTTGCATATCGTTTACATGAATTCATACAACATTGACTTTATCTTATCGAGTTTGGGTTCGAATAAAGCGTCTTGATGTGCGGAACATGATTGTGAGGGCGGAATACGTAAGCAATGAAGGTCAGGAGACCACGACGTCTTACATTGATTGGATGGTGACAGAAGGAAGTTGAGCCATGTTGCGGCTCGCGTTGATGCTGTTGGTAGGTTGGCATCGTGTAATAGGGATAGTGGCGTCTCGTTTCCTTCTTGTATTTACTGGCGCCTCTACATTTCCTAGCACTGTCTGTCCGCGAATGGCAGCAGCAGCACTTATCGATATGTAGTATGGTGGTACTATCTTTGGAGGGACATCAAGTGTTTTCCGGGTGTGTCATGGAGTTCGGTAGGGACGGAGCAGCAGTGATGTCCGGCAGTTTGAGGACATACCAGGACTGTGGTGTCACCGCCAGCCACCACACTTGCTAGGTGGTAGCCTTTAAATCGGCCGCGGTCCGTTAGTATACGTCGGACCCGCGTGTCGCCACTGTCAGTGATTGCAGACCGAGAGCCGCCACACGGCATGTCTAGAGACACTTCCTAGCACTCGCCCCAGTTGTACAGCCTACTTTGCTAGCGATGGTTCACCGACAAATTACGCTCTCATTTGCCGAGACGATAGTTAGCATAGCCTTCAGCTACGTCATTTGCTACGACCTAGCAAGGCGCCATTATCATTTGCTATTTATCTTGTGATACATGTACCGTCAGACCGATGTTCACCAATTGTGGATTAAAGTTAAGTATTCCAGCAGCTACGTACGATATTGGCTATATTAATTACCTTGTCCAGTTCCAGACCTCACGCCAGCCTGCGTGAGCTTAAACGCGTGCCTTTCGGCTTCACCTCGTAGTGGCTTGGCTGTCTTGCCAAGTCACAACAAATGGCGACGAGGATGGGATTCGAACCCACGCGTGCACAGCACATTGGATTAAAGTTAAGTATTCCAGCAGCTACGTACGTTATTGGTTATATTAATTACCTTGTCCAGTTCCAGACCTCACGCCAGCCTGCGTGAGCTTAAACGCGTGCCTTTCGGCTTCACCCCGTAGTGGCTTGGCTGTTTTGCCAAGTCACAACAGGGACCACTGGCGGCATGCAGGTAGTGCCGGATCGAGGGGCTGTAGTTGCGAGGGCTTCGACCTCGTTGTCCACCAGACCCAGAACGTTGGAGCTGAGTGAACACTAACCCAGTAGTGAAATCTTCACTATTTTGAGATCACACCGTTTTTTCGTTTGTTGCCGCTCACAGGATCGCTGAGACGAAGAGCAACGAGTGGAGTGTTTGAAGTTGGCAAAATTAATTAGCCGTCCTCCACTTCTTATCATTAATCACTGAATTCCTTGCGTTATTGTTGGTGAAGTTAAACCAGCGGTGTTTTTCTGCCTAGTGGCTGTTAATACCTCAGTTACCTGCCCTGGAGGTTAGCGTATTTTCGCGGCAGTGTACCTTTTCTCACCTTGCCGCTGCTGTCTGGTAAGGCGTGTAGTTCGACAGCTTCCTTGATTGTGGTTCAAATGGCTCTGAGCACTATGGGACTTAACATCTGTGGTCATCAGTCCCCTAGAACTTAGAACTACTTAAACCTAACCAACCTAAGCACGTCACACATATCCATGCCCGAGGCAGGACTCGAAGGTGCGACCGTAGCAGGAGCGCGGTTCCGGACTGAAGCGCCTAGAACCATTCGGCCACAGCAGCCGGCGCTTGTTAGGTGACCAGACGGAAAGATTTAATGCTCTTATTCTCACCTTGCTTCGTATTCTAATTACAAACGAGATGGATGAAAATTCCTAAATTAGGGTAGTTTTCCTGAGCGAGTTATGTGTGATGCAAAAGCATACTGCAGGGATTTCGCCCTGTTGTTGAATACTGAAGCCACTGAAGGTATTAATTAGAATCAGTCGTCTGGTAATCTCTTAACATTTCAGTTCTGGAACTGTCATCTGCTATATTGATAACGATCCGATCAACAACAGAATCCACAAAGTTACAGAGGCGCCGCATTTTCTCCTCTTCTTTTATGACGTATCAGGGTGCCTATTTTCGATTGCAATCATGACTTTAACATTACCTTTGCCATTTTCATTAATCAGAAGACTGGGAGGAGTTTTGGTCTAAATAACAATAGATTTATTCATTCTTAACATCATAAAACAAAAAATTGGCTAAAGAAAGGTCACACAAACATTTTTATTTGACAAACGTTTTCACTAATATGCGGTCTATGGTGAACAAAGTGATCAGCTGGGGATCACCACACGACACTAGCAGAACTAATCGCTTTATCTGATTTCATACATGTGGATCCGTGGTATAGCCCCAAAAACTACGCTACTATCAAGCGTCTGTACTCTTTTATTCCATAAAGTAAAATACGGTTCCAAAGAACAGGGTGCCGAGAAGCCTATATTGGAGCCCTACGTCGTAGCAGCAAATACTTTACTCTTGCGCTGGTCAGGGCGGCACACCACGATGCACTCGACGACTGGAGTCATGGACGGCAGCAATCTGTTATTAATGGCGCGCGCCCGAAAAATCCACACACGCGGTCTCGCATTCGACCAATTCGGAACGCAGGTACTTTCCTTTGAGCCTATGAAGCCCCAGTGGATTCCAGTGCGCAGGTGGATCCGTTTGCTGGTCTGCCAGACCAATTTGACTCCGTGCCACGACTATGTGTGACGGAATATGTCAATTGTTTACACGGCCGACCCAAAACAAATAGGTACACCCACACATCATTTGTTGTGTGCGTGGTGCTAGAAGCAGTACCTCTGACGGTTCAGATGGTGACTGGCACAGGCTCTAAGTGGCACCCTAGCACAGGACAAAAGTCTCTCCGTTTACATAAAGACATACAGTTCTTTACTAGTGAAGTTCCAGGACAAGAGTGTCTGTTTCTCTTTCTCTCAGCTTTCCTCGCCAGCTCAGTAGCATAGCACATTTACATCTTTATCTACTGCCACTTTAGCACAAGCCAATCACAAGCTAGAGCGCCGCATTCAAAGCTGGAAGAGCGCCCCTTGCCCTTCATACTCATATTTGACCAATCAGCGACTTTAAAAATTAATTGGGTGGAAAGAAAAAAACATTCAGCTTTTGCTAAAAGCATGAGCTGGATGGAACCACAGCTCTCCATAAAAGAATCCTTATCTCCCATGTTGCATCGATTTCGAACTTTCCAAAGAAGGGCCTTAAACTCGCTAAAAGCCTCGTCCCTTCACAAATATGTTTTGTAGCAGAGTATGAGCGCCTGGGGACTAGACCTGTCCCATGGAAATTCGCAGAAAGTCACATTCATCCCATCGGCTTCCTGCCTAACAAGGGCCCATCCTCTGTTTTATTGCCAGTCACCAATGCTCTCCCCGTTGCAGCAGTGACACCTCAGCGATAGTCAGCCTACCTGGACGTGTCCACCGACCGACCGGCGCCATCCAACGTGTCTGCTCAATGAGACCGAGGAACTGCGCAGTCCGCGACGTTTTGACTCAGGTTCCGCAGAAAAGACGCTTCCCTCAGCTGCCGTACACTTTTACTGCAGTCGTTTAAGTCAGCACCCTCTTCCTTTGGACACAGGTAAAGCTTACCGCTATTCCTTCACTAGAGCAGACAGGCAAGTGCGTTAACTACTGTCAACCATTTGAGCACATGAATAAAGTCAGATCGTATCCAATATAGCAACCAATTACTAATGATCATCTTCCCTAAGAACACTGAACAGCATGACACTGTATCTGAAGTGAGAGTGCCCTGCGATCTCTCAACGTGCCATTCAACATCTCACCAGCGTTCGGCAGTGACATGTGGAAAATCTGTGTGTGTTACTTCTGGCACATCTAGCACCTTTGTGACTTTTTCTGTCTCGCAACTTTAACTTGGCTCCAGATTGGTTCTGTTGGCTTCGTATTGTAACAGTGCAGTGGCAAAAGTAAAAATGCCAAATTTGTATGGTGTGCTCGATACTTTGAAAGTGACCGTGTTTCGTGCCTCTACGATACTTATCAGAGTGGTAGCTTGAGGCTATATCTGTGGTATAAAACAGTGGGTGTAGTCCAAATAGAGCTTATTTGGTTTTTCATTTTTATCGTAAAAGTTCAGTTGTTGTTGCTGTTGTTGTTGTTGTGGTGGTGGTGGTGGTCTTCAGTCCTGAGACTGGTTTGATGCATCTCTCCATGCTACCTTATCCTGTGCAGGCTTCTTCATCTCCCAGTATTTACTGCAACCTACATCCTTCTGAATCTGCTTAGTGTATTCATCTCTTGCTCTCCCTCTACGATTTTTGAATTGTTGTGTTTTCTTAATTTAAGGAACCTTTATTAACAGCCTGTTATAAAATATCGACAATTAAGAATTTATATTGGAAAAGAAAACAGGAATTTCGCGTGCAATATATAATTAGGAAACAAGAAGACGTGTATTAGTCATAAAAAATGATGATGAATTTTAGCACTACAAGATGCACTCAATCAACAGTTTCCGCTATACATCCGATTTGTATTTGTATGTCAACTGTATTAAATACAGTCCCTCGGAAAACTTCAAAGTCAATTTCCTTCTGTAGATTTCTGAAAAACATTTAGAACAACATATTTCTCGGCACTTTTTAACCGTGTTCCACACGCGTGTTTCATTACGGAGCAGGAACCAGCCTCAGACATTTTCACACTGCGTATTAACAGCGCGACAATCAGAGCACAACAGTACAGAGACTGTGACTGGCCGGCCGGGGTGACCGAGCGGTTCTAGGCGCTACACTCTGGAACCGCGCAATCACTACGGTCGTAGGTTCGAATCCTGCCTCGGGCATGGATGTGTTTGATGTCCTTAAGTTAGTTAGGCTTAAGTAGTTCTAAGTTCTAGGGGACTGATGACCTCAGCAGTTAAGTCCCATAGTGCTCAGAACCATTTGAACCATTTGACTGTGACTGTACACGAGTTTTGAAATGAAAACTACATAGTTTAAGCGTGATTAAGAAAAACGTTGATTGCTGATAATATATCAGATTATCTTAAAGTTTCATTTAACGTAACTCAGTAATAACATATTTAATACACTACTGGCCACTAAAATTGCTACACCACGAGGATGACGTGCTACTCACGCGAAATTTAACCGACAGGAAGAAGATGCTGTGATATGCAAATGATTAGCTTTTCAGAGCATTCACACAAGGTTGGCGCCGGTGCTGACATGAGGAAAGTTTCCAACCGATTTCTCATACACAAACAGCAGTTGGCCGGCGTTGCCGGGTGAAACATTGTTGTGATGCCTCGTGTAAGGAGAGGAAATGTGTACCATCACGTTTCCGACTTTGATGAAGGTCGTATTATAGCCTACCGTGATTGCGGTTTATCGTATCACGACATTGCTGCTCTCGTTGGTCGAGATCCAATGACTGTTAGCAGAATATGGAATCGGTGGGTTCAGCAAGGTCATACGGAACGCCGTGCTGGATCCCAAAGGCCTCGTATCACTAGCAGTCGAGATGACAGGCATCTTATCCGCATGGCTGTAAGGTATCGTGCAGTCACGTCTCCATCCCTGAGTCAAGAGACGGGGACGTTTGCAAGACAACAACCATCTGCACGAACAGTTCGACGACGTATGCAGCAGCATGGACTATCAGCTCGGAGACCGTGGCTGCGGTTACCCTTGACGCTGCGTCACAGACAGGAGCGCCTGCGATGGTGTACTCAACGACGAACCTGGGTGCACGAATGGCAAAACGTCATTTTTTCGGATGAATCCAGGTTCTGTTTACAGCATGATGATGGTCGCATCCGTGTTTGGCGACATCGTGGTGAACGCACATTGGAAGCGTGTATTCGTAATCGCCATAGTGGCGTATAACCGGGCGTGTTGGTATGGAGTGCCATTGGTTACACGTCTCGGTCACCTCTTGTTCGCATTGACGGCACTTTGAACAGTGGACGTTACATTTCAGATGTGTTACGACCCGTGGCTCTACCCTTCATTTGATCCCTGTGAAACCCTACATTTCAGCAGGATAATGCACGACCGCATGTCGGCATTGGCAGCCGTACCTGTACACGCCATCCAAGCTCTGTTTGACTCAATGCCCTGGCGTATCAAGGCCGTTATTACTGCCAGAGGTGGTTGTTCTGGGTACTGATTTCTCTGGATATATGCACCCAAATTGCGTGAAAATGTAATCACATGTCAGTTCTAGTATAATATATTTCTCCAATGAATACTCTTTTATCATCTGCATTTCTTCTTGGTGTAGCAATTTTAATAGCCAGTAGTGTAGATAAGTAGGACCTAGTTGCAAGAACGTCTCGACACCAGTGTACGTGTGCTATGGTTTCTGACCAGTCATCTCGCTTGTTTTTGTTTACATCAGGTTTATTCTTATGATGAACAGAGTACAGTGGCGGCAATGCCCAATGGTACTTGGGTGATATGACGAGAACCAGTGTATTCAATGAGGCAAGGCCGTTGGTTGCTATAAATGGGGTTTCACAGTATTAGGGTGGTGTTCCGCGCTGGTGACTAATTTTTTGCCCGGTTTGTTTAGAATCGAGCTGCTGCGATGTAATGACCCCTTCCAGGGACTCCGGGCCTCTATCAGTGTAGCCGAATAATAGAAACCAATCGAAATCTCCTGCGCCACAAATCGCCCCGTGGCTTTCGGACCTCGTTGTCCGCATTCCGAAACCGGTTTTCGCGACGTGCGACAGGAATTGCGAAAGAGGGCCCAGTCTTTACCCAAAAGCTCAGTCAGGCGCCGAAAGCTGCTTTCCACCGGAAGACGGTGCGGCCGATGGACGGGGGTCCTTTCGAAACTTGGCATGGCACTGCAGCTGCGTCGCCGAATCGCTAAACATCTTTCTCTTTCTCTCTCTCTCTGTCTTTCTATCTCCCTCCCTCCCTCCCTCTCTCTCTCTCTCTCTCTCTCTATCTTTCTCTTTCTCTCTCTCTCTCTCTTCTCTCTATCTATCTATCTACCCATCTATCTGTCTCTCTCGGTTGCCATCGCACGCAGCCACACACACACAAACACACACACGCACATACACGTGCGTGTTGTAAAATGATATGCAAACAGCAGTTTTCAGGCACGCCACAAATTTGACGCTACGACCGGTTTTGTAAATCAGTCTGGCAATTCCTGTCAAGCAAGTAACACTTGCTGCTGTGGCACAGGTGTGGTAAAAGACAGTTACGAGGAGCCTGTGTTGCTGTCGCTAAAGCTGTTACATGTTAATCTGAGGTTCTGGGGTTTGTCGCCAGATCTTGTGGTGACAACATGTGACCACTAATTTTCTTCAAGTGTCTCCGCCTTAACATGTGTCTCCGCTCGTAAACATGACATTTACAAGCACCAAGCGGACTGACTCTCTTCAACGAAACCTTCCCTAACTTCCTGCGAGATTAATACTGTATTGCTGGACCGATACTCTGACCTAGGACTTTTGTCTTTCCCGGGTAAATGCTACCTTTTTCTTTTCTTTTAGCCTCACGCATACCTTGAGGTTCTAGCACGCGTGGCCGAAAAGATAGTCCAGTGTCTTAACGACAGTCAAGGGAATTTTTTCCGGAATGTATTCCCACTGTGCACTAGAGTGTCCGTTGATTAAAATTTGCGTATCTTCGATGGTAGGCAATGAGGTGCTGGCAGCAGGGAATCTGCGGGGGTACGTTGTGAGTCGTAGTTTCTAAAAGTAGTTGTTTAATGAGGCATGTTTCTACATTTCTTTTACATTTGGAAGGATGTGCAAATTTCTTGCTATATACATGGCATTAGGCGCTACCAGGGAAACGGATTTGAAGGCACTGTTGTAGAAAGGGAAGAGGAAGTAGATGGAGGTGACTTTGTAGATATCGACAGAATTCTGAAACACATAAGTCGTAACGAGGCCTCTAGAGTAGACGACATTCCGTCAAATTTATTCACATTCTTCGGAGAGCTAGCCATGACAGAACTATTGTACCTGATGTACAAGATAAATGAGTCAGGCGAAGTACATTCATGTTTCAAGAAGAATGGAAAAATTCTAACTCCTAAGAAGGCAGGGACTGACAATTAGTGAATTATCTAGTAAGTCATGCTTTCAAAATACTGATACGAATTACTTGCAGAAAGATGGGAAAACTGGCAGAAACTGGCCTCGGGGATGTTCAGTTTAGGCTTCGTAGGCGATTTTGACTCAATGACTTGTCTTAGAAGGCAGGTTAAAGAAAGGGAAACCTATGTTCACAGTATTTGTAGACTTAGAGAAAGTTTTTGACATTGTCAACTAGAATACATTGCTCGGAATTCTGAATGTATGTAAGACAAACTACAAGAAGTAAACTTCTGTGGAAACCAGACGGCAGCTATAAAAGATATGGAAAGAAAACTATGGTTGAGGAGGGAGTTAGTTGCAGTCTACCCCAATGTTATTCATTCACTGAGCAAGTAGAAAAGGAATTCGAGAAGAAATTGGAAAAGGGAATTGAAGTTCAAGGAGCAGATGCTATTTTAATTCTGTCAGAAGCAGCAAAGAAGTTGCAGGACAATTGCATAGTGTCTTGGAAAGATGTAAAAACAAAATTAAAACAAGGGTGGTGTCATTTAGTCCCAGTAAATCAGTTAAAGGTGAAGAAATTAGATTAGGAAATTAGACACTAAAACTAGTATACGAAAAAAAGGAAATTGTCGATATCTAGCATAAATTTAAGTGTTAGGAAGGTATTTGTATGGCGTGTAGCCCTGTATCGAAGTGGAACATGGACGAAAAGCAGTTCAGACAAGAAGATAATATGGACTTTCGACTGTGGTGCTACAGAAGAATGCAGAAGATTGAATGAATAGCTGGAGTAATTAATGGGTAGGTACTGAATCGAATTAGGGCAAAAGGAGATCTATCCCATAGAGTAACTAAAAGAAAGATTCGACTGATAAGACACATCCTGAAGTCCCAACGTATGAAGGAAACGTCAGTTTAGTATTGGAGGAAAGTCTGGGAGGTAGGAGTTGCGTAAGCAGTAGGTGAACAGAGTATGCAGGTTCAAATAGATACAGTAGTTATTTGGAGCTGATGAATCTTGCCCGAAATGGAGTAGCGTGGACAGCTGCATCGAACCAGACTTCTCTCAAAAGACTGCAAGAACAACTTATGAAGAGATTCTTAAATAACTTTGAAGTAGGGCACGTAACTCTACTCCGAACTCTAGACTCAGAGGCAAGTCTACTTTCTTAAGACTTTTAACGTGAATATGAAAAAGCGTTCATCGGAAACAGTCTTTTATTATTAAACTCAAAAACTATTAAGAAGTAAATGTGCTATCAACAGAGAGAAAGAATTCCAACAAGATAAAAAATAAAAATTTCGAGGGTCGTTCAATAAATAACGCATCAAATTTTTCTCCAGCCGATGATACAAACAGGAAAACGCCCTTTCAGGTGCTACAAATTTGTGATTTCTTCCGCTCAGACATTGCGTCCTCTCATTAAAAATAAAAATTACAAGGATCGTTTAATAAATAATGCATGAAATGTTTCTACAGTCACTGCTACACAGGTCCTTTCAGGTGTTTCCAATTTATGATTTCTTCCTTATATGAGCCTCTCGTTCTTTGTCATCCTCTCATTAAAAAATAAAAATAACAATGATAGTTCAATAAATAATGCATGAAAATTTTCTACAACCCATATTAGGTACTGGAAAACATTCCTTCAGGTATATCAAATTCGAGGTATCTTTATATGTGCGAAGTTTCGAAAAATTTTGACAGATGGCAGAGCAGCAGTGAACTGTGAAAATGGCGTCTACGTAAAGGACTCGTTCCTGGAGACGTACCGTAATACTGAATTCTTAGTTGCGGAAAAAGAAATCTTGACGAACATCCGGAAATGTTTGTGTGAAGTACGTGGCAATGATGCCTGTCGGGCGATGGGTAAAAAGAGTTAAAGTGTACGCAAAGGAGTAAACTGAACTCCATGACCGCTCACGTTATGGACGTCTTGCCACAGCCACTGCTCGCAGAATGTGCTGGAGCCCTCGCACGTCCGTCAGTTCGAGCCACTGTATAATTCCTTAAGTAGGATACACTTCGAAAATTACGACAGTGTGACTCCCGACGCGGGCAACGGCCTTGCCGCAGTGGATACACCGGTTCCCGTGAGATCACCGAAGTTAAGCGCTGTTGGGCGTGGCCGGCACTTGGATTGGTGACCATCCAGGCCGCCATGCGCTGTTGCCATTTTTCGCGGTGCACTCAGCCTCGTGATGCCAATTGAGGAGCTACTCCACCGAATAGTAGTGGCTTCGGTCAAGAATACCATCATAACGACCGGGAGAGCGGTGTGCTGACCCCACGACCCTCCTATCCACATCCTCTACCGAGGATGACACGGCGGTCGGATGGTCCCGGTAGGCCACTCGTGGCCTGAAGACGGAGTGACTCATGACTTGCAAATATGGCTACGATTACAGCAGAAGAGCTTCAACCAACAAGAAATAGTTGTCCTTCATAACGCTAGCGATAGGCCAAACAAAAATTATTGAGACTACGTAGAAAAATAATACGTGTAAAAGAAAAGTTGACTGAATATTGTTACCGAGTTCTAACTATTAAGAATAAACACGTTTTGAGACAAAATTGGCCAGGTGAGAGTATCCCTCACGCTTTGACGGTACAGTACTTACTTAATTATGTATATAAACAGCTCACTCACACCGGGAATTGAGAACTGACGATTTTTGCCTCTTATCGATACACACGAAGGAGCCAAAGAAACTGCTACAACTGCCTAATACCATGCAGCGCCCCCACGAACACGCAGAAGTGCCACTGCAGCACGTGGCATGGACTCGACTAATGTCTGAAGTAGTGCTAGAAGAAATTGACGCCGTGAATCCTGCAGAGCTGTCCACAAACCCGTAAGAGTACGAAGGGGTGGTGACCTCTTCTGAGCAGCACATTGCGAGGCATTCCTGATATGTTCAATAATGTTCAAGTCTGGGCAGTCTCGACGCCAGCGTAAGAGTCTTCCTCGAGCCACTCTGAGCAATTCTGGACGTGTGGGGTGTCGCATTGACCTGCTGCAATTGCCCACGTCCGTCCGGTGTATAATGGAATGAATGGCTGCAGGTGATTAGACAGGATGCTTACGTACGTGTCGCCTCTCAGAGTCGTATCTAGACGTATCAGAGGACCCATATAACTCCAAATGCACACGCCCCACGCCATTACAGAGACTCCACCAGCTTCAACAGTCTCCTGCTGACATGCGGGGTCCATGGATTCACGAGGTTGTCTCCACGCCCGTACACATCCATCCACTCGAAACAGTTTGAAACGAGACTCGTCAAACCAGGCAACATCTTTGTAGTCATCAACAGCCTAATGTCGGTGCTGACTGGCCTAGGTGAGGTGTAAAGCTTTGTGTCGTGATTTATCAAGGGTGCACGAGTGGTCCTTCCACTCCGAAAGCCCATATCGCTTATATTTCGAAGAATAGTTCGCACGCCGACACTAGTTTAAGGCCCAGCATTGAAATCTGCAGCGATCTGGTGTAGGGATGCATCTTTTTTTGGCCTCAACAGTGTCGGAGACATGATGTTTTACCGTATTCCTGATATTCACGGTTGTTGTTGTTGCTGTTGTGCTCTTCAGTCCTGAGCCTGGTTAGATGCAGCTCTCTATGCTACTCTATCTTTTGCAAGCTTCTTCATCCCCCAGTACCTACTGCAACCTGCATCCTTCTGAATCTGCTTAGTGTATTCATCTATTGGTCCCCCGCAACGATTTTTATCCTCCACGCTGCCCTCCAATACTAAATTGCTGATCCCTTGATGCCTCAGAATATGCCCCACCAATCGATCCCTTCGCCTAGTCAAGTTGTGCCACAAATTTCCCTTCTCTCCAATTCTGTTCAATACCTCCTCATTAGGTACGTGATCTACCCATCTAATCTTCAGCATTCTTCTGTAGCACCACATTCCGAAAGCTACTGTTCTCTTCTTGTCTAAACTATTTATCGTCCACGATTCACTTCCATACATGGCTACACTCCATACAAATACTTTCAGAAACGACTTCCTGACAGATCTATATTCGATGTTAACAAATTTCTCTTCTTCAGAAACGATTTCCTTGCCACTGAAAGTCTACATTTTGTGTCCTATCTACTTCGACCATCATCGGTTATTTTGCCCCCCAAATAACAAAATTCGTTTATTACTTTAAGCCCCTCATTTCCTAATCGAATTCCCGCATAATCACCCGTTTTAATTCGACTACATTCCATTATCCTCGTTTTGCTTCTGCTGATGTTCGTCTTATATCCTCCTTTCAAGACACTGTCCATTCCGTTCAGCTGCTCTTCCAGGTCCTTTGCCGTCTCTGACAGGACTACCATGTCATCGGCGAACCTCAATGTTTTTATTTCTTCTCCATGGATTTTAATTCCTACTCCTCATTTTTCTTTCCTTTCCTTTACTACTTGCTCAATATACAGATTGAATAACGTAGGGGATAGGCTACAACCCTGTCTCACTCCCTTCCCAATCACTGCTTCCCTTTCATCCCTCGACTCTTATAACTGCCATCTGGTTTCTGTACAAATTGTAAATAGCCTATCGCTCCCCGTATTTAGACCCTGCCACCTTCAGAATTTGAAAGAGAGTATTCCAGATAACATTGTCAAAAACTTTCTCTAAGTCTACAAATGCTAGAAACGTAGGTTTGCCTTTTCTTAATCTATTTTCTAAGATAAATCGTAGAGTCAGTATTGCCTCACGTGTTCCAACATTTCTGCGGAATCCAAACTGATCTTCCTCGAGGTCGGCTTCTACCAGTTTTTACATTCGTCTGTAAAGAATTCGTGTTAGTATTTTTCTGCCGTGGCTTATTAAACCGATAGTTCGGTAATTTTCACATCTGTCAACACCTGCTTTCTTTGGGATTGGAATTATTATATTCTTCTTGAAGTCTAAGGGTATTTCACCTGTCTCATACATTTTGCTCACTTGATGGTAGAGTTTTGTTAGGCCTGGCTCTCCCAAGGTTGTCAGTAGTTCTAATGGAATGTTGTCTACTCCTGCGGCTTTGTTTCGACTTAGGTCTTTCAGTGCTCTGTAAAACTCTTCACGCGGTATCATATCTACCATTTCATCATCGACATTATCTTCCATTTCTATAATATTGTCCTCAAGAATATCGCCCTTGTATGGACACTCTATATACTCCTTCCACCATTCTGCTTTCCCTTCTTTGCTTAGAACTGGGTTTCCATCTGAGCTCTTGATATTCATACAAGTCTTTCTTTTTTCTCCAAAGGTCTCTTTAACTTTCCTGTAGGCAGTATCTATCTTACCCCTAGTGATATGCGCCTCTACATCCTTACATTTGTCCTCTAGCCATCCCTGCTTAGCCATTTTGCACTTCCTGTCGAAGTCATTTTTGGGACGTTTGTATACCATTTTACCTGCTTAATTTACTGCATTTTTATATTTTCTCCTTTCATCATTTAAATTCAATATCTCTTCTGTTACCCAAGGATTTCTACTAGCCCTCGTCTTTTTACCTACTTTGTCCTCTGCTACCTCCACTATTTCATCTCTCAAAGCTACCCATTCTTCTTCTACTGTATTTTTTCCCCATTCTTGTCAATCGTTCCCTAAGGCTCTCGCTGAAGCTCTCTAATACCTCTGGTTCTTTCAGGTCCCATCTCCTCAAATTCCCACCTTTTTGCAGTTTCTTCAGTTTTAATCTACAGTTCATAACACTCGTGAAATGGTCGTACGGGAAAATCCCAAATTGATCGTTACCTCGGAGAAGCTGTGTCCCATCGCTCGTGCGATCTCGATAACCTGCCATTGTAGCAGCAGTAACCTATGTAACAACTGCGACAGACGGTTGTTGTCTTACATAGGCGTTGCCGACCGAGACGCCGTATTCTGCCTGTTTACATATCTCTGTAGTTCAATACGCGTGCCTGTACCACTTTCTTTGGCGCTTCTGTGCATAAGATTCCCAAATTGTTTTAGAAAGAGTTGTCTACGGCACTTACCTAACTTGCGTTCATCGCGAATCTCTCCTCCCACAGGAAGTCCCAAGCGCAGGTGACTCCTGTATATAAGAAGGGCCAAAGAACGAACCCGCAAAATGACAGACAAACTTCCCTAACTACGGTTTGCTGTAGAATCCTTGAACATATTCTGAGTTCGAATCTAAAAATGTTCCTAGAGACTGAGAAGTTCATGTCTACGAATCAACATGGTTTTTGAAGGCATCACTCGTCCGATAGCCAGCTTACCCTTTTCTCACATAACACACTGAGAACTATGGATGAAGAACAACAGGCACATTCCATATTTCTAGGTGCCTGGAAAGCATTTGACACGATGCCTCGTAGCACGCTGTTAACGAAGATACGAGAAAAGTTCACACACATGTGAGTGGCTCGAAGATTTTTTAGGAAACAGAAACCAATATGCTGTCCTCGGCGGCGAGTGTCCATGAGATGAGAGTAATGTCAGGAGCGCCCCTGAGAAATGAGATAGGACCGCTGTTGTTCTATATGTACATAAATTATTTGGCTGACAGGGTGGGCAGCAATCTTTGGTTGTTTGCCGATGATGTGTAGGATAAGGCGTCGAAGTTGAGTAACTGTTAGAAGACATAGGATGAATTAGGAAAAATTTCTAGTTGGTGTGATGAATGCCAACAAGCTGGAAATGTGGGAAAATGTAATTAACGCGGATGAGTAGGAAAACAAACGTGTAATGTTCGAATACAGCATTAGTAATGTACTGCTGGAAACAGTCAAGTCGTTTAAATATCTGGGCGTAACCTTGCAAAGCGATATGAAATGGAACTAGCATGTGAGAACTGTGGTAAGGAAGGCAAATGGTTGACTTTGGTTTATTGGGAGAATTTTAGGAAAGTGTGGTTCATTTGTTAAAGGTGGCCACATACAGGTCGCTGGTGCGACCTATTCTTGAATACTGGTGGGGTGTTCGGGATCCGTACTGTGGTGTCACCGCCAGACACCACACTTGCTAGGTGGTAGCCTTTGAATCGGCCGAGGTCCGTTAGTGTACGTCGGACCCGCGTGTCGCCACTGTCAGTGATTGCAGACCGAGCGCCGCCACACGGCAGGTCTAGAGAGACGTCCTAGCACTCGCCCCAGTTGTACAACCGACTTTGCTAGCGATGGTTCACTGACAAAATACGCTCTCATTTGCCGAGACGATAGTTTCGCATAGCCTTCAGCTACGTCATTTGCTACGACCTAGCAAGGCGCCATATTCAGTTACTATTGATATCGTGAATCATGTACCGTCAAGAGCGACGTTCATCATTAATTGATTAAAGTTAAGTATTCCACCAGCTACGTCCGTTTTTCTAAATTCTAATTTCCTTGTCCTGTTCCAGACCTCACGCCAGCCTGCGTGAGCTAAAACGCGTGCCTTTCGGCCTCCTCTAGTAACACTGTGTTGGCTCTCCTGCCAACCACAACACGTACCATGTCGGAATGAAAGAGAACATCGAAGCAACTCAGAGGCGGGCTGCTAGATTTCCTACCAATAGGTCCCAATACATCTAAGTGTTACGGAGAAGCCACGGGAACTCAAATGGGAATCGCTGGAGCGAAGGCGACGTTCTCTTCGAGGAACACAATTGAGAAAATTGAGAGAACCAGCCGCGCGGAGTGGCCGCGCGGTTCGAAGCCCCAGGTTACGGAATGCGCAGCCCCTCCCGCCGGAGGTTCGAGTCCTCCCTCAGGCATGGGTGTGTGTGTGTGTGTGTGTGTGTGTGTGTGTGTTGTTCTTAGCATAAATTAGTTAGTTTAAATAGTGTCTAAGTCTATGGACCGATGACCTTAGTAGTTCGGTCTCAGGAATTCACACACATTTGAACATTTTGAGAGAACCGGCATTTGGACCTGACTGCCGAAATGAATCTAGTGCCGCCGACATACATTTCCCCTAAGGATCACGAAGATAAGATTCGAGGCGCTACGGTTTTCCCCTCGCTCTATGTCCGCAGCTCGTGGTCGTGCGGTAGCGTTCTCGCTTCCCGCGCCCTGGTTCCCGGATTCGATTCCCGGCGGGGTCAGGGATTTTCTCTGCCTCGTGATGACTGGGTGTTGTGTGCTGTCCTTAGGTTAGTTCGGTTTAAGTAGTTCTAAGTTCTAAGGGACTGATGACCATAGATGTTAAGTCCCATAGCGCTCAGAGCCATTTTGAACCCTCGCTCTATTTCTGAATGGAACGGGAAGGGAAATGATAAGTAATGGTACCCACCACCACGCACCGTATGCTGTCTTGCGGAGTATCTATGTAGATGAACATGTAGATATTATCACGATATTGGTTCCAGGCGTTCCAAGTAATTCGAGGTTTTTCTAATCGTAAGTTTAAAATTCTGGAGTTATTTACATGCTATGATTATTACCAACACCAATTATTTAATATTATTTTTTAAATTCGTTAATGAGTAACGTTTTAGTTACGTGAATCAAAGTTTAAGAATCAGAGAGCATAATTTTTGGCGATCCTATGCGCGCAGGCATCAATTACGTTTTTAAATTATAGTTAAAAAAGCAATGCAATTACGATACAAATTGACTAGTAACTGAGTGCCGTAGAAATCTGAGTGTCGTGATTTTGTGTGACTCTTTCACTATTGACTTTGAACTGTTTTGCTGTTTTGTTGTTGCGGTGATTATCGGCGATTGTTGCTAGCAGCCTGTTGGAGGCGGCCCACTTAACTGTTAGCGGTGTGTAGCATCTCTGGATCTCCCTCAGAGAAGTTCGATAACGAAACGGCTCTAGATTGTTGATTTCAGAGGAGTGAGATGTTAACCATACCTCGCGGGTCAAAGCGATGTCGATGTTATAACTCGTCCCAGAGGCGTTCGACTGGGTTCAGGTCAGGACTCTGGACAAGCACTCCAATGCTACTGTGGTGTCGTAATAACAACACGCACCACCAGGCAGCACCACAGGTGTCGACAGGACGAGGTGACAACCCACTCCAGAGACGACGTACAGCCCAGCGACTGCCGCATCAAGAAGTCGCAGCGGTGGCGCCACCAGAGAAGTGCTGGAAGCTCGACTACCGTGAAGATCGATCCTTCTATTTCTGTACATCGCGCCGCATCGTCAAATTCTAGCGAGTCCGCACCAGCCCGTCTTCAGTGAATATTCTAGTGGGTCAAGAACTGTTTACCATTCAGCCTTAGCTCCTTGAATAGTACACTCATGCTCAAATTAAGGATCATCGCAGAATGTGGTGCCGCACAACGTGGCACTACACACAACTGGCGCTAATAGCATAGGCACATAGGGAACACACAGGACACAGATCTGTAAGTCCACGGTATTGGTGATAAGTTGAGAAAACCATCCCGAAACACTGTTTCCTGCGCATGCACCCCGACATCAATATGGGATATGATCATCACGCACACGTACACAGGCCGCACAACGGGTTGGCACACTCTGGATCCGGTGGTCGAGCAGGTGCTGGGGTATAGCCTCCCATTCTTGCACCAGTGTCTATTGGAATTCCTGAAGTGTCCTAGGGGTGTGAAGACGTGCAGCGATACGTCGACCGAGAGCATCCCATACATTCTCGATGGGGTTTAGGTCTGGAGAACAGGCATGCCACTCCATTCGCCTGGTATCTTCTGTTTCAAGATACTCCTCCACGATACCAGCTCGGTGGGGCCGTGTGTTATTATCCATCCGGAGGAAGGTGGAACCCACTGCACCCCTGAAAAGGCGGACATACTGGTGCAAAATTATGTTCCGATACACCTGACCTGTTACAGTTTCTCTGTCAAATACATGCAGGGGTGTACGTACACCAATCATAATCCTACCCAACACCATCAAACCACGAACTCCATACAGGTCCCTTTCAGACTATATGTGGACTCGTCTGTGAACATAACCTGGGACCACTCCTCCAATGACCATGTACTGTGTTCTTGACATCAGGCTTTACGGACTCTCCTGCGACCAGGGATCAGTGGAAGGCAGGTCTACAGGCGAATAAACCATGACTGTTCAGTCGTCTGTAGACTGTGTGTCTGAAGACAACTGTTCGAGTGGCTGCGGTAAGGTCCCGAGCAACGCTACCTGCAGTACTCCGTGGCAGTCTGCGGACACTGATGCTGAGATATTGATCTTCCTTTGGTGATTGTGAGTGCCCCGTACTGTAACGCCTGGACACGTTTCCTGTCTGCTGGAATCGTTGCCATAATCTTGAGCTCACACTTTGTGGTACGCGGAGGGCCCGTGCTACGACCTGCTGTGTTTGACCAGCCTCCAATCGCCCTAGTATTCTACCCTTCATAACGTCATCAATA
This sequence comes from Schistocerca americana, assembly GCF_021461395.2. Taxonomy (NCBI): domain Eukaryota; kingdom Metazoa; phylum Arthropoda; class Insecta; order Orthoptera; family Acrididae; genus Schistocerca; species Schistocerca americana. The sequence goes on along the minus strand of NC_060127.1, from coordinate 177,656,723 downwards.
TGTGTTCTTTGAGCCATTTTCAGCACACAGTCACCATTAGCACGTCTGAAAACGTCTGCACACTTACTCGCTGCAACGTACTCTCGCATGCACCAACACACCATCGTGCGACGACCGCAGGTCAAATGCACCGTATGGTCATACCCCAAGGTGATTCAAACCCGCAAACCGCATACTAGAACGTTGTTTCACCATGTATCAGCATTATCCTTAATTTATGAGCACGTGTGTAATTGAAGTTGAGGATCTGCTGCCTGAGGCGATTTCTATAACGTTGAGTAATCGTCGGCAAATGAGTGTTCTTTTCACTTATCATTATCAGTGTTCTCTTCGGTTTCCTCTCATAGTGTTTCCCTCAGCGCACCATAAATAGTTGAGGGTGGTGACGAGTAAATTCTCCTTCTGTGGGTGATCAAAAGTAAGAAACAACGGTTAATGTCCACAAATTATTGTCCCACAGATGCTACTTCACAACAGAGTGCCTTGGTACGCTGACATAAACAATCATCGTCTCAGAACTGTCCCTCTTCTGTACGCAGAATGAAATGCTGTAAAATGTCTTCATGTCTTTGTGCATTCAGCGTTTTGTTAAGGAAGCTACACCATACCAAAAAAAAAAAAAAACACCCAATACTGTAACACCACCCCCATACTACGTCATTGTTGGCACTACACATGATGGCGGACACCGTTGGGGGAATTCACAGAACCCAAACACTTCCATTGGAATGCGACGATGTATAGCGTGATTCATCAGTCCAAATCAATCGTTTCTAGTCATGTACCTCGAGCGCCACTTAGCGTGAACTACAGAAGCACGTGGCCTATGAGGAGTAGGTTGACCATTGATCCCCATTCTTCTTAACTCCCTGATCACAGTCATTTTGTTAGGTGGACTATCAGTAGCACTGGTTCTCATGAGCGATTCTCATATGGGGCAGCAAGTGGGGACCTGAGGGCGATAAGGGGTTGACATCTAAAACTGGACTCTTTTAACCCCAAAAAATATTCATTTGAAAACATCAGCTAAAATTAATTAGCATAAAAGTTCAGATATCCCACTTTGGTTTCTGTTAAAAAACGCTTGCTTACGGCAGCAGAACAAATGACACTTACAGCTTCAAGAATTTAAAAAAAATGATAGATGGGTAATGCTACTTAATGACTAACAATAATGTAGCAAAATACTTCCATATTAAAACAGTATACAAGAAAATGAGGAATAATTTAACATAATTACAGGAGGTATGTAAAATTTAAAATTACTCATTTACGGTCCTTGTTGCCCCTGGTTCAGGCTATATACACTACTGGCCATTAAAATTGCTACACCAACAAGAAATGCAGATGATAAACGGGTATTCATTGGACAAATATATTATACTAGAACTGACATGTGATTACGTTTTCACGCAATTTGGGTGCATTGATCCTGAGAAATCAGTACCCGGAACAACCACCTCTGGCCGTAATAACGGCCTTGATACGCCTGGGCACTGAGTCAAACAGAGTTTGGATGGCGTGTACAGGTACAGCTGCCCATGCAGCTTCAACACGATACCACAGTTCCTCAAGAGTAGTAATTGGCGTATTGTGACGAGAAAGTTGCTCGCCCACCATTGACCAGACGTTTCCAATTGGTGAGAGATCTGGAGAATGTGCTGGCCAGGGTGGCAGTCGAACATTTTCTGTATCCAGAAAGACCCGTACAGGACCTGCAACATGCGGTCGTACATTATCCTGCTGAAATGTAGGGTTTCGCAAGGCTCGAATGAAGGGTAGAGCCACGGGTCGTAACACATCTGAAATGTAACGTCCACTGTTCAAAGTCCCGTCAATGTGAACAAGAGGTGATACGCCTGTATGGCGATGACGCTCCTCCAATGCGCGTTCACCGCGATGTCGCCAAACACGGATGCGACCATCATGATGCTGTAAACAGAACCTGGAACCATCCGAAAAAATGACGTTTTGCCATTCGTGCACCCAGGTTCGTCCTTGAGTACACCATCGTAGGCGCTCCTGTCTGTGGTGCATCGTCACGGGTAACCGCAGCCATGCTGCTGCAAACGTCGTCGAACTATTCGTGCAGATGGTTGTTGTCTTGCAAACGTCCCCAGCTGTTGACTCAGGGATTGAGACGTGGCTGCACGATCCGTTACAGCCATGCGGATACGATGCCTGTCATCTCGACTGCTAGTGATACGAGGCCGTTGGGATCCAGCACGGCGTTCCGTATTACCCTCCTGAACCCACCGATTCCATATTCTGCTAACAGTCATTAAATCTCGGCCAACGCGAGCAGCAATGACAATGTATGATAAACCGCAATGGCGATAGGCTACAATCCGACCTTTATCAAAGTCGGAAACGTGATGGTACGCATTTCTCCTCCTTACACGAGGCATCACAACAACGTTACACCAGCCAACGCCGGTCAACTGCTGTTTGTGTATGAGAAGTCGGTTGCAAACTTTCCTCGTATGAGCACATTGTAGGTGTCGCCACCGGCACCAACCTTGTGTGAATGGTCTGAAAAGCTAATCATTTGCATATCACAGCTTCTTCTTCCTGTCGGTTAAATTGCGCGTCTGTAGCACGTCATCTTCACGGTGTAGCAATTTTAATGGCCGGTAGTGTAAGATGAACAATACTAATACGCCCAGGAATCAATTAAGTTTTGACTTATAATAATAAAAGTAATATAATTATTATAGAAAATGATTAGAAGTTGATTTGCCGTAAAAATCTGAGTGCCGTGTTTTCGTGTGACTGTTTCACTATTCACTCTGAACTGAATTACTGTTTTGTTGTCGTGGTGATTACCGGCGATTGTTGCCAGGAGACAGCTGGAGGCGTCTATTAAACTGTCAGCGGCGTGGCGTATTCCACTCCACTGAAACAGAAAGCAACTGCATTAGACATATTGGTGAGAAGAAGCATTCAAGGACGTTTAAGAGCTGGCCCAGGTCAACCGGTATGACATTATAACCAATGTCTATAAGAACATGTGTGGGCAACAGGCCCACAACCTACAAGTTCGATTAAGAAAATGGGCCGCAGCTACTGCTCCAGCAGGTGTACTCCAAATATATAACCTAAACCAAAGTCCACATTACATGTTCAAGAATATCTTTCCAATAAACATAAACGTTAGGAAAATGCTCACATAACACAAAAACAAATTTTCAAAATGGCAGTTATTGGGGAAATAAAAATTAAACACAATCTTTTTTTCAATTTAAACAGTATTTAAACAAACGAACAACAGATTTAAAAAAAGGCGCCAGTGAGTTAGAGCCTGAAAGACTCCGCTAGCTGATGCTTAACAAAAACACTTCACCTCGTCCAGTACACGTAAATACTATGAACACAGAGTAGCTCAGTCGGGGAGGAAAAACTAAGTAGGTAATTTGAACGTTCTCGTGCACTAAACACAAGTGCAAATTCAAATTCAAATGGCTCTGAGCATTATGGGAAGTCATCAGTCCCCTAGGACGTAGAACTACTTAAACCTAACTAACCTAAGCAAATCACACACATCCATGCCCGAGGCAGTATTCGAACCTGCAACCGTGGCGGTCGCGCGGTTCCGGACTGTAGCGCTTAGAACCGCTCGGCCACCCCGGCCGGCACACACGTGCAGACACTTGTTAAATACATACACGGCAAAAGGGAAGTGCTGCAGTTGCACGTTGGCAAAAGAACTCAACGAAGCCACAACCGATAAACCTCCCTTCGAAGTGGGTACGCTTAACCACTGAACACCAGCACGCCAATGGACTAGTAGACCGATCAAGATGCTCACCAATCAAATCCAAATGAGTCCGCTGCTCCATTCTGTCCGTCTACCCTCGGACCAAGCAGTAAAGACGAACCGAGGCCGTATTGCAACTCTTAACTTCGTACTTCTCGAACGAGGGAACTTAGCAGTCCAAGATACACAATGCTCAGAAGCGCTCTTCGGCTTAAAGCCACACGGAACGACCACTAGCGGCCGCTCACGAACTCCATCTATCGGCAAGACCGAACTGACCCAGAACCAAAGCAGTCCCGTGTTGGGTCTCCGCGGCAGGTCGCGCGTGCACCCTCTCACAAGGCATCAGGAAGGAGGTTGCTTAGCAACTACCAAAGATGTAGCTTCGCACTATCGATAATAAATCGATAGCATGCAATGTCCAGGATCCTTCCGCAGATCTCATGTGATTTTTTACGACCACTGCCTGCAATGCACGACAATCCCTGTGTCTCAGTACATGAGGAACGCCCCGGCCTTTGTTTACGATTTTTTTAATTTTTTACTCGTCTAGTTCCGTAGAACCAAATTGAGGAGCACATCTCCAAGGCCATGTAACGTTTCGGTACATGTAATTACAAAAGAAAAGTAATAACAAATAAAATACAGTGAAGAACCTAACAAGGGGACCTCCCCATCGCACCCCCTTCAGATTTAGTTATAAGTTGGCACAGATCAACCGAGAAAACAGGAAGAAGTTGTGTGGAACTATGAAAAAATAAGCAAAATATACAAACTGAGTAGTCCATGTGCAAGATAGGCAACATCAAGGATGACGCCAATTTAGGAGCCCCGTGGTCCCGTGGTTAGCGTGAGCAGCTGCGAAACAAGAGGTCTTTGGTTCAAGTCTATCCCCGAGTGAAAATTTTACTCTATTTATTTTCGCAAAGTTATGATCTGTCCGTTCGTTCATTGACGTGCCTGATCACTGTAATAAGTTTAGTGTCTGTGCTTTGCGACCGCACCTCAAAAGCGTGCGACCGTGCGATTAGTAGACGAAAGGACGTGCCTCTCAAATGGGAATCCAAAACATTTGAACGCAAGGTCATATGTCAACCGATTCCTCCACAGGACAACACGTCTGATATATTCTATGCGATACTGGTGACGGCATGTGCGTCCCACCTAACTTGTACACTTGGCGAATGGGTAAAAAGATTCTTCCACCTTGACCGATTTAGGTTTTCAAAAACTGATGAAAACATAAGTGTTTGTCACATAAACTGAAAAACTAAACTTTTCACTCGAGGGAAGACTTGAATCAAGGACCTCTCGTTCCGCAGCTGCTCACGCTAACCATGGGACCACGGCGCTCCTTGGCTTACACTATCCTTGATGTTGCCTATCTTTCACATGGACTACTCAGTTTGTATATTTTGCTTATTTTTTCATAGTTCCACACAACTTCTTCCTGTTTTCTCGATTGATCTGTGTTCAGTTTTTCAAGGCCTATCCACTGTGCCAACTTATAACTAAATCTGAGGGGGGTGTGATGGGGAGGTTCCCTTGTAAGAAACTGAAACACCTGTCTAATATCGTGTAGGGCCTCCGAGAGCACACAGAAATGCCTCAATACCTCATGGCATGCATTCATCTATGAAGTAGTGCTGGAGGGAATTGACACCACGAATTCTGCAGGGCTCTCCGTAAATCCGTACCAGGGGTGGAGATCTATTCTGAACAGCACATTGAAAAGCATCCCAGATATGTCAATAATGTTCATGTCTCGAGAGTTTGGTGGCCATCAGAAGTGTTTAAACTCAGAAGAGTGTTCCTGGAGCCACTCTGTAACAATTCTGGACGCGTGGGGTGTCGCTGGAATTGCCCAAGTCCGTCGGAATGCACAACTGACATGAATGGATGCTGGTGATCAGACAGAATTCTTGCGTACGTGTCACTTGTCGCAGAAGTATCTAGATGTATCAGGGATCCCACAGTATTCCAGCTGGGCACGCCCCGCACCATTACGGAGCCTCCACCAGCTTGAACAGTCCCTTGCTTACATGCAGGATCCATGGATTCATGAGGTTGTCTCCATATCCGTACACGTCCATCCCCTCGATACAACACGTTTTCAGTCAACACGTTTTCAGTCATCAACAGTTCAGTGTTGGTGTTGACGAGCCCAGACGAGGCGTAGAGCTTCGTGTCGTGCAGTCATCAGGGGCACACGAGTGGGCCTTCGGCCTCGAAAGCCCACATCGATGATATTTCGTTGGATGGTTCGCACGCTGACACTTGTTGACACAGCATTGAAATGTGCAGCAATTTGCAGAAGGGTTGCACTTCTGTCACGTTGAACGACTCTCTTCAGTCGTCGTTGGTCCTATTCTTGTAGGATCTTTTTCCGGCCGCAGCGATTTCGGATTCCTGATATTCACAGTAAGCTTGTGAAGAGCGGGAAAATCTCCACTTAATCGATACCTCAGAGATGCTGTGTCCCATCGCTCGTGCACCGACTGTAACACGTCGTTCAGACTCACTTAAATATTGATAACCTGCCGTTGTAGCAACTGTAAACGATCTAACAACTGTGCCAGACACTTGTTTTCTTATATAAGCGTTGCCGAACGGAGCGTCATATTCTGCTTGTATTTGAATACGCATATCTATAACAGTTCAAAAAATGGTTCAAATGGCTCTGAACACTATGGGACTTACCTTCTAAGGTCATCAGTCCCCTAGAACTTAAACCTAAAGACATCACAAACATCTCTGCCCGCAGCAGGATTCGAACCTGCGACCGCTGCGGTCGCGCGGTTCCAGACTGTAGCACCTATAACAGTTCCTTTGACGCTTCAGTGTATGTGCTATATATGCAGCCTGGGAAGCCATATCGCAACTGTAGAGATGATAGTGTCGTATGCCTGTGTCCACATCCTTCCAAATTTCCTTTCATCTTTTGTTTTGCGAAACATTCTGGGTCTCTCTTATTCAGTTAAGAAAAGTATTACCTCAAAAGCCCATGCAGTTTATTATAAATAATGTATTTGCGGCAATTCTTGTTGCAAGGGCCGAAGACTCGATTGTTTCGCCCAGTGGCCGGAAATCTTCACGTGACTGCCATTGCCAGTTAGAAAGTTACACACTGAAAGTTACTACAATTATGAAACTTTCTATTTACGGACTGCCTCATATTTCCAGAATGAGATTTTCACTCTGCAGCGGAGTGTGCGCTGATATGAAACTTCCTGGCAGATTAAAACTGTGTGCCGGACCGAGACTCGAACTCGAGACCTTTGCCTTTCGCGGGCAAGTGCTCTACCATCTGAGCTACCGAAGCACGACTGACGCCAGCTCTCACAGCTTTACTTCTGCCAGTATCTCGTCTCCTACCTTCCCGAGTTCGAGTCTCGGTCGGGCACACAGTTTTTATCTGCCAGGAAGTTTCATATCAGCGCACTCTCCGCTGCAGAGTGAAAATCTCATTCTGGAAACATCCCCCCAGGCTGTGGCTAAGCCATGTCTCCGCAATATCCTTTCTTTCAGGAGTGCTAGTTCTGCAAGGTTCGCAGGAGAGCTTCTGTAAAGTTTGGAAGGTAGGAGACGAGTTACTGGCAGAAGTACAGCTGTGAGACCGGGCGTGAGTCGTGCTTCGGTAGCTCAGATAGTAGAGCACTTGCCCGCGAAAGGCAAAGGTCCCGAGTTCGAGTCTCGGTCGGACAAACAGTTTTAATCTGCCAGGAAGTTTGCCTCATATTTGTTTTTCGTGGTAAACATCTTTCTCAGTGATGGTCAGCAGCTTAGAATGGAACTACGAAACGAATCTCAAATCTGAAATCTGTGTGATGAAGTACCTTATTTTAGAATGTTGACATTCAATGCAACATAGAGAAGATGGATATTGTACATCTATATCATACTCCGGAAGCCACCTAATGGTGTGTGGTGGATGCTACTTTTTGTACCACTAAATGGGCCCTCCAACCTGTTCCTCCTAAGCCTCTGTACTGCCTCTAATTTCTCGAATCTTCTTCTCGTGGTCATTACTCGAGACGTATGTAAGTGGAACTAATACGTAGTCCGACTCTTCCCAGAAAGTATCGAGATTTCAGTAGTAAATCTCTCCGTGATACGCAACGCCACTCTTATGAGCTCTGGCAATGGAGTTTGTTGAGCACCTGCGTTACGCTCTCGACCGACTAAACAATCCTGTGCAAGAGAAACTGGTATTACACGCTACACGTCACCTGTATTCGATCTAAAACCGGAAATGGGATAAAAATGCAATTGAATTAACGAATAACTATTACTAGTAGGTTGTATAGTATAACAGAGTGTTCCTCTACCAGTAATTCGCTGTTCATGCCAGCGACAGTACAGAATCTACTTTTCGATTTCCTCCGCTCTACTTCTACAGCCTCTAACATAGTTACCACAGCTGTTCTGCGCGCGTCCAGTTTCCTAAAGAAACTGTGTGGCCTGCGAGCCAAACAAAGCCGACAGCTGCCGCCGTAGAGCACTGAGAGCGCAAATCACGTTTACCAACTTGTCCCGTGTGCCGACGGCGTTGTCTCTCGTGAGGTCGGACATCCCGTCCGCGTCCACGTCCACGTCAACTCTAGCTGCCTCGTCACGTGTGAGTACAGCTTTAAAAGAAATATTTCATAAAACTTTGAACATAGCTGCTAAGGTACAGTGGTCGTGTCAGAATTATATTAGAACAAATAAGCCCTCGGTCACAAATATTAAGACAAAATTGACCAGGTTTCGACGCTACTATGAGCGTCGTCTTCAGAATAGAAGTAACTGTTCTAAAACATAATAGGTATATAAGGCATTAATCAAGTAAACTGTTTACTGACTGGAAAGAGATGCAGTACTTACAAGTCACATTCTAAAAGAATCTAAGCCGGAAAGGCGACGTCATGAAAAATTGTAAATAAGGTAAGATGGCGAACCGCTAAGGGCTGCTCGTACCTGCGTGAACACAGGTGCAACCAAATGGTTCAAATGGCTCTGAGCACTATGGGACTTAACATCTGAGGTCATCAGTCCCCTAGAACTTAGAACTACTTAAACCTAACTAACTTAAGGATATCACACACATCCATGCCCGAGGCACGATTCGAATCTACGACCGTAGCAGTCGCGCTGTTCCGGACTGAGGCGCCTAGAACCGCTCGGCCGGCACGGGTGCAACCCAGCAGTCCTTAGCGGCTCGCCATCATCTTATTTACAATTTTTCATGACGTCGCCTTTCCGGCTTAGATTCTTTTAGAATGTGACTTGTAAGTATCGCGTCACTTTCTTGTCAGTACACACTTTACTTTATTGATGTCTCATATACCTATTCTGTTTTAGAACAGTTAGTTTAATTCTAAAGACGACGCTCATAGTAGCGTCGAAACCTGGTCAATTTTGACTTAATATTTGTGACCGAGGGCTTATTTGTTCTAATAGAAATATTTCACTTGGAGAGCTTCATCAGACCAGATTTCATACTGGAAACCACAACAGTAACACTGGGACTGTATGCAGACACTGACCGCTATCTTCTCCAGCGCGCTGGTGAGCTAGTGCGGCGGGCGTGTCCTTGAACAGCGGCTGACAAATGGCGGCTGGACTTCCGCGGCCCGTCTCCAGACAGCCGACTGGAGACTCCAGCACCAGCAACACACGCCCTTTTTAGGTCCTCGGCAGAACGATAGCGCTGGAACGAATTGCGCAGTTATACTCATCGACTGCCCAGTTCGCTTTCTCTGCCACAGACGCGCACAGCTGTCCAGGTCGCCACGCACGCACACACACACACACACACACACACACATACACATACATACGCACGTCGCAACATTTTCCGCGGAAATCGCGTAACACCGGTGGATAGGAGAAAACTCGACAAGCGGTGCTCTAATTAGCCGCTCCATTAGCGCTGTTGGCAATACGTATTCCAGGCCTCGAAAGGCTCAACTTACAGGATGACTCTCTGACCGCATCATTACGCGGAAACGGGCGCTGAAGATCTTGCTCTCGCTCTCCCACATCATCATTATTACGTGGAAACTCAGTGGAGCATTTGGTCTGCTAGGCACGTTCATGATAGAATTGATACCTTTATCTGATATTTGATCCAACTTATCTACGCAGTTTATAAGGATACCAGAGTGACCTCCTTGCGCACTTATTTACACTACTGGCTGTTAAAATTGGTACACCACGAAGATGACGTGCTACAGACGCGAAATTTAACCGACAGGAGGAATATGCTGTGATATGTAAATGATTAACTTTTCAGAGCATTCACACAAGGTTGGCGCGGGTGGCGACACCTACAACGTGCTGACATGAGGAAAATTTCCAACCGATTTCTCATACACAAACAGCAGTTGACCGGTGTTGCCTGGTGAAACGTTGTTGTGATGCCTCTTGTAAGGAGAAGAAATGCGTACCATCACGTTTCCGAGTTTGATAAAGGTCGGATTGTAGCATATCGCGATTGCGGTTTATCGTATCGCGACATTGCTGATCGCGTTAGTCGAGATCCAATGACTGTTAGTAGAATATGGAATTGGTGGGTTCAGGAGGGTAATACGGAACGCCGTGCTGGATCCCAACGGCCTCGTATCCCTAGCAGTCGAGATGACAGGCATCTTATCCGCACGGCTGTAACTGATCGTGCAGCCACGTCTCGATCACTGAATCAACAGATGCGGACGTTTGCAAGACAACAACCATCTGCACGAACAGTTCGACGACGTTTGCAGCAGCATGGACTATCAGCTCGGAGACCATGGCTGCGGTTACCCTTGACGATGCATCACAGACAGGAGCGCCTACGATGGTGTACTCAACGACGGACCTGGGTGCACGAATGTCAAAACGTCATTTTTTTCGGATGAATCCAGATTCTGTTTACACCATCATGATGGTCGCATCCGTGTTTGGCGACATCGCGGTCAATGCACATTAGAAGCGTGTATTCGTCATCGCCATACTGGCATAGCACCCGGCGTGATGGTATGGGGTGCCACTGGTTACACATCTCGGTCACCTCTTGTTCGCATTGACGGCACTTTGAACAGTGGATGTTACATTTCAGATGTGTTACGACCCCTGGCTCTACCCTTCATTCGATTCCCTGCGAAACCCTACATTTCAGTAGGATAATGCACGACCGCATGTTGTCCTGTAGGGCCTTTCTCATCATCATCATCATCATCATCTTGGACAGTTTCCAGCCACTGGCTGGGTCTGTCGGGAACACAAGCCTCTCCATCGTGTTCTGTCTTTCCACCATTCCCCCTCTTCCACCTTCGTCCAGTTCTCTCCTCTTCTCATCACACATTCCTTCACTCCCTTCACCCATCTATCTCTTGGTCTTCCTCTGGGCCTCTTCCCCTCCAGTTGCAGATCAAACATCCTCTTTGGAATTCTTCCCTCATCCATTCTCTTCATGTGTCCATACCACTGCAGTCTTGATTTTTCTATCCTGTCCTGTACTGGTTCCTCCTTTAGTCTTTCCCTCACATACAAATTTCGCAATCTGTCTCGTCTTGTTACACCCAACCTGCTCCTCTGGAACTTCATTTCACTAGCCTGTATTCTACTTTTGTCGCTTTTGTGCATTACCCATGTCTCACTTCCGTATGTCAATATGGGGACAAAGTAGGTTCGGTATATAATTCCCTTGGATTTCTGTGGCACCTCCTTGCTCCAAATAAGCCCCCTAATGCATTTGTAGAACTGCCCTGCTTTTCTGCACCTTTCATTTATTTCCATTGCGTTTCCCCCCTTACTTTCAATCACGTTTCCCAGGTACTTGAAGTTCTCTACCACTTGTAGTTTTTGCCCTCCACAAGTTATATCCACATTTGGCCTATTCTTCTTCCTTGTTGTGACGATTATTTCACTTTTCTTTGCAGAGAAATGCATTCCATATTGTGCTGCCGTTGCCTCCCATGCATCTAACTGCTCTTGCACCTCCTTCACGCAATTTCCCCATAACATCAGGTCATCGGCAAAAAGCACTGCTTTCATTTTATGATCTCCAATTGCATCTGATACTGCTGCGATAGGCCTAGCAAGCCAGTAGTGGATAAATCAACTGTAGGGCCTTTCTGGATACAGAAAATGTTCGACTGCTGCCCTGGCCAGCACATTCTGCAGATCTCTCTCCAATTGAAAACGTTTGGTTAATGGTGGCAGAGCAACTGCCTCGTCACAATACGCTAGTCACTACTCTTGATCAACTGTGGCATCGTGTTGAAGCTGCACGGGCAGCTGTACCTGTACACGCCATCCAAGCTCTGTTTGACTCAATGCCCAGGCGTATCAAGGCCGTTATTACGGCCAGAGGTGGTTGTTCTGGGTACTGATTTCTCAGGATCTATGCACCCAAATTGCGTGAAAACGTAATCACATGTCAGTCCTAGTGTAATATATTTGTCCAATTAATACCCGTTTATCATCTGCATTTCATTTGGTGCAGCAATTTTAAAGGCCAGTAGTTTACTACGGCCTTCCCTCTCGGTAGGACCACTTGGCCGTCTGGATTCCGGCCTTCTGGCGACCGTACATTCCTGTGACCTCCGCTGTCGTGTACAGTTGCTACATTCCTGACAACTTTTTCTGCAATATCGAAGAGGCAATGTCCAGCTTCTCGTAGCCCTATTACACGACTTCGTTCAAATTCAACGAGGTGTTGGCAATAGCGTCTTTGCCTTCTTAAAGGCATTCTTCACTACGTCCAATCTCAAAGGTAACTAACCGTCACGACCGTAGCAACGTGTGTTTATTACAAACCTGATTTCCATCCTCATAGTGACGCTATTAACGCCATTCTTATCCACCTGGGGCTAGAATTGAATAGACACTGTCTTTCAGATGTAGATACACGCCTACCAACTTTCGCTTATGCCTTACAGCTGCTTCTTTCTATATGATTTTCTTCCGTCAGCGTACATCAGTCACGGATACCGAATAACATAAGATGAAATGAGATAAAATCCGGAACACAATAAGACAATATAAAACAGAACGTGGCACGAGATAAATTCCGTTACTTGTACCTTCGTATTCTGATGTACAGTTTGGCAACCCATTCGATGCAGAACAAGGTGCCATTGAAGTCAGCTAGGCTACCCTCTTAGGCTGCCTCAGTTCACAGTGTTGCCGCGATGTGTTGGACAGTTTGATTTGGAACCCCACAGTCGCAGGTAGGGCTTGGTAGTTCTCTCCACTTGTGGAGATTGTGTGCACTTATTCAACGTCCCGTTCGCAGTCTGTTTACGCTTTTCCATATCTGTCGTGGAAGTTGAGAGCTCTTATATTTCTCTACTGCACTGACATGGTCACGGTTTGCGGGGGAGGCACAATCACTCCATGTCTCGTGCAATTTATTATCGCTGGTGAAGTTAGTAGCTACGGTATTCATCTTTTGAATCTGCAGCGCTTGTCTTTCCGTGTCTGCAGTTAAATTATTAGATACAGGTTCCACCGTTTATGCAAAAACACTATTTTTCCTTGTCAGTCAAACATGTTTCGGCATCTCTGTGCCATTATTAATGGGTTTTGTTTATTCAAAATTGTGAAAAGTGAACATATCTTAGGTTGTAACTGATATAACACAGCAAGGCCTAAAGAAAGTTTTTGTTCGTTTTTTAACTTACCATGATTTTACGTTATATGGTTTTGCAGGACCATGTCTGTGCTGTCCTCTACAGACAGCTTGTCATCTGCAAACCAAACGATGTAAATCTGAATTTCATCGGCGAGTTAACACATTCCTTGTTGTATGAAGTTCGGCGCCAAACTCTTTATCGGGAACAAATGAACGCCGATGGGGCTAGGAAGCACAACAACATGGTACTCACCACGTTTTGCGAAGTGAGTCGGCGTTTGTAAAAACGAAACTACACAAAATGCGTTATTATGTGTGTGCAGTGTCCTCAGAATGCAAAATAAGAAGGATAAGTCACAACAAAACGTGACTAACGACAAATACATACAAAAAACATTTTGCGACACTGAAATCACTTTTTTTTTTTTTAAATCAGGGGTTCTTTTAATTCTCCGATGAAATTCACAGTTACATCGTTCGGTTTGCAGATAACAAACTATCAGTACAGGATGCCACACAGGAGGTTCTGCAAAACCATATAATGTAAAATCACAGTAAGCTAAAAAACTTCTTTAGACCTCACTTTGTTGGATCAGTTACAACCTAAAAATGTTCATTTTTTACAGTTTTTAATAAACAAAACCCACTGATGATGGCACAGGAGTGCCGAAACATGTTTGGCCAACAAGAAAAAAGCGTTTTTGTATAAAACACGGAATCTATATCTAATAATTAATAGCTACCAGTTTTTGGGTCACTTTGAGAGGGGAGTTTCTGGAGCGAAGTTTCCAAAATTGGGGCATTTTCATGGATGAAAAGTAGATTATTGATTCATTTAGTATATTCCTACGCCAAAGCTTTCTGTCTCGGCAGCGAAGGTTGGTCTATGTGGCTAAGTGTTGGGAGTCAACATTGTGGGGTACCCTTTATACATTCGGTTATAATCCTCATACTAGCTGGTTGTCCACCTTCTGTACGTGGTTGCTGGTTAACCGCACTGGCGCGCAGTACTCAGCTGCAGAGTTCCCGAAGGCGGGTATGGGATACATTTTCAATACGTTTTTTGAAGGATGAGATCCTCCTCGCATAAAATATCTACGTCTACATCCGTACCATGCAGTTCGCTGCAAAGAGCATGGCGTACGGTAATTCGCATTGCACTCTTTATTAGGGCTTCTCACAGTGATATTCACGCATGGAGCACTGGAAGGTTAATTGTTTAAACACCTCTGTTCGGGCTATAGTTTAATCCTGTCCTCGCATTCCTTACGGGAATCATTTCAAAAAAAATGTGTGTGACATCTTATGGGACTTAACTGCTAAGGTCATCAGTCCCTAAGCTTACACACTACTCAACCTAAATTATCCTAAGGACAAACACCCATGCCCGAGGGAGGACTCGAACCCCCACCGGGACCAGCCGAACACTTTACAAATAGGCTTCCTAGAAATACTTTGCGCCTAGCTTCAGACGTCTGCCATATCAGTTTCTTTAGCATCTATGTGACACTCTCTCCCATGAGTTAGATAAACCTGTGACCATTTGTGCTGCCCGTTGGCCTTTATTTGGTACGGATCCTACACACTTGGCAATACAATAAAATTCGTCATTACTGTTTTGCAGTCTCCTTTTTACACTCGGAGCATTTCCCTAGGATTCTACAAAATGAATAGAATTCTACCACCTGTTTTATCGACTGCTCAGCCTGTATGATCGTTTTATTTCGTATACTCACAGATAATTAGACCTAGATTGGATGAGTGGTCCAATTACAATAGTCACTCGTTGATATTAGGGTATAACGTGTTTTCGTATTGTGAAATACCCAGTTTTGCACCTGTAAGCATTAAAAACGAGTTACCAAGCTACCCAGCACTTTGATATTTTATTAATATCCTTATGAATATTAGAGCTGCTTTTCCAGGAAGTACTTCGATGAAGAGAACCGCACCATCTGCGTAAACTCTGAAGTTCCTATTACTATTGGCTGCTAAATGATTTACACTGCTGGCCACCGTAAATGCAACACCCTGAAGGAAGCATCCGAATCAAGTGAAATTTACACCATGGGTTTGCAGCGATGAGATATGCAACTGATTAGAATTTCAGCGCAGACGCACATCACGCGCGCCTGTGGCGCCACCTCATAGCGCCATTTAAGGCTTGGCGATTTCGACGAGTGTACGTTCGGCACGTGTGTTTACCTTGTGGTTGTTTCACAAGATCAGTTATGCCTCGTAGACAACAGCGAACATCGTTTGATCAAGTATCCGAGTTCGACAGAGGAAGGATAGTGGCTTACCGAGATTGTGGATTATCATACAGAGAAATCGCTAGTCGTGTTGGACGAAACCAAACAACTGTAATGCGGATAAGTGACCGTTGGATGCAGGAGGGTACGACGGGCCGACGTGGTCGATCGCATTCACCTCGGTGCACCACTGCACGTGCTGATGGGCAAATTGTGCGCATTACAGTGACGGATCGCTCAGTGACATCCCGAACCATAGCACAGCACATTGCGTCTGTAACGCATCATCCAGTGTCTGCGCGTACCATTCGACGCCGTTTACAGCAGAGTGGTCTGTCCGCAAGGCGTCCATTGCTTCGTCTACCATTGACGCAGAACCACAGACGTCTCCGTCGCCAATGGTGTGATGACAGACGGATGTGGACGGCAGAATGGAATGACGTTGTCTTTACTGACGAGGCACGCTTCTGTCTGCAGCACCACGATGGTCGGATTCGAGTGTGGAGACACCGTGGAGAGAGGATGCTGGACAGCTGCATTATGCACCGCCACACTGGTCTCGCACCGGGTATTATGGTATGGGGCGGTATTGGATATTACTCTCGCACGTCTCTAGTACGCATTGCCGGTACTTTAAATAGCCGGCGCTACATATCCGAGGTGCTGGAGCCAGTTGTCCTTCCTTACCTTCAGGGCTCGGCCACAGCCATATTTCAACAGGATAATGCGCGACCACACGTGGCACGCATTGTCCAAAGGTTCTTCGTCAATAACCAGATTGACTTGCTTCCCTGGCCGGCTCGCTCTCCGGATCTTTCGTCGATAGAAAACATGTGGTCCATAGTTGCTCAACGAGTGACCCAGATTACATCCCCAGCTGCCACACCAGATGATCTTTGGCAACGTGTGGAAGCTGCTTGGGCTGCTGTACCCCAGGAACACATCCAACGTCTCTCTGACTCAATGCCGAGACGTGTGGCAGCGGTGATCTCCAACAATGGCGGCTACTCTGGCTACTGATTCTGGCAGGAACCACATGTCACAGACGTCTGTAAACGTAATCATTTGATACTTGGTCAACATGTTATCTACAAAATAAATTTTGTTGTGCTACCTCTTGTCTTTCTTGGTGTTGCATTTACGGTGGCCAGCAGTGTACAAACAAAATTAACACCACGGGACCAACACACTATCCTGCGACACAGTTGAAATTACTTCTCCATCTATCGATAGCTCTACATCCAAGGAAACATGCTGAGTTCTCCATAACAAGAAATCTTCAATCCAGTCACAAATTTCTCTTGATGCTCTACACGGTCGTATTTTCAGTAATGCTTGACATTTTCAGGTAAGGAGAAAAATTTAAAAATCTTTCTTGAAAAATCTTTTAACTGCCTAGATCGCGCACATATACATTTTAATGTGATGACGAGACTAGTTTCAGTTGTCAATGAAACGATCCTCAGACCTGCTACCAAGTACAAAAACGAGAATGTCGCATTAGGAAAAATCTCTTCTTCATAATCTACAAGCTTAAATTTTTTGAAGGAAAGCATAAATACAAACATAATAACTTACTACTCGTGGTAAATGTCAGTATATAACACGCGGAATCAGGATCACACATAAATATTAAGTGAACGTGAATTACATGCAACTATACAGTGCTACAGCGAAGGAAAAATACTAAACCTTCTATGCTAGAATCAAAGAAGGGAAAATTGAGTTTAACGTTCCGCCGACATCGAGGTCATTGGAGACGGGGCACAAGTTCGGATTGTGTCAAGGAGGGGGAAGGAAATCTGCCGTGCCCTTTCAAAGGAAACATGCCGGCATTTGTCAGGAGTGATTCAGGAAAATTACAGAAAACCTAAACCAAGATGGCTGAACATGGATTTGAACTGTTGTCCTTCCGAATGCGACCCTAGTGTATTAACGGCCACTTCACTAAATTGCTCGTATTAGACGCAAGTTATACTACTAATAACCATATAATGCGATGAGTTGCAGTTGTATAGGAGATAAGTTCAATAAAATGTTTTGATTGTTACGGGACAACAAAAATGAGACTCGTTACGCCAGTTAAAGTAAACGAACCAAACAGATACATACTCAACACTAGAACATGACATCTAAAGCTAAGCGCTGTGACAGCACTTAAAAGGATGAAGATGTCATCGGTAAAAATATTGTCAAAATAAAATGTTTGTGTATACAGTCAAGTTAATCCTATCGGACCAGTCCTAACTTATTAAGTGGGACCAGTGTAGGGATGTACGAATATGGTGCTTCGAACGACTACTTTGGAATCCACATGTATTAAAAATTTGGACACTCGATCTACACTGAACTCCAATATTTAAAATGAACGTAATCACCTGTTTGAGGGCATAAGCTCTAAACCCGCCGTGTTTCAAATAAACCGCCCTCGTTTTTGACTGGTAGCGGATTTTCATCAGCATTACCCTTGAAAGTCATTTGTTTCAACAGTTCGCGTAAGTGACTGAAGCAAGTCAGTGTGTTCAGTGATGTGTTTCATTACATTTTCCAATGCTTGAGAGAATGAGTTGATTATTTTGGAATTTTCACTTAAATAGCAGCTTTTTCAACTAAAATCGCTACACCCGTTTTCCACATTTCTTCGCCCTATCTTTTCACATAAAAATTTTACGTCTTTATTTAAGGTAGACAGCTAGAAACGTGGATTGCAGTGACTGTGCTGAACTTACGTGAGATTTTTTTTTTTTTTTTGCGAGTTTTGCAGGTATGTTTTTGTCTTGGAATCCAAAGAACGTTTGCTGTACACGATTTTTCTCAAATTGTTAGAGGTGAATACCGGGATGGTTCCTATGAAAAGAACACAGCTGATATCCTTCTCTATTCTCCCCCAATCATAGCTTGTCCTTCGTCTCTCACGATCTACTCACAGTAAAAACCAAATCAAATCTTGTGCTCCCTAGTAAGAATTCGGCTTCGTCTACAGGGGATGTGTAGCCAATAATTTGGCAACTATGGCAGAAGTAGCAGAAGGAATTCAATGGGGAGGGATACCTCTGTTAAGTACCATTCGCTGACTGCACTCTGATTAGGAACAATGGCGCTAGTTCACGTGTGACCCTATCTCAAGACAGACACCCGGTGTGTTCGCTGTTTTTGTGGATGGTGTGGGTTTTCTGGAACTCCGGTCCTAGTAATTCAGCATGTTGTCCTCAGCAGTCGGGGACTCACTCTCATAGACCTCAGCAATGGCAGCACAGGTGACAGACATAGAATTTCGCAACAGGGCCTCCAGTAGTTAATAACAGAAACCTGTAGCGTCTCCATGTATACTTTTGACAACTAAATATAGGATGGTAATTAATGAGCGATATGCAAACAAATGTACATTAATTACAACCAACGGCGTGCTGGCACTTTATTCAGCATGTAAACGTCACTACAGATTTTCGGATTTAGGTTTTGACATGTTTGCTATGCCTGCCATCATTGGCGAAGATGTGGCGCAGACGAATAGTGGAATTCTGCGTGACCCTCTGAAGTGTCGGAACATCAGTGCTGTCGAAGACCTCCAGAATGGCTGCTTTCAGCTCATGAATGGTTTTGGGATTATTGCTGTACACGTCCTTAATATAGCCCCACGAAAAGGACTCACATGTGCTCATATCCGCAGAATATGGCGGCCAATCGAAGCTCATGCCAGTGGCCTCTGAGTACCCCAGAGTCAGAATACGGTAACCAAACTGTTCGTCTCCAGGACATGAAACACATTCCAATTTCGATGCAGTCAAGCTACGTCTTGCATGTATCACACCTTCTCGAAACCAGGGAGGCTTTGGATAATGGGGATTAAATCATCTTCCAAAGACTTGACGTACCGTTCGGTTGTCACCGTGCCATCAAGGAATATCGGTCAGATTATCCGTGGCTGGACATTGCACACCACACGTCACCCGTTGCTAGTAAAGAGACTTCTCGATCGTGAAATGTGGATTCTCAGTCCCCCCAATGCAGTAGCTTTGCTTATTGAATGTGCTGGCCAGGGCAGCAGTCGAACATTTTCTGTATCCAGAAAGGCCCGTACAGGACCTGCAACATGCGGTCGTGCATTATCCTGCTGAAATGTAGGGTTTCGCAGGGATCGAATGAAGGGTAGAGCCACGGGTCGTAACACATCTGAAATGTAACGTCCACTGTTCAAAGTGCCGTCAATGCGAACAAGAGGTGACCGAGACGTGTAACCAATGGCACCCCATACCATCACGCTGGGTGATACGCCAGTATGGCGATGACGAATACACGCTTCCAACGTGCGTTCAGCACGAAGTCGCCAAACACGAATGCGACCATCATGATGCTGTAAACATTACCTTGATTCATCCGAAAAAGTGACATTTTGCCATTCGTGCACCCTGGTTCGTCGTCGACTACACAATCACAGGCGCTCCTGTCTGTGATGCAGCGTCAAGGGTAACTGCAGCCATGGTCTCCGAGCTGATAGTCCATGCTGCTGCAAACGTAGTCAAGCTGTTCGTGCAGATGGTTGTTGTCTTGCAATCGTCCTCATCTGTTGACTCAGGGATCGAGACGTGGCTGCACGATCCGTTACAGCCATGCGGATAAGATTCCTGTCATCTCGACTGCTAGTGATACGAGGCTGTTGGGATCCAGCACGGCGTTCCGTATTACCCTCCTGAACCGACCGATTCCATATTGTGCTAACAGTCATTGGATCTCGACCAATGCGAGCAGCAATGTCGCGATACAATAAACCGCAATATCGATAGGCTACAATCCGACCTTCATCAATGTCGGAAACGTGATGGTACGCATTTCTCCACCTTACACGAGGCATCACAACAACGTTTCACCAGCCAACGCCGGTCAACTGCTGTTTGTGTATGAGTGATCGGTTGGAAACTGTCCCCATGTCAGCACGTTGTAGGTGTCACCACCGGCGCGAACCTTGTGTGAATACTCTGAAAAGGCAATCATTTGCATATCACAGCATCTTCATCCTGTCGGTTAAATTTAGCGTCTGTAGCACGTCAGCTTCGTCGTTTAGCAATTTTATTGGCAAGTAGTGTATAAGTGATACATAGCCGAATTTACGTACATTTAGAAAATATTTCGTTTATTAGTAAATACTATGACAGGGATATGTATAGACGAAGGCAACATGTAATCGCTGGCTGGTATCATTTAATATATATAATTGTGCGATAAGATTATAACGCTGGATCTATTCGTTTGGCTCTGTCTTGTTATTGCCTGGCCCTTTTGTTCACTTGCTATTGATCTGATGTAGTTTATATGAGCAATAGCGAGTTGCTGTACTCTGGTCTGTTAGTATGTTAAATTTTATTCTGAAATAGAGACTTAGTAGTAAACATGGTTACATGTTTTCATTTATAGAAATGTAAAAAATGATTCAAATGGCTCTGACCACTATGGGACTTAACTTCTGAGGTCTTCAGTCCCCTAGAACTTAGAACTACTTAAACCTAACTAACCTAAGGACATCAAACACATCCATGCCCGAGGTAGGATTCGAACCTGCGACCGTAGCAGTCGCGCGGTTCCGGACTGAAGCGCCTAGAACAGCTCGGCCACCGCGGCCGGCTATCGAAATGCAATTCCCAGTTGCCACGTTCTTGAGTTTTCAGCAATCTTAGCACACATTGCTGCGGAGACAAACGTAATATCACTGGTCTCCTTTTTGTCCGCCATTACGCGGAAATTTTTATTTTCTGTAATTATTTATGAAATAGCGGAACGTAGAACTCACAGATAGTTGCATTGTCATCCCACAAGAGTTCCGACATCCGACTATCAGAAATATTTTCCTGGAAAAGGTATAGAACTGATGTACGTAAAACCTCAAACACGATAACAGTCTAGCCCAAGCCTGAAGGTAAAATAATTAATTCTCAGTGTGAAGCGAAAGATGTTGAACCTCAACAACATTACTGTTTCATGTAGGATATTTTGCAGTATTTAAACTCTGTTTTTGTCGTGTCTAATTAGTGCTCACATAGGTGCAGACGCTTAACGTCGACATCGATTTTCTTGCATAGACAGACTAAATTACTTTCGCTTTTAAAGACTTAAGCTCCAGTTACTTTCAATATACAAAGTGCTGAGGACAAAAGTGGATAGATATTGTTTCTGTGGCTTATATATAACGCAGAAGTTTAATAACAAGAACCCAAGCTTTTACTTTCATGTTAACAGACGAAATATTAAACTTTCTGATGTTAAAGGATATACAACCTCCAAACATTTATAACGTACACCACTTGCAAGAACTTGGTGTCCCTAACAGTAATAATTTCTCCTTCCAGAAAACACTAACTAACCAAAAAATTGTAATATTTTCCACGAAGGCACTACAAACTGCCAGTAAGCCTTCTCCCGTTGGGATATGGCGAACCGTCAAAGGCTGAGGACAACGAGCACAAAGTTGTGGGCGATCAGCACTTAACCAATAACAATGGCGAAAACGACAGTGCCTCGACGAGGAGGCCAAGCCACTGGGAGAGGTTTAATTCCACGGAGCTGATATTCTCTTTCTTCTTTTATTGCTGCGCTGAAGAGCCAAATAAACTGGTACACGTGCCTAATATATTGGAGGGCCTTGCGAGCACGCAGAAGTGTCGCAACACGACGTGGCAAGGACTCAACTAATGACTAAAATAGTGCTGGAGGGAACTGACACCATGAATCCTGCAGGGCTGTCCATAAATCCGGAAGAGTACGAGGGAGTGGAGATCTCTTCTGAACTGCACATTGCAAGGCATCCCAGATATATTCAGTAATGGTTATGTCTGGGGAGTCTGGTGGCCAGCGCAAGTGTTTAAACGCAGATGAGTGTTCCTCGAGCCACTCTGTAGCAATTCTGGACGTGTGGGCTGTCGCATTGTACTGCTGGAATTGCCCAAGTCCATCGAAGTGCACAATGGACGTCAATGGATGCAAGTTATCAGACAGGGTGTTTATATACTTGTCACCAGTCAAAGTCGTATCTACACTCCAACTGTACACGCCCCACACCATTACAGAGGCTCTACAAACTTGAACAGTCCCCTGCTGACATGCAGCATCCATGGATTCATGAGGTTGTCTCCATACCTGTCCAAGTCCATCTGCTAGATACAATTTAAAACGAGACTCATCTGACCAATCAACATATTTACAGTCACCAACGGTCCAATATGGGCCAAAACAACGCGTAGAGCTTCGTGTCGTGCAATCATCAAGGGTACACAGGTCGACCTTCGTCTCCGAAAGCCCGTATCAATGATGTTTCTTTGAATGGTTCGCACGCTGACAGCTCTTGATGACCCAGCATTGAAATCTGTGGCGTTTTCAGGAAGGGCTGGACTTCCGTTACGTTGGTCTCGCTCTTGCAGGATCTTTTTTCGCGGTCGCAGCGATGTCGGAGATTTGATGTTTTACCGGATTGCTGATATTCACGGTACACTAGTGAAATGGCCGTACGGTAAAATACCCACTTCCTCAGAGAAGCTGTATCCCATCGCTCATGCTCCACGTTCAAATACTCTTGTTGTTGATGTTGTGGTCTTCAGTCCTGAGACCGGTGTGATTGAGCTCTCCATGCTACCCTATCGTGTGCAAGCTTACTCATCTCCCAGTACTTACTGCAATCTACATCCTCCTGAATCTGCTTAGTGTATTCATCTCTTGGTCTCCCTCTACGATTTTTACCCTCCACGCTGCCCTCCAATGCTAAATTTGTGATCCCTTGATGCCTCAGAACATGTCCTACCAACCGGTCCCTTCTTCTTGTCAAGTTGTGCCACAAACTCCTCTTCTCCCCAATTCTGTTCAATACCTCCTCATTAGCTATGTGATCTACCTGTCTAATCTTCAGCATTCTTCTGTAGTACCACATTTCGAAAGCTTCTATTCTCTTCTTGTCCAAACTATTTATTGTCCCTCTTTCACTTCCATACATGGCTAAACTCCATACAAATACTTTCAGAAACGACTTCCTGACACTTAAATCTATACTCGATGTTAACAAATTTCTCTTCTTCAGAAACTCTTTCCTTGCTATTGCCAGTCTACATTTTATATCTTCTCTACTTCGACCATCATTAGTTATTTTGCTCTCCAAATACCAAAACTGCTTTACTACTTAAAGTGTCTCATTTCCTAATCTAATTCCCTCAGCATCACGAGACTTAAGTTGACTATATTCCATTATCGTCGTTTTCCTTTTGTTGATGTTCATCTTATACCCTCCTTTGAAGACACTGTCCATTCCGTTCAACTGCTCTTCCAAGCCCTTTGCTGTCCCTGACAGAATTACTATGTCATCGGCGAACCTCAAAATTTTTATTTCTTCTCCATGGATTTTAATACCTACTCCGAATTTTTCTTTTGTTTCCTTTAGTGCTTGCTCAATATACAGATTGAATAACATAATACTCTTAAAAGGGTGAATTTGCTAGTACTAATCCTGTTAATCCACCAATTGTGAATAGGAAACTGAACCCTAGAGCCCAGAAACAAACAGAAGTTAAAGGCATAAAATTAACAATTGAACCCATAAAACGAATATGCTGAGAATCCTTTAAATTATGAATTATTGAACCTGCGCACATAAATAACAATGCCTTAAGTATATAAATAACCTGCCAGCAGTAACCAGTCTCACAACTCCGCCACACACTTGTTATATTATATAGGCGTTGCCGACGACAGGTCCTTATTCTGACTGTTTACATATCTCTGTATTTGGATACGCATGCCTACACCAGTTTCTTTGACGCTTCAGTGTAGTTTCGTCAGTGTAAATGCTTAAACTACGTTACAAACCATGAAGTGAATTTGTAATCATTGCTTTATACAGCTTTCTTAGCAATGTGGAAAGACGACCCGCATAAATACTTCATGGAAACCAGCGTAAACCCGAGTCTATTATGCCTCAGATAGAGAGAGAGAGAGAGAGAGAGAGAGAGAGACAGGTGCACGGGTGGCCGCTGGAGGCTCGTTCTCCAGCTTTCTCCGGCTGGAATGTGGCGGCTCCAGAGTCGCGGCCGCAACCTTGGCTGGGCCGTCTGGCTTGGCACGACCACTGCCGACCATCTCCGGCAGGCGCTACAATGCCGCCTCTCGACCGCTCACTGTCATCACGCGACTCTCCGCCGAAGCAGCGAGCCACGCACTGCAGCTGTCGCCCACGACAGTGCACGGATAATTTTACACTGTTTTCGTGACTGTGAACAGAAAGCTATATCTCTGTGGAACACGACACACAATTCACGGAATGCTGATGAGAGAAAAATATTCACGACAGAAAAAATGACAGATGTAAACTGGAAAAAAAGATGACAAAGAAACTTCCTGGCAGATTAAAACTGTGTGCCCGACCGAGACTCGAAGTCGGAACCTTTGCCTTTCGCGGGCATGCGCTCTACCATCTGAGCTACCGAAGCACGACTCACGCCCGGTACTCACAGCTTTACTTCTGCCAGTATCTCGTCTCCTACCTTCCAAACTTTACAGAAGCTCTCCTGCGAACCTTGCAGAACTAGCACTCCTGAAAGAAAGGATAGTGCGGAGATATGGGTTAGCCACAGCCTGGGGAATGTTTCCAGAGATTGTCACTCTGCAGCGGAGTGTGCGCTGATATGAAAAGTTTGGAAGGTAGGAGACGAGATACTGGCAGAAGTAAAGCTGTGAGTACCGGGCGTGAGTCGTGCTTCGGTAGCTCAGATGGTAGAGCACTTGCCCGCGAAAGGCAAAGGTCTCGAGTTCGAGTCTCTGTCGGGCACACAGTTTTAATCTGCCAGGAAGTTGCATACCAGCGCACACTCCGCTGCAGAGTGCAAATCTCATTCTGGAAAGATGACAAAGTTTGTGTGGAGAAATACTAGGCGTACTACAAAAGTAACGGCCGTTAGGTCACAATCATGCTAATGTGAATCTTCAAGCTTTCCCGGCGGATATGTTGTAAATAGTCTTCACAGGTTTGCTGCCGGATCACGTTGTGCAAATTGCACAATATTTCCTCGGAGCAACTTTCCGACATCTTGAGGTGGTTCAGCCTTGCTCGTGGCTAGGTACGACTGACGGGGTTCGCACGTCGACGCCCCGTTTCTACAACACGAGCGCGAACAATGCGTAGGCGCGGAAACCGCGCTGGCTCAGTGATTTCCATATAGATGGTGCCATATTGAAACTCCCTCTGCCGAATATCGCTGAGAGGCCCTCGTGCGCGTGTGCTGTACGCTGCGTTTACTAACAGTGCGGGCAGACGTTACTCGCCAACGGCCGTACTAGGCCAGTGTTACGACGAGCGCGTTATCGAAGAATCTTGATTTTCGTGTCGTGATTTCCGCGCCCGCGCATTCTTCAGAAACGGGGCGTCAACGAGCGGATACTGTCAATCATTCCTAGCCACCAGCGAGGTCGAACCACCTGATGATATCTGACAGTTACTCCGAGGAAATGTTGTGGAATTTGTACAACGTGATTCGGCGGCAAACCCTTGAATACTATTTACATAATAACACTGGTTACAGGAAGCTTTTCGTGGAGATATATTCCGTTTATGCAACTGATTGAAAACAAGTGTGTTTATTGCCACAAGCGTTTCGCTTCTTTCATTTACGAACCATCTTCAGTGGCCTGTAATACATGTATATAATAAATGTTTTATGTGTTAATTATAATATCTTACTATGTTACATTTTGTGATATTTTTCTCTTGTTCTGCCGGCCGGAGTGGCCGTGCGGTTCTAGGGACTACAGTCTGGAGCCGAGCGACCGCTACGGTCGCAGGTTCGAATCCTGCCTCGGGCATGGATGTGTGTGATGTCCTTAGGTTACTTAGGTTTAATTAGTTCTAAGTTCTAGGCCACTGATGACCTCAGAAGTTAAGTCGCATAGTGCTCAGAGCCATTTGAACCATTTCTTCTCTTGCTTTACACGTTAGAATAAACTTTTCTAGCGCAAATTTAGTGATGCGAAATTGTCGTTCGACTTCTCATTTCCAGCGCTGTTAGCCGATGAGTGTGATCCTGGATACATGTTCATTACCCTTCGTTCGTTCACACACATTTGTTTTGTCATATCGGTTACATCACTTACACTTTACATTTTGTGTTCTCTCTCTCTCTCTCTCTCTCTCTCTCTCTCTCTCTCTCTCTCTTTCACACACACACACACACACACACACACACACACAAACACACACACACACACACACACACACACACAAATACACTATACAAATGAAAAATATCAAACTACACATACAACACAAACAAAAGACGAAAGATAAATACACAGAGACAGTTGGCAACACTACACACCGTAGACACTACACACCGTAAACACACACATGTTGAACACAAAATCTAACGTGCAAGTAATCTAAGCGATGTGTTAAAACAAAACACCGAAAATCGGCCCTCCAGGACCACGCACATGGCCTAACAGTCCTGGAAATCGTAAGTAACACCGAAAGATAATTTCCCATCACGACATTTCTCCTACAAAATTTGATTCTAACATGAGAAACAAGAGAAA
This sequence comes from Schistocerca americana, assembly GCF_021461395.2. Classification (NCBI taxonomy): domain Eukaryota; kingdom Metazoa; phylum Arthropoda; class Insecta; order Orthoptera; family Acrididae; genus Schistocerca; species Schistocerca americana. Next base: position 177,629,554 of record NC_060127.1, on the reverse strand, counting down.
AAAACATCACAAAATGTAACATAATAAGATATCACATAACACATTTATTACTTGTCTAAAAAGAAACATGTATTACAGGCCACCGAAGATGGTTCGTAAATGGAAGAAGAGAAACGCGTATGGCAATAAACAAACTGCCTTCAATTAGTTGCATGGACGGAACATGCCTCCATGAGTTTTGAAGCAACTAACGAAAGATGGAAAACAGAAAAAAATCACAAGATAGTTTTATTTTCAATTATTATTTTTTTATAAATTTCGCCACTTTTCGAAACTGTAAAGTTTGTTTCAGTACGTTACGGTTGCACCAAAGCTTCCTAGCAGTGAAAATTGCCATGTGGCTCCCCCTAGAGAACTGTGCTTACAAGAATAATGTAATTCCAATGGCGACTACACAAAGTTAACCAACTAAAACTGCAGGACGTTCTAACCTCTCTCTTCCGGCGTAATATCGGTCTTTACCATTACATAACGTCCCCCCAAAATTACATTGCCATAAGATATAACTGAGTGAAAGTAAGGAAAGTAAACGATCTTCCGCGAGTCTGTGGAAACAAGCGTCCTCAGTTTTCGGAATAAGGGACTTCTAACAGGGGTTTCCGGGTACCTATAGTACTAAGACTGTGAAATTTACGGCTATCGTTTTTAAATTTTTGCTTGTGTGGTACTAACCACATTTCGTTTCTACTACAATCCTGTGTTAGGAATATGCCGCTTTCTACTTCTGCACTCTTCTTTCATTCCAGACGTCAAAGCATTGGAAGACAGAAATCTGTCTTCCAATACTTCTTGTACGTATTTTAACGATCTTAGAGTAAGCTTCCTCTATTTCTCCTTCTGGGCGACTGGTAGTTTAAAATCTTCTTTGGCCACGTACACTATGTGATCAAAAGTATCCAGACACCTGGCTGAAAATTACTTACAAGTTGGTGGCGCCCTACGTCGGCAATGCTGGAATTCGATATGGTTATGGTCCACCATTGGCGTTGATGACAGCTTCCACTCTTGCAGACATACGCTCAAAAAAATGGTTCAAATGGCTCTGAGCACTATGGGACTTAACATCTGAGGCCATCAGTCCCCTAGAACTTAGAACTACTTAAACCTAACTAACCTAAGGACATCACACACACATCCATGCCCGAGGCAGGATTCGAACCTGCGACCGTAGCGGTAGCGCGGTTCCAGCCTGAAGCGCCTAGAACCGCTCGGCCACACAGGCCGTCAGACATATGCTCAATCAGGTGCTGAAAGGTCTCTTGGGGAATGGCAGCCCATTCTACACGGAGTGCTACATTTAGGAGTGCTATCGATGTCTATCGATGTCGGTCGATGAGGCCTGGCATGAAGACGGCATCCCAGAACATCACAAAGGTGTTCTACAATTTTCAGGATAGGACTCTGTATAGTCCAGTCCATTGAGAGATGATATTGTCTTGTAACCACTGCGCCACAGGCCGTGCATTATGAACAGGTATTCAATCGTGTTGAATGATGCAATCGCACATCCCAGAATTGGTTTTCAACAGTGGGAAGCAAGAAGGTGGTTAAAACATCAGTGTAGGCCAGTGCTGTTATAGTGTCACGCAAAACAAGAGTTCCAAGCCCCCTCCATCATAAACACGTTTACACCATAACACCACCACCTCCGAATTTTACTGTTGGCACTACACACGCTGGCAGATGACGTTCACCGGGAATTCGCCATACCCATACGCTGCCATCGTATCGCCAAATTGTGTACCGTGATTCGTAATTCGTCATTCCACACAGCGTTTTCCCACCGTTCAGCGGTCCAATGTTTACGCTCCTTACACCAAGCGAGGCGTCGTTTGGCATTTACCGGCGTTATGTGTGGCTTATGAGCAGTTGTTCGACCATGAAATCCAAGTTTTCTCACCTCCCGTCTGTCATAGTACTTGCAATGGATCCTGATGCAGTTTGGAATTCTTGTGTGATGGTCTGTATAGATGTCTGCGTATTACACATTACGACGCTCTTCAACTGACGGCAGTCTCTGTCAGTCGTCCTGTACCCCTTTGTGTTGCACGTGTCCCTTCACGTTTCCACTTCACTATCACATCGAAAATAGTGGACCCAGGGATATTTAGAAGCGGGGAAATCTCGCGTGCAGACGTATGACACAAGTGACACCCAGTCAATCACCTGACCACGTTCGAAGTCCGTGAGTTCCGCGGAGCTCCATCGCAGTCTTTAACACTGGTAGCATGCCGCGACAGCGTGGACGTGAACCGTATGTGCAGTTGACGGACTTTGGGCGAGGGCGTATAGTGGGCATGCGGGAGGCCGGGTGGACGTACCGCCGAATTGCTCAACACGTGGGGCGTGAGGTCTCCACAGTACATCGATGTTGTCGCCAGTGGTCGGCGGAAGGTGCACGTGCCCGTCGACCTGGGACCGGACCGCAGCGACGCACGGATGCACGCCAAGACCGTACGATCCTACGCAGTGCCGTAGGGGACCGCACCGCCACTTCTCAGCAAATTAGGGACACTGTTGCTCCTGGGGTATCGGCGAGGACCATTCGCAACCGTCTCCATGAAGCTGGGCTACGGTCCCGCACACCGTTAGGCCGTCTTCCGCTCACGCCCCAACATCGTGCAGCCCGCCTCCAGTGGTGTCACGACAGGCGTGAATGGAGGGACGAATGGAGACGTGTCGTCTTCAGCGATGAGAGTCGCTTCTGCCTTGGTGCCAATGATGGTCGTATGCGTGTTTGGCGCCGTGCAGGTGAGCGCCACAATCAGGACTGCATACGACCGAGGCACACAGGTCCAACACCCGGCATCATGGCGTGGGGAGCGATCTCCTACACTGGCCGTACACCACTGGTGATCGTCGATGGGACACTGAATAGTGCACGGTACATCCAAACCGTCATCGAACCCATCGTTCTACCATTCCTAGATCGGCAAGGGAACTTGCTGTTCCAACAGGACAATGCACGTCCGCATGTATCCCGTGCCACCCAACGTGCTCTAGAAGGTGTAAGACAACTACCCTGGCCAGCAAGATCTCCGGATCTGTCCCCCATTGAGCATGTTTGGGACTGGATGAAGCGTCGTCTCACGCGGTCTGCACGTCCAGCACGAACGCTGGTCCAACTGAGGCGCCAGGTGGAAATGGCATGGCAAGCCGTTCCACAGGACTACATCCAGCATCTCTACGATCGTCTCCATGGGAGAATAGCAGCCTGCATTGCTGCGAAAGGTGGATATACACTGTACTAGTGCCGACATTGTGCATGCTCTGTTGCCTGTGTCTATGTGCCTGTGGTTCTGTCAGTGTGATCATGTGATATATCTGACCCCAGGAATGTGTCAATAAAGTTTCCCCTTCCTGGGACAATGAATTCACGGTGTTCTTATTTCAATTTCCAGGAGTGTATTTTACCATTTATTGCTTAGCTATGCAAAACCCACTTTCAATTGCACTTAACGTACATGTTTTTGTGTGTATGACTACTCTGTTAAATGTAATTATGTAGCGTTGCTTCAAGGAGAGCGATCTCTCTTTCATTGTAAAAAAGTTTCTAAAATTGTTGTATTGCCCAGGTCGCAGTTGATACGTCTCCAACACAACAGTACACGCCCACACTCAGTTATCAGGACAGGGGAACACTTAGCCAGATTGGGTAGGACGTCATTGCTTTATCCAACCCGCAGCTCAGACCTGTCACTCTAAGACTGGTTGGGTTACTGAAGGATTCTCTAAGTCGGACCCACTTTGAAGATGACGATAGTGTATCGACTGCAGGACAAGAGGTTTTACCAACAGGAAATAGTTACTTTTACATAACGCTTGTTTAAGGCCTTTCATCGTGATACAGACTACGTATAAAAAGTTGGGCAGGCTGCGAGTAGGATCGGCCCTTTAAGAGTGCCGTACAAGCTTAAATGTGTATATCGGTAGTTCGTCCATCCTGGGAATCGATAATCGCGACAATTACTACCTGCATCGATACCAATGCTGAACAGAGGGACTGACATACAGTCGGATAACAAATGACAAAATTTTTTTTTCGTTTGCTACAATTACCAATTAACAGTTTTCGGATTGTTTCCTTCACTTGTACTGTACAACCTTCCTTCTTGTCAAATTTCGTGGTCCGAGATCAATAGGAAGTGCCCTACAGGCTTTGATGAGTGAGCTTGCGGTATCAAAATATGTGGCACAGCTGAATGACTTGGAAGCTTAACTTTTTACACGCCATGCAATCGTAGGCCTTGATATGACATAAATTTCAACTTGTTACCTCTGCCCTTTCCTGACACAAAGTGGTCCCAACAACCAGATAGACAGACAGACAGAAAAGAAAGTGATCCCATAAGGGTTCCGATTTTACCGACCACATGTAAAAGGTATGTTGACTGTCTCTTAAGAATAAATGTGTTCTGAGAAATAAATGGTGGCCTGTTATGTTTTGAAAGAGCCTAGTGTTACACAATCAAACGTTTCTCAATAGTGTGTATACGGAACGTCGCAACCCAAGTTGTTAACGGAACACAATCAGGACAAACGTCGTATTCGGTCCGGCCCTAACAAGGGCGGTCCCTTGTTAGTGGGACCATTACAACGTGACCTTCACTCTTTCCGTAATACTTCAGTCTGTTTATGACGGGAGGTTCATTAAGAGCAGCCAGACATAACACGCAACATACGTCTGCAGATGGGCCATCCTTTACCAGTTAGCGAGACAGCGCTGTGTTTATTGGCGCCTACAGGTGGAATGGGCAGCTCCAGTGCTCGTTGCGTCAGCTGGAGGCAGGTGCGTAGAGTAGGCCCCCAGAGCGTGAGGTAATGGCCCGCACGAGGGCATCCTCGCGCAGAGAAACTGGACTGGACGCTCCAGAACCTGTTTACGTGCACCGAGTGGGGCCTCGCCTGGAATGTCGCTCCAGTACACGCCGGCCTCCTGGAGTGAAATCACTTGTTCCATGCGAAATTTTATCCAGCGCGCACACACACTCTCCAGAGATCAGAAGCGGAGCCAGTAACAGACCAGTGTTGTGGTTTGGATACATTAGAAATGAAGGCACCGGTGTTACGTCAGTCCTACTCTGGCCTCCTTCGTTCCCGCTGTTATTTCACCAGTTTGACGAGTCTGAGAAGTTTCGCGCTGCAGTCTTCCTCAGTCTAACTGAAGTGTGCAGAAGTGCAAAGCAGTAACATAGCGTGGAAGACGAGTGCTCCATGTGTATACGTTTACCAGTCTAGAATGAAATTTTCGCTCTACAGCGGAGTGTGCGCTGATATGAAACTTCCTGGCAGATTAAAACTGTGTGCCGGACCGAGACTCGAACTCGGGACCTTTGCCTTTCGCGGGCAAGTGCTCTACCGACTGAGCTATCCAAGCACGACTCACGCCCCGCCCTCACATCTTTGCTTCTGCCAGTACCTCGTCTCCTACCTTCCAAATTTTACAGAAGCTCTCCTGCGAACCTAGCACAACTAGCACTCCTGAAAGAAAGGATATTGCGGAGACATGGCTTAGCCACAGCCTAGGGAATGTTTCTAGAATGAAATTTTCACTCTACAGCGGAGTGTGCGCTGATATGAAACTTCCTGTCAGATTAAAACTGTGTGCCGGACCGAGACTCGAACTCGGGACCTTTGCCTTTCGCGGGCAAGTGCTCTACCGACTGAGCAGTTTTAATCTGCCAGGAAGTTTCACATTTACCAGTCAGTTGTACAAATCAAAAATAACATTGGATCACTGCACAAACAGCTCTGTCCATGTCCATGCAACAAGAGAAAGATTCAACTTACATTTACCAAGAAAAATTAACATAAAACTCAAAACAGCATTTTCTGCCAAGGAATAAAACTGTACAATAAATTACGAATAGAGATTAAATAAATTGCAAAAATACACTTTTTTAAAAAGGCTGCTTGAAAGTACCTGTTGTGCAATACATTACATACATTGAACGATTACTTAGATAAAACAGAGTAGAGGTCTGTTGAAAAAATGTTATACAAATAAATAATAATAATAATGATTATAAAGCATCCAACATTCCACATAACACCTTCACTTTTTTTCCCTCTTCTTTCCTTTCTTGAAATACCTATCCCCAAACTATGCATAGCACAGTAACAACAGCTCTTCCACTATCTTAGTGCAACATCTCACTCGTTATGGAGGGATGCTGTCTCAGTTTTTCAGGATAGCAAATGGGATGTTGCGATACAGAAAATGGCCCAGAGATCACCAGTGCGTGTGCGTAGTGAGTGAAGTGTTACGAAACAATGTGTGTATAGTGTGCGCACTGACTGATTGTGAGATTTGAGTGAACAGTGTGCACTACATTATTTGATTAGTTATTTGTAAGAAAAGTATCCAGGAGTAAATTTAATGATTGTCTCTAACTAGAATTCTGTAAATGTATATGTATACGAATTAGCTTATTTTAAATTGAGCTAAACTTGTAAATACTTCGACATATCCTATATCCTTGTAAAAAGAGATCTACGGATAAATAAAGCTACTACTACTACTACGATCTTGCTGCTCTTGTGTGGGTCGAAATCACCCACTCTAGGGATCAGATGGCCTCAAGACAAACTTTTTGTTGTGGGACTGTGGAGGATGTAAGACGACAGTTAAGTAATGCAGTGTATGTTATTGCTCATTAGCTCCATAAGAGGAAGAGCAGTATATGGAAAAAGTTCAAAGCTATACTACGCTTGAGAAGGATAAATACAGTATTCGTTCACTGTAAACAAAACAGTGTTCTTATTTAATAAAGTTTTCAGTAGTTTTCTAAATAAATTTTTTACAAACGTGTCCCAGCAGGAAGAGTGGGGATACGACAAGAACGATCATTTGAACCAAAAAAAGTCACACAGACGTATCTCCTATTGCGAATGGTTTCCGAGACAGAACACATTTAATATGCATTGTTAAGAGGGTTGGAACTTTAATAGTGGCAACTATTTATTTACAGCTCGTACAATACGTCTTTCAAAGTTTTACTGACCTTCAAAGTAGTCACCAGCATTGTGTACAACCCGCTGCCAGCGTTGTGGAAGTTGTAGGATACTCCTAGCAGTGTCTCGCGTCCGTCGGCCATCGTAATTTAACATATTATTTACTACACAAATTGATTGCTAATGGTGATTGTTGCCAACTTACGAGGTGGGCCTTAATCAAAATGATATTTTATTCAATTTGGATTTACAATTAAATGCTTTTGTCAAGTCGTCTCTCTTTTAACAATACTAATCTTCAGTGGAAATTATTTCTTACGTAAATCACTGTAAGACTCGCTGAATCTTAACACATGAGTTGAACAATGGATTAAGTTTTTCATATTAATTCCCTCTGCTAGTCAGTTCACTTTAAAGTAAAAATTTTTTGTCATTTATTACAATTGCGGCCCACACAGACGCGAGAGTATTTCTTCTTACCTCCGTTAACCATTGCATTGTAGTCGGAGACCTGACTCTGGCTCTCGGCTGTTGTACTGAAAATAAGAATCTTAAAGCTACGTATTTTCTGCAGCGTCGGGCGGCTGTGGAGAAAAATGTGTAGAATGTTAACAGCGGACGAGTTTTCCGCTTCCGCTAATTTTTATAAGTTAATATCGTCACGTAATGGCGTCGTTGGATGCATCGGCAGCTGCGATTGTTGCACTGTAAATTACTCGAATGCAGGTTAATTCAAAGGAAGGCGGACATGAAGTCGGGATCACCTCTTACAAATTAAAAGTCAACAATAATATTAAATCAATATATTACCTGCTTAATTAGTACAAACACGCTTACATTTGCCAGCACTCGCAAGATGTCCGTCTACACGCAGCCAAGACAAGAGAAGATGTGAAGACGACTAAAAAAATTAACAAAAGAGCGCATCTTGTCTCTCTTTAGATCATTCTGTTTCGAGTGCATTTTTATATTTCTCTGCCCTCGAAACTTACACAGAGAATTTATTATAATATGGATACATGAGAAAAAAACATGTTCGCCTGAGCCGCTAGTGTCGACTTATTATTCAATTTTTAAATGTCTATTCTTTATATGTACTGTTTTTAAGTCTTTTCTTAGTGTTTCACTGGGTACGGTGCCAGTTGTGTTGATAGTTCGACCGACGCAGTCTATTGCCCAACGAATTTGTAGCAGTTCTGAAGCGAATACCGTCAAATGTTTCCTTCTGCTTAGAAATCGAGATGAACTTACGAGGGCTTAAGTCAGGGGAGTGCAGTAGGTGGTATAGCACTTAGCAGCCCCATCAGTCAAACAAATCAGTAACAGCTTGCACTGTACGTGTTTGAGCATTGTCCTGCAAAATGATGGTCAGGCCCTGCAGAAAGTGTCATCACTTCTGTCTCTAAGCTGGCCTCAGGTTGTGTTCCAAAAATGAACAGCGTAGAGTCGGAAGTGATGACACTCTCTGCAGCACCTGACCATCATTTTGCAGGACAGCTCTCAAGCACGTACAGTGCAAGCTGTTACTGATTTGTTTGATTGATGGGGTTGTTAAGTGCTACACCACCTACTGCACTCCCCTGTCTTAAGCCTTCGTTAAGTTCAACTCGATTTCTAAACTGAAGGAAACACTTCATACCATTCGCTTCAGAACTGCTACAAATTCGTCGAGCAATAGACCGCGCCGCTCGAAATGTCAACTCAACTGGCACTGCTAAGAGTATTCTACAACTTTCACATCGCTGGCAATGGGTTATACACAATGCTGGTGACTACTCTGAAGGTCAGTAAAACTTTGAAACACGTATCTATTTTGTACGAGCTGTAAATAAATAGTTGCTACTATTACAGTTACAACCCTCGTATTTATTTTCTGTATTATCCAACACACTGCCAGCTGTACACATGTTCATAAGTGTAAACAGTTGGTAAACATTACAAGATGTGTTTTACAAAAAAACAGTTGAAAAATACATGTTTTTAGCATTGATACACATAGAAATTACCGTGTACTGGTGGTAGGACTACGCTGCACCATTTCACGTATGCACTGCTGTTTCGGTATAAGTTGCTCTCCTAAACATTCGTAAGAAAAATCACTCAATGTGCTGAAAACTCTGATAAACATTGTACGATCAGGAATACAACCTACCGGAAAGCGCCGACGGGGCCGTAAACGTACACCACACCTAGGTATTCTTCGTTACTGTAGATGTGTGGCACTTCACCTATCACGTGTGGAAACAAAGTTGATCAGAACTTCTCTCTTATACACTCTAAATCCCTCGCACTATTTCACTCACATTAGACAATGGACATCTGCCCGCTCAACCGTCTAGTATAATGATAGAAAGACGGGCAAAGAGATTGAAAGCAACGAGGTAGGTTAGGCTGGAACAAAACGTCAGAGGGACTGGGTCGCTAAGAAAAGTACGTGGCCGCCACAAGCCCAAACAGAAATGTACATTAAACGTGTTCTATCTCGGAAACCATACAGAATATGATGTACATCAACACTAAAATCTTTCCTTGAAATGACGGTTCCCGTCATATCGCTGAATAACGACCGTTAGTCCTGGAATACCGTGTATGGGGCTGTAACGACAGTCTACCGACTTAAAATTCGCAAATAGAATTGATACGGTTCCGTGATCCATTCTTGTGGATGTTAAGACAACCTGATTTTTTTTTAACAATCGTATTGTATTGACCAACTAGGAACACGTTAACAACTTCAGTTCCTCTTCTTCCTTTGTAGTTGTTTCCTATTTTTCCAGTTTTCCCTCATTTTCTCCCCATGAAGTCTCTTCCTTTCTTCTGTCCATGTCGTTCCAGATTTTTTATTTCTTCTGCTTTGAAAGCCTTCCAAATTTAGTATTTTGTTTCTAAAACGGTTTCTTTCTGCTATTTCTGATTCTTTGATGTTGTTTCTTTCAAGATCTTTTCTTACTTCTGTAATCCATGCTACTGACGATTTCTTCTTCCAGAAATATAGGAGTATTTGTTTTGTTAGTCTATTTGCATCCATTCGGTAGAGATGTCCAAAAAAGGTTAATCTTCGTTTGGCCATTACTTCAGATATTTTCTCTATATTTTTGTAGATTTCCTCATTACTTTTTATTTTCCAACCATTTGCAGTTTTCATTGCACCCACTATTTTTCTAATAATCCTTCTTTCCAATACCTCTAGTTTGTCCATCTTATAGTTCATCGTTAGGTATTCAGATCGACATAAGCATTCTGGTCGTACCACTGTGGTGTAGTGTTTTAGTTTTGTTTTTCTAGATATACATTTTCTAGATATACATTTCTTGTTGTAAATATTTTTGGTCAAACCATATGCGTTTTCCATTTTGTTAATTCTTACATCTATTTCAGATTTTTCTAGTCCATTCTGTTGTACAGTTTCTCCAAGATATTTAAATTTACTTACTCGCTCTATTTTACTTATTTGTGTTTCTATGTATTTTGGTGCATTTTTTATATTTGTCATGAATTTTGTTTTTTCAGCTGAAATTTTGAGACCAGTTCTGTTTGCTAATTTTTCCAGAATGTTTATTTTAGTAACTGCTTCTGTCAGGTTTTCTGAAAGTATTGCGAAATCATCCGCAAAAGCCAAGCAGTTTACCGTAATTCAATTTGTTTTTCTTCCCAGAGTTATTGGTCCAATTTTGTGATTTTTTAGCTCCGAATTCAAGATCCTTACAATTTTTTCTAGAACACAGTTAAACAGTAAAGGTGATAAACCATCACCTGTTATATTTCTTTAACTTTTCTTTTACGTTTCATATGATATGTTAGCTTCTGATATCAACGTCACTGAATCCGTTTCTTCTCTTAAATTCTTCGAAACTTCTCCGAAATCTCATCCGTTCTAGTTCACTATCACTGATTCACTTCCATATAAAACGTCATATACATTTTTAGCCTAATTACGTTTTTTTTGGGAGTTTTATCATTCATATACATGGTCCAGTGACCACCGCCTATCTCGGACGTCAACGTGAAATAACCATTGAAAGACGGTCGGTGGCAGCACTAGCAGTGGAGGGCATACAAAATGTGTCAGGGGGACGCGTTAAACAATGCGGTCGTCGTCGTAATACGGAAACAGAGCGATTTATCTAGCGTCAAGATCGGTATGATCATTGACTTTCAGGCCGAAACCGCCAAGTTTGTAAACCGTTCGCGTGCCACGGTGGTTGCAGTAAACCATGCATGGCAAAATGGCGCAATACAGAGCTGGAGCCAAGGCAAATGTGGCGCATCACGGGCCGTAGATGACATGCGTGAACAACGGCTGGGGAGGCGCGTACAAGCGAGCAGACATGCAACGTTGAGCAAGTGACCGACCAGATGAATTATAATGTCATGTTCATTTAGTTAATAGCGTGTATCATACTGAAGTATGACCGAAACGTTCAACCTTGATCTGCCTCAACTGATAGATTAGTTTCTCGGTCCCGATGCTAATTGCTGATCCAGATTATAATTTCACATCACATCTATGGCATTACTGAAGTTATTTGCCACTTCTCTGACATCTGTGAACTATAAACCGACCTCGGGGAAGATCAGTTTGGATTCCGTAGAAATGTTGGAACACATGAGGCAATAGTGACCTTACGACTTATCTCAGAAGATAAAGGAAGGCAAACCTACGATTCTAGCATTTGTAGACTTAGAGAAAGCTTTTGATAATGTTGACTGGAATACTCTCTTTCAAATTCTGAAGGTGGCAGGTGTAAAATACAGGGAGCGAAAGGCTATTTACAATTTGTACAGAAACCAGATGCCAGATATAAGAGTCGAGGGGCATGAAAGGGAAGCAGCGATTGGGAAGGGAGTGAGACAGGTTTGTAGCATCTCCCCGATTTTATTCAATCTGTATATTGAGCAAGCAGTAAAGGAAACAAAAGAAAAATTCGGAGTAGGAATTAAAATCCATGGAGAAGAAATAAAAACTCTGAGGTTCGCCGATGACATTGTAATTCTGTCAGAGACAGCAAAGGACCTGGAAGAGCAGCTGAACGGAATGGATAGTGTCTTGAAAGGAGGATATAAGATGAACATCAACAAAAGCAAAACGAGGATAATGGATTGTAGTTAACTCGGGTGATGCTGAGGGAATTAGATTATGAAATGAGACACTTAAAGTTGAGTTTTGCTATTTGGGGAGCAAAATAACTGATGATGGTCGAGGTAGAGAGGATATAAAATGTATACTGGCAATGGCAAGGAAAGCGTTTCTTAAGAAGAGAAATTTGTTAACATCGAGTATAGATTTAAATGTCAGCAGGTCGTTTCTGAAAGTATTTGTGTGAAGTGTAGCCATGTATCGAAGTGAAACATGGACGATAAATAGCTTAGACAAGAAGCGAATAGAAGCTTTCGAAATGTGGTGCTACTGAAGGATTCTGAAGATTAGATGGGTAGACCACATAACTAATGAGGAGATATTGAATATAATTCGGGAGTAGAGAAATATGTGGCAGAACTTGACTAGAAGAAGGTTGCTACGATATGTTCTGAGGCATGAAGGGATCACCAATTTAGTATTGGAAGGCAGCGTGGAGGGTAAAAATCGTATAGGGAGACCAAGAGATGATTACACTAAGCAGATTCAGAAGGATGTAGATTGCAGTAGGTACTGGGAGATGAAGAAGCTTGCACAGGATAGAGTAGCATGGACAGCTGCATCAAACCAGTCTCTGGACTGAAGACCACCACCACAACAACAACAACAACAATCAGCAAACAGCTAAAACAATTCAAATTATACTAGATCCATGTATCACATGTACCGTTTGAATTAAAAAGTATAAAACAATGAATACTCCTGAAGATTACAATTGATTATCAGTACAATCAACGGAATTATGTGAAAACCATTTCAACGACAGTATTTTCCAATAATCGAACTGATAAAGGAATTTCATGTCCAATTTAGTTGTGATCCACCATAAATAAATCATCTACTTGTAACGATCATTATTTTGCTGCTTTGTTATACAGATTCTAAGTGCTGCTGTGAGACAGTTGTTGATAAAACATTGTAATATTCCTCCTGAGCTATTCACGCCTAACCTCTGGTATATTGCTTGTTAAACTGTACTACAGTCTCGCGTCACATAAGCAAAAATAGTATTGCAGTAACAGGTAATGTAAGCACCAATAGTTAACTTCCTTTAAAAACAGTAATTGGTACAAATTACCTAATTAGGCTGGCGATCGTTCTCTTTACGTAGTCACAGTTCATTTTGTTACTCACAGAACCTTGGTTCGATTCCCGTTTCTTCTGCTAATGCTTCCTTCCAATCGTTAGAGAAACGATAATAGTCAGATACGTTAACCATTTTACAAACGATCAGGGTCAAATTAAAATCATTTCAGAGGAGTAACATTATCGGTGTATTTCTAAATCGATAGTAGTCGGTAGTGTTAGAGGGTGACAATCTTTCCTTTTTGTCCAGTGTAATTATTTTATTCATGAAAACCTATCTGTAGGTCATTTTCTTTCCTTGTTATTAGTGTAAAGCCCCAGCATCAATAACACAGACATATAATTCAGTTACATCCCAGCGTGTAGTCAAAAACTCCAGCTGCAGTCAGCATCTGCAATGCGGATATCAAATTACACTATCTATTCGGGAACTACCAGGTTTCCACTTACAGCACGCATAAAAGACGTATTGGTGCTTCGGAAACAAAACTTCCATGCCTTTACTGGCGTCTTCTTTTAAACGTGTCGCTTATCGTGCGCCGTTAAGAGTGAAAGCCTGGGTCGTGGATCAAATCTGAGCAATGAGGCATCTTTTCTCTGTTGTTGAATAATGTTCTATAGTCTTGAGTGATTGTTCAGATGATCATAGGGGAGTACGTAAACCTCATATTTTGCAACAAAAAGCTTTCAAACGTTGGGTGCTTCCATACACCTAAAGTTTAGGGCACCATTCGGAGATAGCACAGAAGATCGACCGCAGTGAAGAAACGTGTGCTGTGGGCGTTAACGCGTGAAATCTCTAACGAGGTGTGTGGCCATAAACAACGCGACTTTCTCCCTGTTTGGTGTCACCGATACATATCATATAACTGATACTTTTCCTGCACTAAATTTACTAATATGTTTTCCTCTTTGTTGCAATACAAGTGTCAATAACGCCCTTGTTTAAACCCGTTAATTATCTTCGGTACTAAATTATTTTGATATTGCGTCATCCGACAAATAATATTACCTCTGATCATCAGAGTTGTAAAAGCGGTTACCCAACATATTTTACTGCATGCGTGTCGCCTTCTGCATGTGGCAATATACACTGGCAGGAAAAAAAAAACCCTGAGAAGTCTTAGATTTTTCCCACGACGACATATACCACCTTGGGGATAGTAGATGTACTGATAACGGTTTCAACGTCACCCGCCAAAAGGTAGCATAGTGGCATAGCTAAAACAGCGCCGTCTGTGTTTTCCCCTTACGAGAGAATGTTCATAGCCAGAAGGCTCGGTGTGGGGCGTAACCCAAGGATCGGTTCTTCCCCTTATACTATTCATCCTCTATATCAGTGATATGCCCTTCCTTCCACAAGTGGTCCTCGCCAGCCGGCCGAAGTGGCCGAGCGGTTCTAAGCGCTACAGTCTCGAACTGCGCGACCGCTACGGTCGCAGGTTCGAACCCTGCCTCGGGCATGGATGTGTGTGATGTCCTTAGGTTAGTTAGGTTTAAGTAGTTCTAAGTTCTATGGGACTGATGACCTTAGAAGTTAAGCCCCATAGTGCTCAGAGTCATTTGAGCCATTTTGGTCCTCGCCCAGTTTGCAGACCGGCACGCGATTCTCACCAGCAGCCGCAAAGTCAACGCCACAGTCGTGCGTCTTCGACAACAACTGAAATTGGTGGGACGTTGGACAGCATCCAGCTAGTTAACTCTGAATGCAGCCAAAACAGAAGTTATTATGTTCAAATCCAGCCGACCAGAGCTCAGGTATTTTACTGAAGTCATAAAATACAAAACTTCGGTGTAATACTCAGGTTAAATACTGAGATATATGTAGATAGTAACTGTTCTCGAAAGAATAGATACCATTCATGACCGTGCAGCTTCTCTAGAATAAATGATAATCAATTGAAACCCTCAGTAGCCGACAGGTGTTGTTGATATACCTGGATAGAGACAGCTGAAAATGTTTGCCGCGACCGGGACTCGAACCCGGGGTCTCCTTCTTACATGGCAGACGCTCTATACATATGAGACACCGAGGACACAGATTAATAGCGCGACTTCAGGGACTTATCTCTTGCACGTTGCCCGTGAGACCCACATTCCCAACTGTCCACAATCTACGTAAATAATGTAACAGATGGATAAAGCGCCTGCCATGTAAGCAGGAGATTCCGGGTTCGAGTCCCGGTTAAGGGGCTCGACGTCGGCGCCGATTCCAGATTATCTGCATCCGTTGAAGTTATCAAAAGGGAACCCCGGCGTTGTTTCGGGTGCGGCAGTGCGGCTCATTTGGTACGCTCTTGTGTTCAGCCTCGTGCTCCTAGGGCCAATAGTTGACGCTAGGTTGGCCCGCGAACTCGAGTTCCAACTTTTAGGCCTTGGCGTACTCGGATGGGTGCTGCCTCATCACCCCTTCGCCTTACCTTTGTTCTTGGATAGGTGGCGAGCCCCTTTGTGCTCTCTTGGATTCTGGTAGTTCCTTTCGTTATTAAGTTTTGAGTGGTTTTTGGAATTTGGGCATCTTACGAAACTTCGTTCGGTCCCTTCGCCGGTAAAGAGATGTCGGGTAGCCAATGGCCAGGTGTTACCTCTGCAGGGTTGGGTCCGGGGGAGTATATCGGTCGGTGATTTTTCCTGGCCTATGTCTTTAGCCTGGGTTAAGGGACTGCCTGTTAGTCTAATTTTGGGGTGTCATTTCATCAGTAAAACCGGGTTGATCTTGGATTATTACGGACACACCTTTTCCTTTAAGTATACTCCTAGCGAGAAGTTTGGCCTTTGTGAGTGCACCAAACCTAGTGTATGGCATACTGCCGGAGCCTTGGCCGTTGAGGTCGCAGCTAATGAATTCGATTTGGTCCATCTCTTGTCCCATCAGGCTTCTCAGTTGCGCGATTTGTTGCACAGTTTTCCCCAACTCCTTAATAATAACCTGGTTGTTACTAGCGTTCTCGAATATCATGTCCGTCTGTCCGATGATATTCCGGTTAGGCAATCTCCATACCGCCCGCCTCTCACCCCCGAAGGTGAAGATATTCAAGACTAAGATATCTCAGATGCTCCAACAAGGAGTGATTAGGCCCTCTACTTCTGCTTATGCTTCCCCAATATTTCAGGTACCTAAAGATCAGGGGCGTGATTTCAGACCTGTGGTTGACTACCGCCGTTTTAACGCCAAGGTTGTACTTGAATCAGTACATCTGCCGGATCTGCATAACTCTTTTACTTGGTTTGCCGGAGCTAACTGGTTTATGGTCCTTGATTTGAATCAGGCCTATTATCAGATTCCTTTGGCTGAGGAATGTAAACATGTCACTGCGTTTTGTACTGACTGGAACTTGTTCGAGTTTAACAGAATTCCTTTTGGGCTAGCTACCGGTGGTGCTTACAAGTTTGTTGGATAATGTCCTTGGTCACTTAAAGTTAGTCTGTGTCTATAATTATTTGGACGACTTGGTTATCTATAGTAGCTCGTTTGAGGATCATTTGAAGCATATCCAACAACTTCTGTTGAAATTACAGCAAGCCGGTCTAACTGTTAAGCCTAGTAAAATCACGCTAGCTAAGCAGGAGGTATCTTTATTAGGCCATATAGTGTCGGGTCAAAGTATTCGCATTGACCAAGACCGATCTAACGCCTTGCGGACATTGCCTCCCGCTACTGATAAACGGGAAATTGCTAAATTTATAGGCATGGCAAATTACTTTAGGCTTTTTGTTCCCAATTTTGCTCAGTTGGCGGCACCCTAAAATCAGTTACGCCTAAAGGGCGTGCGTTTTGAATGGGGACCTGCCCAGGAGGCTGCCTTTGAGCATATCAAGACAGCGATAGCCAACCCGCCGGTTCTTGGGGTACCCGATTTTAGTAAAAGGTTTATTGTTCAAACTGACGCTTCTAATGCGGGTATTTCAGCTCTTCTCCTCCAGGAGTTTGAGGGGCAGAGACAGCCATTAGCCTACGCGTCTCGTCGGTTAACTGTTGCCGAGCTTCAGTACTCTGTCTACGAGTGTGAGGCCTGTTTTATTTGCCTTAGAGAAGTGCCACTTCTGTCTTCAACATCGGCTTTTCCAATTGGAAACCGACAATCAAGCTTTGAGCTGGTGTTGGCTAGGCTGCCTAAAACTGCCTGTATTGCTAAGTGGGCAGTAGGTATTTCGGCATTTCAGTTTGTAGTCAAACATGTGAAGGGCTCTGAAAATGTCCTTGCGGATGTCCTCAGCCGGATGTTCACCGAAGCTACATCTAGTGAGAGAATCCAGCAGGTACAGGGCGACAACCTTAATTATATGGTGTTGGGTGAAATTCCCCTTTTGTTCGTAGACGTTGCTCAGCATCACTATGAGGACCCTGTTTGGGTCGGTATTAGGCAACGTGTGTTGGCAGGAGAGCTGTCGGATAAGTATGTTGTTCAGAGGGGTGTTCCTTGCAGGAAGGTGGGCAATGCTAAGCAGTCTAAAAACTGTTTGCCTGCAACATTGGTGCGTCCGGTCTTTCGTCATTTTCATGATTCGTTGGTGGGTGGCCTTTTAGGGACTCTCCAAAAAATCAAGGACCATTTAACTTGGCCCTCCATGGACCGGGATGTGAGACAAATGATATCCCTCCCGATGCTGCTTGTGTAATGTAGCCAAACCCAGGAATTCTCTTCAACAAGGTTGGTTGAGTTCTGAACGAGAGCCCTTTCCTATGCACAAGCTCCATATTCATTATTTGGGGCCTTTAGATCGTACTAGAAGGGGGCATCGATATGTACTAGTTGTGATTGATGCGTTCCCCACATTTAATTGGCTCCTTCTCAGCCGTAACGTTACCGCTGCCACCACTGTTAATCATTTAACTAGTGTCTTCAGTGTTTTTGGACCACCCAAGCGGTTAGTTAGCGATAACGCTCCTGCCTTTCTTTCGGCCCCTTTCAAGGCATTCTGTTTTCAGAACGGTGTCAAGCATGTCACCACCACCCCGTATTCTCCCCAAGGGTTCTTGCGGAGAGAGTTAATCGGAATCTTAAGTCTGCTTTGATTAGTTATCATCAGAAAACCCCAGTAAATGGGAATTCAGTCTTCCCTGGCTTAGTATTGCCTTTAATACCGCCAGTCTTGAAGCCTTCCGAGCTACGCCTGCATCTTTGATCTTTTCCTATCCTGTTAAGGGGAGCCGGAGGTGGTCAAATCCAAAAAATTACGATTTTTGTTTTGCTACCGAAAATTAATTGGAACATTCCTCTTTAATGTAAACTTTGAATTATTGTTCTTCTCGCCCTGGAAGTGGAGATATTACCATTTTCCTCCACGCCTGCAGAGGAAATGGGCGGCCGCTGAATGCATCTAACACCCTCTCGTGACTTCCTGGCGAACTGCTTGGGATTTTCTCGGCCTGTTACGCATACAGCGCCTTATGTTACGCATACAGCGAGTGTGCAAGATTTGGCTACATTGTTTTCTGTGACAAATATTACCCGTATTTCCTTACAGCTTACTCCTATTTTCCTCAGAATTTCGAACATCTTGCTCCATTTAATATTGTCGTACACTTTTGTTCTGGTTACGATGCCACGTTTTAGTAACCGTGTATATAAGAAGAGGAAGAACGTAGGGAAAAGAAAATTAACACTAATACCAAGTTGCGACACTACAATGAATAAGAGCGCGGAACATCGTCTTTTCGCTGTTTACCGTTTCGAATTAGTTCAGTGTTGCGCCTGTAGTTGGTAGTATTATACTTCCTGTGTAAAGCGGGTAATAATGCAGTATGTACAAGAATCAGGAGGGAACAATAAAACCAATTTTTCATGACTTGGGACAGCCAGAATTATTACACAAATGTCTACACGGAAAGACGCAGAATCCAAATGAGAGCGTAAACAATTTGATTTGGAAAGTGATTCCTAAAACGGTGTTTGTAAGCATAAAAACAATGCACTTTGGCATTTATGATGCAATAGCAACCTACAACCAAGGGAACAGTGTGAAGTTCTGAAGGCATTAGGATTTACAGCTGGGGTGAACACTGTACGAGCACTAAGAAATATTGACAGAGAAAGGACAAGAGGAGCAGAAAGAAGAGAAAGGCATATGAAGTGTGATGGAACAACAGGCCAGAAAAGAAGACAGAAGAGGAAGCTTTTGGAGGATGAAGAAGAAGACCCTGATAATCCATCCTATAGTGCAGGAAAATATTGAGAAACTTTGATAGCCATTTCCCGTAAATTAGAATTTTTCGAATATAAGGAACATTTTCTCAAAATCCACTCAAGCTAGAGAGATGAAATTTTTATACAGCACTCCTAGTGGTCAAACTTACATTGTAACACAGCCATTTGGCAATATGTTCAGTAGTTTCATTTCAGTTTAATTATAAAGCAATCATTTGAAAAAAAATTGGGTCGTTAATAAAAAAAATTATTGGAAGGAAACTAGAAAAGATATTCCAAAATCCCTCTGTCATAACTGCAATACTAAACCACTCTACATGTAAAAAAAAATTCAAATTTTTCTATTTGGTAGTTTATTCATAAATGTTCCTCAAACTTAGTGATTTTAACATGGGCAGCATAGGCACCTCCGGCTCCCCGTAACTCCCCTCTTTTGAAATTGTGGGGAATTCTAGATCTTATTCCAGCCGATATTAATCGGCGTGTTATCAAGGAAAACTGGAACCCGGCCAGGCGTAATATACTCAGAGCCCATAATAAGCAAGTGGAGCATTATAATCGTAGTCGGGAAACCTTTAAGGACAAGCCGGGGGACCAAATTTATGTCCGCAATTTCCAGGGGAAGCAGGTGCGCGGTGGAAATCTTAGTAAATTTACTCCTCGTATTTTGGGGCCTTGCACTACAATGCGTATATTGGACCCGGTAAATCTGTTGGTCAAGGAGAACAGCTCAGGTAAGCAATATCGGGTTCACCTTAGCCAAGTTCAAGTAGCTCAGGGTTTGGATTACCCCCTCGCTGGGTTAAGTGTGAGGGGGCAGGTTGAGCCGTGCTGGTCCGGGCTTATGCGTTGGTTTAAATCTTGGCTGTTGCTCTGCGTTTGGTTTCCCGCGGTCATTGCGGCTATGCTGTGGTTCTTCCTCTTTCTACGTGTGGCAGCAGCGGTGTGTATCAATATTCGCACCTTGTACTATCTTTGGTCTGGTGCTTATAGTTTCTGGCTAGCCGGTGTGCGGCAGTCGGTCGGTTGATGTGGATCGGCCAGGAAATCTACACACGGCGCAGTGGGCCGGGCCTGCTGGCGGTCTCTACGCAGTGTCGGAGTGTGTGGGAGCTGTTCCGATTGCTACTAGGACATCAAAGTTGAGTGGTGATTGAATTACCGAAGCCAGTCTGTTTACATTGTACCTTTGGTTTCCATGGTTGGCTGTTGGGGGTATTCCCGTGAGCAACAGCGAGTGTACGAGTTGGCGGAAGTTTGGCCACCATCCGATGGAGCTTAACTGTATTTTGGTTATTTGGAGTCCAAGTGCACCAGCGGAATTTTCCGCATTGTGGCCGTTAGCGTTCCGGTTACCTGCCCTGGCCGCTGACGTAAAATTCAGGCAGAGCCCTTTCCTCACCGTGTTGCCGCTGTCCAACACGTGTGTGTAGTTTTGACAGTTTATGCATACTTGGTTGTGGGCGGCTACGCCTTTTACACTTTGCCTTTGGAGTTCCTTGTGTATTGGCCGGGTGGAAAGCAAGTCGTCTTGTCGGTGGGTCGGTTGACTGTCTCTTGATTGGGTTGCCGGCGGATCGGATATAGTTGGGCCGACTAGCTGTCTCCCCTAAGCGAAAGTTAATATTTCAAGTGCAGACCGATCCCCGGAAACTTCTGAGCGCCACTGGCTGTACTGCCTTTTCTTATTGGTACTTGATTGTATATTTTTATGGCTCATAGCTGATGGTTTGAATTTGTGTGCTTTTAGTTGTGTTTTAAATAATAGGCCTTCAGCCGTTTTAAAATTGAAATTTCCTCACTTGTCAAGTCTTGCATTGTTTGGGCATTCACCCTCATTAATTTATTTTTCTTCTGGCTAAAGATTTGGACCTTCTGCCTTTTGAAAATTTGTTGTAGTTTTGTTTTACAATCATGGGCCTTTAGCCGTCTTAAAATTTAAATTCCTTGCTTGCTAAATCTTGGAATATTTTGGGCCTTTAGCCTCATTTAAAAAAAAAGTATTTAAGGCTAAAGCCTTGGACTTTGTGCCTTATAAAAATTTATTGTAGTTGTGTTTCAAATCATTGGCCTTCAGCCATTTTAAAAATTAAAGAGGTTGTGCAGTTAAGCCATAAGATTGTGTGACATATTCAGTCGATAGTTAAGCTCGGAAATTTGAGCTGTAATGTTTGGGCAACTAAATAAAGTTATATGTGTAACTGACAGTCGCTCATTTTTGGCCCCTTTCCACAGTTCCAACTACCTGTTCTGTCCTGCGGATTTAACCAGGCGTTTCAATAGTCAGCACCTCACTGAGTTTGAATGAGGGCGTGTAATAGGGCTACGAGAAGCTGGATGTTCCTTCCGCGATACTGCAGATAAATAAAAAAAAAAAAAAAACATGATTGCCTGCACGAGAGTCTCGGTTGCTGACCCGGGCTCAGGACGTGGCACTACCGAGATTGAAGACCGTCATGTTTGCCGTATCGTACTGCATCTGCAGCAGCAATCTCAACAGTAGTTGGCACCACTGTCACACAACGAAATGCTACAAATCGATTACTTCAACGACAGGTCTGAGACAGACACCCTGTAGCGTGCATTCCACTGACCTCAAACCACCACCACCACCTGTGACTTAAGCAGTATCAAGCGAGAGGTCATTGGGGAGCAGTGTGGAGGTCTGTTGTGTTTTCTGATGAAAGCTGGTTGTGACTCGGTGCCACTGATGGCCGAGTGTTGGTTAGAACGAGGCTAGTTGAGGGCGTGCAACCAACCTGTCTTAAGTGCTAGACACATTGGACCTGGTCTGGGGTGTGATTTCGTATGACAAGAGGTGCACTCTTGTTGCTATCCCATGACTGACAGGTGATTCGACCTGTTGGCTGCCATTCATGAACAGCATTCCAAGGGGTGTTTTACAACCGGATAACGCTCGCCCACATACCAGTGTTGTAATCCAGCATGCTCTACAGAGACTCGACATGTTGCCTTGCCCTGCTCGACGCCAGATCTGTCTCCATGCGAGCTCCTATGGGACATCATCAGACGAAACTCCAGCCTTATCCACGGACAGCAGTAACAGTCCCTGTATTGACCGAACAAGTGCGAGAGGCGTGGAGCTCCATCCAACAAACTGACACCAGGCACCTGTACAACGCAATTTGCATGTTTCCATTCAACATTCTGGTGGTTACACCTGTTATTAATGTGCCAATTCAAATTTTCAATGACTTATCTTGCACTTACCTGTGATCTTGGAACGTTAGTCAAATATGTTACCTAGAGAAATGTACTCCCGAAATTTCATTACACTGCGTTACTTATTTTTTCTTGTTGCCATTTTTTCCGCCATTGTAACTATAGCTTTGGCTAATATTTCGTATGATGAAGTTACGATTTCACTGCTGACTTCATTGAAATCCAAAGGCTTGTTTACCATCATCCTGGCCTTTCTTCTTACCAGTGTTTTCCATATGTTTCTTTCCTCGTTCTGTGGACAAACCTCTCATTCCCTATCAGACTACCTAATGTGCAGCATCCTTCTACAGCACCACATATCAAACGCTTCGATTCTTTTCTTTTCCGGTATTCCCACGGTCCATGTTTCACAACGATACGAGATTGTGTTCCACATGTACATTCTCAGAAATTTGTTTCTCAAGTTAAGGCTTATTTTTTATACTAATGCCCCCTTTGCCTGTGCCCTGTGCTCGTCTGCTTTCAGTGTTCTCCTTGCTTTGATCTTAATGTGTTATTTTGGTTCCAAGGTATCAGAATTCTTTAACTTCTTTTACTTCATCGTCACGAATTTTGCAGGTAAGTACATTTGTAATCTCATTCCCGCTACTCTTCAACGCTTTCATCCTTCATCAGTTTATTTCAGGGTGTGATCATTAGACGTTTCATTCTATTCTACAGATTCTTCACTTCCACTGAGGGCAGGAATATCGGCAGTGAACCTTCATGTAATGTAACATGAAAATTTTATAGCCTCTGCCATAAGGTGATGGCAGCATAAGACTATTGAGGCCGTTCATCTTGGAAAAATAAAAGTGTTTACACTGCAGTCCCGGCTTACGACATGTTGTCTTCACTTCCAGCCATACAGATCGCCCACAAGTACAGCATATGCACTTTTAATATCCTTTCATCCTGAATTTTAATCACACTCTTGAACCTTTTTTTTCTTTCTGTCATTATTTCTTAGACGTGTAGACTGCATCCGTGCCTCATACCCCTCCCCCTTTCTAATCCGAACACTTCTGTTCGTGGTCTTGCATTCTTATTGTCCCTTCTTGGTTCCTGTATGTACTGAATATTACTATTGTTCCCTGTAGATGACTCTTAATTTTCTTAGAATTTCGACCATACTGCAACATTTTACGTTGGCGAAGGCTTTTTCTAAATTGACAAATCCTGTGCACGTATATTGATTTTAATAAACGTGTCTTGATTTTTACTACGTGTTGCTTCTGTAATCAGGTAACCTTCTCATAACCTAAATTAACTGTCCTCTAAAACAATCTCAGTTCCTTTTCTATTCTTCTCTATACTCTTTCAGCAATTTGGATGCATGAGCTGTCATAGGCTGATTCTGGACAGTTCTCGCACTTACCTGCTCTTTCTGCCTTCGGGGTGGTGTGGATGACATTTTTCAAATGGCTTCATACCTATAGACTCTACGGAATAACTTGACTACTCGTTAGGTCGACACCTCCCACAATGATTTCAGAAATTCTGAAGAAATTTTATCTATCCTACCGTCTTACAGAGCGGTCTCGGGCGCTGCAGTTATGGACTGGGCGGCTGATCCTGGCGGAGGTTCCAGTCCTCCCTCGAGCATGGTTGTGTGTGTTTGTCCTTAGGATAATTTAGGTTAAGTAGTGTGTAAGCTTAGGGACTGATGACCTTAGCATTTAAGTCCCATAAGATTTCACACACATTTTTGAACCTTCCGTCTTATTTTCCTCGTGTCTTCTTAAGCACTGTTAAACTGTGACTCTAATACTGACATCCTATGTGTTCCTTATCCACTCTCATTAATTCGTCAGACACATCCTCGTCCACCTAGAGACGTTCCATGTACTCTTTGCACCTATCCACTCTCTCCTCCACGTTTAACAGTGGTATTTCCCGTGAAGTGTGAAAGTGGGATTTTTTGCTTCTAATCTCACCGAAGGTTGTTTTGACTATTCTGTATGCTGAATCAGACCTTTCGACGACCGTCTCTTGTTCCAGTTCTTCGCATTTTTTCTTAAATCATTTCGTCTTACCTATCAGACATGTCTTATTTATTCCATTTCTGGTTTTCGGAAGTACTATATATTTCCCTGTAACCATATATATATATATATATATATATATATATATATGTGTGTGTGTGTGTGTGTGTGTGTGTGTGCATTGGCGGAGCTGTCTTTTGTACTCAGGTCATTCATGAGGAAAACTTTCCGACGCAGTACACGAATTAACAGACTTTGAAAGCGGAATGGTAGTTGGAGCAAGACGCAGGGGCATTCCATTTCGGAAATCGTTAGGGAATTCAATATTCCGAGAATCACCCTGTCAAGAGTGTGCCGAGAAAACCAAATCTCACGATTTCTTCTCACTAAGGACAACGGAGTGGCCGAAGGCCTTCACATAAGGCGACATTGTACGTGAAATGCGCAGAAATTTGACATTTTCTGTTTTCTACTCCATAATGTACTTTTGTCTTTCCTGAACATTTTGGTATATAATACTTGAAAATCAGACAATTGTGAGACCTTCAACTAATATTTTGGATGTTGGCGTGTGACTGTGAAATTTCGCTGCTAGGCATATAGTGCCACAGTTGAGCAGTCATATCTTGGGAACTACAGAGTCTAGAAGGCTATGAATTGCTTTGTTTTGTGCCTACTGCTACGTGTCTGATGGCAAGACAATAAAATATGCTGGAAGACTAACGAACAAAGTAACCTATGAATTGGAGGAATATTATGGGAAGGTCATTAGAGATAACTGTGACAATTTAGAGAAGATGAAAAGAGCTGTGTGGAGCGTTTTCTTTCATCGAATATGAACCGATGAAAATCAGTGTTATACTTTGTGTCCACCTGCACCAAGCACTTGGCGTAAATTTGGGCTAGCTGAATTTTCTGACACCCTTCATGAATTGGCAGATAAACATTCTCTTCCTTTGGCAATAACGGATGCAATCAAACCTATTTACAGAGATCTGGCAAATACTGAGCGACTAAAGAAGTGTTTATATGGAAAGACCCAGAATGTGAATGAAGCCTTCAATGATGTTGTGTGGTGCCGTGTGCCTAAAAATGTATTTGTTGGGCTTATGACTTCACAGTTACCAGTGTCTGATGGTGTAATAACTTTTAATGGTGGGAACAATGAAAGACTTAAGGTTCTGGAGAAGTTAAGGGTAAGATTTGGAAAGAACACAGCTAAAGGACATGCGGGAACTGGATGAGCTACGTGTATGTGGAGCAGAGTTAGCTGCTCAGCAAATGACAAAAGAAGCAAGAAAGAAGAGGAGGCAAGCACTGGGGTGTTGTGCCACTGGAGAAGACACAGACTATGGGCCAGGGCAATTCTTGTGCGTAAAAGACACAGAAATGTAAATCTGTATTAGTTTTAAACCTCAATATCTCTGAACTACATTTTTTTTGCAATAAATGACCCGTTTTCTAAAAACGTACTGATGGTAGAGACATGAAATTTTCACAGCATGCCACGTGCGAGATTCAACACATATGGAACTAGAACAATTAAAACATCCTGTGTTGTTTTGTTTTTTATGTTCATTTATTTATTTAATTCTGTCAAAAAAGGAATGTTTGAAAAAAAAATAATATGCACCACAGTAGAATTTTAGTGTGGGTGTGAAATGTTACGGGACTTAACTGCTAAGGTCATTAGTCCCT
The DNA here is from genome assembly GCF_021461395.2 of Schistocerca americana. NCBI lineage: Eukaryota > Metazoa > Arthropoda > Insecta > Orthoptera > Acrididae > Schistocerca > Schistocerca americana. The sequence continues at coordinate 177,603,323 of NC_060127.1, read as the reverse complement.
AAGCTTACACACTGCTTAACCTAAATTATCCTAAGGACAAACACACAGACCCATGCTCGAGGGAGGACTGGAACCTCCGCCAGGATCAGCCGCACAGTCCATGACTGCAGCGCCTCAGACCGCTCGGCTAATCCCGCGCGGCGGGTAGAATTTTAGTAATAATTCTAGTTGAGTATATCTACAAAGGTGCTTTCAATAATTATGGAAAATTGTAAGTTGGTGTCTTAAAAAGTTTCCAAGATAATGGGCCACAAAATTCGATAATTTAACATACAACGCCCCCTTAACGACCGAAAGCAGCCACGATTACACAGAGCTGACAGTGTTATCAGACAAGCAACACGGTGTGGAATAACCGTAAAAATCAATGTGGGACGTACGACGAACGTATCCATTAGGACACTGTGGCGAAAATTGGCGTTAATGGGCTATGGCAGCAGACGACTCACACGACTGCGTTTGCTAACAGCGCCTCTCCTGGGCTCGCGACCATACCATTTCAACGCTAGACTTATGTGAAACCGTGGCCTGGTCAGATGAATCCCGATTTCAGTTGGTACCTATTCTTGAGTACTGCTCGAGCGTTTGGGATCCCTATCAGGTCGGATTGAGGGAGGACATAGAAGCAATTCAGAGGCGGGCTGCAAGGTTTGTTACTGGTAGGTTTGATCATCACGCGAGTGTTACGGAAATGCTTCAGGAACTCGGGTACGAATCTCCAGAGGAAAGGAGGCGTTCTTTTCGTGAATCGCTACTGAGGAAATTTAGAGAACCAGCATTTGAGGCTGACTGCAGTACAATTTTACTGCCGCCAACTTATATTTCGCGGAAAGACCACAAAGATAAGATAAGAGAGATTAGGGCTCGTACAGAGGCATATAGGCAGTCATTTTTCCCCCGTTCTGTTTGGGGGTGGAACAGGGAGAGAAGATGCTAGGTGTGGTACGAGGTACCCTCCGCCAAGCACCGTATGGTGGATTGTGGAGTATGTATGTAGATGTAGATCTAGATGTAGTTGGTAGGGTTGGAATATGGCGCAGACCCCACGAATCCATCGGCCCAAGTTGGCAACAAGGCAGTTTTCAAGCTGGTATTGGCTCGGCAATGGCGTGGGTTGTGTTTACATAGAATGGATTGGGTCTTCTGGTCTACTGAAATGGTTACGTTCGACTACTTGGAGACCATTCAGTCGATTTCTTGTCCCCAAATAAGATGGAATGTTTGTTGATGTTCATTCTGGACATTTCGAGGGACATTTATGTTACATGATCGTGATGTCAGTTCGTGGGCAAAAACCTGCAGCGGCAACACTTTCGCAATTATGAACGACAGTAGAGGTAACATACCTCAGAGAAATTACAAGGAAGGTCAGCATTGGCCGTAGTTTTGATGATTTATTAACAGCAAAATCGATTTTCGATCACATAATCACCATCTTCAAAGCTTTAGCGTAGAAATTAAAGCTCGTAGGCACTGGTGTCTAGTTATTAGCAGTGACAAAAGCTATGAGACAATGTGATCGTTTCATAGCGTCTGTTACTGCTAATAACTAGACACCAGTGCCTACGAGCTTTAATTTCTACGCTAAAGCTTTGAAGATGATCATTATGTGATCTAAAACCGATTTTGCTGTTAATAAATCATCAAAATTACGGCCAATGCTGACCTTCCTTCTAATTTTATTTATCATATGGTCGTTGTGCACACAGCTCTCTGTGGAGTCACCAATCAATACCTCAGAGGACTTCGAACGAGATGTTCAGTCCACGCCACGTCGAGTTGGTGCACTACATCGGCCAAAAGCAGGTCCGACACGATATTACGAGGTACCTCGCGACTTATGTCACCTCAGGTATTTGACCTTGCTCCGTTTTGCGTTGTCAGACGCTTTTCCCGCAACCAAAAAATCCTACGTCGGCGTTTGATCGTTTTCGAAAGCTTGCGAAGTTATGAAGCACGACGCCAGACCTGCCTTTCCGGTGGCCGTCAGCCAATAGAGAAGTAATAAAAATCTGTGACAGGTGGTGGGGGAAGGGAAGGACGCGACGTATTGGCTGGGCTGACGGGATTCCAGCACGCGCCCGGAAGGAAAGCTGTGATGGAGTGACTGGCAGCGGACTCCGCCCACACGCGGCATAAACATGCGTGCTGTGGGCGCGCGTGTGCCGTCATAGCGACATGACTGTCTCCTCTCCTCTCCACTCCTCTGCTCTCCTCTGTTCACGTGATGAGATGCGCGGGCGAGGATACGGCCAATTGGCCACGCTTTCGCTGCTGGGGACGGCACGAGCGGCTCCACGGAATACCTGCGGGTGCGTTACGGCGAGCAACTTCTTCCTCATGCATATGTGGCCCTCTCAACCAACACCGACTCAAAGGAAGGCCTCGGCGCTTCTGGGTGACGTCACGTCAGCTACGCACGGCGAACGCCAGGTCTGTTGCAGGCAGAAACGCCTGGGCGTGCTTATCACTATAAATCTCTTATTTTTCGACAAAATGTTCGGTATTGTTTTGGATTCTGCAGTTTTTTTAGATGGAAGATTTTCTTACTATCGTAGAGCTACAAATGAAGACCATAGTTCTGTATTACTGAATCCTGTCGAAACAAATTAATATGAGAAGACGCTTTGCCCCATTGCAAGCTTCGGAAATTTTACATTCAAGTTAGTATATTTACTTGATCCATTTTGCTATCGAAACTTACCCCAATCCCGTTACAATGAACTCGTTTCTTTTATTTATTTTCGTTTGACATCGTCACTGGAAATGTGAACTAATTTACATGTGCAAATGTCCAACTGTTGCCAGTCATTAGATTACAGTCGTTTTCAACGAAAGGAATTCTAATCAGCAAACAAAATAGCTTCATACATCGAAAATACTGCTGAGCTTAAACTTTTTTAAACATCCACATTAGGAAAGATAAATATTCCCCTCTTGCAACTGAAAGGAGAAACTTTATAAGATAAAAAAAATTTTATTTGATAAAACAAGTATCTCTCTTTTGCCTCTTCTTCTGTCCCCCAACCCCTCCCCCAACGTGTACACTCGCAAGATATTTCATTAACATTCAGTGCTCCTCACCCTATAGTCAACCAAGATACGTCAAGAAGACCACCAATATGTTCACAGTTTCTTGTAAAAGCAACCCAGTACAAACGTAACTTCCTCAGATTTACGAATAAGGTAAAGAAGCACGAATTCTGTTGCTGCTGGACCATGAAGCTGTTTTTGTATGTGTTGTGTACTTAGTTTCGCATAGTCAGCGCGTACACAACTTTCCCACCAGAGCGCGCCCCGCTAAGCACAACAGCGCAGGCGTAGCGCTCGTCCGTCTCCGCACTACGAGATGGCGCTGCCATAGAGATGGACCAAATTCTGCTTCCGCCGATCCGCGTATTAATATGTAACGCAGCCAATGAGATTGCTGCTAACGTAGAACCTTTTCTCCTCGCGGATCACACTCGCGCAGTGATACCTGAACGCGCGAGGTATTATAACGAGTGTACAGACCTCCGATCAGTCAGTCTGCATTGGTCTGCACCAGTCTGCATTAGTCTGTAGTCAAGTTTCAGTCTGCGCCTAATAAGATTATCATATTTCTATACATAGCCATGAAGATAAATGTATAGACACTTTGTCAAGTATCAGAGATATGTGAGAATAAGATTAACGTACCAAGACCGAAGGAACTTCAGATTGTCAATTGTAAATAGCATCCAGAATCAAGTTAAGTAAGGGTTATGATTATTATTATTTTAATAAATGTGTGTGAAAATTAATCAAGTTCTGTTTAAAGGTGGTCACCGTCAATCTGCTACTCTAAGCGTGCAAGTGGCATTTCTATCGTCTGACCTAACGACAGAAGATAAACACGACACGATAAGACCACGAGACATATTGCTGACACTCGCCTACTTCGTTAGAGCGACAAGTCAAATAATCTGATGGTGTTCTCAGAACAATGTGTGTTGGTCAACTACCGCCAATAGTTTCACATTTTCCTGTGTCAGGGAGGGGGACACCACCATTATGAGTATGCCTGTAACAGACCTGGCGTTCGCCGTGCCTAGCTGACTTGACGTCACGAATATGCGCCGAGGCCTTCCTTTGAGTCGGTGTCGTCTCAACGCCTTCGCAGCCGACGCCTCTATAGCCCCGTTTACACGACTGAGTTTCTTGTCCCAGTCGACTACCCGTGACAAGTGAGCCTTATGCATTGCAGCTGGCGCTTTAGTCCTGTAGTGAGTTTCGTCTCTGACTAGTGGTCCTTTTTGTTTACATGTGGGTTGCTTAGTTTCATATTCAAATGTTCAATGGTGTGTCAATCCCGAAGGGACCAAACTGCTGAGGTCATCGGTCCCTAGACGTACACACTACTTAAACCAACTTACGCTGAGAACAACACACACACCCATGCCCGAGGGAGGACTCGAACTTCCGACGGTAGTGGCGGCGCAATCCGTGACATGGCGCCCTAAACCGCGCGACCACTCCGCGCGGCATTTTCATATTCCCCGGATCATATCGCACGGTAAATCGTAATGATGTGGAACAAGTCGTTTTGCGATGTCTGTTCAAAAAATTCCGGAACTTTGTACACAATCAGTTTTACGCTAAACTTTTACTTATTGTGCATGGTCTCTGAAATGTGTATTCTTATAGGACAACTATCCCCGAGTTCCACCCAATAATAGCCAAACAGCAGACTCTGTACACAATTTATTAAACTACCAATACTAAACTCTTTTAAATAACAACAAATTCATACAACTTACAAAACTTAACAAATGGTTAAAAGAGTGAGCTTTACAAACAATAACGGCGGCTTGCCACCATAAAATCAAAGAACCTTTTACAATAGTGCTTTTAGAGTTTATCCAAAAGACAAAATCTAATAATGAGTTAACTTGGCATTACAATTTAAAGTGATTTATATAAAAAGCTTTGAGAAAGATAATGGCGCTTGGCACCATAAAATGAAAGAAGCGCAACACACAACCAATAAATATAGTATACTAAGATGGTATCTGTTCTTTCGGATATGTCCGAAAGAACAGATACCATCGGTGATCATGCAGCTCGTTAGAATGAAATTCCAATGAAATGAACACCCTTAGCTGCTTACAAGCGTTGACATACGTCAACGGGGACAGATGAAAAAGTGTGCCCCGACCGGGACTCGAACCCGGGATCTCCTGCTTACATGGCAGACGCTTTATCCATTTGTTTTTTTAATTCTCATTTTGCTCGTTTTCGTTCGTTGTATGTGCTCGGGGCGGACGTCGTAAGACATCCTTTTAAGTTCGTCTTTGATCGGTCAACTCAATTTTTTGTTACAGAGGGCTGCTAACCCTCTGACCGAACACGCTGAGCTACCGTGCCGGCTACCATCTGAGCCACCGAGGACACAGAGGATAACGCGACTGCAAGGACTTATCTCTGGCACGCCTGTAAGCAGCTAAGGGTGTTCATTTCATTGTAATTTCATTCTAACGAGCTGCATGGTCACCGATGGTATCTGTCCTTTCGGACATGTCCGAAAGAACAGATACCATCTTAGTATATATATAGTTAAGGCCCACCGGCCACTTGACCATGTTCTTCTTCTGTGCGAATGCACAAACAGTGCCCGAACCCTTACGGGAATCGGCAACGCCCCGCGAGTAATGAGAATAATGGGCGAATGTAGTGCGGGACAATACGTTGAGAATGTGGGTTTCGCGGCAGGCGTGCCAGAGACAAATCCCTGCAGTCGCGCTATCCTCTGTGTCCTCGGTGGCTCAGATGGATAGAGCGTCTGCCATGTAAGCAGGAGATCCCGGGTTCGAGTCCTGGTCGGGGCACACATTTTCATCTGTGCCCGTTGACGTATGTCAGCGCCTGTAAGCAGCTAAGGGTGTTCATTTCATTGTAATAAATATAATAACAAAACAATAATTTGATACAACCAAATGGCGAGGGCAACTCCCAACGCAATCGCAGACGAGCGAGCTCTCAACACTTGGGAGCCTTCCCACTAGAAACGGTCCCCGAAATAAACCGCTGAGAGCTCCCCGACATGCCTCCCACAACTGCCCATCACTTACGCATCTTGGTTATGTTCTGTAAGACACGACAGATAAAATCAACACAAGATAAAATTCAAAAATACAGTATAACATCCCGACAGTACACGATAACCACGGTGCCGTTGACTCGGGCGCTCTTAATAAGTGCCGGACGCCGACACTCACAAATCTCAAACAATTCTCGCTTCTTAAAACGAAACAATAAAAGCCAAGCTCACATGAATAGTCAAACCACAGTCTTAGAAGTGCCTTAACGACACCAAACGCGACTATTCCACCAAGTTAATAATAACACAGTGAAAAAATTGCAGAACATACCACTAAATGCTGTTACACAACGTAATTGACGAGATCGTGTTGTTGAAGTCCCAGAAGACTACATACACCAAGCAGCAGTAATTCACTATGCATGTACTGCACGAAACCGCTCTTCTTAGGCAGACTTTACCTAAAACATCGACTGCCAAATGTACCCATACATGAACCCAACTCCGGGCAGGACTCCAGTTGAGCAAATAAATTAGTACCCACAGATATCGTAACGAGCCATACACACAGCAAAAAGTTCCAACAACACCGTCCCACATCAGAAAAATTCAGAAACCGCTGCTGGAGCTTCCAGGGGAAAATCTGAAGAGCCAACCGAGCCCACACCCTAACCTGGCAGACGACTCCAAACTAGTTGTCTCCGGGATAGAGTGTCACAGGACCCCACCGGACCTCCACATCACACAGGCAGGCAGAACAAGTACGCCGACTCCAGTTAATCACCACCGCATGGCCAGCACAGCGGCGAGTCGCCTCCGCCCCAGACCACTCTGGTCTCATATTGCGAGGCACAACGACCTTAGCGCTGGTCACCAGCAGGTCAGGCAGAGCCAACTTCACGTTCCGTGCAATACCCGGACGCCAACTACTCTCTCGCTTTCCGCCGGCCACCGCAAACACACGCCAGCGACGTCATAGCAAATCGCCACCGGAGCGCCACCCGCACCAGAACAGCGAACTATAATCGATTACAGTGCGCGCTCTGAACCACAGGATAGCGGCGCGCGCCATATCAGTCTCCTTCGAAACACTGTCCTCCACAACTGATATATCGCTCCCAGCGCCATTTCCACTTCCTTAAGAAGTCCTGGTACGCCTCTTTTGGATCGCGCGAACGTCGTCTGAGAATTCTCTTTTGTGTCGTCTATCGTTGCAAATATTCGTCTTTTCAACGGGGTTTTGAACACTGGAAATAAAGAAAAGTCCGCAGGCGCCAGGTCTGGAAAGTACGGCGGATGACGCAGCACAAATATTTCGTTTCTTGTGTGCAACAGTCACGCGCTAACAGGGATGACCGTGCGGGTGTGTTATCGTGATACAAGAGCTACGAATTGTCTCGACACATTTCAGGGCGTTTCCTTCTCACATTTACCCGGAGGTGTCGCAACACGTGTCCAGTTAGTATCATCAGTTAACAGTTTATCCCTGTGGCATGAATATATGATGAACTAATCCTTCAAAGTCGCAGAAAACTATCAGTATGACTTTGGCATTTGACCTGCCTTACGGACTTTTTTAGGTCTTGGAGAACCTTTCCCGACCCTTGTGAAGATTGCTCTCAACCGCATAACCCTAGACCCACGTTTCATCACCAGTTATGATTCTCTTGAGCAATATCTCGTTCTCGTTTGCGAGATCTAAAAACTCTTCCCAGGTTGTGTGTTGAAGGTCTTTCTGGTCTTAACTCACGAGCCGTGGGACGAACTGAACTGAAGTGTTACATTCTTCTGACGGTCGGTCTTCGATTCGCACACCCAATTTTCGGTAGACGTCGAAGGGCGTCCTCAACGAGAGCCATCTTTAACTTCCTTTCGGCCATGTTTAGATCATGTGAGCCATTCGTAACGGCTTAAGCACTCACCACTGTAGGCTTCCTGCATCATTTGGTGTGTCTCTGTAAAGGTTTTCTTGAGTTTCACGCAGAATTTAATGCTAATACGTTGCTGCTCTAAGTCGGCCATCTCGAAATTCGCAAACTGTGCGACACAACTTTCCACTCAATACAGCACTGCACTAGACTTGGCCGCTGTTTCTATGTTTCGATACAGTGTATCGATACGTGGAACTGTTTCACTGTTTCGAAACAGTGGTGTTTCATTCCGCACTGTGTCGGATAACGGGACCAGATTCGATCTCGAGCCAGCCACATAAACTGTATCGTTGTTTCAAAATAACGCTGTTTCAGTCCACTTGTGCTTGGAACGGACTGACTGCATCGAAACAGTGATGCTTCATTTCACTTTGTCTCGGACGAGATTCGGGCACGGCACAGATACGGAAATACGTTTAACATAGTACTTCATCAAACTCTTCAAGAGTGTCGAAATCTTTTTGACACACAACAGCATGATGCTTAAGATTTCCGAAAATAAAGTTTCGTTTCTAATTGACTGCTCTATTCCGAAATGGCGTAATATATGCTTTATAAACACTAACAAACAATAAAATAAAGCACACTATTCGCATTCAAAATAATAAAAGTGTGAAAAACATTCAGTTAAATTACACATCTCCTATAAAATATGCTTCTCTGTTCATGTACAGTAATCACATTAAAAAAAACTCAAGTAAACCTACAACATTTTGAATTAGAAAAGGCGTAGAGTGGCAGTTTTTAGACATAGACGTAAACTGGATGTACTTTGGAGCAATGTGATTGACGGATCATTGATGATGTAATGGTGAACGGGAAGGGCTGGGAAGCATGGTGGATTTAATGATTTGAAACACCTTGAGGGACAAAATTTTTTTTCTCTTATATTTCGTTATTTTTTCGAATTATGTGGCTTTATTCATTAGTCTATAGTCAGTGTGCCTATTCTCCACAATGTGTGCATGAATATTAGCAGGCCGGGTATATATTATCCATACTAACGAAATTTGGGAATCCCAGTAGCGTATCCGTTGTTTCTGCAGTTTGTTCCCGCCTCCAGTACTATTATAAAACACAAACTGTTTCACTGTTTCGAAACAGCGTTTCGAAACATTACATTGTGTTGTACCATTTGTTTCGAAACAGTTATGTGTTTCAGTTTGCCCATCTCTACTCTGCACAGTAACTAACAGACATACAACAATGAAACATCAGGCAGCTACACACTAAACACAGACGAGTGCAGACGTGGCAACCGCATTTCGCTCCTACACACCATTTATGTGAAACTACGAATTTTCCGGAATTTTTTGAACAGACCTTGTACATTCACGTGGCTAATTAATTTGTAAATGTGGTTTCATGATGAATATTTGTAAGCTTTCATTTTACTTTATTTTTGAGTAAGATGTAAGCTACTAAGTGATACTACGTTCGAAATTCCGTCATTCCAAACCACGACTCGTAGAATGTCACTCTTCGAACGGAGAGTTAATCCGCGATATTTTTCACTTAGAGTGGGGTAAGATTGCGCGGCGGGTAAGACTGCGCAAGGCTGGTATCTCAGTTTTAGTAATGCAGCAGTTGGCTACTCTGCAGGGCACGAAGTAGCCTCTGTGGCTGACCCCTTATTGCCGTAGTTTGATAGTTGTCCTCGTGTTAACGGCTGCGCAGTGCGGTAAGAACTGTTTTAAGTTATTTTCATATAGCATTCCATGTTCTGGAAATAAGCTATAACTCAGACAAGAATGGGATTATCAATTTTAGCTTTATCTTCTGGTAAACCTTCCGGGATGTAAGGTCGTGGTCCATGAAACTCTTCAGCTCCTAACGTTTCGTCCAGAGCTGCGCTGGACATCTTCAGAGGGGTGTTTCTCCTCCGGTGAGTCTTGCCGACTGGACGAAACGTTAGGAGCTGAAGAGTTTCATGGACCACGACCTTACATCCCTGAAGGTTTACCAGAAGATATGTCATCCGGTCGTGAAAGCCTTCATACTATAATTTTAGCTTTATTCCATTGTGTACTACGATGCATTGTCAGTCTTGTGGTATATTAACACATCTATGTTCCTACAAAGCGTTTCCATGTGCAGTCAAAAGCTGCAGTGTCGTAGTGCGGGGCAAGTGTACGCGTTGCAGGTGGGGCAAAACTGCGCAGTGCGTAATCTTACCCCACGCGTTATACACTCCTGGAAATGGAAAAAAGAACACATTGACACCGGTGTGTCAGACCCACCATACTTGCTCCGGACACTGCGAGAGGGCTGTACAAGCAATGATCACACGCACGGCACAGCGGACACACCAGGAACCGCGGTGTTGGCCGTCGAATGGCGCTAGCTGCGCAGCATTTGTGCGCCGCCGCCGTCAGTGTCAGCCAGTTTGCCGTGGCATACGGAGCTCCATCGCAGTCTTTAACACTGGTAGCAAGCCGCGACAGCGTGGACGTGAACCGTATGTGCAGTTGACGGACTTTGAGCGAGGGCGTATAGTGGGCATGCGGGAGGCCGGGTGGACGTACCGCCGAATTGCTCAACACGTGGGGCGTGAGGTCTCCACAGTACATCGATGTTGTCGCCAGTGGTCGGCGGAAGGTGCACGTGCCCGTCGACCTGGGACCGGACCGCAGCGACGCACGGATGCACGCCAAGACCGTAGGATCCTACGCAGTGCCGTAGGGGACCGCACCGCCACTTCCCAGCAAATTGGGGACACTGTTGCTCCTGGGGTATCGGCGAGGACCATTCGCAACCGTCTCCATGAAGCTGGGCTACGGTCCCGCACACCGTTAGGCCGTCTTCCGCTCACGCCCCAACATCGTGCAGCCCGCCTCCAGTGGTGTCGCGACAGGCGTGAATGGAGGGACGAATGGAGACGTGTCGTCTTCAGCGATGAGAGTCGCTTCTGCCTTGATGCCAATGATGGTCGTATGCGTGTTTGGCGCCGTGCAGGTGAGCGCCACAATCAGGACTGCATACGACCGAGGCACACAGGGCCAACACCCGGCATCATGGTGTGGGGAGCGATCTCCTACACTGGCCGTACACCACTGGTGATCGTCGAGGGGACACTGAATAGTGCACGGTACATCCAAACCGTCATCGAACCCATCGTTCTACCATTCCTAGACCGGCAAGGGAACTTGCTGTTCCAACAGGACAATGCACGTCCGCATGTATCCCGTGCCACCCAACGTGCTCTAGAAGGTGTAAGTCAACTACCCTGGCCAGCAAGATCTCCGGATCTGTCCCCCATTGAGCATGTTTGGGACTGGATGAAGCGTCGTCTCACGCGGTCTGCACGTCCAGCACGAACGCTGGTCCAACTGAGGCGCCAGGTGGAAATGGCATGGCAAGCCGTTCCACAGGACTACATCCAGCATCTCTACGATCGTCTCCATGGGAGAATAGCAGCCTGCATTGCTGCGAAAGGTGGATATACACTGTACTAGTGCCGACATTGTGCATGCTCTGTTGCCTGTGTCTATGTGCCTGTGGTTCTGTCAGTGTGATCATGTGATGTATCTGACCCCAGGAATGTGTCAATAAAGTTTCCCCTTCCTGGGACAATGAATTCACGGTGTTCTTATTTCAATTTCCAGGAGTGTAATTACCAGCTTTTTCATAGACCTAGAAATATTTATGAACGTTGAGGTGGATATTACACATCGACAGTAGTCCTCTAAGAATCCTTTTTTTTTAATACAATTTAGCATCTACAAAAGGAAAATCGTACGGAAACCATGCACTCCAGAAATGCTGGAAGCTGCAGAAGAGGGCTTGAAAAATGGCAAGTCTAAATGACAAATAGCGTGGGAGCTTGGGATAAGTGAAGCTGCCCTCAGAAATCGCCTTAAAGAGGTACGAGGCCTTTGCAAGCATACTTTTATCCTATATTTTTTATTTTGGAAACTTTTGCCTACGTAGGGATAAGCTCAAAATTAATACTTCCTCCCCCACTTTTTATGGGTTTTTGGGGTAAACTGGGTAGATTCGGAAGAACTTTTAATGATGAAAATGAACTGGAACTCGCCAAACACTGCAGATCTTTGGACAAATGTTATTATGGTATGACTCTGAAAGATTTCAGAAGATTAGTTCATGACTATTCTGAGAGGAATAACATAAAAACAAAATTTGTCAAAAACACTAAGATGGCCAGAAAGGACTGGGCTTACGATTCCCTGCAGAGACGAAACTTAGCCTTCGGATCCCACAGAAAACTAGTCTCGGACGTGTGATGGGGTTCAACAAACAGCAAACGAGCATCTTCTTTGATAATCTTCCTTCGCTGATAGAGAGATACAAATTTGAACCTCATCGCTTATATAACATGGATGAGTCAGGAATTACAACTGTTCCTAACAAAGTTTCGAAAGTGATTGCAACATGCGGCAAGAAGCACATAGGCAAAATAGCATCTGCAGAAAGAGGTCAGCTGATAACGGTTGTGTGTTGTATGGGAGCTGGGGGAGTTACATCCCTCCAGGAATAATATTTTCTCGGAAAGGGATGGAGGAGAGTTTGAAGAACAGTGTCCCTCCTGGGTCACTAATGATGTGTTCGGACACTGGATACATCAACTCAGATTTATATCTCACATGGCTACAACATTTTGAGAAACATACACAGCCAACAGAAGACAATCTAGCCTCGTTCATTTTGGACAGTCACTAGTCACATTTGAGTCTGAACGCCGTTCTTTACCGCAGGGACCATAACATTCACGTGCTTACCATTCCTCCACACAGCAACCACAAAATGCAGCTACTGGATCGCTGCTTTTTCAAGCCACTGAAGGACTTTTATTCACAGGAATGCGACCAGGGGCTCATTAACCACCATGGATATGTAATTGCGCAAGAATGTATCGCTGAATTGTTTGTAAACGCTTATCAAAGGACGGCCACAATGACGAAGGCAACAAAGGCGTTCAAGATAGATGGCATTTATCCAATCGATCGTCACATATTCACCGAGGAAGATATCCTGCCCTCGGCTGTTACAGACCAAAGTGACATATTTAATGATGCATCCACTGTTGAAACTGGATCTCTCCAGAGCCAAAGTTCAGAGACATCTACAAATGAACCACAACCAGGACTAACTACCTACGCTTCCCCAAAAGAAATAATTCATTTACCAAGAAGAAAAGATTGCCAAAAAAGACAGAAGAAAGGAAAGAAGTCAGAAATAGTATCTGGGACCCCATTCAAGAAGCAACTAGAATCCCAATCAACAGAACAAGAAATAAATAAACCAAAGAGGAAACTGTTTTATTCTGATCAAGCAAACAAAAAGAAAGCAAAGCAAAACTTAAATACGTCTAGGGAATATTCACAAACTTTTCACTGTCCAGGCTGTACTGAAAAGTACAATAATCGACCAACAGAAGACTGGATTCAATGTCTCAAGTGCGAGGAGTGGTGGCATGAATCCTGCTCTTGTTTTGAAGGTTCTGAACACGTCATTTGTGATCTCAGTTAAAAAGATTTTCCACCGACAGGAATTTTTTTGCATGTTTTTGATGACAGGACCAGATTTGTTTATTAGGTCAAATATTGTATCAACAGTAACTGTTATATGCTGAGAAACAAGGTCTATTACGTTTATGTATGCTATAAATTAAATAAAAGACGAAGAACTAAATGACATATGTTTTTCTCATTTGATAATAATGCGCAAATTTACCCTACTAGAAACGCACTCTAACCCCACGGTCGGGTAAGACTGCACATTTGCATTATTTCTTTTACTAAGTGCGAATTACAGTTTAAATTGTTTCAATGACTTTCGGACTCTGCCATATAACAGACAAAGTCCAGATGAAATGCCAGTTAAAATATAATGGTAATTTGTGACGTTTCCTTCAGTATATCGCTACTTAAACCTTAAGTGCTCAATCTTGCCCCACTTTACTCTACAGGGCATACCCCCAGTGCGTCATTAATGCAATGTTTCCGTTATCTCCCTCATCCGTATGCCGTTATCACTTCTGATTACACATTGCGATAGTAGAAATTCTTCTATGGAATAGGAGTTGTAAAGGGGAAACTTTTCCAGTTTGTGTTCAGATTTTACTTTGCCGACTGACATTTTACATAAATAAGTGATCAAAAAACTTTTTCATTCTGGTATTGTAAATATGTATGTCATTGTTCCATTCAACTGTAGTGCATTATTTACAAAAAACTTCACGAGGGAGTAAATATACTACGAGTCTGTAGAAAAAAAACACGAAGTCCCGAGACTGCTACGGTCGCAGGTTCGAATCCTGCCTCGGGCATGGATGTGTGTAATGTCCTTAGGTTAGTTAGGTTCAAGTAGTTCTAAGTTCTAGGGGACTGATGAGCTGAGCTGTTAAGTCCTATAGCGCTCAGAGCCATTTGAACCATTTTGAACACGAAGTCCTTACAGATGTCTGCAGAATGATTGTGAGTGTGAACCACATATTATTCTTACTGCACGTTTCTGAGCAACGGAGACCTTCTTTCCTAAAAATGAGTTACCCCAAAACATTGGCCGGCCGGAGTGGCCGTGCGGTTCTAGGCGCTACAGTCTAGAGCCGAGCGACCGCTCTGGTTGCAGGTTCGAATCCTGCCACGGGCATGGATGTGTGTGGTGTCCTTAGGTTACTTAGGTTTAAGTAGTTCTAAGTTCTAGGCAACTGATGACCTCAGAAGTTAAGTCGCATAGTGCTCAGAGCCATTTGAACCATTTTTGTACCAAAACATTGTCCCATATTGCAGTACAGAACGAAAATACGTGAAATATGTCAAGTTACTGATCTGTCTGGCCCCAAGGTTTCCAATGATTCTTAGTGCAAATGTGGTTGAACTAAGTTGTTTTAGGACTTCCAAAATGTGCATTTTACCGTTTCAGTACATGAGTAAATCTGATAAGTACTTAACGCTACAACTATTTCTATTCCATTTTATTCCGAAATTTAGCATTTCCCTATGCTATATTTCACAAGGAATGTTATTTTTAGTTACCGAGGAATATGGGTGTCTTAAAACAACTTAATTAACATTTCTGAACACTCCAGAACATCACCACGATGTGAATTAACGACCTACTCTCCGAAGTTGTGCGAAGTTGAGCTGTATAAATTTTTAGTACAGAAATACATTACTGATGCAAATGGCGAACAAGCCCGTCGCACACGCGCCTAGTAACCGTGAGATCAGGGAGCATATAAATGTTAGAAGCTTTCGAAAATTGCATATAGCATACCGAGGAAGGCGGAAGCATAGAGAAAATTACCTTAACAATCCCTAGAGAGGAGTGTGTAGGCGACATTATGCTTGTGAGAAAGCGACGACAGGTGTAGAGGTCGTGCGTGGTTCCGGCAGATGCAACCTTGGACTGGTCATCTGGCGGCGAAAGCTGAGGTCAGAAGGTCACAATAGGGGCTTCCGGACACTGCTGCGTTTCCATCACAGCGGAACATCAATTTTCGTTGCGTAGTTCTTAATTACTTTCTCTCTGGAAACACAGCATTCTTACGTACACTTAACAACGAAAGGAAAACCCCCTGGCTTTCTGTCCATAATAAGACGTTCCCCGGCCATAGCTGATTTACAGCCGACTGAACGTCGACTAAAAGATAACCATGGCATTTAACACTAGCCAACGTAAAATTCGACTGCAGCAACCTCATTTAAAGTTAAGCGAGGGAGTTAATCTCAGCTGTGCCCGAGCGGTTCTAGGCGCTTCAGCCCGGAACCACGTGGCTGCTACGGTCGCAGGTTCGAATCGTGCCCCGGGAATGGATGAGTGTGATGTCCTTAGGTTAGTTAGGTTTAAGTAGTTCTAAGTCTAGGGGACTGATGACCTCATATGTTAAGTCCCATAGTGCATGGAGGCATTTGAGGTTAATCTCAGTTAAAGATGACCGAGGTTGGAGGCTCGTTTACCTTGAATTATCGCGCTTAACATGTATCGTATTAAGTTCGCGACGCGTTTTGATGTTTTGGATGGCATAGAAGATAAAGGCATGACTTTTTGACGATGTAAATCGTCGCTGTAACTGTATTGGTTGGGGAAACCCTATCGAAGATTATGGGGGCTGATAATCAGATCGAGAGGTTGAAATTTCCTAGCCTTGTCTCGCCCAAGGACATACTTCTCAGTACAGCTGTTGGTGAAAGTGTTAAGGTACATAGTACAACAGCGCAAAAATTTAGAAGGAAGGTCAGCGTTGGCAGTAATTTGGTGGTTTATTTACAGGAAAATCGTTTTTCGTTCACATAGTGACCATCTTCAAAGGCTACGGCCTTGCCGCAGTGGACACACCGGTTCCCGTGAGATCACCGAAGTTAAGCGCTGTCGGGCGTGGCCGGCACTTGGATGGGTGACCATTTTTCGGGGTGCACTCAGCCTCGTGATGCCAGATGAGGAGCTACCCGATCGAACAGTAGCGGCTTCGGTCAAGAATGCCATCATAACGACCGGTAGGGCGGTGTGCTGCCCCACGCCCCTCATATACGCATCCTCCTCTGAGGATGACACGGCGGTCGGACGGTGCCGGTAGGCCACTCGTGGCCTGAAGACGGATTTTTTTTTTTTTTTATAGTGATCATTTTCAGTGCTGTAGTGTACAAATTAAACTCATAGGCACTGGAGTCAAGTTATTATCAGTAAACAAAGCTATGAAACGATCAAAATCATAGCTTTGGTTAGTGATAATAACTTGACACCAGTGCCTATGAGTTTAATTTGTATATTACAGCACTGAAGATGATCACTATGTGATTGAAAAGCGATTTTGCTGTCAATAAACCATAAAATTACGGCCAACGCTGACCTTCCTTCAAATTTGACGTATATGGTCGTTGTGCACACAGCACTCTATGGAGTCGCCAATCAAGCGCAAGAACTATCAGTGATGTATCGGAGATCATAGCAGCAATATCTCCACAGTAAGCAAAGTTGCCTTCTTGTGCAAGAATTGCGCTCCCTGATGGATGGTTTCAGCAAAGTAGATGGATTTGTTGGACCCATTGGTACAGTGGATTTCATTGTTATAGCATAATGATGTTCTGTCACTTTGATATAATTTGTCCTTGTTAAATGTCAGCTAATAACATTTGCAGATTCAGTATTTACACAGTGAATAACGATTCGGAGAGCTGACTGCACTGGTGAAACCGTAGTAGCCTAACTGATAGCTTCGCGAGAAAGATGGCAGGTTCGTGTCCACCTCCTTCGTGTAAAATTATGAAACTATTTCTTGGTTTTATGGACTCCCTGGTGTTTATGTGTCGTCGCTAGATACCTTTTTCAGCGATAAAATTTCCTCTTCCATTCAAATGAAATTAAGAAACAAATTTCGGTCTAGAAATCTATGTGATGAAATATGTTACTTCAAAGTGACTGTAATCATTGCAACATCGCAAATACGTGTGTTATGCATGTAGCACTGATATTAACCAAAAAATAGTTCAGATGGCTCTGAGCACTATGGGACTTAACACCTGAGGCCATTAGTCCCCTAGAACTTAGAACTACTTAAACCTAAGGACATCATACACATCCATGCCCGAGACAGGATCCGAACCTGCGACCGTAGCGGTCGCGCGGTTCCAGACTGAAGCTCCTAGAACCGCTTGGCCACACTGGCCGGCCTGACATTAACCACTGTAGTTTATCTACATACAGTTCAAAACCGAAAATGGGAAGAAGATTTGCTTGAGGTGACGAGTCTACTAGTATACAGAGGAGTCCAAAAAATGTATCCACTGTTTAAAAGTCCATAACTGGAAAAGTAATTGACGGAGTTGTCTCATCTTTGGTAGTGTAATAGTTTGTGGTTCCGGCAATCGCCCCATAACAGTTGTATTGCGGTGTTTTGTTTTGTCAGATGACAGTCGCCAGATAGTCAGTGTTTTGTTCTTAGTTGCACCTAGTTACTCGAGCAAACATGGCTGGCGCAAGGCTTACATTCGATGAAAGGAAGTCAGTGGTATTTTAAGTACGAAAACATTAATGAGGTTCAACGACACTGGCGAAATGAGTATCAAGCAGAGCCACCGATACGTTTAACGATTCGTCGCATTCGAGACAAATTTGAAGCCGAAGGCTGTGTTAAAGATGTACACAAACAACGATCTGGACGACCTGTACCAGTAACAAGTCTAGCTAACTGCCGTCGTGTGTTACAACAATTCACTCGCTCACCACACAAGTCTGTGAGACAGTGTGTCCATGAAACTTGAGTGAGTCGCTCAAGTGTTCGGCGAATTTTGAAGACAGCAAAGAGGAAGTGCTACATCCCACGATTGCTACACGCAATGACCGAGGACAACCCAGATGATAGAATGGAGTGCTGCGAGTGGTTTACTAATATGGTGCGCAACGATGAAGAGTTTGCAGAGATGATTGTGTGGTCTTATGAGGCACAGTTCAAACTCAGTGGTGCAGTAAATCGCCACAACTGCATCTACTGGGCCGCCGAAAATCCGAACGTCCATGTACACAAAGCAGTGAATTTGCCCGACGTAAATGTGTGGTGTGGGTTGTCTTACCGCCGCTTGATGGGGCCATTCTTCTTTTACAGCACAGTTACCGGTAAGGTGTACCTTCAGAAGCTTCAGACATGCATTTTACCTGCCATCCGAGACTTGTATGGAGACGGAAGAGTTTACTTTCAACAAGATGGTGCCCCAGCCCACTACCAAAATCGTGTTACCGCGTGTCTCGACGAAAATCTACCAGGAAGATGGATAGGCTGTATAGGTGCTGTGGAGTATCCACCACGTTCCCCAGACCTAACTCCTCTGGACTTTTACCTGTGGGGAACACTAAAGGACGTCGTTTATCGACAAAAGCCACGCACGTTTGATGAACTTCGAGAATCCATCGTACATTCATGTGCAAATATCCAACTGAACATGTTGCAGTCAGTAGTTCGTGCTGCAGTTCGGCGGCATCGTTTGTTTGTGGATGTTAATTGTGACCGTTTCGAACACCTACAGTGATATCTTTAAGTTGGACTTTAAGCTACACTTTCACCAAAAATGAGGCAACTTCGTCAATTAGTTTGCAAGTTATGGATTTTTAAACGGTGTATACATTTTTGGACCCCTCTGTATATGTCAGATCGTTGTACACTGTTATTCACTGTTCAAGCCAGCGACGAGTCCTTAATCCTCTAAACACTGTATCTACATCTACACAGATACTCCGCAAGCCACGGTACGGTGAGGGGCGTAGGGTACACTGTACTCTTTTCCCCTCCTGTTCTGCTCGCAAGAAAAACGAGCGAAAAACGACTGCCTGTACGCCTCCGTATGAGCGCAAATTCCTCATATCATATCTTCG
This sequence comes from Schistocerca americana, assembly GCF_021461395.2. Lineage (NCBI taxonomy): Eukaryota > Metazoa > Arthropoda > Insecta > Orthoptera > Acrididae > Schistocerca > Schistocerca americana. The sequence continues at coordinate 177,584,006 of NC_060127.1, read as the reverse complement.
TGATCCCTATGCGCTATGTACGTTGGCTTCAGTAGAATCGTTCGGCAGTCAGCTTCAAATTCCGGTTCTCTAAATTTTTCCAGTAGCGTTTCTCGAAATGAACGTCTCCCTTCCCCCTACCCCCCTCCTCCCCCAGGAAGTCCCAATTGAATTGCCAAAGTATCATCGTCACACTTACGTATTGTTCGAACCTACCGGTCACAAATTTAGCCGCCTGCCTCTTCCGTCTTCCTTCAATCCAACCTGGTACCGATCCCAAACACTGTAGCAGTATTCAAGTATATGTCGCACCAACGTTCTATAAGCGGTATCCTTCACGAGGGAACCACGCTTTCCTAAAATCCTCCCAGTAAACCGAAGTCGACCACTTGCCTTCCCTACCCCAGTTCTAAAATGCTCGTTCCACTTCATATCGCTTTGCAACGCTACGCTCAGATATTCAAACGACCTGACTGTGTCAAGCAGGACACTAGTAATGGTGTATCCGAACATTACAGATTTGTTCCTCCTACTCATCCGCATGAACTCACATTTTTCCACAGCTAGAGCTGGCTGCTATTCATCACAGACACTGGAAGTTTTGTCTAAGTCGGCTTGTACCTTCTTACAGTCACTCAACTTCGACGCCTTACCGTACACCACGGCATCATCAAAAAACAACACCAGATTGTGGCCCCCCTTCCCCGCAAAATCATTTCTGTACACAGAGAACTACAGTGTTTCTATCACATTTCCATGGGACAATCCTGACGACAACCTCGTCTCCGATGTATATTCGCCGTCGAGGACAAAACACTGGGTTCTATTACTTAAGAAGTCTTCGAGCCACTCACATACTTGTGAACTTATTCCTTCGTTAACAACCCGTAATGGGGCACCGTGTCAAAAGCTTTCCGGAAATCTAGGAATACGCAATCTGCTGTTGCTTTTCGTCCATAGTTCGCAGTACATCATGTGAGAAAAGGGCGGCAACCTGAGTTCGCACGAGCGATGCTTTTTAAACTCTGCTGGTTCGTGGACATAAGCTTCTCATTTTCTAGAAAGTTTCTTATATTCGAACTGTGAATATGTTCAAGGATTCTTCAGAACATATAAGTTAGATACATTGGTATAATTTTGCGGGCTCGTTCTTTTATCCTTCTTATGCGCTGGAGCTACCTGGACTTTCTTCCAGTCGCTTGGGACTTTGTGCTGTGCGAGAGATACACGATAAATGCAGGCTAGTTAAGGGCAGTGCCGTACGGTAATGTTTGTAAAACTTGGGTTCCATCCGGGCCTTGTGATTTACTTCTTTTTAAAATATTTTAGTTGTTTCCCGACGTCAGGTGCGCTTATTTCTATGTCGTCCATTTGGAAGTATGCCCGATAGTCAAATGACGGTATTTCTTTGTACGGTTCCCCTGTGCCAACTATTTCTTGTTGACCAGACTGGTCAACAAGAGACTGAATGGAAGCCTTAGACCTGCTTAGCGATTTTATATACAACCAGAATTTTCTCGGTGTGGTAGTTGTTGTTTGCTTCGCGCATAGGTCTTTCCACAGACGCACGAATCTCCACTAACCTGCGCTTGTCGTTATTTGTGCGTACTGTTCTCTCTTTTTTTCATTCTGAAGCGTTCGAATTACTGCCGAAGATCTCCAAAAGGATATTAGTACAAAATTTTAAGGAATGTGTCTAATTTTCTTGCTCTCCAAAGCGCAGTAACCGTACCCACGTTGCGATAACAAACTGAAAAGTGTGCGTACGTACCACAGACAGAGATTACGATTATCTTTGCATGGGCGCTTTCCTTTGTTACACGTCTGTTGCTAATGGGCATTTAACGGCGGTGCAGCGGAGAGGTAACTTAGTCGCGATTAAGATTTATCCGTAATCATGAGACCCTCGGTTATCTTGTTTTTTTAATCGACGTTTCGGCAGTCGGCCCATAGCATTGTTCGTGGACATAGAGAAGACGTGTAACATTGTGAAAAGAAACTAGTACTCGAAATTCCTTCCGAAAAGGGGAAATGGCAGGCTAGAAAACGTATCAAGGAAGGGTGAATTGTGTAAATGAAGAAGGAGAGAAGACTAGTTACAACAGAAAAATGGGCCAAGGAAGGGAGTGCATTATCCCGTCTACTTTTGATCGCCGTTGCAGATGTATTCATGAAAGGAGCGGCAGCGCGAATACGAGATAAAAGTACGAAAGTAATGGCGTTTACAGATCAATTAATGTTTTACTGATATTGCCGCCATTTGATTGTACATATTTCTTTATATCACTATCACGATTTCGGCCTTCAGGCCAGTTTCTCATTCAAATGAGCATAAAACAGCCGTAGTATGGATTTTTTTATGAGACAATGGAAAGACGTAGAAAGGATCTGTTTGGAGAATACGATTGATGACGCTATGAACTTTATTTTAGATTTTCAGTACAAAAACAAGAAACAAAATGGCGCCCGTAACTAAGATCTGATCAAGGGCCTGCGAGTTTGAAGTACGCAGACTGCGTGCAGATTAGCCCCTCAGGGGTTATCTGAAATCAAAATTTAATAACATCAGTAGATACTACATTAAATTTATGGGAGCTTATACTTAAACACAAAGAAGTAACCTTAAATTTGACGATATGGCGCTAACTCGGAGTTCGATTTTTGAGCGTTTGTTTCACTCTTCATGGCTCCACAAAAGGTAGATAATATTAACAAATTTCATGTATTATAGGTATAACCTCCCAAGAAAAGTGCGGTTTTGAAGAATCATATCTCGAGAAAAACCTCTTTTAAGTTAAGGGAAAACGTTTATATGTATTAATCAATTTGCATAAACTACATGTTCCTGACGTCACTTAACACTAATCTGAAATTAGAGGTTCTGATTCATAATGGATAATAGAATATGGCGGATATAAAATTATGTTATGACAAATTTTGACCAAAATGTGAATAAAACAAAGTGTTTTCATTATCTACGTTTAGTCTGTAATTCCAGGACCGTATATAAACCCTTCCACTAACTCGAATTGTTCCTGGAGAGCAATTCCCTCGTCCTTCTTGGCGAGAAAAGCCGATCTGGGAGCTCACACGTTGTTTGTCAGCTTTTTCGGCGAATATGTTTGCGTGCGTGCTGCAGTACAAATCATTTTGTGAACGTGCGTCACTGCACGCCGAGTTTTCCACCTGGGCCGGGCATCTCCGGCTGAGAACGTCCCACGGCGGCTGCGACACTGCTCCGGACAACGAGCTGCAGGAATATTTGTAATGCACAGATTAGAAAAACCTTTCCGTCCCAACATTCCAGACACACCTTTAAAACAATGCAATTACAAAAAATCAAAATTTCGACCATTTTGAGTGAAAACCTGGCCTTACGCCATTACCATGTATAACACTGAAAAAATATTTGTACAAATGTACAGAAAGTGAGAAGAAGCAAAAAATTTAACATCGTTATGTCACTCCAATATCAGATTCAAGATTACTGAAATAATACTGCCTACATGTTGCGTATAATTAGACTTCGTTAAATGAAGTCATCGTCAAGATCTATTAAACTGGATGTCCCAGCGTGTAGATAAGTACAGAATGACAAAAAGAAATGGCAGACAGATAGAAAACATGTTTTACAACCATACAACAATTGAGCCACAGAATAAACATCAATATAGTAGTTACATGTGCACTGAACATGATCTGAAAATGTGCTATCGAAGTTACTGGTTGACTGTTGGTCAAAGCTGAATAGTGTAGATTGAAAGTCTTAAGTTGCACATTCCACAGTTAGGCAAAGATCATAGGTACCTAAAATTTAAACCCATTCATGCATCTTTGGATGAACAGAGTTACCTGTGAATACACATTTAGAAGACGAGATGCAATAAGCTTGTAGCACGAAAATACACTATGTGATCGAAAGTATACGACACCTGGCTGAAAATGACTTACAAGTTCGTGGCGCCCTCCATCGGTAATGCTGGAATTCAATATGGTGTTGGCCCACCCTTAGCCTTGATGACAGCTTCCGCCCTCGTAGACATGCGTTCAATCAGGTGCTGGAACGTATCTTAGGGAATAGCAGGCCATTCTAGACGGAGTGCTGCACTGAGGAGAGAGAAAGATGTCGGTCGGTGAGGCCTGCCACGAAGTCAGCGTTCCAAAACATCCCCAATATAGTGTCGCCGGAGTTCCATTCGGTAAGGAAAGTCAGCACTGACTGGATGCAATAACAATGTTTCCTAAATGAAAGTGAACAGAAACGTGAGCCAGAAGATCATACAGTAGCGAGCAACGGCCTAAGAGCCTTATAGAAACTTCTATTACTGAATTGTAATTGATCATTTGAAATGAGCCCATCTTTAAACTGATCATACGTTTAAAGGTCTTCCACGACATCAAGTTTCCACCTTTTCTTCTCCCTGTATAGAATAATCTTTGCGTCTACTCCTTTTGGATTGTGTCTCGATATTAATAAATGTTCCGAAAAAGTGAATATTGGCGCCAATAGTTTATACAACCGATTGTCTGCATACGTTATTTATTGATAGTTGATGTTTGTGGGGCGCTGAACTGCGCGGTCATCAGCGGCCGTACAAATCCTCACTTTTTGCACAATCCAATTTTTTATACTGTTTAATCTAGCCAGTGTCACAAAGAGTGATGATGATGATGAAATGATGAGGACAACACAAGCATCCACTCCCCAGGCAGAGAAAATCCCCAACCCGACCGGGAATCGAAGACGGTACCCCGTGATCCAGAGGCAGCAACGCTAGCCATTAGACCACAAGCTGGGGACATTTATTCGAAATGATTTTTCGGTTGCTGCTGTGAGACATGTTCGAAACTGTGAGGTTTTCACTGTGTATATCTCAAGGGTACCCGCCACAAGAAGCTCGTTGCACATTAAATCATTCCAGACAGATACTCGAACTAAGTACTGTACTTGTGGATACTCCAAACGGTCAATAGTGCTTGATTTTGGCACTGGACACCGATTGGAGTCTTCTTATTTCTTCGGGTACGAATAGTTCGTGAGTGAATGTGAACAAAATCTTCCGCACTGACTGTTAAAATACTTCCACTAAAAATCGCGACCGGCTCACGTCTGTGGAAATACTTCTTCAGGTGATACGCACAAAAAATTGAAACATTAAAGAACTACAATGGTATTAAAAATCAGATGTGTACTGCCCACAAAGAGCCATATATGGTTGAGAGCTGAGTACTAACAGGTATTTTTATTTTTTAAAACAGTCACGACGCAGCAGAGTAAATGTTATGAGCCAACTGTCTACACTCAAGATTAAACCAACAGCGCGCTAAAAGCGCGGTGAAACTGGTGAAACTGACTAGTATAGCGCCGCACGTACAGTACTGGCCACTGAAATTACTACACCAAGAAGAAATGCAGATGATAAACGGGTATTCATTGGACAAATATATTATACTAAAACTGACATGTGATTACATTTTCACGCAATTTGGGTGCATAGACCCTGAGTAATCAGTACCCAGAACAACCACCTCTGGCCGTAATAACGGCCTTGATACGCCTGAGCATTGAGTCAAACAGAGCTTGGATGGCGTTAACAAGTATAGCTGCCCGTGCAGCTTCAACACGATACCACAATTCATCAAGAGTAGTGACTGGCGTATTGTGATGAGCCAGTTGCTCGGCCACTATTGACCAGACGTTTCCAATTGGTGAGAGATCTGCTACCAGGGCAGGAATCGAACATTTTCTGCATCCAGAAAGGTCCGTACAGAATCTGCAACATGCGATCGTGCATTATCCTGCTGAAATGTAGGGTTTCGCAGGGATCGAAAGAAGGTAGAGCCGCGGGTCGTAACACATCTGAAATGTTACGTCCACTGTTCAAAGTGCCGTCAATGCGAACAAGAGGTGACTGAGACGTGTAACAAATGGCACCCCATACCATCACGCCGGGTGATACGCCAGTATGGCGATGACGAATACACGCTTCCAATGAGCGGTCACCGCGATGTCGCCAGACACGGATGCGACCATCGTGATGCTGTAAACAGAACCTGGATTGATCCGAAAAATGACGAATTGCCATTCGTGCACCCAGGTTCGTCGATGAGTATACCATTGCAGGTGCTCCTGTCTGCGATGCAGCGTCAAGACTAACAGCAGCCATGGTCTCCGAGCTGATAGTCCACGCTGCTGCAAACATCGTCCAACTGTTCCTGCAGATGGTTGTTGTCTTGCAAACGTCCCTATGTGTTGACTCAGGGATCACGACATGGCTACACGATCCGTTACAGCCATGCGGACAAGATGTCTGTCATCTCGACTGCAAGTGATACGAGGCCGTTGGGATCCAGCACGGCGTTCCGTATTACCCTCCTGAACCCACCGTTTCCATATTCTGCTAACAGATTCCACGTTCTGGTGATAGTCATTGAATCTCGACCAACACGAGCAGCAATGTCGCGACACGATAAACCGCAATCGCGATAGGCTACAATCCGACCTTTATCAAAGTCGGAAACGTGATGGTACGCATTTCTCCTCCTTACACGAGGCATCACAACAACGTTTCACCAGGCAACGCCGGCCAACTGCTGTTTGTGTATGAGAAATCGGTTGGAAACTTTCCTCATGTGTGGACGTTGTAGGTGTCGCCACCGGCGCCAACCTCGTGTGAATGGTCTGAGAAGCTAATCATTTGCATATCACAGCATCTTCTTCCTGTCGGTTAAATTTCGCGTCTGTGGAACGCCATATTCGTGGTGTAGCAATTTTAATGGCCGGTAGTGTATAAGTGATACAAAGAAGGATAAAACAAATTTCTGGCTCTTGTGTAGTAATGGAAACCAACTATGAACACCACATTAGTACGTCTTAGATTCGACAAAGGAGTATAATAGAGTCTTGAATGTCTTGCCATGCCGTAGACATCATAGCAGCGCGTGCAGCGCAATGCGTAAACAACAGTGATGGGTCGATTTTACGAGATAGGGGCTAGTGCGAAATTCAGACGGAACTGATGCTCTGTAAGACAAGAAGGTTTGGGTGGTTGGTGGGCTGGCTGGTTGATTTGGTGTAGAAGACCAAACAACGAGGTCATCGGTGCCATTGGATTATGGAACAATAGGTAGAGAAGTAGGCCGTGTATTTTAAAAGGAACTGTCTCTGCATTTGGCTGAAGTGATTTAGGGTAATCTCAAAGGTGGGGGTTGGCTTTACGTATTATGTGGTCAATACGAATTTCTTCTTCACACAACATTCTACACTGCTGGCCATTAAAATTGCTACACCAAGAAGCAATGCAGATGATAAACGGGTATTCACTGCACAAATATATTATACTAGAACTGATATGTGATTACATTTTCACGCAATTTGGGTGCATAGATCCTGAGTAATCAGTACCCAGAACAACCAACTCTGGCCGTAATAACAGCCTTGATACGCATAGGCATTGAGTCAAAAAGAGGTTGGATGGCGTGTACAGGTACAGCTGGTCATGCAGCTTCAACACGATACCACAGTTCATCAAGAGTACTGACTGGCGTATTGTGCCGAGCCAGTTGCTCGGCCACCATTGACCAGACGTTTTCAATTGGTGAGAGATCTGGAGAACGTGCTGGCCAGGGCAGCAGTCCAACATTTTCTGTATCCGGAAAGGCTGGTACAGGATCTGCAACATGCGGTCGTGCATTATCCTGCTGAAATGTAGGGTTTCGCAGGGATCGAATGAAGGGTAGAGCCACGGGTCTTAAAACATCTGAAATATAACGTCCACTGGTCAAAGTGCCGTCAATGCGGACAAGAGGTGACCGAGACGTGTAACCAATGGCACCCCATACCATCACGCCGGGTGATACGCCAGTATGGCAACGACGAATACACGCTTCCAATGTGCGTTCACTGCGATGGCGCCAAACACGGATGCAACCATCATGATGCTGTAAACAGAACCTTGATTCATCCGAAAAAATGACGTTTTGCCATTCGTGCATCCAGCTTCGTCGTTGAGTACACCATCGCAGGCGCTGCTGTCTGTGATGCAGCGTCAAGGGTAACGGCTGCCATGGCCTCCGAGCTGATAGTCCGTGCTGCTGCAAACGTCGTCGAACTGTTCGTGCAGATGGTTGTCTTGCAAACGTCCCCATCTGTTGACTCAGTGATCGAGAGTTGGCTGCAGGATCCGTTAAAGTCATGCGGATAAGATGCCTGCCATCTCGACTGCTAGTGATACGAGGCCGTTGGGATCCAGCACGGCGTTCCGTATTACCCTCCTGAACCCACCGATTCCATATTCTACTAACAGTCACTGAATCTCGACCAACGCGAGCAGCAATGTCGCGATACGATAAACCGAAATCGCGATAGGCTACAATCCGTCCTTTATCAAAGTCGGAAACGTGATGGTACGCATTTCTCCTCCTTACACGAGGCATCACAACAACGTTTCAGCAGGCAACGCCGGTCAACTGCCTTTTGTGTATCAGAAATCGGATGGAAACTTTCCTCATGTGTGGACGTTGTAGGTGTCGCCACCGGCGTCAACCTTGTGTGAATGTTCTGAAAAGCTAATCATTTGTATATCACAGCATCTTCTCCATTCGGTTAAATTTCGCGTCTGTAGCACGTCATCTTCGTGGTGTAGCAATTTTAATGGCCAGTAGTGTAGCTAAAATGGTTACAAAGTTTAAAAAATAAGTTAATACATCGTTATATAATTCTAGCTAACAACCTGAACTTATTTCAGTGGTTCATAATGGCTCTAAGCACTGTGGGACTTAACTTCTGAGGTCATCAGTCCCCTAGAACTTAGAACTACTTAAACCTAACTAACCTAAGGACGCCACACATATCCATGCCCGTGGAGGGATTCGAACCTCGCCGGACGTGGTGGTCTAGCGGTTCTGGCGCTGCAGTCCGGAACCGCGGGACTGCTACGGTCGCAGGTTCGATTCCTGCCTCGGGCATGGGTGTGTGTGATGTCCTTAGGTTAGTTAGGTTTAAGTAGTTCTAAGTTCTAGGGGACTTATGACCTAAGATGTTGAGTCCCACAGTGCTAAGAACCTTTTGATTCGAACCTGCGACCGTAGCAGCCCCTTGGTTCCGGACTGAAGCGCCTAGAACCCCTCGGTGACAGCGGCCGGCCTTTTTCAGTGCTACATGGCACTATTTGTTAGAACCAGAAAGCGAATGGCGTATCCATATTATCACTGGGCAACCAGAGAAGCTTTTTTTTTAAAGGCCAGTTGCGTTAATTGCAACCAAATTAAATAAAACCAAGTTGTAGGAAAACAAAATTCACAACAAAGAATAACAGAATTCTGTAGGGATGCAACAGTTAGGTGGGCTAACTATTATCTACCTCCACAATCAAAACTGGATAGCAGACTTTTGTGGCGCACTAGTTTCGAGGAACTTTTTTTATGACCAATAAATTTCAACCGTGGTAATTCATTAGTGTTTCAGTTTTTTTGTACAGGTAACCTAAAGATGAATCTCCACTGATGTGAAACAGGTCAGCACTTTTTAATGAAAGTATTGTAACAGCCAGTTGCCTAAGGTCACACTGTAAGGTGTCAGGCAAATGCAACACCTTCCATGAAAACCCTGAGATGATAAGCAAATCCAGTAGTATGTCACATAGCTCCGAATAAATCGTGACATTAAATTAACCAAAGTAATACGAGTAACGAGTGAGCAAATGGAATACCACAGACTAACACAAGAATGCCTAAATGCATGTCATACCTTCCCACCGTGAGACAGACGCAGTTCCGAGGGGAGAAACGAGAACAGAAGCCGAGGGCAGAACCGTGTTAAGCTGGAAGGCCCTACGATAAGGGACGAACACCGACTTGCCAGCTAACCGCTAGGACCACCCCCAGCCCATGTTAAAAGACAGAGCCCTCCAGAACACCAGTATAGATCTTACGATAACACTAAAAGGACCACACCAGCTGCAAGTTTTAGCATGAGACTTTTTCGCGTCTCTGTTACGTCAGGACCACCTCCCAGGCCATGTTAAAAGATAGAGCACTCCAGAAGAACAGTATAGATCTTACGATAACACTAAAAGAACCACACCAGCTGCAAGTTTTAGCGTGAGACTTTTTCGCGTCTCTGTTACATTGCAAACTTTAAAAGCATTGTCCCACCACGAAAAGTACAACGTTTCTCATTGGAGAGACAGAATTTTTGTAGGCGGAGCTGAAGGTTAACATTGAGACCCTGATTGGTCAGATGAAAACACAGCCAGATATTTTTTTAAACCAACTTCGGTAAATTGTAGTAAGGAGAAGTTAGGAGAGAGTTGCTTCCGAGACGGCGAGGTGAGCGGAGCTGTGCTGCCCGCCGCCCCTTGACGAACACCGACAAGGTAATGAACGCACGCGATGCCGCATAACAGCGCATAAAGCTTCACTCAGAACTGCAAAAGTCTCATCTGTTACACCGCCTTTTTGCGTAATACTAGTGTCGATCGTCAATTAAAGCTCATGGTGTTCACATTTGCCACTTGAAGCAAAAATCTGAAACGCGATGATTTTTCTGTTTTATAGTTATTGAGAAGCCACATCAGCCACTGTAATTTACGACAAGTTAGATAAGTAATTAAAGATAATTGAGTGTCACTGTAGACCATTTTGATAGTTTTCTCTTTTGTGAAACTTAATTTAAACCTAGATTATAGATGTGATATGGCATAGGTCATCCTTCGAACCATTGTAGAACTTGGAAACCCATTCAGGGAATATTCGTTCACATTTTTGTTGAACGCAGTTGGTTTTTACCATCCTGTATTAAAACATTTCCTTTTATCAATAGTGCAATTTATAAACAATGTTTTGTGAGTAGAATAAAATTTCCAATGGTAAACTTAAATGCTTTTTCGACGTTATTTTACCAGCTAACTAAAATTAGGAAAGCCTTGAACCCCTTCCACTAAATTTAGTTAGTATTAAGATTCTTTTACAGGGAGTGCAGTGGAGCGGACGCTGAAATCATTAAGTATTTGGTTATATCATCGCTAGTCTCACTGAACTCTTCTGAACTCTACATGTCATGTGTGGTCTGACGTCTCCTTACCAGAAACAGGTCCCAGGTTCAAACTAGTCAATTCCCTAAAAAACACGCTCAGAGCGTCGTTGCGCGAAAGTGGTAGGGAGGCACGATATAGAACAACAGACACCACGCAGAATGTTAGAGCTACTTAACCTAAACACAGCCACGCCCGAGGGAGGACTCGAACCTCTGCTGGGACCAGCCGTACAGTCCCTGGCCTCAGCGCCTTTTTTAGAAAAAAAAAGATCTCATTTTGTTCGCCTTTGATCGTTGCATCTACTCGGAGCGGACGTCGTAACACATCCATTTAAGTTCGTTGTTGATCCATTAACTCAGTTTTTTTTTTTTATTACAGAGGGCAGCTAACCCTCTGACCGAACACGCTTTTTTTGTCATTTTGTTCGTTTGCGTTCGTTGTATGTGCTCGGAGCGGACGTCTAAGATATCCATTTAAGTTCGTCTTTGATCGGTTAACTCAGCTGACCCTCTGACCGAACACGCTGAGCTACCGTGGCGGCACACCGCTCGGCTGATCCCGCGCGGCGTAACAGACAGTGCAGCAGATTTTATTCACCATGTGCAACTTTCGCAACGATTGCCCGATCTCCACAATAATATGTTTCTAAGTCAGCTCTGTAGGCTGGAGACGCCGCCTTTTTCACGTGTATGCCAGCAGAGCGAATAGGACTTTCCTCGCGGTTTCGGCAATTAGAAAGCGGCGTTACGCGCCCGGTAGGGGAGAGTGGTAGGCGACGGATGTCATCCGTCAGCGGTGGGCGGGTTCGCGTCCTGGCAGACTGACCGGGCCCTGGGCACTGCCGGACCGCCAGGTGCCGTGTCGGATCTGCCTTTAAATTCGGCGCGTGTTCCTCAGGACGGAGCGGCGTGGCTTTCGCCGTGGGCGCTGCCCAATTCCAAGAACCTCCACCTGCGCTCGCCTCGATACTGCCAACATTTACACCAGGGCTTAACAACTGGCCGGTTTTGAGCGCGAGTACTCGCGTCTGCTCAGGCACGTGCTCGCGAGCAGGTGCAAGGTCGCGGAGTAGGGAGGGAGGGGAAGGAGGGGAAATGCGCGCGCACGTTTGAATGTGATCTCGCGTTCTTAGCAGATTTAACTAGCCATCTGAATGCTTTGAACATTCCACTACAAGGTAAAGATCTGCTAATTACTCATTTCATAGATCGAATACGAGCTTTTAAAATGAAATTGACACTTTGGGTGAGTCAGCTGGAAGCAGGAAACCTAGCTCATTTTCCTAAATTATCATCCATGCAAGATGTTCACAAAGACTGTGAACGTTATTCACATAGTTTAGTTGATCAGCGCTTTCAAGATCTGACAGCACTAGACAGTGATTTTGTTCTCTCCATATTCAGCGAATATTTAAGAGATTCGTCCTGAGCTGCAGCAAGAAATTATTGACCTGCAGTGTGACAGAGAACACAGAGACCAATTTCAGAACAAGAAAAACATTTTGGAATTCTACAGACACTTCCCTCAGGATAGATTTGCTCGTTTGCACAAACTGGCGGCTACAATAATATCAATGTTCGGCTCCACGTATGTTTGTGAACACCTGTTCTCTGCAATGAAATGTAACAAGACGCGCCTGAGAAACGCATTGTCTGATCGAAATTTAAACTGCACGCTGCACCTAAAATGCACAAGAACAATTACTCCGAACATAGACGCAATTGTAAAGGGTAAAAAGTACAAGATAATCGAGAATCCCACACTTCAGTGACACCTTTTATTGTGTAACAGTTCACAAATTAATGAGAATGTAGAGGCATACACTAAGCTAATAAAATTATGTGGCATGTGTACATTCTCCTTTATTTGTTTCATTTGTCGCAGTAATAATTCGTGAGTCATATCCCTGCCGGTGGCCGCGGATTTACATTGACAGGCGGCAGCTGTTGTGTGCCCCACGTGACTCTCCCCACTCTCCGCTCTGGTCCGGTAGTGGGGGTAGCGGTAGTGGGGGTAGCGTATTCGTGCTGCTCCGTGCTCGCGCCTTGCTGCTCACAGCTTGCTCCGCGAGCACGTATGTTGTGAAGCCCTGATTTACACCGTCCAGTCACATCAGTGTGACCAACCGTCAAAAGCCGGAATAACCACTTTTACAGCGCGGAACCACTGCGAGACGTGCAGTAAGAGGAGATGATGATGATGATGATGATGTTTGGTTTGTGTGGCGCTCAACTGCGCGATCATCAGCGCCCGTACAAATTCTCAACCATTGCTCAGTCCAATCTCACCACTTTCAGGAATGATGATTGAGCTGTGGTAAAATTTGCTGTTCTGAAGAGCGCGTAGTGTAAAGCAGTCACCCTCCGTATCTGGCGGTGGCGCCGCTGTATCAGTCGCAGCTTTGGTGTCTCCCTCTGGTGGGAAAGGTGAAAGGTTGCCTGTCCACGTGCATTTAAGGGGCGCTATGAGCTCGCCAGTCGCTCAGCGTGGGTCAGTCTCGGCGAGTCTGGTCAATTGTTCAGCCGGGTCAGTGTGGAGCAGTCAATGTCTGTCTGTCGTCCGGAGTGCTAGTATGTGTTAGGCCGCGAGTCTGCTCGAGTTTGCTCAGGCAATGGTCATTGGCGGATGGATCGATCGGTTGGTCGGTCGCGCACTGAGACACGAGATGACTTGTCCGCCTTGAGCGTCGGCGCATGTGAGGTCGCCACGTGAGTCCAGTGGGCCGCGCGTATAGCGAGAGGTAGTGGCTGCGCGGCCGACGCGACAGCAACAGGAGTCAACCCACGACATCGGTCTGGCCGGGGCGAGCTGCGACGCCGTGAGACGGGAGATCGGCGCGCCTTCCTGCGTCCGTTGAAGCGGCTGGCAGCGGACGGTTCGGGAGAGCGTTTTTGGGGTCCGGCGCCAGGTCTTCGCCAGAAATGGCAGTTATTAGAAGTTACGTGATTCGTGATATGTTGCTTCAGTTACTTGTTAAATTCTACTTTTTTCTTGGTCAGTCTCTCGTTCCCAGCTTGCTCGTTTGTCTCTCGTCCGCATATATTACGCAGTTAGTGCCGGTCTGTCTATCTGTCTGTCTGCCATACGTTAATACCTGCCTCTGTCATGTTTGTCAGATTCGGTGTTAACGAATTTATAGAATTAAGGTGTAAAGGCCGAATTCCTGAAATATGTTTTAATCTGTCCTATCATCTAGCGAGGCGGTATATCTGTAATGTACAGCATGTTGTACATTTGATGTAAGTCTGAATTTCATGGGTTTTACTTAAATAGTCATTTTTATAAAGTTGCCTCCCTTCCCCGTAAGAGTCCTTTTAAAAACAAATTGCACTTTCGGTGGCAAACAATTTCTTAGTGTGAGTGTTTGTACCATTTCCATCCCTCTTACGGGATGCATAGTTAATGTGTTTGTGAGAGTTGTTAAAATTTTTGGTTTAAAGTAATCTGGTGTGTTGCAGATTTGCACCAGTGTAGAGGTCGTTGTGAGCGGTCGTGACTACGGCCGTGTTAAAAGGGAGCGGCAAGCTTGTCAGCCCGAAGGCTCATACTGTCAGTATTGTTCTTTCTGCCTCTAAATAAAATTGTAACTTGATATTTCGAGGTTGCTTTTCCGCTTATAAATTTTAAATCTGTTTTTGAAAAGACTTTTATAAGTAAAATTCCAATTTGTTAAGGGTAAGCCAGCCGGAGTGGCCGAGCGGTTAAAGGCGCTACAGTCTGGAACCGCACGACCGCTACGGTCGCAGGTTCGAATCCTGCCTCGGGCACGGATGTGTGTGATGTCCTTAGGTTAGTTACGTTTAAGTAGTTCTAAGTTCTAGGGGACTTATGACCACAGCAGTTGAGTCCCATAGTGCTCAGAGCCATTTGAACCATTTTTTTGTTAAGGGTAATTTCATTTTCATCAGTTACTCCCTGGGAACTACTTCCACGCTCACCTAGTGTGATTAAATGTGTTAATGTTCTTGATGAATCGCTAGTAAATAAATTCTTTAAGAAAAGATTTTGAAAGTAAATTTCACGGTTGAATGATGAAATGATGAGGACAACACAAACACCTAGTCATCTCGAGGCAGGTGAAAATCCCTGGCCCTGCCGGGAATCGATCCAGGAGCCCCGTGCTCGGGAAGCGAGAACGCGACCTCGAGACGAGCTGCGGACTGCAGTAAGAGAGCTACTGGCGTTCTGGAAGGTACTGACAAGTATGTGGAGCCAGTGCCGTGTTCAGCTCGCTAGGTTTCTCAGTTGAGTAC
Source organism: Schistocerca americana (assembly GCF_021461395.2). NCBI lineage: Eukaryota > Metazoa > Arthropoda > Insecta > Orthoptera > Acrididae > Schistocerca > Schistocerca americana. The sequence continues at coordinate 177,568,738 of NC_060127.1, read as the reverse complement.
ACATGGCACAAACAGCCCGACCGAGGTGGTCCCACAGATTCTTGATTGGGCTAAATCGGGGGAGTTTGATGGCTAGGGGAATACGGTAAACTCCATCTGGTGCTCTTTGAATCACGCCCATACACTGTCCCATCTCTGACACATTGCATTTTTCTGTTGATATACCGGGTGATCAAAAAGTCAGTATAAATTTGAAAACCTAATAAACCACGGAATAATGTAAATAGAGAGGTAAAAATTGACACACATGCTTGGAATGACATGGGGTTCATTAGAACAAAAAAAAAAAAAAAGTTCACAAAATGTCCGACAGATGGCACTGGACAGCAAAACGTCACTGACTGTGAATGACAATCGTGTATAAAAGGAGCTGTAATGAGAGAGAGAATCTTCTTCGTCGTGTGTGTGCTCGAAGTGGGTTTTAAGTGTGTTGTTTCGGAGTGTTTTTAATACAGTGGCCAACTCTAACCTGTGCATGCGCATCCAGGGTCTTCTCTGTGTTTTAAGAATCGCCAACTGTGTTTTATTACTTTCTGGTGACTTTTTTAACTGTCCCCAATGAACGTCTACGTGTCAGTGTATTTTTACCTCCATTTTCTCCCCTTACTCTGTTTTATGTTCCCCTTTTTCTCTCCTTATGTACGTATTATTCTATTCTTGTTTTAGTTGTCATGTCACTCGGCTGAAGAGCGGCGGATTGTGCTGCTGACAGCCCTCCCCTGTCCATATGGGGCAGGGGAATGAAATCACAATTAAGAAAAAAAAAAAGAAGAGAGAGAATCAGATGCGCCAGCAGTCGCAGCATGTTGACGTTACCTGAAAAGCCGCTTTGAGTGAAGTTGTATTATCAGAATGGGGAATGTGCTGGTTCAGCGTTACGATCCTATAGCCATAGGAAGGGGATTCGAACGGGTAAACGTCCATTGACAAATGCAGCTGTGGCGAGAATGATTCCGAAGTTCGAACCCACGGGTTGTTTAGACGATAGACCCCGTAGTGGCCGACTGAGCACGAGGCGTAATGCTGCTGAGCCAGCTCAGGAAGAAATGGAGACTGTAGCGGGTTCGTCTATGCACGGGGAAGTCAGCGCTCGTGCAGTCGCACGTCGCACCGGCATTCTATACACTTTCGTTGGCACGTAGGCGTACCCTCCGATGCTATCCGTACAAAATCCATCGGCATCATGAAGTGTTACCTGGCGATTTAGTGAAGCGGAGGGCATTTGCGGTGTGGGCGTTTCAGAAGATGGAGGAAGATGACGATTGGTTGAGTAACGTGTTGTGCACCGACGAAGCTCATTTCACGCTCCGAGGGCCTGTCAACGCCCACAACTGCAGAATTTGGGCTACCGAAAATCGTAGAACTGTCGTAGAAACTCCATTGCACGACGAGAAAGTCACGATATGGGTTGGATTTACCACATCTACAGTTATCGGCCCTTTTTTATTCGAGGAAATGCGTGATTCTGGTTTTGTAACTGCTACCGTGACGGGCGAACTTGTAATTAAATTGCGTGCCTGTTAAGTATCGTCTCGGTTGTGTGACTGGATTCGGGATTTCCTCTCAGAAAGGTCAAAGTTCGTAATAACTGACTGATAGTCATCAAAAAGAACACAAGCAATAGTTGGCGCTCCTCACGGAAGTGTTATAGGACCTCTGTTGTTCCTGATGCACATAAACGATTTAGGAAATATTCTGTGCAGCCCTCTTCGACTGTTTGCAGAAAATGGTGTGATTTACCGTCATGTAAAGTCATCAGATGATCAAAACGAATTGCAAAATGATTTAGACAAGATATCTATATGGCGCAAAGATTGACAATTGACTATAAATAATGAAAAGTGTGAATCACTAAGAAGAATCCTTTAATTTCAGTTAAACGATATGTTATACATATGTAGAGGCTGTAATTTCAGCTAAATACTTAGGGACTACTACTACGAACAACTTAAATTCGAACGATCACGTAAGTAATGATGTGGGGAAAGCAAACTATATATGTTACAGAATTCCATCTACCCCAGCCTGGCTGATAAACACCTGCTGGAACGTACGATGTTTATGCAGGATGGCACTCCACCCCATATTGCTAGACATTTGAAAGATCTCTTGCGCGCGTCGTTTGGTGATGATCGTGTGCTCAGCCGCCACTTTCGTCATGCTTGGCCTCCCAGGTCCCCAGACCTCAGTCCGTGCGATTATCGGCTTTGGCGTTACCTGAAGTCGCAAGTGTATCGTGATCGACCGACATCTCTAGGGATGCTGAAAGACAACATCCGACGCCAATACCTCACCATAACTCCGGACATGCTTTACAGTGCTGTTCACAGCATTATTCCTCGACTACAGCTACTGTTGAGGAATGATGGTGGACGTATTGAGCATTTGCTGTAAAGAACATCATCTTTGTGACTTTTGATGCTTTCCTGACGGATCTGTTGCAAATACGCTTCTCGGGTTTGCCGCCGGATCGTATTGTGTAAATCGCACAATATTTCTTCGATGCAACTGCGCCTTGCAGCAGTGACAGCAGCAGCCATCACCACTTGATGATGTCGAGCAGTTGCATCGAAGAAATATTGTGCGATTTACACAATACGATCCGGCGGCAAACCCGAGAAGCGTATTTGCAACATCATATTTCCTTTGTTATGGTAATGATTGCTATTCTGATCAGATGAAGCGCCATCTGTCGGACATTTTTTGAAACTTTGTATTTTTTCGGTTCTAATAAAATCCCTTGTCATTCCAAGCATGTGTGTCAATTTGTACGTCTGCATCTACGTTATTCCGTGATTTATTCAGTTTTCAAATTTATACTGACTTTTTTGATCACCCAATATGTCCGTTGATCCATTCTGCCTTTCAGAATGACGAGATCACCCAGGTTCGAGTAATGCCACGAAAACGTTCCACAGACCTAGACCCATCTGACAGTTGTTGCAGGGGGTTTCAAATGGTTCAAATGGCTCTGAGCACTATGGGACTTAACATCTGAGGTCGTCAGTCCCCTAAAATTTACAACTACTTAAACCTAACTAACCTAAGGACATCATACACATCCATGCCCGAGGCAGGGTTCGAACCTGCGACCGTAGCGGTCGCGCGGTTCCAGACTGGAGCGCCTAGAACCGCTCGGCTATACCGGCATTCGCAGAGGGTTTGTTTTTACATGTTTCACATATCTAGCACTTACGCGCCGACGCCCGTAAAAATACGGGCGTGCGCGACCTGCCCGAAAGTCCGGCGCCCGTAATTTTACGGGCACGTGTTCTCCTTCTTCCCCATCTTTCCTTTGTGTGTTCTTACGGGCGCCCGCTTGTCTGGGATGCGCTGCATGGACTGTAGTTCGAGTATTGGTCACTAGATAGTGCGGGCATGCTGTGGAAGGGTGTGCTTCCCTTTTTATTTGTCGGGTTTTGTGAGCAGCGATTTTTTCCCGCGCGGTCTCACTAGCGTCGACGTGGCGAAGGGTGGCTTGACGGACGAAGAAACTGATCGCGAGTTGTATCGTAGTTTAGAAGAAATTAATACTGATTTGTCAGAGGAAGCTATTGTAGATGACTCTGATGATAATGTGGACTATGTTCGAGAAGAAGTTTCTGGCAGTTCAGGTAAAGAATTCTGACAACAAAACATCTATAATTCTTGCTCAGACTTTCACGGAAAAAACTCTCCGTACGTAATTATGATTTTATTTGCAAATACTACTCTTCTGATGGACTCAGAAGAGGAGTGCAGGTGTCCAAGCACTTCAGCAGCAAGTAATCCAGTCGATATTGTGCCTGAAGAACGAGCGAGACTGACGGCGAGGGGAAGCCGAGGAAGATTCTGAGGAAGATTGGAAGACTACTGATCATGCACCACATATCGATCTATTCTCAGGACAATTTGGAATATGCAATGTTGTCAGTTTAGACCAGAACAGTGCACCTCTAGAATTTTTTTCATATTTCCTGACAGACAGTATGATGAAACTTTTTTTTTTTTGGTCATCAGTCTACTGACTGGCTTGATGCGGCCCGACACGAATTCCTTTCCTGTGCGAACCTCTTCATCTCAGAGTAGCACTTGCAACCTACGTCCTCAATTATTTGCTTGACGTATCCCAATCTCTGTCTTCCTCTACAGTTTTTGCCCTCTACAGCTCCCTCTAGTTCCATAGAAGTCATCCCGTCATGTCTTAGCAGATGTCCTGTCATCCTGTCCCGTCTCCTTATCAGTGTTTTCCACATATTCCTTTCCTCTCCGATTCTGCGTAGAACCTCCTCATCCCTTACCTTATCAGTCCACCTAATTTTCAACATTCGTCTGTAGCACCACATCTCAAATGCTTCGATTCGCTTCTGTTCCGGTTTTCCCACAGTCCATGTTTCACTACCATACAATGCTGTACTCCAGACGTACATCCTCAGAAATTTCTTCCTCAAATTAAGGCCGGTATTTGATATTAGTAGACTTCTCTTGGCCAGAAATGCCTTTTTTGCCATAGCGAGTCTGCTTTTGATGTCCTCTTTGCTCCGTCCGTCATTGGTTATTTTACTGCCTAGGTAGCAGAATTCCTTAACTTCATTGGCTTCGTAACCATCACTCCTGATGTTAAGTTTCTCGCTGTTCTCATTTCTACTACTTCTCATTACCTTCGTCTTCCTCCGATTTACTCTCAAACCATACTGTGTACTCATTAGACTGTTCATTCCGTTCAGCAGATCATTTAATTCTTCTTCACTTTCACTCAGGATAGCAATGTCATCAGCGAATCGTATCATTGATATCCTTTCACCTTGTATTTTAATTCCACTCCTGAACCTTTCTTTTATTTCCATCATTGCTCCCTCGATGTACAGATTGAAGAGTAGGGGCGAAAGGCTACAGCCTTGTCTTACACCCTTCTTAATACGAGCACTTCGTTCTTGATCGTCCACTCTTATTATTCCCTCTTCGTTGTTGTACATATTGTATATGACCCGTCTCTCCCTAGAGCTTACCCCTACTTTTTTTCAGAATCTCGAACAGTTTGCACCATTTTATATTGTCGAACGCTTTTTCCAGGTCGACAAATCCTATGAAAGTGTTCTTTAGCCTTGCTTCCATTATTAGCCGTAACGTCAGAATTGCCTCTCTCGTCCCTTTACTTTTCCTAAAGCCAAACTGATCGTCACCTAGCGCATTCTCAATTTTCTTTTCCATTCTTCTGTATATTATTATTGTAAGCAGCTTCGATGCATGAGCTGTTAAGCTGATTGCGCGATAATTCTCGCACTTGTCAGCTCTTGCCGTCTTCGGAATTGTGTGGATGATGCTTTTCCGAAAGTCAGATGGTATATCGCCAGACTCATATATTCTACACACCAACGTGAATAGTCGTTTTGTTGCCACTGCTCCCAGTGATTTTAGAAATTCTGATGGAATGTTATCGATCCCTTCTGCCTTATTTGACTTTAAGTCCTCCAAAGCTCTTTCAAATTCCGATTCTAATACTGGATCCCCTATCTCTTCTAAATCGACTCCTGTTTCTTCTTCTATCAGACAAATCTTCACCCTCATAGAGGCTTTCAATGTATTCTTTCCACCTATCTGCTCTCTCCTCTGCATTTAACAGTGGAATTCCCGTTGCACTCTTCATGTTACCACCGTTGCTTTTAATGTCACCAAAGGCTGTTTTGACTTTCCTGTATGCTGAGTCTGTCCTTCCGACAATCATATCTTTTTCGATGTCTTCACATTTTTCCTGCAGCCATTTCTTCTTAGCTTCCCTGCACTTCCTATTTATTTCATTCCTCAGCGACTTGTACTTCTGTATTCCTGATTTTCCCGGAACATGTTTGTACTTCCTCCCTTCATCAGTCAACTGAAGTATTTCTTCTGTTACCCATGGTTTCTTCGCAGCTACCTTCTTTGTACCTATGTTTTCCTTCCCAACTTCTGTGATGGCCCTTTTTAGAGATGTCCATTCCTCTTGAACTGTACTGCCTACTGCGCTATTCCTTATTGCTGTATCTATAGCGTTAGAGAACTTCAAACGCATCTCGTCATTCCTTAGTACTTCCGTATCCCACTTCTTTGCGTATTGATTCTTCCTGACTAATGTCTTGAACTTCAGCCTACTCTTCATCACTACTATATTGTGATCTGAGTCTATATCTGCTCCTGGGTACGCCTTACAATCCAGTATCTGATTTCGGAATCTCTGTCTGACCATGATGTAATCTAATTGAAATCTTCCCGTATCTCCCGGCCTTTTCCAAGTATACCTCCTCCTCTTGTGATTCTTGAACAGGGTATTCGCTATTACTAGCTGAAACTTGTTACAGAACTCAATTAGTCTTTCTCCTCTTTCATTCCTTGTCCCAAGCCCATATTCTCCTGTAACCTTTTCTTCTACCCCTTCCCCTACAACTGCATTCCAGTCGCCCATGACTATTAGATTTTCGTCCCCCTTTACATACTGCATTACCCTTTCAATATCCTCATACACTTTCTCTATCTGTTCATCTTCAGCTTGCGACGTCGGCATGTATACCTGAACTATCGTTGTCGGTGTTGGTCTGCTGTCGATTCTGATTAGAACAACCCGGTCACTGAACTGTTCACAGTAATACACCCTCTGCCCTACCTACCTATTCATAACGAATCCTACACCTGTTATACCATTTTCTGCTGCTGTTGATATTACTCGATACTCATCTGACCAGAAATCCTTGTCTTCCTTCCACTTCACTTCACTGACCCCTACTATATCTAGATTGAGCCTTTGCATTTCCCTTTTCAGATTTTCTAGTCTCCCTACCACGTTCAAGCTTCTGACATTCCACGCCCCGACTCGTAGAACGTTATCCTTTCGTTGATTATTCAATCTTTTTCTCATGGTAACCTCCTCCTTGGCAGTCCCCTCCCGGAGATCCGAATGGGGGACTATTCCGGAATCTTTTGCTAATGGAGAGATCATCATGACACTTCTTCAATTACAGGCCACATGTCCTGTGAATACACGTTACATGAAACATATAAAGGAACAAACAAATCTGTACGCGCAACAATGCATCAGGAAATTATGAAGCACAAATTCCCTTTCACCCACCTGCTCATTATCAAAGTGGAAAGGAGTTACACTTATGGAAATAAGGAAGTTTCTGGCAAAGTGTGGCGAAAAGACACAAGCAACCAGTGTAGTGAATGTAAAGTAGCCTTGTGCAAATTGCTGCGCTTCAAAATTTACCACACAAAGAGCAAAATTGCGTCCTAAAATAGTTACAGGAGGTTACTGTAGATAAGAAATACTGTATCCATCATAATTACAATTTTTGTGTAAAATAAAAAAAATTCCTTCTAGAAAATACAGTGAATATACCTTTGACCAATTTTTCCTTTTTTCAGTAACAATGTTATAATAATAACGCTTGTCAAAAGTATGTATTAATTCAAGAGAAAGGTATTATATATCATTTTAAACAAGAAAGTCTAGGTTTTTCAATAAGAGTAATTTTATTGCTATAACTGAAACCTCTCATGAGTTGTAGTAGTTTAAAATACGTTAAAATCAGCCAGTCTTTATGGTAGAAACCCGCGCGCAATGGCTCAGGACCAAAAGTGCTAGAGCATAAAATGAGATCAATTTGGAAAGGCCATCTGTGTCGTTTACTGATCGTTCAAATGCGGTAATGGCGACCAAGATCCAGGCTTTGTCGCCAATGAGCAGCAGTCGGCTTGGGTGTATGAACCAGGCGACAGCTGCAAAGACCCATACTCAGTAACGTTTGCTGAACAGTCATTGAGGAAACGCTGTTGATGGCCCCTTAACTCACCTGTTCTGTCACTTGCTCCACAGTTGGACGTCTATACGCCCGTACACATCTCCGCAGCCGTTGTTCACCCCTGTAGTCTACGGCTCGTGGAGCACAACAGTTACCTCGGCGCCGGTTTTTGATAGCACCATTTTGTCATGCACGATATACTGTAACCACGAAGGCACGCCATCTTCTTTATACTCCCTCGACTGCTAGTGCTGCCACCTACCGCACGTGAATGGTTGTTGCACCTTGACGTCGAACATCAGCGGTGGTCACATAAATCTACATGATTACTCTGCAATTCAGAATTAAGTGCCTGGCAGAGGGTTCATCGAACCACCTTGAAGCTACTTCTCTGCCATTCAACTCTCTAACAGCGGGAAAAACGAACACTAACATCTCTCCATACGGGCTTTGATTTCTCTCATTTTATTTTGATGATGATTTCTTCTTTCTAGGTGGGGGGCCAAAAAATATTTACATTATGATAATTCTCATGTATTTTTATGTCTCAGGTATTGTTTAAAGGAAAGTGCGAGTATTACTTGAGGACAAATTGGATGAAAATCAGTGTGGGTTTAGGTCTCTTAGAGGTTGTCAGGACCAGATCTTTAGTTTCCGGCAAATAATGGAGAAGTGTTACGAGTGGAACAGGGAATCGTATCTATGCTTTATAGATGTAGAAAAGGCATATGACCGGGTTCCTAGGAGGAAGTTATTGTCTGTTCTACGAGATTATGGTATAGGAGGCAAATTTTGCAAGCAATTAAAGGTCTTTACATAGATAGTCAGGCAGCACGGTAAATTGGGTTCATGGTTCAGAATAGTTTCAGGGGTAAGACAAGGCTGCAACCCGTCTCCACTGTTGTTCATATTATTTATGGATCATATGTTGAAAACAATAGACTGGCTGGGTGAGATTAAGATATGTGAACACAAAAGAAGCAGTCTCGCATATGCGGATCACTTAGTTGTGATGGCAGATTCGATTGAAAGTTTGCAAAGTAATATTTCAGAGCTAGATCAGAAATGTAAGGAATATGATATGAAGATTAGCATCTCCAAAACGAAAGTAATGTCAGTGGGAAAGAGATATAAACGGATTGAGTGCCAAATAGGAGGAACAAAGTTAGAACAGGTGTACGGTTTCGAGTACTTTGGATGCATAATCTCACAGGGTGGAAACGTAGTGAAAGAACTGGAAGCGAGGTGTAGCAAACCAAGAAGGAAGTCAGTACCAAGACTAATTTATCTGTGCACCGTTCAATCTTTCGACCAACTTTGTTGTATGGGAGTGAAAGCTGGGTGGATTCAGGTTACCTTATCAATAAGGTTCAGGTTACGGATATTAAAGTAGCTAGGATCATTGCAGGTACTAGTAGATGGGAACAATGGCAAGAGGGTGTCCACAATGAGGAAATCAAAGAAAAACTGGGAATGAACTCTATAGATGTAGCAGTCAGGGCGAACAGGCTTAGGTGGTGGGGTCATGTTACACGCATGGGAGAAGCAAGGTTACCCAAGAGACTCATGGGTTCAGCAGTAGAGGGTAGGAGGAGTCGGGGTAGACCAAGGAGAAGATACCTGGATTCGGTTAAGAATGACTTTGAAGTAATAGGCTTAACATCAGAAGAGGCACCAATGTTAGCACTGAATAGGGGATCGTGGAGGAATTTTGTAAGGGGGGCTATGCTCCAGACTGAACGCTGAATGGGATAACCAGTTTTAATGATGATGATGATGAGTTGCTGACTTTTTAAATTGGCGTACATATTTCGATCGCTCTGTATCATCTAATTAGTTGCCTCACGAACCCGTCTTTTCTACTCAGAACCATGTATCAGAGCTCCACGACTATAGTACCACATATCAGAGCGTGTGTGTATATTGAACCAGGGACCTAGAAAAGACGGAGAGGCTTCGTCCCTCCGTAGCCCTCAGTGGTTCACAACCCCACAACAGGCCATAGCAGTCCACTCCCCCACCGCCGCCCCACACCGAACCCAGGGTTACTGCGCGGTTCGGTCCCCAGCAGATCCCCCCATCGCCCCCCCCCCTTCTGGGAACGTCTCATACCAGACGAGTGTAACCACAAATATTTGCGTGGTAGAGTAACTATGATGTACGCATACATGGGGACAGTGTTTGCCCAACAATCACCGACATAGTGTAACTGAGGTGTAATAAGGGGAACCAGCCCGCATTCGCCGAGGCAGATGGAAAACCGCCTTAAAAACCATCCACAGGCTGGCCGGCACCCCGGACCTCGACACTGATCCGCCGGGCTCACTCGTGCTGGGGACGGACACGCCTTCCCGCTCGGGAAGCAGCGCATTAGACCGCCCGGCTAGCCAGGCGGGCAAATATTAGAGTACTACGACTATAGTGAAGTTCTCTAACGCTATAGATACAGCAATAAGGAAAAGCGCACTATGCAGTAAAGTTGAAGAGGAATGGACATCTCTAAAAAGGGCCATCACAGAAGTTGGGAAAGAAAACATAGGTAAAAAGCAGGTAGCTTCGAAGAAACTATGGGTAACAGAAGAAATACTTCAGTTGATTGATGAAAGGAGGAAGTACAAACATGTTCCGGGAAAATCAGGAATACAAAAGTACAAGTCGCTGAGGAATGAAATAAATAGGAAGTGCAGGAAAGCTAAGAAGAAATGCCTGCAGGAAAAATGTGAAGACATCGAAAAAGATATGATTGTCGGAAGGACAGACTCAGCATACAGGAAAGTCAAAATAACCTTTGGTGACATTAAAAGCAGCGGTGGTAACATTAAGAGTGCAACGGGAATTCCACTGTTAAATGCAGAGGAGAGAGCAGATAGGTGGAAGGAATACATTGAAAGCCTCTATGAGGGTGAAGATTTGTCTGATGTGGTAGAAGAAGAAACAGGAGTCGATTTAGAAGAGATAGGGGACCCAGTATTAGAATCGGAATTTAAAAGAGCTTTGGAGAACTTACGGTCAAATAAGGCAGAAGGGATATATGACATTCCATCAGAATTTCTAAAATCATTGGGGGAAGTGGCAACAAAACGACTATTCACGTTGGTGTGTAGAATATATGAGTCTGGCGACATACAATCTGACTTTCGGAACGCTACGGTCGCAGGTTCGAATCCTGCCTCGGGCATGGATGTGTGTGATGTCCTTAGGTTACTTAGGTTTAAGTAGTTCTAAGTTCTAGGGGACTGATGACCTCAGACGTTAAGTCCCATAGTGCTCAGAGCCATTTTTTTGACTTTCGCAAAAGCATCATCCACACAATTCCGAAGACGGCAAGAGCTGACAAGTGCGAGAGTTATCGCACAATCAGCTTAACAGCTCATGCATCGAAGCTGCTTACAAGAATAATATACAGAAGAATGGAAAAGAAAATTGAGAATGCGCTAGGTGACGATCAGTTTGGCGTTAGGAAAAGTAAAGGGACGAGAGAGGCAATTCTGACGTTACGGCTAATAATGGAAGCAAGACTAAAGAAAAATCAAGACACTTTCATAGGATTTGTCGACCTGGAAAAAGCGTTCGACAATATAAAATAGTGCAAGCTGTTCGAGATTCTGAAAAAAGTAGGGGTAAGCTGTAGGGAGAGACGGGTCATATACAATACGTACAACAACCAAGAGGGAATAATAAGTGGACGATGAGGAACGAAGTGCTCGTATTAAGAAGGGTGTAAGACAAGGCTGTAGCCTTTCGCCCCTACTCTTCAATCTGTACATCGAGGAAGCAATGATGGAAATAAAAGAAAGGTTCAGGAGTGGAATTAAAATACGAGGTGAAAGGATATCAATGATACGATTCGCTGATGACATTGCTATCCTGAGTGAAAGTGAAGAAGAATTAAATGATCTGCTGAACGGAATGAACAGTCTAATGAGTACACAGTATGGTTTGAGAGTAAATCGGAGAAATACGAAGTTAATGAGAAGTAGTAGAAATGAGAACAGCGAGAAACTTAACATCAGGATAGATCGTCACGAAGTCAATGAAGTTAAGGAATTCTGCTACCTAGGCAGTAAAATAACCAATGACGGACAGAGCAAGGAGGACATCAAAAGCAGACTCGCTATGGCAAAAGAGGCATTTCTGGCCAAGAAAAGTCTACTAATATCAAATATCGGCCTTAATTTGAGGAAGAAATTTCTGAGGATGTACGTCTGGAGTACAGCATTGTATGGTAGTGAAACATGGACTGTGGGAAAACCGGAACAGAAGAGAATCGAAGCATTTGAGATGTGGTGCTATAGACGAATGTTGAAAATTAGGTGGACTGATAAGGTAAGGAATGAGGAGGTTCTACGCAGAATCTGAGAGGAAAGGAAAGGAATATATGGAAAACACTGATAAGGAGAAGGGACAGGATGATAGGACATCTGCTAAGACATGAGGGAATGACTTCCACGGTACTAGAGGGAGCTGTAGAGGGAGAAAACTGTAGAGGAAGACAGAGACTGGAATACGTCAAGCAAATAATTGAGGACGTAGGTTGCAAGTGCTACTCTGAGATGAATAGGTTAGCACAGGAAAGGAATTCGTGGCGGGCCGCATCAAACCAGTCAGTAGACTGATGACCAAATAAAAAAAAAAAAAAACGACTATAGTGAAAATATTTTCACACTCTGAGGAGTGAGTTGGTCACATTTAAATTTCATGAGAACGTCTTGCCACAGCGAAAAACGCCTTTCTTTCAATGACTGCTACCCAATATCGTGTACATATCCGTAGCACCCTTACTTTGCGATGGTATGTAACGAGCTGTGTTGCTTTGAACTTGTTCGATGCCCTCCCTCAATCCTCTGTAATACGGGTCCCACACCGCACAGCAGTACTCATCCGGGAGAGGGTGGACAAGCGTAGTGTCAGAGTCTGTTCAGTAGACCTGTTATACTCTCTAAGTGTTCTACCATCTTTCGTTTGCTTTCTCCACATCATTACTTACGTGATCGTTCCAATTTAAGTTGTTCGTAGTTGTAGTCCCTAAGTATTTAGTTTACAGCCTCTAGATTTGTATAACTTATCGTGTAACTTAAATTATCGGATTTTTCTTTGTGACCATGTAGATGACTTCGCACTTCTCATTATTTATAGTCAATTGTCATTTTTGTGCCATACAGGTATCTTTTCTAAATCAATTTGCAATTCGTTTTGATTATCTGATGACTTTACATGACGGTAAATGACACCATCTTCTGCAAACAATCTAAGAGGGCTTCTCAGAATTTTTCCTAAATTGTTTATATGGATCGGGAACAATAGACGGCCTATAACACTTCCTTACTAGGAACTTTGACGTTTCTGACAGGAAATCCCGAATCCAGTCTCACAATCGAGACGATACTTAATATGTACGCAATTTAATTACAAGCTTCCTGTGAGCAACGTTGTCAGAAGTCTTTTGGAAACCTAAAAATATGGAATCAATTTTACGTCCCCTGTCGATAGTAGTCATTACTGCGATGAGACTACAAGAACGGTATTTTCTGAACCAGTGTTCGCTACTTGTCAATGAATCGTTTTCTTCCTGGTGATACGTAATGTTCCAACGCAGTATACGTTCTAAAATCCTACTGCCAATCGATGTTAGTGATGTAGGTCTCTAATTCAGGGGGTTAGTCCTGTTTCGTTTCTTCGGTATTGGTGCAACTTTCCAGTCTTTGAGTATGGGTCTTCCTACGAGCGAGTGGTTGTACATGATTGATAAGTATGGAACTATTCTAACAGGATTCTCTGAAAGGAACGTGACTCGCATATAATCAGGACCGAACGCCTTGCCCTTCTAAGCCGCTTCGCTACACCGAGTTACCTTCTAAGTTACTCATGTGACTGTACCGCGCATTTCCCTTTTACATTTTGAGGTTTGAAGCTTCTATACTATAACGCCTTGTGTCTTCCACTAGATATAGGACACTACCTAATGGAAGAGTGTACAAAAAAATTGAGACACTAAAGAATTACAACGGTTCAAATTTATCGGTCATAAAAAAAGTTCCTCGAAACTAGTGCGCGACAAAGGTCTGCTATCCAGTTTTGATTTTGGAGGTAGATAATAGTTAGCCCACCTAACTGTTGCATCCCTACAGGATTCTGTTATTCTTTGTTGTGAATTTTGTTTTCGTACGACTTGGTTTTATTTAATTTGGTTTCAATTAACGCAATTGGCCTTTAAAAAAAGCTTCTTTCTTTTCCCTGTGATAATATGGATACGCTATTCGCTTTCTGGTTCTAACAAATAGTGCCATGTAGCACTGAAAAAGGCCGGTCGTTGTGGCCGAGCGGGTCTAGGCGCTTCAGTCCGGAACCACGCGGCTGCTGCGGTCGCAGGTTCGAATCCGGCCACGGGCATGGATATTTGGGGTGTCCTTAGGTTAGTTAGGTTTAAGTAGTTCTAAGTTCTAGGGGACTGATGACCTCAGAAGTTAAGTCCCATAGTGCTCAGAGCCATTTTAAACCACTGAAAAAAGTCCAGGTTGTTAGCTAGAATTATTTAGCCTTGTATTAACTTGTTTTTTAAAGTTTTTAACCGTTTTAGCTAGAATGTTTTGTAAAGAAGAAATTCGTAATGAGCACATAATACGTAAAGCCAACCCACACCTTTGTGATGCCTATAACTCAGGGGAATCTTACTAAGACCAAGCTCTAAAAGCGAGAAACTAGAGAAGAACTAAAACGTTACGCTTCCGACTTACATCACATAGATAGTTCCCGCCGGAACATCCTTCCACCAAACGTGCACATAATCAGTCACACGGCTCCACTTATACAGTAACATCAGAGGGTGTCTGGATTGCAGACATATGCAAAGAGCTCAGTGCAAGAGAACACTGTGCTATATTGCCATGCACAAACTTCGTCCTGTACTGAGACACCTCTAAAACTTCTGTTAATAAATTACAATAAATTGAAGATAACGTGTGTTGATACTAATTTCGCCATAGCTATTGCCTAAATCTCCAGAGTTGCAGTTCCAGCTGCTCAGAACGCTATGAAAATCTTCTGCGCACCAACGTCGTTTCAACCCTTCAACGGCGTGGATGTGTGGCTAGTATTATTTGTATGCAAGATGGCTCTCTTTCGCACGTTGCAAAGCCAGTGAATTGGCTGTTGTGGAGGCATTTCGGAAATTCTAGAGTTATCAACCGTCATTTCGCTACACTCTGGCTGTCCACATCACCTGTCTACAATCCGTGTGACTTCTGGCTGACGAGTTATGTGGAAGATGTTGTGTTCAGTGCTCCAATTACGAACGAAGCTGAACTAAAGGCATGCATTGAGCAACGCATTCTGAATGTGAGCCCCGAGACGCTCTGATCTGTTGTGGAATATTCTGTTTCTCGATTTCAACTAGTGGCAGAAATGGGTGGACACCATACTGAACGTGTAAATTTGGAAATTTGTGGTATGTTCCTATGAGACCAAACTGCTAAGGTCATCGGTCCCTAGGCTTACGCACTACGTAATCTAACTTAAACTAGCTTACGCTAAGGATAACATACACACGCATACCCGAGGGAGGACTCGAACCCCCGACGGGGGGAGCCGCGCGAACCGTGGCAACGCGCCTTAAACCACGCGGATTACTGAACATGTCTTGCACCAGTCTTACAACAATTACATACCGATATCATTTCCTTTTGATGCTGTTTTTTGGCCCCAGGACAATGAAAAACCTATGTAATTTTGATTTTCATGTGGTTTTCGGCCTCGGAACAATTAAAAATCGATTTCTCCCATCCGATGTGGTACGACATTGCCATGGTGGGTGGGCGTACCTTAGAAACTGCGCCACAACTGTTGATTGCCGAACACCGAACACTAAGTGTTGTGTAATGTGCAATTCAAAGCATAGTTGTCTTATTGCGATTGATCTGTCATTTGTAGAGGGCCCCATTTACGTTAAGACTCTTAAAACGCCATCCATTGGTAAGAAGTTGATTTTGTTTTTCTTTTGTTTCGTGAAGTTTCCCCCTGCGTCATAATATGCTGTTCAAATTTGACGTCATTCTGAGCAGTGGTTCTCTTTCTACAGCGTTTTAAACCTGAAAGTTTAATTATGGATACCCTGTATTGGCAGAAATGTATCCAACTGGCTGGTGATTATGTGGAAAAGTGAATATTGGTAAATAAAGATCACATTCTAAGGATTATTTTTGTGTTTAGAACTGGGACGTGGACGATAAATAATTTAGACAAGAAGAGAATAGAAGCTTTCGAAATGTGGTGCTACCGAAGAATGCTGAAGATTAAGTGGGCAGAACACATAACTACTGAGGAGGTATTGAATAGAATTGGAGAGAAGAGGAATTTGTGGCACAACTTGACTAGAGGAAGGGATTGGTTGGTAGGGCATATTCTGAGGCATCAAGAGATCGCCAATTTAGTATTCGAGGGCATCGTGTAGGGTAAAAATCGTAGAGACCAAGAGATGAATACACTAAACAGATTCAGAAGGATGGAGGTTGCAGTAGGTACTGGGAGATGACGAAGCTTGCACAGGTGCATCAAACCAGTCTCCGGACTGAAGACCACAACAACAACAAACCTGTATTATCCTCTCCGGGCTTGCAGATATGTTATAGCTATGTTTTTTTGTCTGACGATGCGTAATTGTTATTATAGAGGTCTCCATCAGTGGATATTGTTTTCTTTTACTCGTTTATACAAAATTTCTGCATAATTACAAGGGTCGAATGAAAAGTAATGCCTCCGCCTTCGTTAATTGGGTTTGGATGGGAATATTTTAATAAATCAAACACAGAAATAATCCTTAGAATGTGATCTTTAATTACCAATATTCACATTTCCACATAATCACCAGCCAATTGGATACATTTGTTCCAACGATGAACAAGTTTTCTGAAGCCGTCACGGATAAAGTCGACACTGTGTTTCCGCAACTATAGTCTCACTATTCTCTCAACGTCTTCATCGGAAGCACAATTAGGCCGCAGTAGATCGTCTTTCACTATCGGGAACAGACGGAAGTCAGACGGTGCTAAATCTGAACTGTATGGAGGATGCCATACGGTGGTGAGATTCAGTCTCTGAAGTTGTGCTGTGGTTGCACGTAAAGTGCGTTGTTTAGTATTCTCATGCTGCAAGGAAAACATTTCCCTTTTCCTTTCGGACCCTTGGTAGTCGTCGTTTCAGAGTTAGAAGCGTCGTGACGTAACGTTCTGAATTTGTTGTTGTTGTTCCACGATCAAGGAAATCAACATGGATAACACCATCTGCGTCCCAGAACACTGGCCATGATTTTTCCAGCTGAGGGTTGCGTCTTGGATTTCTTTTTCTGGGGCGAGTGTGTCGATATTCCATAGCTTGACGTTTCGTCTCCGGGTCTTAATAAGTACCCACGTTTCGTCTCCTGTCACAGTTGACTGGAGAAAGGCGTCACCATTCTCGTAACGCAAGAGGAGTTCCTGGCAAATTTCAAGTCTGTGAGATTTCATATCAGGTGTCAGCAGCCGGGGTACGCATCGTGCACAGATCTTCCGATAGCCAAGCAAAGCAGTAATGTGACGCACACATTGTTGTGAAATGCCGAATGTGCTTGCAATTTGTCTCTGAGTGATACGACGATCGTCCTGAATCAGTCTTTCAACATTTTGCTTGTGAAACTCGGTGGCTGCTGTCACAGGACTTCCAAGTCTTTGTCTGTCACGCACGTCAGATGTTCCCGCCTCAACATCTTTAAACTTACTCGCCTAACGACGCACAGTACTCACATCAACACAATCACCATAAACTGCTTTCATTCTCTGTTTTAGTCAACGACGTACCACCTTTTTGTGTTGTTTTATTCTGACGAATAAAGTTCCGAGCGTTTTAGCTCTAATGTTCTAATTAGGTGGGACTATCGACACATACTTTTTCGTAGAGGAACATTCCTATGACTAGATAACAACAGATACTAAGAGTAGAAAAAGTTTGGATCAACTTCACATCACAGTAACGCTCCCTACTCCGTGGTGCTATAAGAAAGACACTACAAAGAAAATCAGACAAAAATTGTCCGTATTTAGGATTGTGGACAACTGCACAATGTCTTTATTAAGGAAGTGACAGTAGTGAACCTCTTGTCCATAAATCCACTTCATGACGCTCGTCCTCGTTTGTGTGATAAATTGTTTTGGAAATTTGTGATAAGTTCCTTTGGGACCAAACTGCTGAGGTAATCAGTCCCTAGGTTGTCGCACCAATTAATCTAACGTAAAGTAACTTACGCCAAGGACAACACACATCTCCATGCCCGAGGGAGGACTCGAACCTCCGACGGGGGGAGTCGCGCGAACCGTGGCAAGGACCCCTGGACCGCGGGGCTACCCCGCGGGGCTTGTGGAAAGTATCCCGAGTCTGGAAAGAGGAGCAGGTGAGGAACTATCGGATGAGGCGTCGTACAGGTAATTGGGGCCAACGTATGTCGCACCAAGGACCAGACACCTCTTGCCGATCCGCACACCAGCCGTTGCTCGTCCATATCCAGAATATCAGAGACGACACACAACGGGGTGGCTGCAAGATGAATCCTGTGAAGGTGTAACAGGCATACTCGTTGACTGTAATGTACCAAGCAGACTGGACGTCAGTGTTAAGATCACGAGCCCACATCGAAAGCGGCTCGCCAGTCGACGTTGGGATGCTTCCCGTCAACACATTCGGTGACCTGAGCTGCTGTAGAAAGCCGTAGATCGCCTTCGTGGACATCAAGCAAGTTGCCAGTAATGCAGTACAGTGGCAACTCAGTTCGAGGCAAATGGGCGGAAGCAAAAGAAGGGCGGCGTGGTGTCCGAAAGCTGGATAGGGGGCTGGATAGGGGCTGACAGAGAGCGTGGCGCAAGGGCCTTCACAGCACCATTTGAGAGCTCACGAGGAAGGCTGTCGCTCAGTCAGGGACGTGATACTGACCCAAACTGCTCCTGACCGTGGAAGAGTGAGGGGCTCGTACCGTATCTTGAACAGCAAGCCGCGGCAAACATGTGAACCAACTGAGCCACCCGAGCACTACTCACGACACGTCTTCACAGCTTCACTTCCACCGGTACCTCATTCTCTGCTTCCAGGTTTGTACAGATTTATGCTGGAGTGTAACACCATAGCTCTTCTGCTGTATGGAATTATTTTGCTTTTGTTTTATTTAATGTTTACAACATTGAGTATCTGTAAATGTGTTTGATTGAATAGATAACACAAAATTGTATACTCCTTTCTTTGTACAAACTTTGATGTCATGGTTTGGTTATATGCAAAGTAGTGTATCTGTCACTGAAATTGTTTGTCCCATTTGGAGGGAACAAAACTTACTGTATGTAATTGTAATTTCTGTGTGAGTAATTTTTTGTAGAAATGTCAATATGTGAAAATTTTCTTTTTTTGTTTAAAATGACTGTTTGCTGTTATGTAAACTGCTGATCCTCACTTAGGGTTCTTAGTTAGTTTGTATGTAAAAGGTGTAGTGGTTCCCCCTCGGGAACGGAACTGTGTAGCGCGCGCAAATTGTGGTTGTCCTAGGTAGAAAAGGTGGAACAAGAGTGAGTCGGGGACGAGCTACAAGTTGGGGACGAGCCACCCAACTGTGCACTGCCATGTTAATGTTGTATATTGTGCTGCTTCCGAGAGAGGTTTTTTCTGCCACTTTCCCATGCCTCGGATGGATGGATAAAATAGCTGGAACGATTCTGGAATTGGTATTCATCATCGCCACCAAGAAGGGTCAGAGTCCAGCAATTCTGCCTGCAAATCCACCTACCAACATCCAGTTGCCACCACATTGCGCAATCACTGTATCGGAATGCTATAATAATGTACAGTGAAGGATCAGCTCATTGGATGTGTTAGTGTGCACAAATATAAGGTAACTTATAACTGAATTTATGTACCTACCTTGATTTATTTTCCTTATCATAACACCTCTCAGGTTCCTCTCCGTTTGAACTAAAGTGATTTCCGAGTGTCCTTACTGAAAGAACATTAAAGACCAGTGTTTTACTCATTGATGCCTCCTGAACATAGAAAAGAGAAAGTTAAATTTAATGTGGCAAGAGAGTGAGTTAAAGTTAATGATGCTTGCTGAAATTAATTTTCCTAGTAAAACAGCTTATTAACGTGTTGTTGCCAACTTCAAATTAAAAGTTCTTAAGACTGAGGCTTACAAAGTTTTGCTTAGTAGATGATCACATTACTGCTTGTTGTAAATCGCAGAAGGTGAGTCAGTATCTTACATATACGTTAATTTTGTGTCTCACTGCAGTAAAAGTGGAAAACTGCAGTTGTGACACGTTATATACTCATGATTGCTAAGTGTTTGTCTCTCTTGTGTATTAGAAGTGCATATTAATAGTATAAAAGGATCCACAGTTTGTCTATTGTGTTAATGCTCGGTAACGAGTAGCGGAAAGACCACTAATTAGGAAAACCATAATTTCTTTATTCAAATGATAGTGAGAAGCAACCTGTTAGTGGATTCCAATTAACTTCCATTTCAAATAGTAAAGTATTTAACTGAGAGAGACTTAACCTACGTCCAATTTATGATCCTGGAGGGAATGTTAACAGTAATGTTATAAAGACTGTGGTGTCACCGCCAGACACCACACTTGCTACGTGGTAGCCTTTAAATCGGCCGCGGTCCGTTAGTATACGTCGGACCCGCGTGTCGCCACTGTCAGTGATTGCAGACCGAGCGCCGCCACACGGCAGGTCTAGAGACACTTCCTAGCACTCGCCCCAGTTGTACAGCCGACTTTGCTAGCAATGGTTCACTGACAAAATACGCTCTCATTTGCCGAGACGATAGTTAGCATAGCCTTCAGCTACGTCATTTGCTACGACCTAGCAAGGCGCCATTACCAGTTACTATTGATACTGAATCATGTACAGTCAAGAGCGACGTTCACCATTTATGGATTAGAGTTAAGTATTCCAGCAGCTACGTACATTTTTTGCTAAAGTCTAATTTCCTTGACCTGTTCCAGACCTCACGCCAGTCTGCGTGAGCTAAAACGCGTGCCTTTCGGCTTCCTCCAGTAGTACCGGGTTGGCTCTCTCGCCAAACCACAATAAAGACCACTCAGTTTGTGTAAGCCCTTAAAGTAATAGTGTGTTTCGGTATCTGTTATAATTTTGCAAATAGATTGTGCTTCTCTAACTGTTAATTTCAATCTGACCGTAAACTCGAGTGTGACAAAGTATAGATTGTGTTTATCCATTAAAGTTACTAATAACTATTTTCTTGAACGAGAATGTTAATCATTCTCTTGCCTAGTTAGGCTGGCGACCGTTTTTCTTTACCAGTTAAACAGTGCAGATAGGCAAAATTTTGTTTGTTACTGTTCAAATATTTACGTAATTGTTACTTTCATTTCCGATAAGCCACCTCCGTTAGGTACAGCACGGTCAACATAACAAAATTCCTCTCAGAGGGTAACACTGCTCTGTTGCTTTTTTACCATAATTGCTTTAATAAGATAGATTTATTTCACACCCTGCCTCCAGCTTCGAGGTTATGGTATAGTAGTAGCAGACAGGAGTGTTATACGTGGCTTTTCCGTGACAGGACTAATTGTTCTGTTGGGGTATCGCACGTACTAAGCCAAACTTGGTATTTGATTGAATGAGCTACGTAAATGCATGTTGCAGTGTTATAGGAGAGCTTCCATGAAGTTTTCACTGCTGAGCTGGTCGCCATCTTTCGTGCCCTAGAGTATATCCGCTCCTGCTCAGGTGAGTCCTTCGTTAACTGTAGCGACTCCCTCAGCGGTTTACGAGCTATCGACCAGTGCTTCCCTCGCTCTCGTCTGGTGATGGCTGTCCAGGAGTCCCTCCATACTCTTGCCCGTTGCGGCCGCTCTGTGGTCTTTGTGTGGACGCCAGGCCATGTTTGGATACCTGGCAATGAACATGTTGAACGCCTGGACAAACAGGCCACCAGTAAACCATCTCTGGACATTGGCCTCCCGGAGACTGATTTGCGAGCAGTCTTACGCCGCAAAGTTTTCGAACTTTGGGACACTGAATGGCGCAGCCTGACCACACCAAACAAACTCCGTCCTATCAAGCAGACGACAAATGTGTGGCGGTCATCCATGCGAGCCACTCGCAGGGAGTCCGTAGCCCTTTGTCGGCTGCGCATTGGCCACACCCGCTTAACACACAGCCATTTACTACGCCACGAGGACCTGCCTCTATGTCGCTGCGGGTCGGCCTTGACGGTGGTCCACATTTTGTTGGCCTGTCCCCCTTTAACCGTGCTCAGGCAGACTTTTGCGCTGCTTGATACGCTCCCTGCCCTTTTAACAGATTACACTGCATGGCAGGCTTAGTTTTGCGTTTTATTCGGGCAGGGGGCTTTTATCACTTAATCTGTTTGTCGTTTTTTTGTGTTGAGTCTGGCCTTCGGCCTATGATTTTAGACTGGGTTTTTTAGTGTGTTTCTGGGTGGTTGGCTTTTCCTTTTTTGTCTCTATGGTAGGCCAACCTCTGTCTCTGTGATTTTAATTCCTTTTGTCTGGTCTCTGTCTGCGTCTTTCTTGTCCTGTGTCGTCTCTTGTCGTCTCCATTGTTCGTTTTTCTTCTGTGTGGGTGTTTGAATTTTTTGGAAAAAGGGACCGATGGCCCTAGCAGTCTGGTCCCTTCAATCCCACAAACCAACCAACCAGCTGAGAGGACGGATCGTCAGTCGCGCTGAGGTAGGTCAGTTGCTAGAGCGCTTGCCAGTGAAAGACCACGTCCTGGCTTCTACACCTGGTCTGGCACACAAAGCTGCATGGAATCTCACAGCATCAGACATATCCTGTCTGGAGGTTTACTGGGCTATCTGGAAGTTAGCAGAATAGTAAATGCCACTGCCCTAGCCACCGTGGCAGACATGGAACACAATTTTTAAGCCCTTGTATACGACGTCAGATACATGGTCGCGGAGAGTGTCAGAACGCGTTATGCCCTCGCCCTCTTTTTTATGTGTGCCTGTCTGTTCTAACTGGCGACTAGAGCAACCCCTTCCAGATTACTCACGACTGTTCATACACTATTGGCCATTAAAATTGCTACGTCAGGAAGAAATGCACATCATAAGTGGGTATTCATCCGACAAATATATTATTCTAGAACTGACAGATGATTACATCTTCACGCAATTTGGGTGCATAGATCCTGAGAAATCAGTACCCAGAACAACCACCTCTGGCCGTAATAACGGCCCCGATACGCCTGGGCATTGAGTCAGAGCTTGGATGGCGTGTACAGGTGCAGCTGCCCATGCAGCTTCAACACGATACCTCAGTTCATCAAGAGTAGTGACTGGCAAATTCTGACGAGCCAGTTGCTCGGCTACCATTGACCAGACGTTTTCAATTGGTGAGAGATCTGGAGAATCTGCTGGCCAGGGCAGCAGTCGAACATTTTCTGTATCCAGAAAGGCCCGTACAGGACCTGCAACATGCGGTCGTGCATTATGCTGCTGAAATGTAGGGTTTCGCAGGGATCGAATGAAGGATAGAGCCACCGGTGGCAACACATCTGAAATGTAACGTCCACTGTTCAAAGTGCCGTCAATGCGAACCAGAAGTGACCGAGACGTGTAAGCAATGGCACCCCATACCATCACGCCGGGTCATACACCAGTATAGCGATGACGAATACACACTTCCAATGCGCGTTCACCGAGGTGTCGCCAAGCACGGATGCGACCATCATGATGCTGTAAACAGAACCTGGATTCATCCGAAAAAGTGACGTTTTGCCATTCGTGCACCCAGGTTCGTGGTCGAGTACACCATCGCAGGCGCACCTGTCTGTGATTAAGCGTCAAGGGTAACCGCAGCCATGGTCTCCGAGCTGATAGTCCATGCTGCTACAAACGTCGTCGAATTGTTCATGCAGATGGTTGTTGTCTTGCAAACGTCCCGACCTGTTGACTCAGGGATCGAGGCGTGGCTGCACGATCCGTTAGAGCCATGCGGATAAGATGCCCGTCATCTCGACTGCTAGTGATACGAGGCCGTTGGGATCCAGCACGGCGTTCCGTATTACCCTCCTGAACCCACCAATTCCATATTCTGCTAACAGTCATTGGATCTCGACCAACGCGAGCAGCAATGTCGCGATACGATAAATCGCAATCGCGATAGCCTACAGTCCGACCTTTGTCAAAGTCGTAAACGTGATGGTACGCATTTCTCCTCCTTACACGATGCATGACGGCAACGTTTCACCAGGCAACGTCGGTCAACTACTGTTTGTGTATGAGAAATCGGTTGGAAACTTTCCTCATGTCAGCCCGTTGTAGGTGTCGCCACTGGCGCCAACCTTGTGTTAATGCTCTGAAAAGCTAATCATTTGCATATCACAGCATCTTCTTCCTGTCGGTAAAAATTTTGCGTCTGTAGCACGTCATCGTCGTGGTGTAGCAATTTTAATGGCCAGTAGGGTATATCACACTCCCGTTCACTGGCTTGCGTGGAGCTGCAGACTTTTCACCTGTTCGTGAAACTCGCTCAGCGAGAAACGAGTGCCGTTTTCGCCACGGCGTCTTCGCAGCCAACGTGACTGGTTTCGCGGCAGGCGGGTCGCCAGCGGCGCGACGTGCGTGGGAGGAGGAGGAAGTGCGCACGTGGGAGCGGCTCATTGTCATGGCCGCGGCGAGGTCCCCCCTGCTCCACGGCTACCACTGCACTGGGCAGCCGGGGAACGATCTCTGGCGGCGCACCGCAATTCTGCGCACGCGCCGTAGCGCAGCGTTACGTCAGCGCCACGGGCAACGAATAGGGGACGAGCTGTCGTGGTTCAGCTACATCACTAGCAGGGCAGCGAAGATTTTCGCGCCGGCATCCTCGTATAAAATATACTGTCTGTTCAGATCACTCTACAGAGACGGCAAACTCTTATCGTGACACCGGAATTAATCAGAAATTAAAAATACAGTCTGAGACAAAAAAGAACTACTCCCACAAATGAATTATGCCAATGGGCGGAAATATGTAGATGTTCCAAGATGCCACTCCAGGAGGGTGTAAAATGAATGTGCGCAACGGAAAATAATAAACGCTAAAATGAAAATTTGGCCCTGTCTGACTACCCTCTGAAGCAGATCTTAGGATCTCTTTATTGTGTTGGCAGAAGAGCCATGTTACGAGAGGAGACCGAAATGCACGCGTTTTAGCTCACGCAGGCTGGCGTGAGGAGGGAGGGACTATACTGACGTGATGTCTGGAACATGACAAGGAATTAGAATTCAGAAAGCGGACGGAATTTGTTTGATACTTAACTTTAATCAATAAATGATGAACGTCGCTCTTGACGGTACATGATTCACAATATTATCTGTTTAGAAGACATATAGTAACTGAATATGGCGCCTTGCTAGGTCGTAGCAAATGACGTAGCTGAAGGCTATGCTAAACTGTCGTCTCTGCAAATGAGAGCGAGCGTATGTAGACAGTGAACCATCGCTAGCAAAGTCGGCTGTACAACTGGGGCGAGTGCTAGGAAGTCTCTCTAGACCTGCCGTGTGGCGGCGCTCGGTCTGCAATCACTGATAGTGGCGACACGCGGGTCCGACGTATACTAACGGACCGCGGCCGATTTAAAGGCTACCACCTAGCAAGTGTGGTGTCTGGCGGTAACACCACACTCTTAATTCTATAAATTACAATATAATCATAAATGAATAACGAAGGCAACTAGTCCTACTAAATGTTAAACGTTGTCCCTGCTTACATATTTATTGTAGATTAAAAAAAAGACATTTAGATTACGAAGTTCACATTTCCTTAGTAAAATTACTTATCAATTGCCCAACTCTGCCCCTTATTATGACTGCGCGATCTAATATAAATAACGTGAAATGACTGACACCATCTACGTACCAAACACTAGAAGACACTACTTTCAGAGATGATCTACAGTTGTGTGGAACCCCAGTGGAAATAAACTAACATGATCACAGCTGTTTACCTTTTATAGCCCTAATAAGCCGAAGAAATTTGCTATATCACCATATGTACTGCGTCGGGTGTGCCGAAGTGATGGTTCTCGTACACGTCCGCGACGATGGAAGAACTCCAGCCACAATTAAACTCTATATATATACTAAGATGGTATCCGTTCCTTCGGACATGTCCGAAAGAACAGATACCATCGGTGACCATGCAGCTCGTTAGAATGAAATGACAATGAAATGAACACCCTTAGCTGCTTACAGGCGTTGACATATGTCAACGGGGACAGATAAAAATGCGTGCCCCGACCGGGACTCGAACCCGGGATCGCCTGCTTACATGGCAGACGCTCTATCCAACTGAGCCACCGAGGACACAAAGGATAGCGCGACTGCAGGGTTTTATCTCTGGCACGCCTCCCGCGAAACCCACATTCTCAACGTATTGTCCCGCACTACATTCGTAGTGCCCCCGCCCATTATACTCATCACTCGCGGCGCGTTGCCGATTCCCGTAAGATAGATAGAGCGTCTGCCATGTAAGCAGAAGATCCCGGGTTCGAGTCCCGGTCGGGGCACACATTTTCATCTGCCCCGTTGACATATGTCAACGCCTGTAAGCAACTAGGAGTGTTCATTTCATTGTAAATACAATTAAACTCTTTCAAACAGAAGAACGGCAGATGGCGGTCCTCTGATCAATATACTCTAATACTGTCTTCTCCTCTCTGTGTTCTAGAGACGAGAAACGCGAACTTCCAACCACAAGGACGGAGTGCAGATAACGTATCAACGTAAGTATAGGCGGAGGAAGTGCTCTCAATTACTGAACGCTGCGTACTCAACGACGACTTCCAACCCGGAGGTGAAGTCCAGAATCGTATACGTTGGCAACAGTACAGTGCCTAACTGTTCTAACTATAAACTCTACTGAGAGCAAAGACAGCAAGTCCGTCTGTACCAACAAAAGCTGATATCGAGCGACCGTCACACACGGGCGCTCACAACGGAAGACCTCGTCTCTCCAGCGCTGGCTTCCCAGCAAGGTTCGGCTCCCCACCATCGTAATTCTGAAAACGAATCATATTCCAGAAACCATGGAATATTCTCCTTCTCTTAAGATTCTTCCGAACGCCGACCAACCATATTTTAGTCTTTTGTCGTCCAGCTCGGAAAGTTTGCAAGGAAAAACCTATACTCGTACAATGGTACGCTTCTGAGTAAAAATCCTTGGAAATAATCCAGCCTGCGTGGTTTCCGAGGTGACGCTGCCTCGTTCCTCCCAGCTAAGATTTTCGTAGTTTCTGAAGTATAAACCTTCCCGTCTGGCTACACACTGGCCGGTCGCGACTCGATTGTGCTCCAGCGCTTAGGTGCTACGACGTCCGTCTATTTACGAGGGCTATCCACAAAGTACATTACGTTTTGGAATTAAAAATAAATAAAGTATTGGACATTTTTTTATTATATACAGATTAAAGCCATACTTAAATACTACTTTTCTACATAGTTGCCATTTAAATTAAGGCACTTATCGTAGCGATGGACGAGCTTGGAAATTCCTTCGTCGTAAAATTCGGCCGTCTGCGCCTTCAACCACGTGGTTACCTCTTCTTGAAGCTGTGCGTCGTCATGAAAACGCTGCAGAGGCAACCACTTCTTCATTGCTGGGAATAAGTGGAAGTCGCTCGGTGCCAGGTCGGGACTGTACGGCGGATGAGGAAACAACTCCCACTTAAAAGATTCGAGAACTTCACGAGTGGCATTTGCCGTGTGGGCCCGGGCGTTGTCGTGAATCGGCAAGATCTTTGAGCCCAACTTTCCCCTGCGCTTGTTTTGTATTGCTCTTCTGAGGTTGTGCAGAGTTTGGCAATACCTTTGAGAGTTTATTGCAGTGCCTCTTTCCAGGAAATCCACAAAAATCACACCTTTTCTGTCCCAAAAGACAGTCGCCATCACCTTCCTTGCCGACATTGTCTGCACGCATTTCTTGGGTTTTTGGGGGGAATTTGTGTGCCCCCACTGCATTGACTGCAATTTTGTCTCGCAGTTCACATGCTTAACCCATGTTTCGTCACCAGTAACGATGCGATCGAGTAATGAGTCGCCATCTTTCTCGTTAACGTCCAAAAACGTTAACGCTGCAGCCATTCGCTGATTTTTGTGAATCTCTGTCAAGATTTTTGGTATACATCTTGCACAAAACTTGTGGTAACCAAGCTTTTCGGTAATATTTTCGTGCAACAAACTTCGTGAAATTTGTGGAAAACTCATAGAGAGTTCCGTTATTGTGAAATTACGGTTTTCACGGAACGCGGCATCGACTTTTTCGACAAGTTCGGCAGTCACTATGCTGGGTCTTCCACTTCGCTCTTCGTCGTGAACGTTAGTTCGGCCATTTTTAAATTTTATGGCCCATTGACGCACTCCACCTTCAGTGATTATGTTGTCCCCATACACTTCACAAAGCTGCCGATAGATTTCTATCGGTGTACAGTTTTATGCAGTCAGAAACCTTATTACAGCACGCACTTCACACTTTGCGGCGTTTTCAATTAACGCTGACATTTCAAACTGTCACAGTAACTCAACGGAGCACAGCACGAACCTCTCACTAGCACGGCAGGATGCCGACTGAGCGGCGGAATGCCACGACGCCAAGATGGCCGCGCTAGCCCCGCCCCTAACGGACACAAACGAAAACGTAACGTACTTTGTGGATAGCCCTCGTATTTCCTGTGTTTAAGCAGGACCAACACACCTGTGTAGGCCTTCCACCCAGGGCTTCAGCTCCGTCTGCCGTTTCATTTCCACTGTCGGTCCAACCTCTACTAGTATGGTATTAAAGACACTTCGTCACCTTTCATGCAATAAGCGTTAACAATTATGTACAAGACGTACATAACAATGTCAGTCTCCTTTAAATATTCATATATACGATGTACTACCTATCAAATAATACCTAATGTGGTTGTAGATCATGCAAATTATGTGGATGAGTTCTTGTGCGAAATTATAGCCACCTTACAATGTGATATACATGCACATACAAAAAATGATCACAGTTTCAGAAGAAATGGAAGAACTATTGGAGAGAAAGAGCTTCACAAATTTAGCAAGGCAAAGTGGTACCTTAAGACAGTCAGTCCCAGTTGTCGCACACTATGGTGGGCCACAGTTAGGTTGGTGTATCACCGAAGTCCAGAGCGCTTACAGGCGCTTCCTTATCTCGTTGCCTGGAGTAGAACTGTCTTCAGTGATGATTCCCGCTTCGAACTGAACCCCGATGACCACCAAAGAACTGTCTGGAGACGCCCCAGGGATACCAACCTGACTGCCGCCTTCCATAAAGCCCGACAGCCAGGAGTTATGATCTGGGGTGCAGTTTCATTTCATAGTTGGATCTTTTCTCATCCGTGGCACCTTTACAGCATGTCGGTACGTCGTCGATATTCTACGCACCGTTTTGTTGCCCTTCATGGCAAGCTAAACTTGGCCCCCACTTACACAAGAAATGTCCACCCCGATAGCTGAGTGGTCAGCGTGACGGATTGCCGTCCTATGGGCCCGGGTTTGATTCCCGGCTGGGTCGGCGATTTTTCTCCGCTCAGGGACGTGCTGTCTTCATGTCATCCCCATCCGGGGCGCAGGTCGCCAAATGTGGCGTCGAATGTAATAAGACCTTCACCAAGGCGGCCGGACCTGCCCCGCAAGGAGCGTTCCGGCCAATTACGCCAAACGCTCATTTCGATACACAAGAAATGACCTCAGTGCGAGATGCTTATAATAGTTTCCACGACGAAACTTTGCTCGAAACCTGGCACAGAATCCAGAGAGATTCTACTCACATCTGAATTATGCTAGCGGCAAGACACGACCAATGCAGTCTCTGCGCGATAGCAATGGAGATACTATCGAACACAGTGCTGCCAAAACAGAGTTGCTAAACACAGCCTTCTGGAATTCCTTCACCAAAGTAGACGAAGTAATTATTCCACAGTTCGAATCAAGAACAGCTGCCAACATCAGTACTGTAGGAGTAGATAACCTCGGAGTAGTGAAACAACTTAAATCACTTAATAAAAGCAAGTTTTCTGGTCCAGGCTGTATACCAATTAGGTTCTTTTCAGAGTATGCTGATGCAATAGCTCCATACTTGTGATTCTTGAAGTTTTCCCGGCGTATTGAATGTTCTATGAGATTTCGGGATTTATTTATTTATTTAATCGTATCCAAGCCATAGACAACCCACATATTACATATACACACAAATACAAATACAATACACATATGTATAAGTAAAACAAACCCAAAATGGGGAGTCACATTACAATATAAAGACAAACATAGTATATATATATCATATCACGTCCCGCCAAAATTCAGCGCATTTAACTGCCACTGGCGTAGCGTTTGCCAGATCTTCTTTCCTGCACACTTCCCCCATGTTGCTGCATTCCAGGAGGTGGTCCATTGTTTGGGTCTGTCCGCACTGGCACGTGGCCGTCCCATTTACACATGTTTACGTTGCATCTGCCCATCCCAGTTCGTAGGCGGTTGAGGGTTCTCCATAATGGCCATTTTAGTTCATTTCCAGAGGCCAATTGTTCGTTGGGTGAGATTAGAGGTGCCTGGTCTCCCGTAGGCAGTGTTGCTTTCCATTTTGACAATCTGGCCTTTTGTTTTGAGGTTTCGATCGGTTGAACTGAGGTGAGGAAACTCCGTCTTGATTTTAGACGTGTGTGTGGAGGGTTTTGTCAGAAGAGAGGATGGCGCTGGTCGCGCAGCTGCTTGAGGCGCTCTGCTTCGCTTGCTATAGCTCGTCTGATGTTGGGTGGAGCTATGCCACTAAGCAAATGAAGTTGGCTCACCGGGGTGGGTCTTAGGCATCCCGTGATTACGCGACAGGCATCGTTCAGCAGAGGATCCACTCGTTTCGCATGCGCTGGTCTTTCCCAAACTGGGGCAGCGTATTCAGCAACCGAGTAGCAGAGTGCAAGTGCCGACGTACGTAAAGTATGTGGGTCGGCACCCCATTTTGTAGAGGTGAGCTTACTCAGAAGGTTGTTTCTTGTTGATAGTTTGCCCCTGAACTTGTCTACATGGTGTCTGCAAGTAAGTGTGCGATCAAGGGTGACGCCTAAATAACAAGGAGTGCTGCTGAACGCAATCCGTTGGTTGTTCCACGTGATGTTTAGGGTATGTCACTGACGGACACTCACCTGAAGATGGCTGGACGATTGCCAGCCGAAATATCGTGGCAAGAAGTCAACATGATCCGGCTGCAATCCTGAAATCTCATCGAACAGCTCCATTCTTAACATTCATATACAACCGTTCCCTCGACGCAAGATCCGTACCCAAAGACTGGAAAGTTGCACAGGTCACACCAGTATTAAAGAACAAAGGTAATCCACTAAATTACAAGCCCATATCGTCAACTTCGATATGCAGCAGTATTTTGGAACACATATTGTGTTCGAACATTATGAATTACCTCGAAGAAAACGGTCTACTGACACACATTCAACACGGATTTAGAAAACATCGATCTTGTGAAACACAACTAGCTCTTTGCTCGCATGAAGTGTTGAGTGCTGTAGACAAGGGATTTCAAATGGATTCCGTATTTCTGGTTTTCCAGAAGGCTTTTGACACTGTCTCCACATGCGCATCCTCAGGATGAGACGGCGGACGGTCGGTACCAATGTGCCTTCCAACACCTGTTCGGATGGAGTTTTTAGTTTTTTGACACTGTACCACACAAGCGGCTTGTAGTGAAATTACGTGCTTATGGAATACCGTCTCAGTTATGTGACTGGATTCGTGATTTCCTGTCAGAGAGGTCATAGCTGGTACTAACTGACGGAAAGTCATCGAGTAAAACAGAAGTGATTTCTGGAGTTCCCCAAGGTAATGTTATAGGCCCTTTCTGTTCCTTGTCTATATAAACGATTTGGGAGACAATCTGAGCAGCAGTCTTAGTTTGATTGCAGAAGACACTGTCGTTTATCGACTAGTAAAGTCATTAGAAGATCAAAACAAATATGAAAAACGATTTCGTAACGACTTTTCTATTGTGCGAAAATTCGCAATTGAGCCTAAATAACGAAAAATGTGAGGTCATCCACATGACTGCTAAATGGAATCCATTAAACTTTAGTCAAGTCTAAAGGCCATAAATTCAACAAAATACCTAGGGATTACGATTACGAACAACTTAAATTCAAAAGAACACATAGCAAATGTGGTGTGGAAGGCTAACCAAAGACTGCTTTTTATTGGCAGGGCGCTTAGAAAATATATCAGATCTGCTAAAGAGACTACCTACACTACGCTAGTCCATCCTCTTTTAGAATGCTGCTGGGCTGTCAGGGGTCCTTACCATATAGGACTGACGGAGTACATCGAAAATGTTCAAAGCAGGGCTGCACGTTTTGTATTACCGCGAAATAGGGGAGAGAGTGTGTCACAGAAGAGATACAGGATTTGGGATGGACATCATTACAACATAGGCGCCTCTCGTTGCGGCAGAAACTTCTCATGAAATTCCGATCACCAGCTTTCTCCTCCGAATGGGAAAATATTTTGTTGATGCCGATCTACATAGGGAGAAACTATCACCACGATAAAATAAGGTAAATCATATCTCGCACGGAAAGATATAGATTTTCGGTCTTTCCACGCGCTATACGAGATTGGAATAATAGAGAATTGTGAACGTAGTTCGATGTACCCTCTGCCAGGCACTTCAATGAGATTTGCAGAGCACCCATGTAGATAGAGGATGCCCACCCTCACACGGCGAGAGTTTCCACTGCTTCTCTTCGTGCTTCCCAAACCCAAACCTGGCGAGCAAGCTCGCCGGAACACACCCCAGGCGAGAACGTTCCGAGCACTAATGGCATGGCCTTCCAACAATCTCGCGATTTTGGCAATCTAACGTACCAGTTGGACATAAGTTAGCACGATATCTCTCAGGAGAACATCCAACAACGCTTTCAATCAATACCAAGCCGAAAAATTGCTTATGTAAGGGACAGAGGCGGACAAACGCTTTATTAATTTGCTCAGTTTTTTGTCTTTCTATTGAATAAAAGATGCAATTTTTCTGATATTGTAATCATTTGTTTGTCTGTTTCCGCCCCATTTGGATAATTCCTCCGCAGTGCGTCACTTTGTTTTTGTCTTAGAGTATAATTCAAATGGTTCAAACGGCTCTGAGCACTATGGGACTTAACAGCTGTGGTCATCAGTCCCCTAGAACTTAGAACTACTTAAACCTAACTAACCTAAGGACACCACACACATCCATGCCCCAGGCAGGATTCGAACCTGCGACCGTAGCAGTCGCACGGTTCCGGACTGCGCGCCTAGAACCGCGAGACCACCGCGGCCGGCAGAGTATAGTTAATCCATTCCTAGATCCAATGGTGTTTTGGTTTCTGCTTGTAATTTTCCCCTGCCTTCGTCACGAACACTGCGTACAAACAGCTTAATGGAAGGCTCGCCAACTTAGTGCCTCTAGGCTTGCACGATTTTCGTTCGACGTTTACTCCCTCAGGCTCTTCCATGCTGTCCGCTGTTGTGCTAATCTTCTTTCGCCTTCGAGACTGTTGGCCAGTTTTCACCTGTAACTCTGGGCAGGTGCCCTTACTAATTTCAGTCTGGAACCGCGTGACCGCTACGGTCGCAGGTTCGAATCCTGCCTCGGGCATGGATGTGTGTGATGTCCTTAGGTTAGTTAGGTTTAATTAGTTCTAAGTTCTAGACGACTGATGACCTCAGAAGTTAAGTCGCATAGTGCTCAGAGCCATTTGCACCAACCTTACTAATTTCTACCATCCGGAGCCACATGGGCCTAGATTTTTTTAACCACATTGTTGCTCCTGCTTCCTCATCTCCTCTCTGGCAAGAAGGAGACACGAGTTTGCGGTACAGCCGAGTTAACAAACTAACAGCACCAGTAAAAACAAATAAAGGAGTCAGATCTTAATGTTTCTTCCTAAAACGACGAGGTCGTAGAATGATTTTATATGATGACGCTGTTATTACTGTATTGGCAACCAAACCAAGGTAATTTATAAAGGGGGCTGTGTAGCAGACGAATAATGATTTTTTTGCGTCATCAGCAATCTGACTGGTTTGATGCAGCCCGGAATAAATATCTCTACTCTGCCATCCTCTTCATCTCAGAGTCGCACTTGCAACCTACGTCATCAATTATTTTCTGGATGTATTACAATCCCTCTATTCATCTATAGTTTTTGTCCTCTGCAGCTCCCTCTAGCATCCCCGATGTCTTAACAGATGACCTATCATCCTATCCCTTCCCCTTGTCAGTGTTTTCCACACATTCCTTTCCTCTCCAAATCTGCGCTGTACCTCTCATTCCTTACCTTAACAGTCCACCTAATTTTCAACATTCGTCTGTAATATCATATCTCAAATGCTTCGATTCTCTTCTGTTCCGGTTTCCCCACAGTCCATGTTTCACTGCCCTGCAATGCTGTACATTCTCGGAAATTTCTTCCACATATTAAGGATTATGTTCTTCCCTTGGCCAGAAATGCCCTTTCTGCCAACGCTATTCTGCTTTTGATGTCCTCTTTGCTCCGGCCGTCATTGGTTATTTTGCTGCCTGGGTAGCGGAATTCCTTAACTCCATCTACTTTATGACCAATCCTGATGTTCAATTTCTCACTATTCTCATTTCTGCTACTCCACATTACTGTCGTCTTTCTTCGATTTACTCTCAGTCCATGTTCTGTACTCAGACTGTTCATTCAGCAAATCATGTAATTCTTCTTCACTTTCATTCAGAATAGCAATATCATCGGCGGATTGTATCACTTCTTAGATGTACAGATTGAACAGTAGGGGTCAAAGACTACCTACCTGTCTTACACCCTTTTTAATCCGAGCACTTCGTTCTCGGTCGTCCATTCTTATTATTCCCTTTTGATTCTTGTACACATTGTATATTACCCATTTCTCCCTATAGATTATCACTATTTTTCTCAGCATTCCGAACATCTTGCACCATTTTACACTGTCGGACGTTTTTTCCAGGTCGACAAATCCTATGACCGTGTCTTAATTTTTCTTTACTCATGCTTCCATTATCAATCGCTACGTCAGAATTGCGTCTCTAGTTGCATTGCCTTTTCTAAAGCCAAACTGATCGTCATCTAACACGTCATCAATTTTCTTTTCCATTCTTCTGTATATTATTCTTGTCAGCAACTTGGATGCATGAGTTGTTGAGTTGATTGTGCGATAATTCTCCCACTTGTCTGCTCTTGTAGTCTTCGGAATTGTGTGGATTTTTCGAAAGTCACATGGTATATCGCCAGACTCATATATTCTACACACCAACGTGAATAGTCGCTCTGTTGCCACTTCCCCAATGATTTTAGAAATTCTGATGGAATGTTATCTATTCCTTCCGACTTATTTGATCTTAAATCCTCCAAAGATCTCTTAAATTCTGATTCTAATACTGGGTCTCCTCTCTCTTCCAAATCAACTCCTATTTCTTCTTCTATCACATCAGACAAATATTCCCCCTCATATTTCTGTGCACTGTTTCCATCTATGCGCTCTCTCCTCTACATTTAACAGTGGAATTCTCATTGCACTCTTAATGTTACCACCGTTGCTTTTAATTGCACCCAAGTTTGTTTTGACTTTCTATATATATGGATTGTTCAAATGGCTCTGAGCACTATGGGACTTAACATCTATGGTCATCAGTCCCCTAGAACTTAGAACTACTTAAACCTAACTAACCTAAGGACATCACACACATCCATGCCCGAGGCAGGATTCGAACCTGCGACCGTAACAGTCGCGCGGCTCCGGACTGAGCGCCTAGAACCGCTAGACCACCGCGGCCGGCTATATATATGGAGTCGGTCCTTCCGACAATCATTTCTTTTTCGATTTCTTCACACTTTTCATGCAGCCTTTTCGTCTTAGCTTCCCTGCACTTCCTAATAATTTCATTCCTCAGCGACTTGTTTTTCTGTGTTCCTGAATTTCCCTGAACGTTTTTATATTTCCTTGTTTCATCGATCAACTGAAGTATTTCTTCTGCTACCCACGGTTTCTTCGCAGTTACCGTATTTGTACCTATGTTTTTATTTCCAACTTCCGTGACTGCCTTCAGCTATACTGTCTACTTGAGCTATTCCTTACTGCTGTATCTAGAATCTTAGAAAACTTCAAGCGAATCTGGTCATTCCTAAGTACTTCCGTGTCCCACATCTTTCCTTACTGATTTTTTCTGACAAATCTTGTTTATTTCAGCCTTCTCTTCATCACTGCTACATTGTGATCTGAGCCTATATCTGCTCCTCGCTGATTTCGGAATCTCTGATCATGATATAATCTAACTGGAATCTTCCCGTATCACCCGGCCTTTTCCAAGTATATCTCCTTCTCTTGTTACATGAACTGAGCATTTCTAGCGAGAAACATAATAAGATCCAAAACAGATATTAACGGCAATATAATGCAAAAGGTAACAAATCCTTATCTTAGATGTAATACATCCCCAACAGTAGATCTCTACGCGGTAACAAAATCTTACACATTTAGACGTGTTTGAGGAACTGTGAAACAAAACCATAATGGAAACTAATCTGGAGCTTTATAAAACAGTGGCGGTTCCGATGGGTACTCTCGCAGAAAGACATTTCGCAGACAGTATCGACACATGCCGCTAAATATACTTACAAAATTGTGCAGTGTATGGTACAACACATAGTACACGAGATTTTTCTTTTTTTTTGGTCATCAGTCTACTGACTGGTTTGATGCGGCCCGCCACGAATTTCTTTCCTGTGCTAACGTCTTCATCTCAGAGTAGCACTTGCAACCTACGTCCTCAATTATTTGCTTGACGTATTCCAATCTCTGTCTTCCTCTACAGTTTTTGCCCTCTACAGCTCCCTCTAGTACCGTGGAAGTCATTCCCTCATGTCTTAGCAGATGTCCTATCATCCTGTCAAGTTCTCCTTATCAGTGTTTTCCACATATTCCTTTCATCTCTGATTCTGCGTAGAACCTCCTTATTCCTTACCTTATCAGTCCACCTAATTTTCAACATTCGTCTATAGCACCACATCTCAAATGCTTCGATTCTCTTCTGTTCCGGTTTTCCCACAGTCCATGTTTCACTACCATACAATGCTGTACTCCAGACGTACATCCTCAGAAATTTCTACCTCAAATTAAGGCCGATATTTGATATTAGTACACTTCTCTTGGCCAGAAATGCCTTTTTTGCCATAGCGAGTCTGCTTTTGACGTCCTCCTTGCTCCGTCCGTCATTGGGTATTTTACTGCCTAGGCAGCAGAATTCCTTAACTTCATTGACTTGGGGACCATCAATCCTGATGTTATTTTCTCGCTGTTCTCATTTCTACTACTTCTCATTACCTTCGTCTTTCTCCGATTTACTCTCAAACCATACTGTGTACTCATTAGACTGTTCATTCCGTTCAGCAGGTCATTTAATTATTCTTCCCTTTCACTCAGGATAGCAATGTCAACAGCGAATCGTATCATTGGTATCCTTTCACCTTGTATTTTAATTCCACTCCTGAACCTTTCTTTTATTTCCATCATTGCTTCCTCGATGTACAGATTGAAGAGTAGGGGCGAAAGGCTACAGCCTTGTCTTACACCCTTCTTAGTACGAGCACTTCGTTCTTGATCGTCCACTCTTATTATTCCCTCTTGGTTGTTGTACATATTGTATATTACCAGTCTCTCCCTATAGCTTACCCCTACTTTTTTCAGAATCTCGAACAGCTTGCACCATTTTATATTGTCGAACGCTTTTGCCAGGTCGACAAATCCTATGAAAGTGTCTTGATTTTTCTTTAGCCTTGCTTCCATTATTAGCCGTAACGTCAGAATTGCCTCTCTCGTCCCTTTACTTTTCCTAACGCCAAACTGATCGTCACCTAGCGCATTCTCAATTTTCTTTTCCATTCTTCTGTATATTATTCTTGTAAGCAGCATCGATGCATGAGCTGTCAAGCTGATTGTGCGACAATTCTCGCACTTGTCAGCTCTTGCCGTCTTCGGAATTGTGTGGATGATGCTTTTCCGAAAGTCAAAAAAATGGCTCTGAGCACTATGGGACTTAACGTCTGAGGTCATCAGTCCCCTAGAACTTAGAACTACTTAAACCTAAGTAACCTAAGGACATCACACACATCCATGCCCGAGGCAGGATTCAAACGTGCGACCGTAGCGTTCCGAAAGTGAGATGGTATGTCGCCAGACTCATATATTCTACACACCAACGTGAATAGTCGTTTCGTTGCCACTTCCCCCAATGATTTTAGAAATTCTGATGGAATGTTATCCATGCCTTCTGCCTTATTTCACGTCATAAACAGTGAATTGCGAGCACAACTGCAGCATTGTGCTTAACGTTTACATATATTACTGCTTTGGTACTGGCTCTACGCGTAACATGTATCGCAGAGAGAGTCCAGTCTTGCATTTGTCATTACATTTAAGAAGCCACAGGAACAATTTATAAAATAATGCGGAGTGGGCAAGACATTTTAATGTTTTTCGCATGTACAGCTCTATATCGCTTGCTCAAGTATGGGTCCACTCAAGAATTTATCTATCCTAGCTGCTGGAAATACACTACTGGCCGTTAAAATTGCAACACCAAGAAGAAATGCAGATGATAAACGGGTATTCATTGGACAAATATATTATACTAGAACTGACATGTGATTGCATTTTCACGCAATTTTGGTGCATAGATCCTGAGAGATCAGTACCCAGAACAACCACCTCTGGCCATAATAACGGCCTTGATACTCCTGGGCATTGAGTCAAACAGAGCTTGGATGGCGTGTACAGGTACAGCTGCCCATGCAGCTCCAACACGATACCACAGTTCATCAAGAGTAGTGACTGGCGTATTGTGACGAGGCAGTTCCTCGGCCACCACTGACCGGACGTTTTCAATTGGTGAGAGATCTGGAGAATGTGCTAGCCAGGGCAGCAGTCCAACATTTTCTGTATCCAGACCTGCAACATGTGGTCGTGCATTATCCTGCTGAAATGTGGGGTTTCGCAGGGATCGAATGAAGGGTAGAGCCACAGATCGTAACACAACTGGAATGTAAGGTCCACTATTCAAAGTGCCGTCAATGCCAACAAGAGGCGACCCAGACGTGTAACCAATGGCACCCCATACCATCGCGCTGGGTGATACACCAGTATGGCGATGACGAATACACACTTCCAACGTGCGTTCACCGCAATTTCGCCAAACACGGATGCGACCATCATGATGCTGTAAACAGAACCTGGATTCATCCGAAAAAAATGACGTTTTGCCATTCGTGCACACAGGTTCGTCGTTGAGTACACCATCGCAGGCGCTCCTGTCTGTGATGCAGCGTCAAGGGTAACCGCAGCCACGGTCTCCGAGCTGGTAGTCCAACCTGCTGCAAACGTCCTCCAACTGTTCGTGCAGATGGTTGTTGTCTTGCAAATGTCCCCATCTGTTGACTCAGAGATCGAGACGTGGCTGCACGATCCGTTACAGCCATGCGGATAAGATGCCTGTCATCTCTACTGCTAGTGATACGAGGCCATTGGGATCCAGCACGGCGTTCCGTATTACCCTCCTGAACCCACCTATTCCATATTCTGTTAACAGTCATTGGATCTCGACCAACGAGAGCAGCAATGTCGCGATACGATAAACCGCAATCGTGATAGGCTTCAATCCGACCTTTATCAAAGTCGCAATTGTGATGGTACGCATTTCTCCTCCTTACACGAGGCATGACAACAACGTTTGACCAGGCAACGCCGGTCAACTGCTGTTTGTGTATGAGAAGTCGGTAGGAAACTTTCCTCATATCAGCACGTTGTAGGTGTCGCCACCGGCGCCAACCTTGTGTGAATGCCCTGAAAAGCTAATCATTTGCATATCACAGCATCTTCTTCTTGTCGCTTAAATTTCGCGTCAGTAGCACGTCATCTTCGTGGTGTAGCAATTTTAATGGCCAGTAGTGTATAACTAGAAATATCGTTTATAATCAAGTGCTAGGTTAAATAAACATTAGAAGAAATTTATATTTTGCAGACTATGTTTGTTAATTTGGTTGAGCTGTGCACGACTCGTGGTCATGCCATTTATTGTTTGTCATCCTGTACTACAGTACTGTCGAATCGTTTTCTTATTCCATTTACTGGCGTCCCTAACTTTGTGCCTCAATTGCCCATGAGCGGCAGCAGCAGCGCGTATCGATAAGCGGACTGTCGTACCATCTCTGGAGCGACCGACAGTATTTCCGGGTCGTCGTGTGTCTGGCAGTCAGTCGGAGACGGACCAGCAGTGCAGTCGGGACACAGCAGCAGTGAAGTCGGAGGCGGAGCGCCGGTGAGGCGCCGACAGACAGTGCTCGCCGACCGCTGGCGACACACATGAACTGTCTGTTCGACGGAGGGAGGTTGGAGAAGGACGACCGCTGGTTGGTCTTTTGGTTAGTCGTCTCATCAGCCCACTTATATTTGGTCCTTTCACCGTTTCCCGGCGCGGGAAGTTGGTCGGTTGGCATGGATCAAAGAGGAAATCTCCGAGGTGCGTAGTTTGGCCGGGCCTGCTGGCAGACTCTATGCGGTGTTGGAGTGTGTGGTGCTGTCCCCATTGCTACGAGGTTCGTCACTCACCGATCCTAGACATGAAAGTTAGGGTCTGACTTAATCTTCCAACAGGTCACGACTGTTCACATTGCGTCGTTTGGAGTTCGTTGCCGGCTGTTGGGATATTCACGTGAGCAACAACGTGTGTTTTTGAGTTGGCAAATTGTAGCGAACATCCGGTGGAGTTTAAACGTACGAGGGCATTTCGAAAAGTAAAGATACAATGGCTCGCAGTCCTTAATGAGAACATTTATTTAGAAAACGTCAGTTACATCTTATTAACTGGATTATTTGTTATTTTTCGACGTAATCACCCCCGTTATCCAAACATTTGTTAAGTCGGTGCAAAAGCTTCTGTACCCACAGTCATAGAAGGTTGCTGCCCGTTGTCGGAACCACATTTCAACTTCATCTTTGATCTCTTCATCGTCGTGGAATGATTTTCTACCAAGATGTGACTTCAGGTAACGGGAGACATGGAAGTCAGTAGGCGCAAGGTCTGGGCTGCATGGCGGATGGTCCAATACGTCCCATTTGAATTCTTCGAGTAGTGCTTTGGTTGCGAGCGCTGTGTGAGGCCGAGCGTTGTCATGAAGCAAGCGGACTCCACTTGTCAGCATTCCCTCGCGTTTGTTTCGAATTGCCCTTCGAAGACGTTTCAACGTCTGGCAATATGCAGCAGCATTAATTGTCGTTCTAGGAGGCATAAAATCCAACAGAAGAATGCCTTGTCTGTCCCAAATAACAGAAGCCATGATTTTCTTCGCTGAAATCGACGTTTTGCATTTCTTGGCTTTTGGTGAATTCGAATGGCGCCATTGCATTGATTGTTGCTTGGATTCAGGTGTGTGGTGATACACCCACGTCACGTCACCTGTCACAATGTGATCAAGGAACTTATCACCTGCTTCAGCATAGCGTGTGAGGAAGTCAAGTGCAAAGCCCATCCTTTTCTTTTTGTTGTCTTCCGTTAACAGTTTTGGAATCCAGCGTGCACACAATTTCCTGTACCCTAACTTGACAGTCACAACATCATAAAGAGTTGTCATTGACACGTCCAGTATGATCTGATGCAATTCTTTCAATGTGAGACGTCTATTCGCACGAATTGCTTCCTCCATTCTCCAAAGAATGGCGTCAGAGATCACAGATGGCCGACCTGTTCTTAGTTCGTCATGAACATCGGTCCTACCTTCAGAGAAATGACGGCACCATTTCGTTACATTTTGCCGATTCATAATGTTCCCATAAACAGACACAATTTCTTTGTGAATATCCGCTGGTCGCTGACCTTTTGCATGAAGAAAACGTATGACGGAGCGCACTTCACATTTGGCGGGATTCTGAATCGGTGCAGCCACATTAAACACGACCTACTCCAACCAGAAGCAACGTTCAACTGCCGAACGACCGCGAGGAGAAAGCTAATGGTTCAAGGTTACCACCAGTGTTGCCAACTTGCTCGCCAAAACGCTTCTGTTCCTCTGGCGTATGGTGTATCTTTACTTTCCGAAATACCCTTGTACTTGGTTATTTGAATTGAAGTGCACCAGCGGAATCTTCTGCCTTGTGGGCGTTAACGTTCCAGTTACCTGCCCAGGTCGTTGACGTAAATCCAGGCAGTGTATTTTCCTCATCGTGCTGTCGCTGTCCAGCACAGTGTGTAGTTTAACAGCTCAATGTATAATTCGTTGTGGGCGCCCAATACCTACTATGCAGTTCCATGGAACTCCCTGTTGTGTGGTGCTCGGGTGAAGCGGAGGTTATCTTGTCGGTGGGTCTGTTGACTGACTGTCGGTTGGATTGTCGTCGGATCGACAATTGTTGGGCCGACTGCTTGTCTCACCTAAACGAGCGTTAGTGTTTGAATTCCCGGTGACCCTCAGAAACTTCTGAGAGCCCTTGGGTGTACTGCCTTTCCTTGTCTGTTCTTGTTTTTTGTACTTGTTTGGCATCTAGCCGATTTTTAGATTAAGGTTGTTTTTCCCTTAAGGTGGCAGATGGTTTGGGCCTTCAGCCTAATTTAAGAACAGTTTAGGTAAAACCTTTGGCATTTTTTTAAAATTAATGTTATTGAGTCTTAAGTGTTGGAGCTTCAGTCGATTTTGAATTTAAGTTGTTTTGCTCTTAAGGTCTTCCGTGGTTTGGCCCTTCAGCCTAATTAAGGAACTGTTTTAAGATAAAGCTATCCCTTTTAAATTTCTGATTTTGGCTGAGCTTTAAGTTATTCACTTTCAGCCGTTTTTAAATTAAAATGGTCTTGCCCTTAAGGTACCAGATTGTACAGCGCATTCAGCTGCTAATTAAGTTCCAAAACTAAAGCTGTGTTTTTTTTTAAATTTCTTGGTTCTTGTAATGTTTGATCAAATAAAAGGTTGTATGTTCGAGTGTAGCTGACAGTCGCTTATTTTGGCCCCTTTCCACAACTTAAACTACCTGTCCTGTCCTGCCTGCGGATTTAGCAGGGCGTCTCATTGGTTACTCTGCTTATACAGCCGTACATTACGCATACATCTTTGTACTTCTGTTTCTTAACTTCAAAGGTGATTGCACGAATAAATACAAGTCAAATTTTTCCTTACCGAACTAAGAACACAGTTCACTTTTTGTTTTCGTTGGCAAAATAAATATCAATGCCGGGTTAGTCAGCTAGTAGTACTGTATGAAATACACTACTGGCCATTAAAATTGCTGCACCAAGAAAAAATGCAG
Source organism: Schistocerca americana (assembly GCF_021461395.2). Taxonomy (NCBI): domain Eukaryota; kingdom Metazoa; phylum Arthropoda; class Insecta; order Orthoptera; family Acrididae; genus Schistocerca; species Schistocerca americana. The sequence goes on along the minus strand of NC_060127.1, from coordinate 177,525,595 downwards.
ATGATAAACGGGAATTCAATGGACAAATATATTATACTAGAACTGACATGTGATTACATTTTCACGCAATTTGGGTGCATAGCTCCTGAGAAGTCAGTACCCAGAACAACTACCTCTGGCCGTAATAACGGCCTTGATACGCTTGGGCATTGAGTCAGAGCTTGGATGGCGTGTACAGGCACAGTGCCAGTGCAGCTTCAACACGATACCACAGTTCATCAAGAGTAGTGACTGGCGTATTGTGACGAGCCACATGCTCGGCCACCATTGACTAGACGTTTTCAGTTGGTGAGAGATCTGGAGAATGTGCTGGCCAGGGCAGCAGTCGAACATTTTCTGTATCCAGAAAGGCCCGTACAGGACCTGCAACATACGCTCGTGCTTTATCCTGCTGAAATGTAGGGTTTCGCAGGGACCGAATGAAGGGTTGAGCCAAGGGTCGTAACACATCTGAAATGTAACGTCCAAAGTGCCGTCAATGCGAACAAAAGGTGACCGAGACGTGTAACCAGTGGCACCCCATACCACCACGCCGGGTGATACGCCAGTATGGCGATGACTAATACACGTTTGCAATGTGTGTTCACCGCGATGTCGCCAAACACGGATGCAACGATCATGATGGTGTAAACAGAACCTGGATTCATCCGAAAAAATGTTTACCCATTCGTGCACCCAGGTTTGTCCTTGAGTACACCATCGCAGGCGCTCCTGTTTGTGATGCAGCATGAAGAGTAACCGCAGCCATGGTCTCTGAGCTGATAGTCCATGCTGCTGCAAACGTCGTCGAACTGTTCGTGCAGATGGTTGCTGTCTTGGAAACGTCCCTATCTGTTGACTCAGGAATCGAGACGTGACTGCACGATCCGTTACAGCCATGCGGATAAGATGCATATCATCTCAACTGCTAGTGATACGAGGCCGTTGGGATCCAGCACGGCGTTCCGTATTACCCTACTGAACCCACCTATTCCATATTCTGCTAACAGTCATTGGATCACGACCAACGCGAGCAGCAGTGTCGCGATACGATAAACCGCAATCGCGATAGGCTACAATGCGACCTTTATCAAAGTCGGAAACGCAATGGTACGCATTTCTCCTCCTTACACGAGGCATCACAACAACGTTTCACCAGGCAACGCCGGTCAACTGCTGTTTGTGTATGAGATATCGGTTGGAAACTTTCCTCATGTCAGGACGTTGTAGGTGTCGCCACCGGCGCCAACCTTGTGTGAATGCTCTGAAAAGCTAATCATTTGCATATCACAGCATGTTCTTCCTGTACGTTAAATTTCGCGTCTGTAGCACAGATTCCTGGTGTAGCAATTTTAATGGCCAGTAGTGTAAATTTAGTATAATTTACGAGGTGCGTCCTATAAATAATGCAACACGTTTTTTCTCGGCCAATTTCGGTCCAAAAAAAGTGCGGAATTTGCTGTGGGAGATTATGGATATTGCCGCTTCAGTCCCTACAGTTTCATGAAGCCCCGATAGACGGGGACGCTGTAAACAGACTTGAAAAAGGGGTCTGTACCGGAGGTGAGTTCCAAGCAGACAGCTGTCACTGAGTTTCTTTTGGTGGAAGATCAGAGCATGGTAGATATTCATAGGTGCTTGGAGAATGTCTACGGAGACGTGGCAGTGAACAAAAGCACGAAGAGTCGTTGGGCGAGGCGTCTGTCGCCATCGCAACGAAGTCGGCCGAATCAGCAGATCGCCCGCGGGCCGGCCTGCAATGTCACAACGTGCGGACACTCTCATTGGAGATGATCGACGAATCATAATCAAACACCGCGCTGCACAACCGCAGGTTGTTGTTGGTTGTGCTGCCACTCTCGTACAAAAATTGGCGTTCTGAAAGGTGTGTGTGCCCACTGGTTTTCTTGCCACCTAACAGAAGACTGCAGAGAGCAACGAAGGACCATTTGCGCGGATGTACTTGCGTGTTGCGAGGCTGATTCTGGCAAATTTTTGTCGGGCGTAAAACATTGCTTCATCACTTCAAACCGGAAACAGAACGGCAATCGGTGGAATGGTGCCACAGTACGTCTCCTCCAACGAAAAAGTTCAAAGCCGAGCCCTCAGCTGGTAAATCCGTGGCAATGGTCTTCTGGGACCATGAAGGGGTCGGTCATACTGTTTGATGTCCTCCCTCACGGTGCTACCCTCTGAAAATCAATAAAGCATGGATTCTCAGCGCGTTCGTCGCTACAAAAATGGAAACGAACTTCCCCTACTTCGTGACAACACATGGCCTCACGCAAGCCTGCGCACCCGCGGGGAAGTCTCAGATGCACTCCACGGGAAGCAGTCCGTGGATGATGCGGACGTTACTCATGGCAAAAGACGTGGCCTCCGACGTGACCAGCACAAAAGGTACTATGAGGTCATACAGCCCCTCCAGAAAAGAGGCATATGACCGTTGCGTTGAACGGAGATTGTAGCCATAAAAAGGCGAATAATTTGTTTTGCTGGAATCCTGAATAACACCAACCTTCTTCCAGAAAAAATGACGTGTTACATTATTTATCCGAAGCCCCACGTAAAGAAAGACGGGTTCCAAACGGATAGCAACGATACCCCACATTTTTGTCGTAATTGTAATTAAATCCAAGGTTAGTAGCTTTGACAGATAATCCTCGCGGTGATTTGTTTCGTTGAGTGGTGTCACCGCCAGACACCACACTTGCTAGGTGGTAGCCTTTAAATCGGCCGCGGTCCGTTAGTATACGTCGGACCCGCGTGTCGCCACTATCAGTGATTGCAGACCGAGCGCCGCCACACGGCAGGTCTAGAGAGACTTCCTAGCACTCGCCCCAGTGGTACAGCCGACTTTGCTAGTGATGGTTCACTGACAAAATACGCTCTCATTTGCCGAGACGATAGTTAGCATAGCCTTCAGCTACGTCATTTGCTACGACCTAGCAAAGCGCCATTACCAGTTACTATTGATGCTGTAAAACATGTACCGTCAAGAGCAATGTTCACCAATTACGGATTAAAGTTAAGTATTCCATCAGCTACGTACTTTATTTGCTAGTCTCAATTACTTGACCTGTTCCAGACCTCACGCCAGCCTGCGTGAGCTTAAACGCGTGCCTTCCGGCTTCCCGTCATAGTGGGTTGGCTGTCTTGCCAAACCACAACACGTTGCCTACCTGCTCTCATTATTTTCTGGTTCGTACCCGGCCCTCAGAGTTTTACTCGGTCAGGTCTTTGGTCGTAAATATAGACAGTAGTATTGTACTAAGACACTAGTTGTCGTTTGAAAATTTGTCCAGCTATTATATTGTCTTTCCTTTCTAGTTTGTATCCAATCATTAATGTTGTAATTAATCAGCTCTTGGTCGTAAATACAGACGGAACAATTGTACTAAGGCACAGGTTGCCGTTAACCAAGAAAGGACCCTTGTGGTTAGGTTTAGCTGTTAACTGGTTCAATTCTTGGTTGCAAGTGCATTTCTCAATCATTAGTTATAATTTGGAGAACCTGTTGTACTAAGCTGTTCGTTTCTGTGTTTGAAAGACTGGGTTATTATTGGTGTCTTTTAGCTGGATCTTGTGGCTCCGCCTAGTGAGTTCCCTTGTAATAAGTGCTCACAAGTAATGTTTTAAGACATTCCTTCAGAGCGGTCTTAATAACTGACAATCAGTTTAACTTTGAAAATATTAACAGCCAACTGTCAAAAGGGCTTTAGTCAAGATAAAAGTGTCAGGAGGGACGGTTTGAATCCAGTGTGACCTTGGTTGCCGATAGAAATTAAGATGTAGGTTGCTTTGAAGTGAGTTTTCTAATCTGTTTACCCTTTAAGCACATGTGGGCATCTTAACCCCCGAACCTTTCAACATACAGCTTTCAAATTAAAATTTAAGTCATCTGTTTTGAGTAAATGAATCACTCTTGTCATCAGTGGTGCTTACATAGTTTTGCAGAAGGGCATTTAATAAGACAGACTGTGTCCAGCGCGATAGTAAACGCCGCTGTTTTACCCGATAACGGGTGGGCTGCAGGTCCATAATCATTTGTCATAGTATTTGCTGGTTTGCAATACAGAATTTCAGATTTCTCTCGCAAAGATTAAAAGCTTATTCAACTTAAGATTCAAGGTCAAAAGAATTTTGCAAACTTGTTCATTTTATTAAAAAAAATTTATGGTTAGATGCTGTAAAAGACAGTTTGTATATTGTTAAACAGGTTGTGCGAAAAGAAAGTTATATTGGTGGGTACTCCATCCCACGTGTCCCTTAATTCGAGTTGTTACCACGTATCACTAAGACTTAAATTTTTGGGTTACGTTTAACTAAAAAATTCAAAACAATTACGGAATCTGGATAAGAAATCATCAAAAACAACAATTTATTTCAAAATCTAAAAATATAAAGTAGATGAATAGTTTACAATAGTTTTTAAAACGTGGGCGTAACGTAATTTTCCGCCTCCCTTGTAATTGCGAGGGTTAAGCTATTCGGGGCAAACAGACAACGCTTAAGTATCGGTGGCCGAAAGAGAATTTAATCTCTGCTGTCCCGAATGCCGTTAATAACAGATTACCGTAATAAGCAAGCATTTACGGTATACGAGACGTGACCTGACAGTTCTAATGAGCCACTACACTGCAACACTTACTTTAATGTGTTAATGCACATCTCTTGTACCGTCATAATTCGCGTGACTGACGAGAAAACAGGTTTCGTCCCCTTTGATGCTCTGCCGTAGGTATGCCAACTGTTCTCTCGTGGTATGGAGTTTGGGATGTAAACGACCGTACCACAGGCCCGAGTGGTCGTAACGGCGTAATGGATGTGGGCGGGCCAGAATTCTCCACGGCGCGTGGCGCAATCGCAGAGTCAATTACGTGGATGGGCCCCGCTAAACGGCACGACGCAGGCGGGAAGAGAGAAAACAGGGGGCCAGGGATTCAAGTCGGCCATTACTCGATGCAGGTGCGAATCTCTCGTGCTCCGAAAGCCAGCCTTGTCTCCTGACCCCCCTCAGCACTTCCGTATTCTCCAAAAGCCGTTTCGCCTTAGACAATAAGAACATGACAGTTTTCTGTCATAAAAATTGTTGTTTTCTTGTTTTTCCCGTGATCTGGTAAGCCCTTTGCGTCAGCATAACAGTTACATCGTTATGAAACTTGCTCACGGATAGGGTTCTTAAAAAAACAAGTGTCCGAAATTCTTATAGCGAATGGTGTTGGTTAAAATCTTGCAAACGTACAGGATGTGACGTGCACAAGCCCACGTATTTTTATATAGTAATTTTTTTTTCATAATGCAGGGCCGCAGTCATAATATATTTCTTTAAAGTCAGTACCGCCATTAGACTCATGTTTATTTACAGTGTTACATTTACACTTACACAATCATGAGATCGGCTTCAAAGTTCCATTATCAAATTTTTTCTGAGAGCAAGTTAGACAATAACAGTGAATAGTCTACTGGCCATTAAAATTGCAACACCACGATGATGACATGCTAAAGACGCGTAATTTAACCGACAGGAATATGATGCTATGATATGCAAATGATTAGCTTTTCAGAACATTCACACAATGTTGGCGCCGGTGGCGACACCTACAAATTGCAGACATCAGGTAAGTTTCCAACCGATTTCTCATACACAAACAGCAGTTGACCGGCCGTTGCTTGGTGAAACGTTATGAGGCCTCGTGTAAGGAGGAGAAATGCGTATCATCACGTTTCCTACATTGATAAAGGTCGGGTTGTAGCCTACCTCGATTGCGGTTTATCATATCGCGACATTGCTGCTCGCCTTGGTCGAGATCCAATGACTGTTAGCAGACTATGGAATAGGTGGGTTCAGGAGGGTAATACGAAACGCCGTGCTGGATCCAAACGGCCACATATCAGTAGCAGCCGAGATGACAGGCATCTTACCCGCATGACTGTAACGGATCGTGCAGCCACGTCTCGATCCCTGAGTCAACAAATGGGGACGTTTGCAAGACAACAATCATCTGCACGAACAGTTCGACGACGTTTGCAGCAGCATGGACTATCAGCACGGAGACCGTGGCTGCGGTTACCCCTGACGCTGCATAACAGACAGGAGTAACTGCGATGGTGTACTCAACGACGAACCTGGGTGCACGAATGGCAAAACGTCATTTTTTCGGATGAATCCAGGTTCTGTTTACAGCATCGTGATGGTCGCATCCGTGTTTGGCGACATCGCGGTAAACTCACATTGGAAGCGTGTATTCGTCATCGCCATACTGGTGTACCGCCCAGCGTGATGGTATGGGGTGCCATTGGTTACACGTCTCGGTCACCTCTTGTTCGCATTGACGACACTTTGAACAGTGGACGTTACATTCTAGGTGTGTTACGACCGTTGGCTCTACCCTTCATTCGATCCCTGCGAAACCCTACATTTCAGCAGGATAATGCACGATCGAATGTTGCAGGTCCTGTACGGGCCTTCCTGGATACAGAAAACGTTCGAGTGCTGCCCTGGCCAGCACATTCTCCAGATCTCTCACCAATTGAAAACGTCTGGTCAATGGCGGCCGAGCAATTGGCTCATCACAATACGCCAGTCACTACTCTTGATCAACTGTGGTATCGTGTTGAAGCTGCATGGGCACCTGTACCTGTACACGCCATACAAGCTCTGTTTGACTCAATGCCCAGGCGTATCAAGGCCGTTATTACGGCCAGAGGTGGTTGTTCTGGGTACTGGTTTCTCAGGATCTATGCACCAAAATTGCGTGAAAATGTAATCACATGTCAGTTCTAGTATAATGTATTTGTCCAATGAATACCCGTTTATCATCTGCATTTCTTCTTGGTGTAGCAAATTTTAATGGCCAGTAGTGCACATTATTTACAATTATTTGCAAGTGTAAGTAAGCATTAGAAATATGGATCACAGTGACACGACTATTACAAATCGGTCACTTCCATGTCAGCTCCGAGCCGGACGCCCTGTGGCACGAACTCAACTGAACCAAAACCATCGCCATTTGTGACCTCAGTGGAATCAAATGAGAGATCATTTGAGGTCAGAGTGGAGGTCTGTTGCCTTTGCTGATAGACGTTGGTTCTGCCTCGGTGCCAGAGATGGCTCTCTGTTGGCTAGAAAGAGTCCAGTTTACAGCCTACTACAAGCCTGTCTGCGTCATAGACACTCTGGACCTACACCAGGAGCTGTCGTCTGCAGTGCGATTTCGTATGACAGTACGAGCACTCGCTCGGTTATCCCGCGCAGCCTGACTACACATTTGAGCGTCAGTCTGGTCATTCGACCTACTATGCTGCAGTTCGTGAACTGCATTCCAGGGGGTGTTTTCCAACAGGATAACGCTCGCTCACAAACCGCTGTTCGACATGTTTCCTTGGTCTGCTCGATCACCAGATCCGTCTCCAATTGAGCACATATCTGATATTATCGGACAACAAGTCCTGGGTCATCCATGAACAGCATTAACCGTCCCTGTATTGACCAACCAAGTGAAACAGGCATGGAACTCCATCCCACAAATTGACATACAATACCTGTAAAACGCAATGCATTTACGTTTGCGTGCTTGCATTCAGCATTCTGGTTGTTATTGTTGTTGTTGTTGTTGTCTTCAGTCAGGAGACTGGTTTGATGCAGCTCTCCATGCTCTCTATCCTGTCCAAGCTGCTTCATCTCCCAGTACGTACTGCAGCCTACATCCTTCTGAATCTGCTTAGTGTATTCATCTCTTGGTCTCCCTCTACGATTTTTACCCTCCACGCTGCCCTCCAATACTACACTGGTAATCCCTTGATGCCTCAGAACATGTCCTACCAACCGATGCTTTCTTCTAGTCATGTTGTGTCACAAACTCTCTTCTCCCTAATTCTGTTCAATACCTCATTATTTATGTGATCTACCCATCTAATCTTCAGCATTCTTCTGTAGCACCACATTTCGAAAGCTTCTATTATCTTCTTGTCCAAATATTTATCGTCCATGGTTCACTTCCATGAATGACTACACCCCATACAAATACTTTCAGAAACGACTTCCTGACATTTAATTCTATACTCGATGTTAACAAACTTCTCTTCTTCAGAAACGCTTTCCTTGCCATTGCCAGTCTACATTTTATATCCTCTCTACTTCGACCATCATCAGTTATTTTGCTCCCCAAATAGCAAACCTCCTTTACCACTTTAAGTGTCTCATTTCCTAATCTAAGTCCCTCAGCATCACCCGACTTAATTCGACTACATTCCATTATCCTCGTTTTGATTTTGTTGATGTTCATCTTATATCCTCCTTTCAAGACACTATCCATTCCGTTCAACTGCTCTTCCAAGTCCTTTGCTGTCTCTGACAGAACTACAATGTCATCGGCGAACCTTAAAGTTTTTATTTCTTTTCCATGGATTTTAACACCTACTCCGAATTTTTCTTTTGTTTCCTTTACTGCTTTTTCAATAGACACATTGAATAACATTGGGGAGAGGCTACAACCTTGTCTCACTCCCTTCCCTGTTATACCGGTTACTAATGTACCAGCATTTTATATTTCCATTGGCTTACCTCGCGCTTGCATTAAACTGTGATCTTGCAATGTTAATCACTTAAATATGTTAGCTAGACATTTGTATTCCATAAATTTGGATTAATAATCTTTTCGTGTTGCAATTTTTTTCCGTCAGTGGACGTACATGTTTGTTGCTTTTTTTATCTGCTTTGAGAAGTTTTGGGAAATACGTCACAAACTTCTATACTGTTGTAAGTGCACAACTATGAGGACAACGCCTGTCAGTATAGACTTTGCCCCCACACATCCATATATCCATCGCCAGACTTGTAGATCAGCAGAAAATAAGAATTCACGGCTTGCTCTTTCCACAAGTGCTTGGAGTTCCTGCCCAACATATAAACATATGACTGCAACAGCGATAAGTATTAGTGTGCCAATCACGTAAATACTGGTGTAATGTTGTTCAGAACACTGTCCTCAGTCACTAGTAGAAATATCTGCACTTATAACACAGTCCGTATATCCTTATACTTCCTACTACCGTGATGTACACTGTATGATATTATTGTTTGGAATTCACAGGAGCTTGACAATAGTTGATGGATTGCATGCGCTCAGTATTTGTCAGCTGAAACTGACTGGAAGCCCTTACTTACTTTAAGCCTAAATTTCGAGTAATGAAATTTGGATCTGATGCAGGATAATAGCCACTCACGGATACTACATAAAACTGCTTGATATTACCCGTCCATATTCATACCCATCAGTTTACTTACACTCCGTCTTGTCATTATATGATTCAATTTTCCACTTTTGTTTTCTTCTTATAAATCTCTAGAAATCCAACCCTCCCCAGCCCGATTGTTTGTAGAATCGAACTCTCATGCGTAAAGTAGTTTCAAAGGTTTGATTTCTTTACACATGAGTTAATGTCCTAAATATTTAGAGTTAACAATATTGAGGATATTCTGCCCAGTTATCAATCGTGTAATTATTGCCACGACATGTTTCGGGACAATATTATCCTAAAAACAATATTATCCTAAAAACAAGGAAGTCAGATAAAACAATCCTCCTTACACCGACAGACATATAGGTACTACAGAGGTCCTGAGTTATAACCTATCTTTAAAAATTTTTTATTCCCTCAGGTCTCGTCACAACCTAAAACCAAGCCGCACAAATGCATTGTCAACTCACATCATAAAACATAAAACATTACAAGCCGGTGAATCCACCGTTCCCGAGGTACAGATTCAAACTTAAAGCCGCTGCCAACATATGACAATGATAATGTTTACTTATAGCCTAATGTTCAGTACCAACGATACTACTGTCTCTTACAAAATCTTATAGAAATGCCGCCTAGTCCTAGCCCATTCTAACTTAATACCACCCCTACGCTGTAGTCTGAACGGAAATAGTATGCGTAAATCCTATGTCACTAGGTAAAATATTTTTAAGGATGTTATAAATCAGGACGTCTGTAACCCTAATATGTCTGTCGGTACAAGGAGGCTTGTTTTATCTGGTTTCCTTGTTTTTAGCACTTGGAAACGGGATAATATTGTCCAGAAATATGTTGTGGCAATAATCACGTGATTGACAACTGGGCTGAATATCCACAATGTTGCTTGAATAACAGTTGCATGTTGGCGACAGATCAGTTATTTAATGTCAAGTATGTAAAATCGTTATGGTTGAAGACGCTAAATCCTAATATTGTAGAATTTATTAGTCGCGAATTATTCACCCACACACTAATGAAGTGTCTTGAAAGGAGGATATAAGACGAACTTCAACAAAAGCAAAACCAGGATAATGGAAGGTAGTCGAATTAAGTCACGTGACGCTGAGGGAATTAGATTAGGAAATGAGACACTTAAATTAGTAAATGAGTTTTACTATTTGGGGAGCAAAATAACTGATGATGGTGGAAGTAGAGAGGATATAAAATGTTGCCTGGCAATGGCAAGGAAAGCGTTTCTGAAGAAGAGAAATTTGTTAACATCCAGTACTGATTTAAGTGTCAGGAAGTCGTTTCTGAAAGTATTTGTATGGAGTGTAGCCATGTATGGAAGTGAAACATGGACGATAAATAGTTTGGACAAGAAGTGAATAGAAGCTTTCGAAATGTGGTGCTACAGAAGAATGCTGAAGATTAGATGGGTAGATCACACAACTAATGAGGAGGTATTGAATAGAATTGGGGAGAAGAGGAGTTTGTGGCACAACTTGACTAGAAAAAGGGATCGGTTGGTAGGACATGTTCTGAGACACCAAGGGAACACAAATTAAGCATTAGGGGCAGCGTAGAGGATAAAAATCGTAGAGGGAGACCAAGAGATGAATACACTACGCAGATTCAGAAGGATGTAGGCTGCAGTAGGTACTGGGAGATGAAGAAGCTTGCACAGGTTAAGGTAGCATCGAGAGCTGCAACAAACCAGTCTCGGGACTGAAGACCACAACAACAAACTAATGAAAAAGTAAAACCGCAACTATTTAAGGCATGCTGTAAGTCATTAAGTCATCTCAGTACGGGGTGAGTATAGTCTCGGTAATTTGTGCACTGTGTTAAGAGAAGCTAGTTTTCACGCATCTCAATGTTTATGACGTCACAGCTCCTCAACTCTGCATCGTACAAGGATATAATTTTGCAAGCGCATTTAGTGGTATATGTTTGTACTGTCTCCAGGCAAAAGGTGTAGCGAATAGAGATAGAAGTAAAGAAGTAATAAACTGTCATTCCTGCGTGAAGTAGTAAAAGATAGACTTTTTCACTTTCACTATTTTCTGGTGGTATCAAGAGGAAAAGTTTAAAAAAAGTTTGAAATTACGTGTAAACTTCGTTTAGTGTTGCTAAGTGCTCGGATTCACAAATACTTTATGAATGCATTACTTGTAATATGTCTGGCGTGAGTTACGGTGCTTCAGTATAAATACTGAGTTTGTAATTTCACAATTAGTAAAATGTTGCTGGCTATTACGCCAGGGTCGAATGGATTTGACCTTAAAAGTCAGAGTTTCGTCCCCATCTGCGGAGGACATTTTCAAGGGCGATAGTAGCTTCTTTGAATGCCCGATTCATAATCTGGCTCGCTACTGTCGGTTTCAAGGTGAAACCCATTCGACCAAAGCATATTAGTCCAGAAAACATTATTAACTGTGACATTTCAGGCTGTGAAAGTTTACAGTTTACGCCCAGTTTGTTATTGCAATATCGGGTGCTTACGCTCTTTATTTGCGTTAAGTGTTGAGTGTTATTGAGAAGGGATTTCAGATTGATTCCGTATTTCTGGATTTCCGGAACGCTTTTGACACGGTACCACACAAGCGGCTTGTAGTGAAATTCAGTGCTTACGGAATATCGTCTCAATCAGGTGACTGGATTCGTGCTTTTCTATCAGAGAGTTCATAGTTCGTAGTAACTGACGGAAAGTCACCGAATAAAACAGAAGTGATTTCTGACGTTCCCCAAGGTAGTGTTATCGGCCCTTTGCTGTTCCTTATCTGTATAAACGATTTGAGACAATCTGAGCAGCCGTCTTAGGCTGCTCGCAGATGACGCTGTCGTTTATCGGCTAATAAAGTCATCAGAAGACCAAAGTATGTTGCAAAACTATTGCCAGGCAAAGTGGCCGTGCGGTTCTAGGTGCTACAGTCTGGAGCTGAGCGACCGCTACGGTCGTAAGTTCGAATCCTGCCTCGGGCATGGAAGTGTGTGATGTCCTTAGGTTAGTTAGGTTTAAGTAGTTCTAAGTTCTAGGGCACTGATGGCCTCAGAAGTTAAGTCGCATAGTGCTCAGAGCTATTTGAACCATTTTTGCAAAACTATTTAGAAAACATATCTGTATGGTGCGAAAATTGGCAATTGGCCCTAAATAGCGAAAAGTGTGAGGTCATCCACATGAATGCTAAAAGGAATTCGTTAAACTTCGGTTACATGATAAATCAGTCAAATCTAAAGGCCGTAAATTCAACTAAATACCAAGGAATTACAATTACAGGCAAATTAAATTGGAAGGAACTCATGGGAAATGTTGTGGGAAAGGCTAACCAAAGACTGCGCTTTATTGACAGGAGACTTAGAAAATGTAACAGACCTACTAAGGAGACTGCCTACACTACGCTTGTCCGTCCTCTTTTAGAATACTGCTGCGCGGTGTGGGATCCTTATCAGATATAATTGACGGAGTACGTCGATTAAGTTCAAAAAGAGGCAGCACGTTTTGTATTATCGCGAATTAGGGGAGAGTGTGTCACTGAAACGATACAGGAATTGGACTGGACATCACTCAAACTAGGGCGTTTTTCGTTGCGGAGGAAACTTTTCACTAAATATCGATCACCAACTTTCTCCTCCGAATGCGAAAACATTTTGCTGGCGCCAACCTACACAGGGAGAAACGATCACCATGATAAAATAAGGGAGATCAGAGCTCATACGGAAAGATGTAGGTGTTCGTTCTCTCCACGCGCCATACGAGATTGGAACAACAGAGAACTGTGAAGGTGGTTCGATGAACCCTCTGCCAGAAACTTAAATGTGTTTTGCAGAGTATACATGTAGATGTAGATGTAGATGTAGAATTGAAGTGCAGCTTCTCACGGAGATCGAGTGCGGGCTGTGATTATTGTATTTCAGCGGAACTTGGTAGATATTCTAATTCATTGCTGCGGAACCGATTTATCCTGGCAGACAAGTAGCCACAAATTGGCCACCCTGGCCGGCCGGAGTGGCCGAGTGGTTCTACAGTCTGGAATCGCGCGACCGCTACGGTCGCAGGTTCGAATCCTGCCTCGGGCATGGATATGTGTGATGTCCTTAGGTTAGTTAGGTTTAACTAGTTCTAAGTTCTAGGGGACTGTTGACCTCTGCAGTTAAGTCCCATAGTGCTCAGAGCCATTTGGCCACCCTGTGCAAATCTGCCACTGTAAAGTGTTTGTATGATGGTACGATATCCACGTTGTCGTTTGACATGAGTGAACTGTGTGGTAATAGAGATGATAGATTGCACGCTGTTAGTGAAACTGTTTTATGCGAACAGCAGCAATTGCAATGATGCATTGAGAGATTATCACCGAATGAATGGTGTGATAAAAGACCCGATGTCATTAAATGGTTTCAAGAAGGTAATAACGAAATTCGGAAACACGGGTGAGTTTGGTGTGGCGTCTGGAAGAGGAATGCGTCCTATCGCAGTGGAAGTTACTGACAAGGTTGCTCTTGCTGTAACTGACCATGCAACAAGGGCCCCGTGTAGTTCCAGCGCTCCTGCACTGTCCGTCCAATGGTCAACAGTGAGAAAAGCTTTACAGTCTATTTTACACTGGTACGCATACGCGATCCACACGGCACACAACTGAAACCTCATTACCTGCAACAAAGTTCTGAATTTGCTCTTAGGTTTCGGCACGGGTCGAAGTGGATGATATATGGCCGGACAATATTGTACGAGGTTCATTCAAGATCAAAGGCCTCCGATTTTTTTTCTAATTAACTACTCACCCGAAATCGATGAAACTGGCGTTACTTCTCGACGTAATCGCCCTGCAGACGTACACATTTTTCACAACGCTGATGCCATGATTCCATGGCAGCGGCGAAGGCTTCTTTAGGAGTCTGTTTTGACCACTGGAAAATCGCTGAGGCAATAGCAGCACGGCTGGTGAATGTGCGGCCACGGAGAGTGTCTTACACTGTTGGAAAAAGCCAAAAGTCACTAGGAGCCAGGTCAGGTGAGTAGGGAGTATGAGGAATCACTTCAAAGTTGTTATCACGAAGAAACTGTTGCATAACGTTAGCTCGATGTGCGGGTGCATTGTCTTGGTGAAACAGCACACGCGCAGCCCTTCCCGGACGTTTTTGTTGCAGTGCAGGAAGGAATTTGTTCTTCAAAACATTTTCGTAGGATGCACCTGTTACCGTAGTGCCCTTTGGAACGCAATGGGTAAGGATTACGCCCTCGCTGTCCCAGAACGTGGACACCATCATTTTTTCAGCACTGGCAGTTAGCCGGAATTTTTTTGGTGGCGGTGAATCTGTGTGCTTCCATTGAGCTGACTGGCGCTTTGTTTCTGGATTGAAAAATGGCGCCCACGTCTCATCCATTGTCACAACCGACGAAAAGAAAGTCCCATTCATGCTGTCGTTGCGCGTCAACATTGCTTGGCAACATGCCACACGGGCAACCATGTGGTCGTCCGTCAGCATTTGTGGCACCCACCTGGATGACACTTTTCGCATTTTCAGGTCGTCATGCAGGATTGTGTGCACAGAACCCACAGAAATGCCAACTCTGGACATCTGTTCAACAGTCATTCGGCGATCCCCCAAAACAATTCTCTCCACTTTCTCGATCATGTCGTCAGAACGGCTTGTGCGAGCCCGAGGTTGTTTCGGTTTGTTGTCACACGATGTTCTGCCTTCATTAAACTGTCGCACCCACGAACGCACTTTCGACACATCCATAACTCCATCACCACATGTCTCCTTCAACTGTCGATGAATTTCAATTGGTTTCACACCACGCAAATTCAGAAAACAAATGATTGCATGCTGTTCAAGTAAGGAAAACGTCGCCATTTTAAGTATTTAAAACAGTTCTCATTCTCGCCGCTGGCGGTAAAATTCCATCTGCCGTACGGTGCTTCCATCTCTGGGACGTATTGACAATGAACATGGCCTCATTTTAACACAATGCGCATGTTTCTATCTCCTTCCAGTCCGGAGAAAAAAAATCGGAGGCCTTAGAACTTGAATGCACCTCGTATAGAGTAATGAGGCACGTGTTACAGTACAGAGTGCAGTGAATAGACAGAACTGCCGAATTTGGGATACTGTTAAACTGCTATGTGTGACTGTGTGGTGCGGATTCACAAGCATCTTTATTCTCACTCCGTTCTTCTATGAAGAGCATACACCCCGAGGACCTGTCAGGTGTACCGTGACGCCTGCACCTTATCGAGGACTCCTTGTACAGCAAGTTATTCACGATTTGGAAGAGCACAACTGTGTGGAAACCATTGTCTTCAAGAAAGATTGGGCGACATCTCATGTCACTCCCCCCAGTGAAAGATCTGCTTAATGCAACCTTCTAAGTAGGTGTTACCTCCAGAAGTGAAACGCATTTTGGAGACGAACCGAGCAGGTGGTTAATGATATTAAAACTCCCATTTATCAAGAACAGCGAGCTTCAGTGCAGAAATGGATAAGGTCAGAACAATACATTATTTGACCTACGTAAGGCCAGGAC
The DNA here is from genome assembly GCF_021461395.2 of Schistocerca americana. Taxonomy (NCBI): domain Eukaryota; kingdom Metazoa; phylum Arthropoda; class Insecta; order Orthoptera; family Acrididae; genus Schistocerca; species Schistocerca americana. Next base: position 177,509,844 of record NC_060127.1, on the reverse strand, counting down.
TGAGGGGAAATGGCTACATGTCATTAACAGGGCTAGGCTGCGACCCAGCAAGAAAAATAAAAATGTATTCTCCTCTAGCGAGACGGTGATTGGCTGAACCCATACTTGGCGACGCAGACGCGGCACGGGAGGGGAGGGGGGGGGGGGGGGGGGGGGAAAGATCCCCATCATGTAAAAGCATTTTGAGACCTTAAGGCTGTATCTCTCTCTCTCTCTCTCTCTCTCTCTCTCTCTCGTCTCGCACCGGACCGCAAAAGTGTGTGGAAATGAGCGAGGGCATGGTGATGGATAGCAAAACAGTAGTTAATTATTCCTGCGGGAATTTTTGCGGGCGAAGAAATAGCACACGTTGCTCCAACCCATACCAACTGTGCAACAGCCATTATTTTGACTAGGGAAAAATTAAGTTTCTACGGAATGCAGGAAAGTTGAGGCTGAGTGAATTCAGTCAAGGCCAGAATAGGGAATTAGCGTTTCAGATCCAGCATGGAGACAACACCGTTGCAGATGCAGCTTGGTAAAGTACCATTGCATATTAGGCCACAGTAAGAGTTGAGTCTAGATTTTGCTCACTCCAACTTGCATCAGGTTGGACCATTGAATATCAAAAACTAGTACACTAACCTACCCTCATATTGAGTACATGAAAGGTTTTTCATTGGTTCAAAAAGTAAATTTATTCTCCACCAGCTCAGTGGATTGACCAGTTACAACATAGGTTTAAATGAGCTGATGAGGATTTTTAATAATCATTCTTTCCTGTGATAAAAAATTTTCATGTGTAGAGGTAATGATTTTAATAGTCGTCATTTCAATATGTCCAAGAATAAAATATTTTGTTATTGAGTGTCAAACGTAATTGAACATGACTGTTGTTTATCACTTGACCCCTGAAAGCAACAATTGATAAATTATATGCAGAATAAAAAAGAGAATAGCTGTGTTGTCTTTCTAGGATAGACCCCAAACTTTCACTTTTATTAATTCATGCATTCTAGGTACGCAACATCAGCATTTCTAATGATTTTTGTTATGATCCGCTACTGATATTAGCTGCCTTACAGGGCCAAGGTCATATTTATTTAGAATGCCTGTTTGATCTCTGGGCTTGAGAAGACAGTTCAGATGTTTTGTCCATTTGCACACTAAGTGGTAAGCTAAGTTTGCACACATTAGTACACTCAAGGTGCAGATACAAAAGTCGGACGTACGACACACCAAAGGGAAGCCTTTACTGATTTGCAAGGGGCATCAGTACATAATGGACTACACAAACATACCAGAAGTGACTTACTGGCGTCGTGTACACTTTAGAAAGAATAAACGCAACACCATCCACAAAAAATAACACAGTTTTAGTAGAAGTTAGCCATGTTTGTATTCCAGATGTAGCAGCGAATGAAATGCGAAAACATTTTGTCAGTGCAAAGAAGCGGCTGAAAGAAACAGCTGCTATACTTTCATCAGTTGAAGAAGTACGGCAGCTCTTCAATCGAGGCTACGACTTAGTAACGTCGTTCCCATCACAAAGAAGTGCGAAACATTCGTTACATTGCATTAGTCGAAAATATATGGGAACAACACAACTACCCTCCGATTCTGGAGGAGTATTCTCCCAATAAAATAATTTACAGATGAATGATGGTAGCAATTTTTACTTGGAGATGATAACAAGGGACCGAATGACAGAATAATGGTGTTTTCCAGGGAAAAGCACATTTATCAAACTACAGATCATTCTTTGTGAATCGGACGTTCAAGAGTTAAAGCAAACAGTTTGGACAGCTTATAGTTCTTGGGAGGAATCATACATCCTTTCAGTTGTTTGCGCCTTGCTGCTAAGTAAGCTCACCGGCAGACTTCAGCTTACGAGCCTGTCTTTGAATTAGCATTACCCGAAAAGTGGCACCAGACATCGATGCTTTAGTGAAAACAAAACTAAGCAATTTCCACTGACATTTTTAGGTTTAACATTCAAATAAAATGGTGATGGAATACAAATTTGTCAATTTAAATTTCGTTCTAAAATGGCAGTCGTCATAAGGCTGCAACAGTCGTAAGAAATATCATGTTTCTTACCTAGCTGCTCCCGTTCTTTGCATGATCAAAATAATAAAAAAAGAGGTTGAATTTCATTTTCAGATCTCATTATGTTGAATTTCTTGACAGTTCTCGTTAATATAAGTCTTAAAAGCAAATTTGCCCCGAAATGCGTTAAGAGCCACCCCGAAGCGAAACACAGTTGCTTACTGCTGTGGTGTAAATGCGAGCCAGCTCCCAAGAGTAGCTCTGCTGACCGACTAGACTTTTTAGTGTGTCTGTACCTGTGAAAAGCCGGTTATCGCGGCAAGAGCCCCAGGCTTTGTGCAAATGTCACTCCGTGTAAGTGTTCCAACACCATATCATTGACGCCCTTTATCTGATCCCTAAGTTCTTTTCGTGTCGATTCTGAGTGATTATGTATCTGAAATGTTTTCCCTGGCTACCCAAAAGCAAATCCCAAAGAGAGCAGTTGTTGACAGATGCGAAAATTACCGAACTATCAGTTTAATAAGTCACAGCTGCAAAATACTAACACGAATTCTTTACAGACGAATGGAAAAACTGGTAGAAGCCGACCTCGGGGAAGATCAGTTTGGATTCCGTAGAAATGTTGGAACACGTGAAGCAATACTGACCCTACGACTTATCTTTGAAGAAAGATTAAGGAAAGGCAAACCTACGTTTCTAGCATTTGTAGTTTTAGAGAAAGCTTTTGAAAATGTTGACTGGAATACTCTCTTTCACATTCTAAAGGTGGCAGGGGTAAAATACAGGGAGCGAAACGCTATTTACAATTTGTACAGAAACCAGATGGCAGTTATAAGAGTCGAGGGACACGAAAGGGAAGTAGTGGTTGGCAGGGGAGTGAGACAGGGTTGTAACCTCTCACCGATGCTATTCAATCTGTATATTGAGCAAGCAGTAAAGGAAACGAAAGAAAAGTTCGGAGTAGGTATTAAATCCATGGAGAAGAAATAAAAACTTTGAGGTTCGTCGATGACATTGTAATTCTGTCAGAGACAGCAAAGGACTTGGAACAGCAGTTGAACGGAATGGACAGTGTCTTGAAAGGAGGATATAAGATGAACATCAACAAAAGGAAAACGAGGATAATGGAAAGTAGTCGAATTAAGGCGACTGATGCTGACAGAATTAGATTAGGAAATGACACTTGAAGTAGTAAAGGAGTTTTGCTATTTGGGGAGCAAAATAACTGATGATGGTCGAAGTAGAGAGGATATAAAATGTAGACTGGCAATGGTAAGGAAATCGTTTCTGAAGAAGAGAAATTTGTTAACATCGAGTATAGATTTAAATGTCTGGAAGTCGTTTCTGAAAGTATTTGTATGGAGTGTAGCCATGTATGGAGGTGAAACATGGACGATAAATAGCGTAGACAAGAAGATAATAGAAGCTTACGAAATGTGGTGTTACAGAAGAATGCTGAAGATTAGATGGCTAGATAACTAATGAGGAGGTATTGAATAGAATTGGTGAGAAGAGGAGTTTGTGGCACAACTTGACTAGAAGAAGGGGTCGGTTGGTAGGACATGTTCTGAGGCATCAAGGGATCACCAATTTAGTACTGGAGGGCAGTGTGGAGGGTAAAAATCGTAGAGGGAGACCAAGAGATGAATACACTAAGCAGATTGAGAAGGATGTAGGCTGCAGTAGGTACTGGGAGATGAAGAAGCTTGCACAGGATAGAGTAGCATGGAAAGCTGCATCAAACCAGTCTCCGGACTGAAGACCACAACAACAACAACCCAAAAGCAAACAGCGTTATTTCTACACTGGGCGTCGGGGATCTGACCACCATTGCAGAGGTATCAGATGAGAGTGAAATGTGGATAACAGCATGTGCCACAACCTTCCCAACACGTGACACGCCCACGGTGGTGTTAGAAACGTGACGAAATTCGGTGCCAGTGTGACATCATTAACCCATCTTACACGTCACACGAACTTCTGATTTGTGGGCATTTTTCCGTATGTGCCGACACCTTGCAGTTGGTTCATTGATTCGGGTGATGGGACCAAATGGCAGGGTGATCGGCCCCGTAGGATTAGAGAAGAATGAGGAACGAAGGCGGTCGTGCCCTTTCAAAGAAACTACCCCGCCATCTACCTGATGCGATTTAGGGAAATCACGGAAAACCTCATCAGGATGACCAGACGCTGGTCTGAACCGCCGGTCTCCCGAATACGAGTCGAGTGTGGTTATCACTGCATCACATCGCTCGGTTCTGCGCCGTTACAAAGGATCTTTGATTTTATCCATACTGGATGAGAGGTCGCGTTTGTGAATGTCAGTGTTAAAAAAATATATCGGCTCAACCACTTGCTAATAGTGTAAAACACTAAGATTGACGCGTTTCGGAAGTCAAGCTTCCATCATCAGAATAATAAAAAGTAAAAGAACCTGTTAAAACTCGCTAAAATGGAACATGCACCAGGTACAATAAAATTGATAATAAAATTAAAACATCGTGGCTACTTCCCTTGTTGCAGCCGTACTTTAAAGGACCTTCCAGTTTGGCCTACATAGCTTGAATTTTATATTTATCGCTTTCCTGCTTTAACGTACGTTACAAAGAACATAGCGATGCTTTCCGGCTTAAGAATTTCGAAAAGTCAGGTGTAGCCACGCATATTTGGGAAACGGGACACCCCATGTTGGGAATAGATCAGGATCTCGTTATTTTACGTAGACAGGACAAAGGCAAAAAGCTGGATCTACTAGAACAGCTGAAAATTACGAAACATAGCGTGGATAATCAGAACACATTGAATGAACAGCTAACTGGTGATACAAATAACTTTTTCAAACATTTCACTGGTTTCTTTTAGGAACTACATTTTTAGCAATTGGCAGGATACCATCATTTCATGAGGTCCTTGTATACGTTATCTGTTTGTATAGACATCTCTGTGACTTCCTTGTTTACTTGCTCGTGAGCTCAGTCGCGTTTCAGTGTCGTGTTTGGGTACGTGGTGTATGGTATCAACGAAGACGCACGGGCGGTTTACGACGATAGAGGAGAGAGCCATGTGGTTAGATGTTGAACACCATAGGCCACGCAATTTTAGAGTTTTTATATTTTGACGACTATGTGGAGATGCACCTTGGAAGACACGGTTGCAACAAGGGAAGTAGCCACGATGTTTTAATTTTACTATCAGTTTTATTGTGCCTGGTGCACGTTCCATTTTAGCGAGTTTTAACAGGTTCTTTTACTTTTCATTATTCTGATGATGGAAGCTTGACTTCCGAAACGCGTCAGTCTTAGTGTTTTACACTATAAGCAAGTGGTTGAGCCGATATATTTTTTTAACATTAACGTTACAAAGGAAGTTTGTAACCACCTTGTAACCAAACTGTAAATATCTACAGCGCAGTGGGAAACAATTACGAGCTTTCGAAAAAGTGACCCTTCACTTCTGTTTCGCATGTTAGGTTACCAACAGGTTCTTCCATTTCAGCCCATCTTGAACTTCCCATTCCCAACTGAATCCAGTTGTTTTTCATAAGTCTCATCTATCCGGTGGTCCTCTCCTAAGTCTTTTTTTGGAAAAATGGGCCCCAGTCCAGTGCTTGTTTCTACCATCTGCCATCCTTTCATCTACTAACCTGACCTGTCCGTTGCCATTCCAAGGTGTGCGTATTGTGTATTGAACCTAGAAACGATGGAGAGGCTTCATCCCGCCATAGCCCTCAGTAGTAGACAACAGGCCACAGCAGTCCACCCACCCCACCGCCACCCCACACCAAACCCATGTTTATTGTGCATTTTGGCCTCCTTCCCCCCCCCCCCCCCCCCCCTCCCGCCCTGGGTAATGTAATGTTCCAAACAAGACGAGTGTAAGGCCAAATGTTTGTGTCGTAATTATGCTATACACATAGACAGAGACTGTGTTTGCACAGCAATCGCCGACATAGTAGCTGAGGCGGAATAAGAGGAAGCAGCCCACATTCGCCGAGGTAGACGAAAACCACCTTAAAAAAACACCCACAGGCTGGCCAGTACACTGGGGACTGGCACGCCTTCCTGTTCGGGAAGTAGCCCGTTAGACCGCGCGGCTACCCGGGTGGGCTGCCATTCCAAGTTACTCATTATTCCCATTACGTCACTGACCTTTGTTGCATGTGTCTTTTTGTTGTGTTGTTGGTGGTGGTGGTGCTACAGGTGGTAGTGGTGGTCGTGCAGGTGGTGGTCGTGCTGGTGGTGGTGGTCTTTAGTTGGAAAACCGGCTTGCTGCAGCCTTCCATGCTACTTTAATCTCTGCGCACCTCTTCGTCTCCGAATGACTGCTGCAACCTACATTCCTCTGAATCTGTTTACTGTATTCAAATGGCTCTGAGCACTATGCGACTTAACATCTGAGGTCATCAGTCCCCTAGAACTTAGAACTGCTTAAACCTAACTGACCTAAGGACATCACACACATCCATTCCTGAGGCAGGAGTCGAACCTGCGACCGTAACGGTCGCGCGGTTCCGAACTGAAGCGCCTAGAACCGCTTGGCCACCGCGGCCGGCTTTACTGTATGCATCTTTCCGCCTCCCTCTACGGTTTTTACCTCTCACACTTCTCTCCAACACTAAATTGCTGATCCATAGATGTCTCAGAACGAGTCCTATCAACGAACTCCTTCCTTTGGCTAAGTTGTGCTATAAAATTTCTTCTCTCCGCAATTCTATTCGGTACCTCTTTATCAGATACATGATCTACGCATCTAATCTTCAACATTCTTCTGTAGCACTGTATTTCGAAATCATTTATTCTCTTTTTGTCTAACCTGTTAATCGTCCATGTTTCACATCCATACACGGCTATACTCCAAATACCTACAGTAAATTATTGACACTTAAATCTATATTCGATGTCCATTCCCCTTTCAGCTGCTATGCGTTTTCCATTAGTGAACTCACATCATGTTCATGTCTCACAGCCTTTTCAGTAGTTGCAGGGGCAACAGTCTGGATGATTGACTGATCTGCCCTCGTAACGCTAACCAAAATGGCCTTGCTGTTCTGGTACTGTGAACGGCTGAAAGCAAGGGGAAACTACAGCCGTAAGTTTTCCCCAGAGCATGCAGCTTTACTGTATGGATAAATGATGATGGCGTCCTCTTGGGTAAAATATTCCGGAGGTAAAATAGTCCCCCATTCGGATCTCCGGCAGGGACTACTCAGGAGGCCATCGTTATCAGGAGAAAGAAAACTGGCGTTCTACGGATCGGAGCGTGGAATGTCAGATCCCTTAATCGGGCAGGTAGGTTAGAAAATTTAAAAAGGGAAATGGATAGGTTAAAGTTAGATATAGTGCGAATTAGTGAAGTTCGGTGGCAGGAGGAGAAAGACTTTTGGTCAGGTGAATACAGGGTTATAAATACAAAATCAAATAGGGGTAATGCAGGAGTAGGTTTAATAATGAATACAATAATAGCAGTGCGGGTAAGCTATTACAAACAGCATAGTGAACGCATTATTGTGGCCACGATAGACACGAAGCCCACGCCTACTACAGTAGTACAAGTTTATATGCCAACTAGCTCTGCAGATGAAGAAATTGATGAAATGTATGATGAGATAAAGGAAATTATTCAGGTAGTGAAGGGAGACGAAAATTTAATAGTCATTGGTGACTGGAATTCGAGAGTAGGAAAAGGGAGAGAAGGAAACATAGTAGGTGAATATGGATTGGGGGTAAGAAATTAAAGAGGAAGCCGCCTGGTAGAATTTCGTGCAGAGCATAACTTAATCATAGCTAACACTTGGTTCAAGAATCATAAAAGGAGGTTGTATACATGTGAATAACCCTGGAGATACGACAAGGTATCAGGTAGATTATGTAATGGTAAGACAGAGATTAAAGAACCAGGTTTTAAGTTGTAAGACATTTCCAGGGCCAGATGTGGACTCTGACCACTATCTATTGGTTATGAACTGTAGATTAAAACTGAAGAAACTGAAAAAAGGTGGGAATTTAAGGAGATGGGACCTGGATAAACTGACTAAACCAGAGGTTGTACAGAGTTACAGGGAGAGCATAAGGGAACAATTGACAGGAATGGAGGAATGAAATACAGTAGAACAAGAATGGGTAGCTCTGAGGGATGAAGTAGTGAAGGCAGCAGAGGATCAAGTAGGTAGAAAGACGAGGGCTAGTAGAAATCGTTGGGTGACAGAAGAAATATTGAATTTAATTGATGAAAGGAGAAAATATAAAAATGCAGTAAATGAAGCAGGCAAAAAGGAATACAAACGTCTCAAAAATGATATCGACAGGATGTGCAAAACGGCTAAGCAGGGATGGCTAGAGGACAAATGTAAGGACGTAGAGGCTTATTTCACTAGGGGTAAGATAGATACTGCCTACAGGAAAATTAAAGAGACCTTAAGAGAAAGTCCGCAGCCCGTGGTCGTGCGGTAGCGTTCTCGATTCCCATGCCCGGGTTCCCGGGTTCCATTCCCGGCGGGATCAGGGATTTTCTCTGCCTCGTGATGACTGGGTGTTGTGTGCTGTCCTTAGGTTAGTTAGGTTTAAGTAGTTCTAAGTTCTAGGGGACTGATGACCACAGATGTTAAGTCCCATAGTGCTCAGAGCCTTTTTACAACCAACCTTAAGAGAAGAGAGAACCACTTGTATGAATATCGGATACTGCCTACAGGAAAATTAAGGAGACCTTTGGAGAAAAGAGAACCACTTGTATGAATATCAAGCGCTCAGATGGAAACCCAGTTCTAAGCAAAGAAGGGAAAGCAGAAAGGTGGAAGGACTATATAGAGGGTCTATACAAGGGCGATGTACTTAAGGACAACATTATGGAAATGGAAGAGTATGTAGATGAAGATGAATGGGAGATATGATACTGCGTGATGAGTTTGACAGAGCACTGAAAGACCTGAGTCGAAACAAGGCCCCAGGGGTAGACAACATTCCATTAGAACTAATGACAGCCTTGGGAGAGCCAGTCCTGACCAGACTCTACCGACTGGTGAGCAAGATGTATGAGACAGGCGAAATACCCTCAGACTTCAAGAAGAAAATAATAATTCCAATCCCAATGGAAGCAGGTGTTGACAGATGTGAAAATTACCAAACTATCAGTTTAATAAGTCACAGCTGCAAAATACTAACGCGATTTCTTTACAGAGGAATGGAAAAACTGGTAGAAGCCGAACTCGAGGAAGATCAGTTTGGATTCCGTAGAAATGTTGGAACACGTGAGGCAATACTGACCCTACGACTTATCTTAAAAGTAAGATTAAGGAAAAGCAAACCTACGTTTCTAGCATTTGTAGACTTAGAGAAAGCTTTTGACAATGTATTGGAATACTCTCTTCAAAATTCTGAAGGTGGCAGGGGTAAAATACAGGGAGCGAAAGGCTATTTACAATTTGTGCAGAAACCAGATGGCAGTTATAAGAGTGGAGGGGTATGAAAGGGAAGCAGTGGTTGGGAAGGGAGTGAGACAGGGTTGTAGCCTCTCCCCGATGTTATTCAATCTGTATATTGAGCAAGCAATAAAGGAAACAAAAGAAACGTTCGGAGTAGGTATTAAATCCATGGAGAAGAAATAAAAACTTTGAGATGATGACACTGTGATTCTGTCAGAGACAGCAAAGGACGTGGAAGAGCAGTTGAACGGAATGGACAGTGTCTCGAAAGGAGTATATAACATGAACATCAACAAAAGCAAAACGAGGATAATGGAATGTAGTCGAATTAAGTCGGGTGATGCTGAGGGAATTAGATTAGGAAATGAGACACTTAAAGTAGTAAAGGAGTTTTGCTATTTGGGGAGCAAAATAACTGATGATGGTCGAAGTAGAGGGGATATAAAATGTAGACTGGCAATGGCAAGGATAGTGTTTCTGAAGAAGAAAAATTTGTTAACATCGAGTATAGATTTAAATGTCAGGAAGTCGTTTCTTAAAGTATTTGTATGGAGTGTAGCCATGTATGGAAGTGAAAAGTGGATGGTTAATAGTTTAGACAAGAAGAGAATAGAAGCTTCCGAAATGTGGTGCTACAGAAGAATGCTGAAGATTAGATGGGTAGATCACATAACTAATGAGGAGGTATTGAATAGATTTGGGGAGAAGAGGAGCTTGTGGTACAACTTGACTAGAAGAAGGGATCGGTTGGTAGGACATGTTGTGAGACATCAAGGGATCACCACTTTAGTATTGGAGGGCAGTGTAGAGGGTAAAAATCGTAGAGGGAGACCAAGAGATGAATACACTAAGCAGACACAGAAGGATGTAGGCTGCAGTAGGTACTGGGAGATGAAGAAGCTTGCACAGGATAGAGTAGCACGGAGAGCTGCATCAAACCAGTCTCAGGACTTAAGACCACACCAACAACAACAACATTGGTCAAAAACTGTTTGGTTCACTTCAGTCAACGTATCTGAAAACAGAAGATTTTCTACCAGACATCAGTCTCTTGTTGTTTCTAGCACGACATACGTGCGAAAGGCTTGATGGTTTTTAATTTTAGTTTTTCACTTTAGCATATCTGCTTGAAACTTTGACCATTGCTTTGTAGTAATGTAATTCTACGTTTTCTTAAATTTGCGTTCTGATGAAGATATCCTTGGAGGTGTCGAAACTTAGGTCAATATACCAATAGTTATTTTCAACTGGCTGGCTTCGTGGTTCCTATATTGAAACTTATATGCAGTTGCTATGAGATAGTCATGTTTAAACTGCAATCGTCCACAGGCTTTTTTTTTTTCATCTGTCTTCTGACTGTTTTGATGTTTCCCACCACGAATTCCTCTCCTGTCCCAACCTCTTAATCACAGAATAGCACTTCCAACGTACGTCCCCAATTATTTGCTGGGTGGTCTCTGTCTTTCTCTAACGTTTTTGCACTCTGCTGCTTTCTCGAGTACCATAGCAGTCATTACCTCATGTCTTATCAGATGGCCTATCATTTTGTCTCTTCTCCTTATAAATGTTTTCTACATTGTATCTTCCCCGCAAAGAATATCAAAAATAAAAATGTGAGCCAAGTGTAACCTCGCCACAAAAAAATAATAATTAAATTAATTTTTCTAATATTGTAACCTCTGAACAAAATTGATTTTAATGTAACCTCTGAACAAAATTGGCTCCCATTTATAGTCTCTATGCAAAGAATGCATTCACACTTAATATTCCCACAAAATTCTTTTCTCATTTAATGTCAAGTTCGGAATAGAAAAATTCCTAAACACCAAAAATAATAAAGTTTAGTAACCTTCGGCCCTGTATTCTGAATAAAAAAGCAAAAATTCTTACCTCAATAAAAACCGCAGTTATATCTGCTCTTAAGTTGAATGCTGGCGTATATTTTTTTTTTTTTTTTTTTTTTTGATTATTGGAAGGGATGATCATGCATTTGAAATATTCTTTAAATTGAAATGAATGCTTTTCTTTAATAGAGTTGCTTTATATTATAAAAATTATTATTGGGGCATTTCTTTGAACAAATTAGATTACAACTAACGTACATTATTAAATATGCGCAAGGCTGCTTCTTTACCTTCTACAACAATACTCATCCTCCAGAGTCCTGACCAGAGTCGCGAGCAGAGCACACAGCCGACACATGCCGACTCCCGCAGACTAGCCCCCAGGGGCTCAGCATTCATTTGCTGGGTACGGGCTTGGCGACCCCGGGGTTCCTGAGCTGGGTACTGGTAAGCGCCGCCAGTCCCCTGTCACCGTAACCTCTCAGCATCCTTCAACGACCACCGTGCGGCGCGGCGGTGGAATGTTGTGTGTCTCAGGGAATGGGGATCTTGGCTTGACCGCCCGGATCACGAGGATGGAATAAACCTCTATAAAAAAAACCTCAATCTCAAGGTGTGCTGCGCGCTGATGAGATGCATGGCTGTTGAGGTGGAACAGTCGATAGCGGGCAACCTCTGGGGAACCTGCCGCACCTCAGTTGTATAAGGCTTACCTAGGCACGCGGGGCTCTGTCTAGGTGGACTTCTAGTTCCCTAGCTGCTCGTGGGACCGAGATGGATCCTTCGAAATTCTCTTTTCTTCCTCCCAGCGGAAAGGGTGGGCCGCTGGAAGGTTCTAACACCCAGTCTCTTAAGAGGGCCCGTGCAGTCAGTCCCCCTGACTCCGGCGCTTCTTTGAAAAGTCCAGTCTTAGGTAACAGAATGCATTATGGTAATCCGAATGTGTTTTTAATTGTGAAACGGAAGGAGGGTAGTTTCGAGAAGGTTTCGCCCTTCTATATACAAAAGGGATTGGAGGGAATCTGTGGCTCCCTAAAATCGGTGAAGCGCTTACGTAATGGGACCTTGCTAGTGGAAACTTCCACTTCCCAGCAAGCAACTAACCTCCAATCTGCTAAGTGCCTTGGAGAGTATGCCATAGACGCCGAACTGCACAGCACCTTGAACTATAGCAAGGGTGTTGTGACATGCCGGGATCTAGCTGATATTCCCAAGGAAGAACTGCAACGTGAGTGGGCTCCGGAAGGTATTGTTGATGTCCAACACATCATGAAGAGGGTTGATGGCACTCTTGTCAAATCCGACTCCTTTATTCTGACCTTCAGTAGCACAACAATTCCTGAACATGTTAAAGCTGGCTTCCTTCGCCTTAGTGTGAGGCCTTATTTCCCGGCCCCAATGCGCTGTTTCAAATGCCAGCGTTTTGGGCATACCACCTTAGGCTGTAAAGGCGAAGCGACTTGTGGAAACTGTGGTCAGGCTGCTCATGAAGGAGTTGGTTGCTCGTCTCCGGCTAAATGTATTACTTGCTCTGGGAACCACCCTGTTTGGAGTAGGGACTGCCGCATATTTTTAGAGGAACGCAAGGTCCAGGAAATAAAAACAACCAAGCGTATCCCCTATGGTGAGGCCAAGAAGATTTATAAGTCGATGCAACCTCCCACATTTGCTACATCTTTTGCTTCCCTGGTACAGAAGCCTACTCCAAAAGTCGATGCCTCAACGCAGACTGAGGTGGTGAGTGTTGGCACTAACACCTGTAGCTGCCAGTGCACTTGCAACGCCGCCAGTGTTCCAGAGCCAGTAGCCCCTACTCGAACGGCAGACAAAAGTACAGTGGCGGACTTGGTCCAGCCCCTCGCACCTCCAACAGCTGAGGTTGTCCCCAAGCCCAGTGCGCCACTTACCACTCCCACCTCCGCTCCCCCAAAGTCCACCAAGCCACAGAAAGCTACTGTGCAGCAGCAACAGCGGGTCAAATCCCGTGGTAAACCATCTGACCATGCGGATGTTGTTTTACGCGAGGCTTCATCTGACTCTTCCCCAGAGTTGATGGAGTATGATGTATGTGTGGGGCAATCATCTCGTCCCACGCCTGCCCCTCCACCTGCTGCGGTCTCCCCACCCCGTTGGAGAGACAGGATGAAGGTGCTACCCCCAAAATAGATGGCTCCCATACTCCAGTGGAACTTGCAAGGGTTCAGGACGCATGTGGAGGAACTTCGTCTACTTTCTCAGGGTAGACCACTGTGTCTCTGTCTCCAGGAGACGTATTTCCATCCATCATACTCCCCTGAGATACGAGGCTATACACTCCACAAAAAGGACGACCTGCGTGGAGAGAGAGCTAGAGGAGGTGTAGGTATTTTCGTCAGGACGGACTACCATTCCTCGCCTCTCTCACTTCCGACGACTCTACAGGCCGTCGCTGTGTCCGTGCACGTGCGTCATCCATTGACTGTATGTTCACTTTACTTGCCCCCACATGATGCTCTTGATGAAGCGGCCCTCACCGACCTTCTTACACAGCTCCCCCAGCCATTCATTATTTGTGGTGATTTTAATGCCCACAATGTGCTTTGGGGCTCTGCAATTACCTGTCCCAGGGGTAGAGCAATTGAGAGGCTTCTCCTGTCATCCTGTGCCTACTTGCTCAATGGAGGACAGAGTACTCATTTCTGCACGGCGACTGGGTCGTTCTCTGCCATTGATCTCTCGCTTTGCTCTCCAGCTCTTGCCGCTAGTGCTCACTGGGAAGTGGTCGCTGACTTGCACGGCAGTGATCATTTCCCAATCTGGATTCACCTGCCAGATGGCGTGGGCCCCGAAAGGAGACCACCACGATGGGTACTCAGTGGAGCTGACTGGACACTTTATAGCCAGTTGGCCCAATTCGAACACTGTGCGAATGTTGAGGTGTGGGTGGATCATATTACCAAAACGGTCCACCATGCCGCTGCGGCATCCATTCCACAGTCCACAGGCCACCGGAAAAGGCCACCTGTGCCTTGGTGGAGTGACGAATGCCGCTCTGCAATCAGGACCAGGCGTGCGGCTCTGCGGCGGTTCAAGTGTCGGCCGACTGCTGAGAATCTTGCAGCCTTTCGGGTGGCGAGGGCGAGATGTCGCCGCATTATTCGTGAGAGCAAGAAGAGGTCGTGGCAAAAGTTCCTGAACACCATTAATCGTTCCACCAAAAGTTCCATTGTGTGGGAGACCATTAGGAGAATTTCTGGCAGAGGAGGGAGGTGCCCCATAGCTGCTGTAATGAATAACGGCACTCTCCACACAGATCCGCGAGACATTGCCCAGACTATGGCAGCATATTTTGCGACAGTTACTGCCACAACCAGTCAGGATCCAGGTTTCCAGCGCCATAGAGCGGTTGCTGAGAGGTGTAGTCTGAACTTCCAGCCCACCTCTCATGAAGTTTACAACTGCCCTTTTTCTATGTGGGAGCTGGATTCTGCATTGTCTGGAGCTCGTGACACTTCCCCTGGTCACGACAGGATCCATTACAGTATGCTATGGCACCTCACAATGCGCAACAAAGAAATCCTCCTCGCACTTTTTAATGCCATTTGGGCGTCGGGTCACTTTCCTGACGCGTGGCGTGAGGCAGTTTTAATCCCTTTTTTAAAACCAGGGAAAGACCGCTCGAGCCCAAGTAGCTACCGTAGTATTGCCCTCACTAGTTGCATAGGGAAGACCTTGGAGCGGATGGTCAACCGCCGCCTTGTCTGGATGTTAGAATCTCGGCAACTACTTAGTAGCTATCAGTGTGGTTTCAGGAGGTTTCGTTCCACCTTCGATAACCTTGCCCTCCTGGAGGCGGCTATCCAACAAGCTTTCCTACGCCGTCATCACCTTATAGGTGTATTTTTCGACATTGAGAAGGCCTACGATACCACTTGGCGGCGTCTCATCCTGGAGCAGCTTCACGAATGGGGTTTTCGTGATTGTCTTCCTCTTTTTATTCAGTCTTTCCTCTCGCCACGATATTTTAGATACCGAATTGGTGACGTCCTGTCTGATCGCTTTGAGCAGGAGAACGGTGTCCCTCAGGGTAGCGTTTTAAGTGTGACTCTGTTTGCCATCGCTATTAATCGCATTACGTCCATGGTGAAAAGTCCTGTCCAGTGTTCTTTGTTTGTGGATGATTTCTCTTTGTTCTGCTCTTCTTCAAGCCTTGCAACGACAACTCGTCAGTTGCAACTTACGATTAGGCGTTTGGATGACTGGGCGCTGAAGAGTAGATTTAAGTTTTCCACCGAGAAGTCTGTATGTGTTCTTTTTAACCGTTCTCGTTCGATTTTAACCTTTCCTGAGTTGCGCTTGAGGGACACTATTCTTTCTTTTAAAGACACGGTGAGATTTCTGGGGCTCATTTTTGACTCGAGGCTCACGTGGTTACCTCATCTTAAAGACCTGAAACGGCGGTCGCTTCAGGCTTTAAGCATTTTAAAATGTCTTAGCCACAGTACATGGGGAGCTGACAGGACTTGTCTGCTCCAGTTTTACAGGGCAGGGCGTTTGTGCGATCTCGGCTCGATTATGGGTGCACGGTGTATGGGTCTGCGAGGCCTTCGTACTTAAAGATTTTGGACGTTGTCCACCATGAAGGGCTGCGGTTGGCCACTGGGGCATTCCGAACTAGCCCCATACCAAGCCTCTGTGCAGAGGCTGGTGAACCGCCACTTCATATGCGGCGACGGCTACTTACGGTACGCCAGGCGTATAAAACTTGGTCCACACCGTACACACCTGCATACCATACCGTTGCTCAGCCTCCTCTGGCACGGTTATTTCATAACCGGCAACGTGCGACGCAGCCCTATGGGATTCGCGCACAGGGTTGCCTCGCTGCAATGTTTATGGCTGGTCTTCGTGTTTTACGTCGCGGTTGGAGCAGATCTCCCCCTTGGCTCCTCCGGAGACCCAAACTTATTTTAGATTTGACTCGTTTTAAGAAGGATGGCACGCCAGATTTTACATTCCAGTCACTTTTTTTAACATTTTAGATGTGCATCACGGTTTCACTGTGGTTTACACTGATGGCTCCAAACAGGAGAATTTCCTTGGCTGTTCTGTGGTGTTCCCTGACCATGTTACCCGGATTCGCCTCCCTGCTGAATATACCGTTTTCGCAGCGGAGCTCCACGCGATCCTGACGGCACTGGAGCAGATGCATCGTGTTCGGGGCGATCGATTTCTTCTCTGCTCCGATTCTCTTAGTGCCTTACAATCGCTGCAGAACCTGTACCCGACTGAAGAGATGGTCCAGCTGATACATAGCCAACTGTACTTGCTCCAACAGCGGGGTAAAGAGGTATCCTTCTGCTGGGTGCCTGGTCATGTCGGCATATGGGGCAATGAACAGGCTGATCGGGCTGCCAAGGAGGCCTGCAGAGAGCATGATGTGGTCCAGTGTCCTATCCCCTTGCAGTCAGTCATCGCTGCACTCCACAGGAAGTGCATGGAGTTGTGGGAGGACAAATGGCTGGCGGTGTCGGCCAATAAACTGCGGTCGGTAAAGTCAACCACTCGGCCGTGGCGTTCCTCCTGCCGGTTGCTCAGGCGGGAAGAGGTGGCCCTCACACGTCTGCGGATTGGGCACTGTCCTGTGACGCATAGCTATTTATTACGGCGGGAGGATCCTCCGTTTTGTGACGCTTGTTGTGTGCACATCTCTGTCCGGCACATTTTAACAGACTGCATTTTATACCGTGATGCAAGGGCAGAAGCACAAGTTGATGGGGATCTGCCTTGTGTTTTAGCTGACGATGAGACGTGTGTGTCTAGGGTTTTTAAGTTCTGTGATGTGTCTGGACTCTGGCCTAAACTTTTAGGCTGGAGGTTTTAGTGTGTTGCAGAGTGGCTGACTCCTCCCCTTTTTTCCTTGCGGTCAGCCAGCCACTTCCATCTGCTACATTGTTTTAGCTCCCTCTACCATTTTCTTCCTGTGTTGTCCATGTTTTACTGCTGACGCCCTGCTTCATCCCACGCTTCGGTGTGGGTGAGCACATTTTTTCAATGATTGTTCCCCATGTTTTATGTTCCATTTTATGTCAATGTTCTGAGGGTTTTTTTTCTTGACACCCGTCTCACTATGATACTGCACGGGCGCTGAAGACCTTGCTGTCGTGCGCCCCCAACACCCCTCTACTACTACTACTACTCCCGCAGACTATTACGGACTAGCACGGACTGACGAGTACTGTCGACTGACAACTACTACTGTCGACTCGCGCGGTCAAGCGCAGACTAGCAACAGCTAACGATAAACTACACTCTGGTCGGAGATTCTGTCATGCCTCGCCCATCGCCGGCAATGTATACGTCTTTCAACATGTTACTTTCCTTTCCGATCTGCGCAGAACCTCCTCATTTCTTACCTTATCAGTCCACCTAATTTTCAACATTCGTCTGTAGCACCACATCTCAAATGCTTCGATTCTCTTCTGTTCCGGTTTACCCACAGTCCATGTTTCACTAACATACGATGCTGTACTTCAGATGTACATTCTCAGAAATTTCTTCCTCAAATTAAGGCCTGTATTTGACACCAGTAGACTTCTCTTGGCCAGAAATGCCCTTTTTGCCATAGCGAGTCTGCTTTTGATGTCCTCCTTGCTCCGTCCGTCATTGGTTATTTTACTGCCTAGGTAGTCCATGATTGGTTATTTTACTGCATAGGTAGCGGAATTCCTTAACTTCATCAACTTCGTGACCAAGCTTTCCAGCCCAGTTTACTACGTCAGAATGTTTCTGGTTTTAAGCCTCGTTTCATATTTACAAACTGACCCAGAGAGACATATTCCGTGATAGTTTATATCTCCGTGCTTCCAATAAATATACTTCCGTCCGATATTCATTCATTCATCATCATCTTGGTTTTGGCATAGTTATGTTATAGAGGAATTTCAGAGGAGACTAAAGCAAGTTCTATGGCTAATATTTACATTACTTCTATACTAATTTGAAATAAAACAGTATCATCAGTATATGTCATGTTATTTAACACTGGATTCACTTTGTTTTCCAATTCAGTTTATAGACTACTTTTTCTAGAATCTCATGAATTTACGATTATCTAATGGCAGCGGTGCTGCGTACCATCGATAGAAGATCAAACAGTCTCCGTTGATCCACTGTGGACGTGGTGTAGCGGCTGGTCAGATATTTCACAATGAAATTCGGCAACCAGCCTTGCAATTGAGGTGTCATTCCACTTTATTTTCGTCCCCAGTTTCTGCAATTCGTTATGCCATCTTCAGGCCCTATTTGTACCTCTCAAAAACAATCGATATTGCCATATTGTGGCCATATATTTCTGGATATCGTGAATTCGTAGATAAAGTGTTTCCTTCAAAGACTTGACTGCAGCTGATCACACCTGCAGTCCAAGGACGTGGTCACGTGATCACTGAAGGTGGCATAATGAATTGCCGAAACTGGTAGCGAAAATAAAATAACATCTCAATTCCACAGCTGGTTGGTGAATTTCATTGAAGAGCAACCAAGTCTATCGCTGTGCTGAGACCACTACTCACCAGGCTCTCATCCGACTATCGTGAAACTGAAAATAGCGTCATGATCTGTCTACAGAATACCTGGGACGGCGACAATAGTACCTGTTCGCGAACGACACTTCAAACCGTTTTTGGCGATCGAGCTGAACCGGTTTGGCGACCACGTGCGCAGCGTAGCGGTTCAGCGACTACGGCGAAGAAACAACGCCCTTGAAATACCGGTTTATTCAATAGAAAGGGGGTTACGGCATAAGTGGAGCATCTGTTTTGCTCCAACACGCATTACTGTCAACATTGTCAGCTACGAAACCTGGGCAGTGGTGTCAGTTCGGTAGGCAATGTCGCTAGAAGCATGGGTCAAAGGCGAAGGACGGAGGCTAATCAATCGTCCAAACTCGTTGATTACAGCATTACACGCCGTGCAACACACTTCCACAGTGACTGCAAGGCTGGTAAGTATTCTTGTGTTTGGCCGTTCCAGTCATCTACCAACAGCTGTATGACTGTTGATCCCATGTGGGCGTGATACTGTATATCATACCAGCGCGTGATGGGATTCAAGTCGGGGGTACGGGCAGGCCAGTATATTCGCCAAATATCCACCCGTTTAAAGAGTTATTCCACCTTAGCAGTTTTACGTGGTCGCGGATTGTCATCCCTGTATATGAAGTCAGCGCCGAATGCACCACTGAAAGACGTACATGGGGAAGGAGTACAAGTCACAATAACGCTGACCGCTGAGTGTACCGTATTCAACTACATAGAGGTCAAGGAGGTCAGCACTCCGTTTCAGCATTATGTCTCTTTTTTTTCTTCTTCTTCTGCAGACAAGGTTTGCCCTGTTGTCTGTGTCACTTCGGGGATGTGCTGGACCAGCTTCTGTCCATCTCCTGGGTGATCGCTTGTGCAGCCTTTTCTCTCAAGTTCGTCCATGGTTACAAATTTTTGGTAGTCTTGTGGGGTCCATGCTTTCTACATGATCTTTCCAATTTCTTTTTCCTGTCTTCACTCACTTATTTTTTATATTCCACACTGTTCCTTTATTGACACATATATTCTTTTGCCCCACATGGTTACTGCTGGAATCTGTCTGCGTACCTTCATTCCCGTTGCTGTTAACTTCTATTGTTTTCGTTACTGCTCTAGTTTCTGCTGCTTACGTCACTATTGTTTTATATATTTCTATTTTCCCCTCAGCTGTCAAAAATTTGTTTCTCCATACAGGCTTTTGCAGACACCCCGCTACCCTTACTGCCTTTGTTACTTGGTTTTTCACCTCCACGTTAAGCCTGTAATAGTTGGTGATAACGAT
Organism: Schistocerca americana; assembly: GCF_021461395.2. Classification (NCBI taxonomy): domain Eukaryota; kingdom Metazoa; phylum Arthropoda; class Insecta; order Orthoptera; family Acrididae; genus Schistocerca; species Schistocerca americana. The sequence continues at coordinate 177,489,708 of NC_060127.1, read as the reverse complement.
CCCTAGGTAATTAAAGTTCATCACTTGTTCAATTGACGCGCCATCTCCATCTGATTTATGCCGCACACATCCTTTTGTTTTACCATACTTTCAGTGTTTTTAGCTGAGATTTCCATGGTATATTGCTTAGCTGTTTTACTGAAGTGGTAAAGTAACCTTTGTAGATTATCCTCAATATTTCCTACCAATACAGTATCATTAACATGACATATAAGATTGACTGCTTTATTCCCCATTTTCTAGCCCAGTTTCTTTCTTACATCATCAATGATGTGGTCCATTATTAATTTGAACTGGAGGGAGCTTAATGAGTCTTCTTGTCCAATTCCTTTACCTAGTATGATTTCACCTGTGAATCGTTCGTAAGTTTTAATTCTCGTTTTATTAGCTGTACATATATCATCTATGATTTTCACTAAAGCCATTGGTAGTCTCTTGTCGTTTCAGGCGTGAATTATACCCTTTTTTTGCATCCTATCAAAAGGGCTTCGGCAAGTCAATGAAGCACAGGTAGGTTATTCAACTCCATGGATTTCTCCACAATCCGTCTTAAAGCGAAAATAGCATCTGTTGTACCCCTGTTTGTCCTAAATTTTTGCTGTTCTTCTGCTATTTCTACATAAATCTGTAGTCTGTCTCGAATTACTCAAGTTAACAGTTTTAAGAAGGTATCAAGCAGGATAATTCCCCGTAATTGTCTAATGCTTAGTTATTTCCTTTTTTAAGCACTGAAATTGTAATATATTCTTTCCATTCTCTTGTTATCTTACCTTCCTTCGTGATACTGTTAAAGAAAGTAAGAAGCTGTTGGTATACCGCCTGGCCCCGTATTTTATTCTACATCTACATCTACATTTATACTCCGCAAGCCACCCAACGGTGTGTGGCGGAGGGCACTTTACGTGCCACTGTCATTACCTCCCTTTCCTGTTCCAGTCGCGTATGGTTTGCGGGAAGAACGACTGTCTGAAAGCCTCCGTGCGCGCTCTAATCTCTCTAATTTTACATTCGTGATCTCCTCGGGAGGCATAAGTAGGGGGAAGCAATATATTCGGTACCTCATCCAGAAACGCACCCTCTCGAAACCTGGCGAGCAATCTACACCGCGATGCAGAGCGCTTCTCTTTCAGAGTCTGCCACTTGAGTTTATTAAACATCTCCGTAACGCTATCACAGTTACCAAATAACCCTGTGACGAAACGCGCCGCTCTTCTTTCGATCTTCACTATCTCCTCCGTCAAACGGATCTGGTACGGATCCCACACTGATGAGCAATACTCAAGTATAGGTCGAACGAGTGTTTTGTAAGTCACCTCCTTTGTTGATGGACTACATTTTCTAAGCACTCTCCCAATGAATCTCAACCTGGTACCCGCCTTACCAACAATTAATTTTATGTGATCGTTCCACTTCAAATCGTTCCGCACGGATACTCCCAGATATTTTACAGAAGTAACTGCTACCAGTGTTTGTTCCGCTATCATATAATCATACAATAAAGGATCCTTCTTTCTATGTATTCGCAATACATTACATTTGTCTATGTTAAGGGACAATTGCCACTCCCTGCACCAAGTGCCTATCCGCTGCAGATCTTCCTGCATTTCGCTACAATTTTCTAATGCTGCAACTTCTCTGTATACTACAGCATCATCCGTGAAAAGCAGCATGGAACTTCCGACACTATCTACTAGGTCATTTATATATATTGTGAAAAGCAATGGTCCCATAACACTCCCCTGTGGCACGCCAGAGGTTACTTTGACGTCTGTAGACGTCTCTCCATTGATAACAACATGCTGTGTTCTGTTTGCTAAAAACTCTTCAATCTAGCCACACAGCTGGTCTGATATTCCGTAGGCTCTTACCTTGTTTAACAGGCGACAGTGCGGAACTGTATCGAACGCCTTCCGGAAGTCAAGAAAAATAGCATCTACCTGGGAGCCTGTATCTAATACACTCCTGGAAATTGAAATAAGAACACCGTGAATTCATTGTCCCAGGAAGGGGAAACTTTATTGACACATTCCTGGGGTCAGATACATCACATGATCACACTGACAGAACCACAGGCACATAGACACAGGCAACAGAGCATGCACAATGTCGGCACTAGTACAGTGTATATCCACCTTTCGCAGCAATGCAGGCTGCTATTCTCCCATGGAGACGATCGTAGAGATGCTGGATGTAGTCCTGTGGAACGGCTTGCCATGCCATTTCCACCTGGCGCCTCAGTTGGACCAGCGTTCGTGCTGGACGTGCAGACCGCGTGAGACGACGCTTCATCCAGTCCCAAACATGCTCAATGGGGGACAGATCCGGAGATCTTGCTGGCCAGGGTAGTTGACTTACACCTTCTAGAGCACGTTGGGTGGCACGGGATACACGCGGACGTGCATTGTCCTGTTGGAACAGCAAGTTCCCTTGTCGGTCTAGGAATGGTAGAACGATGGGTTCGATGACGGTTTGGATGTAGCGTGCACTATTCAGTGTCCCCTCGACGATCACCAGTGGTGTACGGCCAGTGTAGGAGATCGCTCCCCACACCATGATGCCGGGTGTTGGCCCTGTGTGCCTCGGTCGTATGCAGTCCTGATTGTGGCGCTCACCTGCACGGCGCCAAACACGCATACGACCATCATTGGCACCAAGGCAGAAGCGACTCTCATCGCTGAAGACGACACGTCTCCATTCGTCCCTCCATTCACGCCTGTCGCGACACCACTGGAGGCGGGCTGCACGATGTTGGGGCGTGAGCGGAAGACGGCCTAACGGTGTGCGGGACCGTAGCCCAGCTTCATGGAGACGGTTGCGAATGGTCCTCGCCGATACCCCAGGAGCAACAGTGTCCCTAATTTGCTGGGAAGTGGCGGTGCGGTCCCCTACGGCACTGCGTAGGATCCTACGGTCTTGGCGTGAATCCGTGCGTCGCTGCGGTCCGGTCCCAGGTCGACGGGCACGTGCACCTTCCGCCGACCATTGGCGACAACATCGATGTACTGTGGAGACCTCACGCCCCACGTGTTGAGCAATTCGGCGGTACGTCCACCCGGCCTCCCGCATGCCCACTATACGCCCTCGCTCAAAGTCCGTCAACTGCACATACGGTTCACGTCCACGCTGTCGCGGCATGCTACCAGTGTTAAAGACTGCGATGGAGCTCCGTATGCCACGGCAAACTGGCTGACACTGACGGCGGCGGTGCACAAATGCTGCGCAGCTAGCGCCATTCGACGGCCAACACCGCGGTTCCTGGTGTGTCCGCTGTGCCGTGCGTGTGATCATTGCTTGTACAGCCCTCTCGCAGTGTCCGGAGCAAGTATGGTGGGTCTGACACACCGGTGTCAATGTGTTCTTTTTTCCGTTTCCAGGAGTGTATTTTCTGGGTCTCATGAACAAATAAAGCGAGTTGGGTCTCACACGATCGCTGTTTCCGGAATCCATGTTGATTCCTACATAGTAGATTCTGGGTTTCCAAAAACGACATGATACTCGAGCAAAAAACATGGTCTAAAATTCTACAACAGATCGACGTCAGAGATATAGGTCTATAGTTTTGCGCATCTGCTCGACGACCCTTCTTGAAGACTGGGACTACCTGTGCTCTTTTCCAATCATTTGGAACCCTCCGTTCCTCTAGAGACTTGCGGTACACGGCTGTTAGAAGGGGGGCAAGTTCTTTTGCGTACTCTGTGTAGAATCGAATTGGTATCCCGTCAGGTCCAGTGGACTTTCCTCTATTGATTCCAGTTGCTTTTCTATTCCTTGGACACTTATTTCGATGTCAGCCATTTTTTCGTTTGTGCGAGGATTTAGAGAAGGAACTGCAGTGCGGTCTTCCTCTGTGAAACAGCTTTGGAAAAAGGTGTTTAGTATTTCAGCTTTACGTGTGTCATCCTCTGTTTCAATGCCATCATCATCCCGGAGTGTCTGGATATGCTGTTTCGAGCCACTTACTGATTTAACGTAAGACCAGAACTTCCTAGGATTTTCTGTCAAGTCGGTGCATAGAATTTTACTTTCGAATTCACTGAACGCTTCACGCATAGCCCTCCTTAAGCTAACTTTGACATCGTTTAGCTTCTGTTTGTCTGAGAGGTTTTGGCTGCGTTTAAACTTGGAGTGAAGCTCTCTTTGCTTTCGAAGTAGTTTCCTAACTTTGTTGTTGTACCACGGTGGGTTTTTCCCGTCCCGCACAGTTTTACTCGGCACGTACCTGTCTAAAACGCATTTTACGATTGCCTTGAACTCTTTCCATAAACACTATACATTGTCACTGTCGGAACAGAAATTTTCGTTTTGATCTGTTAGGTAGTCTGAAATCTGCCTTCTATTACTCTTGCTAAACAGATAAACCTTCCTCCCTTTTTTTATATTCCTATTAACTTCCATATTCAGGGATGCTGCAACGGCCTTATGATCACTGATTCCCTGTTCTGTACATACAGAGTCGAAAAGTTCGGGTCTGTTTATCAGTAGGTCCAAGATGTTATCTCCACGAGTCGGTTCTCTGTTTAATTGCTCGAGGTAATTTTCGGATAGTGCACTCAGTATAATGTCACTCGATGCTCTGTCCCTACCACCCGTCCTAAACATCTGAGTGTCCCAGTCTATATCTGGTAAATTGAAATCTCGACCTAAGACTATAACATGCTAAGAAAATTTATGTGAAATGTATTCCAAATTTTCTCTCAGTTGTTCTGCCACTAATGCTGCTGAGTCGGGAGGTCGGGAAAAGGAGCCAATTATTAACCTAGTTCGGTTGTTTAGTGTAACCTCCACCCATAATAATTCACAGGAACTATCCACTTCTACTTCACTACAGGATAAACTACTACTAACAGCGACGAACACTCCACCACCGGTCTGAGGGATTTTCGCCTGTCTCATACATCTTGCTCCCCAGATGGTAGAGTTTTGTCAGGACTGGCTCTCCCAAGCTGTCACCGTTAGTTGCGCGAGTTTAGGAGAGCGTTAAAACACAATAAATTTTATGCCACTTTTTTTTCTCTCCCCAAAAACCTCTCATATATTCACTGTGTTTCTTCTTCCTCTCTTCTTTCCACGTCATTCCTGGTTGCTTCTCTGTTGGTGTTTCCTCTAATTTCTGTTTCCTGATTTTTTTCTGTGTTTTTCCCTGTTCGTTATTTCCTCTGTGCAGATATGTAGTTTCTAGAGGTCTTCCATGGTTTCCTTTGCCCAGTTAGTTTTCACATTTTTTATACATTTCATATCTTTTATAATACACTACTGGCCATCAAAATTACTACACAAAGAAGAAATGCAGGTGATTACATTTTCACGCAATTTGGGTGCATAGATCCTGAGAAATCAGAACCCAGAACAACCACCTCTGGCCGTAATAAAGGCCTTCATACGACAGAGCTTGGATGGCGTCTACAGGTACAGCTGCTCATGCAGCTTCAACACGATACCACAGTTCATCAAAAGTAGTGACTGGCGTATTGTGACGAGCCACTTGCTCGGCCACCATTCACCAGATGTTTTCAGTTGGTGAGAGATCTGGAGACTGTGCTGGCCTGGGCAGCAGTCGAACATTTCCTGTATCCTGAAAGGCCCATACACGACCTGCAACATGCGGTCGTGCATTATCCTCCTGAAATGTAGGGTTTCGCAAGGATCGAATGAAGGGTAGAGCCATGGGTCGTAACACATCTGAAATGTAACGTCCACTGTTCAAAGTGCCGTCAATGCCAACAAGAGGTGACCGAAACGTGTAACCAATGGCACCCCATACCACCACGCCGGATGAGACGCCAGTATGGCGATGACGAATACACGCTTCCAATGTCCGTTCAGCGCAATGTCGCCAAACACGGATGTGACCAACATGATGCTGTAAACAGAACCTGGATTCATCCGAATAAATGACGTTTTACCATCCGTGCACCCAGGTTCGTCATTGAGTACACCATCGCAGGCGCTCCTGTCTATGATGCAGCGTCAAGGGTAACCGCAGCCACGGTCTCCGAGCTGATAGTCCATGCTGCTGCAAACGTCGTCGAACTGTCCGTGCAGATGGTTGTTGTCTTGCAAACGTCCCCATCTGTTGACTTGGGATCGAGACGTGACTGCACGATCCGTTACAGCCATGCGGATAAGATGGCTGTCATCTCGACCACTAGTGATACGAGGCCGTTGGGATCCAGCATGGCGTTCCGTATTACCCTCGTGGGGACCTCAGATGCGTCGACTCTCCATCTTGTGTCCCAGAGCGCGACCGACCAACCTATCGATCCAATGGCCAATGCCCATTGCCTGAGCAAACACGAGCAGACTGGTGGCCTAACACATACTAGCACTCCGGACGACAGACAGACACTTACCGCCTCACCAATGCGGACGAGAGACAGAGCCAGACTAACTTGGCTGCCCAACTGACCTGACTCGCCCGGACTACCCTGGCTGACCAACTGCCTCCGACTGACACAGACTGACCGACTTACTCACTCCGACTGACAGACTGACACTAACTGCCGCATAAATGCACACGAGAGACAGACCAGCAACTGGTAACGCGATAGTGACAAACTTAACGTACGTCAGACCGACAGACAGACAGACATTGACTGCTCCACACTGACCCGGGTGATCAACTGACCAGACTCGCCGACTCAGACTGCCCTAGCCTCACCCCGACTGACCCACTGCCGATTTTTTTTTCTCTATTGATTTTCAATTCCCCCCCCCCCCCCTGAAGGGGGCAGTCTGGCTGCAGCTTAGTACGCTGCTCTACAGCCTACAGACTTTTTTAAAAAAAAGGAAGAAGAAAGAAACAAGGAAAAATAGGCGATAAAATGGTGACTTAAAGTGTAAAATGGCGTAAAAATGCGGAAAGTTAAAACAGAAAGCAAAAGGGGTTGGTAATGTTGATAAAATACACTGGAATCAGACTAGTAACATAGTAGACACACAATTAAAAATCATGGCGACAGTCTGGTTTCTGTTCACAAGAGATAAAAAATCACACCCAGCAACAGTATGATGGCTGTTCGCTACACTTCCAAAAGACACAACACGGAACACTCACTGGAAAAACACACACTTGAAAACACTGCATGAAAATGGCGGCACAAATATGGCACTCCTGAGCCAAAGGCAGATGGGGGGGGGGGGACCTGGAGGAGGGGGAAAAACAAGGAGGGAGGAGAGGAAAAAACGAAAAGAGGGGGGGGGGGGCGAACCAAGGAGGAAGAGGACTAATAAAGGGGGCTACTGCCGATCTCATAGCGCCCCTTAAATGCACGTGAACAGGCAACCTTCCCCCTTTCCCACCAGAGGAAGACACCAAAGCTGCGATCACCACAGCGGCGCCACCGCCATAAACGGAGAGCGACTGCTTTACACTACGCGCTGCTGCGTGCTTTTCGAAACAGCAATTTTTACTACGGCTCAACCATATAAGGAAATCAGCATCCCCACTAATGTTTTGCAGTCATAGAAATGGACAGAGCTTATTCCTCTGTTCCTGAGTCATCCACCATCTAACTAAATCTGAATCGCTGCCAGTGATCTTCAGTTACAGACATCGATGATGATGATGATGATGATGATATTTGGTTTGTGGGGCGCTCAACTGCGTGGTCATCAGCGCCCATACAAAGTCCCAATTTTTACTCAGTCCAATCTAGCCACTTTCACGAATGATGGTGAAATGATACGGACAACACAAACACCCAGGCTGTGGGCAGAGAAATTCCCCAACAAGCATTCGGGAGGACGACGGTTCAATCCCTCTTCCGGCCATCGCTCCAGGCAAATGCCGGGATGGTTCCTTTGAAAGGGCACGGCCGATTTCCTTCCCTGTCCTTCCCTAATCCGATGAGACCGATGACCTCACTGTCTGGTCTCCTTCCCGAAAAACAACCAACCAACCATCCCAACAAGCCGGGAATCGAACCCGGGACCTCGTTATACAGACATTGTGCTGAACCGCCGATCCTGTCGCAGCAACTCAGCAACGATGTCTGCAGCAGGGGAAAGAAAGGCAGTCTGCAAACCAACACGCTTCACAACAGCCTAGCCGTGTACCCAATATCAACGGTCCGCCACAAATGAAATTGTAAATTCTTTTCCCAGTTACTTGAAAAATCCATAAAGAAAACATGAAGCTGTGGCATATTCAACCTAGGAGATAAGGATAGACACAGCAAAATACACGCGTCCCTGTTGTAGAAACGTTTCATCGTAAAAAAAAATTTTTGACAGTTTAACAAAACCACAGAGTTTTAATATGTTCGTTGTGCGGTCTGACACTCCTTGATATCTTTGCCAGAATAAATTGAAATTCTTCTAATTTTTCTTTAAATAATTAATTAATGTCACCAAAGAATCAATCTTGTTCTCATTTAACGAAATATTCCACTTTAAAACCGATCTTCTTGACCACAATCGCTGATAAAGTTTTATAACAAAATTTTAATACACTTCACAGTATCGATTATTTTCAAAATTTCAATACGTGTCGACTTCTCATTAATAAAACTTTAAACTAGTTAATTATTGAAGATCGTCCACACTCCTGATAAAATTCTTCCAGAATCTCTTCAAGAAGTCTGAATTTTAATAAAATTTGCAAATTTCACGCATAAGTAATATTTACGACGTATGTCGTAAAAGCCTGCCGGTGTGGCCGAGCGGTTCTAGGCGCTTCAGTCTGGAACCGCGCAACCGCTACGGTTGTAGGTTCGAATCCTGCCTCGGGCATGGATGTGTGTGATGTCTTTAGGTTAGTTAGGTATAATAGTTCTAAGTTCTAGGGGACTGATGACCTCAGATGTTAAGTCCTATAGTGCTCAGAGCCAACCATATGTCGTAACAACAGAGTCAACTGACTGTTTTAAGTTCCAACTCGAAGTTTATTTAACAGTTGATGTGACCAATTGACATCCAATTACAAACTTTATCATTCCACATTCAACATTGAACTCCCTTTCCTTTTATAAAAAAACATAAAACATATTTCAATAATGGTCAGCATGATGTTTCAACGGTTCTTCCAGCAGCCGGCCGTCGACTACGATGCAACAGTGGTTAGGTCTCGTCGTCCTCCACGTCTGGAGTCCCCACTGGATCATCCTGCTGCCACGCTCGACATGAAAGAAAAGAAAGAAAATCTTTTTAAATATCAAGTCTCCAGTTAACATACAAAAAATAAATAAATATACATATATACCAACATTTCTTACCTGGCGTCGCTCAAGCAGTAAAGAACGCGATGCTTCCTGATTATACTTTTGAAACACCACAACATCGACATAATGTCTGCTAGAATGTTTAACGTCCGTGGCTTTGTTTCGCCTCCGTGACATAAGTCGGCTAACTAAGTAAACTACCAAACGGGCTACTGGAATCTCCTGACAAGGAAACCTCCCCATCGCACCCCCCTCAGATTTAGTTATGAGTTGGCACTGTGGATAGGCCTTGAAAAACTGAACACACATCAATCGAGAAAACAGGAAGTAGTTGTGTGGAACTATGAAAAAAATAATCAAAATATAGAAACTGAGTAGTACATGCACAAGACAGGCCACATCAAGGACAACGTGAGCTCAGGAGCGCCGTGGTCTCGTAGTTAGCGTGAGCAGCTGCGGATCGAGAGGTCCTTGGTTCAAGTCTTCCCTCAGTGAAAAGTTTAATTTTTTATGTTCAGACAATTATTTTGTGAAGCTCCACAGGTTCACAGAGCAGTATTGTTTACGGGATCGTGTGTCAATTATCAAAGTTCAGGCACTCACACATAATCAACTCCGCTCTCCAAAATTCCAGGACATGTTCAGATTTGCTTGGACATATGCGACTGTGAAACTGTTGCATTGATTTGTTGCAGTTTATGTGACAAACTCTTATGTATTCATCACTTTTTTGGGAGTGATTATCACATCCACAAGAAAACCTAAATCGGGCAAGGTAGAAGAATCTTTTTACCCATTCGCCAAGTGTACAAGTTAGGTGGGTCGACAACATATTTCTGTCATGTGACGCACATGCCGTCACCAGTGTCGTATAGAATATATCAGACGTGTTTTCCTGTGGAGGAATCGGTTGACCTATGACCTTGCGATCAAATGATTTCGGTTCCCATTGGAGAGGTACGTCCTTTCGTCTACTAATCGCACGGTTATGCGGTGCGGTCGCAAAATACAGACAGAAACGTCAATGAACGAACGGACAGATCAAAACTTTGCGAAAATAAAGAAAATAAACTTTTCGCTCGAGTGAAGACTTGAACCAAGGACCTGTCGTTCCGCAGCTGCTCAGGCTAGTCACGGTACCCCAGCGATCCTGAGCATACATTGTCCTCGATGTTGCCTATCTTGCGCATGGACTACTCAGTTTGTGTATTTTGTTTATTTTTTCCATAGTTCCACACAACTTCTTCCTGTTTTCTCGATTGATCTGTGTTCAGTTTTTCAAGGCCTGTCCACTGTGCCAACTTATAACTAAATCTGAAGGGGGTGCGATGGGGAGGTTCCCTTGTGAGTATGACGACAGAGCGAAGTGTAGCAGGCTTGAGACAGAATACAAATCTGATGCTGCAAGAACTCCGTGAAGTAGTTATTCAGACAACTTGAATGATATACACCAGCTATCGCCTCTGCGCAGGCACTTGCTGGCCGTCACACACACACACACACACACACACACACACACACACACACACTTCTGCAGCAGTTCACCTCTGCGCTGACTGCGAACCACCTTCCGCATTTCTGCGTGAAGTGGCCACGCCGAGTGGTCGACGGCGGCAGGAGTGGGAATTGCATATCGCGTAACCGGCGAGGCAATATTTCTCAGGCCCGGCGTGTCGCGGTGGGGCCCAGATCGCAGTAGCCAGCAGGCAGCAGGCAGCGGCCCGCCAAACGACGCCAGTGAAAGCAGCGGTCACGCAATTCTGCCTCAACGAGAGCGCAGCGCCTATCTGGCGACCGTAATGGCCGACCAGAGACGCAGCTTCCGGACGTCGCCAGACAGCCAACAACTGAGGAATTATGTGTACTACCTGAGCCCCCATCTTAGTCTATTACTCGCTCCTGTGAACGGAAACGCGTTCTGCAGATCTTGGTGCCTCTCGCGTCCATCTAGAAAAGATAACCTGAAGATGCCTAAATAAGGCGAAACGCGTCGTTGAAAAATAATAAAATAAAATTGCAACCAAGACTGTTTTTAACCAATACTGTTAAGCACTGTTTTGCTGTATGCCACATATGGATATGGATTGGAAGAATTTCTAATTAAAGGAGAAGAATGTTCCAGATTCACCCAGTCACACAACCACAAGGCTGATTCTCGTCCACCAGCAGCACAGTGCTCCCCACCTAGCCTTAGGAAGTCGAAGGTGAACCAAAAGTATTGGTATCTTAATTAAAAAACCCAAAACTATAAATACATAAGACATAAAATAATTAGAGCCAAAATCAAACAAAGGAAAATAAAGGGTATTAGCAAAACATTAAATCTTCAATAAACCCAGCGACACAGGGAATCTAGCAACTAAAGTGTAAAAAATCAAATAAACAACGGCTGTAAAGGCTCAGGCTGGTAACCTCAAATTAAAATTAAAAGCGAAGTAGGAACTAATCTAACCTCAAAAAATATATATAGCTATACAAAGGAAACAGATTTAATCTAACAAAAGAACAATATAACATACTCATACATCATAAAAATGAAGAACTCAGAATGATATGAAGCTAAATAAACTGAACTGTTGGCAGTAACTATTAATGCAGAAATTCAAAAACTTAAAGAAAAATAATCAAGACCAAAATAACATCTAATTATACTCAAATCAGCATCAGAATAAACACACAAAAAACATCAAAGAATGAACTAACTTCCAACAATGGTTTAATAAGCAGAGAGGGATCAGAAATAGTCATAAATAAATTTTAACAAAGACAAACCAAAAGAATTAAATAATCAAACAACATGGGAAAATAGAGAGTTTAATGAAACAATAAACCTCAAATAAGACCATCAGCAAAGGAAAGCGGGCAAGCAAAGTACAAAAAATTAAATAACAGCCTGTAAACGTTCAGATTGGTAACCTCAACCAAAAATTAAAAGTAAGGTAGGAACGAATCTAGCCTCAAAAAATAAAAAGAAAGCAGACTTAATCTAGCAAAAGAACAATTTAACAATTATTAAACTCAAGAACATCAAAATAAAGAAATCAGAATGGTATGGGTTTAAATAAACTAAACCTCTAGCAGTAATTATTAAAGATCAAAGTCAAAAACTCAGTGAATTATATTTGAAGAAAAATAATACCAAAATAATATCTGTTGTTGTTGTTGTTGTTGTTGTTGTCTTCAGTCCTGAGACTGGTTTGATGCAGCTCTCCATGCTACTCTATCCTGTGCAAGCTGCTTCATCTCACAGTACGTACTGCAGCCTACATCCTTCTGAATCGGCTTAGTGTATTCATCTCTTGGTCTCCCTCTACGATTTTTACCCTCCACGCAGCCTTTCAATACTAACTTGGTGATCCTTTGATGCCTCATAACATGTCCTACCAACCGATCCCTTCTTCTAGTCAAGTTGTGCCACAAACTCCTCTTCTCCCCAGTTCTATTCAATACCTCCTCATTAGTTATGTGACCTACCCATCTAATCTTCAGCATTCTTCTGTAGCACCACATTTCGAAAGCTTCTATTCTCTTCTTGTCTAAACTATTTATCGTCCATGTTTCACTTCCATACATGGCTATACTCCATACAAATACTTTCAGAAACGACTTCCTAACAGTTAAATCAATACTCGCTGTTAACAAATTTCTCTTCTTCAGAAACGCTTTCCTTGCCATTGCCAGTCTACATTTTATATCCTCCTACTTCGACTATCGTCAGTTATTTTGCTCCCCAAATAGCAAAACTCCTTTACTACTTTAAGTGTCTCATTTCCTGTTTTGCTTTTGTTGATGTTCATCTTATATCCTCCTTTCAAGACACTGTCCATTCCGTTCAACTGCTCTTCCAAGTCCTTTGCTCTCTCTGACAGAATTACAATGTCATCGGCGAACCTCAAAGTTTTTATTTCTTCTCCATGGATTTTAATACCTACTCCGAACTTATCTTTTGTTTCCTTTACTGCTTGCTCAGTGTACAGATTGAATAACATCGGGAAGAGGCTACAAGCCTTTCTCACTCCCTTCCCAGCCACTGGCTCCATTTCATGTCCCACGACCCTTATAGCTGCCATCTGGTTTCTGTACAAATTGTATGAAGAAATCAGAATGCTATGAAGTTAAATAAACTGAACTGTTGGCAGTAATTATTAATGAAGAAATTCAAGAACTTAAAGAAAAATAATCATGACCAAAGTAATGTCTAATTATACTCAAATCAGCATTAGAATAAACACAAATTATAAAAATAAAACATCAAAGAGTGAATCAACCGTCAGCAATGGTTTAATAAGCAGAGAGGGATCAGCAATAGTCATAAAGAAATATTTTAACACAAAGACAAGCTAAAGAATTAAATAATCAAACAACATAGAAAATAGAGAGTTTTAGCGAAACAATAAGCCTTAAATAAGACCAGCAGCAAAGGAAAGCAAGCAACCAAAGTACAAAAAATTAAATAAGTAACTACCCGTAAACGTTCAGATTGGTAACCTCAACCTAAAATTAAAAGCAAGGTAGGAACTAATCTAGCCTCAAAACTAAAAAGTTAAAAGGAAGCAGACTTAATGTAGCAAAAGAACAATATAATATAATCATTAAAATAAAAAACATCAAAATAAAGGAATCAGAATGTATGCATTTAAATAAACTAAACCTCTAGCAGTAATTATCAAAGGAGTCAAAAACTCAGTGAAATCAAACTTGAAGAAAAATAATCAGTATCAAAATAATATCTAATTGTATTCAAATTAGCAAAAGAACAAACACAAATTGTAAAAATAAAACTTGACAAACATCAAAGAATGAAACCTACAATTGTTTAATAAACAGAGAGAGATCAAAAAATAGCCATAAGTAAATATTTTAACAAAAAGATAAACCGAAAAATATATGTAAATCATTACCATGAGAACTAATTATTGAAACTAAAATAGAACGAGCCAAAGCCCCTTTATAAACAGGAAAAAATAAAAACACGAAAAAAATAATCATAATCAAATTCAATAACGAAAGTAGTAATCAATATAAGTAAAGAAAGAACAATGTGTTCTAATCTCAACAAAACAATTTTTTGGTACCTGCAGGAACTCTGATAAGAAAATGGTTCTGTTAAAAGGATCTTCAGGCGTACCCTAAGCAAATGTGGTAGGACCAAGTTAGAAACAATGTGAAAGAAGATGCATGCGACCAAATGGCATTCTTCCCTTGCTCCACAGTTCTGATATATGGCTTCGGTACATCTTCTTCCAGGTACAGACATTTGCGGCGCTGATGAGTGGTTGTGGAATTCCAGCTCGAGATGCAGTTGCGTGTTTACGGAGTTAACTTCGTGTCGATTTCGCTATTGACGAGGTTCGCGTTGGGGCATTCAGTTCTGCAGTGTCTTTTACAGCTCCGATCCACTTAGTGTTCGCCTCTATCCTGTTCAATGACAGTCCGTTACCATCATTCAGTACCCACATACCTTCGTCCGCGTTGTGACTCAGTGGATGATGTTTTCCCACTTTCCATGTATGCGCTATAAATCTTCGAAATGGTGTCTCTTGCAACAACAGCCACTTGACTAGGGAGCACCCACAATACGAGCAAAACCAATTTGCCCACGTTCGAATTCAGTTAGCTCTGACATAATGCACTCACAACTACACAGAACACTGTTATGACCGTTACTGACATCTGCGACGTATTGAGGACATCGCACAGTTGGCGTTTGTGGTCAAGTACAACAGCGCAATCTGCAGGCTCGGCTATAATCTGCATTTATGTTCAAGCAATCATGTCTCGCAGTGTTCCCATATTTTGTTCCAACCCCTGCAATTTCCGAAAAGGCCTGGAGACATAGATGATACCAGCTGTATGACATCTTGGGCAGACTGAGATCCTGAAACCAGACATATCAGGGATACCCAATATCGGAAGCAGACTCATAGCCCAGTCGTCTAATGATGAACGGCAGACTGAAACTTGAGAAAATCATCAGGAAGAATCAATACTGAGGAGTTCAAATGGTTCAAACGGCTCTAAGCACTATGGGATTTAACATCTGAGGTCATGAGTTCCCCAGACTTAGAACTACTTGAACCTAACTAACCTGAGGACATCACACACATCAAACCCCGACGCAGAATTCGAACCTGCGACAGTAGCAGCCGCGTGATTCCTGACTGAGCACCTAGAACCACTCGACCATAGCGGCCGGCTACTGAGGAATTATAAAATACTTTTGAAACTCTCTAAGGCTGTAGATATTGTGATAGTGAGTACCACTCTAGGCAATTCAGTTGAAGAGGAATAGACATATCTAAAAGTGGCAATCACTGAAGTTGGACAAACATAGGTACAAAGATGGTTATGGCAAAGAAACCTTGGATATCAGAAGAAATTCTTCATCTGATCGACGAAAGAAGAAAGTAAAAAATTATCCACGAGAAGACAGGATACAGCACTATAAGCCAGGAAACAAATTAATAGGAAATGCAAGGATCCAACCGGTAATGGCCGGAGAAAGAATGTGAAATAATAGGAAAAGAAGTGGTCGTTGGAAGGACACGGTCAGTATATAGAAAAGTCGAAACAACCTTCGGTGAAATTAAAAGCGAGGGTGTCAGAATTAAAAGTACAATTGGAGGCCCGATATTAAACGCCGAGGCGAGAGCACGTAGCTGGAAAGAGTACACTGAAGGGTGCTACGAGGTGGGAGACTTGTCCAATGACACGATGGGAGAAGAATTGGGAGTCGATAGGGAAGAAATAGGGGTTCCAATATTAAGAGTCTCAGTTTAACGGAACTTTGGAAGACTTGAGATCAATTAAGATAGAAGAGGTAGATTTCTTCGGGATTACAATTTAAGAATTATTCAAGTTGGTATGTGAAATGTATAACACTGGAGACATGCGATTAGGCTTTCGAAAAATATCATGCACACAGTCCCAAAATAAGTACTGCGAGATAAGTGCGAAACCTATCACACAGTCAGTTTAACAGCCCATACATCCAAGTTGCTGAAAGGAATAGTAAGAAGAGGAATGGAAAGGAAAATTGAATATCTGTTAGATTATGATTAGTTTGATTGTAGAAAAGTTAAAGGCGCCAGGGAGGAACTTCTGACGATCCCTTTGGTAATGGAATCAAAATCAAAATTGTTTCTTAGGATTTGTCGAACTGGAAAAAGCGTTCGACAACGTAAAGTAGTGAAAGATCTTCGAAACCCAGAAAAAAATTGGAGAAAGCTCTAGGGAAAGTAGCGTAACATACAAAAAAATGGTTCAAATGGCTCTGAGCACTATGGGACTTAACATCTATGGTCATCAGTCCCCTAGAACTTAGAACTACTTAAACCTAACTAATCTAAGGACATCACACAACACCCAGTCATCACGAGGCAGAGAAAATCCCTGACCCCTCTGGGAATCGAACCCGGGAACCTGGGCGTGGGAAGCGAGAACGCTACCGCATGACCACGAGCTGCGGACCGTAACATACAGTATGTAAAAAAAAAGTGAGAAAAATGTCAATAGGAAACTAAGGACAAAGTGCTCGAATTCAAAAGAATGTAAAACAGAGATGCAGTCTTTTTCCTCCTTCTGTTTAATAAGCAAAAATAGCGGAAATAAATGAGAGGTTCAAGAGGGGGTTTAAAATTTAGAATTGAAGGATATCAGTGACTAGATTTGCTGATGATATTGCTACTCTCAGTGAAAATTAAAACCGAACATTACTGATGAGTAGCATAACTGAAAATAGCGATGAACTTTACATCGAAACTTGTAAGTAGGCTGTTTAGGTTTTTATATTGGTAACGCCACGTAGCGCTCTGTATGAAAATCAGTGGCTGTGCTGTGTGCAGTCTGTGCCTGGTTTTCACTGTTGTTGGCTATTGTAGTGTTGGGTAGGTGTATGTGAATAGCGCGTAGCATTGCGCAGTTGGGGGTGAGCCGCCAGCAGTGGTGGATGTGGGGAGAGAGATGGCGGAGTTTTGAGAGCGGATGATCTGGACAGACACAGTATCATGACTGCATATCATGAACTGATATATATATTGACTTTTGAACACTATTAAGGTAAATACATTGTTTGTTCTCTATCAAAATATTTCATTTGCTAACTATGCCTATCAGTAGTTAGTGCCTTCAGTAGTTAGAATCTTTTATTTGGCTGGCAGTAGTGGCGCTCGCTGTATTGCAGTAGCTTGAGTAATGAAGATTTTTGGGAGGTAAGTGATTTGTGAAAGGTATAGGTTAATGTTAGTCAGGGCCATTCTTTTGTAGGGATTATTGAAAGTCAGATATTGTGTGACAGTTTAAGCACAGTAATGTATAATTATTCTAAGGGGACGTTTCATATGTCGACCCTTAGCCGAGGATACCTCACTGGAATCTTCAGATTTTTTCTTGTAGTTTGTGTAATAAGTGTAGCTATTCTTTATTGCTAGCGTGTAATTGTAGAGAGAATCTTGTTTGTAGTTGTAGTTTTTCATTGTTGTACAGTAAAACAGTTGTGGCATGCATGTAGATTTGCACCAAGTATTTCACAGCTGCGCTTGCAATTAACTAGATATTATTTTCAGTGCTATGCTAATTTGTTTTCTTATTTTGCTTTTCAAATTGTGCTTTTCTGTGTTATCGTGTGAAATATTGTGACAATAATGGCGTGTGAAAAACGTAATACTAGGGTCCAAAGTAAACTAAGAAATGACAGTGAAGACGAAAGCAGTGTGTTAGCGCCACCGTGTAATGAATTAACTAATGTTCAAAGTAGTAATTTGGTAACTGTGCATAGGGAAATGGAGTGGGCTGCAAATAATGGTGTAGACAGTGAAACAATTTGTGAACAGGGAAGCATTGTCGATCGATCGGTCGGCAACAGCTCGCCTCAGGAATCCGAATTGACAGGACACAATCTTGCAAATACTGTAGATTCAGGTTTTGCGTCCTCACCGTTTTCTCAAATAAGTCAAGACACATTTTCTACTTTTCAAAATGCGAAAATTTCCGGTTCAAATGCACTGCCAAATAGCACATTGAAGAAGTGTCGACAAATATGTATATGTGTAATAAGGTAAGGAGTAATGAGTAGTGGTTAGGGACTCTGATTTGTGAAAAACGTTGTTGGAAAACAAGAATCGTACTTTAAGAGTTATGAACTGTGTGTAAATGCATGAGTGTATCACAATGCAAACTAATATTTTTTGGACACTGTTATATTTATAGGATTTTGTTTCTACACATTTGCAACGCAAATTCACGACCTGTGAAATTTTTATATGAGACTGCCACTGTAGCGCAAACTGGTGTCATGAATATTTCGGTAAGAAAGCCAAGTGACCTTGACTTAATGCGCTGTAGGCGCCAAGCTATCCGACAGTCATCTGGAAATAAAAAAAAAGCCGCGCCTTTCAGAGGCACGACAAAAAAAAGGAGAGGCCGTTAACCTCGCTATTGACATTCCTTTTTAGAAAGCATCGCAAATACGACACGCTCATTACTTGGAAAGATACTTACACCTGCACACCTGATCATGACAAGCGTCTTTCTACGAGAGTTGAGAGAATTTCTACTAACTTATGAAATGCCACATGACTATTGAATGATATTTTTATGCTTTACTTTGTACATAGTTGCTATTTCATTTGATATCTGGTTTCCAGCAATGTTACGGCATTGGTTTTATAAAATAAAATTAAATGCATTTGCTAATGTGAACACTTTCTGTCAACAGATCTATTAAATAATAATTTTATGATCCACATTCCTCGAAAAAGGAGCACTTGGAAAGGAAAGAACAATAGGAAGGGACTAATAACAGTAACTGCATACATGATTTTCTTTTCAGGTAATTGGTAATTTTTTGTAGAATAAGTTTTTGTGGTGCACCACTTAAATTACTTAGGCATTAAGATGTGAATATACATTTCCCTTATCTGCATTGTTGTCTTTAGTGTACTATTTTTTCTGCTTGTGGGTTTGTTATGTTTAGATATAAGTTATTACATTTGCTGCTGCTGTTTGCCAGGCATAGTGCTACTGAATTTCACTTTGTATTACTCTGTTAAGCCAGTTTTACTACTGATTTATTTTTCTTATTTGCTGCTCATTGCCTTATATTAGTTGTAATGTTGCATTTGCTTTGCTAATTTACATATACTGCTGCTTGCTTTGCCAATTTCCATTTTTTTTTTTTTGGTCATTGCTGTTTGTGTTAATTGTTTTGTGCTGCTTCATTGCCTCATCCCTTAGTTTAGCATCTGAACTCAGTAGATTTAAGTTAGCTTAAGATGGGGTAGACTATATAAGAGAACGAGTTGTGATGAATTGGAAGAAATGCATTGAGAAGCTTTAAGAAAATGGTTTGGCCAAAAAAGTAGTGTACAGTAGAGAAAAACTATTTTTGAAAGAGGATGTGACAGAATACAGAAAGCATGCTTGGACAGGAATTTTTTTTTTTTTTTTTGTGGAAACAAATGTTGAAATAAGAGGAAAGATCTACAGAATGAAGTTTTGGGTTGGACTGCAGTACCAAATCTTACACTGAAAACAAACCCTGTCCTTTCCTGCTGTGTTGTTCTGCTATGTGTTTGTGTACTCTTGTGTATTTGTGTTTTGCCTGTCTTTATGTGTTTAACTAATACGATTTATGTTGTAGAATTTTTATAGTATTAAACTACATTCACTATGATGAGGAATACTGTTATCCTCAAATATAATTTGCATTAATAATATGTTATTTACTTTGTAAAGATGTTTAGACATTATGAATTCTGTTCTGTTTCAACGCTCATGTGTGAAATTGATGTTTCGAAAACTATTCTCATTATCTTATGTATTTACTTATGTCACAATTCCTGTAACACTGATGTATATGTTTATTTCTATTCTTTTGTAAAGCCTGTGTTACTACAAATGTTATCTGTACTGTTATGTTCCTTAATGATGTATTTTGTACCTTTGTAATTGTGTTCTTATGTTGTAAATTTATAATTGTATAGACACCAGTTCTTCAAATGATGTATCATTTCTCTGCACACGTTTCTGTTGGTCATTATATATGCACAGTATGTGAAAAAATGATGACTGTTAGTGTTTGGACGTGCGTTAATAATTCAGCAAGGGTCTGATTAACAGCATTGCTGGTTCTAAGGACAATTCCAAAAACTTTGTGAGTGCTCAAGTGGTGGTTTATGGACTTGCTATATTGTCCACAAGACTCTTCGATGGTGATTGTGCACCTGCACAGTCGCAACAGATGGCTGCTGGCCGTCTCTACAAGGACTACAGTGGATCTGCATCTTTGATGGCCCACCAATACCATAACCTTTACTAGGACTACAGTGGGTCTGCTCTGTGATGACCTACCTACCAATATTCTTCAAAACTTCGACTGCTGTGGATTTGCTTTGTTGTGGCCCATTACCTGTCTGCATGTCGAGAGTCAGCACTGTCTTTCTGTTCTACTTCTTCGAGACTGCATGGAAATCCACTACTTCTGTGCGCAATTTCTTTTACTAATGAGACTTTGTGAAAAAAACTGTAATTACTATTGTGATAAATGATCAGGACTGTCGTTATGAGAACAATTTTTGCTTTTGACCAACAGTGTATCAATAAGTGTGTGCATTTGATATCTTTGTTATTGTAACTATAAAAAAAATTTCGAATCTGTATTGGTCACTGCCCAAAAAAATTTGTAAAATTTTTTGTGGGGAGCATGGGGGCTATGTAAGTAGGCTGTTTTTATGTTGGTAACGCCACGTAGCGCTCTGTATGAAAATCACTGGCTGTGCTGTGTGCAGTAGGTGGCTGGTTTGCATTGTTGTTGGCTATTGTAGTGTTGGGCAGTTGGCTGTTAACAGCGCGTAGCGTTGCGCAGTTGGAGGTGAGCCGCCAGCAGTGGTGGATGTGGGGAGTGAGATGGCGGAGGTTTGAGAGCGGATGATCTGGACAGAGACAGTAAATTTGTAAGACTGGATATCATGAACTGATACATACATATATATATATATATATATATATATATATATATATATACTTTTGAACACTATTAAGGTAAATACATTGTTTGTTCTCTATCAAAATTGCTAACTATGCCTATCAGTAGTTAGTGCCTTCAGTAGTTAGAATCTTTTATTTAGCAGGCAGTAGTTGCGCTCGCTGTATTGCAGCAGCTTGAGTAACGAAGATTTTTGTAAGTGATTTGTGAAAGGTATAGATTAATGTTAGTCAGGGCCATTCTTTTGTAGGGATTATTGAAAGTCAGATTCCGTTGCGCTGAAAAATATTGTGTCAGTTTAAGCACAGTAATGTATAATTTTTCTAAGGGGACGTTTCATAAACTGTTGCTCACGAAGTAGACGTTCTGTTACTTTGGAGGATAAATAACATGTGACGGACGTAGCAAGGAGGCCACAAGAGCAGGGAAGACAGTCCTGACCAATGAAATGAAATGATCGTATGG
Source organism: Schistocerca americana (assembly GCF_021461395.2). NCBI lineage: Eukaryota > Metazoa > Arthropoda > Insecta > Orthoptera > Acrididae > Schistocerca > Schistocerca americana. The sequence continues at coordinate 177,468,102 of NC_060127.1, read as the reverse complement.
CATTATTGGTCGGGAGACCCCATGCGGGGGAGTTCGGGCGTCGTATTGCAGGTCCTTTGTAGTTGACGCTGCTTGACGACTTGCGGGTCAATGATGATGAAAATGATGGTAAAGGACACACAACACCTAGTCCCCTGCCGGGAATCGAATCTGGGCCCCTTGTGTGGTAGGCGGAAACGCTACTGGCACCCTACTGAGTCGAACTCCTGACCAATACCGAGCGAGGTGGCGCAGTGGTTAGCACACTGGACTCGCGTTCGGAAGGACGACGGTTCAATCCCGCGTCTGGCCATCCTGATTTAGGTTTTCCGTGATTTCCATAAATCGCTTCAGGCAAATGCCGGGATGGTTCCTTTGAAAGGGCACGGCCGACTTCCTTCCCCATCCTTCCCTAATCCTATGAGACCGATGACTTTACTGTTCGGTCTCTTCCCCCAAACAACCAACTAATCCTGACCAATAGCAATCTACTAGTGTCAAACATGGGCCTTAATTTAAAAAAATTCTCAGAATGTGTAGTTTATTGCGTAGTACCGTATGGTAGTGGCTCATGGACTGTAGGAAAACCAGAAGAGAATCGAAGAGTTTGAAATGTGCTATGTGGTGTTACGGTAGAATATTGAAAGATTGGTTCATAAGATAAGAAATGAGGGGTTCCTCCGCAGAATCTGAGAAGAAAGGAACACGTGGAAAACACTGACACGAAGAAGAAGCAGAATGATAGGACATGTGTTGAGACATCAGGGAATAACTTCCATGATACTAGAGGGAGCTGTAGGGGGTAAAAAGTGCAGGAGAAGAAAGATACTGGTGCAAATAATACAGTTTGTAGGGAGGAAGAGCTACTCTGCGATGTGGACTTTTGCACAAATCGTGCTGTGCCGTATCAAACCAGCAATAACATTGGTGGCTTCGAAAAAAGCCTAGGTGACGAGTAACTTTTTTGTCTTAGTCTGTTACGAACACGAAAGCGAATCAAAAACTAGGGTATTACATAATACACAAGCACAATCTCACCACATGATGCCTATCTCATTGTTCGGACAGTGGAACAGGTGGTGTATCTGTTAAGAACGTATATATGGTGGTGGTGGTTATTGGGATGTATAAGGGGGACTAAACAGCGAAGGAACGTATATATATATTCGCCGATGCTTGTAAGAGGAGCGTTCAATAAGTAACGTAACATACCTTGTTTCTTAAAGCAGGTGCTTTTATTGAGGATTCCAATACCGCATCCATCAGGAACGTGTCAGCCGTTCTAAAATTTGTACAGTAGTGAAGTGAGGACTAGAAGGAACAATCACACCAGAACCAAGACCAGGCAGAACTCAAGCACTGACGGACGGGGACTGCCGAGCACTGCGAAGGGTGGTTGTACAAAATCGCATGATATCAGCGGAAGAATAACCCAGCAGTTCCAAAGTGGTGGCAGCGGTCCGCATAATACCACATGTTATCCCCAACTCTGCTTGATACACTACTGGTCATTAAAATTGCTACACCAAGAAGAAATACAGATGATAAACGAGTAGTCATTGGACTAATATATTATACTAGAACTGACATGTGATTACATTTTCACGCAACTTGGGCGCATAGATTCTGAGAAATCAGTAACCAGAACAACCACCTCAGGCCGTAATAACGGCCTTGATACGCCTGGGCATTGAGCCAAACAGAGCTTGGATGGCGTGTACAGGTACAGCTGCCCATGCAGCTTCAACACGATACCACAGTTCATCAAGAGTAGTGACACGCGTATTGTGACGAGCCAGTTGCTCGGCCACCATTGACCAGACGTTTTCAATGGGTGAGAGATCTGGAGAATGTACTGGCCAGGGCAGCAGTCGAACATTTCCTGTACAGGACCTGCAACATGAGGTCGTGCATTATCCTGCTGAAATGCAGGGTTTCGCAGGGATCGAATGAAGGGTAGAGCCACGGGTCGTAACACATCTGAAATGTAACGTCCACCGTTCAAAGTGCCGTCAATGCGAAGAAGAGGTGACCGAGACGTGTAACCAATGGCACCCCATACCATCACGCCAGGTGATACGCCAGTATGGCGATGACGAATACACGCTTCCAATGTGCGTTCACCGCGATGTCGCCAAACACGGATGCGACCATCATGAAGTTGTAAACAGAACCTGGATTCATCCGAAAAAATGACGTTTTGCCATTCGTGCACCCAGGTTTGTCGTGATTACACCATCGCAAGCACTCCTGTCTGTGATGCAGCGTCAAGGGTAACCGCAGCCATCGTCTCCGAGCTGCTGCAAACGTCGTCGAACTGTTCGTGCAGATGTTTGTTGTCTTGCAAACGTCCCCATCTGTTGACTCAGGGGTCGAGACGTGGCTGCACAATCCGTTACAGCCATGCGGATAAGATGCCTGTCATCTCGGCAGGGAGGGGCGGAAATCCAAGCAACGCTGGCATAACAAAAGATGGGGCAGATCGAGGATTTGTAGGTGTGAAGGATGGTGGAAGGAATGTTCAGCTGGACAGGAATTTCAGGAGGCGAAGTCAGTTGTGGGCTTTGTGTTGGATTGTAAGGAGATTGGGAGTCCAGGTGTGGTGGTCCAGGTGAGGCCAAGGTATTTGAGGGTACGAGTGAGGTGGATAGGACCGCCATAAATGGTGAGGTAGAAATCATGGAGTCAGAAGGAGTGGGTGGTGCAGCCTATGACGATCGCCTGGGTCTTGGAGGCGTTGATATGAAGGAATGTGCTTAACGTTGTATCAACGCCGGATGTACTTTACAGTTAGTTGAAACTCTCTAGAGAACCGTCACATTAACTGACGGCCACTCTCAGACTAACCACTAGATATCCGCAGCAAAGTTAATGAATTTCCGAGAAATTAAGTGTGAATTCAGCAAGGAAAAAATGGCTCTGAGCACTATGGGACTTAACATCTATGGTCATCAGTCCCCTAGAACTTAGAACTACTCTAACCTAACTAACCTAAGGACATCACACAACACCCAGCCATCACGAGGCAGAGAAAATCCCTGACCCCGCCGGGAATCGAACCCGGGAACCCGGGCGTAGGAAGCGAGAACGCTACCGCACGACCACGAGATGCGGGCATTCAGCAAGGAAAGGTACATATTGTTATGTAGCTTTATATTTCCTTCTGAAGTAATGCTTAAGTATTGTCACAGTCTAATAAATACAGTCACGACTCTCTCTGGTTGCGAAAATTGTTACCGTTAGACAGCTGCAGCGATGCTAGCGCTCCAAGCGGCGAGGAAGCAGACAGTCAGATGCATCGTAAGGATAAATATTTGCTCTTAATTATTTTCTACTTAGTTAACGGAATAGTTGTTATATTTCTGCGTTCCATGTGTTATTAATTTACCAAGAGACATGGATTATCGTGGAATATACGTAAAACCAGCCAGAACGCACTGGTTCATTGACATAAGCTACAACTCATTCATGAAGAAATTCTTTCGAATATCAGTATTTTAAACATAGCTGCACAACAGCAACGGTTCCACGTAATAAAATTATAAACAGCTAAAGAATTATTTACCTAGGTTTCAACAAATTTAAATTTGTCTTCTTCAGAAGGTGGTCTAAGGACAATGAACATCATAGCTTACATTAGAAAAGTATGAAACTTAAGTCAAGAATAGATTTTAACATAAATTAGAGAACTCTTGCGTTACAGAAATATGAGAACGACGACTGGTACTTACAATTTTACATTAGTAAGGACTAATGTACCATCGCCGTTTTTACAAATGTCGGCATAGATCCATTTGTCAGAATTAAAATATAGCCCTAGAAACAGGGTTTGTCACGTAAATAGACATGAAAGAAAGTTGTTGAAGTTTAGTGATAGGACCACAAGTAAAAATGTTAATATAGCAGTCAATAGTGTCAAATATCAATTTTACGAAAGAATACTGAATAAAACCAGTATTACTTTTACGCAGACTGAGCATGACTTGTTATGTAAAGGCCTTAAATACAATTTGCCTGCTCAACTCGATAAATATCCAGTTATATGTAATCTTATTGTAGATCTTAAAATCGGTTTGGAATCCCTGAAATTAGAGAAAACAGAGCAAGTCAAATGTGCCTATGAATGTAATAAGTAATAGAAAAAGAAATTAAATTACTTCCTAATGGGCAGTTGGGCGAATGTAGTATAGTAAAAAGCATTAATCGTAAGCTTAGAGAACACGACGCCTTAGTCACTAAGAGTGACAAAGGGAACACTGCTGTCGTGGCTTATAAAAATGAATATATAGAGAAGACTGTAAAGTTTTTTGAGGAAAATGACATCACTGAGGTTATCGTAGCTCCAACCGCGAAATTGCCAAATGAAATCCGGCGTACTTTAGCTAGTTCTGTCAGCCTGTTCAATAACTTCCAAAAGAAAGGGCTTATAAATATGAACCCGAAACCACCCGTGCTCAGAAGTCAGTTTAAACTGCACAAACAAAATCACCCGATTCGCCCTGTAGTGAATGGAATAGGCAGTCCACATCACACACTTGCTAGGCGCCTCCATTTTAAAATTAAAGATGCTTTCACATTTGAAAATAATTTTTCTGTTAAAAATAGCAAGGAATTAATTAACAACTGTAAGATGTACACCTGACACTAGACTGGTTTCCTTTGAATCGTCAGTCTTTGTACAAATGTCATGGTCGATGAAACCATAGCCCTTGTAAAAAAGAATCTTCTCAAACATAAAAAACTAAGTGAAATTCAGATTGCGGAACTGATTGGTTTGCTTAAGGTCGTTTTAAAATACAATTATTTCACGTTCAGTGGGAAAATGTATGTGCAACCAGATGGTTTAGCAATGGGTAGTCCCCTCGCCGGTATTTTAGCATATGTTTTTATCAACGCCCTGGAAATAACGTTCTTCAATTCAAGTTCAGAATTACGCCACAAAATCCGCTGTTATGCACGTTATGTTGACGAAATTATCATTGCTTTTGATGGTACTGATCATGAGTTAGAGCTTCTCTTCAATACTTTCAATGGTTTACATGAAAAGATTTTCTTCACAAAAGAACTTCAGAATGGAAAAGGTGAACTTAACTTCCTCGATTTAACAAGTTCTATACAGAATAGTTCCTTCAATTTCAATATCTTCCGTAAGGAAAATAATGTCATCCCTGCTGACTCAACTCATCCAAAAGCTCATAAACTGGAGTTTTTTCGTTCTACCATTCACCGTATGGTAACTACTCTATTATCACCTGCCGATCAACAAAAGGAATTGAATGTCATCAAAGCGATTGCGGCTAATAATGGGTACAATCAGAATATGATTGATTACTTGTTCAGTAAGAAAACTTCCCAAAACTGTTCGACTTCGAGCAACAACCTCCCCACTGATAGCAAAGAAGGTAAAAAATTTATTTCCATTCCTTTCTTGTGTAATATATCGTATAGGATTAAACGTCTTCCAAACAAAAAATATAACTGTAACGTCTCCTTCTCTCCAGATAACAGTTTAAAAAGAAATCTTATACATTCAGTGGAGATTGCCAGCGATTGGTTTTCCAATTCAGGTGTTTACAAACTAACCTGGTCAAACAGGCAGAGCTTTGAAAACAAGATATTAAGAACACCTATTAGGTAAAAAAAGGAGCGAATATACACAGCTCTACTTTTGCTAAACACCTCTTGATAGCCGGTCATACGCCTAAACAGTTAGAAGACACTGTTATCCTACACAGAGAAGTCAAAGGGCGTGGATTAGATCTGTGGGAAGAGTTACAGATCTTTAAACATCTAGAGCTCAAGGACGGTAATATACTGAACGACCAGTTGAACCTAGCTTGTAGACAATTTTTCAAAGGCTTTAAACCTGTACTGTTTATGGCATAACATTAATGCTGCTAACCTTAGTGGTCTATTTTCTCAGGAAGCTATGACGCACTTTCAATGCTTTAAGCTCACTACCCTTTATGTAATGTGGTTTTCTCACGATGTGTGGCTGCCACTACATCGGCCCTTATGTGATTTTGTCTGGCTCTAAAACGTTGGTTCCCTGCGAATGTGTATTAACTGGATTGTGGACCAGGGTTCGTAATTCTGTCTTAAGAGCCATTTTTGTCAATTTTAAAGTTCGGACATATATACTGATTGTGGGCTTCACTAATATAGTAATGTAATTTTTTTATTTTGTCTGTATATGCCACTGTGCGTCACTCTCTCGGCGTAAGCGCCACCTGCCTTTTTGATGTATAACTACAGTAATTGTACCAAGGCTCCCATACTGTTATAACGGGAGTGTTAAACGCTTTCCTTCTTTTTATTGTTACTTTATCGAAGGACGTTATTAATACTGATAATTTACACGTTGGTTTTGTACGCCAATTGGCACATGGTTCGCGCCATGAACGCCACCTGCCCTGGTCGCAGAGTAACTACGCTGGCCGATTACACTCAGTCGGTTGTGAGCTCTGCAAGATCAATTTACTAATTTGTATTTGCGTGACAAACCCTGTTTATAGGGCTATATTTTAATTTTGACGAATGGATCTACGCCGACATTTGTAAAAACTGCGATGATACATTAGTCCTTACTAATGTAAAATTGTAAGTACCAGTCGTCGTTATCATTTTCCTGTAATGCAAGAGTTCTCTAATTAATGTTAAAATCTATTCTTGACTTACGTTTCATACTTTTCTAACGTAAGCTATGATGTTCATTGTCCTTAGGCCACCTTCTGAAGAAGACAAATTTAAATTTGTTGAAACCTAGGTAAAGAATTCTTTATCCATTTCAACTGGTCGGCTGTTTATAATTTTATTCTTTCGAATATGTCTATATCTGCAGATGATTTCACTGAAATCAAGAGAATATAGACAACTTCATCCATGGGAAGCATGTATATTTATGTTGTTTGTGTTGTTATTATAATAGGCACTTTCCTTGACACTGAAAATTTTTTTGTGTAATCAATGATTCGCCCCTTCTTGCACTTCACTCGACTTCCTAATACGTGAGTATATTTGTAAATGTAATTACTTTTGCTCTAACAGAGAATATGTTGAAAATTCTCGCTGTCAGTGGCTTAGTAACAATAATGGAATTGGTTTCTTCGGCGTTGGGGAACAGTTTTATTGTTTTTGTCGATTTATCTCGTCTATGGGGTCTTCCCTCAACCTACAGTTGTGGTGGCTTATTTGGTACGTTAAGGTTTCCTACTTTCCATATTCACTGATATGGCTAAAAGTGTAGCGAACAAAACTCTTCTTTGTTGGACATATGTATGACGTCTGTCTGTGAAAGGTGAGGTCTTCTGGTATTTACTAGTAATTTTGTGTTATTAAAGGAAAACATCATTCAGTAAATGTCTGTACGTTACAAGAGAATCGTAAATAAACTGTCCCATAAAGCACCGCTTTTTGTATCTCCTAGGGTTCTTAGGAAAATTAAATATTCACAAATGTGGTGTAACATTTTACTTATTGTCGATTTTTCTGGCACGCCATACACTGCCTATTGTAAAAACTATGTTACAAATCAGTATACTTGTTATTATTCGCACTCATCAGGTATCGTATTCACAAATGTCGCTTCCTCTCCGCTTGGCGCTGGGTAATAAAAACGAGTCGGTGTGTCGCGACTGTTGCGGTATTGTTAACAGCTCTCTGATTCTGTTCAAAGAACAACAAGCAAAAGGGTGTTCTTTGCTCCACAAGATCGTGTTTTCTTAGACGTATCACCTTTAATTCGATGGGTTTCTGCGACTGCATTTCAAACACCAATGAGCAATCCGCTCTCTTGATTCGTAGATTTGTCGATAATTTCTTATTCGCAGGACAGACATCTGTACTTAAATGATTGTCATACCATTTCTTGTTATGTCCAAGTTTAGGTTCGGAACAATCATATTTTTTAAAAATTATTTCGCCATAGTTTAATCGTACATTGATTATAATAATACTGTACTACGAAAAGAGGATAGCTATATTACTTTTTGGAAATGGATATCGCTGAAAATCCGATGTACAATAATACTGAGACGAAACTGGGGCAGAGAAAAGATGAGAGCAAAAACAAAACAAAAATCAACTTACCCACTACCAACATTGGTAAAAGATATAGCAGCAAGCTGTGCTGGCTGCAGTTTTGAGTAGCGGTTAGCGTCGCCGGACGGCACAAGTTCAAATTCGATAACAAAATATATTTGTTATTTAGTATTTATCGTTTCTAGAAGATTCTCAAATTTTTAATGTGTATAATGATTGCATATCCTGTTCCTGTATAAACAGCAGCATTATCCGTCAGGAGGCAGTTCTGTTTTGTCTGTACGTTGGTGACCGTAGTAAATGTCCTTTCAGTCGTAAGTGTTGTACTTCATTTACTACCCTGCTTTCGGATTTATACTTCGTTGCTGTTACGACGTTACAATATAAATGTTACCCTCGGCGCAGAAACAGCTATTGAAAAAAAAGAGAGCAAGTAATGCGGCATGGTGGTTTAAGTACAACTGTGACACGTGTTCTGAACGTAGGGCAACATCTTGCGTTACTCCAGAAAGAAACTGTTTTAGGAAGTGTCATACTTCATAACACAATAATGTCTTATAATTTGTTGGTATTCTGTAATTTAATTTAACGTACTTTCCAAATTTTATAAATTCTGTCAAGGGTTTTTGTCTCCATAAATTACATCAAAGAGACAAAATTCAACAACGGTGTGCCTTTTTCTTGGTTTCCTTTTTGAGTCATGAGCCTTCTGATTTCATGCATGCAGCCTGCCACAAATTTCTCTCTTGTGCCAAGTCTTCGTATCAGATTAGCACATCCTACGTCGTCAATTATTTCATCAAAATACAATCCAATATATTTCGTCGTCTGCACCTTTTACCCTCTGTAGCACCATCTAATACCGTGGAAGCTATTCCCTGATATCTTAGCACATTGCGGCGGCGCGGTTCTGTCCGTCCCTTTACGACGAACCTTCACCTACCTGTGAACATTGTCTCAGCAGATCATCAGTAAGAAAGCCGAGCGAAACCTGCTGTACTTCGACGTGAACCAGGCTGCAATTGAGTTCACTAATCTACGTTTCGGGAGAAAGTTTTCACACGAAAGGAAAGTTTGGAAATTTTGTCCTCAATTAATATATTCTGAAAATTTAGTGAACAAGTATCACTGCCAAGCCCGTGCTAGGCTTAACACAATCCCTTTCACTCACGTTAGCAAGTTCATGGTGTTGCATTTCCCGAAAACGTAATAGCTACAAAAATACTGATTGTTTTTGATTGAGAATGCTCGCCAAATATTAAGTCTGTCGGTACCAAATGCAGTCACAGTTTTTAGCCACCGACCTGCTCAATACGCCACGCGGAATATATGTCTTTTCTCGTCACAAAATTCACTTAAAAATTCCGAAATTTCTACACGCCCATGGGAATAATTTTGCCGTTACTTTACCACACTTTTGATGTATGAAACACTGCTAGATCCGGCAACTTCTCATTTCCATCGGAACTACTACTACACACGTCCGAACTGTTTAATGGCTAGGCCCCGACTCCTCTCTAGAATACTGTAAGTCTTTTTTTCCAGCCGAGAAAGGCGCGCGAAGAATATTGCTTTACCATTGGTCAGTTTACTCAACAGCCAATAGCAAACCAACACTTTCCCGCGACAGTCCGCGCTTTTCATTAATAACCAATCGCAAAATAGTAAACCTAACGACTGCACTTTTTACCGACGTAATTATCTCTAACATGCTGAAGTTTCGCTTATGCATAAAGTTATTTACTATTGGTATTTATACCTGAATTAACTTTCCCTTTACCATAAACTTACTTTACAAATCCGTTCTACAAAAATCCCCTTTGTCTATATCCATACTTCTCCGCAATGTTCCCACACTAAATCCCACTACATAACTCGTTAAACAATTATCTTAAACCACACTCACGCATCATTCATACCGCTAAAACACATTTATAGCATTTTACCTACACAAAAAGACATAACACTTTATGAAAATACTATAACAGTTTATGAAAAACATTCAATTACTTTAGTGCACTCTAGTGGGCACAATCGAAACTAAAATCAGTCCCCTATCCAATATTGTCCTCCATCGGCTGATACATAAACTACGTGCACGTCCAGTCTGGCGTCACCATCTGTCACTCTCCAGCTCTGAGACACGTCTCCCACTTAACCGCCTTCAAGGCAGGATTGTTATACGGCGCTACGCCTGAACATGTCTTATCGTCCTGTCTCTTCTTCCTGTCTGTACGTTCTGTGTTTTCCTTTGGTCCCAGCTAGTGTGCAGAATCTACTAATTTCGTATCAGTGCTTCTAATTTTCAACGTAGTTGAACACTATCCCTCGCACGCTGCTATTTCTTTGTCTCCTCGTTGCCCCGTAGTCTATAATTCACTTCTACGCATTGCTGTCCTCCAACCACACTTTTCCATAAATTTGGTCCTCAAATTAGGGCCAACGTTTGATTCTAGAAGAATGCTTCTAGCGAGAGACGCCATCTTTACCTGTACTAGTAGCCTTCTTATTTCCTTCCCGTTTGGTTGCTCACCCGCTATTTTGCTTCCAAGGTAGCAGAATTGCTTCACTTCGTCTCCTTTTTAGTTGCACATTTTTACGTTGTTTACGTTAATCTCATTTAAGCCACTCCTCTCTGCATTCCTATTCCTTCCATTAACTCTCATTTCGTATTCCATGCTGATTAGACCAGGTCTCCTAGTTCGTCCTCACTTTCACTGAGCGAAGCGCTGTCGCTATGAAAAAGAATGCAAAGGCGGGACACTCTTTCACGGCCGGCCGCTGTGGCCGAGCGGTTCTAGGCGCTTCAGTCCGGAACCGCGCTGCTGCTATGGTCCAATCCTGCCTCGGACATGGATGTGTGTGATGTCCTTAGGTTGGTTAGGTTTATGTAGTTCCAAGTCTAGGGGACTGATGACCTCAGATGTTAAGTCCCATAGTGCTTAGAGCCATTTGAACCATTTGAATTCTTTTACGTCTCTACTGGCACGGAACACGATTTACTGCCGGGATCGTGTAGTGTGTTTACAGCAGAGCTGTTAGCCATTAACAGGGCCCTCCACTTTGTTCCTCAGGCCTCCCTCCAGAGTCTTTTAACCTGTACCGACTCGCTGAGCAGCCTGCAGCCTATCGACATACGCTACTCTCGTCACCCTTTGGTCTCTCTATCCACGACCTTCTCTCTGCCTTTGGCCATGCCGTCTGCTCCGTTGCCTTCCTCTAGGTCCCAAGTCAAGTGCGCATCCCAGGGAATGAACTGGCTGACTGCTTGCCTAGAGAGGCAGATATTTACCACCCATAGCAGGAGCAGATATATGGATACACACAAAAATCTCTTTGCCCAGAAATGGAATGACATCTGGTCCGCTACTACTCTGAGTAACCAACTCCGCACAATCAAGGAAACGGCTGCGGTTTGGTGGGTTTGGTGCTCTTCCTTCCGGTTCTCTCGAAAGCAGTCCGCTGTCTTATGCCACACCTACGCATCGGTCATACCAGGCTCACCCACTGTCACGAGCTAGCCCCCCCCCCCCCCCCCCCCCCAATGAGACTATAGAGCCAGACTGACGGTGTCCCATATATTGGTGGAATGTCCCTTACTTTGGGCCCTTCGTACTAAGTACAGCATTCCAGATTCATTATCTTAAGTATTAGCAGAAGATTCAAGGATGGTTGACATGGTCTTCAGTTTCCTGCGTGAAAGTGGTTTTTATATTCAAACACAACGTTTTGCTTTACTCCTGGAGCGGTGACAGGGTGGTTGTGGTTGGGAACTCTCTTCGTGTTGTGAAACGTCCCCTTAGAAAAATTATGAATGGCTGTGCTGGAAAACCTCTTACGTTATTTGATTTTCAAACAGCTGAGCAAAACTGAACGTACTCACACATTTCTCTCTTTACTTACTATGATAATCACTAAACTGACACATAATACTTTTAACGCAATGCAATCTGACTTTCAATAATCCCTACAAAAGAATGGCCCTGACTAACAATAACCTATACCTTTCATGAATCACTTACCTCACAAAAATCTTCGTTACTCTAACTACTGCAATACAGCGAGCGCCAACACTGGCAGCTAAATGAAAGATTCTTACTTTTGAAGGCACTAACTAGATAGGCATAGAATGAGATATATCAATGCATGACATCCATCTTTACCAATCTCCTTTTTCTGGCGGACACACGCCTAGATCGTCCGCCATCTCTCTGCCCACATCCACCACTGCTGGCGGCTCACCTCCAACTGAGCAACTCTACGCGCTATTCCCATCCAACAAACCCACTACACAAGCGAATATCCCAACAATGAGTCCAACGAGCCACATGTTTCATACAGAGCGCTAAGTGGGGTTACCAACATAAAAACCTAAACAGCCTACTTACTGGGTCTGGGACCCATGACCACTCCACGTGCAAAGACTGCTTTTCTATCCCTATGTTTTTCCAATTCTTAGATTTGGCCTACCCTTTTATGCCTTCTAATGTGTGTGTTTTTAGTTTCCTCGCTTTATAGTTTGAACCATCTGACTATATCCTCCCACTTTTAGCAGACCCTCCCTCTTACGCAAGTAACTTTTGAATCGCGGGACTGATGACCTCGCCGTTTAGTCCCATGACTCCAGCCTATCAATCAAGAAGAAGGCCGGATGGTGCAGAGAAACGGGAAATTTTGTAACCAGTGTTGGCATACCTGAGGAGTTGCGAAAAAGATGGGAATGATATGTGTCTGTCGCATCTACTTGCCATTTAGTAATCATTTAGCAGTGGATCATTTCACAACGTGTATTTTCCGTTAAGATTTATTACAATAATTGTGACAATCCGACCGCTGGTCGACGCGTCATTACAATATATGACCTAAAGGTCACGTCACAAGATGTGCCAATATCACGTATCTCAAGCTTTTGATTTGCATTGTGTGAGGGCAGAGACCAAAGAGCGAGGTCATCGGTCTCATCGGATTAGGGAAGGACGGGCAAGGAACTCGGCCGTGCCCTTTCAAAGGAACCATCCCGGAATTTGCCTGGAGCGATTTAGGGAAATCACGGAAAACCTAAATCAGGATAGCAGGACGCGGAATTGAACCGTCGTCCTCCCGAATGCGAGTCCAGTGTGCTAACCACTGCGCCACCTCGCTCGGTAGCAAGCTTTCGAATCCTGCGACTGTACGCCCACAAACAGTAATACTAGAAGAACACAGAAGAGCGAACGTCCCTGCGAAAATTAGGGCACAGGTTATTATATGTGGTCAACAAAGCCGTAAAACTCGATGGCTTTATGATCTGCGCCATTAGACTGCCACTCGGTGAAACCGCGATGTTCGAAACACCCCCCCCCCTACCCCCAGTGAAGATGCTTTCACAACTTATGATGCAACTGAAAAGCGGAAAGCAGTAATTTGGTGGAAACGTGTGGGTGTTCGGCCCGTGTCGTAATCCAACCGAAACTTCTGCACTACTTCAGGATGTACCGTCAGTCTGTGAAACTAGTGGTGGCATTTATGACGACTGTGATGGAACTACGTGACCAGTACTTGCGAACGGGTAGCGTACTTCGTAAAGACAGCAAAGGAGAAAGAAAAACGACTGTGTAAGCTGCGACATATAAGCTGGCGTCTCGGGTGGTTAGCTGCCAGATTAAGAGAGTTAAAGCTGGAGTGCTTCATATCGAACCTCTGTGCACTGTGAGAAGGCGAAAACGTGAACTTCACCATCTACATCTATCATCCGCAAGCCACCTTACTGTGTGTGGTTGTGATCATTTCGAGAGACATGATACGAGCGTTGAAACTTAAATAGTTGCAACTACTTATTCACAACCGATACCAAAGAGTTACATGTTTGCACCTGTTAGTGTCCTTCAAAGTAGTTACTAGCGTTGTGTAGAACCCGTTGCCAGCGATGTGGAAGGCGTAGTATACCGTTAGCAGAGTCTGTTCTGTTGATGGTGTGAATGGAGCGGTCTACTGCCGGTCGAATCTCTGGAACAGTTCTGAAGGCCACGAAGTGGTTCCTTCATCTTCGGAATCAAATCGAAATGAATGTTACAGTACTTCCCAGTCCCATCGACCGAACAGGTCACAGCTTGCGCTGCATGCGCCCGCGAATTGTCGTTCAAAATCATGGGTGGGTTGCACAGAAAGTGTCGCCGCTTCTTTCGCAAAGCTGCTCGCAGGTGGTGTTCCAAAAACGAACAGTAATACTGTGCCGTGGAAGAACGTAATGCGTTAGGATAACACCACCACAGTCGTACACGAGAATCACCATAACTGTAGACCGCTCCATTCGCACCATCAACAGAACACTCTCTGCTAACGGTATACTACGCGTTCCACATCGCTGGCAACGGGTTCTACACAACGCTGGTGACTACTTTGAAAGACAGTAACAGGTGCAAAGATGAAACTCTTTTGTATCGGTTGAGAATAAATAGTTACCACTATTTCAGTTCCAACCCTTGGATACTTAAAGTTTCCTCGAGACATTTGAGTCTCACCTTTATCTACGATCATGATCGAAGCTGAAGAAATGAATTAAAATTTGTGCCACTGCGGGGACTTGCACTGATGTCTCCTTGATACGTGGGTTAGCTTTTACACCACCATAGTACTATAGCTAACATGCCTGCACAGAGTACCCTAGACCAGTGCCCTCCCTGACACAAACTTCAGTTCACATCTTCAGCGTATGTTCCCCTGTGGACCACCCACGCCCATTATGTCCAATGCTGGGATGCTATTCCAATACCAGAGAGCATCGGCAATAGCGACGGTCTAAAAAGGGGAATATAAGCCTCAGACGTGAAGTTTGCGTTAGATAGGCATTGGAGTAGGGTAGTCCATGAAGGTACGTCAGCTGGACCACTGCGGTGGTGTAATGGCTAGCACACCGGCATACTAAGCAAGGCTACTTGGGTTCAGAGCCTGGCAAGGGCACAAATTTTTATTCATTTTTCCATCTTCCATCGTTATCGTAGATTTCACGAGACGTTTTGTGTACTCTGTCTCTTTGTTAAACAGAACTGCTAACGGTTAACTTCCGTGATGCAAGAAAAACTTCAACTGATCGATGAAAGAAAGATAAAAAAAATATTCAGGAAGATACAGGACAATATCAATATGTAATAAATGACATCAGGTTCACGACAGCTAAAGTGAAATGGCTGCAGGAAAAATGTGAGAAATCGAGAAAGAATGGTGTTCGGTAGGACTGATTTAGCATGTAAAATGTAGAATAGTCAGAACAGCCTTCTGTGAAATTACAAGTAAAAGCGCAAGAAAAGTTCCTCTGTGAAACGCGTGAGAGAGAGCTAAGGGAGGGAAGGGAAGACTGGAGGCCTCTGTGAGGGAGAGGAACTGTCTGATGATGTGATAAAGGGAGAAACTGGAATTGATTTTGAAGACACACAGGATCTAGTCTTCTACACTGACAAAGCTTTGAAAGACTTGGGATTAAATGAGGCAATGTCATACGAGGGCATCATAAGAGGGTTATTCGGAAAGTAAACTCCAATCGATCTCGAAATGAAAACCACAGTGAACAGCTTTACGTACTGAAAAAAACTGTCTTTGTTGCACAAAATAGATTTATTTAACCTTCACACGTGACGCGTTTCGCCTGTCCTAGACATCACCAGACAACCGAATAAAAACTCTTGCTAAGCCTGAGCGAGACGTCGAACGTTATTAAAAGTCCCACAGAATCTGGAGGTGACAGCCAGAAAGCCGTAGTCTATGCTTCATTACATCATCAATAAAATTCTTCCTACTCGTAATCGAGGCGTCAAACGTGATTAAAAGTCCCAAAGAACTGGGAGGTAACAACCAGATAGCCACTGTCACGGGGTGACATAAAGACACATTGACAGTGGCTATCTGGTTGTTACCTCCCAGTTCTTTGGGACTTTTAACCACGTTTGACGCCTCGATTACGAGTAGGAAGAATTTTATTGATGATGTAATGAAGCATACACTGTGGCTTTCTGGCTGTCACCTCCAGATTCTGTGGGACTTTTAATTGCGTTTGACGTCTCGGTCACGACAGCAAGAGTTTTTATTCGGTTGTCTAATCCTGTCTAGAACATGTGAAATGCATCACATGTGAAGATTAAATAAACATATCTTGCGCAACCAAGACTTTTTTCTGTATATAAAGATCTATTACTGCTGCTGGTTCAGTGCCACCACAGTAATTATAGATCAGAGTGATTTTAATTTTAATGAAAAGTATTACATACATGTGTTGGGCAGTCGTGTCGCTCTTTGTTGTTCTGGCAACATAATGACGGCTGTACATGTATCCTTTTCTTACAATAGTGGAATACCGTAGTTCCCAGACCTCTTGGTACAAGGATGGACATACAAGAAATGCTCAAAGCCATCTTGGCACACCACACATGTGCCGGTGGGGTCTTAAATAAGTAAGTGAGGTCAGTGCAGTTTCTTTACTACCACCGTAAAGAAGGCCATAAGGCTCTGCGCCGAAATATCATGGCAGCAAGTTGCAGACATCCGAATGTGACCCAAAGTCTTGAAAAGAGTCTACTGCGGCACACTTGTATGTTTCAGTCGAATATGACAATAATATTAATGTAAACTAAAATGAAACTAGTTTATTATAAATGACTTACGTCTCTGATGGGCTTTACAGTGCGGATCGCTGACTGTGTACGACCGCAGTGCCAAAGATACTGTTTCTGGTCTGAGATAGTAGTGTTGGAGTAATAGAGCGCTAGGCGCACAATTGTAGGTAGCTGCCTGTGAGCGAAAGACGATGGAGTAGGAAGTTTTTGTGGTGTGCTGTGTGAAGTAACCAAGTGTTAGATTAATCTAGGAATTACGAGAACATGTAAGCAGAGGTCTTGATGCATGCAAGACAAAGATGTTGTTGTGGCGTAACAAGACAGCTACGCCACACTGAAGTAGCCGAAAGGCACGCGTAATCTCACTTAGGCTAGATAGAGATCTGAAACAGGATACGTAATGAATAGTAGCAAGAAAAGTACGTAGCTGCTATTATACTTAACTTTTAATCCTTGTTGTATACATCGTTCTTGATGAGACATTTCATACGATAACTATCAAACTATGTAAGGCTAATGGCGCCTTGCTAGGTCGTAGCCATGGACTTAGCTGAAGACTATTCTAACTGTCTCTCGGCAAATGAGAGAAAGGCTTCGTCACTGTAGTCGCTAGCAAAGTCGTCGTACAACTGGGCTATTCTAACTATCTGCTCGGCTAAGGAGCGATGCTTCGTCCGTGTAGTCGCTAGCAATGTCGTCCGTACGACTGGGGCGAGTGCTCTTCCGTATCTCGAGACCTGCCTTGTGGTGGCGCTCGGTCTGCGATCACACAGTGGCGACACGCGGGTCCGACATGTACTAAATGGACCGCGGCCGATTTAAGCTACCACCTAGCAAGTGTGGTGTCTGGCGGTGACACCACAGATGTCAAATAATTATGGTTTTCGTTTTGCCAGCACGCTAGTATAGATGAGTTGGCTGTTAACTGTCAATCTTTAAGTAGCTCCACAATGTACGTAAACTGATTTGATAAAAAGGCTAGTCAGATATTTCACTTTTCTAATGTTTCCAAGATGCGTTAACAGTTAACTTCATGATCTGCATTTATGCTGGCTTAGTGGGGTTAGATAATTCTTGCTGTTTAAATCTGATTATTCGTGAATCAATAAGCACGTAAAAACGCCTATAAAATAGTGTCTCCCGCCAAGTATGGGTGGCTGCCGCGAGATTTCACCTGATTTCTTGCAACCTCACACAACATAAATGTCATGCATTTCCTTCTTCGTGAGATTTCTCCGCTGCACAGTACAGGGGAATAATGACCCTTCTGTAGAGTTTTCGATGGGAAAAGTTTGATCACCCGCCTTGCAGCCCATACTTGGGGACCTCTGATTTTCATCTCTGCACACATGAACCGCTGGCTAAGAAGACAACATTTTGGGACAGATAACAAGCTGCATATCAGCGTAGGGAATTGGCACAATGCACAGGCGGCTGCCTTCTATGACGTGGGTGTTGTAAAGTTGCTACAATGCTATGCAAATGTTTACGTCAGAGCGGCGACTATGTGGAGAAGTAGCTAGAAGTGTAGCTAACTGTTGCAATTAAAACATTTTTTATTGTCATTGTGGCTTCGTTTTCGGGACCGATCGGACCTTACTTTTCCGAATAGCCCTCACAGTTAATAATTTTCCGTGAGGCTGTAACGTACTTTTAAAAAATAGCACTTTAAATTTACACTGAATGAATGTCTGAACTGTGGAATGGATACAAAACTCGAATTGTCGTATAGCGTGTTCTAACTGCAAGTGGTGTGCTTACTGTGTGTTACTGTTAGCAAAAACTTGTATATGTATTGACTGGGCAGTGCAACTCCCAATATGAATAAAGAAACACACAAGCTGCGACATTGTCTCGAATAAAACAGTGACCCGTATATGCAATAAGTTTCCTTTACTTTACGTCTATGGTTACAAACTTTTTGTTAACAGATTACCGGTTTCGGTCTATAATGACCATCATCAGATCTGTTTAGGACTTTGTTTTTATGAAACAGATCTGATGATGGTCATCATAGACCAAAACCGGTAATCTGTTAACAAAAAGTTTGTGATCATAGACGTAAATTGAAGGAAACTTATTAATGAAATACAGTAAGTCACTGCAACATACATTTAGCCCCTGAGGCACTGAATCCTCTGCCCCTGTTCAAAACTGATAACCTTGGTCTCTGTTCACATAACAGTAAATAAATTAAATCGTCGTACCTCTAAAGCAGAAACGTTGGAACGCGATATATTCTGGTCTCTCAGGAAAAAAATATGCTATCATCAGTCCTAGCGGTGTGCAATTCTGGCCGTAATATTTTGAAATGGACATGAAATTCATTTGGCTGATAAATGAAAACGTTTGAGAAAAATCCAACTTCTTAGTAAAAAATATGACCTGGACAGAGAGGTGGTACTGATTGTAGTGAATTACTAACACTGACCTTTTTTAGCAAAATTATATTGCAAGCCAAGTTTGAAAACATTTGACAATTGTATTTGGTCCGAAAAATACAACATATTTACTTATTGATTCACGAATAATCAGATTTAAACAGCAAGAATTATCTAACCCCACTAAGCCAGCATAAATGCAGATCATGAAGTTACGTATAGCTCTGTTAACGCATCTTGGAAACATTAGAAAAGTGAAATATCTGACTAGCCTTTTTATCAAATCAGTTTACGTACATTGTGGAGTTACTTAAAGATTGACAGTTAACAGCCAACTCATCTATACTAGCGTGCTGGCAAAACGAAAACCATAATTATTTGACATCTTTATCTTGCATGCATCAAGACCTCTGCTTACATGTTCTCGTAATTCCTAGATTAATCTAACACTTGGTTACTTCACACAGCACACCACAAAAACTGCCTACTCTATCGTCTTTCGCTCACAGGCAGCTACCTACAATTGTGCGCCTAGCGCTCTATTGTGTACTATCTCAGACCAAAAACAGTATCTTTGGCACTGCGGTCGTACACAGTCAGCTATCTGCACTGTAAAGCCCATCAGGGACATAAGTCGCTTATAATAAACTAGTTTCATTTTAGTTTACATTAATATTATTGTCATATTCGACTGAAACATACAAGTGTGCCGCAGTAGACTCTTTTCAAGACTTTGGGTCACATTCGGATGTCTGCAACTTGCTGCCATGATATTTCGGCGCAGAGCCTTATGGCCTTCTTTACGTTGGTAGTAAAGAAACTGCACTGACCTCACTTATTTAAGACCCCACCGGCACATGTGTGGTGTGCCAAGATGGCTTTGAGCATTTCTTGTATGTCCATCCTTGTACCAAGAGGTCTGGGGAACTACGGTATTCCAGTCTTATAAGAAAAGGATACATGTACAGCCGTCATTAGGTTGCCATTTATTGTGTAGCTCCCAGTTTCGGGCTTCAATCCACCATCTTCAGGCCATAGTCGATGCTGAAGGAGTTATCAGGTCCCACACACAGGGTGGTCCATTGACAGTTACCGGTCCAAATATCTCACGAAATAAGCGTCAAACGAAAACACTACAAAGAACGAAACTCGTGTAGCTTGAAGGGGGAAACCAGATGGCGCTATGGGTGGCTCGCTAGATGGCGCTGCCATAGGTCAAACGGATATCAACAGCGTTTTTTTTTAAATAGGAACCCCAATTTTTTATCAGATATTCGTGTCGTACTTAAAGAAATACGAATGTTTTGGTTGGACCACTTTTTTCGATTTGTGATAGATGGCGCTGTAATGATCACAAACTTATAAGTTCGTGGTATCACGTAACATTCCGCCAGTGCGGACGGTATTTGCTTCGTGATACATTACCCGTGTTAAAATGGACCGTTTACCAATTGCGGAAAAGGTCGATATCGTGTTAATGAATGGCTATTGTGATAAAACGTCCAACGGGCGCGTGCTATGTATGCTACTCTGTATCCTAGACGACATCATCCATGTGCCCGGACCGTTCGCCGGATAGTTACGTTATTTAAGGAAACAGGAAGTGTTCAGCAACATGTGAAACGTCAGCCACGACCTGCAACAAATGATGATGCCCAAGTAGGTGTTTTAGCTGCTAATCCGCACATCAGTAGCAGACAAATTGCGGAAGAATCGGGAATCTTAAAAACCTCGGTGTTGAGAATGCTACATCAACATCTATTGCACCCGTACCATGTTTCTATGCACCAGGAATTGCATGGCGACGACTCTGAACGTTGTGTACAGCTCTACCACAAGAGAAATTACGGGACGCCCGCATCTCGTGGTCGTGCGGTAGCGTTCTTGCTTCCCACGCTCGGGTTCCCGGGTTCGATTCCCGGCGGGGTCAGGGATTTTCTCTGCCTCGTGATGGCTGGGTGGTGTGTGCTGTCCTTAGGTTAGTTAGGTTTAAGTAGTTCTAAGTTCTAGGGGACTGATGACCTCAGAAGTTGAGTCCCATAGTGCTCAGAGCCATTTGAACCAAATTACGGGACGATGACTGATTTCTTTGCATACCTTCTATTTAACGTCGACGCGTCATTCACCAACAGCGGTAACGTAAACCGGCATAATATGCACTACTGGGCAACGGAAAATCCACGATGGCTGCGACAAGTGGAACATCAGCGACCTTGGCGGGTTAATGTGTGGTCGCGGCATTATGGGAGGAAGGATAATGGGCCCCCATTTTATCGATGGCAATCTAAATGGTGCAATGTATGCTGATTTCCTACGTAATGTTCTACCGATGTTACTACAAGATGTTTCACTCCACGACAGAATGGCCACGTACTTCCAACATGGTGGATGTCCGGCACATAGCTCGCGTGCGGTTGAAGCTGTATTGAACAGCATATTTCATGAGAGGTGGATGGGTCGTCGAACCACCATACCATGGACCGCACGTTTACCGGATCTGACATCCCCGGATTTCTTTCTGTGGGGGAAGTTGAAGGACATTTACTATCGTAATCCACCGACAACGCCTGACAACATGCGTCAGCGCATTGCCAATGCATGTGCAAACATTACGGAAGGCGAACTACTCGCTGTTGAGAGGAATGTTGTTACACGTATTGCCAAATGCATTGATGTTGACGGACATCATTTTGATCATTTATTGCATTAATGTGGTATTTACAGGTAATCACGCTGTAACAGCATGCGTTCTCAGAAATGATAAGTTCACAAAGGTACATGTATCACATTAGAAGAACCGAAATAAAATGTTCAAACGTACCTACGTTTTGTATTTGAATTTAAGAAAACCTACCTGTTACCAACTGTTCATCTGAAATTGTGAGCCATATGTTTGTGACTATTACAGCGCCATCTATTGCATGGGGGCTTAATTAAAATGCAATAATTTTAGTAGCTGTGTGTCTGGTTACGAAGCCTCGTAACCGGTTGGCCCTGAGTAGTATTAGTACGCAATCTGACTGCATAAAATAAGAATAAAGAATGAAAAGAAATTTCCATTAACACAATTGATTAATTAAATCCCCCGCAACTATAAAAGCTACGAAACAACAAAGCACAAGTGTAACTGTTCTGTGTGTGGTAGTGTGATTCAACGTACATGTATCTGGCACGGTTCTTCCTCAATACGACAAGAAGTTTTAAACGCCATTTACAATGAACTAATTGAAAACCAGAAATACTATAATTGCACATAGAAACCAGAATTACAACTCTAATACATGAACACGAGCCAGATGCTTTGTTGACTGAACCTGTGACCAAGAGGCATTGTCATTGACGAAATGTGAAATAATTTTTTTTACCTCCATATATATTGACGAAAAATACACTGTGATCATTGCAACATCTTCCATCTATACATTACACCAACCGAACAGCATCTACTGTCTCGCCCAACAAAACAACTTCACACAACATCCTTTGAACTAGTACTGCTCTCGACATCCCCTCAACAAGTACTGCCCACGGCAACCTCTGAACTACTACTGCCCCAGCGGAGGCGGCGGAATAATAATCTTTGGCGGAATCTCTGGCGCTGTGACTCAGTGTAGCCACCTTTCACTATCACAAAGCGAAAAAGTGGTCCAACTAAAACATTCATATTTCTTTACGTACTACACGAATATGTAATAAGAAATGGGGGTTCCTATTTAAAAAAAAAGGTTGTTGATATCCGTTTCACCTATGGCAACACCATCTCTTGGCCGGCCGGTGTGGCCGTGCGGTTCTAGGCGCTTCAGTCTGGAACCGCGTGACCGCTACGGTCGCTGGTTCGAATCCTGCCTCGGGCATGGATGTGTGATGTTCTTAGGTTAGTTAGGTTTAAGTAGTTCTAAGTTCTAGGGGACTGATGACCTTAGCTGTTAAGTCCCATAGTGCTCAGAGCCATTTTTGAGCCATCTCGTGGGCCAACAATAGCACCATCTGGTTTCCCCCTTCAAGCTAGACGAGTTTCGTTGTCTGTAGTTCCTTCGTTTGAGGCTGATGATGGCGATAATGATGTGTGGCTAGGACCTCCCGTCGAGTAGACCGTTCGCCTGGTGCAAGTCTATCGATTTGACGCCACTTCGGCGACTTGCGACTCGATGGGGATGAAATGATGATGATTAAGACAACTCAACACCCAGTCCCTGAGCGGAGAAAATCTCCGACCCAGTCGGGAATCGAACCCGGGCCCTTAGGATTGACATTCCGTCGCGCTGACCACTCAGCTACCGGGGGCGGACGCTTATTTCGCGAGATATTTGGTCTGGTCACAATCAGTGGAGCACCCTGTATAAGAAACAGCAGTGGCCAACAACTGGTTTACGCAAACTAGCTGTAATTGATGTCGTCCCTCAAACTGTCAGCTCCAGGAAGCGTTAAGAAACACTTGGGACTGTGAATGGAAAAGACTCAGTGCTACCAGGGGACATCCACACAGGAGCAGTGTAGCAGCGTGGACGCCAGCGCGCAGAGGTCGGTTTCTCAGACACGGCCGGCTCGGTCAGAATTCCGCGACACGCGTGTCCGTGAGTGGCCGAGCGCGCGTGACCAGGCGCAGAAATGACCGAAAGGAAAGCGCGGCACGTGTGAGTGTAAGGGCGATTCCGCCGCCGCCGGGGAAACTGTTGGCGGCATTCAACTGTGTCCCAGCGGCAGGTGACGGACTGGAGGTTGGGGAGGAGGGGGGGAGGAAGGTCCTCCCACTGACAGCCCACCACACCAGCTGCCGTCGTTGCGGACGGACTCACATTAAAAGTTTCCTTTAAAATTTTTCTTCGTTTGATCTCTTGGATTGGTTGGTTGGTTGGTTGGTTGGTTGTAACTTCGTTGTTGATCACCTTTGGCTAACTTTGTGCATTTCCAAGTGCGAGAGAAACCACAAATATATGTGCCTGGGAGAACGCAACATGAATGTGGCGCTGTTTTGTAATATTAATTATTATTATTATTATTATTATTATCATCGTTTGTTGTTGATGTGCTCTTCAGTCCTGAGCCTGGTTTGATGCAGCTCTCCATGCTACTCTATCCTGTGCGAGCTTCTTTATCTCCCAGTACCTACTGCATCCCACATCCTTCTGAATCTGCTTAGTGTATTCATCTCCCTCTACGATTTTTACCCTCCACGCTGCCCTCCAATGCTAAATTTGAAGCCTCAGAACATGTCCTACCAACCGATCTCTTCTTCTAGTCAAGTTGTGCCACAAACTCCTCCCAATCCTATTCAATACCTCCTCATTAGTTACGTGATCTACCCATCTAACTTTCAGCATTCTTCTGTAGCACCACATTTCGAAAGCTTACATTCTCTTCTTGTCCAAACTATTTATCGTCCATGTTTCACTTCCATACATGGCTACACTCCATACAAATACTTTCAGAAACGACTTCCTGACACTTAAATCTATACTCGATGTTAACAAATTTCTCTTCTTCAGAAACGCTTTCCTTGCCATTGCCAGTCTACATTTTATATCCTCTCTACTTTCACCATCATCAGTTATTTTGCTCCCCAAATAGCAAAACCCCTTTACTACTATGTCTCATTTCCTAATCTAATTCCCTCAGCGTCACCCGACTTAATTCGACAACATTCCATTATCCTCGTTTTGCTTTTGTTCATGTTCATCTTATACCCTCCTTTCAAGACACTGTCCATTCAGTTCAACTGCTCTTCCAAGTCCTTTGCTGTCTCTGACAGAATTACAATGTCATCGGCTAACCTCAAAGTTTTTATTTCTCCTCCATGGATTATAATGCCTACTCCGAACTTTTCCTTTGTTTCCTTTACTGCTTGCTCAATATACAGATTCAATAGCATCGGGGAGAGGCTACAACCCTGTCTCACTCCCTCCCCAACCACTGCCTCCCTTTCATGTCCTTCGACTCTTATAACTGCCATCTGGTTTCTGTACAAATTGTAAATAGCCTTTCGCTCCCTGTATTTTACCCCTGCCACCTACAGAATTTGAAAGAAAGTATTCCACTCAACAATGTCTAAAGCTTTCTCTGTCTACAAATGCTAGAAACGTAGGTTTGCCTTTCCTTAATCTTTCTTCTAAGATAAGTCGTAGGCTCAGTATTGCCTCACGTGTTCCAACATTTCTACGGAATCCAAACTGATCTTCCCCGAGGTCGGCTTCTATCAGTTTTTCCATTCGTCTGTAAAGAATTCGGGTTAGTATTTCGCAGTCGTGGCTTAGTAAACTGACAGTTCGGTAATTTTTACATCTATCAACATCTGCTTTCTTTGGGATTGGAATTATTATATTCTTTTTGAAGTCTGAGGGAATTTCGCCTTTCTCATACATCTTGCTCACCAGATGGCTCTCCCAAGGCTTTCAGTAGTTCCAATGGAATGTTGTCTACTCCCGGGGCCTTGTTTCGACTTTGGTCTTGGGTGCTCTGTCAAACTCTTCTCGCAGTATCGTATCTCACATTTCATCTGCATCTACATCCTCTTCCATTTCCATAATATTGTCCACAAGAACATCGCCCCTGTATAGACCCTTCCACCGTTCTGCTTTCCCTTCTTTGCCTAGAACTGGATTTCCATCTGAGCTCTTGATATTCATGCAAGTGGTTCTCTTCTCTCCAAAGGTCTCTTTAATTTTCCTGTAGGCAGTATCTGTCTTACCCCTAGTGAGATAAGCCTCTACATCCTTACATTTGTCCTCTAGCCATCCCTGCTTAGCCATTTTGCACTTCCAGTCGATCTCATTTTTCAGACGTTTGTATTCCTTTTTGCCTTCTTCACTTACTGCATTTTTTAATTTTCTCCTTTCATCAATTAAATTCAGCATCTCTTCTGTTACCCAAGGATTTCTAATAGCCCTCGTCTTTTTACCTACTTGATTCTCTGCTGCCTTCACTATTTCATCTCTCAAAGCTACCCATTCTTCTTCTACTGTATTTCTTTCCCCCATTCCTGTCAATTGTTCCCTTATGCTCTCCCTGAAACTCTCTACAACCTCTGGTTCTTTCAGTTAATCAATGTCCCACCTCCTCAAATTCCCACCTTTTTGCAGTTTCTTCAGTTTTAATCTACAGTTCATAACCAATTGATAGTGCTCAGAGTCCACATCTGCCCCTGGAAATGCCTTACAATTTACAACCTGGTTCCTAAATCTGTGTTACCATTGTATAATCTATCTCAAACCTTCTAGTATCTCCAGGGTTCTTCCATGTATACAACCTTCTTTCATCATTCTTGAACCAATGATTTGGCTTAAATACCACACCGCTGCACATTGTCTCATGAAGTGAGAGCGGGTGGTACTCTTGATGGTCCGTCTGATGGGGACGTCAAGCTTGGCGACCCCCTTTCTCCTATTCGTGAGGAGCAGGCCATATGCTGGCATTACGTTGCACCCTCTCCCTACTCTCACCACAGCATCATCATCATCGTCATCATCATCATCATCATCATCATCGGAGAAATGGGAACTGGTTGCTCCACGACAATGTTTCATCCCACACATATACGGTCTGACAGATCACGGGAAAAAAAGGTGCTTGTGACTCATCTACCCTGCTCACCCGATCTGATTCTGTCTGACTTTTTTTTCATGGGTGAAGCAAAATCTGAAAGTAAAACGTTCCAGAGATATGGATGACGTCTAAGAAAACACTCTAACGGCTTTGAAGATTAACCTGCTTCAAGAGTTGCAGAACTGTTTTCAGCAGTGGCAAAAGCGTTTGGAGAAGTGCATTAACGCACATGGACAATACGTTGAAGGGGACTAGAGTACTGTGAGTCTAGAGTCCAATACAAATGCAAAATAACAAGAATTATGTTTAATTTTGGTCTCAGTATTATCTTTTCACATAGAACATTTTTTTCGTTCGATGCGTCGTTTTCGAGATATTTAGTTGTCTCAAGCTAAAATAGAAAACCTCTACATACACAGAGTGCGCCACAAATGACTTTTCACTAACAATTCTTAGACTGTTTTGCCCACTTAGTGATAGTCTGTTCCGAACTTGACTACTGCTTCGCGTTGATAAGTCAGTTGACACTAGCAGCCTGAGATTTGTTCCCTGTTGCTGTCTGAAAAATAATTAAGTTAACAACAGAACTGCATTTATTTACTTTTTATTTCCAATTATGGTGGGAACAATGCCATAATTACAGCGGTGTTTATGAATTGTTTGTCGAACGTTTTCCAAATAGCCAACCTGCATCTCGACAAGGTACACCCAAATTAAATTTAGGATTTGAAGAGACTGCGTCGGGAGCGGAACTTCTACGGTCAGGTAGGTTACTACTAAGAGAATTTTTTTTTTTTTTAATTTGTGGTAAGGTCTTATGGGAACAAACTGCTGAGGTCATCGGTCCCTAAACTTACGCACTACTTAATCTAACTTAAACTAACTTACGCTAAGGACAACTCACACTCTCTCTCTCTCTCACGCAGACGCACACGCACACGCACACGCACAACGCATACGCACCTATGCCCGCGGGAGGACTCGAACCTCCGACCGGGGAAGCAGCGCAGACCGTGACAAGACGCATAAGAGCGCGCGGTTAGCCCGCTTGTAAGAGTATCTTAAAGCCGTCGCTCAATGTTTTATCACCAATCAAATCAAGAAAAGCTTTCAGTGTGTATGAAACAGCAGGAACAAACCTACGAAGGACCCAGAAAACGCTGAAATCGACACCGTATATGCATACTTTTACTTCAAGGCCTATATGAAGATGACCCACACAGGCGTATGGAAGTTCGTAGTCCGATGAGGAGTCGATCCAAAGTTTTACAAAACATTCTTAGCAGCGACGAAGTGACTATTAAGGGGAATGGCAGAGTGAAACTACACAACTGGGTCTACTGCGATTCCACGACCCACCATGTGGTAATGGAAAGAGAACTTCGCCTGGGGTGAGTGTACGGGCAGGGAGATTCAGCAGCGGGCTAACAGTACTGTCAGTTCTGTAACAAACTTATATATTCTTCAGCAAGTGTTGCTAGAGCTGGAAATTAGTCGACTTCTTGAAAGTCTAGAGCCGGTTAAGCAAAAGCTGATATGACAACAAGATCGAGTAAGCCCACATTTTCGAGTTACTGTGAGAGACTATCCAAATGAAAAACTTTCATGAAGAGAGTGGCAGATGGGGTACTAATGAGCGATGATGATGATGATGTTTGGTTTGTGGGGCGCTCAACTGCGCTGTTATTAGCGCCCGTACAAATTCTGACGTTACGGCTAATAATGGAAGCAAGGCTAAAAAATAATCAAGACACTTGTAAGTAGGCTGTTTATGTTTTCTCTATGTAAGTAGGCTGTTTAGGTTTTTTTATTGGTAACGCCACCTCTGTATGAAAATCACTGGCTGTGCTGTGTGCAGTCTGTGGCTGCTTTGCATTGTTGTAATACTCGCCATTGTAGTGTTACGCAGCTGGATGTGAACAGCGCGTAGCGTTGCGCAGTTGGAGGTGAGCCGCCAGCAGTGGTGGATGTGGGGAGAGAGATGGCGGAGGTTTGTAATTTGTCATGAACTGCTATATTTATATATGATGATATCAAGGTAAATACATTGTTCGTTCTCTATTAATATCTTTCATTTGCTAACTATCCCTATCAGTAGTTAGTGCCTTCCATAGTTTGAATCTTTTATTTAGCTGGCAGTAGTGGCGCTCGCTGTATTGCAGTAGCTTGAGCAGCGAAGATTTTTGTGAGGTAAGTGATTTGTGAAAGGTATAGTTTAATGTTAGTCAGGGCCATTCTTTTGTAGGGAATTTTAAAAGTCAGATTGCGTTGCGCTAACAAAATATTGTGTGTCAGTTTAAGGACAGTCGTGTATAATTGTTCAAAAGGGGACGTTTCACACTTTCATAGGATTTGTCGACCTGGAAAAAGCGTACGACAATATAAAATGGTGCAAGCTGTTCGAGATTCTGAAAAAAGTAGGGATAGGCTATAGGGAGAGACGGGTCATATACAATATGTACAACAACCAAGAGGGAATAATAAGAGTGGACGATCAAGAACGAAGTGCCCGTATTAAGAAGGGTGTAAGATAACGCTGTAGCCTTTCGCCCCTACTCTTCAATCTGTACATCGAGGAAGCAATGATGGAAATAAAAGAAAGGTTCAGGAGTTGAATTAAAATACAATGTGAAAGGATATCAATGATACGATTCGCTGATGACATTGCTATCCTGAGTGAAAGTGAAGAAGAATTAAATGATCTGCTGAACGGAATGAACAGTCTAATGAGCTCACAGTATGGTTTGAGAGTAAATCGGAGAAAGACGAAGGTAATGAGAAGTAGTAGAAATGAGAACCGCGAGAAACTTAACATCAGGATTGATGGTCACGAAGTCAATGAAGTTAAGGAATTCTGCTACCTAGGCAGTAAAATAACCAATGACGGATGGAGCAAATAAGACATCAAAAGCAGACTCGCTATGGCAAAAAAGGCATTTCTGGCCAAGAGACGTCTACTAATATCAAATACCGGCCTTAATTTGAGGAAGAAATTTCTGAGGATGTACGTCTGGAGTACAGCATTGTATGGTAGTGAAACATGGACTGTGGGAAAACCGGAACAGAAGAGAATCGAAGCATTTATCTACGATAAAGACTGGCTAATTTTAACGTTTTTTAAACTACTACAACTCATGAAAGGTCTCAGTTACAGCAATAAAATTACTCTTATTGAAAAACCTAGACTTTCTTGTTTAAAACCATATATACTACCTTTCTCTTGAATTAATACATACTTTTGACAAGCGTTATTATTATAACATTGTTTTTGAAAAAAGGAAAAATTGGTCAAAGGTATATTCACTGTATTTTCTAGAAGGAAATTTTTTTATTTTACACAAAAATTGTGATTATGATGGATACAGTATGTCTTATCTACAGTAACCTGCTGTAACTATTTTAGGACCCAATTTTGCTCTTTGTGTGGTAAATTTTGAAGTGCGGCAATTTGCACAAGGCTACTTTACATTCAGTACACTGGTTGCTTGTGTCTTTTCGCCACACTTTGCCAGAAACTTCCTTATTTCCATATGTGTAACTCCTTTCCACTTTGATAATGAGCAGATGGGTGAAAGGGAATTTGTGCTACATAATTTCCTGATCCATTGTTGCGCATACACATTAGTTTGTTCCTTTATACACTCCTGGAAATTGAAATAAGAACACCGTGAATTCATTGTCCCAGGAAGGGGAAACTTTATTGACACATTCCTGGGGTCAGATACATCACATGATCACACTGACAGGATCACAGGCACATAGACACAGGCAACAGAGCATGCACAATGTCGGCACTAGTACAGTGTATATCCACCTTTCGCAGCAATGCAGGCTGCTATTCTCCCATGGAGACGATCGTAGAGATGCTGGATGTAGTCCTGTGGAACGGCTTGCCATGCCATTTCCACCTGGCGCCTCAGTTGGACCAGCGTTCGTGCTGGACGTGCAGACCGCGTGAGACGACGCTTCATCCAGTCCCAAACATGCTCAATGGGGGACAGATCCGGAGATCTTGCTGGCCAGGGTAGTTGACTTACACCTTCTAGAGCACGTTGGGTGGCACGGGATACATGCAGACGTGCATTGTCCTGTTGGAACAGCAAGTTCCCTTGCCGGTCTAGGAATGGTAGAACGTTGGGTTCGATGACGGTTTGGATGTACCGTGCACTATTCAGTGTCCCCTCGACGATCAGCAGTGGTGTACGGCCAGTGTAGGAGATCGCTCCCCACACCATGATGCCGGGTGTTGGCCCTGTGTGCCTCGGTCGTATGCAGTCCTGATTGTGGCGCTCACCTGCACGGCGCCAAACACGCATACGACACTTTGGCACCAAGGCAGAAGCGACTCTCATCGCTGAAGACGACACGTCTCCATTCGTCCCTCCATTCACGCCTGTCGCGACACCACTGGAGGCGGGCTGCACGATGTTGGGGCGTGAGCGGAAGACGGCCTAACGGTGTGCGGGACCGTAGCCCAGCTTCATGGAGACGGTTGCGAATGGTCCTCGCCGATACCCCAGGAGCAACAGTGTCCCTAATTTGCTGGGAAGTGGCGGTGCGGTCCCCTACGGCACTGCGTAGGATCCTACGGTCTTGGCGTGCATCCGTGCGTCGCTGCGGTCCGGTCCCAGGTCGACGGGCACGTGCACCTTCCGCCGACCACTGGCGACAACATCGATGTACTGTGGAGACCTCACGCCCCACGTGTTGAGCAATTCGGCGGTACGTCCACCCGGCCTCCCGCATGCCCATGCCCTCTATACGCCCTCGCTCAAAGTCCGTCAACTGCACATACGGTTCACGTCCACGCTGTCGCGGCATGCTACCAGTGTTAAAGACTGCGATGGAGCTCCGTATGCCACGGCAAACTGGCTGACACTGACGGCGGCGGTGCACAAATGCTGCGCAGCTAGCGCCATTCGACGGCCAACACCGCGGTTCCTGGTGTGTCCGCTGTGCCGTGCGTGTGATCATTGCTTGTACAGCCCTCTCGCAGTGTCCGGAGCAAGTATGGTGGGTCTGACACACCGGTGTCAATGTGTTCTTTTTTCCATTTCCAGGAGTGTATGTTTCATGTAACGTGTATCCACAGGACACGTGGCCTGTAATTGAAGAAGTGTCATGATGATCTCTCCATTGGCAAAAGATTCCGGAATAATCCCCCATTCGGATCTCCGGGAGGGGACTGCCAAGGAGGAGGTTACCATGAGAAAAAGATTGAATAATCAACGAAAGGATAACGTTCTACGAGTCGGGGCGTGGAATGCCAGAAGCTTGAACGTGGTAGGGAAACTAGAAAATCTGAAAAGGGAAATGCTAAGGCTCAATCTAGATACAGTAGAGGTCAGTGAAGTGAAGTGGAAGGAAGACAAGGATTTCTGGTCAGATGTGTATCGGGTAATATCAACAGCAGCAGAAAATGGTATAACAGGTGTAGGATTCCTTATGAATAGGTAGGTAGGGCAGAGGGTGTGTTACTGTGAACAGTTCAGTGACCGAGTTGTTCTAATCAGAATCGACAGCAGATAAACACCGACAACGATAGTTCAGGTATACATGCCGACGTCGCAAGCTGAAGATGAACAGATAGAGAAAGTGTATGAGGATATTGAAAGGGTAATGCAGTATGTAAAGGGGGTCGAAAATCTAATAGTCATGGGCGACTGGAATGCAGTTGTAGGGGAAGGAGTAGAAGAAAAGGTTACAGGAGAATATGGGCTTGGGACAAGGAATGAAAGAGGAGAAAGACTAATTGAGTTCTGTAACAAGTGTCAGCTAGTTATAGCGAATACGCTGTTCAAGAATCACAAGAGCAGGAGGTATATTTGGAAAAGGCCGGGAGATACGGGAAGATTTCAATTAGATTACATCATGGTCAGACAGAGATTCCGATATCAGATACTGGATTGTAAGGCGTACCCAGGAGCAGATATACATTCAGATCACAATATAGTAGTGATGAAGAGTAGGCTGAAGTTCAAGACATTAGTCAGGAAGAATCAATACGCAAAGAAGTGGGATACGGAAGTACTAAGGAATGACGAGATACGTTTGAAGTTCTCTAACGCTATAGATACAGCAATAAGGAATAGCGCGGTAGGCAGTACAGTTGAAGAGGAATGGACATCTCTAAAAAGGGCCATCACAGAAGTTGGGAAGGAAAACATAGGTACAAAGAAGGTAGCTGCGAAGAAACCATGGGTAACAGAAGAAATACTTCAGTTGATTGATGAAAGGAGGAAGTACAAACATGTTCCGGAAAAATCAGGAATACAGAAATACAAGTCGCTGAGGAATGAAATAAACAGGAAGTGCAGGGAAGCTAAGACGAAATGGCTGCAGGAAAAATGTGAAGACATCGAAAAAGATATGATTGTCGTAAGGACAGACACAGCATACAGGAAAGTCAAAACAACCTTTGGTCACATTAAAAGCAACGGTGGTACCATTAAGAGTGCAACGGGAATTCCACTGTTAAATGCAGAGGAGAGAGCAGATAGGTGGAAAGAATACACTAAAAGCCCCTATGAGGGTGAAGATTTGTCTGGTGTGATAGAAGAAGAAACAGGAGTCGATTTAGAAGAGATAGGGGACCCAGTATTAGAATCGAAATTTAAAAGCGCTTTAGAGGACTTACGGTCAAATAAGGCAGAAGGGATAGATAACATTCCATCAGAATTTCCAAAATCAGAAGATTGGAAAAGAAAATTGAGAATGCGCTGGGTGACGCTCAGTTTGGGTTTAGGAAAAGTAAAGGGACGAGAGAGGCAATTCTGACGTTACGGCTAGTAATGGAAGCAAGGCTAAAGAAAAATCAAGACACGTTCATAGGATTTGTCGACCTGGAAAAAGCGTACGACAATATAAAATGGTGCAAGCTGTTCGAGATTCTGAAAAAAGTAGGGGTAAGCTATAGGGAGAGACGGGTCATATACAATATGTACAACAACCAAGAGGGAATAAGAGTGGACGATCAAGAACGAAGTGCTCGTATTAAGAAGGGTGTAAGACAAGGCTGTAGCCTTTCGCCCCTACTTTTCAATGTGTACATCGAGGAAGCAATGATGGAAATAAAAGAAAGGTTCAGGAGTGGAAATAAAAATACAAGGTGAAAGGATATCAATGATACGATTCGCTGATGACATTGCTATCCTGAGTGAAAGTGAAGAAGAATTAAATGATCTGCTGAACGGAATGAACAGTCTAATGAGTACACAGTATGGTTTGAGAGTAAATCGGAGGAAGACGAAGGTAATGAGAAGTAGTAGAAATGAGAACAGCGAGAAACTTAACATCAGGATTGATGGTCACGAAGTCAATGAAGTTAAGGAATTCTGCTACCTAGGCAGTAAAATAACCAATGGCGGACAGAGCAAGGACGCCATCAAAAGCAGACTCGCAATGGCAAAAAAGGCATTTCTGGCCAAGAGAAGTCTACTAATATCAAATACCGACCTTAATTTGAGGAAGAAATTTCTGAGGATGTACGTCTGGAGTACAGCATTGTATGGTAGCGAAACATGGACTGTGGGAAAACCGGAACAAAAGAGAATCGAAGCATTTGAGATGTGGTGCTATAGACGAATGTTGAAAATTAGGTGGACTGATAAGGTAAGGAATGAGGAGGTTCTACGCAGAATCGGAGAGGAAAGGAATATGTGGAAACCACTTATAAGGAGAAGGGACAGGATGATAGGACATCTGCTAAGACATGAGGGAATTCTTTCATGGTACTAGAGGGAGCTGTAGAGGGCAAAAACTGTAGAGGAAGACAGAGATTGGAATACGTCAAGCAAACAATTGAGGATGTCGGTTGCAAGTGCTACTCTGAGATGAAGAGGTTACCACAGGAAAGGAATTCGTGGCGGGCCGCATCAAACCAGTCAGTAGACTGTTGACCAAAAAAAAAAAAAAAAGTCCAATCTCACCACTTTTATGAATGATGATGAAATGATGAGGACAACACAAACACCTAATCATCTCGAGGCAGGTGAAAATCCCTGACCCCTCCGGGAATCGGACCCGTACTATTGAACGGCCTTCACGATCATCATATATCATAGCCATGGATTGTTGTAGCCGGCGTATGCCAAAAACTGAATAGTATTACGTCAAGATCCATAATGTTCAGCACTTGCAGGAATGAACTTAATCAGATTCAGGAAACGCACAGAGCCGGCAGATTTGCGACACTATTTGCAAATCAATGTTAAAAAGATGTACGGCACCATAGTAACCGCTTTGATCATCTTTTGAATGCTCATTGAACTTCAGACTTACTTCTGTGTTGATAATAAATTTATATTTCTTTTTTGCCCGGCAGGAGTGGCCGAGCGGTTCTAGGCGCTACAGTCTGGAACCGCACGACCGCTACGGTCGCAGGTTCGAATCCTGCCTCGGGCATGGATGTGTGTGATGTCCTCAGGTTAGTTACGTTTAAGTAGTTCTAGGGGACTGATGACCTCAGCAGTTAAGTCCCATAGTGCTCAGAGCCATTTGAACCGTATATTTCTATTTGTTTAATATTATTGCTCCAAACGTATTTTTGACAACGGACTTATGGCTCGTTACGTACAAATGGCTCTGAGCACTATGGGACTTAACTGCAGGGGGTCATCAGTCCCCTAGAACTTAGAACTACTTAAACCTAATTAACCTAAGGACATCACACACATCCATGCCCGAGTCGGGATTCGAACCTGCGACCGTAGCGGTCGCGCATTTCCAGACTGTAGC
Organism: Schistocerca americana; assembly: GCF_021461395.2. Lineage (NCBI taxonomy): Eukaryota > Metazoa > Arthropoda > Insecta > Orthoptera > Acrididae > Schistocerca > Schistocerca americana. Next base: position 177,432,842 of record NC_060127.1, on the reverse strand, counting down.
GCCTAGAACCGCTCGGCCACTCCGGCCGGCCGTTACGTACAGACACATATACACTCTTGCAGGAGATAGTATTGGTCACCACAAGACGAGGTGAAAGAAGAGGTTCATAACTTTCTGAACAGCATGGTGTCAAACTGGTATGACATGGGCATACAAAATTTGCCACAGCGTTTACAAAAATGCGTCGACAGAAATGGTGATTATGTCGAAAAATAGCTAAATGTTCAAACTGTAACTGACGTAAACCGTTCTAGAAATAAACAGATGTACTAATAAAAAAATAGACCTTACTTTTAGGGTTACCCTCATATTTTCACCCTGAATTATAATTCAACCTTTCTTTTATTTCCTTATTGCTTCTTCGATGTATGCATTGAACAGTGGCGGCGAAAGACAACATCCCAGTCTTCCACCATTTTTAATCCGAGCACTTCGTTCTTGGTCGTCCACTCTTATTATTCCCTTTTGGCTCTTGTGCATATTGTATATTATCCGTCTTTCCCTATAGCTTACCACTAATTTTCTCAGAACTTCGAACATCTTGCACCATTTGGCATTGTCGAACGCTTTATCGAGTTCGACAAATCCTATAAACGTATCTTGACTTTCTTTGGTCTTGCTTCCATTGTCAACTGAAACGTAAGAACTGCGTCGGTGTCGCTTTTACCTGTCACAAATCCAAATTGATCGTCATCTTTTCTTTTCCATTCTCCTGTCTCTTATTTTTGTCAGTAACTACGATGCATGAGCTATTACGCTGATCGTGTCATAATTCTCACACTTGTCCGCTCATGCAATCTTCAGAATTGAGTGGATGTGTAACACCCCACCCGTTGCCTGTCCGATTTTTGCATGTGTTCGCCCTTGCCAGACAACTTACAGAGAAATTGGGAGTGGAACCGTACACAAAAATGGATAACTCTAGATTTAAATGTGGCCCTGTCACCCCTAATTAATCTGCGGTGGTAGCGTTGACGATAAATCACACGTGTTTTTACTTCCAAACAATGACGATGGCGAACACTTAGGGTGTTCAATGACATCAAACACATACACAAAAATAAAATAAAGCAGGAGGGTGAATTTAGGATCAACTACTGAAAGTAAAGGCTCTACTGGATCACAATAATTTTATTATAACCTTCACATCAATGCTGAATAAAACGCAATGAACAATTTACAAATTATCCTCCTAACTGGCATTGACAGAAACTGTGTTAAAATCGGTCCAAAACGCGATCTCTTATAAGAATTACTACACTCCAAACTACCGTGAAACCTCTGTGGAAACAGCATTTGCAACTGATCCAACTATTTAACGTCACTCCTAACACAAGCCGAAGCGGGAGCGATCTCACAGTAATGTTCCTGTTGCAGCGGCGGTCTCCGACGGCGACGGCGCGGCTGTGCTGTCGGCGCGTGGCGTCTCGGAAAGTACACTCCTACAGTATTCCAACACCATACTACTGTCCGTAAACTTCTCTATTTGCGACAATGTTTCCGTCAGCAATGAGCTGGTGCGGCTAACGTCCTCTCAGAAAGAAAGACCACGAGGGGAGACGACTTGGCTAACGTCCTCACAGTGAAACGTCCCCTTAGAAAAATTATACAAGACTGTGCTTAAACTGATACACAATGTTTTTAGCGCAACGCAATCTGACTTTCAAAAATCCCTACAAAAGAATGGCCCTGACTAATATTAACCTATACCTTTCACAAATCACTTACCTCACAAAGATCTTCGTTACTCAAGCTACTGCAATACAGCGAGCGCCACTACTGTCAGCTAAATAAAAGATTCAAACTACTGAAGGCACTAACTACTGATAGGCATACTTAGCAAATGAAAGATTTTGATAGAGAACAAACAATGTATTTACCTCAATAGTGTTCAAAAGTAATAATGTATATAGCAGTTCATGACATCCAGTCTTACAAATTTCAGAACTCCGCCATTTCTCTCCCCACGTCCACCAGTGCTGGCGGCTCACCTCCAACTGCGCAACGCTACGCGCTGTTCACATCCAGCTGCCGCTGCCCAACACTACAATGGCAGACAACAATGCAAACAAGCCACAGACTACACACAGCACAGTCAGTGATTTTCATACAGAGCGCTACGTAACGTTGCCAATAAGAAAACAAACAGCCTACTTACATAGCCCCCATGCTCCCCACAAAAAATTTTACAAATTGTTTTGGGCACTGGCCAATACAGATTTGAAAAATTTTTTCATAATTATAGTAAGAAAGATACCAAATGCACACACTTACTAATACAATGTTGGTCTAAAGCTAAAATTTTCTCACAGTCCATAAAGACAGTCCTGATCATTCATCACAGTAAAACTGCCGTTTCTTTTCTCAAAGTCTGAGCAGTAAAAGACAATGCACACGGAAGCAGTGGATTTCCATGCAGTCTTGAAGAAGTAGTGTTGTCCTTCCAACGGAAAGACAGTGCTGACTCTTGACATGCTGACAGGTAATGGGCCACAACAGAGCAAACCCACAGCAGAGTCATTCGACGTTTTGAAGAATATTGGTGGGTAGGTCATCACAGAGTAGACCCACTGTAGTCCTGGTAGAGACTACGGTATTGGTGGGCCACCAGAGGTGCAGACCCACTGCAGTCCTTGTAGAAATAATGGTATTGGTGGGTCATCAAAGATGCAGACTCACTGTAGTCCTTGTAGAGATGGCCAGCAGTCATCTGTTGTGACTGTGCAGGTGCACAATCACCATTGAAGAGTCTTGTGGAAAATGTAGCAAGTCCATAACCACCACTTGTGCACTCACAAAGTTTTTGGAATTGTCCTCAGAACCAGCAATGCTGTTATCCAGTCCCTTGCTGAATGATTAACACATGTGCAAACACTAACAGTCCCTACTTCTCACATATTGTCCAAATACTATGACCAACAGAAACGTGTGCAGTGAAATGGAACTTACAAGTTACTTAATTTGATGAACTGGTGTCAATTACAATATTATAACATGAGAATACAATAACAAAGGTACAAAATACATCATTAAAGAACATAACAATACAGATAACATTTGTAGTACAGGCTTTACAAAAGAATCGAAATAACATATACATCAGTGTTACAGGAATTATAAGTTCATACATAAAAGATCAGAATAACTTTTGAAACCTCAACTTCTCACATGAGCATTAAAACAGAACAGAATAAATAATGTCTAAACATCATTACAAAGTAAATAACATGGTATTAGAAAAATTATACAACATAAATCTTATTAGCTAAACACATAAAGACAGGAAATACTTGAGTACACAAACACATAGCAGAGTAACACAGGGGGAAAGGACAGGGTTTGTTTTCAGTGTAACATTTGGTACTGCAGTATTTTGCAAACAAAACCTTTTTTTTTTTTCTTGGAGATCTCCCTTCGTTCATCATTATTCCCAGAAACAATGCCCAACGTTTTAACCTGTCATGATTTAATTTTGAAGACATAAGAAATTGTAATGCACGATGATCACTGTATACTTTTACGTGCTTACCAGAAAGAAAGAAACGGAATTTGTTAAATGCCCAAACGATAGCTAAAGCTTCTAATTCAGTAACGGAATAATTTTTTTCAGATTTTGTTAGCACTCGGCTAGCAAAAGCAATGGTTTTCTGAACAGTAGTGTCATTTTCTGTGGCTTCTTCAGATAAATGGGCACCAAGACCGGCTTTAGAAGAATTCGAGCTAAGGCAGAAATCTTGTGACAGATGAGGATGAGCTAGTATTGGCGCGTTAAGTAGCGATTCTTTCAAAGAATTGAATTCCAATTGTGCTTGTTCGTCCCAGTTCCAAATAGTATTTTTTCCAGTGAGAGAACAAAGTTTTGGTGTAACTAGAATTTGCATATTCAGAAAACGCCGGTAAAAGTTTACAAGACCTAGAAAACTGCGGACTTGTTTTTTTGTGGATGGAACTGGAATGGCTCTTATTGCTTCTAACTTTTCAGGATCCGGCTAATGCCTTCAGAAGAAATAATATGTCCCAAAAACTTCACCTTTGTGCTACCGAATTCAGGCTTTTCCAAGTTAACTGTAATGCCAGATTCTGCAAAAATATGTAACACGCTGTTGAGGATGCGATTGTGTTGTTCCCATGAGGCTTCTGCTATCAGAATATCGTCCACATATAAGGTGATGTGACATTTTAAGAACTCAGGTAATATGGAATTTAGCCCGCGAATGAATGCTGCCGAAGAAATGTTCAAACCAAAGGGAAGTTTCCGAAACTGATAACAAACGCCGAAACAAAGGAAAGCTGTGTATTTTCTACATTCTGGATTAAGTTCGATCTGATAAAAGCTGGATCTGAGATCAATAGACAACACTTTTACGCCATTAAAATTTTGAAGAAGTTCTTCCATCGTTTGCGGCCTGTCTGTTTCAGGAATGATGATAGTATTGATTTGTCTCGAATCTAAGACAAGTCTGATCGATCCATTTTTCTTCTCAGCAACATGTAATGGATTGTTGTATGAGCTTACTGCAGGCTCAATAATGCCTTCGTCAAGCATAGATTGTATTTCTGTTCTAACACGGTCCCTATAATGTGCTGGAATTACGTATGGTCTAACACAAAATTTAGTATGCTCACGAACACGAAATTGGTATTGAAATTCCTTGATTGTTTCTGTTTTGTGAGTAAAAACTGTGGAAAGTGCTTGTCAAATCTCAAAAAGGTCCTGCCTATCAATGTCATTACAGTTTTCAATTGTTTCGTATCAAATACGCCGTCGATATCATCCCTGTCAGTACTTGCAGAGTGATCGTTAGTGTCAAGTTTCGTAGAAAATTCCGAACTGTTGTCTAGCAGAAGGTAAAGCCGATTAATTTCCTCGTCATGGTTTGAGAGCCAATCTTCAAATTTCAAAGCTATTGACTTACCTTCTTTCTCTAAACTTATTTCAGCATCGTGAAAGTTTAAGATTGCTTTGTATTCATTCAAAAAGTCTACTCCCAATATAATTTCCGTCGACAATAATGGAACAATAAGAAAGTTCATAGAGAAGCTGTGGCTTTGACAAAAGAATTCTAAGTTGGTTTGTTGGCGTACATCTACACTTTTTCCAAAGATTGCACCTTGTAATTTAATCTTACGTAACGGAAGTGTGGGACAATCGTTCGATTTATTGCATTTGCTAAAGGCTGTTTCGCTAATTACTGAAATGGGACTGCCAGAGTCAAGTACTGCCGTAAATTTTACGTCATTTACTGTAATGTGAATCACAGGATATGCAATGTTGTTATGTTTTACATCGTGCTCCTGGAGTAAGATGTCCCTAATGTCTTCCATTTTTACGTAATTACTAGCTACGGCAGCTGCGTCGTCAGTTTCATAAGTACGTTTTTTGGCTGCCAGCGGTATGAGTCATTGCCTATTGTGTCTTTGTTGGCGCGCGTCGTTATTGGGATTTGGAGACCTAACTTCTACAAATTCACCTTGTCGAGTGGGCCCTGCTCTGTTTGAATCCCGCCAGTTCTGATGCAATTCAGCTCTGTCGTTACGATCATATCGTCTGTCGTCATGTCGGTAGATTCCATCGTTTCTTTCTTGTCGGTCACGTGGTGGAGAATTTCTCCCTGAATCGTAACTGCGCGCTGGACCGTTGCGTCTAAAGTTATTCTGTCTCCCTTGATAATAATTATTTTGGTTCCCATACTGTCTGTTTCTCTGATTGTCTCTGTGATAGTCATTACTATGGAAATGCGATCTTTCTCTGTAATTATTTTTACTCTGCCAACGGTTGTCATACGGGTGGTGTGTGTTTTGGTCACAATTTGTGTTGTGAGAATAGCCTTGTCGCGTCCACAGTTATTATTTCTTTCATCGCGGAATTGCGACGGATGTGACCTGTAATTGTTGTGTTCCTGTTTTGGCGTTCTGCGATTGTCAGTGTCAATTTCTAATTCTTGTAAGAGTCCCTGAAAAACTTCAGTGTCGTCTTTGCAACGTCCTGCCAAAATAATATGTCGTAAATGTCCAGGAAATTTGATTTAGCAAATGCGGATGAGTTCTGAGGGGCTGTATGGGTTTGACAGGTACTGATTCTTGTGCAACATGTCTTCAAAATATTTCACAAGACTGGAAAATTCAGATTGTTCGAAATGTTTCATCATTATGATGCTATGTTTTACTCGGTCTTGTGCAGCTTGAGACCAATAAGCTGAGAGGAAGGCATGGTAAAATTCTCCTTCACTGTGGTAATTGCGAATGACCGATCACATTCTTACAGCTGGTTCATTCTCCAAGTAGCCACACATAAATTCTAATCTGTGTTCTAATGACCAGTTGGGAGGAAAACAATGAGAGAATTGATGGAGCCCAGCTTGTGGATGAATGTCGTTGCCAGAATTCTTAAATGTTTTGAATTTACGTGTAGTAATGAACAGCTTATAGTCAAAATCATCATGTCGGCGAGTCGCATGTCGGTCATTGTTACGTCGTTTCGGCGGTTCCATCTCAAAATTCGGTGTATCTTGCCAATTTCTTTCATAATTTCCGAAGTGCCCTGTGTTATTATTTTGTGGCTGTTCCGTATTTCTGTGTCCCTCTTCCCGTATTGGAGTGCGAGTGTCCTCTGAAATACGTAATTCTTGTATTACCTGTGTCAGCTGATCTTGTACTTCCCGGATTTCTCTTTGGTGTTGCGTATTAATTTGATTCTGATTTTGTTTGAATTTTCTAATTTGTTCGCACTCTTCTGTGTCATTAAAGACTACCGGTTTTGTGTCATTCAGATTATCATCTACCTTTGTAGATAAATTATTTAGCTGATCCGAAAGTTCAATTACTTTCTCTGATAATGAACTAATTTCCTCCATATGTCTTTATGAACCAATTTTCAGAGTATCTACTGTGTCCTTTAAGTTTTCCTGAGTTTTTGCAAGTTGCGTAACCGAATCGGTAGATGCAACTGAGTCAATTTTGGCTTGCAAGGTCTCATGAGTTTCATGAACAATAGTTTGCAGTTCTATTATGGCTGCTTCGTGATTCTGTAATGCATTTTCATGACGCGAAAAAATAGGTTGAAAATGCTCACAAATCCGTGTTTTTACGTCGTTACAGACTTTCTGACATTTCGATTCAATGTTATGTAACTCAGTAGTTAAATCTTCACGTGTTTGTTCAAGTGTGGTGTCTAACTTTTGAAGCTGTCGCTGTGTTTGTCTCTGATTTTGTTCCATTATGTCTAACTTTTGATGCTTTTGTCCCATTTGCTGCATTAATTGTAATAACAATGGACTGGTGTCTGAAACATGTTCCTCAGTGCTATGCGGCAATGTATTTGAACCATCAATATTCGCAGTTTGAAAAGCAGAAAATGTGTCTTGACTTATTTGAGAAAACGGTGGGGACGCAAAACCTGAATCTACAGTATTTGCCAGATTCTGTCCTGTCCTTTCGGATTCCTGAGGCAATCTGTTGCCGACCGATCGATCGACAATGCTTCCCTGTTCACTAATTGTTTCGCTGTCTACACCATTGTTTGCAGCCCGCTCCATTTCCCTATGCACAGTTACCAAATTACTACTTTGAACATTAGTTAATTCATCACTCGGTGGCGCTAACATACTGCTTTCGTCTTCACTGTCATTTCTCAGTTTACTTTGGAGCCTAGTATTACGTTTTTCACACGCCATTATTGTTACAATATTTCACACGGTAACACAGAAAAGCACAATTTGAAGAGCAAAAATAAGAGAACACATTAACGTAACACTGAAAATAATATCTCGTTAATTGCAAGCGCAGCTGCGAAATACTTGCTGCAAATCTACATGCATGCCACAACTGTTTTACATCTACATCTACATCTACATCTACATCTATACTCCGCGAGCCACCTTACGGTGTGTGGCGGAGGGTACTTATTGTACCACTATCTGATCCCCCCTTCCCTGTTCCATTCACGAATTGTGCGTGGGAAGAACGACTGCTTGTAAGTCTCCGTATTTGCTCTAATTTCTCGGATCTTTTCGTTGTGATCATTACGCGAGATATATGTGGGCGGTAGTAATATGTTGCCCATCTCTTCCCGGAATGTGCTCTCTCGTAATTTCGATAATAAACCTCTCCGTATTGCGTAACGCCTTTCTTGAAGTGTCCGCCACTGGAGCTTGTTCAGCATCTCCGTAACGCTCTCGCGCTGACTAAATGCCCCCATGACGAATCGCGCTGCTTTTCGCTGGATCATGTCTATCTCTTCTATTAATCCAACCTGGTAAGGGTCCCATACTGATGAGCAATACTCAAGAATCGGACGAACAAGCGTTTTGTAAGCTACTTCTTTCGTCGATGAGTCACATTTTCTTAGAATTCTTCCTATGAATCTCAACCTGGCGCCTGCTTTTCCCACTATTTGTTTTATGTGATCATTCCACTTCAGATCGCTCCGGATAGTAACTCCTAAGTATTTTACGGTCGTTACCGCTTCCAATGATTTACCACCTATGGCATAATCGTACTGGAATGGATTTCTGCCCCTATGTATGCGCATTATATTACATTTATCTACGTTTAGGGAAAGCTGCCAGCTGTCGCACCATGCATTAATCCTCTGCAGGTCCTCCTGGAGTACGTACGAGTCTTCTGATGTTGCTACTTTCTTGTAGACAACCGTGTCATCTGCAAATAACCTCACGGAGCTACCGATGTTGTCAACTAAGTCATTTATGTATATTGTAAACAATAAAGGTCCTATCACGCTTCCCTGCGGTACTCCCGAAATTACCTCTACATCTGCAGATTTTGAACCGTTAAGAATGACATGTTGTGTTCTTTCTTCTAGGAAATCCTGAATCCAATCACAAACCTGGTCCGATATTCCGTAAGCTCGTATTTTTTTTCACTAAACGTAAGTGCGGAACCGTATCAAATGCCTTCCTGAAGTCCAGGAATACGGCATCAATCTGCTCGCCAGTGTCTACGGCACTGTGAATTTCTTGGGCAAATAGGGCGAGCTGAGTTTCACATGATCTCTGTTTGCGGAATCCATGTTGGTTATGATGAAGGAGATTTGTATTATCTAAGAACGTCATAATACGAGAACACAAAACATGTTACATTATTCTACAACAGATTGACGTAAGCGAAATAGGCCTATAATTATTCGCATCTGATTTATGACCCTTCTTGAAAATGGGAACGACCTGCGCTTTCTTCCAGTCGCTAGGTACTTTACGTTCTTCCAGCGATCTACGATAAATTGCTGATAGAAAGGGGGCAAGTTCTTTAGCATAATCACTGTAGAATCTTAAGGGTATCTCGTCTGGTCCGGATGCTTTTCCGCTACAAAGTGATAGCAGTTGTTTTTCAATTCCGATATCGTTTATTTCAATATTTTCCATTTTGGCGTCCGTGCGACGGCTGAAGTCAGGGACCGTGTTACGATTTTCCGCAGTGAAACAGTTTCGGAACACTGAATTCAGTATTTCTGCCTTTCTTCGGTCGTCCTCTGTTTCGGTGCCATCGTGGTCAACGAGTGACCGAATAGGGGATTTAGATCCGCTTACCGATTTTACATATGACCAAAACTTTTTAGGGTTCTTGTTTAGATTGTTTGCCAATGTTTTATGTTCGAATTCGTTGAATGCTTCTCTCATTGCTCTCTTTACGCTCTTTTTCGCTTCGTTCAGCTTTTCCTTATCAGCTATGATTCGACTACTCTTAAACCTATGATGAAGCTTTCTTTGTTTCCGTAGTACCTTTCGTACATGATTGTTATACCACGGTGGATCTTTCCCCTCGCTTTGGACCTTAGTCGGTACGAACTTATCTAAGGCGTACTGGACGATGTTTCCGAATTTTTTCCATTTTTGTTCCACATCCTCTTCCTCAGAAATGAACGTTTGATGGTGGTCACTCAGATATTCTGCGATTTGTGCCCTATCACTCTTGTTAAGCAAATATATTTTCCTTCCTTTCTTGGCATTTCTTATTACACTTGTAGTCATTGATGCAACCACTGACTTATGATCACTGATACCCTCTTCTACATTCACGGAGTCGAAAAGTTCCGGTCTATTTGTTGCTATGAGGTCTAAAACGTTAGCTTCACGAGTTGGTTCTCTAACTATCTGCTCGAAGTAATTCTCGGACAAGACAGTCAGGATAATGTCACAAGAGTCTCTGTCCCTGGCTCCAGTTCTGATTGTGTGACTATCCCATTCTATACCTGGTTGATTGAAGTCTCCCCCTATTACAATAGTATGATCACGAAACTTCTTCACGACGTTCTGCAGGTTCTCTCTGAGGCGCTCAACTACTACGGTTGCTGATGCAGGTGGTCTATAGAAGCATCCGACTATCATATCTGACCCACCTTTGATACTTAACTTAACCCAGATTATTTCACATTCGCATTCGCTAATAACTTCACTGGATATTATTGAATTCTTTACTGCTATAAATACTCCTCCACCATTGGCGTTTATCCTATCCTTGCGGTATATATTCCATTCTGTGTCTAGGATTTCGTTACTGTTCACTTCCGGTTTTAACCAACTTTCCGTTCCTAATACTATATGCGCACTATTTCCTTCAATAAGAGATACTAATTCAGGAACCTTGCCCTGGATACTCCTGCAGTTTACCAATATTAGTTAACTTTTCCTGTTTTTGGTCTCTGAGGACGGACGTTCTTTATCAACGATGATAATGTCCTCTCTGGTAAGCCGTCAGGTATTTTATCGTTTCGCCCAAGGGGGGGTCCTTCTAACCTAAAAAACCCCCGTGTGCACGCCACACGTACTCTGCTACCCTAGTAGCTGCTTCCAGTGTGTAGTGCACGCCTGACCTGTCTGTACAACAATGAAAAACTACAACTAAAAAGGAAATTCTCTCTATAATTACGCGCTAGCAATAAACAAAAGCTTCACTAATTACACAAACTACGAGAAAAAAATCAGAAGATTCCAGTGAGGTATCCTCGGCTAAGGCTCGACATATGAAACGTCCCCTTAGAAAAATTATACAAGACTGTGCTTAAACTGACACACAATGTTTTTAGCGCAACGCAATCTGACTTTCAAAAATCCCTACAAAAGAATGGCCCTGACTAACATTAACCTATACCTTTCACAAATCACTTACCTCACAAAGATCTTCGTTACTCAAGCTGCTGCAATACAGCGAGCGCCACTACCGTCAGCTAAATAAAAGATTCAAACTACTGAAGGCACTAACTACTGATAGGCATAGTTAGTAAATGAAAGATTTTGATAGAGAACAAACAATGTATTTACCTCAATAGTGTTCAAAAGTCATAATGTATATAGCAGTTCATGACATCCAGTCTTACAAATTTCAAATCTCCGCCATTTCTCTCCCCACGTCCACCAGTGCTGGCGGCTCACCTCCAACTGCGCAACGCTACGCGCTGTTCACATCCAGCTGCCGCTGCCCAACACTACAATGGCAGACAACAATGCAAACTAGCCACAGACTACACACAGCACAGCCAGTGATTTTCATACAGAGCGCTACGTAACGTTGCCAATAAGAAAACAAACAGCCTACTTACAACAGTACGAGAGCCCAGAACGGAAGACCTCTACCGAGAGACCAGCAAGATCGCTCTTCACCTTTGTTTTCTCCCCTCAACTTTTACCGAGCGAACCACATCACTAGAAGCTCTCAAAATACCAAGTTTCCCAGTGCCGACCAATGTACGGCATGGGAATCTAACTCTTTTCCACAATTCTTTTATTTCTACAAACTTTCACAACTAAACTCCGCCCTCGCCGGCTGGGAAGAACCACAGCTGTGGGCAATGATTCGCGATAAATGCAAGCCAAGGGGCCAGTGCTGTAGAGTACTCTTTGTAAAGCCGAATTAGAATTCCATCCGTACCCGGCGACTTGCTTGTTTTCAACTCCTTCAGCTCTTTCTGTACTCCACGGACGCCTAACGACGATATGTTTGTAGACGTTTCTCCAGTGTGAACGATGTCTTAAATGCAGAATTTCGGCTTTCCTTTTGCTAAATTCTACTGCCACGTCAGACCGGTCAATGAGTGACTTCGTAGGAGCCTTACGCCCGCTTACCTAATTTACGTAGGACCAGAACTTTGTTCTCAGCCAGATACGAGGGCTGTCCAGAAAGTAAGTTACGATCGGTCGCGAAATGGAAACGACTATGAAAATCCGATAAAGCTTTGCAAAGATGTGTTGGGCAGTGTCTCTAGTATGACTCTATGTAGAATTACGTCACTCTTTTCATTCCTGAGCTCTTAGTGAGCGCGTAAAGGTGTTATAGAAAGTAGTCTATCCCGCCAAGTACGAGGGCCTTGTGAGAATTTTCCCCTGAAGCTATGCAACCAACATTACATAACTGTCGTGCGGTTTCCTCTTCAAGACAATTCTCAGCCTCATTCTGCAGGGGCAATGAAGATGTTCCTGCATCGTTTCAATTGGAAATGTTTGGTTACCCACAATACAGCCCGTAATTGTCTCCCACTGAGTTTCATCTCTGCTCAAACGAACCGCTGGCTATGAAGACAACATTTTGGCACAGACAACGAGCTTTAGGCCAGCGTAGAGAATTGGCGGAAAGCACTGGCGCCTGCCTTCTATGATGAGGGTATTGGAAAGTTGGTACAACGCTACGACGAGGGCCTTGTGAGAATTTTCCCCTGAAGCTATGCAACCAACATTACGGCGACTACGTAGAGAAGTAGCTGAAAGGTGTAGCTAACTGTTACAAATGAAACATTTCTGATTTTCACTGTGACTTTCATTTCGCGATCAATCGTAACTTACTTTCTGGACAGCCCTCGTATTTTGCAAAGATACGACACTGGTAGTCGTTGTATGCTTCCTCAATAGATCATTTTAAAAACGCACGAATGTATACTCACCTTCGCCTGTCATCATTTGCGCGTTCTCTTTTGAACCGAGAGTAGAACAGCCTTTGCTTCATGAGCACTTTCCAAATTTAGTTCATCCATCGTTCTCGAGAGTTTCACACGAACGACGCTTTCTAAATCAACGCTGATTTGTGGACAGAAGATTTTCTATCTCGGTGAAATTTATTGTATTTCAACTTAGATTATGTTCAAGAATTCTGCAGCATAGCTACTTTAAGGCTATGGGTCTGCTATTTTGCGGGTCCCGTTTTTTACCCCTCTTTTCTACAGCCTGCCGGCCGTTGTGGCCAAGCGGTTCTAGGCGCTCCAGTCTGGAACTGCGCGACCGCTACGGTCGCAGGTTCGAATCCTGCCTCGGGCATGGATGTGTGTGATGTCCTTAGGTTAGTTAGGTTTAAGTAGTTCTAACCTCTAGGGGACTGATGACCTCAGATGTTAAGTCCCATAGTGCTCAGAGCCATTTGAACCGTTTTTCTCCAGCCGCTTGGGATTTGTTGACGAATTTATCTATGTTACGGATCAGAGAGTTCTAAACTTTTCGTCTCATGGAACACTGAGAATCCTCGCACTTTGATTGAACAGCTTGTTTATTTTGAAGCTTAATAATATTTCAAAAAACTAATAAATCCTTTTTTACTCAGTGATTAATTCAATTGTAAATCGTACGTAATAAGAAAGAAATCATAATGACTTTTTTATATAGTGTACCGTCAAAGCATCGAAAAAACCATCGTGGCACAAATAGTTTTTCTCGGATGACTTATACACTTCCTGCGGAACACGAGTGTTCCTAAGAACAGTTTGGGAAACCTTGGTGTAGATGTTGTCCATGGTGCTACTGGTGGGCGCATAGTATTTGTGATAACGTAACTGAAATTTTAAATTTTATGAGTACCTTTCAATTTGTCTCTGGTTTCTAATATGTTACGACCAACATAAACGCACTGTATTATGAGAAAAGGACAGGAAATGTTAGGTTGTTTACTCATTTGTATAGGCAGTCATTTTCCATTCGCGTAATTTGCGTATAGACTAGGACGAGAAAGTGAGCAATACTAGTAGGAAATTCAGCTTTCCCTTCCCTGACATGCTGTACTGCGAACTATGTATGAAGGGCAACGGACAGATTCCATATTTCGAGATTTCCGGAAAGCATTTGATACGGAGCCCCATTTCAGGCTGATAATGAAGCTACTAGCGTATGGAATAGATTCACAGATATGTGAGTAGCTCGAAACTTTTTTAGAAACGAGTATCTTGAACTCGACAGCGAATGTTCATCAGACAAGGGTACCAGCAGGAGTGCCCAAGGGAAGTGTGACAGGACCACTGTTGTTCTCTGTATACGTAAATGATTTGGCTGATGGGGTGGGTAGCAATCTGCGGTTGTTTGCTGATGATGCCGTGGTGTACGGTAAGGTGTCGAAGTTGAGTGACTGTAGAAAGCTACAACACGACTTAGACAAAATTTCCAGTTGGTGTGACGAATGGCGGCTAGCTCTCTGTGTGGAGAAATGTAAGTTAATGCGGATGAGTGGCAACAACAAACCCATAATGTTCGGACACAGTATCAGTAGTGTCCAGCTTGATACACTCACACCGCTTGAATATCTGGACGTCACGCTGCAAAGTGATAAGAAACGTAACGAGCATGTTAGAAGTGTGGTTGGGAAGGCTAACGGTCGACTTCGGTTCATTGGGAGAATTTTAGGAAAGAGTGGTTCGCCTGTAAAGGAGACCCCATACAGGGCACTTCCGACCTGTTCTTGAGTATTGCTCGACTGTTTGGGATCCGTACTAGGGAGAACTGAAGGAAGACATCGAAAAGATTCAGAGGCTGGCTGCTAGATTTGTTACCAGTAGATTCGAACAAAATGTAAATGTTACAGTAATGCTACTGAAACTCAACTGGGAAACCCTGGAGTGAATGCGACGTCCCGTTGGAGGAAAACTATTGAGACAATGCAGAGAACCAGCATTTGAATCTGACTACAGATCGATTATATTGCCACCAACATACAATGCGCTTAAGGGGAGACGGAAGGCAATTTTTATCCCTATTCTGCCAATGCTGTTTTACCCTTTGAACAGGTACACTTTTCAAAAGAACTGTAAGCGATAAAACAATGAAACTTTTACTGCATATGTATAACATATATGCCTCAATTTACAATTAAAATGATCATAATACCTCTTACGCTTTATAAGAAAAAAGTTATTCTTTCACTAGTAAAATTTAACTTTTTCTGTACATTAATTACACTCCTGGAAATTGAAATAAGAACACCGTGAATTCATTGTCCCAGGAAGGAGAAACTTTATTGACACATTCCTGGCGTCAGATACATCACATGATCACACTGACAGAACCACAGGCACATAGACACAGGCAACAGAGCATGCACAATGTCGGCACTAGTACAGTGTATATCCACCTTTCGCAGCAATGCAGGCTGCTATTCTCCCATGGAGACGATCGTAGAGATGCTGGATGTAGTCCTGTGGAACGGCTTTCCATGCCATTTCCACCTGACGCCTCAGTTGGACCAGCGTTCCTGCTGGACGTGCAGACCGCGTGAGACGACGCTTCACCCAGTCCCAAACATGCTCAATGGGGGACAGATCCGGAGATCTTGCTGGCCAGGGTAGTTGACTTACACCTTCTAGAGCACGTTGGGTGGCACGGGATACATGCGGAAGTGCATTGTCCTGTTGGAACAGCAAGTTCCCTTGCCGATCTAGGAATGGTAGAACGATGGGTTCGATGACGGTTTGGATGTACCGTGCACTATTCAGTGTCCCCTCGACGATCACCAGTGGTGTACGGCCAGTGTAGGAGATCGCTCCCCACACCATGATGCCGGGTGTTGGCCCTGCGTGCCTCGGTCGTATGCAGTCCTGATTGTGGCGCTCACCTGCACGGCACCAAACACGCATACGACCATCATTGGCACCAAGGCAGAAGCGACTCTCATCGCTGAAGACGACACGTCTCCATTCGTCCCTCCATTCACGCCTGTCGCGACACCACTGGAGGCGGGCTGCACGATGTTGGGGCGTGAGCGGAAGACGGCCTAACGGTGTGCGGGACCGTAGCCCAGCTTCATGGAGATGGTTGCGAATGGTCCTCGCCGATACCCCGGGAGCAACCGTGTCCCTAATTTGCTGGGAAGTGGCGGTGCGGTCCCCTACGGCACTGCGTAGGATCCTACGGTCTTGGCGTGCATCCGTGCGTCGCTGCGGTCCGGTCCCAGGTCGACGGGCACGTGCACCTTCCGCCGACCACTGGCGACAACATCGATGTACTGTGGAGACCTCACGCCCCACGTGTTGAGCAATTCGGCGGTACGTCCACCCGGCCTCCCGCATGCCCACTATACGCCCTCGCTCAAAGTCCGTCAACTGCACATACGGTTCACGTCCACGCTGTCGCGGCATGCTACCAGTGTTAAAGACTGCGATGGAGCTCCGTATGCCACGGCAAACTGGCTGACACTGACGGCGGCGGTGCACAAATGCTGCGCAGCTAGCGCCATTCGACGGCCAACACCGCGGTTCCTGGTGTCCGCTGTGCCGTGCGTGTGATCATTGCTTGTACAGCCCTCTCGCAGTGTCCGGAGCAAGTATGGTGGGTCTGACACACCGGTGTCAATGTGTTCTTTTTTCCATTTCCAGGAGTGTATTATAAAACAGTTTGTGATTGTTTGGTGGTTCTCAGTTTACTTGTAATAACTTATTACCATCTGTAGTACAAATTGACCAAATTTCATGTTTCTAATACCACAGTAAAAAAAATGTAGTTTTGAGAAAACTGTAGTACAGTTATTGATGAGAATTACTTACCACTAATATTTTCCTGCACCGTACTGAACATCATCTGAATCATACTGATCTTCTTTTCTTCTCTTGGTCTCTCTTCTTTTCTGTCTGGCTTCTTTTGTACAATTTAAATTAGCAATATCTGCTTTGTGGATTCTCTCTTTATCTATTTTCACAGAAGATTTTGCAGTATTTGCACTAGATTTTATGCCCAATAATTCTAAAACATACAGTTTTCTAATTACACCATCATTGAAGCATAAAATAGCATCATAAACACCAAATTTGACGGTTGTAAGCTGAACAAATACAGTTTTCGTTAACCGGTTCCAAATGAGAGAATTCACACATTCATTTAAATTTTGGGTTTTCCCATAAAGACATTTCTTTAACAAGGTATCTTTACAAAGATCTCTCTAAATACGGGTTTAATTTCATTCATTACTGATGCAGGTAAAGTAAGTTTGTGGTCATATTTGGCACTTGTCCTGTACTTGCACCATGTCACGATTATTCGGGCAAAGACAGTGCACTGGATTTTCATTTGTGGAAAGCTTATGGAAAAAGATAGCCCATACAACTTTTTTCATGTTTTTTAAATTTCCTACTTTTCTTCTTATGGCCAAGCCATAATAATTCCATAATCTATCTACTTCAACATTTGTCAGACGACCTTTACCACGTATCTTCTTACCACCTTCCAATACTATTTTTTATTTTTCTTTCAATAATCTTCTCAAC
The DNA here is from genome assembly GCF_021461395.2 of Schistocerca americana. Taxonomy (NCBI): domain Eukaryota; kingdom Metazoa; phylum Arthropoda; class Insecta; order Orthoptera; family Acrididae; genus Schistocerca; species Schistocerca americana. Next base: position 177,415,384 of record NC_060127.1, on the reverse strand, counting down.
CTAGACCCCATTCCCTTCTGGAGATGCCCAATGCACTCTAATTTGGAAATTGTAACATTAGGATCATAGTGTGGTTCTACACATACCCCGTCATAAGCCTAGCTGTCACCGTCCCCAGATTGCATAGTGTGTCAGGAAAACCATCATATCTCACCAAAAATTGTCGTATTTATATAAAACAAAAACTGTTTCGCACAGGAATGACCAGGCATTTGGAATATGCTAAAATCTAAAAATCGAATTTTTGAATCCCACTTGCGTTTCGTCTCCTCTTAAGGACTACCAAGATGTTGTTTGTTGTGGTCTTCAATAATGAGACTGATTTGATGCAGCTCTCCATGCTACTCTGTCCTGTGCCAGTTTCTTCATCTCCCAGTACTCACTGCAGCCTACATCCTTCTGAATCTGCTTAGTGTATTCATCTCTTGGTATCCCTCTACGATTTTTACTCTCCACGCTGATAAGAAAGGTACTAGCATATGAAATAGATTCACAGACATGGGAGTAGCTCGAGACTTTTTCAGAACCCAGCATGTTGTCCTCGACGGCGAGTGTTCATCAGAGACAAGGATATAGGCAAGGAGTATCCAGGGAAGTGAGGTACGTCCGCTGTTGTTCTCTGTATACATAAATGATTTGGATGACAGAGTGGACGCTGCTACGACCGCAGGTTCGAATCCTGCCTCGGGCATGGATGTCTGTGATGTACGTAGGTTAGTTAGGTTCAAGTACACTACTGGCCATTAAAATCGCTACACCACGAACATAACGTGTCACGGATGCGATATTTAACCGACAGGAAGAAGATGCTGTGATATGAAAAATCATAAGCTTTTCAGAGCATTCACACAAGATTGGCGCCGGTGGCGGCACCTACAACGTTCTGACATGACGAAAGTTTCCAACCGATTTCTCATACACAAACACCAGTTGATCGGCGTTGCCTTGTGTAACGTTGTTGTGATGCCTCGTGTAAGGAGAAGAAATGCGTACCATCACGTTTCCGACTTTGATGAAGGTCGGATTGTAGCCTATCTCGATTGCGGTTTGTCGTATCGCGACATTGCTGCTCGCGTTGGTGGAGATCCATTGACTGCTAGCAGAATATGGAATCGGTGGGTTCAGGAGGGTAATACCGAACGCCGTGCTGGATCCCAACGGCCTCGTATCACTACCAGTCGAGATGACAGCCATCTTATCCGCATGGCTGTAGCGGATCCCTGAGTCAACAGATGGGGACGTTTGAAACACAACTACTATCTGCACGAAAGTTCGATGACGTTTGCAGCAGCATGGACTATCAGCTCGGAGACCATGGCTGCGGTTACCCTTGACGCAGCATCACAGACAGGAGCGCCTGCGATGGTGTAGTCAACGACAAACCTGGGTGCACGAATGGGAAAACGTCTTTTTTGATGAATCGAGGTTCTGTTTACAGCATCATGATGGTCGCATCCGTGTTTGGCGACATCGCGGTGAACGCACATTGGAAGCGTGTATTCGTCATCGCTATACTGGCATATCACCCGGCTTGATGGTATGGGGTGCCATTGGTTACACGTCTCGGTTACCTCTTGTTCGCTTTGACGGCACTTTGAACAGTGGACGTTACATTTCAGATGTGTTTCGACCCGTGGCTCTACCCTTCATTCGATCCCTGCGTAACCCTACATTTCAGCAGGATAATGCACGACCGCATGTTGCAGGCCCTGTATGGGCCTTTCTAGATACAGAAAATTTTCGACTGCTGCCCTGGCCAGCACATACTCCAGATCTCTCACCAACTGAATACGTCTGGTCAATGGTGGCCGAGCAACTGGCTCGTCACAATACGCCAGCCACTACTCTTGATGAACTGTGGTATCGTGTTGAAGCTGCATGGGCAGCTGTACCTGTACACGCCATCCAAGCTCTGTTTGACTCAGTGCCAAGGTGTATCAAGGCCGTTATTACGGCCAGAGGTGGTTGTTCTGGGTACTAGTTTGTCAAGATGTATGCACCCAAATTGCATGAAAATGTAATCAAATGTCAGTTCTAGTATAATATATTTGTGCAATGAATAGCCGTTTATCATCTGCATTTCTTCTTGGTGTAGCAATTTTAACGGCCAGTAGTGTATTTCTTAGTGTACGGTACTGATGACCTCAGATGTTAAGTCCCATAGTGCTTAGATCCATTTGAACCATTTGAACCAGGCTACAAATATATCGGCTGCACGTTGTTAATATACTGCAATTGCAACTACCAAGATAAGATAAGAGAAGTTAGGACTCATTCGAGGCCATATAGATAGTGGTTTTACTCTCGCCCTATTTGCGAGTTGAACAGGAAAGGAAGTGACTGGCAGTGATATAGGATACCGGCCGCCACGGCACATTGCGGAGTCGCTATGTAAATGTAGATATCCAGCGGCACACCATCCAGTGCCTTGCCGAGTACGTATGTAGAAATAGATGTAGAAACCCAGAAGCACCTACATTCCTCCATCGACGCTGGAGTGAGCCTAGAGTTTCACTGCATTCTATGGAAATGCTTTCTCACGACACTCGAGGACGTGTTCGGCCGGCAAAGTACTCGGCGGACAGGCGTAGCTCATCCGCAAACGGGGCACGCGCTCACCTCGACCCAGAGGTAGAGTGTCAAGACCGCCACGTCGGCACGGCCCCCAGATAGCGCCCCATTAGCGTCGCCACTGCGTCTGGAAGCTTCACTACTTCATCAACCGCCGCGAACGCACTGATTTTCGTCTTATTATCATCAAGATTTTGGCTAGCTTGGTAGCTCGTCTACGTTGTGGTTAGGCAAAAACGTTCCATCGGTCTGTATGTGGCTGAAACGGGCCATATTTCTCGCCGTTAAGAACGCCCGAGGCGATTTACATCGTGGTCGGTACTAGGACTGTCGATATTTATAAAAATATCGAGAATCCGATATATCGATATTATAAATGTATCAGGATACAGATATGCCAAAGGAAAAAATATCGACGCACCAGCCCATAAATATATCGGCTGCACGTTGTTAATATACTGCCGCTTCTAATGCTGCGTATTTAAGTACTGATTTATTATGCGATATTCTGTTCATGGCCGGCCGGTGTGGCCGAGCAGTTCTAGGCGTTTCAGTCCGGGACCGCGCTGCTGCTACGGTCGCAGGTTCGCATCCTGCCTCGGGCACGAATGTGTGTGATGTCCTTAGGTTACTAACAAGGGAACCTTCCCATCGCACCCCCCTCAGATTTACTTATAAGTTGGCACAGTAGATGGGCCTTGAAAAACTGAACACAGATCAATCGAGAAAACAGGAAGAAGTTGTGTGGAACTATGAAAAAAATTAGTAAAATATACAAACTGAGTAGTCCATGTGCAACATATGCAACATCAAGGAAACTGTGGTATCAGGAGCGCCGTGGTCCTGTGGTTAGCGTGAGTAGCTGCGGAACGAGAGGTCCTTGGTTCAAGTCTTCCCTCGACCGAAAATTTTATTTTCGCAAAGTTATGATCTGTCCGTTCGTTCATTGACGTCTCTGTTCACTGTAATAAGTTTAGTGTCTGTGTTTTGCGACCGCACCGCAAGACAGTGCGATTAGTAGACGAAAGGACGTGCCTCTCCAATGGGAACCGAAAACATTTGATCGCAAGGTCATAGGTCAACCGATTCCTCCACAGGAAAACGCGTCTGATATATTCTATACGACACTGGTGACGGCATGTGCGTCACATGACAGGAATATGTTGTCGACCCACCTAACTTGTACACTTGGCGAATGGGTTAAAAGATTGTTCTACCTTGCCCGATTTAGGTTTTCTTGTGGATGTGATAATCACTCCCAAAAAAGTGATGAAAACGTAAGAGATTGTCACATAAACTGAAAATAAAAAAATAAAATTTTCACTCGAGGGAAGACTTGAATCTAGGACCTCTCGTTACGCAGATGGTCTCGCTAACCACGGGACCACGGCGGTCCTTCAGTCCCATTGTCCTTGATGTTGCCTATCTTCGGATGGTCTACTCAGTTTGTATATTTTACTAATTTTTTTCATAGTTCCACACAACTTATCCCTGTTTTCTCAATTGATGTGTGTTCAGTTTTTCAAGGCCTATCCACTGTGCTAACTTATAACTAAATCTGAGGGGGGTGCGATGGGGAGGTTCCCTTGTAAGGTTTAAGTAGTTCTAAATCTAGAGGACTGATGGCCTCAGATGTTAAGTCCCACAGTGCTCAGAGCCATATGAACCACTTTTGACGTTGACCACGAGAGTGGTCCTGCTGCACCCCAGACCATAACTCCAGGTGTAGGTCCAGTGTATCTAACACGCAGGCAGGTTTGTTCCAGGCCGCATTCTGACCAACACACGGCCGCCACTGGCACCGAATCAGAACGAGCTTTCATCAGAAAACACGATAGATCTCCTCCGTACCGTCTAATGAGATCTCGTATATTTAAAGCAAACCCGATATTCACCCTCACATTACAGCTACTAGCGGCACTCTTATGCAACTGGAGCGAAATTTGAATACACATCAGCCTTCAGGTGTAGAAACAGGCCTACCAACTTTCGTTTACGTCACACAGTTCCTTCCCGGTGTAGCTATTTTGGTTCTGAATATCTGAACACTGATTTTTTGAGTAACAGCTTCGTACGCAAGTTTAAAACCTCTTGCCCGGGATAGAATTATTCGTACGACCTTTTAAAATACGTTACTGACTTTCATGGTTTCCTGTACACCAATTATTTATCCTTGCAATAAACTACAAAATTGTTGTCTTTCTAGTTTAATACAGTGCATAACTTACGAAAAATCAGTATCGCGAGGATAGCATGGCTGTTCTTGTTTATACTTCACCGATTAACGCTAGCAGAGGTTGTTCTCGCGATAAAATCATCGATGCTATTTCTTAACTGTTCTAGCGAGTTTAAACAAACTACTTTTTTATTTTTTGTGTCAGATTAAATCTCTAGGTGGAATCAGCAATATTTGTTCTCCACTTACCTATCGGTTTGTGTGACTGATTCGTCTCCAAAAAAAATGTTGAATGATTCACTAAATAATTACGTCAACCGCAAACGTTACAACTAAGTACTGCGCTACCTCTGTTTCAGATTAATCAGAGCCTCTAAATTCAGTTTAACGTTTCTTAAGTTTATTATTAATGAAGAGCAAACTAATATTTTTCGTTTGCTTCTATTCCAATTGCAAGCTTTTCCAATTCATTACTTTTCACCTTTTAATATTTAGAAAATAAAGCTTGTATTTTCTGCTGACAGCATTGAGTTCCCTTTTATTAATGAATTTTCACTTTATATTATTTTTAATAACTTTCTTTCAAATAATTTTCTCAACTTCAAAGGCAGGGTTGAAAGAAATAGACGTACACGTATTTTTCAGCTGACTCAAGAGCGTACAGCTTACTGCATTTCAAATGTTTCAAATGGCTCCGCACACTATGGGATTTAACATCTGAGGTCATCAGTCCCCTAGACATAGAACTAAGGACATCACACTTATCCATTCGCGAGGCAGGATTCGAACCTGCTACCGTAGCAGCAGCGCAGTTCCGGACTGAAGCGCCTAGAACCGCTCGGTCACAGCGGCCGGCTTATTTCATTTCCTTTTCTGGTTCTTCAGCTACAACAAACGGAGCGCTGGTTGTGAACCACTGCCTGTAAATCTTCGTAAAGAAAGTTCAAAGAAATATGCGCTTAAAAAACGCCTATTTTTCCACCGCCAGGTTAGGCATTAACCTTAACAAACTGGTCACTCGTCACAACAGTTTCTAGCGTACGATATCGGCAGCCGGGATTCTGATTAGTGGTTTCAGTGGGCTTGACGTTACTAAAATTCGAAATTACCGATCTGAGAAGACAGCTGACACTTTTTTTAGTGGTACTGTAAACGTAAATTCCGTTAAATTAAAATTATTGGAGCCTGTGTTCGGTTAAACGAATGATGCATTCACTGCTCACCAACAACCAGCAACAGAGACGGTACCTTGCTCAATGCGATTCTCCACAAACCATCAGTTAATCGGGTAACATCTTCCGTACGAGGCCGTCATCCACACAGAACCACTTAGTTACTCCGCTGGAACTCCATCCGTACTACACTCATCAAAATCACTATCCTCAACACACTAACTTTACACACATAATTGGTCACAATACCGCCTACTAGTAGAAAATCCGAAATAAATTTCACTATAAAATATTTTCTTACACTGACCAAGATTTACGCAAGATTTCCCGTTTATCGGGAATATCTCTTCAGTCCCTTCTGTCCCCCAAGGGACGTAAAATAATTCCTGCAATCTGAACAATTAAAGTCTAATACATTAACGGTCAGAACTTCAAGTTGAGAAATCCAACGGCAATCAGATGAGAACTCGATCACAACCTCATGAGAATTCTCTGTTAGGTATACGTTGGAGCCTTTCGGAACTATTAAATACGAAAAACGAATGACGATATCGTCACATTTAAACAATTTAGTTATTACTGCATTCGGCGCTCAAATTAGTTCAAATGGCTCTAAGCACTATGGGACTTAACATGTGAGGTCATCAATCCCCTAGACTTAAAACTACTTAAACGTAACTAACCTAAGGACATCACACACATCCATGCCCGAGGCAGTATTCGAACCTGCGGCCGCAGCAGCAGCGCGGTTCCGGACTGAAGCGCCGAGAACCGCTCGGCCACAGCGGCCGGCATTCAGCGTTCGCTGACGCTTCCAGCGTACTGTACTGTTTGCCGCCTTCGACAGTAAGTGGCTGGCGGAATGAGTACTTTTTGCCGTTTCCAGCAACGGTTCGCTGGTGGAGCTACGTAATGTCTCTGCCGCTATCGACAAAGGTTAGTTGGCGCTGGTCGTTATGCCGAATGACGGAATCTCGCGTACCCCTCATTATAAAACATAACACACACATAATAACAAAAAGAAACAGATCACTCCAAGGTCCATTACCTTGGACAGATAGATTCGTGTATGAGGTGACGCCTTGTGCTACACATAATAACGGTCAAATCCTTCGGGCGTTTCAACCACACACCCTGTCAACACGTGAAGTTTCGTTTCGTTTCGTTCTTCCTTCTAAGTGCATCAGTTTCTGTCCGGCGTTAAAGATGGAGGTGACAGTCATGGGATACTTCCAAATATCGTGTCGGATCTCCTCTTACCGGGCGCAGTGCAGTACCTCGGCGTGGCATGGTCTCAACAAGCCGTTGGAAGTCCCCTGCACAAACATTGAACCCTGCTATCTCTATAGCTGCCCGTAATTCCGAAAGTGTTGCACGAACTGACCTCACGATTATGTCCAATAAATGTTCTATGGAATTTATGTCGGGTGATCCGCGTGGCCGAATCACTCGCTCGAATTGTCCAGAATGTTCTTCAGTCCAGTCAAGAACAATTGTGAGGTGACGCATAGCCATGCATAAATATTCCATCGTTGTTTGGCAACCTGAAAGGCTACACGTGGTTTCCAAGCAGCCGCACATAACCATTTACAGCCAATGATCGGGTCAGTTGAACCAGAGAAGCCTGTCTAGTCAATGCAAGCGCAGCCTCCACCATTAAGGAGTCGTCACCAGCTTGCACAGTGCCTCGTTGACAACTTGGGCTCATGGTTTCGTGGGGTCTGCGCCATACTCGCAGCCTACCATCAGCTCTTAACAAATGAAATCGGGACTCATCTGACCAGGCCACTGTTTTCCAGACGTCTAGGGTCCAACCAGTACGGTCACGAGGCCAGCAGAGGCGCTGCAGGCGATGTCGTGCCGTTAGCAAAAATATTCGTGTCGGTCGTCTGCTGCCATAGTCGATCAACGCCGAGCTTCGGCAGCATTGTTCTACGACCCACGTTCATTTCTGCTGTTACTTCAGCCAGTGTTGCTTTTCTGTTAGCAATGACAAATCTACGCTAATGCCGCTCCTCTCGGTCGTTAAGTGAAGACCGTCGGCCACTGCGTTGTCCGTGGTGAGATATAATACGTGAAATTTGGTATTGTCAGCACACTCTTGACACTATGGATCTCGGAGTACTGCACTCCTTAAACGGAATGGCTCATGCGTCTAGCTCCAGCTATCATTCCATGTTCAGAGTCTGTTAACTCGCGTCGATCGGTCATAACCAATTCGCATAAATCACCTGAGTAGAAATGACAGCTACACCAGTGCGGTACTACCGCCATCTGTATATGTGCATATTGCTATCCCATAACTTTTGTGACCTCGTTGTACATTATGGATGTAAAGGAAACTTTTGCAGCTGGTTCCTCATTCAGGAATCGAATTTGATGTTGATTGTTTGTAGGAAGATCATATCCCTGTTTTAAAAAGGAGAAATTGTTGTTGTTGTTGTTGTTGTTGTTGTCTTCAGTCCTGAGACTGGTTTGATACAGCTCTCCATGCTAGTCTAACCTGTGCAAGCTCCTTCATCTCCCAGTGCCTACTGCAACCTACATCCTTCTGAATCTGCTTAGTGTATTCATCTCTTGGTCTCCCTCTACGATTTTTACCCTCCACGCTGCCCTCCAATGCTAAAGTTGTTGTCCCTTGATGCCTCAGAAAATGTCCTACCAACCGGTCACTTCTTCTTGCCAAGTTGTGCCACAAACTCCTCTTCCCCCCAGTTCTATTCAATACCTCCTCATCAGTTATGTGATCTACCCATCTAATCTTCAGCGTTCTTCTGTAGCACCACATTTCGAAAGCTACTATTCTTTTCTTGTCCAAACTATTTATCGTCCATCTTTCACTTGCATACATGGCTACACTCCATACAAATACTTTCATAAACGACTTCCTGACACTTAAATCTATACTCGATGTTAACAAATTTCTCTTCTTCAGAAGCGCTTTCCTTGCCACTGCCAGTCTACAGTTTATATCCTCTCTACTTCGGCCACCATCAGTTATTTTGCTCCCCAAATAGCAAAACTCCTTTACTACTTTAAGTGTCTCATTTCCTAATCTAATTCCCTCAGCATCTCCCGACTTAATTTGACTACTTTCCATTACCCTCGTTTTGCTTTTGTTGATGTTCATCTTATATCCTTCTTTCAAGACACTGTACATTCCGTTCAACTTCCCTTCCAGGTCCTTTGCTGTCTCTGACAGGATTACAATGTCATCGGCGAACCTCAAACTTTTCATTTCTTCTCCATGGATTTTAATACCTACTCCGAATTTTTCTTTTCTTTCCTTTACTGCTTGCGCAATATACAGATTGAATAACATCGGGGATAGGCTACAACCCTGTCTCACTCCCTTTCCAATCACTGCTTCCCTTTCATGCCCCTCCACTCTTATAACTGACATCTGGTTTCTGTACAAATTGTAAACAGCCTTTCGCTCCCTGTATTTTACACCTGCCACCCTTAGAAGACAACAACAATAGTTGCTCGTGATAGTGGGGATACCACGAAGGTCAAAAGAATGTGGAATCTATGGGTGCAGGAAGGATGCACTCAGCGCCATGTGAGGTCTCAACAGCGCCACGCGGTGAACTCCCAGTTCTGCATCACATCAGATGTACGTGTGTGTGTGTGTACGTGTGTGTGTGTGTGTGTGTGTGTGTGTGTGTGTGTGCAGCCTCCAAGGGGATTAAATACTGCGAGAATGAATTCGATGAGATTAGAACGTTGAGTGATGTGGAATACCATGGCATGCATAACACTATTGCTTCTGGCTCGGATGCCGCTGATTTGGAGAGCAGGTTTTAAACGCAGCAAGTTATTAAGTGATGACATTCGTTTCAGCAAGGCTCGCGGGCCTTCTAGTACGGTAGCTGCAGGATGGCAACCTTTTTTTTCCGCTTTGCTCACAGCACAGCTGATGCTGCCTGTCGTGAAAGCTGCATAGCGTAACATTCACATTCATACCCTCTACTAATCTAAATTATCCATATTAGTTATTATCCGATTTTGTTCAAATTTCGTACACAGCCTTTTGTTATTAATGGACTGATGCTGTCAAAACTTCAGATTTTTATTTATTATAGTTCTGGAGATAAAGAGAATGACCTAAAACTGCTAAAACTTACGCTTGTTTTTTAAAACCAAGTTAGGAACAACAACAGATTGGCTTTCATTATCATTTGAAGTCATTCCGAAGTTATCAGTGCATAAAAATCAATTAATTAGAATTTTCTTTTTAAAACTTTGGTCACTGTGCATTACGTAATACAAAAATCAGTCAAAATTATTATTTGATTGTATTTTGCCGTGTGAGTGCGGGAGACTGTTTGAGAGAGTGTATGTGGGACATATGTTAAAATTTAATATTTCATTTTACGTAAAACCTTGTACAAACGAACCGTGGGAAAGTTATGTTGTAACCACCATTCAGGTGGCGTATATCGGTGTGTGCCTGCTTTTCTATAAAAGCAGCCAGAATAGAAGTTAGAGACGGAATAAATTTCTTCATCAATTTGAAGAATATGTCGCACTTCGTTTATTCTGATTAAACAAAATGGAAGAATTTGTTTTGCTCACATTAATTTCTATCAAATTTGCGATTGGATGAGGCAAGATTTGCCGCGAGAATGATCTGGAAGGAACGTTCTGATTGGTCGTTTAGATCAACAGCCAATCAGAATTAAGCTGTTCCCATGAGAATAGAGGAGTGGGCACATAGGAGAGTACCTCGAGAAGAGTCGCTTGCTAGCCGGTCTACGGATAACACGATGTCAGATCGCTCCTTAAGAATACTCTGTAAGATGAGGAAATATTGAGCTAAGTTCGGGTCGAACATATCGTGACTGAAGCGACTGGAGTTACGAACATTTTAATGAAAGTCTGGTGTTTCTAAATTAAATAGGGTTGAGACATTTGAGCATGTGAACTTTCTGGTCGTAGTAACTCCGCGTCGCGTGTTTCGTGCTGTGTACGTAATATTTTGGAGAGCACCTCTTACGAAGAACACCATTGAAACGACCGAATGTTTAACCCGCGAATAGTTGTGGGTCTCTGACTGGTAAAACGCGAAAACTAGTCTGGTCGGACTTACTAAAATTCTGGCTGCTCTTCGAGTGAATATTTGTCATACAGACAGTGAACTTTGAATGATAACGTTTTACCATATTAAACACGGACTTTAGAGCCATTTGTGTGTTTCAGTATGAATAAAAAACAGAGTTAATCTAATTTTAAACGTTTTTCTGCAAGTAGACTGAAGATCCCGAACGCCCGATTTTTTAGTGGTTCAAATGGCTCTGAGAAGTATGGGACTTAACATCTGAGGTCATCAGTCCCCTGGAACTTAGAACTACTTAAACCTAACTAACCTAAGGACATCAGACACATCCATGCCGAGGCAGGATTCGAACTTGTGACCGTAACGGTCGCGCGGTTCCAGACTGAGGAGCCTAGAACCGCTCGGTCACACCGGCCTGCTCATTTTTTAATCATGGACTTTCAGAAACTGACTTTCAACTAGAGTTACGCGTCCTCTGTGTGGTACGTATTAGGTGGTGGTTTCATCAACGCTGCTTTACGCTGCCTAGCACGTATCTGCAACCGCAGAGAGAAGGGAGATCAGCAAGAATCCTATAGAGGTTAATGGGCTGAACGATAGCGTTAACAAAAACGCAGACGACCGACCCTGCCCCGCCGCAAGGTGTTACGTTTTGCATCACTAAGGCCAGTGGCTGCACCTTATGTTTGAGAGCTCTGTAGCGCTACCTTTCAACAAGATAACGCACGACAGCGGGTTGAACTGTTTCGCTGGACAACCTGCAGATCCCTCACCCCATTGAAGACGTCTGTTCGTGGATTGCTGAGAAACTACCTCTACATCACTCGCTAGTCACTGCCACTGGTGAACTCTGGCATCATTGGAGTGACATACCCTGATCTGAAATCCAAGCTTAGTGCGAGTTATTGCCAAATGTGGCAGGTATGTATTCTGAATTTCACAACCTTTATACCCCCAAATCACCTACGAATTTAATCGTGCTCCCTTCCTACTGTACTGTACAGGCACAGTAAGCAAAATACCGCTATTCGCTGCTCTTGCCGATGTTGTTGTTTTAATGGCTAGCAGTGTACGGCAATAGGAGTCACCTTGCCTTTTACTGTGTCCGCAGGTAGCGACTAGACGCGATCACATATGCGGTGGCTGTCCGCCCGAGTCACGTCCCACGGTGATGATGCAGACGGCGAAACCGCACGCTGCGCCGCTGAAGACACTTTCTCCGCTGGTCGCGTCAACGCATATGTGTGTGTGTGTGTGTGTTTGTGTGTGTGTGTGTGTCGCTCCTTCTACGCAGTCCCTTCTGTCGCTGCCTGGCCACACGCAACCGTCGCAAGACGCATGCGGTTGCGTAACAAACAGCTAATGTGACTTGCTCCCTATAGCTTGATTGCATTGGCTTGCCGTAGTCGTAAGTCGCTTGTTGAACCCCCTGCCCTAGCTTATTCATATCCCATGGTCTCTGCGTAACTAATCTGGTAAACAGTCCCAACGCAGGAAGGGGCTGTGCCAGATAAACGACAGTTGGTAAGCCTGTTTCAACATCTGAAAGATGACGTCTAATCAAATTTCGCGCCAGTAGCATAAGAGTGGCGCTGGAACGGACGTGAGAGTTAGTTAGCTTTGAGGTTGGACGTGGTGAGTTGATGTCAGTGAAGAATGCGTTTTAAAGGCGCGTTTACACTGAGCTCAGAACATGTTTTTGTTCGGAACATTATGTGCAACTTGTTTCCTCAACATGTTGGCAACATTGTTCGTTGTTCGCATTCCTGTTTACACTAGCGAGCAACATTCCTACGTATTCGCATAGTCTGCTGCGTTGAACTGATAGGTTACTTTGTGTATTCACATCAAGAGATACGCTATGTCAAGTGAAGAGGAAGAAATAAAAAAAAATGGTTCAAATGGCTCTGAGCACTATGCGACTTAACTTCTGAGGTCATCAGTCCCCTAGAACTTAGAACTAGTTAAACCAAACTAACCTAAGGACATCACACACATCCATGCCCGAGGCAGGATTCGAACCTGCGACCGTAGCGGTCTTTCGGTTCCAGACTGTAGCGCCTAGAACCACACGGCCACTAAGGCCGGCAGGAAGAGTTAATAACATTTGGTGCTGCATTAATAATATTTAACGAAATAAACAGACGAAGAAAACGATGTAGTCGTCGTCGGTGGACCAAAACATACTACAGAAGACGTGACGGGAATGACATGCTTTGTGAGCTGAATTTGGAAGACGGTTCTGGCTTTCGCAACTTCAGTAGGATGTCGCCGTCAGATTTTGAAATGTTGAATATTATAGGACCATTTGTTTCAAAGAAAGTCACAAATTTCAGAAAAGCAATCCCTGTGAACCAAAGACTTGCTGTTACTCTTCGTTGTCTGGCATCAGGAGACTACTATCAGACCAAGCCATATCTCAAATAGTTGCAAATAGTTCATATCATCCAGTAAACGTAGATATTTAAATCCAAACCACTTCGTTTCGTAAAGTGTGTCAGTACCACATCCACAGTTTTTACTTTCCTCTATTTTTCGTTTCTCTCGTCGGTACTGAGACAAGAGAGATTTAATTTTTTCGTCCACGTCACTGCTGCTGGTGCCAAGCACCGCAGCAACCTTTTGTAATGAATCATGTTTGATTTTAGTATTTTTGTAACCTGCGCAACGTACATTGCACAGGCACTCCTCTGCCTCACAGAGCGATATCAGGTGGAGAATTTTGTCCCGTGACCACTCCATTCCAAATAAAAATGAAGGGACATAAAATAAACGCACCACTACACCCCGCAAAACAAACACCAAAACACTTACTCGGAGCAAACGAACACTAACGCTGCGTAGCGGAATTTAGTGGCAGCAGGCCACGAACAATGTTTCTTTGATCTCTACCGACACAGCCGTGGAACACTGAATTTGTGTTGCGAACATATTGCCAACATGTTGCGAACATCGGTAGTCCATTACTAGCCACGAACAATGTTGCGAACAATGTTGTGAACATTGTTGCGAAAGCAGTGTAAACGCGCCTTAAGGGGCTCCGGAACACCCTATACTTGCAATGTTAAAATAACGCTTATAAATTACATCTTTCCTCACAAAGTATTTGAGGTAGAAAGTTGAACTTTTTACAGATTATTTATTGGAATATGGGCTACAACTTAACACAGGGATTTTACAAAATTTTAGTTCAGTTTTTAAAGATGATTTTTTTTCAATTGTAATGAAAATCCACAACATTTTTTTGAAATTTTTTATTTATATATTCAAAAATATACAGTTTTTTGGAAAAAGGCTGTGTTAAATTATGCAGAAGGTACTGTGTAGCATTTACTGAAAGTTTGAAACAAATATGTTTGGAAGATCCATAGAAAACATGTAATTAGTATGAGAAATTAAAAGTTTTCGGAATCGAGCGACAAAGATTGGATTAACTTTTTAGTGCATTCCAGGTCCATAGGATGGATTATCTTCATCCTCTGCAAACTCCTCCTCCAGCTTCCTCTTGTTCCTCCTCCTGTTTACTCTTGCTTGTATTTCCAGACTCTTTACAGCCCTGTCTGCAGCCCGAAGGCGTTCCTTGTCTAAAGCAAGCATCGCTCGTACCATGTTAGAACCTATCTTCATTCCCATATTTCTAAATACCTTGCACCTTACAATGTTGCCATCATTGAAAGTCGCACCAGCATCATACACACCAAATTGAAGTGTTTCTATTCCAACAAATACAGTCTTGGGGATTCTCGACCATATAACACTATTTACACTTTCATTGGGGTTTTGAGTTTTTCCGTGAATACACTTTTTCAACAGTTCAGGTGCTGCTAAGTCTCTGAAAATAGGTTTTATCACCTCCATTATTGCATGAGGCAGACTAAAATGTACCTGATGAACACGGACGTTAATAATAACACCATTTGACAGCAGTTTAACAGCGCCACAGTGGGTCACGCCCATGTAGAACACATTTCAAAAAAAATTTAAAAATAGTTGTAGTCTTCGGAATTGAATAAATTATATATCTATTAAAAGGTAATTGTCTGCAGATTCAGAAAACGCAAAAAAGTAAAAATTGAACTTTTCATGATTTTGAGCCTTTCCGGAGCCCCTTAAGGCTGCAAAAATGCCTTAGTCAGCACCCCACTGAGTTTGGACGAAGTCGTGTAATAGGGCTACGAGAAGCTGGATGTTTCTTCCGCGATATTGCAGAAAGACTTCGCGGGAATGTATATCCACTGTACATGACTGATAGCAGCGGTGGCCATGAGAAAGCACTGCCGTAAGTAGACCGGACTCCGGACGGTCACGTGGCACTGCCAACAGGGAATTCCATCGTGTTCGTCGTATGGTTCTGGATCGTCCTAGTGTATGTGCGGCAGCATCTGGCACCACAGTGACTCGGCCAACTGTTACAAGTCGATTACTTCAAGGACAGCTCCTAGCCGGACGCCCCGTAGTGTGAATTCCACTGACGCTGAACCACCGCCATTTGCAATTTCAGTGTTATTAAGCGAGAAGTCACTGGAAGGCAGGATGGAGGTTGTGACGAAGCAAGCTGGGATAATTTTAATTCCCCTCTTGTTTTGCCATCTGCCTCCTTAAATTCGATCTGTTACTTTTGACGGATTATCATTAACATACGTGAATATAATCTGCATTTTCATAAAACAGAAAGATTGTCCCTCGGTTTTAAAGTAAATAACACCAGATCTAATTTTGTGCTTAGTTTTATGTGTATACTTGATTTCCAAATTTATTTTGGTTATTCCTAGTTAATACTGTCATTATAGGGCAAAATCGGTAATTGTTTCGTAACTTAAATTCAATTGTTGACATACAAACAAATGTAAATTCTGTACTAATTATAAACATTTGGAAGACGAAATACTAGTAATCTTAAAGTACTTATTTGTCTCTATTCGAAGTCATGTTAGCAAAACCAGCCCTGAAGTAATTCCAAAGTAATTAACATTTCTGTCAAAAGTATTGTTTGCGTAATTATATTTGTTAATTTCATGACTTAAACAGATAATTTGGCCTAACTCTTGCAATAGAAGAAACTGTTAAAACAACGCAATTTTTCGATGTACTCATTTAATTTAATGAGTTAAGTTTCAATTGTAAATTTTGTAAATTAAACTTCGAACACTGTGTAGTTTCAGCACCTATTATTGTGATGATACATAAGGGCCCGATTTTTGCTCACGAGACAGTCAGTCCACGGCGAGTTTCAGACGTGGAACCTGTGTTGCTTAGAACAGCAACAGTGCTTCAACTTAACTGTGGAATAAGTGTTAAACGATTAGGCCGTGTGTAAAGACAGTGACAGTCCCTGCTCAATATTCGTCAAGAACTGTGAACTTCGTGGGGGTACAGAAAATGGCCCAGAGATCACTAGTGTGTGTGTGTGTGTGTGTGTGTGTGTGTGTGTGTGTGTGTGTAGTGAGTGAAGTGTTATGAAACAATGTGTGTGTAGGGTGTGCAGTGACTGATAGTGAGATATGTGTGAACGGTGTGGCATTACATTATTTTAATAAGTTGTAAAACAAATATTTTATACCAGGAGTAAATCTAATCATGATGTCTAACTAGAAGTCTGTAAATATATATATGTATACGAGTTAGCTTATTTTAAATTGATCTAAACTTGTAAAGACTTTGACATGTCCTATATCCTTGTAAAAAGAGATCTACAGATGAATAAAGCTACTACTACTACTACTAGGTTTTACTGCTCGTAGATGTTCAACACGAAACTAGTCCCGCCTGCAGATTATTGAGTCTTATCGCAAGTTAAATAATAGTGCACTTGTCATATAACTGTATATTATTGGGGGGTTGTGAACAGTGAAATTAAAGCACTATGAAACACAACTGTGCACGTGTCGGCTACATAATTTGCAGTAGTCGTTGTCGAAATCCACAACCCATTTATTCAGCCAGTGTAGCAACGTTGTACGACGACACCGAGGACAATCAACAAACGATCAACGAAATAACTAAAGCAGTTGGAACCGCCACAAGCTCTGTTGTGGTTTTTGATGAAAGCTTGTTCTGCCTCGGTGCCAGTGATGTCGGTTAGCTGGTTAGGAGGAGCCCAGGTGGGTGCCTGCAACCCTAGACACACTGGAACTACACCTGTGGTTTTGGTCTGGTGCCCGATTTTGTATGAGAGCAAAAGCACTCTCGTGGTTATCCCACACACCAAGGTTGCATATTTGTACGTCTGTTGTCCTGTTGTGATGTCATTTATGGACACCATTCCAGGGAAGGTTTCCCAACAGGATAACGCTCGCCCAAATACCGTCCTTGTAGCCCAACATGCTCCACAGAGGATGCCAAATTAAACACCTTCCAGCCGTCCAGTTACCAAACTCATTTGACTTGGCTACCTATTTCTGTGATTTACTACACCATCTCCAGGCCCCTGACCGTCGTGAAAGAAGATTCCACCTCGGTTGTGATAAAAACAGGGGCTAACAGTTCTGGTATTAGTAGATTTCTGCTTGGTAAAGCGATCCTTGAACCATCGTTTCTACAGAGTGTCGACATGTTAACTCGGCCTCCCCGATCATCTGATCAGTCGAGCACATACGAGACTTCAACACCAGCGTCATCCACAAACAGCATTAACCGTCCCTACATTGACCGACCAACTCCAACAGGCTGGAACTGCATTCAACAGACAGACATCCGACACCTGTACGGCACAGTGAATTCAGTCTACATGGTTGCATTCAACATTCTAGCGGTTACACCGATTAATAATGCACCAGCAATTCACATTTGCAATGGCTTTTCCCGCGCTTGCCTTTACCTGTCATCTTGCAACCTTAATCACTGAAATATGTTACCTAGGCAAATGTATTCCCGAAATTTCGTTACTCTGTATTAGTTATTTCTTGGTGTTGGACCGAGTAAGGTGGCGCACTGATTAGCACACTGGACTCGCATTCGGGAGGACGACGGTTCAATCCCCCGTCCGGCCATCCTGATTTAGGTTTTCCGTGATTTCCCCAAAATCGCTTCAGGCAAACGCCGGGATGGTTCCTTTGAAAGGGCACGTCCGACTTCCTTCCCTGGCCTTCCTAATCCGATGAGACCGATGACCTCGCTGTTTGGTCTCTTCCCAAAAACAACCCAACCCCAACTCTCTTGGTGCTGGGAAATTTTTCCCCCAGTGTACTACTACCTGCGTACACTTCGGTCTCCTTGCCATATTAATGCCATTGTCTCCCTATACGAATTTATCCTTCACAGGCCTCACAGGCTGCTTCATGAAATTAACGGGTCTTCGATACCTCAGTAATACGTTCTATGTACCAATCCCTTCTTTTAGTCAAACTGTTCCATAAAATACATAGGACTTAGTACCTTTCGAATTCAATCAGATGGTGCTGAGGGAAGTGGTTAGCAAATAAGACAGTAAGCCCTTTAGATGACTTTTGCCAATTTGTCAGCAAAATAACCTGCGATGGTCGAAGTATGGAGTATGTAAAGAAAGACTTGCAATATAAGAAAGAAATGTTCTGCAAAGGACATATTTCTTAGCATCGAATATACATTGACCTATCGGAAGGTCGTTCCTGAAGGTAAGCCCACCCCTACAGAAATCATTACAAGCATCATTTAATACCGTATAATTCCGCCCCTGGATTCGGTTAGTCCAAAAGGTTGCGCAGGTACGTCGCGTCCAGGTTGCGGGGATTGTGACGTTGGGGTTTTATCCCCTGTTCCAACACGTCCCGCATATTTTCTAATGGTTTCAAGTCAGGTGATTTTTCAGGCCAGTGGAGGAGCTGTAGAATGGGAGAGTGTTCAGAAAACCACTCACGTATTATTCCAGCTGTAGAACTTTGCTGTTGCCGTTTTGGCGTACCTGTGTGAGCAATGTCCCCTTGAGAGGTGATCGACTCCAAGTATTCATTGCACGCAGTTCCCGTTGCCATGTTCTCTCGCTAGCAGGTTCGGTTGGACCTCCTCCACTGGCCTGAAAAGTCGCCTGACTTCAAACCATTACAAAATATGCTGGGCGTGTTGGAACAGAGGATAAAACCCCAACGTCACAATCCCCGCAATGTGTCATTAAGGCCTTCAGCCGTGGAGCACATATTAATTTATTGTCACCTTTTATTTGTTGTAGTTTCCAAGTAAAGTGTACGTGATTGAAAAAAATTAACTAACCAACAGTAATTGATTACGGCCACGTCCCAAATCGCAATCCAATCCAGCCATCCTTGGTAACAGGTCTCAGATAGGACGTTGGTTCCTTATAAAATTAGTCTTAATGTCTTGTTGTGGTCTTCAGTCCTGAGACTGGTTTGATGCAGCTCTCCATGCAACTCCATTCTGTGCAAGCCTCTTCATCTCCCAGTACCTACTGCAGCCTACATCCTTTTGAATCTGCTTAGTGTATTCATCTCTTGGTCTCCCTCTACGATTTTTACCCTCCACGCTGCCCTCCAATACTAAATTGATGATCCCTCGATGTCTCAGAACATGTCCTACCATATGTGGGCGTTAATGGACAAGTGTTGGTTTCCCATATTAATTTTTCGGACGTACACCGTTAAGGTTAATGTAGAGACGGCCCCACAGCATGGAACTTCTGTATTTTAATCTGCATATGCCTCACTATTGTAATTTTTCACCCCTAGGCCAATTTGATGACGCCCCAATGACGCAACACGCGTCGTTTCTTGTAATTAAAATAGATTTTGCAACAAGACTACCTTATTTGAAGGTGTTTATCCACTTTAACCTAATAAGTGTAGTCAGACTAGGCCACCTCAATGACTTTAACCTTTTCCTGTTTCTGATGGTACGGAATACACGTAAATTGCTCAACGTCGGGGAGCGATGCTCACTAGATTTTAGGTGCTCTGCAAAGGCCGGATTCTGTTTGATTCGTCCATACGGGGTGGCCGAGCGGTTCTAGGTCCTACAGTCTGGATCCGCGCGACCGGTACGGTCGCAGGTTCGAATCCTGCCTCGGGCATGGATGTGTGTGATGTCCTTAGGTTACTTAGGTTTAAGTAGTTCTAAGTTCTAGGGGACTGATGACCTCAGAAGTTAAGTCCCATAGTGCTCAGAGCCATTTTTGAACTAAATCTGGTCCGAAAATTCCTACTAGTCTTGCCCACATACGAAGCTTCACAGTCGATGCGCTCTGTTCTGTAAACTCCGGATTGAGCCTTTTTGTTATTAGTAGCTATTTCATTATCGATGTACCGATAATAGACATCATTTGTCGACAAAAAAGCGGCGCCAACACCGTATTTTCTAAATGGATTTGTAAGGCCAGACGATAAGGTGCCTACAAAAGGGAATTTAAAAAATCTGGTATACTTGGGTAACAGCCGTAATGGAAGTTTACATTCATCAGGATTGGCTTTTGTTTATAGAGACCATCTACACTCCTGGAAATGGAAAAAAGAACACATTGACACCGGTGTGTCAGACCCACCATACTTGCTCCGGACACTGCGAGAGGGCTGTACAAGCAATGATCACACGCACGGCACAGCGGACACACCAGGAACCGCGGTGTTGGCCGTCGAATGGCGCTAGCTGCGCAGCGTTTGTGCACCGCCGCCGTCAGTGTCAGCCAGTTTGCCGTGGCATACGGAGCTCCATCGCAGTCTTTAACACTGGTAGCATGCCGCGACAGCGTGGACGTGAACCGTATGTGCAGTTGACGGACTTTGAGCGAGGGCGTATAGTGGGCATGCGGGAGGCCGGGTGGACGTACCGCCGAATTGCTCAACACGTGTGGCGTGAGGTCTCCACAGTACATCGATGTTGTCGCCAGTGGTCGGCGGAAGGTGCACGTGCCCGTCGACCTGGGACCGGACCGCAGCGACGCACGGATGCACGCCAAGACAGTAGGATCCTACGCAGTGCCGTAGGGGACCGCACCGCCACTTCCCAGCAAATTAGGGACACTGTTGCTCCTGGGGTATCGGCGAGGACCATTCGCAACCGTCTCCATGAAGCTGGGCTACGGTCCCGCACACCGTTAGGCCGTCTTCCGCTCACGCCCCAACATCGTGCAGCCCGCCTCCAGTGGTGTCGCGACAGGCGTGAATGGAGGGACGAATGGAGACGTGTCGTCTTCAGCGATGAGAGTCGCTTCTGCCTTGGTGCCAATGATGGTCGTATGCGTGTTTGGCGCCGTGCAGGTGAGCGCCACAATCAGGACTGCATACGACCGAGGCACACAGGGCCAACACCCGGCATCATGGTGTGGGGAGCGATCTCCTACACTGGCCGTACACCACTGGTGATCGTCGAGGGGACACTGAATAGTGCACGGTACATCCAAACCGTCATCGAACCCATCGTTCTACCATTCCTAGACCGGCAAGGGAACTTGCTATTCCAACAGGACAATGCACGTCCGCATGTATCCCGTGCCATCCAACGTGCTCTAGAAGGTGTAAGTCAACTACCCTGGCCAGCAAGATCTCCGGATCTGTCCCCCATTGAGCATGTTTGGGACTGGATGAAGCGTCGTCTCACGCGGTCTGCACGTCCAGCACGAACGCTGGTCCAACTGAGGCGCCAGGTGGAAATGGCATGGCAAGCCGTTCCACAGGACTACATCCAGCATCTCTACGATCGTCTCCATGGGAGAATAGCAGCCTGCATTGCTGCGAAAGGTGGATATACACTGTACTAGTGCCGACATTGTGCATGCTCTGTTGCCTGTGTCTATGTGCCTGTGGTTCTGTCAGTGTGATCATGTGATGTATCTGACCCCAGGAATGTGTCAATAAAGTTTCCCCTTCCTGGGACAATGAATTCACGGTGTTCTTATTTCAATTTCCAGGAGTGTATAATGTTAGGGTTATAATAGTTGCTGATAGCAATACACGTAAGGTTAGCTAATTCCTTCTCGACGGAAGACTGACTCAGGGGAAGTCATGTGATGCGATGAATCATTGATTTGACAAAACTCACCTTATGACGATATGAATGACAAGAAGTGGAATCAATATTGGAATTGCTTGTTGTTGGTTTGCGAAAGATGTCAAACTTGGCTCCACCTTCCTCTAGTTGTAATTGTAGAATGCAATCTTGCACAGGATAGAATAGCGTGGACAGCAGCATCAAACCAGTCTTCGGAGTGAAGACTACAACAACGTAACATCATCATCATTTGTCATCCGATATACTATAGAGTTCTGCTGTAGCAAAACATTTCGATACCTTCCAATGTCTTCAGCTCCCTGGCGTATACGATACACAATTCATTTCCATATATAGTTGCATTTCATCCAAACACTCTCAGGAAATACTTTCTAAGATTTAAATTTACATTCATCGTTAAATTTCTCTTTTTCGTTAAAGTATTTCCTGCTATCACCAGTCTACATTTTATATCTCCTTTACTTCTTGAAGAACCTTGTTCCCTACATACTAAAACTCGTCTACTACTTCGAGTGTCTCATTTCCTAATCTGTCCCTCAAGATTGACTGATTTTGTATCATCTGCACTTACCTACTGCTACTTCTTTGGTCTTCACAGATTCTTCTCAGGACACTACCCGTTCTGGTACCCGATTTTCCACATCCTTTGGCAGAACAAAAACACCGCACACAAAGTTTATCTTTGCTTTCCGTGAATTTCAATTTTCGTTCTGGATACATCTTTAGTTTCCTTTACTGCTCGCTCTTTGTGTAGACTGAATAATGGTTTCAATACGCTACTACCCTGTGTCACCCTCTTGATTAGTGTATAATAATTAATCTAACACCATGAACCACGGACCTTGCCGTTGGTGGGGAGGCTTGCATGCCTCAACGATACAGATAGCCGTACCGTAGGTGCAACCACAACGGAGGGGTATCTGTTCAGAGGCCAGACAAACGTGTGGTTCCTGAAGAGGGGCAGCAGCCTTTTCAGTAGTTGCAGGGGCAACAGTCTGGATGATTGACTGATCTGGCCTTGTAACACCTTGCTGTTCTGGTACTGAGAACGGCTGAAAGCAAAGGGAAACTACAGCCGTAATTTTTCCCGAGGGCATGCAGCTTTACTGTATGATTAAATGACCATGGCGTCCTCTTGGGTAAAATATTCCGGAGGTAAAATAGTCCCCCATTCGGATCTCCGGGCGGGGACTACTCAAGGGGACGTCGTTATCAGGAGAAAGAAAACTGGCGTTCTACGGATCGGAGCGTGGAATGTCAGATCCCTTAGAAAATTTAAACAGGGAAATGGATAGGTTGAAGTCAGATATAGTGGGAATTAGTGAAGTTCGGTGGCAGGAGGAACAAGACTTTTGGTCAGGTGAATACAGGATTATAAATACAAAATCAAATAGGGGTAATGCAGGAGTAGGTTTAATAATGAATAAAAAAAATAGGAGTGCGGGTAAGGTTGTATACATGGAAGAATCCTGGAGATACTGAAAGCTATCAGACAGATTACATAATGGTAAGACAGAGATTTAGGAACCAGGTTTTAAATTGTAAGACATTTCCAGGGGCAGATGCGGACTCTGACCACAATCTATTGGTTATGAACTGTAGATTAAAACTGAAGAATTTCGAAAAAGGTGGGAATTTAAGGAGATGGGACCTGGATAAACTGAAAGAACCAGAGGTTGTACAGAGTTTCAGGGACAGCATAACGGAGCAATTGACAGGAATGGGGGAAAGAAATACAGTAGAAGAAGAATGGGTAGCTCTGAGGGATGAAGTAGTGAAGGCAGCAGAGGATCAAGTAGGTTAAAAGACGATGGCTAGTAGAAATCCTTGGGTAACAGAAGAAATATTGAATTTAATGGATGAAAGGATAAAATATAAAAATGCAGTAAATGAAGCAGGTAAAAAGGAATACAAACGTCTCAAAAACGAGATCACCAGGAAGTGAAAAATGGCTAAGCAGGCATGGCTAGAGGACAAATTTAAGGATGTAGACGCTTATCTCACTAGGGGTAATATAGATACTGCCTACAGGAAAATTAAAGAGACCTTTGGAGAGAAGAGAACCACTTGTATGAATATCAAGAGCTCAAATGGCAACCCAGTTGTAAGCAATGAAGGGAAAGCAGAAAGGTGGAAGGAGTGTATAGAGGGTCTATAGTAGGGCGATGTACTTGAGGACAATATTATGGAAATGGAAGAGGATGAAGATGAAGATGAAATGGGAGATACGATACTGCGTGAAGAGTTTGACAGAGCACTGAAAGACCTGAGTCGAAACAAGGCCCCGGGAGTAGACAACATTCCATTAGAACTACTGACGGCCTTGGGAGAGCAAGTCCTGACAAAACTCTACCATCTGGTGAGCAAGATGTACAAGACAGGTGAAATACCCTCAGACTTCAAGAAGAATATAATAATTCCAATCCCAAAGAAAGCAGGTGTTGACAGATGTGAAAATTGGAAGGCCCAGTGGGAGCTGACCGGCCGCCGTGTCATCCTCAGACCACAGACGTCACGGGATGCGGATATGGAGGTGCATGTAGTCAGCACACCGCTCTCCAGGCCGTATGTCAGTTTACGAGACTGGAGCCGCTACTTCTCAGTCAAGTAGCTCCTCAGTTTGTCTCACAAGGGCTGAGTGCACCCCGCTGGCCAACAGTGCTCGGCAGGCCGGGTGGTCACCCACCCAAGTGCTAGCCCAGCCCGACAGCGCTTAACTTCTCTGATCTGACGGGAACCGGTGTTACCACTGCGGCAGGGCCGTTGGCAGCGATTTTACTTCTGACCAGAATTTTCTTGGGTTCTCGGCTAGATCTTTTGCTACGTTTTGACGCTGGCAATTCTATGCTTCCGCAATAGATCTTTTTACAGGCACACGTATGTCCACTGACCTTTGACTGTCATCATTTGCTCATTCCCTTTTGAACCGAGAGGGCTTCTTCAGAACTTTCCGAATTTCGTTGTTAAGCCACCGTGGGAATTTTCTGTTCTTAATCCACATACTAGGAACATAATTCTTCAAAGCGCTATTTACAATCCGTTTATACTTTGCCCATAGTTCCTCTACGTCCATCGTACTGGAACAAGATGACGTCTTTGCATTGTCTAAGTGAGATGCTAAGAACTGCTTGTCTGATCTTTGCAGCGGAAATACTGCGTATCTCTTGCTCTACCTTATGGACGAAGCCTGTTAAGCGACATTTGGATTTTACATAGTTACGTTTATTTTACAGGTTCTGTTAAGCAGATTCTGCTGCGTAAAATTTCAGAGACTGCAGTGATTTAGATGCTATAAGAGTGTTAAAATCTAACAGTTTTAAGATTTTCTGTTCGTTGTTAGATTGTTGTTGTTGTTGTGGTCTTCAGTCCTGAGACTGGTTTAATGCTGCTCTCCATGCTACTCTATCCTGTGCAAGCTTCATCTCCCAGTATTTACTGCAACCTACATCCTTCTGAATCTGCTTAGTGTATTCACCTCTTGGTCTCCCTATACGATTTTTACTCTCCAATGCTAGATTTGTGATCCCTTGATGCCTCAGAACATGTCCTACCAACCGGTCCCTTCTTCTAGTCAAGTTGTGCCACAAATTCCTCTCCTCCCCAATTCTTTTCAATACCTCCTCATTAGTTATGTGGTCTACCCATCTAATCTTCAGCATTCTTCTGTAGCACCACATTTCGAAAGCTTCTATTCTCTTCTTGTCCAGACTATTTATCGTCCATGTTTCACTTCCATACATGGCTACACTCGAAACAAATACTTTCAGAAACGACTTCCTGACACTTAAATCTATATTCGACGTTAACAAATTTCTCTTCCTTAGATACGCTTTCCTTGCCATTGGCAGTCTACATTTTATATCCTCTCTACTTAGACCATCATCAGTTATTTTGTTCCCCAAATAGCAAAACTCCTTTACTACTTTAAGTGTCTCATTTCCTAATCTGATTCCCTCAGCATCACCCGACTTAATTCGACTACATTCCATTATCCTCGTTTTGCTTTTGTCGATGTTCATCTTTTATCCTCCTTTCAAGACACTGTCCATTCCGTTCAACTGCTCTTCCAAGTCCTTTGCTGTCTCTGATAGAATTACAGTGTCATCGGCGAACCTCAAAGTTTTTATTTCTTCTCCATGGATTTTAATACCTACTCCGAATTTTTTCTTTTGTTTCCTTTACTGCTTGCTCGATATACAGATTGAATAACATCGGGGAGAGGCTACAACACTGTCTCACTCCATTCCCAACCACTGCTTCCCTTTCATGCCCCTCGACTCTCTTTAACTGCCATGTTTCTGTACAAATTGTAAATAGCCTTTCGCTCCCTGTATTTTACCCCTGCCACCTGTAGAATTTGAAAGAGCGTATTCCAGTAAACATTGTCAAAAGTTTCTCTAAGTCTACAAACTGGTACACCTGCCTAATATCGTGTAGGGCCCCCGCGAGCATGCAGAAGTGACGCATCACGACGTGGCATGGACCCGACTGATGTCTGAAGTAGTGCTGGAGGGAATTGACGCCATGAAACCTGTCCATAAATCCGTAAGAGTAGGAGGGGATGGAACAGCATGTTGGAAGGCATCCTAGATGTGCTCAAAAAGGTTTATGTCTGGGAAGTTTGGTGGCCAGCGTAAGTGTTTAGACTCAGAGGAGTGTTCCTGGAGCCACCCTGTACCAATTCTGGACGCGTGGGATGTCACGTTATTTTGCTGGAATTGCCCACGTCCGTCGGAATGCACAATGCGCATGAATGGATGCAGGTGATGAAACAGGATGTTTACGTACGTGTCACCTGTCACAGTCGTATCTAGAGGTATCAGAGTCCAGTATCACCCCAACTGCACACGCCCCACACCATTACAAAGCCTCCAGCAGCTTCAACAGTTCCCTGCTGACATGCAGGGTCCATGGATTCATGAGGTTGTGACCATACCCGTACATGTCCATCCGATCGATACAATTTGAAACGAGACTCGTCCGACCAGGCAATGTGTTTCCAGTCGTCAAGAGTCCAATGTTGATGTTGGCGGGTGCAGGCGAGGCGTCAAGCTTTGCGTCGTGCAGTCATCAATGGTGCATGAGTGGGCCTTTGGCTCTGAGTGCCCATATCAATGATGTTGCATTGAATGTTTCGTACGCCGACTCCAGCATTGAAATGTTCAGCTATTTGCGGACGGGTTCCACTTCTGTCGCGTTCAACGACTCTCTTCAGTCGTCGTTGATCCAGTTGTTGCAGGATCTTTTTCCGGCCGCAGCGATGTCGGAGATTTGAAGTTTTAACGTATTCTTGTTATTCACGGTACATTCGTGAAATAGTCGCATGGGAAAATCCCAACCTCGGAGATGCTGAATACCATCGCTCCTACCGAGCGAGGTGGCGCAGTGGTTACACACTGGACTCGCATTCGGAAGGACGACGGTTCAATCCCGCGTCCGGCCATCCTGATTTAGGTTTTCCGTGATTTCCCTAAATCACTCCAGGCAAATGCCGGGATGGTTCCTCTGAAAGGGCACGGCCGACTTCCTTCCCCATCCTTCCCTAATCCGATGAGACCGATGACCACGCTGTCTGGTCTCCTTCCCCAAACCAACCAACCAACCAACCATCGCTCCTGCGCCGACTACAACACCACTTTCAAACTTACTTAAATCTTGATAACCTGTCATTGTAGCAACAGTAACCTATCTAACAACCGCGCCAGACACTTTTCTTATAAAGGCGTTTCCGATCGCACTGGCGTATTCTGCCTGTTTACATATCTCTGTGACTGAATACGCATGCCTATACGAGTTTCTTTGGCGCTTCAATGTAGGTCATTTTATCCACCATTCCTTAGCTACTTCAAAATTCATGGGGGAATATTCCGTCTTTCCAGCAAAATGAAAGACAGTTTTCTTTTTTGCCACACACGTTCTCTTATTTGTGAAGTTCAAAACTGGTTCAAATTGCTTTGAGCACTATGAACATCTGAGGTCATCAGTCCCCTAGAACTTAGAACTACTCAAACCTAACTAACCTAAGGACATCACACACATCCATGGCCGAGGCAGGATTCGAACCTGCGACCGTAGCAGCCGCGTGGTTCCGGACTAAAGCGCCTAGAACCGCTCGACCACAGGACTTCTTTGCAGTAACAATGCATAACGTAAGCTGCGATTGCCCTGACTACAAAATAGTTTGCCTTTAATTCGCTTGCAAAGATGAAATACACTTCCATAAATGTAAAAAGTGTTTCTTTCAAATAAAAGCTGGCCAGGTGTCAGTAGGACTAGCGCACTGTGGGTTCAGTACAAACTTAATTACTTATAGAGGGGCAGTTCATCCATTCCGGGAGTGATCGTAGTTCAGCGGGAAGTACCGTGTAGGTTTTGGTAAGTGAGTTTGCGAGTATCAAAATGTGTGACACAAACGACCGTATCTTTTGGCTTCACTTAGAAGCTAACGTTTAATATACCGCCAAGGGACCATTGACATTAGTATGTGACATAAAGTTCAACTTGATGGTTTACAAATCTCATTGATAGTCTGAAATGAGACACACTTGCAGATAGACGACGCACTAAACGGAAGGGGCTGCTCACTAACTTCCGAAATCCGATCTTCGCCGAGGATTAGAGCATATATTATTACCACCAACTTTCAAATCGCGCAATGATCAACATTAAGGGAAATTAGAGCTCGTACTGAGGTATTCAGACAGTCGTTTTTCCCTCGCGCGATCCGCTAGTGGAACAGAGGGGGAAAATATGACTTTGGCGCGAATTGTGCCCTCTGCCACACACCGCTTGGTGGCTAGCGGAGTATACAGGGTGGGCCATTGATGCTGGCCGGGCCAAATATCTCACGAAATAAGCATCAAACAAAAAAACTAGAAAGAACGAAACTCGTCTAGCTTGAAGGGGGAAACCAGATGGCGCTATGGTTGGCCCGCTAGATGGCGCTGCCATAGGTCAAACGGATATCAACTGTGTTTTTTTAAATAGGAACCCCCATTTTTTATTACATATTCGTGTAGTACGTAAAGAAATATGGATGTTTTAGTTGGACAGACTGTCTGATAACAAATGACAAAAGAAAGGTTTTCGTTTGATATAATTACGAATTCACAATTTTCGGATCTTTTCCCGTGGTTGTAGCGTGAAACATTACTTCTTGGGAAATTTCACTATCTCAATAGGTTTTGATGAGTGAGTTTGTATCAAAATAGGTGATATAAATGACCGTAGTTTTGAGTGCTCTAACTTAGGAGTTTCATTCTTTAACGTCGCCAAGGGACCGTAGACCTTAATACGTGGTATAAATTTCAACTTCACACGTCAACTCATTCCTGAATAAAAGTGTTCTGAACAGTCGGACAGATAGACACACACAGACAAACAGGTGGATAAGAAAGTGATCCTATAAGATTTCCTTTTTTACTAATTCAGTTATGGAAGCCTAAAAACTGTCTCCCACTAGAAAACCACTTGTTTCAAAGTATTTAATGAGACTATATAAAAGATACTAATCGGTGTAATTCTTTTTCTGCGGGATTTTCCCAACATATGTTCAAAGTACGGAACTGATGTAAACAGTGCTCAGTTTTTTGTGTCCTTACTCTCTCCCACGACCTCGAGACACTCGGCGCCGCCACTGTATTTCGTAGTAATGCTCCCTTACACCTGAGTACGTAATGGTCAGGTCTCCAAACGACTCTCACCGGCCGCTGTACCACGCAACCTTGCCGCGTCCACTTTTGCTTTCTACAGTGGCCTCTCTCGACCAGCCATTCATCTCACAAAGACAGTGAAGAAATGGAGAGTAAGGAAATGAGGGGAGAGAGACACGTCGTCGGGGGCACCTCTGCCCACTGACCACGGACCTGGCTGTTGCGTAACGGTTCGGTGCGTGAGAGAACGCGTTCCTTCCGGCAGTGGGCTGACTCATCCCACGGCACGCACTCGGTCCCCTTTTACACGGAAAAATAAAAGGCACACGCAGTTAGATTTCAGGGAATTGGTGGAAGGCTGCGAGGAGCGAGCGTGTAGAATTGGTGACTTATGGCCACCGTGACAGGACTACCTACACAGCTGTCCACGCACCGTCACTTTCTATGGAGAGAGGACACACACACACATACACACACACACACACACACACACTGAACACTCGAGGCAGAAGTAGCCAGGGCCGATGAAAATAAATGCTACACCAGTTCACACAGGCTATTCCAAACAATACACTCACTATAAACGCCCGTGTAGTCCACATAATGTTTTATTGTTCCTCTACCACTGAGTTGAACTCGTGTTCAGAGAAACAGTTAAGCTCATATTTAATTCCGTCATTAATCTCGTAATTCTTGAAAAGTGATCAGCAATGCAAAAGTTAATCAGAAATGCAACGTTACATCGTATACTGCAACACTCATGCCGAGAGTACAGTCTGTTTAACTTAGGAAAACTGTCTGTTCGCCGTAATGCAAGCACTCTGACTGAAAAGTATGTCACTGTTGAAATGTTAATTGTAACACGCATAAATTATAAATGGCCTCCCTGTTTGCGCAATGAATAAATGGTCTACTGCTGCTACCTCCCAACTACTGTGGCTGCTGATGCTATGCTAGTTAATAATTAAAGATTCAAACTACTAGCAATTAAGTGTGTAATGCATGCTTCAAAATATAGAGACGTCCACAAAACTCTTGTGCTAATAAATCTCATTACTGCACTGTTCACTGTCAATTAACGTTCTGTTACTGAGAAACTCGAGAAAGCAAAATTATATGTGTGAATCTGAAATAAAGAAACGAAAGCTGATAGATGGAAAAACAAAAAAGGAATAGAATTAATAAAACTTCATATCACTAAGACAAAATATTTTAACACCTGAAATACTAAAAATTCACTTTACATTAATAGTGGAAAAACTTTAAAAAATTCTCTTTACTTTCTTACAAAGATATATGCTATCCACCTTTTATGAAAAATCACACGTTGTTACGTTATCAAAAAATCTCCAATTCTAAATCCCTGACCAAATCAATTATTATGTTTAGATGTCTCGAAAAATTGCGCTGTTAAAGTACCTTTTGAAGTCTTCTGAATTTACAAAATATGTCTCCATAAATGAAAAATAATATAAGAAAATTATTACCGACACACAGCGCAGCCTAAAGACAGCTTGCTCCACCACAACATATAACATGACTCCTCCTCCTCTCTCTCTCTCTCTCTCTCTCTCTCTCTCTCTCTCTCTCTCTCTGAGATTGGACTCAACTCACAAATAAAGGTTCCACTAACAACGTCACGCACCGCAGCCTCTTTGGCAGAGATGTTCCTCACTACAACACAGATGCTATTGAAGCTTTACTTTTCAAAAGAGTTATCTACAGGCCCAGTTGAGTGAACGACAAAAAGCATCCAGTCATAAATGCATATAACAGTGGTCTAATACTTCTGTAGAAGTCCACCAGTAACGTGTGCTCTTCCGCGTGTTAGAGTTGTTGTTACGTCTGTGAAAAGCCCACATAGCCTGAATAAAAAGCTATAAGAATAACGGTTGTTGGAAAATTATTTTAGAGGTCATGGACCAGTCGCAGTTTCACACTCCATTACTGCAAGATGGAGTTACATTGTTTGACCATAGAGTGCTGTGCCCCAAACGTATATTCTCAGAAATTTCTTCCTCAAGTTCTATGTTTTATAGCAGTAGTCTTCTCCCGGCCAGGAATGCCGTCTTTGATGTGTTAGTCTGCTTTTTATGTCCTCACTGCTCCATTCGTTATGGTTGATTTGCTGCCTAGGTAGCGGAATTCCTTTGTATACGTCGTAATCACCAGTTTTAACTTTCTAGCTAATTCTTATCTGCTGCTTCTCCTTACTTCGGCCTTATTTTCGGTTTACTCTCAATCCATACTCTGCTTTCATTGGGCCATTCCATCCAACAAATCCTATAATTCTTCTTCACTTTCATTGAGGATAGCAATGTCATCGACGAATCTTATCATTGATTTTCTTTTACCCTGAACTTCAATGTCACCCTAAAACCTTTCTTTTATTTCCGCCATTGCTTCTTCGATGCAAAGACTGAAGAGTACAGGTAAAAGGCTGCATCCCTGTCTTAAAACCTGCTAAATTCGAACACTTCGTTCTTGGTCATCCAGTCTTAACACTAGGAGTATCACGTGGGTCATTTTTAAACCACGAGGATTCTTCGAGCCCCCTACTTCCCTCCTTAGTTATCGCAGAACCAAACGCTGCCGTGACTTTTCATCATTTATGTGGTTGTATATCTCACCAAAATTTCGTCCCCCTAGCTCACCTACAAATATGAAAAATTTACATGTAATGCCAGTAGTACCATGTGGGTAATTTTTCACCCATGTGCGTTTTAACGCAATTTGACGTCAGTAACACTGGTTTTCAGGCACTAGTTTTAGTATCTGGACGTGCCTCGACGTTATTCTTGAGATGCTGGAGTATATTACGACACTTTGGGACAAAACGAACGTGAAATGCGAAGGATTCGGAGATCAGGCGATACTTTATATCAGCCCGGCTTTCCGTTTCTATGGACTGGCGACATGCAGGCCTATAGGGTGACACTGGGAAGCTACAGAGTAATAGATGTCAAGCGCGTCGCTCTCACGGAACGTCACGACTGACAACTTCTTCACCTCCGGCAAACTCGCAGATGCGCTGAAACACAAAGGAACAAGCTTAGTTGGCACTCCTCGGAGCTGACTCAAAGATGTTCCTCCTGCGGCGCGAAACGGAGACGACGCATTGTATGCAACACACTTACAAGTCAGGCGACAATCTTCTCACTGCATACCAAGGGAAAAAGAAGAAAAGAATCCGGATTATGAGTAACACGCATGCTGGATGTCAGTTGAATGAGAATAATCAGAAGAAACTTCCAGCAACTGTGAAGTTTTATAAAGAAACTAAGGGCGGAGTCGATATAGTTGACCAAATGGCTGGTCACTATAGCGTCCGAACTGGCACCCAACGATGGCCTGGGCATGTCTTTTACAACATTCTTGACTATATATGAAGGTAGTATCTGTTGCTCCAACTCGTACGGGACTTGGTAGATTAATCTACCACGAGTAATGAGTGTGATGGGCAAACGTCAATTAGGCGCACTACGAATGTAGTGGTGTGGACATGTTGGGAATGTGGAGCTCACGGGGAGCGTGCAACGGATAAGTCCCTGCAGGCGCTCTATCCTCTGTGCCCTCGGTGGCTCAGATGGAAAGAGCGTCTGCCGTGCAAGCAGGAGATACCGGGTTCGAGTCACCGTTGGGACATACATTTTCAACATGTCCCCAATGATGTATATCAACGCCTGTTTGCAGCTAGGGTGTCGATTTAATTATCATTTCATTATATTCTTTACCTTGTAAGTCACTTACCTCAACGAAGATTTCACATCGAGACTTTATCTTCAGAGTAGCAAATGAGCTTGCTGCCCTCTACAAACTGCAGAGAGGAGACAATTTCCCCTTGCAGGAACTCGATGCCGGCGCCGGCCAATGTGGAAATAGAAGGTGTTGACGAACGCAATTTCCTGCAAACAGCTTAATAACGAAGGGAAATAAAATATCAAACGTAAAAGCTGCCAAGCATAAACTCTTGTCGAATATTTGAACTGTGAGCACATCCCAGCTTAGGAAATTCTGTCAAGTCTTTGTTCTTAAATATTTCCAAACATTTATAATTACAGACTGAATCAAACAATGGAAAATTCAGGATGGATTGTACAATATAATGAAAAGGATAGTTGCTAGTTGCTACCCACGATATATTGTAGAAGCTGAGTTGCAGAAAGGCACAATAAAAAGACTATCGGAAAGTTGGCTTTCGGCCAACAAGACCTTTGTGCGCGTGTGTTTATGCTGTCTATTTTTGACACCCACTCAAACGCAACTCACACATGACCACAGTCAATGGCAGTTGGAGCCAGACTGACAGAGATTTTGGTCATGTGTATGTGAGTTGCGTTTGCGTGAGTGTGTGCGTGTGTGTATGTTGTCTATTTTTGACAATGGTCTTGTTGGCCGAAAGCTAACTTTCAGAGAGTCTTTTGATTGTGCCTTTCTGCGACTCAGCATCTCCGCTATATGATGAGTACCAACTATCCTTTTCGCTTTAAATATAGACTGAAATTATTTGTTCTTATATTTTAGTTCCTTGATTGCAACAAGCAAGAAAATACGCAGGGCATTTTAGCCATCTGTTACGTTTTGGAATCTTTCACAGATACTTTGTACTTCCCCTATTTGTGTAAACAAGTAAAAATACTATTAGTTCTCACATAAACAATATCTTTTGGTTGTGTTTCAATCTTTTTACAAAGAAAAACATTGTAACATTGCTTTACTTAGTTATTTTCACGATGCTTGATAAAATATTGCGTAATTTCTTCTGTAAAATTGAAAATAAAAAAAGTTTATTTAAAATTATGTTTGGCAGTGTACTAATCATTTTAGAGACCAAATTACCTTTGGTTACACATCAGAGTCTTCCTGAACCTATTGTCAACATCGCGACACTCAAAACACAGTTCAAACAGTGGTTTTCTAATGTGGGTCGAAATTGACCCACATGGTACTACTGGCAGTACGGTGAAGTCCCGTACTTCTAGGGTTAACATTCCTTCTTGGTTCTTGTGCATACTGCTTAATGAGCAGAGGAACATTTCGCTTTGAATAACCAATTGGAATTAAACCACTATAGCATTCTGGCTAATTTCGATTGTTAATACGGTTAGGTATTAGCACGTAATAAAGTCCTGTATTATCCTCGCTTGTAAGATAGCGACCTAGCATGGTATGTGACGTCACACTGTCCACGTGGATAGCTTCCGTTACGCTAGCTCTCTTTATCGTTCGTGCAGGCCGCTTTTACTTTGCTCTGCACAGAGCTGCCTCAACGTCACTCCGGTAACACTCTCCACCTGATACATTCCACACAGTAATTTCGGTAGTGGCGCGACTACTCATGTTAGCAGTGACAATTTTTTATCGTCAGTCCGGTCCCTCTTTAAAAACCTTTACCGTCGGCTCACTATCAAATATTCATTTCAAAGAATGGAACACGTCTTCGTTACCTTTCGCTCGCCATAGTACACATACCAAAAAAGTTTTGCATCACCTCGGTTCCGAGAGTTCCGGAGCCTGAACAGAATACTGGAATAGAGATCAACATAAATATCATTTCCGTCCTTTTTATTGCTCATGAAAAGCACATATTGCATGTTGTACCACCATACAGAGAGACCTTTACGGGTGGTGGTCCAGATTGCTGTACACACCGGTACCTCTAATACCCAGTAGCACGTCCTCTTGCACAGATGCATGCCTGTATTCGTCGTGGCATACTATCCACAAGTTGATCAAGGCACTGTTGGTCCAGATTGCCCCACTCCTCAACGGCGATTCGGCCTAGATCCCTTAGAGTGGTTGGTGGGTCGCGTTGTCCATAAACAGCCCTTTTCAATCTATCCCAGGCATGTTCGATAGGGTTCATGTCTGGAGAACATGCTGGTGACTCTAGTCGAGCGATGTCGTTATCCTCAAGGAGGTCATTCACGAGATGTGCACAATGTGGGCGCGAATTGTCGTCAGTGAAGACGAATGCCTCGCCAATATGCTGCCGATACGGTTGCACTATCGGTCGGAGGATGGCATTCACGTATCGTACAGCCGTTACGGCGCCTTCCATGACCACCAGCGGCGTACGTTGGCCCACATAATGCAACCCCAAAACAGCAGGGAACCTCCACTTTTCTGCACTCGCTGGACAGTGTGTCTAAGGCGTTCAGCCTGACCGGGTTGCTTCCAAACAAGTCTCCGGCGATTGTCTGGTTGAAGGCATATGCGACACTCACCGGTGAAGAGTACGTGATGCCCATCCTGAGCGGTCCATTCGGCATGTTGGTGGACCCATCTATACTGCGCTCCATGGAGCCGTGGTCGCAAAGATGGACCTCGCCATGGACGTTGGGAGTGAATTTGCTCATCATGAAGCCTACTGAGTACAGTTTCAGCCATAACACGACGTCCTGTGGCTGCACGAAAAGCATTATTCAGCAATGTGGCGTTGCTGTCAGGGCTCCTCCGAGCCATAATCCGTAGTTAGCGGTCATCCACTTCAGTAGTAGCCCATGAGCGGCCTGAGCGATGCATGTCATCGACAGTTCCTGCCTCTCTGTACCTCCTCCATGTCCGAACAACATCGCTTTGGTTCACTCCGAGACGCCTGGACACTTGCGTTGTTGAGAGCCCTTACTGGCACAAAGTAACAATGCGGACGCGATAGAACCACCGTATTGACCGTATAGGCATGGCTGAACTACAGACAACACGAGCCATTTACCTCCTTCCTGGTGGAATGACTGGAACTGATCGGCTGTCTGACCCCCTCCGTCTAATAGGCGCTGCTCAATCATGGTTGTTTACATCATTCGGAGGTTTTTTCTTGTATCCAGCCTGGAAGGCTGCGCGTGGGTCTGCTCCTGTAAACTGAAGGGTAGGCCGAATGTAGGAAGTGAGTAGGAGAAGGAAAAGGTGAAATTCTCTCCGTACTGCTCTTAGAAATGGTTTACTGTATCACAATATTAACTGAATACACAACTTTGCACTGAGGTGCGAAGCCTGAGACCCGTCGTAAGTAATACGCAGTCTCAATAGCAAGCTGAGGTTCAAGCGATGTTTCCAGGCAGCCTGCTCTTCATGAAATGGGCAGAATCTGGAGCGGAGCTCGTAGAGCTCTCCAGCTCCGGCTAGAGTGCGCTCTCATCAGTGTCTGTCGTAGTGCCAACCCAGCAGAGCGCACCTGCGTGGCAGCGTAGCTATCGATACCACAGTTTTAGTGACATCTCTGAACAGCCAAAGGGACTGTGTCTGTGATACAATATCTACAGTCAACGTCTGTCTTCAGGAGTTCTGGGAACCGGAGTAATGCATAACTTTATTTCATGTGTGTATTTGCGATATTCACAGGATAGTAAATTTTGACTAGGACCGATCCGTGTGCCTATGATCTTTTAACGTTGCGAGTATATTTTAGGCATTTGTTTATAAATTTTAATATCCACAAAATGTGATGGCCCTGTACTTTGCTTTCTACCATTTACGTAGCGCCTGACGATGCGGCTTTGCGCCGCGAAACCGGCTATTTTTTTAATAAAGAATTATTTTACCGCTGGCGGAGTTCTTCGTAACATCGTGTCCTTAGACAGCTGCGGTTGTCCGGAACATAAAGTAGTTTGCTATTCAAAAAAGATATATTTTTAGAACAAAATAATATACTGTTTGCGTTGAACCTTAATTTAATTATGGTAATGATATATCAGCTTTCAATGCAATTCCAAATTATCATCTGGCGTATGCGATGTATTTACAATATATTCTTTTATTGGTAAATATCTTGATCGCATTTAAAAGACCATGATCAATACTTGTCACTTATCTTTGGTAACAAGATACAGATGTTTTTGTTCTGATGATCACTATCTGTAGTCAAAACCTGTTGACTGTAATTAATCTCTCAAATGCGATCAAGACATTTATTAAATCAGTATTTCATGATTGCTTTCTGCCGGCAACAGACGACGAGGCGACTGTACAGGCTGCAAAGGAGGAAGTACTGTAGAAGAAAGGAAATACTGTACTGTAGAAAGTAGGAGGAAGCACTTAATCAAAATAGAGCTATAAACATATATGTCTTGAACCAAATTCTTGCCGAAATCTGCGTCATTTTTTTAGTATTAAGAGTGGTAAGTACTCGGTTGCGTGGGGTGTTCACCTGCTAAAGTGATTGCTCATTTCACACAGTTTGTTTCTCTCCGCCTTCTCCTGAGACTGCGATGTCTTACCCAGGCTCGTAGTGGGAGCCATAAACTGAGTGACTGTGAACAATGTCCCATTAAAATTATTGCAAATTATGATAACCAGTATCTGATAATATCACACGACAGCAAACTATTCAAACATACATTTCACACCCTGCCTCAAGAGCGTTCGTTAACACAATTATCATTTATGTGGTGTCCGCCCCTGGTAGCTGAGTGCTCAGCGCGACAGAATGTCAGTCCTAAGGGCCGGAGTTCGGTTCCTGACTGGGTCGGAGACTTTCTCCGCTCAGGGACTGGGTGTTGTGTTGTCCTAATCATCATCATTTCATCCCCATCGACGCGCAAGTCGCCGAAGTGGCGTCAAATCGAAAGACATGCATCAGGCGAACGGTCTACCTGACGGGAGGCCCTAGTAAAAACAAATGGTTCAAATGGCTCTGAGCACTATGGGACTTAACATCTATGGTCATCAGTCCCCTAGAACTTAGAACTACTTAAACCTAACTAACCTAAGGACATCAGACACATCCATGCCCGAGGCAGGATTCGAACCTGCGAACATAGCGGTCGCGCGGTTCCAGACTGTAGCGCCTAGAACCGCTCGGCCACACCGGCCGGCCACAAATATTGAATTGAAAAGTAAAAACATTTTATTCAAAGTACCGACCATTGCTTTCTACACATTTTGACCACCTTTCTGGAAATTTGTGGACACCACGCCAATAGAAATGTTCGTCTTTTGAAGCAAACCTATCAGACACCCAATTTTCGACTTTCTCGTAGGAATCTAAGTGTACCTCAGCCAATGCGTGTCCCAGAGATGAAAACAAATGGTAGTCGCAAGGGGCCAAATCTGGTGAATACGGTGGGTGGGGTAGCACTTCCCAGACAAGTGTTTTGATTGTATCCTGAACCAGTTTTGCTTTGTGTACAGGTGCATTCTCGTGTAAAAAAAATTCTTTGCCATGTCTTATGGCCCATTCTGGTCTTTTTTCGATCAATGTATAGTTCAAATTGATCACTTGTTGTCTGTAGCGATTAGTATTCACAGTTTCACCGGGTTTTAGAAGCTCATAATACACCTCACCTTTCTGATCCAGCCAAACACAGAGCATTGTCTTCTTGCCGAATAGCCGGCCGGTGTGGCCGTGCGGTTCTAGGCGCTTCAGTCTGGAGCCGCGTGACCGCTACGGTCGCAGGTTGGAATCCTGCCTCGGGCATGGATGTGTGTGATGTCCTTAGGTTAGTTAGGTTTAAGTAGTTCTAAGTTCTAGGTTACTGATGACCACAGATGTTAAGTCCCATAGTGCTAAGAGCCATTTGAACCATTTTTTTCCTGCCGAATCGATCTGGTTTTGCAGTCCATGTTGATTGTTGTCCGGGATTAAACCATGATTTTTCCCGTTTAGGATTCTTAAAATAAATCCATTTTTCATCGCCAGTAACAATTCGATGGAAAATTTATATTCTTTCATGTCTTTGAAGCAAACTTTGACAAATGGTTTTTAGGTTTTCCACCTGTCTTTCATTCAATTCATGTGGCACCCATTTTCCACACTTTTGGATCTTTCCCATAGCTTTCAAACGGTCAGAAATTGTTTGTTGTGCAACATTTAGCATTGCTGGCATTTGCTTCTGACTCAAAGTATCGTCCTCATCCAATACTGCTTGCAATTCAGCGTCTTCGAACTTTTTTGGTGGTCTTCCACGTTCTTCATTTCTTACATCAAAATCATTATTTCTGAACCTAAACCGTTGAAACCATATTTTGAATGTTGCTTCTGATAGAGCATGATCACCGTACGCCTCGACAAGCATTCGATGCGACTCTGCAGCACTTTTCTTCAATTGAAAATAAAAAAATTATGCTTTCCGCAAATCATCACTTTCTGGTACAAAATTCGACATTGTTAACACGATGAAAACATATGATGATGTTTGTTCCATGACTCGATGTATACTGAGTATCTTTGACAGATGTCATAGCAACCAAACAAAAAAAATTAAGGCTCGTTCACAACAAGTGTTCCCTATCGACACATTTGTATCTTAACGCTCAGTATACCTGGTAGATACAAATCTACTAACACTGATGCGGTAAAACATTATGACCACTGCCCACTACGCGGTTGAATGCCTCCTGATGGAGTTGCGGGCACATGATAGAGCAAGTAAATAATGTAAAACCGAAGAGAGACGAATGGGCAGTCATTATAGGGAAGATACGCGCTGAAAATGCGGGAATCCGCCGATATAAGTGGTTATGACGAAGATCACATTATTGTAACGCTGTGGCAGGATACAGAATCTCTGAAATGGCGAAGTTGGTCGTACATTGGCGTACTGCTGTAGTGAGCGCCTATGGAAAGTGGTTTGAAGGACGGTGAAATGACGAGTAAGCCGTATGGTATTGCCGACCACATCTCACCACAAAATGTAGAGGTCGGAGGATCCCCCGCCGTGTAATGCAGGATAGGCAGCGACGGAAGGCAGGTCTGACGACGGACTACAATGCTCGTACAGGCACAAGTGTTTTCGGAACACACCGTTCAAAGGCCATTGTTGAACACTGAACTCCACGTCACACGACCCCTGTGTGTTCGTTCCCGTGATGACCCAACGACATCGTCAGTTAAGACTGCAGTGGGCAACGCATCACTGAGTTTCTACCCTGGATGAGTAGAAGCGCGTCGCCTGTCGAATGAATCGCTTTATTGTTACACCAGGTGGACGGTTGGTTCCTTACAAGGCGAATGGCTGCTCGAAACATGCACCACATCACAGATGCAGGGCGGTGAGAGCAGAATTATGCTTTTGGGTACATTCAGTTCTGAACCGTAAATTTACTTTCAAAATCTTTTCTTAAAGAATTTACGTTATTTACTAGCGATTCACCAAGAACATTAACACATTTCATCACACTAGGTGAGCGTAGAAGTAGTCGCCAGGAAGTAACTGATGGAAAATAAAATTACCTTTAACAAATGTGAATTTTATTTCTAAAAGCCTTTCCAAAAACAGATTTAAAATTACAATCAGAAAGCACCCTCTAAATATCAAGTTACAATTATTCATAGGCAGAATAATTTTTTTTTACAGTAGGAGCCTTCTGTCCCCTTTCAACACGGCCGTAGTCAAGACCGCTCACGACGACCTCTGAAAAACTACACTGGTGCAAATTTGCAACACACCAGATTACCTTAAACTAAAATTTTTAACAACTCACACGAACACATGAACTACGCCCCCCGTAAGACGGATCGAAATGGTACAAACACTCACACTAGGAAGTTATTTTCCACCAAAAGTGCAATTTGTTTTTAAAAGGGCTTTTACGGTAGAACGGTGGCAACTTCATAAAAATGGCTATTTAAATAAAACCCATGAAATTAAGACTTACATAAAGTGTACAACATGCTCTACATTACACATATACCGCCTCGCAAGATGATAGGCAAGATGAAAACATATTTCAGGAATTCGACCTTTGCACTAATTCTATAAATTCGTTAGTACCGAATCCGACAAACATGACAGAGGCAGCTATTAACGTACGGCAGACCGACAGACAGACAGACACTAACTGCGTAACAAATGCGGACGAGAGACAGACGATCACTGCGAACGAGAGACTGACCAAAAAAAGTAGAATTTAACAAGTGAAATGAAACATAATATCTCGAATCACTTAACTTCTAATAAACTGCAATGTCTGGCGAAGACCTAGCGCAGCACCTCCAAAACGGTCTCCCGAACCGTCCGGGGCCAGCCGCTTCAACGGACGCAGGAAGGCGCGCCGATCTCCCGTCTCGCAGCTCGCGTCGGCCAGACTGACGATAATTTATGGATTTGTAGTTTTAGCGTGACGATGTCCTCTATGGACAAACGGTAGTTACTGTTATTCTGAAGAAGGTTGGGTTATCCCGACTGAAACCTAGGTAAATTCTAGGTAAACGGTGTAGCTGAGGCTGTTGGTTATTAAAATTAAAATTAATATTTATAGAGTTGCTGACAGGGCCGCGAAATGTTGAAAATATTTACATTCAGTTCTGCTTCTATGGGAGCTAAGGTAGTACTCGAAGGCACCATGACAGCAGTGAAGTATTGCGGAACACCTGCATGCCTTAATGGTTGAAGTCTTCTCTGATGGAGGTGACATCTTCCAACAGGATAACCCTCTGCCGGCCGCTGTGGACGAGCGCTCCTCGGCTCTTCAGTCCGGAACCGCGCTGCTGCTGCGGCCGCAGGTTCGAATCCTGCCTCGGTCATGGATGTGTGTGGTGTCCTTAGGTTAGGTCGCTTTAAGTAGTTCTAAGTCTAGGGGACTGATAAACTCAGATGTTAAGTACGATAGTGCTCAGAGCCATTTGAACCATTTGATAACCCTCTGCAGCACAAGGCCAGAAGGGTGCTGCAGCCGTTTGAGGAGCATGATAATGAACTCGCAATGATGTCTTAGCCAGCAAATGTGCCTGATCTGTAACTGTTGGAAAACAAATCGGGCGCCAGGTGCGTGCCCACAAACCAGCGTCCCGCAATTTGCGGAAATTGTTTGACCTGTGGCTAGACATCTGGTGCCACATATTTCTGGAATCCTGTCAAGGACTTGTACAACCCATGCCAAACAGAATCGTTTCTCTACTTAGCCAGATCGCTAGTCGATCATCAGCGATCGGCTTTTTATCTTTGGCGCGTCCCCGGGCATGAGCATCTTTGGGTTTTCGACTGGGGCGCGCGGGACGGCGAGAGGCAGTCGGTTTGGGGCGGCCGGTGAGGCTGGCGGAGTTGTGGCTCGGGCGTAAGCACACGTGTGATGTCTGTTACGCTGGGGCTGTTGGCGAATCGTGAAACTCCTGCGGCGGTTACTGGTTGCCTGGAAGGCAAAACACTCGCAGTGAGAGGGGAGTTCGGAGTTGGTGTTGTCCTACATGTTTGTTCAAATTGAGGTGCCTGTGTGAGAAGCACGGCGTGGGCCTGTCGGTTGCCACCGCCACCGCAAGCGGATGTTCGGCCGGAATGGTTACCGTTTGTGGTGAGCGTAGTGTGAACAAGTTCTCGTAGGATGTGCTGCCAGCCTGACTCTTAGCCGGCGTTATTTGTGGGTGCCGACCCCTTGTCTGGTTCAAATGGCTCTGAGCACTAAGCGACTTAACTTATGAGGTCATCAGTCGCCTAGAACTTAGAACTACTTAAACCTAACTAACCTAAGGACATCACACACATCCATGCTCGAGGCAGGATTCGAACCTGCGAACGTAGCGGTCGCTCGGCTCCAGACTGCAGCGCCTAGAACGGCACGGCCACTCCGGCCGGCGAGCCCTTGTCTGTTACTGCTTCCGGGTGTCCTGTAAGATTTCACAGCAAAACCAGCAAAACTGTCTTTTTGTGGCATTATGTCTTTCTGGCTCAGCCTCCGCCTAGAAAGGTTGGATTGGACATCTTTTGGAATTCCTTAAAATGGTTCAAATGGCTCTGAGCACTATGGGACTCAACTGCTGAGGTCATTAGTCCCCTAGAACTTAGAACTAGTTAAACCTAACTAACCTAAGGACATCACAAACATCCATGCCCGGGGCAGGATTCGAACCTGCGACCGTAGCGGTCTTGCGGTTCCAGACTGCAGCGCCTTTAACCGCACGGCCACTTGGCCGGCTGGAATTCCTTAACGCTGTAATTTAAACATATAAAAAAAATTGTTCTTTCAGAATAAGCGCCTGTTTCTTTGGGACACTGCAGTTCAAACAGGAGTGACGTAATGTTAATCAGACAGATGAAGTGTATTTAATGTCTTGCACTGGGGCACGCACCTGTGTTATTGAACTCATTTTGATGTGTTCTGTCGGGTGAATGACGGCTCCCCACTTCAGTGTATTCTTTTGAGTAGTATTGTAAGGTTTTTTGGATATTGGTCAGTGGGGTGTATTGATTCAATTTTGTTTTTCTCTTTCCTTTGAATTACGCTGAATTGTTTAGTTTATCTGCGTATTGGCTTAACTCGCGCTTCACGCACTGAATCAGCTGATAATGAATATTTTTTTTAAATTCCTGTTTAATGTCACAGATTCAAATGTGTTGGATTGACCTTAATGAATTAT
Source organism: Schistocerca americana (assembly GCF_021461395.2). NCBI lineage: Eukaryota > Metazoa > Arthropoda > Insecta > Orthoptera > Acrididae > Schistocerca > Schistocerca americana. The sequence goes on along the minus strand of NC_060127.1, from coordinate 177,371,532 downwards.
GTGCAATCGAAGTAAGGGATGTAAAAATCGACACACATACTTGGAATGACATGGGGTTTTGTTAGAACCAAAAAGAAACACCCCATATCGCTAGACGCGTGAAAGATCTCTTGCGCGCGTCGTTTGGTGATTATCGTGTGCTCGGCCGCCACTTTCGTCATGCTTCGCCTCCCAGGTCTCCAGACCTCAGTCCGTGCGATTATTGCCTTTGGGGTTACCTGAAGTTGCAAGTGTATCGTGATCGACCGACATCTCTAGGGATGCTGAAAGACAACATCCGACGCCATTGCCTCACCATAACTCCTGACATGCTTTACAATGCTGTTCACAACATTATTCCTCGACTACAGCTATTGTTGAGGAATGATGGTGGACATATTGAGCATTTCCTGTAAAGATCACCATCTTTGCTTTGTCTTACTTTGTTGTGCTAATTATTGCAATTCTGATCAGTTGAAGCGCCACCTGTCGGACATTTTTAGAACGTTTGTATTTTTTTTTCTTTGTTCTAATAAAACCCCATGTCATTCCAAGCATGTGTGTCAATTTGTACCTCTCTATCTACATCACTCCGTGATGTACTCAGTTTTCAAATTTATACTGACTTTTTGATCACCCGGTATATATCTATGTCTGTTTCTGTGTAGTCAAAGTGTTGTGTATGTCTATTGTTCGTGTATTTCCCATAGAAAAAGGCAGTGTGTTCTGGGGAATCTTGTTCACCGCATGTGCTTTTAGCTGTCTGCCTCAGACGTGGGGTAAGGTCCGCGCTCGATTAAGAAAAGTACCATACCGCGGCTGGGATCGATATTTTTCGTTCTCAACCGCTCCCTTATGTCAGGGAGGAAGTGGTGCAGTCTACATCACTTATCACTTACATCCCACTCACCTTGCCATGTATCCAAACGCCAACTGTTACAGTGACTACCTTATCTAATCTCCCCATCTTGGTCATAGCGCACAGAACAGCTTTGTCCACAATGTTGGCGCGATGTAGGAACATTTTAACGGGTATGAGCATGTCTGCGTTGATGGTTCGACGCCGTCTTCTGCAGACTGGCATTGTGGCACACGTACCTTAGCGTTGGCTTCCATTTACCAGAATCCGCGAACGCTGCAGACTGCAATGGGCACGTGAACGCTGACACTGGCATGTTAACTGAAAAAATATGTTTTCTGGTGAATCCCACTTCAGCTTGTCCTATACTGATAGCCGCATATCCATTCGACGCCATGGTGAACGCAATTGGGCGCAATGTATTTCTAAGTGATATAGTGGACAAATGCCAAGTGTGATGTTTGTGGAGCCATTGCCTATAGTGCCCGATCTCGCCACCTACGTCTTGAGGGCAATTTGAACAGCGACCACTACATGAGGGAGACACTGCCCCCACCTGCAGGCCGTCTCACGTGCCATATTTCAGGACGACAACGCCCAGGTGCATGTGGTGAGGAATGTGCAAGCCTTCTTCGAAGAACGATGGGTACCACTGCTTCACTGGCCTGCCCATTTGCTTGGCACGCCCATCCAACATGTCTGGTATATGGTTGCTAACTCGTTCGTTCAGGTCCTCTTCCAGACACAGTTGATGCTTTGTGGACGTGCCTACAAACTCCATGGCAGGATGTACCCCACCAACATATTAAGCTACTGTTTGATTCCATGCCACGACATCTAGCAGCTCTGATTGCAGCACATGGTGTTGCTACTCTGTACCGAATTTCCACAGCTCAAACGCATGTTCAGGTTGTAACGGTAATCAGTCACGGAATGTTATGTCCCTTGTCGGTGGAATAAATTTCATTGTAATCACATCTTTCAGTCTTCACGTTTCACTTTTTCCAAACATAGTGTACAAGCCGATAATTTTGCTTATGAGAAAAACAGTGCATATCATGTGCGCGCAGAATACAGTGGCCAATAGATGCGCAGATGGCAGGGCGCGCATGGAGAGAGCAGTAGTGGTGGGGGTTGCAGGCAGGCGCTGTCGGGGAAATGCCGAGCGGTGGAGGGGAAGTGCCGTTGTAGACTGAAGCCTATGCTCACATCTTCTGTAGATATTATGCAGAGCCCTTTCACGCCCACTCTCGCTCGGTCACAGTTCAAAGATTTGATTAACATCTAAAAAGAATTTCGCCGAAAATGCAGCGATTTATTTCCGCCTAGCTTGTTTACCATTTGTTACTTTCAGAGAAGCGTTCAAATGTGTGTGAACTCTACATCTACATGATTACTCTGCAATTCACATTTAAGTCCTTGGCAGATGGTTCAACGAACCACAATCATACTATCTCTCTACCATTCCACTCCCGAACAGCACGCGGGAAAAACGAACACCTACACCTTTCTGTTCGAGCTCTGATTTCTCTTATTTTACTTTGGTGATCATTCCTACCTATGTAGGTTGGGCTCAACAAAATATTTTCGCATTCGGAAGAGAAAGTTGGTGACTGAAATTTCCTAAATAGATCTCGCTGCGACGAAAAACGTCTTTGCTTTGATGACTTCCATCCCAACTTGCGTATCATATCTGCCACACTCTCTCCCCTATTACGTGATAATACAAAACGAGCTGCCCTTTTTTGCACTCTTTCGATGTCCTCCGTCAATCCCACCTGGTAAGGATCCCACACCGCGCAGCAATATTCTAACAGAGGACGAACGAGTGTAGTGCAAGCTGTATCTTTAGTGGACTTGTTGCATCTTCTAAGTGTCCTGCCAGTGAAACGCAACCTTTGGCTCGCCTTCCCCGCAATATTATCTATGTGGTGTTTCGAACTGAAGTTGTTCGTAATTTTAACACCCAGGTACTTAGTTGAATTGACAGCCTTGAGAATTGTACTATTTATCGAGTAATCGAATTCCAACGGATTTCTTTTGGAACTCGTGTGGATCGCCTCACACTTTTCGTGATTTAGCGTCAACTGCCACCTGCCACACCATACAGCAATCTTTTCTAAATTGCTTTGCAACTGATACTGGTCTTCGGATGACCGTACTAGACGGTAAATTACAGCATCATCTGCGAACAACCTAAGAGAACTGCTCAGATTGTAAAAAAAAAAAAAAAAAACGGCTCTGAGCACTATGGGACTTAACATCTATCGTCATCAGTCCCCTACAACTTAGAACTACGTAAACCTAACTAACCTAAGGACATCACACAACACCCAGCCATCACGAGGCAGAGAAAATCCCTGACCCCGCCGGGAGTCGAACCCGGGAACCCGGGCGTGGGAAGCGAGAACGCTACCGCACGACCACGAGATACGCTCAGATTGTCACCAAGGTTATTTATATAGATCAGGGCCCCAGGACGCTTCCCTGGGGAACACCTCATATCACTTCAGTTTTACGCGATGATTTGCCGTCTATTACTACGAACTGCGACATTCCTGACAGGAAATCACGAATCCAGTCGCACAACTGAGACGATCCCCCATAGGCCCGCATCTTATGGGACTTAACTGCTAAGGTCATCATTCCGTAACCTTACGCACTACTTAGCCTAAATTATCCTAAGGACACACACACACACCCATGCCCGAGGGAGGACTCGAACCTCTGCCGGAACCAGCCGCACAGTCCATGACTGCAGCGGCTTAGACCGCTCGGCTAATCCCGCGCGGCAGAGAGAAGCGTCATGAGCGGCGATTTTTCAGTAAATTTCTCCTGTTGCCATGTGAAAATTTACTTCCTTTGCCAAAAACACAGGAGAATTTACACAGTGTCATCTCAATAATACGTTGTGCAGATGCAGTTGCAAAATAATTCTCAAAAAGTGGTTTATCAAGTTTATTAAGTGAGAGACTGAGCAAAAGTAAGGTCAGCCGCTTATGAAAAAGCACATTCTCATAAGAAAATAAGCGTGTAATGTGTTCATTTATGTTCCAAAACCCGTAGAATTTCTCGTCTCACCAGCTATCGATGACCATTAAAAATTGCATTCTTTCATCTGAAAAGTCTGTACTTGGCGGGATAACACTATAGATAATGAAGTTTTGCATAATAGCCGGCCGGGGTGGCCGAGCGGTTCTAGGCGCTTCTGTCTGGAACCACGCGACCGCTACGGTCGCAGGTTCGAATCCTGTCTCGAGCATGGATGTGTGTGATGTCCTTAGGTTAGTTAGGTTTAAGAAGTTCTAAGTTCTAGGGGACTGATCACCTCAGAAGTTAAGTCCCATAGTGCTCAGAGCCATTTGAAACTTTTTTTTTCTTACATTAAAATTGGCCAATAGTGGCGTATAACGTATATTATTCAAATAATATGTAGCCTCTGCGGAACTGTGGCGATTTAAATCCCCTCCCCCCGCGGGCCGCTCACTTCGCCGTCCGCGCCCGCGCGCCGGCAGTCGCGAAGACGTGGGCGTCGGAATTTGTCGTAGCGTCGATGTGCTTGCTACGTCCGCCCTGGTCGCCAGTTCGTACAATGGCGCGCTATCTGGGAAAATCGGCCGTATATTAAAGAAACACCAAGTTAAAACCGTCTTGCCTGCCCAATAAAACTAGGGCATTACTGGGAACTGTGAAAGATGACCTCGATTTGAGGAAGGCCGGCACATGCCAAATTCCCTGTGAGAGTGGGAAGACTTATATTGGACAAACAGTACGCACCATCGAAGATCGTTGCCGAGAACATCAAAGGCGCACTCGACTGAAACATCCAAATAAGTCGGCGGTAGTAGAGCAGTGCTTGTCCGAGAAACACGAGATGGATTATGAGCGTACCAAGATCCTGGCTCAGACCTCTAAATATTGGGACAGCGTTATAAGGGAGGCTATCGAAATTCGCACCAGGGAAGATCTTATCAACCGAGATTGCGGCTACAATGTCTGTAAGGCTTGGGACCCGGCATTGAATGTAATTAAGAAGACTCTGAGCAAGAAGTACGAACTGGCGACCAGGGCGGACGTAGCAAGCACATCGACGCTGCGACAGATTCCGACGCCCACGTCTTCGCGACCGCCGGCGCGCGGGCGCGGACAGCGAAGAGAGCGGCCCGCGGGGGGAGGGGATTTAAATCGGCCGCCCGCCCTCAGGAGCTCAGTTAGCGCACCTGACGATGGCAACATGTCTGATCGCCGAAATATTGTGCCCGTTTGACACTATGAACCGGCAGTACACCCGTGGACTGTTCGAGCAACAACGGACAAATTACACCTGACAAATATTATCAAAACCTGCCATGACAACATCTATTATAGAATCATAGTAACAAAAACTAGTTTAAAATGGGAGCTTGCAAAAGGAACTATAAACGTTCAGCATCGCCGTCTATGACTAAGCTATTGACTAAGGTTAACACAGTTAGTTGCACGCATAACCAATAAGCAGTTTGGCGAAGCAAACAAAAGTGTCATTAATCAATATCTTCATTGTCAGCTCAAAGCATTCACCGCGGGACACAAAGATATTGAGCATCTTTCGTCGGAATTTAAAGGTATTGTCCACCACGTGCTAGAGAAATACGTGTCTAGCAAAAATATAGGGGAGGGAAATGATTCCCCTTGGTTCAACAAACATATTAGCAAGTTTCTGAGAAATCAGAGAATTTTCCACAGTCATTTTAAACGTAGTCACTGCCCCAATGACAAACATAAATTATGCGAAATGAAAGCAGCTGTGAAAGGTGAATGAGAGATTCTTTTAAGGTAACCTGGAACCTAAAAAGATGAAATTTTGGGTTTTTAGTTTATTGTGAAATAAAATACCACAGATCTTCACCGAGCGAGGTGGCGCAGTGGTTAGCACACTGGACTCGCATTCGGGAGGACGACGGTTCAATCCCGTCTCCAGCCATACTGATTTAGGTTTTCCGTGATTTCCCTAAATCGTTTCAGGCAAATGCCGGGATGGTTCCTCTGAAAGGGCACGGCCGATTTCCTTCCCCATCCTTCCCTAATCCGAGCTTGTGCTCCGTCTCTAATGACCTCGTTGTCGACGGGACGTTAAAAAAACACTAACCTAACCTAACCTACATTTTAAAAATGTCGTATTAATCTTACCTGTAGCTCAATTCCAAGTATTGAAAATATTATTTTCAATAATGTCCTGTAGAGGGCATGTCGCGACATTGAATTTCCATGGATACATGTTCATTGCAAACATCGTTTTTCAAAACTTCCAGTCTTTCCAAAAACTTTATATTATGTTGGCAACACGATTTGATAGGCAATTGTTTTGTCTGCGTATTGTAGTCTTTGGATACTGTTGTTTACATTGAGCATTTGGTGGTTATTGCACGATTTGTGTTGTATTTCTGTTGAGTAACTGGAACTTATCAAATATGCCTCGATTTAGTAACAGAGTTTACAAGAGGAAGAAGCCTCCTCCGAAGTGACAATTTCTCCGACCTTGGGAAATGATTCTGAAAATAGTGAGGTTATTCATGAAGTGAAATCTACTCCTGTCTCTACCACAAGCAAGAAGTTGCATGGATCAACTGAAAAATACTGTAGTTTATTGGAGAAGTCTAGTGAGGATAATGTGAACTAAATAATTAACATTTCATTGCTCTGTGTAAGGAATGTTGCAAATTGAGTATGTCAGTAAATGTCAAGCGAAATCTGTCTCCATTGTACTAGTTGTCATTACAGTGTTTCATTTTGGAACTCAGAATATGTCGAAATAGGCCAAGGTGAAACTGATAGTGAGAAAAACAAGTACTATGGTGTAAATATTATGCTCTAAGGTCAGTCGGTAAGGGATACTCTGCTAGTCAAATGTTTTGTGGTGTAATGAATCTACCACGACCACCACCAACGAAATTCTCAAAATATAACTCGGATGTTGGATCCTGTGTTGAAGATATTTCCCGAGATTCCATGAAAGTAGCAGTGGAGGAGGTTGTGGCGGTGAATGAAGAAATTCCAGATGTTCAGAATCCTCGGGACCTGACTGTCGCACTAGATGGTACGTGGCAGAAGTGCGGGCACACTTCACATAATGGGGTAATAACTGCAAGTGCTGATGCTACAAAAGCTATAGATGTTGTAAGTAAATCCAAGCACTGTGTCATAAAAGAGTGAAGGATGAGCATGCAGAAAACTGTCGAAGAAATTACAGTGGGTCTAGTGGGGCAATGGAAGTTGCTGGTGTGAAAGACATTTTCAGTCGCTCCCTTCTGTGGTATAAAGTCAGATACCTACAGTTCCTGGGTGATGGTGATTCGAAGTCTTTTGCTGCTGTATCTTAGCTGAAACCTTATGGAAATGATGTTACCATTACTAAACAGGAGTCCATAGGTCACGTTCAGAAACGTATGGGAACAAGGCTGCGTCGACTGAAGACAACAATGAAAGGCCAAGTACTCAGTGATGGAAAACCTTTGGGTGGAGCTAAAAGATTGACAGACGAGGTAATCAACAGATTGCAGAGAGACTATGGACTGGCAATAAGACAAAATACTCCCAGTGCTGATGCAATGGAAAAGGCTGTAATGGCACTTTACTACCGCACCTTATCGACTGTCAAGGAACCACTACATGGACTATGCCCACAGGGACCCAATTCCTGGTGCAAGTACAACAAATATCAGGGATCTGAACGTGTATACAAGCACCATCACAGTCTACCAGAAACTGTCATGGAGGCTATAAAACCAATTTTCAGAGATCTTCCCGCAACTGAACTTTTGAAGAAATGTCTCCATGGACGTACACAAAATCAAAATGAGAGTGCGAATAATGTAATTTGGACCAGAATCCAAAAATGTGTTTCTGGAAATTCATAGTCTTCATTTTGAAGTATATGATGCCATTTCTACGTACAACAAAGCTATCATTATACAGTGCAATGTGCTGCAGAAGTTGGATGTGATGCCCGGAAAGTACATGGTGAATGCAATGATGTCGATAGACAATGAGAGGAAACGGGATGCTGAAAGGAAAGAAAAGGAGTGTGAGAGGCAAGCTAGACAAAGAATGAAAGTTGTGAAAAGAAGGCTAGATGGGTAGATGTCTAGTGACAGTGGAAACCCCTCTTATGGTGCTGGACTCCACTAAAATGTTAGTGAAACTTTGAAACTCGTTTTCCACAAGTTCACTTTTTTGCCATATAAGGAACATTTTCTGCTAAACTATCAGAGATAAAGACTTAAAATTTTCAAGGAATGTAAACAGTGCCAATATACACGTTGTATCACAGCTTTTTTGTGATACATAATTGATAACAGATTTTATTTCAAAGATACTACGCCAAAATATGTGTCAATTATTTTCAGTAACAAATTAAGTAACATCTTCTCAAAAAAACCAATAAATTAAAATCCATGTGGTACATGGTATTAAATATATGTAATATTATACTGTAAAATTTTCATCATTCTGGTGTTAATAGTTCATAAGAAAATGTTTCTTATATTTAACATTGGAGGAATAGGACGTTCCGGGTCCCCTTAACGAATTCGAAAGCAATATTTTATCTGCAGATTCTAAAAATAACCCAAAAAAATTTTGGTCATACTTAAAATCTATGAACGCTACAAGTAATTCAATACCTTCTCTTGCTGACAGTACGTGTAATGTAACGGATGATGATGAACATAAGGCCGAAATTCTAAACGTAGCTTTCAAAAACTCATTTACGGTAGAGGACTGCAGCACCATTCCCCCTTTCAATCATCGAACAAACTCAAGGATGTCTAACATAGTGTTTAGTATATCCGGGATTGAAAAACAGTTAAGATCCTTAGATGCCAGTAAGGCATCTGGCCCAGACGGTATCCCCATGTGATTTTATTTTGACTATGCTTCAAATATAGCGCCATTCTCATCCATCATCTATCAGAGATCACTGGAACAGCTGAAAGTTCCACGGCAGTGAAAGAAGGCCCAGGTCACAGCAATCTATAAAAATGGTGGAAAATCGGATGTACATAATTACCGACCAATTTCATTGACATCAAATTATTGTAGTCATGGAACATATTTTGTGTTCAGACATAATGACTTTTCTAGACACTGAGAAGCTCATCTGCAGAAACCAGCATACTTTTTGGAAACAGCGGTCATGCGAGACACAGCTGGCCCTCTTCGTGCATGACTTACAATACGCTCTAGATACTGGCTCCCAGCTTGATGCCATGTTTCTCGACTTTCGAAAGGCGTTCGAATCAGTACCGCACTGTCGCTTGCTCCAAAAAGAGCGCTCTTACGGTCTGTCCGATGACATATGCGGTTGGATAGAAAGCTTTCTAACAGACAGGGAGCAGTATGTCGTCCTGAATGGGGAGACATTAACAGAAAGAAGAGTAACAACAGGTGTGCCCCAGGGCAGCGTAATAGGACCGCTGCTTTTTACGATTTGCATAAACGATCTGGTGCTGACAGCGGCATTAGACTGTTTGCCGATATTGCTGTAGTCTACAGGAAAGCAGTATCAGATGAAGGATGTGATCAAATCAACGAGGATTTGCAGAAAATAAACGCGTGGTGTAATGACTGGAAGTTATGTAACCTACTGCGTATAACAAAGCGAAAATACCCATTAATGTACGAATACAAAATAAATGTCCAGTCTTTGGAAGCGGTAACATCCGTCAAGTATCTGGGTGTGTCTATTCGAAACGATCTCAAATGAAACGATCAGATTACACAAGTAACGCGTAAGGCGAACTCCAGATTGCGGTTTATTGGTAGAATCATGATGCATACAACAAAGGAAATTGCTTACAATACTTTAGTTCGTCCAATTCTTAGAGTATTGGTCGTCTGTATGGGACCTTTGTAGTTGGGTCTGATTCAAGAGATTGAGAAGGTCCAAAGAAGAGCGGCAACAGTCGTGACTGGTACACTCAGCCATCGCGAGAGCGTTAAAAATCTCATAGAAAGTTTGAAGTGGGACACACTTGCAGATAGACGACTCGCTAAACGGAATGGTCTGCTCACCAAATTCCAAAACCCGATCTTCGCCGAGGATGTAGAGCATATAATATTACCACCCACTTTCAAATCGCGCAATGATCACAAGATAATGGAAATCAGAGCTCGTACGGAGGTTTTCAGACAGTCGTTTTTCCCTAGCGCAATCCGCGAGTGGAACAGGGGCGGGGGGGGGGGGGGGGGGGGGGAGGGGATGAAATATGACTTTGGTGCAAGTAGTGCCCTCCGCCACACACCGCTTGGTAGCTAGTGGAGTATATATGTAGATGTAGACCACATCCACTTACAAATGGCAAAGTACAACTCACATATGCCATATATTGCAACAAGTTTCGCCGCAACAGCTGACGCCCAGTACATACACATGTTCGCTGCGCTTAAATGTGATGTTTTCATCACCAGCGAACAGCGATTATTTTTTATTTTTATTGTTAACACACGACAGCTACTGGATATAGACGGATTACCGATGGTAACGTTAAAGCAAAATGTGTTCATTCGAGAGGAACTGTAGCTAACCTAGCCGTGTCGTCCACATGCAAGCTCTGTCCTAAGCCAATACTTGCACAAGAAAAAACAATCAGTCGTCAGCCAAGCCTCGGGCCAATACCACAGGTAAAACAAATGCTTGTATCCAAACACGTAGCCAGTGAGTTCCTTAAACACAACTCATAAAACAAAAACTAAATTATATACCTCAGAACATCACTGGGAAGGCCAAAAACTTTCCAAGAGGGAACAACCAAATTCACAATCCTACAGCCAACAAGGACATAGGTAATGAGTGAAACAGAAGATGACAATTCATTTCACGAAAGTTGTGGAGCGAATTGCATCTCTCCTCATAGATGTCCCCTTCTGGTAATACAGTTACCATCTGATTTGTCGGTAATTGAGGTGACCAAGAAGGCAGTAAGACATTTACAAAAAAGTAACACATTAACAGTTAATATTATTAAATGAAATACACATACGAACGCGTGCTGAAAAGTAATGCCTCCAAATTTATATTCCTATTCTCAATAACTGTTGAGATATTACATGTTATGCATATTACTTTCGCGCTTCTGCCGCTAAAGGGCTCCGAACTGTAGCATGTAACACGTAACTACACTGTGTGGTCAAAAGTATCCGAACACCTGGATGAAAATTACTTACAACTTCGTGGCGCCCTGCATCGGTAATGCTGGAATTCACTATGGTGTTGACCGACCCTTAGCCTTGATGACAGCTTCCACTCTCGCAAGCATACGTGAAATCAGGTGCTGGAAGGTTTCTTGGGGAATGGCAGCCCATTCTTCACGGACTGCTCCACAGAGGAGGGGTACCGATGCCGGTCGGTGAGGTCTGGTACGAAGTCGGCGTTCCAAAATATCCCAAAGTTATTCTATAGGATTCAGATCAGGACTCTGTGCAGGCAGGCCGTTACAGGGATGTTATTGTCGTGTAACCACTCCGCCACAGGTCGTGCATTATTATGAACAGGTGCTCGATTGTGTTGAAAGATGCAATCGCCATCCCCGAATTGCTCTTCAACAGTCTGAAGCAAGAAGGTGGTTAAAACATCAGTGTAGGCCTGTGCTCTGATAGTGCCACGCAAAACAACAAGTAACGCAAGCCTCTCCAACAAAAACACGACCACACCATTACACCACCGCCTCCGAATTTTACTGTTGGAACTACACGCGCTTGTAGATGATGTTCACTGGGCATTCGCCATACCCACACCCTGCCATCGGATCGCCACATTGTGTACCGCAATTCGTCACTCCACAAAACGTTTTACCACTGTTCAATCGTCCAATGTTTACGCTCCTTACACCAAGCGAGGCGCCGTTTGGCATTTACAGGCGTGATGTGTGGCTTTTGAGCAGCCGCTTGACCATGAAATCGAAGTTTTCTCACCTCCCGCCAAACTGTCATAGTACTTGCAGTGGACCCTGATGCAATTTGGAATTCCTGTGTGATGATCTAGATTGAAGTCTATTACACATTACGACTCTCCAACTGTCGGCGGTCTTAGTCATGCAGCCGGCTGCTGTGACCGAGCGGTTCTAGGAGCTTCAGTCCTGAACCACGCGGCTTCTACGGTCGCAGGTTCGAATCCCGCCTTGGGCATGGATGTGTGTGATGTCCTTACGAAGTAGTTGTAAGTCTATGGGACTGATGACATGTTAAGTCCCAAAGTGCTTAGAGCCATTTGAACCATGTTTTTCTCTGTCAGTCAACAGACGAGGTCGGCCTGTTCGCTTTTGTGCTGTACGTCTCCCTTCACGTTTCCACTTCACTATTACATCGGAAACAATGGACCTAGGGATGTTTAGGAGTGTGGAAATCTCGCATACAGACGTATGACACAAGTGAGGCCCAATCACCCGACCACGTTCGAAGTCCGTGAGTTCCGCGGAGCGCCCCATTCTGCTCTCTCGCAATGTTTAATGACTACTGAGGTCGCTGATTTGGAGTACCAGGCAGTAGGTGGTAGCATAATACACCTAATATGAAAACTTATGTTTTTGGGGATGTCCGGATACTTTTGATCACATAGTGTATGTCGTTGCGTGAGAAACAACTCAGGAAACTGAAAACATCAGTTCGAAGAGTTCGTCCACACATGGAGCACCGTCACCTTCAGCATGGCAATACCTGGCCACACATGAGCTCTGCGGCATCTGCCACAATCTGACGCCTTGGGTTCACTGTCATCGATCGTCCACCATACCGTGGCGATGAGGCCACATCCGATTTTCATCTGTTTGATAAACTTAAATAACTCGTTCGAGGACTTCACTTTCACACAGATGCAGCTGTCCAAGCAGAGGCGAGGTCGTGGCTCCGTCAAAACAGTCAAACGTCCTACAGCGACGGAATCAGCTGGTCTCCCGTTGTGAGAAATGTGTTCATCGGCAGGATGAGTATATTGAGAATAAATATGTAAACATGATTCATAATGTTAGTGAAGTTTGTTGCATTTAAACACATTTAAAAGTTTTCACGTAAAAAATTTTGGAGGTATTACTTTTCAGCATGCTCTTGTAACTTTGAATTGGTGTAGATCCTTCTAGATATAATGAGACTGATGTTGTTGATAGAAACAGTCTTGAATGCTGGTACATCAGGTAGTTCCCTGGGAAGTTGAAATGCGTCACGTTACGTCCATGTACCCTCTCACTGGAGTCTTCCATACTATGCATAACTACTTTGTGATGTTTCTGGGCCATCAATCTCCTGACTTGTTTGATGCGGCCCACCACGATTTCCTCTCCTGTGCTAACCTCTTCATCTCCGAGTAGTACTTGCAACCTGCGTCCTCAATTATTTGCTGGATGTATTCCAATCTCTGTTCTCCTCTACAGTTTTTACCCTCTATAGCTCCCTTTAGTACCATGGAAGTCATTCCCCGGTGTCTCAACAGATGTCCTACCACCTGTCTTCTTGCCAGTGTTTTCCATATACTCCTTTCCTCGCCGATTCTGAGGAGAACGACCTCATTGCTTATCTTATCAGTCCACCTAATTTCCACATTCTTCTGTAGCACCGCATATCAAGTACTTCGACTCTCTCATGTCCCACTTCTCTCAGAGACCACGTTTCACTACCACACAATGCCATGTTTCAAACGTACATTCTCAGAAATTACTTGCTCAGATTAGCGTCTATGTTTGATACCAGTGCACATCCCTTGGCCAGAAATGCCCTGCTGCTCAGGTCCTCCTTGCTTCGTCCGTCATAGGTGTTTTTGGTGTTTAGGTAGCAGAAGTTCTCATCTTCATCTACTTCGTCATCCTCCTTTCTGACGTTAAGTTTCTCGCTGTTCTCAAAAAATGGTTCAAATGGCTCTGAGCACTATGGGACTTAACTTCTCAGGTCATCAGTCCCCTAGAACTTAGAACTACTTAAACCTAAGGACATCACACACATCCATGCCCGAGGCAGGATTCGAACCTGCGACCGTAGCGCTCGTGCGGTTCCAGACTGTAGCGCCTAGAACCGCTCGGCCACCTCGGCCGGCTCGCTGTTCTCATTTCTACTGCTTCTCAATACTTTCGTCTTCCTTTGATTTACTCTCAATCCATATTCTGCACTCATGGAACTATTCATTCCATTCAGCAGAGCCGGCCGGAGTGGCCGATCGGTTAAAGGCGCTACAGTCTGGAACCGCACGACCGCTACGGTCGCAGGTTCGAATCCTGCCTCGGGCATGGATGTGTGTGATGTCCTTAGGTTAGTTAGGTTTAACTAGTTCTAAGTTCTAGGGGACTTATGACCACAGCAGTTGAGTCCCATAGTGCTCAGAGCCATTTTGAACCATTCAGCAGATATCGTAATTCTTCTCCACTTTCACTGAGGATATCAATGTCAACAGCGAATCTTATCACTTTGAATTTTAATCCCGCTCTTGAACCCTTCTTTTATTTCCGCCATTGCTTCTTTGGTGTATCGATTGAACAGTAGGAGCGCAAGACTACATCCCTGTCTTACGCCCTTTTTAATCTGAGCGCTTCGTTCTTGGTCGTCCGCTATTATTCTTCCCTCTTAGCTCTCGTACGTATTGTATAACATTCGCTTTTCATTATAGCGTGCGCCCCGATGGCTAAGTGGTCAGCATGCGGCTTGTCACGCAAGGGGCCCGGGTTCGATTCCCGGCTGGGTCGGAGATTTTCTACGCTCAGGGACTGGGTGTTGTGTTGTCTTCATTATCATCAGTGGAAGGCAATTGGAAACCACCACTGGAATCACTTCCCGAGCTCATGCGGTGGACGAGGCTCCCCCATGACAAGACCTGCCGTAAGGCAGATCACAAAGTAAGTAGTTCACTATGGCTTCCCTTATTTTCCTCAAAATGTGAACATCTTGCACCATTTGACATTGACGAACACTTTTTTCTTCCAGGTCGACAAATCCTTTGAACGTGTTTTGATGTTTCTTCAGTGCTTTTTCCATTATCAATCGCAACGTCAGTATTGTCTCTCTGGTGCCTTATCTTAACCAAACTGACTGTGACCAACAATTCCGCGATGCCACGGCCTTTTGCTGCAGTACACGACTGTGGCTTCACAGAATTGCTCTGCTGCACACGACTGAATTCCACAATATGCTGTCTGGATATGAAGATGGCCAGCATAAAGGATGAAACTAGTCATCATTTTCAAAGAAATGATTATACGAGGTGCGGCTAGAAAAAATCCGGACTGATGCTGGAAAAAACATTTATTTACAATTATTTACAATTTCATGTTATCTCCTTCAATGTACTCTCCTCCTCGGTCTCTACACCGATCCATACGAATTTTCCACTGTTCATAGCAATGCTGCAGATCATTTTCGGTAAGTCCATACATTATTTCCGTCGCTTTTTCTTTTACTGCTTCAACAGTCTCAAATCTAGTTCCTTTCAAAGCTGACTTGACTTTAGGGAAAAGAAAAAAGTCACAGGGGGCCAAATCAGGTGAGTAGGGTGGATGATCTAAGATGGGAATGTTGTGTTTTGCCAAAAACGTCTTCACTGACAACGCACTGTGAGCTGGGGCATTGTCTTGGTGAAGGATCCATGACTTTTTTCTCCACCAATCGTTCCGTTTTCTCCGTACTCGCTCACGTAGGGTAGCCAGGACGCTAATGTAGTAATGCTGATTCACTGTTTGTCCCTCTGGTACCCAATCAATGTGCACAATCCCTTTGATGTCAAAAAAACAATCATCATTGCCTTGAATTTAGATTTTGACATTCGTGCTTTTTTTTGTCGTGGAGAACCAGGAGTTTTCCAATGCATCGATTGGCGTTTAGTTTCGGGATCGTAAGTAAAAAACCACGATTCATCGCAAGTAATAACATTTTGTAAGAAGGTGGGATCACTTTCAATGTTTTCCAGGATGTCAGAACAAATCATTCTTCGGCGTTCCTTCTGTTCAATTGTGAGACACTTTGGAACCATTTTTGAACACACTTTGTTCATGTTGAAACTTTCATGAAGAATCTGCCTAACACTTTCCTTGTGAACTCCTGTTAACTCAGACACTGCTCTGATTGTTAAACGGCGATCTTGTCGAACAAGTTTACCGATTTTTTCAATGTTTGCATCAGTTTTTGCTGACAATGGTCTGCCAGTGCGAGTGTCATCACTGGTGTCTTCGCGGCCATCTTTAAATCGTTTAAACCACTCAAACACTTGTGTTCGCGATAAACAATCATCGCCGTACACTTGTTGTAACATTACAAACGTTTCAGTTGCAGATTTTCCTAGTTTGAAACAACATTTGATGTTAACACGCTGTTCTTTCTGTACACTCAACATTTTCCGGCGCACAGACAAAACGTCAACTACTTAAAACAGACGCCACGGGCAGACTGAGTGCAGGAGGCAGATGAAACTCGAGCAGTAGGCGGAGCGAGAGTCACGTGACAGGCCACGCGACTTTCAGCCTTATTGCATTCGTTTTATTGTTTCACCAGTACTAGTCCGGTTTTTTTCTTGCCACACCTCGTATGCGATCTAGAGTGTTTCATTAAGTAATAGCGCACAGCTATCACACTGTCAGAGGTGCCATGCATGGGAATCCATATGAAAGCCCCTGTAGCGTAATAATGCCCCTACAAGCCTGTGTCCGTGGCGTGATTCACGTTTCGAGCAGTGGTAGGCCTGGGGTGAAACAATAAAAGCGACTGATCCCAGTGGTATATTTATAACTTTTATAAGTTGTATTAATTTCCTGACACTGTCAGCTTCATATTCCTTCTTAGTCGTTTACAAAGTTGTCAGTAAGCCGTAGTGATATAATCTCTCTATAGAAAAAGCCTCTATATAATTTTTCAGCTATAGACGTGTCGAGGACGACAGATCGTCACTAATAAAAGCGTTCCGTTACAGTTACTTAGCACAGCCAAGAGAAATGGTATGATTGCTATACACGCTCCACGACGTGTATAGTGATTGGGTAAAGCAATAGTGTTCTTGCAGTATGCTGTAGAGGTCATGTAATGCATATGTAAACACAGTCCATGTAGTACAATTTTATTTGTCGATCTGTGGCAGCTGTCACACGGCTTCAATGAACGCACGATTTCTCTCCGCTTTGCTGTATAAGCTCTGGCAGAATATCTTCATACGTAATTAGTCTCATTGCCGAAAACTTATACTTTTATTTTAGTGCCTTATAGTGCCTACTAAACGTATTTCGTAAGTCATCTCTAAAATTACGTAGAGCCTTTTATTCCTTTTTTGCTTTAGACCTAAAGGTAACCATTTTATGCAGTTGAAATGGGGGGCATAAGAATTAAAAATGTAATTATGTCAGATCGTAAATTTCAGAAATCTATGAGAAGTACGAGGCGTGTTTTTTTTAAGTAAGTACCGTTTTGAAATTAAAAAAAAAAAAAACGTGCTAAGATATCTCAATAATTTTATTTTCACATGAAAGCCTGTACCTTAATCTACGCACTGATGCCTTTACAGTCTGATTCTTCCTTGTTTACGTTGTGTACTGAGTGTTTAAGATGCCTCCGATAATCGTGAGTCCCGCCGACTGTGAAGTACGGGCTGTTATAAGATTTCTCAGTGCTAAAGGCCTAAAAGCGATCGATAGTCATCGTGAGATCTGTGCAGTTTACGGAGAAAACATTATGAGTTACGGAATGGTAAGAAATCTGATGAGAGCATTTAAAGATGGCCGCACAAATGTGCATGATGAACAACGGAATGGGCGTCCTTCGGTCGTTAATGAAAGTTTGGTGCAGGAAGGTGAGAGAAAACAGACACTATACAATTTCCTCCTTGCGGGATGACTTACCTAATGTTTCTCGTAATGTTTTGTATGGCATTGTGACCGAGCACTTGAATTACGCAAGCCAAATTGTTACGGGCGATGAAACATGGGTGGCCTACGTCACACCAGAATCAAAGCAACAGTCCATGGAATTTGGGCAAGGGCATCGTTTTGCTGCAAGACAATGCCCGTCCGCATGTGGCGAATCAGACCAAAGATCTCATCACATCTTTTCGATGGGAAATTCTAGATCATCCTCCGTGCAGCCCCGATCTTGCGCCCAGTGACTACCATCTGTTCCTGCACTTGAAGAAGCACCTGGGCGGTCAGCGTCTTCAAGACGATGACCAAGTCAAAACAGTGGTGATGCAGTTGTTAACAAGTCAGGCGGCAGACATCTATGAGAAGCGTATTCCAAAACTGGTACAGCGTTATGACAAGTGCCTCAATATTGATGGAAATTATGTATAGGAGTAGATTAAGGTACAAGCTTTCATGTAAAAATAAAATTATTGAGATATCTTAGCACGTCTTTAATTTGAAAACGGTAGTTCCTTAACACGCCTCATACTTACTTCATTTTAACGCATATATGATATTTAAGCGTTAACTACTATGTTACCACTTACTTAAGAGTTAAATTGAAACTCCCTCCATTGTCAAAAGCGACGCTGATTGGCCACGCCGTTTGAGGCGTCATGTCACGGATTGCGTGGTCCCTCACGCCGGATGTGCGAGTCCTCACTTGGGTATGGGCGTGTGTTGTTCTCAGCATAAGTTAAAGTTAGTTTAAGTAGGAACCGATGACCTCAGTAGTTTGATCCCTTAGGAATTCACACACACGCACACACACACACACACACACACACACACACACACACACACACACACTATGAAAATAACAATTCCTTGATGCCTCAGGATGTCTCCCATCACCCGAGTTATACCATAAATTTCATTTCTCCAAAATGAAACTACGCTAGTTTTTCGATTTTCTATTCTTCTGTACCACCACAATCCAAAAGCTTATACTCATTTCTTGTCTGAACTGCTTATTGTTAGCCGGCCGGAGTGGCCGAGCGGTTCTAGGCGCCACAGTCTGGAACCACGTGACCGGTACGGTCGCAGGTTCGAATCCTACCTCGGGCATGGATGTGTGTGATGTCCTTAGGTTAGTTAGGTTTAAGTAGTTCTAAGTTCTAGGGGACTGATGACCTCAGAAGTTAAGTCCCATAGTGCTCAGAGCCATTTGAACCATTTTTTTTTGTTTATTTTTACACTACACTCTCGAGAAATAACTCACAACAAGAAATCTTCGTAACATTTAAAATTCTATCCGATATGCAAAAATACCTCTTTTTCGGAAAAGCCATTGCTGGAATCGGTACTTTGTACCCCACTTCGGCCAGCATCACATATTTTGCTGCCCAAATAACTACTCATCTACTGGTTTTAGGACTTCAGTTCTTAGTCCAATTCTCTCAGTACCACATGACTTAATTCGACTACATTCAGTTCAAAAAATGGTTCAAATGGCTCTGAGCACTATGGGACTCAACTGCTGAGGTCATTAGTCCCCTAGAACTTAGAACTAGTTAAACCTAACTAACCTAAGGACATCACAAACATCCATGCCCGAAGCAGGATTCGAACCTGCGACCGTAGCGGTCTTGCGGTTCCAGACTGCAGCGCCTTTAACCGCACGGCCACTTCGGCCGGCTACATTCAGTTACCCTTGTATAATGTTCATCTTATAATGTCTTTTAGACCCCATTTACTATTCTCTTCAAATGATCTTCAAAGCTCCCCGAAAAATCTAGTGTACAGTATGTTTCCTTAACTATATGTCCCGATGAAACTGCTCACTCATATTATAACAAAACATACTTTAAATCAAATTATAAAGAATGTAGCAACCAGCCGCGGAAACATAATTTATTCTAATTATTTAAATTGGTATTATCAATTACTATCACTGTATAATTTTTTTATAATTTGATATATTCCTTATTGCTTGTATTTTACATTACTCTTCTATTTTATATAGAGGGCGCTTATTGCAACGTGGCGCCACCCCATGTTGTCGTAGTGTTGACCTATGATGTGTCACTTCATGATAGAAATCTGCCAAGGACAGTACTTCTACTGATGGCTTGTATTGGTTAGACAAACGGTATGTTATGACTTTGAATTTTAATTTCAAACATCTGTATATGTTGTAATTGATGTAACTATGTTTTACTGTCAATTTGTTTCGTTTGTTAAAGCAGTTGTTGTTTATGCCCTGTCTCTTGTATTTGTTTTAGCACCGATGATGACTGACATCAGTCGAAATCGATTTGTAGCAAGATAAATAAATTATGTTTCCAGGACTGGTTGCAACAGTCTTTATAATTTTATAAATTACGACGGGCAACGACCGGGAAGTAATAGCAGTCGAGCCAAGATACTAGGAGAGGGGATATATCGATACGCGCTGCTAGCGCCGCTCACGGTCAGGCAAAGCACCAACTCAGTGACAGTAGTAGTTTAAATTAACGTAGTGAGGTGGAAGTACGTCAAAAATAGGGTAAAAAATACGTGATGGGGGGAACACGAGCCACGGACGGCTCAGGTGCCATTCCTTAGACTGTCGTTTTGCATCGCGCTCAAATCGGTGAAGCCAGGTTTCGTCACCTGTCACAATCCGGGACAAGCAGGCCTCCCCCTCAGCTTCAAAATATTGCAGAAAATCGAGACAAATGTTTTTTCTGTGCGATTTGTGATCTGCCGTTAGACACCACGGGACACATGTTGCACGATCTTTCAAATTTCTAAGAGCGTGGATAATTGCATCCACACTGCCTTTGCTGATTGACAGATGCAGCTCCAACTGCCGAGTCGTGAAGCGTCTGTCCTCGCGAACGACCAGCTCGCTGCAACATATCAGGTGTGACAGCCGTGGATGGTCTTCCCGACCGCTGCAAATCGTGGAGCTCCGCCGAACCACCTTGTGATGACCTCACCGTCCGTGCCCAGCGACTAACTGTACTTCTGTCGGTAGCAGATGCTCTATGGACGTCGCACAAGCGTTTGTGAATATTCCCCACAGTTTCTTTCTCTGCAGCGAGATACTGAATGACGGCACGTCTCCTGTAATGAACATCACCCACAGACGCCATGTTGAAACTGTCCTGCAGCTACCCTAGCTGTCGAAGGGACGGAAACTTGGCGCGCTCACTCAGGAGACGTCAAATAATATATACGTAACATTTCGAATTCGTAGTATTGTTTTTGGCTGAGAAAAAAAATGCGGTGCATTACTTTCTTGGCAAACCTTGTAGTAGAGTTGTGGAACTGGCGTAGTCTACCATAACTAAGTGTAGACAACGGTAGTTTTGCTAGTAGCTTCCGTCAGTGAAGGTCCTACTCTTGCTTCCTGCACTTTAGTGGTGTTGCATATCTATTGGACTTAACCTCATACAGATCACTTTCTTTACGAATGTAATCAGTGTCTTACCAGATTCCCTTAAAAACTAGAAGCACCGACGTGAAACTGAGTGCGGATACATACAAGGAGAGGTAACGTGTGGGACATGTGTGTTCTACTTAGTCATCTTCCTGTTGCTTAAGAATAAACAGTATTTACAGCGAAACTAAAATTGTCAATGTTTAATTCAGGTTTTATTCGAAAATTGTTGACTTGTAATGTGAAATAGATGAATTTTGTATTAAAAATAAAGACAACATTACAGATTTATCGTATAGCGCTAGAAAATGTAATTTCCCCAACAAACAGATAAAATGAAAGAACCATAGAACAAAAATATATCAAACATCACTTCAATACTACGACGAACTTATGTAAAACATATTTCAGTTATTCATAAACCACTTTCGTATTATTCAGTAATAACGAGAAACTCTTACCTTTGATCGTGTTGAAGGACGTTCTACTGAGTACAAAATAACAACGGTAATCATTTATTTAATGTTTATGCATGTAACCTGTACTTTCATCAAAGGTAGTTGCTTTGGCTACATAACAACGCAGAAGTAATGCTATCAACTAATTTTTATTACTTACGAAATGCAGTTGATATTTTGTAAGGATACAAAATACACAGTGGACTAACGCTGAATAATACGCGGTGACAGTTAGGTGCAAAACAAACAACCAAAAAGAATTCGTCGACTCCCAGTTTCTCTCTCACACATAACCTTATGTTTCTTTCCCTACCAAAGGTAGCAATATTACCATTCACTGGGTCATTTATGTAGTGTACCAAAACTATCGAACGGTAGTTTTTGCAGGGCGCTACTCCAGTAACTAGCATAGAGAATGCACTCGCCTCTTCTGCATACGTCAGGCAAGTAGGGGCTACAGTGCAGAGCAGCGAGTTCGCCAGTGTACCACTAGGTGGCAGCAATCGACACTGTTGCGACATTTTGTCGTTCCTTATTAACAGGGCTAAGACTTTTCGCTGTGCTTCAGTCTGTTGCCTAATAGTGAGAACGTGTCGTTTCCCGGGCTGAAAGCCTGTGTCATGTTTCAGAGTTGCTGTATACATTTTCACTGCCTTTTTTTCCGATTCATATTAATTGTGCCATACCTTGACTGTGTCATATTTTGATGAGTAAGACGATAAACCGATTACTTAAAAAAATAATACTGTGGAATGTCCACGTCTTTGTGCTTTCCTTTCACAAAGCTTCGCAGTCAGTTGTTAGCAAGAAAAGTCGCTTATTAGAAAATATGTAAGATACTAAAAAATACTGAGGATCATTAATATTTAAGGGCTAGTACTAATACACTCCTGGAAATTGAAATAAGAACACCGTGAATTCATTGTCCCAGGAAGGGGAAACTTTATTGACACATTCCTAGGGTCAGATACATCACATGATCACACTGACAGAACCACAGGCACATAGACACAGGCAACAGAGCATGCACAATGTCGGCGCTAGTACAGTGTATATCCACCTTTCGCACCAATGCAGGCTGCTATTCTCCCATGGAGACGATCGTAGAGATGCTGGATGTAGTCCTGTGGAACGGCTTGCCATGCCATTTCCACCTGGCGCCTCAGTTGGACCAGCGTTCGTGCTGGACGTGCAGACCGCGTGAGACGACGCTTCATCCAGTCCCAAACATGCTCAATGGGGGACAGATCCGGAGATCTTGCTGGCCAGGGTAGTTGACCTACACCTTCTAGAGCACGTTGGGTGGCACGGGATACATGCGGACGTGCATTGTCCTGTTGGAACAGCAAGTTCCCTTGCCGGTCTAGGAATGGTAGAACGATGGGTTCGATGACGGTTTGGATGTACCGTGCACTATTCAGTGTCCCCTCGACGATCACCAGTGGTGTACGGCCAGTGTAGGAGATCGCTCCCCACACCATGATGCCGGGTGTTGGCCCTGTGTGCCTCGGTCGTATGCAGTCCTGATTGTGGCGCTCACCTGCGCGGCGCCAAACACGCATACGACCATCCTTGGCACCAAGGCAGTAGCGACTCTCATCGCTGAAGACGACACGTCTCCATTCGTCCCTCCATTCACGCCTGTCGCGACACCACTGGAGGCGGGCTGCACGATGTTGGGGCGTGAGCGGAAGACGGCCTAACGGTGTGCGGGACCGTAGCCCAGCTTCATGGAGACGGTTGCGAATGGTCCTCGCCGATACCCCAGGAGCAACAGTGTCCCTAATTTGCTGGGAAGTGGCGGTGCGGTCCCCTACGGCACTGCGTAGGATCCTACGGTCTTGGCGTGCATCCGTGCGTCGCTGCGGTCCGGTCCCAGGTCGACGGGCACGTGCACCTTCCGCCGACCACTGGTGACAACATCGATGTACTGTGGAGACCTCACGCCCCACGTGTTGAGAAATTCGACGGTACGTCCACCCGGCCTCCCGCATGCCCACTATACGCCCTCGCTCAAAGTCCGTCAACTGCACATACGGTTCACGTCCACGCTGTCGCGGCATGCTACCAGTGTTAAAGACTGCGATGGAGCTCCGTATGCCACGGCAAACTGGCTGACACTGACGGCGGCGGTGCACAAATGCTGCGCAGCTAGCGCCATTCGACGGCCAACACCGCGGTTCCTGGTGTGTCCGCTGTGCCGTGCGTGTGATCATTGCTTGTACAGCCCTCTCGCAGTGTCCGGAGTAAGTATGGTGGGTCTGACACACCGCTGTCAATGTGTTCTTTTTTCCATTTCCAGGAGTGTAGTTTAGTAACTCATATATCTGAAACACTGAATGAACTGGTCACTGACACGTTGGCGGGTTTATGTTGAGGAAGGAGGTCTCTTGGGTTAGTTCTCGTTGGGCCATCTGACTTGGCTAAGAAAAAGAAGCCATAACATTTTTAACGCCTCTTAGTGGACTACAAAACAATTTATAGAAAACTTTCTTTCACAACGTTCACATTTTAAAAAATGTTTGATAAACACGTCAGATGTGCTCTTGCATAATGACAAAGACCCTTACAGCATTCAGGACCTTAGTGGTGCAGGCCTGATTCTCCCAACGCTTCATCGTGGCGGACGCGGGAAGAATAATCCGATGGCCAAACGTTGTTAATTAAATAGAGTGTACGATGGCCATTGACGATCACTACTTGAATAATGCGAATACAAGCGGTTATTTTCCTAACAAATTAAAAACCATACGAAAACTTTGAAACTTTTTGAAGCACAGAAATGAAAAGAGAATATACTTCTCAATATAACACAGAACAGTACTTGTAGGTTTAATGCATTTTAGTGTCACAGTGTAAAGACATGCGACATTAGACATAAATACGAAAGACATTTCAGAACTCAGATGTCACCAGGTTCAGTATATCAACCCTATATATATTTAGTAAATAGATGACAGGACGTATAGATTGAAAATTTAGTTGCATTCTTGTTCTCAGCAGAATTGAGACTCATGTTCCCTTCTTCAGATTCGTAGGTTATTCACAGTGCATTAATTTGAGTCTATCACCCTATGCATGACAGTGTATTGCCAACCTCAGTAATCTCTACGTGATTACTGCGAACGCAAACCAATATACGAGGGCTATTCGGAAAGTAAGGAACGATAGGTCGCGAAATGGAAACCACAGTGAATATCAAAACTCTTTTTTTTTTTTTTAAACAGTTAGCTACAGTTTCCAGCTACGCATCTCCATAGTCACTCATCCGACATAGACGTCTGTCGTAGCGTTGTACCAACTTTCCAATACCCTCGTTATAGAAGGCAGCCGCCAGCGCTTTCCACAAATTCTCTACGCTGGCCTACAGCTCGTTGTCTGCGCCAGAACGTTGTCTTCATAGCCAACCAGGGGTTCATGCGAGCAGAGATGAAATTCAGAACGAGATAATTACGGGCTATATTGTGGGTAACCAAACATTTCGAATTGAAAATGATGCAGGAGCTTCTTCATTGCCCCTGCAGAATGCGATTGAGACTTGTCTTGAAGACGAAAACGCACGACAGTTGTTGACTGTTGGCTGCATAACTTCAGGAGAAATTTCTCACAAGGCCCTCGTATTTGGCGGGAGACACTGTTGTTCTAGGTATCTTTATGTGCTCCCTGAGTGCTCAGAACTAAAAAGAGCGACGTAACGCGATCGACGGGCATACTAGAGACACTGCCCAACACACCTGTGTGAAACTTGATAGGATTTTCACTGTGGTTTCCATTTCCCGACCGATCGTTCCTTACTTCCCGAATAACCCTCGTATCTTATTCCACGTTGTTGCAGAGTGCCCCTGCGCGGGAGGCGATGTTGGAAGCAGCAAAGTATGTTCGGTTGCATACAGTCAGGCGCACAATTCACTCCAAGTTATTCTCATCAAGTAACGGCTAGAGTTGTGCTCTACCAAAGCTACGGTTCGGTAGTTTTGGTACGCTACATAAATTATAACAGAATTACTAGTAGCACTGGTAGCAGCGGTAAGGAAAGAAACATAGATGAATCTGTAAGAGAGAAATTGGGAACCAACGACTTCTCTTTAGTGTTGCCAGCTTTGTGGATTTTCCACTAAAACTGGTGGTTTCTACCCTCCTTTTAGTGGCGAAATATTGCTTCTAGTGGCTGGTGGATTTTATAGTGATTTAGGAGAATTCAGTTTCAGTTACTGAAAATGCGATCTCTCAACCATTAAGGTATTTTTCAACCATTATTTGATTTCAGGAGTATTTAACTTTTACTACGAAGACAACGCTGATGGAGTACAATGTGACATCAAACGAACCATCACACTCGATAGAGTACATGCGCGGATTCCCTATAGAATGAACAGTATTTAGTAGCACACAGTCATAGTTCATTTCACGTGCGAAAGCGGCTTGCGCAGATGCAGGGAGCGCAACAACCCGTTTCAAAAGACAGGTGCTCACTTATTTCATTGTCGCTTCGAATAACCACTGAGCTCTTGTTGGCTCACGCAGGGAGCGCCACGTCAGATGCGCAGAAAAAGTAACTCGACTGCCGTCGTTCGTGGTGTGCACTATACAATTGTGATTCTCAGTGTATGGTATTATTTCACGACTTCATTCGTGTATAACTATGCCGAAACCACAATATACGCAAAAGTTTAGGGATTCTTGGCTTCAAGATCCCATTTAAAACACTAGCTTAAAGTTATTGAAAGTACTGCCGGTCAGATAGCGAAGTGGGAATTTTGTGGTACAGTTTCAAGGAATCACTATGGGCATTTGAAGTCTCATAGGATGTCAAAGAAAGATCTACGAAATAAAAAGGTAAGCAACCTTTTTTTTAAATTGATCACTCACTCAGTGATCGGTTTTACATCTTTGGCCATTTTTTGACTAAGTAAATTGTTGCAGGTTGTAACTATGCAGCCTAAAATTGATCCAAGTCAGAGCCCATTGGGAATAAAAAAAAAAAGGAAGAAGCAAGACTTGCATTATTCACAGCCATACATACTAGTGTACGTGTAGTCGACCATTTGCGAAAGGTAATTAATCACAGTCATGAAAAAGATGTCGAAAATGTTCAGCTGCACCGAACTACGTGCACCCCAGTTATAAAAAAAGAGTTTTAACACCGCATTTCACTGACGTTCTAAAACAAGATTGGAAAGGTCAACCATTTAGCTAATTAATTGATGAATCTGCTGATATTGCTCTACATAAATACTTGGGGCTGGTTATAGTGTTATAGAGTAAATTACACCAAAAAGTAGTATCTACACGCCTTGACCTTGCTGAACTGTATGAGTGTAATGCTGAAGCTATTGCCTCTGCTATAAAGAAGTTAATTCAACGATTAGATTTGAAAATGTAATGGACATTGGTACAGATAATTTCTCTTTCATGGTTGCAGTAAATAACGGAGAATTTACGAAATTGAAAGAAGAGATACCACACCTGATTTTAGTACGTTGCTTCTGCCATTCCTCGCAACTAGCTGTTTCAGCTGCTGCAAAAGAATTTTTACCGAGAATTTGGGAGTTTTTAGTTAAAGAGTCATGTGATTGGTTTAGTCGCTCCTCTTCCAGATGATCTCTTTATAAAGAGCTATAAAAAATCCATCAGCGATGGAAAGAACCCGTTAAAAACAATTCAACCGTGCCAGGCAAGGTGGTTATCAATAGAATCCGCTGTATCAAGAATATACACTCTCCGGCCAGAACTAAAAACACATATTTCCATAGCTAAAGTGCGCGGAAAGTGTCACATGGTATATTGCACGCTATCTATGCGAAGGAGACTAATTACGCATATATTTTATTTTTACATCCAAAATTAAGTGTAATAAACAGAGTCAATAAAATGTTCGAGTCGAAAGATATAGATCACACCAAACACATTGATGAGTTGACCAAAGTGATACATACGCTTGTCAGTAAAGTCACGTTAGCTGCAAATAAACTTAATATTTTTACTCAAAATATTCGTGATTCCTTCGATCGAATTTGTTATCTGGGATTAAGCTTTGAAAAGCAATTGCTTGAAATGAGAGAAAAAAGATTACTGCGGGAAGACGGAGAAACGTTTATAATAAGTCTGACTGAAGAAATAAAAAAGCAGATTACCAGAAAATTTGACGATCAAAAAAATTTCCAGGATAATATTGAACAAGCACTTAATCACAACAAAGAAAATCTAATTGATATAATGGCTCAGTTCAATAAAAGTGTAAAATTTATACCAACAGTGGATGATCAGTGGCGACAAATTCATTTGTTGAACTGGAACGAATCTAAAGATACAAAAAAGTTTGGAATGAAGTATGGCATTTCAAAGACGCTCAAGGGGAATCCAGATTTGAGAAATTAGCGACTTTTGCTGTTACTCCCCAAATACTGCCTCATTCCAATGCCGATGTTGAGAGAATATTTAGCAGTATGAATGTATAAAAAACAAGCAGAGGAATCTAATGGAGTTTAATCTTTCAACTGCTATATCAAGAATAAGCTGCGGTTTGAGGTTGAAAGAAAATGCTGCAATGGATATGAAATTCCAAACAAATCGGTACCTAAGGATCGTATCAATCTGTAACCGATGATGATGATGACGCAGGCAAAAATGATTCATCTGAAAAAGACGAATTCAATTAAATAATTAGCTGTTGTTATATACATTTTTGTGTGTTCCTGACCTTGACTTGCTGGTTTATTTATTGTATGTTCATTTAATGATTGTGAAGAAAGGAAACTATTGGTTTCTTTCATAATAATTAAAAAAACATTAGTGGAAATTTTAGTGATTATGAGAGTAGGGGCATTTTTGTTAGTGGTTTTCTGTTGGTTTTTGCACTTGAATCTGGTGGGGAGCCCACTTTAACTGTTGGCAACACTGTTCTCTTTGAGCAAGAGCAGGCATGGCAGCAGGGAGAGTGACTGTCAAAACCAAGTTTAGTAAACAGCCAGATGGCGCACATTTTTTGCCGGTTTTGATCATCAAACGAACAAGAGCATCACCAGAATAGACAGTTTAGAGTTGGCTGCCAGCATTAAAGATTGCGCTTGATGTTGTCTGACAACTCTGAAGATTAAAGTGGCTGTACCACAGTACTCAAACTTACGTTTTAGTTTGTTTAAAGAACAGTAGTAAATGACGACACTGACATCGCTAAGGCTCTTTGTTCTTTATTTGTATGTTTTGCACATAATTAGAACTACAAGTCATTCAGTTTCGTCCATTATGTGTTTTATATCCTTACAAATAATAAATTGCATTTCATAAGTAACTAGCGAACCCGACAATGCTTCGCAATTCGTAAATAAGTGTGGGAACTGTATATACGTCCTACTCCCCTTCACCCCCTCTCTTTGTCCATCTCCTTCTTCTCCCCTCTCTCACTGTCCATGTCTCCCTCATCCTCCACAATCTCCCCAACCCCTCCTCACCTCCTTCTCTATCTATCCCCTCCTTCCCCCTCTCTGTCCAATTTCTTCCCTCCCACTTTCTCTTCATGTCTCTCTCTCTCTCTCTCTCTCTCTCTCTCTCTCGCTCGCTCGCTCGCTCTGACCTGCAGCGTTGTTTATTGTTATTACAAACGAAGCCTTGACTAGCAAATGAAGTCACTTAAAACTAATAGCTATTAAATCAGTTCGGATCATTAATATAAGGGGTACAAGCTACTAGATTTGTGAGGATAGCAGCTTCAGTGACAGCATTTCTCGTAGTTTTAATCCCTGAACCGATAGGATTGCGAAGTTTCGGATGATTGACATTCCGCAGTCGAAATCTAATCATGAAATGATAGACCATGAATACAACTTTCCTTTTAAAACTAGCTATTTGTATACAACTTTTGTTTAAAATTGTACACAAGGAGAAAAATATACACTATGTGATCAAACGTATCCGGACACATGGCTGAAAATGACTTGCACGTTCGTGGCGACCTCCATCGGTAATGCTGGAATTCAATATGGTGTTGCCCCACCCTTATCCTTGATGGAAGCTTCCACTCTCCCTGGCATACGATAAATCAGGTGTTGGAAGGTTTCTTGGGGAATGGCAACCCATTCTTCACGGAGTGCTGCACTGAGGAGAGGTATCGATGTCGATCGGTGCGACCTGGCACGAAGACGGCGTTCCAAAATTTACCAGGCCGGTCCATTAAAGGGATGTTATTGTCGTGTAAACACTCCGCCAAGGGCCGTGCATTATGAACAGGTGCTCGATCGCGTTGAAAGATGCAATCGCCATACCCAAATTGTTCTTCAACAGTGGGCACCAAAAAGGTGCTTGAAACATCAATGTAGGCCTGCGCTGTGATAGTGCACGCAAAGCAATAAGGCGTGCAAGCCCTCTCCATGTAAAACACCACCACACCATAACACCACCGCCTCCAAATTTTACTGTTGGCAGGACACATGCTGGCAAATGACGTTCACCGGGCATTCGCCATACCCACACCCTGTCATCGGATCGCCACATTGTGTACCGTGATTCGTCACTCCACACAACGTTTTGCCACTGTTCAACCGTCCAGCGTTTACGTCCCTTACACCAAGCGAGGTGTCGTTCGGCATTTACCGGTGTGATGTGTGGCTTGTGGGCAGCCGCTCGACCATGACAGCCAAGCGTTCTCACCTCCAGCCTAACTGTCATAGTACTTGCAGTGGATCCCGATGTAGTTTGGAATTCCTGTATGATTGTCTGGATAGATGTCTGCCTATTACACATTACGACCCTCTTCAACTATCGGCGGTCTCTGTCAGTCAACAGACGAGGTCGGCCTGTACGATTTTGTGGTGTACGTGCCCCTGAACGTTTTCAATTCACTATCATATGGAAAGTAGTGGCCCTAGGAATGTCTAGAAGTGTAGAAACCTCGCGTGCAGACAAATTACGCAAATAACCCCCAATCACCTGACTACGTTCGAAGTACGTGAGATCCGCGGAGCGCCCCATTCTGCTCTCTCACGACGTCTAATGACTACTGAGGTCGCTGATATGGAGTACCTGGCAGCAGGTGGCACCATAATTTACCTAATATGAAAAACCTATGTTTTTTTGGGATGTCCAGTTACTTTTGATCACGTGGTGTATGTGGAAGAAACTATTTGCCTAATTATTTAAATGCCTGGGATACCTTAGTCAAAACTGACTCTGAGAAAGAAAACGAAACAAAAATTTTCACAGCACAGCATTTGCTTTTTCATCGTCGTTTTTACACAACTGGCCATTAAAATTGCTACACCAAGAAGAAATGCAGATGATAAACGGGTATCCATTGGAGAAATATATTATACTAGAACTGACATGTGATTACATTTTCACGCAATTTGGATGCATAGATCCTGAGATATCAGTACCCAGCACAACCACCTCTGGCAGTAATAACGGTCTCGATACGCCTGGGCATTGACTCAAACAGAGATTGGATGGCGTGTACAGCTACAGCTGCCCATGCAGCTTCAACACGATACCACAGTTCATCAAGAGTAGTGACTGGCGTATTGTGACGAGCCAGTTGCTCGGCCACCATTGACCAGACGTTTTCAATTGTTGAGAGATCTGGAGAATTTGCTGGCCAAGGCAGCAGCCGAACATTTTCTGTATCCAGAAAGGCCCGTACGAGACCTGCACATGCGGTCGTGCATTATCCTCCTGAAATGTAGGGTTTCGCAGGGATCGAATGAAGGGTAGAGCCACGGGTAGTAACACATCTGAAATGTAACGTCCACTGTTCAAAGTGCCATCAATGCGAACAAGAGGTGACCGAGACGTGTAACCAATGGCACCCCATACCATCACGCCGGGTGATATGCCAGTATGGCGATGACGAATACACGCTTCCAATGTGCGTTCACCGCGATGTCGCCAAACACGGATGCGACCATCATGATGCTGTAAGCTGAACCTGGATTCATCCGAAAAAATGACGTTTTGCCATTAGTGCTCCCAGGTTCGTCATTGAGTACACCATCGCAGGCGCTGCTGTCTGTGATGCAGCGTCAAGGGTAACCGCAGCCATGGTCTCCGAGCTGATAGACGATGCTGCTGCAAACGTTGTCGAACTGTTCGTGCAGATGGTTGTTGTCTTGCAAACGTCCCCATCTGTTGACTCAGGGACCGAGATGTGGCTGCACGATCCGTTACAGCCATGCGGATAAGATGCCTGTAATCTCGATTGCTGGTGATACGAGGCTTTTGGGATCCAGCACAGCGTTCCGTATTACCCTCCTGAACCCGCCGATTCCATATTCTGCTAACAGTCATTGTATCTTGACCAATACGAGCAGCAATGTCGCGATACGATAAACCGCAATCGCGATAGGCTACAATCCGAGCTTTATCAAAGTCGGAAACGTAATGGTACACATTTCTCCTCCTTACACGAGGCATCGCAACAACGTTTCACCAGGCAACGCCGGTCAACTGCTGTTTGTGTATGAGAAATCGGTTTGAAACTTTCCTCATGTCAGCATGTTGTAGTTGTCGCCTTTAAATACAAAAATACCCGTTCAATACTCTCAAGTGCTTTCTCCTTATCTTGTTCTGTTTGCTACATCGGCATATGTAGTTTAACTATCGTAGTCGACGTTGGTTTGTCGTCGAATATAATGAGGACAATCCTGTCATTGAATTTTTCATAGAGGTCGCTCTTTAAACTGCTTCCTTATTCATAACCAATCCTTCTCCCCTTATACCATTTTCTTCTTCTACTGTTGATATTACCCAATATTTATCTGTCCAGTTATCCTTATCTTCATTTCATTCACTGATCTCCACTACATCTAATTTACCTTTCAAGATTTTTTAGCTTCCTTATTGCGTTAAAACGTTCTCTGACTCGTAGAATGTTATGGCATCGTTGGTTATTCATTGTTTTCTCATGGTAACATACCGCCCCCCCCCCCCCCCTAGAGACCAGATTAGGAGAATTTTTCGCCTATGAAAAGATCATGATACTTATTGAATTCGAGGCCACATGTGTTGTGGATACCAATTATATGTCTTTAATGCAGTGGTTTCTGCTGACTTCTGCATCCTCATGACGTTGAACACTGTGGATTCTTTGACCTATTTGGGACAGTTTCCCACCCCGAGGACAAGAGGGTGCCTTGATACTCAGCATCTTCCTCCTCCTTCTTTCACAAACCGTTGGCATCGACGCTGGGAACAATGACGATTATTAGTGACAGACGAGGCCCCTACAAAAAAAATGGCTCTGAGCGCTATGGGACTTAACATCTATGGTCATCAGTCCCCTAGAACTTAGAACTACTTAAACCTAACTAACCTAAGGACACCACACAACACCCAGTCATCACGAGGCAGAGAAAATCCCTGACCCCGCTGGGAATCGAACCCGGGAACCATGGCGTGGGAAGCGAGAACGCTACCGCACGGCCACGAGCTGCGGACGAGGGCCCTACACCACGGATTCAGTGCTGATAGTCGGATATACTAAGACATGTTGTTGCTACATATAACACTTGAGGATGGCCTGCAAAGCCAAACTTGGCCAATCGTGCGGAACATAATAATGCAAACACTGAATTTTTGGCTGTTAATTGAAATTGTGAAGGGTTTGTCGTTGTATTATAAAATATGTTATAAAAAATCTATCAATAAAAAATTAAGAGACTTTTAGATTAACACATTTTCTTTTTCCCTGGCACAACGGTTTTGCAATTTTGTTGTAAAATTGCTACCTTACAGGATAAACTAATAATCAGACGTTTTGCTCGCCATTGCTCCTTATTATGAAAATATACTGACTGATAAATTTTCATAAGGTTCAAATGGTTCAAATGGCTCTGAGCGCTATGGGACTTCACATCTGAGGTCATCAGCCCTCTAGGTTTAGAACTACTTAAACCTAACCAACCTAAGGACATCACACACATCCATGCCCGAGGCAGGATTTGAACCTGCCACCGTAGCAGCAGCGCGGTTCTGGACTGAAGCGCCGTGAACCGCTCGGCCACAGCGGCCGGCTTTCATAAGGAAAATAAAGAAAAATGAAACTTCAAAATTACGTAATGACTGTTAACCATACATGTTAACTGAGAATTTCATAGCTTTGGTATGCTACATGAAGAAACAAAGTAGCTGAAAAGTGCTTTATACACTGAAGCGCCAAAGAAACTGGTATAGACATAAGTATTTGAATGCAGAGATCTGTAAACAGGCAGAATACGACGCTGTGGCCACCAGCGCCTATGTAAGATAAGTGTCTGGCGCAGTTGTTACATAGGTTACTGCTGATATAATGGCAGGTTATCAAGTTTTAAGTGAGTCTGAACGTTGTGTTATAGTAGGTGTAAGAGCAATGCGAGTCAGCATCTCCGAGGCAGCCATGAAGTGGGATTTTCCCGTACGGCCATTTCACGTGTGTACCGTGAATATCAGCAGTCCGGTGAAACATCTAATGCCCGACATCGCTACGACCGGGAAAAGATCCTGCAAGAACGGGACCATCGAAGACTGAAGAGAAGCGTTCAACGTGACAGAAGTGCAACCCTTCCCCGAGTTCCCGCAGATTTCAGTGCAGGGTCATCGGCAAGTGTCAGAGCGCGAACCATTCAACAAAAGATTATCGATAAGGGCTTTCTGAGGAAGGCCCAGTCGTGTACCCATGATGACTGCACGACACAAAGCTTTACGCCTCGCCTGGGCCCGCCAGCACCGACATTGGACTGTTGATGGCTGGAAACATGTTGGCTGGTCGGACGAGTCTCGTTTCATATTGCATCGAGCGGATGGACGTGCATGGGTATGGAGCCAACCTCATGAATCCATGGACCCTGCATTTCAGCAGTGGCCTGTTCAAGCTGGTGAAGGCTCATTAATGATGTGGGGCATGTGCAATTAGAGTGATATGGGACTTCTGATACGTCTAGATACGAGTCTGACAGGTGACACGTACGTAAGCATCCTGTCTGATCTCCTGCATCCGTTCATGTCCATTGTGCATTCCGACAGACTTGGGCAATTCCAGCAGGACAATGCGACACCGCACACGACCATAACTGCTACAGAGTGGCTCCAGAAACACTCTTCTGAGTTTAAACACTTCCGCTGGCCACCAGACTCTCCAGACACGAACATTATTGAGCATATTTGGGTGCCTTGCGACGTGCTGTTCAGAAGAGATCCCCATCCGCTCGTACTGACAGTCCTGCAGGATTCATGGTGTCAGTTCCCTCCAGATATTAGACGAGTCGATGCCACGTGTTGTTGCGGCACTTCTGTTTTCTTGCGGGGTTCTATACGATATTAGGCGGGTGTGCCAGCTTCTTTGCCTCTTTCTGTGTAGGATTCCATATGTTTTGTCACATATAACCCTAAGAATAAATTACTAATTGCAGCAGGTGCTTCATGGAAGGCCGGAGGTGATAACCGCCGTAAGCATTTGTACCAGCTCTGGCCGCGACGTGGTAAACTTATCCACAAATCTTTTTTAGCTTCGTTTGGGGACTACAGGTCCTAAATGGAGGTGGAGGACGTAGATTCGCAGCCATCAATCAGCGCTGATGCTCTGCCGCAACCAGAACCTGTCTAATTTCAGTCCAGCTGTAACAGCGCGGAAGTCATCTCGGAGGTGAATCTTATCAGCCCACAGTAGTGGCATCAGAAGAAGATCCGCATCTCTCCCTTGAGGAGGAAGGATACTGTGAGCGTGAATCGTAGCCCCTGCAAGTTAGACTTCCCTCAAACAACGCAAGCTACACAAGTAGTCAACGTACCAGGCGAAGCGAGTCCGCCAGCAGAATCATGTGGCCTGTTGCAGAGGCCGCTAGCAGGGCGGAACTATATTTCGCATCACCCATCACATGGGACAAATTTTGCGGAGCTTAGTGTCACTGCGCAGGATATAAGTCGCACGCTGTGGCTTAACGAGCAAAGTGTGTTCGAGAGCGTCTTTCTGTGGGAATTACAGTTCCCGTGACAGTCGCAGCTATCGCTCAAGTTCATTGTAGTTCAATTGTCCGAAGAAGGATCAGCCACTTTTCAACAACGTACGACATGGCCACGACAGAGCCTTTATCAGGCAGAAAAATGTAGTGTGCACCAGCTGGACTCAGAGCAGGATTGTCGCAAGCTAGGAATATACACTCATGCTCATAAATTAAGGGTAGTGCTGATACATGGTGAAACAACGCTCTGGTGGGCGGTTTGAGGGCTTAAATCACCTCGGGGTATAGCCATGCGGTGCATTTGACCTGCGGTCGTCGCACGGTGGCGCTGGCAGCAGTCCACATACGCAAAGTTGTGTTGGTGCATGTCAGAGTACGGTGCAGCGAGTAAGTGTGCTGACGTTTTCAGACATGCTAATGGTGACTATGTATTGAAAATGGCATAAAGAACGTATATTGATGTTATTAGGAGTAGAATACTAGGGCGACTGGAGGCTGGTCAAACACAGCAGGTCGTAGCACGGGCCCTTCGTGTGCCACAAAGTGTGATCTCAAGATTATGGCAATGATTCCAGCAGACAGGAAGCTTGTCCAGACGCTACAGTACGGGACGTCCACAGTGTACAGCACCACAAGAAGACCGATATCCCACAGATATCCCACGGAGTACTGCAGGTAGCCTTGCTCGGGACCTTACCGCAGCCACTGTAACAGTTGTCTCCAGACACACAGTCTACAGACGACTGAACAGACACGGTTTATTCGCCCGGAGACCTGCAAGGTGAATTCCACTGAACCCTGGTCACAGGAGAGCCCGTAAGGCCTTGTGTCAAGAACACAGTACATGGTCATTGGAACAGTGGTCCCAGGTTATGTTCACGGACAAGTCCAGGTTTAGTCTGAACAGTGATTCTCACCGGGTTTTCATCTGGCGTCAACCAGGAACCAGATACCAACCCCTTAATGTCCTCGAAAGGGACCTGCATGGAGGTCGTGGTTTGATGGTGTGGGACGAGATTATGATTAATGCACGTACACCCTTGCATGTCTTTGACAGAGGAACTGTAACAGGTCAGGTTTATCGAGACGTCATTTTGCACCAGTATGTCCGCCTTTTCAGGGTTGCAGTGGGTCCCACCTTCCTCCTAGTGCATGATAATGCACGGCTCCACCGAGCTGCCATCATGGAGGAGTACCTTGAAACAGAAAATATCAGGCGAATGGCCTGCCTGTTCTCCAGACCTTAACCCGATCGAGCACGTCTGGGATGCTCTCGGTCGACGTATCGCTACGACACTTCAGGAGCCCCGACAGGCACTTGTGCAAGAATGGGAGGCTATACCCCAGCAGCTGCTCGACCATCTGATCCAGCGTATGCCAACCCGTTGTGCGACCTGTGTACGTGTGGACGCTGATCATATCCCATATTGACGTCGGGGTACATGCGCAGGAAACAGTGGCGTTTTGTGGCTCATGTATTTCAGGACGGTGGTTTCAACTTATCACCAATACCGAGGACTTACAGATCTGTGTCGTGTGTGTTCCCTATGTGCCTATGCTATTAGCGCCAGTTTTGTGTAGTGCCACGTTGTGTGACATCACATTCTGCAATTATCCTTAATTTATGAGCATCTATGTGGTACAATGAACTCTGTGTCACTGAATAATTGGTTTTTTTGAAACTAGAAGTGTGATCATTTCAATAATTTCACTTATAGATACGTGTGTCTCTTGTTCGGTTGGAAGTAGCGCCCCTGGTTAGACTGATGCCAGTGACAACTCGAAGCTCCTTGTCAATATAAACTTTGGTGCCTAAGGCGTAGCTACAACACTTACCTTTTGGCGACGAGGATACTGTGACTAGACTACAAACTTAGTGTAGTTCGAACATCGATGGAAAGGCCCTTCTGCCACCCCAAGAAGCCTTTTTGTGTCCATTCTGAGCAGCGGTGTGCCTGAAATGTTTTCCTCGGCCACAAATAGTAAACATTTTCGGTAGGTGACAGTCAACAGCCGTTAAGTAATACATAAAATGCATATTTGGACCATCAATTGTTTCTATTTCAAACCCAGATATCTATCGGTTACGGTCGTGGGCCATCTTCAAGCCACCATTTTAACCCACATCCTTTAAGATTGTCCACGACCGAAACTGGTAGGTATTTGGATTTAAAGCAAAAACAGCCGATGGTTCAAACACGCATTTTATACAAATAAGAAACATTGAGTATCGCCTTTCGGGCCAGAGCTGTCGGGAGAAAGGTGAGCAATTTGGATAAGAGGGGATATGACGGCGTACTCACTGTGTCACAGGTTCACACTGGCGTTGGGCGGAATTCTGGTAAAATTTGGTGCAGTTGTGACGTCATTGTCCCGCCTTACACCTCTGTTACGTCTGCCACAGACGGCCCCTGCCAGGCAGACTACACTCAAGACATCCCTGTGTACCCTATAACATACACAAGCACTTGCAGGCGCAACCAAGAGGAAAACAATTATTCAAAACAAACAGAACTTTCTAGAGACTGATGCGAACCTTTTTCTGCAGAGGTCTCCTCACAGATACAGGGAAAGTTGGAGTACTCCGCCGGCCTCCGCCGGCTTTATAAGACCAACGCAGCAGCAGTACAGCCAGTTCCTCGCCGAGGTGGGACCAGCTCCGACGGACCTCACCAACGCTACAAGTTATTTTTTTTTGTGTGGGTATAGTGACTGTTCGAGAAGAGTAGTTCAGTTTCAATAACCGACATTATACTGAGTGTTCTACAATACTATGTATTCTTCAGCCTCACATGAACTTCTGTGCCATGGCCTTTATGGCACGTGTCGACACTGTCTGAGACGTCGACTACCAGAGGGTGACGTCACAGGGCGCCACGATTTTTGCACCATTACAGAGTTTCAAACTGTTGCGTCGCCATGGGAAATAATTACGATGTTTCGAAAAAGCACATTAATTGCATTGTGCAGTGTTCCATTCGATTTTGGCTCAAAGCGTCCCACATAACTAAGAGCACTTGCCGATGTACAGCCTTCGGCTAGTTATCAGTGGTCAATAACTAAGAACAAGCTCTTGAGCATCGCAGTTTCTTCGGCGCTTGAGAGAGCGAAAGGGGTGGTTTCTTAGCTACAGGCAAAAACGTTATATCGTGCTTTAGACTTCATATCGAAACAGTGGTTACTTCAGTATCAATATTATTTTACCCATGGCTATCCTCTGTTAATGTGCAAATTTCTTACACTTGTTGCAAGGGATGATAGAATAACGAGCTTAGGATGTAGACTGAAACAAATTAAGGAAACATTAAAACAATGAGGAGTAGCAAAAATAAGATAACGATTAAGTTCAACATCGAAATAGGGGACCTTGCAGTGGGAATGTAGAGTGAAGGAGTTCTAGCACATAGTCAGCAAAAGATTGTTTAGGAGATGTAGACACAGACTAGCATAGGAGAATATGCCTCGCTAAATCTACTACACGCTCCAGTCACGTTAATGTGACCCCCCCCCCCCCCCGCATTCCACAAACCAGCAGCAACCACTCACAGACGGCAGGTGTCAACACAAGCAATCATAGCTATACAGGGTGTTCATTTTAACTGAAGACATTGAAATGTTCCGAAAACTACACATCAGACCAAAAATAGTTATAATTTCAATTTACTTGTCTCGAAGGGAGACTTCCAATGATGACACACTCGACCCTCCACCAAACGACATGCGTGGGTAGCAGGGGGGAAACTTTGAAATTTTCAATGGGAACCCCCATTCTTTATTGCAGATTACACTTCTACTGCAAAATCTACGTTCATTTTGTCTGCAGCATTTTCTTCGTTTCGGCACAGATGGCGCCGTAAACGGAGGAATCTAAATGGGTACACAGTCGTAATTTACGACATGCTACTCAATGGCCCTTGAAAATCCAACGGCACGTGGGATCCCACCTCCATGTTGCGAGGGTAGGACAGGCCACAATTTCGTAACTCCTGATTGGAAACCCCATTCGCAACACTGTATTCCTCCAACATATCGAATAGGGGACTACTCACGCCCCACTGTGGCTATGGCTCAAGGCGAACGCTACTGTACTTTTCCAGTTAGAGTAAGTGTTCAAACATAGTACCACCAGCATCAATACACTTCCAGAATGGAAACATTCCCCAGCCTGTGACTGAGTCATGTCTCCGCAATATCCTTCCTTTCAGGAGTGCTAGTTCTCCAGGTTTGCAGGAGAGCTTCTGTAAAGTTTGTAGGGTAGGAGACGAGGTACTGGCAGAAGTAAAGCTGCGAGGACGGTGAGTGAGTCGTGCTCGGGTAGCTAAGATGGTAGAGCACTTGCCCACGAAAGGCAAAGGTCCTGAGTTCGAGTCTCGCTCCGGCACACAGTTTTAATCCGCCAGGAAGTTTCATCAATACACTTAGTGATTCGCTTTTCAAATGACCGTACACAGCACAGAAGCGTATCTACGGAAATGTCAGCACAGGCGTTTTTGATGCGGCTGACTGTATCTTCATGGCCTGTTGGCACTTGCTGGTACACTTTATCTCGTAAATATCCCCACAGAAACTTATCCGCCAACGTCAAATCCGTCGATCAAGTGGGCCAATTAATAGGGCCACCTTTGCCAATCCACCAACCAGTGTAAACACAGTGAAATTCTTCCCGTGCTTCATTTGCATAATGCGCTTGGCAGCCATCTTGTTGAAACCACGTACGTCGTTGAATATCCAGGGCGACATCCTGCAGTAGTGCCAGGAGTTTCTGTTCCAAAAACGTTCGACATTTGCGGTCATTTAATGTGCCTTCCATAAAATACATACCAAGGAGTTTGTGCCCCATGTTACCATCCCGTACGTTAACCGACCAAGGGCGATGATGGTCAACTTGTTGAAACTAGTGGGGATTGTCAGTGGGGGGACAAGGCAGGATCAGCACATTTTGTTAGTGCGGGTTGCCTACATCAGAGGTGGGAAAGCACTCAGGGGAAAACTTATTGTTATCCTTTGATTGACAGGTACTTAACCTATTGATCTGCTAAAAGGAACCTTTTACCAGAACAATAGGTTAACGACCTGTTAATCAAAAGGGATGATCCTGTTAGCAGAACAATAGGTTAAGTACCTGTCAATCAAAGGAGAACAATAGGTGTGCCCCTGAGTGCATACCTGCCCCTAATGTAGGCAACCCACACTAACAAAATGTGCTGATTCCTGCCTTGTCCCCCTACTATTGTCTACACTCCAGTAATCCATGTTATACCACTTGATACTACCATGGTTTGCAAATGTAGACTCAACGGAAAGTAGTAACTCAGCAACTAACATGGGGATCCTTTGCATTTGTTGACATAACCATATACAAAAAACTGCTCGGTTATGGAAATCGGCGCAATGAAGTTCTTGGCATATTGATACTTAGGACGATGCAGTATGGTGGTATTACTACTTACAGATACATCAGAGACTCACAGCGTAATTTCCCGGAGGTTATTCATGGTTTGTGGTGCACTGCCGCTAGTACAGCTGTTTCATTAGCTTCTTCTGTAACACGTTTGCTTCGTTACCTTTTGCCGGTCTGTATGCTGCAATCAGACATAAAGGCATTCACAATCTCGTAAAAGAAAGAATGAGAGCGAACTTTCTCTGGAAAACGTTCGGCGTGTAAGTCAACAGCAGTTTCAACATTCCTCCTGCATTCTCCATCAATCAGGCTCATTTCAATTTTCTCTTCTGTAGTTGCAACATTCAACGTCCAAATGATAGGTAGGAGTGAAGGCAATAAATACTGCCCAAGTATTGTAATGCTTAGAGCCGCTATCTGTTCTAAGTCTGCACGATACGTGATCTCCTGTCGCAGTGTACTGTCCATTACGATACGTTGTAGTTCTCTACACGGCCACCGTGGCGCGTAGAACAGTAGGTGGAGTCCCACATGCCAATGGATATTCAAGGGCCGTTGAGTAGCATGTCGTAAACTATAATTGTGGACCCACTTCGAGCCCTCTGATTAAGCGCCGCTAAATGAAGAAAACGCTTCAGACAAAAGTATGTAGATTTTGCCGTAGAATCTCAATCTGCAATAAAAAATGGGAGCCCCCATCGAAGGTTTCAAAGTTGCCCCCATCTTCCCCCCCCCCCCCCCCCCCCCCCAGCCATCTGCGCACAGTGTGTGGTGAGAGGCTCGAGTGTGGTGTCCGAGACAAACAATTTTTAATTATAGCTTTTTTTCGATCCGATGTGTAGTTTTGGAGATATTTCAATGACTTGACCATGAATAAAGTGTGTCCAGCGGATGCGGCGAACAGCCCTGACAAAGTCTTAATGAAGAAATTGAGTGATTTATCTGGCGTCCAAAACGGCTAGATGATTGGCTTTCAGTCCAAGGGTGGAAGCATTTCCGAAACAGCTAAGCTTGTAAACTGTTCGCAGGCCGCTGTGATTAGAGTGCACCGTGCACAGCAAAATGGTGCCATCCAGACCAGTGCAGAGACAACTGTGGTGCACGAAGGCTCTTCATGACAGGGATGAACATTGGCCCCAGACATATATACAGGCGAAAGGACGTGCAATGTTCAGCAACTTATCAGCCAGATGAAACCCAGAGGCTATCAACAGCGCCTCCTCAACGACTGTTCAGCGAACGTTGCTGCGTATGGACATCCGTAATAGGCACCTGGTTGATACACCCATGCTGACTTTTCTTCATCGAAGATGGAGGCTGGAATTTGCATGCCAATACCACAACTAGACCTCCGCTGAATGGAGATGTCGTGTTGAGATGAATTACTTTTTACGACCCACAAGACAGATGGTGTGTACGGCTTGGTACATTTGCAAGCAAACAAGCAAAGAGTGTTTGGACTGGGGAATGTTATCGTGGTATTGGGTGATCCCGTCATTCTGGAAGACACAATGGATCAACACAGGTACACCTCTCTCCCTGGAGACCATGTCCCACCCTTACAAGCAATTTGTTTTTCCTCAGCGCGATGCCGTCTACCAGCAGGACAGTGCAAAGTGTTGCAGAGCCTGTAGTGTACTTGCATCATTCGAAGAGCACCAGGGAGAGTACACGGTATTCCTCTGGCCACCAAACTGTAAAGATTTAAAGCCAATCTGTGGGGCTCACCTCGATCAGGCTGTTGCCGTGATGAACCCTCAACCGAGGAACCTAGTTCAGCTGACCACAGCACTGTAGTTGGTATGGCTCCACATCCCTGTCGGTACGTTCCATAACGTCACTGACTCTCTACCTGCACACCTCCCTGAAAAAGGTGGTTATTAAGACTTTTAACAAATGGTCATATTAATGTGACCAGACATTGTGGTATCAAATGTAGGACTTAATGGGTGGATGAAATGTCTGTGACAATATATGTCTTACATCTGTAGCAAAGTGTGGTACAGATGTGATCAGTGGACAGTGGGAATACCTGAAAAGAATCAAAGTGTCTGAAATGTAACGATACACGAGTATGCTGAAAATGGAGGGAACTAATAAGAAATCCACAGCAACGGACGTTATCATTCCCCAATTCTGGAACCACCCACACTCATAAAAGCAAGCAGCACTTCGACACATACTACGTAGACTCAACACAGTGCCACTCACCAAAGAAAACTACCACAAAAAAACTGGGAACAATAATGCAGATAGCACAAAACAATGGTTACAATAGAACATAGTCACAAAGCTGAACAACAAAATTAAACGTAACATAGAAGCAGAAAGCACCAAATCAAAGACAACAACACAACAGAAGCAAACACAAACATGCAGTCCCATAGCAACCACACAGAATAATCAGGAAAAGATGAAAGAAAACAGAAGATGGTACCCAATGACTTACAAACACAAACTCACAAAATCACCAACATTTTCAAAAGACAGAGAATAAACGTAGCATGCACAACAGACAATACTACAGAAAAATACACCCCAAAACTGACAAGAAACAAAGACATATTCCAGAGAACAGGTACATATTTACAGTATAACACATGTGAAAGCAGATACACAGGACAAACAGGGAGAACATTTGATGTAAGATACAAAGAACACAAGAGAGCCTGGAAATATGGGACAAACCACTCCACATTTGCAGAAAACCTAAAAGAACACAATCACAATCAAACAACTAGAGAAGAAGACATGAAAAGAACTAGAATCAACAATAAAAAAACATCTCCTAATCCTGCAAGAAAATTACCACATATAGGAAACCAAAGCAGAAAGGAAAGCCCTGTTGAATGATCAAGTACACATGCCAAATAATTCATTGTTTACACTAATAGATAAAATAATAGAATAAGGTTCCCAAGGAGGATTAATATAATAATACCACTCAATACAATAATAATAACAACACCCAACATCTTTACACTCACTTATCTACGAACCCCTCCACAGAAAATTGAAACGAAAAGTCGAACAGCTATCACCAAAGCTTTCAACCAGTCGCTAACAGCTAGTCCATTCATGTTTAACACTCTACAACTCAAACCATCAACTTCCCCCCTCCCTCCCCCCAACCACACACAGAAACCATACATATACTCTTCAGCTCTCTCTCTCTCTCTCTCTCTCTCTCTCTCTCTCTCTCTTTCTCATAAACACACACACATACACACACCCGCGATATAAACATCATGAATAGAAGTTGATTTCGAACGTATCCTACGTTGACAACATGTAGGTAAGCAAACCAAAGAGGAGGAAACACGTAATGAAGTTACAATATTTTCGTTGTTAAAAGTACAGTGTCCGAAGAAAT
This sequence comes from Schistocerca americana, assembly GCF_021461395.2. Taxonomy (NCBI): domain Eukaryota; kingdom Metazoa; phylum Arthropoda; class Insecta; order Orthoptera; family Acrididae; genus Schistocerca; species Schistocerca americana. Next base: position 177,327,281 of record NC_060127.1, on the reverse strand, counting down.
AGTTATATAGAGAGGCAAACGAATAATAGTACACCACAAAGAAGGAGAAACATTCTAAACAGTGTAAACAAATTGGGAATAAAGATAGGTGTTTATGTATCGGCAATGAAGTGGTAGTGCGACCTCCAGACCAGATGAGAGAAAACGCAGATCACAGCAAACCATAAGTAATTACTTATTTACATAAAAAATCGCTATGTGAACTGTTTGATAATCTAAAAATAACAAAACAGTATCGTTGCAGTTGCCACTGACGATGCCTTAGAGCAAGAAAATGGCGAAATGCGTCTGGGAAAAACAAGTAAAATTGCAGCAAGGAAAGGCGTTTTTATTTACAAAACAAGTATACCGGGTGATCAAAAAGTCAGTACAAATTTGAAAACTGAATAAACCGCGGAATAATGTAGATAAAGAGGTACAAACTGACACACATGCTTGGAATGACATCGGGTTTTATTAGAACAAAAAAAAAACTTCAAAAATGTCCGACAGATGGCGCTTCATCTGATCAGAATAGCAATAATTAGCGTAACAAAGTAAGACAAAGCAAAGATGATGTTCTTTACAGGAAATGCTCAATATGTCCGTCATCATTCCTCAAAAAAAGCTGTAGTCGAGGAATAATGTTGCGAACAGCACTGTAAAGCATGTCCGGAGTTATGGTGAGGCATTGGCGTCGGATGTTGTCTTTCAGCATCCCTAGAGATCTCGGTCGATCACGATAGACTTGCGACTTCAGGTAACCCCAAAGCCAATAATCGCACGGACTGAGGTCTGGGGACCTGGGAGGCCAAGCATGACGAAAGTGGCGGCTGAGCACACGATCATCACCAGACGACGCGCGCAAGAGATCTTTCACGTGTCTAGCAATACGGGGTGAAGGGCCATCCTGCATAAACATCGTACGTTCCAGCAGGTGTTTATCAGCCAGGATGGGGATCATGCGATTCTGTAACATACCGGCGTACCTCTCACCCGTCACGGTAGCAGTTACAAAACCAGAATCACGCATTTCCTCGAAGAAAAAAGACCCGGTAGTGGTAGATGTGGTGAATCCAACCCATACAGTGACTTTCTCGTCGTGCAATGGAGTTTCCACGACAGTTCTACGATTTTCGGTAGCCCAAATTCTGCAGTTGTGGGCGTTGACAGGCCCTCGGAGCGTGAAATGAGCTTCATCTGTCCACAACACGTTACTCAACCAATCGTCATCTTCCGCCATCTTTTGAAACGCCCACACCGCAAATGCCATCCGCTTCACTAAATCGCGAGATAACATTTCATGATGCCGATGGATTTTGTACGGATAGCATCGGAGCGTACGCCTCAGTGCCAGCCAAACAGTAGTGTATGGAATGCCGGAGCGACGTGCGACTGCACGAGCGCTGACTTCCCCGTGCATAGACGAACCCGCTACGGTCTCCATTTCTTCCTGAACTGTCTCAGCAGCATTACGCCTTGTGCTCGGTCGCCACTACGGGGTCTATCGTCATAACAACGCGTAGCTTCGAACATCGAAATAATTCTCGCCACAGCTGCATTTGTCAACGGACTTTTACCCCTTCGAATCTCCTTACTATGGCGATAGTATCGTAACGCTGAACTAGCGCATTCCCCAATCTGATAAAACAGATTCACTAAAAGCGCCTTTTTAGGTAACGTCAACATGCTGCGACTGCTGGCGCATCTGATTCTCTCTCTCATTAAAGCTCCTTTTATACACGATTGTCATGCGCAGTCACTGACGTTTTGCTGTCCAGCGCCATCTGTCGGACATTTTGTGAACTTTGTTTTCTTTTGGTTCTAATAAAACCCCATGTCATTCCAAGCATGTGTGTCAATTTTTACCCCTCTATCTACATTATTCCGTGGTTTATTAAGTTTTCAAATTTATACTGACATTTTGGTCACCTGGTATATGTGGGGAATGCTGACTACAAGAAGAGCTAGTTCTATAGGCTAGCAATACAGCTGAAGATAACGGCACTGCTGGTTCTACTGCTGGTGATGCAACAAGCTTGAAACGATCCGACTGTCGAAGTGGCATCGCATTTGCGGTCGGACCGTTCACAGCAGACAACTCAGAAGTGTCCGCGACGGAGACAGTTCAGCGTGACGCAATGGGCGGTGAGTCGGAGAGAGGACTTGAAACGCGATCGATGGCACATCGAGCGACAGCGTCTGCGATTTCACCGTCTGAAACAATAGAACGTACACAGACGGAGACAACTGAGTCTGCTGTTACAGGAAAGCCGAGTCAAGTTCCGACCGAACAGAATAGCAGGAATATTTCTCCGAGTACAGGCGATGGCGGCTAAAACGATGTAAACAAAAATCCCTTAAGAAATTCCGGAAGTGTTCAAGGAGAAAGCGAAATTGAGGGTGTATCAGTGTGTGGCTCGGAAACATTCTCCTGCGCCTGACGCTAATTGAGGAGTGGAAATCTTAAACCTTAGAAGTGCCATTTTTTTCTCAGAACGCTTTTTCAGTGCTTTTGTCTTATCGGTACTATGTTGCACGTCCCTAAGCTTGTTAAATGCGTCAAACCGTGGAAAAAAATGTGTCACACATTCAATACATTAGTCTTAGTGCCAGGCACTGCTTGCTCCCCGATATCCAAGAAGCCGTGTATTAAGCTTTCTCCACTTAGCCCGGAATGGTGTGATGAGATAACAAACAAGTTTCTGGTGAATGTGTACATCTTTTTGATATAACTATTGGACGGAATTTAAAAAAAGCTGCGTCGTTGCTTACATCTAAGCGTCCAGATGTCAGACACTCAGATCGGTCCCAAATGTTATATATAGAAAGAATACCAACCGGAACACCGTTTTAATTCGTGCTACACTATGTGATCGAAACTATCCGGACACCTGGCTTTAAATGACTTACAAGTTCGTGGCGCCCTCTAGCGGTAGTGCTGGAATTCAGTGTGGTGTTGCCCCATGCTTAGCCTTGATGGCAGCTTCCACTCTCGCAGGTATACGTTCAGTCAGGTGCGGGAAGGTTTCTTGGGCAGTGGCAGCCCATTCTTCACTGAGTGCTGCTCTGAGGTATGGATGTCGGTCGGTGAGGCCTGGCACGACGTCGGCGTTTTAAAACATCCCAAACGTGTTCAATAGGATTCAGGTCAGGACTCTGTGCAGGCCAGTCCATTACAGGGATGTTATTGTCGTGTAACCACTCTACGACAGCCCGTGCATTATGAACAGGTGCTCGATCGTGTTGAAAGATGCAATCGCCAACCCCGAATTGCTCTTCAACAATGGGAAGCAAGAAGGTGCTTAAAAATTCCATGTAGGGCTGTGCTGTTATAGTGCCACGCAAAACAACAAGGGGTGCAAGCTCCCTCCATGAAAAACACGACCATACCATAACGCCACCGTCTCCGAATTTTACTGTTGGCAGTACACACTCTGGCAGATAACGTTCACCGGGCATTCGCCATACCCACGCCCTGCCATCCGATCGCCACATTGTGTACCGTGATTCGTCACTCCACACAACGTTTCTCCACGATTCAATCGTCCAGTGTTTACGCTCCTTACAACAAGCTAGGCGTCGTTTGGCATTTACTGGCATTGCTTATGAGCAGTTGCTCGACTATGAAATCCAAGTTGTCTCACTCTCAAGTAACTGTCATAGTACTTGCAGTTGATCCTGGTGCAGTTTGGAATTCCTGTGTGATGGTCTGGATAGATGTCTGCCTATTACAAGTTATGACCGTCTTCAACTGTCGGTGCTCTCTGTTAGTCAACAGACGAGATCGACCTCTACGCTTTTGTGCTGTACGTGAAGGACTGTTTCTCAGTTCACAGGCCCATGTTGCATGGTGGATTAGGAACAGTCGAATTCAGACCAAAAAAGACGATCTAACTTTATAATCTAATACCTGCTCCGCCATATGTGGCGCTATGACACTCCTGTTTATTTGATTCCACTTCACTATCACATCGGACATAGGGATGTTTGGGTGTGTGGAAATCTTGTGTACAGACGTAAGACACAAGTGGCACCCAATCACCTGACCACGTTCAAAGTCCGTCAGTTCCGCGGAGCGCCCCATTCTGCTCTCTAAAGATGTCTATTGACTACTGAGGTCGCTAATGAAGCAAGAAAGAATAGGAGGAGGCAAGTACTGGACTGTTGTGACACTGAAGAAGATACAGACTATGGACCAGGGCAATTCTAGTACATAAAAGACGCAGAAATGTAAGTATATATAAGAATTTGTAATAAAAAAAGTTTAAACCTCAATATCTCTGAACTACATTTTTTGCAATAAATGACCCATTTTCTAAAAACGTGCGAATGGTAGAGACATGAAATTTTCACAGCATGCCGAGTGTGAGATTCAACACATACAGAACTAGAATAATTAAAATATCCAGATTTGTTTTGTTTTTATGTTCATTTATTTACTAAATTCTGTCAAAAAATTGAGAGTTTGAAACAAAATAAGATAAAATGCCCCATAATACAATTTTAGCAAAAATTCTAGTTCAGTGTATCTAGAAAGGTGCATTCAATAATTATGGAAAATTTAAGTTGGTGTCTTAAACAGTTTCCAAGATAATGTGTCTCAAAATTCGATAATTCAACTTAGGCGGCATAGGACATACAATGACCCCTTAAATAAATAAAAATTCAATTAATAAATCATCGGAGGGGAAAAAAAGCTTGAGAGCCTAGTACGTTTTGGCAGTGTGACTTATTTGTCTACACACAACGTTCGTCCCTGCACATGTTTCTGTGATTTCTAACAAGTTCATGTTAAACTGACTCAAATGTTGCAAATCTACTACAAATTTGCTTCAGAAGAATAACCAGTTCATGAAGTAAACACAAAATCAGGACATGTATTTATCTATCTTTGGAGGCCACATCAACGACGACATGCTCTTTCTTTTTCCACTGCATAATGACAGCTACCAGCAGGACAAAGCAACATGATACACAACTCGCAGTGTAAGTGCTTGATTCGAGACTCCCATGGTCACCAAACTCCCCGGATTTAAAACCCTCGATTGGGCTGTCGTGTCCTGGATCCTCAGCTGAGAAACCTGGCGCAGTTGGCCAAAACACCGGATTCGGTTTGGCTGCACATCCCTTCCAGAAAATGTCTTCCTGCACGTTTCGCAGCGGTCGGCACTGTAGAAGATGGTTATTCAGGCTTTTGAGGTGTCGTTGCATTAATGTGAGTGGGCAGGGTATTATCAGAATTTTAACAAGGTTATCTCGTGGAAGAGGCAGGAAATGTGCGCACAGTGAAAGAGGAAGGGTGTCTATAAGGTGTTAAAAGTAACAATTTCGAAAATAAAACAAAGTATAGTTGTATGAATAGAACTAAAAATGATAATGAGTTCATTAGTGCTAACGCTGGCAACGGGCTTGCCGCAGCGGATACACCGGTTCCAGTGGATCACCGAAGTTAAGCGCTGTCGGGCGTGGCCGGCACTTCAGGCCGCCATGCACTGTAGCCGTTTTACGGGTTGCACTCAGCCTGGTGATGCCAATTGAGGAGCTACTCGACCGAATAGTAGCGGCTCCGGTCACAGAAAACCATCATAACGACCGGGAGAGCGGTGTGCTGACCACACGCCCCTCCTATCCGCATCCTCAGCTGAGGATTACACGGCGGTCGGGTGGTCCCGATGGGCCACTTGTGGCCTGAAGACGGCGTGCAGTGCTAACGCTAATTATGTATACATATTTTATAAATTGACTCTTTCCACATCATTTCGAGTAAAGAATCGTTAAAATGATGTATGGAACATGTAAGTAACTGAGAGGAGGAGGAGGAAGAAAATTTAATAACGATTTGGGGGATAAGTTGTTAGGAAGAACTGAAGGTGACAAGGAGAACGTGAAGGAGAAGACAACACAAGGGGTATAATATAAAAGAAAGTAGGAGAAGAACAAGAAGGGCAAGTAAGGATAACTAGAAAATAAAGAAGTGGAAGCTGATGAGAAAGACGAAGAGGAGCGGAAGAAAACAAAAAACAGTAGAATAAAGAGGAGATAAAGAAGAAGTAAAAGGCTAAGAACATCAGTAGCCCTAGAGAAATAAACATTAGAAGGACTGTAACAAGGATTATAAGAAAGACTACAGAAACGGCCGTAATTCGATGTTTAATGTATTGCTTTGCTTCCATGAGTGGCAGAAATGGGAAAGTAAACGTGCTACGTACACATAAAGACTCTACATCTACATATCTACATACATACTTCGCAATCCACCATTCGGTGCGTGGCGGAGGGTACCTCGTACCACAACTAGCATCATCTCTCCCTGTTCACTCCCACGCAGAACGAGGGAAAAACGACTGCCTATATGCCTCTGTACGAGCCCTAATCTCTCTTATCTTATTTTTGTGGTCTTTCCGCGAAATGTAAGTTGGCGGCAGTAAAATTGTACTGCAGTCAGCCTCAAATGCTGGTTCTCTAAATTTCCTCAGTGGCGATTCACGAAACGAACGCCTCCTTTCCTCTAGAGACTCCCACCCGAGTTCCTGAAGCATTTCCGTAACACTCGCGTGATGATCAAACCAACCAGTAACAAATCTAGCAGCCCGCCTCTGAATGGCTTCTATGTCCTCCCTCAATCCGACCTGATAGGGATCCCAAACGCTCGAGCAGTACTCAAGAATAGGTCGTATTAGTGTTTTATAAGCGGTCTCCTTTACAGATGAACCATATCTTTCCAAAATTCTACCAGTGAACCGATGACGACTATCCGCCTTCCCCACAACTGCCATTACATGCTTGTCCCACTTCATATCGCTCTGCAACGTTACGCCCAAATATTTAATCGACGTGACTGTGTCAAGCGCTACACTACTAATGGAGTATTCAAACATTACGGGATTCTTTTTCCTATTCGTCTGCATTAATTTACATTTATCTATATTTAGAGTTAGCTGCCATTCTTTACACCAGTCACAAATCCTGTGCAAGTCATCTTATATCCTCTTACAGTCACTCAACGACGACACCTTCCGGTACACCACAGCATCATCAGCAAACAGCCGCACATTGCTATCCACACTATCCAAAAGATCATTTATGTAGATAGAAAACAACAGCAGACACTTCCCTGGGGCACACCAGATGATACCCTCACCTCCGATGAACACCATCGAGGACAACGTACTGCGTTCTATTACTTAGGAAGTCTTCGAGCCACTCACATATTTGGGAACCAATCCTATATGCTCGTACCTTAGTTAGGAGCCTGCAGAGGGGCACCGAGTCAAACGCTTTCCGGAAGTCAAGGAATATGGCATCCGTCTGATACCCTTCATCAATGGTTCACAAGATATCATGTGAATAAAGGGCGAGTTGCGTTTCGCAGGAGCGATGCTTTCTAAAGCCGTGCTGATGCATAGACAGCAACTTCGCTGTCTCAAGAAAATTCATTATATTCGAACTGAGAATGTCAGAGAATCCTGCAACAAACTGATGTTAAGGATATTGGTCTGTAATTTTGAGAATCCGTCCTTCTACCCTTCTTATATACAGGCGTCACCAGCGCTTTATTCCGGTCGCTCGGGACTTTACGTTGGGCAAGAGATTCGCGATAAATGCAAGCTAAGTAAGGAGCCAATGCAGTAGAGTACTCTCTGCAGGTGCCCTGTAGAGAATGCTGGAGCTATCGTAGAACTTTGCAGGTGGTCCCCGTTATTGCATGTCACGTGCAAAACAAGTGAGGAGCTGCGGTGGGTTGGCTGACATCCGATGCTCTGCGGCGGCGGGCCATCGAACGGCGGAGGAACCGGTAGTCACGGGATACGATCCAGGCCAGCTCCCGTCTTTCCTTCCTGTCGCGGCGACTCCGGCGCCCACACTTCCTTCCTTCCTTCCGCCCGTATATAATGCGGGCCGCTAGCGAATCTCCTCAGAGGCGGCGCAGCCATGGCTTCCGGAGATTCGCAGGTCTTCTCCGTCCTCAAGGTAGGCACGCCACGCCACTCCACCTGCTGATCACCATTTTGGCTACACTCATTAACTGTGCTAATTATTCTTCATGCTTTCCCGGCGATCTGTTGACATCTTGGATATTCGGGAATCCAGCCGGATGTTCGCGTCGTTCTCGCACGATATTTTAACAGCCTGCCTCGCTGTCTTCTTCAGGTGCTACCTGAGACTGGCCCTTGGGTCGATCGAGTCCAGTGTTTATGCTGCACTCGATCGACCCAAGGACCAGTCTCAGGTAGCACCTGAAGAAGACAGCGAGGCACGCTGTTGAAATATCGTGCGAAAACGACGCGAACATCCGGCTGGATTCCCGAATATCCAAGATGTCAACTGGACTAATTGTTACTTTTAACATTATACGATCACTGCTCCTCTTTCACTGCGTCTATTAAAGATATAGTCGGTAAACACGGATAAAAATTGCGCGTACATTATTATTTTATATTAATAACCTATGTTTATGGGCCTTTTCTATTTTTCTTTCACTTTATAAAATACTATACTGCACATTTACGTGGTTAAAATTTTAAAAACAGGAAATACGAAATACAACTTTTATGCTCAAGGGCATATTTTGCACTGGGTTGGTACCGTCTGTGATCATAATTCAAACTATGTCTAAATTTCTAGAATGAGATATTCACTCTGCAACGGAGTGTGCGTTGATATGAAGCTTCCTGGCAGATTAAAACTGTGTGCCGGATCGAGACTCGTACTCGGGACCTTTGCCTTTCCCGGGCAAGTGCTCTACCATCTGAGCACTTTCGCACGAAAGACAAAGTCCCCGAGTTCGAGTCTCGATCCGGCACACAGTTTTAATCTGCCAGGATGTTTTATGTCTCAATTTCATTTTGCAACCTTGACATGCAGTAACTGCAGTAAGTCATTCAAAACACTGCTGTTATTCAAGTAAATTTATGACTTTTTATTATCTTTATGTACCATCTCCAATTGATTATTCATACACATATTCATACGCACAAACATCTCTGGATGTGGAGTTTGTCGCCATCTACGTAACAGTCATTCAGAATCAACTATTTTGTGTCCATGGAGTAACTGTCATCTAAAAATGACAGTATTCTTTCCAATTGAAGAGTGTTTCTCGACAGTTTTCAATACACCGTAATCTATATTTGGGCAAGTGATTTATTTCTGTTTCCGAAACTTTACCTCAAGGACAAAAATGTATTATTCAGCTAAAATGGATCAAAGAGTGAGTAGAAACTTCGGAAAGCCTGTATATACAAGCACGAACTTCATGTTTCTGATTTAAATATACTTTCGTTGCCAAGTTTTGTCCAATGTTGCTTGTTATACCTTTTACCAGAGAAAACAGTATATTAACTTATACTTTTTTGGCCGCTCTATATTTTCCAAACATTACGTTTGTACTTATAACGTCACTAAGCACTCTTGAACTGATCTCACAGTGGGAAATAAATACATATTGCAAGATTTGTAATCTATTATAGCATGGGTAAGTTTTGGCCTTGATTAGTGCTCCACGTAACCTGCAGTAACTTGGTGTCCCTAGGGTTGATACGCACGTTTGTCCACTTGTCCACGTGCCAGTCACGTTGTTCTGTCTGCAGTATACGCTCTACTGAACTGCGAGGGAATCAGCCAGTAACGCTGAATGCAGTCTTGGTCTTCACTGATTTTTGTTCTCTGACACATCTATAAGATGGAAAAAAAACTCACTCCTGAACGTATGCTGCTCTTGTTTACACATACAATCTAATATTTCAATCTTCTGTCTAATTAATAAGAATATCATCTAGCCTTTCTAACACCTCAAGCGAATAAATATACATTTGTAGAAAACCAGGCGCAAACTGTCAATCTTTCGCTTCTCTTTCCACTACGTTACAGTTGACAGGCGTCATTTAAACCTTTGTCTTTTATCTTACGATGCCCTAAAGCAGTCGTAGTCAACCTTATCCCTACCGTCTACAAACGGGATTCCAGCTTTCATAGTGGACCGTTAAGTGGTAGCGAGCTTAAAAACGTTTTTATAAGTTTTTTCAGAAAAATTGTCACAAAGTATTTGATAAGTATTATTACTACATATCAAACTACGTTCCATTAGGAATGAGAAATGCACTCAAAGACTGTGATTTGACTTTCAAAGTTACGGAGCACAGCAATCAGTTGTCCGTTCCTTTCAGGCTTTATTAAAGCAAAACTAGATTTCGGCTATTCCCTAGCCCTTATCGGTGCACTATTTCATAGTTTCAATACACGTCCTAATACGTCAGTCCCCTGCCGTTCGGGCTTCTGTCACAGTTGAGTCTTGAATGAAATGTCACAGAACCCCGAATAGAAGGGGTCTGACATGTACATGTACATGTATTTAAACTACGAAATAGGGCATTGATATGGGTAGGCGTTAGCTGAAACCTGTATTTACTTTAATGAAGCCTGGAAGGAAAGGACGACTGATTGCTGTGCTCCATCATTTTGAAGGATATTATTACTCTGAAGCGCCAAAGAAACTGTTATAGACATGCGTATTCAAATACAGAGATACGTAAATGGGCAGAATACGACGCTGCGGTCGGCAACGCCTATACAAGACAACAAGTGTCTGTCGCAGTTGTTACATCGGTTACTGCTGCTACAGTGTCAGATTATCAGGATTTAAGTGAGTTTGAACGTGGTGTTATAGTCGGCGCACGAGCGATGCGTCACAGTAAATCAGAGGTAGCAATGAACTGGGGATTTTCCCGTAAGACCATTTCACGAACGTACCGTGAATATCAGGAATCAGGCAGAACGTCAAAACTTCGACATCGCTGCGGCCGGAAAAGATCCTGCAAGAACGGGACCAACGACAACTAAAGAGAATCATTCAGCGTGACAGAAGTGCAATCCATCAACAAATTGCTGCAGATTTCAATGCTGGGCCATCAACAAGTGTCAGCGTGCGAGCCGTACAACGAAATTTCATCGATATGGCTTTCGGAATCCGAAGACCCACTCGTGTATCCTTGATGAGTGCACGACACAAAGCTTTACGCCTCGCCTGGGACCGTCAACACCGACATTGGACTGTGGAAACATTTTGCCTGGTCGGACGAGGGGGGTGGATGTGTACGGGTATGGAGACAACCTCATGAATTCATGGACCCTGCATGTCAGCAGGGGACTGTTCAAGCTGGTGGAGGCTCTGTAATGGTGTAGGGCGTGTGCGGTTGGAGTGATATGGGACCCCTGATACGTCTAGATACGACTTTGACAGGTGACACGTTCGTAAGCATCCTGTCTGATCACCTGCATCCATTCATATCCACTGTTGATTACGACGGGCAATTCCAGCAGGACAATGGGCACCCCTCACGTCCAGAATTGCTACAGAGAGGCTCCAGGAACACTCTTCTGAGTTCAAACACTTCCGCTGGGCACCAAACTCCCCAGACATGAACACACCTTGCAACGTGCTGTTCAGAAGAGGTCTCCACCCCATCGTACTGTCACGTATTTATGGACATTCGTTCAGGATTCATGGTGTCATTACTCTCCAGCACTACTTTAGAGACTGGTCGAGTCCACGCCACGTCGTTTTGGGGCACTTCTGCGCGCTCGCTGGGGCTCTACACGATATTAGGCAGGTGTAGCTGTGTATCGTATTCTTCAACTCTGCTGCATCCGTACTACAATATAAAGACAAGTCGTTTTTAAACATTGTTATAAATTAAAATCTCGAAAACTATTTGACAGATTTAGTTCGGATTTTTACTCGATATTGTAATCAATATTCAGAGGAACAAAGCACAGGTTTTCTGTTACGAGCGATTGCGATAAGGAAAACACAGAGCTGAGCTTCGAAAATGTGCGGTTTCATATGCTTTCTCGGAGTCAGTTTCAGGTACGATAGCAGGACACGTATAGACAAATTGTTTCTCCCTTATATGTTCTTTCTTCTTATATGTTTACGAACAAAAATGTATGCACAAAAATGTGTTGTTTCGCTTCCTTCGTCGCCGTCGGTTTCACAGAAAAGAGGAATGCTGTATTTATGGCTTATCGGCACGATTAGATTGGTACTTCGAAATCTGTATCGCAAAATGGTTCAAATGGCTCTGAGCACTATGGGACTTAACATCTGAGGTCATCAGTCCCCTAGAACTTCGAACTACTTAAACCTAACTTACCTAAGGACATCACAGACATCCATGCCCGAGGCAGGATTCGAACCTGCGACCGTAGCAGTCGCGCGGTTCCGTACTGCAGCGCCTAGAACCGCTCGGTCACCACGGCCGGCCACCTGTATCGCCCGAAGCTTTAGTACAGGGTGATTCAAAAAGAATACCACAACTTTAAAAATGTGTATTTAATGAAAGAAACATAATATAACCTTCTGTTATACATCATTACAAAGAGTATTTAAAAAGGTTTTTTTTCACTCAAAAACATGTTCAATATGGCCCCCTCCAGACACTCGAGCAATATCAACCCGATACTCCAACTCGTTCCACACTCTCTGGAGATGTTAGAGAATTGGCTGTTCCCTCAGCTCGAACAAGAAGCACAACAATTCATATTTCAGCAGGATGGAGCGCCACCACATTGGCACTTATCTGTCCGTAACTACCTGAACGTCAACTACCCGATCGGCCGCCAGGCAGCCCATGACAGAGCACTTCATCACTGGCCTCCAAGAAGCCCTGATCTTACCCCCTGCGATTTTTTCTTATGGGGGTATGTTAAGGATATGGTGTTTCGGCCACCTCTCCCAGCCACCATTGATGATTTGAAACGAGAAATAACAGCAGCTATCCAAACTGTTACGCCTGATATGCTACAGAGAGTGTGGAACGAGTTGGAGTATCGGATTGATATTGCTCGAGTGTCTGGAGGGGGCCATATTGAACATCTCTGAACTTGTTTTTGAGTGAAAAAAAACCTTTTTAAACACTCTTTGTAATGATGTATAACAGAAGGTTATATTATGTTTCTTTCATTAAATACACATTTTTAAAGTTGTGGTATTCTTTTTGAATCACCCTGTAATATTCGCAGATTAAAATTATGCGAAATACTGTCACTGAAGCTACTATCCTTATCGTCATGGATTTAGCGACTGAAGAGGTGTCCCTCGTATCCCGCATACAAATGATTCGAAGCGATTTTCTCGTTCATCTTAAGCGACTTCAAATCCTAATCAAGGTTTTGTTTGCAATAACAATAAAGAAGGACAGAGAGGAGACCGGGAGGGGTGGGAGGGGGACGTACACAGAGAGGCGAGGAGGTAATGGATAAACGAAGGGGTGTACGAGGAGATGGACAGAGATGGCGGAGGAGATTAGAGTGTACATCCGATTCCCATACATACAGAACATTAATAAAACCGACAAACTGCAGGAACGGAATGCTGACTGGGAATGGAGGAAAAAAGATCCTATGAACGTGCGTCAGGAAATGCACCGTTGCCACGGTAGATAGCGCTGAGGAATGGAAGTTCTGACCACGTGCTGTCCTTGTGTGTTGCTGGCTGTGTAACTGACGCAGCATACTGTAAGCAGCCGAAATGTCCAGTATTCATGTCGGGAACAAGCCGAAAAAATGAAATGCAAATGAGCATACGGCATTGTGGGCCGGGAGTCCCCCATTCGGTAAATTCGGCCGCCGATAGCAAGTACTTACAACATCCGACGCCACATTGGGCGACTTGCGCGTCGAAGACGGGGACGAAATGATGATGAGGACAACACAACAGCCAATACCTGAGGGGAGAAAATCTCCTGACCCAGCCGGATATCGAAACCGGGCCCCTTCGTGCGGCGTTCCGCCACGCTGACCATTCTTTTTTTGTTTTTTGTTTTTTTGGCTGGGCGTCCCTATTTTAGTAAACATTTCAGCAATTTGTTGAAATGGATGAGACAGATCATTTGTTTACATACTTGACTCGTTTTTAGTGAAAAACCGAATTCCAGTGTTCGTATGGTTATCTACTTTCAGTTTTTGTGAGTATCTCAAATCGGTGGAAGGAGCTATTCAAAATAGAGGACAATTCACTCTTCCTAAGTTATTTTAGATGGGGAGCAGCGGCGGTCCTTAACCTTTCAGACACGGCCTGTTTCCACAAACCAAGCTTATGTTCAGTCTCTAACGACTACGTCTGCTACGGTACGTTGAACCACCGTCTTCCTTCCAAACTATATGCTGCCGAAACAATGGCTTTGGACTTTTATAGACGAATAACATTCCATATTTTACGAATAGGAATCTACATCATCTTAAGATAACTACTCGCCGACTGAGCGAAAATGAAAGTTTATTTTTTTTAAAATTGTTTTATGTTTTAGGGTCCGAAATGTTCAGACTTGAGATAAATTAATCGATTGCAGTAATTTACTTTGAGAGTTCCCTTTCGATCATTGTATATATTTTTCTGTGTGTGTATCTTACCTTTCCATCCTTTGATATATCCTCTTATTTATCCTTATCTAGCGCCAGTATCATCGACCATTCAGCTATTGGGGACGACGGGAACAACCCGAGATCGTGTTTGTATACGACCAAGCAGGTGGAAATGATCTAGAGGTACGATGGCTAAACCAAAACAAGTGCCGTCACAGACACCAACCACAACACACAACATTTCAAGCCCTTTTGTGTGTTTGTGTGATCCTTTCAGACCAGCGTGGAGGGGGGCAGCGGACTGAGCGTACAGTAGATTTGGATGACCGGGTTCTACAGGATACTGAGACGAACCCTAGTACAAGCTCCAGGCAAGTGACCTGCCAACACGGTGTAAGCCAAAGTAAGATGACATGTACATGAAGTCTTCACGGGTTGTTCAGGCCTGAAGATGATGGAGACGCATTCCATCGAAACGTTGCTACGAGACGACGATGCTACTCGGCTGACAACCCGTGAAGACTTCATATATGAAATTCGCCGAGAAAGCCTGCACTCGCTTATAAGATTACATGTATCTTGCATCTCAACCGCTATTATCACTGTCACTTCCACGTCTGTTGTGACGTGAATGCGATGCAGCTCTGTATTGTGTTCCGTTGCACGCAGACCGTCCATGTCCGGACACATGTTCATAGGACCTTTTGTCGTCCATTTCCAGTCAGAAACCCGTCTCTGCAGTTAGTCGGTTCTACTAATCTTCACCCTGTATTTAGCAACGGCGGGGCATTGCCAGATTCGCTGAAAAATTTTCCAAAAAATGCTTCGTACTTTAGATACTACCACTATCGTGCAACTGATCGGCGGTTAGCAAAATTTTCGTACTAATACAAAAGTGTGCGGCAGGTAAGAAAGGTTGGTTACCTCTCCTCTAAAGGTTGTAAATGCTGGTATGTCATTGCCTGACAATTAATGAGAACAATTCGTACTAAACGACACGTTTTGATGAATTCTGAATGACCTGATTCCTTCAAATGGCGTATTTCCATAGCACGCGTGCTATAAAACTGACAGCCTTTAACCGCCAACATGTGTTTACCCGTCTTTTATTACAACAAATGGTACCAAATCGATGTTATTTGGACAAATCTCCAATGTTCTGGGAGGAAAAAGTGGTGGAGAAGCATCTCAGATTACTCTTATCGAATGGCGGTTGGAGGAAGCACATAACATTTTCGTACAAACTAAAATTAAATAACAATTTAAAGTGTGGTTTCAGTTACCTGAGACTATAGACGTGTGTACAAGTTGCGTTTGCGTGTGTGTGTGTGTGTGTGTGTGTGTGTGTGTGTGTGTGTGTGTGTGTGCGTGTGTGTGTATGTGTGTCTATTGCTGACAAAGGCCTCAATGGCCGAAAGCTATAGTTGTGTGGATCTTTTTGTTGTGCCTAACGCGACTCAGCATCTGCGCTATATTGTGAGTGGCAACTTTGCTTCTCTAATATTGTTACAGTCCATCCTCGATTTTCCATTGTTTGTTTTTCACATAAAAAATATTTTCGTTATATTATCCTGGATTTATAACCCGACAAAAATCTGAGGAACTTTGGGGATTTCCATCGGGTTTTCAGTAATCGGTGGAGTGATTCACGAGGAAGGTTTGTGTGCTTAATTTACATATATTTCATGATACTTGGCTGAGCTACAATGAAACGAAGCCACCTACCACTGTGAAAACGACGGCTCTGCCATCCAACGGTGACAGGCGTGAAGCTACTACGCCACGTCGGCGCTGGCATTGCAGATCCTTTACGTGTTGCTCATTCTATATGAGAGCATTTCGTGACCCACCATGTCTTCCACGTGTGCAACATCTGTAATGTTTCATAGCAAGTAATACTAGTAATTATTCCGGGATTGCACTTCCATTGTTTGGGATGAGATCCAATAGCCCACAGAAAAGTTCGGCATTTGCATAAATGCAATAGCCCTACGATCAGCTGCTCCATTTTCTTATCTGAAGACTTCCGTCAAATCTTACCAGTAAACGCAACGGGGACGACAGCAGACGAAGTCAACGTCAGCAATAGCCAGTTAGTTTAGCATGTTAGTATAAATCCAAAATTTATAAAATAAATGAGAAATTACAGTAGCGAATGCGAAGTTAGAAGAAAAAATTTAAACTTAAAACACGCACGAAATCCTTGGAATCGGAAGGATCGATATCTTGCAGTATCGGTAACGATAGCAGGCAAAAATTGTCGCGATTTTCTGAGAAATTACAGTAGCGAATGCGAAGTTAGAAGAAAAAATTTAAACTTAAAACACGCACGAAATCCTTGGAATCGGAAGGATGGATATCTTGCAGTATCGATAACGATAGCAGGCAAAAATTGTCGCGATTTTCTATTCCCGGAATGGATGAAATATCTATAAATGGATTAAGTTTGTACAGAGCCCTCGGAGTGGATTCTTGCTCACGCTTGGTTTTTACAATGCATATTGGTCCTTAAGCCACAGGAAAGGTATCATATCAGTATTAATTCACTCGCAAGTCATCACCAGAAAATATGCTACAAAAAAGAGTAAACGATAAGGAGGAGTAAACCAGAAAACTAAACGGCAATGCTTGCTAACCCGTTTACACCAACATACGTACCTGAATACGTATATGCTGAATCGACAGCTGAGGCGCACGTGAAAATGTAAACATACCTGCAACCTGAAAACTTTAAATTTAAAAATGCTGGCAATATAAAATGACTGCGAGAGAAGGCCTTCGCGAAGCAAAATTTACTAAATACACTAATGTTCAGAAAAAACAGAACAACTTGACCGACTAGAGATGGGACGTTCATATTCCCAGGACATGTGTATTACTACTGTATGTTCTGCAGAAATGATTACCATCTGAACCCTGTCGGCCGGTGGATTCGAGGTCAACATCGATATCGTGACGCAACGCCACCGGCTGGTAAAAACGTGTCCACCGCTCTCTTTGTCGCCATAAACCGGAGGTTATGGATCAGTTTGACGCGAGCAGACGTGCAGCGTGCCTCGCAGCCGTATGCGCGAACCGTACCGTCAAATCAGTGAGTTTGGAACAGGGTGCATTATTGGCATGAAAGAATGTGATGCATCCATGCTCGTGTGGACGAAGTGTTTCGGCATTGCAACGAGTGTGTGCGGAATGGTTCACGGAAGACAGTAATATACGATGAGGTGGATGAGATCGCACCACGTAGGTCAGCCGCTAGCTTCAAATGCCAGTTCTGTAAATCTTCTCAACGGTGTTTCGCAAAGAGAACGTCGTCTTCCCTCCAATGATTCCCATTTGCGTTCGCGAAACATCTCTGTTATTGATCCAACCTAACAGTAGTAAATCTAGCGGCTCGCCCCTGAATAGCTTCGACGTGTTCCTACAGCCCCTCCCGGAGGGTGATCCCAAACAGTTTAAGCAGTACTCGAGAATGAGTTGCACTAGTGTTCTATACACGCTCTCCTTTATAGATGAGCTACAGTTTCCTAAAATTCTCCCAATAAACTTGAGTCGACCATTCCCCTTAACTACTGACGCCTTTACTGACTGTGCAACGCTACGCCCAGATATTTAATCGACAAGACTGTGTCAAAATGGTTCAAACGTCTCTGAGCACTATGGGACTTAACATCTGAGGTCATCAGTCCCCTTGACCTTAGAACTATGTAAACTTAACTAACCTAAGGACATCACACACATCCATGCCCGAGACAGGATTCAATCCTGCGACAATAGCAGCCGCGTGGTTCCGAACTGAAGCTCCTAGAACCGCTCGGCCACAGCGACCGGCGAGACTGTGTCAATCAGACCTCTACGAGGGGGCTTGTTTTTCTTATTCATCTGTATTAACTTACACTATCCAACATTTAGAGCAAACAGGCATCCACCACAGCAACTGGAAATACTTTTGTAAGTCATCTACAAGATGACATTTGAAGTCACTCGATGGCGATATCTTCTTGTACTCATAGCATCATCAGGAAACATCCATAATTTTGCTGCTCACGCTGCCCATCCGGTCAAATATGTATACAGTGTGATTGAGCTGCCCCTACTGCTGGGTTTTATGCAACCCGCAATACCTTCAAATACCACGTGCAAGACTGTCATACTGTCTCGCTTACTACGTGCAAACTACATGTCCTATAGAAAAAAATGAATGACATTTTTCTAGGACATCTCATGTAGTTAAATTTTGTACTGGGATATGTTCTCAGTAGAGGCCTTAGTTTTCGAATTATTGAAGAAAAACTTAGAAAACGGATCTTCAAACTCGAAAACCGTGGCCTCCAGCGGAAGTATATTCCAGTATAAAATCTAACTATGTTAAATTTCCAGCCGAGTTCACTTTGTTTTTAGGACTAACAGTTTGCGGATAGCGAGAGAGAGAGAATATGAAAATCTCGCGTATAGTATTTCCAGATGTTGCGGGCTGCATAAAACCCAGTGGTACGGGCACATGAATCACACTATATAGAGAACAACATCGGTCCTACGTCACTTCCCTGGGGCACTTCTGACGATACCCTTGTCTCTGACGAACACTCGCTGTCGAAGACAACGCACTTGGTTTCGATGGTTGGGTTGTTTTGGGGGAGGAGACCAGACAGCGAGGTCATCGGTCTCATCGGATTAGGGAAGGATGGGGGAGGAAGTCGGCCGCGCCCTTTCGAAGGAACCATCCCGGCTTTTGCCTGAAGCGATTTAGGGAAATCACGGAAAACGTAAATCAGGATTAAGTTTCCTTTCATTTACGTCAATGGTCACAATCTTTTTGTTTAATAGATTACCGGTTTCGGTCTTTAATGACCATCGTCAGGTCTGTTCCATAAAAACAAAGTCCTGCTGTACTGCAGCCATAGTGGCATCGTCAAATGTTAAATGCGGAATCAGCACCAGCATCGTCAAATCCATATAGATAACATCACATGCTCGTGCATCGTGCATCTGTTAAACAAAAAGATTGTGAGCGTAGATGTAAATTAAAGGAAACTTATTACATAGTACGGGTCAGTGTGTTTTTTCGCGACGATGTCGCAGCTTGTGAAGCTAAATCAGGATGACCGGACACGGGATTGAGCCGTCATCCTCCAGAATGCGAGTCCAGTGTGCTAGCCGCTGCGCCATCTCGCTCGGTTTGGTTTCGAAATAGTGCTTAGTTACAATGCGCGGAGATGCGTGTATGTACACATTCATGACGCGCTCCATAAGAGAGACAGAACCCGGATAGGGAGAAAATGCCCTCTGCAATGCACTCCACTGTGTTTCGCACATTATGGATGTGGATGCAGGACGCAGTTGCTGCCCACACGAATTCTAATCGTAAGTCCTGCAGTAGGAGAAGACCTTGCATTCAGCCCCTAGTAAGAGACGTCTGTGCTGTTTCGACAACTAAAAGTGTTTCCTTCTGCAGGTGGCACTCGTGCTGGTGGCTACGTGCGCTGTGTCGCCCCTGCCGCCCACGTGGGCCTCGCTGGCCGGCGCCGACCACGCCGGGGCGACGCTGACCACCATCTCTTTCCCGGAACTCCTGCCGCCCACGCGCGTCCGGAGGATACACAGGTGAGACAGCCGCCGCTGTACTGTGTAACGCTGCACGGGCATTGTGTTTTGAGACTCAGAGCTATGGAAACTACAATATAGCTTTTTGCCGTCGTTATACCACGAGATTACCTCCCCTTGTGAGTGAATCCACGGCGTATGATCTACTGGCGCTCATTCCACCATCCCAGATTTTGTTATCTATTGTGAAACCATAGAGCAAACAAATGGTGAGTCACTAACTATTGCCACCGATAATAACTCCGAAAGTATTGTAAGTAGGCTGTTTAGGTTTTTATGTTGGTAACGTCACGTAGCGCTCTGTATGAAAATCACTGGTTGTGCTGTGTGCAGTCTGTGGCTGGTTGGCATTGTTGGAATATACGCTACCGTTGTGTTGGGCAGTTGGATGTGAACAGCGCGTAGCGCTTCGCAGCTGGAGGTGAGCCGCCAGCAGTGGAGGATGTGGGGAGAGAGATGGCGGAGTTTTGAGAGCGGATGATCTGGACGTGTGTCCATGAGAGAGAGTAAATTTGTAGTACTGGATGTCATGAACTGATATATATATTATGACTTTTGATCACTATTAAGGTAAATACATTGTTTGTTCTCTATCAAAATCTTTCATTTTATTAATTATGCCCATCAGTAGTTAGTGCCTTCAGTAGTTAGAATCCTTTTTAGCTGGCAGTATTGGCTCTCGCTGTATGGCAGTAGTTCGAGTAACGAAGATTTTTTTTCGGGTAAGTGATTCATGAAAGGTATAGGTTATTGTTAGCCAGGGCCATTCTTTTGTAGGGATTATTGAAAGTCAGATTGCGTTGCGCTAAAAATATTGTGTGTCAGTTTAGTGTTGATCAGAACAGGTAAAGAGCGAAATGTCTGAGTACGTTCAGTTTTGCTCAGCTGTTTGAAAATCAGATAATGTAAGAGGTCTATCAGCACAGTCACTCATAAATTTTTCAGTGGTGACGTTTCAGTATGATAGTAGCTGAAACGTTTGAGGGACAAATGTTGCATGTGACAACGGGGGCCATAATATGACATTGGTTTTTTGTTGCTAGGTGGTGTCGCGTCAGAGATATGAAGGTCAACTTTGTTCGTTTTAAATGGGACGCTGTAATTTGGTACTTATTTTCTGATAGCTGCTATCGAGACAAGTCCAGTGATGTGTAACAGTAAGGTCTTTGAAGGTCAACGAAGGCATGAACGTCCATTTACAGAAGGTGTTCGAAATGACGACCGCTGGTATCAATGCAGTACTGCAATCTTCTTATCATGGATTGAGTGGTATTCCTTATTACTTTGGCGCTTATAGAAGCACATGGTCTCACAATTCTCTCCCATATATCGTGCAAATAGTAAATATTCGCCGAATACGTCGTATCCATCTAAAGTGCCATTGATATGTAAACACCATTCGACGGTTTGGAAATACAAAACTAACAGGAACGGTGAGACATCGTCGAATCAAGCGAATGTGAATCATGTATTCCTTCGAAGAACAAGTCGATATGCTTCTCATTTTCGGAGAATGCCAACGAATTTCAGTGAGAGCTGGATACTTATGGGCTGAAAGATATCCTCAACGTACTCACCCTACACGTCTTACACTTACATATGTGTATGATAAAGTGAGAACGGCTGGATCTTTAACGCATCAGAAACATATCCGATAAAGGAAAGTTACTAACGAGGAAACGGAAATTGGTATTTTTGCCACTGTGCTTCGAGATCCTTGTGTTAGTTCGCATCAAATCGCAAGCGAATCTGGCATGAGCCTGAGTAGTGTTGTTCGTGTTCTGCATCGCCATAAATATCATGCTTACCATATGAGTCTCCATCAAGAATTAACTGCTACGGATTGTATGCGTCGCACTGAATTCTGTTGATGGCCTCAACTTAAGATTCATAAGGATGACACATTTATTAATTTGATTTTATTTACTGACAAGGATACATTCACGAACCATGGAAATGTTAATTTGCATAACATGCGTTACTGGGCAATAATAAACCATTATGGCTGTGGCAAGTTGCACACCAAAAACCGTGGTCTGTGAATGTATGGTGTGGGATTCTGGAGGACAGAATTATAGGCCCTATTTCATCGAAGGAAATGGTAGGAAGGACACCACGTTCCTGCAAGAAACATTAGGTCTGTTATTGAAAGAAATAGCTGTAGGGACAAGGAATAGAACGTGGTATCAACACGATGGGTGTCAGGCACATTTTTCGCTGATGGCCAGAAGTGAGTTGCAGAGACAATTCCCAGGTCGTCGGATTGGACGCGGAGGAGATGTGTTGTGGCCGGCTCGTTCACCACACTTGACGCCTCTGAATTTATTCTTGTGGGGATTCGTAAAAGACATTGTTTATAAAGACGTTCGAACTACACCTGAAGATATGCGAAAATTGTCGGAGCATATGCTTCGGTAAGTGCCGATGTGATAAGGAATACCCCTCAATCCATGATAAGAAGATTGCAGCACTGGATTGATACCAATGGTCATCACTTCGAACACCTTCTGTAAATGGACGTTCATGCCACCTTTGTGACCTCCGTTGACCTTCAAAGACCTTACTGTTACACATCATTGAATTCGTCTCGATAGCCGGTATCAGACTATATAACCTATAGCATCCCATTAAAAAAAATTGACCTTCATATCTCTGAAGCGAGCCCACTTAGCAAAAAAAAGCCAACGTCATATTATGGCTTCCGTTGTCCCATGCAACTTTTGTCCCACAAACTTTTCAGCTCCTATCATACTTTCGGAGTTATTCTTGGTGTGAATAGTTAGTGATTCACCCTGTATATCACGACTTCAATACGGAGATTATAATGCATCAGCTGTCCAAATGTGTGACTTAAGTCACATGTTTCTGGAATACGTGACCCCCACCACTATAAGAACTTGGTAATGGGATCATGCCGTTCCGATACATGTGTTTTTAAACGAAATGAACAACACATTTCGGAAGTCCGGTGCTTCATAATCTTAGTGGCGATCACAGATTTGTTCAAATTTAATTTGCAGGTCTGCTAAATGATCAAAAGAAGATATACAGATTTCTAGGTCATGCATTTTAATACGCGGGCTATTCGGAGAGTAATGAACGATCTGTTATGAAATGGAAACCATAGCGAGAATTCGATGAAGCTTTGCCCAAGTATGTTTGGCAGCGTCTCTAGTACACCCATCGACTGCTTCACGTTGAACTTTTCTGTTCTGAGAGCAGAGTAAGCACGCAAAAATGCCTAGAAATTACTGTATGAGCGCCTAGAGAGAGATTTTCGCCTGATTTCATGCAGCTCATATAATGTAACTGTCACGCACTTCATGAACGGGCGGAGTGGCCGTGCGGTTTGAGGCGCCTTGTCAGGGATTGCGCAGCCCCTCCCGCCGGAGGTTCGAGTCCCCCCTCGGGCATGGGTATGTGTGTTGTTCTTAGCCTGAGTTAGTTTAAGTAGTGTGTATGTCTAGGGACCGATGATCTCAGTAGTTTGGTCCCTTAGGGGTTCACTCACTTTCCATTCTCCATGACAGTTCTCGGTCGCACACTGCAAGATCAATGAAGACGCCCCTGCAGCATTTTCACTAGGAATGTATCACCCCCACCATACAGCTCGGACTTGGCTCCCTCTGATTTTCATGTCTGCTCAAATGAACCGCTGACTATGAAGGTAACATTTTGACACAGAGAACGAGCTGCAGTCCACCGCAAAAAATTGCCTGAAAGCACAGGAGGATGCTTCTATGAAGAGCGTACTGGGACGCTGGTACTATCAAGAGACGTAACTGGAAGGTGTAGCTAACGGTTGCAAATAAAACAGTTTTCTTTAGTCCGGAACCACGGACCTACTACTGTCGCATGTTCGAATCTTGCCTTAGGCATGGATGTGCGTGATGTCCTTAGGTTATTTAGGTTTAAGTAGTTCTAAGTCTAGGGGACTGATGACCTCAGATGTTAAGTCTCATAGTGCATAGAGCCATTTGAACCTTTTTTTTTAACAGTTGATTTTCACTGTGGTTTCCATTTCACAACTGACAGTGCCTTATTTTCCGAAGAGCCCTTGTACATTGTGACTAGGAGGCTCTTAAATGAAGAACCACAAAATGTCACGGTGGCATTTAAAAACTTTGGCTTGATCTAAAGTGCTGTATTTCAGTGTACAGTCGTTTTAAAGATAGAACATTCGTCAAGATGGATGAAGAGGCTACGTTGTGAACATTCATTAACTTTTAAGACGTTTAATTCAGTATTTTGGTTCCAAGTAGTGTTCAAAATCTTCAAAACATTTCGTCTCGAAAAAATTTCTCCAAATCTTAAGCAGCTTCATTTCATCACATAGTTAGTTTAGGAACGGCAGGTAGTTCTGTCGTCTAATAGATTGTTGATACCACGCATAGTTTGATAACATGAGTGTCAAGTCTTTTTAGGCGTATTGGGCTAAAGTTGGCTAAATAAAAGTTTCGCCACAAAAATGCGATTTGTAAAAACGCTTCTATCTGAAAAGGGACGCCTAATCCAATTAAGTAACCATAAGGGACGCCTAACCCATTTAAGTAAGTGAGAAACAGCTTGTTGAAATCGAGTTTCAAAATAGAACAGTTCGTTCATTTTGTTTCTCACTGAAGATCTAAAATTATGAAGTAAATCTTGGAGGGTTATCCACGTTGTATCAAAAATGGTTCAAATGGCTCTGAGCACTATGGGACTCAACTGCTGAGGTCATTAGTCCCCTAGAACTTAGAACTAGTTAAACCTAACTAACCTAAGGACATCACAAACATCCATGCCCGAGGCAGGATTCGAACCTGCGACCGTAGCGGTCTTGCGGTTCCAGACTGCAGCGCCTTTAACCGCACGGCCACTTCGGCCGGCCCACGTTGTACCAGATGAAGCCGTAACAGAAACCAGTTTGTTACAGAGTAGCATACGAGAGATTAAAAACAGCTTACGTTCTACAGAGCCATCGTTGTTGATCTTCTAGCAGGTTTGTTGAGTTACCATTGATTCCTCAAAATATTTTCAAATGTGGTTATCCGTCTTTCGAGATGGAATACACTATGAACTTACCGACCTGCCGCCTTGGGTTCACTGTAGTCCATTATACTCCATACAGTCCCGACCTCGCCACACCCGGTTTTCGTCCCTTTCCCTTCGAGGCCTTCGCTGCTGATCAGAGCTAACTGGAATTAGAGCTAACTATTTGTAGTATCGTTCCCAGAACCGATCGCGGCCCTCTGGTTTGGAGCCGAGTGGAAGGCTTAAACCGGGGCTCAGACGATTTTGCGGAGATCTGGGGTGCAAATTTCTCGACCTCCGCTATCGGGTGGAGATGTGTAGGGTCCCCCTGAATAGGTCAGGCGTTCACTACACTCCGGAAGCGGCTACAAGGGTAGCGGAGTACGTGTGGAGTGCACATGGGGGTTTTTTAGGTTAGAGAATTCCCTCCCTAGGCCCGACAAGACGCCTCCTGAGACGCGGCAAGGTAGGAGTAGGCAAAATGCAACAGGGAAAAACAATATTAATGTGCTAATAGTAAACTGCAGGAGCGTCTATAGAAAGGTCCCAGAACTGCTCTCATTAATAAACGGTCACAACGCCCATATAGTACTAGGGACAGAAAGTTGGCTGAAACCAGATGTAAACAGTAATGAAATCCTAAACTCAGGTTGGAATGTATACCGCAGAGACAGGCTGGGCAGTGAAGGGGGAGGCGTGTTCATAGCGATAAGAAGTGGAATAGTATCGAAGGAAATTGACGGAGATCCACAATGTGAAATAATTTGGGCGAAGGTCACGGTTAAAGCAGGCTCAGACATGGTAATTGGATGTCTCTATAAGCCCCCTGGCTCAGCAGCTGTTGTGGCTGAGCACCTGAAGGATAATTTGGAAAATATTTCGAGTAGATTTCCCCACCATGCTATAGTTCTGGGTGGAGATTTTAATTTGCCGGATATAGACTGGGAGACTCAAACGTTCATAACGGGTGGCAGGGACAAAGAATCCAGTGAAATTTTTTTAAGTGCTTTATCTGAAAACTACCTTGAGCAGTTAAACAGAGAACCGACTAGTGGCGATAACATATTAGACCTTCTGGTGACAAACAGACCCAAACTATTTGAAACAGTTAGCGCAGAACAGGGAATCAGCGATCATAAAGCGGTTACGGCATCGATTATTTCAGCCGTAAATAGAAATATTAAAGAAGGTAGGAAGATTATTCTGTTTAGCAAAAGTGATAAAAAGCAGATTTCAGAGTACTTGATGGCTCAACACAAAAGTTTTGTCTCAATTACAGATAGTGTTGAGGATCAGTGGACAAAGTTCAAAACCATCGTACAATATGCGTTAGATGAGTATGTGCCAAGCAATATCGTAAGAGATGGAAAAGAGCCACCGTGGTACAACAACCGAGTTAGAAAACTTCACAGCAAACATAAACATAGCCAAAGCCTTGCAGACAAACAAAAATTACGCGAAGCGAAATGTAGTGTGAGGAGGGCTATGCGAGAGGCGTTCAATGAATTCGAAAGTAAAGTTCTATGTACTGACTTGGCAGAAAATCGTAAGAAATTTTGGTCTTATGTCAAAACAGTAGGTGGATCAAAACAAAATGTCCAGACACTCTGTGACCAAAATGGTACTGAAACAGAGGATGACAGACTGAAGGCCGAAATACTAAATGTCTTTGTCCAAAGCTGTTTCACAGAGGATGACTGCACTGTAGTTCCTTCTCTAGATTGTCGTACAGATGACAAAATGGTAGATATCGAAATAGACGACAGAGGGATAGAGAAACAATTGAAATCGCTCAAAAGAGGGAAGGCCGCTGGACCTGATGGGATACCAGTTCGATTTTACACAGAGTACGCGAAGGAACTTGCCCCCTTTTTGCAGCGGTGTACCGTAGGTCTCTAGAAGAGCGTAGCGTTCCAAAGGATTGGAAAAGGGCACATGTCATCCCCGTTTTCAAGAAGGGACGTCGAACAGATGTGCAGAACTATAGACCTATATCTCTAACGACGATCAGTTGTGGAATTTTGGAACACGTATTATCTGCGAGTGTAATGACTTTTCTGGAGACTAGAAATCTACTCTGTAGGAATCAGCACGGGTTTCGAAAAAGACGATCGTGTGAAACCCAGCTCGCGCTATTCGTCCACGAGACTCAGAGGACCATAGACACGGGTTCACAGGTAGATGCCGTGGTTCTTGACTTCCGCAAGGCGTTCGATTCAGTTCCTCACAATCGTTTAATGAACAAAGTAAGAGCATATGGACTATCAGACCAGTTGTGTGATTGGATTGAAGAGTTCCTAGGTAACAGAACGCAGCATGTCATTCTCAATGAGAGAAGTCTTCCGAAGTAAGAGTGATTTTAGGTGTGCCACAGGGGAGTGTCGTAGGACCGTTACTACTCACAATATACATAAATGACTTTGTGGATGACATCGGAAGTTTACTGGGGCTTTTTGCAGATGATGCTGTGGTGTATCGAGAGGTTGTAACAATGGAAAATTCTACTGAAATGCAGGAAGATCTACAGCGAATTGACGCGTGGTGCAGGGAATGGCAATTGAATCTCAATGTAGAAAAGTGTAATGTGCTGCGAATACATAGAAAGATAGATCCTTTATCATTTAGCTACAAAATAGCAGGTCAGCAACTGGAAGCAGTTAATTCCATAAATTATCTGGGAGTACGCATTAGGAGTGATTTAAAATGGAATGATCATATAAAGTTGATCGTCGGTAAAGCAGATGCCAGACTGAGATTCATTGGAAGAATACTAAGGAAATGCAATCCGAAAACAAAGGAAGTAGGTTACAGTACGCTTGTTCGCCCACTGCTTGAATACTGCTCAGCAGTGTGGGATCCGTACCAGATAGGGTTGATAGAAGAGATAGAGAAGATCCAACGGAGAGCAGCGCGCTTCGTTACAGGATCATTTCGTAATCGCGAAAGCGTTACGGAGTTCATAGATAAATTCCAGTGGAAGACTCTGCAGGAGAGACGCTCAGTAGCTCGGTACGGGCTTTTGTTAAAGTTTCGAGAACATACCTTCACCGAAGAGTCAAGTAGTATATTGCTCCCTCCTACGTGTATCTCGCGAAGAGACCATGAGGATAAAATCAGAGAGATTAGAGCCCACACAGAAGCATACCGACAATCCTTCTTTGCACGAACAATACGAGACTGGAATAGAAGGGAGAACCGATAGAGGTACTCAGGGAACCCTCCGCCACACACCGTCAGGTGGCTTGTGGAGTACGGATGTAGATGTAGATGTAGATGTAGATGTATATGTAGATGTAGATGTAGGTGATGGTGATGAAGAGGTGCAAGCAGAGGTGAGGTTATGGCTCCGCTAACAAAGTCAAACATTATACTCGTTCAGTGACAATATCAACGAATTAGTTTTTAGTAGATATGACGTGCTCCCACGATTATTTACTGATCTGTTACAAGATTGTGATTTTACATCTGGCATTTCGTGAGCAGCCAATCTTTTCCTTAATTTGTGGCCGTCTTTCAACCTGTCAACATGTTAAGTATCCTGCAATATACGGGGTGACAATTATTGAACAATATGAAACAAAATCGTCACAACTTCAGAACGGTTTGCGTTAGGACGTTCAAACTGCACGGTTGGTCGTGGATCGTGATGCGAATTAGTATGCATGTTTAGCGGCGAAGCCCACTTTCATTTGGATGGGTTCGTCAACAAGCAGAATTGGTGCATTTGGGGGACTGAGAATCGGCATTTCACGATCGAGAAGCCTCTTCTCCCTCACTGGGTGACTGTGCGCTGTGCAGTGTCGAGTCACGGGAGTAATCGGTGCCATATTCCATGATGGCACAGAGGGTACCGAACAGTACGTGGAGGTTCTGGAAGATGACTCCATCCCCGTTACCCTAAGTGACCCTGTTTTCAGCAAGATGTGGTTCATGCAAGACGGAGGTCGACCCCATCGAAGCACGCGACTGTCAGGTGTCCTGGAGGAGCATTTTGGGGACCGCATTCTGACTCTAGGGTATCCAGAGGCCACTGGCATGGGCCTCGATTGGCCGCCATATTCTCCGGATATGAACACATGCGACTCCTTTCTGTGGGGCTATATCAAAGACAAGGTGTACATCAATAACTCCAAAACCATTGTTGAGCTGAAAACAGCCATTCTGGAGGTCATCGACACCATCCATGTTCCGACAGTTGAATGAGTCATGAACAATTTTGCAATTCGTCTGCATCATATCTCGGCCAATGGTGGCAGGCAAAAAAAAATGGTTCAAATGGCTCTGAGCACTATGGCCTAGAACTTAGAACTACTTAAACCTAACTAACCTAAGGACATCACACACATCCATGCCCGAAGCAGGAGTCGAACCTGCGACCGTAGCGGTCGCACGGTTCCGGACTGCGCGCCTAGAACCGCGAGACCACCGCGGCCGGCGATGGCAGGCAAATCGAAAATGTTTAACCTAATTCCGAATATCTGTAGTGACTTTTACATGTTGAATAAAGTGTGTTCGCGCCGTAATTTGTAACTAATTTACGTTCTTTTTTTTTTCATATAGCTCAATAATTGTCACCCTGTATGTTAAAGATATGAAAATCAAATACTTGAAAATGGCATAAAAGGCCGAAGCTTGGGTTTTACTTAAATAAACAATAAAACATTCAAATGGCGGCCGTGCTCCTTAAAAAAATATTGTGACTGTTGCTCAGCAACATCAAATAACTGTTAACCAGTCTCTCTTTGGGAGAAATGTGTACGTCACCAGAGTGACTATGTAGAGAAATAAATATGTAGACACGAAGAATAAATCTGCAGAATGTAATAAGTTTTATTTTATTTAAAAAGGCTTAAGAGTATTCACATAAGAAATTCGTATGCATTACTTTTCAGCATGCGCTCGTAATATCAAAGTACAGTAGACGTAAACACAATATATACATCTGCCAAGGTTTACAATGTATAAACATGATATAAACAAAATGCAGAACAGTATGGCTTATTGTAGAGATAAAGGAAATGAGCTGATACTATCAACACAAACCTACACTTCACCAACTGCGACATGGTTGCTTATACAAACAGTGATCCAATACTGTCAAATGTTTTTTTATTTCAGTCCTTGATCACAATATGAATTCTTTAGACGATCACCGGTTTCAGTCCATAATGACCATCCTCAGATCTTTTTTACACCATGTCCTAACGTGCATTATGGCTTTATTACTTTAGAACATGGTGTAAAAAAGATCTGAGGATGGTCATTACGGACAGAAACCGCTGATCGTCTAAAGAATTCATATTGTGATCAAAGACTGAAATAAAAACATTAAATCTACACTTGTAGCAAGTTAAAATGGCAGAACGATTTTGTTATGGAGACTCATTATTAGCATGACCAGCGTTGTCAAAGAAATAACAAAGGAAATACGCAAAACGAAGCCTAGAAAGGAAAGTGTCAGATGGCTACAGCAAAGCAGTACAAATGAGAAATGACACAGAATACGGTGGTATTATAGTACTGGACCACACAAATTACTCATGCACAGAACTCGCCATTAATTAAAGTTTCATTCCAACTACACCATCAACAATTTGTAAGTCTAGAAAAACCAAGAGAGGAAAAAGAAACTCGTGGCTACTTCAAGCGTGGTGTCTGTAAGGATGAGCCAGATAGTAGAGCGATAGTAGGGAATTTTATTTTACTTTTTATCCACTTTCAAAAGTCACTTTCTTCTTAAGCCGTAGCTGGCAGCGTCGGCTGACTGTAATTTTTCCATCTCACGGTCTGGCAACAGCAAGTCAGCAAGCATCTCGATCACGCGTCTCCCTCGTGTGCTGACGAAGTAACGCCGTCTATGCGACGCTGACCAGGTCATGCTCTGGAAATTTCCATGCTGGCCCCGCGGATTCCTCGGCTTCTGACCAATCAGGGCAGAGGAAGCCGTGTGGCCATGTTGAATGTACCCAGCCACCCGCCACCGGGGCTCTCTCTCTCTCAATCGAGAGCCTGTAGCAGTCAACATCTCCTGCCCTTCCCAGTGCTGCAGCACTGTGGACTTTGTCTTCCCAGACACCGCTTTTCCTTAACTATGTGAACTACGGTTCGCCCCTGACTACGCTCCGGCTCACTCTCGCCTCCCTAGGCCTGACTATGTGACCCTTTAGAAGGGTAAAAGTGGCCAATAAAAGACTTATTACTTAAAATCTTCCCAATGTTTCTTTCACGCCCACCACCTTCCCATCCGACCGTCCTGCACATGTCTGCATTCAGTTAGGAAACACATACATCGAGAACTCCAGAACCAGCATGGTCCTCTGCAAAAAAACATCTCTATTTCTATCCAGCTGCCAAAATCAACTGCTTTGCTGCTTGTATACTGAAGAAAGCTTTCCCTTCAGCGGTTCCGACATCAAATTTTAGGAGTCTTATTGGCCACACAGTATCAAGCAAGACCCCATTCACGCCACACACGAGGAAGTCCATGTGTACAGACCCAAACAACAGAATCTAAGACACACGACACAGGAAAGTCGTAATAGACCCTACATGGACAAGCAAAGCGTATAAGAAGAAGTTTCAAACCTTTGTGACCACATGGTTAGTAGCATCTTACTTCACTTTTGGGCCGGCCGCGGTGGCTGTGCGGTTGTAGGCGCTGCAGTCCAGAACCGCGGGACTGCTACGGTCGCAGGTTCGAATCCTGCCTCGGGCATGGATGTGTGTGATGTCCCTAGGTTAGTTAGGTTTAAGTAGTTCTAAGTTCTAGGGGACTGATGACCTAAGATGTTAGGTCCCATAGTGCTCAGAGCCATTTGAACCAGCCATTTCACTTTTGGAATGCAGAACAGCAACGAGTCTCCACGGCCCGGACTCGACAAGACGTTCAAAGTGTTCCAGAAGTCTGTGCCACGAGATGTCTAGCACAGCTCACGCAATTACCATAAATTAAGGACCATTTGTTTGTTGATTGCTATTCAGTCTTTCCATAGTGGTAAACCGGTTCCCTTCAGATCACCGAAGCTAAGTGCTGTTGGGCTTGGCTAGTATTTTGATGGGTGACCGTTCTCGTCTCCCGAGCGCTGTTGGCAAGCAGGGTGCACCAAGCCCTTATGAAGCCAGCCAGGAGCGCAGTGTGCTGACGATGTTCCCTGTACATCCGTGTCCAGTGCAGCTTTCCGTTGTGGATGACATAGCGATCGATCGGTACTGTTGCCCTTTTCCGAGGCCTGTCCGGACGGAGTTCGAGCTCTTTTTTTTTTCTTTTTTTTTACTCGGATCTGGCGTGAAGTAGTGGTTCAGAGGAGCTCCATTGGGTTCAGGCCAAGCATGTTTGGTGGCCAAGACATCAAGATCGCTACCATGCTTCTCAATCGACTGCAGTACTATCCTGGTTTTGTTACACTCGTCCTCGAAGATGTCTTCGACACTGGAGAGATATCAAACATGAAAGGATGCAGGTGGTCCACAACAACGTCCATGCAGTCCATATGTATCACGGTGCCTTTGAGAACTACCACGGATCTAATTCCAGGTGACTGTCTCCGTCAGCATAACACTGTTCCTCCAGGTGCCCATGTCCATTGTGTGGCGCATTTTTTGAGCAACCATTCGCCTATATGACAATCTGGATGCGATCATCGACCTGGTGTAACAGGAAACTCATCCAACCAGACGACACTTTTCCATTGATTGACGGCCCAGTCTCGATAATCCCAAACCCATCAATTAACTATGTCAGTGAGTTAACATGTGACCACAAGAAATTGCATATTCTGTGTCCAGAAACGTCCCTCCATCAGCATTTTCTACTGTCGACAGATCTGCCACCTCCTAGCATGTTTCACAGAGTTCAAGTCTCACACCTCCATGTTCTGTGACAATATGCTGTGAGAAAAACACTAAATATACTTCAGTTTATCAAAATATCTTCAGCGTATTCTAAATTACATCTTGTTTATTTGGTAATAAGAGGTCACCAGATGCATCCAAGTAACTTTTTCTGTCTCCATTTCCAGGTATGCTGTCAGATTCCCAGTGCCACGACCATACCCAGTGGAGAAGCTTGTGCCGTATGCTGTGCCTCATCCAGTTCCTGTACCTGTAGATGCCCCTTTCCAAGTTCCAGTACAGCACCCTGTCCAGTATGGAGTGCCCCATCCCGTACCCATACCATTTCCACAAAATATCCCTATTCCAGTTCCCCACGCTGTACCAGTTGCTGTGAATCACCCATATCCTGTGCCTGTCAGGAAGCCAGAACCTTACCCAGTCAAGCATCTGATACCTTATGGTGTTCCCAGGCCTTTCCCAGTCCCACACCCAGTGCCTGTCTCGGCCCCAAGTGGAGCCTTCCAGGTTGGAGAGCAGCTGGAGAACAGCCTCGAGCAGAGCCTAGGTGTATCTGGTTTTGGTGGGGACTTTGCACCAACTGGACCGAGAGAGTTTCTACAGCCACTGCCAGAAGGTAGTGTCGAACCACAAGTTCTACCCACTGCTCAGGGCTACCCTCTGGACCAGACTCCGGGAGTCACTGCCACAGCCCAGCAGCCACTGCATTATCCAACTGGAGGAGTTCTTATTTCCGTTCAGCAGCAACCAGCAATCATCCCTCAGAACCAGCAGCTAACTGCTGCCACCCCAGCAGGTGCTGACAATTCTCAACAACAGGACTCCAACATCCCCCTACAGTATGCGCTCGTGGGCCTCATCCAGCAGCAACTAACTGCTATGCAAACATCAAATCAGTCGAGCATAGATACAGCAGCAGATGATCAGTCAGTCAACCAGCCACCTGTACAACCAGGAGGTGATGGAGAAACACCTCATTCCCCTGTGTTCAGTGATGAGCCTGGAATTCACAACGCATCAAACGAAGAACTTCCAGCAAGTGAATCGCCTGTATTACAACTGCAGCTAGTGACTGCTGGAACACCTCAGTATCAATCAGTCGCTGTCCCAGCGTACCACCAAACACTGAATCCTGCAATTCCAATTCCTGCACCACCACTGCTCTCAAATGGCAATATAGACAGTACTGGACCATTAGCTGCGCTGAACGTTTCCTACGATGCCTTGACACTGGCAAATTCTTCATCCATAGAATTTCCTCATCCTTCTGATCCCCACATGCCTCATCCTCAAGACCTTACACCTACACAACACGAAAACCAAGTACAACAATCACCTGAGCAATATCACCAGCTGCTCCTGTCTTCTTTTGGAGGCTACAACCAGCAAAAGGATGCTACCCCTGAGGTGACATCAGAGGCTGTGGTTGACGCTGTAAGTGAGACAACTCCAGCAGCTGATGCAGGACTGAGAAGTACTACTGCAGATATTCAGGATGCGGCATTGGTAAGTGAGAACCTAATCGCTGATCTGCAGCACCGAATATTCCTGTCCAAGCATCAACAACAAACTGCAGCACAGTTGAACTTTACTCAAGATCACACTACAGGAATCGATCTCTTACAGAAAGCACAAGACCAGGACAAACTCTATCAGAAACAGCTAGATGTGCTCCAAGATACGTTCGCCACATACAAACAGCAACTGGAGCAGAAATTTATCGAACAGAACTTGCAGCAGAACAATCAAGGCGTCTCACAACACTATCAAAGTGCATTTGCGTTGTTCCCATTGTCTACAAACCAGCAAGGTGCACAGAGCACCACCACCAAGGCTAGTGTAGCACTGCCGGCCACCCCACCCTCTGCTCTAATTCCGACGATTATTGGACCTCAGTCTCAAACGCCAGCGGAGCTTGTTCCTGAACCTACGTCAGAAACGTCAACTGGAGTGGTGACGACAACAACAACATCGGCGCCGTTATCTCTCGCTCCACAGTCGACATCTGCCCCAGAGATTATCATAACATCAGAGACAGCTACTCCATCACTGGCTGTTTCACCTGCACCAACAAGAGAAGCGGTTTCCACAACCTCAAGCGTAGATGCTTCAGCAGCTACTAGCGCTAACTCTCCAGACGACATCTCATCAGTATCTGCGACTGTGACGCAGGACGCAATCGCACCCACAACCTCGACAACGTCAACTCTGACCTCGACACTTGTGACCTCCACTTCTGAACAGCCCACTGTCGTCTCCACGACCACACAGAATCCAGTGTCATCTACATCTGAGCAACCAATACAGACTAGAGAAGCAGCAAAGCAACAAGTTTTCGCTCCAGTTCGCTTCCGCCAACCCGTGATCGACACAGTTCCAACACAAGTAGCAACTGTTGAAGGTCAGCTTGGCAGCGTTGGGGCGTCACAGCCAGTACCGAATGCCGTTTCTCAGGGGGGACAGCAAACAATTGGACTAGCTGTTCTAGTTCCTTATCAACAGCAGAGTTTTCCAGTCCATCAGCAGCCCCAATATCAACCCGTTTTCACACCATACTACCAGCCACAACCACAGCAGTTCCTACCACCATTTTCTGGAGATGGTGGACATCACCAGTGGAGTATGCCAATGTAGAATAAGCTCTCATTGGACGAAAAGTTTCATTCACGTGTGGCTACAGTGTGACAGAGAAACAGCCGAAAAAATGTGTTAGCCGTTGAACAG
This sequence comes from Schistocerca americana, assembly GCF_021461395.2. Classification (NCBI taxonomy): domain Eukaryota; kingdom Metazoa; phylum Arthropoda; class Insecta; order Orthoptera; family Acrididae; genus Schistocerca; species Schistocerca americana. The sequence continues at coordinate 177,291,749 of NC_060127.1, read as the reverse complement.
ACTGTCTGACTGTATGCATTTGCTTGTCTGTATGGCTGTGCCATATGAGTGTGTGGGGCCATTAGGTGCACACATCTACGTTAGATGCATTAACTGGAAAAGTTCAGAGTCCAAAGTTGAACAGCCATCTCTAACCTATGTAATTATTTGATGTCTCTCACACAGTTTAGACTATCCCATATGGATCACTGGGAAAATCAAACACAAATATAAACCAGTAGCCATCAATTCTCAACATGCCATTACATGAGTTATAAACTGCTGTTATACATCTACAAGATGTAGAATCCAAACAACAGATTATCAGTCGAATCGTCTTCTGCTAGCCTGTGATCAACATAGTGGCAACAGAGTATCATCGCTTGCAGAGACCGTTCCAATTAAAACTCATTTCACCACCCCAGATCTCCTCACCGAAGGCAACAAGTGTCTCGTATAGGTACTCATCTACTTGTTCATCGTAACCACATTCTACCAGTCTATTACCAGCAACTTCTGTCTACATGACATTTTTGCCAGCATCCCTTGTGGAGCCTGCGACATTGCCTTTGTGACAATTAATATCAGGAGCGTAGAACACACTAATGTTATACAAACTATTCCTCTAGTGTGCAGCTTGACTGTAATAGAGCAAGTCTAAAAGTGAACACTTCCGCCGCTTTAACAGTGTAAGCAACTAGATGAAGCCATTAAGGATCTTCATAGAAACTTCATGTGTGGATGGTGTATGCGTTTACGAAGACAATAACATTCGGAAGACAAAGATCAGTACTGTTTACTTATATTACTCCCACGATGGGCTCTCATTTCAGCATCTATATATACGATATGAGGAATGGCACTACAACTTAACTTTCAATCAGTTTCGACAATCAGTGCAAATAATATGCTGGTTACATCATAATCCAGTTGAAGAATCTAAAGAAGATCGTAAATCGGTGGATGCCTGAATGCGTGACCAAACAGTAAGAGCAAAGTGCTAACAGTGAACTCGGCTATTTTTAACAAGCACAAGTGGCGAGCTTCTTCTATTTGTTGTTGACACACAATATGTCTATCAGGTTAGCCCAGGGTGACTCTGATGACGTGTGTAGTGTCCCTTTTCCTACTGAGTACAAATCGTTTCATAGATTAAAGACTGAATACAGTGTTACAGTTTAATGTTACAATTACAGTAAGATTTATTTGTTAAAAAGAATAGTAAGTTAAAAGTTGCCATAAAGACGTTTGTTTGCCGTTTCGTATGTTTATGTGTGTTTGCTGTCATATTTTATGACTGTTTACTTGTTGTTAAGAATTAAGAATCAAATGTTACTTTATGTGTCTAAATGCGTTCAAATAAACCGATGACAACAGTGTACTTTAGTGTAAATCATTTTGAAACATATTTACATCATTTACAGCTAATTAGCTGCTTTGAAATTAAATTTCTCTATTGCAGTTCTTTTCCTTTTTGAAGAGAAAGAAAAAGATGTGATTAAACTTAGAAAGATTCAGAATATTGCACAAGCGAATTAATTAAAAGGGAATTGAAATAAAATTACAAAACAGCCAATATAACCATTGTACTGATTTCAGTGTAAAATGAACTTCGGAAAATAATCAACTAGGCAATTTGTCGATCACTCACAGTATTTCAAGAACTGTACTCTAACAGGAAAGACGCAGCAGTGAAATAATAATTGAAAAACTATTTATTGACAAATCTGTCATAAGTCTACCACCAACTGATCAACAATAACTGCGGCTAAACTTATTATGCCGAATAAATCACTGTTGTGACTGCTGCAACTGTGTTTTCTACCATCGTAAGACAAAATGTGAACATGATACTAACCTGACAGACACATATCTTTAAAGAAACCATTTTCCTACAAACGTGATTAACGAGACCTATGTCACGCCATCAGGAAAAACAAAACTTGTATTCTGCAGGACACGCTATGACGTGTTAGGTAGGTTAGAGAAATTAAGAAGGGAACGGATCGATTGAAGATAGATATAGTGAGAATTAGTGGAGTGCGGTGGCAACAAGAACAGGACTTCTGGTCAGGTGAGTACAGGGTTATAAATACAAAATCCAATAGGGCTAAAACTAGGGTAGTCTAATAATGGATAAGAAAACAGGAATGCAGGTAAGCAACTACGACCACCATAGTAAACACATTACTGTAGCGAAGGCAGACACAAAGCCTCCACCCAAAACAGTAGTGCAAGTTCGTATGCCACGCACCTATGCAGGTGATGAAGAGATTGAAATAGTATAGGATGAGATAAAAAAGAGTTATTGAGATAGTTAAGGACTGGTTTTCCATAGTAGCAAAAACAAGAGGAGGAAAAAAAGTAGGAGAATATGGGCTAGAAGAAAGAAATGAGGGCGGCCACATAGTTTAATTTTCGACAGAGCATAATATTATCAGCTGTAACATTTGGTTTAAGAGTCATTTAAGTACGCTATGTACTTGGAAGAGACCTGGAAACACCGGAAGGTTTCAGATTGATTATAAAGGGTGTTACAAAAAGGTACGGCCAAACTTTCAGGAAACATTCCTCACACACAAAGAAATAAAATATGTTATGTGGACATGTGTCCGGAAATGCTTACTTTCCATGTTAGAACTCATTTTATTACTTCTCTTCAAAACACATTAATCATGGAATGGAAACACACAGCAACAGAACGTACCAGCGTGACTTCAAACACTTTGTTACAGGAAATGTTCAAAATGTCCTCCGTTAGCGAGGATACGTGCATCCACCCTCCGTCGCATGGAATCCCTGATGCGCTGACGCAGCCCTGGAGAATGGCGTATTCTATCACAGCCGTCCACAATACGAGCACGAAGAGTCTCTACATTTGGTAACGGGGTTACGTAGACAAGAGCTCTCAAATGCCCCCATAAATGAAAGTCAAGAGGGTTGAGGTCAGGAGAGCGTGGAAGCCATGGAATTGGTCCGCCTCTACCAATCCGTCGGTTACCGAATCTGTTGTTGAGAAGCGTACGAACACTTGGACTGAAATGTGCAGGAGCTCCATCGTGCATGAACCACACGCTGTCTCGTACTTGTAAAGGCACATGTTCTAGCAGCACAGGTAGAGTATCCCGTATGAAATCACGGCGGTCAATCGAGGAAGTACAGTACATACTGACGAAACTAAAATGAGCTCTAACACGGAAATTAAGCGTTTCCGGACACATGTCCACATAACATCTTTTCTTTATTTGTGTGTGAGGAATGTTTCCTGAAAGTTTGGCCGTACCTTTTTGTAACACCCTGTATCATGGTAACACAGATCTAGAAACCTAATTTTACGTTATAAGGCATTTCCAGGGGCAAATGTTAGCCATAATTTACTGTCATGAACTGCAGGTTAAAATATGAAGAAATTGCAAAAAAATGGGAAATTAAGATGAGAATCAGAGGTTGCTGAAAACTACAGATAGAGTATTATGTAATGACCCACTGAAACAGGAGAAAGGAATACAATAAAATGTGAATAGATAGCTTTGGGGGATGAAATAGTGGATGCAGCAGAGAATTTGTTCATACAGCTGTTTGTCTGTCCTCCAAAGGTCTGTTTAATTTTCCTAAACGTCTCTACTCCTTTTTTCTGCTCCATTTTTACATGGTATTCTTTGGTGAATTCGCTCTTTCATCTCTGAAAGGTATAAGGAAAACTCAAAACCCAATATAAATCACTGGAAATCACAGGAAATAGTGAATTTAATTCACAAAAGAAAAACATGTAAAAATGGAGCAGAAAGAAGGAGTAGAGACGTTTAGGAAAATTAAACAGACCGTTGGAGGAGAGAAAAGCAGCTGTATGAACATAAAGAGCTCAAGTGGCAAGTCAGTACTTAGCAAAAAAGTTATATTTGGGATACGGAAGGACTAAACAGGGAACTGAAGACGGTGTTATAGAAAAAGGAAGTAAGATGGGAGATATTGTCGTGGCTAGGTGAAACTACTTTCATTCAGACGCAATTGTGTGTTCTTTGATTAAGCTGGGAGTAGGCTTATCGTACTAGAACATATGAAATGTTAATTCAGTTTATTGCACAAATGAATACAAGATTTACTTAACTTTGACACTCTTCATTGCCATTGGAGTATATAATTTGCAACTGCCATGGACTAGCAAAGCATCATTTGATGCACCTTGAGGTTCAATGTTCAACATTAATAACACTATATGTTCATCTGAAACTTTACCAATTTTTTGGTCCTACACTACGATGTCGACAGTTGTTGCTGAGGTCTCGAACTAGGACCGAGCTCTTACATGCTCGATCCTATATTGACATCAGTGTGAGGTCCCTGCTGTTCTGAGAGGGGAGGTGTGGTCTTCCGAAGCGCCTCCCATACATCACTGCGAATTGCAGTTAGCTCTCACTAATTTCTGTAGTATCCATTCACGTTGGTGTGCCAAAGCAGTCTCTGTACAATACCACAGATATGATACTGAAAGATCAGTCTGACAAAACATTCAAAAACTGACGTGAAAAAGAGGCCACTGGAGAGGACTACATTCCTTCAGAATTAATGAGATTCCTGGGAGAGCTAGCCATTCCACCAGGTTTGCAAGATGTATGAGACAGGTGAAATAACCTGATACAAAAAATAATATAATTAGTTCATTTCCTAGAAGATGAGTGTTGATAGGTGTGAATTTTACGAAAATATCACTTACATAGGGTGTCGTTGCAAAATACTAACACGAATTATTTGTAGAAGAATCTCTTAGAAGTCGACCTCTGGGAAGATCAGTTTTGGTTCTGGAGAAATGTACTTGCCCTATGACTCCTCTAAGAATATAGAGTGCGAGAAGCCAAAGCTACGTTTATAGAATTTGTAGATTTAGAGACGGCTTTTGACTATACTGACTGGAAAACACTCTTTGAAACCTGAAGGTATCAGGGAAAATACAGGGACAAATGTTATTTTCAGTGTTCACTCCCATTTATAAGAGTCAAAGGAGAGGAATGGAAAGCGCCAGTAAAGAAGCGAATGAGATACCGCCGAAGTTATTCAGTCTGCACATGCAGTAAAGGTAAGCAATGGGAAAGATGGAAAAGGAATTAAAATTCTGGGGAAAGAAATAAAAACTTCTACGTTTCTCGACGTCATTGTAATTCTGTCATAGACAGCATAGACAGCAACGTTGAATGGACTTTACAGTGTCTAGAAAATAGGAATATCAACAAAAATTACACAAGGGTAATGGAATGTTGTCGAATTAAACCAGGCGATGCTGAGGAATTGGATTAGGAAATGTACAGTAAAAGCAGTAAATGAGTTTTGATATTTCGGCATGAAAATGACTAATGACGGCCGTAGTAAAATGCGGACTGCCTATAGCAAAAAAAAGCATTTCTGGAAAAGAGGACTTTGTTAACTTCTGATATAAAATTAAGTGGTAAGAAGTCTTTGCTGGTGGTATCTGCTTGGTGTGTAGCCTTGTACAGAAGTGAAAGGAGCACAGTGAGTATTTCACGCTAGAAATGTGGTGCTACAAAAGAATGCTGAAGATTAGAAGTTTAGCTCAAGTAACAAAAAAGAATGTATCGAATCTGTATGGTAAAAAAGAAATTTATTTCATAAATTGATTAAGAAAAGCGAAAAATTGATAGGACTTGTGCTGAAGCATCAAGGAATCGTCAATTTGGCAATAAAGCAAAGTGTACGAGGTAAAAGTTTTAGAGAGCATGGGATGAATACAGTTAGCAGATTCAGAGAGATTTGCTCTGGAATATTTATGGAGATATGAACAGATCTGCACAATATAGACTGGTGTAGAGAGCTGCAGTCTTTGGACTGAGTAGCAAAACAGCAACATGAAACTTGTGGCAGAAATCGGACGTATTCGTAAATATAACTGGCAATTTGTTATGGACTTCTGTGTATAAGCAAAACATTGTTGCCAGTCGTTTGGCGTAAACATAGGACGATTGAACAGTGGAAAAACGTTGTGTAGAGCGGCGAATAACGATGCACAATGTGACGACCCGATGACATGGTGTGGTTACGCGCGAATTCCAGGTGAACGTCATCTGCCAGCGTGTGTAGCGCCAACAGTAAAATTCGGAGGCGGTGGTGTTATTTTGTGGTGGTGTTTTTCATGCATGGGGCTTTCATCCCTTGTTGTTGTGCGTGGCACTACCATAGCACAGGCCTACATTGATGCTTTAAGCACCTTCTTGCATCTCACTGTTGAAGAGCAATTCGGGGATGGCGATTGCATCTTTCAACACGATCGAGCACGTGCTCATAATGCGCGGTCTGTGGCGGTGATTACACAACAACAACATCCCTGTAATGCTACAGAACACCTTTGGGTTGCTTTGGAACGCCGCCTTCGTGCCAGGCCTCACCAATCGACATCGATACCTCTCCTCAGTGCATAACTCCGTGAAGAATGGGCTGCAATTCCCCAAGAAACCTTCCAGCACCTGACTGAACGTATGCCTGCGAGAGAGGAAGCTGTCATCAAGGCTATGGGTGGGCCAACACCGTATAGAATTCCAGCATTAGCGATGGAAGGCGCCACGAAATTGTAAGTCATTTTCAGCCAGGTGTCCTGATACTTTTGATCACATAGTGTGCGTCCTACTGCTTCTCCCACAGCTCTCTGTCCATCTCCTCCTTCCCCTCTCTCTGTTTCTGTCCCCTCCCCCCTTCCCGTTCTCATTCCATCTACTCCTTCACCCTCACTCTCTGATCCGGAGTCTTGTTTACCGTTATTACAATTTCAGATTTCGCACTAGTATTCGATGAGCCAGCACAAAGCCCTGAAGAAGGCCACCTGCAGTAATAGGAGAAACGCCGGACAATTTTGTTTATTGACAATGCGGACTACAGCCCAGAAGAATTTCATCGACACTGACAATTTTACTCCAGTCAATGGGATTCCAGGTCGAAGATGTGTCTGGAAGCGCCCCAGACAGCGGTGGAATACCAATCTGTGTATCAGTTAACTGTCTTAAGTTTAGATTTCTTGATGGTTCTTTTAGTTTTGTAAAAAAAAATTTGGGCTCGCTTGAGGAACCGTAGGCCCATACTTCCCGCATACCTGACGGGCCTCTAACTTTGTCATTCATCCAAAAACAAGAAACATTCCGTCCCGTCCATATTGCAATTTCAGTATCATGATTCACTCTGTAAGTAATTTGGTCTGTTTCTCACTACTGATTGTAACTATAATTCGACCGCAATTGTAGTGAACGCTTTTTGTAATTATCGGATTTAACCCGATGATGTGGCTTATAGGCTACGAAACCGGTCGTTAAATAAACTATTTACAAGCGTTACAAAGAGGTAACTGCGAAGAAACCATGGGTAACAGAAGAAATACTTCAGTTGACTGACGAAAGAAGAAAGTACAAAAATGTTCAGGGAAGTTCAGGATTACAGAAATACAAATCAGGTAGGAATGAAATAAATAGGAAGTGGAGGGAAGCTAAGGCGAAATAGCTGCACGAAAAAGTTAAGAAATCGAAAAAGAAATGATGGTTGGAAGGACTGACTCAGCATATAAAAAAGTCAAAACTACCTTTGGCGAATTTAAAAGCAAAGACGGTCACATTAAGAGTGCAATGTGAATTCCACTGTTAAATTCAGAGGACATATCGGACATGAATATAGTCTTTCGCCCTTACTGTACAAGTAGTGACGGAAATAAAAATGTTCAAATGTGTGTGAAATCTTATAGATCTTAACTGCTACGGTCATCAGTCCCTAAGCTTACACACTACTTAACCTAAATTATCCTAAGATCAAACGCACATACCCATGCCCTAGGGAGGACTCGAACCTCCGCCGGGATCAGCCGTACAGTCCATGACTGGAAATAAAAGAAAGGTTCAAGAGTGCTATTAAAACTCAAGGTGAAAGGATATCAATGATAAGATTCGATGATGACTTTTCTATCCTCAGTGAAAGTGAAGAAGTATTACAGGATCTGCCGAATGGAATTAACAGTCTAATGAGTATACAATATGGATTGAGAGTAAATCGAAGACTGACGACAGAAATGCGAAGCAGCAGAAATGACAAAAGCGAGAACCTCAACATGAGGATTGGTGATCACGAAGTAGATGCATCTGTTACCATCGAACATAGGCCTTCATTTGAGGAAGAAATATCAGAGATGTACGTTTGGAGCACAGCATTGTATGGTAGTCAAACGTGAACTGTAAGAAAAAGCGGAACAGAAAGAGAATCGAAACATTACAGATGTGGTGCTACAGAAAAATGTTGAATGTCAGGTGGACTGATAAGGTAATGAACGTGCAGGTTCTCCGGAGAATAGGCGAGAAAAGGAACATATGGGAAATACTGATAAGAAAAAGGGACAGGATGGTAGTGTAACTTCCCCCTTCCTAATCGAGCTACTAAACTGCGATATAACTGACGGTGATCGCATGTGCCTAACGAATTTTTGCAGTTAGTAAGGCAATCGTTACCGAAGGAAAATAAAGCCGGTTAGTTGGAGGGAGGTGTACAATAGGCTCTTCTGAAGGAAGAATATATTCTAAGCTTTAGCTAAATACTGATGATAATTCTGAAATGGGTGGAATATAGTGCAATCGCTCACGAACCACACAAGGGGAAAACAGGGTACCACGTAATATTTATTACAAAAATCACTGATGACACAAAGAAAACACTGATTAGCTAGAAAAGGGATAATTAAACGGTCGCCATCCCGCTAGGGCAAAGAAATCTCCAGAATCTTGACAAAGGTAATGGCAAAGAAATTTAAACAAATAATCACTGGCTGGGCAACAGACGGTGGTCAAGCTTTTTCTTAAGCACAACGGTGCAAAAGGAAGTAAATGAATCGGTAGTTACTGATTCTGAAATACCAAATTTTGAAAGTAACGTAAAATGAAATTACTGGTTAAATAAATGACTGGCTTAACTTAAACTTTTTTATGTAAAAAAAAAACTTTCAGTAACCTCAGTGTACCGTAGAGCAAAATTTAGAAAAAGGCAAGCAATTTACTTTTGATTATTGGAAGATTTAACTGAAGTCACTTTAAGCAAATGAGCAATTGGTTTTACTTTTAATATAACAAGAATAAAATACATACCAAACCAGCAGAAGACACTCGCGAACCTAAATACAGAATAAATGAGACTGTGCACTCTTAATTTGTGCCGTATGTTTACGAGGGTACGCCAATTACTATCCGCAAATTAGTTATATTTTTGTTTATTTTGGTAGTACTGTCGTTTTACGTTGATGAAGCATGCTTTGTTTATTTGTTGTTATATCTTTGAAATTTTCAAGCTGCTAGGTTAGTATAATTATCGCTGCCATGCTGTTAACCATGGCTGCTCCGCTGTCTATTTGCACCAAAGAAGAGCAACGTTCAGTGATCCGTTTTTTGTGGTCGGAAGGCGTATCAGGGGCCAAAAAATTCATCGAAGACTTTCGGTGCAGTACGGGAACCGTAATTTGCCACAACGAAGTGTCTACGAATGGATTGAAAAATTCCGAAATGGTCGCACAGGTGTAACGCACGATGAAGGAGCCGGACACCCGTTTACCGCCACAAGTGGAGTAACCACTGAGCGTTCAAGTGAAATGGTTCTCTTACAAGGGGAGGCCGCCAATTGTGAAATTCAGATTCGATTCATACTGCGCATAATAAAAGCTCATGGGCAGAGGTGCAATGTGGCAAAGCACCAAGATGCACTTCTCAGCCGTTGTCGAGAAAATCGACAATTAAAAGAAACCATTGCCGTGAAAAACTCTCTACGATTAATACCTTTTACAGCGTCGTGGCGCAGGGGTAAGCGCTCGGGTTCGTAATCCGAAGGTCGCCGGATCGGATCTCGCGCCATCCAACATTTTTTTTATTATTAGTTTTTGTGATATAAACTGTTAATGAATTCCTTAAGCATGTTGGTGAAGGCGGATCGCTCTCCAATTGTACCGCCTCCATTTTCCCGTTTGTTTAACAGGATGTACCAAAGCTCTCACGTCCGCACTGATTTTCGACGATGTTATAAGTTGCGCTAGGGACCGCATCTACCTTCTTTCGAAGTTAGCAGGCAACTACGCTGTTACGCGGCGGCTCGTTTCGGCCCATTCAACATCTGTCCTTCAAGTGTAGCGAGCGAGTAACGGAGTTAAGCAAATTTGTGTTCGTGGGGTTTCTATTCTAATTCGAACGTTTGACTTACGCTATACGTATTCGTTTCGGAATATCGTTTCTACGTCTTCCGTTAACTATACGTGGTTAACATTATGAAGACAATTAATAACATTTGTGAAATCCAACTTTATTTGCGGAAAACATAATGATGTTCGAAGTGGCCAGTTTTTCCACGACAAACGACTTTCAACAACTTATTATATGCATAATTGTTGCAACTGATTACCGGGAAATATATACGGATCGAATCTCGCGCCATGCAACTTTTTTTTTCAAATGTGTGTATATACACACACACACGTATATATATATATATATATATATATATATATATATATATATATATATATGTACGTGTGTATACACACATTTGAAAAAAAAAGGTTGCATGGCGCGAGATTCGATCCGTCGACCTTCGGATTACGAACCCGACCGCTTACCGCTGCGCCACGACGCTGCAGAAAATTATCAATCGTAGACAGTATTTCACCGAACGGTTTATTTTCACTGTCGATTTTCTCGACAATGGCTGAGAAGTGCATCTTGGTGCTTTGCCACATTACACCTCTGGCCATGAGCTTTAATTATGCGCAGTATGAATTGAATCTGAATTTCACAATTGGCGGGCTCCCCTTGTTAGACAGACGATTAACTATCGAAAATCAGTCACGGTTCTGCCTATGAAATCATCTACAACAAACTTGGGTTTCAACAAGTTGGTGAACTACGGGTCCCAAAACAACGCACACAGTTGCATAAAAAATGGCTCTTAGCACTATGGGACTTAACATCGATGGTCATCAGTCCCCTAGAACTTAGAACTACTTAAACCTAACAAACCTAAGGACAGCACACAACACCCAGTCATCACGAGGCAGAGAAAATACCTGACCCCGGCGGGAATCGAACCGCGAACCCGCGCGCGGGAAGCGAGAACGCTACCGCACGACCACGTGCTGCGGACACAGTTGCATAAACAAACGCACATCTGAAAAAAACATTTCGATCGCTATGGAAACGAAGGGGACAACTTCTTAGACAGGATCATTACTGGTGACGTAACATGGATCCATCATTAAGAGTCGGTGAGTAAATGGCAGAGTATGGAATGTTGTTCTTGTTGTGGTCTTCAGTCCTGAGACTGGTTTGATGCAGCTCTCCCCATGCTACTCTATCCTGTGCAAGCTTCTTCATCTCCCAGTACTTATTGCAACCTACATCCTTCTGAATCTACTTAGTGTACTCATCTCTTGGTCTCCCTCTACGATTTTTACCCTCCAACGCTAAATTTGTGATCCCTTGATGCCTCAGAACATGTCCTACCAACCGGTCCCTTCTTTTTGTCAAGTTGAGCCACAAACTCCCCTTCTCCCCAATTCTATTCAATACTTCATCATTAGTTATGTGGTCTACCCGTCTAATCTTCAGCATTCTTCTGTAGCACCACATTTCGAAAGCTTCCATTCTCTTCTTGTCCGAACTATTTATCATCCATGTTTCACTTCCATACATGGCTACACTCTATACAAATACTTTCAGAAACGACTTCCTGACACTTAAATCTATACTCGATGTTGACAAATTTCTCTTCTTCAGAAACGCTTTCCTTGCCATTGCCAGTCTACATTGTATATCCTCTCTATTTCGACCATCATCAGTTATTTTATTCCCCAAGTAGCAAAACTCCCTTTACTACTTTAAGTGTCTCATTTCCTAATCTAATTTCCTCAGCATCACCCGACGTAATTCGACTACATTCCATTATCCTTGTTTTTCTTTTGTTGATGTTCATCTTATATCCTCCTTTCAAGACACTGTCCATTCCGTTCAACTGGTCTTTTAAGTCCTTTGCTGTCTCTGACAGAATTACAATGTCATCGGCGAACCTCAAAGTTTTTATTTTTTCTCCATGGATTTTAATACCTACTCCGAATTTTTCTTTTGTTTCCTTTACTGCTTGCTCAATATACAGATTGAATAACATCAGGGAGAGACTACAACCCTGTCTTACTCCCTTCCCAACCACTGCTTCCCTTTCATGCCCATCGACTCTTACAACTGCCATCTGCTTTCTGTTCAAATTGCAAATAGCCTTTTTCTCCCTGTATTTTAACCCTCCCACCTTCAGAATTTGAAAGAGAGTATTCCAGTCAACACTGTCAAAAGCTCTCTCTAAGTCTACAAATGCTGTAAATGTAGGTTTGCCTTTCCTTAATCTCTCTTCTAAGATAAGTCGTAGAGTCAGTATTGCCTCACGTGTTCCAATATTTCTACGGAATCCAAACTGATCTTCCCCGAGGTCGGCTTCTACCAGTTTTTCCATTCGTCTGTAAAGAATTCGTGTTAGTATTTTGCAGCTGTGACTTATTAAACTGATAGTTCGGTAATTTTCACATCTGTCAACACCCGCTTTCTTTGGGATTGGAATTATTATATTCTTCTTGAAGTCTGAGGGTATTTCGCTTGTCTCATACATGTTGCGCACCAGATGGTAGAGTTTTGGAAACATCCAAATTCGCCGTGCAAGAAGAAGTTCAAGACCGAACCGTCCGCAGGAATACTGATGCTTACGGTTTTTTAGGACGCACAAGGTCCAGTACTGGAATATTATGGGGAAAGGGACTCAACAATAAACAGTGTACTCTGCTGCCAGGCTAAAGCCTGCAATTCGAAGCAAACGCCGAGGATTGTTGTCTAAAGGTGTTGTTGCGCGACAATGCCCGTCCGCGTACTGCTGCCCACACTGCTTAAACTCTCCAGAAACTCAAATTTGAAGTACTGGATCATCCTCCACATAGAGCCGATCCTGCCCCTTCTATTACTTGTTTAGCCGAGCCGAGCGGTTCTAGGCATTCAGTCTGGAACCGCGCGACCGCTACGGTCGCAGGTTCGAATCCTGCCTCGGGCATGGATGTGTGTGATGTCCTTAGGTTAGTTAGGTTTGCGTAGTTCTAAGTTCTAGGGGACTGATGACCCATAGTGCTTAGAGCCATTTGAGCCATTTTCACTTGTCTGGCCCACTCAAACAGGCATTAAGGGGCTGTCGATTTGCCTCGGCCGAAGCAGTGAAAGAAGTGGTGCATTCCTGGCTCGCAGCTCAACCGAGAACCTTCTTTTATAAGGGCAACAGGAAGCTTGTACAACAATGGACCAATTGCGTTGTAACGCAAGGATAGTATGTCGAAAAATGATGTTCTTGTAAGTTTCCTATTTGATTTCAATACAATTTTATAGCTACTTTGCGGATAATAATTGACTTAGACTCGTATTTATTAGTTTTTCCAGTGAAATTTTAGTTCACTTTAAGTATTCGCTGTTAAGCAATACAAGAATGAACAGCTGGAATTGGAAATGAAGTCCCATGCTTCTTGACAAAGCGTAGGGGAACGATGCGGGAGACCCTCACCGCCTTACTACGCAAGGTTCTAATGGGGTGGTTTTCCGTTGCCTTACTCCCGTAATGGGGGATGAATAATGATGATGAAGACGACACAACAACAACCAGTCATCTCGGGGCAGGCGAAAATCCCTGACCCCGCCGGGAATCGAGCCTGGGACCCCGTGCTCGGGAAGAGAGAAAGCTACACCTAGATCTGCATGTCTACATCTACATATATACTCCGGTAGCCACCAACTGGTGTGTGGCAAAGGGCACTATTCGCGCCAAAGTCATATCCCCCCCCCCCACCCTCCTCTGTTACACTCGCGAATCGCGCTAGGGAAAAACGACGTCTGAACGCCTCAGTACGAGCTCTAATTTCCGTTATCTTTGAATGGTGGTCATTGCGCGATTTGAAAGTTGGTGGTAATGATTTATGCTCTACATCCTCGGCAAATATCTGATTTTGGAATTTAGGGAGCAGCCCCTTCCGTTTAGCGCGTCGTCTATCTGCTACTGTATCCCATTTCAAACTTTCTATGAGATTTGTAACGCTCTCGCTATGGCTAAATGTACCAGTCACGAATCTTGCCGCTCTTCTTTGGACCTTCTTAATCTCTTTAATCAGACCCAACTGGTAAGGAATACTCTCAGACTCTGCCGCGAGACCACGAGCTGCGGACAGTGAACAGTAAGTGTGGCAGAAAATGTATAATGAAACTGGATTTTAAACACGTTGACCGGCAGTAAATAGGTAATAACTTTTCATATTCTTACGACGCTCGGTGATTGCATGGAAAGGAAAGGGACCCTGCTTGGTAATAATGTCTGAGGACAATGACAACACAGGTGCCCTACAAGTTTTAATTATGGCAAGTTATTATTCAAGTTATTCATACTTTGTGAAAGAAATGTTGCTGGGCAAAGCCTCTACATAATTATATTTGTCAGTTAACAGTCGTAAGCTGTTGTAGCTGTGCGGACTAAGAAGAAAGTAGCCGACGGGAGCTCGATGAGAAGAACCGTGAGTCGTCTGCAGAGCCACGGACAATAATGGGACGAGCAACAGTTAGAACTGCAGCTTCCTTTCCCTGTGCCCTCCTACCCTGCTCTCAATACTCGCAACTTTACTAATCAGGAGCGCCTGCACTGGCGCGAGCATAGCTGCACACCGCATCTGCGAGAGCGCCCAACAAACACTTCCGCACACTTTCATGACTCTCTGCTCGCAAGTCGACACAGATTCTCCACAGGCAAAGATGAACAATGCGACAGCTACTACCATTTCGTCACTGCTTACAATCCCACAGCTACTACCATTTCGTCGTTGCTACCGATACTTTTCAATAAAGTTCCATTTGCTATTACCCAGCAATTTACAATATTTTCATTATAATTACAATCAGTTACATACAGTCAAAAATAAATACGCTAGTGCATCGATTACGTATTAAACATAGTGTCTGCAAAACAGCTTACAGCTTCGGAATAAACAGTACAGTCCAAGTTATCAACGGATATTAAACGGCGAAAATTTTGGATGGTGCAGAAGATATTTTATCTGCCTTTTCCGTTTTGCAGTGGGACATGTGTAAAGACACCACCGAATAACGTCCTTGGTACTAGAGAGAACTGTTGAGGGTAAAAACTGTGCGGAAGACACGGACAATGTACAGTGTAAGTGCTTCTCTGAGACTGAGAGGTTAGCACACGAGAATAAGTCAGGGGGGATAGCATAAAACCAGCAACAAGACTGATTAAAAAGCAAATAAGAAAAAAGAGAGAGGGAGAATGGAAGGCAGAGATATACATTAATGACCATTAAAATTGCTAGACCAAGAAGAAATCCAGATGATAAACGGGTATTCAATGGACAAATATATTATACTAGAACTGACATGTGATTACATTTTCACGCAATTTGGGTGCATAGAGCCTGAGAAACCAGTACCTAGAACAACCACCTCTGGACGTAGTAACGGCCTTGATGCGCCTGGGCACTGAGTCACAAAGAGCTTGGATGGCGTGTACAGGTACAGCTGCCCATTCAGCTTCAACACGATACCACAGTTCATCAAGAGTAGTGACTGGCGTATTGTGACGAGCCAGTTGCTCGGCCACCATTGACCAGACGTTTTCAGTTGGTGATAGATCTGCAGAATGTGCTGGCCAGAGCAGCTGTCGAACATTTTCTGTATCCAGAAAGGCCCGTACAGAACCTGCAACATGCGGTCGTGCATTATCCTCCTGAAATGTAGGCTTTCACAGGGATCGAATGAAGGGTAGACCCACGGATCGTAACACATCTCAAATGTAACGTCCACTGTTCAAAGTGCCGTCAATGCGAACAAGAGGTGACCGAGACGTGTAACCAATGGCACCCCATACCATCACGCCGGGTGATACGCCAGTATGGCGATGACGAATACACGCTTCCAATGTGCGTTCACCGCGATGTTGCCACACACGGATGCGACCATCATAATGCTGTAAACACAACCTGGATTCATCCGAAAAAATGACGTTTTGCCATTCGTGCACCAAGTTTCGTCGTTGAGTACACCATCGCGGGCGCTCCTGTCTGTCATGCAGCGTCAAGGGTAACCGCAGCCATGGTCTCCAAGCTGATAGTCCATGCTGCTGCAAACGTCGTCGAACTGTTCGTGCAGATGGTGGTTGTCGTGCAAACGTCTCCATCTGTTGACGCAGGGATCGAGACGTGGCTGCACGATCCGTTACAGCCATGCGGGTAAGATGCCTGTCATCTCGACTGCTAGAGATACGAGGCCGTTGGGGTCCAGCACGGTGTTCCGTATTACCCTCCAGAACCCACCGATTCCATATTCTGCTAACGGTCATTGGATCTCGACCAACGCGATACGATAAACCGCAATCGCGATAGGCTACAATCCGACCTTTATCAAAGTCGGAAACGTGATGGTACGCATTTCTCCTCCTTACACGAGGCATCACAACAACATTTCACCAGGCAACGCCGGTCAACTGCTGTTTGTGTATGAGAAATCGGTTGGAAACTTTCCTCTTGTCAACAAGTTGTAGGTGTCACCACCGGCGCCAGCCTTGTGTGAATGATCTGAAAAGCTAATCTTTTGCATATCACAGCATCTTCTTCCTGTCGGTTAAATTTCGCGTCTGTAGCACGTCATCTTCGTGGTGCAGCAATTTTAATGGCCAGTAGTGTATATACAGTCAAAAATAAATACGCTAGTACATCGATTATGTATTAAACATAGTTTCTGTTATACAGCTTCAGAATCAAAAGTACAGTCCAAGTTATCAACGGATACGTCACGGCGAAAATTTTGGATGGTGCAGAACGTATTTTATCTGCATTTTCGGTGCTACAGTAGGACATCTGTAAAGACATCACCGAATAACTTCCTGGGTACTGGAGAGAACTGTAGAGGATAAAAATTGTGCAGGAAGAGAGTGACTATGTATAGTGTAAGTGCTTCTCTGAGATTGAGAGGGCGGATAACACAAAACCAGCAACAAGACTGATTAAAAAGTAAATAAGAAAAGAGAGAGAGAGGGAGAAAGGGAGGCGGAGATATTTGTCACTTGCCTACAGAGGACATTACCCACTCAGTATAAGTTCGCTCAGCGCGGCGATCAGACATCAATTGCTGGAAAGCGGCGTCTGACCACAGTAATCCACTGACAGTGTTTTCTCCGTCGCGGTATTACCTTTCAGCGGCCCGTGCAGGAAGTCAACGCTACCCTTGCCGCGTTACGCAACGGTCCCTTCAAAAGCCAGCAGCCAGGAAATGCGTCGGCTACAGTGTTGGGTTATTCGGGTCCAATGACGCGAGTAGTCTGTGTGAGTGTGTGTGGCGGCAGAAGGCGCCCGACGGGTGTCCTATTTTCTCTAAATACATGGTGCTCGCCCTATGAATTACACTGCGTCAAAACACCTTTCCCTCTCCTTTCGACCAGGCTGCATCAGAAAATGTAACGATCGCATAACGGTTCATTTCCACGTTAGGGATCAATCTCTTTTCTTCTCACCCTGTGAAGTGTTTGACGCACGGCCTCTAATACACTCCTGGAAATGGAAAAAAGAACACATTGACACCGGTGTGTCAGACCCACCACACTTGCTCCGGACACTGCGAGAGGGCTGTACAAGCAATGATCACACGCACGGCACAGCGGACACACCAGGAACCGCGGTGTTGGCCGTCGAATGGCGCTAGCTGCACAGCATTTGTGCACCGCCGCCGCCAGTGTCAGCCAGTTTGCCGTGGCATACGGAGCTCCATCGCAGTCTTTAACACTGGTAGCATGCCACGACAGCGTGGACGTGAACCGTATGTGCAGTTGACGAACTTTGAGCGAGGGCGTATAGTGGGCATGCGGGAGGCCGGGTGGACGTACCGCCGAATTGCTCAACACGTGGGGCGTGAGGTCTCCACAGTACATCGATGTTGTCGCCAGTGGTCGGCGGAAGGTGCACGTGCCCGTCGACCTGGGACCGGACCGCAGCGACGCACGGATGCACGCCAAGACCGTAGGATCCTACGCAGTGCCGTAGGGGACCGCACCGCCACTTCCCAGCAAATTAGGGACACTGTTGCTCCTGGGGTATCGGCGAGGACCATTCGCAACCGTCTCCATGAAGCTGGGCTACGGTCCCGCACACCGTTAGGCCGTCTTCCGCTCACGCCCCAACATCGTGCAGCCCGCCTCCAGTGGTGTCGCGACAGGCGTGAATGGAGGGACGAATGGAGACGTGTCGTCTTCAGCGATGAGAGTCGCTTCTGCCTTGGTGCCAATGATGGTCGTATGCGTGTTTGGCGCCGTGCAGGTGAGCGCCACAATCAGGACTGCATACGACCGAGGCACACAGGGCCAACACCCGGCATCATGGTGTGGGGAGCGATCTCCTACACTGGCCGTACACCACTGGTGATCGTCGAGGGGACACTGAATAGTGCACGGTACATCCAAACCGTCATCGAACCCATCGTTCTACCATTCCTAGACCGGCAAGGGAACTTGCTGTTCCAACAGGACAATGCACGTCCGCATGTATCCCGTGCCACCCAACGTGCTCTAGAAGGTGTAAGTCAACTACCCTGGCCAGCAAGATCTCCGGATCTGTCCCCCATTGAGCATGTTTGGGACTGGATGAAGCGTCGTCTCACGCGGTCTGCACGTCCAGCACGAACGCTGGTCCAACTGAGGCGCCAGGTGGAAATGGCATGGCAAGCCGTTCCACAGGACTACATCCAGCATCTCTACGATCGTCTCCATGGGAGAATAGCAGCCTGCATTGCTGCGAAAGGTGGATATACACTGTACTAGTGCCGACATTGTGCATGCTCTGTTGCCTGTGTCTATGTGCCTGTGGTTCTGTCAGTGTGATCATGTGATGTATCTGACCCCAGGAATGTGTCAATAAGTTTCCCCTTCCTGGGACAATGAATTCACGGTGTTCTTATTTCAATTTCCAGGAGTGTAACTTGCTATCAACACACACACACACACACACACATACACACACACACACACACACACACACACACACAGGCTCGCTCACAAACGGGAGCACTCGTGTACACGCACAGAAAGAGAAGCAAAGAGTATTACATAAATGTAAGAAGTTATTGTGCATTTGTTAGTAAATGTATTTGCGTATAATATCTATCTTTCAGAGTATGCTGATATAATAGCTCCATACTTGGCACTCATATACAACCGCTCGCTCGCCGAAAGATCGGCACCTAACGACTGGAAAGTTGCCTAAGCCACATCAATATCCAAGAAAGAAAATAAGCGTAATCAGCTGAATTACAGACCCCTATCAGTAACTTCGATTTGTAGTTCGATTTTTAGACACTTGCTTCGAAGTAAACTATTTATTGACAAACAGTCAGCACACATTCAGAGAATATGGTTTTCGTGAAACATAACTAGATCTTTATTCTCACGATGTCATCAGTACTATCGACAGGGGATGTCAAACTGATTCCCTGCCTTTATATTTTCAGAAGGCTTTTGACTCCGTTGCTCACAAGTGACTTGAAATCAAATTGAATGCCTATGGAGTATTGGCTTAACTGTGCGACTGGATTCGTGAATAACTCACCAGATCCCGATCACAGTGGGCAATTTATTCGAATGAGCTAATCAATCAATGAAAAAAATATGTAACCTACCGATTCGCACACTAATACCCTCATAGCTAATAATTATCTTGTTGTAATGTATAAAAAATTGCGGTAATGTTCTTTTTTTGAGTGCGTGTATCTTTTGGATATCACAAAAGTCAGTATGAGGTATTTTTAATCATTTCGTTGAATGCAATTTCTCACTTTTCAGATTACGCACCTGCATTACAAAACACATATTCCAGAAAAATCACCTTACTTAGAGTACTATTCTTCTTTTACTTTAACACACAGTATTTATGATTACTTTAACCATATAATGTCACAACATTTCAACACTGTACATTTCACATCTCTATTGTCTCTCCTTTTTGGAACTATCATCGAGCCCGCAGATCAGAAAAGAACCTTGGGAAACATTAATTAAATCATTTTTTCAATGCAAACTATCAGACTTGAGCCACCCAGTGAAGACTTCACAAAACTTGAAAAGATATTATGTTAGGAATGCAGCAAACGGTCGCAGGTTCGAATCCTGCCTCGGGCGTGGATGTGTGTGATGTCCTTAGGTTAGTTAGGTTTAAGTAGTTCTAAGTTCTAGGGGACTGATGACCATAGATGTTAAGTCCCATAGTGCTCAGAGCCATTTGAACCATATTTGAATGCAGCAAACTAACCGTTGTTAAAGGGAAAAACATCCTGATCATTGCGAGTAGCATTCAAACACTCCGAGGGTCTGTAGAAACTTAATTTTGTGAATTATGTGCATACATAGTTCATTGTTCCAGGGAATGGAGAGACTCGACCGTTTATGCCTGTCATCGAAGATGATAATGGCAATACTTCGGTCCTGGGAATTTCAGCATGTTCGATAAGCTTTATTTTTAAGCCTTAAGTTTAAATTTTTGTGTAATTTCACATTCGCTGTTGCAATTTTTCATTTATTTTATTAATTTTGGAGTTATATTAACATGCTGTGCTAACTGTCAGTTGCAGATGACATGCATGCTCTTGTCCCTGTTGCAATTACTGGTAGGATTTGGTTGAAGTCTCCAAAAAACACGCTTCATTTCTAAAATTTTATGTGTCGAATCGCACCTCTTCTAACTATACAGCACAAAACTTTTGAAAACTTATGATGAAACTTACAATGAGGAATAATTTTTTACAAAATACTGTGCTGAAATTCAGGATTTTAAAACATAATTTCTCATAGTGAAAAAATAATGCCACAAGATTTAATATAAACAACAGGTGCTACCTTCCGTTCCCGTTGTAATGTAATTTTCCTCCCTAGTTCTACTCGATACATATGGCACAAGCGATTATGACGTCGTGTTTTCAACTTCCGCCAGTGGCAACGTTCAAAAAGTTCCATTGTAGCTTCTCGGTGAACTTGTGTCCACTATTAATTAATAAAGCATTTAGCGATGAATGAGTGACAACTGTGCTTGTGTCTGATAACTACGATGTTGTTGTGAATGATATCTAGGCCGTTCACCCTAAATTCTACCATAAAAATATATCGAACACTTACGGAGAAAATGAATCTGTGACAGTTACGATAGACAGACCTCCTGAAATAATAAAGAACTCCAGGGAGTAGAAACAGGGTCTGAAATCAGTATACTATACGGAGAAACACCAACAATTCTTGAACAGCCTCCAATGTTTAAAAAATTCGGTGAGGTTGCTGGCAGTAGTAAGTAAAAGGCAATATAATCTGTTCCGATTACAACCTCGGAACGCAACTCAGCTGATCTTGGCAGACGTAAACAATAGACTGTCGACACGAAGGTTACCGACATGTACCGATCAGAACTTCGGAACGAAGCACAACTTAATTGGGATATAGTGTACACACACACACACACACACACACACACACACACAAATCACATAGCACCTCCCCACACACCCTTGCCATTTGCAAAACGTTGGTCACCGACTGTCACGTTCACTGTTGCCGGCGCAGCGGCAAATTGTAGTTACGTTGTGATTTAATATACGTGTGCTATTGTAAATCTCCGTTGCCGACTCCGGCCAGTGAATTTAAATAAAATTACCCGGTAGGTGCCGGAACGCAGTTTTCCAGACGAAATACGTCCTGGCAGAGAAGCAAACGGTGCAGCCGGCCGTAAGACTCTTCAGTGTATATTTTATGGGCTATCGGAACCGCGCCCCAAACAATGGAAGTTTCAAAACAGTGGTAACTGATAGGGAACTACATTTTCACTGTTCCGATATCCCATAAAATATCTACTGAAGGGTTCCACAGAAAACTTCGAAAGTTGCGTAGCAACAATAGCCCAGTGGCCTGCTGTGCCGTTTACTTCTCTGGAGATTTTAGGGTCCCGTATACGATCAAACAATTTGTCAAACTTGCCAAATGTTTGACCGCATGCTGTGCAGTTTGATGTGTTTGTCAAGCATAGATCGTGTCTGACATGTTTGCGAGAAATTTTTATTAACAGAAGGTTTGACAAGACGGCGGACGTTGTTTGTGTCGATGTTTCGTAAAAATTTGTTTTATTGTGGTGTATCTCACTGTATAGTGAGTTTCCACTACTGTGAAAACTGCGATCAACTTGTTGTTGTTGTGGTCTGCAGTCCAGAGACTGGTTTGATCCAGCTCTCGATGTTACTCTATCCTGTGCAAGCTTCTTCATCTCCAAGTAACTGCTGCAAACTACATGCTTCTGAATCTGCTTAGTGTATTCATCTCTTGGTCTCCCTCTACGATTTTTACCCACCACGCTGCCCTCCAATACAAACTGGTGATCCCTTGACGCCTTAGAACATGTACTACCAGCCGATCCCTTCTTCTAGTCAAGTTGTGCAACAAACTCCTCTTCTCTCCAATTCTATTCAGTACTCCCTCATACTTCGTCTATCCATCTAATCTTCAGCATTCTTCTGTAGCACCACATTTCGACAGCTTCTATTCTCTTCTTGTCCAAACTGTTTACCGTCCATGTTTCACTTAAATACACGGCTACACTCCATGAAAATACTTTCAGAAAAGACTTCCTGACACTTTAGAAACGCTTTATACACTCGATGTTAACAAATTTCTCTTCTTCAGAAACGCTTTCATTGCCATTGCCAATCTACATTTAATATCATCTCTACATCAACCATTATGTTATTTTGCTCCCCAAATAGCAAAACTCATCTGATACTTTGTCTCATTTCGTAATCTAATTCCCTCAGCATTACCTGATTTCATTCAACTACATTCCATTATCATCTTTTTGTTTTTTCGTTCAACTGCTCTTCCAGGTCCTTTGCTGTGTCTTACAGAATTACAATACCATCGGCAGAGTCAAGGTTTTTATTTCTTCTCTATGGATTTCAATTCCTAATCCAAAGTCTTCTTTTGTTTCCTTTACTACTTGCTCAATATACAGACTGAATAACGTCGGAAATAGGCTACAACCCTGTCTCACTCCCTTCCCAACCACTGCTTCTATTTCATCCCCCTCTACTCTAAGTGACATCTGGTTTCTGTACAGATTGAAAATAGCCTTTCGCTCTCTGTATTTTACACCTGCCACCTCCAGAATTTGAAAGAGAGTATTCCAGTCAACATTGTCAAAAGCATTCTCTAAATCTACAAATGCTAGAAACGTAGGTTTGCCTTACGTTAATCCATTCAGATAAGTCGTAGGGTCAGTATTGCCCCACGTGTTCCAACATTTCTACGGAATTCAAACTGTCTTCCCCGAAGTCGGCGCTTACCCGTTTTTCCAGTCGTCTGTAAAGAATTCGTCTCAGTATTTTGCGGCCGTGACTCATTAATCTGATAGTTCAGTAATTTTCCCACCTCTCAGCACAAGCTTGTTTGGGATTGGAATTATTATATTCTTCTTGAAGTCTCATACATCTTGCTCACCAAACGGTACAGTTTAGTCATGGCTGGATCTGCCATGGCTATCAGTAGTTCTAATGGAATGTTGTCTACTCCCGGCGCCTTGTTTCAACTTTGGCCTTTCAGTGTTCTGTCAAATTCTACACGCAGTGTCACATCTCCCATTTCATCTTCACCTACGTCATTTTCCATTTCCATGATATTGTCCTCAAGTACATCGCCCTTGTATAGACTATCTATATACACCTTTCTACTTTCCCTTCCTTACTTAGAACTGGTTTTCCACCTCAGCTCTTGATATTCATGCAGGCGGTTCTCTTTTCTCCAAAGGTCCCTAATTTTCCTGTAGGCAGTATCAATCTTACCCCTAGTCATATATGCCTCTACTTCGTTAGATTTGCCCTCTAGCCATCCTTGCTTGGCCATTTTGCACTGCCTGTCGATCTTATTTTTGAGACGTTTGTATTCATTTTGTCCTGTTTCATTTACTGCATTTTTATATTTTCTCCTCTCATCAGTTAAATTCAATATCTCTTCTGTTACTCAAATATTTCTACTAGCCCTCTCCTTTTTACCTACTAGATCCTCTGCTGCCTTCACTATTTCATCTCTCAAGCTACCCATTCTTCTTCTACTGATTTTCTTTCCCCTGTTCTTGTCAATCGTTCCCTAATGCTCCCTCTGAAATTCTCTACAACCTCTTTCAGTTTATCCAGGTCCCATCTCATCAAATTCCCACCTTTTCGCAGTTTCTTCAGTTTTAATCTGCAGTTCATAACCAACAGATTGTGGTCACAATCCACATCTGCCCCTGGAAATGTCTTACAATGTAAAACCTGGTTTCTAAGACTCTGTCTTGCCATTATACAGGGTGATTCAAAAAGAATACCACAACTTTAGGAATTTAAAACTCTGCAACGACAAAAGGCAGAGCTAAGCACTATCTGTCGGCGAATTAAGGGAGCTATAAAGTTTCATTTAGTTGTACATTTGTTCGCTTGAGGCGCTGTTGACTAGGCGTCAGCGTCAGTTGATGCTAAGATGGCGACCGCTCAACAGAAAGCTTTTTGTGTTATTGAGTACGGCAGAAGTGAATCGACGACAGTTGTTCAGCGTGCATTTCGAACGAAGTATGGTGTTAAACCTCCTGATAGGTGGCACTTATCTGTCCGTAACTACCTGAACGTCAACTACCCGAGGCGATGGATCGGTCGCCAGGCAGCCCGTGACAGAGCACTTCATCACTGGCCTCCAAGAAGCCCTGATCTTACCCCCTGCGATTTTTTCTTATGGGGGTATGTTAAGGATATGGTGTTTCGGCCACCTCTGCCAGCCACCATTGATGATTTGAAACGAGAAATAACAGCAGCTATCCAAACTGTTACGCCTGATATGCTACAGAGAGTGTGGAACGAGTTAGAGTATCGGGTTGATATTGCTCGTGTGTCTGGAGGGGGCCATATTGAACATCTCTGAACTTGTTTTTGAGTGAAAAAAAACCTTTTTAAATACTCTTTGTAATGATGTACAACAGAAGGTTATATTATGTTTCTTTCATTAAATACACATTTTTAAAGTTGTGGTATTCTTTTTGAATCACCCTGTATAATCTATTTGAAATCTTCCGGTGTCTCCAGGTCTCTTCCACGTTTAGAACATTCTTTCATGATTCTTAAACCTAGTGTTAGCTATGATTAAGTTATGCTTTGTTCAAAATTCTACTACACTGCTTCCTCTTTCATTCCTTACCCCCATTCCATATTCACCCACTACTTTTCCTTCTCTTCCTTTTCCTACTATCGAATTCCAGTCCCCCTTATCTAATAGATTTTCGTCTCCCTTTAGTATCCGAATAATTTCTCTTATCTCATCGTACGTTTCTTCAATCTCTTCGTCATCTGCGGAGCTAGTTGGCATATAAACCTGTACTGCTGTGGTAGGCGTGGGTTTCCTATCTGTCTTGGCCACAATAATGCGTTCACTATGCTGTTCGTAGGAGGTTACCCGCGCTCCTATGTTTTATTCATTTTCAAACCCACTCTTACATTACCCCTATTTGCTTTTGTATTTATAACCTTGTATTCACCTGACCAGAAGTCTTGTTCCACCGAACTTCACTAATTCCCACTATATCTAACTTTATCCTATCCATTTCCTTTTTTAAATTTTCTTACCTAGCTGCCCGATTAAGGCATCTGACATTCCACACTCAGATTCGTAGAATGCCATTTTTGTTTCTCCTCATCATTTAACCATACTGTAAAGCTGCATGCCTTCGGGAAAAATTACGGCTGTCGTTTCCCCTTGCTTTCAGCCGTTTGCAGTTCCAGCGGAGCAAGGCCGTTTTGGTTAATGTTAATGTTACAAGGCCAGATCAGTCAATCATCCAGCCTGTTGCCCCTGCAACTACTGAAAAGGCTGCTGCTCGACGACTATAAGAACAACACAGCACTGACAACTACCAAAATGGTAGTGGTACAACATCATATATTACGCATGAAGAGATTGCGAACAAAATCAATATTTTACGCATACTGACATACAGGCGGAGTGGAATGAAATAAAAGACATCGAAGTTCTTCGGTTCTTCCACGGTCGATGTGGAATATACGTTCCCACGTTGCGGTATTTTAATGACCTGTCATTAGAAGACCAACTAGAAGAGAATAAACTTTCGCGTACTTGTGTCTTTTGTTTCAGTGTGAGGATGAAGTAACGCTAAACAGGTTATTGTACATTTCACTGTCCATCAGCAGATAGTTGACGTAATCATCAACTTCTGAGTAAAACATTTCCATTAAGAGATTTCTAGTTGTATTTTTCTCATTTTAAACCATTCTCTGGACCATCGTCTTGTTTTCTTCTTCTTTAAACATAGTGCCAGAAGCAATGTTAGAAATGCTTGATCTGCATTTGTAGCCATTCCCTCTAGTGGCAAAATACAGCGTACACGAAAAGTGTCTGCTTCAAAAGTAATGTTAATTTGACTATCTTTCTTAGTTGCGTACGGGCTTGTTTGACACATCTGTGGCTAGATAATAGCGAACGTGACAGGCAAGCTTGCTCGTTTAGGAGCGACTTAATTACTTTTAAGACGTTTCAGTGTCAATTCGAAAGTTAATCATCGGGTTCTGAGAGTAATATTTCCTTTAGCATATTTTCATGGGTGAATCTCTCATTTTGAGCCATTCGTTGGACCAGAGTCTTGTTTTCTTCATCTTCTTTAAACACAGTACCAAAGCCAATGCCAGGATTGCTTTGTCTGCATTTTTGGCTGTTCCTACTACTCTCAAGATACACACGAACATGAATAGTTTCTGCTTCAAAAAGAGGTTAAACCGACAAACATTGCTTGCACGTGTACGGATTTTCTTGGCAAATACGTGGTTAGGTAAGAGTAATTTTGTCAAACACGTTTGATCGCTAACGGAGGCCGTCCATCAGATCTCACCAGTAATCGCAGCAGGGACAATCGCAAGATTGTAATATGACAGATGCTTTACGTGTCGTTGGCATAGACCAGTGGTCGTCAAATTGCGACCTGCGGGCCGCATGCGGCCCCGATCAAGTATTCGTGGTGCCTACGATTTCGTGTTTTACAACAATATGCATCTAGGAACTAACAGCCGAATCCAAAGACGCCAATTAACGTTAAGAGCTTCTTAAGAGAACAGTTTTCTTCATCAGTAGAAAAATCGAGAAACAGTAACATTTAAAAAAGTACTTAATTTTAATTGACGTCAGTGAATTTGTCGTGAGCCAAGTTGGCCGCTTACTTCATGAGCAGAGGAATACACTCAGTCGCAAAAGTATTCGGACAGCACGTAACGGTGCATAATCTTGCAGTTTGCCGCATGAACAACTACAGAAATTGCACTTTGTAATGTATTTGGGACTCTGGGTACGATGTCGCAACGTGAAACTCGCGTCAAATACGAAGAATTGTTGTTGGACATGTGTCTGTTACGCAATATTTCCTGAAAACGGCATGGGAAGGTGCAACAAAAGTATTCGAACAAAGGCGGACAACGTGAGAGAATAGTTCATTCCGAGACGCACAGAGGGTGAAGCGTCTGCAGTGTGTCCGACATTTCCGCGAGACGATAGCGATGATCAGTAAACACGTATCGCGAGCCTGTGCAGGTCGACGATGGGACGCAGAGGGAAGTGTTCTACGTTCGAGCAAAGGCAACTTGTCGTTTATCATCACGCGAAGGGGAAAACTTGCAAGGAAACTGCCGCAATAGTGAGCATGAAGAAAAGTACAGTTCACGACATTATTTATTAAACGGTTCGAGAAAGAAGACCGATTGGAATTCCGTTGCAGTACAGCACGGCCACGGACATTTTCACAGAGAGATGAACGTGTGATTGTGCGATAGGTACAACAGAATCCGAAAATATCTGCTACATGAATTGCAAGTGAGGTGGAGGGACACCTTGGTATAAAAATTCATCCCGAAACCGTACGGAGAGAACTACGACGATCGCAGTACCATGGTCGAGTGGCACGGCGAAAGCCATTCATAAATGCAGTG
The DNA here is from genome assembly GCF_021461395.2 of Schistocerca americana. Lineage (NCBI taxonomy): Eukaryota > Metazoa > Arthropoda > Insecta > Orthoptera > Acrididae > Schistocerca > Schistocerca americana. The sequence continues at coordinate 177,263,661 of NC_060127.1, read as the reverse complement.
AACCAGAAGAAACGTATGCAGTTTGCAAGGGAATACGCCGAATACGATCACGCTTGGTGGAAACGGGTGATATTTTGCGACGAATGTAAATTTACATTATGGCAAAGCGACGGAAAGGCAAACGTGTGGTGAAAGACCAATGAAGAGCTGAATCCCAGGAACCTCTCAAACCAACAGTAAAGTTCGGAGGTGGGAGCATCATGGTGTGGGGATGCATGTCCAGCAATGGTGTGGGTGATTTAGTGTTCATTGATGATACGGTGAACAAGGAAGCGTATTTGAATATACTGCGAGAACATTTGAAGCAGAATGCACGACATCTAGGTATTGCGAACAACTTTCATTTTTATCAGGATGATGATCCCAAGCATACCGCGCATATTGTATAAATGTGGTTTGCTCTTCAATTTCCCGAAAGTATTGCACCCCCCTCCCCAATCACCAGACCTTAACCCAATCGAACATTTGTGGGATAAATTGAAACGGACCCTTCGCGCGGACAACATCTATACGAAGGAGACCTTGAAAGAGAAACTGCGCCAAGAATGGGCAAATATAGGCTCAGATTTCACTAAAAAAAACCGTGGAAAGTATGCCTAGTAGATTGGAGCAGGTATTGAAAATGAAAGGTGGACCCACAAGGTATTGACATTTTCGTCGTACAACTTATGAATATTTATTGGAGAGTGTCCGAATACTTTTGTAGCAGCAGGGTGTGCAGGATGTTTCATTTTTGTTGTTAATTTTTCTGTTATTTATGTTTTGTAAGCGAAATAATACAATAATTCTTTTGTAATTCATGTTGTTACACACATATATTGGTAATAAATATGTTTGGGTTTCATAGTCTGTGTTTCTCGGGTACTCATTGTGAAACTTCCCACTGTCCGAATACTTTTGCGACTGAGTGTATGTAGCGTGGCCACCACCGCGTTAGAGAATGTACGGGGGGTAATGTTTTCTTGCGTGTCTTCCAGTGTCGACGTCAGCAGCTCATGGTCTATATCATAAGAATAAACGTGATGTAAACAAATACAAACGCGATGATTGGTCAGAAGTCGTAGCACACGTACACTGGTGTTAGGCTCTTGGAAGTGGGTCCCACTTCTGTATTAGGCATCTTATTTCTAAGATACGTTAGATGAAACTGCAAGAAATTCTAATGTATTAACAGCCACCAACGGTTTACTTAATCACACTTGAGTTATGTAGTTTTTATTTCAAAAATTGTGTACAGTGACAGTCTCTGTACTGTTGTGCTCTGATTTCGCGCTGTTAGTACAGCGACGGAAAGGCAAACGTGTGGCTGCCGTCTGGGTTAATAATATGATTGGCTGAAGCTGCTTCCGGCTCGATAGTGAAACACCGTTGAAAAGTGCCGAAAAATAGGTTGTTCTTAAGGTTTTTCACAAAGTTGAGATACGAATAAGCACTTGATTGACACCGGAATCGGTAGTGTAATAGATTGATAAACCGGGGCTGTTCGTGGATCGCTGGTTCAGGTCTTGTCTTAGTCATCCTTTTCTTTCGCTCAGTTTGAAATACCCGCATCTCGGTTGGGACACCCTCTCCCCAAGGGGAGTGGCGGGTTCAGCGGCGTTCGCGGCGCACGAGGCGGAGGGTCAATGTGGATGCTGGCCGTGTGGCATCGCCCGCTCTGCCTGTGAGTGGACATGTGGCCGCTCCTTCAGCAAGGTCCGAGCAGGCACATGGGGGGAGGGGTTTATTAGTGATTGGGAGCCAACGTTAGGCGGGTGATGGAGCCCCTTAGGGAAATAGCGGAAAGGTCGGGGAAGAAGGCCAGTGTTCACTCTGTCTGCTTACCGGGGTTTCTCATCCGAGATGTGTAGGAGGCCCTGCCGGCCGCGATAGAGAGCACTGGGTGCACCCGACTGCAGATTGTTGCTTATGTCGGCACCAATGACTCCTGCCGTCTGAGTTCAGAGGTCATCCTCAGTTCATACAGGCGGTTGGCGGAGTTGGTGAAAGCGGAAAGCCTCGCTCGGGGGGTTGAATCTGAGCTAACTATTTGTAGTATCGTTCCCAGAACCGATCGCGGTGCTCTGGTTTGGAGCCGAGTGGAAGGCTTAAACCAGAGGCTCAGACGATTCTGCGGAGATCTGGGGTGCAAATTTCTCGATCTCCGCTATCGGGTGGAGAAATGTATGGTCCCCCTGAATAGCTCAGGCGCGCACTACACGCAGGAAGCGGCTACAAGAGTAGCGGAGTACGTGTGGAGTGCACATGGGGGTTTTTTAGGTTAGAGAATTCCCTCCCTAGGCCCGACAAGACGCCTCCTGAGACGCGGCAAGGTAGGAGTAGGCAAAATGCAACAGGGAATAACAATATTAATGTGGTAATAGTATACTGCAGGGGCGTATATAGAAACGTCCCAGAACAGCTTTCATTAATAAACGATCACAATGCCCACATAGTACTAGGGACAGAAAGTTGGCTGAAACCAGATGTAAACAGTAAAGAAATTCCAAACTCAGATTGGAATGTATACCGCAGACAGGCTGGACAGTGAAGGGGGAGGCGTGTTTATAGCGATAAGAAGTGGAATAGTATCGAAGGAAATTGATGGAGATCCAAAATGTGAAATAATTTGGGCGAAGGTCACGGTTAAAGCAGGCTCAGACATGGTAATTGGATGTCTCTATAGGCCCCCTGGCTCAGCAGCTGTTGTGGCTGAGCACCTGAAGGATAATTTTGAAAATATTTCGAGTAGATTTCCCCACCAAAACCATCGTACAATATGCGTTAGATGAGTATGTGCCAAGCAAGATCGTAAGAGATGGAAAAGAGCCACCGTGGTACAACAACCGAGTTAGAAAACTGCTGCGGAAGCAAAGGGAACTTCACAGCAAACATAAACATAGCCAAAGCCTTGCAGACAAACAAAAATTACGCGAAGCGAAATGTAGTGTGAGGAGGGCTACGCGAGAGGCGTTCAATGAATTCGAAAGTAAAGTTCTATGTACTGACTTGGCAGAAAACCCTAAGAAATTTTGGTCTTATGTCAAAGCGGTGGGTGGATCAAAACAAAATGTCCAGACACCCTGCGACCAAAATGGTACTGAAACAGAGGATGACAGACTGAAGGCCGAAATACTAAATGTCTTTTTCCAAAGCTGTTTCACAGAGGAAGACTGCACTGTAGTTCCTTCTCTAGATTGTCGCACATATGACAAAATGGTAGATATCGAAATAGACGACAGAGGGATAGAGAAACAATTAAAATCGCTCAAAAGAGGAAAGGCCGCTGGACCTGATGGGATACCAGTTCGATTTTACACAGAGGAACTTGCCTCCCTTCTTGCACGTCTCTAGAAGAGCGTAGCGTTCCAAAGGATTGGAAAAGGGCACAGGTCATCCCCATTTTCAAGAAGGGACGTCGAACAGATGTGCAGAACTATAGACCTATATCTCTAACGTCGATCAGTTGTGGAATTTTGGAACACGTATTATGTTCGAGTATAATGACTTTTCTGGAGACTAGAAATCTACTCTGTAGGAATCAGCATGTGTTTCGAAATTGACGATCATGTGAAACCCAGCTCGCGCTATTCGTCCACGAGACTCAGAGGGCCGTAGACACGGGTTCCCAGGTAGATGCCGTGTTTCTTGATTTCCACAAGGCGTTCGATACAGTTCCCCACAGTCGTTTAATGAACAAAGTAAGAGCATATGGACTATCAGACCAATTGTGTGATTGGATTGAAGAGTTCCTAGATAACAGAACGCAGCATGTCATTCTCAATGGAGAGAAGTCTTCCGAAATAAGAGTGATTTCAGGTGTGGCGCAGGGGAGTGTCGTAGGACCGTTGCTACTCACAATATATATAAATGACCTTGTGGATGACATCGGAAGTTGAGGCTTTTTGTGGATGATGCTGTGGTATATCGAGAGGTTGTAACAATGGAAAATTGTACTGAAATGCAGGAGGATCTGCAGCGAATTGACGCATAGTGCAGGAAATGGCAATTGAATCTCAATGTAGACAAGTGTAATGATCTGCGAATACATAGAAAGATAGATCCCTTATCATTTAGCTACAATATAGCAGGTCAGCAACTGGAAGCAGTTAATTCCATAAATTATCTGGGAGTACGCATTAGGAGTGATTTAAAATGGAAGGATCATATAAAGTTGATCGTCGGTAAAGCAGATGCCAGACTGAGATTCATTGGAAGAATCCTAAGGAAATGCAATCCGAAAACAAAGGAAGTAGGTTACAGTACGCTTGTTCGCCCACTGCTTGAATACTGCTCAGCAGTGTGGGATCCGTACCAGATAGGGTTGATAGTAGAGATAGAGATGATCCAACGGAGAGCAGCGCGCTTCGTTACAGGGTCATTTAGTAATCACGAAAGCGTTACGGAGATGATAAAGGCCAGTGGAAGACTCTGCAGGAGAGACGCTCAGTATCTCGGTACGGGCTTTTGTTAAAGTTTCGAGAACATACCTTCACCGAGGAGTCAAGCAGTATATTGCTCCCTCCTACGTATATCTCGCGAAGAGACCATGATGATAAAATCAGAGAGATTAGAGCCCACACAGAGGCATACCGACAATCCTTCTTTCCACGAACAATACGAAACTGGAATAGAAGGGAGAACCGATAGAGGTACTCAAGGTACCCTCCGCCACACCCCGTCAGGTGGCTTGCGGAGTATGGATGTAGATGTAGATGTAGAATTGTAAAATTCATCATCTTTTTTATGAATAACGCACGTCTCTTTATTTCTAATTACATATTGTACGGGAAATTCCTGTTTTCATTTCAAATATAAATTCTTAATTGTCATTATTTTATGAAACATTGTTAATGAAGGTTGCTTAAATTAAGAAATCATAACAATTTAATTTTTTAGGATGAAGATGTCCTTCGTTTTATACCACAGATGTAGTCTCTCACGAACCAGAGTGACAACCGCCGTAAAAACGTGAAATGCAATCATCGAGCACACCATTCAACTGTTGTATTTTTACGTTTGCCACTGTACAATTACAATATGAACCCAACAGAACTGATCTAGAGCCGAGTTAAGGGACTTTTCGCGAGGAATATCAAGAATGTTATGCTGCCGGACGTACTGGAAGTAACGCTCGCATCTTTTTACATGTCACTGCCGAACGCTGCCGGGATACAGAATGACAGGTCATAAGGCACCATTCGTGCTAAGGCGGACATAACATAAGTGATATGTAGTAAGAAATATATTACGATGATATATCGCTGGGAAAGTTGATGACAGCGTGCGATGAAACGGCGCGACATAGGCGATAAGAATGTGGTGTGAACACAAGTCCCACTACTTCAGTCGCAAATATGAGCTCAAGTTAGGAAGACGACGTAGTGGCTTATTGGTTCAGGCGAACGATAATACTGCGTACATCCCTACAATCTTACCAACGTGCACCACAGCTCGGCTGTTGTTCCTCGAGAGCTGTCTCACCGTGAATCAAAATTCAGGGAGTTTTATCGAATGAATCTTGAAAACTTCCTTTTCCTGAAGCGCCTAGTGTTTCAAACCCCTTGAAAAAAAAAAAAGATACACACTTCAGGAAGACTATTTCTCCAGATCAAAAACTTCTGATTACTATAAGGTAAGTAGAAATAAATGTAAACAATAGTATTAATGAGATTGAGCAGTTTTATTTTTATAATGCTTTATAATATTTTACAAATTCTACCACTTAGTTTCACTTTCTTGTGGCAGTGGGGTAATCGGAATGAATCCCGAACTCGTTGCAATATTGCTCATATTAGACTGAGTTTGTAAGATGTCAAAATGGGATGACGAACTCCAAGTAGAAGGACTGGAACCAACTGAAACACTGGATTTCACATTCTCTCGTTCGTCCTCTTCCAACAACTTATGTGAAAGAGACATTGTTTGTATCCTGACAATCCTCCTTCGATGTGTGCTAAGGGTTTTGAGGTCAGGTAAAAGAGAAAGAAGGAAATGCTGTTCAACATCTTGGTCACTTTTATTATCAGATTTTTTCATGTTCATCCATTCTTTTCCCTTTCATCTTTTGTGTGTTTCACTTGAGCTTTTACGAGAGGGTTTTTCAAGTTATTGCACGGAAGATGCTTCGTCAGGCATTTCCTCTTCAACAAATGCGCCGTTTTCATGGTTTTGAGTAATCTTGCACTCCTCTACTGTTGTATCCTCAACGCGAAGATTGCAGGACATATTTCCTCCTTTCAAATACGGTCGCAGAAAAGCTAAATGCTCAGTCAAGTAATACGTTTTCTTTGAATTCTGGCTAGCACCAGACTTTGGTGGTCCCAGCGAACGCACATATTCTGTTCCGATACTCTTCCACCGCTTTCGTCAGTTCTTTTCTGAAACAATATTTTGAAAAATAGACATCAATATGATTTATTTAAAAATGTTGTTTAATAAAATGAAAACACAATGCTGTTTATACATATGACAACACAGTGAGACTTAATTCAGTAGTTCTAATGGCTTTGTCTGGCGCAAATAGAATGTTCAGTGCAATAGAGGATGGAACTACGGGCGGAATATTGACAGTGCTGTGTTCCGTAAATCAATACTCGGGGAATTATTGAACAGTAATAAATTGAGAATACGCGAAGCAACTCCCTTGCAAATAATAATCCTTTTCCGTTCTACTTCGTGGCAGATGAAGCATTCTCTCTCCAGCATAATACGAGGGTTGGAACTTAACTAGTGTCAACTATTTGTTCACAACCGATACAAATGAGTTACATGTTTGCACCTGTTACTCTCCTTCAAAGTAGTCACCAGCGTTGTGTAGAAACCGTTGTCGGCGATGTGGAACGCGTAGTATACCGTTGGCAGAGTCTGTTCTGTTGGTGGTGCGGATGGAGAGGTCTACTGCCTGTCGAATCTCTGGAACAGTTGTGAAGAAAATGCCACGAAGTGGTTCCTTCATCTTCGGAATCAAATCAAAGTCACGAGGACTTAAGTCCGAGGAGTATGTTGGATGGTACAGCACTTCCCAGTCCCATGGACCGAACAGAGCAGCCACAGCTTGCGCTGTATGCGCCCGCGCATTGTCGTGCAAAATGATGGATGCTTAGAAAGTGTCGCCGCTCCTTTCGCAAAGCTAGTCGCAGGTGATGCTCCAAATAAAAAAAAAACACTCCGTGGAGAACTGGCTGTCATTCCCCAAGAATCCTTCTAGCACCAGATTGAACGAATGCCTGCAAGAGCGGAAGCTGTCATCAAGGCTAAGGTTGGGCCAACACCATATTGAATTCCAGCATTACCGATGGAGGGCGCTATGAACCTGTAAGTCATTTTCAGCCAGGTGTCTGGATACTTTTGATCATATAGTGTATCTTGTACTTCAATAGATCTGGAACTGGAACCCCCCCCCCCCCCCCCTACGAATCCAGAAGATAAAAATTACCTACGTCCTTGTTTCCTTACTTTATTCAAACGCTTTTGTGTAGGAGAAACTATCAGCCTCGATTGCGGTAATGAAAACAACTTTACCTAGGTTTCAGCCCAAATAACTGAGCCTTCTTCAGAAGATATACCTGAATCTATAATTTGTCTAAGATGGCATGGTCTAGAAATAAAACAGCCTGACCATGTCCTCTTCATTACCGCAATCGAGGCTTATAGTTTCTTAGATACTAGTTCATCACGATTGCTGACTGTGCTGCAATGTTGAAAGTACAAAAAAGCTTTTGTGCACGGTTTCCAGATTAAATAAATGTCGTGTGACTAGGGCCTCCCGTCGGGTAGACCGTCCGCCGGTGCAAGTCTTTCGATTTGACCCCACTTCGGCGACTTGCGCATCGATGGGGATGAAATGATGATGATTAGAACAACACAACACACAGTCCTTGAGCGGAGAAAATCTCCGACCTAGCCGGTAATCGAACCCGGGGCCCTTAGGACTGACAGTCTGTCGCGCTGACCACTCAGCTACCGGAGGTGGACGGATTCCAGACTGAACTGGAGGTAAGCAAACCAACGTGCTACGGACATTTTTCTGAATGGGGACTGATTTTGTTAAACAGGTTTTTATGGGTTATTACGGTCACAATTTTTACTAACACAATGAAATTAAGTACTACCACTATTTGGACGATTGCTAATTCGCCTACTAATGCTGTCATTAACACCTGTATCAAACCAAGCGGGATATTACAGCCGTAACAATGAAAGGGTCACTGGCCTGTATGGGGAGCGTGTGAATGCAGCGTTTGTGACTTGGAGCGCCTCTAGCTGCGCGACCGGAAAACTAGGCACGAGAGCCCAGAGGCCACCTGTACCCCAATGCTATCTCGGGTATGGCGTCCTACACTGTAAGCCTAACTTTCGTTGACTTTCAGTATGTGAAATGACATTCGCCGTATTTCAGGTCGTCCACTATGAAGAACGGTAACCATGTTTTCGTAGTTAAAGAAATGTTAGGGCTGAAGATGTCCGGCAAATGTGTTTATCGCCTACCTTACGTGGCTAAAATCAAAGTTAGTTCCGTTAATTTGTTTGTTGTAATGGTGTAAAATGGTACATGTAGAACGTTAATAAGCGGCACGTGCAGTATCTCATTTTTTTCATATATGCAGTAACAGAAAGGTGACAAAAGCTGAATGTGAATGGAAAGGGATGCCTGTAGACATTGCTGCAGAATGCTCCATAGAGAAAGAGATTTTTCTAAAACAACCGTTTTGCGGCAATGAGAGAAACCAGGTCGTTCTCGTTGCAGCTCGTACTACAAAGGCGAAGCGGTTCAAGAAATGTTTTACGGTAAAAGACACACACAATTCGTTAAATTTGCAGCAACGGAAGAACAGTTCTTAGTAAACAAGACATTTGAAAAGGTTACAGAGATTGGGTGTGCCATTTCTCACATATTGCGAGAATAAAGTGAAACTCGAGCTCTACATTCAGTCATCTGCTTCGTACTAAACGACCAGTATTGCCAAATCTCGAAAACTAAGTAAGCTAAATGTGTAAAATAAGTATACTATTATGCAGCTTTATTCTTGCAATAATTATACCGTGTAAAGCATTTAAGGGGGCAGAACATGCATAAATGCAGGTAGACATTGTTAGAGAACTCCAACACAAGAAAAATACACTGAGAAGCATAATGTAATCAGCGCTGGTATTATTTCGTGGATTTTTTTTTTACTTTGGGATCAAGTTCTTGAAAAATAATTTACTCAGATTTATTCGTAACAGGTATATAATTCAGTTTCAAAAAATGGTTCAAATGGCTCTGAGCACAATGGGACTTAACATCGGAGGTCATCAGTCCCCTAGAACTTAGAACTACTTAAACCTAACTAACCTAAGGACATCACACACATCCATGCCCGAGGCAGGATTCGAACCTGCGACCGTAGCAGTCGCGCGGTTCTGGACTGAAGCGCCTAGAACCGCTCGGCCACCACGGCCAGCAATTCAGTTTCAAACAACTTCAAGAAATAAATATTCTGCAGTATATTTCGTCATATCTTCATTTTAATACCTTTAATAGCCAGAGTGAAAATGTACAGATATTAAAAATTGTAAAGCTTCCAGAAAGCAAAAAAGGATAAAAATTTAGAGGTGGGCATAGTACATCTCATTAGAGAAATGATTTCTGGATGCACTTTTAGTTCAAATGCAGATATAACAATCTGAGATATTATTTCTATGATAAGCTTACACAATATCAGTCCATTCTGACACATGTATTTAAATAAACGTCTTCATGTCAGTTTCTTTCACTTAATTTTGTTTTTCTCACAACAGAAATACATATAACTTTTTGCTAGATACTCTCAGGACAAACTTCACAAAATCTGCACTGTAATATTACATTATTTCTTATAACTGGAGAACTACTGCTCAGAACAGAACTTTGTTGCTGTCCTGAGTTCAGTCTCTGGCACAGTGTTTATTGCAACTGTAAAGCGTATAACTTCTGAATCATCCTGAGTAAATCTGAAGTCTGCTACGCTTAGAACAGTTTCCTTCGTTATAGTGAAGCTGCGATACTTTGCTGATGTCAACAACAGCATTTCTCAACTGTTTATATTCCGTAGTTATTTTAATCTGTCAGGAAGGTTCACATCGTTAGTTTGTTTCGTCATGCTTCTTAATTCAATCTAATAACAAATTTTCATAGAATGTTGAAGCGTGTTTAGAAATCTTAGTTCGATACAGATAATTTTCCTTTAATCAACATGGATTTTAATGGTGTTCTAAAAGAGGACAAACGATGGTGCGAAAAGCCATGTTCCGCACCCCACTCTTTTGCCAGCTGAATGGTATTAAGAAGAAGCAAGCTTTGAAAAAGCTCATTTGGCATTACTATTATTTTTTTATTCCTCCAAGACTGTTGCAAAGGTACGCGCTAGAGTGTAGCACTTCCAGTTCGCACGCTCCCTGTGCCGGAGATATCATTTCAAGACCGGCAGCGCGCCGAGATCTGGCAATGCTGCCTTCCCGCTGCGCTTGTTGATCGCCGCAACAGAGAATTCTGTAGCTCGACAATGGTAGCGCTTCTCTTTGGCAGCGCAACTGCAGTGTGTGTATCGCTCACGTCTTGCCGGCTGAACTTCCCTGCCATCGTGTTCGCAGAAGTTTCTGACCTCGCTACGGTAAGCGTCTGTTTCAACGTCGTCGGGTATAGGATATGTACTGCGGAATTAGATGCACTTGACATTGTCCGTAGCAGCCTGTGTGTATTAAGCACGGCATTGCTAATGAAGAATTACATTTTGTCTGTTGCCGAATCAGTTACTACGACTGAGATTTCAGGGCGGTGAGGGAGGGGAGGTTGAGGATGTGGTCTGTCACCACGAATGCCGGAAAAATGGGAGCACAGAGATAGGGGAACAGCAGCATTTGCCTAAGATTTGTGGACACCACCTGTGCTAAGATATTTTTGGAACCCATCCACCAGGGCGAGGGAGGGCCTTCCTCGAGCTGGCGCCCACACCTTTGGTTTTATTAACTTTTTTTGTGTTCTGCCTTAACGGCAGGTCTTGCCATGGGGGAAGCCTCGTCAGAGGTCAACCGCATGAGCGTCTAGGGAAGTGATTCCAGTGGTGGTTTCCCGCTGCCTTCCACTGACGATGATGAAATGATAATTACGTCAACACAACACCCAGTCCCTGAGCGAAGAAAATCTCCGACCCAACCGGGAATCGAACCCGGGCCCCTTGGCGTGAACGACCGCCGTGCAGACCACTCAGCTGCCGGGGCGCACAGTTTTATGAACAATGCTTCAATTTTCATTCCTTCAGCATATTGAAGCCACCGTCACACCACCAAGAAACCAAGATGTTGAAAAACTTAAGCATTTTTTGCTATAACATTAACTTTGACTGTCAATAAACAATAACAAGTGAGAAAGAAGATACGTGATTGGTTAACAAAAAAATGAACGAAATACTGCATGCTAATGTAATGTAATCAAACGTCCGCATTTATGCGGAGCTACCAACATTTTTAACATTTAATGTAGCTTCCAATACATTTTTACGATTTCCAACATTTTTAAATTTTTAACATTTAATGTAGCTTCCAATACATTTTTACAATTTCTTTCCGATGTCGCATTTCTGTACCTCAATCTCTAAAAACAGGACGCATATACGATCACTCTGTCATCCACCTGTCTGTTTAGACCCATTTACTCGGAAACGACTACAGCTTTCACTTTGATGTCATATACGGGTATCTGGTCCCTTGGCTGCGAAAAATTTAAAGCTTCTAAGTCAATGCAACCCCCCCCCCCCCACACACAGACCGTAGCACTGTTTTTAATACACTCATGTTCAGATAAAACAGAACACTTTGAACGACTAGAGATATGGCGTTGATATTCATATGCCATGTACACTAGTTTCTGTAGAAACGATTAGCATTTCAGTCACCTTGGTTCAGCATGTGTCCTGTGTTGCCTAGAAGGCATAGCGTCCGCCATGGGCCCTCATAACTTGTTCCACGCATGATTTCATCGATTGGCGTCCTGTGGCATACTCATCCATATTGCATTCACCTGGTTCCAAAGCTCGTCCGTGGTGGTCGACTTTGGGTCACAGCGGTGCATATTGTAAGGTGCCTCTTACACGAGGAAGACATTTTTACCATTTTTAATAAATTATTGTCTCTTATTGATGTATTCACGATAGTTTGGAAGTGCTGTAGTCCGTAGCCGGCCATGAGTCGGAGAGCATTTCTCACGCTGGCTGGCTGCTAGGTGACGAAGCGACCATATGTCGCGCGTAGTCGGGTGGGGCTCGGCGCTGCACCGTAGCAACAAGCGTCAGCCTGGGAAATATACATGACGGGAAGTACCGCCATCTTGGCGCCAAAGTCACCGATTTTGTTTATTTATATTTAATAATTAAAGTCATTTATGACAACATGATTACGAGGAGGAGCCTCTGGATGTTTAAAACTATTTATCATAATTTTGCCTCGTAATTCACACCCGTTCATTAACAAATGCAAATCTTAGTAAGTACGAACTTGATCGGAAATCTAGGACCTGTGACGCAACAATAAGACATACGGACTGCGCGCCAAAGTCGGCAGTCGGCGTTGAGGGCTCTTTCTGTCTTGTTCGATGGTAGCCATGCTCTCGGTTACTAGTAGTTTGTGACATGAGTGTTTCATTATTGATCTAACAGGAATAAAAGTGATATTACGGCATTCCGAATGTTAATTGCGAGTAAATAGATGCCCCAAAGTTGATCGACAGCAATTTCAGATAATTAGCTTCCACCGACAGACATCCAATGCACCAATGAAGAATCTGCACGGGACGACATTTACGATAGGTGCACCGCGCACAGCTGGGAGGAAATCCGACGACACTACCCACCTAGGCGGATCAAGGAAGGTCCGACTTGGTTGGAAATGCTGACCAGTTATAGGCCTACTGTACGTCACATATACCACCTTCTACGGACTCGCGGCTAAGCTGAGTAATAACAGTATCAGTTTAGAAGCGAGGGGATCTTGCAATATCCCACACATTCACCATATCCTACACATTTTCGACTGACGGACCAGGACAAATGGCTGGCATCCTGTGACACGTGTTCGTGGAGCAGCATGTGGTCGTGCACCGTCTTGCTGAAAACTGGTGTATGGCGTGTTGTGCAGTAAGGGTAATGGCTACGGGTCTCAGGATGTCATTGTCCTAGGTACACTGGTCATAGTGCATTGGACATGCACCGCCTGCGACTTATGGTACCCTACAGCGCCCTGCACCATAAGGCCTTGAGTTGGCGCTGTATGTCCTGTGCAAATGCAGTCACCGTGATGCCGCTCCCCCTATCTTGGGCGAACCAAAATGCGGCCTTTTCAAGCAAACAGAACCCGGATTCGTCTAGAAACACTATGAAGCCATTCCTGTCCCCAGTGACGTCCTTCCATCCAGCATTGCCGTCTGTCACGTTTCTGCACATTCCTCGAAGGTAGGCGGAGAAATGGACGACACGCTCGTAACACATGCAGTGAGGTACGGCAACAGACCCTCACTTCTGATAGCGTACGATGCGAATTTCCTTTACTTGTCATCAGACTATCGGTTTCGGTCTGTAATCACCATCTTCAGATCTGTTTTATAAAAACATGTCCTAATGTACTGCAGCTATAGTGGCATCGTCAAATGTTAAACACAAAATTAGCGCCGGCATCGTTAAATATATACAAACTAGCTGACCCGGCGAACTCTGTTCCGCCTTAAAGCCAATAAATAATCAGATTTTGGATGTTAAGTTCAATTTTTTATTAGGACAAATAAAAATTAAGTACTTTAATGATTCTTTATGTTTTTTGGTGCATAGCTTCCACTCTTCAATTCAGTACCTTGTGACACACGACATTTTTTGTTTTATTATCAGGCGCAAGAACAAACAACGCATATGGTCTTCCGACCCGTGAACATGCCACATATAATTGACCATTTGAAAAATATGGATATTCCAGATTTAAACCACAAACTTTCAAGGATTGGCCTTGTGATTTGTTAATGGTCATGGCGAATGCAAGACGGATCGGAAATTGAAGTCTTTTAAACTCAAACGGCACATCGGTTGGGACCATCGGGATCCTCTGAATGAGAACTTCCTCACTCTCGAATTTTCCTTTGAGTATCGTCGCGTAAATAACATTGGTCATCGATTTACTTACCTCAAAACGTTTACCGTTGCACAGTTTTGGTTGGTTTATGTTTCGAAGCATGATTACTACGGAGCCAACTTTTAGGCGTAAATTGTGCGGTGGTAGGTCAGGCACATCCTAAGAGTTTAAAAATTCAATTGGATAGTTGGTGGCTTCATCTTCATTTGTTACACAGTCAATGGATTTGAATGAATGCATTTTACCAATGATCTCATTCTGAATTATGTAGTTTAGGTCATCTACATCTTTATTCTTAGCCGCTAAAATTGCTCGCTCACTCAACCATTCATTACTTTTGTAGTTAGTAATGATGTTTGGGAATACTTTGTTGATAAGTTCGTCTTTCGATGAGACAAAGTTACAGAAATTATGAGGAAATGAAATCAATCCGCTCGATTCTTCGACAGGTACTCAGCAATTGCTCACAGAAATCTTCAGCAGATGTATCATTAAGCAATGCAACTCTCATGTTTGTTGTCAGTTAAAGTTTCTTCACAAAGCGCCATAGATTCGATGATTTGAGGCAAGCATTTATTTCATCTGCAGCCATTGATCTTGGAACTACTGGCAGTGTTTGGCGGAATTCGCCATACAGTAAAATCATTGCTCCTCCAAAACATCTCGAGTCATTGCGTAGATCTTTCAATGTTCGGTTAAGTGCCTCTAATGCACGTTTATGAGCCGTTGTGCATTCGTCCCAGATCTTGGATGCTGATAAAACTTCGGCCACTGCTGAGTTTTTTGTAATATTACATGTTGGTTATTCAATAGCTTGAAGATTTAACGGTAATTTTAATGCTGACTGAGCCGTACGGCATCTTTCTAACAATGTGTCTGCTATTCCGGAAGAACCAACTGCAACCGCAATGTTGGATCTCGCACGAACAGTGGCTAAAAGTACTGACATGAGGAATGTCTTGCCAGTTCCACCAGGGGCATCCAGGAAATATAAACCACTATTTCCATCATCAATTTTGTTGGGGGTTCAACAGGGGTACATTCGTTTGAACTACTAAATCTAATTTGCGTTTTGTTATTCCACGCCAGATGCGTTTCTGTTATACTACGTTTTATAGCGGTCGAACGGGATAAAAAGTATCCTATGCCCGTCTCCTGGTTCTAAGCTACCTCCCCACCAATTTTCAGCCAAATCGGTCCAGCCGTTCTTCAGTTATAAATAGTGTAACTAACACGACTTTCTTTTATATATATAGATTAAGTATTCATTACACATTTCTGAACGCACGCGTAATATTTTTCAATCTTTTTTAAAAAAAATACACATAATAGTTTATTCATCCATTTTAAATAGTTTATGAACGCATGCATAAATGTCAATCATTACTTACAGATTTTGACAAAAAAATTTGACAGCTCCGAAACTAAATAACTTTTAGGGAAAATAACGCATTTTTCAAGTATTCGCCAATTTTTCATTATTTTTAAGATGTATTCTGCTATTCGGGGCGGAGACAAATCCAACAAATCAAAAACCATGAAAATTGGTCCAGCAGATCTCGAGTTATAAGTGTTGTAACAAACCCGACTTTGTTCTATATATATAGATAACAACATACGCAAGAGTCATCTTCTCGTATATGCTTTTTTTTCTTTTTTTGACGATGATGTTTGGTTTGTGGGGTGCTCAACAGCGCGATCATCAGCACCCGTGCAAAGTCCCGATTTTTTTCACAGTCCAATTTTTACACAGTCCAATTTTTACACAGTCCAATTTTTACACAGTCCGATCGAGCCACTGTCACGAATGATGATGATGATGATGATGAAATGATGAGGACAACACAAACACTCAGTCCCTGAGCAGAGAAAATCCCCGACCCGGCCGGGAATCGAACCCGGAACCCCATGATCCAGAGGCAACACGCTAGCCACTAGACAACGAGCTGCCGACTGTTTGACGATGCTGGTGCTTAGTGTTTAACATCTGACGATGCCACTATGGCTGCAGTACATGAGGACGTGTGTTTATAAAACAGATCTGAAGATGGTCATTATAGACTGTAACCGGTAGTCTGGTGACAAAACATTTGCGACCATAGACGTAAAGTAAAGGAAATTTACCAGGTGTACCGCTATGAATTGAGCGTCTTTTTGTGAAAATGAAACACTAATTTTGAATTGAAAAGTAAAAACATTTTATTCAAAGTACTGACCATTGTTTTCTATACATTTTGACCACCTTTCTGGCAATTTGTGGACCCCACGCCAATGGAAATGTTCGTCTTTTGAAGCAAACCAATCAGACGCCCAATTTTCGATTCTTTCGTAGGAATCGAAGTGTCCCTCAGCCAATATGTGTCCCATTGATGAAAACAAATGGTAGTCGGAATGCGCCATGTCTGGTGTATACGGCGGGTGGGGTAGCAGCTCCCAGCCAAGTGTTTTGATTGTATCCTGAACCAGTTTTGCTTTGTGTTCAGGTGCAATGTCGTGTAAAAAAATTACTTTGCCATGTGTTCTGGCCAATTCTTGTCTTTTTTCGATCAATGCATAGTTCAAATTCATCATTTGTTGTCTGTAGCGATTAGTATTCGCAGTTTCACCGGGTTTTAGAAGCTCATGATATACCACACCTTTCTGTTCCCACCAAACACAGAGCATTGGCTTCTTGCCGAATCGATCTGGTTTTGCAGTCGATGTTGATGGTTGTCCCGGATTAACCCATGATTTTTCCCGTTTAGGATTCTTAAAATAAATCCATTTTTCATCGCCAGTAACAATTCAATGCAAAACTGATTTTCTTTCATGTCTTTCAAGCAAAATTTGACAAATGGTCATCTGTCTTTCATTCAATTCATGTGGCACCCATTTTCCACATTTTGGATCGTTCCCATAGCTTTCAAATGGTCAGAAATTCTTTGCTTTGCAACATTTAGCATTGCTGCCATTTGCTTCTGACTCAAAGTATCATCTTCATCCAATATTGCTTGCAATTCGGCGTCTTCGAACTTTTTTGGTGGTCTTCCACGTTTTTCATTTCTTACATCAAAATCATTATTTCTGAGCGGTTGAAACCATCTTTGGCATGTTGCTTCTGATAGAGCATGATCGCCATATGCCTCGACAAGCATTCGATGCGACTCTGCAGCATTTTTTTTTTTTCAAATGAAAACAAAAAATTAATGCTTTCCGCAAATCATCACTTTCTGGTACAAAATTCGACACCGTTAACACGATGAAAACATATGATGTTGTTTGTTCCATGACTTGATGTATACTAAATATCTTTGACAGATGTCATAATAACCAAACAAAAAAAATTAAGGCTCATTCACAACAAATGTTCCCTATCGACACATTTGTATCTTAACGCTCATTTCATACCGGTACGCCTGGTATTCTACATTCGGGTCACTGTTTTATTCGCGACCATGTCGCAGCTTATGAGCGTACGATGTGTTAACACTAGAGATGGGCAAACTGAAACACGTAACTGTTTCGAAACAAATTAAACAGTACAATGTAATGTTTCGATACGCTGTTTCGAGACTGTGAAACAGTTTGTGTTTGTAATATAATAAACCTACACATTTTATCATCTTGAATGTGTACTGTATAAGAATGTCCATATAAACACAAATGAGGTGCGAGAGCGCTAATCATATCGCAGAAGTATGAAACTATCACTTAGCCGTCTTGGCAGTTTCGTATTTTCTGCAGCAAATGTGCTGTTTTCGTGTCTTGTGACTTTCATACTTCTCAATTGGCTGAGGACAGCCATAGCTGAAGACAGGAGAACCACCACGAACGGAACTGGAGGTGGGAGCAAACTGCAGAAACAACGGATATGCTACTGGGATTCCCACATGCCGTTAGTATGGGTAATATACCCATCCTGTTAATTTCCATGCAGACAAAGGGAATCATTGTGGATAATAGGCACAGTGACTATAGACTCACAAATAAGGTCAAATAATTCGAATAAATAACAAAATATAACAGAAAAAAAGTTGTCTTTCAAGGTGTTTCGAACTGTTACTATAAATTCACTATACTTCCCCAGTCCTTCCCGTTCACCATTACAGTATCAGTGATATGTCAAACAGATTGCTTGCAATTATACCTACATCAAATTTATGTATACGTCTAATAACTGTCACTCTACACCTTTTTTTATTCAAAGTATTATAGGCTTACTTGCGTTTCTTAATATGATTACTGTACATGAACACAGAAGCGTATGTTATAAAAAAAAGTGTAATTTAACTGAATGATTTTCACATATTTATTATTTAGAATGTGAATAGTATGCGTTGTTTTATTGTTTGGTTAGTGTTTATAAAGCAGATGTTACGCCATTTCGGAATAGGACAGTCAGCTAGAAACGAAGCTTTATTTTCGGATATCTTAATCTTCATGCTATTGTTTGTCAAAAAGATTTCGACACTCTTGAAAGTGTTTCATCAAGTGGTATGTGGTGTTTCAGTACCTGTGCCGAGCCCGAATCTCGTCCGACACAGAGTGGAATGAAACATCACTTTTTCGATACAGCTAGTCCGTTCCAAGCACAGGTGGACTGAAACAGCCTTATTTTGAAACCACTATACAGTTTCTGTGTCTGGCTCAAGATCGAATCTGGTCCGTTTATCCGAGACAGGGGCGGAATGAAACACCAATGTTTCGAAACAGTGAACCACAGCCGTTCCGAAACACTGAAACAGTTCCACGTATCGATACCCTGTATCGAAACACAGAAACAGTGGCCAAGTCTAGTTAACACTGTCGCTCCAGAGCCGAGGATGGCCCTGATGTGTCCTGCAATGCCATTAGGACATTGATGGATGATCTGGGTTGTGTCACCTCATCCATCTCGCCGTGTTCTACGGCCTTGCGTGAACCATTCTGCGCACTGCCGAAACACTTCGTCCCACACGAGCAACAATTTCCTGGATGGATGCATCACAGTTTCTCATGCCAGTAATGCCCCGTCTTTCAAACTCACTGATTTGACGATACGGTTCGCGCATACGTCCGCGAGGCACCCTGCACTTATGCTCGGGTCACACTCATCCATTAGCGACAGCGAGCGCCGCAGGCACATTTTACCGGTAGGTGGCGCCGCGATGTCGACCCGCGAGCCAACATGGGTCAAATGATAATCATTCCTGCAGAACGTGCTAATGTACATGTCCTCTAAGTACGAACGTCATATCTTTATAACAACTATGAGACTTACCATCTGAGGTCATCAGTCCCCTAGACTTAGTACTACTTAAGCCTAACTAACCTAAGGACATCAAACACATCCAGGCCCGAGGCAGGATTCGAACCTACGACCGTAGCAGCAGCGCCTAGAGCTGCTCGGTCACAGCGGCCGGCTAGTTTTTCCTGAACGTGAGTGTATATTCGTAGTACTTTTTTTTACATCTATCTCTTCTTTTTCTTCATCTTCATCTTCTTTTTTCAGATTGCTAAGCCTTGTCTCTGTAACGATATCTTCCTCTCTTTAACAGTTCTCTTCATCTTCAAGTATGAAGAACATCCCATCTCACTGATCATATATTTTTTTTAAATAGGATGTCTTTCGGTCGTTTCCTTGTTTTTATACCTACGATGTTCTCTCCGAAAATGTTTTGTAGAAAAATATCATGTCTAATTGTGCGTCAAATGTGTTTTGATTTGCGTTGGCCTATGCATTTTAGTAATTTTTAACACACTCCTACTTCTACTGTAACCATCTCGATCGCTTTTTCCTTGTTTTTATACCCACGATGTTGTCTCCGAAAATGTTTTGTAGAAAAATATCATGTCTAATTGTGCGTCAAATGTGTTTTGATTTGCGTTGGCCTATGCATTTTAGTAATTTTTAACACACTCCTACTTCTACTGTAACCATCTCGATCGCTTTTTCCTTGTTTTTATACCCACGATGTTGTCTCCGAAAATGTTTTGTAGAAAAATATCATGTCTAATTGTGCGTCAAATGTGTTTTGATTTACGTTGGCCTATGCATTTTAGTAATTTTTAACACACTCCTACTTCTGCTATAACCATCTCGATCGCTTTTCTGTTAGCCCAGCTAGCCCTTGTAATTCTCCTGTAGTACCATATTTCCGCAGCTTCAAGGCGATCTTTCTCTTGCTTTGCTAACAGGTTTATCAGAACCGTATGCCAGAGACTCAACACTAAGGTCTTTGCACATATTTTCGTAGTGTGGAAACTCATGAGCTTGTCCAGTAGCAGGTTCTTCTCACTTTGGGATGTATTTTTGGCCAAAGCTCTTTTTCTCTTGATTTCCTTGGGACATCTATTGTCTTTCTTTACCTACAACGCTACCGAGATGAAACTCGGTTGCTTCATCGAGTCGCTCACTGCCTCTTTTTATCCCAGTCTTCCTTCCACATCCTTTCTTGTTCACGATCATGACTTGTCTTCTTGATTTCTGGAACAGTACTGCAAAGATGATAAATAGGTCTCCTAGTAAAACGTCATGTTGATGAATTAATGACTTTAATATTACGCGTTTCGTGATTACACAATAAAACGTCATCAGTTGGTGAAATGGTTCAAATAGCTCTAAGCACTATGGGGCTTAACATCTGAGGGCATCAGTCCCCTAGACTTAGTACTACTTAAACCTAACTAACCTAAGTTAATCACATGCATCTATGCCCGAGGCAGGATTCGAACCTGCGACCGTAGCAGCCGCGTGGTTCCGGACTGAAGCGCCTAGAACCGCTCGGTCACAGCGGCCGGCTCAGTTGGCGAATGAATGACTTTAATATTACGCGTTTCGGGATAACTCATTATCAGATATCTGTGGATCAGAGGACCAATAGTCATGTAATGAAAGCAACAGCAATGACATGGCACCTCACAAGTATATCCGTGTAGCTCCAGTATGTGTGCACTATCGCCACCTACAAGTAGAACTTTGTTTCGAGGTTCTGTTAGCACAGTGAAACCATCGGTCTGCCTCTGACAGTTATGTACGAAACGTATACCGGTAACTTCAGTTCATCTGCACTACTCGATGCATCCGGTAGTCCTGTGTGTTTTTTACTTCTACCTTATGGACATTACTGTGGTGCACCATGTCATTGCTGTTGCTGTTGCTTTTATTACTTGACTATGTACCCTGTGTACCATAGGGTTACGCCGAAACGCTTAACACTGAAGTCATTCCTCCACCAGCTCATGACGTTCTTCTGACTTAGCATTTGTGCTGTCTGTTCGTATTATTTAACATGATCGCATGCTTTCCCTACGTATTCTCGTCGTGTCTCCAATTTCTGGATATTTATTTTTAGGTTTGTTATCCCTTGATAACATATGTCTTGTTTATTAGGCACGCAACAAGACCATCCCACATAAGTTTGCAGTCAAAATAGACTTCAAATACTTAAGCATGTTACTGTATGAGAAATTTGTACGGACCTAGCTATGCATCTGATGAGAAGTGCCGGCCGTTGTGGCCGAGCGGTTCTAGGTGCTTCAGTTCGGAACCACGCGGCTGCTACTGTCGCAGGCTCGAAGCCTGCCTCTGGCATGGATGTCCTGCCTCTGGCATGGATGTCCTTAGGTTAGTTAGGTTTAAGTAGTTCTGAGTTCTAGGGGACTGATGACCTCAGATGTTCCATAGTGCTCAGACTCCTTTTTTGATGGCGCTAACGATTACTTAAATCGTATATGCTTTACCGATGAATCCACTTTTCATGTCAGTGGAATGGTAAATAGGCATAATGTCCGTATATGGGGTTCAGAGTATCCACATGCTACTGGACAGTTACAGCGAGACAGCGAAAAAGTGAATGTATGGTGCGGCCTCATGCGTAACAAGGTTTTTGGACCGTTTTTCTTCTCGAAAAAATCCATTACCTGTAACATTTACTTAGACTTTTTGCAATAGTTCATTGCCCCCCCCCCCCCACTACCCCACTGGGCTTTGATAGTGCGTGATTCCCTAGAGGAAACATTTCCAGATCGGTCCAACACCCTGGCCACCCCGCTCTCCAGACATTACGCCCCACGACTTTTTTTTCTGGGGCTATATCAAGATATATCTGTATCTTAGTCACACCAGTTGCTGACGTCGACGAACAGGCTAGGATACAAGCTGCTGTGGGTACTGTGACAGAACACATGTTACGAAACACCTGGCGGGAACTGGAATACAGCCTCGACATTCTCCGAGCTACCAAGGGAGCACACGTGTGTAACGGCATCAAATTAAATTATTATGTCAAACGGTTTTTCTGTAATAAATTTTTATAATCAGGGCAAGAGTTTGTGCTCACCCTGTATTTATCGAAAATTGCGAAAAAATATAAAATACACTCCTGGAAATTGAAATAAGAACACCGTGAATTCATTGTCCCAGGAAGGGGAAACTTTATTGACACATTCCTGGGGTCAGATACATCACATGATCACACTGACAGAACCACAGGCACATAGACACAGGCAACTATTTTGTCTCAGTGTATGAAATATGTTTACGTGATAGCGGCATGCAGGAATGACATTTTACTAACGGGGAATGTTATACTGGTTGCCTTGTTAAAAATCTCATCGTGGTCTTGCGACTTTCGTGGTGAAAGTGTCTTTGGAGCTGACGCTTCTGCAGGAGTTATGAACAATGGCGAAACTGATCAGTCTGCCAATTTCCAGATGGCGACAAAGAAAATACAGTCGTTCTCGGTAAGACTGGTCATTGTTGAACACAGCTGTCCCTAACAGAAGCGATCTGCCAGTTGCCCAAACATTGTAATCCATGTTCAGAGAGTGCGGAAACAATGAGAGAATCTATTTGTGAATAACTAAGAACTCCTTCATCTAATTCAACTCCAAATAAAGTCTTTAGACTCTGATCACTTTCAAGTTTCATAACTGAAAAGCTTCCACGACACTTTTTTCTTAGTTTCGAATTTCGGATGTGTTAATACTACTATTGATTGAAAAAAGTTGTGAAATAAAATATATTTGGTATATGCGAGTCCAATTTTTATAAAATATTCTGTATTCAGACAATAGCTTCAGTAAATATCTGAGGGCCACTGTGACAGAAGTGTACAGTTCGTGTGACAATTTCAGAGGTTCACTGTCAGTATATTTGCGTGTAACAAGCTGATTACCCATCTACATAAAGTGTGTCGTTTTAATTTGATTTTTATCTTTAAGTTAAATAATTGTAGGAGTAAAAAGACGTATATTTTGCCAGACATTTCTTTTTCGTTAACGAAATGTAACGTTTGCGTTGTGGATCAGCTACGAAAGGAAAAAGGACGCGCTCTCCGTTCATCAAACGCGCATTCGCGTAGCACCACTTTGCTGTGATTGCTGCTTGAACAGACCCATTGTCTTCGTGCAACGTAAGACAAAGACTGCGCCAAACAGCTCTTGAGATTATAGTGCGCATTCGGAAAATAAAATGGACAAGAAAATTTACATACTTTCTGTAAACAGTCACTGTTGGACAGAAGATACAAGGGTAATAGACGCGTAGTAGTGTCCACGAGTAGCCAGGAGGGGGTAGCAGTAAATTCAACAGCCGGTGCGTGCTCCGACGCTATTTTGTCAGTAGTACACTAGGAATCTGTGTGTCGTGTAGGCGGCTGCGGACGGATGGTTAGCAGAAAGGACTGCATCACTGGAGTTCTACACGGTTAGTGTGTGTTTAAACTTTGTCTGGTGTAGAGTATGTTCCATAGAGTAGATGCAGGGACAACATTGAAAAAACCGACAAGCTGCAGGGAAGGATTCCTGAGTGGAAATGGAGAAAGAAAGGTCGTATGAAAGACTTGTGTCTACAGGGTGACAAGCAACTGCGGCACCGGAGCCGAGCGTTCGCGAAAAGAGCCGAAGCTGAACGATGCACAACTGCGTCACCGGAGACCCAGTGCCGTAGTTGCTTGTCACCCTGCAAATAATTGAGGACGTAGGTTGCAAGTGCAACTCTGAGATGAAGAGGTTAGTAGAGGAAAGGAATTCGTGGCGGGCCGCATCAAACCAGTGAGTAGACTCATTCCTCTGACCACTTGCCATGTGTTCCTTGTGCGTTGCGGGCCGTGTGATTGACGAAGCGTACTGCAAGCAGCAGAATGCTCCGGTATTCATGTCGGGAACTAGCCGAGATGATGTTTGTATACGGCTATTTCAAAACAAGTACCCTCACAGACGCCAACAACCCCACACAACATTTCAAACCCTTCTTAGAGCGGCTGCACCAAATAGTTGCTGATAATAAGTAAGAATGTAAATGATGTCAGTATGCCGAAAATAAAATATTAATTACAACGTGACAGCAGAGGCGTATACAGGAAAACCTCAAGGCGGGGGCGCTAAAGATATGTTGCGCTACCTTTACTTTTACCGAAATAAAAAATAATACAGTCACATGCAAAGTTTAAGAAAGTTTTATTTAAACTGATTATACACATATACAAGACAATGTCATCTTATGATATAAAAGAGTTGCAGCTGTGGTTCTATTCCTTAAATGATGAATTCTATACGCCTATTCTTTCTGTCAAATTGGTTAATTACATCGTCAATAGGACAATCAATGTCAGGGTAAGTGTTCAACAGAGCTAATCTATTAAGTCGATCCTCCTTCATTGTCGACCTCAGCCATGTCTTTGTGCGCCGCAGTGTTGAAAAACTTTTTCTACTGTAGCAATAGATGCTACAACTAATACTTTTTACTTATTCATTCTTCAGTCTTAATATTTATGGTTCTGAATATAAACTAGCTGGCCGCTGTGGCGGTTCTAGGCGTTTCAGTCCGGAAACGCGCTGCTGCTACGGTCGCAGGTTCGAATCCTTCCTCGGGCATGGATGTGTGTGATGTCCTTAGCTTAGTTAGGTTTGCGTAGTTCTAAGTCTAGGGGACCGATGACCTCAGACGTTAAGTCCCAAAGTGCTTGGAGCCATTTGAATGTAAACCAGCTTCCTATTCGGCGAATAGTCCGTGTAAATAACGCTACGTATCGAAGGTTCCCTGTACAAGAAAACAGTAGAATATTCGTGACTTTTCTCGAACAAATGCCAGACAGAATAACGTATCGAGATCTCTAGAATGGTCGCGACTTTTCTCGTAGATGTGTGTTAGCTATCCACGTGCCAGACAGTAACGTATAAGATACGATGACGCGGACGCGCGTGCTACATAGGAAAGCACAACTAATCGATAACTCGATTCAGTCGAGTCGACTGTCGAAAGAAACGAAGTAATAGCGTGCTCGCTGACTGGCGGGGGCGGCGCGGGTGGCAATGTGGTCGACCCCGCAAGGGGGGCAGGAGGGGCGCCTCCCCCCCCCGTCGTATATGTATCCACCACTGTGTGACTGTAGTTTGACAGCTCCACTCTTACGATGCTACATGTAACAGTGAAACTGTCAAATTGCTGTGTGACGTAATTGACATTTTATTTCCAACATATTTACATCATTTATCATCTTATTAAAACAGTGACAGTTACAAGAAAGTCCACTAACGACCTAATATGGACATCACATCAATCTAGACGAATTTGAAAATGGCGATAAAGACGAAACAGTCTATCGTAAATAAAGATTACTTACTATAAGCAGCTATTTGGTGCATGTACTCCAATAACCATGTCGTTATCAGACATAAATTGCGCTAAAGAGAAGAATTTCAAACCCTTTTTGGGCGTTTGTGTGAACGTGCAGGGAGGCGTTGGACTGTGTGTACACCAGATTTGGAGGACCGGGTTCTGCGCCCATGACGTCGTTTGGATCTCACTCAAACCATCTGTTGTGACGTGAATGCGATGCAGCTCTGTACTGTGTTCTGGGACTATTTGTTGTCGTTGCACGTACACTGTCCATTTCCAAATGTTCATAGGATCTTTTTTCCTCCATTTCCAGTTAAGAATCCGTCTCTACAGTTTGTATTTTATTAATTTTCACTCTGCGTATCCATAGAGTGAACGTAGCCTAGTCACGTGAGCAGGCTGGTCACGTGATTTTTGGGACGATGCTACTTCTAATTTGCGGTAATATCGAAACTTGAGTATTACACGAATTCGCCTTGTTTTATGTACTTTTCTGCACGTTTGACTTTTTAAGAGCTGTGGTGCAGTATTGTCGCTGTCACTGATGTAAAGATGTCCTCCCTCGGGCATGGGTGTGTGTGTTTGTCCTTAGGATAATTTAGGTTAAGTAGCGTGTAAGCTTAGGGATTAATGACCTTAGCAGTTAAGTCCCATAAGATTTCACACACATTTTTGAACATTTGTAGAGATAATACTACCATATTATGGCTGTGGGTTTACGGGATAAATGGTTCAAATGGCTCTGAGCACTATGGGACTTAACTTTTCAGGTCATCAGCCCTTAGAACTACTTAAACCTAACTAAGGACATCACACACATCCATGCCCGAGGCAGGATCGAACCTGCGACCGTAGCGGTCGCTCGGTTCCAGACCGTAGCGCCTAGAACCGCTCGGCCACTCCTTCCAGCTTTACGGGACAAGTGCTAGATAAATTTGCAAGTGCGTTTGAGTAAACTGCCAGTCAGTGCATACGTATTGGTGCTATGTTCATATGCAGATAAAATTTATACATGATTGATTAATTTCCTCCAATTTATGTAGATTCTCAGTCCTTGTGTATATGTAAGTATTTGTGCACGGGACAGTTTCCTATACAGTGCCTTTGTGACGTAATTAATTAGAACAGATTCGACAATTTGAATCAGTCCAATAGAAAACTGAAAAAAATATTGTTTTCTGTCACTTCTTTCATTTTTCCAAAATTCGAGCATTGGTCTTGAATTTTTTTATGGATAGTGTATGGTTTAATGTTTCTGGTGAGACGTCGAAAATATGCTATAGATATTTTGCTAGATTATAAAAAGCAGAAGGGCAATAGTAACGCACAAGTAGGTGTGCAAATCGGTTACCGTATTTAATGTAACGATTTCATGGTTCCAAATGGATTGCTTTTTCGTGACGTTTCAGCGCCGTCTACAGTGTCATTTTAATGTAATTAATGATAACAGAGATTCGACAATATGAGTAAGTGCAATAGAAAACGTAAAAAAAAAATTGTTAGCTGTCACTTAACTCGTTACTGAAAAATCGTAAATAAAGTGGAATCTGAGCTGTGATACTCTGGTGAAAAAGCACTATACCGTGCTCTTGACATCTTTACGCCAGTTTCACTTCTGAAGGTGAAGTTGCTCTAACTGTAACAGCGACATGATAACACTCAGAATAACGCGACATCCCAAAAATCACGACTTGAGCTGTGGAGACGTTGCGGACAAAGTTCTAATTCTATGCAACGAATGTTCACTTCATAGACATTTGTTTTACACTGTGGTGTGTACATCAGAACTCGGGGCACGATAGCTAGCACTATTTGTCGCAGTTTGTGATCCTTTGTTTCCCCCCATTGTCGGAATGGCCTCGAATTCCTCTTTTGTTCAAAATGGTTCAAATGGCTCTGAGCACTATGGGACTTAACATCGGAGGTCATCAGTCCCCTAGAACTTAGAACTACTTAAACCTAACTAACCTAAGGACATCACACACATCCATGCCCGAGGCAGGATTCGAACCTGCGCCGTAGCGGTCGCGCGGTTCCGGACTGAAGCGCCTAGAACCGCTCGGCCACAAAGGGCGGCTCCTCTCTTGTGCCAACCTCTTTATTTCAGAGTAGCAGTTAAAATTCTAAATCATAAATTATTTGCTAGATGTAATGGATTGTCAATTTTCCACAACAGTTTTTATCCTCTGCAGCTCCCTCAATTTATTCCTGAAGTCTGAAAAGTGCATTTACACAAAATTCGAAATATGTTCTGCAACATTGTCCAGAGCTAGTAGGCTGTACTACGGATGTTCGCAACATGTTGTTAGTATGTTGGTAACACGAAACCAGTGCTCCACGGTTTCATCTATACAGATCAAATGATTTTCATGGCCTGCTGCCACTAAATGCCGCTACGCAGCGCAATACTTTTTCTTCAGAAGAATAAACCTGATATAAACGAAGACAAACGCAATGATTGTTTGGAAGCCGTAGCACAACACAAGGTGTGTTACGCTTTTGGAAGTGGGTCCTACCTCTGTATTAGGTTATCTTATTACTGCATATTAGCATATTACTGCAATTAGCATATATATATATATATATATATATATATATATATATATATATATATATGTATATTAGAAAATGTCGCTTATGTGTTCATTTCTTCGTTTAGTTTGAATTACCTGTCTCTTTTAAAAGTGAAATTCATCATATATATATATATATATATATATATATATATATATAAGTGAAATTCATCATATATATATATATATATATATATATATATAATGAATTTCACTTTTAAAAAACTGAACGAAGAAATGAACACATAAGCGACATTTTCTAATATATATATATATATATATATATATATATATATATATATATATATATATGCTAATTAACACATTTAATAATTTAATGAAAAATGCACGTCTTCATAACTACATACTGCACATAGAATTCCAGGTTTCATTGCAAATATAAATCCTGAAGTATCGATGTTTTGTACAATATTGTTAATAAAGGTTGTTTACATTAAGAAAGCATAGCAAATCAAATTTTAGGGTAAAATTAAATAGTCAGATACTCTTTATTTGGACTGTGTCCATTGTTTTATACCGCAGAAGTGGTCTCACACAAGCTAGAATGATAAGCGTCGTGGAAACACAGCATCGATCACAGCGTACAAATGCTGAATTTTTTGCAGTTGCATCGTACCACTGCAATATGAACCAGTAGGGACTGATCTACAGCAAAGTTAATGTATTTGCGCGAGAAATAACAAAGCATTTAAACTGCCAGACGTAGAATTAATGCACGAAGCTTTGTCATACGTCACCACCGAACGCTGGGGGCATACAGAATGGCACGTCATAAATGAAGGGAAAATATGGTGCTTGGATGGCTTGTGGATTCTGTTGTTTATCGCCTCGTTATCAGCGTAGCAGACGACAGTTGCAGTATGCATTCCTCGAATTAGGATATGGAAAGACTTCAAAGATTACGACTGAGTAAGTTGTACATTCAGTGGTTCAAAAAATGGCTCTGAGCACTATAGGACTTAACTGCTGAGGTCATCAGTCCCCTAGAACTTAGAACTACGTAACATAACTAACCTACGGTCACCACACACATCCATGCCCGAGGCAGGATTCGAACCTGCGACGTAGCGGTCGCGCGGTTCCAGACTGAAGCGCCTAGAACCGCAAGGCCACAACGGCCGGCGTGTACATTCAGTGACTTCAATATTTGACTATGGGATGGAATCCCTGCAATTTGCTTTCACGTCACACATAGATCACGCAGAAAAATTATCCTGTGTTAGGAATTTTCAGCGCTCTTGTTAATCTCAGTACTGCCTCAGCTAAGAACAAGTGCAAGATGTAGTTTCCGTCTGGTCCCGCAAGAAGTATGCGGAATTGCTGGATGTTTGCCTCATATTATTTCACACTCTTTAAAAATTAAATGACATGCGAAGTTACGCTGTTGGTCTCTCGTGTTACGTCGCGTAGGCAGCTGCTCACATCACTCCTGGTATGTTGGCCCAACTGGCTGGCCAGTGCTGTTAAAAGTTAAATGCCCCGTAAAGCTGTCGACCCCAATTATCGATCAGTCGCTGTGAGCGTAGTGCACAATCATGAAAACGCTCCCTTACTATGCGCTGACTATCGTGTTTGACTGTGTATTTTCGCGACAGCGTGGCATCCAGTCCACGTGAAATGAAGTCCAATGAAATTGCAGAAAAAGCGGAAGAATACGTGGTGTAATGTTTACATCACGTTTATTCTTATATCACTAATGAACACAGTATGGCATTTGTTTTTGCTCTGTCTATAGTGTTACGTGTTGTCTTTGCGTGTTTTCCTTTACGGAATGTAGTGGACAAGAAGCAGAATTTATTTACTTTCGACACCCTATAAGGCAGAGCAGCGCCTCTGGAATGTTCGAAGTCATTTAGCAGAAACAGCTGCCGTGTTTGGCATCAGCGACAGTGAAGTTGATGAAACAGTTAACTGTCTCATTGTCCGATGCCGCAGCAACAACAGTGACAACACGAACTGTTACTTGACCAGGCCCGGACTACGAGTGGAATTGTGTGTGTGGGAAGGGGGGGGGGGGGGGGGGACAAACCCTTGTACGTGCTCCGGGTGGCAGTTTCAGGGGGGAGCCGAAGAAAGAGAGAACCTTATTTCTCAAAGCGCCAAGCATCCAGCGCACTTTGCTCTATCGATTATTCATATTATTTTGAAACGCATCTCTATTGGATTTTAAACATATTTGAACACATCTAAGTTGATTTCTGAACGAATCGTAAGTCGATTTTTGAATGCGTGCATAGCGTAGCTGATGTCTCTGCCATGGGAATCCTCTTCGCATCAAGAAATAGAAAACTTTGCCGCAGACAAAAAGGGACGAGCCTGTACGAGCTGAGCCGAATAAACCCGAACGGGTGAATGCCAATCGCTGTTTCTTTGTGTGTTTGATTGGATGTGTGATTGATAAGCTTGTTATAATTATTAGCCAAATCCATAGATTCAGAGTAGAAAAAAATGATTAACAGGAATGACACGTGAAAAAATTGCATATTATCTTTTTGGTGTATCCAAGAAAATGAAAGTTTGTCAGAAAATTTGTGCCATATCGCTACACTACTAAGGTCCAGTTGTACTGTCCCAGATTAGTAGCCGTTTTAGTTTTATTCTCTGAACACGTAATAACGTCGAACCGGAGAATAAATTGCGGATAGAAACCGGTGATTCTGGCAGTTACGCGCAGAATTAAGTTTTGAAAATGGCAGGAATAGTTACAGAAATTTTAACGACGAGCTTGTTTGTTAGAAAGAGAAAGGAGAAGAAACGGGAACATCACAGAAATTATATGGAAGAATATGATGATTCCAAATTTAGATAAAAATTTGTACTACTACTACTACTACTTTTCGATCTCACGCCTTAAAACTGGAGGACATGAATGAAATGTGAAACTGTTTTCTAACTTAAAACTTTTTGCTTGTAGTAGGCCTAATAGTCACTTGATATTGGTACTTCGTGAATTATATCCTGTCGTGTTATTTATGTGAATGAGGTAGATAAAAACGACCATTTGTGCCAAAACCGTCTCGCTAACTTGGCGTGTGTTACAATTGCTGCAATATTATAAAGGCCTATTTCGTTTTGTCTAGCAGACAGTACCAAAATAGACGTAATCAAATAGAGAAACCACACCACTCTTGGGTAGTGACCATGTTAATTGCGTTTTGAGTATTAGACAACGACATTTTGATTTTTGATGCAGCAAAAGGTTTGACGAAATTTGATGACGTAATAGATTCTTTCGCAGATAGGAAAGCACGCCTGTAAAGCTGTAGCAAGATTAGAGAGACAAAAATGGAAGCTAAGGATTGAAGAAATGTGTATTGCCTTGCTTGTCTCTTGTCGTTACTGGTTTTATGTTTCCTATATTTAATTTTATGTCACACAAAAGAGAATATTATTAGCTAATAGAAATAGACAATAAAGAGTGCAGATTTTCACAAGACTGGGAGTAGGAGAGGCACCAAAGGACATGTTAATTTCCACTGACCTGAATACAGGTTTGATGGATTCTTTTATAAAATATACACATTTGAATTCCACAGACAGAAATACAGTACGCGCGATAGAAGAATGCTGTGTGAAGAGGCGTGGCGCTGCACTCTAGCACACACATTAAGACCATATATGGTTTATATATGTTTGAAAAATATACTTTTTTAATGTTTTACGTCCCATCTCAAACGCTTGAGTGGGAAGGGCTGCACAGGGAGGTGGGGGGGGGGGGCACAAACAAATTTTTATCCAAATTCAAAAATATCGTAGATAGGAGGCTGCATATGACTTCGTAAAATTTGTCGTCAGCGGCTTATGTGAGCTGCTGCGCAAAGGGCGGTGGGAAAAAGAATGGAAGTTTTCTTTGCTGAAGTTGATCATATCGATTAATTGTAATGTGAAAATAAAAATAAATACCTGCTCCTTTAAATTTATTTTTCAATGCTATGAACATACGCTACTGGCCATTAAAATTGCTACACCACGAAGATGACGTGCTACAAAAGCGAAATTTAACCGACAGGAAGAGGATGCTGTGATGTGAAAATGATTAGCGACACCTACAACGTGCTGACATGAGGAAAGCTTCCAACCACAAACAGCAGTTGACCGGCGTTGCCTGGTGAAACGTTGTTGTGATGCCTCGTGTAAGGAGGAGAAATGCGTACCATCAAGTTTCCGACTTTGATAACGGTCGGATTGTAGCCTAGCGTGATTGCGGTTTATCGTATCGCGACATTGCTGCTCGCGTTGGTCGAGATCCAATGACTGTTAGCAGAATGGAATCGGTGGGTTCAGGAGGGTAATACGGAACGCCGTGCTGGATCCCACCGGCCTCGTATCACTAACAGTCGAGATGACAGGCATCTTATCCGCATAGCTGTAACGGATCGTGCAGCCACGTCTCGATCCCTGAGTCAACAGATGGGGACGTTTGCAAGACGACAACCATCTGCACGAACAGCTCGACGACATTTGCAGCAGCATGGACTATCAGCTCGGGAGACCATGGCTACGGTTACCCTTGACGCTGCATCACAGACAGGAGCGCCTCAACGACGAACCTGGGTGCACGAATGGCAAAACGCCATTTTATCGGATCAATCCAGGTTCAATTTACAGCACCATAGTGGTCGCATTCCTGTTTGGCGACATCGCGGTGAACGCACATTGGAAGCGTGTATTCGTCATCACCATACTGGCGTATCACCCGGCGTGATGGTATGGGGTACCATTGGTTACACGTCTCGGTCACCTCTTGTTCGTATTGACGTCACTTTGAACTGTGAACGTTACATTTCAGATGTGTTACGACCCGTGGCTCTACCCTTCATTCGCCGGCCGCGGTGGTCTAGCGGTTCTAGGCGCTCAGTCCGGAACCGCGTGACTGCTACGGTCGCAGGTTCGAATCCTGCCTCGGGCATGGATGTGTGTGATGTCCTTAGGTTAGTTAGGTTTAAGTAGTTCTAAGTTCTAGGGGACTGATGACCACAGATGTTAAGTCCCATAGTGCTCAGAGCCTACCCTTCATTCGATCCCTGCGAAACCCTACATTTCAGCAGGATAATGCTCGACCGCATGTTGCAGGTCCTGTACGGGCCTTTCTGGATACAGAAAATGTTCGACTGCTGCCCTGGCCAGCACATTCTCCAGATCTCTCACCCATTGAAAACGTCTGGTCAATGGTGGCCGAGCAACTGGCTCGCCACAATACGCCAGTCACTACTCCTGATGAACTGTGGTATCGTGTTGAAGCTGCATGGGCTGCTGTACCTGTACACGCCATCCAAGCTCTGTTTGACTCAATGCCGAGGCGTATCCAGGCCGTTATTACGGCCAGAGGTGGTTGTTCTGGTTACTGATTTCTTAGAATCTATGCACCCAAATTGTATGAAAATGTAATCACATGTCAGCTCTAGTATAATATATTTGTCCAGTTATCATTTGCATTTCTTCTTTGTGTAGCAATTTTAATGGCCAGTAGTGTACTTAATTACGTTTATATAATCTGTCAGTGCTTCATCCGAAGCTTCACGAACTGTGGTATCTGTTTGTAATATGGGATGTCTCTAAAATGTGGAGTAAATACGCAACGCTTTGATAGGTATCTTTTCTTGGCAAAAGGCTTGAAGAACCAGCAAGTCTTTGCTTCACAGGAATTGCTTTTATGAAATTTGTGTCTTTCTCTGAAACAGCTGGCTCCGGAATTACATTATAAATTCAGAATAGGACGGTGGCATCCTTACGAAAACCACAACCGCCTTCCAAATTGAGCTCGCACAACATGTCATTTCCGCGCGTCATCTGTAGTACGCTTTTCCCCACCAACTACGACTACGTCTTTTTGTCCGTACTATTCAATGTGCATGACTGCACGGCCACTACAAAGTCGTGCCACATCGTAGGAGAACAATCGTTTCCTAATTGTCCTGAGACCAAAAGCCGCATAAAAAGCAAAATGACACCCGTTTTTAATTGTCCTGTGGCCAAAACCCGCATGGAAAGCGAAATTAAGTCGGTTTCTAATTGTCGTGAGACGGGCGCAAGGCGTTCGGAATGCGATGAGAAACTTTCAGTTCAGCTTGCAAGATACCTCATGTGGGAGGGAGAATAAAAGGTGTGAATTTTTATTTAAACTCTATAAATGAAATGCAAGGAGGGCTGTTCGACATATAAGTGGTTTATTCAGTGAGAGTGCATAAAACTGCATATGCAATGATTATTGAAATTTTATGGCCGGCCGCGGTGGCCGTGCGGTTCTGGCGCTGCAGTCCGGAACCGCGGGACTGCTACGGTCGCAGGTTCGAATCCTGCCTCGGGCATGGGTGTGTGTGATGTCCTTAGGTTAGTTAGGTTTAAGTAGTTCTAAGTTCTAGGGGACTTACGACCTAAGATGTTGAGTCCCATAGTGCTCAGAGCCATTTGATTATTGAAATTTTATCCAGTTCATTTAACAATCACACACAAATTATTCATTATAATGATATACAAAAATAAAAAAAATTGGGTCGCCAGATACTGTAGAAAATCATAAAAAAACAACAAATATAATTGAATTGGCACCAACAGTTCACAACAAAAGGTGCCTGCCGTGGTATTTGCCTTTTAACATGAGCATTGTATGACTTCATTCTAATTTAACATATAAATAAATTACACGAGATGGGTTGACCTGGTGCAATAAATGAGAAGGAATATAAAAAAACAGCTGAACAGATGACTCTCTTAGCGGGCAAACGGTGAATACTGTGCCTTGCGTCTTTATGAGCATCTAACACATTTCAAAGAAAGCGAATGCGCAGCTAGAAAAGCGGGCGTTTTCTGTATTATGTTCATAGCGTGGTCGGCGTGGCGGTGGAGTCGGCTGATTGCGTGCGGCTGCATCAAGACTCTGCCGGCGCCGTAGTTGATAGCGTCTAACATGCCCTACGCTGAAAATAGTGACCGAAACATGCTACTGGAAGTTATCATTACTGGACGACGGTATGCGTCCATCTGCAAGTGCAAACCTACGTGAAACTGCATTAAACAAAGCTCAAAACTGTTCTAGCAGTGCTACCGTCATCGGACGTGTAGTAAATCAAAATGTGATCCTGAGTTAAGCTCTTGATACCGCGCACAGTGAGTGAAGCTCGTCTACTTGGATCTAAGAAACTTTGCTCTGTACGCTGTTTGCGACGAATGCAAAGTGCATCGTCTCATGACAAGCGATAAGAGAATCCTTGCGACTTATCGGAAGAAGCAGTCAAGAGTGAACTCCTGCCTCCTCAGAAGCAATATTTGGAATGCCCAAAACTAGTGCGCTCCACGCACCTGTAGAGAGAGAGCCGCTCCCCTCCAGCGTCTTGTCTCCGCCCTTCCGCAAATTACGTAGCTCGTACTATTTTTCAAAGCGAACATTAGGTTCTTGCCAAAGACGAAGTCCCTTTCAAAATTTCCTCCCTCCTTGCTGTCGCATTCCGCGAGGAAAAGAGAGCCATACTCTGTGTGAGACAGAGTATACAAATAAACCAAGACTTCTCCCTTTGAGTATTGCCGCTACGTTCCCAGGTGTTCTGCTCGCGGGAAACGGCCAAAGTTCCCCGGGCCACTTGAGATTCTTGGACACCCAAGTCGTGTTGTTGCTATTCAACTCGCCGCTCTGTCCGCGTTACCTAGAATCGTGACAAAACTGTTTTTCGCTCTAAGTTTGTAGTTTCCGTTGCCTCGGACACACGTGCGAATGACCACGGCTTCCCTTGGCAGCGTGTTGATGTATGCAGCGTCTTCGGCTGTTGCTAATCCTTCGGGGGCCTGCCCTCTGTGAAGCGTGCCGACATAGGCGCGCGACCGTCGCTCGCCCGTGGGCACTATCTGTGTCCACCTGGCCGCCGGGCTTCCCAGTTAGGAACGCATCAGAAGAATTCCTTTCGTGCACAAAGTGCACCAAGTTTGCAAAGAGAAGAATCGTAGCCCTTTACCGACGCTTAATGACACAATAATTCACCTCCATCACACTTCATATATTGCAATAAACTAATGACTGATTTTAAGAGCAATTATCTCCTTTAGTTATAAACATGAAAAGCTTTGACGATTTCAAGCTGTGTTCGTAATTGGAGCACCGAACACATCATCTTTCAGATAACCCTACAGCGAGAAGTTACACGGATTAAGAGCGGGTCATCTGGACGGCTAGGCTGTAGGGAAATGACGACTGATATTCTAGCATTTCCGAAATGCCTTTGCATCAGCCGCTTCACTGGCTATGCAATGTGCGGAGAAGCGCAATCTTGCATAAAATTATCCTACGCTCACATCCACGCTGTTGAATGACCGGAATGACATTGGTACGCAAAAGTCACTCGTGGCGTTTACCCGTGACGATACACGTAACAGGATCCGCAGGATTCACATCCTCGCCAAAAATACGGCCCTACGACAAACGGTGCCGTCAACTCGCTCCACACAAGTCGCCTTTGCGCGATGGTATGGCACCGGTTGACGTACATGCAGGTTTTCAGTTGCCCATATTCTGCAGTTCTGTATATTAGCAAGTCCTTGCAGATGGAAGTGGGCTTCGTCTCTGCACAGACTGTTCCACAGCCGTTTATTGTCCACCTACATGTGAGCAAGAAATCCCAGAGCGAACGTTTGTCTTGCTGGCAGGTCAGCAGAAAGCAACACCTCAACATGGGTGATTTCGTATGGATAGCAATGCAGGATGATTTGTATAATTTTATGCATGCACCGTGCTCGCAGGCAGTTGTACATTTGCACTGAGCGCAGTGGGTCGCTCTCAGGCCCCTGCACGTCGAATTGGACCAGGCCCTCACAGACCCCCATCCACTTGCCAGTTTTTTTTCGAGCAGGCATGTAGAGAAGTAACTTGCGTTGAGTTCAGCTGTCAAAAGTGGACACCCACCTGCTGAACAGAAGCTTGCAATCAACTCGCAGCACATTCGCTGTTGAGACAAAACCCACCTCCTCCTCCCAGAGCAGGGAACACGTTGTTGTTGTTGTGGTCTTCAGTCCTGAGACTGGTTTGATGCAGCTCTCCATGCTACTCTATGCTGTGCAAGCTTCTTCATCTCCCAGTACTTACTGCAACCTACATCCTTCTGAATCTGCTTAGTGTATTCATCTCTTGGTCTCCCTCTACGATTTTTACCCTCCACGCTGCCCTCCAGCGCTAAATTTGTGATCCCTTGATGCCTCAGAACATGTTCTACCAATCGGTCCCTTCTTCTTGTCAAGCTGTGCCACAAACTCCTCTTCTCCCCAATTCTGTTCAATACCTCCTCATTAGTTATGTGGTCTACCCACCTAATCTTCAGCATTCATCTGTAGCACCACATTTCCAAACCTTCTATTCTCCTCTTGTCCAAACTGTTTATCGTCCATGTTTCACTTCCATACGTGGATGGCTACACTACATACAAATACTTTCAGAAACGACTTCCTGACAATTAAATCTGTACTCGATGCTAACAAATTTCTCTTCTTCAGAAATGCTTTCCTTGCCATTGCCAGTCTACATTTTATGTCTTCTCTACTTCGACCATCATCAGTTATTTTGCTCCCCGAATAGCAAAACTCCTTTACTACTTTGTCTCATTTCCTAATCTAATTCTCTCAGCATCACCCGACTTAATTCGACTACATTCCATTACCCTTGTTTTGCTTTTGTTGATGTTCATCTTATACCCTCCTTTCAAGACACTGTCCATTCCGTTCAACTGCTCTTCCAAGTCCTTTGCTGTCTCTGACAGAATTACAATGTCATCGGCGAATCTCAAAGTTTTTATTTCTTCTCCGTGCATTTTAATACCTATTCCGAATTTTTATTTTGTTTCCTTTACTGCTTGCTCAATATACAGACTGAATAACATTGGGGAGAGGCTACAACCCTGTCTCACTCTCTTCCTAACCACTGCTTCCCTTTCATGTCCCTCGACTCTTATAACTGCCATCTGGTTTCTGTAAAAATTGTAAATAACCCTTCGCTCCCTGTATTTTACCCCTGCCACCTTCAGATTTTGAAAGAAAGTATTCCTGTCAACATTGTCAAAAGCTTTCTCTAAGTCTACAAATGCTAGAAACATAGGTTTGCCTTTCCTTAATCTTTCTTCTAAGTCGTAGAGTCAGTATTTCCTCACGTGTTCCAGTGTTTCTACGGAATCCAAACTGATCTTCCCCGAGGTTGGCTTCTACCAGTTTTTCCATTCGTCTGTAAGAAATTCGCGTTAGTATTTTGCAACTGTGACTTGTTAAACTGATAGTTCGGTAATTTTCACATCTGTCAACACCTGCTTTCTTTGGGATTGGAATTATTATATTCTTCTTGAAGTCTGAGGGTATTTC
This sequence comes from Schistocerca americana, assembly GCF_021461395.2. Classification (NCBI taxonomy): domain Eukaryota; kingdom Metazoa; phylum Arthropoda; class Insecta; order Orthoptera; family Acrididae; genus Schistocerca; species Schistocerca americana. Next base: position 177,225,045 of record NC_060127.1, on the reverse strand, counting down.
GCCTGTCTCATACATCTTGCTGACCAGATGGTAGAGTTTTGTCAGGACTGGCTCTCCCAAGGCCGTCATGGGGCTTGTAGAAGAAACGGAACATGTAATGGATTAATACGTCACAGAAGTAATACGAAAGTTGATGGAGGGTCGTTAGGACCAGTTGCAGCCGTTTCAGTCATTGTTGTAAATAATGTTATCAATCAGCAAGCACATCATCGTACACAAATCAACGCTGTATGCACCACGGCTACTTATTGCTGTGGCACACAATTCTGTCGTAGCTAAGGTCGTCAACAAGCGTACGCATTCTGGAGCAATACGAAGTAAGCCGACTTTCAAGAATCAAAGTGGCTGTAAGTGTGCGGTTAGTAGGCTGTACTTAACAAAGCAGTGGCTAGTTCCCATCTGTTGTTTCGTTTGTTACTTTTTATATGACTCATCGAAGTTACCTTGTACAGCATTTCTTTTAAAACGATGGACGTTCAACTTCTACGGAGGAAATGATATACTCCACATGAATGTGCACATCTCACTAAAATGTTTTGAAGGCCTTAGATAATGACATCTTGAAGGGTTTGGGTATATACTGTTTGAAGTGATGTTTAATATGGTCCTTGCACTATAAGTTTTGTCTCACACAAAATATGGTAGGCAGTCACCGAACAACAGTTGAAAAACTTAGCAGAATATGTAATGATGTTTCAAGTAATGAGAAATAGAACCCTGGCGATAACCATAAGTAAAAGTAAAAAATTCATGCTACATATGCGTTATCTTAATGTATTGTAGTTGATCCCATTTCTTAATCTACATCATATTTAATGACGTGTACAGGCCGATTCACACTTGGCGTCAACTGACAATCATGTCATATCACCGTCACGTCAGGGTGAACGGCGAAAGTGAGATTATGTGATATCATATGTGCTACAAAAAGTCAGAGTATATTATCATAAGTGAAGAACTAACATTCACCCCGTTGGCAAGAGGCTCCTAAAACAGGATTACGTAACCCGATTTCCCAATACCACTTCTGGGTAGTCATGCAAACACTTCAAAATTGGTTCTGGAAATCCGCTTCTACCTACTTGTTTTTCAATCCCGCAATCCATTTTCGCTCCCATATATACGCCGCCGGGTTTAAAACGTGTTTGGGCTGTCAAGTTACGTCTTGATTATTATGGATTTATTGCGCATTGAAGGAGAAGTAGAACTATAAGACTGAGCATGAAGCTCTCTGTCTGTAGTATTTGAGTGAAGAGAGATAACGACTGTGTTTAATGAATCAGAAAATGGATCATATGTTTTCCAGACGCCATGTGTAACTGGGCTAGCAAATCCCCTTTAGACCTTAACATGTAAATGATTTCCGGAATTCGGTTTTCGCAAAGCGCTGAGAAATTAAGCAACATTTCAAAACATCCATATTTATTTTCTATTGAAAATATACACACATTGTAACACATCAAACAATATTTGTAAGGGCCTTTTTTCTTATCCATTATGTTGTTTTTTTTCCTTACATAGTTAATAACGTCGTAAACGGATGTTATTTTTCTCCATCAGAGGCGAGCTTTTCACTTAAAAATGTTATTTAATGAAAACTGTTCATCAACTTACGTTCTTACTTATACATAGTGTAGCGTCAGATCCAATTTAGTACTGGAGGGAACCGTTGGGGAGGGGGTAAAAATCCTCGAGGGAAAACCAAGATACGAAATACGATACAGTAAGCAGATTTAGAAGGATGCGGGTTGCAGTAGTTATCGGGAGATGATGAGGCTCGCACAGGATAGAGTAGCATCGAGAACTGTGTAAAAGCAGTCGTTGATATAAAGTCCACAACAACAGTGTCAGATTCGTTCTGTTATTGTAAAACGTAACAATTTTCCACTTTCAGATATCTCGTTTATGGAAGAACAATAAATAGAACAAAATACCTAGTTGTCATATAAAATTCGCAAGTTGCCACGAAAAACAAACAAGATAATAAAAATAAAGATTAAGAAGACTCGAAAGCACGAACCCGCTGCTTTTACATCAGCGAGCACGGCAAAATATGTTAACTTCTGACGTTGGCAGATGACGACGCCATTAAAATTTGCCTCCCGTAAACGTTGACGATGTTGTGATGTGATATGTGTGACATGATGATGGCCTGTGTGAATTTCCACCATTTGGAGTACTCTGTGGTATGTTTTGAACCATGTGATACGTTTGTGATGGCAGGTGTGAACTGGCTGTAATTTGTGCTACTGACTTGAGAAAGGTTTTGCAGTATTGTCCTTTCTTACAAACAGACCCTGTTGAAAACCAATTTTGAGAGCCGGTTCTCCACGGAACAAAACACTGGAATTTTGTGCCCAGAAGTGTGTGACAAATGTGATTGAAGTTACTTCATATACTGATTTCCAGTATAATTTTCATTATTGCTGCATCTATAGGAGCCACAAGAGGGGACATTTGCCTCCCTCCCTCCTGAAATGTGGAGCACAGAGTTGTAATTCATGTATTGAGTAAATAAACATCAATCCTCTGGAATATAATAAGTTCTTAGTGTCATCTAGAAAATTCAGTTCTCATTGCATAACGTCTCAAAGCTGAACAACTCATCTATATAAAAATGGCAATTTTAGAGTCTGCCCAACTCCCTGCCCCCTCTGAAAAATTTCTTCTGGCACCCATGAGCATAAAATAGAGACAGTCAAACAAATAAAATTCCATCTTGTATTCTGGATTAAATGTTTGACTTTGACTTTTCATTACTTCTGCTACGTCAGTGTTGTATACTGAAGTCTCGATGTGTATTTGATCCAGATTTTGTGTGCGCATGCATATGTGTGTTTTAATTTGATTGAATTTTGGCATTCTATTAATGTATAATGGTACATTTTTATGGTACAGAAATACTACCCACAACATCCAACTAACTATTTTGCTCATTTAGGTGCTGTGTCATCATAATAGAAGGACAGGATGGCCGAAAGTAAGCAGACATCGGATACAGGTAAGCAGGTACATCAACCTTGCAGCAGGATTCATTAGTGTAAAGTAAAATGACAGCGTAGTAGGTGTTTGAATATTGATATATTTAATTTACATTGTTACTGTTACTTGAATATGATTTGAGTTTGTGATCATCAGTACTAAGTACGAGGTGCATTCAAGTTCTAAGGCCTCCGATTTTTTTTCTCCGGTCTGGAAAGAGATAGAAACATGTGCATTGTTTTAAAAAGAGGCCGCATTCATTGTCAATATGTCCCAGAGATGGCAGCACTGTATGGCAGATGGAATTTTACCACCAGCGGCGAGAATGAGAACTGTTTTAAATACTTAAAATGGTGACGTTTTCCTTACTTGAACAGTGTACAGTCATTCGTTTTCTGAATTTGCGTGGTGTGAAACCAATTGAAATTCATTGACAGTTGAAGGAGACATGTGGTGATGGAGTTATGGATGTGTCGAAAGTGCGTTCGTGGGTGCGACAGTTTAATGAAGGCAGAACATCGTGTGACAACAAACGAAACAACTTCGGGCTCGCACAAGCCGGTCTGACGACATGATCGAGAAAGTGGAGAGAATTGTTTTGGGGGATCGCCGAATGACTGTTGGACAGATCGCCTCCAGAGTTGGCATTTCTGTGGGTTCTGTGCACACAATCCTGCATGACGACCTGAAAATGCGAAAAGTGTCATCCAGGTGGGTGCCACGAATGCTGACGGACGACCACATGGCTGCCCGTGTGGCATGTTGCCAAGCAATGTTGACGCGCAACGACAGCATGAATGGGACTTTCTTTTCGTCGGTTGTGACAGTGGATGAGACGTGGATGCCATTTTTCAATCCAGAAACAAAGCGCCAGTCAGCTCAATGGAAGCACACAGATACACTGCCACCAAAAAAATTTCGGGTAACCGCCAGTGCTGAAAAAATTATGGCGTAATCCTTACCCATTGCATTCCAAAGGGCACTACGGTAACAGGTGCATCCTACGAAAATGTTTTGAAGAGCAAATTCCTTCCTGCACTGCAACAAAAACGTCCGGAAAGGGCTGTTTCACCAAGACAACGCACCCGCACATCGAGCTAACGTTACGCAACAGTTTCTTCGTGATAACAACTTTGAAGTGATTCGTCATGCTCCCTACTCACCTGACCTGGCTCCTTAGTGACTTTTGGCTTTTTCCAACAATGAAAGACACTCTCCGTTGCCGCACATTCACCAGCTGTGCTGCTATTGCCTCAGCGATTTTCCAGTGGTGAAAACAGACTCCTAAAGAAGCCTTCGCCGCTGCCATGGAATCATGGCGTCAGCGTTGTGAAAAATGTGTACGTCTGCGGGGCGATTACGTCGAGAAGTAACGCCAGTTTCATCGATTTTGGGTGAGCAGTTAATTAGAAAAAAAAATCGGAGGCTTAGAACTTGAATGCACCTCGTACAAGCACAGAAAATGTAATGTTATTTGAAACCTACAGGAAAAGCTATTTTAGCAAATGTTTACCTAATAAAGATGAGATTAACCTCCACTGCTTATCTGCTTTGCTGGAATAGGACACTCACATGCAATGTGGATGGCAAAATTGAAAAATAGATGTACATTTAATCTCAATATAGCAGTCATTTACTATTCTTCTGTTGTTTTTTTTTTAAAAAAAACACTGAATTATATAGCCATGAACATTTATATTCAGTGAGACCAGTTGAGGAACTACTTGATTGAGAAGTAGCAACTCCCATCACAAAAACTGACGATGGCTGAGAGAGCGGTGTGCTGACCACATACTCCTCCAGATCTGCATCCAGTGACGTCTATGAGCAGAGGATGACATGGCGATCTGTCGGTACCATTTGGCTTTCAAGGCCTCTGGGTAGTGTTTAGGTATTTTTAAAAAGTCTTCACAATTGTATTGTTGGTTAATATTTTCGTTGACAAAGCTTTACATTCTCTACTTCTCTCAAATGGTGCGTGCTCTGCAGGAAGCTCCATAACATACTTGTTGTGACATAAAGGCGTCTAAAGGGAAATTTGTATGATTCAGCTGCTTTGAAAATTGAAATAATTCAATAGCTGCACTTGAAAATTGGTGAGACGAAGTTGTTTGTGAAGTGCACAGAAGCGTTACACATTGCAGAAACATTTGATCAACTGAGGCAGGGTTGGAGCAGCAGTATAAAAAGCAGAATTAGTCCACGTTTTTTTTGTGAGCAGCTGGGTATGGTGTTGAGAAGGCATAGCTAGGCAGTCGAAAACTTCACTGATAGAATTAGGAAAATGAATGTGCACACATACAAATTGTCACAGAATAAGTTGGTGAAGAAAGTGATACTGCAGGAGTTCGAGCAACAGGCACTTGATTCCAGACATGTTTGCTGCAAATGTAAAGTGTTTTAACTGTGGCTGAACAGAGCATGTGCAAAGGCAGTGGCACCATCCACAGAGGTGTTGGTTGGGGATAACAGGGATTACCAGCAATTTATTGGGAATGGTAGTGGAGGAGGTGTAGGTCATCAACAGGGATACAGGGGTAATAGTAGAAGTGATCTGGGAGGTAGGAAGAGTTTGTTGTACTTAAGAGAGAACCCCAAAGTTGCCGGCAGGAGTTCCTTGTGAAAATGAATGTAGATACAGAACGTGCCATAATGGGTGTAACAAATGGTAAATAATATTAAGTGTTACTGTACGAAGGGGAGCATTGAGGGGGAACTCAACACAGCACAAGTTGTGTGGAGTAGGCGATAATGATGTACAACCATTGGGGTAAGTAATGATGAATTTTTCGTTTGAAACTACCGAGTTTAGACAGTGTGAAGGTGGTGTCTCGTGAAAGCGAAGGCTACAGCACAATCTTGGGATTAGACTTACTGCATCAACATCATGCCATAACTGAGTGTCTGTGATATGAAGGGCTTATTTCAATAGTGGTACAAGTCCATTACCTCCACTTTTATGCCTATAATGCTTCTGAAATTAATGGTCCAAACAAACAGAAAGAAAGGTTCATCTCTAGCAGGAAGCCTTATGCTTGAATATTTCTGGTATCTCTACCGCAGATTTTTCAGTGCTCATTTAACTTTAGGACTCAAAATGAACAAAAGTGGACTTTTACCACTATTGAAATAAGCCCTTCATGTATAGTGGAACTTAGTGGGAGGACATTCCAGTTAGGGGACACTGTTGTCAGTGATGATTTGGCACAAGGAGCATCTGGTATACGAGACATTCCAATTAAACCATGAGCAATGACGTTAAGGCTTTATTCGCATGATTGTATGTCGGGAGGTATTGTAAAAGTCTCTGTGGGTGAATGTGGAGCCTGACTTACCAGTTAATGTGTTGTGTATAGTGGAACTCCTAAAAGATAATGAAGTATTGGATACAGCTTTTTGTTTAGTAAAGGAGGTGTCGTACATGTACAGGAGAGGGAAGAAGCAAGGTATTATCTGTGAATATAGATAATTTTGACACCAAGAAAGTGAAGTTATTGAAAGGAGGCCATGCTGAGGATTCTGGACAAGGAAGATTGTCGCACAGAGAGTATAGTCCACAGAAGGGCACAGAACTGCATTTCGTGAAACATGAAGCATTTGAAGGGAATTGAGAGGATGCAAATAGAACACCTGCTCCTGGAGTTTCAAGACCTTATTTTTTCTGCAAGGACTCTTGCCTGCTACATCAATTGCACAGCACAGGAATCCAATGGGAAACAAAGCCCCAGTTTACTAAAGACCATATTGAGTAACAGGATCACTGCAACCAGTGTTTACAAATCAACAGTTGGCGACAGGGTAATAGAGGAGTGTAGTAACCCCTGGGAGGGGGTGCAGGAGCTGTGAATTGTAATCATGGTCAAAAAGTCTGTGGATGGATCTAGGAAATATCGCTTTTGTTGTGTTTACCACTACTTAAATAGTAAGATGTGACAGACGATTCCTCAATTCCAAACATCATGGAGATGGTAGATATTATAGGACAATGCCAATGCTTCTCTAAAATGGACTGAGAAGAGTGGATAGAGGGATGCCTTTTGGGTCGAAGAACTCGGTGACAACATTCCAGTAGAGAATCTTGATGACAGAATCGTCTTTTCAAGGGATATGGAAGAATATAGACAATGTGTGAGGGATGTGTTCAAGAGGCTAGGAGCAGCCTGTTTGTTATTAAGGATGTTTGAGGACAGATCCAAGGTTAGTGAAAACAATATAAGATTTTCAACACCAAAAACACCCAAGGAATTATAACATGTTCTCTCTCTCGCAGATTATCGTAGGAAATTTGTGAGAGGATTTGCTGATGTAGTATAACCTCTTATGCAGTTGTTAAAGAAGGTTGTAAGTTTTGTATGGCTGGGAGAATGCCACAAGTATTTGGTGAATTCAGGAAAGTATTAATGTTAATTCTGGCATTGATGTTTCCATTTTTGTATGGCTGGGAGAATGCCACAAGTATTTGGTGAATTCAGGAAAGTATTAATGTTGAGTCTGGCATTGATGTTTCCATTTTTTCAAACGGAGTTTGTATTGTCCTGTGATGCATCAAATCATGCTCTTGGGTGTCTTTTAAGTCAGGAAATGAGTGGTCAGCAACATCCTGTTGCTTTTGCATTGAGACAGTTGAACAGAATGCAGAGGAAGTGATCCACAATGGAGAAAGAAATGCTTAGCTTGGTGTATGGAGTAATATATTTTTGGTATTACCTATACGGTAGAGAATTCACAGTAGTCCTGGACCATGCTGCTTTGAACTAGTTACTAGGTTTGAAGGGTGGATCCGGTATATTGATGAGGCGGGCTGTGAAACTTAATGAATTTGGGTACAAAGTAATCCACAAACCTGGGAAGAAACATGGAAATGCAGATGGATTGAACAGAAAGATGGCAGTGATACAAACACTTGCTCCGGACTTTTAGGAATGGCAGGTTGCACAGAGCAGCGATGAAGAATGAACGCAATACTGCAAGCAGCAGCAGTTTAGTGCATGTGAAAGTTGTACAGAAAGACAGATTTAGGTCCATGGATGGTTGTGCCAACAGTGCTGAAAGAAGATGTGTTACACGAGATGCATTATCGTATATTTTCAGGTCATTGGGGTATCAGAGCAGTGAATCATAGAATGGCAGAGAAATACTGGTGGTGGGGTAGAAAGGGGAATGTGGATCAAATGTTAGAATCTGTGGATCAGTATGTTAGAAGCTGTGTAGAGTGTGTGCAGTGAGCAGATCTGAGTCAGAAACAGGTGGTGTTACAGAGGCTCCCAGAAGCAACAGAACCATTCAGTTTCATTGGTGTGGATGTATTAGAATCATTCAGCTGTACACCAATAGGTAATCATTTTGTGCTGACAATAATAGATAATTTTCCTCGTAACATAGAGAAGGTGCCAATGCTCAACCAGCAGGCAGCCATAGTCACACAAGCTTTGGTGAACAGGTGGATATTGAACTTTGAGGTACCAGTGCAGTAATTACAGACCAGATGACAGACTTCATGTCAGACCTGATGAAAAAGTTGTTATGGTTACTAAGAGTGAAAAAATTAAGAACAAGTCCATTTCATCCTCAGGTTAGTGGAAGGACAGAATGGCGTCAGATGATTGGGAAAATGCTGGGTTATTACATGAATACACAACTTCTGGATTGGGATGCATTTTATGCTTTTTTGTGAATGCCCACAACTCCAAGGACACACTAGGAAATGATTGTTCCCATTTGACATGGTGTATAGGAAGAAGATGCCTTCATCATTTGACATGATTAGACAAAAAGGAGGTAGGAACAGTGAGTCAATCCAAGAATTTGCAAGAAAAGTGAAGGAAGTGTGGAGAAGGGTCCAGTGGTCAAATACAGAGGCATTGGAAAAACAAGAAGATGCAGTGAAGTGAGCGGGAACAGTACCACAGTACAGAGAAAGGCAGCGGATGATGATGTTATCCAGTCCTTAGGGTTCGGAGGAAAAAACAATGTTTGTAACACAGTACGAGGGCCCAACGATGTAATCGACATTACTTCAGCAGGAAATGTTAAACTACAAATGCCTACAAGATCAACAGTTGTACATGTTGGGCGTTTATGACCATTTAAAAGAGTGTGCCAGAAGAGATGCTCAGGAAATGGGAATGAAAATAAGGAAGAAGCCAGGGAAGAAGAAATCAAGGGATGGACAACAAAAGGAGAAGGTTCCGATACTGCATGTGCGATGTGTGTTGAGATCTAAGAAGTAATGGTTCTGTATTATGTTTGGAGAATCTTATTTTGTTTTCTTTTATTTATAGTCTCTGGTTGACATTGTTTTAGTTATGATTGTGTTTTAGTTATGATTTATCTATGCTATGCAGAGACTGCAAAAGGTGGGAATTTAAGGAGGTGGGACCTGGATAAACTGACTAAACCAGAGGTTATACAGAGTTGCAGGAAGAGCATAAGGGAACAATTGTCATGAAGGGGGGAAAGAAATACAGTAGAAGAAGAATGGGTAGCTCTGAGGGATGAAGTAGTGAAGGCAGCAGAGGATCAAGTAGGTAAAAAGATGAGGGCTAGTAAAAATCCTAGGGTAACAGAAGAAATATTGAATTTAATTGATGAAAGGATAAAATATAAAAATGCAGTAAATGAAGCAGGCAAAAAGGGATACAAACATCTCAAAAATGAGATCGACAGGAAGTGCAAAATGACTAGGCAGGGTTGGCTAGAGAACAAATGTAAGGCTGTAGAGGTTTATCTCACTAGGGCTAAAATAGATACTGCCTACAGGAAAATTAAAGATACCTTGTCTGAATATCAAGAGCTCAGATGAAAATCCAGTTCTTAAGGGAAAGCAGAAAGGTGGAAGGAGTATATAGAGGGTCTATACAAGGGCTGTGTACTTGAGGACAATATTATGGAAATGGAAGAGGATCTAGATGAAGATGAAATGGGAGATACGATACTGCGTGAAGAATTTGACAGAGCACTGAGAGAACTGTGTCGAAACAAGGCCCTGGGAATAGACAACATTCCATTAGAACTACTGACGGCCTTGGGAGACCCAGTCCTGACAAAACTCTACCATCTGGTGTGCAAGATGTATGAGAGAGGTGAAATTCCCTCAGACTTTGAGAAGAATATAATAAGTCCAATGCCAAAGAAAGCAGGTGTTGACACATGCGAAAATTACTAAACTATCAGTTTAATAAGTCACAGGTGCAAAATACTAACGCGAATACTTTACAGACGAATGGAAAAACTGGTAGAAGCCGACCTCGGGGAGATCAATTTGGATTCCGTGAAAATATTAGAACACGTGAGGCAATACTGACTCTACGACTTATCTTAGAAGAAACATTAAGGAAAGGCAAACCTACGTTTCTAGCATTTGTAGACTTAGAGAAAGCTTTTGACAATGTTGACTGGAATACTCTCTTTCAAATTCTAAAGGTGGCAGGGGTAAAATACAGGGATCAAAAGGCTATTTACAATTTGTACAGAAACCAGATGGCAGTTATAAGGGTCAAGGGGCGTGAAAGGGAAGCAGTGGTTGGGAAGGGTGTGAGACAGGGCTGTAGCCTATCCCTGATGTTATTCAATCTGTATATTGAGCAAGCAGTAAAGGAAACAAAAGAAAACTTTGGAGTAGGTATTAAAATCCATGGAGAAGAAATAAAAACTTTGAGGTTCGCCGATGACATTGTAATTCAGTCAGAGACAGCAAAGGACTTGGAAGAGCAGTTGAACAGATTGGACAGTGTATAAGATGAACATCAACAAAAGCAAAAAGAGGATAATGGAATGTAGTCGAATTAAGTCGGGTGATGCTCAGGGAATTAGATTAGGAAATGAGACAGTTAAAGTAGTAAAGGAATTTTGCTATTTGGGGAGCAAAATAACTGATGATGGTCGAAGTAGAGAGGACATAAAATGTAGACTGGCAATGGCAAGGAAAGCGTTTCTGAAGAAGAGAAATTTGTTAACATCGAGTATAGATTTAAGTGTCAGGAAGTCGTTTCTGAAAGTATTTGTATGGAGTGTAGCCATGTGTGGAAGTGAAACATGGACGATAAACAGTTTGGAAAAGAAGAGAATAGAAGCCTTCGAAATGCGGTGCTACAGAAGAATGCTGAAGATTAGATGGGTAGATAACTAATGAGGAGGTATTGAATAAAATTGGGGAGAAGGAGTCTGTGGCACAACTTGACAAGAAGAAGGGACCGGTTGATAGGACATGTTCTGAGGCATCAAGGGATCACAAATTTAGCATTGGAGGGCAGCGTGGAGGGTAAAAATCGTAGAGGGGCACCAAGAGATGAATACACTAAGCAGATTCAGAAGGATGTAGGTTGCAGTAAGTACTGGGAGATGAAGAAGCTTGCACAGGATTGAGTAGCATTGAGAGATGCATCAAACCAGTCTCAGTACTGAAGACCACAACATCAATAATGCAGAGACGTGTGCTGTCAGAGATAGTGGATTTCTGAGGGTATGGGAGGTGAGACTGGTCCCTGCCCTCAGGTTGCCATATGGTGGAAAGCCAGAGGAGAAGAGTGCTGTTGTTGGCAGAGCTGTACCCCTTTGCCAGAGGCGGAATAGGGGCCCTGCAGGACCATCGCTGGATGGAGCAGTTGCATTTTCAGGCAACAGGATGTCGTATTGACCAGCCATAGCTGGTTGCTGAGTGCAGTGTTTAATGTTTGAGAACTACGAAACAAGGAAAGGAAGCTTTGAAGAGGTTTTCTAAGAGGTGCAACAGTTAACAATTAGTAATGAGGTGGCTTATAGAATTTGCCTAGAATCACAGACAGTTACTCACAGCACATGCATGTTTGACAGAGCAGATGCAGGAGGTAATTAGTGCAGTGCCAGCTGTTGGCTTGCTGCAAGGGTCTAGAAGGGTAAAAATGGAATGGATAGATACCTAAGTTAGAATACAACAAACCTTGTTTGGGACAGCAGGCACAAGTGACATGAGCAGATTGAATGAAAGTGTAGGAGTCATGAAAGAGTTGGCTGAGGCAAATAGAGTTACAGCACCATGGTGCTCAACACACATAATGAATCTGGAGGGAGCAGTGCTAAACAATACGTGCGTGCTGCAGGAGCTTACCGAGGAGGTTATGGAGTATGCTAGACCCTTGGCTAGTACTTTGAATCAAGATCTAGAAACTGTATATTCAGGAATGCAGTTACTGGATGCAACGAAAACACTGACAAAATTCCAGAATGAGATTTTCACTCTGCAGCGGAGTGTGCGCTGATATGAAACTTCGTGGCAGATTAAAACTGTGTGCTGGACCGAGACTCGAACTTGGGACCTTTGCCTTTCATGGGCAAGTGCTCTACCAACTGAGCTACCCTAGCACGACTCACGCCCCATCCTCACAACTTTACTTCTGCCAGTACTTCGCCTCTTACCCTCCAAACTTTACAGAAGCTCTCCTGCGAACCTTGCAGGACTAGCCGTCCAGAAAGAAAGGATATTGCGGAGACATGGCTTAGCCACAGCCTGGGGGATGTTTCCAGAATGAGGTTCGCAGGAGAGCTTCTGTAAAGTCTGGAGGGTAGGAGACGAGGTACTGGCAGAAGTAAAGTTGTGAGGATGGGGCGTGAGTCATGCTAGGGTAGCTCAGTTGGTAGAGCACTTGCCCGCGAAAGGCAAAGGTCCTGAGTTCGAGTCTCGGTCCGGCACACAGTTTTAATCTGCCAGGAAGTTTCACTGACAAGATTGTTGCAATCCCTAGGTGATAGCATTTGAGATGCAAGAGTGGAGCTGACAAACTTACTTCAAGCCGTGCACCAGTAATCATGGGCAGTTTCTGTCCCCTGAGCAATATTTGAAGGGAGTGAGGAAGATACAGAAAGAGTTACCGTCAGAACTGCAGCTAGTAATGGTGCAGGTAGCCAGAATTTGCCTTTCTGCTGTCGTAGTGCAACAGTGGAAGTGACACCAGATAATGCAGAACTGTATGTGTCAGTGAGGATACCAGTAGTGAGCAAGCATTTGGTACGTAAATGTTACACAGTGCACACATATCTGGTGCAGATAGTGGCAGTTGGTGTGGTTGTGCAAGTGAGAGAAGAAGGGGTGTAGCAGAAGACATGCGATGATGACTGAGGGTGAGCTCCAGCATTGTCAGAGCAGGGTGGAGCACCATCTCCGTGGCACACAAAGTAACCAGATGTGGATGTGCATGTTATTCTACATCTACATCTACATACATACTCCGCAATCCACCATAGGGTGCGTGGCGGAGGGTACCTCGTACCACAACTAGCATCTTCTCTCCCTGTTCCACTCCCAAACACAACGAGGGAAAAATGATTGCCTATATGCCTCTGTACGAGTCCTAATCTCTCTTATCTTATCTTTGTGGTCTTTCCGCAAAACATAAGTTGGCGGCAGTAAAATTTTACTGCAGTCAGCCTCAAATGCTGGTTCTCTAAATTTCATGAGTAATGATTCACGAAAAGAATGCCTCCTTACCTCCAGAGGCTCCCACCCGAGTTCCTGAAGCATTTCCGTAACACTCGTGTGGTGATCAAACCTACCAGTAACAAATCTAGCAGCCCCCCTCTGAATTGCTTCTATGTCCTCCCTCAATCCGACCTGATAGGGATCCCAAACGCTCGAGCAGTACTCAAGAGTAGGTCGTATTAGTGTTTTATAAGCGGTCTCCTTTACAGATGAACCACATCTTCCCAAAATTCTACCAGTGAACCAAAGACGACTATCCGCCTTCCCCACAACTGCCATTATATGCTTGTCCCACTTCATATCGCTCTGCAACGGTGCAATGTTACGCCCAAATATTTAATCAACGTGACTGTGTCAAGCGCTACACTAATGGAGTATTCAAACGTTATGGGATTCTTTTTCCTATTCATCTGCATTAATTTACATTTATCTATATTTAGAGTTAGCTGCCATTCTTTACACCAATCACAAATCCTGTGCAAGTCATCTTGTATCCTCCTACAGTCACTCAACGACGTCACCTTCCCGTACACCACAGCACCATCAGCAAACAGCCACACATTGCTATCCACCCTATCCAAAAGATCATTTATGTAGATAGAAAACAACAGCAGACCTACCACACTTCCCTGGGGCACTCCAGATGAGAGGACAATGTACTGGTGGAATTATTCAGAGGTACTTATTCAGAGGTAGAATGGAGAAATGTCCTTGTCAGAAAGAGGTGATCATGTCAAAACTGTATTTTAAGAGATCAGGTTTACACTGGATAATACTCTGTGTACAACCATGTAGCAGTGGTAGCAAATTGCTATGAACGAGGGGTATGGAAGCAAAACGCTTAGAGCTATGTTGTAGTGGATTATTGGTCAGTGGGACTAAGTGTGATATAATGGTACTTACCTTCCATTTTCCAGCTGCGATGATGAGAGTGATTGTTAAAAAAGCTGCTAAGGAAGGGAGAGTCACAGTAGATCAGTTGCTGCAGCATGTAAGCCAACATTGAGATGGCAGATGTCAAGTAACCATGACTGTAAATGTCACTATTGCTACTGCCATAGTGTCTCTGATTTTGCTGGACTTAGCCTCTATGTATCTGATGACGAGGCATTCAGAGGTCTAATTCGGGAGCAGTCTGAATTCTTGTAGACTGGAGTCCCCAAGCAAGGGTGAAGAGTAGTTTGTTAAGCTCAGGATTAGTTTAATAAGTATCTAGTAAACAGGAATAACCAGTCTAGTGAAAAATGTTTCTGTGTGTGTATATTAAAGGGTAGAGTGAGGAGAAGACAGGTCAAAGTAAGAACCAAGGGGCCAGGTCTTCTCCATAGGGGAGGGCAGTGTAATTCCGTGGCTCACTCTTTGCACAAAAAGTTATATGTCTTTAGTAAGAGTAAGGAGAAGTAGCTGGGGAGCTGCCTTAGAATGTTTCTTTAACAGCAGCTGCCCTGTAGTCATCAACAAATAAATCTGATTTTTAAAGAAGGGAGCACCGCTCATTGCCAGAAACCGGCAGCACCACCACGACACCAGAGTGATGTCAGGAAGTGAGATGACCGTTCTGCGTGTGCTGTCTGCACTAAGTCCTTCTCGGGACTTGGTGCCGCAGGCCAGCAACCTTAGGTACACCACTGATACCAGTGGGACTCGGCACCGCAGTGCCAGCTGCTGGCTGACGCCTGCCTAAAGGTCACAGGTTAGACCCCACGCAGAACAGTCTCCACTTTCCGCCACTGCGGCTTCCTGTGGAGCCGAGTAACTGTTTCCTGAGTGGAACGCCACCGTACCGCAGCACACAGCACTGGTGACGTCATCGGCAGTGGCCCCCGGAGGCTGCCATCCTCAGCAGTGCGGGGCACTGGCTCAGCATAGAAGCTGCCACCCCTTAATCAGTGCCAGCCAGGGACAATGAAGAGAAGCATGTCTGCCTCACTGTGTCATGTACTGAAGTCAATAAAAGTCATTTGTTACCATTAACAGCCCCCAGTGTGCACAGTGTGCTTCACAACTATACGTGTAGATTAAACTACAAAGAGGACGTGAGTTGTGCTTCGGTAGCTCAGTTGGTAGAGCACTTGCCCGCGAAAGGCAAAGGTCCTGAGTTTGAGTCTCGGTCGGGCACACAGTTTTTATCTGCCAGGAAGTTTCATATCAGCGCACACTCCGCTGCAGAGTGAAAATCTCATTCTGGAAACATCCCCCAGGCAGTGGCTAAGCCATGTCTCCGCAATATCCTTTCTTTCAGGAGTGCTAGTTCTGCAAGGTTCGCAGGAGAGCTTCTGTAAAGTTTGGAAGGTAGGAGACGAGGTACTGGCAGAAGTAAAGCTGTGAGTGCCGGGCGTGAGTCGTGCTTCGGTAGCTCAGTTGGTAGAGCACTTTCCCGCGAAAGGCAAAGGTCCCGAGTTCGAGTCTCGGTCAGGCACACAGTTTTTATCTGCCAGGAAGTTTCATATCAGCGCACACCCCGCTGCAGAGTGAAAATCTCATTCTGGAAACATCCCCCAGGCAGTGGCTAAGCCATGTCTCCGCAATATCTTTTCTTTCAGGAGTGCTAGTTCTGCAAGGTTCGCAGGAGAGCTTCTGTAAAGTTTGGAAGGTAGGAGACGAGGTACTGGCAGAAGTAAAGCTGTGAGTGCCGGGCGTGAGTCGTGCTTCGGTAGCTCAGTTGGTAGAGCACTTTCCCGCGAAAGGCAAAGGTCCTGAGTTCGAGTCTCGGTCGGGCACACAGTTTTTATCTGCCAGGAAGTTTCATATCAGCGCACACCCCGCTGCAGAGTGAAAATCTCATTCAGGACTGGTTAAGTAGTTAAACCTGTAGCTTAATGTTAATTTCCATAATTAATCCCAGATAAGAGATCAGCTTGACTGCTTACACCAAGTTAACTAATACCCCTTTAACAAAAATTATATAAAACCAACTGTAGCATGTAGGAAAATTCCCTTGTACAAATTCCCTTGTACAAAACTAATACCAATTATTACCGTTACATATGAGGGTTGGAACTTAAATAGTGGCAACTATTTATTCACAACCAGTACAACAGAGTTACATGTTTGCACCTGTTACTGTCCTTCAAAGCAGTCACCAGCGTTGTGTAGAACCCGTTGGCAGTGATCTGGAAGGCATAGTATACCATTATCACAGCCTGTTGTGTTTTGATGGTGCCATTGGAGTGCTCTAAAGTTATGGTGATTCTCGTGTATGACTGTGATGGTGTTATCCTAACACATTGCGTTCCTCCACGGCAGACCATCAATGCACAGTATTACTGTTCGTTTTTGGAGCATCACCTGTGACCAGCTTTGTGAAAGAACCGGCAACACTTTCTGCGCAACCCACCAATCATTTTGTACGACAATGTGTGGGCGCATACAGTGCAAGCTGTGGCTGCTCTGTTCAGTCGATGGAACTGGGGAGTACTGTACCGTCCCCCATACTTCCTGGACTTAAGTCCTTGTGACATTGATTTGATTCTGAAGATGAAGGAACCACTTCGTGTCATTCGCTTCAGAACTGTTCCAGGGATTTGACTAGCAGTAGATGGCTCCATTCGTACTATCAGCAGAACAGTCTCTGCTAACAGCATACTACACCTTCCACATTGCTGGCAACGGGTTCTGCACAACACTTGTGACTACTTTGAAGGACAGTAACAGGTGCAAACATGTAACTCTGTTGTACTGGTTGTGAATAAATAGTTGCACTATTTAAGTTCCAACCCTCGTATATATGGTGTTTGTTCTTTTGGATGTTATTATTACCACCCAGTAGAGAATCTTACAAACTGTCACCATATTTTGTTGTAGAATAAATCAAATCTACAAAACCCATTATAAAGTAGACTGTGTAGTGTATTCATGGAAGGGCATGTAGCAAATACATCAAATATAGAGCTCTGTGTAAAGATCAGCTTGAGAACAGATACTGCTCAAGCAGTCAAAACATCACCACACTAGCTAGCTTAATTCATAAGTTCTCCTTAGACAGACACAATCATTAATTTAGAATAATACTCTTAAACAAAAAGTTGATAAGAGAGTGACATCATTTAACTAATGCAAGTCTCACGTAGTGGAAGACTCGTAGGGAATGTTCCATTTCCTTCACTATTTCAACTACTATGCTCACCATTTCTGGTGGACTCTCGTGTCTGAGCAAATTCCAACCAGAAGACCACATTAAATACTAATAAAGTGGTACTTTCTTGCAGCAAGGAAAGGAATCCACACAAGTACTTGCACTTTCAGTATCATTTGATTCTGATTCAGAACTGAAAAAACCCTCTCTGATGCTACTTCTAATGTCACCATTGTGTCTGTTTTAGTACCCATATCCTTATAGATTTTCTTAAGCTTCTTTTCCTGACCTCAGTTCTCAAATTCAGTGTTTCCACAAACTTGTCATTACCAACTTGATGTCCTCCTTTTCTGACACCTTGTCTTGTATCCCTGGACACATTGTCTTTTGCTTTCAAGTTTCTCATTTTGGCTAAAATGGTTGATCACACTGAATAACACAAACAATTTATTTTGTTTTGTTTTGATATCAACTGTTGCTGTCAACTGCTATACCTTTTCCATGTCATCTGCTTGACTGTGCATGTTTACGTGTTCTGCTCCATGTTGGTTGGCTGCCATACTCCAGGATGTGATGTCAGGTGAGCTCATGCACTCCTTAATGGTGGCTTGCACTTGAAACCAATGATCCAATAATTGGTAGTTTCTTTGAAAATTTGTTACAATGTGTACTGTGACTTATCCAATGTTCATGGCAATTTTAATCTACATCAACATCTATGTGATTACTCTGCAATTCACTATAAAGCGCCTGGCAGAGGGTTCAATGAACACCTTCAAGCTGTCTCTCTACCGTTCCACTCTTGAATGGCATGCGGGAAAAACGAGCAATTAAATTTTTCTGTGCGAGCCCTGATTTCTCTTATTTTATCGTGATGATTGTTTCTCCTTATGTAGGTGGCTGCCAACAGAATCGGAGGAGTAAACTGGTGACTGAAATTTCATGAGAAGATCCCATTGCAACAAAAAATGCCTTTTTTAAAATGATTGCCACTCAAATTCAGATATCATGTCTGTGGCGCTGTCTCCCTTACGTTGTGATAATACAAAACAAGCTGCCCTTCTTTGAACTTTTTAAAAGTGATCTGTCAGTCCCACCTGATGTGGATCCCACACTGCACAGCAATACTTCTGAATTGGGGAACAAGTGTGGTGTAAGCAGTCTCTTTAGTAGACCCGTTGCACCTTTTAAGTGTTCTGCCAATGAATCGCCGTCTTTGGTTTGCTCTACCCACAACATTAGCTATGTGATCATTCCTATTTAGGTTATTTGAAATTGTAACCCCTAAGTATTTAGTTGAATTTACAGCCTTCGTGTTTGTGTGACTTATCACTTAATAGAAATTTAGTAGATTTCTTTTAGTACTCATGTGAATAACTTCACACTTTTCTTTATTCAGGTCAGCTGCCACTTTTCACACCATACAGATATCTTATCTAAATCATTTTGCAATTACTTTTGGTCATCTGATGACTTTACAAGACGGTAAATGACATCATCTGCAAACAATCTAAGAGGGCTACTCAGATTGTCTCCTATACTAGCATTCTATTTCTTCTCCAGATAAGTGTGTGTGACCTATATTCAGAAGTGTGGTGGTACTTCTGTAAAGTTGAGTTGTATATGATTTCTGTGTTATTAAGATAATGGTGTGCACAAATGTATTTTGAGTAAAATGAATTTATTTCATGTGAATATGTCTATCTCCTCTTCATCTCAGTTTGTGTGTACAATTCATTCATATGTTTCACATTTTAGGTGGAGTCAAGGAACTTAATACTGAAGAACACAGTCAGCAAGACGCAAATTTTAAACAAATGCGTGAGGAAATACTTGAAGTTATGACGTCAATGATATCAAAGTTAGAGCGTACACGTGATAAATCTCGAGAGCTAGCAAACATGAAAAGTTTGTATGCTGTCATTACTTCTTCTAAGAAAAAGTAAGTATAATTATGCTGGCAGTGTTGATTATTTCAATACAAATTTCATGATGGAGCAGTATCTGTGTTTTTGTTTTACTTCTCGCTGTTTGTATTTTATCAACATTGTTTAGTTTAAAATCAACACTTTCAATCTCTGCCAGATTGCTGTCAGGGCAGTATTAATTCAAATTAAACTAAATATTAGTGAGAGTACAGTTCTACTGAATGACATTAAAAATGTAGGACTATGACAAATTGTTTTGAGTGGAGGGGGAGGGGGAGGCAAAGATTGTCCTTTGCTTCATAAAACATATGCAAAAAAGCTCACTCACATAATTTTTAAATTACAAGTGTAGGCGCATAGTCATTCTTTATGCTTAACAACAAAATGTCCTGTCACAACAAAAAGAAAAAAATATCCTAATAGTTATGTCAGTCATTGTTGTAAGTTTCATTCTTTCTCCCCCCCCCCCCCCCCCCCAAATTTGAGGAGTCCTTTAATTTTTGAAACATAGAGTGTAATAATTATAAAAATATTGAATTTCATGAAATCTGGGGATAAGATTGTACACTGAGATTAATATATGTTGTTATTACTATAGAACAGCAGTTGACCTTTTTTGTGCTATGAATTAATTTGATTTTAATATTTATTTGTAGGCTAAAGCTTGAGACACTAATGCAATTTAAGGAAATTTTGAAGAATCTAAGGGAAAAGATTGACAAGGTATTTGTATTGAATTTGTTTTCCTCTCTTGTGAACTATTAACAACTGATATACTATATAACTCATTTGTTCTGTAGGTTCCAGATATCCAGGAATATTTCAGTGCAGGAGCAGAGCAAGGAAACATTACTATTGGTGGTGAATTAGCCAAAATTCCAACTAGGAAGGAGAAGAGGTAAGTTTGTAACCCATTTCATTCAGACTATAAGTAACTCTCGCTGTTGCTTTGGTAAATTGCCCATCCCTTCTATTTTAATTATTCATGGTGTTTTCTTACCTGCTGTCTTTAATCCAATTGTTTAAAATGAGGAATTGAATGAAGTGTGTGTAGCATACATGTCAGTGGAAACATATTAATACTCTGTGGGTGAGATGAATATCCCTGTGTGAGGCACAAGTTGAGTAACTTTCACTCTGTGTTATCTGTTTTTGAACTGAGAGATTTTTTGAGTTGGCTACCAGTGAAATTTTGTGGAAAGAGTAGCAGTAAGTGGAAGGAAAAAGAGATACCAGAATACATTGCTGCTTTTAAGACTGCTACATCATGAGGATGGCATGCAACAAATGTTAAATTGGCACAAAGTGTACAGCATGTTTTGTTATACAAATGATTTTTATTTCCCTGCACCTATACAATGTAGATGGGAGTACAATGTTGATGGGAGCAGTTCCATTCACATTCTGTACATACTGTAATATTATGTTGTGCATTTATTGTTCACAAACTATTGACAGTTATTTGTTTGGCATCATGGCTTGGTAATGTCTTGGAAGGCAGAGAGCAAGAGACATTGCTCATAATGGCAGTGTCTGCTAATGGTTGAAGAAAGCTTAACAAAATTGTCATTCTGTTCTGAGATTCTGCGTGGAAATGATTATACAGTGGTCATTTGGAAAGTAAAGAAAATTTTGTTTTGACATGAGATTGTGTCCCCTTACCACCACTGGCTACTGACCATTTACCTTGGTACTCATCTGCAACACTTTGCGGCAGTTGTGATCCACTACAGGTGCTTACTATTTTGCTGTGCAACTTTAAAATGTGTTACAAAATGGACGGTTCCACCAAGTGCGAGTTGCGCAATGTTATCCACTTTTTGACCTGTGAAAAGTCCAACCTATCAAAAATTATAGACATACAACTGATGTTTTCAGTAATGTGATGAATGAAGTGTCAGTTTGGAAGTGATGTTTTATGTTTAATAGTGGGTGGAAGAAGGTTCATGATGAAGATCGCTCAGGCTGTCCCTCATTGATGACTGACAGACTGAAAGCAAGGATTGAAACAAAAATCCAAGAAGATAGGCTTTTCATAATTGGTGGACTATAGGCTTTTCATAATTGGTGGACTGCACGCAATCTTTCCAGACTATTTCGAGAACTTTGTTGTCTGAGATTGTTAGTGAAGATATTCAGTATAAAAAAGTGTGTGCTAGGTGGATTTCTGGAATTTTGTCAGATGAACACAAAACGAATGGCAGGTGCATTGGAGACTTCACAGTCACTATGAATTTTTGAATCACATTGTCACTGGTGATGAGATTTGGATATCACATTTCACACCAGAAACTAAAGCACCAATCAGTAGAATGGCATCATTTGCAGTTTGCTATGAAACCAAGAAAAGCAAAACAAATTTTGAGCACCAGGAAGATTATGGCTATGGTGTTCTGGAATTGTAAGGGTGTCCTGCTCTTTGACTACCGTATTTACTCAAATCTAAGCCGCACTCAAATCTAAACCACACCTGAAAAATGAGACTCGAAATAAAGGAAAAAAAAATTCCCCGATTCTAAGCTGCACGTAAAATTTAAGCTCGAAATTCCAGGGGACAGAAAAGTTTTAGGCCGCACCTCCAAATTGAAACAAAGTTGGTCCATTGTAACACGAGACACAATTTAGGTCGAATGAATGACGATACAGCTACAGTAGTTTGGTTCGAGTCGCAAGCTTAGCAGTTAAGCTTTACCAGGTAGCCGTTGCTATGCGTCAGGAGCTCCGTCCGTATTTATACGGGTACCCTTCCTTTTTCATGTGCTTCGTCTGGTTTGAATCGATTGCTTATTTTGCTTTGATCTGATAAGTGCCGTTTTCTTTGTTATAGGTGTTTACGTCACTCTAAGCTGAAAATGCATTAATGTACAGTGTCATGCATTGTTTGTCGCGGTGCGGCTTGCTTTTGTGCGCGCTATCGCCGCTTACAATTAAAAAAAAAAAAAAAGAGAGGAATCGTCTCATTAGTGAAATAATGGCAAGAGACTGCTATTTGTTGTTATTTATACTGCTGCTTTCTTTGATAATGATCAACAAGAACCAAATAATAAACTGCGTATGATAGAAGATGTTCTGAACAAGAGTTTAGCGAAAATTTTTCTCTGTTTGAAAATCTTTGCGGCCACTTCTTTAGCACATCAAATTCTGCACAGAAATTAGAGTCATCTTAGATTTAAAAATCTGGTCAGTTGCCGTGCTTCATTTCTGACTGTATCACTATTAGGCATAAGAATAATACGAATATAAATATGACACGATATTTATATTCTTTCACGTTTGCTCTTGTCTCACTCTAGTTTCGTAGTTTATTAGGCAGACAGGATTTAATTGAGATAGCAGCAAACATGAAACAATACGTTGCAAAATGTTTATATTCGTATTCTTTCTTATGGTGCAGAGAATACTGCATGTGATTCACATTTCTTCAGGTTCCTATTAGCAACCATCTCTTCCCACAGGTAGGACAAAATTCAGAACGTAGAGTTGGCCATATTGACAAACATCCCAAACAGTCTTGCCAGTCGGATTTTCATAGTACATTGAAATGATGCTAAATTCGAAGATGAACAATACTTAATTTGTATTTACTTCGTTGGATAATGTATGAAAATGCAGTGGTCGAAACTCGACGCGGAGAAAAATGCTCGTCTTCAACCTTTTTTTTTTAAATTTATTTACTGACGCAGAGGTTTTGGCGCCAGTATTTATCTTTGTGCCTGCAAAGCATGCCTGTGTAACACTACATTTATTCGACGACAGAAGTTAGTTGTGGCGGCACCTACCAACATTTTTCAGAACTTCCGCTAGCTTTGCACTCGATTCTAGGCCGCAGGCGGTTTTTTGGATTACAGAAACCGGGAAAAAAGTGCAGCTTAGATTCGGGTAAATACGGTATGTGCCTTGAGGTGAGACCAGAAATGTAGTGGCCCACTGTCAGACACTTAAACGGCTTCACGGTGCCAGTAAAAATAAGAGGCATGCAATGCTAACTGGTGGAGTCATCCTCATTCATGATAATGCATGCCTGCATGCAGTGAGAGTGACACAGGACTTGCTTCAGTAGTTTCAGTGGGAAATGTTTCAACATCCACCATACACTCCAGGCTAAGCCCCCAGTGATTGTCACTTATTCCCCAAATTGAAGGGTGTTTTTGAGTGGACAATGCTATGAAAGTGATGCTGGACTTAAAACAGGCGTATATCAGTGGTTCAACAACTTGAAGGCAGAAGGCATGAAAAACTGGTAAAGTGGTACAACAAGTACCTAAACTTGAATGATGACTACATAGAAAAGTAGCTTGGGTATCAAATTGCGTGTGAAGTACAGTTTCATTTTAATTATATCAGATAAAAAATTCTAAAGAAAAAACATTCTTTACTTTCCGAGTGAGCCTCGTATGTCATGATTTATGCAAGTTATGAATTGAAAAGAAATTTCGCCACCAACTGTTGTGAATGTTGTTATACATTGGATATGAAATACAGAAGAGTTATTGAAAGAAGTTTATATCATTTAGTAGCTTGCATAGTTTCGAGCTCTTAAGCCCTCGACCCTCTACACAAGATGAAAAGTCACTCAAGAGTTTGCGGCATTGCATAGCAGGTTCAGTACATCAAGAAACTTTGAGAAAGGTTGTGAAAAAAATAGGAATTAATGTAGAAATTATCATGAATAGCATCATGGTGACAGGTAATTTGCAATGTAACACTCTAGCTATAGAATTTGGCTGTTGCACTCCATTTTGGCCACTGTGACAGGATGTGAATAAGAGGTGCAAAAAGAAGAGAGCTTTATTGAAAATAAGAATAATTTTCAAGAAATAATGGAAGAATGTATGTTGTTGCCCAGACAACCTAAGTAATCACTGAAAAAGATAAAGACGTGGACATGCTATAGTGTCACCCAAAGTAATGAAAATGATTAAGATGAACTAATTTTCATTTGCTGAAAACCAAAGAATTTTTAATTGTTACAAGCAATTGGATAAAGGACTTAGTTGACCATAGCACCAGGGTCAACAGCAACGGGCAGTTAGGAGTGTGACCTAACTATTTGGTGAGCTGTAAACACCCCAGAACTGAAATTTTTTTGGTAGTATAATGTATAAAAAGCTACTGAAACATATTTCAGTAGTTGGGAACAGTGTTTTTTTAAGAGTCATGTTATTGAAGCAGTATTAAGTGTATATAATTGTGAACCACGGACCTTGCCATTGGTGGGGAGGCTTGCATGCCTCAGTGATACGGATAGCCATGCTGTTGGTGCAACCACAACGAGAGGGTACCTATTGAGAGGCCAGACAACCATGTGGTTCCTGAAGAGGGGCAGCAGCATTTTCATTAGTTGCAGGGGCAACAGTCTGGATGATTGACTGATCTGGCCTTGTAACACTAACCAAAACGGCCTTGCTGTGCTGGTACTGCAAATGACTGAAAGCACTGAAAGCAAGGGGAAACTACAGCCATAATTTTTCCTGAGGGCATGCAGCTTTACAGTATAGTTAAATGATGATGGCGTCCTCTAGGATAAAATATTCTGGAGGTAAAATAGTCCCATACTCGGATCTCTGGGAGGGGGACTACACAGGAGGACGTCGTTATAAGGAGAAAGAAAACTGTAATTCTACAGGTTGGAGCATGGATGACAGATCCCTTAATCAGACAGCTAGGTTAGAAAATTTAAAAGGGAAAATGGATAGGTTAAAGTGAAATATAGTGGGAATTAGTGAAGTTTGGTGGCAGGAGGAACAAGACTTCTGGTCAGGAGAATACAGGGCTATAAATACATCAGATAGGGGTAATGCAGGATTAGGTTTAATAGTGAATATAAGAAAAAGGAGCACGGATAAGCTACTACAAACAGTGTAGTGAACGCACTATTGTAGCCGAGATAGACACGAAACCCACATCTACCATGGTAGTTCAAGTTTACATGCCAACTAGGTGTGCAGATGATCAAGAGAGTGAAAAAATCTATGATGCTATAAAAGAAATTATTCAGATAGTGAAGGGAGGTGAAAATTTAATACTTATTGGGGACTGGAATTTGATAGTACGAAAAGGAAGAGAAGGAAAAGTACAAGGTGAATATGGACTGGGGGTAAGGAATGAAAGGGGAAGCCGCCCAGTAAAATTTTGCACAAATCTTAACTTATCCTAGCTGACACTTGGTTTAAGAATCATGAAAGAAGGTTGTATACATGGAAGAGGAATGCAATCGCTAAGCAAGGATGGCTAGAGGACAGATTTAAGGAGGTAGAGGCGCATATCATTGGGTTTAGATAGATACTGCCTACAGAAAAATTAAAGAGACCTTTGGAGAAAAGAGAACCACCTGTATGAATATCAAGAGCTCAGTCGGAAAACCAGTCCTAAGCAAAGACAGGAAAACAGAAAGGTGGAACTAGTATATAGAGGGTCTATACAAGGTTGATGTACTTGAGGGCAATATTATGGAAATGGAAGAGGACATAGATGAAGATCAGATGGGAGATGAAGTGAAGAATTTGACTGAGCACTGAAAGACCAAAGTAAAAAAAAAGGCCCCGGGAGTAGACAACATTCCATTAGAGCTACTGATAGCCTTGGGAGAGCCGTCCATGACATGACTCTACCATCTGGTGAGCAAGATGTATGAAACAGGCAAAATACCCTCAGACTTCAAGAAGAATATAATAATTACAACCCCAAAGAAAGCAGGTGTCGACAGGTGTTAAAATTACTGAGCAATCAGTTTAATAAGTCATGGCTGCAAAACACTAACACGAATTCTTTACAGATGAATGTAAAAACTGGTAGAAGCCGACCTCGGGGAAGATCAATTTGGAATCCGTAGAAATATTGGAACACGCGAGGCAATACCGACCCTACAATTTATCTTAGAAGATAGATTAAGGAAAAGCAAACCTATGTTTCTAGCATTTGTAGACATGGAAAAAGCTTTTGACAGTGTTGACCAGGATACCCTCTTTCAAATTCTGAAGGTGGCAGGGATAAAATGCAGGGATCCAAAGACTATTTACAGTCTGTCCAGAAACCAGATGGTAGTTATAAGAGTAGAGGGACATGAAGGGAAGCAGTGGTTGGGAATGGAGTGAGACAGGGTTGTAGCCTATCCCTGAGGTTATTCGATGTGTATATTGAGCAAGCAGTAAAGGAAACAAAAGAAAAATGTGGAGTTTGAAGTTTGCCAGTGACATCGTCATTCTGTCAGAGACAGCAAAGGACCTGGAAGAGCAGTTGAACGGAATGAACAGTGTCTTGAAAGGAGGATTTAAGGTGAACATCAGCAAAAGCAAAATGAGGATAATGGAATGTAGTCAAATGAAATCAGGCAATCCTGAGGGAATTAGGTTGAGAAATGAAGACGCTTAAGGTAGTAGATGAGTTTTGCTATTTGGGGAGCAAAATAACTGATGATGGTTGACGTACAGAGGATACAAAATGCAGACTGACTATGGAAAGCAAAGTGTTTCTGAAGAAGAGAAATTTGTTAACATCGAATATAGATTTTTTAAGTGTCAGGAAGTCTTTTCTGAATGTATTTGTGTGGAGTGTAGCCATGTATGGATGTGAAACATGGATGACAAATAGTTTAGACAAGAAGAGAATACAAGCTTTCGCAATGTGGTGCTACAGAAGACTGCTGAAAATTAGATGGGTAGATCACATAACTAATGAGGAGGAGAGGAAACTTTGGCACACCCTGACTAAAAAAAGCAACCGATTAGTAGGACATGTTCTGAGGCATTAAGGGATCACCAGTTTAATGTCAGAGGGAATTTTGGAGGGCAAAAATCATAGCAGTAGACCAAGAGATGAATATACTAAGCTGATTCAGAAGGATGTAGGTTGCAGTAGGTACTCAGAGATGAAGAAGGTGTCACTGGATAGAGTAGCATGGAGAGCTGCATCAGACCTGTCTCTCGACTGAAGGAAGGCCACAGCAACAACAGCAACAATTATGAAGAAAAATACTTGTGTGAAAGACTCATGAAAACACAATGACAGCTACAGATAAAGAGATACTGTCAAAACAGAGACAGGCATAGGTCAACTTAGTAACAGTAAAATGGTATTGTCCGTCTGTACACTACTGCAAAAATCATGCAGGAAACATCTTCAGCAGTGTTCACTTTGGAACATAAGCTGCTGATTGTTTCTTTAATTATTTCGTGTCTGGAGCATCTGTTGAATTGCCTGTATAAAATGTCAAATTTTTACCAGAGTCTTCATTCTGTGTCCAAATTTAGTTGTGGAATCTCCCATGCAACAGTTTTGAAACCCATTGTCCCTTAGATGTTGAAGCTGGTTCAGATTGACAAACTTCGGTAATAAAGAGTGGACTGGTTGAGTAGAGATTTTGTGTGGTTGAATTGTCTGCAGTATTTTTGGAGCCTGGATTCTTTTTTTTGTTAAACACATACTATAGACCCACATTAATGTGACCGCTGCCTGTGCTTGACATCTACACGCAAAACCACTCACAGACAGCAGGTGGCTGCACTAGCTGTGGAGGGTATGTAACGTCAGTTGGGGGATGTGGAAAACAATGCAGTTGTTGTGCTAATGCAGAAACAGAGTGATTTATCTGACATCCAAAAGTGCACGATCATAGGCTTTCAGGCCAAGGGTAACAGCATTTCCGAAATGGCCACATTTGTAAACTGTCTGTGTGCTGCCTAGGTTAAAGTATACTGTGCTTGGCAAAGTGGCACTATCCAAATCCAAAGTTGAGACAGCTGTGGAGCACCACTGGCTGTTTATGATGGGTGAATGATGACTGCAGAGTTGTGTATGGGTAAATAGATGTGCAACTGTTGAGCAAGCGACCACCCAGATGAACCAAGGGGCTATTAAGTGTCTCCCTGACGATTATTCAGCAAACATTGCTTCTTATATGCTCCTCCATCTGGCACCTGGTTATGCACCCACGCTGACTGGTGTTTATTGGTGATAAAGGCTGAAATTGGATATCCACTGTGTGGTGACTGGTGGCCTTTTCAGATGTCAGAAGGCCGTTGGCATGTAAGACATGAAATGTCTGAAAGCAAATACCAAGCAGCAGTTGTCGGAACTGTCCAGGCTGGAGGAGGGAGTATTATGGTCTGGACAATGTTGTTGCTCATCATTCTGGAATGCACAGTTAATCAGCACAATTATGCATCTGTTCTACGGAGAATGTCAACACTACATGCAGTTTATTTTTCATCAGTATGGTGGCATCTACCAGCAGGACACTGCGACTTGTCACACAGCTCGCAGTGTACCTGCATGGTTCAAAGAGACCAAGATGAATTTACTATGCTACAGTGGCCACCAAATTGCCC
This sequence comes from Schistocerca americana, assembly GCF_021461395.2. Classification (NCBI taxonomy): domain Eukaryota; kingdom Metazoa; phylum Arthropoda; class Insecta; order Orthoptera; family Acrididae; genus Schistocerca; species Schistocerca americana. The sequence continues at coordinate 177,196,281 of NC_060127.1, read as the reverse complement.
GGATTAAATCCCAACCAGATGTTTGTGGGACCACCTTTATTGGGCTGTTCACATCATGGATCCTGTCATTAACCCTCCAGAACCTCACTGACTCTCTTCCTGCATGTCTCCAAGCAGTCTGTGGTGCAAAAGGTGATTATTCAGGCTTTTGACAGATGGTCACATTAATGTGACAGGACAGTTTAGTACTTCTAAAGGGATTCAGTCTAATTTACACATTGGTTTTGTTTGTCAAGTAGCTCCTGCCACCTTGGCCTTGGTCAAATCATTATTTGTATATGAAGATGGTATCTGTTCTTTTGGACATGGTGGCCATGCAGCTCGTTAGAATGAAATTACAATGAAATGAATACCCCTAGCTGTTTACAGGCATTGATGTAAGTCAACAGGGACAGCTGAAAATGTGTGCCCCGACCGGGACTCGAACTCGGGATCTCCTGCTTACATGGCAGACTCTCTATCCATCTGAGCCACTGAGGACACAGAGGATAGTGCGACTGAAGGAACTTATCTCTGGCACACCTCCCGTGAGACACACATTCCCAACTTATTGTCCCGCACTATATTCATAGTGCCCCTGCCCATTATACTCATTACTCGTGGCTTTTAGACATGTCCGAAACAACAGATACCATCTTCATATACACTGGCCATTTACCATCTTCTTCTGTGCAGATGCACAAACAGTGCGCGAACTCTTACGGAAATCGGCAAAAAGCCGTGAGTAATGAGTATAATGGGCAGGGGCACTATGAATATAGTGTGGAACAATAAGTTGGGAATTTGGGTCTCACAGGAGGCTTGCCAGAGATAAGTCCCTGCAGTCCCACTATCCTTTGTGTCCTCAGTGGCTCAGATGAGTAGAGCATCTGCCATGTAAGCAGGAGATCCCGGGTTCGAGTTCCAGTCGGGGCACATTTTCAATTGTCCCTGTTGACTTACATGAACGCCTGTATGCAGCTAGGGGTATTCATTTCATTGTAATTTAAATCATTATTTCATTTCCAGATTTAAGGTGTAAACCCTGTATATTTTCATAGCGATTTTTATCAGGTGTTACAGGTTACAGAATTCTGTCTTCAGTTGTTAGATATCCCTGCAGCTGTATGGTAGAGATGAGTCAACAGGATTTTCTGTCGAGTTGTAACTACTGGAGAAGTTGAAACCGGTGATTGAATTAAATTTGGATTCCATTTTTCGCTAAATCAAAGTGTCTTTACCATTTCCGTCAGTTGTTTAGATTGTCTCTGTTCGGTCTGTATTTCGAAAGTCTGGAATGAGTGGTTCCTAATTTTCAATTGGTCTGTGTTTTTGTTTGTAATGGTTTTACAGTTACAGACAAGCAGTTTCGAAAAGATGTTGATGTATGTATTTTATTGACTTCACTAGTAAGTCTCTGTTCCTGTGTAGGGTATCATTCTGTAGAAGTTCAAACACTATATCAGAATATTTATTATAATGTGGACTGGCTATAGGATCTGCTGCAGTTAAAGAACATACACAGTGATGCATAACAACCACAGTTCAGCTTAAATTATGGTTCACTTAATATGTACATAGTAGATGTAAGAAGTAAGTTGACATACTAATATCTACAGTTTGTCTTACAATATTTGTAATTAAATAAATGTGCACAACATTGCGGATTATGATTTTTTGTGTAAATAAATGTATGTACAAGAATTGTTGAATCCTCCATTTTTACACATTTACTTATAGTATAACACTTTCTTGCTTAATACTCTTCTCTTGACTCTACTGTTCTCTTCTGGAACCATTATTATTATCTTCTGTGCTATATGTTTTGTTTTATCATTCTACCAGGGTGTTTCTTTCCATCTATTTTTGTTGCTTGTCCTCCCACTTATTGCTTCCACTGCACTTAACTAATGTTCCCTTGAATCTACCTATTCCTCTTCTACCGTTTTTGGTTCATCCTTTGGGATGCTTTCCTTTACTACTTGTAGGTAAAGTAGCCTACTTTCTTCCTCCTTCAACTTCCATACCCGTATATATCTTTCCTTTATTCTGTCTCTTTATTATCCTTAGTCCCTTTCTGGTTCATTACCATCAAACGGTAGTCGCTCTCCAAGTATTACCTTAACGTCAATAATGTTCCTATTCATCTCACTATCATACAGGAAGTAGTCAACTATTGACTTTCTCTTTAAGTCTTGATTGTACCAGGTAATTTCTCTTTTCCTGAACCAAGACTTCCCAACCAGCAAGCCATTCCTTTGACAGAACTCCAATAGTCTTTCACCTTCCTCATTTCAACAGCCCCAGACCTCTGGTCCAAGCATACTTTTGCAGCCTTGTCTTTCTCTTCCAACGTGTGCGTTTTAATCCCCCATTACTATCACATTCTTCCTTCCCAAGCAAGCAAGAAAGAAAGAAGCAAAAAGAGTGGTGGTGGAGGAGAGAAGAAAGTGGATGGAACAGTGGAGCAGAATGATGGAGGAGGATAGGAAGGTTCAATAAAAGGTGTTCTGTGGGATGATTAAAAGTAAGAGGAACAACGGTACAACAGATTATGCCCAAACAGTGAACAAAAGTGGCCGAGATGTAGAGAGTAAGGAGGAACACAAGAATATGTGGAAGGAGTATGTTGAAGAACTCCTGAATCTGAATGGAGTCCTGGATGAGGAGGAACAAGCTGAGGGAAAAAAATAGGAGGAACAGCAAATAGAAAAATACCTTACATGGGGAGAAGTGGAAGAGGCATTGGTCAAGATGAAGAGAGGAAAGTCACCAGGTCTGCATGATCTAAGTGTGGAGATGGTGAGAGCAGCATGAAAGGTGGGGATACAATGGCTATATTGAGTAATGAATATTGTGTGGAGACAGAAAATCATCCCAGAAGACTGGAAGAAGGGAATAATTGTTCTGATCTTTAAGAAGGGAAATAGAAAGGAGTGCAATAACTATTAGGGGATAACATTGATGACTCATTGCGCAAAGATTTTTGAAAAAATTTTGGAAGCACGAATTCGGGCAAAATTAGAAGGAGGGATGAGAGAAGAGCAATGTGGCTTCAGAGCAGGAAGGTCCACTGTGGATCTAATTTTTGCTGTAAGACAACTGCAGGAACAGCATTATGAATATGGAATAGATACTAATGACCTTCCTGGTCATTGAAAAAGTCTATGATAGTGTAAGTAGAAGCAAAATGTGGAAAGCCCTGGAGAACAGAGGAGTAGCAAAACAGATTATTTGGAGGATAAGAGAAATGTACCATGGAAGTGTGAGCTGTGTGAAAGTGGGAGGAGAGAGAACAGCTTGGATTGAACAGAAGAATGGCTTGAGGCAGGGAAGTGCACTTTCACCATTACTCTTCATTGTTGTTATCGATGATAAAATGAGTACAGTAGCACAAGTAATTGGTGAAGGAAAGGTGAAAGCTAAGGTGTTTGCAGATGATCTGATGATTTTGGGGAATAAGGAGGAGGAAGTACAGGAGCAGTTGGACATATGGTAACAGACAGTACAAGTATATGGGATGAAATTTGGTAGAAGAATGAAGGAGAGAGGAATAGCAATTGATGGGGAACAATTGAGGAAAGTGGAGAGTTTCAAGTACCTAGGAAGCCTGATATATGAAGATGGAAAAAACGACAGAGATAACGAGCGGGGGAGAAAAGCAGAAGCATTTTGGAAGAGTATCAGAAGCCTGATATGTAGCAAGGATGTACCCCAAATCAGTAAAAAGGTTATATGCCAGTCAAACTATGTCCAGACCCTGACATATGCATCCGAAACCTGGGTTATGAAAGGAAGAGAGAAAAGCAAAGTACAAGCTAGTGAGATGAAATTCTTGAGGAACAGTATTGGAGTGACAAAGATAGACACATTAAGAAATGAGAGGATAAGCGAGTTAATGAAGGTGCAGCCATTACAGGAGGAGATAAACCAAGGCTGAGATGGTATGGGCATGTTAAGCAAATGGAGAAAGGATACCCAGGAGGATACAAGAGATTAAATGGAAAGGAAAGAGACCAAGAGGAAGACTGGGAGACATATGACTGGAGGAATGCATCCAGAAGAAAGGAGAAGATTGGACCAATGTGAAGACGGAGAGATGGTGACAAGACAGAAGACGATGGAGAGGCTTGTGTTCCAAACAGACCCAGCCAGAGGCTGGGAACCATCCAAGATGATGATGATGATGATGATGATGATGATGACTTTTAGTATAAAACTGTCTTACAAACAGAACTTAATTTATTGTATACACTGATTCCAGTGAGACAGTGGTGAGTTCAACTACTCCACAACCATCAGCATATGTTGTACCACTGAAGACAGCTGTTTGTATTGGAGGTGATTCACCTAACTGTATGTCACTCGTCCCCACTGTCGCCCTAGTCAGACTATAACAGACTTATCAGGCAACAATTACGATAAGGAAGAAGAGGACAATGAATATAAATGTAATTCCAAAGAACTCAAAACAAAACCATATAATGTAAATGAATAGATAAAAGATCTACTCACCAAGTGGCAACAGGGGAACACACACACATACACACACACACATACACACACACACACACACACACACACACGCGCAAAAGGGTTTAACTTTTACATGTTTTTGAAGCCAGTAGCTCCTTCTGCCGGCAAGAAAGTTGAAGGGGAAGGAAGAGAGGTGAAGGAAAAGGACTGGAGAGGTTTAGGGAAAGTGGTACAGTTCAGAAAAGTCACCCAAAACCCCTGGTCAGGGGAGACTTTCTTTACGGGATGTGAAGGGAAGACTGTGTCTTCTCATCCCATCCTGTAAGTCTCTCTTTGCCTGGGGTTTTGGGCTGCCACATTGTTCTCTGAGAACTTGCTGATGCCCAACGATCATGAACAGGAGCCACCATGGTCATTGCATCACACCGTGCCTAATCGATACCAGCAGCACGAGATACCTTGAAAGTTTGAGCAATGTTTAACACTTCAGTTCCACAGTGTAGTACTTGTTGACACACCTCCTGCTCAGAAGCCAACCAAATGATGGTGTCGAGGACCATACAATCAGCATAGGAATTGTGACGAGCATCAATTATAAATTGACGTTGGCGACTGAGATTTTGGAGCTCAGCCGACCGAGCCCAGCTGGACTAGTGGTGGTGTATAACAATGACAGCACCCTACACACACTGCAATGAAATGTGTGCATTTATGGTGATAATGTGACAACAACTTATACATTTTGTCAAACAAAAGCACTATAGGTTCCTGCAGTGGGGCTAACTGGCACAACAGGTGGTAGATCTGAGGAGAAATCTAAGAAAGAAACAAAACCTTAGACATGTCTGCATCAGTGTCACCAACAGTAAGAAAGTGTTGCTGAAGCCACTTCTCATAAGCCTCTCAGTCGTTGGTTGCATCAATCGTAAGGGGAGAGGACGTCGTGTACACTGATGGTCTGGACGCCTGAATAGTCAGTGTGGTTGACAAGTTTGTGATAGCATCTGTAAGAGCCTGCTGCCACTTGAGGAGCTATTGGAGCACTGCCTCCACAAATGGAAGAACCAAAGAAAAAACCAAATAGGCAGCACACAGAAGTGAACACTACAATTGTTGCCAGTGGCGTGATTCTGTAAGACATCAACAACAGCACAGTCACAATGAACAAAAGTTTATTCTTCTCCCGCATACAAGCCAACAGCAGTACAGAATGCAGACACAAACATAGAAACAATCCAGGTAGTAATACAAGCAGCTGCCACCAATAAGTATAAACACAATATGAGAACACAAACCTGCTGCACTGTGCTTGTTAAGAGATCTTTGGCAGATGGCATGGCAGATGCCTTGCCATGTGCACACGGCATGTGGCCCACCACAGGTAGCCTCTGGTGGCTGGCCTGTACAGACACTGTTGGTGGAATATTCGAAGTGTGAAGCACCGGTTACGTGCATCAAGTATTGTGTGCGGAGTAACAGCAAATACCAACCAAATCGTGTGTCACCGGCATCTGTTCTGATTACCCGAATCTTCTACTCTGTACCTGGTAAGATAAAATCTCCCCTATTACGATAGCATTATCAGGAATTTTACACATGGTAGTCTCAAAGTTTTCCCTGAAGTGTTCTGCTATTACAGCTATAAAGCTACCCACTTACCTCGTTTCACCCTTACTTTAACACAAATTATTTCCCATTTGGAAACTGTATATTCACTGGCAGTAAATACATCTGTAACAATTGACGTCCTGTCTATCCTTAAAATTTCAGTTCCAGTCATAATTTCAGATTTTGCTGCAATTCACTTCTGGTTTCAGCTAGCTCTCCATTCCTATTTCTACAGGATCATTATTACTTTTAACAAGTGTTACTAATTTTGGGATCTTATTATGGCATTTCTGTCATATGAGAGTGTATATGTACAGGAATGGCTGCGTTGATAATTAGAGATACTTAATTTTAATAAAATGACTGGCTCAGTTGCACCAAAATATGATACCTAGAATACAGGGTGATTCAAAAAGAATACCACAACTTTAGGAATTTAAAACTCTGCAACGACAAAAGGCAGAGCTAAGCACTATCTGTCGGCGAATTAAGGGAGCTATAAAGTTTCATTTAGTTGTACATTTGTTCGCTTGAGGCGCTGTTGACTAGGCGTCAGCGTCAGTTGACGCTAAGATGGCGACCGCTCAACAGAAAGCTTTTTGTGTTATTGAGTACGGCAGAAGTGAATCGACGACAGTTGTTCAGCGTGCATTTCGAACGAAGTATGGTGTTAAACCTCCTGATAGGTGGTGTATTAAACGTTGGTATAAACAGTTTACAGAGAATGGGTGTTTGTGCAAAGAGAAAAGTTCTGGACGACCGAGAACGAGTGATGAAAATGTAGCACGCATCCAGCAAGCATTTGTTCGCAGCCCAGGAAAATCGAGTCGCAGAGCTAGCAGAGAGCTGCAAATTCCACAATCAACTGTATGGAGAGTCCTACGAAAAAGGTTAGTTATGAAACCTTATCGTCTGAAATTGGTTCAAGCACTGTCTGCAGCTGATAAGATTAAAAGAATCGATTTGTGTGATTTTATCCTTGCTCAAATGGAAACAGATGAATCTTTCGTTTCAAAGATTGTGTTTAGTGATGAAGCAACTTTCCACACTAACGGGAAAGTCAACCGTCACAATGTCTGTATATGGGGCACTGAGAATCCGCGGGAAACAACTCAGTATGAACGTGACTCGCCTAAGGTGAACGTTTCCTGTGCCATTTCAGCCAATAAAGTTTTTGGTCCCTTGTTCTTCGAAGGTGCTATTGTAACTGGACTACAGTATCTGGAGATGTTAGAGAATTGGCTGTTCCCTCAGCTCGAACAAGAAGCACAACAATTCATATTTCAGCAGGATGGAGCGCCACCACATTGGCACTTATCTGTACCTGAACGTCAACTACCCGAGGCGATGGATCGGCCGCCAGGCAGCCCGTGACAGAGCACTTCATCACTGGCCTCCAAGAAGCCCTGATCTTACCCCCTGCGATTTTTTCTTATGGGGGTATGTTAAGGATATGGTGTTTCGGCCACCTCTCCCAGCCACCATTGATGATTTGAAACGAGAAATAACAGCAGCTATCCAAACTGTTACGCCTGATATGCTACAGAGGGTGTGGAACGAGTTGGAGTATCGGGTTGATATTGCTCGAGTGTCTGGAGGGGGCCATATTGAACATCTCTGAACTTGTTTTTGAGTGAAAAAAAAACCTTTTTAAATACTCTTTGTAATGATGTATAACAGAAGGTTATATTATGTTTCTTTCATTAAATACACATTTTTAAAGTTGTGGTATTCTTTTTGAATCACCCTGTATAATAGTCAAAGTAAGTAAGACTTCCACATTTCAATTTTAATGGTAGTGGAGGTTATTCTTATGGTGAAGACTGCAGAATTGAGTTTCTTCACTTTTCATGTGGGTTAATTGTTTAACGTATGATAATAACATATCATTTTTGTGAGATTTTATGTCCTGATCTATTCCTATTTCGGAATACAGCTAGGAACTCTTTCTAAAGTAGCGACTTCCTGTGTCTTCTGCACACCTATCATATTAAGAAATGCTCAGGAATTCTTCCTTTGATAGGTTAAGAAATCTGCATCTTTGATCATCACAGACTCATCCATATCTCTGGTTTAAGGTCTCCAGCCGGCTCCAAACATAGGACCTAATTGGTTCTAGGGGTAGTGCTGTGAAATACAAACTGTGTGTCCACCTTGTCAGTGAGGCTATGTCTGATTAAAATTACTTGGTAGTTGATCTTTCATGTGTTGCAGCTTTTTACCTCCAATCAGAGCACTCAGCATAACACCCAAACTGTTCACCATTCCCATACTGCCACAACTGGTCATTTCACCTCCAATTCCTTGTCTGGCTTTCTTTCTTGGTGTGTTTGGATCCCAAATCCTAGGTATGGCCCTTTTATTTCGTATTTCATCACATATGATAGCTACAGCAAACGCAACACACACACACACACACACACACACACACACACACACACACAATGATGCTAACAAAATATGTTTCTTACATAACACTAACCAAACACCCGTGGATCCTTCAGCATAAGATGTGATTCAGCGTCATATACACAGTTATTATAATCACAGAGATTGGCTTACATTAGATAAGCTTCGCACTATTTTGCACGATGCCGAATTTTTGAAGATTCAGTTCATAGTTGTGACTGGCTCACTAGAATTGTAAATATAAGAACGTAACACAGTTTACTGCTGTAGCATAGTGGTTAGCACATAGAGCTGTTGTGTAGAAGGTTGTAGGCCTGAATGTCATCAAATTCACTGACATCTTTTTATTTCTAAATCTAATCAAAAGACTTTTGTTATTATTTTTATTTGTTTAATTGTTTTAAATATAATTTATTTATTTATAATACTTTGCATTATCATTGTCATGATCATATTGACTTTTTTATTTGCTCTTATTTCTCTTCCTATCATTCTTTTATCACTTGGAGTCTGCATGTGTCACCTATGATCTGCAACCAAGTGTCAGCCAGGAATGCTCATTGGTTCGTAACACAGCAGCTGATATAGCAGTGTGAGGACGATTCCAGGTAACCAGTGATAGCAAGAAATTACATTTTGCTCTTAGTTTTTCTATGTTGAGTTTGTTCATAGAGGTTAGCTTTCATTGTGATGAAAAAAGCAGTAACGATTGTAGTTCTGCTGCAGAGTGTGACCACCATTTTCTTGAATACATTACACATCTCGAGTCTGTGATTAGGATGCAGTTTTAAATTCAGGGCTATAAAATGGGTCATCTGCTGCAGTTCAGTTGCTTAAAATAACTGCCGACAGAACATCTTGCATTTCTGTCATATATTGTGGCAGCCATTTTTAACAGTGCTCCACATTACACATCAACAGCAATTGTGAAGTAATATGCCATATGTGTTTGTCACCTGTAATAACTGAGTGCTGGCGTGCAACCAATGTAGCAACACTGTAGTGGCAAGTGACAGACGTCACCTATCAAGCAATTTTAAGTAGGCTATAGGTGCCTTGACAAATTAAGATAGGCATCTACCAGAACTGTGGAAGATATTAGACCTCATGTGGCAGGAGCCATTCATTTCAGTATGAGCTATGAGTGGCAGCCAGTTACATCACGGTCCCCCTCCTGCAATCTGAGATGTGAGAGTACTCACACCTTATTTCCTAATAAATCAGATATTACCTTACGGGCTCCGACAGATGCCTAATGTTGGAGCTCTCAGTGTCCAACGAATCCACTGTGTGTCTTTTCTGGACTTTTCATAAAGGTCAGCTCCAATCCCAATAGATGATGTGTTCCATGCTGGTTCAGATGTACTCTCAGCTATGAGCAGCATGTTATATGTGTAATTGAGACATAAAGGGACAGCTGTGTGGCTATTAAGCCCATCTACTTCTAATGGATAAAATACAACGATGCAATGTGTGTTTATTAATTTGTCATAAGTTACACCTTATTGACACGAAATAGTATTAATACAGGATGTGAACCTGAGAGACAATTTATTTAAATGTGATTTACAATGTCTTTTGTGCAACAATTGTAAATAATGTTTTTTCCAACTGTAAGTTAGTTGCAAGCAGCGATAACAATATATAAACTGTTACGAGTGTTGCATTATTTCGGGATGCTAGGTTATCTCGGATCTCATTGTATGTAACAAGAAGAATTGTTTATGATTTTATTTTTGTTATGGTTTGGGCTATGGTGTTCCCACATAGCTAACAGATGGTTTCTGACAATAAATCCAAGATATTTAACAAGATAAAATACTTTTCTTCTACAAAACCTACTGAAATAATTACTGCAGCTTTATATATGGAAGAATTTGCTCCATTTAAGTCCTTATATTAAGTGCTTACTACTCCATAAAGAGTGCTACATTGCATGGTACTCTCCAATCTGTCCGAATTGTTCTGCTGGACCTTTTTCAAGTTCCAGCATCACAAGAAATACCAGCTGCAGTGGTGTGGAGCATACAGAATTCTATGGCAACTACCTTGTTAATATTTCCAGCTCTACAAAATACCAAGCAGCATGTCCTGCAAACACAAACTGCTATCAAAGAAGATCTATTTCTTTAACTTCCTTCTCTTTCAGTTAATTGTAGCACATTGAGCAGATTTATACAACAGGCTTTAATGAACTGCAATTTAATAGTCCTAAGACTAAGCATTTAATGAACTTAACTGAGTTTGACTTGACAATAGTAATGGGCTAGTGAACCAAATGTCAGTAGTCATATAACTAATTATCTCAAATTAATAAAATATTGCATTTTTGATGTTAAATAGCTGTTTTACACTATGTGATCAAAAGTATCTGGACCCCCCCCCATTTTAGGTGCGTTGTGCTGCCACCTATTGCCAGGCATTCCATATCAGCGACCTCAGAAGGACTTCGAATGTGGTCAGATGATTGGGTGTCACTTGTGTCATATGTCTGTACGCGAGATTTCCACACTCCTAAACATTCCTAGGTCCACTGTTTCCGATGTGATAGTGAAGTGGAAATGCGAAGGGACACGTACAGCACAAAAGCGTACAAGCTGACCCTTGTTGACTGACAGAGACTGCTGGCAGTTGAAGAGGTTCGACATGCATCTATCCAGACCATCACACAGGAATTCCAAACTGCATAAGGACCCATTGCAACTACTAAGTCAGTTATGTGGGATGTGAGAAAACTTGGATTTCATGCTCAAGTGGCTGCTCATAACCCACACGTCACGCTGGTAAATGCCAAACAACACCTCACTTCATGTAAGGAGCATAAACATTGGACGACTGAAGAGTGAAGTGATGAATCATGGTACACAATATGGCAATCCGATGGCAGGGTGTGGGTATGACGAATTCCCGGTGAATGTCATCTGCCAGCGTGTGTGTAATTCCAACAGTAAAACTCGGAGACGGTGGTGTAATGATGTGTTCATGTTTTTCATGGAGGAGGCTTGCACCTCTTGTTGTTCTGCATGGCACTATCACAGCACAGGCCTACATTGATGTTTTAAGCACCTTCATGCTTTCTGCTGTTGAAGAACAATTCGGGGATGGTGATTACATCTTTCAACACGATCGAGCACCTGTTCATAATGCACGGGCTGTGGAGGAGTGGTTACATGACAATAACATCCCTGTAATGGACTGGCCTGCACAGAGTCCTGACCTGAATCCTACGGAACACCGTTGGGTGTTTTAAAACGATGACTTTGTGCTAGGCCTCACCGACTGACATTGATACCTATAGTCAGTGCAGCGCTCATTGAAGAATGGGCTGCCATTCCCCAAGAAACCTTCCAGCACCTGATCGAGTGTATGCCTGCTAGAGTGGAAGCTGTGATCAAGGCTAAGGGTGGGTCATCGCCGTACTGAATTTCAGCATTACCAGTCAAGGGCACCACGAACTTGTAAGTCATTTTCAGCCAGTTTTCCGGATGCTTTTGATCACATATTGTACACTGGTCTAGGTATTAATGAACCTGCCATTGTCTGACATTCGCTCCCACATGAGGACAAATTGGCCAATGCGTTTGTACTGGAAGGCACAATGATATTATGAGCTCCATGCAGTGCCAGGCGCACCAGAGATGCCAGACTTCACCACAAGTGCCTCAGTGTTACTGCAGCCCTGGTGCAGTAGCCTGAAATCTGGCATTTTGGTCAGTGCAGCTTGTAGCTGATTTTCAATGGGAGTTTATTTTCCTTGCATTTGCACATACGCACAGTCCCTATTATTTTACACTACATACAGCTTTATAACAATGTGAAAGAAGGTAGTACATCAAGCAATAGAGAGTAAGGAAAGATTATGGTAAGACAGTGATAACTAGATAACAAACGACACAACTGTGGCAGCTGCAGAAGCTGCAAAGCTACATTTCTAAAATTATGAATTGGCAGATGGTGATATGTCAGTAATTAAACTCATACTTGGAAGTGAAAACAGTAGGTACTGAGTAACTACAAATTACTAGGGCAACTTTGCTTTTATATTCATTGCTTTTGGCCTTTAACTTTTTATTTTCATATGGCACTTTATTTTTACTTGACTTCACAAATTTAGGACTAATATCCCAAAATATCAGTATTATAATCTACACGTGGTTTCTGTTCTTCAGGACGTGACCAAAAGACACACACATGATGCTTAGAAACAATATGAAAAGCCTGTAAGGGTGTGGCAGGGTAGGTTGCGCTGGTAAATAATTGTTAAGATAAAGATTCTGAGTCGCAGATAGGCACAACAAAAAGACTGTTCCAAATAAAGCTTTCGGCCCATAAGGCCTTCATCAAAAGTAGATGACAGACACACACACACACACACACACACACACACACACACACACACACACATGTTCAATCATGCAAATGCTACTCACACACACACATGACTGCAGTAACTGTAGCCTGTGTGGCTATAGCATCTCCACTATATGGTGAATGGCAACTTTCCCTTTTGTAGTAGTTGTACATTCCATCCTGTTTTATATTGTTCGATATGAAAAAAATTTGATATACTGCACTGTTTCCAAGTTAATTAGCACTGAAGTTAACAACCGGTCTGTTGCATATGCAAATTCAAGTGTCCCACCAAATACGATGTCACTGAACATGTTCTTTGTTGAATTCATGTGCACAGTGGCGTGTTTGGCTAACTTCAATGAAAATTATCTTGGAGACAGTGCAGCATATCAAATTTTTTTCTTAACAGATGTTTCTCCACGCAACATCCACTGTTAACATCCTTAAAAGCTTTTCGGACTATTTCTGACCTCCCTGTATGCACTCCATAGCAAACAATGATACCTTCAGCGAGTTACGTTTTATGTTGAAACTCTTACAGGCATCAGATGAAGGTGTGAGCAGTGAAGATAATGGACAGTGGACACTTTATGTGTATTGTGCAACAAATTGAGAGAAGCAGTTGAGGCCACTGCTCTCGTAAAGCAGGAAATCTGGATTCAAGTCTTGGTCCAGCACAAATTTTCACTTGTCACTTTATTTTAATGCTCTTTTGCAGCTCAAGCTTGAATTTCTCTTACATCAAACATTATAATCTTTTTGCTTTACAGTTTTGTCTGATAGTGATTTGAAATTATCCTTCTGATATGTGTCTTTTGTTTTGTTGTGTTACCAAAAGGAGTGAAATAAGTTGGCTGTATGCAACGCAGTGTAACATAAACCAATACACTGAAGAATTGATCAGTAATTTATTTGGTATCTTCTCTCTCTCTCTCTCTCTCTCCCCCCCCCCCCCCCCCTTGGACACTCCCTCCTCGCTCCATCCCCTCACACACACACACACACACACACACACACACACACCACTTCCCACAAGCTTTTCTGTCCCTCTCTCACATTTAGTGACAATGTTAGTTTTACATTTGTTTCTTTGCAGGCAATCAGCAGTACGTGTTCCAAATAGCATTACTGAAAACCATTCTTCAAATTTACAAGCTGGAAAAAGCAACTCATCAGATGATGACAAACCCAGTACTAACAACGAATGGCTACCATCTCACAAAAACAGTACAGTACTTCAGCGTATGCTGGAAGTAGAAAGTCTCCACAATCTGTATAAATGTATGGACAACAACTGTTACTGGACTGTAAACAATGATTGCAGTTTCCTAAATCACTTAAAGAATGAGCATTTCAATAAAAAATATTCTGACTGGAATCACTGCTCTTACTGCCCTTTTCAAGGTGATGGCACACCATTTGATCTTGTACAGCATATCACGAAGAAACATGGACATTGTCAGTTTCAGTGTCCTTATTGTTTCTTTCGAGGAATGGCATGCATTTACTTGGTGTTGCACCAGGTAAGTTAAGATTAATGTAGTTATTCTGACTTGTGAATTTATGTGTCATGTATAGGACTTATCTTCATCTGTACGCAGCTATTGCGACAAAATTGTGATACAATCTTGCCCTTGTCTTCCTTCCCCTTCTTTCAGGAATGGCACCATTATTTCCTCTTTTCTTGAGACTGGTTGTCTTTCATATTTACAGACAAAGGTGACTTACTTCATATTAATTTAGATAAAATTTTTCCCATGTTTCTCTCCCAAGCAAAAGCCTTTTTTTCTTTCAAGTTAATGGGTTTCATATTTTTATTCACTAATGAAAATTTAGTTTTTACAGCATTTCTTTATAAATGTCTTTTAGCGGATCAAGCACATAATAAATACCTGTCTAATATGGTGCAAACGACTCTGAACCCACCTGTGGGTTCATGTGTGGAAATTGTGAATAGCAAGTAATGGAATATTATAACATTCTCTGCATAGAAATTCTTTTAGTTTTTAGACATATCTAGGACAAGAATAATGGTTCCTTAGCTGTGTTTCAACTATAGAACAAAGCTGCTTGATGATATTAAAGTTTGATTGTGCTTCAGAAGACAGTATTGAACATTTACAGCCATCTGAAGATTCCTCGAGTTGGGAACAATGTTTACACTATTGAACAAACGTATTGCCTACTCTGTGTGTGGTGACATACCAGTACAGAATCACTGCCAGTTTTTATATGTTAACAAAGGCAGTGTGCATTGTACACTTATTTTTGTATTCACTGTACATAAGCATCTTGCTCAGGGATGCAGTGTAAAACTAGATTTTTCACACCACATTACATGCCTTTGTAAGTCAGCAATCAATATTTTATGTACGAGGGTTGAATGAAAAGTAATGAATCCACCTTTGTTAATTGGGCATGGGAGGAATATTTTAATAAATCAAACACAGAAATAATCTGCAGAATGTGATCTTTAATTACCAATATTCACTTTTCTACATAATCACCAGGCAATTAGATATATTTCTGCCAGCGATAAGCAAGTTTTCTGAAGCCATCACGGAAGAAGTCGACAATCTGCTTCTGCAACCACAGTCTCACAGTTCTCTCAACGTCTTCATCAGAAGCATAATGATGCTCCCACAGATCATCTTTCATTATCGGGAACAGACGGAAGTCAGATGGTGCTAAATCTGGACTGTATGGAGGATGCCGTACGGTGGTGAGATTCAGTCTCTGAAGTTCTGGTGTGGAGGCATGTGAAGTGTGTGGTTTGGCATTGTCATGTTGCAGGAAAACATTCCCCTTTTCGTTTCGGACCCTTGTCACCCATCATTTCAGGGTTCTCAGCATAGTGATGTAATGCTCTGAATTTATTGTTGTTCCACGATCGAGGAAATCAATATGGATAACATCATCTGCGTCCCATAACACTGTGGCCATGATTTTTCTAGATGAGGGCTGCGCCTTGAATTTCTTTTCATGGAGTAAGTCTTTGTGTCAATATTCCATAGACTGATATTTCGTCTCTGCGTCGTAGTGGTGTACCCATGTTTCGTCTCCTGTCACAATTGGATGGAGAAAGGCATCACCTTCATTGTCATAACGCAAGAGTTTTTGACGAATTTCAAGTCTGTGCACTTTTATTTCAGGAGTCAGCATCTGTAACACCCATCATGAACAGATTTTTTGATAGCTGAGCAAAGCAATAATGTGACCCACACATTTTTGTGAAATGCTGATTGTGCTTGCAATTTCTCTCTGAGTGATAGACAATCACCATGAATCAGTCTGGCAACATTTTGCTTGTGAAACTCAGTGGTTGATGTCACACAAGTCGGATGTTCCCACCTCAACTCTTTAAAGTCACTCGCCCAACGAAGCACAGTACTCTCATCAACACAATCAGCATAAATTGCTTTCATTCTCTGACGAATCTCCTTTGGGGTGACACCTTCTGCGTCCGCAGCTCGTGGTCGTGCGGTAGCGTTCTCGCTTCCCACGCCTGGGTTCCCGGGTTCGATTCCCAGTGGGGTCAGGGATTTTCTCTGCCTCGTGATGACTGGGTGTTGTGTGATGTCCTTAGGTTAGTTAGGTTTAAGTAGTTCTAAGTTCTAGGGGACTGATGACCATAGCTGTTAAGTCCCATAGTGCTCAGAGCCATTTAAACCATTTTGAACACCTTCTGCTGTCAAGAATTGAATGGTTGCACGTTGCTTGAATCACATTGACCGAGTGTCTGCACGAGGTTCCATACTTTACACTGTAACAACACAACCGTTCAGTGCTAAGGCTTCCCGCCAACTGGAGCTGTGGAAAAGATGCTATAAAACAAGCCAGTACCTGCTGCATACCAATGCTGCGAACTGTTGAAGAGTTACGAAGATGGAGGCATTACTTTTCAGTCTACCTACCATTGGGACCTCTTTCTCTATTGTTCTGGATTAGAATATGTTTGACATTACTGACCTTGTAGCTCTTATTGCACTGTTAGTGTTGACACTTTACTCTCTATATGCAAATTAAGCTCTACAGTCAGATTTGTAGCAGGGTGGTGTCTGTGGTTCAGGTAACAATCATCAGTACCCTTTTCTCCCTTAGAGTGTTTTAATTACTTTCGTTGTTGTGTTTGACAAACACTTTAACTTCACACCCCATTAAATGACACTTGATACAGTATCTCTTAATTCTTGTTGCAGATTTGTAACTGTTGACAAGAATTCAGTAAATAGGTACTGAAATTTATACTTATTGGAAGTCTGTAATATATTGATATATATGGCAATTAGCTCAGCACCGCAACAATCACAGACTTACAGATACAAGAAAATGGCACTGTGTTGCAAATGCAAGCTGGCTGTAGTAGGGAAGAACTAAGGGAGAAGTGTTTGCCATACTCCATCAGACTGTTAGGGGGAGACGGTTGTATCTAGAGAACAATGTACCGAGGAACACATTGTGTTTCGGGGTCAGTGTTTCAACCCAGTGACATCTTTTAGACTCACATGAAAAAATGCGCAATAGAGATCGCCATAAGCTGTGTCTGGCATTTTCCGTTGTTTTTATTGTTGTGGAACGTGAGATAGTCTGGACACAATAAGGTGACTACCTGTTAAACACCTGCATAATCACCTTTTGCTGCACAGACATGCTGGAAGTGAGTCAGTGAGGTTCTGAAAGGTACCAAAGGTATGTGGAGCTTTATCAACTCCAGTGCCATGGCCATCTTTACTAGGATTCTTGGTTGAGAGTCCATGGCAGAAATAGCCTGATCGAGGTGATACCACAGTTTCTTGATTGAGTTTAAATCCAAGTAGTTTGGTGGCAAAATTCTACCAGTCAGCTTCCTCTTTCATTTCTTAGCCCCAATCCATATTCACCTACTATCTCCCTTTTCCTACTCTCGAATTCCAGTCACCCATGACTATTAAATTTTTGTCTTCCTTCACTACCTGAATAATTTCTTTTATCTCATCACCCATTTCATCAATTTCTTCATCATCTACAGAGCTAGTTGGCATATAAACTTGTACTACTGTAGTAGGCATGGGCTTTGTGTCTATCTTGGCCACAATAATGCGTTCCCAAAGCTGTTTGTAGTAGTGTACCCATACTCCTATTTTTTTATTCATTATTAAACCTACTCCTGCATTACCCCTATTTGATTTTGTATTTATAACCCTGTATTCACCTGACCAAAAGTCTTGTTCCTCCTGCCACCGAACTTCACTAATTCCCACTATATCTAACTTTAACCTATGCATTTCCCTTTTTAAATTTTCTAACCTACATGCCCGATTAAGGGATCTGACATCCCATGCTCTGATCCGTAGAATGCCACTATTCTTTCTCGTGATAACGACGTCCTCTTGAGTAGTCCCCGCCTGGAGATCCGAATGGGGGACTATTTTACCTCTGGAATATTTTACCCAAGAGGACGCCATCATCATTTAATCATACAGTAAAGCTGTATGCCCTCGGGAAAAATCTGACCACAATCTATTGATTATGAACTGTAGATTAAAACTGAAGAAACTGCAAAAAGGAGGGAATTTAAGAAGATGGGACCTGGATAAACTGAAAGAGCCAGAGGTTGTAAAGAGTTTCAGGGAGAGCATAAGGGAACAATTGACAGGAATGGGGGAAAGAAATACAGTAGAAGAAGAATGGGTAGCTTTGAGGGATGAAATAGTGAAGGCAGCAGAGGGTCAAATAGTACAAGGACGAGGGCTAGTAGAAACCCTTGGGTAACAGAAGAAATATTGAATTTAATTGATGAAAGGAGAAAATACAAAATTGCAGTAAATGAAGCAAGCAAAAATGAATACAAATGTCTCAAAAATGATATCGACAGGAGGTGCAAAATGGCTAAGAAGCAGGAATGGCTAGAGGACAAATGTAAGGATGTAGAGGCTTATCTCACTAGGGCTAAGATAGATACTGCCTACAGGAAAATTGAGGAGACCTTTGGAGAAAGGAGAACCACTTGCATGAATATCAAGAGCTTTGATGGAAATCCAGTTCTAAGCAATGAAGGGAAAGCAGAAAGGTGGAAGGAGTATATAGAGGATCTATACAAGGGTGATGTCCTTGAGGACAATATTATGGAAATGGAAGAGGATGTAGATGAAGATGAAATGGGAGATATGATACTGCGTGAAGAGTTTGACAGAGCACTGAAAGGCCTGAGTCGAAACAAGGCCCCGGGAGTAGACAACATTCCATTAGAACTACTGACAGCCTTGGGAGAGCCAGTCCTGACAAAACTCTACCATCTGGTGAGCAAGATGTATGAGACAGGCGAAATACCCTCAGACTTCAAGAAGAATATAATAATTCCATTCCCAAAGAAAGCAGGTGTTGACAGATGTGAAAATTACCGAACTATCAGTTTAATAAGTAACAGCTGCAAAATACTAACGAGAATTCTTTACAGACGAATGGAAAAACTGATAGAAGCCGACCTCGGGGAAGATCAGTTTGGATTCCGTAGAAATGTTGGAACACGTGAGGCAATACTGACCCCATGACTTATCTTAGAAGAAAGATTAAGGAAAGGCAAACCTAGGTTTCTAGCATTTGTAGACTTAGAGAAAGCTTTTGACAATGTTGATTGGAATAATCTCTTTCAAATTCTGAAGGTGGCAGGGGTAAACTACAGGGAGCGAAAGGCTATTTACAATTTGTACAGAAAGCAGATGGCAATTATAAGAGTCGAGGGGTATGAAAGAAAAGTAGTGGTTGGGAAGGGAGTGAGACAGGGTTGTAGCCTCTTCCCGATGTTATTCAATCTGTATATTGAGCAAGCAATAAAGGAAACAAAAGAAAAGTTCGGAGTAGGAATTAAAATCCATGGAGAAGAAATAAAAACTTTGAATTCGCCGATGACATTGTAATTCTGTCAGAGACAGCAAAGGACTTGGAAGAGCAGCTGAACGGAATGGACAGTGTCTTGGAAGGAGGATATAAGATGAACATCAACAAAAGCAAAACGAGGATAATAGAATGTAGTCGAATTAAGCCGGGTGATGCTGAGGGAATTAGATTAGGAAATGAGACACTTAAAGTAGTAAAGGAGTTTTGCTATTAGGGGAACAAAATAACTGATGATGGTCAAAGTAGAGAGGATATAAAATGTAGACTGGCAATGGCAATGAAAGCGTTTCTGAAGAAGAAAAATTTATTAACATCGAGTATAGATTTAAATGTCAGGAAGTCATTTCTGAAAGTATTTGTATGGAGTGTAGCTATGTATGGAAGTGAAACGTGGACGATAAATAGTTTAGACAAGAAGAGAATAGAAGCTTTCGAAATGTGGTGCTACAGGAGGATGCTGAAGATTAGATGGGTAGATCACATAACTAATGAGGAGGTATTGAATAGAATTGGGGAGAAGAGGAGCTTGTGGCACAACTTGACTAGAAGAAGGGATTGGTTGGTAGGGCATCTTCTCAGACATCGAGGGATTACCAATTTAGTATTGGAGGGCAGCGTGGAGGGTAAAAATCATAGAGGGAGACCAAGAGATGAATACACTAAGCAGACTCAGAAGGATGTAGGCTGCAGTAGGTACTGGGAGATGAAGAAGCTTGTACAGGATAGAGTAGCATGGAAAGCTGCATCAAACCAGTCTCAGGACTGAAGACCACAACAACAACAACAGTTTGGTGGCCAAAGAATTAAGGTAAACTCATCCTGGTGTGAAAAGTTTGGCATGTTGCAATGTCCTCTGGGGTAGGTGCCATTGTGCTGAGAAAAAAACAAACTGTGTGTAGGTGTGGACATGTTGCCTTAGGATAGATACATACGTGCAATGATCCATTGTGCCTTCAAGAACGAAGAGATCATCTAGGGAATGCCACAAAACATTCCCCA
Source organism: Schistocerca americana (assembly GCF_021461395.2). Lineage (NCBI taxonomy): Eukaryota > Metazoa > Arthropoda > Insecta > Orthoptera > Acrididae > Schistocerca > Schistocerca americana. The sequence goes on along the minus strand of NC_060127.1, from coordinate 177,175,581 downwards.
GATCATCATGCTCCCTCCTGTGGCATGGACGCTTACAACAATTGTTGCATGACCATCTGTCCAATGGAGCACAAAACATGATTCATCTGAAAAGGCTGCCTGTTGCCACTCAGTCACCATCTACTTTTTTGTCATGTTAATTTTTCATACTGTTACATATTTTGTTTATGTGTACATATAATACATTTAGCACAGTGTCCCTGCAAGAATGATAATTTTGTTGAATAACTTTTTCTTTGTTGCAATAGTTGCTACATTTTGTCTAGTATTATTTTTAGCATTAATGTAACTATAATAAGCGGAATATTTTCTTTCAGAACACAACACACATCAATAAGTTAGTGAAGATTCTGGTGTGTACTGATGTAAAAGTCAGTCCTCCAGCAGAAAGTGAACTTGAGCCTCTCGCATCTGTTGTACAACCGTATATTTGTGATCAAGGTATGTTCTCATTTTACATGGACGAATAATGTTAAACTTCCAGGCATTTGTGCATGTGGCTTTTAGAGAAGAAAAGTCAATGGGATAGATTGGGAACAAATTTTGTTATGAAATAAATATATATTAGGGGCAGAGGGCAGAAACAATTTTTCCAGTTTGCACAGAAAACTTGTACAGGCAATATAGGTAAAGGAAGTTGTTGACATAAACAGAAAGAGAAATGCAATTATGCTTCCTATGTTTATCATTATAAAATGTGTGCCATTTATTGGAATAATAAAGATAGGTTGTGCATTGAAAGACTGCTAAACCTAAGGAAAATGCTGTAAAGATTGTATAGAGAGATATTAAGATCAGTTTTTTTGTACAGGAAAGAGATAATAGTGTTGAAGTCCACTAAAATGTCGTCAGAAATTGTGGGGAAAAGTTTCCATTTCCATTGGAGTAATTCATGAATTATTGTGATGTGCAAACTATAATGTATATGTCAGCTCACAAGAAAGAAATGAATTACTGCTTAATTGCAAAAATGCTGCGTTCTTTTAATAAAGTTATGACTAGGTATTATGAAGATGATTTAATCACAAGAAATAGTTCTCCTATTGAAATAAGGATATATCTAAAGATGGTGACAGCAGAAGAAGAAAATAAATTATGACAACATGGCTGCATACAGACATTTTAAATACTTCGAAATAGAATTGCAATTTTACCAAAAAATGTAATACTTGAATGCTTTTTAAAAATGTGAGTATTAATTAAGTTCCAGAAGACACTGTTGACAGTGGATATTGAAGATAGAGAGTAGTAGTTAAGAATGTTCAAGAAGTCTTTTTTTCTGTGTAGCAGACCTCCTTTTTTGAGCTTGTTATTTACCAGGTTCTGTGGATAAATAAAAGAACTAAAGAATTAATGAAACACAAAAAATGAGAGAGTATACAAATAAATAACACATTACAGAAAAAAGTTCTCAACTACTGTGAAGAACTTCTGCAAAGAATGGGACTGTGCTGTAAGGAAACTTAAGAGTTGAAGACTTGGGGTTTATCACTCAATTTTTTCAGTTTTACTCTAACTTTGTTGAAAATTAAACTGGGTGAATAGTGCACACCTGTACAATGCATGTGGAAGTGTTATCAAAGTGCAAAACATTTTTCTGATGTGTTTACTGAGTGAATGTTGCACTTCCTTCTGAGTAAGTATTATCAGCAAAGAATCCCATAATGTAGTATATGTATAGGGATGGGAGAGTCAGAATTCAGACACTCCTGACAAACAGGCAGCACAAAGTTTGCTAGCTGACACCCGAGATCTGCCTGACCAAACATTTCTGGACTAAGAATGTTCTTCATTGTCCACTTGGGTAGATGCATGGTCAGTGCAGAGGGTTGCTAACTGATGGGGCCTGGGTTTGATTCCTGGCTGGGTCAGAGATTTTCTGTGCTCAGGGACTGAGTGTTGTGTTGTCCTTATGTTTGTGTCATCAGAAATGACATTCACTGTTGAGATGGCTGTATGGGCATGTCCAGAAAGTTAGTCACAGAGTTGCAACAAAATACAAATTCTTGGTATATAATAGAGTAAAAGTAAACAAGTAAATTTACAACAGGGCAAAATTGTGAGTCCCCACTGATGTATAACACTTTTGTATTTATTTATTTTATTTCTCAAACTAGTTTCAGTGACAGTATCATCGTCATTAGTGTTCTTTTTCCTTCTTTATTCTAAAACATTCAAAAATAGCATAGCTATAAACATTATGAAACAAAATTACATGTGTACTGTTTGGTTCCAAATATTGTATTCTGTGAAAGTTTTTACCATTTCTTATTTACCTTAAGTCACAGTGTGGTTTTTATGTTTGTTGCTGTTTTTTCTGGCATATTTTCTCTATTTTTGTTGCAGTTTCTTCAGCATATAGCATCTTATCTGCAACTCTTTGAATGTGGTTGTTATCAGCAAACACCAAAAAGTGAACTTATATAGGGAGCAGATTTCATATTTCAGTCAGGCACTTTCAGCTGTTAGTTTAGTATGCTGTGCTGCAGGTGATGTCTTGTTGACATTAATTTTAGTGTAATCAGTAATGATGTTATTGGATGAGTAGATTTTGTGGTACTTCATGATCATGTTTGCTTGGTGTAGTTTCGCTGTTGTTTCTTAACTTTGCTGAAGAGCTTTACTGGGAATACCTTATAACACCTAGAAACAATATCAAAAAACATCAAAACAAATGATTGTGTTCCTCTTCAACAAATTTAAGAAAACAATGGCAAGTGGTACAAAATCTACTTATCTACTAACATCATTTCTAATTACATTAAAATCAATGTAAACAATGTGTCACAACAGCACAGAATGCTAAATTAACAGCTGAAATATGAAATTTGTTCTTTCTATAAGTTGACATGGTGTAAGCTGAAGAACTGGCAACAGAAACCCAGAAAATATGCTGGAAATAATGCATATGTAATAAAGTTTTATAATGTTTATAACTATGCTCCTTTTCCATGTTTTAGAATAAATAAAAAAATCCCACTGATAATGATGATATTGTCACTGAAACTAGTTTTGGAAAGAAACTAAAATAAATAAAAGCAAAAGTGTCTTGCATCAAGGCAGACCTACAATCCCATACTTCCGTTTTTTATATGAACATACATCAATGAAAGAATCCGAGATGCAAGGAAAGGAAAGGAAAGTAAATATACTCTTTTTGTCAATAATATTTTGACCACATTTCATCTCTTATGGCAAATTACCTTGATGCGTCCTTTTTAATAAGTCTTGAAAGGCACTTCTTCCTTTCTACCTTTGTTGATTTGCACTATAGTTGACAAAGAACCATGCCAGAAAACAATATATTATTTTATGTGATTGACTTCATGAGGGTCGCCTTTTATTTTAGTGATGGGCATTCAAATTAGATGCAACTACCATGTTGAAGGTGGATTGCACAGGTCTTCAGGTCAACCTTAAATCCAGTTATGTACACCTCAGACCTTACTCTGGGCAGTTGTCATGCATTCTAGGGCCATTGCATGCTCATGAGCTAGCACAGCTCCTCAGCAGTGTTTGTGGAGTTCATGTCCTTGTGAGTCACAGCTAACATCAAGGTTCTAATTTATAGTTACTGTATAGTGTATGTTAACAGCCCCTACATCTCACAAAACACACATGTTGTAGTACTTATGTAAAAAGGAAGGGAGGGAGGAAGGAAGAAAGATAGATTGGGTTATGTGCACCACTGATAATGGTATCATTAGAGATGGAGCACAAACTCTAATTGCGGAAGGATGGGGGAACCATGGAAAGCTTAAATCTGCATCACCTGATTTTGATGTCAATCACCTTGTTTCCAGATGTGAGTTCAGCACCTTATCACTGAGCCACATTCTTGGATTATGCAAAAATGACTAAATTTAAAATTTTTTGTGTTTCAGGGCCTTGTAACAAAAAATTCTACAACCCAAAAGATTTTCAGTTGCACTTACAGTGGCAGCACAATCAAGTATCCACTCTGACTTGCCACATATGCAAAGCAACCCATCAGAATGCTGCACACCTTATATCTGTAAGTAAGAAAGGACATGATATTGTCCATGCTTCAATTTCAGAGACAGTTTTTTCCACTTTTGTGTGTATATTTTTATAAATAAATTTGTGCACAATTTTCTTGAGGGTCATCTATTTTAAATGTATTCTAAGATTTCCAGTGAGCGGGTAAGAAATTACTGAGTACATTGTAGTTATGACAGTATTTTTTGAAATGATCGGGGGCGCTTTTGTGCAGTGTGAACTATGGTACATGAAAGATCAAAAAACAAAAAAAATTGTGTACAAAGAGAAAATTGTTTCGACCATTGTCCAGAGTGACTCGTAACATGTAGCCAATAGAAAATTATGAAAAGGACATTAATTACTACTGAACCATGGTGACAGATGTAAAGAAGAATCGGAAAAAAAAGCTTATTAACACTCTTAGGAGATGAGGGAAAATATCATTTATTTTTAGAGACAAATTAAAAATATCAGGATTGGAATCTGCAGATATAAGATATCAGTCTAACTGCATAACAAGGAAAGAATGAGTATGAATTGTGGTAGAGTGAATTACAGTATATGTGGTCACAAATGGGAGATTTTAACAAGAAGAGGGCAACAGGCAATGTAAGCATAAAGAAAAATAGCCGTTGCAGCTTTAGGTTAGTGTGGTCAGTGTCCTATTCTGTGTTCTAACAAATAAGTATACAGAGAAGGTGCAGCATTAGAAAATTGCAGCGAAATGCAGGAAGATCTGCAGCGGATAGGCACTTGGTGCAGGGAGTGGCAACTGACCGTTAACATAGGCAAATGTAATGTATTGCGAATACATAGAAAGAAGGATCCTTTATTGTATGATTATATGATAGCGGAACAAACACTGGTAGCAGTTACTTCTGTAAAATATCTGGGAGTACGCGTATGGAACGATTTGAAGTGGAATGATCATATAAAATTAATTGTTGGTAAGGCGGGTGCCAGGTTGAGATTCATTGGGAGAGTCCTTAGACAATGTAGTTCATCAACAAAGGAGGTGGCTTACAAAACACTCATTCGACCTATACTTGAGTATTGCTCATCAGTGTAGGATCCGTACCAGGTCGGGTTGACAGAGGAGATAGAGAAGATCCAAAGAAGAGCGGCGCGTTTCATCACAGGGTTATTTGGTAAGCGTGACAGCGTTACAGAGATGTTTAGCAAACTCAAGTGGCAGACTCTGCAAGAGAGGCGCTCTGCATCGCGGTGTAGCTTGCTGTCCAGGTTTCGAGAGGGTGCGTTTCTGGTTGAGGTATTGAATATATTGCTTCCCCCTACTTATGCCTCCCGAGGAGATCACGAATGTAAAATTAGAGAGATTCGAGTACACACAGAGGGTTTCCGAGTCGTTCTTCCCATTAACCATACGCGACTGGAACAGGAAAGGGAGGTAATGACAGTGGCACGTAAAATGCCCTCCGCCACACACCATTGGGTGGCTTGCGGAGTATAAATGTAGATGTAGATGAAGTCACAAAGATCACATTCACCTTGCTCCATTGTAATATACAGCATGGTGTTTCCAAACTTAGTGGAGGTTGGTGTATGTGCACTTGTTATGTTCGCACCACAGATAGCGTAGAGATCACTACGGTCGGCGTGGATCTGTTCCTTACAGAGTTTAAGAAGCTGTATAGATATTGTTCTTTTGCTGCTGTATTTTAAAGTTGGAAGCACAAAACAGAATAGACACAGGGGAAATACTGGGAAAATAGCTGCTTAACATATTGTAGGGACATCGTGTATGTCAGACTGGAAGAAGAACGTAAAAAGAAACTGAAGACTTCTGCTTCAAAATGGTGACTAAAGGCAGAGTGTAGTACTGCAGTATAACAAAGAAATGAACTCTGGATATGGTATTATTTGTTTGACTCAGTGAGAAACAAGAGCACAGTGTTCCAACATTTGATCCAGTCCTGCAGAATAATGTACTAACTTAAACAGTAAGCTAGATGATGGTGATCCTAACTTCACAGACAGCCGTTGGTTAGGAAGATGGAAAGCTCATCTTGTCATATGCCAGCTGTAAGCGATGGGTGAAAATCTGTCGGGTGATACAATAACAGCAGAAAACTTCAAGAAAGAACTAGAACATGTTATTTCCTCCAAAATAGATTTACAATGCAAATGAAGCTGGCCTTTTTTATGAAATGCTGCCCCATAAGAGCCTGGCTACCATATTAGGTGACTCAGCAATGGGCTATAAGAGGTGTATAGGAGTTACAATTGTGGATTATAGCAGTGCACCCAGAAGACACAAATCCCATGAGGGTGGGTAATCTGTTTTAAATGTATTCTAAGATTTCCGCTGAGTGGGTAGGAAATTACTGAGTCCAATGTAGTCATGAGAATATTTTACAGAATGATATGGTGCTCTTTAGTACATTATGAACATGAAAAATCAAAAGACATAAAATTTTATGCGTAGAGAAAATATTGTTTTGACCATTGTTCAGCGTGACTCTTAACATGTAGCCAATAGAAAATAATGAAAATTGGTCGGAAAATCAAACCATCCATGTGCATTGAAACATGTTAACCTTCCCAGTTTGCATTGTCTACAAATCACAAAGTAATGAATGGATGGAAAGTGGCTTTTTAAACTGCTTTCATGATGATTTTCCACCGAAATGTCTGGAGGAAGAAGGTCTTCGACTGAAAATATTATTGTTTATTGACAATGCACCATCATATCCAGGAGTGGATGTCAGCAGTGATGGTCTTCCCTGCCAACTTAACGGCTCTTCTACAACGTATCAATCAAGGTGTACTGGAGAATATTAAGTGTGTGTATGCAGGAGACAGATACTGAATAAATTAGTTGAAGAAGAGGAAGAAGTCAATGTGATTTCTCTACTGAAATCAGTAAATGTCAGAGATGTGATTTTTATGGTTGCATCATCTGGGATCAAGTTACTCAACTATCAATTCTGAAGTCATGGAAAACAGATTTGTGTGTCCGCTCCTGACATTTGTTAAGTTGTCAACAACTCTAAATTTTTTGAAAAGTTAGAAAACATTCCTGGTTTTTGGGATGTAGACAGTAGTGACATAGATGTCTGGGTGCCAAAGGGCAATGATGCTGGCTATGGCATGATGACTGATGATGAAATTAAGAGTTGCCAATTGTTGTACTACAGAGAATGACAGTGACAGTGAAGTGAACAATGGTATTGATGTTTCAGGGGAAGAAGTAATGTCCCATGTGAAGCCCATGGCACAGATGGGGAAACTAATGTTTTACCTAGAATGACAGTTGGAAATAACCCCAGCCAAACCAATGTTAGTGAAATGTCTATACAATCTTGTGCTTCTTTCAAACACCACACAGGTTTGAAACAGAATAAATGCCCACTTTATTTCAGTAAATGAACGTGAGTGGACTATAGTAACAGTTTAACTGCCATAAAACAAACTGAAGAAATATACATCTTATTTCAGTAAATGAACGTGAGTGGGCTGAGACACATTGGTCTAACTTGTATTATTTCTAAATTTGTCGACATTAAAGGGAGAAAAGTTTATTTGTAACAACCTTGTTTCATTTTATATCCTAAAGCATACAACCTAAACAAACCAAGGGCCCCGTGTAAGAATTTGCTACAGGCCCCAGGCTTGCTTAATCCGGCACCGCAACTGCCATTACATTCCACACCTTAAGTCTGTTGTCAGAATTTTTATTCTTAGTGCCAAAGTAAAAGGTTTGTGTATTATAGTACATATTGGAGCTATTGCACTTAGTTGAATATTTTCATTGTATCTGGATTTTACGTAATCTGGATTACCACCTAGTATGGATAAACAAGGTTTGTGGGTATACAGTAAAATTTGCTCAAAACAGAATTGCATGGAACTTAATTAATTGTCCAGACTGGACAAGTTTGTTTGTTACACAAAACACACTAGGCTACACACAATTTGTCAAATACAACACACAACAGTATAAATTTGTAATTATGCGTGTATTTACATTCCTTTACTCCTGTGCAGTAGATGCTCACCTACTATATATTGTACAGCAGAAGTCTAAACTATTACACTAATCTTTTGGGTGCCCCAAAGAAGTGTGTTGAGACCCTTGCTGTTCATTTGGTATATTATACTCTTATTAAAAGTACTTAGTGATTCCCAGATAGGCGAGATAGTGAGCAGAGTTGCTGGCTTGTGCACAACTTGCCATGTGCTCACGTGACCAGCAGTTGCGCACGCATAAAAAAAGAAACAAGTGTCTACTTATTGACTGTTTCCAACATCCTTTTAGGTAGTTGGGAGGATAGTGGATTGTGGTGGCTGGTGCTGTTGTAGACCAGTGCTACACTCTTGGTAATGTGTAACATACAATTTTGTTTCTTTTGATCTTGTTACGGTACACTGTAATTCTAATGCCAACTTAGAGATTGTGAATGTGATTGATTTGACACATTTAATAAGAAACAAAAATTCAAAACATGTAATTGAATTCTGCTTAACTCTTGGGCAACTTTACTGTGGTGTACAGTGACGTACTGTGACTACGCAAATTATAGTTACTCCACAGTGGCCTTCCTTCAGCCCATGGACACAATTTTGCTATGATGGCTGCATTTAATGTACGCCAACATTTGACCTAAAGGCCACTGAACATATAAAGTATCAAGTGACTAGATTTTTCACTGCAAGCTCTCCAAAAAACTCACTGGAGGTTACTTAATTTCGAAACATCATAATAACTATGACAATCAAAGGCAAGCTACAATGTGAGATTATAAGATGCTAAAGCATCGAAGTTTTTAACCAAATAGTTTATTTATGATCACTTGATGAAGATGGCAGAAGACCGGACAGGCTGGAGAACTACCATGTGAAAACCTGCCTTTAGGCAGAACACTGATGATGATGATGATGATGAAGATGGTGAATCTGACATTGTTATGTTCTATATTTCTCTGAAGAAGCCAAAGTAGCTTCAACAGATGATGAAATTTCTGCCTTATTTGCATAAAAAATTTTATAGTCGGACAATGGAATATGTGTATTTGGCAGTCCTTCTTCTCTCCTCCAGACCACTGTGAAGTGATTGGCAGAGGGTATACCTGTTGTACCAGTTATTAGGGTTAGAGCTTTCCCCTCCTACTCACATATGGAGCATGGGAAGAAGACTGTTTAAATGCCTCCAGGCATACTGTATGTAACCTAATCGTGTCCTGTCATGCCTGGTCCGCTCCCAACCCCTGGAGGCCATATCTACATCTACATCTACATACATACTCCGCAATCCACCATACGGTGCGTGGCGGAGGGTACCTCGTACCACAACTAGCATCTTCTCTCCCTGATCCACTCCCAAACAGAACGAGGAAAAAGTGACTGCCTATATGCCTCTGTACGAGCCCTAATCTCTCTTATCTCATCTTTGTTGTCTTTCCACGAAATATAAGTTGGCGGCAGTAAAATTTTACTGCAGTCAGCCTCAAATGTTGGTTCTCTAAATTTCCTCAGTAGCGATTCATAAAAAGAATGCATCCTTTCGTCTAGAGACTCCCACCCGAGTTCCTGAAGCATTTCCGTAACACTTGCTTGATGATCAAACCTACCAGTAACAAATCTAGCAGCCCGCCTCTGAATTGCTTCTATGTTCTCCCTCAATCCGACCTGATAGGGATCCCAAGCGCTCGAGCAGTACTCAAGAATAGGTCGTATTAATGTTTTATAAGCGGCCTCCTTTACAGATGAACCACATCTTCCCAAAATTCTACCAATGAACCGTAGACGACTATCCACCTTCCCCACAACTGCCATTACATGCTTGTCCCACTTCATATCGCTCTGCAGTGTTACGCCCAAATATTTAATTGACGTGACTGTGTCAAGCGCTACACTACTAATGGAGTATTCAAATATTATGGGATTCTTTTTCCTATTCGTCTGCATTAATTTACATTTATCTATATTTAGAGTTAGCTGCCATTCTTTACACCAATCACAAATCCTGTCCAAGTCATCTTGTATCCTCCTACAGTCACTCAATGACAACACCTTCCCGTACACCACAACCTGGCAAGACTTGTGCCTGCGGAACAGGTAACACAGGGAGTACAAGGAGCCCAAGAAACAGCTGCGACTGGCTGAACATATTTCTCTACCACTTGACTCATTGAAACGTCAATCACAAAGTAATTTTAGTTGGAGTATAATTACCTTACAGACAATATTAATAATAAGCTCAGACTTTTTGCAGATGGTGCAGTTGTATATGAAATAAGATGCATTAAATATTCAGTCAGACCTTATTAAGACTTCTAAGTGGTGCAAAGATTCAAGGATTGGCATCTTGCCGTAAATGTTCAGAAATGTAAGACTTTGCACTGCACCAAATGAATAAACAAGTATGCTATGACTGTAATAGCAATGTCATTGGTGGAATTGACCAACTCACACAAGCAGCTGGGGGTAACACGTTGTAGTGATATGAAACAGAATGATGACGTAGGCTCACTCATTGTTAAAGCAGGTCGAGGACTTCGATTTATTGGTAGAATACTGAGAAAATGCAATTAGTCTACAAAGGAAATTGCTTACAGATCTCTCTTGCAGCCAAATGTAGAATATTGTTGAAGAGTGTGGAAGCTCTACCAGATGGGACTAACAGGGTATATTGCATGTACTCAGAGAAGGGCAGGACAAATGGTCACAGGATTGTTTGATCCATGGGAGAGTGTCACAGAGAGGTTGAAGAGAGCGAACTAGCAGACTCGTGAATAAAGATGCAGCCTATCCTAAGAAAGCCTTCTTACAAAGTTTGAAGAACTGGCTTTAAATGATGACTACAGGAATATACTACAAGCCCGCACAAGTCACACCCATTTGGATCCTAAGAACCAGATTAGGTTAACTACAGTACACCTCGAGGAATTTAACATTCATTTTTCTATGGTCCATATATGAATGGAAGGGGAAAAAACCCTAATAACTGGTACAATGGGACGTACCCTGTGTCACGCACTTCACAGTGGTTTGCAGAGTGTAGCTGTAGATATAGATGTAGATGTAGAGTTGATACATAATGCAGCATGTCTGTTTATACTCTAACTTTAAATGCATGTATTGTTGTACATACATTTTATTTGATTTACATTTCACTCTTTGTGCCACATATCAAGTAGGGAAACCTGTTTGAATTTCCTGTTCAAAACTGCTTTTTCTACACAATGTTTTTTCACTGTTCAACAGCTCGAACAACTTGGGAGAATTAGTGTGTGCTGCAAATTTCATAACATCCCTTATGCATGCAATAGCTTTCACTGGCATATTAATTTTTATAGGGACATCATTTATCTGCTCTTCTTCTTTCTTTGTTTCCTCATCATCTTCATTGTTGTACAACCTGCTTAAGGCCTGGCCAGACAGAATGCGGCCTGGCTGTCTGGCCTGTGGCCTTGAACCACAGCCGGCAGGCCGCACTGTTGAATCGCTCGTTATTGTACGGCGGCGGTCACACAGAGTGCGGCTGTGACGCACTGGCATGCGGCCTGCCGCACCGGCCGCCGCCGGGTTGTCACAGATTACAGATTCGCCGCAAGCCGGAGTGGCTGCCTGCCTCTGTTGGCGCACTCAACTGCTCTGTGGTCACACCGGAAGCAGCGGCGTGAGGCGGTTTTTGTCTTGCAGCTTGTAGTGCATGCATCATGAACACAGAAAGACTTATAGAGGAGGTGAGGCAGTACAACTTTTTGTATGATACACGCGATCCTGATTTGATGGTAGAATACTTTTGCCCTCGATATACTCTTGATAGAAAGCTGAATTCTCAGAAATAGTGTTGTCACTGTGATGTCCATAATTTCCAACATCAACTACTGTAAACTCGTAGTATGGATCAACGATCACCAGGAGAACCAGAAAAAAGAATTGTTTGTAACAGAAGAACTGGGATCCACTATCCTTCGGGCATTTTAACCTGATATGCTTTCCGTCTATGCTTCCAAGGCATTTCGGAAACCCCCAAAGTTCTAGAAATCCTTCTTCAGATTTCTTTCACATCTCTGTTGTAGAAGTACGTAAATACTTGGGTTGTAGAACAGTCCGTATTGCGTGGCACACTTGTTTCACAATTTCTGAGACTGTTGAACATCCTAACCGAAAAGAAAAATCTATGGTCTGGTGACTGTCGCCTGTAGTCAAGTATCTGGAAAAGATTAAAATAAATTATGCTGATAGAACGAATAGATAAGTTAATGACCAAAGATACGTTTGTTTAAATTCAACGACAATGTTATGAATACAATGAAACAAAATAATCTATTAAGTAGAAAGTTCTCTCTAACGGGACGTATGGAACTAGATGTTACTATCGTTTGCTGTATTCGTAAACACTGCAGATAAATTTATCACTCCACTCGTAACTACATTGTGGGATAGCACTTTCTTCCACCGAACCTTTCATATGATAAAGCAAAACTGAAATGGAATAAATTATATGACTTCTGTTTGAAGCCCAAAGAGGCCACAAATGGTAAAACTTACCTCAAACAAATGGCTAGTCTGTGCCTTGTATCAATTGGCTTTCTCCAGTTTGTTGTGCTCTTCTCAGTGCTACCTTTTTATCAGGTGATGCAGTTCCTTGAAACATTTTCACAACATACGAAAATATTTGAAGAACCTATCTTTGTCAGACTCTAGATCAGTACACAGACGATGGTACTCTCCTAAGCTTTCTCTCTTGCTATTAATGTCGTGCACCCAACATCTCTTCTTGGTGCCATTTCGTATCGCTAGTGCAAGCTACTCATTTCTGCACCTGGCCGCTGACTGGCCCGGCCTCCCGCTGCGCCGTCCGTCTCAGCAGCAGACCGGATTCTGTCTGGCCAGGCCTTTAGATCTGTTGCCTAAATAAAAGTGGAGTGAGTTGACAGAAAGTCATCACTTAAAATGTAATCATCTGAACCTGCATTTTCTTGAGCTTCAATGAATACAGAAGTGTACTGTTTACCCTGCTTTCTTGCAACACTTGGTAACTGTTTCGGCTTGTATTTCCCTTAGTGTCAAGCCAATCCAGTTTATTACACTCAGCACAGAAACTGTCAGTGCAAGAGCAGATACGCTTATGGGTTCATCAACACTAAAGATAAGAGACTACATCAATAATCGCCTATAATGGGACTTGAATGTGTAAAAAACTGCCTGGTCCATGGATTATGTGAGGCTGATTGAACCCGGTGGGAACCAAGCCAATTTCACCTTCGCTGACTTGACTATCAGGTGGCAGGTTGCATTGTTTAGGAAAAGTAGACCTTCATGACTTCCTTTTTGTCATTATGGCATTAAAAGGACCCAGCCACTCTTCCATAAGACCACTCACCATCCATGCCTTTTTATTGCTGTGATATGTGGCTGGAAGCTTGCTGATGTCTTACGTTTTTGAAACAACAGAGTTTTTCATCTTTCCAGTCATCTCCAATTCACCTAACATGTTTCCACACAGCAGTTTAGTGAGTCTTTCATGTTACATTTTTCTGCCAATGCACGTTTCACCTCAAATTGCTAGAGAATTTTGAAGTCAGTGTCTGATAAGAGTTCTGTTTCACCAACACACAACATGTCTTTTAGGTCATAATTCTGAGTTAGGTTGCACAGTATTGTCCTCCATTCTGTTGCTACATGATGTCCTGCTAGCTTTAAAACTGTCCATCCATCCTGTGGATGCGTTAAACTCCATATTCCCAAGCTCTTTCAGAATCCTGCTCTGCAGCATGGGTCCAGACGAAGGTAAGGGTTTTGCCCATGCACTTACGAAACACTCCCAGATTATCTTGTGATTTCTTCATTTCTTGTCTGTTTTGCCTGTTCCCTATCATCCGTTCACCCAGTATTATGTTATTGTTTCTTAAAGATAAATATTTGTTTTAATGCATTTGAAATGCAACAGTTTTTTGCACACAGAAAGTTTGTCTTTCTCACTTGCCTTGATTACCTTTATCTTTTCCATTACGCACTAGTGAGGAAAATAGTGCGCAAGTTGTGCATTTCTTTGGAATGCTTGACCTTCCTGGGTAAAACCATTGTTTAACATAACAACAATCACCTCTTTCACATAACAGCACTGTCAGAACTGTACATTTTATAGACATGAATAACTAAGGTATATAATATAGTAGTACTGTATAATTTTTTTGTGCTTTGTACAATGAGTTATTAGTTAAATCTTAGATTGGCATTTCATTACTGCATTAGGCATGCTCAGCTTCATATAAAAAATTAGCATAATATAAAAATGTATTGAATGTGTCCGTATTGAAGTATCTGTATGATTTGATAATATTTCCAAATTATTCATGTTCTCCTTTGATCAAGTTTTCTGTATGAGGTAAGTTGTTTGAGGGTGGTTGGAGAGAGAAGAAGGTGCAGAAATTGCCTCACAGTGGTGATGTATGACAGAATTACACAAGTGGCAAGAGAGATCAAAGACAGGATGAAAGCAATGTTGTTGCTGAAGATAGCAAAATAGTGCTCCCACTGTCGTCTGGTATGTGACTGCCCCGCTGGTCTCAAGGCTGGCTCCCTTCATGGCGAAGCTAGAACCACATGTTTCTACAGTGCCAGTTGGAGTTCTACTTCAAAACAGACCACTATGTTGTGGACACAATCTAGCTTCTTGTGGCAGATATACTGTGCTTGCTGTACTTTTGAGATCAGGTCTGCCCAGGGAGTGACCTGTGTGGATCTACAATGCAACCAGCTTGTCAACCATGTCTGTGATGTGGGTAGCTATGGTCGCAGGTGAAGCCTGTGGATACAGCATCTCCTGCCTACCCACCCCCGCTTCAGGGAAAGGATGGTGGAGCCCTCTTGTAGTCAGATGGAGACCCCAGGTCCTTCTTCTGTGAGGGAAGATATGGCAGTGCGACCTTTCAGACTGAGGTCCCTGCATTGATGGTGGCATCCAAACATATGAGACGCCTAGGAGTCATTGGAGATGTCCATGAGTGTGGGTGCCTGGTGTCTGTGTCCCTTTCCCAGGACTTGTTGACCCAAGGACTTGAAGAACCCTCAGGACACTTGTGTGGATGGCTGGGGTGTGTCTGCAAGAACTGTAGCTGGTATGAAGGGGAGCCATATAGATACGGAAAGAGGAAAAATGAAGTGTCTATCACAGACAGAGCACTCAACGGTGATGGTGGGTGTGTGCTTCAGAACAGACCTCTTTTGGAGGTTGATTTCCAAGAGAGATTAACCATAGAAACAAGGAAGATCCGCCGGAGATCTACATAGGCAGTCCTGAGGAATAGCAGTGTGTGACCCGTAGGAGGGGACAGGACCCTGGAAGTGATCAAGTTTTTGTCTAGTGAAGGAATTGTGTCATTTGACCAAATCAATGTGGACCATAGGCAGATGGGTGGCATCTTACCGAGTCTTCTGTGTGAAATAAGTGAAATTGCTGAGATGAGTAGAAGTCGAACAAGGGAGCGACAGTGTCCAATATAAGATGACTGTCCCTGAAGAACTTGTAGCTAGAGAAGGAAAAGATAAGAACACAAAGCATGATGACGGCCAACACCACAAAACGAATGAGTCCCTGCTGCAGATATGTAGCTGCCCCAAAGCCTGATGACGGTGCTGGCAGCAACATACAGTGGTGATTGGTGGGTAGCCTTTGGCATTGATTTTATGGTGCCCCTGGGAGTCTCTGAGTGGCAAATGGCAACAGTGGTCAGCACCTGGCCCAGGTAGCTCACTTGTTGTGCAGAGGGAGTTGGCTGCAGGTGGCAGACTTGGAAAATGCAGAGGGATGTTCGCAGAACAGTAATACGATGTCTGATCTGTCTAGTGGGTGAAAAGTGACAGAGCAAGAGAAAGCATTTGGTCCTGTGCCGCTGCTGTGGTGGGAGGACTGAGTACCATCCTCAAAGGGTCTGCCTCCCCTGTATCAGATTGAAGGGGTGCAGGTACTAGGACTGGAACTAGAGTATCAATACATGAATGTGTAATAGCAACATCACTTATCACAGAAAGTGACGGGCCGCCAGGAGCATCAGCCAATAGCAGGGAAGTGTTGCCATCGACTGGAGTAGGGGCAGCATGGTGAGAACACATGTAGGAGGCACCAGAAAGGAATCAAGCTGTAGATGAAAGGATATGCCTGGAAAAGGATGGAGAGTTGGAAGTGGCATCGTAGGGAGTCTCAGAATTTGAAGGAAATATCAGAGAACACTTTGTGAGGGTCACCGAAAAACTTGTTGCACCCACAGGATGTCTGGCAATGTGAAAGACTCTTGAAATGAATGGGAGTAAAAGTGTAATTGTTGTTCTCGGAGGATGTATGCTGGTCCTTTGGCAGCTGAAGCTTTATGAGCTTCCACTGAATTTAAAATAGGTAATGACTGATGCCGGAATGTGTAGGATGACTCCTTAGAAGGTAGTTGTGTAGCTTCTTTGCCAGAACCATGCAATGTGCACAGCTTGTAGGTGTGGTGACGGTTACTGACAAAGAACGTGTCTGCACAACAGTACATTTATTTGTCATAAAGGAATACGCTACCACTTAACAATGTTTTCTGATAGCAAAACTCTATGCTCTCAGATCGTGTGATCGCAGTAACAGGCATTGTGCAATAGATCAGCTTGAGCACATTGTCTGATCATGTAACCGTAAGAAAATGATGGATGTATGAGTGAACAAAACCAATAACCATCTTCCAGACCTGCAGGGTACCTTGTACTTTGTGTCCGCAATGAATTGAGACAGACAAATGGACAGTTTTGACTAAATAAACCTGTATATGTTGTGAGGAGCTCACATTAAGCTTGACCCACACGGCCTGCGGCAAGCATAATCAGACACATAGAGAAGTGTTTGCACCATTCTGTAGCTGAGCTCCCACTGATTAGTCTCTTTTTGCTAGTGCACACCTTTGCATGTCACACCACTGCCATAATTTGGCCTTATGGTAAATTTATTGGCACACTGGTGAATGCCAAGCGCTACTAGCATGTACTGATTGTAACTACAGGTCTGGTGTTCACGAATTTCCTGGTGGCGGTGTCACAGGATTAATACAATCGACGTCCTAGGAAGTGGAATGTGCGGTGGAGATCTAAGAGGCTGATATCGTGGAAGGACCAGATGGGAGGCCCAGGCATCATTGAAGGCAACATGGAAATGTGATGGTACATATGATCAGTGAAGTCGAGCAGGGAGTCCCACTGTGATGCGAATGACTTTGAATTGTCATTGTGTTTTATGTGCACTGAGGACTGGAAGAGGCTGTTTGTGAAAACAATGTAGGATTGTGATATTGCGCAAGGGTATTGATGACTGTCAGAGAGTTCAGTTGCACCTCAGAATTGTTATCATGCATATGAGCACAGAGGACTGGCAAAGAGCCCATTAGTGTCTGAGAAGATGGCACCAGAGAATGAAGGCGGGGCAGGGAGTCCAGTTGTGTCACAGAAGATGACTTGAAGGTATGAGCGAGTGCTAGAGCACAGAGGAGCATTTCGGAAGATGAATTGGGAGTGGGAATGCGCACATGATCACTGTTGCATGCTGGAGCTGGCAGATGACATGTGAGTGGGAACCTGCTCTCAATCACTGTTGTCCACTGCAGCACATAGGAGCATTGTGGAAGATAACTTGTGAAGGGCAACATGCACGTGAGCCCTGAAATTGGTTTGTGAAGCGTAGTACTCAATAAGTTTGGATTTGAGATGGATATATGGTAACATATGAGGATCTACACCGGTATTGAGATGTTGAAGAATTTGAGAGGTGTGAGCACAGCGGTAGGCTAATTGAAAACTCAAAACTCATTGGTGTGTGTCACCTTGAACTGTGGGGTCCCCCAAGCTTTACTCCAATCTTGTGATGAAGGCAGGCCACAGCTCTGTCTTCTCATCAAATTCTTGAAATAGTGGTGGCAGGATTGTCCTCACCTGGTCCACATTCGCAGTAAAAGCTGCTGTTGATGCTGAAGTTGCTAGAAAGCATGGGATAGGGCAGTGTCCAGGTGGGTCACAGATTGCAGAAGAGTCTTCTGTTCTTGCTGAAGTCACTGTAATGCATGCAGCAGCTTTGTCAACTTGTTTGTACATTGCCATGCTGGAACGAGAAAATTTGCTTCAAACATATCCGCGTTGATCTAGTGGGACCATTACCTTCCTCTCAGGGCTTCACATACTTCCTAATGAAGATCAACAGGATTACACATTAGCCAGAGGCAGTTTCAATGGAGGACATCTCTGCAGAAAGTGTTGCCAGCAATCTCCCATCATCACAGATTGCACATTTTGGAGTCCCAGGAAACATCTCCACTTATAGTGGATGGCAGTTTGATTGTCAGTTTATCGTTCACCTCACATAGGCCTCGGGTATACAACAAATCAAAATCACTGCTTACCACCCAGCATTGAATGGCTAAGTTGAATGGTGGCATCACAACAAGAAGGCAGCATTAAGTGCTTCACTTTCATTAAAAATTTTAATGGTTCTGTATGCTTATTTGATTCCAGAATATTACACCACCACTGCAGAAATGCCGTACTGCATGATGACTGGACTTCCAGCCAGTTTCTTTGGCCCTACAGCAGTGGAGTGTGACACTCCAGTTTTCATTTTCAACTTAAAGCAATAAATGGCATAACTTAACCAATATATATTCGACACTGTGCTACATCTATCTCCATCCATCCTGAACTTGATATGATGCTTAGAGGAAACCTCTCCAACTTATAGGTGAAGGACTGGTATACTCATGCTTTGTAAAATATTTTGTTGTTGAAACACCTTATAGTCAAAGACCATTACCATTGACAGACCAACCTTCCTGCTGAAGAATATTGATTCCAGTTCCCCACCTCAACTTCCAAGTTAACTACCAGCTCCAGCCATCAAGCCTTCACAATGTCGTCAGGCAATCCAGTGAGCTACTCCATGTGACCATGCAGTGCACTTCCCAAAGAAATACCTCAACGATATCACTAGGAAGGGAGTAGTGTGAGGCTGTAACTGAGGTTGCAAAATATAAATTCTATTAAAAATATCACTAAACTTTTGAGTAGTCACTCTTCTGTTTGTGTTTATCACATCCACTGCAATGAGCCAGAAAAAATGTACAAGTGTGTATTATAATTTCATTTTATTGTGCAAATAAAAAAGTTATTTTAACTGGAACCACAGTGGTAAGACTCGAGAAGATGGAGATACTTCTGTCCCAAGCAGCATCTGTCAATGTGGGGGAACTGTACAAGGTTGTGATGGTGACTACTACTACAGAGTGATCAGTCATTACTGTAATCACCTTCGCAGTATTTGGCTGGCCAGTAAGGCTGGCTGCTGTGCTCGCAATGTGGGTGACAAGAGGTCCGCAGTAAATGTAGTATGGCTTTTTGTGTCAATTATTTCTAACGTAAGTAACATAAACACTTCAAAAGAAAAGTAAACAATGGAAAATCCAGGATGGAATAATAACGTAAGTAACATAAACACTTCAAAAGAAAAGTAAACAATAGAAAATCCAGGATGGAATAATGACGTAAGTAACATAAACACTTCAAAAGAAAAGTAAACAATAGAAAATCCAGGATGGAATAATGACAATATTGTGAAAATGACAGATTGCTACTCACCATATAACAGAGATGTTGAGTCGCAGAGAGGCACAACAAATTCCGCCAGAAGAACTTCCTCTGAAACAGACAAAACACACACACACACACACACACACACACACACACACACGTGACCACTGTCTGTATCTGCTGAGGCCAGACGGCGAGGAACTGTGCAGTCTGGGTGGTGGTGGTAAGGAGAAGAATGGGGTGGGGAAGGGGAGGGATAGCATTACAGGGTAGGGAATGGTAAAGTACAGCTTGTGGGAGCATACAGGGATGAGGTGGAGAGAGGGTAGGGCAGCTAGGTGCAGTTGAGAGGTTAGATGGGAAAGGGGGGGGGGGGGGGGGAGGTGAGAAAGGACAGAAGTAAAAAGCTTGTGGGTCTGCTTGTGGAATAGAAGGCTGTGTAGTGCTGGAGTGGTGGCAGGGAAGGTGATAGGTGAGAGAAGGACAATGACTAATGAAGCCTGAGACCAACAGGGCTGTAAGAACGTAGGATGTATTGCAGGAAGAGTCTACACCTGAACTGTTCAGAAAAGTTGATATTGATAGGAAGGATTGTGCACTCGGGTACTCCCTTGCAACATATTCTACGTTCCTGTTACCTTCCAGACATCAACCTTCATTACACATTGTCCTTCACCCACCTTTCCCCTGCCCTGTTCCCACTCCAGAGCACTACACAGCCTTCTATTCCTCAAGTGCACCCACAGTCTTTTTACTTCCCACCTTTCTCGTTGACCATCCCCCCCAACCCATACCCCTCCATCTAATCTCCCAACTGCATCTAGCTGCCGTACCCTCTCACTATCTCATCTCAGTATGCTCCCACAAGCAGCACTTTACTGACCCTCAATCATACCCTCTCTCCCTTCCCTTCCCCGCCCCAGTCTCCTCCTTACTGCCAGCACCAAGATTGCTTCTCCCATCATGTACTTTCCTCACAGTCTGGTCTAGGGCAGCCAGAGACACTGCTCATGAGTGTGAGCTGCATTTGTGTGAATGTGTGTATGTGTGTTGTCTATTTCAGACGAAGGCATTCTGACCAAAAGCTTACATGTTTAGTAGTCTCTTTGTTGTGCCTGTCTGTCACTCAATATCTCCACTATTAGATGAGTAACAATCTATCCTTTCAATAATATTTTCAAAAAGAAAAGTAAATTAGTAAAGTAAATTAAGCAAGGAGTTGCTAGACCTGCATTCCATCATTGTTCAAGCATTTCTTAGAAACACTCAGAAAAATTCCTCATTACACTCTACAGTTCTCTGTGAGAAATGGCAGCAATTTCTTGATGAACTTAGTTTTAAGTGCATCTAAAGCATGAAAGCAAGGGGAAACTAGAGCTGTAATTTTTCCTGAGGTCATGCAGCTTTACTGTATGGTTAAATGATGATGGCGTCCTCTTGGGTAAAATATTCCGGAGGTAAAATAGTCCCCCATTCGGATCTCCGGGCGGGAACTACGCAGGAGGATGTCGTTATTAGGAGAAAGAAAACTGGCGTTCTGCGGGTCGGAGCGTGGAATGTCAGATCCCTTAATTGGGCAGGTAGGTTAGAAAACTTAAAAAGGGAAATGGATAGGTTAAAGTTAGATATAGTGGGAATTAGTGAAGTTCAGTGGCAGGAGGAACAAGACTTTTGGTCAGGTGAATACTGGGTTATAAATACAAAATCAAATAGGGGTAATGCAGGAGTAGGTTTAATAATGAATAAAAAAATAGGAGTGCGGGTAAGCTACTACAAACAGCATAGTGAACGCATTATTGTGGCCAAGATAGACACGAAGCCCACAACTACTACAATAGTACAAGTTATATGCCAACTAGCTCTGCAGATGATGAAGAAATTGAAGAAATGTATGATGATATAAAAGAAATTATTCAGGTAGTGAAGGGAGACAAAAATTTAATAGTCATGGGTGACTGGAATTCGATAGTAGGAAAAGGGAGAGAAGGAAACATAGTAGGTGAATATGGATTGGGGGGAAAGAAATGAAAGAGGAAGCCATCTGGTAGAATTTTGCACAGAGCATAACTTAATCATAGCTAACACTTGCTTAGATAGTACCCGTGGTCTAGGGGTAGCGTCTTTGATTCATAATCAAAATGTCTTCGGTCCCGGGTTTGATCCCCGCCACTGCCTAAATTTTGATAAATAATCAGCATTGGCAGCCGAAGACTTCTGGCATAAGAATTCAGCCTCATTCTGCCAACGGTCTTGTCAAAGAGGGCGGAGGAGCGGATAGAGGTTCAGGGCACTCTCTTGTCCTAGGGGTGGGAAATTGCCCCTAAAGGCGGAAGAATCAGCAATGATCAACAACATGAGGATGCAGAAAGCAATGGAAACCACTGCATTAAAGTCACATAACGTGTATCCACAGGACATGTGGCCTGGAATAGTCCCTCATTCGGATCTCCGGGAGGGGACTGCCAAGGGGGAGGTTACCATGAGAAAAAGATTGAACAATCAACGAGAGGATAACGTTCTACGAGTCGGGGCGTGGAATGTCAGAAGCTTGAATGTGATAGGGAAACTAGAAAATCTGAAAAGGGAAATGCAAAGGCTCAATCTAGATATAGTAGGGGCCAGTGAAGTGAAGTGTAAGGAAGACAAGGATTTCTGGTCAGATGAGTATCGGGTAATATCAACAGCAGCAGAAAATGGTATAACAGGTGTAGGATTCGTTATGAATAGGAAGGTAGGGCAGAGGGTGTGTTACTGTGAACAGTTCAGGTTGTTCTAATCAGAATCGACAGCAGACCAACACCGACAAAGATAGTTCAGGTATACATGCCGACGTCGCAAGCTGAAGATGAAAAGATAGAGAAAGTGTATGAGGATATTGAAAGGGTAATGCAGTATGTAAAGGGGGACGAAAATCTAATAGTCATGGGCGACTGGAATGCAGTTGTAGGGGAAGGAGTAGAAGAAAAGGTTACAGGAGAATATGGGCTTGGGACAAGGAATGAAAGAGGAGAAAGACTAATTGAGTTCTGTAACAAGTTTCAGCTAGTAATAGCGAATACCCTGTTCAAGAATCACAAGAGGAGGAGGTATACTTGGAAAAGGCCAGGAGATACGGGAAGATTTCAATTAGATTACATCATGGTCAGACAGAGATTCCGAAATCAAGTACTGGATTGTAAGGCGTACCCAGGAGCAGATATAGACTCAGATCACAATATAGTAGTGATGAAGAGTAGGCTGAAGTTCAAGACATTAGTCAGGAAGAATCAATACGCAAAGAAGTGGGATACGGAAGTACTAAGGAATGACGAGATACGTTTGAAGTTCTCTAATGCTATAGATACAGCAATAAGGAATAGCGCTGTAGGCAGTACAGTTGAAGAGAAATGGACATCTCTAAAAAGGGCCATCACAGAAGTTGGGAAGGAAAACATAGGTACAAAGAAGGTAGCTGCGAAGAAACCATGGGTAACAGAAGAAATACTTCAGTTGATTGATGAAAGGAGGAAGTACAAACATGTTCCGGGAAAATCAGGAATACAGAAATACAAGTCGCTGAGGAATGAAATAAATAGGAAGCACGGGGAAGCTAAGACAAAATAGCTGCAGGAAAAATGTGAAGACATCAAAAAAGATACGATTGTCGGAAGGACAGACTCAGCATACAGGAAAGTCAAAACAACCTTTGGTGACATTAAAAGCAACGGTGGTAACATTAAGAGTGCAACGGGAATTCCACTGTTAAATGCAGAGGAGAGAGCAGATAGGTGGAAAGAATACATTGAAAGCCTCTATGAGGGTGAAGATTTGTCTGATGTGATAGAAGACGAAACTGGAGTCAATTTAGAAGAGATAGGGGACCCAGTATTAGAATCGGAATTTAAAAGAGCTTTGGAGGACTTACGGTCATATAAGGCAGAAGGGATAGATAACATTCCATCAGAATTTCTAAAATCACTGGGGGAAGTGGCAACAAAATGACTATTCACGTTGGTGTGTAGAATATATGATTCTGGCGACATACCATCTGACTTTCGGAAAAGCATCATCCACACAATTCCGAAGACGGCAAGAGCTGACAAGTGCGAGAATTATCGCACTATAGCTTAACAGCTCATGCATCGAAGCTGCTTACAAGAATAATATACAGAAGAATGGAAAAGAAAATTGAGAATGCGCTAGGTGACAGTGAGTTTGGCTGTAGGAAAAGTAAAGGGACGAGAGAGGCAATTCTGACATTACGGCTAATAATGGAAGCAAGGCTAAAGAAAAATCAAGACACTTTAATAGGATTTGTCAACCTGGAAAAAGTGTTCAAAAAAAGTAGGGGTAAGCTATAGGGAGAGACGGGTCATATACAATATGTACAACAACCAAGAGGGAATAATAAGAGTGAACGATCAAGAACGATGTGCTCGTATTAAGAAGGGTGTAAGACAAGGCCGTAGCCTTTCGCCCCTACTCTTCAGTCTGTACATCGAGGAAGCAATGAGGGAAATAAAAGAAAGGTTCAGGAGTGGAATTAAAATACAAGGTGAAAGGATATCAATGATACGATTCGCTGATGACATTGCTATCGTGAGTGAAAGTGAAGAAGAATTAAATGATCTGCTGAACGGAATGAACAGTCTAATGAGTACACAGTATGGTTTGAGAGTAAATCGGAGAAAGACGAAGGTAATGAGAAGTAGTAGAAATGAGAACAGCCAGAAACTTAACATCAGGATTGATGGTCACGAAGTCAATGAAGTTAAGGAATTCTGCTACCTAGGCAGTAAAATAACCAATGACGGACGGAGCAAGGAGGACATCAAAAGCAGACTCGCTATGGCAAAAAAGGCATTTCTGGCCAAGAGAAGTCTACTAATATCAAATACCGGCCTTAATTTGAGGAAGAAATTTCTGAGGATGTACGTCTGGAGTACAGCATTCATTGTATGGTAGTGAAACATGGACTGTGGGAAAACCGGAACAGAAGAGAATCGAAGCATTTGAGATGTGGTGCTATAGACGAATGGTGAAAATTAGGTGGACTGATAAGGTAAGGAATGAGGAGGTTCTGTGCAGAATCGGAGAGGAAAGGAATATGTGGAAAACACTGATAAGGAGAAGGGACAGGATGATAGGACATCTGCTAAGACATGAGGGAATGACTTCCATGGTACTAGAGGGAGCTGTAGAGGGCAAAAACTGTAGAGGAAGACAGAGATTGGAATACGTCAAGCAAATAATTGAGGACGTAGGTTGCAAGTGCTTCTCTGAGATGAAGAGGTTAGCACAGGAAAGGAATTTGTGGCGGGCTGCATCAAACCAGTCAGTAGACTGATGACCAAAAAAAGAACACTTGCTTCAAGAATCATAAAAGAAGGTTGTACACATGGAAGAATCCTGGAAATACTAGAAGGTATCAGATAGATTATATAATGGTAAGACAGAGATTTAGGAACCAGGTATTAAATTGTAAGACATTTCCAGGGGCAGATGTCGACTCTGACCACAATCTATTGGTTATGAGCTGTAGATTAAAACTGAAGAAACTGCAAAAAGGTGGTAATTTAAGGAGATGGGATCTGGACAAACTGATTAAACCAGAGGTTGTACAGAGTTTCAGGGAGAGCATAAGGGAACAATTGTCACAAATGGGGGAAAGAAATACAGTAGAAGAAGAATGGGTAGCTCTGAGGGATGAAGTAGTGAAGGCAGCAGAGGATCAAGTAGGTAAAAAGACGAGGGTTAGTAGAAATCCTTGATAACAGAAGAAATATTGAATTTAATTGATGAAAGGAGAAAATATAAAAATGCAGTAAATGAAGCAGGCAAAAAGGAATACAAACGTCTCAAAAATGAGTTCGACAGGAAGTGCAAATTGGCTAAGCAGGGATGGCTAGAGGACAAATGTAAGGCTTATCTCATTAGGGGTGAGATAGATACTGCCTACAGGAAAATTAAAGAGACCTCTGGAGAAAAGAGAATCACTTGTATGAATATCAAGAGCTCAGATGGCAACCCAGTTCTAAGCAAAGAAGGGAAAGCAGAAATGTGGAAGGAGTATATAGAGGGTCTATACAAGGGTGACGTACTTGAGGACAATATTCTGGAAATGGAAGAGAATGTAGATGAAGACAAAATGGGAGATACAATACTGCGTGAAGAGTTTGACAGAGCACTGAAAGACCTGAGTCGAAAGAAGGCCCCGGGAGTAGACAACTTTCCATTAGAACTACTGATGGCCTTGGGAGAGCCAGTCCTGACAAAACTCTACCATCTGGTTAGCAAGATGTATGAGACAGGCGAAATACCCTCAGACTTCAAGAAGAATATAATAATTCCAATCCCAAAGAAAGCAGGTGTTGACAGATGTGAAAATTACCAAACAATCAGTTTAATAAGCCACAGCTGCAAAATACTAACGCAAATTCTTTACAGACGAATGGAAAAACTAGTAGAAGCCAACCTTGGGGAAGATCAGTTTGGATTCCGTAGAAATATTGGAACACGTGAGGTAATACTGACCTTACGACTTATCGTAGAAGAGAGATTAAGGAAAGGCAAACCTACATTTCTAGCATTTGTAGACTTAGAGAAAGCTTTTGACAATGTTGACTGGAATATTCTCTTTCAAATTCTGAAGGTGGGAGGGGTAAAATACAGGGAGCATAAGGCTATTTACAATTTGTACAGAAACCAGATGGCAGTTGTAAGAGTAGAGGGGCATGAAAGGGAAGCAGTGGTTGGGAAGGGAGTGAGACAGAGTTGTAGCCTCTCCCCGATGTTATTCAATCTGTATATTGAGCAAGCAGTAAAGGAAACAAAAGAAAAATTGAGAGTAGGTATTAAAATCCATGGAGAAGAAATAAAAACTTTGAGGTTCGCCGATGACATTGTGATTCTGTCAGAGACAGCAAAGGACTTGGAAGAGCAGTTGAATGGAATGGACAGTATCTTGAAAGGAGGATATAAGATAAACATCAACAAAAGCAAAACGAGGATAATGCAATGTAGTCTAATTAAGTCGGGTGATGCTGAGGGAATTAGATTAGGAAATGAGACGCTTAAAGTAGTAAAGGAGTTTTGCTATTTGGGGAGCAAAATAACTGATGATGGTCGAAGTAGAGAGGATCTAAAATGTAGACTGGCAATGGGAAGAAATGCGTTTCTGAAGAAGAGAAATTTGTTAACATCGAGTATAGATTTAAGTGTCAGGAAGTCATTTCTGAAAGTATTTGTATGGAGTGTAGCCATGTATGGAAGTGAAACATGGATGATAAATAGTTTGGACAAGAAGAGAATAGAAGCTTTGGAAATGTGGTGCTACAGAAGAATGCTGAAGATTAGATGGGTAGATCACATAACTAATGACGAGGTATTGAATAGAATTGGGGAGAAGAGGAGTTTGTGCCACAACTTGACAAGAAGAAGGAACCGGTTGGTAGGACATGTTCTGAGGCATCAAGGGATCACAAATTTAGCATTGGAGGGCAGTGTGGAGGGTAAAAATCATAGAGGGAGTCCAAGAGATGAACACACTAAGCAGATTCAGAAGGACGTAGGTTGCAGTAAGTACTGGGAGATGAAGAAGCTTGCACAGGATAGAGTAGCACGGAGAGCTGCATCATACCAATCTCAGGACTGAAGACCACAACAACAACTTAAAGCATGTGAGTTTGACTTGTGCACTTTCCCATTTAATGCCTCCCAGCGATAAAAGTGGTAAGGGTTACATCAGGCGAATGAGGATACTATTTGTTATTAGTGATAACTCTTTATTGATACTCATCACAAATTTCCTGTGTGTTCTGACACAGAGCTCCAGTTAATTGGCCAAAAAAGACTGCAAAATGTTTTCCACATCTCTCTCACTGGTAATTATATCCTGGAAAGAAATAGGGCCTATTATTGTTATACTCTAATAGCACAAACACCTATTTTTGAAGATGCATGGGTGCGTTGTGCGTTACATTAGGCTTTTCAGAACTCTAATAACAATTATTTTGTGAATTAATGTATCCACGTAGGTGGAACCGTGATTCATATCGAAAAGAAAGTTAGCTGATGGTTGTGTTTCTGTCGTGCACCCTATTCAAAATTCATTCACAAAACCACAACCATTTTGCAATGTCACCTGTTTTAAGTTCTTACACTGCAGTTATTGTATAGGGTTGTAACTTCAATAACTTTGTAGCTGCTCAAAAAGAGCCATAGGAAATTCCCATTTACTTAGAAAGACATCGACCTGATTTTCTAGGGGACCTGTCGGGAGCACACTCAAATGTTGTTCAGAGTTTCTTCTGCAAGTACTGTATTTACTGTATGTGGTTGTCTGTCTTTCCTGTGAAGAATACTTCCCATTTCATGAAATTTATTTATCAGTTGATGAATCTTAGTCCAGTTAGGAAGTTGAACATAAGGAAATTCGTCCGGAAATATTCTTCTTACTCCACATACTGACTCTGTTCACATGTGTCATACATGAATACTCTTGGCAAATAGAGTATCTGTATTTTGACATTTCACTTGAAACACTTACACCCAATACACTGTACTGTGTCACCTAACAAATATGCAACATGTGCAAAGAAAAGTCTCACAGTGGAGGGTAAGTGTACTCCCTACCAGTGCTGTTGATGACTGGCTGCCAGCCAGTCAACAAAATCCCTGCCAGGTGGTTGTGTAAATGACTGATCACTCTGTATTATTATTATTATTATTATTGATACTACTACTACTACTACTACTACTATTCTCAGTTATAAACAGAGGCTTTTTTATTTAATTCTGTTTTCTATGTATCTTTTGTTTTTGTTAAAATTCTAAATGTGTGCATAAAAAAATGTGAGTTCGTACCAGATAAGTAAAATATTTATTTAATTTCAGAATTAACCACTTATTAAATTTCATTTTTTATCCAGCATTACAACTTTCATTCATTTTTATTATATCAATGCCGGCATTGCCCACATGGGGCAGAAAAAGAGGAGGATATTCTGCTGCATCTCTGTAATATGCACCACAACTTACCAGCACTCGCAGTGATGCGTCATTATGAACTGACTGAGGTATGTCCGACATGAATTGTACAATGTAGTTATTTCCTATCAGTTTTTTATTTAATTTATATTTTCGTATCATCATAATGAAGAACACAAAGGATATTTTTTAGCTCATATAGAGGAATTGTTATTCACAAATAGTTAGATTCTGGCTGTCACTGCAAAGAAATTTTAATATCAAAGAGGGAGTGTTGTGTGGGATATTTGTAGTGTTTTTATGTTGGCTAGAAAATTTATCAGGAGGAAAACCTTAGCTGAACAGTAACACAATGATAGGTGAACATGGTGTATTACAGTGATGGTGCAAGATTGGGTGTAATTTTATAATTGATGCAAGTGTAGGAATGTGTGTCAATATTTAGTGTCGAGCTATTTATCTCATTTTAATAGGGCTGTGTCATTTGGCTCTACAGGACTGTGCCATGGGTGAAATATATAATTGCTCTTACTGAATAGTCATTTTTAATGTGTGTCTATTGTTTCGCTCCAGTGACTCAGAATAAACATGTTGAAAGTTGAATTCTTTTTATACTTCCTGCAGTTACTGTTTCTTTCTTTCCCTTCATATTTTTTTAAATTGTTTCGCTCCAGTGACTCAGAATAAACATGTTGAAAGTTGAATTCTTTTTATACTTCCTGCAGTTACTGTTTCTTTCTTTCCCTTCATATTTTTTTAAGTTATTTGCACAAGCTTAATGTAACATAGTCCATGTTAATCTGAACAAAAATCTTGTTGAATGTTAATTGTTGTGTGATGGGATACATTACAAGAGCTGCAGTGAGAGTGGGAATGACTCTGATTAATTTTGAACTGAAACATGTTTTGGATAAAATTCCTGCTGTAACTGACCCTGTGGATCTTACCATTGTTTTGGTCCTGTCCTGGTGAAGTCAGGTGCAGTGATTAGGGTTGGATAGCAATAAGTTGGCTGATGTGCAAAAAACATAGTACAGTGCAATAAAAACTGTCACAGTGCCCAACAAGAATAATTAGAATTTGTATTTAAAACAGATTACACTGCAGTACTAAATAAGTGATGTAATTAAGTATGTGGTAGTGTGCAGATGGTGTGCTATCATCATATCACTGAACTTAACACTTCACAGTGGAAATAAATACAGATAATTAGTGATAGATGACAGGTTTATGTAATGAATATCAACTCATTGTATCTCAAAATATGATTATTATCAGCAGTTATCATAAGAGTACAAATATGGACTTCTTACTCTTAAGAAAAAAGATGAGAGAAAGACGAATCCAAAAGACTCAAGGAAAGTTCATTCGTTTTATAAAAAAGGCAAACGAAAATATGACATGGATATTGCTACATTGAGATCAGAGATGGAACCGGTAAAAATTACGATGTTACATTAGGCAGTGATTGTGTTATTTACTGACTAGTCATTCCCATAGTTGTTAAGATAAATCAAACTTACGCAGAAAAAAGTTGGAACTGTATTGTACCTTGATATTTTGTGTGCATTTACCCAGACAGCCTTTTTCTGCTGCAACCAGTATTTCTTTAGGGTTCATCAGAGGGTGAGGATCTGTTTAATTTGTTTATGATAAATTTTTGTTATTCTGATGTTGTTCTTGCAGGGTATTTGTTTGATGCAGTGGGATGAGTGGGATACTTTTAGTGGAATTTGATTTTGGCTTGTGGTCTTTCAGTTATTTCCTTGTTTGATTCTCAGAAGAAGATGGCCAGTGGTTGTGAAACATTGGGTAATATGGAAACTTTATTAACTGCCTTGCTTCCACTATCTGACTTGAGACACTATTCTGATTGTGCCAGGGCTGAAAGTGTAAAATGTAGGTGCTGATTTATAATAAAGTG
The DNA here is from genome assembly GCF_021461395.2 of Schistocerca americana. NCBI lineage: Eukaryota > Metazoa > Arthropoda > Insecta > Orthoptera > Acrididae > Schistocerca > Schistocerca americana. The sequence continues at coordinate 177,145,118 of NC_060127.1, read as the reverse complement.
CAAAATGAACTGGAACATTATATTTGTCCAAATTTTGGAAGTTGCTTTTAAGTGAACTAAGTAATGTGTCGTGCTAATACACTCGGGGGGGGGGGGGGGGTATGATATGAAGGAATTATCTGAATGGGACAGAAATCAGTAGACGTGATGTTCATGTACAGACAAACAAATGATTACAATATCAGGAAAAAATGGAGGATTTATTCAAGAGAAAGAGGTTCACAAATGCTGGCAAAGGTAGGGTTTGGCAAGCACAAAGACAAACATACAAACTCTTGCCATGTGTGGGCCTGCATTATCGTGCTTAAAAGTAAGCCCAGTATGACAGCAAAACAGGGTGTAGAATATTATAGACATACCACTGTACTAGGGCGCCTACCCGTGGTGTGTGGGTAGCGTCTTTGATTAGTGATCGAAATGTACTTGGTCCCAGCTTTTAAACCTTCGCTGCTTCTACATTTACATCTAACTCTACATGGATACTCTGCAAAGCATATTTAAGTGCCTGGCAGAGGGTTCATCGAACTACCTTCACAATTCTATATTATTCCAATATAAATTTTGACTAATAAGCAGCGTTGGTGGCTGAAGACTTCCAGTGTAAGAAGTCACCCTCTTTCTGCCAACAGCTTTATCAGAGAGGGCAGAGGAGTGGACAGAGGTTAAAGGCACAGTCGTGTACTTGGGGTGGCAAATTGCCCCTAAAGGCAGAAGAATCAGCAATGATCAATAGCATGAGAACGCAAAAGGCAGTGGAAACCAATGTATTAAACACACATAATGTATATCCACAGGACATGTGGCCTCTAATTTAAAAAGTTTAATGATGATCTCTCTATTGGTAAAAGATTGCGGAATAGTCCCCCATTTGGATCTCTGGGAGGGGCTGCCAAAGGCGAGGTGACTATGAGAAAAGGATAGAATAACCAACAAAAGGATAACGTTCTAGAAGTTGGGGCACGGAATGTCAGAAGCTTGAACATGGTACGAAAGCTAGAAAATCCGAAAAGGAAAATGCAAAGGTTCAGCCTAGATATAATAGGGGTCAGTGAAGTGAAATGGAAAGAAGACAAGGATTTCTGGTCAGATGAGTATAGGGTAACAGCAGTAGAAAATGGTATAATGGGAGTAGGATTCATTATGAATAAGAAGGTGGGGCAGAGAGTGTGCTACTGTGAACGGTTGAGTGATAGGATTGTTCTTATCAGAATTGATAGGAAACCAACACCGACAATAGTACCTCAGGTATACGAGGGTTGTTTTTTAAGTAAGGGCCGTTTGCGCGTATAGTCCCGTAGTTCGTGCAGACGCCGCAACAAGCCACCGCGCCACTTGCCGGCATCCTTCCCGTTCACACTGATGCAAGTTCCAGCTCTGTAGCTGACGTGTACACATCGCTGTGCTACTTTATAATGTTTACGATTATTGACTCGCCCGCCGCGTGTGAGATACGGTCAGTGATACGTTTTTTGACCGCGATAAGCCTATCAGCTGCAGAAATTCATCATCAGTTAACAGAAGTTAATGGGTCGAATGCAATGAGTGAAGGTAAAGTGCGTCAATGGGTTAGAGAGTTTAAAAATGGCCGTCAAAACGTCCATGACAAAGAACGCTCGGGCCGGCCCTCTGTGATCGCTGATTATTTGGTGGCTGCAGTCAAAACAAAGATTCGTGAGGACAGAAGATTCACAATTTCCACTCTTTCTTTGGAATTTCCACAAGTTTCAAGATCGGTTTTGTACAAAATTGTGTCCGAAAACCTAAACTTTAAGAAACTGTGTTATCGGAGGGTACCCAGACTCCTCACAGAGGACCACAAAGGGAAGAGATTTGCCACTTCATTGGACTTTTTGATTCATTTCGAGGAAGAAGGGGATGACATGTTGAGTAAAATTGTCACTGGAGATGAAACATGGGTATCCCATATCACTCCCGAAAGCAAGCGACAATCGATGGAATGGCGACACACAACCTCACCCGTCAAGGACAAACTTAAACAGACGCTGTCAAAGCGCAAGATTATGGCAACTGTGTTCTGGGACCGGCATGGTGTTTTGCTAGTGGACTTTATGCCACGAGGAACGACAATCAACTCAGATGCCTACTGTGCAATTCTAAAGAAGCTTCGCAGAGCAATTCAAAACAAAAGGCGCGGCATGCTGACAAAAGGAGTTTTGCTCCTGCACGATAACGCTAGGCCTCACACCTCTCAAAAGACTCGGGATTTGATTGATTCTTTTGGCTGGGAAGTTTTGGACCATGCACCATGCAGCTCCCACCTTGCTCCTAGCGATTTTCACCTTTTCCGGTACCTGAAACACCATCTTGGCGGGCAGCGCTTCAATGACGGCAATGAAGTGAAAGCGGCCGTGAACTCTTGGCTGTTGGAGCAGGCGGCCGAATTCTTTGAAGAGGGAATTAAAAACTTAGTTGTACGGTATGACAAGTGCTTAAATAAACAAGGCAGCTATGTAGAAAAATAGGTAAAAGTGTGTAGAATCAGAAAATAAAAGTTTTTTTACAAAAGTATTTGTATCTTTTTTTAAAAATAAAAACGGACCTTACTTAAAAAACAACCCTCGTACATGCCGACGTCACAAGCTGAAGAGGAAGAAATACAGAAATTATATGAGGATAATGAATGGGTGATACAGTACATATAGAGAGTTGAAAATCTTATAGTCATGGAGACTGAAATGCAGTTGTAGGCGAAGGAGTAGAGGAAATGGGTACAGGAGAATGTGGGCTTGGGACAAGGAATGGGACAGGAGAAAGACTGTTTGAGTTCTATAACAAATTTCAGTTAGTAATAGTGAATACTTCATTCAAGCATCACAAGAGAAGAAGGTTTTATTGCAAAGGTTGTATCATATGGGAAGATTTCTGTTAGATTACATCATGATCAGACAGAGGTTATGAAACCAGGTATGGATCGTAAGGTGTACCCAGGAGCAGATATAGACTCCTATCACAATGTAGTAGTGATGAAGAGTAGGCTGAAGTTAAAGAGATTAGTCAGGAAGAACTGATATGCAAAGAAGTCGGATAAGGAAGTGCTAAGGAATAACAAGGTATGCTTGAAGTTCTCTAAGGCTGTAGATGGAGCAATGAGGAATAGCTAAGTAGGAGTACAATTGAAGAGGAATGGACATATCTACAAAGGGCAATCACAGTAGTTGGAAAGAAAAACATAGGCACAATGAAGGTAACTGCAAAGAAACCTTGGGTAACAGAAGAAATACTTCAGTTGATCAATGAAAGAAGGAAGTACAAAAATGTTCAGGGAAATTCAGGAATACAGAAATACAAGTCTGTGGGGAGTGAAATAAATAGGAAGTGCAGGGAAGCTAAGATGAAATGGCTGCATGAAGATATGAAGAAATCAAAAAATAAATCATTGTCAGAAGGACTTACTCATCATACAGGAAAGTCAAAATAAGGTTGAGTGAAATTAAAAGCAAAAGGGTGGTGACACCGAGAGTGCAGCAGGAATTCCACTGCTAAATGCTGAGGAGAGAACAGATAATTGGAAAGAGTACATGGAAGGCCTCTATGAGGGGGAAGTTTTGTCTGAAGTGATGGAAAGAGAAACAGGAGTTGATTTAGAAGAGATAGGGGATCCAGGATTAGAATCAGAATTTAAGAGATCTTTGTAGGACTTGATGAAATAAGGCAGAAGGAATAGATAACATTCCATCAGAATTTTTAAAATCATTGGGGGATGTCATCCATTCAATTCAGAATACTGCAAGAGCTGACATATGTAAGAATTGTCACACAGTCAGCTTAAAAGCTCATGCATCCAAGTTGCTGACAAGAATAATATATGAATGGAAAAGAAAATTGAGGATGTATTAGATGATGATCAGTTTGGCACCAGTGAGACAATTCTGACATTGCGGTTGATAATGGAAGCAAGACTAAAGAAAAATCAAGAAACAATCATAGGATTTGTTGACCTGAAGAAAGCATTTGACAATGTATAATGGTGCAAGATGTTCAAAATTCTGAGAAAAATAAAGGTAAGCTATAGGCAGAGACAGGTAATACCCAATATGTGGAAGAGCCAAGAGACAATAATAAGAGTGGATGACCAAGAATGAAGTGCTCAGATTGAAAAGGGTGTAAGACAGGAATGTTGTCTTTTGTCCCAACTGTTCAATCTGTGTATCGAAGAAGCAATGATGGGAATAAAAGAAAGGTTCAGGAGTGGCATTAAAATTCAAGAGGAAAGGATATCAATGATACAATTTGCTGATGACATTGCTATCCTGAGTGAAAGCGAAGAAGAGTTAACATGATCTGTTGAATGGAATGACCATTCTAATGAATTTAGAATATGGATTGAGAATAAATTGAAGATAGACAAAGGTAATGAGGAGTAGCAGAAATGAGAACAGCGAGAAATTCAACATCAGGACTGATGGTCACGAAGGAGATCAAGTTAAGTAATTCTGCTACCTAGGCAGCAAAATAACCAATGATGGGCAGAGCAAGGAGAACATCAAAAGCAGACTATCACTGGCAAAAAGGGCATTCCTGGCCAAGAGAAGTCTACTAGTATCAAACATAGACCTTAATTTGAGGAAGAAATTTTCTGAGAATATATGTCTGGAGCACAGCATTATATGGTAGTGAAACATGGACTGTGGGAAAACCAGAAGAGAATCGAAGCTTTTCGGATGTGGTGCTACAGACAAATGTTGAAAATTAGGTGGTCTGATGAGGTAAGGAATGAAGATCTTCTGCACAGAATGGGAGAAAAAAGGAATATGTGGAAATAACTGACAAAGGAGAAGTGACAGGATGACAGGACATCTGATAAGATCTCAGGGAATGACTTCCATGGCACTACAGGGAGCTATAGAGGGTAAAAACTGTAGAGGAAGACAGAAATTGGAATACATCCAGCAAATAATTGAGGATGTAGGTTGCAAGTGCTACTCTGAGGTGTAGAGGTTGGTGCAGGAGAGGAGATCGTGGCAGACTGAATCAAACCAGTCAGAAGACTGATGACTTAAAAAAAAAAGAAGAAGATCACTGTGGTGTAGGGGTGCTACAGATGACAACCAAAGGTGTCCTCCAATGAAAAGAAATAGCATCCCAGAACATCACTCCTGTTTGTTGGGCTGTGTTGTGGGTGACAGACAGGTATACCACCACTGATAGTGGTGCCTCGAAACATGTTTGCTGTTCATCAGGGCTCAATTGGAGCTGGACTCATTACTGAAGACAATACTTCTCTAGTCAGTGAGATTCCAGGTTGACAGCCAAGAGGGATTGTGTGGTGTGCCATTTCTTTTTTTAGCAGGAATACTTTGGTTGTTATCTATGCACACTTACAGTGAAGCAGTATGTTTTTTATTTTATTTATTTATTAATTTATTTATTTATTGTTCCGTGGGACCAAATTAAGGAGGAGTCTCCATGGTCATGGAATTATAACATGACAGTAGAAAAAGATAAAATGAAATACAAGAAACGTATTCAGGCAACAATTCGTAAGTTTAAATAAAGAAAATCAACAATGTAACACAGGAATTTGTTTAATTTTTCAGCACTTCCAGGAGTTCCTCGACAGAATAGAAGGAGTGAGCCATGAGTAAGCTCTTCAGTTTAGACTTAAAAGCGTTTGGGCTACTGCTAAGATTTTTGAGTTCTTTTGGTTGTTGTTGTTTTCAGTCTTGAGACTGGTTTGATGCAGCTCTCCATGCTACTCTATCCTGTGCAAGCTTCTTCATCTCCCAGTACTTACTGCAACCTACATCCTTCTGAATCTCCTTAGTTCTTGTGGTAGCTTATTGAAGATGGATGCAGCAGAATAGTGCACTCCTTGCTGCACAAGAGTCAAGGAAGTGCATTCCACATGCAGATTTGATTTCTGCCTAGTATTAACCGAGTGAAAGCGGCTAACTCTTGGGAATAAGCTAATATTGCTAACGATAAACGACATTAAAGAAAATATATACTGTGAGGGCAATGTCAGAATTCCCAGACTATTGAATAGGGGTCGACAAGAGGTTCTCGAAGTTACACCACATATAGCTCGAACAGCCCTTTTTTGAGCCAAAAATACCCTTTTTGAATCAGAAGAATTTCCCCAAAAAATAATACCATATGACATAAGCGTAGGAAAATATGCGAAGTAGGCTACTTTTAGTGTTGAACTGTCACTTATTTCAGATACTGTTCTAATGGTAAATAAAGCAGCATTTAGTTTCTGAACAAGATCCTGAACATGGGCTCTCCACAACAGCTTACTATCTATCAGAACGCCTAGGAACTTGAACTGTTCCGTCTCGCTTATAATATGCCCATTCTGTCTGATCAAAATATCAGTTCTTGTTGAATTGTGAGTCAGAAACTGTAAAAACTGAGTCTTACTGTGAGTTAGCATCAAATTATTTTCCACAAGCCACGAACTTATTTCATGAACTACATTATTTGATAATATTTCAATATTAAACACAAGATCCTTCACTACTAAGCTGGAATCATCAGCAGACAGAAATATTTTTGAATCACCTGTAATACTAGAAGGCATATCATTTATATAAATAAGAAACAGCAGTGGCCCCAGCACTGACCCTTGGGGAACGCCCCACTTAACAGTGCCCCATTGGGACTGAACAGCGCTACCACTCTCAATATTGTGGAGAATTACCTTCTGCTTTATGTTCTTAAAGTAAGAGGCGAACCAATTGTAAGCTACTCCCCTTACTCCATAATGGTCCAACTTCTACAGTAATATTTTGTGGTCAACCCAGTCAAAAGCCTTCATTAAATCAAAGAAAACACGTAGCATTCACAACCTTTTAATTAATCCATCCAAAACCTCACAGAGAAAAAAGAATATAGCATTTTCAGTTGTTAAACCAATTCTAAAACCAAACTGTACATTTGACAGCAAATTATGTAAATTTAAATGCTCCAGTAACCTTGTATATACAACCTTCTCGATAACGTTAGCGAACACTGATGGCATAGAAATAGGTCTATAATTGTCAACATTATCCCTGTCTCCATTTTTGTAAAGTAGCTTCACTACCGAGTACTTTAATTGGTCGGGAAACCGACTACTCGTAAAGGAAAAGTTACAGATATGGCAAAGTACTGGGCTAACATACATAGAACAATACTTCAGTACCCCGTCATATCCATGAGAGTTCTTGGTCTTTAGTGATTTAATTATTAACTCAATCTCCCTCTTGTCAGTATCATGGAGGAGCATTTCAGGTAACAGTCTCGGAACACTTTTTTCTACAAGTGCTATATGATTCCCTGTTGGGACTAGGTTTCTATTTAGTTCACCTGCTACATACAGAAAGTGATTATTAAATACTGTACATATATGCAACTTATCAGTAACACGGACATTCCCACTACGCACTGATTCTATATCCTCGACCTGTCTCTGCAGACCAGCCACTTCCTTTACGACTGAGCGTATGGTTTTAATTTTATCCTGAGACTTAGCTATTCTATCTGCATACCACATACTTTTTGCCTTCCTAATAACTTTTATAAGCACCTTACAATACTATTTGTAATGGGCTGCTGCATTTAGATTTTGACTGTTTCTAACATTTTGATATAACTGCCACTTTGTTCTACAGGATATTCTTATCCCTCTAGTCAGCCACCCAGGCTGCCTGTTTGTGCTAGTACCCTGTTTTGAATGTTCTAATGGAAAGCAACTTTCAAAGAGCACGAGAAAAGTCTTGAGGAAAGCATTATATTTATTGTCTACTGTATCAGCACTATAAACATCTTGCCACTCTTGTTCCTTGATAAGGTTCACAAAGGTCTCTACAGCAACTGGATCAGTTTTCCTAAAAAGTTGATAACTATATTTAACATGTGTTGCAGCACAAAAATCTTTTAGAGTTAAAACTTGTGCATCATGATCTGAAAGGCCATTCACTTTTTTGCTAACAGGATGCCCTTATAGTAATGAGGAATGAACAAAAATGTTGTCTATGGTTGTTCTACTGTTCCCTTGCACTCTCGTTGGAAAAAATACGGTTTGCATAAGATTATATGAATTAAGGAGGTCTACCAGCATTCTTTTCCTTGCACAATCACTTATACAACTAATATTGAAGTCACCACATATAACTAACTTTTTGTATTTCCTATAAAGTGAACGAAGAACCTCCTTTAGCTTTAGCAAAAATGTTGTGAAATCGGAGTCTGGTGATCTATAAATAACAACAGTTAGAAGTTTAACTCCACTAAATTTAACCACACCTGCACAACATTCAAACACCTTTTCAGTGCAGTACTTTGAAACATCATTTGACTCAAATAGGATACCATTTTTCACATACATGGCTACTCCCCCACACCGCAAAGAGCTCCTAGAAAAGCTGCCAGCCAACCTGTATCCTGGTAAAGGAAGCCTCTGAATTATCTCCTATGTTGATGATATTCGTCACCCGCCATCTGTGGCTTACAGTTTAGCAAGACAATGTGCACTCGCACATGCTGAGAGTTTCAACTGCTTGTCTCATGCTTGCTAAACTCTACTGTGGCCAGCAGGGTCGCAGGATCTCTTCCTAATTGAGAACATCTGGAACATTATGGGCAGAGTCCTCCAACCAGCTCAGGACTTTGATGATGTGATGTGCCCATTTGACAGAATTTGGCCCAGTATTCCTCAGGAAAGAATCCATTTCTATCAGTCAATGAAAAGCCAAATAACTGCTTGCATAAGGGCCAGAGGTAGAACAACACATAATTGACATGCTCAGTTTCTGAAGCTCTTTCTCGTGAATAAATCATCTAATTGTTATGAAATTGTAATCATTTGTTTGGGTTAACACAGTAGTATTTTAATGTTCTGTCAAGCATACCATCTGATTTACGTATTCATTTTACTTTTTTGCAGATGTCTGCACCTGGTGATGTTAACCAGCTAAAGATTGTAGACTTGAGTGATGTTTCAAGCAGACCTTCAAAGGCAGCTTTTGTTGCTGGAGGAGTGATGACAAGCACTCAGTCTCAAATGTATGCTGAGGAAGGTGCTGCTGTTAAAAATCAAGCTGCTCACATATTATGCAGTCAGGTGACTGAAAGTGAGATAATTGATACTGTGCAGAACAATTCATTAGAAATGGTAGACAATCAAGTAACAGATGCCGCTCAAGGGAGTACAGTATCCCCCATTTCAGAAAATGTTTCATTGCAAAAAATCGTCCCTCTGACAGAACTGAAAGTGTCTTCTTCATTGCAAGAAACAAACATTAAAGGAGGATTTTCTGACTGCTCTCCCTATAGGGAACAAGATGCAGAGAATAATGACAGTGATGATGATGATGTGGATGAAGATGATGATGTACAGGTACTTTATTGCCAGCTTGCAATGAAGAGTAAACAGTGTAATCACATGACTTGTAATGGTAGCTGTAAACTGAGAAACTCCCAACCAGGAAACAAATATCTAGATAATAAGTTGAAGAACTGTGTGAACGAATTAGTAATAGAGACAGACAGCCAGAATTCCTGTGATTCAGTAATGTCATTGACAGAATCTTGCACAGGAGCTGCAGCAAAAGAAGAAAGTGAACTTACACAGGAACACACAACTCGTGAAGCGTTTCCTGCGTCCACAACATTTAGTTCTAAAATTCCCATTGAAAATGCAGAGAGGAGGTTTAACATTGATTCTCACCCTGAAACAAACTGTTCTGCAGAGTCTGTGAACATTACCTGTGGTGCAGATAAAGCACAAACAAACCAGGCCTCTGTGGAATCTGCTGCGACGGAGGCCATTGTAACACAAGGGGACCAACAAAAGTTGTTTACGGCTTCAGGTCTTTCAGGAGAGGACTTGTACTTGTGTGGCAATTCACGCTGTGAATACCGGGCGAGAACGGGGTATCAGTTGCAAGAACATTTGTATGTTTGTGATTTGTCCCAGGAACATGTTCTCAGGTGTCCTCACTGCTCTCGACCTTTCAGGGCTTCCAACAGATTGGTCGACCACCTCAGGATTCACGGCTCTCCACGATATTCGTGTCCTCTGTGCACGTACCGTGCTGTGGCTGCCACAGCTGTGGCGAAGCACCTCAAGCTTCAGCATAAAGTCTCTTATATAGAAACAGTACCAATTGACCGTTTTCTCAATAACCGTGCAATGGATATGTTTGCAGTCCGTCCACAGGTAACTTGCTATTCCTTTTGTAAAATGACTAATAGTTTTATTCTAATCTTCAAACTCTTATATTTAAAAACTCCTATTACTGGACACCTTTGAGCACTTGGCAGTGGTTAGTGCGACAGTGCTATTTGTACAAAGGGCATTCAAAAAGTTTTGCACAGTTGTCTCTAATTTCTTTACTTTTTGCAGGAGGAGAATGAAATTTTTTGTGAACACACTTGGAACATTTAGCTATGAGTTGGTATATAAAATTAGTTTCTTTTATTTACAGGTGAGCCATAATGGACCGTGAAATAGATGTCAGGTTGCGACAATGGTCGGTCGTGGAGTTCCTCTTCAACACTAGCGATGACTCGGCCGCATCGATTGACAGGAAGTTGCTCCCTGTTTATGGGGAGGACACAGTGAATAGCAGTAGTATCCAGTGGTGGTTGCAGAGGTTTGAAGAAGGTGATTTCTCTCTATTGGACAATCCATGATGTGGCAGACTATCGACGGCAGTGAGTGATGTGAATAAGGAGACCATTGATCAAATCATCCAAAATAACAGATGTGATGACACAGCAGCTTGCAGAAACGACTTGTTTGTCATTCTGTTGTGTTGTATCACTGGTACAATCACTAGGGTACAGAAAAATCTGTGCATGTTGGGTGCCTAGATTATTGACAAGAGAAATGAAAATGATGAGCAAGAATGTGTGCGAGGGTCTCATGAAGACCTTTACAGAAGAGTGGAAACTGTGTTTTGACAGCATCAGTACCCAGGATGAAACATGACTGTTTTGGTCTGAATCTGAGAGCAAAACCCAATCCATGAAGTGGCATCATCCGGGTTCCCCTCAGAAGAAGAAATCAAGACTTTCACGAACAGCAGGCTGAAAGGTGATGGCCTCTTTCTTCTGGGATCAGTGTTGTGACATTTTCATTGACTTTTTGGAACCTGGCTCCATAATTAACATGGACTGTTACTGTTTGTCATTGGACAAGCTGCAATGTGCCAAAACCCATAGACAACAGCTTCAGGGTCAGCTCATCAGACTACACCATGACAATGCCAAATCCCATACAGCCCTTATGACACAGGAGAAAATCAGGAAAATGGGTTGGAAAATTGTTCCTCATCCTCCCTACAGACTTGGCTCCTTCTGAGTTTTAACTCTTTGGTCGTCTGAAGGCCCACCTGTGCGGTAAAACTTTTGATAGTGAGAAAGACCTTATTTTCTGTGTCAAGCGATGGTGTAAAAGTCAATCCGCAGAATTTTACCAAAGTGCATTTACAGCATGGAAAGAATGTTGGGCCAGATGTGTCACAGCTGATGGAGGCTACATTGAGTAGGATCAATGTATAGCTAAATGTTCCAAGTATGTTCACAAAAAATTTCATTCTCCGCCTGCAAAAAATAAAAAAAATTAGAGACAACTGTGCAAAACTTTTTGATCGCCCTTTGTATATTTAGTAGTTTGGGGCTTGTGGCTAAATCGTTATAGTCTGATTAGAATTACACACACACACACACACACACACACACACACACACACACACACAAAACAACGTTAACAAAACACACGTTTGACACACAGTGACAAATCAAATACCACTGGATCCTTTTGCATAATATATGATGCAGTGCCACATACACAGTTATTATTATCATGGACATTGGCTTACAGTAGATAAGCTTCCCATAACATTGTGCAAAGCCAAATTTTTGAAGGTTGCAGTTTCCCATTGCAGCTGGGTCATCAGAGTCATAAACACAAGAACTTGAGTGGTGTAGTGTACTGGGCAGTGTATAAACTAGACATTTGGAATGTTGTGGGTTTGAATCTTGTCAAATGCTACATTTTCTTTTTCTTTCTAAATGTAATCAAAAGACTTTGTTCGTTATTTTTGTTTAATGAATTCATTTAAATGTAATTTATTTTATTTCTAATACCTTGTTGTGTGATTTTCATCACTGTATTTAGTTTTGATTCGCTCTTATTTTTCTTCGCAACATTGTTTTTTTGTTTTGAATCTGTCTGTGCCACCTATAATCTGCAAGCATGTGCAAACCAGAACTGCTCATTGCTTGGTAGTGTGGCACCTTGTGTAGCCAGTGTGAGGATAGTTTCAGGCAACCAATGACAGGAAGAAATTACAGTTTGCTTTTAGTACTGCAACTGAAATTTTTCTGTCTTGAGTTTCCTCATGGAGACAGAGTATTGACCGAGGTTTTCTCAGATACATTGCACATTATGAGGTTTTGGTTAGGTTGGGGTGTGAGTTTAAATACAGGCCTTGGAAAATACGTCATCTGCCTTAGTTTAATCACCATGAGCACAGTGATTATGATTTTAGTTCTGACGCAGTTTTCTGATAGGACACAAGTTTAAATTTGGGGCTACAAAATGTGTTGTCTGCCACAGTTCAGTCATTGGACACTTAGAATCAGCTGTTAATAGAGCATCTCGCATTCCCGACACACCACATAGTGGCTGCTTCCAACACTGCTCCTCATTACACAGCATTTTTTTAAATGACCCATCATGTTTGTTCTTTGCCTATTACTGACCAGTAGCCCACAGCTGATGTGGCAACACTGTAGCGGCAAGTGACAGATGTCAACTGTCAAATGATTGTAATTGGATTGTGGGATTGTGAGGATGGTCGAAAGCTCCACAAAAACTGTCATCCATAAAATACACTGCACACAAATGAGGCATATGGCTGTTGAACTGGTACACAAAAGGGGAATATTTTCTGGGGTACCTCCCCCATCTAGTTGTATAAAACTTCCTAAGACCTCTTTGTACTGACTGTTCTTCTGTTTTCGCAGTTTCAGTTGATCTCTCCATGGATTCATCTCGCTCTCAATAACCTCAGCTGGTGGGAACTAAGGGCAGGTGGAGCATGTAGTGTTAATCCCTAATCCATTCAGTGATATATTAGTTTTTCTGGCAGCCTCCTTGTCTGGTGTTGGAAATGTGTTGCGTTTGTGAAGATAATTTTAATTAAAAAGCAGTTCTTGTGTAAACAATAGAAGGAGGACCAATACTATGATGTGGCTGCATACATTATGCACCTCATTTACTGTTACAGTCAAAAATTTTGATTAGCCCCACCATAGATATGGGCAAGTGATGTAGATTAATACCAGCATCACGTGTAGTACAGCCCACATCACATAGGATAGTGCTTCCACACATAGAGACGGAGTGGTAGGGAAACGTGGAGGGGAAGAGATCTGTGCATGCGTGGTGGTAGAGAGTGAGCAAACAAAAGTCCACATTGCTGAAATATCACTGTGACAACAGTTCCATTTGCATATGATACTTCATATTATATGTTCAAATCTATTGTGGGAACAAGAAATTATAAAACCGATTTTGACCAACTGTCGTGAGAGAAATCTTACTTCATATCGTGACAGTGTTGAGTCCACTGCTTTACAGCTTTAGTCTGCATGATGACAGAAGCTGAGAACAGCTGACACAGCTTTGTGAAGAACAGCTGACACAGCTTTATAAAGACATCAAATACAATTTTTCTTAAAATGACAATTGTGTTACTATAAGGTGATTGTAACATCTTGCAATAATCATCACTTATTGTGATTTGGACAGTATTATAACTAACAGTGTAATACACAACAAAATGCAACGAACTGAAATCATTATATTTGCTTGCCAACTGCTTCTTCTCAACAGACTCTTAAAAATGTGTATAATGCATGTATGTTGTTGTGTTTGGCTGCACTTAAGTGTAATTGCTGTGCATTAAAAAAGAATCATTGATAGGAAAGACTAATCCAAAGGACTATCATAAAAATGGTCCATATGGTGTCATTTTTTCACTGCCAACGGACATTGTGAGTGTGAACTAATACATTCCATATTACAGTGAGGGGCCGCATTTGAAATCCATTGAACAAATGGATGATTAACCATCTTCTGTAAATAATTCGAGTGTATGCTAACCAATAACATCAGAAACCACTTATATCTCGAAAGGTAACCCTCCCTGTCATGTTAAACTATTTTCCAATTCATACCTTGAGAATGATTAAGGTTTACCTGTGGAAATATTGGAGCTCTTTAGGGATTTGACGACATTCTCATGACTTATTAGAGCATACAACACACTGGGAAAAAGTTTAACTTCTTCTTGGGCAACATACATTATAGTTTGCATACTTTATGGGATACAAAGTCCTAATTGATAAAGGCCAGCCGGATGGTGTGGCCGAGAGGTTCTAGGCGCTTCAGTCTGGAACCACGCGACCGCTACGGTCGCAGGTTCGAATCCTGCCTCGGGCATAGATGTGTGTGATGTCCTTAGGTTAGTTAGTTTTAAGTAGTTCTAAGTTCTAGGGGACTGATGACCTCAGATGTTAAGTTCCATAGTGCTCAGAGCCATTAGAACCATTTTTTGATAAAGGCCAGTAGGTTCTCATATACCATGTATGCAACATGTTCCCCTCTCCTCCTTTCCCTCCCTCACTCAATGGGATGTTAAACCTGACAGACACATTTTTGAAACCATGAGTCTTTTAAACTAAGAAATATTATTACGTTACTGTGTTCCAAAGTCTGCATTGCGGCACTGTCATCACTGCCATCTGATTCTTGTTATTAAACCATCTGATAGTAAATTTATGATCATAGGTTCAAGGCTTACATCTGTCTTCAATTCCGTGTTAAAGTCTTCTTTCTGAAGCCTTTTGGCATGCCACGCAGACTGAGGACACCCCCACCCCCTGCCCTTTTTTTTTTTCTTTTTACCCCCTCGCATAGCCTTTAACCTTTGTCCACCAAGTCCATGGAACAATACTGAAAGTGATATGTGGGTAAATAATAAACTGTGTGACCACATTAACGTGCAAGAAAGTCAAGTTTGTTCTTTTTGTCCCATGACTTGTATAAATTTGAAGCCAGTGCACAATATCTGCTTTCCTGGTGTTTGTACTAGGTGTTTTTTCAGTAACGGCTGAATTATAACTGGCATGGTACATTACAATGAACAACTTTGAAGCAAGATATGGCAAGAATTGATCAGTGAACCACTTCATGATACTGACAGGTTAATTTCCGAATGGTAGTCATTGCTGTTTTTCTTACACCTAAACACAAGTTTACTTTTAGAAACGTAACCAGAAGAAGAGCCAGCATGCAGAATAATTATCCTAGAATCTGTTCTTACGGGAACCTTAAAACCACCAGTACCATCACTCATTTTCCAGCAGATATTCCTGAAACAACCATGAATCACCTATGTTTCGTCAAGGCAATACACTGTTGATGTACCTCCTCCTCTTGCATTGTACATCTGTATTGGGTGTGGTTCGCGCTGCACCAATATCATTTCTTCGAACTAAAAACTCTGCTCTTAACATATTTCAATCCAATATCTTAAAATTCTTTGGTTGACGAAGCATCACCTTTCAAGCCAGTTTTCTTGTGCATAATTGTAACAAGGTTTTATGATTTCAGGTACTGACTATATTCACTTGGAGCACTTTAAAGCATTACTGTTGAAACCATTCATTTGTGTTACAGATTTCTTTGAGTTTCAATGTGTTCCATTTCCTAGCGTTTCTACAGCTCTGACTTTTTCATTTACTCTTTACACTTCTGTCAACGCCACATGCTTCTGCAGTCTGTTCTTGTGTCTTCAAATGTCAACAGTTGGAGCCGTGCTTTCAGATTCACGTATGAAAAAGTAAAAAATTTAGTAAATAATCCCCCTCACATGCTTGTGAAGCACTTCATGTTTATTGCCATTATCTGACATTTTTTCTTTTATCTAACTAAAACAACAGTGCGGCATGCAGGAGAGAGATTCTTACCACACAGCTAGCTGCTCAGAAGGAGAATTAATCTTATTGTCTGCCAACAGTTAATGCAGAGAGATGTGCTGAATGGCTGAAACCTCGGCTGCCTTCCTACGTGACACGGACTTTAGCCCAGTTGTATTAACAATGATGCTGTTAAAAGATGCTACATACTGTACATTGTCATCCAGCAGGCACATAAAGAAGTGAAGTGAGGTGGAGGAGCTTACAGGAACAACTGATTTTAGAGTTTTTCCAAAGAAGACTGTTTGTGTTAATTTTAACAATTCTCTTCATGTTTTTCAACATACCTGTATCACATGTGAAGAAGTTCCTGAGACTCCTGTTCAAGTGAAGTTTATTGCCATACCAAAAATAGCTGAAGATAAGAGTGCTCAGGCTTTATACGCCTTTAGTTGCCTTATTCACAGGCCCTGGGAAGCATACAGAAAATGTCCACTTGAATTCTACAAGAATCTTATGCTATCCTTCCATAACTAAGTTGTACTTATATAAAAAACTTGGATATACTCTTAAACTTGAGAGGATTAAGTTGGAAACATGCTTTCAAGACTAGCCCCATACTAGCCTCTACAATAAAAATAGTGAGCCACTGCTTACCATGCAATAGCTTGACAAAATCACTGGCGTACTGTGTTGTAACTTGCCCAGCAATGGAACAAAAGTTTCTGAATTGTTCATGTGCAGTGAGTCTATTTGAGATTCACTCATGGGAATACCCACTGACATTATGGTAAGTTCAAGTTATTGCCATTATTCACTGATAATGTTTCCTTTCCACCCCAGATGCCTCAAGGGTCAGTACCCATGATCTTGGCACTAATTAATTCTATATTCTTTGTAAGTGAACTAAATTAATACAGCAACAAACAGATTTCATCTGGTGTGGGGTTAAAACATAGTTCTGCCATCACTCAGCATTTTTGGCCTCTTGGCTAGTCTATGCACATTGTCTCACAGCCTGCACTTCAACATGTCATTTAATTGGATAGATTTTCTTTTGTATTTTCAGTGTTTGTCTCATGCCATTTAAAATGTCAAGATGATGTAACACTTCTGTTGTAGTACTGAACCATGATACAGAAATAATTACAGGTTAAAATATAAACAGGGAACAGTTTCACTCAATTACAGAAATGCTAACATCCCCATGTTGCTTGGTGCTTTGGCATCAGTAACAACATGGCACTCACATTAATCCAAATATAGAATGACCTACACTGTTGAGCAGCCCATTACATTATCATGCCAAACTGGAAAAAGAGTTACAATAATGTTAGTTTATTGAAATTCTAATTAAACATAGATCGCCATGTCTTGACAAACTAGTGCTCTAATAAATAAAATACAAGGAATGCCCATTACTTGAAAACACAGGTTTTGTCTTTAGAATGACAGTAAAGGAATTAGTTGCAATATGTAGGGAAGAATAAAAAGGATGATGGGAGGGGGTGGGGGTGTCAGCTTGCCTAGGTTCCCCCTCCCTCACCTCCACTTACTCTTCTGACTGGCTTAATATGGTCGACCTTGATATCTTCTTCTTTATCAAGCTTTTCATTTCATAGTAACAAATACACCCAACATTCTGAATGATTAGTAATATGTATTCCAATATGCCCACCCCTGCAAATGTTACCCTCTACTGCTCCCTCTTGCATTATGTGGGTTATTCTCTGACACCTTTTAACATGCCTTACTTGCAGTTTCTTATAGGTTTTTCCCTCTAAATATTCCTTTCATTGTTGAGTCCGTGCTTTCTTTCCATATATTGCTTTTTTTTTTTTTGCCTATTCTGCAGAGAACCCCCTCATTTCTTGTCAGTCCATGTAATTTTCGTAATCCTTCTATAACACCATATTTCAAACACTTTGATTCTCTTGTTTTCCAGTTTCATAACAGTTCATGATTCACTTCCATTCAGTGCTCTGCTCCAAAAATGCATACTAGCAGATGTCTTTTATTGTGGAATGCTTTGTTTGCCTGAGTCAGTCTGCTTCTTATATCCTCATTGCTTTTCTGTTACGCTTTAGTTCTCTTGCAAGCTAGCAGAATTCCTTCCCTTTGCCTGATATATAGTCCTTAGTTCTGATATTAAGTATTTCACTACACCATTCCTGCTGCTTTTGAATAATTTATTCTTTGTTTGGTTTGCTGCCAGTCCATATTCTTTTCCATTCAAGTCAACAGACTCTGTAAATCATCCTCACTTTCACAAACAATAGCTGTGCCACAGCTAATTTTATTATTGTTTTCTTTTCATTTTGAACTTTAATCTCGCTTCTGGATCTTTATTTCCTTCAAAGCTTCTGTGAAATACAGGTTGGAAATTAGACAAAAAGGCTGCATCCCTGACTTACCCCATTTTTTTATCTTAACGTTTATTTTTTTCCTTCCATTCTGGTTTTGTCTTGTTTCTTGTACATCTGTATATTATTTGTCTTTCCTGATAGTTTGTATATGTGTTTTTAAGGATTTCATACATCTTGCACCATTTTGTGTTGTTGAATGCTCTCTATTGGTTGACAGATCCCACGTAAGTGTCATGATTTTTTAAAAATCTTGTCTCTGTTATCATGTACAACAGCAGACCTTTGTCTTCTTTTCAGAATCAGGATGATTTTCATTCTACAATCCCAAGTTTTTCCCATGACTTATATTTATTAAACTGAACAATATCTTGAAGATATGAACTGTCAAACTGATTGTGCAATAGTTCTTGAACTTATCTGCCCTTGCTGTCTTTTGGAGGGTGTTGATATTCTTGCAAAAGTTTGGTAGTATGTCTCCATTCTCAAAGATTCTAGACACTAACTTTAGAAATTATTTGGTTGCTACTTTCTCCATTTATTTTATAAATTTTGAAGGAATGTCATTTGGCACTTCTTGCTTTGTTTGATCATAGGTCTTGTAAAGTTCTGTAAAATCTTAACTCTTACGCTGGATTCCTTATGTCCAAATCGACACCCTCTTTTCATTTCAAGTTGGCAGCCATTTCCTCCCCTTCATAGAGTGCCTTAGTGTAGTCTTTTCATCTATCTGCTCTCGTCTTTGGTTTCAACAGTGGAATTTCTTTTGTAATATTACAGTTGACACCTTTACTTTTAAGTTCTTCCAAAATTATTTTTAGTTTTCTGAAGACCATATTTTTGTTTTTTCAAATCATTTATCTAGACATTTCGTTAAGGCTCCTTGGGACTACCTGTCAATTTCATTTTTAAGAGACTTATATTGCTGTGTACTTTTCTTGTATAACAATTAAAACAATCGATTTTTGACAGAATAATTTAATTGGATAGATAAAAAATCTGCTCACCAAGTGGCAGCAGCACACACACACACACACACAAGAGAAGGTTTGTGATGTTACAAAATAAAAGTGATGTTGTTATTCAATGGAAAGTTGGAAATTGAGATTTAACTAACTGTTTTATCAATCACAATTGGCGTAAGAATCATGGATTGACCATTGTCATAAAATATTGCATTATGAGATGTGAATAGTTTTTACTTGCGGTTTCGCGTGGCTTGAGGCAGTCACAACTAGCGTGCTATTGATTAAGAAGTTACGTTATCATCTTTCTAATTACTTCATGATCGTAGATACGGTCATACCCGGTTGTGAAGTTATTGTTATGACAAAAAAAATTTCCTAAGGGACCAGAAAGTTCTTAAGGGCGCAAAAACAACTGTAACATCACACAAAAGGGAAATTCGATATTAAAGCTGATGCAAGAAGACGATAAAACAGTTTTCTTTTTATCAATGTAACACGCACATTAGACTGCTGATCTTGGTGTCTTAAGCTTAATACTACAATGACGGTAGATTTTTATGTCCGTATCATGTCCACTGAGCGCTCTTTTATATAGCCATTGTCCTCTTGAGTCGCTCGTGCTTCGTCACGGTAAGTTACAACAGTTCTTCTTCCTACACTTCACTCAAACTTAAACATAACACGTTTTTATACATTTAGTAAAAAATTAGATCAGACTGCCACAGATCTGCGTCCGTCTTACTTCAGAAAAACAGTACAAGTCTTTTTAGCGCTCAAGGCTTCATTTGTTCTCCAGCGAACAAAATAGTGAAGGATCGCATATCCATCCGTACTTTTCTGTTTATATTGCCGCCCAAAGACGACGAATTACATTATCTAGAAAATTCCACCGTCGCCATGCGACGCCTTATTATATATTAATCATTCTTTATAAACAAGTATTTGCCTTCTGGCTGAATTTGCTGTTTTAATTAAGCCGAAAATAGCGAATATCACAGGTTGTAATTAGGCAAGCTTTCAGAGCCATTGGCTCCTTCTTCAGGCAGAAGAGTTGAAGAGAAAGGAAGAGGGGTGAAGAAAAAGAACTGGAGAGGTCTAGGAAAAGGGGTAGATTTTGGGAACATCACCCAGAATCAGAGGTCAGGGAGACTTGCCATGTGGGGTGAGAAGTAAAGACTGTCTGATATCTACATTTGTCTGTCTGATTGCCATTTTTGGGTGCTGTTATTCCTTCTCAAATGAACTGTCTACTGCAGTACTCATTACTGAAGCACTGACAGTCCCAGAAACCTTCAAATGTACATTATTATTCCTCGGTACTTTGATATTCCAATTCCCTACATGTTGATTTTTCCTGGCAGCCAGCATATCTTCTCCTCTTGTAAATTTTAACAGTATATTTGCTATTAGTAGCTGAATTTCGTTGAAGAACTCAAGAACTCTTTCTCCTTATTGTTGAGTCCATATTCTCCTTTAATTCTGCCAGCTATTTCATACAGCATTTCACTCCTCCATCACTGCATAATTTTTGTGTCTCATTTCATAACGAATTTTCTAATCAAATTCCCCACACTCTCTACTTCGTCAGTTTCTGGTTGTGATACCTGGAGCATAATTGTTGACATAGATTTTGTTTCGATTATGATGAGAATAATCCATTCACTGTATTGTTCACAGTGGCTCATATTGCTCTATCTTCCTATTCATAATGAACCCTACTAGCATTAGGCTATCTTCTCATGCTGTTGATAGTACTCTGTATTTCTTTGGCCAGGCACCTTGTATCTTCTTTCCATTTCACTTCACTGACCGTACTGTGTCTGGCTTTAGCCTGTGTGTTTCTTTTAGATTGTCTAGCTTCCATACTTCATTTAGACTTCTTAACATCCCATGCTCTGACTTGTGGAATGATACTCATTGGTTGGTTTTTCAATGATTTTTCTTGTGGCCACTTCCCTCGTGGTAGCCGCCTCCCAGAGACCCAATTAGGAGACTGAAACAGAAACTTTTGGCAGTTGAAAGACCATCATGACACTTTCTTCTATTAGAGGCTACATTTCCTGTGTGTAACCTAGTGACCATTGCCTTCTGCATCTTAATGTTTTTGATAATTACTTATTCTTCTGTCATTAGGGGAGCTTTGGCACTCAAGGGACAAGAGAGTGCTCTGAATCTCTACCCCATTTTGAGCCCTCTTTTTACAAGTATATTAGTAGAATAAGGGGGACTCCTCAAACCACAGATTTTTGGGTGATTATTTTTATTAAGAATCTTAGCAACAACTAGGATCAAACTGGGGGGTCCAGACCACATGAAAAAATAATAGGGGCTCAGCGCAAGACCAAGGATATTCAGTAAAACATTCCTATATTTGATTTTCCTTCATTCATAAAAATCTACTTTTGACTCCAGTTGTATATTTCTCTTAAGAGCTGATTTTGTTGGTTCTAATAACTTTCACAAATATACAGTTAAACAAGATGTACATTTGCCAGACAGGTAGTTCTGTTTGACTTTACACCAAATACTTCTGACAGCCTAAAATGCAAGGACTTTTCAGCAAATACTTTTGATAGCCTAAAATACAAAATAAATATTGAACTCTTTGTTTTTCAGGGAGAAGGAAAATCAAAACATAAGCCAACTGCATATGTGGCCAAGACCGTGTACGGACCTGAGGAGATACAACTCTTGCCAATGAGTGCAATTCTGAAAGATCCTATAGAGTGCTCTGTGTGCTCTTTCAAAACAAAAGTGTGTAGCAGAATGAAGCAACATATGGGCCGGCACTTGAACCCAGATGTTGACAGTGCTGAAATTTCTAGACTGGAGGTTGTAAATCCTGTACCATGCATTGAAGCGAATGGAAAAATGTTTGACAAAATGACTGGTGTGGCTATCAGTTCTACTATTGGCGTTCCAAAGCTGATGTCCTCAGGAACCAGTAGCAGTTCTGGCTCTGCAGTGGCTGCAGGTAAGATTTGTTTTCTTCACATCTTCCATCATGATTACCATATGTGTTCTGACATTTACTAAGGGTCTGGAGAAAATAATCACAAAATTCAAAAAGACAGGTTCTTTTGAATTGCAGTGTGGCAGAAGGAGGAAAGCAGTTGATCTGACGTCAGCATTACAGGAGGGTCTACTGGTAGGGTGCAAACATGATGTGCACAAGGAATTGCCCGAACATCAGACATGCCAGCAAGCATGTGCAGAAAATTGTACAAAACATACTGCATTGCTGTCCATACAAACTTATCCATATTCAGGAGTGGCTTCCTGCTGACCTGGTAGCAAGACAAATGTTCACTCTGGAATGTGTTGCTCTTGTGGAAGTGGACAATGAAAATTTATATTTCTGAGGACATCTCAATATGTAGAATTGCAGGATATGGGCAACAGAAAATACACACGCATGTCAACCAGTGGCACTTCATTCTGCAACGGTGACTGTTTGACGCAGGTTGATGGCTTCATTTGTCGTAGGGCTGTAATTTTTTGAGGAGGTGAGTCCTGCTGGTCCTGTTACCTGTGCCATCACAGGTAAACACTAAGAGTGTCCTTTCCACAACAACATCATCCCAACCTTTCAACAGTGTGGATGTGTCGGTAGGATCGTTTTCATGCAATACGGCACTCCTCTGCACATTGTACAGCCAGTGAAGCAGCTGCTGCAGAGGCATTCCAGGAATTTTAGAATTATCAACCGTCATTTTCCTACAGCCTGGTCATCCACATCACCTGATCTTAATTCCTATGACTTCTGGCTGTGGAGTTATCTGAAACACATTTGAAACTGGAACCAGTGCTTAAATTTTGAATGTATCAGAACTGAAAGCAAGCATTGCACAACACATTCTGAACGTGGCCCCTGAGACACTCTGATCTGTTATGGAATGTGCTGTTTCTTGATTTCAGCTTGTGGCAGAAATTGGTGGACAGCATATTGAACATTACAGTTAGAAACCAATGTAATTTTTCTTTTTATGTG
This sequence comes from Schistocerca americana, assembly GCF_021461395.2. Classification (NCBI taxonomy): domain Eukaryota; kingdom Metazoa; phylum Arthropoda; class Insecta; order Orthoptera; family Acrididae; genus Schistocerca; species Schistocerca americana. The sequence goes on along the minus strand of NC_060127.1, from coordinate 177,121,857 downwards.
GTTTTTGGCCCAAGGACAATTAAAAAGGAAATTCATATTGCTTTTTATGCAGTTTTCATCCTCAGGGCAGTTAAAAAACACTTTTTCTCACCTGATGTGGCAGGACCTTGCAGTGGTGGATGGCATAAACCTAACAGTGGCACAATTCATGAAAGTAAAGTGAACAGTACGGTTGGTGTAATGTGCAACCCGAACCACAGCCATTGTATTGCAATTCATCTGTCATTTGTAGCTGACCATATTTATGTTAAGATGCTTACAGCACCATCTGTTGTAAATTTTTACATTTTTTTGTTCCATGCTGTTAAGCCCTGCATCAATAATGTGCTTTTCAAATGTGACATCATTCTGAATAGTGGTTCTCTTTCTGCAGCATTTTGAAACTGGAACTTTAATTATGGACACCCTGTATATTGAATATATGCAGCACATAAACAATCTGAGAGGGATAAAGGAGAGTTAGAAAAAAATTAGGATAATTTCCTCTCTGTGTTAGGAGAGGTGCAAGATGCAAAGTAAATATAATTTAGCTGAAATGCCAGCTGTATGTGTCTTAACGGAATGACTTGTTTGTTGGTGCAGCTAATGATGAGGTACAGTTGGATCAGTTGAAGTACCTCTTATCACAATACGTGGAAGAGCACAGATGATAATGTGTGTAGTGCAAAGGGTTCCAGCTATATTTGATTTAGAAAGACAGTGCTACAATTTCACCTCCACACATTACATCTGGATGAAGCAGTCTGCCACTGGCTCCATTGTTGTCCTTCTGCATGCGAAGTACCTCTAAACAGGATGAGTGCTCATTTATGTATGCATGATGGTCACTGTTATCGTTGCACTCACTGTCCATGCTTTCATTTTCAGTGGCATATTGGGAGGAGGGACATCTTGCTGACCAACACACAGAAAATAGAGTTTTAGTGATTGGACTAAGAGAAAGTGAGCCTCAGACACAAATGGATTTTCGTCTTTGGGTGAATATCGTTAGTCTTTTCTCATGGATATTGACTTACCTTAGAAGCTAGATTAAGGAAAGGCAAACCTACGTTTCTAGCATTTGTAGACTTTGAGAAAGCTTTTGACAATGTTGACTGGAATACTCTCTTTCAAATTCTAAAGGTGCAGGGGTCAAATACAGGGAGGTAAAGGCTATTTACAATTCGTACAGAAACCAGATGGCAGTTATAAGAGTTGGGGGACATGAAAGGGAAGCAGTAGTTGGGAAGGGAGTGAGACAGGGTTGTAGCCTCTCCCCAATGTTATTCAATCTGTATATTGAGCAAGCAGTAAAGGAAACAAAAGAAAAATTCGGAGTAGGTATTAAAATCCATGGAGAAGAAATAAATGAGGTTCGCCGATGACATTGTAATTCTGTCAGAGACAGCAAAGGACTTGGGAGAGCAGTTGAACGGAATGGACAGTGTCTTGAGAGGAGGATATAAGATGAACATCAACAAAAGCAAAACGAGGGTGATGGAATGTAGTCGAATTAAGTCTGGTGATGCTGAGGGAATTAGATTAGGAAATGAGACACTTTAAGTAGTAAAGGAGTTTTGCTATTTGGGGAGCAAAATAACTGATGACGGTCGAAGTAGAGAGGATATAAAATGTAGACTGGCAATGGCAAGAAAAGCGTTTCTGAAGAAGAGAACTTTGTTAACATTGAGTATAGATTTAAGTTTCAGAAGTTGTTTCTGAAAGTATTTGTATGGAGTGTACCCATGTATGGATGTGAAACGTGGATGATAAATAGTTTGGACAAGAAGAGAATAGAAGCTTTCGAAATGTGGTGCTACAGAAGAATGCTGAAGATTAGATGGGTAGATCACATAACTAATGAGGAAGTACTGAATAGGATTGGGGAGAAGAGAAGTTCGTGGCACAACTTGACTAGAAGAAGGGATCGGTTGATAGGACATGTTCTGAGGCATCAAGGGATCACCAATTTAGTATTGGAGGGCAGCGTGGAGGGTAAAAATCGTAGAGGGAGACCAAGAGATGAATACACTAAGCAGATTCAGAAGGATGTAGGTTGCAGTAGGTACTGGGAGATGAAGAAGCTTGCACATGATAGAGTAGCATGGAGAGCTGCATCAAACCAGTCTCAGGACTGAAGACCACATCAACAACAACATTGGGTGATTATCTGGTCACCTGTTCCCATATTTAAGGCTATATAAAAAATACTTCATTTTCTTTGGAGGGCATACATCTGAAACTAAATGAAGATAGAAAAGAAAGTACACATACCAGGAGTGGGAGATGGGGATGGCATTAGCACATTGCCACACATGTATAAGATGTAAGACTCAGTAGCTTTTGAAATTATGGAAAATAGTTGGTAGTTAAGCTCAACAAGACACTTGGTCAAAGGAGGCAACAGGACGAAGCAAGAGAGAAATCAGCAGTGAGATACCAGCAAAGATGAGATTTGAAAATATTAGGAGGTAGGAATGGCAAAGGAGACATGAAAATAAGATGACACTGAATGACTGATATGCAAGAAATAAAATATATATGTACCACAATTTCCACAGTGTTCTCCTAATTAAATAGAGCAGCTTTTTGTCACTCTTTACAAGAGTTGTGTAATTAATTCACACATTTGTAAGCCCGAGCAGTATGCAGTGCAACAGTACTGAAAATTAGCTGAAGGAGAAGCAACGGTTTCTTTTCATTCATAGTGTCCTCTGCTTTTAAATAATCTGAGCTTGGAATGATGCCTGCACACATATAAGGACTGTTGAAGATCAGAAGTTGTACAATGACATTGAAACTTTGTAGCAAAAATCTGCCAGGCACCCACAACACTTTTAAGTGGTGTTATCTATGGGTAGACAGTGGACTGTATTTCAATTTCTTTCTTCTGATGATTAGCTTGGTGGTTGTGTGATGATGAATATAACGAGGGAAGCTGAAAACACAAATAAGAAAATGGTATGTAAAACTTATAACAAATGCACACGAAGAAAACTGTACACTGATAAATTATTTAAACTGAAGTAAAAAATTTTCACAATGGAATCTCTCATTGCTTGACTGCTGAAGAGAACCAGAAATAACTGGACATGTGTCCTTACAGAATTGATAACTCTTTATTTGAAGCATTGTTGCATCATATTCTTTTTGTTGTAAAAATTTTTGTTAGAGACTTTGAGCCAGAGATATAACCTCATAACACATGGAGAGGTACACCTTCTCTATGAGCAATGTGGTCAAAAATGAAGCAAGTTATCTTTGCTAATTATCATATATTGATCATCATGACAGGTAGGAGCTCCATAAGGAAAAAGTATCACTAAAGCTGAATGTTGCGACTTCATGCAAATATTCAGTAGAAAAATCAACACATTACTTCAGTTGCTCCCCAGCATAATGGAAATTTCTTAACTGTAAAGCTGTGTGAATACTATTGGGAAGTTTTAGCTTGTGGTCCATTGGTGTGGACACAGGTCTGCCAGAATTTCAACTTATCCTTAAGTTTGAAACAACAAATACTTGGAAATCATTTTCTTTCTGTGTGAGAGCTTCCTATTGCTTGTAACTGCCCTTCTATAGATGGCGAGCTATGATATCTTGGTAGAAACCTTAAAGCTTTCCAGAAGCTGTAATAACTCATCATTGAGAAGTGTAGTGGCTGTTGAACAATCCATACATATTATAGAAGTGTATGCAAGTATGTTCCATATCTCCTCCTAAACCACTGTACTGATTTCATCTAAACTTGGTGCACATGGCACTTAATGTCTGCAAAGAATGGCTGTGTGGGTAAGAACCACCTACATCTCAAAGGGGTGTGGATGACAAAGAAGATTATATTGTATTTGAGAATGAGAACACTTGGTAACTTCCAACAGATTTTACACATAATTTCAAACCTTTATTAAACTTCTTATCACTGATATTCCTCACAAAATGATGAAAAGAAGACTGTTTATCTCAAGCACATTTTCACTGCTCATACAGTAAAACTGTTGCATCAGGCAGGACCTTATAATTTATTACTTCTTTAGTACTAACTCTTATGTGCAGTACGTATTGCGGACAATATTCACTTATACCACTGAATGTACTTGGAAAAATGTATAATTGCACAACACATAGTTCAGGAGATATAATGCCATAAACACTTAAGACATGTGGATTGCCGAATTATGCATGACATTTTAATTTATGTATCTACAAAATTATAAAATTGTTTGACACATAGTCAGGAAATGAGGTCATAAACATTAAGCTGCGTAAAAATGAAACTGCAGGACAAAATTCACTAGGTGTAAAATAACTGCAGAACAAAAGTGACAAGAAATGAATCAGTAATTACATGAGAATATCTATCCGAGTAGCACATGAAATTCTTTTAAAATTGTGCTTAATAGCTCTGAAAAAAAAATCTGGACATTGAATCAAATGAATATCAAAATGGATACAGCAAAAACAGAACTTGCTTAGTATAGATATTAAATTTGAAGTCTATAAACAGCCACTGATTTCTCAATTAAAAACATCTCTGGAATTCAAGAAGATAATCAACTCTTTTGATGAGAAGCCACAGGTAGAATAAACCAAGAATTTTGTCTTAAATCTGAACTGGCAAATAGAGTCTGTGAAATACTTAGATGAATTTTCAAAAAAAAGGAAGCTGATCAGCAAAATATCTATGCCCTTTAAAAGAAATACATTTGTGAGATAAAGTGACAATTTATTTACATTGCTCTTCAACTGCATACCAGAAAAAAATAGTAAGGATTTAGAATGAAAATAAAAAGAATACCAGTAGAAAAAGGAAACACTGTATCAAAGTAAAATTCTGGATTATCTGAAAATGTAGCAGACATAGAAATGCAAGTCATGCTCTTGGAACAGATAATGAACTTTAAGTCTCTAAAACTAAACTAAAATTTTAACTAATTTAACAAATTCAGCTAAATTCTTAATCATAGGTGTAGGTAAAATAGAAAAATTAAAAAGTTAAGATATTTAGGAGAGAGAATTAATGAAAATGATTTAGTGGAATACAATAAAAAGGGCGTGTTGTGAAATGCTTCAACATCACATTATAACTTAGTTGTGAAATCAGGCTGCCCTAAGCAAGAGAGTGTCTAGCACTGAATTATAGATTGGGAAGGCAAGAAATTAGAAGAGGTATGATGAATACTATATGTCCAATAGTACGCACAGAAGCCTAGAAATAATGAAGCAATAATGAAAAATGTAAATACACAGAAACAAGAAAAAACAAAGAATTGGGAAAAGAAGATTAATAGATTTTGGATATTTATTCAGATTAAATGACAATATAGCAACAAAACAAATTCTCAAGCAATGGAAAGCTCTCGTTGAAATTGCTGTGACCACCCACTTCATACATTGTAGCACCTACTGCATTGGCTCCCCACTTCAAGTCCAACCACCATGGGATGCCTGCATCACAGGGTGTATATCCACCAGGAAAACCTACGTCGTCTGTGTTGTCAGAACAAATACTTACCTGTAGCCATAACTTAACACAACACTAGGTCTCCACCAAAGGCTGATGGGGACCACTACCCGTTTGCGGAGCCTGCAGAATAGCATCACCAGAGGTTGCACCTAGCCCAGGAGCTACTTTGATATGCCAGGCATGTGATCGCAAATAGTTCCGGCAGATACCTGCGCCCATGGGCTTTATAAGGCGGCGCACTGCTAGAAAGAGGCAGTTTGATGCGCCACTTGGAAGTCTACAGACCTGCCACCCCGGTGGTCATGGCCAGATGCTTGTTCTAGCTGGTCGATCTCTTGCGGATGGGCTTGGTACAGTGTGTAAACTTTTAGATGGCAGACCTCTCCCTAGTCCTGAATCGGTAGAAGTCGGTAAACGCCGGGAGGCTTCGGTAGGCACGCAGTTTCGACTGCTGCCAACATTATGTAGCCGACTGTGTTGTACATGGTAGCCATTGTCGTCTGCTTCGTTATTGTTTTGCGCTGTACTGTTCTGCGTGTTTTTATTGTGCAGTTGTGCTAAACATTTATCAAAATTAGTGAAGAGGCAGTTGCTGGCCCATCTTGGGAATCGCCAACAACCCCTATCGGTAGGCCTACGGTTAGAAGGAAACCAGTATTACGTAGCGATGCTCGCAAAATTATATTGCATGTGATTGAATGCTGCGAGAGGGAGCAGAAAAAATTGCTTCTCTTCAGTGAGAGCTGCTACATACACAGAACAAAGCATGCGTGGCATTGGAAGATTCAAACAGTTTTCCAAGAATCTTCCTGGCGTATCACCACAAACGCCAGGCAAGAAAAGGTGAGTTTCCATTTCAGATATTTTGTTCACGATCACTTTGAAGGAGCCCCCTATTTCGTCCGAATTACCTTATATTTCATTTTTCCTTGCTACTGTATTGCTTTGTATGGAAACATCACTGGTTACTGTATTATTTCGAAACACATTCATATTACATACATTCCCAAATTTAAAAAAAATACATGCAGTGCAGAAGCCATTTTCTTATAAATCTTTCTCTCTCTTTTAACTTAGGAAAAGAACTGGAGAAATCGAAGTAGTGATCGATGATTTCAACCAGCGTGTCATTCGCGACACGATAGCGGAATTTTATTCAGTGTGGAAGATTGTGATGAGCCTGCGAACACTGCTTCCAGTTTTGCATGACAAAATAGGCTGGAAGTGGAGTATTGTCTCGCTGAGAAAAGTACTTTTGTCTATCGGATTCATATGGCGTAAGGTGGAAAACAAGAGGAATGTGTTGCTGGAATGTCCAGACATTGTGCAATGGCGATCTCGTTTCATTGTTGACATGACGAACTTGAGGGAAGCAGGCAGAGAAATATTTTATCTCGATGAATCGTGGATCGATAATAACTTAACGTTTAATAAATGTTGGCAGAGGAAGGGTGACTTATGTGAAGAGAGTGTCGTTGGTGTCACAACATGGGGGAGCGCATAGTAGACAAACATACATACATTCATTTTATATATATATAGATTTTAATGTACATGACGATTTCAGTTTCGTTTACGAACAACATGTAAAGCGAGTTCTACTTCCAAGCCTTTCGTCTGCTTTCGTGTAAACATGACGCACAATTTGTAGTGCCAGCACTGCAACTGGTAGGTGTGCCTTGTCCCCTCCTCAACAGCTCCTCTCCCCTCGCCAGCCAATGCTTGCTTCCTCCTCTCCCCGCACTCCCCTCACAACTCTGCCGTCTTACAGTTAACACACTGTATATTCGACAAACCTCTTGACATCGTATAACTGTATCATTGTGATCTCTCTCCGTGATGAGACTGTTTTATATTTGTGACGATCTGCAGTCGGGATCGATTGTGTTATTCTTTTGGAGATTGTATAATTGTTTCATTTTGGTGAGTCCAATAAATTGTTTTCGGACTTGTTTTCTGCATTTCTATTCTGCTAGTGCAGATACTTCAGTGGCAACAAGTTGGTTTACAAGATTACCGTTTTTGCTCAGTTGTTGTCCACTATTCCAGGTCTTAACGAACCCACAGCGCAAGTCATAGTGCTATTGAATCATATGCAACAAACATACGAGCTCATTATTCAGTGTTTGCAGGTGATTTCCACTGCTCCCATTGCGGTGCCTATGCAGGGGTCCCATCTAGCTTCCCTGCTTCTGCAGCTTCGTGCTGCACCCCCTGCATTTCCCAAGTTTGACAAATCCATTGAGCCTTGGGGCAACTACATGGCTCATCTGGAGCAACACTTTATTTCTCGTGATGTCACTGGTTTTTTCTCACCTATGTGGACCCGTAAGTTTATCACCTTCTGCAACAGTTGCATCCTGATACAGAACCTCATGCTCTCTCCTGCGAGACGTTGACTTCTAGCCTATTAGATTATTTTGACTCTCAGGTCCACATGGCAGCAGCACATCACAAGTTCTTTTGTTGTCAGAAGCTTCCTGCACAGTCATACAGGGAATGGATTGCTATGCTGCAAGGTCTCTCCCATGACTGTCATTTTTCTGTGGCAACCCCCATTGCAAGTAATCTTATGGTTCAGCACTCATTCGTGATATGATTCTTGTCATTGCCCAGATGATACATTATGGACTGATCTTATGTAGCTGAAAGATCTCTCTTTAGACACCTGATTATCCATTATCCATGCTCATGAGCAGTCCTTTCACTCTGCTTCCTCGCTGTAGTCCCTGGCGCAGGTCTTTGGCACCCGCAACCCGTGACGCCAGTTCACATCACCACAGCAGATCCGGGGCCCCCCTGTGCGGCCACGCCCACCCTCCAAGACCAGGATGCCAGTCCCCAACTGCGCCAACTACGGCCGCAGCAGCAGCAGCAGTGACAACTGTTGCCCTCCTTTAGTCAATGCTTCGTCACACATCAGAGGCAAGATTTCTGCTTCCCAAGGGTGACCTGTTTGGCCTGCAGAAAGCCGGGTCACAAAGCCGAGGTCTGTCAGTGGTCGTCATTGATGGCTTTGAACCACACTGCTTTGGATGCCTCTGACTCCGTAGTGGATGAGATGGACCCACTGACACCAATTTCCTTCAAGCAGTCGGTTTTTCCACACACGACAGCAGCGATCACTCTGACTGTGCAGGTGGATGGCACTCCTCTCCCTTTTCAAGTGGATAAAGGGTCCTCTGCCACCGTCAGTGGTGGGGATTCCCACCGTCAGTTGGGCTCACTACTACTTCGTCCGTTCCATACTTCCTTGAAGAGCTACAGCAACGATGTCATGCGACTACAGGGGTGGTTCTTGGCTTGGGTCCAGTACCTCACTCATGTTGTCATGGTTTTGGTCCTTGCCGCCCCCAAGGCCACCAACTTATTTGTAATGTATCTTTTTCCCTTACTAGGCCTCGACATACATGACTTGGGCCAGGCCGTCCAGTTGTTGTCAGGGCAGACAATCATTTGCAGTAACTTCCCGATGACTTTCCAGACATGTTCTCTGCCACATCTCCAGGGATCTCGGGATTCAGAGCCCATAGTGAACTCCTCCCCTCGGCAGTCCCAAAGCTCCACAAGGCTCGCCATTCGTGATAAGCTCCAGCAGGAGCTTTGCCGCCTAGAGGCTGAGGGCATCCTGACCTCGGTCCACCATAGTAGTTGAGCTACACTCATTGTGGTCCTTGAGAAGCCGATCGGATCTCTTCACATTTGTGGGGATTTTAAGGACACTCAATGCGCAATCTATTATTGACTCCTATCCCATGCTCAAAGTTGATGACATCCTGTGCAGGTTGGCTGGCAAGGTGTTTGCCAAAATTTACCTGCAGGGTGCCTATGTCCAGTTGCCTTTCAACAAGTCATCGAAATTGATCTTGGCAATCAGTACCTCTTTCGGGCTCTTCCGTTACAACCACCTCTCGTTCGGGGTCGCCAGTGCTCCGGCCATCTTCCAGCGTTATTTGAAAACATTGACATGAGGCATTCCGGGGATGGCTAACTACCTTGATGACATCTTAATTGCTGGTGTCTCCACCCCAGACTTGGCCCAGAACCTCTGGTACCACTTCCACGTTCTTCAGGGTGCTGGCTTATGTTTCAACAAGGAGAAATGTCTTTTTTTGCTCCTCAGGTGACCTAACTCGGTCATGTTTTGAGAGCTAATGGCATTCGACCCACACCCCAGTATGTCGAGACTATACAGCGGCTGCCACATCCAAAGGACATCTCACAGCTCAATTACCACTGCCATTTTGTCCCACATGCCACGGCTATGGCGGAAACACTTCACCGCCTGCTCTGTAAAAATATTACTGGGACTGGTCGCTGGCTTGTGATAGGGCATTCCATTGTCTGAAGTCTTCTCTCCTGATGCTGACTTGCTTTGCCCTTTATGATTCCACCAGGCCTCTCACCTTGGCTGCCAATGCATCAGACTGATGTGGGGGCCGTGTTGTCTCTTCGGCTCCAAAATGCTATCCCCAGCTCAGCGTAACTACAGGCAAATTGAGAAGGAGGCCTTGGCCATCATCTTTGGGTTTAAGAAATTCCACGATTTCATCTACTGCCATTGCTTCACTTTCTACACTGATCACAAACCTCTGGTCTCGTTGTTTAGCACTATGACCGCCATCCCCATGACTGCTCACTGCCTCCAGTGCTGGGCATTGTCCCTCGTGGAATACTCCTACGACATCTGTTTTTGGGCCACAGCTCTCCATGCCAGCGAGGAACTTCTCTCTCGTCTCCCAGTGGGCACTGACCCGGAGTTTTACACTGACCCGGTTGCCTGTTTCCACTGGATGACACCGCGCCGAGGCAGTCACTGATTTGCCGCTGGATGCCAAGCTCGTCACATGGCAGACAACCCAACCCTCCAGGTGCTGATGCACCATGTTCAGCATGGGTGGCTGTCAGACCATCATCAGCTGCTGCAGCCAGAGGTCCGGGCCTACTGGCACCACCGCCATGACCTGTCTGTCAGAGATGGGATCCTCCTTGTCTTGGGTGATAATGATCGTTGGCAGGTGGTGCTGCCACCCTTCCTCCACCAGCGGGTCTTGGAGCTCCTGCACGGTGGTCATTGAAGGATTTTCCTGATGAAACTGCTTGCATGCCAGCATGTCTACTGGAGGTGGATGGGCACTGCAATCACCCACATGGTGGCCTCATGTCCCTCTTGTCAACAGCACCAGTCAGTGCCCCCTAGCTGCCTGTTCCCGTGGCCTTCTGCTCCTTCTCCTTGGTCCCATTTGCACTTGGATTTCTCGGGCCCATTCCTCATCTCCTCCTGGCTTATCCATGTGGACACAGGCAGTGGGTTTCCTTACATCTCTCGCATGTCATCCATGACCCCTGCCCATACCATCCAAGCTCTTTCCCACTTACTTGCCATTGAGGGCCTTCTGGAAACTTTGGTGACCAACAATGGCCCTCAATTTACATCTTCTGAATTTACCTCCTTCTGCACCTCCCAGGGCATCCAGTTGACTCATACCGCTCCCTTTCATCCTGCATCTAATGGATTAGCTGAACAGTTTGTCTGGACATTCAGTCCAGCTGTCGAAATTGTGTCCCCAAGACTCCCTGGATGACACACCAACCATCTTTCTTTCCTCCTACAGATCCAGTGTTCAGGATGGATCATCCCCAGTTGAAAAACTTCACGGCTGCCCTCATTGATCCCCCTTGTCCCTCCTCTTCACCACACCCACCTCCTCCACATTCGACACGGCCCTGTTATTCTCTGCAGGGTCCGGTCTGGGTGATGGTGTTCATCCGGCATCGTCCCTGGGGGGTCCTTACTGTGGTCTCTTCGCTCATCGGCCACGCTACGGCTGCAGTCACCATCGATTATGGCACAGTGATCTGGAAGCACACCAACCAGGTTCGCCTCCAGTGCGGTTCGCAGCCAGCTCCTCTGCCGTCTCCAGGGGTGGTGGCACTTGGGGATGATGGTGCTCCTCTCTCCGTCCAGCCCCCGCCTCCACCGTCACTGCCGGTCACACCCCAGGTGGACCCTCCAGCAGAGGGTCCCACACCCATGGGGATGGATCCTGCGCATGCGACTGCTCCTAGTCTCCTGTCGCCTGTGGCCCCGGGACCTTACATCGAAATGGGCCTTCTACTCTCCCATTGGTGAGGAGAGGTCTGCTGTGGCCACCCACTTCATACATTCCACCAATGGCCGCCAGGGACCACTGTCCATTCACGGAGCCTGCAGAACAGATTTACCAGAGCTCGCAGTTAGTCCAGGAACTACTTTGATACGCCACGCACATGATCGCAAATAGTTCCGGCAAATACCCCCACCAATGGCAATTGGCAGTTTGACACACCACTAGGAAGTCTACAGAGCTGCCACCCTGGCAGCCACGGCCAGACGCCTCTTCTAGCTGGCCGATCTCTTGCGGATGGGCTTGGTATATTCGACAAACCTCTTGACATTGTAGAATTGTTATTCTGTAATCTCTCATCGTGAAGAGACAGGTCTTTTCCATTATTATTTGTTATTTTATGTTTGTGACGATCTGCAGTCGGAATAGAGTCTGTTATTCTTTTAGAGAGTGTATTATTCTTTCATTTTGGTGAGTCCAGTAAATTGTTTTTGGACTTGTTTTTTGCTTTTCTATTCTGATAGCACAGATACTTCAGAAATATCAACTGGTATGAAAAGAATAGATTGCTACTCACCATAGAGATGAGATGTTGAGCTGCAGGCGGGCACAACGAAAAGGCTGTTACACACGGAACTTGTGTTTGGTGGTACAGTGAAACTAGTCATTTACACATTTAATGCAACTTAAAATATGCAAATTTCAGGGAAGTGTAAAAGGTGAGAAATTACTTTTTAAACACATACAGTATAAAATATCAATAAACAATTTCATTTAGTGCACTGACATTAAGTTTGAAACCTTTGGTCTCATGAAAGCTTTACATTTCATGAGCACATTGGTAATTCACACTGTTTTAGCAGAATTTTCAGAACTTCCTTTATGGTATTGTAATTCAGGAATATATTTGGATGTCTTGATGTCTACATCAAACATTTAGCAGAAGTCAGAAATTGACTTCAAGACCCAAACATATGTTATGTACATATATATGACACCAAAGTGTAGACAAGATGTACATCTAACTTGAAATCTTGAAACTTGTTACACTGTTCACAGAAAACAATTTGTAAAGAAAATATGCAGTATACAGCATAACAGTTTCCAACAGGTGGTGATAATTGATTACATGAGGTGTCAGACTTAATGAGAGAATTGTATTTTACATTATTTACTGGTGTGTAATGAAATAGCTTTCTGTAGGACATGACACATAACAAAAAAAATTCAGTTAATTTGTAACTGTACTGTCTGAACCCAGTCTAACCAACACCTTGGAAATTGGGACTTTTCCAAAAGCGGCACAATAGCTATGTGAAAAATACAATCATATTTAAACATTGCAGGTGCAGTTGGCAGCCCATGTAAAAGTAGAAAGGAGGTAGAGGATGCTGCTTCTGCTTCTACATCTCAGCCAGTGAAGCGAGCAGCTGCTGTGCGGGCAAGGGCATCTATTCGTGATTTGGCGGAGCCCATTCCTTCTGATTCACCAGTATCATCTCCTAAGGGCTCAGGACCAAAGCGAGTAGCTGCTGTGCGGGCAAGGGCATCTATCCGTGATTTGGCAGAGCCCATTCTTTATGATTCACCAGTATCATCTCCTGAGGGCTTGAATATTGAGGAACCTGTTGTAGAAAATAAACGGGCCTTTACATCATCATCAGAAAGGGAGAAGGGTAAGTATGATTATAAATGTACAAATCTTTAAGCTTACGCATAGAGATTGTGCAGAGAATATGTGATGAAATGAAGTTACTGTTAGTGTAATGAAGATGGCCAGGGTAATTAAGTGTGGCCAGCTTTAAAAATATGAAGGGGTATCCAAAAGAACTGTAATTACTTTTTAAAAACTTTATAGTTTCAGACTGTTTATGAAACAGTCTTATGCCCTACAAAATACTGTCCATTAAAATTAATACATTTGTCCCACTAGTGCTTGCACACTGTTCAAAACATTTTTTGTGGTCATCTTTAGAAATGACTGACAGCTCCTCCCTCATTTTTTTCTTGACTTCTTCAGTCTTGTCAAATTGGTTTCCTCTCATGCCCCTTTTCATGCATGAAAATAAGAAGTTGCACAGAGCCACAGGCGAGTAAGGTGTGTGGGGCAGTGGAACCATGCCATTTTCGGCCAAAAACTGTATAACAGAGGTGGCTAGGTGTGCAGGAGCATTGTCATGGTGGAAGAACCAGTCTCCTGTCTGCCACAAATCACATCTTTTTTTATGAGCACTGTTATGCAATCTTCTTAAAACTTTTGAGGAAAAAAAAAATTATTTATGGTCTGACGTGGGGGAACAAACTTTAAATGAACTACACCTTTGGCATCAAAGAAGCAAATCAGTGTTGTTTTGATGTTTGATTTGCCTTGACGACCTTTTTCTGGGTGTGGTGATGATGACATATTCCATTGGCTTGACTGTAGCTTTGTTTCCGGGTCGTAACCATGGCAGTATGACTCATCACCAGTAATGACCTTTGACAGAAGATCTGGATCAGTTTCAAGCTGTTGTTTCAAAACACAAAATGTTTCAACTTAATGTTCCCTTTGATTGTCAGCTGGAACCCGAGGAACAAACTTGGCAGCAGCACTTTTCATTCCCAAACCTTCCATTAAAATTAACTGAACCGAGCTCCAAGATAACCCACTGATCTCTGGCAGTTGATCAATTGTCTGTCTACTGTCTGGGAGCAGAAGCTCTCAAATTTTTTTCAATAGTTTTGTCGATTTGGGCAGGTGATAGAAGTTCAGAACAGGTTTGTCAGCAATCAACATATTGCCATTTTTAAATCGAGCAAACCACTTGTACACTTGAGTTTTTCTCATAGTGTCATGTTGGTAAGCTGCTTTTAACATTAAAACAGTTTCAGTAGCATTTTACCAAGTAGAAAACAATATTTCACAGCTGCACGTTGTTCACTTAAACTTGCCACCATAAAAAAACGAAACGAGCAAAACAGCTGTAGCAAAAACAGTCACTGCAGATGAACAGAACAAGCCAAACCTGTTTGACAACAGATGCAGCACTTTCCTTCTGCCGGGTGGGGGGTTATCCCCTCTTACTGTATTTTGATAAGGCTGACTGGAGAAGTTTGCTCTATAAGCGAAGAGATTAACTGGAGAAGAAACAACACACAATGTCCTAGCATAATGAAGTTAAATCATTTAAAAATAAATTTGCTGACTGCTAAATCTTCGACATCAGCTGCAGTAGGTCCTTGACGTTAACTCTATTATGTATAGACCTACTTATCAATAGTGATGTATGAAAATTTGTGCCAGACAGGGACTAAAACTCGGATTTCCGTGAACCACAGTGCTGGTCTTGCCGACGGGTGTTGGTGGGGTGGAACGAGCAGATACAGGCGGGTGCGTGGCTGTCGATTGTGGAGCTTACCAGCCACACTCAAATCCCCCACTGGCACAGACCTGCAGTAACTGAAGAAGCATGTTGAGGCATCATCCAATGGGGGAGACCGCAACACACTTTGTCATTTGACCTTGAATGTGCATATGGCACATTCTGCCTCACCATTAGATTGTGGGTGACGGTGAGAAGAATTCACGTGGTGACTGGCGTGACAAATGCAGAAATAGTGAAAGGTGTGAGACAGAAATGTGGACTGTTAGGCGTTACAAGAGTACAAGGCAATCCTTCAATAGAAAAAATATTGAAGATCGCCTGAATTATAACCACAGCTGACATGGACAGCAAATTTAGAGAAAGCATTGACAAGCAATAACCACAAAGAATTTAGAAAGGGTCCTACCACAGACAACATCGCCTGCTGCACTGCCTTCGAGGTAGCACATTGAGACCAGACCGTGACGAGATGTACAATGTCACTGTCAATACAGGGCCAAAATGGTGCTGACGGGCCAATAACTTGGTACACGAGACTCCGCAGTGTCCCAGATGTAGGAGCTGGAACACATTCTGCCGTAGGGCAGCCACGATCACAACCCCAAGTGACAACCTGTCCGTAGCTAAGAGAACAGCACCATCAGATACCAAAAGGCAGTGACAGAGAGCAAAATAGTTACGCAAAGGATTAGAAGCCCTGTTCAGAGACCTGTCAGCCAACCGTGCTGAAGAAGGTGAAGACCATGACGCAATACCGAATCGGTGCTGACAACAGCTTGCATCTGGGAGCGCATAAAAGGAAACGTATTCACCATATGTTGCACCTCAACATCTAATTGAAAGCAAAGGAGTTAATCCTTATCAAAAGTAGGCTCTAGGCCCAGTGGAAGCTAGGGCAACACATCAGCATTGGCATGCCATGCAGTAGGCCAGAAATGTATTTCGTGGTTGGAGCAAGACAGAAACGAGACCCAGCACTGGAGGCAATGTCCTGGTTAGTCAGGCTACAAAACAAAAGGATTAAATGACAAAACCAAGGGCTTGTGATCAGTAAAGAGGTTGAACTTGGACACATACAAGAATACATGAAACTTTCTGAGGGCGTAGACCAGTGATCGTCAAACTTTTTGCCCAAGAGCCAATACTGACATCATGAGGTGGCACTTTGGGGCACATATGTACTGATTGTGTTATTAATTGGTACACTACATCAATTAATAGGTTACGAGCATCCAGTAGACTAGCCATAGTTAGGACTCGATATATTGGCTGCCGGTCTCCGAGTACTGACCGTTAAGTCGGCACCATCCAGAAAACTTAGTGTTGACTTTTCTCTGTTTCAAATTACTGCCACCCTCAGTGATCCCAAAGTCTTAACATTGTAATTGCCTGATGAAGTGTTCGTATGTTGCCTGTGTGAGTGGATCATTGACTGATTAATGCTGGCAGCCATGTTAACCTTGTCATTTCTTAGAATGCCAGTCATTTTAATGGTTTTTCAATATTTTTTTTTATTAAGAATGTTAGCCAACATTTAACTATAGTAATAGATTTTACTCAAAGCTTGAAGCTTCTTCTTCTTCTGGATTACATATATAAATCGATACATACTTCTTTCACAAAATATATTTTTTTTTTTTGTGTAACACATTCCGAAACAAAGCATTTTTCATATGGCTATTTTGTACCCACTGCACTGGTATGTACTGTCTTTTGTTGCAGCTATTCCCATTTGCCTATAACAAACAAAAAAGTGTTTCATTGTTCAGAAAATGAGCAAACATCAGAAAAGAATGCAACATTTCCGTGAACGTTTTATGAAAGAACAACGAGAAGTGCTCACTTGGAGTTTGAAGCTTCTCACAGAAAGTCTGGGTCATCATTTGAATAGTCGATATCGTCATCTTCACTGGCACTCTCTGTATCTCTCTCTCTCTTTCTTTGTTTCTTTCTTTTTCTCTGTCTCTCTTTTATTGCCAATTTTGGTTGAAAGAATGCAGAATTTGTTGTGGGGCATCGTTGAATTTCCCGCTTCGGCACGTACAGTTTCATCAAGTTCTGAAAGGGGTTGGCGTTATACGTAGCAATCAAAGTTGTGTCTATAATGGAAGTGTGTTCCAAGCAGAGAGCTGTCACTTGAGTCTCTTTTGGTAGAAAACCAGAGAGAGACAGATATTCATAGGTGCTTGCAGAATGTCTATGGAGACTTGGCAGTGAATAAAAGCACAGTGAGTTGTCATCATTGCAACAAGTTCATATAAACTTGTGCTGTCTCCCACGTGCTGGCTGGCCGCATACAGCTGTGACTCCTGCAATGTTGGAACGTGTGGACACTCTCATTCGAGGTGAATGGCATCACAGTCAGACTCCTCAATGCCCAACTGGACGTCTCTGTTTGTAGTACTCACACACTTGTCAATCACTTCAGACACTTAAAAGGTGTGTGCCCAGTGGGTTCCGTGCCGCCTAACAAAAAACCATAAATAGCAATGAAGGACCACCTCTGTGGAATTGCTTGCACATTATGAGGCCAATCGTGACAACTTTTAATCGAAGATTGTCATAGCCAATGAAATATGAGTTAATCACTTCGAGCTGGAAACAAAATGGTGATATACGGAGCGTGGAATGTCAGATCTCCCATAAAACAAAGATAATGGCATGTAGTCGAATTAAGTTGGGTGATGCTGAGGGAATTAGTTTAAGCAATGAGACACTTAAAGTAGTAAAGGAGTTTTGTTATTTGGGGAGCAAAATAACTGATGATGGTCGAAGTAGAGAGGATATAAAATGTTGACTGGCAATGGCAGGGAAAGCGTTTCTGAAGAAGAGAAATTTGTTAACAGTGAGTATAGATTTAAGTGTCAGGAAATTGTTTCTGAAAGTATTTGTATGGAGTGTAGCCATGTATGGAAGTGAAATGTGGACGATAGATAGTTTGGACAAGAAGAGAATAGAAGCTTTTGAAATGTGGTGCTACTGAAGAATGCAGAAGATTAGATGGGTAGATCACATAACTAATGAGGAGGTATTGAATAGAATTGGGGAGAAGAGGAGTTTGTGGCACAACTTGACTAGAAGAAGCGATCAGTTGGTAGGACATGTTCTTAGGCATCAAAGGATCACCAATTTAGTATTGGAGGGCAGCGTGGAGGGTAAAAATCGTAGAGGGAGACCAAGAGATGAATACACTAAGCAGATTCAGAAAGATGTAGGTTGCAGTAGGTACCAGGAGATGAAGAAGCTTGCACAGGTTAGAGTAGCATGGAGAGCTGCATCAATCCAGTCTCAGGACTGAAGACCACAACAACAACAACAACAACAGTGGAGTGGTGCCAATAACGTCCTCTCGTCTGGTAAAGTAATGGCAGTGGTCTTCTGGGATTCTGAAAGGGTTATTCTGTTTGATATCCTCCCTCATGCTGCAACAATTTAGGGAATTGAAGAAATGACCGTAATGTGTTTGTTGCCACAGAAATGTAAATGAACTTCTCCTTCTCCATGACAACGTAAGGCCTTCCACAAGTATGCATGCCTGAGAGGAGCTGACAGTCTTCATTGGACTGTGGCCCAATGAAGGATATACTCCACAGGAAGCAATACTTGGATGATGCGGAGGTTATTGATGCAGCAAGGCGTTGACTCCAACTCCGACCAATAGAGTGGTATCGTTTGGGCATTCAGGCCTTCCCATTAAGGTGGCATAAGGCCATTGCATTGAACAGAGTTTTATGTTGAAAACTAGGGTTTTGTAGCAAAAGAGCGGAGAATAGTGTGGTATATTGGAATCCTGAATAAAACCAACAGGCTTTCAGAAAAAAATGAGTTGCATTACGTATTCAACACCCCTATTATTTCATTTATTCGCATAGTGAATGAATAGCTGCCACTCTCCAGCAGCTAGATTCCATAGAAAACAATGACATTTTTTAGAGCCTACACATCTCATGCAAATTAATGAGCCTGATGGAACTCACCAGCATATGTAATATTGTATTTGAAAGTGAGAAGAGTGGTAGCCCATTACATGCTGGGTTTTGTGGTCTACCAAGAATTTTGCGTCCTGTCAATAGACATGTGAATAACAGTATTTGTACTTTTATTTAAGTGCACTATGCAGTACGAGACAATATCACAGAGGTTAACTAAATGTTTTGAATGTCATTTTCCTTTTAATCAGTATATTGTATTACAACAGTAACAATTGAATTTCATATTCTTTGCAATGAATATGATATTTGAAGATGACTGTCTCTATACTGCACATTCTTGAATCCATGTTTTTCCATTTTAAATTTCTACTGTAACAACTGATTGGTATGAGCCATATACACCAGTGAGTTGTCAGCACAGAAGACAAATGAGAAAACATTCCACCTCTTACATCCTCTAACCCCACAGTAGTTGCTCTACTTATCTTTCTGCTCCTGAGGTAAGTAGTGGTATTCACCAAGGCCAATTTGTATTAAACATTTCTTAAAATATTACCGTCTCTGTAATCATTTTTATTTGTTACTGGGCAGGAAAACTACACTCTTCAGAAACCCTTAACGTTAGTTGATGTTTTTGGATTCAGCTGATACTTGCTAGATGTGTATTATTAAAAAACAGAACCACGGGCCACAGAAACACTAAATTAGGGCCACATGAGGTGTGTGGATGCTGACATAGATGGCAGCAAGCGATTCCTTTTCAAATTGGAAGCAGCACTGCTGAGCTGAGTTTAACCATTTTTGATAGGTACAATGTTGGACATTTGGAATCATCCTCATATTGATGTGCGAGAGTGGCCCCAAGTCCATACTGAGAGGCATCCATAATAAAAAACAGCTGGTGACCAGGATGGAAAGTAGCCAAATGAGGAGCAGAACATAATTTAGATTTCAAAAGTGTGAACGTGTATTTGCAAACTGGAGTACAGGAACATTTTTGTTGAGCAACTCGGGAGGGGTTGTCCAACATGGCTCCAACAGGAATAAATTTGTGATAGCAAGTAAGTAAGCAATTTTACCAGAAAATGCTTAGAGTTCTTTGACATTTGTAAGGCAAGGCAGAGCTGTGATTGTGGCAACATGATGCCATAAAGGCTTAACACCACCGTGAGAATCTTCAAATCCCAAATACCCAATGGGTGGCTGAAAGAAGTGTGACCTGGCTGAGTAATACTTCAACCAACTATGAACAAGGTGCGTGACTTATGTAAATGTTCTTCCATCAGTGTGCCTCTCACAGGAATGTCATCAAGATAGTTGATGCACCCTGGAGTGGACGTCATCAATTGTTTAAAAAAAGTGCAAAAAGATTGCTGGGGCAGTAGCAACATCGAATGGGAGGCACTGAAATTGAAACAGTGCAAAGGACATGTTAATCACAAGGAGCTGTTTAGAATACTCATCCCATGGAACCTGTAAATAGGCTCCAGGTAAATCAATTTTGGATAAAGAGTGGCTCCCAGCAAATTTAGCCAATCGCTTGTCCAGAAGGGACAAAGGAAAGTGCACAGATAGATTGAGCTTTAACTGAAACTTTAAAAAAGTTGCTGCTGAGGTGCAACTGACAGCCAGTTTTTTGGCAGTCATTAGGGGGACAGACCACTCACTCGATGTAATAGGCTGTATGACCGCTGACGACGACATCAGCCTTTCCAATTCTGATCCCCCTTGATCATTCAAACCCACTGGAATAGGGTGTGCACATGGAAAAAATGCAACCATGCCATAGGCATCAGGGTAATGTGGGCTGCAAAATTAGTGGCACAATGTAGCCCATACTATGAGAGACAAGAACTTATAAGACAGAGAATCCAACTGCTGGTAAGGGATCTTGTCAGAACCAAGATGCACCGATTCTGAAATGCGAAAACAAAATGAATTGAAGGCATCCAGACCAAATAAATTATTAGTGCCAGTATCACTCACTGCCAAAAAAAATTTAAGGAATGAACAACAGATTTGTACATGGTGGGAGCCATAAATTCCTCCAAAAATTGGAATATGTGGCTTGTTGTAACTCAGGAAATGCTGAGTTATTGTACACAGTGCTGGACATTGCAAATTTACATGTTTGCAAGTTCAGTAAAGTCACAGGACACTCGTGTTCACTTGTAGTCTGAGGACATTTTCCATCACTCGCGCTTTGATAAACAGTTTGTTATTATTTATAAGCACTGGAAACATCACTTTATTTCCATGTCCATGTTCACAGGAGGGGGCTGAGAATGACACAAAGACACTTAAGTGTCCTTTTTTCCTACAGTTGTCGCAAGTCGCCCAGTGCTTAGGGCACGTGGCCCTGTGATGTTGCACAAAACAGTATGGGCAAGATTGAAGCATTGAATGTTGCTGTTGCTGTGGTTGTGGTGGTTGTTTGGCACATTGCTGTCCAGTGTGGTGTGATGACTACCACATCGTCCTCCCCCTGAGAACTGGCCAACATCGACAACCAGTAGCAGGAGGTACTGCGGCGATGTAACACCGTGCTATCACCAAGACCATGAGATTCTTGCATTGTAGTTCACAATGACCAACTTCCTTGTCCAGAGCCAACCGAATGATAACATCATGGAGCACTGAATATGCATAGGAATCATGCTGAGCATCGCCAGTAACAGACTGTCATTAGCAACTCAGACTGGAGCTCTACAGTGCTAGCCCAGTAGGACTGGTTGGGCTGTGTATAACAATGACAATGAGAGAGCTGTACATGCACTGCCCAAACATGCATGCATTTACAGTGATAATTTGACAACCTACACATTTCGTCACATGACAGCCTACACATTTCGTTGAAAGAAAGTGATGCAGCTTCCTGGAGTAGGACTGACTGGCACAACAACTAGTAGATCCGAGTAGAAATCCAGGAAAGGAACAAAGCTTTGCACATGTTTGCATCAGTGACAACAAGAAGCTAGGAAGTGTTGTCGAAGCCACTTGTCATAAACCTCCCAATCTTTGGCTATGTTGTCGTAAGGGAGGAAGGGTGGCAGGTACACTGATGGTGAGGAAGCCTGTGTAGTTAATGTGGCCAACAAGTTTGTGATAGAAACTATAAGAGCCTGCTGCTGCTGCTGTTCGAGAATAGATTGGAGCACTGCCTCCATGGACAGAAGAAATAAAGAAACAACCAATTAGACTGAGCATGCAGATTTGAACGCAAACAACATGGCTCCAATGAACCAAAGTTTATTCTTCTTCCACATACAAGTGAACAATAATTGAGAACATAGACACAAACATGGTAACTATCCAGGCATTGATACAAGCAGTTGCTGACAATACGTATGAACATAACATGAGAGTTGAAGTTTCGAGAACATACCTTCACCAAGGAGTCAAGCAGTATATTGCTCCCTCCTACGTATATCTCGCGAAGAGACCATGAGGATAAAATCAGAGCAATGAGAGCCCACACAGAGGCATACCGACAATCCTTCTTTCCATGAACAGTACGAGACCGGAATAGAAAGGAGAACCGATAGAGATACTCAAGGTACCCTCTGCCACACACCGTCAGGTGGCTTGCGGAGTGTGGATGTAGATGTAGATGTAGAGTGAGTGCCTGCTGCATTGCACTTACAGAGAGCAGGGCTCTGGTAGACAGTGTACCAGAAGCCGTGCTGTGTGCAGAAGTCATGTGGCCCACCACAGGCAGCCTTTGTTTCCTGCCATGCACAAATGCTGTTGACAGAATATTCAAAGTATAGCATGTCAGCAGTCTCATGCCTTGACACGTATCCAAGTATTACATACAAGGTTATAGCACTTAAACCTATATATTTAATTCTTTAAATGTCTCTTCACGTTCACATCTTCCTTAAATAGAAAATCTGTCATTATTTTGCCACAGATCTTCTTTCATTACCCACAGATTCATCCTTAAATGATTTAAAAATTAGTTTATCTCTTACTTTGTCTCCCTTGACCCTTCCATATTTACATTAAATATTGTCATCAGCATGTTGGATTACTTCACCTTACTTTCATTTTTAACCTTCATATTCCATTTCCTTTACTGAAGATTCCGTATCATTGCTCAGCAGTCTTTTCATAATAACTTTGTATTTTTACTATGTAGCAATATTCCTTTATCTAAAATGGTGTATTTAATACTCTGTTAATTTGTATTGACAAATAACACAGATGCAAGAATATTTTTCTGTTTAAAATATCAATGTGAAATGATTAAATCTTGTCCACTATTAATACGTGAGAAAAACATATTTTCATTTATCATCATCTGCCCTCCATTTTCTCTCCTTGTCTGTTTTCAGTCGAACTGATATTTGGAGCATAGAAAAACACCTCATGCTCAGTTTCTTTATACTCTATCCTCAACTTTTGTTCTGCAGTATGTAACTCAACATCTTGCTTAAATAACGAGTCTAAACTAATAAAACGTTCACTGTCATCTTGAATAACACTAACATAAATTGACTACAAAAATTCATGAATGCTTCTTTCGTAACTTTACTGCTGTCTCTTTCATTCACTCATCATATTTGTAATCCAGTCACTGGATACCATAGCCTGTTGAATCCTCCAAGGTTGTTCCAAAATTCTTCTTAAACTAGGCTAAAATTTCTCCCTGGGTCAAGTACAATGCTAACTTCCATATTACTCACCATCCTCTTGACTGTAGGTAAAACATATTCTGACAATATTTCTCATGCTTTGTCATGCAGTGATCATACTTCACATAACATATTATTCCTTTGTCTGTATTTTCCTTGCTCATCAAAGATTTCATCACTTTCAGGTTTGCACCTTTTATTCACCAACTTCGTTTCAATCAATCCTCCTATGTTCCCTCGTACCTCCATTTGATCATTATTAAATTCATCCATCTGTTCTGGACCTGCTCATTGCAACTCATTGACTGCATTATTTTGGCATTCCACATATTTTCTCAAATCATGGTTACTGCATGCAAGTCCGCAGTTTGCTCCGGAACTGGTTCACTTTTAAATTTCACTGTCTCACATTTTCATTCATACATTTCCATGGTGTTTCACATTTAAATTTAACCTTCTTACATTTTACCACATCTATTAGACTTATCTCTTGACTGGTAAAAAATAATATATGGTTTTGGTATCTTTTAACCTGTGTACTCCCAATAATATCTGTGTGCCTAGTTGTTGAACGAAACACATAGAACGCATCAACTCCATACCATATATGGAAAATGTCTCTTTAGCCATTTCCTCTTGCCATTTGAACCAATTTCCTGGTATTCATTGTAAACGTAGTCCCTCAGCTGACAAAAATGTTGCCGCCCTCCTGTCTTTCAGACCGCTGCACGAGGTTTTATCATTTGGACATAAATCAGGCCCTGAGTCAATTAATAAATTTACGGCTTTGTCATTCACAAGCCCTTCAATGATAGCCCAAGAATGAGCTACATATTCTCTCTCCTTTTCTTCCAAAAAAGTGTCCCTCAACAATTCACCATCTTGCCGTGATATAAATGCCCACTGTTATACTTTATCTTTTCTGTCATGGTGTTCCTAACAATGTGCTTGATTAAGCATAACGATTTGATCCTGAATCACTGGGCCTGCCGCATTCATTGTCCCTTCATATTTGCACACTGCTCTTGGGTTTTTCAAGAATGTCAACATCCCTCATACCCATTTCCTCTCATTTTTCTGGTTTGACTGTCTAATCTGTCATACCATTCCTCTCTAAATCTGCTAGTATCTAGAGGTGAATTACATGCTACTTGACAACAGTTACCTCAGGTATTACGTTATCTGTCCATATCTCTATGTTACTTTTATTTCTATTCCATTTACTCCCATACCCTTCCTCAGAACAGTTTAGGTAGTCAAGCTGATCCAGCAGTCCCAACAACAATTGGACATTCTGCTGAGTCCTACCTATTAATTTTTATTTTGCTGCCATTGCTAATTGACTAATTAATATTTCAGTTAAATGTGATTCATTAATTCTGTCATCCATCTATTTGGCTTGATTTATGCACCATTCTACAAAATCCCTGTATCCACCCTATGAATCATTATAAATTCCAGGTCCTCATAGCTGTAGTCTTAAATGTCTCTATGTCACTGCTGACCAAAATTTTGCTTTGATCTCCCTGTCAAAACTTATATACTCTACCCCTGGGATATGCTACTAACATTTGATTTGTGCGTTTCTTGTAAACAACATAATTTTTGCAATTTATATTTTATTGTTCCAACAGAGGAAGAAGTTATAGGATTAGTTAACTTGTATATGGCATGAGCATTTAGTGGCTGCTGTCCAGTAAAATCTTGATTAAAGTATATATGATGTGAGTTATTTAATAGATTAAGTTTGAAGCACAATATTGACTTTTAATTTTGATATTTTTTATTATTAAGTTCATTCATCACACACTTGTTCACAAACATTGTACATCACATCACAACATGACAATTTCTACAGAAAAGAGAAGACTTTATTTACATGTCAAATTTCCCATTTCTCAAAGTCTATGTGCTCAGTATTTATCCCGTCAGACTAAGGAGCTCACAAGAAGTGTCTGCACTGAAGTGAGTAACTGGAGTATTTGCTTTGGTGCAAAGCTCAAGTACAAAGGTGTATAAAACATTGTTCCTTCCAGAAGCACCTAGAAGCTTCTATTAGTGAAACTGGTAAACGGTACAGTTTCAGCTTTCAAGAATAGAGACAAATTTAAATTTAATTATGTTTTTTATGACTGCAGAAGTCTAAGATATATGATATGAATAAAAGGTATTTATTTAGTTACAAAACTAGATTCAACAATTATCAAATTTGCAATGTGCAAATGACAGAGTAGATATAGCTTCTACAAAATATAGAATTATTTGTGATAATATTGCATGTATTTTGAGAACATGATGACAGTTTTCCAGTTGCTGAACAATACATTTACATGACATATTATGTACATTAAATTTGGAAAATAATCGTATCCAAGTGGCATTTGTTATAAATGGTGTCAAGAAAAAATAAAAACCAGATTATGTTTTGCATCAATATGGACTCTTATTTTGAACCTAGATAATTGTAGAGTGACGTTTATAGGTTAACTAACTTTCATAGAATGACATTATTTCAGAGAAATGTGCAAATCTATCTATGTTTTATGGACAGATTTGGAAAGATATAATATTCTGTAAATGCACCAGTGTATTGTCTAACTATGCAAGAAACATGAATATCAAACTTCTTAGTCAAAACTTGGAATAAATATTACTGGAAGAGAAGGTGTTATAACAAACTTTGGTTAAGCCAGGATGTACCCATAAATTTTGGTTTACTATAAACTGTTCGTATGAGTGCAATCTCCCCACATTCAGTAGTATCCACTGCAGTGCACTACCTTACATATGGTGAATTGTAAACCGTATTTTTCTTCCACAAGACCATGAAATGGACAAAGTACCTCCCAAAACCCTCAGGAAGAAATCTGGATGAGTTTTACTTTGACAGTCAAAGGTAGGAAATTTCTGTTTGATACCTTTGCTCAGTTTAAAACAAACCACCTCCTAGCTATCATGATTCATAATTTTAATTACACTTTCTGAATTAGGACTACCTGCACACCCCTTGTGACTGGCACTGATACCTGTTTCAGGCCCTTTGAGTCTTCTGGACTGCTGTATGGTGTTGGAGTAACACTGATTTTAACAATTCTACACCCCCGTTTTTTTCACTTCGTGGCTGAATTCATCTCTCAAGACACTGACATTATCCACTGACAAATAACGTTCTCTTATTTTCCTAATTGGTCAACTTTGCACTTCAGTAACGTCTTTATCTACTTTCTGATTTAGGGACCAGAGTCCCCTTTTGATATGTTGCTTTCCCTTGTAAATATTACTGTTTCCTATTATAAATTTACCTCATCCCTATTCTGTTGTTCCTTGGCAATCAAATCTGCTGCTGATGCATTCAGTGCTACCCAATCCATGAAATGTTGTCTGAAAATGTTTGAAAAATTCTCTCCTCTCTTCTTGTCCTACTTCTCTCTTCTCCTCCCCCTGTTGCCTTTCAGTTTCCCTCTCCTGCCTTTTTTCTCCTGACACTTGGCTGAAAAGTTCTGAACCTGTTCTGTGTGATTCATTTTAGTGTACATTTTGGTACACAAATCTTACGTGAACACTAAATGTTTCTCACTTTCACCCAAGCTGCAGACACTGTTCCCTGGTGAACAACCTGTATACCAGTACATTTAAGTACCCAGTCACACTTGTGGAATTGTCAGAGATATGTTTAATGTATAAGGTGTGGAGTGTATCATCTGATGTTGACCCGAAGTCCTTTAATCTTTGTGTAATTTAATGTTGGTGGGGTATTTTGGAGGAAATGCTGCACATTCAGTTTTCTCCAATGACATTACTTCAATTAGTGACATATTTTTCCTGGAAGAATGGATGTGTTCCCTCTGACTGCAGTGTATTATTCTACGTTGGATACAAGTCATTATTCATGAGTGGAAAAAAAAAACCCACCGGCCTATTTAATAAAGATTTTGCTTCTGTTTTGCAGTACTCCACATTACGTTGGCCAAGTAGTATGTGTAAATTTCATGAGCTTAATCTAGGTTGGTAAACTGAAGGAAACTTCATAAGCCAAGATTGCTAAGAAAGCACTTTATTGGATGACCGGTTCTGACAGAGCTGTGCTGTCATCATTGGATCTGATGCTTTAAACTATTACAGCATATTGTCCATCAGTGTTGCAAGTTGTTTCATATTGCATAAACGCTGTCCACTATCATCATTGCAATTCATTCTGCACTGCATATGCACTGCCCACTATCATGAAGATCACTACAAGTTTTCACACCAAATGTGCAGGACAGTTATGTTTATTTTTGTACACAGTAATTTTACATCTGACTATCTGATTTGTAGTGACCTTCATGATAGTGGGAAGTGTTTATGCATGCATGCAGTGCTGATGGAAAATATGTTGTTATACTTTAAAGTGTAAGATCTGATGATGACAGCATAGCTCTGTCAAAACCACTCTTCCAATAAAACAACCTTGTATTGTGAAGTTTTCTTCAGTTACTGTACATAGCAGACTGCTCCTATATTGACAAAGTCAGGAATATACACTACTGGCCATTAAAATTGCTACACCATGAAGATGACGTTCTACAGATGCAAAATTTAACTGACAGGAAGAAGATGCTGTGATATGCAAATGATAGCTTTTCAGAGAATTCACACAAGGTTGGCGCTGGTGGCGACACCTACAACGTGCTGACATGAAGAAAGTTTCCAACCGATTTCTCATACACAAACAGCAGTTGACCGGCATTGCCTGGTGAAATGTTGCTGTGATGCTTCGTCTAAGGAGGAAAAATGCGTACCATCAAGTTTCCAACTTTGATAAAGGTTGGATTGTAGCCTTACGCGATTGCAATTTATTGTATCGTGACATTGCTGCTCACGTTGGTCGAGATCCAATGACTGTTAGCAGAAATGGAATCGGTGGGTTGAGGAGCATAATGTGGGATGTCGTGCTGGATCCCAACGGCCTCGTATCACTAGCAGTCGAGATGACAGGCATCTTATCCGCATGGCTGTAACGGATCGTGCAGCCACGTTTTGATCTCTGAGTAAACAGATGGGGACGTTTGCAAGACAACAACCACCTGCACGAACAGTTCGACGACATTTGCAGCAGCATGGACTATCAGCTCAGTTACCCTTGACACTGCATCACAGGCAGGAGTGCCTGCAATGGTGTACCCAGCGACGAACCTGGGTGCATGAATGGATAAACGTCATTTTTTTTTCAGATAAATCCAGGTTCTGTTTACAGCATCATAATGGTCATCTCCGTGTGTGGCGACATCGCGGTGAATGCACATTGGAAACGTGTATTCGTTATGCGTGATGGTATGGGGTGCCATTGGTTACCCGTCTCGGTCACCTCTTGTTCGCATTGACGGCAGTTTGAACAGTGGACATTACATTTCAGATGTGTTACGACCCGAGGCTCTACCCTTCATTCAATCCCTGCGAAACCCTACATTTCAGCATGATAATGCATGACTGCATGCTGCAGGTCCTGTTCGGGCCTTTCTGGATACAGAAAATGTTGGACTGCTGCCCTGGCCACCACATTCTGCAGATCTCTCACCAATTGAAAATGTCTGGTCAATGGTGGCCGAGCAACTGGCTCATCACAATACGCCAGTCACTACTCTTGATGAACAGTGGTATCGTGTTGAAGCTGCATGGGCAGCTGTACCTGTACACGCCATCCAAGCTGTGTCTGACTCCATGCCCAGATGTATCAAGGCCATTATTACGACCAGAGGTGGTTGTTGTGGGTACTGATTTCTCAGGATCTAAGCACCCAAATTGCATGAAAATGTAATCACATGTCAGTTCTAGTATAATATATTTTTCCAATGAATACCCGTTTACCATCTGCATTTCTTCTTGGTGTAGCAATTTTAATGGCCAATAGTGTATAATTTAGTTTTGTTTTGGTATTCTAGATCCTACATATTTAAAGTGCTAGAGGAATTCAGTGATCAATATAACAATGGTTATTCATTTTTGTAGATCAGCTACTATTTTTTTATCCCTATTATATCACCATGTCTCTATCAATTGAGCGATAGACTTCTAGTGTGTGATATATTCATAGAAGTAGCTTTACTTGGGTCATACTTTTTCAGAAAAAATGGACCTGTTTTGAAGTTAGGTGCCCAGGGAGCTATAAAGCAACATCTACCAGACCACTGAACCAAATATATTAAAAAACTTTTCCCACTGTTTCTTTCTGACCTCTCCCTTTCAACCAGTCAGCACGTGTAATTATGTGTCTCAATAGATGCATTAGTGGCTAGTTGGTCTCAAATGATATAGGGTGAAGTGAAATTTGCGCACTCGGGCTTCGCAGTGTGGCTCCTCACGTGCCAGCGATAAAAAAATATCTCATAAAATTTCATCCGGTGAGTACATCTGGCAGAAAAAGGATGTTAAAGAGTGGCAATCTGGCAACGCTGTAACCACATGTATGTTAACAACCTCTATCAGCAAATATTAGTTGTGTCGTACAATGGGTACAGTGGATAGAGTTTTGCGTTATCATGCCGGAGGTAGAGGGTTTGATGCTGGGTTGAGGCACATTTTTTTTTTATTTGCTAATTTCATTATGACACTCCATACTGTAATATACACCTTTTCTTAGATCGCACATATCCTAAATTTACAACATTTTGTAACGCTGAACATAACAAATATGTGACTAGACAAATAAGAATAGATGCTGAAGATGGTAGCACAGAACAACAACACAACACCTGCTTGCCATTTATACCACATGTAATATGAGTGCTCAGATGTCACAAATTAACCAGTAACAATAATAATGTCCATATTAATGACTGCATGACCTTCATAACAGAATATCTTGTCCTCAGAACAACAGACGTGCTCAAAGCGACCTCCCTGCACATCCAAATGTTGCGCAACCTTCCGGAGCAGACAGCTTTGGACCCTTCGCAGCAAACCTGCATCCACAGTAACAAGAGCAGCATGAACACGCTCTACCAATTCTTCCACAGTCGTTGATGGAGTAGAGTACACGTGCTCCTCCAGGTATCCCCACGGGAAGAAATCCCAGGGATTTCCCTGGAAATGTTCTGTCCAAATACTGCCGCATATTAATTCCAGAGTGTGGAGGTGCATCATCATGTTGGAACCATATCCTCTGCCAAAGATGTAGTGGAACATCTTCCAGCACATCAGGCAGATTTTGAGAGGAATGCATGATATCTTCATGCAGTCAACCGGTCAGGCAACATGTAGGGGCAAAAACACCTGCTGCCAAATATTCTGGCCCAGACATAGATACCAAAGTGAACCTGATATCCACGGTTGCAGGTAACGTGCAGGGTAACCTCATGCCAATGGTGGGCATTGTGCAAATTGAAGACACCTTCACAAGTGAATGCTGCTTCATCCGACCCTATTACAGTCTTCACAAAGTCATCGTTGGCTTCCTGTTGATGATGGAACCATTCACAGAATTGCAATCTGTAGGATGCAGGTGTTGCATGAAATCTTAAGCCCATGCATTGTGAGACACACAGCTGCCTTGTACACTGTGTGTACTTTGCTGAGGTTCTTGGTATATGACCTCTGGAATTGCTACCTCCAGAATAGCTTCCTCAGTAGCTGGAGTATGGGAAGTCCACGGACGAAATCCGTCACATGTTGTAGGAATGAGAGAACCTGACTCCCAGTGGCACAGCTCCAGATGACGAAACGCATTATTATCTGGATGGCATTGACAGGGATATCTAGCAGCATATTCATGAGCAGCAACACCAGCCTGGTTATCAGATGCACCAAAGACCAGAAGCATATCCTGAGAAAATTTGATATGTGTATGCATGTACATCGCACTCTGTCACGGGCATGTTATTTCACTCACAACTAGTTCCTGTCTAGTGGACAGTGCACACAGCACAAACACGTCGTCCACCTAACGCGCATTACCCCTCTGCCAGATATTCATCCTGAAACCACTAATTGTGAAATGTTCAGTTTCGAATTACACTGTTTCCCTATAAGTAAAAGACGTGATGTTTCCCTAGTCCCATCGATAGAATAACAATAATAATAATAATAATGGATTGAGATACATACTAAACAGCATGTGGTTAAAACAGACTCAGTGTTGAAAAGCATAATTAGTGGAACCATGGTGATAACACATACAAATAGTAACCGAGTCTGGACATTATTCGCAAAGCATGTTGCTAGTCCTACTGGTAACATAAGGCCCTGAAGAAATGCAATGGACCTGAGTGAGGCAAGAAAAATCTATGGTACTAATCTATGGGACCATTGGAGGAGGGTACAAAGAAAACAGGTTTTGCATCTAGTAGATGAAGTGGTACGAATAAATTCACGCCCATGACATGGAAAGGGCTTCTTTCAAAATACCGTACCACCTGGACTACATTTACCAAATAAAAACCTTGTCCCTCAACCCAGGATTGAACCATCAACTTCCTGCATGCCAACCCAAAACTCTATCCACTGCACCAACTGTATAGCATGACTAATACACGCTGACAGAGGTAGTTACCATACATGTGGGTACAGTGTTGCCAGACTGTCATTCTTTAGCATCCTTTTACTGCCAGATGTACTCGCCAGATGAAATTTTACGAGAGAGAATTTTTTATCGCTGGCATGTTAGGAGTTGCGCTGCAAAGTCGGGGTGCACGAATTTTGTTTCACCCTGTGTGTGTGTTTACTGGAATTTTGTATTAAGTTGTATAAAGCTTGTAGCATACCTCTTAATCTCATAATGTCCATGTTTCATCAATTGCACATAACAGCACGACACACCGAGTGAGTTGACGCAGTGGTTAGCACACTGGAGTTCCATTCAGAAGGACGACAGTTCAAACCTGCGACTGGCTACCGTGATAAGGTTTTCTGTAATTTCCCTATATCATTTCAGGCAAATGCCAGGATGGTTCCATTGAAAGGGCATGGCCAATTTCCTTTCCAAATCCGATGGGTCAGATGACCTTGCTGTTTGGTTCTCTCCCCCCAAATCAACCAACCAACCAGTAGCATGACACTAGTTTCAGAATACCTTCTGGATAAAAAACTTCTGTATTTGTAATGTTTCCAGTTCAGAGTTGAAAATCACTTCCACACAAGACACCGCAAAACTTTTGTAGATGAGAACTGTGTTGAGGTCCAAACTGTTATCTGCAAAGGGATCAGAGAAATGCATACTCCTGGTAGAGCATAAATTTTCTTCCTATACTGCAAATGTTTGTTCTTATTCAAAATAATTAACTATCACTTTACATCATTAAGTGTGTTCTTACAAAGTTTCCTCTATTCATATGCAAGGCTATAGACTAGGAACATAAATTACAAAAATATCTGGAATAAGTCTCAATTTTTCCTGTATTTCTTTTTAATTTTCCAGAGCCCACATCAAAGAAGTCAAAAATATCACATGTGAATTGTGATACAAACTGCATTAATGTACATAGTCTGAAAACACATATTAGAAAGAAGAACACGTGCCCAGCGAAGTAAGTATAATGCCTGTGTTCCTGTATGATACAATGCATGCACATTTGGATGCATGTGTTCAACATTCTGGTGGTGGTTACACCTGTTATTAATGTACCAGCATTTCATATTTGCAGTGGCTTTTCTTGTGAACACATTAACCAGTGATCTTGCAACTTGTAATCCCTTAAATATGTTTGCCAAGACAAACGTATTCCCAAAATTTCACTACTGTACATTGATTATTCCTTGATGTTCGGATTTTTTTCCCATCAGTACACACACACACACACACACACACACACACACACAGAAGAGGTGACCCAGCTGCCCCTGCCTATGGGTCATATGCAATAAGCAATGTCTTTTGATATTCTCTCACTTGCTTCACGCAAACTGTTAGTACAGAAGTAATGATTGGGACATTTTTAGTGGAAATTTAATGTGTTAAATATTGTACTGGAATATGTTTTTGATGGAGGCCACGGTTTTTGAGCTATTCAAGAAAAATGTGTTTGAAAGTCACCTTTGTAAGTTTTGTCTTGAATAATTCAAAAATTGCAGCCTCTAGCGATAATGTATCCCAGTACAAAATTTTAAGTACATTACATTTCCTCCAAAAAGGTCCTGTTCATTTTTTTCTGTAGGACTAATAGTTTTCATGTAGTGAGCAAGAGAATACGAAAACTTGGCAGGAGAAAACACATATAAAGCTTAAAGAAATAAGCATGCTTTCAGAGCCAATGGTTCCTTCTTTTGGAAGAAAGGTTGCGGGGTAAGGAAGAGGGATGAAGGAAAAGGACTGGCAAAGTTTACTAAGTGGAGAGAGTTTAAAAATTCATCCAGAACCCCAGGCCAGGGGAGACCTTACCAGACAGGGTGAGAAGGAAAGACTGATTGTTGAGTATGACGCTGAGTGAAATTAAAAACATGAGAGCTTAAAGGAGGGAGCTGGGGTAATAAGTAAGACAGAGATGACTGACAAAACATCCTGCAAGAGTTAATAACAGCGGAAAGCTAAGTGCATTATATATGGTAAATATGGAGTGGGGGCGGGAAAATAGGCAGGCCAGAGAATGAAAGATATCGAAAACTAAAGGGAAATGAAAAAAGGAATAATTAATGAGAATAAACTGAGGAAATTAAAGAAAATAATTAAAGTTAATTAGAGCTAGGGAGTTGCCAAGAACCAAGAGTTTTAACACCAGTTCCCACCTGTATAGGCCTGAAAACCTGCTGTCTGGTCAAACGATCAAGATGGCACATGTGTGAAACGGGCATCAAGATCACAGCTGTCATGTTGTAGAGCATGCTCTGCAACAGAAAGTTTTATGTTGTTACTAAACACCATTTATCTATGCCCATTCATCCTAACTGATAACTTGGTGGTAGTCGTACCAATGTAGAAGGCCAAACAGGTTTATATAAAAGCTGGCACATGGCATGTGTCATTTCACAGGTTGCTCTCCATTTGTTAGTAATTTTTTTCCAGTTGCGGGGCTGGTATTGGTCGTGATAGGAGGGTGCATTGGGCAAGTCTTGCTGTGGGGATGGGCACTGGGGTTAGAGGCGTTGGGTAGGGAAATGGGTGCAGAAGAAACACAAGGGCTGACCAGGATACGCTGGGTGACGAAAGACATGGAATAGCAATAAGTACACATACAGGTGACAGTAGTAATACATACACAAGGTATAAAAGGACATTGGTGAAGCTGTCATTTTTACTCAGGTGACCCATGTAGAAAGGTTTCTGACTTGATTATGGTCACATGATGAGAATTAACAGACTTTGAATGGAGAATGGCATTCAGAGCTAGACACATGGGACATTCTGTTTCAGAAATCTTTAGGGAATTCAATATTCCAAGATCCACAGAGTCAAGAGTGTACTGAGAATACCAAATTTTAGACATTACCTCTCACCACGGACAATGCCATGGCTGATGGCCTTCACTTAAAGGCCAAGAGCAGTGGCATTTATGTAGAGTCGTCAGTGCTAGCAGACAAGCAACACTGAGTGAAGTAATTGCAGAAATCAACGTGGGGTGTACGATGAACACATCTGGTAGGGCAGTGTGGTGAAATTTGATGTTAATGGGCTATGGCAGAAGATGCCTTTGCTAACAGCATGACATCACCTGTAGTGCCTCTCCTGGGCTCTTAATCATATTGATTGGACTCTAGATGACTGTAAAACCATGGCTGGTAAGATGAGTCCTGATATCAGTTGGTAATTACTGATGGTAGGGTTCCAGTGTGGTGCAGAATGCCCAAAGCTATATCTGCAGTTGTCAATAAGGCTTTTCACAAGCTGATGGTGGTTCCATAATTGTGTGGGCTGTGTTTACATGATATTGACTGGGTCCTCTGGTCCAACTGAACTGATTGTTGACTGTAAATGATTATGTTCAGCTACTACGAGAACGTTTGTAGCCATTAATGGACTTCATGTTCCCGAACAATGATGGAAATTTTATGGATGACAATAAGCGATGTTACTGGTCTACAACTGTTTGCAATTGGTTTGAAGAACATTCTGTATTGTTCAAGCAAGTGATTGGCCATCCGTATCACCAGGCATAAATCTCATCAAATATCTATGGGACACAGTCGAGAGGTTAGTTTGTGCACAAAGTCTTCACCAGCAACGCTTTCACAGCTGTAAAGGCAGCATGGCTCAGTATTTCTGCTGGAAACTTCCAGTGACTTGTTGAGTCCATGTCACCTAGAGTAACTGCACTACACCACGCAAAAGGAGGCCCAGAGTGAAATTAGAAGGTGTCCTATGAATTTTGTCCCCTCAATGTATTGTGGAGATTGTGACGCAGTGAAACGCTTCTCATGGTGCACAAAATGTCAGACAAAATGGACCTCATTTCAGGACATTATTTGAGGACGTGATAGCCTTCTCAAAGTAGCTGATTAATTTATCCAAGTTCAGGATAATGCTGAGTGACAAGAGTGTGCTCCTAAGTTGTTTCTTGAAGGGATCAGCAGTGCCAGAATTGGATGTGATAGCCCAGGAAACCTGCATTTAATCTAGGCTGGTAGGGTAATCCCGTCCAGTGAAGGCTGAAGTGAGAATAGTGGTGTATTACGGTAAAGTGTCTGCAACTGAACAAATACATTCATCAGATGTGGTGGCTGTACAGGAGGGATCGTTTGACATGGAAAGGATGCAACTGTCAGAATGTGAGTACTGTTGTGACTTTTCAGGCTTTCCCAGCGAATCTGTTGGAAATACACTTCTCAGGTTTGCTGCTAGATTGTATTGTGTAAATCCCACAATATTCCACTGATGCAGCTGCTTGACAACTTCAGTTGCTGGTTCCTGCTGTCAGGTGGGGGTATTTGCTGCTGTCAGTCTTGCTGTCACGCTTCTTGCAGCAATGACAGCAGCAACTACCACCACCTGAAGTTGTCGAGCAGTTGCGGCAAACCCGATAAGTGTATCTGTAAGTACTGTTGTTTGTTAGTAGGTTTAATGTGAACAGAAGTGTGTAGCTGACCATCAGCGTGGATAAAGTCAACATCAAGAAAGGTGTTGTGGAATATGGAATAGGACCACATGAAATTTAGTTGACAGAATGTGTAAATAGTTTCAAACAATTTTTGACAGATCTGCCTTGCCATGAATCCATATAGCAAAAACTCATTTAATATATATAAATCAAACAAGAAGCTGAATGCATATGAGTCCCAGGAAAACATCCTCCAGGGACCTGTGAAACAGTTGGCACTGGAAGGACCATCCTGGTTTCCATGCCCGTGCCCCTGATCTGTTTGTAAGTGTGCCCCTAAAATGTAAAGTAGTTGTTGGTAAGTCTAATGTTGATTAATGTGACCAGGAAGGATGTCAGGTTTAGAATGAGGTGCTTGATGGTTGAGGGAATGTTCAGCAGCTGAAAGGCCATGTACATGGAGGATGTTGGTATTGAGGACTGTGGCATCAATGGTATCAAGCACCATGCGTGATGGTTGTTGGCAGACACAGATTTCAGATGATCTAGGAAATGGCTGGTGTGTTTACTATAGGAAGGGAGTCTTTGTGCTATAGGGTGCAGGTGCTGATCAACTAAGGCAGATATGTGTTTGGTGGGTGCTTTGAGACCAGTAAAAGTGTGGTGGCCATAGTGATTGGTTTGTGCACATTATGAAGAAGGCAAAAGGTGGCTGTACCTGGTTTTGTTGGGGTTAGAAATTCTATGGATTGGGATGTTAGTCCAGTACCCACTGAACATACACTATTGGCCATTAAAATTGCTACACCAAGAAGAAATGCAGATGCAAAGTGGGTATTCATTGTAAAAATATATCATACTAGAACTGACATGTGATTACATTTTCACGCAGTTTGAGTGCATAGATCCTGAGAAATCATTACCCAGAACAACCACCTCTGGGCGTAATAACGGCCTTGATACACCTGGGCATTGAGTCAAACAGAGCTTGGATGGCGTGTACAGGTACAGCTGCCCATGCTGTTTCAACATGATACCACAGTTCATCAAGAGTAGTGACTGGCGTACTGTGACGAGTCAGTTGCTCGGCCACCATTGACCAGACGTTTTCAATTGGTGAGAGATCTGGAGAATGTGCTGGCCAGGGCAGCAGTCAAACATTTTCTGTATCCAGAAAGACCCGTACAGGACCTGCAACATGCGGTCATGCATTATCATGCTGAAATGTAGGGTTTCGCAGGGATCGAATGAAGGGTAGAGCCACGGGCCATAACACTTCTGAAATGTAACGTCCACTGCTCAAAGTGCCGTCAATGCGAACAAGAGGTGACCGAGACGGGTAACCAATGGCACTCCATACCATCACACCTGGTGATACGCCAGTATGGAAATGATGAATATACACTTCCAATGTGCATTCACTGCGATGGCACCACACATATGCGACCATCATGATGCTCTAAACAGAACCTGGATTCATCCCAAAAAATGACGTTTGCTATTCGTGAACCCAGGTTCGTCGTTGGGTACACCATTGCTGGCACTCCTGTCTGTCTG
This sequence comes from Schistocerca americana, assembly GCF_021461395.2. Taxonomy (NCBI): domain Eukaryota; kingdom Metazoa; phylum Arthropoda; class Insecta; order Orthoptera; family Acrididae; genus Schistocerca; species Schistocerca americana. The sequence goes on along the minus strand of NC_060127.1, from coordinate 177,083,872 downwards.
TCTGTCTGTGATGCAGCGTCAAGGGTAACTGCAGCCATGGACTCCGAGCTGATTGTCCATGCTGCTGCAAACGTCGTCAAACTGTTCGTGCAGATGGTTGTTGTCTTGCAAATGTCCCCAACTGTTGACTCAGGGATCGAGATGTGACTGCACGGTCCGTTACAGCCAAGCGGATAAGATGCCTGTCATCTCAACTGCTAGTGATATGAGGCCGTTTGGATCCAGCACGGCATTCCGTATTACCCTCCGGAAGCCACCGATTCCATATTCTGCAAACAGTCATTGGATCTTGACCAACATGAGCAGCAGTGTCGCGATATGATAAACCGCAATCGCGATAGTCTACAATTCAACCTTTATCAAAGTCGGAAACATGATGGTATGCATTTCTCCTCATTACACAAGGCATCACAACAACGTTTCACCAGGCAACGCTGGTCAACTGCTGTTTGTGTATGAGAAATCAGTTGGAAACTTTCATCATGTCAGCACGTTGTAGGTGTCGCCACCGGCGCCACCCTTGTGTGAATGCTCTGAAAAGCTAATCATTTGCATATCACAGCATCTTCTTCCTGCCTGTTAAATTTCGCGTCTGTAGCACGTCATCTTCATGGTGTAGCAATTTTAGTTGCCAGTAGTGTATATCTGTCTTAGTTGATCAACACCTACAACCTTCAGTTAAAGACCTTCTATTTTAAAAACAATAACTATTTCCTAGATTGTCTGAAATGTATGCCTTTACATGCCCATCACACACTTAGTGTGTCACCCTTGAGGCCACATCTCTCTGTACAAACATCACCCATGTAAATTGTCTGTCTACTGCTAAACATTACCTCAACCAGCATTCACCTTGTTTCCAAACCTATGAAATCTATCCTTCTCACCTTAATCAGCTTTATACCTATCAGCAAGTAGTTTATCTCACAGATTCTTTGGCCACTGTGCTAAACCAGCCTCAGGTGGGTAAGCACGCCACTCCCACTATGGCCTGAGTGCTGGGCTCAGAAGGTGTGATTAGTTCTGTTCGCTGCAATTGACTGACTACTGCCATCCATGCCTGACCGCAGCTGAGCCACAATGGTTCTTGCATCATCACATGCCTGCTCTGTCTGCCTTTTCATGACTCGAATGTTAAGATTGACTCGAAAAGAATCTCTTTTGAGGCGGAATCAAATTTACCGGTTGATGTTGTTCATCTGCAAGCTTTCTGTTAGAGAAGCAGAATGAATAAATTTTCATATTAGACAGATTCTGCTATAATTATTGTTAGTTTGGAGGGGGGGGGGGGGGGGGGAAGGAGGGGGGCATGTGAAGTGTGACATCGGCCATCATTTGTCACATTATGTAGAAAAGGTAACCTTAACAGAAATTTCAGAGTTATACACTACAATGAGACTATACCTGTGTAGATGGAATACAGCCGCAGTCAGTCATACATTATGATGCATCATTTGCTCCTGTTGTATTTCGCAACTTTGGACATGCATAATTATCTGATTTGAGATTATTGACGAATATCCATGTCTCAAGAGGTATGATTTTTTATGCCCATGTTATTTAGTATATTTTATTGTTAAAACCTTTCAAAAAACCTTTAAACTTAAGAAAATTTAATTATATCTCAATGTATTTATTTTGCATAAATATTATCTTTGATTAAGAATTGATCTGAATTATACTCTGTGAACTGTCAGTATAAATGTATATGTGGTTTATGTTTATTCTGCAGGTATTAGCAGAAGTAGTGAGAGTGATGGAGAGAAGTCTAAATTTAACTCTCCTCTAATGTTGCATTGTGGAATATATTGTTAGATGGAGAGAAATCTAAATTTAACCCTTATCTAATGTTGCATTGTCGAATATATTGTTAATGTTTCAAGAAGTGGAAAGAAAGTCTCATGTGGTTTTTTAAAAGTGGAAAATATATAGCAGAGTAACTTTTTCTGATGTTTCATTCTAAAGAAGCTACATTTTATATTTGAAATACATCATTTTGAGAACCCAGCTAATTGTCATTGCTGATGAATTTATTGAATGAAATGGTTACACTGCAATACTAACTGCAAGAAGCAGATAAACGTATTGTTGTTAAACAATTGTAAGACCTAGGAAAACCTCCCGATGAGATTGTGTCCCTTTTCTTTTTTAGGACAATGAGCTACAACAACAGCACCAATGAACAGAAGAATGAGTGTTGTTATTGCTATTGACAGTTACTGCTATTGTACAGTAAACAGTGTTAGCAAATATTGTACTAGGTTCCTTGTCGTGCAATTAACTTCAATCAATTCTATGTCTGGAAATTTCCAACAGAATTGTATCTGAATTTTATGTCAGTGGCTATTTAACAATATATCAATTAGAGACATGGCAGGGTCCCAGAAGAACACATAAGGAGAACTTATTTGAATAATTCTGTCCCAGGACTGTACTGGAAAACGTATGATTAAATGCATTCTCAGCTATTGCCAAATAATATAACATTTTATGTCTTGCCTGTCTTGTGCTCACTGGCCATGCCAGCAGCCCTTTCAAATTCCTATGACATTACAGCCACATGTCCTGCCAAACTATGCCATTTGCTGTGGTGGTTGTAACATTCTTTCTGCAGCACAATATCCATGTCTTACTTAGTTGCCCATAAGTGCAATGAATGACTGGTAGTGTGTAGTACTAAACATCAATGAAGTAGATCTATTTATGTACTAGTCGCCCAATTGTTAATTAGATTTTTTTGCTTTGTTATTGGAAAATCATAATTATCATATTAAAATTTAAGGATCAATTGAAGCAATTTCATTACAGATAATTGTAAAATGCTGTTTATGTTTAGTAATATACTAAATGATTTTTCAACTAGTGCTTCAAATATTGTAAGAGACTGAATACTCTTAGGGAAACATGACACTGTTAAATGATTATTTGTTTTTGTTCAAAAATTGAGTGGGGTGGAATCAGATAGTTATTGAAGATATCAAGAAATTGGTTTCTTGTGCTTATACACTAGATGCTCAATATAAAAGCGTTGTCGGGGGACATGCTTTGTACCCATGGTATATTGAGGGTTATCCTTGTAATGACAAACTATGCATGGAACTTGAGAAAGAACACATAGTGCAGTACTACTCATACTGTATTTCCATATAAAGAACATTAGAAGTAAAAGATTTAAGAAATTTACCAAATAGTGTACAGCAATTAAACAAACTTCTTTTTAACATCGACCAAACAGTAACTTGAGTTTCAACACGGTATGTAAAGTGCACTATCAAATACAGTATTTTAATGTGCAGCATTGTCTACAAGCTACAGTATGTCATTATTGTACTGCTTTCAAGAAGTCGGTTAACTTTCTTTGATGGGCAATTTCACACAGATTTCTTTAGAGCGTATTGTTTCATGGCCTTCAGGTAATTAGGTACACACTGTTGCTCCATTGATGTAATTACCTTATTTACATACACCAAAAAAAGTTACATCACCCCAATTCCTAGAACTCCTGAAGATAGACGTTGATTGTGGATATTGCATCACAGATACATTCCCTTTGACTGTTCAGAGGTGTCACTAAACCCACCCAAAGATGTAAACAACCACGCATCAGCAGCTTGTATTAGACGGAGGGGTCCAAAAGCCGATCAGTTCCAGTCATTCCACCAGGAAGGAGGTATACGGCTCATGTTGTCTGTAGTTCAACTATGCCTAGATGGTCATACTGCGGTTCGATTGCGTTCACTTTGTTACTTTGTGCCAGGAAGGGCTCTCAACAAGGGAAGTGTCCAGGCGTCTCGGAGTGAACCAAAGCGATGTTGTTCAGACGTGCAGGAGATACAGAGACAGGAACTGTCAAAGACATGCCTTGCTCAGCCCGCCCAAGGGCTGCTACTGCAGTGGATGACCGCTACCTACGGATTATGGCTCAGGGGAACCCTGACAGCAACGCCATCATGTTGAATAATGCTTTTCATCCAACCACAGGATGTCGTGTTACGACTCAAACTGTGTGCAATAGGCTGCATGATGTGCAACTTCACTCCCGACGTCCATGGCGAGGTCCACCTTTGCAACCACAACACCATGCAGCGCAATACGGACGGGCCCAAAAAAGTGCCGAATGGACCGCTCAGGATTGGCATCACGTTCTCTTCACCGATGAGCATTGCATATGCCTTCAACCAGACCATAATCAGAGACGTGTTTGGAGGCAACCCGGTCAGGCTGAACAGCTTAGGCACGCTATCCAGTGAGTGTAGCAAGGTGGAGGTTCCCTGCTGTTTTGGGGTGGCATTATGTGGGGCTGACATATGCCACTGGTGGTCACGGAAGGCACTGTAACGGCTGTACGATACTTGAATGCCATCCTCCGACCAATAGTGCAACCATATCAGCAGCATATTGTATTGGCGAGGCATCCGTCTTCGTGGATGACACTTCGCGCCCTCATCGTGCACTTCTTGTGAATGACTTTACTCAGGATGACATCACTCAACTAGTGTGGCCAGCATGTTCTCCAGACACGAACCCTATCAAACATGCCTGCGATAGATTGGAAAGGGCTGTTAATGGACAATGTGACCCACCAACCCCTCTGAGGGATCTACACGAAATCGCTGTGGAGGAGTGGAACAATCTGGACCAACAGTGGTGGATAGTATGCAACGACGAATACAGGCATGCGTCAATGCAAGAGGATGTGCTACTGGGTATTAGGGTACTGGTGTGTACAGCAATCTGGACCACTGCCTATGAAGGTCTCGCTGTATGGTGGTACAACATGCAATGTGTGGATTTCATGAGCAATAAAAAGGGCGGAAATGATGTTTATGTTGAGCTCTATTCCAGTTTTCTGTACAGCTTCTGGAACACTCTGAACCATGGTGATGCAAAGCCTTTTTTGATGTGTGTATCTTATCCAATACTTCACGTGTACTGGGAACATCATCTCTACTGTCTTCTTCAGCTTCATCATCCTTACCCTAGACTGCTTCACCACTCTCATTTCGAACAGCATCAATAATGTCTTTGTCATCTATGATCTCTGAAATCTGTTCTGCCTTTTCAACAGCTACTGAACATTCAAGTATTCGAGATCAGTATTGCAGGCTGGATGATTGGATGTTACTTCTATTGAAGTCTCTCACAGTATGGCATTCATCTGTTGCATTTTCTTCAACAGAACACTTGTTCTTGCAATTCCTAATACTGATCAAACTGATGCCTTGCCACTCCAGGCTTACTGAATATGCAACACTCTTAAGATATTCAGATTTCAAAAACAACTCAATTTCCTCATCTGAATTTCCTACGAAGCGAGCAGTTCATGGTAATAATAAGCCTTAAATGCTCATATGATGCCCTGATCTAGCACCTGAATTAGTGCCTTTTTTTTGGGGGGGCGGGGGGGGGGGGCAAAAGCAAAGTTTTTATTTTTCCTTTTTCCTTCATCTGATGGCCTACATGTCAGCAGGTAGATAAGCTGAACAGTGATCGAGAATTAGTAGAGCTTGTTCTCTGAGCCTAAATGACTGTAGGTGCATTCTCATTGACAGAACACTCTCTTGAAACCAGTTTGTAGCAAAGAGGTATTATACACTTGGTGATCACTCAAATTTTCATTTACTGTTACTGTGCATAGGATTTCAGGAAACTGTGATGCAGATTCACTATCACAAGACCTTGCTTCTCTCTGAATGGTGATTTTCCGAATTCCATGGAGATAGTTTGCTCTTGAAGACCACCTGTCAGAAGCTATAAAATCTTTGTTTCCATCTAAGTCAAAGTGAAATTTTTCAGCTTGGATTTAATAATTGACCCAGAAAGTGGCGCACCACATCTCTTTACTAACCCTCGAGCGGGTGTGTTGTTTTTCGTAACATGAGCGGCAGTGTGGTGCACTGTGTACCAAGGTAAACATGTATGGGCAAAATCACAGTTTAATTATATTTAATTAGGAACAATAAAATAAGCTTACATTTTAATCAATTTAATTGAAGAATGATAAAACAAACTTTCATAATACTAACTAAAGCAATACTTTATTAAACAGTAATGATATAAACTTTCATTATGGCACTCTGCTGCCACAGACAGGTGTTACTGAGACGGTAATGATCCACTTGAATCATTAAACAGTGCAGCTGCATCAGTCCCCATCCAACCGCTTATCAATTACTAATTGTCTCATAGTCCACAGCATCATTGCAGGATTGTGCTGCTAGCTTGTAATCTGGGTCATCTTCATGCACAGATTGTAAATTTTTTCTCCCATCTCTTTGCATTGTATTTGATGTTACTGCTGCTAACTTGGATGTGTGACAACATGATGTTAGTTGAAGCAATAACAAAGAAATATGTATGGGCTCACAACTGTGAAGCAACAATGGGAATACACAAAATCATTTTATTTGTGGTTGACTTACTTTATACACAGGTGCACCTGCTTGAGGGTTAAAAAGCGTCTTATAAAGTCATTTGTCAAGTTCACTGACTTTTCCCCATAGTCTAGTTGTTTTTCTGCACATTACCACATCACTTTCAACTGCATTTGCAAAATTTCTAAGTTTATTTTCTTTCACCCATCCCCTGACTTTTCCTTCAGGTACACCACTCTTTCATGATAAACTTGCTTTAGTTCCATCATTCTTCGCACAATCAATAATTTTTATGATGTATATATGGAGACTGAAGCAACAAATGAAAATCTGTACTAATGTCTTGGTCGCTTCGGTCTCCATATATACATAAAAGATGGTTGAATGTTGAAAAGCTCTCTGGAATCATAATTTCATTTAGTTTATCACTCACAGAATGCACTTTCCATTTCTGTGACATCATAACAAGCACACATAAATAGAGACAGTGAATGAATAATTTATGATCCACACAAAGGTTGTGCTTATTTTGATTATTGCCAGGCACTGTTGTGTATTCACTTCGTTGAGTGCCTCACAGTTTTAACTGTGAGATATGTATTTAAAGCTCCTGTCCAGCAGTAATCCTGATATGTTGCTAAGACAAACCAGTGGTTGAATTTAATTACATCCATCTATTTTGGTTATTGTTTAGAGAGCTTGGAGGTTGCAGCAGTAAATTATACTGTAGAAAGGCTACGTGCACGCTGTAACAATATTTTTTTCAAGGTTATAAAATATACTGAGACTGCAAAAGCCATTCATAAATGATGTTGTAGTTTGAGGAACTTACTTTGGGTGGCATTATATCTGAATCCGTGGTATATTGGGCTTTGACTGTATTTGAAACCATATTTTTGTGTACATTTCAAACAATATTTTCACTGAAGCCCTTAATTGTGTAAGTTAGGACATAGCTGCAGGAAACTGAACTGGTCTCACACGAGTTTATAACAGTCTGATGGATTGTCTATAAAAACACAACTAATTTGTAATTTTCAATAGGTGTTTTTTTTTCTTTCCCCCATGTCATTACTTAAAAGTGTGATTTTTTGAAGATGCTATCTGTCGGCACAGATGAATGCACAGTTATTCATGAGATCTCTGCCAATGGATTGGGACTGCATTCATCTTATTACAAACAGCAGTAGTGAGATGTTGGCAGCTCAGTGTGCTTTCAGACAACGATAGTGCTGTAGGGAAAGCCAAGCAGCATGTGTAAACACGCCCATAACACCTGGGGAACAGTGTAGCAGCATTTGTATTCATGATCACAGCAATGAAGGTGTTAAGGTTCATGAAAGGAGAACATAAAATGTGTGTTTTATTTTACATTACTTTTGTTGCAATTTTATTATTATTATATATATAGTTGAAGGTCATCAGCTGAATATTGTTAAAGATTATAGCATACTGCGGAAAACTCTTGGGAAGTATTACAACTAAAAGGTGTGTGGAAAACACACTAAATAAAAATTATAATTCAGTGTACAAATCCATGGAGTAAAAATTATTATTTACTGGGTAGCCATACCAATCACTAGCAAATGACTTAATTATGTACTTGAGTAAATCTAAGGAGATGCACAGCTGAGGCAAGAAGATGTGCTAAAACGAAACTTAAATTTGTATCAGACGAAACCTTAGGACTAAACAGTGGAAAATCAAGGATGGAATATTATGAAAAGGACAGTTACTACTCACCATATAGGGGAGATGCTGTGTCGCAGATATGCGCAACAAAACGACTGTCAGAGAGTAAGCTTTCAGCCAACTAGGCCTTCGTAGGAAATAGAAAACACACACACACACACACACACACACACACACACACACACACACACACACAAATGCAACTCTCTCACACACACATGACCACAGTCGCTACTAATCTAGATTTAGTAGCTAGACTCCGAGAAGCCAGAGACTGTCATTTTGTGTGTGTGTGTGTGTGTGTGTGTGAGGTGTCTATTTCCGACAAAAGCCTAGTTGGCTGAAACTTCACTATCTGCCTGTTCTTTAGGTGTGCTTATCTGTGACTCAGCATCTCTGCTGTGTGGTGAGTAGCAACTTATTGAAATATTAGAATTATTTAAGTTAATAAACATTATGGCAGGTTAATATATGGTGAGTAACAAGTCTGTACAGAAACAGCAGTGAATTTCAAAATGTATTGTTTGTGGAAATTACAAAATAAATTGGATTATTTATTAAGATAGAATGGACAGTATGATAAGTGTCATGAACTGATTGGGTAGGAGGAGATTAGGTGAGGTCGTAATTTGTCTTTATATTGCATTACTCTCAAATGTAAATAAAAACCTATTATATTAGTTTCCTAGGCTTGTTCTCTTATGGTTCATGTATAATAAAGTAATATTCCAAGTTAACCTACTGAATAAACTTTAGGATATGGTTAATTCAGGTTGGGCATCAGACTTAATATAGGAAATAAAAGAACATTTATCAAAATTTAATCATTGTCCCGTGATTATACACAGTTCATACCACTCATATTTAAACAATGCTGCTATACTTAGGACTCTGTCTGATGTATTGTGTAAAGCCATTTTTTACCATATGTTTTCTCAGGTGGCATTGTGGGTATTGTCCCCATGGGGGATCAACTGAAATGGCCATAAAGCAGCACTGTCGCCTAAGACATCATACTATGCCAGTATTAGTAAAACATAATGAAGAAGTTGCACCACTGAAACTCGAAAATGTAATGCATCATACAGTGCCAGAATTCGTGAAATATAATGAAGAAGCTGCATCATTGAAACTGGACGATGAATTCTCGGAGACAAATTATGAGCTTGGTACAAAATCTGTGACTACTGCTTCTTCTGCTTCTTCATCAGCCCAGCATGCAGGATCTCTTGTAAGAATAATTTATTTTATTTTTGAAAATATAATGTAACTGGATAGACAAAAAAATGTAATCACAAAGCAGTGGCAGGAGAATGCACATTCAAAGGTTAAGTTAATTCGCAAGCATTTGGAGCTAGTAGTTCCTTCTTCTGGCAGTAGGGTTGAAGGGGAAGGATGAGGGATGATGAAAGACTGGCAATTTTTAGGAAAAGGGGAGAGTTTGAGACTTACTGATAGTCTTACTAGTAAGTCTCTTCTGACCCTTAGTTCTGTACCTATTTCCTAAACCTCACCAGTCCTTTTTCTTCACCTCTACTCCTTCCTTGTCAGACCTTCTGCCAGAAGGAGTCACTGGCTCCAGAAGCTTAAAAACTTCCTTAACCTTTGCATCTGTGTGTTCTCATGCCCCCACTTGGCGAGTAGTTACATTATATTTTCAAAAATTCATTATTTTGGTTACTTTGTGTTTGGCATTGCTACTGCTATAATTGCTTTGGATTGACTCCCTTAACCGCCTCCCCCTTCACCGTCTCCTGCACATCCTCATCATCTCCCCCCTTTTCTCCTTCCCCTCTCTCCCATAACTGCTTCTTCCCCACCCACTCTTACTACTCCGTTTTCACCTACCTCCAACTCTACCCCATCAGCCCCTCTCAATTCTCTTACACCCTCTTACAGTCCCCACCCCCTAAGACCTTGCCCTGCACTCCCCACCCCCACCCCCCTCCCCTCTGCTTCACCTTGGAATCCACCCTTATCTCTAGCCTCCTCCTTCCCCAACTTCACCACCCTTCCCTCCTTTCTATCCCATCCAATTCCCCCCCCCCCCCCCCCCCCCCCCCACTCTATTCCTTTCACCATCACCATCGATCCACCTTTTCCTTCCCATCCCTAGGCCTCCTTTTGTCAATTACATCTTACCCTTTGATAAATTTCATCCTGACTTCTTTCACTTTTTTCTTTCTGTGCTGGCCTTTGCAAGTTTTTCTGATGTACTTTTACTCTTTCTGCTGGTTTATTGCAGCCAGAGGAGTGGCATAGTCAAAGAGAACTCCTAGAATTGCTGACTACAGAGGAGGCATGCTGCAAAAAATTGAAAGATTCTCGATCCTCTCAGACAGAAACTGCTACTGTGAAACATCCTAGTACAAGCAGTAAATTGTGTTTTGCTGGTAAATATGTGTGTATGTTGTGTTGCACAAGGACTGATTCAGAGGAACAATTTCATAAATATCATCATAGTGTACACCATCCAAATGTAGAACCAAAATACTGTTTTCAGACAGTCAGTTATAAAGTTAAGCCCACAAAGTTTAAATGTCAGAAATGTTCTTTCTTTTCTGACAATTTTGAAATTCTCAAAGAGCACCTACAGCGCCATATAAAAGCCTTTCAGATGTGGTTATGTGCACAGCAATATGATTTAGAGAGTAGTGTTGTTGGACGTTGTCAGTTTTCTCATGAAGATTGTGATGTTGGGGAATTGGAGATAGAACATTTGAAGAAATTAGTTATGCAAAGAAATATGGATGATGATAAAAGTTTGTGCCCTGATGTTCCAGGGCCAGAAAAGAAGGATATGCAGAGCATTCCACATAATATTCAAAATGTTGCTCATAAATTTACAGGCTTATCTTCAGTTTCTGACAGGCCAATAATAAAATCATTATCAGCCAACAAGCCTGAAAGTGATGACCCTAGTAATGAAAGCCCATACTCACATTATGGACGGTCACCATCACCCATTGATGAAAACAAGTTGCTGGTATCTGTAAATTGTGGTGGTTCAGGTATAAGAATGAGTCTGAGCACATTTAAGAAGCTTTGCCATATTCATCCAAAAGTAAAAGTGCGAGATTTGAAGCACGAGAAATTTATGTCTGCTTGACAATATATAAAGACTGTACAGTGTTGCACCTAGCACTAGCAGTTCCTCCATTTCTGCTGTGGGCCACGTCTGTTGGTAATAAAATGTTCAGCAAAACACTTATTTCAAATGAGACTGAACTTTAGTACCATTTTCCAGCATTTACAACTGTACAGTGAACTTTAAAATATGAAAATAGAAGAAAATTTGGCAAAACTGTAGTCCACACTACTGTAGCATTGTAACTGTGTTCTGTATATCTGCTATTATAAATAATTGTTGTAGAACTAAGAAATGTGATTCCATTTAACTGTGATCATTTAAAAATAGAATATATTTTTTTATTAGGTGATAACACTGAAAAATGTTTTGTAATACTACTATTTCATATAAATACTGTTTTTGATTGATATAGCTTGTTAATATTTACCACTTTTGAGTAACATCAGAAGTGTTGTACCAGGTGTACCGGTATGAAATAAGCATTTTTTTTTTTGGTGAAAATGAAACACTAATTTTGAATTGAAAAGTAAAAATATTTTATTCAAAGTACTGACCACAGCTTTCTATACATTTTGACCACCTTTCTGGCAATTTGTGGACACCACGCCAATAGAAATGTTCGTCTTTTGAAGCAAACCAATGAGACACCAAATTTTCGACTTCTTCGTAGGAATCGAATTGTTCCTCAGCCAGTGTGTGTCCCATTGATGAAAAAAAATGGTAGTCAGAAGGGGCCAAGTCTGGTGAATACGACAGGTGGGGTAGCAGCTTCCAGCCAAGTGTTTTGATTGTATCCTGAACCAGTTTTGCTTTGTGTGCAGGTGCATTGTCGTGTAAAAAAATTACTTTGCCATGTCTTCTGGCCCATTCTGGTCTTTTTTCGATCAATGCATAGATCAAATTGGTTATTTGTTGTTTGTAGCGATTAGTATTCACAGTTTCACTGGGTTTTAGAAGCTCATGATACACCACACCTTTCTGATCCCACCAAACACAGAGCATTGTCTTCTTGCCGAATCGATCTGGTTTTGCGGTCGATGTTGATGGTTGTCCTGGATTAACCCATGATTTTTCCTGCATAGGATTCTTAAAATAAATCCATTTTTCATCGGTTCGATTTAAAACTGATTTTCTTTCATGTCATTGAAGCAAAATTTGACAAATGGTTTTTCGGTTTTCCATTTGTCTTTCATTCAATTCATGTGGCACCCATTTTCCACACTTTTGGATCTTTTCCATAGCTTTCAAACGGTCAGAAATTGTTTGTTGTGCAACATTTAGCATTGCTGCCATTTGCTTCTGACTCAAAGTATCATATTCATCCAATATTGCTTGCAATTCAGCGTCTTCGAACTTTTTCGGTGGTCTTCCACGTTCTTCATTTCTTACATCAAAATCATTATTTCTGAACCATTGAAACCACCTTTTGCATGTTGTTTCTGATAGAGCATGATCACCATATGCCTCGACAAGCATTTGCAACTCTGCAGCACTTTTTTTCAAATGAAAACAAAAAATTAATGCTTTCCGCAAATCATCACTTTCTGGTACAAAATTCGACATTTTTAACACGATGAAAACGTATGATATTGTTTGTTCCATGACTTGATGTATACTAAATATCTTTGACAGGTGTCATACGAACCAAACAAAAAAAATTAAGGCTCATTCACAACAAATGTTCCCTATCAACACATTTGTATCTTAATGCTCATTTCATACCGGTACACCTGGTATATAAAGAAATGATTATATTACTAAAGCCTGTATTCAGTCTCTCAACCTCCTCCTCCTCCTCATCCTCCCATTTTTTTTTTTTTGAACAATTTATTTAAACCTGGCTTGAAGAGATAATGAACACACAAATACACTGCTGGAAAAAAAATTGCAACACAATGATGGTGTTGTGTGACATACAAATATAAGTTGATAGACATGTTTGAACATCTGAAGGATGCTGTCTTTTCAAATTTCACACCAGTTACATTGGAATGGCGCTAGTAGCACCAAAATGAGGATGTAAACCAGGCCATATGGTACTGGATGTCTATGTCTGATCGCAAAAAGTAGAGGTTGGAGGATCTCCCCCCATGTAATCCAACATAGGCTGCGATCTGTGGCAGATTTGATGACAGGGTACAGTGCTGTTGCAGACACAAGTGTTTAGGATCTAGGAATAGTGCAGAAAACATGTATGAACATGGAGCTCCACATCACACGACCCCTATGTGTTCTGTTGACCCTAGGACATCGTCAGTTGTGATTGCAGTGGGCACAGCATAACTAAGTTTTCATCGTGGAACAATAGAAACTTGTCGGCTGACTTATTACACCAGGTTGATGGTTGGATCCTTACATGCTGTCATGCGGGTGAATGGTATGGGATACATTGAATTGGGCTTTTATGAGAATTCGAAGTAGCCCTGGATCGGGGGGGGGGGGGGGGGGGGCAATTTCAGGGGGGCCAAATTCATATTCATATTCTTGAAGAAAAAACCTTGTTTCACAGGGCAACTAGCATACAGTGCACGATGGTCTATTGATTATTCATATGATTTTGGTTGGAAAGCATCCCACTTTGTTTTTGAACACATTCTAACTTGGTTTCTGAAGGAATCATAAGTTGATTTTTGAATGTGTGAATAGTGTATGTGTGTATCTGCCAGAGGATTCCCTATCGCATCTAGAAATAAAAAACTTTCCTGCAGAAAATAGAGGACAGGACTTTACAAACTGGGACGAATAAACCCGAACGGGTGAATGCCAATCACTGTTTGTTTATGTGGTTGATTGGTTGTGTGAATTATCAACGTTGTTATAATTATTAGCAAAACCCATAGATTCAGGCTACCATAGTGGAAATAAACAAGTAACAGGAATATCAGGTAAGAAAAATTACATATAGAAAATAAAATTTTGACAGAAAATGTTTGCTAAAGGGCTACACCACACAGGGCCATTTGTACAGTCCCTGGTTAGCAGCCACTGGAGTTCTGTTCTAGGAATAGTGCGGAAAACATGTATGAACATGTAATAATGCCTAACTGGAGATAACTGAACCAGTGATTCTGGCAGGCTTAGCAAAGTTAACCAGAGAATAAATTTTGATAATAGCTACAGAATTAGTGATGACAAAATTGATTGTTAGAACGAGGAAGGAGAGAAAAAATGGGGACATTGCACAAATAACGTGGAAGACTATAGCGATTCCAAATTTATGTACTACTACTTTTCGATCTCATGCTACTTCATGAATTATATATATTATCTCGAGTTGTGTATGTAAATGAGGTACATAAAGGTGACCATTAATGCCAAAATAGTCTTGCTTATTTGGCATATATTACAACCGCTGAAATATTAGAAAGACCTGTTTCATTTTATATAGCAGAATAGCCATAATTAAATCGAGCAACCACACCAGTCTTGGTACTATTCATATTACCAGCTTTTTCATTACTAGACGACATTTTGATTTTTCATGTAGCAAAATGTTCGATGAGATAATAGATTCATTTGCAAAAAGGAAAGCATGCCGAGTAAAGCTGTAGCAATGTTACAGAGAAAAAAATGCTGGGACCTAAGGACTGAAGAAGTGTGTACTGCTTTGCTTGTCTTGTGCCTTAGCTGGTTTTATATTTCCTCTATTTAATTTTATGTCACACAAAAGAGAAAGTTATTAGCCAATTGGCAATAAAGAGTGCAAATTTTCCGAAGAGTTCTTATTTTCCTGGTCACAAATAATCCAATCCAGTATTAATTGTGTTTCTTTTAAGGGACGTAGGATGTCAAACCATCCGAATGGAAGCAGGAGAGGCACCACAGGACATTTGAATTTCCACTGTTCTGAATATAGGTTTGATGGCTTTCATTACAAAATATATGCATTTGAATTCCACAGAGCGAAATACAGTGACATGGCATAGAATAATGCTGTGTGAAGAGGTGTGGAACTGCACTTTGGCACACTTAAGACCAAATAACATGTCTGACAGTTCCTTGAATATATATGTTTTATATATCAAATGCTTCAGAAAGATGTGCGCTACAAAATTAACATACTTTAGAAAAATCGATTTTTAGAAAAATTTACATCCTATCTCAAACGCTTGGGGGGGGGGGGGGCACTACTATAAAGTATTTGTCTCAATTCGTAAATATTATAGAGCCGCAGCTGACTCGAAGAAACCATGGCAGCAGTGAACCAGCAAAGTACATGAGCATTATTGCGGACCACACGCAACTATTCATGGTTGGTCTTCTCTGATGGTGATGACATCTTCCAGCAAGATAACACTCTGGAGCACAAAGTCAGAATCGTGCTGCAGTGGTTTATGGAGCATGGTTTGAACTCACATCGTTGTCTTAGCCAGCAAATGCCGCTGATGTGTATCCACTGGAACACACATCAGATGTCAGCTGTGTGCCCACAGATCACCGTCCCATAATTTGCGGGAATGTAGTGACCTGTGAATTGACTTTTGGTGCCACATACTTTGGGAAATCTATAGAGAACTTTTAAAATCTATGCCAAGCAGAATCGCTCCTGTACTGTGTTTGAAAAGTGGACCAACATGCTATTAAACAGGTGGTTCATAATGTTTTGGCTCATTGGTGAACTTTTAAAATCTATGCCAAGCAGAATCGCTCCTGTACTGTGTTTGAAAAGTGGACCAACATGCTATTAAACAGGTGGTTCATAATGTTTTGGCTCATTGGTGTACACTATGATGTTGACTCCTTCAGATCAGGTCACGAACTAGGGCAGAGCGCTGCCATGCTAGGATCTGTATTGGCCCATGGCACAAGGGTGTTTCTGTGCTGAGACGGGAGGCGCAGTCTTAGCGAGTGACTCCTGTACATCGTTGTGGACTGCAGAGAGTCTGAGACCTCACTAACATCTGTTATCGATATGTGTTGCAGACTTTGATGTGGCACAGCGACCTCTAGACAATATCACATTTTGCATAGTTCATCCTAAATGTGTCCTAATTTTTCACTGGACAGTTGAAATATTGTTTCCTGCCATTTCAACTAGTCATTAGCAACATTAATTTATACCGAGTTCTGTTTAGTGTCATCAGACTTCTGACAAGTTAGACATGGCTCACCATGATTGTCTCTCCAATGATAATCTCAGTATATCAGAATAGTACTTGGAAAGTCATCTATTATTTGTTGTGTATCTTCCAGTTGTAATGGTTCTTTATTTACGTGACCATTATGGCTCTCCAACCCCAGTTACGATACCAGTAATATCATACTACTTTTCTGCGAAGTAACAGACATATTTTTTTGACAATATTCACATTTGGTTTTATTAATGTATAGGTACTCCGATGTATCGATATATTACAGTGATATGGTTCTTGTGTGTATTCATTTCTGTGAGACTGTCATAATCTTTTACTTACTTGTACCCGTATTCACATGGATGCGCACAGAGCAGTCTTTGTTTCACTTTGCAGAAGTTAGGTTGTTATTTCGCTTTGTAAAAGAACAGTCAAGCCTTGTGTTTGGTTAAAGTGGAAATTAAATATATGAAGATTGATAAAAAACTGTTTTCTTGATGATGTGTCAATTAAGAAGAAGTATATGTGAATTTATAAGAAGTTTAATAAAAATGTGGATTGTGAACACCAAGTCAAAAATTATTTCTACCATACCATTGCTCTGATCTGGGATTGTTTGATCATTAAGAATTTCCTGAAAAATGCATTTGTTAGGTCTTCAAATATTGCTAAAATACAGATCTGGACCTTCTAGCAGTCAAAGTGAAATCACCCTAGAATCAACAAAATGAGCCATAACAACTTCGACGAAATCTATGCGTCCATTCAAGATAAGTGCCAAAATTAATGACTTTTTTACAGTGACTTCATATTTTCCATTCTGACAGTAACATCCACAGTCAATAACTTTGTTGTTGCCCGATAAAGCGAACATATGCTGCGTGAGCAACATTATTAATCTGATTTCTAACCTACTTTGCAAGTGGTAGATTGTTGGACAGTCAATCTCTGTCGTTTAGTAAAATGTTTTTGTTCTAAATTTCCCACTAGTATTGTGGAAGGTACTGACCTCTCAGATATCTTCCTTTACATTACATCATCTTGCCACTCTTAGTCACTGTGTGTGAACATTCCTTCCCTACATTATTCTACAGGGAACCTCATTCTTACGCATTTTCAGCACGTTTTTATGATGCCTCATGCCAGACGCTTTGTCATCTTTTCTGTTTTTTTTTGACAGTTCACAATTCATTTCCATGTATTGATGTGCTTCAGACACAAGTTCTCAGAAACTAAGTATTTGATACTATAGTGTATTCACTGTAAGAACAATCCTGATGTAAACAAACACATGCGTTGTAGCACACATCTATGGGTATAGCCAGGCCATTGGAAGTAGATCCGCATAATATATTACGTATTTTGTGTCATACTACCGCTAATGGAAGTTTAAGACGTTCTACAGCATTAACAAACAGTTCCCGATCAATATGCTAAATGCTCGCGCCATGAATTTCTTACTTCATATCTCAGGTACAATCGCTTTTCTGAACAGTATTGTGCACGACATTATGGCTGCTCCAGATTGGTACATGTTGATTTGGTTGTAAATACTCTCTCAGTCTCTCCTTTGAACTCGAGTTCCTCAAACGATTAAGTTTTCACCTACTGTTGAGAAACATGGAAATTTATCATTATAACAATACAGGGTGTTACAAAAAGGTACGGCCAAACTTTCAGGAAACAATCCTCACACACAAATAAAGAAAATTTGTTATGTGGACATGTGTCCGGAAACGCTTAATTTCCATGTTAGAGCTCATTTTAGTTTCGTCAGTATGTACTGTACTTCCTCGATCCACCGCCATGACTTCATATGGGATACTCTACCTGTGCTGCTAGAACATGTGCCTTTACAAGTATGACACAACATGTGGTTCATGCACGATGGAGCTCCTGCACATTTCAGTCGAAGTGTTCGTACGCTTCTCAGCATCAGATTTGGTGACCGATGGATTGGTAGAGGCGGACCAATTCCATGGCCTCCACGCTCTCCTGACCTCAACCCTCTTGACTTTCATTTATGGGGGCATTTGAAAGCTCTTGTCTACGCAACTCCGGTACCAAATGTAGAGACTCTTCGTGCTCGTATTGTGGACGGCTGTGATACAATACGCCATTCTCCAGGGCTGCATCAGCGCATCAGGGATTCCATGCGACGGAGGGTGGACGCATGTATCCTCGCTAACGGAGGACATTTTGAACATTTCCTGTAACAAAGTGCTTGAAGTCACGCTGGTACGTTCTGTTGCTGTGTGTTTCCATTCCATGATTAATGTGATTTGAAGAGAAGTAATAAAATGAGCTCTAACATGGAAAGTAAGCGTTTCCGGACACATGTCCACATAACATATTTTCTTTCTTTGTGTGTGAGGAATGTTTCCTGAAAGTTTGGCCGTACCTTTTTGTAATACCCTGTATATTAAATCAATGTAGTTGTGGTCGTGTAGTGGATGTAGTAACTGACCTGTATGCGCAAGGTTGTGATTTTGATTCAACGCACACTTAATTTTTTTGTAATGTTTTTCGAGATGACATCTTGTTTTGTACATTGAGAGTGAACGGGGTGCGCGAAGGAAAATCGGTCTTTGTGTGTGACAATGCACTGTTCACCAATCCTCAGTTTGTAAGTGGTGATATACCTGGACAGGAGAGTTTAGCTATATGCGTCATTCTGTAGAAATATCCGAGGGGTAGGTAGCAGGGTGCAAAGATGCTCTTCCGTTTCTGATTCCCCCTCCCGCGTCACGTTGCATTTCAACAATCATGCAGGCAATCATTGTGGTGCTCCTCACTCGTTCGTGTGTACCGTGAAAATTGCTGAAACTGCGTCGTGTTCTTTTGTGAAACACATAAGACGAACGCTGTTAAAAAGCGGTGAAATGTTGATGGTTCTAATGCTCTTAATGAGTGAAGTGGCGCAGAGGTTAGCACACTGGACTCGCATTCTGGAGGTCGACGGTTCAATCCCGCGTCCAGCCATCAAGATTTAGGTTTTCCGTGATTTCCCTAAATCGCTCCAGGCAAATGCCGGGATGGTTTCTCTGAAAGGGCACGGCCGACTTCCTTCACCGTCCTTCCCTCATCCGATGAGACCGATGACCTCGCTGTCTGGTCTCCTCCCCCGAAACAATCCAATCCGATCTAATGCTCTTTTTTTCTAAGCTAAAATATGGTTTCCGCCTGGTTCCTTAAGAAGCATTGCTTTAACAATTTAAATGATATTTAAAGTTTTATTACTTGTCTGCTGTTTGTCGATTTTATTAATTACACTCTGCGATAAAAAGTACCCAGACACCTGGCTGAAAATGACTTACAAACTTGTGGCCCCCTCCATCGGTAATGCTGGAATTCAGTATGGTGTTGGCTCACCCTTAGCCTTGATGACAGCTTCAACTCTCGCAGTCATACGTTCAATCAGGTGCTGGAAGGTTTCTTGGGGAATGGCAGCCCATTCTTCACGGAGTCCTGCACCGAGGAGAGGTATCGATGTCAGTCAGTGAGGTCTGGTACAAAGTCGGCGTTCCAAAACATCCCAAAGGTGTTATATGGGATTCGGGTCAGGACTCTGTGCAGGCCAGCCCATTACAGGGATGTTGTCGTGTAACCACTCCGCTAAAAGCCGTTCATTATGAACAGGTGCTCGATCGTGTTGAAAGATGCAATCGGCATCCCCGAATTGCTTTTCAGCAATGGGAAGCAAGAAGGTGCTTAAAACATCAATTTAGGCCTGTGCTGCGATGGTGCCACACAAAACATCAAGGGGTGCAAGCCCCCTACATGAAAAACACGACCACACCATAACACCAGTGTCTCCGAATTTTACTGTTGGCGCTACACACGCTGACAGATGACGTTCAACAGGCATTCGCCATACCCACACCCTGCCATCGCATCGCCACATTGTGCACCGTGATTCGTCACACCACACAACGTTTTTACACCGTTTAATTGTCCAATGTTTACGCTTCTTACACCAAGTGAGTCGTCGTTTGGCATTTACCGGCATCATATGTATCACGGCTGGAGACTTTTTAACAGTCGAGAAGTTATTGCTTATCGTACATCTCAGATATGTGAAGTGTATAACAGAGATCGTGGTTCATCTTACTATATATCTACAATGCCGTTGGCTCTTAGGACAAGAAATCGTCGTAAAGTAAATGAATGAGAGTCTGTGTCAGTATGGGTTAAAGGTGCACTGAATTGTGCCAATATCAAAGTTTTTGGTGATGTGACACACTACTATACAAATTGAATTAAAGTACATGTCCTTTCCTTGAGAAATCCAAGTTTTCTCACCTCCCACTTAACTGTCATGGTACCTGCAGTGGATCCTGATGCAGTTTGGTACTCCTGTGTGATGGTCTGGATAGATGTCTGCCTATTACTCATTACGACCCTCTTCGACTGTCGGCGGTCTTTGTCAGTCAACAAATAAGGTCGACCTGTACGCTTTTGTGCCGTACGTGCCCCTTCACGTTTCCACTTCACTATCATATTGGATACAGTGGACCAATGGATGTTTAGGAGTGTGGAAATCTCGCGTACAGACGTGACACCCAATCGCCTGACCAGGTTCGAAGCCCGTGAGTTCTGCGGAGCGCCCAGTTCTGCTCTCTCACGATGTCTGATGACTACTGAGGTTGCTGATACGGAGTACTTTTCAGTAGGTGGCGGCACTATACACCTACTATAAAAAAAACGTATGCTTTTTTTTTGGGGGGGGGGGGTTGTCGTCCTTATACAGGCTGTTACAAAAAGGTACGGCCAAACTTTCAGGAAACATTCCTCATACAGATAAAGAAAAGATGTTATGTGTACATGTGTCCGGAAACGCTTAATTTCCATGTTAGAGCTCATTTTAGTTTCGTCAGTATGTACTGTACTTCCTCGACTCACCGCTAGTTGGCCCAATTGAAGGAAAGTAATGTTGACTTCGGTGCTCGTGTTGACAAGACTCATTAATCTACAGTACTAGCATCAAGCACATCAGTACGCAGCAGCAACAGGTTAGTGTTCATCACGAACGTGGTTTTGCAGTCAGTGCAATGTTTACAAATGCGGAGTTGGCAGATGCCCATTTGATGTATGGATTAGCACGGGGCAATAGCCGTGGCGCGGTACGTTTGTATCGAGACAGATTTCCAGAACCAAGGTGTCCCGACAGGAAGACGTTCGAAGCAATTGATCGGCGTCTTAGGGAGCACGGAACATTCCAGCCTATGATTCGCGATTGGGGAAGAGCTAGAACGACGAGGACACCTGCAATGAACGAGGCAATTCTTCGTGCAGTCGACGATAACCCTAATGTCAGCGTCAGAGAAGTTGCTGCTGTACAAGGTAACGTCGACCACGTCACTGTATGGAGAGTGCTACGGGAGAACCAGTTGTTTCCGTACCATGTACAGCGTGTGCAGGCACTATCAGCAGCTGATTGGCCTCCACGGGTACACTTCTGCGAATGGTTCATCCAACAATGTGTCAATCCTCATTTCAGTGCAAATGTTCTCTTTGCGGATGAGGCTTCATTCCAACGTGATCAAATTGTAAATTTTCACAATCAACATGTGTGGGCTGACGAGAATCCGCACGCAATTGCGCAATCACGTCATCAACACAAATTTTCTGTGAACATTTGGGCAGGCATTGTTGATGATGTCTTGATTGGGCCCCATGTTCTTACACCTACGCTCAATGGAGCACGTTATCATGATTTCATTCGGAATACTCTACCTGTGCTGCTAGAACATGTGCCTTTACAAGTACGACACAACATGTGGTTCATGCACGATGGAGCTCCTGCACATTTCAGTCGAAGTGTTCGTACGCTTCTCAACAACAGATTCGGTGACCAATGGATTGGTAGAGGCGGACCAATTCCATGGCCTCCACGCTCTCCTGACTTCAACCCTCTTGACTTTCATTTATGGGGGCATTTGAAAGCTCTTGTCTACGCAACCCCGGTACCAAGTGTAGAGACTCTTCACGCTCGTGTTGTGGACGGCTGTGATACAATACGCCATTCTCCAGGGCTGCATCAGCGCATCAGGGATTCCATGCGACGGAAGGTGGATGCATGTATCCTCGCTAACGGAGGACATTTTGAACATTTCCTGTAACAAAGTGTTTGAAGTCACGCTGGTACGTTCTGTTGCTGTGTGTTTCCATTCCAAGATTAATGTGATTTGAAGAGAAGTAATAAAATGAGCTCTAACATGGAAAGTTTGGCCGTACCTTTTTGTAACACCCTGTATTTTTGATCACATAGTGTATCTGCAGGTCCAATGTTTGGTCTAATCTGATTCAGAATGTTTTACTTTAATACTTTCGACGCGAATGATTTCCCCGTTCCAGCATTTCCAAATACCTACCTGTGAGAAATGTTAAAATAAATCAACTGGAAACAGATGAAACGAAATACTAACATTTAGTTGTGATATATGGAACAGAAACAAACTTCCACATGATGACCTGGGCTTGATGGACCGACTTCCCTGTTTAAATGCATCAGTAATATGAAGTGCACTGAGTTATATTTCCTGAGTAGTCGGGCAAGCTACGCTGCTGCATAAAATGTAGGGTTACATTAGGTGAAGCTCGGTGGGAAATAAAATCCAATGAGGTAATAGCAAACGCGGAAGAATACACAGGGTTATGTTTATATCAGGATTGTTCTTATGGTGAACAGACTATAGCAGACTTTTTGTAGCGATGTTCCCCGTGTCGGTTCTAATATGTTTCTTATGTTCTCCTTCAATCAAACATTTTGTGTTATTTTCACCTCAACGTAGCAGAACCCTTCAATTCGTCTACTGCACAGTCCCAAATGTGATGCAACGTTCTTCGCTGATCATATTACGACCAGCCTCGTCGTCAATCTTGTGGCATCTCGTGACGCTGCTTACTCGGTTTGCTAGACAAACAAACAACTCGTATTACTAAGTTTTATTACAGTTAACAGTTAATCAAATACAATTTTTAACTTTGGCAATTACGTAGATGTGTCGCAAGCAAAGGGCGACATACGAAGTAATCAGTCTTTGTAGTGGCTGCTGATCTCTGACGTAAGTCTTTCCTAAGCTGTTATCGAAGTGCCTAACGTTGACGCTGCTATCCAAGTAGCTAATCTTGAAGCTGCTATCGAGCTGGGCCGCCACCAGTCGGTCGCGGGACTATGTCCTCTTCATATAAGAGCCACTGCTGTCGCGTTGTCATCCTGGAGAGAGACCCAGTCAGCGTGCGACTGGCTGATCTCTTCTCACAGCCTTCTCTACTTTGTCGTTCCTGACTGGCGTGCCAGGGCTTGACTTTACGTCATAACATATTATGCTGCTGCTGCTTTCTTTGTTTTATTCTCATGGCATATTCTGAACTCAGTAGGCTGTTCCTGCTTTCCACTTTGGAAAGCAGGAATGGAATCTCGAAGAAGTTGTTTCAATATACAAAGAAAAGTAAGAGAGGTTATCAAAGTGAAAACCTATTCATAAAAGATAAAAATCAAAATATGCTAACGCAGCTGGAAGGTATCCTAGAAAGATGGAAAGAGTATTTCTCAGAAATGTTAAATTGCACTGATCTGCACATAACCTTCAATTACGCAATGTCTGAGAGTGACAACATTAATAATGACGAATGTAGAATCACAGAACAGGAAGTGATCCACTCCATTCAAAAGCTCAAAAATAACAAGGCAGCAGGCGCGGACCAGATATCAGCAGAGATGTTAAAAGAGGGCGGAAACAAACTACACAAAGCAATTTATAACCTTATCACAAAGATCTGGAAAACTGAAACACTGCCTGAAGATTGGAAAACTGCGATAATTTGTCCCATGCACAAGAAAGGAAACAAAATGGAATGTGGAAGTTACAGAGGAATCAGTTTGCTGATTCAATGACCATTCTGGAAGAACTTAAACCTTACGCAGAAAACATCATTCAAGATTACCAGGCTGGATTTCGAACAAACCGTTCCACAACCGATAATTTGTTTACTATACGACAAATCTTTGAGAAATACTGGGAATTTAACAAAAACATCCACTGTCTCTTCATTGACTTCCATTGAGCCTATGACAGCATCCACAGAAGTAGCCTCTACAACACATTATGAAAATTTAGTATACCCAGTAAAATCATTAGGATGATACAACTGTGCATGGATGGCTCCCAGGCAGCAGTGAAGTTCAGAGGATCCATATCCCCCACCTTTCCAATTAAAACAGGCTTACGACAGGGAGACGCTCTTTCATGTGTCCTCTTCAACCTTGCATCAGAGAAAGTGGTTCGGGAGAGTAATTTACATCTGTACAATGGTCTCCAATTCGAACACAGTTGCTGAGTGAAACTGAAGAAGAACTGAAAGACATGTACAGATCTCTCAGGCACATTGCCAGCAAAATCGGGTTTTTGATTAACCAAGAGAAAACTGAAAGGGTGGTCCCGAATTCATGGTACAAACTTTAATGGTAGGTGCAGGACATTGTAACAAGGATATATTGTATAGGAATGTATAGTCCCAGGTGACGCGGTGAGGCGTAAACAGGGGAAATAACGGCCGAAAGGAAAACGAAAGATTTTATTGAAATCGTTGTTGACAAGTGTCATGTTTACAGTAAGTGTTCAAAATTGCGTCCACCATGAGCGATACATGCTTGACAGCGTCGGTGCAGCGATTGGCGTACACGTTCAAAGATGCCTGGTATTTCACGCACACCTGCAGCAGCTACAGATATGCGAGCAACGAGATCCTCATCTGAGTCAACTGGAGTCTCATAAACAAGACTCTTAAGATGTCCCCATAAAAAGTAATCGAGGCAAGAGAAATCAGGAGATCGGGGTGGCCAAGGGACTGGTCCACCACGCCCAATCCATCTAGCACCAAACGTGGCATTCAGGTAATTCCGTACAGCAGTGCTGAAGTGTGCTGGCGCTCCATCGTGCTGAAACCACATGCGGTTACGAATGGCGAGCGGAACATCTTGCAGCAGTTCTGGTAACACTTCTTGCAGAAAAATAAGATAGCTGTCGCCACAGAGTCGCGTGGGTAGTAAGTATGGCCCAATCAAAAAGTCGTTCACAATACCAGCCCACACATTAATACCGAAACGTTGTTGATACGCATGTGGACGCGTTGCATGTGGATTATCTGTTGCCCACACATGGGAATTGTGCGCATTAAAGACACCCTCGCGTGAAAATGTCGCTTCATCTGTAAATAGCACATGACCTACGAAATCCGGCTGCAACGCACATTGCTGCAACAACCACTGGCAGAAGTTCACGCGAAGAGGATAATCTGCCGGATTCAATGCTTGTACTTTTTGAAAATGGAAGGGGTGTAAGCGATTTTCATTTAACACTCTGCATACAGTCTGATGACTCACATGTACGTCACGCGCAACAGTTCTTGTGCTTGACTCGGGTCTATCAGCCACTATGTTCAAGATGCGTTCTTCCAGTCTTGGAGTGCGTACAGCTCTTAATCGACCAGCGTCATGTCTGTTGACGTCGAACGTACCTGTTTCACAAAGTTGACGATGTAACCGTTGAAAAATTCTATGATCCGGCATTCGTCGATTAGGATACTCCGCGCGATACATTCGTAACGCAGCTCTGGCGTTACCATTTGCACGGCCGTACATGTAATGCATGTCTGCTTTTTCTGCATACGTAAAGTCACCCATCGTCTACGGCAGCACAATTGTGAATGGCGCTTGTCCCTACTGCGATACATCATGTTCATCTACTGCCCTCTACCGGCAGTGACACCAACCGATCACTCCATTTCTCTTTCCCCTGTTTACGCCTCACCGCGTCACCTGCGACTATACATTCCTATACAATAAATCCTTGTTACAATGTCCTGTACCTACCATTAAAGTTTGTACCATGAATTCGGGACCACCCTGTATATGGAAGTAGGTCGAGTGATAAACCCAAATCTTTACTTTGGAATTGACCAACTTTCTAAATTCAGAAAAGTTCTCCAGTTTAAATACCTTGGATCACGATTCATCAGTAAAAATATCATAACAATGGATGTAAATGAAAGAATAGCCTCGGGGTCGATGTCTGTACCCACTAAGCAACCCACTCAAAAATAAAGCTTTGTCAAAATGGTTCAAATGGCTCTGAGCAATATGGGACTTAACTTCTAAGGTCATCAGTCCCCTAGAACTTAGAACTAATTAAACCTAACTAACCTAAGGACATCACACACATCCATGCCCGAGGCAGGATTCGATCATGCGACGACCGTAGCGGTCGCGCGGTTCCAGACTGTAGCGCCTAGAACCGCTCGGTCACCCCGGCCGGCAAAGCTTTGTCAATCACCACAAAGATGAAGATATACAATACTATTATCTGCCCCATAGTACTATACGGTTCAGAAAGCTGGACGCTTACAAAGAATGAAAGAGAATAACTGAATGTCTTCGAAAGAAAAGCAGTGAGAAAAATCTGTGGACCTGTGTTGGAGAATGGCGCATGGAGAATTCGAAAGAACAATGAAATTTATCAGTTAATGAAGCAACTCACTATCATCCAGAAATTAAAAAGTAGGAGACTGCAATGGCTTGGACATGTGGCCAGAATGGAAAACAACAGAATCTCCAAGAAAGCATTTGTAGGGACTCTCCAGGCAACAAGACCACTGGGCCGACCTCGTACAAGGTGGAAAGATGACATAGAGAAGGACATCGCAGCGTTAGGAATTTCCGCAGGGTGGAGGGAGGCTGCGAGAGATGGAAGGCGGTGGAAGCAGATCGTTGATGCAGCGCGTGGTCTACAGGGCCTGTGATCGCTGAGAAGAAGAAGAAGAAGTAGTAGGCTGTTCCTTCCGTTCAACAGGTCCTGTAATTCATCCGTTTCAATCGCTCATAGTAATGTTTTGAGCATATCACTGATACACTTTGAATAATTCTTCTCCTGGATTTTTTTCCGTGTTCGTATACAGCATTTGTAGTGTCCTGCTTGACGTGGTCACGTACTTTAAATATATGGGCGTAACGTTGCAGATCGACGTGAAATGGAACAAGCATGTGAGGATTGTGGCTGGGAAGGCGAATGGGCAACTCCGATTTATTGGGAAAATTTTGAGAAAGTGTGGTTCATCTCTGAAGGAGACCAAGTATCGGAGTTTGGGTGACATATTCTTGATTACTGCTCGAGTGTTTGGAACCCATGCCAGGTCGGATTAAGGGAAGCCATTGAAGCCATTCAGAAGTGGCTACTAGATTTGTTACCGTTTGGTTCGCACAAGACGCTATTATTACGGAGATTATTTGGGAAATCAAATGGTAATCTCTGGAGGGAAGGCGACCTTCGAGGAACGCTGTTGAGAAGATTTCCAAGAACTGGCATTTGAAGCTGACTGCAGAACGATTCTACTGCCGCCAACATATATTTTGTATGAGGACCACGAAGAAAAGGTACGAGGAATTAGGGCTTATACGGAGGCATATAGACGGTCGTTTTTCCCTCGATCTACACTGAAGCGCCAAAGAAACTGGTATAGGCATGCGTATTCAAATACAGAGATATGTAAACAGGCAGAATACGGCGCTGCAGTCGGCAGCGCTTATACAGGGTGGGCCATTGATGCTGGCCGGCCCAAATATCTCACGAAATAAGCATCAAACGAAAAAACTACGACGAACGAAACTCGTCTAACTTGAAGGGGGAAACCAGATGGCGCTATGGTTGGCCCGCTAGATGGCGCTGCCATAGGTCAAACGGATATCAACTGCGTTTCTTTAAATAGGAACCCCCCATTTTTATTACATGTTCGTGTAGCACGTAAAGAAATATGAATGTTTTAGTTGGACCACTTTTTTCGCTTTGTGGTAGATAGTTCTGTAATAGTCACAAACGTATAAGTACGTGGTATCACGCAACATTCCGCCAGTGCGGACGGTATTTGCTTCGTGTTTTTATGTATGTAAATGTTCCGGCGGACGGGATAGGCAGCAATCTGCAGTTGTTTGCTGTAGGTTACTGCTGTTGCAATGGCAGGTTATCAAGATTTAAGTGAATTTGAACGTGGTGCTACAGTCGGCGCACGAGCGATGGGGCACAGCATTTCCGAGGTAGCGATGAAGTGGGGATTTTCCCATATGACCATTTCACGTATGTATCAGGAATCTGGTAAAAAATCAAAATCTCCGACATCGCTGCGACCGCAACGCAGGAACGGGACCAACGACGACCGAAGAGAATCGTTCAATGTGACAGAAGTGCAACCCTTTCGCAAATCGCTGCAGATGTCAATGCTGGGCCATCAACAAGTGTCAGCGTGCGAATCATTCAACGAAACAACATTATCATCGGCTTATGGAGTCGAAGGCCCATTCGTGTGGACTTTATTCGACCAAGCAGTAGTCGGTATTGTAGTTGTAAATCGTAGTAGCTTTGTTGGAAAAGTACCAGAGCTTCAAGCGCTGAAAGAAAGCACTGAAGCTGAAATCGTTATAGGAACAGAAAGCTGGCTAAAGCCGGAGATAAAGACTGCCGAAATTTTTACAGAGGTGAAAACCGTGTTCAGAAAGAATAGATTAAATAAAGTAGGTGGTGGTGTGTTTGTGTCTGTTGGTAGTAGTTTATCTTGTAGTGAAGTTGAAATAGATAATTCCTGCGAATTACTATGGGTCGAAGTTATAGTCAACAGCCATACAAAATAATAATTGGCTCCTTCTACCGACCCCCCGACTCTATAATAGATGAACGGTTCAAAGAAAACTTGAATCTTATTACAAATAAGTAGCCCCACTCATACAGTTAAAATTGGTGGAGACTTCAATCTACCCTAGATTTGTTGGCGAAAATACATATTCGAAGCCGGTGGTAGACAGAAAACATCTTCCGAAATTGTACTATATGCTTTCTCTGAGTATTACTTTGAACAATTAGTTCATGAGCCCACACGAATTGTAAATGGTTGCGAAAACGCACTTGACCTCTTAGCCACAAATAATCCTGTTCTAATAGAGAGTGCCATGACGGATACAGGGATTAGTGAGCACAAGGTCATTGTAGCGAGGCTCAAAACCATATCAACCAAAACCACTAAAAATAAACGCAAAATATGTCTATTTAAAACAGCAGATAAAATTTCGCTTGATGCCTTCCTAAGAGAGAGAGTGTCCATTCCTTCCAAGCTAATTATGTAAGTGTAGATCAGATATGGCTCAAATTCAAAGATACAGTATCGACAGCAATAGATAGATTCGTACCGCATAAGTTAATAAGGGACGGGACTGATCCACCATGGTACACAAAACACGTCAGAACACCGTTACGAAGCAACGAAGAAAGCATGCCAAATTCAGAAGAACGCAAAAGCTCCAAGACTGGCTAAGTTTCACGGAAGCTCGAAATTTAGTGCGGACGTCAATGCGAGATGCCTTTAATAGTTTCTATAATGAAACATTGTCTCAAAATATGGTAGAAAACCCAAAGAGATTCTGTAGCGGCAAAAAACAGTCAATACCGTCACTGCGCGATAGCGATGGAAATGTTACCGATGATGGTGCCACTAAAGCGGAGTTACTAATTTCCGTAATTCCTTCACAAAAGAAGACGAAATAAATATTCCAGAATTCGAAACCAGAACAGCTGTTAGCATGAGTGACATAAGAGTAGATATCTTAGAAGTTGCGAAACAACTCAAATCACTTAAGAAAGGCAAGTCTTCCGGTCCAGATGGTATACCAATCAGGTTCCTTTCAGAGTATGCAGACACAATAGCGCCTTTCTTAGCAATCATAAACAACCGCTCACTTGACGAAAGGTCTGTTCCTAAAGACTGGAAAGCAGCACAGGTCACACTAATATTCAATAAAGGAAATAGGAGTAACCCATTGAATTACAGACCCATATCACTGACCTCAATTTTCAGTAGGATTTTGGAGCATATACTGTACTCGAACATTATGAATCACCTTGAAGAAAATGACTTACTGATACATAACCAACACGGATTCAGAAAATGTCGTTCTTGTGCAACGCTGCTAGCTCTTTATTCCCATGAAGTAATGAGTGCAGTCGACAAGGGATCTCAGATCGATTCCATATTCCTAGATTTCCAGAAGGTTTTCCATACCGTTTCTCACAAGCGACTATTAATCAAATTGCGTGCATATGGAGTATCGTCTCAGTTGTGTGACGGGGTTCGTGATTGCCTCTCAGAGAGGTCAGAGTTTGTAGTGACAGACGGTAAATCATCGAGTAGAACAGAAGTCATATCTGGCGTTCCGCAAGGTAGTGTCATAGGCCCTCTGCTGTTCCTGATTTACATAAATGATGTAGGTGATAATCTGAGCAGCCCCCTTAGATTGTTTGCAGATGACGCTGTAATCTACAATCTAGTAAAATCATGAGACGATCAATTCCAATTATAAAACGATCTAGAGAGAATTTCTCTATGGCGCGAAAAGTTGCAATTAGCACTAAACAAAGAAAGGTGCGAGTCATTCACATGGGTACTAAAAGAAATCCGAAAAATTTTTGGTATACGATAAATCGCACAAATCTAAGGGCTGTCAATTCGACTAAATATCTAGGAATTACAATTACGAGCAACTTAAATTGGAAATACCACATAGATAATATTGTGGGGAAGGCGAAACAAAGACTGCGCTTTATTGGCAGAACATTTAGAAGATGTGACAAACCCACGAAAGAAACAGCCTACATTACACTTGTCCGTCCTCTGTTGGAATATTGCTGCGCGGTGTGGGATCCTTACCTGGTAGGATTGACGGAGGATATCGAAAAAGTGCAAAAAAGGCAGCTCTTTTCGTGTTATCGCGCAATAGGGGTGAGAGTGTCACTGATATGATACGCGAGTTGGGGTGGCAATCACTGAAACAAAGGCAGTTTTCTTTGAGGCGAGATCTATTTATGAAATTTCAATCACCAAATTTCTCTTCCGAAAGCGAAAATATTTTGTTGACACCCACCTACGTAGGGAGAAAATATCATCATAATAAAATAAGAGAAATCAGAGCTCGAACGGGAATATTTAGGTGTTCCTTTTTCCCACACGCCATTCGAGAGTGGAATGGTAGAGAAATAGTATGAAAATGGTTCGATGAACCCTCTGCCAGGCACTTAAGTATGAATTGCAGAGTAACCATGTAGATGTAGATGTAGATGGGGGAACACAACAGGAATATGAGTCTCAATGTCAACATCAACAAGACAAAATTTATGATAGCCACTCGCAATCCAGGTGAGCATCAAAATGCAGAATTATTACGTAATAATCAGCTCATAGACACGGGTGAATAGATTTAACCAGTTGGGGACGAGGTTGTGTGAAAATTGGCCTTCGGACATGGAAATCAGATGCAGAATAGACAAGGCCCGCAGTACATTCATGAAATTCAACAAAGTGTTCACTAGATTTATGAAGAGATATGTGTGGTCAGTGCTTTTGTACAGCGTGGAAAGTTGGACGTTGAAAGTGAACACTGTGAACGAGTTGGAAGCATTAGAGATGTGGTTATATCGAAGAATATTTAAAATACCATGGGCAGCAAGGAAAACAAATGAAGAGATCTTGAGAATAGTAAAAAGAGACCGCGACTCTTAACGACAATCAAACGTAAGAAAACAGCTTACTTAGGCAATGTGATATGAAAGGTATCACCTTCTTAAACTGATAACAGAGGGGAAGGTTGGACGAAAAAGGAGAAAAATGTCATGGCTCCGCAACATCAGACAGTGAACAGGAATGAGAAACGCCGGCGACTTGATCCATGCTGTAAGAGGAAGAGAAGACTGGGAAAATATGATCACAATGCGAGACACAGATGGCCCTCTTTGTGCCTGATATACAACAGGCTCTAGATATCGGCTACCAGGTTGATGCTATATTCCTCGACTTTCTTGCGTTTGACTCAATTCGGCA
Organism: Schistocerca americana; assembly: GCF_021461395.2. Lineage (NCBI taxonomy): Eukaryota > Metazoa > Arthropoda > Insecta > Orthoptera > Acrididae > Schistocerca > Schistocerca americana. Next base: position 177,051,728 of record NC_060127.1, on the reverse strand, counting down.
CTGTCGCATGCTCCAAAAAGTGCGCGTTTACGGTCTATCCGATGACATATACGGTTGGATAGAAAGTTTTCTAACAGACAGAGAGCACTGTGTCGTCATGAATGGGGAGACTTAAACAGAAACAAGCGTAACATCAGGTGTGCCCAGGGCAGCGTAATAGGTCCCCTGCATTTTATGATTTACATAACCGATCTGGTTGATGGTATTGACAGCGGCGTTAGACTGTTTGCCGATGATGCGGTAGTCTACAGGAAAATAGTATCACACGAAGGTTGTGAACAAATCAATGAGGATTTTCAGAAAATAAATGCATGGTGTAATGACTTACTCTCAATATTAGTAAGTGTAGCCTACTGCGTATAACAAAGCGAAAATCCCTATTAATGTACGAGTAAAAAATAAATGCCCAGTGTTTGAAAGCGGTAACATCCGTCAAGTATCTGGGTGTGACTATTCGAAATGATCTCAAATGGAACGATGAGATTGCACAAGTAACGGGTAAGGCGATCTCTAGATTACGATATATTGGTAGAATCCTGAAGCGATGCAGTCCTTCAATAAGGGAAATTGCTTACAATACGTTAGTTCGTACAGTATTAGAGTATTGTTCGCCTGTATGGGACCCTTACCAGTTGGGTCTGATTCAAGATATTGAGAATGTCCAAAACGCGAGAGCGTTACAAATCTCACAGAAAGTTTGAAGTAGGACACACTTTCAGATAGACGACGCGCTAAACGGAAGGGGCTGCTCACTAAATTCCAAAATCCGATCTTCGCCGAGGAAAAGTCAAATCGCACAATGATCGCCATTCAAAGATAAGGGAAATTAGAGCTCGTACTGAGGCATTCAGACAGTCGTTTTTCCCTAGCGCGATCCGCGAGCGGAACAGAGGGGGGGGGGAATATGATTTTGGCGCGAATAGTGCCCTCCGCCACATACCGCTTGGTAGCTAGCGGAGTATATATGTAGATATGTACATGTAGAAAAACATCCATTAGTGGATATGCAGCAGAAGAAGAAGAAGAGCAAACGCACACAAAACTTGTTACGGATGTCTAGCTTTATTAGTTCATCAGCTATCAATTTAAAATGTTTATTTATACTAATTGTGATCAGATCTCCTCTAGCTTTAAAAGGTGTATCAACCGTGATCTAAATACGTGATCCGTAGATAGTCCTACAACAGCTGTTTGCACATTCATATGACGATTGCAGTATATTCTGTATTATTGCACTGATTGACAGTTGCTGAGGAATAAGACAGTTTTGGCCAGGAAAATCACAGGCAATGCTGAGTCAGACGAAAAACAGAATCGGCTGCAAGGTCTGTAGCTGTCTGCCTAAGACTGAAATGTCCATTCCTTTTCGGCATGACGGCAGCGTATCGATCCTCTTGCGGTGTGGTGGTCCATCCACGACCAACGGCAAACTTTCGCATAGTTTTTCCACCTTCTGGGCCCTCTTTTAATCGCGAGATGAGACTTTTGGACACACCAATAATCGTGGCCACAGTAGTGACACTTTGACGGGCTTCGAGTCATGCAGCTGCTTGTCCACAATCGTAAGCACTCAGATGACGTCTCGAGACATGTTGACATACCACGCAAAATATCGCAGAAATCGGTTTCAAAACAACCTCTGTCAATCACCGTAGTGCATGAATTGTCGAACGCATACAGAGCGTTCGACCACACGCCCCATCCTCTACATTTCCTTTTACTGTCATTGGGCATGCGTTCCGTAGCAATTGCCAGTTGTTCCCATACCAAGTATGAGCTGTTCCTTAGCAGTTGTCAAGCAGTGTACAATGTCTCTACATCAGTGCTCCGTAATAAGTACCACTCTGCTGTTCTACTATAGATATTCATTTCCAATCTGATGTATTTTATTTTCAATAGACTGTACATTTTGATGAAGTATAGGTAATCCTGAGCAAATCTAAGTGTGGATTGTGCATTACTGTGCAGTCTGTTGTACCTTTCGTGTACAAGTTGAATAAGTCTGGTTGAGAAACTTTTAACGGAGCGTAGCATGTAGTCACGGTTTTTCTTTAAAAAAAAAAAAAAAAAATCGGCTCGTTACCGACGACAGCTGGTACTTGACCTGTATGGCCCCAATCCCAACTGGTATATGCTCACTAAATAACTTCACTGACCTTCCTTTCAGAATCCTGTTGATGTGAATACCATGATTTATTTCAATGCCTGGAGGCGGCTGAAGTCCTTATTTCTCATAAAATATTTTCTCCAGAATAATTTCTTATAGTTGCAGATATATACGCGTTATCCGGCGACTTCATTGAGGTAAGAATTTTCGATTTATTCAGCATGATCATTGTGTGTGTGTGTGTGTGTGTGTGTGTGTGTGTGTGTGAGAAATCTTATTGGACTTAACTGCTAAGGTCATCAGTCCCTAAGCTTACACACTACTTAACCTAAATTATCCTAAGGACAAACACACACACCCATGCCCGAGGGAGGACTCGAACCTCTGCCGGGACCAGCCGCACAGTCCATGACTGCAGCGCCTAAGACCGCTCGGCTAATCCCGCGCGGCAGCATGATCATTCAGGGCCATGACGCAGTACTGCTGACGTCCAAAATTTACCAGTTTAGATTCACAGTCAGTTAATTATTAAAAGGTTATATATGAGTCACAATTTTATTAAGAGGTTAGTCACATTTTTATTGCGCGATTACGGAATAATAATCTGTTGGGAGGTTACACTAAATGTGAATGTTATATACATAACATTTTTACTGTTGGGAGGTTACACAGTCATAAACAGACCAATGTCGGTGTTGACGGATCCAGGCGAGGCGCAAAGCTGTGTGTCGTGCAGTCATCAAGGGTACACGAGTGGGCCTTCGGCTCCGAAGGCCCATATCGACGGTATTTGGTTGAATGTTTCGCACACTGACACTTGCTGATGGCCCAGCATTGAAATCTACAGCAATTTGCTGAAGAGTTGCACTTCTGTCAAGTTGAACGATTCTCTTCAGTCGTCGTTGGTCCCGTTCTTGCAGGAACTTTTTCCGTCCACAGACGTAACTCAGCAATCGCGTGTGAAGATAGCGCTGTTTTAATCCCCGGACCGGTTACAGAAATGAATGTTTGGAGCGCAGTATTGTATGGTAGTAAGTCATGAACTGTGGGAACACCGGAACAGAAGAGAATGGAAGCGATCGAGATGTGATGCTACGTAAAAAGTAGACAATTAGGTGGACTGATAAAAATGAGGAAGTTCTCTGCAGAATCGTCGAAGAAAGGAACAAAAATTAAAAAAAAAAAAAGGTTCAAATGGCCCTGAGCACTATGGGACCTAACATCTGAGGCCATAAGTCCCCTAGCACTTAGAACTACTTAAACCTAGCTAACCTAAGGACATCACAAACATCCATGCCCGAGGCGGATTCGAACCTGCGACCTTAGCGGTCGCGCGGCTCCGGACTGAAGCGCCTAGAACCGCTCGGCCACAACGCTCGGCCCCGGTGGTGTTTGCTCCGACGAACATGTCTGACAGAAAAGACACCACATATCAGTAGAGATGTTTGTAAAGATTATGGGACTATATGCACAAATCAATTCTTCAGTCCAAACGTGTAACTTTTTTTGTAACCAAATAATGTAACGTGATAAATGCTATGCACAATAATGTTAGCTTGTACTGTATTTTACAGATTAATATCGTCTGTGGAGGATAAAAAAGAACCACTCGATGTTACAAATCATGTTGTCTGGGACAGAAATCTCGTTATTCTCTCGGTACTTGGGACTGAGCGTGCAAACTCGGTGGCTCACATTTTCAGTCGTTAATGATATCCGAAAAATCGGATCTCTAAATTTCCTTTCATTGGGTTAAAGAATAATCGTGGACAACAGGAGAAAATCTCTGTAACGAAGTGGTAAAAAAGTACGATTAACTACCTCAATATAGCCAACGAAACGGATTGTCTTCTCGACCAAATGAACACCCTGGATTTGATTAGCTGTTAGCTTTCTTGAGTAAGGCCAGCAGACTTTCTTTTTGTATTGGAAACATGCATCTTTACGTCCACACGGCGCCGGTGCGTCCACCGCAATATTTTTCAATAAACAGAGAACAGTAAACACATCTATTTGCATGGAGCAATACAGTTCAGCAAAAAGCGAGTTAAATATGACACACACTCATTTACTTCTGAGTCATCAATATTTCGGGTGGCTAGTGCTTGTTCTCACCGAAAACGAACAACTGATGCGCTTCAGTTTTGTAATAAGTCCCTCTATTTCCTCTTGCGAAGCACAATTCCCGCGAAATTGGCCCTTCTTATCAGTACTGAAATCTTTCAGATTGTCCTTCATTATGCTCTCAAAAGCAGCGAACATACTGTATTCGCCACGTTTACATGGGGCTCCCAAACCCGGATTTCGTAAACCGATTTCCCAATACCCACTTTCGGTGGCCATGTAAACATTTGAAAACCGATTCCGGAAATCCGCTTCTGGTTGCCGGTTTTCCAATTTCACAATCGATAACGTACCCATGTAAAGGCAACCGGTTTTGAAATGTGCTTGGCCTATCAGGTTTAGGTTTGTTTTTCAAAATTTTCGGTTTTTGCGCAGTGAAGGATAAATAGAAACATTAGACTGAAGCTGTGTATACGTCGTCTAATTGAAGAGGAGTAGCGATTGTCCTGACAATAAATTAGTAACGGGAACAGCTTTTTTTCCAGCCGCCATGTTTAACCGGGCTAGCAAATCCGCTTCAGACTTTAACGTGTATACACGACAGCGAAAAACAGTTTTATAAATCCGGTTTTCGTCTTTCGGAAGATCTGTCGCATGCAAAGGAAGCAGAGAAAAACTCGAACTAGCAGCACACTGAAAGCGAATGACTACAGAGGTCGATAGAAAACCCTGCATGATCGATATAGTATGACGATACACAAACAGGTTCGCCGTAGCTACCCACAGAGAAGCGTGGATAGAAGCTGAAAGGAGTGCGTGGCGTCGAATTGTTTTCTGCGGGTTTACGAAGGACAGGTGAGCCATCTTCTATTATTTACGAGAATCACAAATATCGTCGCATTGCTGTTTGGAGGGTTTTGTGTGGTATTCTGCGTCACTCGTAACACATGAATATGTGAGAATAGACGGAATCTGATGGGGGTGTTATTCTGTTACAAAAGTTGAAGGGTTGCTACAAACGAAAGCTGTGGCTTCGTGTGATGCTTAATAATTAAATGCTTATTTATCGTCAGTTAACAGAATAGCGTAGAATTGAAAATTGATTCCGTATTCGGTTGTTTAATCTTTTTCCAGTTTTCTCGCACCTAAGTTATTCCAAAACCTAGTTTCTGAACATGCCGCAGCTTTTTAAAAAAACACTTCTTCTGCACGTAGGACACTACGAAACCAATCAAATGCGACACTCAAGCTTCGTAACATTATAATCCAACATTTCATCTTTCTTGGTTTTCCCTGCCAAAATCTTTGCGCGACATCATGCCTCTGACAATAACACTTATGTTCAGTTCAATATTTTGATTATTTATATAATTCAGGTTGTGCTGAACGATATGCCAATATTGTTGGACGACATCCTGGATAGAATGAAACTTGAAAGCCAGCGAGCTTTATCTCTTGAGATGCTAACATACTATTCGCACAACACGAATTTTATTTCTTGTGGGTGTCATGACTGAGATGTCAGGTGTCGTGTGATGTGATTTAGCCTTTGACAGGAAATAGAGCAGACAACGTAACAATTGCAACTTTCTGAAATTGAAGCTACATGTATGGATATTTTTACACTGAATTTCCCGCGCTACGAAACCTTATTTCGAAGCAACAGTGCATTAAGACATATTTGAATCGCGTCGATTTTTTCGAGCTATATGTTGTGCAGATCGTTGCTATCACGGTTGTTCAGTGGTATCTTTTCATAGTGTCCAAAGCAACACTATCAAATCGCCTTGTTAACGTGTTCACGAGGTGGTAAAACGACCCAAGTGCATTGTAAACTGTGTGTAGCATTTGATAGCGTAGATGCCATAGTTCTTAATCATCTCTCCTAAACTTCCAGTGTAAGAACTGTAAGAAATGACTAGTTTATTTCCATAAAAGGAGAAGTTTACTGCAGTCCTAAACTTTAGAGGCATTTGCTCAATACGTACGATAAACCCCTGTTGCAACAAGATTTCTTTTGATTATATACTGATTTCACGAGGAGTCCAGTTGCAACAGAAACGAGCGCTGCCAATATTCGGCTTTGGACCCATGACGTGACTGTTGTAACGTCATTGTTGCAGACGTATTAACAATAAATCTTGTTTGAAGAGGGCATTTTTATTGTTTTATGGCCGCCTAGTTGTGAATGCCAACATTCAAATATGGTGTTGAGTATGGTTAGTGTGTGATTGGTGTGTTGGTAAAGTGTTGTACCTTAGGTCTCCTACTGGAATTGTTTTGGAGATTTGAGTGCCGATAAGTATTGGCTGCAGATTAGTTTTTGGGCTTGGAATTGATAGTCTGAGGTTGTTAGAAGATGGAGACTAATTGTTTGCATGTGCTCTGTTTGTCAAGGAAACTAACTTGTGTAGCGTTGCTTGCGCAGTGGCTGACATGATGTTGACAAGGCTGATTCTCCAGTTGTCCGATCTTGTGACAGCTAAGGGCTAGTGGGGCAAGTGGAATGTGTTTACGGGAAATTAAAGAAGTTAAAGCTCTCTCTCTCTCTCTCTCTCTCTCTCTGTGTGTGTGTGTGTGTGTGTGTGTGTGTGTGTGTGTGTGTGTGTGTGTGTGTGAGGGCTTTTTCTTTTGATTGTTTTAAGAAGTACGGTGTATTTGCGTGGACGATTTCTCTGACAGGCCATAGGTGTTCGTGGAGCCTTTTCATGAAATTTGTTGTATTATTGGTTGCAATTAACGATGAGTTAAGATTCGTGGGTACCTTGGAGGTTGTCCCAGCAATTACACTAACGTTACGTTTTAGGTAAGATACAAGCTTCTTGATTTTTTGATGTTGTGGACTTCGTTCTAGCCATATAGGTGGTTTTAGTTTTTGGAGCGAGTTGTGGTTATGTGGATTTCGTTTCAGGGCTATGTCAAGTGAAGATTTCGGTACCAACTTTCGAAGCTACTGCTGCTTTCGTCGCATCGTTGTCTAGTTTTGGGATATGGGTGAAATGAAATGTAATGATGCTTTTTCGAATGTTTTTGTACTATTTATTTTGTTGGAATGGTTTGTCCGCGCCCAAAACCACCGGATTCCTGCCGCTGTTTCATTGCTTTACTGTTCTTAGAATTTGATTATCGGTGTCTTGACCCTGTAATGTCATAGTAACCATATTGTATGACGCAGAAATTGTGGTGCCCACAACCTCATTAGCCGCTTTATTCTTGCAAAGGGCATCACTAGTTACTGGTGCATGTGAGAATAGCCGGTACCTGATGTGGATGGTGTTCTGCGAACGAAAGGAAGTGGCTTTGTGTGTTCAATTTGCGCCTGTAATGCTTAATAATTAGCTGCTTCTTAGTTACCGCGGAGTTTTGGAACATGGAAATAAAGGAAAATCATGCCATATTTGGTTGTTCAATTTTATTCTCATTCTCGCTTAGTACAGCTTCCACTGAATTTCTGGCTTAATAAGTATTCGGAAAAAGTTTCAAAATGCCACTGCTTCAAAACGAGGACGTAGGACGCAAGTTTACACAAACCATCAAACGTGACACAAAAGCTTCTCTGCATTATAATCACAAATGTCTTCTGTTTGGTTCAACTAGCCGAAGTCCTGGAGAGATATCATGCCTCTGGTATTATAATAGGCTACTTACAATGTTTAATTAAATACTTTATGGAATTTAGGTTGCACTGAACTATTTCCCAGTAGCGTTGCGCGGTATTCTGGTTAGACTGAAACGCAAAGCCAGCGAGTTTGACCTCGTTAGAAGCTAGCATATTATTCGCGCATAATAAATTTTCGTATTATGGGTGTCATGATTTCGTGGCACGCATCTTATGATTCGCTGTTGGCAGGAACAGAGCAGGCACGATAGGGACTTGGTTTTTGAACCTACGACACCATATATGGACATTTTTGCCAATGTTTCCGTGATACGAAAATATATTTCGAAGCAGCAGTGCATTAAGATGTTTGAATCGCGTCGATTTTCGTACTGTTGTTCAGGTTGTTACGATCAGCGCTGTGCATTGTTCGTATTTTTGTCATAAAAGAATGACTGTTGAAGACGACGCTATCAATCACCGCATTCTCATTAGATGAAATGAGAAACGTACAGTGCAAATTTTTATGTGCAGCATTTAACTACTACAGATTTTCATAGTTAAATGCTCACGTAAAAAAATTACACTAAACTTTTGTCGTTAATAATTTAGTAAACACCAGTAATTTCCAGTGCACGAACTATGCGAAACGAGGTTCATTTCTTGTTTCTAGTTTCCTTCAAAGGAGAGGATCGCTGCACTTCTAAGATTTATTGAGGCACTTACTAAATACGTACAAAAAACCTGTAGCGATTAGATTTTTAACCACATACTGATGGCTTGAGGTGAATTTCTTAGCCAACCTAATGATACTCTGGCTGCAATGAAGTCCACAGTAGTGGGTAAGAAGGTACATAAGCCTTTCGCAAATTACTCGACATACTGTGGTTTTATCTTAGACTTGCCGACTCTGCGTTCATCTCGCCTCCTCACATACCTAGCAATGTTCTAGAAAGTGTACTTGTACAGCTGGTGTAAAAAACATGTGATAATCTTTTATTCACAATTAAAAGAAAAGTCCTCGGTCACTAACTTTTAACGAATTAACTGGGCTTCGACACTGCTAAAGTGCGCGTCATTTATGTTGGCGGCCGAGTTTAGGTTTGTTCTGCGCATCTGACGTCACAAGTCAGCCAGTGAACAGAGAACGACGTTGCCAGATCTCGACTGCAGTGCAGAGCATGGACGAGTGTCTTCAGTTTTAGAAACGTTCAGTCATAAATAAAGTAATAGAACAAAAACACTGTCTTGATTGCAGACTTTCTATAAAAGAAAGTTTGGAAAAAGCATTCTTTATACCAATTGCTTCATATTCTATTAATTAAACCAAACAAGCAATAAGACTCCTAAATCAGGCGATAGCAAGGAAAGGTGTTTGTATCAATCTCACGAACTGCTTTTTCGCAATAAAGAACAGCGGTAATTATTTCCTATTGTACTTCGACGAAGCGTGAGTAATTCATAGTCTTACCAACAGTGTTTATCAGTAATTTGCGTGAGTTGTTACAGTCCTCATGGAGTCAGTGTCTGACGAGGTATGGTAGCGTAACGGTTAAGGTGTTGGGCTGCCAAGCGAAAGGTTATGAGTTAAAACTTTGCGCGATGCTTAATATTTTCTTTATTTAAAAACAATATTGGAGTGCCTCACTTCACGAATTTTATTCGTTTGAATGCAATTTTTTTGAAATTTCTAGTGCTTTCTCTTCATTAACCCTTTCGCTGCTGCAGACACGTGCTCTCCGCATTCCGCGCTGTGCGCGATTTTGTCATCACTGCACTGCTCGCCTGTGCAGACACTTGGTGTTCCCACTGCTTTGACACACTTATCATTCGATCTCACAAAAACTATTTGGCCCAAAAATTAGATTTTTACACGACTTCTTGACTTGCACCTTCCCCCCATAAATGACTTAATTTTGTTTCGATGTTCAACGCAGTTATTGTGCAGCATTAAATGTAGTAAACCATTGCACGAAATTTTGAGGAGTTTGCAGAGGTAAAAGTCCATAGCGTATAATTTCCGTATGGTCGATTTTAGTTGTCACAATGTTGAGAATGAAATGTGGACAAGATACCTAAATTTCATATAAAATGTACTATATAACAATATCTCATTTAAGTACCACATAGGTGTCGTATGTAATATTGAGAAATATTCCGTCTCTCGCGACTGTAATAAAAGCTTTATTTACACCGAGCGCGTTTGGCTTTATTTTAAAGCACTTCAATCGATGAAAGGTATGGCACATACACAATGGCACTCATAATCTCTTTCTTGTTTTTGTTTCACGGGCGCAGTTTTACCAATGGTAATGAGATATATTCCTCTTCTGCAACTGTAATAAGCGACTTATTTAGACCAGACACGTTTCTCTCTTTTGAAGCATCATAAGAGGACTGTATTTTGTCTCCTCCATTGCCAGTTTTGTGCTGCGGTAGCACAATATTCAACGTTTGTGTTGGCTCATCAGTGTTTTAGCAAATAAATGCTGTTTGTGTGTGCCACACACAAAAATTATATTTGACATAGCTCAGAGCACTTCACTGATGGACGGTATATTCAAGTCCTAATGTTTTTGTAAGTCCACAGTTTTGTTTAATGTATTTTGTCTACTTCCTTTTGTTTGATTGAAGTGCTTTAAAATAAAGCCAAATCTGCCCAGTGTAAGTAAAACTTTTGTTACAGTCACGAAAGATGGAATATTTCTCAATATTACATAAGACACCTATGTGGTACTTAAATTAAATGAGATATATAGGTATCTTGTCCACATTTCATTCTCAACATTGTGGCAACTAAGATCGACCATACGGAAAGTATACTCTATGGACTTTTACCTCTGCAAACACTTCAAAATTTCGTGCAGTGGTTTACTATATTTAATGCTGCATAATTGCGTTGAACATCGAAACAAAATTGTCATTTATGGGGGGAAGGTATCAGTCAAGAAGTGTAAAAATCTAATTTTTGGTCCAAATAGATTTGGTGGAATCGAATGATAAGAGTGTCAAAGCAGCCGGAACACCATGTGTCTGCACAGGCGAGCAGTGCAGTGACAAAATCGCGCACAGCGCGGAATGCAGGGAGCACGTCTTCGTAGCAGCGAAAGGGTTAATGCGGCCGTGGTGGCTTTACTTCATGAATTGCGCGCTCCCCCTAAACGTTAGCTTGCGAACTATGCTATACTATGACGCTACTTCTCTTCGCGCGTGCGTCGTGTGCAACTGGCAACGCAGCAATCTCCCGCGTCTGGGCGGGCATGCGCGAGCCGCCAAGATAAAAGAATTGAACTATAGGAGTGTCTTCCTCAGAATTTGCACCAAAGAATGGCCTATAACACAGAATTAGGACTAAAAACATATAATTTGTATCATAAGTACGGAATTATCGTGAAAGACTGGCAGTACTTATGTTTACAACCACGCAAGTAACGAGCAGCCCTTAGTGGCTCGCCATCAGTTTTTTTATCTTAAATATCTTGGTGACTAATGCTCTTTTGACATTATTTTAGACATATAAGTACTGCCAGTCTTTCACGATAATTCCGTACTTATAATTTGTATCATACGTTTTTTAGTCATAATTCTGTGACCATGTTATAGACCATTCTTTGGTGTAAATTCTGAGGAAGACACTCCTATCAGTATCGAAACCCGGTTAATTCGATAAAAATTGGTGACCGAGGGCTGTTTCCTTTTAATTATAACTATTCACGGTCTCTGAACGCGCAGCCATGTATAAAATCATTTATTCAGATATAAAGATAGTAACCATGCTTACGAAACCGTTGACACAATAAAGGTTATTTACAAGCGATACCTAAGCTGTGTAGGGACTCCTTGACCAACCTACAAGCTATCGACCAGTGGTACCCTCGTCATCCTTCGGTAGCGACCATCCAGGAGTCCATCTGCGCACTGGAACGGTCCAGTCGTTCAGTGGTATTTCTCTGGACCCCAGGTCACGTCGGAATCCCGGGCAACGAACTTGCCGATAGGCTGGCCAAACAGGCTACGCGGAAACCGCTTATAGATAGGCTTTCCTGCAACTGACCTGCGTTCAGCACTACTCCGCAAGGTTATGCAGCTTTGGGAGACGAAAGGGCATAACCACAGTACATACAAAAACTGCGTGCCAGTAAGGGGACTATGAATGTTTGGGCCTCTCGCAGGGACTCTGTGGTTGAGTCTGCTCCGCACTGGCCACGCTGGGGTGGCACATGGCTACCTCCTGCACCGTGATGACCTACGTCTACATACATACTCCGCAATCCACCATACGGTGCGTGGCGGAGGGTACCTAGTGCCACAACTAGCATCTTCTCTCCCTGTTCCACTCCCAAACAGAACGAGGGAAAAATGACTGCCTATATGCCTCTGTACGAGCCCTAATCTCTTATCTTTGTGGTCTTTCCGCGAAATATAAATTGGCGGCAATAAAATTGTACTGCAGTCAACCTCAAATGCTGGTTCTCTAAATTTCCTCAGTAGCGATTCACGAAAAGAACGCCTCCTTTCCTCCAGAGACTCCCACCCGAGTTCCTGAAGCATTTCCGTAACACTCGCGTGATGATCAAACCTACTAGTAACAAATCTAGCAGCCCGCCTCTGATTTACTTCTATGTCCTCCCTCAATTCGACCTGATAGGGATCCCAAACGCTCGAACAGTACTCAAGAATAGGTCGTATTAGTGTTTTATAAGCGGTCTTCCCAAAATTCTACCAATGAACCGAAGAAGACTATCCGCCTTCCCCACAACTGCCATTACATGCGTGTCTCACTTTACATCGCTCTGCAATGTTACGCCCAAATGTTTAATCGACGCGACTGTGTTAAGCGCTACACTACTAATGGAGTATTCAAACATTACGGGATTCTTTTTCCTATTCATTTGCATTAATTTACATTTATCTATATTCAGTTACCTGCCATTCTTTACACCAATCACAAATCCTGTCCAAGTCATCTTGTATCCTCCTAGTCACTCAATGACGACACCTTTCCGCACACCACAGCATCAGCGGCAAACAGCCGCACATTGCTATCCACCCTATCCAAATGATAATTTATGCAGATAGAAAACAGCGGACCTACCACACTTCCCTGGGGCTCGCCAGATTATACCGTCACCTCCGATTAACTCAACTTTGAGAACAATATACTGGGTTCTATTACTTAAGAAGTCTTCGAGCCACCCACATATTTGGGAACCAATCCTATATGCTCGTACCTTAGTTGGGAGTCTGCAGTGGGGCACAGTCAAACGCGAGTTGCGTTTCGCAGGAGCGATGCTTTCTAAAGCTGTGCTGATGCATGGACAGCAACTTCTGTCTCAAGGAAATTCATTATATTCGAACTGAGAATATGTTCGGTAATCCTGCAAGGATATTGGTCTGTAATTTTGAGGATCCGTCCTTCTACCCTTCTTATATACAGGCGTCACCTGTGCCTTTTTCCAGTCGCTCGGGACTTTACGTTGGGCACGAGATTAGCGATAAATGCAAGCTAAGGAAGGAGCCAATGCAGTAGAGTACTCTCTGTAAAACCGAACTGGAATCCCATTAGGACCTGGCGATTTATTTTCAACCCATTCAGCTGCTTCACAACCACAGGGATGTCTATCACTACGTCCTCCATGCGGGAATGTGTACGAGACTCAAACGGCGGTATGTTTGTACGATCCTCCCACGTGAAAGATTTCTCCAATGCTAAATTTAAAATTTCCGCTTTCGTTTTGCTGTCTTGCGTTGCCAGGCCAGACTGATCACTGACTGGATGGAAGCCTTAAACCTACCTCAGTGTCGGTGCGGTGCCCGGCTGACAGTGGCCCGTAACCTGGTGAGCTGTCCTCCTTTGGCTGCCCTGCGACGGAATTTTCAGTTACCGGACTCGTTGCCATTAATTTTAGCTGACAACGCCTCATCGGCTAATTTAGTTCTAAGTTTTATGAGTGACGGTGGGTTTTATCATTCTGTATAAGTTGTAGCGCATGTCCTTTGTCCCTTTTTCTCCACTCCAATGCTTTTAGGCTGGATGGTTGAATGTATTGCAGAGTGGCTGACTTTTCCTTTTTATTCTCGTGGTCGGCGAGCCACGGTCATCTGCTCTTGTTTTTATCCCTTCTGTTTCCTGCTTCTTACGTGGTTTTCTTTTCGTGTTTTGTCCATAGTAGTGTTAGTTGTCCTCCTGTCGTTCTTCTGTTAGTGTGCTGTACGTCTCCTTTTTGTTGTTTCCCTTGTGTGATTTTACCGGGAACAAGGGACCGATGACCTCGCAGTTTGATCCCTCCCCGCCCCTACTTTAAACTAACCACCTTACCTCACGTAATTGTTACAGATCACCTCTTACCGCTGAAGACGAGTAAACTAATGAACTTAAGAGTTTTACGAACCCCGGGGCAACCGAAACGGGCGGTATTCGGCCTGGACTCGAAACGGCTATCGCGACGTCATAGTTGCAGGCGTATTCGAAACAGGTCTCGTTTGAAGAGGGCGTTCTGTAGTACATTGTGAATATTGATGTTCGAATAAGCAGTGGAGTGTCTTTCGTATTGGAATTCTGTTTTAGGGTCTTTGTTGGTGAACTACTGTAGTGTCGGTACGTATCGGCTACAGATTTCTCTGCTTAGGAGCTGTTGGCTCGGCGTGTTGTTAGAGGTTGGAGATGTTATTTTTATACGTCCTTCTTTAGTCAAGAGAACTCACCACTATGCTGTTGCATGCGCGATGGATGACGATATGGCAACAAGGCTAACCCTCCAGTTGTATGGTCTGGAGCAGAATATGGCAAGTGCCACGTCTACAGTCACTGAGATTCGGATCAGGGACGAATACAAGCGTCGCTTTTGCCATGTCAGTTTGCCGATCTGTACTCTGTTCATCAACCTAATGTTAATATTAGCCCATGTATTCTTCAGCGTTTGCTTTCATCTCTGGAGCGGAAGCAAAGCTGTGACCAGTACAGTCATAAGGATACGTTTTATGCCGTGCTACACGCAGATAGTGAGAGATAATGCGGGACAACAGATTTACCGTCGCAATGAACTTGGACCGCACTGGCCAGCCAGCGGTCCATCTAACCCATAATGTGAGAAGTTGGTTCAGACGTACACACGAGCTAGCAAACAATATAGCTTTGAATGTAATTTAATTTTTAAAGAGGATGAAATAATATTCAGCAAAACACTTGCGCTTCTAAGATGACCGGAAGGAAAGGACAAAATGCTCCCGTTCTCACCGGACATAGTACTCTAATTACAAACAAGTGATGAAAATTTCTAACTTAAACACATGGTAACACTCTGAGCGAGCTGTGTGAGATGCAAAAGCATACTGCAGGCATTCACGGTACTGTTGAATATTGAAGCTACTGAAGATATTAACTAGTCGTCCGATAGTTTCGTAGCTCTTGCTTACCAGAGTCCAACAAATACATTTCAGTTCTGGAAGTGTCATCTGCGACGTTGATAACCAGCCTCTCAGCAGAATCCACGTAGCCAACCAGGCGCCGCATTTTCTTTTTGACGACGAAGCCTCCAGCGTTCGGCAGTGACACGTGAAAAAGCTGCGTGCCTTAGTTCCAGTACGTGGGAAGCTTAAGTCTTGTTACTTCTCGGACAAAAACCCTTAACTCGGCTCCAGTTCAGTTCTTTTGGGTTCATATTGTAATGCTACCGTGGAAAGGTACATAGAAGCAATTCAGAGGGGGGCTGCTAGATTTGTTACTGGTAGATTTGATCATCGCTGGCTGCAGTACAATTTTACTGCCGCCAACTTACATTTCGCGTAAAGACCTCGAAGATAAGAGATTAGGGCTCGTACAGAGGCATATAGGCAGTCATTTTTCCCTTGTTCTGTTTGAGAGTGGAACAGGGAGAGAAGATGCTAGTTGTAGTACGAGGTACCCTCCGCCACGCACCGTATGGTGGACTGCGGAGTATGTATGTAGATGTAGATAGGTGTAGAAAATGTAAAATGCAGCGTTTGTATGGTTTACTCGATACTGTGAAACATGATTTTCATGTTTTTATGTCACTTGTCCACATCTGTGTTATAACACAGTGGCCAGTCCAAATAGTTTGGTTTTCATTTTTGCCTTAAAAAATTTTCTTAATTTAAGCAACTTCTACTGGCAGGTCACAGTAGAATACGATAATTAATCATGTATATTTGAAATGAAAACAGTAATTTTGTGTGCAGTGCGTAATTAGGAAAAATGTGCATTATTCATAACGTAACGATGAATTTTACTGTTACGATATGTAGCTATTTCACATTGAACAAGGAAAGAATGACCCTAATGAAAGCTGAACCAGCGAACCATAGAATGCCCAAACTTAGGTCTGGTGCGCTACAGATTCTGCTATACGCGCAAGTGTGTGTGTGTGTGTGTGTGTGTGTGTGTGTGTGTGTGTGTGTGTGTGTGTGTGTGTGTGTGTGTGTGTGGGGGGGGGGGGGGGAGGATCTACATTCAGCGGATAAATTTGGCTGATACGTGAGGGTTTTTCTCTTCGCTGTAAGAAGTGCGGTGTTCTTCGTATGCACGATTGTTTTTATTGGCTGTAGGTGGTGGTAGAGGAACTTAACTACGAAATTTGTTTCATTATCGGGTTTAGTTAGTAACGATCAGGTAAGTTTCTTGGTGCCGTAGAGATTTGATGTTGCGGACTATGTTCTAACGATATAGATGGTTTGTATTCCAGTTTTTTGGAGCGAATTGTAATTGTGGACGTGGTTTCAGGGATGTATCAACTGCAGATACTTTCGGAGCCAGTTCTGCTTTCGTGCCATTCTTTCGAGCTATATAGGTCTACTGAAATTTTCAGTAATGTGGTGGTTTATTGGATTTTCGAATGTTACGTACTAGGATGTACTTTACATTAGTTTCCACGTCCGAAACCACTGAAATCCCGTGGTTGTTCCGCTATTGTCATGTTCTTATACGAATTATTTTGGTTGTATTTCGTATAATGGCTTGCTTTTGCCTGTTGGTGTCTTCAATGTGCAAAGTCGTAATAATCATCCTGCGTAAAGGCCGAAGTTGTTGCGTCGACAACTTCAAAGCCATCGCGGGTCAGAGCTGACGGCCGGTATCAGACGCTTTGGTTATTGTTTTTAGAGGGCGTGTTGGAGTAAGCGGTGGTCTTCTCTAGTCCTTAACTCAAGAGATGTTCTCTCAGACCGCGCGAAAATTTTCGAACTCACTCTCAAAGGTCAGTACTGGCAAAATGCTTCTATACTCCCCCCACCCTCCTTGAATAGCCAAACCTACGATGTTTTGTCTTCTTGCGTTGTCGCCTTGTGTGTTTTTGTTGTTACGGTTCTAACTTTCCCGAGTTTGATGAGATTGTTAGTCGGTCTACGGAGGAAGGAGTCATTGATAGAATCAAGAAATGTGCGAAACAGACTAAGATTTTACAATAGCCAGTGATCAGTTCTGCTGTCGAACAAGAGTATCATTCAGAGGAAGAACTTCAGGAAAGTTGTGATGGGGGGGGGGGGGGGGAATCTGTCTGTTTCTTCAATGAAATACTTAGTCTCTCTTAAAATCGAATGTGTTCGGAGTAGTAAGAAAAATGTAGTTCAAAGCAATCCATGTGAATTTGACATTTTATTTTTGTAGCTATCGGGTGGTAAACCCTGGAATTTCATTCTATATGGAATTGTATTTGCTACAGATATCTTACAATGTTTCAGAATGTAAAATTCAGCACTCTAACAGTCCAATTAAGTGTACCATTTAAAATAACCACACAAAATTGTACTTCTGAGTGATAAATAGTAAAATGCTGCAGGCTTTGTTTAGTACAATAAAATAAACTAGAAGCATTTAAACACGTACATAATGGTGAAAAGAAATGTTATATAGCATAAATTAAATCTCATGACTATACCTTAAATCTCGGTTAAAACGTAGGAATCAGTCCATCTCGAGGCATACGTTACACAAGTCACCTCAAGAGTTAAGGGCTAGTGTACGAAATTATAGTGGTTGTGTTAATCGCCGTTTCGAGTTTCGTGTTGCCTTGAAAGTTATTTTAATGACAGCTATTCGTTACTGATTTTGTTTTGAGATTTTTCTCATTCTGGTTAATGGTGTGAAAGTTCCTTATTTGGTGTTTGGTTTTGTACTACGTATGAACCACAACGAAATTTAGTAGTCGTTCGTCGGTGGCTGCTGTGGACAACAAGATGTCTACAACAATTGGGTTCCAGTAAAGATTATTTTGGTGCGTGTGCGCGTTGGTATCACTAATTCTCAGCCGTATAGGTCAAGTGAAATATTGGGTTTCAGTTTACCTCTTTGTTCGGTTTATTCTGGAAGATTTCGTGATCTTTCGGTTTTGGGTTTGAATTGTGGTGATCTTGTTGTTGCATATTCAGATTGTCCCCGCCCTAAAACCCCTACTTCCTACGGTTGTTTAATTTTATTGCTAGAGAGATTTCGCGTCGCTCGTATCTTTGTTCGCGGGCGTATTTGATGGCCATACTGTATACCGGTACCCTGGAAATAGCTTTCCGCTTTCTTGATGACTTCGAATGGGAGCAGATCGGCGGAATCGGAATTTCCTGTAACGAGACGTCTCACTTCATACTGTTAGCACTAGCAGTAGCTTTGCTGAATATGGAAACAGCGTTGCGGTATCGCTCTTAAGTGTGGAAAAAGTGTTCTAGCACTGTACAATAATACATTGGTGTCGAACCATACCTCCGTGTGAAATGACTGACAGACTTTTTTTTTTTGTGTGCTTCTAGCCCATTTCGTCGTTCAGTAATTGGTTGACTGAAAGAAGAAAAGCCAGTTGGCAGAGATTTGGGGCGTGTATTTACATTCGCATTTGTCTTTCCCTAAGGAATCGCTAGTGGTGTGTTAGTACCAATAGTTTCACAACCAGCTATTGTCAGTTTGCATAGGTCGAACATGCTACCGAGCATCTGTTGTGACGATGTGGCATGTGATGGGGGCGGGGCGGATGGGAGGGGAAGGGCGTTAAGTTACTATAGTGATGTATGATTTCTGGTAGCGGAGGCGGTGATGGGACTGTACCGTAGCCAGTCTAGGCTGGATTGACTGCCTTGCTATGAGTGGGCGAAAATAAACGTGTCACGATACTAATTAAAATTCTGATTACGGTGGGCATTATACACATACTGCATTAGCAAGGATGCCTCGTCCACCATTTTGATCATGTCATGGGTTTAAGCAAATCTATCTAGATGGAATGGCCGAACAGCTGCGAGAATTTGTAGTGACGTCAGATAGAAGTGGTGAAAGTAAACAGCTACCGTATGTTGCATCAACGTGTTAGATACCAAAAAACTCGTTATGTGAGCTTTAATAGATTGATTTAATCGCACAGAAATCAGTGTTGCTAAGTGTTTGAGAGTTTAATGCAACGTAATGTTTTCATGCCGTTTAATCTTAATTTAGATTACGGAGTGTTAAACGCCAGATGCTGACGGAACCTACACAGCAAGAAACAAGGTTCGTGGGCTCAAGTTTTCTGAAAGTGATTTAATGGTTGCATTAAAATCAAAGGCAAGATTTGGCAGTTCCTGATCAGTTGGTAAGCTCTGAACGTAATTTGGTGACGCACGTTTCAGATAATGGTATACTGCTTGCCGGATCACTTGGCTTTGAATATACAGTATTACTACACGGCTCAATTTGCAGCACAGGCATTTCAAAGCTAGGGGCATTGTCTGAAAAGCATGTCTGCCACAGACGGAAAGAACATAACTGCACCACGTTCAAAACCACGGTTTGATTCACATGCCGTGCCAGGCATTTTCTGACTTGCCCAGCATATCTTAGGCCGCAGTGACCAGGAGTAATAGCTGCTCTTGTTGTTGTTGTGGTCTTCAGTCCTGAGACTGGTTTGATGCAGCTCTCCATGCTATTCTATCCTGTGCAAGCTTCTTCATCTCCCAGTACCTACTGCAACCTACATCCTTCTGAATCTGCTTAGTGTATTCATTTCTTGGTCTCCCTCTAAGCTTTTTACCCTTCACGCTGCCCTCCAACACTAAATTGGTGATCCCTTGATGCCTCAGAACATGTCCTACCAACCGATCCCTTCTTCTAGTAAAGTTGTGCCACAAATTTCTCTTCTCCCCAATCCTATTAAATACCTCATTAGTTATATGATCTACCCATCTAATCTTCAGCATTCTTCTGTAGCACCACATTTGGAAAGCTACCTTCTTGTCCAAACTAATTATCGTCCATGTTTCACTTCCATACATGGCTACACTCCCTACAAATACTCTCAGAAACGACTTCCTGACACTTAAATCTATATTCGATGTTAACAAATTTTTCTTCAGGAACTATCTCCTTGTCATTGCCAGTCTACATTTTATACCCTCTCAACTTCGACCATCAGTTATTTTGTTCTTCAAATAGCAAAACTCATTTACTACTTTAAGCGTCTCATTTCCTAATCTAGTTCCCTCAGCATCACCCGACTTAATTTGACTACATTCCATTATCCTCGTTTTGCTTCTGTTGTTCCTCTTGTATCCTGCTTGGAAGACACTATCCATTCCGTTCAACTGCTCTTCAAAGTCCTTTGCTGTCTGACAGAATTACAATCTCATCGTCGAACCTCAGTTTTAATTTCTTCTCCATAGATTTTAATTCATACTCCAAATTTTTCTTTTATTTCCGTTACTGCTTGCTCAATATACAGATTGAATAACATTGGGGATAGGCTACAACCCCGTCTCACTCCCTTAGCAACCACTGCTTCCGTTTCAAGCCCCTCGACTCGTATAACTGATATCTGGTTTCTTTGCAAATTGTAAATACACTGTCGCTCCCTGTATTTTACCCCTGCCACCTTCAGAATTTGAAAAAGAATATTCCAGTCAACATTGTCAAAAGCATTTCTATATGTCTAGAAATGCTAGAAACTTAGGTTTGCATTTCCTTAATCTATTTTCTAAGATAAGTCATAGGGTCAGTATTGCCTCACGTTTTCCAACATTTCTACGGAATCCAAATTGATCTTCCCCGAGGTCGGCTTGTACCACATTTTCCATTCATCTGTAAAGAATTCGTGTTAGTGTTTTGCAGCCGTGGCTTATGAAACTGATAATTCTGTCAGTTTCACATATCAGCCCCTGCTTTCTTTGGGGTTAGAATTATATTCTTCTTGAAGTTTGAGGGTATTTCGCCTGTGTCATACATCTTGCTCACTAGATGGTAGAGTTTTGTTAGGCCTGGCTCTTCCAAGGCTGTCAGTAGTTCTAACTGAATGTTGTCTACTCCCGGGGCCTTGTTTCGACTGCGGTCTTTCAGTGCTCCGTCAGACTCTTCACGCAGTATAGTATCTCCCATTTCATCTTCATTTGCATCCTCTTCCGTTTCCATAATATTGTCCTCAAGTACATCGCCCTTGTACAGACCCTCTATATACTCCTTCCACCTTTCTGCTTTCCCTTCTTTGTTTAGAAGGGTTCGGGTTCCGCTGAATAGGTCAGCAGTTCAATACACTCAGCTGGCAGCTACACGGGTAGCGGAGGTTGTGTAGCGTGGATTGGGCAGCAGTGTGCTGGGAAAGTCCCTGAGCTTCAAGCGCTAATAGAAAGCACAGAAGCTGAAATCGTTATAGGTACAGAAAGCAGGATAAAGCCTGAAATAAGTTCTGCAGAAGTTTTTACGAAGTCTCAGACGGTGTTCAGGAAAGATAGATTAGGCAGAATTGGTGGTGGAGTGTTTGTGTCTGGCAGTAGTGGTTTATCTTGTAGTGAAGTCTAAGTAGATACGCCGTGCGAATTTGTGTGGGTAGAGGCTATACTTAACAGCCGAACTAAGTTAATAATTGGCTCCTTCTACCGACCCCGAGACTCCGATGATATAGTTGCGGAACAGTTCAGAGAAAATTTGAGTCTCTTAACAAATACCCCACTCATACGGTTATAGTTGGTGGGGACTTCAACCTTCCCTCGATATGTTACCAAAAATACTTGTTCAAAACCGGTGGTAGGCAGAAAAAAATCTTCCGAGATTGTCCTAAATGCTTTCTCCGAAAATTATTTCCAGCAGTTAGTCCACGAACCCACGCGAATTGTAAACGGTTGCGAAAACACACTTGACCTCGTAGCCACAAACAATCCAGAGCTGATAGAGCATCATGACTGATACAGGGATTAGTGATCACAAGGTCGTTGTAGGTAGGCTCAATACCGTTTCTTCCAAATCCACCAGAAACAAACGCAAAATAATTTTATTTAAAAAAGCGGATAAAGTGTCACTAGAAGCCTTCCTAAGAGACACTCCATTCCTTCCGAACGGACTATGCAAATGTAGACGAGATGTGGCTCAAATTCAAAGATACAGTAGCAACAGCAATTGAGAGGTTCATACCTCATAAATTGGTAAGAGATGGAACTGATCCCCCGTGGTACACAAAACAGGTCCGTACGGTGTTGCAGAGGCAACGGAAAAAGCATGCGAAGTTCTGAAGAACGCGAAATCCCGAAGATTGGCCAAAATTTACAGACGCGCGAAATTTGGCTCGGACTTCAATGCGAGATGAATTTAACAGGTTCCACAACGAAAGTCTCGAAATTTGGTAGAAAATCCGAAGAAATTCGGGTCGTATGTAAAGTACACAAGCGGCAAGACGCAGTCAATACCTTCGCTGCACAGTGCCGATGGTACTGTTACCGACGACTGTGCCGCTAAAGCGGAGTTATTGAACGCAGTTTTCCGAAATTCCTTCACCGGCGAAGACGAATGGAATATTCCAGAATTTGAAACACTAACAGCTGGTAGCATGAGTTTCTTAGATGTAGATACATTAGGGGTTGCGAAGCAACTCAAATCGCTTGATACGGGCAAGTCTTCAGGTCCAGATTGTATACCAATTAGGTTCCTTTCAGATTACGCTGATACAATAGCTCCCTACTTAGCAATCATATACAACCGCTCGCTCACCGATAGATCTGTACCTTGAGATTGGAAAATTACGCAGGTCGCACCAGTGTTTAAGAAGGGTAGGAGTAATCCATCGAACTACAGACCTATATCATTGACGTCGGTTTGCAGTAGGGTTTTGGAGCATATACTGTATTCAAACATTATGAATCACCTCGAAGGGAACTATCTATTGATACGTAATTAGCACTGTTTCAGAAAACATCGTTCTTGCGCAACGCAGCTAGCTCTTTATTCGCACGAAGTAATGGCCGCTATCGACAGGGGATCAAGTTGATTCCGTATTTCTAGATTTCCGGAAAGCTTTTGACACCGTTCCTCACAAGCGACTTCTAATCAAGCTGCGGGCCTATGGGGTATCGTCTGTTGGCGACTGGATTCGTGATTTCCTGTCAGGAAGGTCGCAGTTCGTAGTATTAGATGGCAAATCATCGAGTAAAACTGAAGTGATATCAGGTGTTCCCCAGGGAAGCGTCCTGGGACCTCTGCTGTTCCTGATCTATATAAATGACCTGGGTCACAATCTGAGCAGTTCTCTTAGGTTGTTCGCAGATGATGCTGTAATTTACCGTCTAGTAAGGTCATCAGAAGACGCAAATCAGTTGCAAAGCGATTTAGAAAAGATTGCTGTATGGTGTGGTAGGTGGCAGTTGACGCTAAATAACGAAAAGTGTGAGGTGATCCACATGAGTTCCAAAAGAAATCCGTTGGAATTCGATTACTCGATAAATAGTAAAATTCTCAAGGCTGTCAATTCAACTAAGTACCTGGGTGTTAAAGTTACGAACAACTTCAGCTGGAAAGACCACATAGATAGTATTGTGGGGAAGGCGAGCCAAAGGTTGCGTTTCATTGGCAGGACACTTCGAAGATGCAACAAGTCCACTAAAGAGACAGCTTACACTACTCGTTCGTCCTCTGTTAGAATATTGCTGCACGGTGTGGGATCCTTACCAGGTGGGATTGTCAGAGGACATCGAAAGGGTGCAAAAAAGGGCAGCTCGTTTTGTATTACGTAATAGGGGAGTGTGTGTGGCAGGTATGATACGCGAATTGGGATGATACTCTTTTCTTTAAAGACTTTTTTCGTCGCGGCGAGATCTATTTGCGAAATTTCAGTCACTAACTTTCGCTTCCGAATGCGAAAATATTTTGTTGAGCCCAACCTATATAGGTAGGAATGATCACCAAAATAAAATAAGAGAAAGCAGAGCTCGAACAGAAAGGTTTAGGTGTTCGTTGTTCCCGCCCGCTGTTCGGGAGTGGAATGGTAGGGAGATAGTATGATTGTGGTTCGATGAACCTTCTGCCAAGCACTTAAATGTGAATTGCAGAGTAGTCGTGTGGATGTAGAACTGAGTTTCCATCTGAGCTGTTGATATTCATAAAAGTGGTTCTTTTCTCCAAAAGTCTCTTTAATTTTCCTTTTAATTTATCTTACCCCTAGTGAGATATGCGTCTACATCATTACATTTGTCCTCTAGCGATTTGCAATTGCTGTCGATCCCATTTTTGAGATGTTTGTATTCCTTTTTGCCTGCTTCATTTGCTGCATTTTTTCTAGCTATATTGGCTGCAGTCCCACGTGAAACGGAAATCCAATGAGGTTCCAGCAAATGCGGAAGAATACATAGTGCAATGTTTGAATCAGGTCTATTCTTATGATGAACGGATTATAGACGGATTTTTAAAGTGGCGGATATCCCAGGTTAATCTAGTGTTATATTCATTTCATCGACGAGTACTACCAGGGGCAGTAAAAAACGAAGAATAGCCAGTACTGCAGCAGCGGTAGCAGCGCTATACCCCACCCCCTCCCTCCCTCCCCAAACAGCTGATTTCAAGTATGCGGGGCTACTCAGTCGTTGCTAGAGTACTAGTCATTCTTTCGTGTTTTATTGTCTCCGTTACTACAAACCCATAAAACAAATATCGTACTAATATTGGATAGCTCTATCAAATGGGCCTGTAACATTCCACTTCAAAAATGTTTGTTCAAAAACAGAAACTGCTTTTCGTCTACACTGGGTGTCTCATCAAAGACGTGATTAGCACTATTTGTCTGGGATGACTCCAGCTACACCATGTAAAACCGAAATTGCAATCAGCCGAAACTCTAAAGGAAATGCGACTAATGACTCCTAGGAGACACACCATTTATGTTGTAAGACAAAAGACGCACCACGGAGGAATTACGCATTGGGACGGAACTCTGTAGACTTGAAGTACAAACAAATAACAAATTCAGAGAACCTGGGTGATTTATTAGAGAGAACGAGCTTCACAAATTGAGCAAGTCAGTAAAACTAGGGCTATTATGCAAGCAGTTATTTAACCTTGTATTGATGACTGACTGGATGTCCTCCTGAGAGATGTTGTGCCCAATTATGTCCAACTGGCGCATTATATCGTTACAAACCTGATGTTGTCGGAGGGCCTGCCCATAATACTCAAATGTTCTCCATTAGGAAGAGATGAGCTGACCTTGCTGGGCAAGGTGGGCTGTGGCAAGGATGAGAAGCAGTACTGTTGCGCACATTTGGCCTGAAACCTGGGACTGTAGCAGAATTTCCCCCAGTGAAGAGTCCCACTTCGAAATGAGCCCCAATGACAAGTGTATCTGGAGACGCATTCAACCTGGCTACCACCTGCCGTGTGGCCTGACAATCAGGAGTGATTGTATGGTGTAACATTTCTTTTCATAGCAGGAAGCCTTCGGTTGTCATTAGCGCACCCTTACGTCACAGTGGTACGTCGACGGTATTTTGGGCTCCACTCTGTTGCCCCTAATGGACGTACGTCACCTTCCACATAGGGCGAGACATCCTAGAGCTTGTCTTGGTGCTCGTCGAACCCTCCCTTGACCAGCACGGTCGCCGAATCTCTCTCCAATTGAGAACATTTGGAACATTATGGGCAGGGTCCTCCAACCAGCGCGGGAGTTTGACGATACAACGATCCAAACGGAATTTGGAACGATATCTTTAACGAGGAGACAGAGCAGCTATGTGGCAACCGAATAACTTCTTGCATACGGACCAGAGGACGATCAACGCGTTATTGACTTAGCAATTTGTGAAGCTTTCTCTTGAATAAATCATCCAGTTCTGACATTGTAATGGTTTGTTCGTCGTTACACGTGACATAGACAGATTTACGTCCCATTCGGATAATTCCTTAGCGTTGCGTCTGACCTATTTGATTACTCACTTGACTGTTTTTCTTTAGTTTCCCGTTGTTGGAGGCGCTGTATGTGCCCGTCAGGCACAGCGCCATCATTTCTTGGAAACAAGTAGAGATGAGTCCAAAAAGCGGATCTTGATTGACACAATAGAACTTCGTGCCTGGTGTGTCCTCATAATTACTTAACAGCCACATTGCAATTTTCAGCTCTCGCCATGTCATGAGAACTGCGAATGGCATCGACTTTGCTATTTCATACTGTATAACCAACAACGTAGTTTCACTGCCCGTGAATAACGTCTAGTGCCTGGTCCGCAAGATCTACGCTCACCTATTTTACAGTCGAAGTAAACATATGCTGTGTTCATTAACTTAATGGAGTCAATTCAAGTTTGAGAAGCAAGTCACATCACTGCATACATAGCAAAATTTTTAGCTGCCAAGACATTTATGTGGCACATTAAAACCGATTTAATCTGACATTCATACAAAATAATTTACTTAAGAAAACCCAGTATGATCAAAAACGCTATGTGCAAAAATTGATTTTTCAGCAGCGATCATAGCTCGGGTTTCACTGATAAAATCAGAGGGTTCGTATAACGCTTGGCCTACCCACCACTTGTATAGCAATCAAAGACCGGGCATACTTCAGCTATCGCACAGTAGAGCGGCTAAATTTAAACTGTACTCTCTTCAGCCAGCCCGTGCAAATAGAGCAAATAGATTGCTTCTTAGGCGTTAAGTGTGGTCCAGGGCAACCCACAGGCAGCATATGAAGTATTTCTTCATGAGCGATTCCTGAGAAAATATCTAACAACGATGACTTTCGGTATGAAAAATATTAGTTGTGAGATGGGGACTTCTATAATTTCTTTCGTGGCAGATGGTCAAAATGTGTACCATAAATTCTTAGTATACTCTCGGGAACATTAATGTTTTTAGTATCATTATCCATTACTGAGACCCAGAGGTACAAAGTAATCCCAATTCTGCATGTAAAAAAGCACATGATATCCGGTCTGAGGCGTAAACGTAGTTTCACCTGACGTAATTTACATAAAGGCTCTAAAGTCACCGCAACGGTTATGAGGCTGCTAAACTGTCAGTATTAATCACCAACACAGTTCTATGACGTGCTGTTCCTGTGGCATTTTGGTCCTAAACAAATTTGCCGAAAGTAGTACTGCAGTGATAAGTGGACTAAAAAGGGTCTTAAGATGCCACAAAAGAATATAAGACTGCGAAAAATTATCTGCAACTGTAAAGACTCTAAATTCAGTAAAACGTTTATAACATCTTCGCCCTTTTAAGAATCAAATATTAGGGTAGATATTTTCGATTTGCGATCGATGAGCAAAGTATCCGGAAAAAAGTGAAGCATACTATTTTGTGTTAACCTTACTTCATATGTACTAGTTAAAATGTCAAGGTATATAAATAAATCGTAAGAGGGTTACTGATCCGTAAATTTTGTTTTATGTAAGTAGCGCACCTAGCTGTAGCAGGGAAAAGAAGGGAATAAGCGAAAAACATGCTTCTGTTGGAGCATGAAAGAGGCGAATATTTTCCTGTTTCAAAGACTGGCAGAAAAGCAGGAAACGAGTTGCAACAAGCCTGTTACCACTACCCACCAAAAATTTTTGAACGCTTAAACATAAATGCTATTTTGTGATAGAGACTAGGAGAGATCAGAAAAGAGAGTATACAGTGCCAGAGAGAAAGGAGAGGTGGATGAAGATAATGGAAGCTAGAGGTGTGTGTGTGTGTGTGTGTGTGTGTGTGTGTGTGTGTGTGTAAATGAAAAATGCAGATCAAGACAAAATACCCTCCTAGGTATTTTGGACCAAAATTTTAAACCCTAGCATATAGTAGCAAAATCAGTTAGAACCCCCCCCCCCCCCCCCCCCCCCTGTTGGTGGGTGTTGTAGGCAGTGGCATTGGGCGAGGAAAAGAAAAGGCGACCGTGCGAGACGAAACAGTGGCAGTGGAATATACTGTAAATCAACAGGAGAAAAAGAACAGTGGGAGACACATATATAGACAGTGGCAGTGAGAGGGAGATGCTCGGCATGAAGGCTTACCAGTCTGAGTAAAAGGATTTAGAAAGTAGTGTTCAGAGTGAGAATATGTTCATATGCCAAAATTTGTGAGGGCGGAATTAGGATTGAAGCAGCTGATTCCCCACTTTTGTCAGTCTTTCCCAGAGGAACGTATTCACATATTTTGCCCTCTGACGGACATTTTTCCATTGGTTCATATTACGAAGGTCTTTCACACCCATGAAGATATATAATGGTTTGCACTAAATTTCCTACTTATCAGTTAAAATGTAAATTCAGACGCACAGAATCGCTGAGAAAGAGCAGATAGGTTCACTAAGCACAACAAAACATGCACATGCATACAGTGGCTTCTATAGAAAGGAAATACGGTGTACTCAGTGGCTACAGCCTTTACTTGCAACTATAAAAATAACCAAAACCGGAAAATTTCCTTCTATCATAAAATTAAATCCTGTTCTTTCAAGTGAATGAGAGGCAATCATTTTACATGTCAGTCATTTCACATAGAAATCAATGGAATTATTTTAAACAATGATACATCTTGAGTGTAGATCAGTGTGGCTTCTGTATCTACATGCAGGCTCAGCAAACCACTAATCAAGAATGTGACAGATGGTGCTGGGCACAGAGCTCGGCACGTTTCTGTTCCAATTGTTTGACAGCTAATACGCCTCAGTGCATGCTGTAGTCTAGCCTTATCTAGACAGCCCTTACTACAGATTTAGGTTTATCACAATTTCTGTAATGCTGACAAGAGTCAAACCTGTGACCATGTCCTTGTATACTTTCAGTATCCCCATAGATCCTATTTGGCAAGGGTTTCGAACCCAGAATTCGTGTAGAAAGATAAGAACCGCTGCAAACTCTCTCCACTGCTTTTACCTAAGTGTTTCTGTAATGACGTTACCCTAAAGTGTTACATTATCCCTGAAATGATAGCATTGCTGTGTTGGAAAAAATGGCTGCTGCTTAAATTGTTTCCATGGAGCCTACTCATTACATCTTTGCCATTTGTAATGAGGGAAGTTATTGTTTCCTTTGTTCTGTGTTAATATATCTCCTCATGCTATGAGTCATGTGCAGGAACACCTCCATGCTGCCATCATTACAACGTGTTTCTGCTTGTAGTGGTGGCAGATAGCGTTTCCCACAGGGTAGCTCCAACTGCAATTTCCTGAAATGACACTTTCAAACAGCGCCTGTTGTCACATATTGTACATTATTGCGAAGAAGGAAATGAAAACCAGTATGTGATAGTGTGCCAATACTGCAAAGCAGCAGCCGGCCAATATTTAGTTTAGATTTCTTTTATTAAAAACTCACCGTTACTGTTTTCGAGTCCACATTCTCGTCAGAAGGTCTTACAGGCTTTTATCAAATTACGTGGACGTTGATTTGAAGAAAAGTTGCCTAAGTAGAAACAAAATTAAATTTAGAAAGTTCGACAGTCATTGTGCTGCAGGCTCTCGTTATAAAATGCAGCACTTGAATTCAGCACCAGGAATGTTTGTCTTTCTTCAACGAATAACAAAGTTGTTCATGTTTACACAATCTTTGGCTCACTTCTATCACGCAGAGTATTAAAATTTGCCAGCTGTTGTCTGACACACATCTGCCTTTGGATTATACAAGAAATGAGGCATATACATGCTGAGTGATGCTATGTTTCAGATTCGTCCCGAATGGAAGACACTAAGGGCAATGCGGAGACTGCAGCCGTAGGGGACC
Source organism: Schistocerca americana (assembly GCF_021461395.2). Lineage (NCBI taxonomy): Eukaryota > Metazoa > Arthropoda > Insecta > Orthoptera > Acrididae > Schistocerca > Schistocerca americana. The sequence continues at coordinate 177,022,038 of NC_060127.1, read as the reverse complement.
CAGGCACATGGTTGCATGATGGGGAGACAGCAGCAGAAACTAGGTAAGCAGAAGAGATGATCATTCCCCATCTCTACAGGTCTCCTATCCAGCTTACGACCATCTCTACATTATGACATGGTTGTGTGTGTCCCCTTGCAAACTCCCATGTTGTACGTAACATAGTGTGTTTATATGTGATTGCCTAATGTTTCTGAAATGGAATTATCATGCCTACAAATGCTTCAAATGTCATTGACAATCAACACCTAGGCATGTATGTAAAACTAAGTATTGTGCTGCGGTATTACTTAACATCAGTCTGGCACATCAGACCAATCATTCCTGTTGGGATTATTCTAGAAAGAATTAAAGCTTGATACTGTAAATTATTTATTCTCAAAAAATTGCCCTCCTACGGGTCTGGGGGTTAGAATAGGCCTGAGGTATTCCTGCCTGTTGTACGAGGCAACTAAAAGGAGTTTCACACGTTTCGGCCTTTGTGACGGTCCCCTGTAGGGTTTGACCTCCATTCCCCAAGAGCGAGCCAATTTCAGAAGGGCGCCTTAAAAGATGCGTCGTGTCCATCGTGCATTAAGATCTTGAGCCTACTTTCTCATCACATTGCAGTCCTGCCCATTCTCCATCTCATGGACGAGAACACCTTCCTGGGTGCGTTTTCCATCATGCACTATGCAGTATAGATTTCTGCGCCAACAATCACCATGGACCCCCCGGGCTGCATACCTTCCTTTTCCGCATCCTTCCCTCTCCCCCATCTTCGCCCCTCCTCCCCTCACCTCTGGCTCTTTCCTTCCCTTTCTCCCCCTCTGGGAGTATGGTTTGTGCCTCCATCCGGAGACGGACGCTCGTAAATGTACCGCATTTTTCGCCTTCTCTGCTTGTATGTCTTCATCCTTCCTTTGTCCTTCTCTTTTCCTTTGTCCTTCTCTTTTCCTTACCTCTTCTCTTTACCCTTTTCTCCACTGCGGCGTTTGCGACCTCTCCTCTTTCCTTTCTCTTTCTTTGTTTTCCCTTTCTCTTTCTTCCTCCCTGTGCGTGTCTGAAGGACGACCCACGCATTTTTGTGCGTAGCCGGTGACGGGGTAACGCGTAATTCCCCGCCCCGGGTAGACAGGTAGGACACGTACGTACCCCCTGATAACTGCCAGGCCCAGGGAGGGGTTATTACCCGAGCTGATACCTTCCGAAAGTGCCGATTGGTCCCTCCGTCCGTTTGTCGGGAGGTGTGACCTGAGGTGTGAACAATCACCTAAGGCGGGAGTGCCCTCAGAGAGGGCCGCCACAAGGGAGGAGCGCGCCATCGGAGACGCTGGTAATCATGGGGGACTCTTCCGCAATGGTTTACTCACCTTCCACTATGTCTGCTCACAAGTGTAAGTTCACTGAGTCTCAGCCACACAGTTCTTCCATCGTTGCCACAATTCCTTGTTGTTTCTCGGTCTGACGAAGGTCACGACTTCTCCACGGTCAACCCTTTCATTATTCAGAAAAGTGTCGACGCAATTGCAGGTCCTGTAAAGTCTTGTTCCAGATTACGGAATGGCCGTCTTGTGTGTCGCCGAGGCGCACTGCTGGCTGCCGATCAACCGGCCGATCGCTGGTGGCAGGAGCTGCTCCTGACCAACCTATAGATCAGGATCTTCTGCCTTCGACTGAATGCCATTCCATGCTGTCGGTCGCAAACTCTGAGCAGTCGTTGACAGCAACTTTGGTCACATTCCTCCATTTTCTGATCACCCTATGTCCATTATCCACTGGAATATCCGCAACATTCAAGCCAATCGGGATGAATTGTCGATCCTCTTACGATCCTACTTGTTGTTAGAAACAGTCAGTGCCCTCCAGGCACAAAAGTTGCTGCGTACTTGACTGCTCCACACCTTCCCTGTATGGGTTGAAGTGCACCGCACTTTAAATTACTCATGTGGAGTCGTTTATACACGCTCCTTCGATGGATTGTCTGACGAAGAAATTCAGCACTACCTGTCTGACCAGGGCGTAACGGCTGTTCATAGTTATGAAAAGGGTTGACACGAACATCATTCCAACCCGCACTGTCTTCTTGACATTTGACAAAGTTCAACTCCCATCGAAAATCAAAGCAGGCTATGAGATAATTTCCGTTCGCCCTTACGTCCCAAACCCTACGTGTTGCTATCGGTGTCAGCAGTTCAATCACACCAGCCAGTCTTGTTCCAATCCAGCCAAATGTTACGTGTGGCAAGGATGCCCATGAGGGTGCTTGTCCACCTCCATTCCCTCGCTGCATCAACTGTGTGGGTGACCACGCTGCTTCCTCTCGTGATTGCCCCGTTTTTAAGGACGAAAAGCTCATCCAGGAAATCAGAGTGAAGGAAAAGGTGTCGACCTTCGCTGCTCGAAAATTATTCGCCAGTCTTCAGCCCACCGTGCCTCAGACAGGAAAATTCAGCACTGTCCTTGTTTCTCCTCGGCCAATAAAGGAGGTGGCCATGCAGACTTGCGACCTCACCTTTAGTGCCACGGTCGTCAGATCGGCCAGCGCAAAGATCGCCTGTTCAACCTCACCACTTTCGCCTGCCCACTCTATGGCTCACCCTTCATCGGGTTCTGCTAAATCTCGAGCCCAAAAGTCAGACACCAAGACTTCGAAGAAAGAGCATACTCGTGAAGATTTTTTATGTACCCCAACTTCACAACCATCGGTTCCTCCTCCTAAACATATTTCCAAGAAGGCTACAAAGAAACCCTGTTCATCTCCTTCTCCGCCAAGGCGTGTCCCATCTACAGCACCACCTGGCGGAAAGCTCCCTCGGCCGTCTTGTGTGTCGCCGAGGCGCACTGCTGGCGGCCGATCGCTGGTGGCAGGAGCTGCTCCTGACCAACCTATGGATCAGGATCTTCTGCCTTCGACTGAATGCCATTCCATGCTGTCGGTCGCAAACTCTGAGCAGTCGTTGACAGCAACTTTGGTCACATTCCTCCATTTTCTGATCACCCTATGTCCATTATCCACTGGAATATCCGTGACATTCAAGCCAATCGGGATGAATTGTCGATCCTCCTACGATCCTACTCGCCCCCCCCCCCCCCCCCTGCGGGTCCGGGGATTAGAATAGACCCGAGGTATTCCTGCCTGTCGTAAGAGGCGACTAAAAGGAGTCCCTCCACCTCAAGGGGGTAGTTAGCGCCTGCGTCTGGAGACGGACGGTTCCACGACCTCTATTTGCAGTCATTTTGCTTTTTCACTTTTCGTTTCTTCCTTCCTTTGGTTGGTTCCTTTCTTTGCTCTTCTCCACCTCACTGTCTTCCTTACTCTTTCCCTTGTATTCTCCTTGCCTTCTCATTGCCTTCTTCTCCTTGCTTTCTCATTGCCTTCTCCTTGCCTTCTCATTGCCTTCTTCTCCTTGCGTTCTCTGGTCTCCGCCTCAGCGTTTCAGACAGTCTGTCCTCTCTCTCCCTCTCTCTCTCTTTTCTATTTCCTCTTCTTCCTTCCTCCCTGTGCGCGCCTGAAGGCCGACCCACGCGTTCGCACGCATAGCCGGTGACGGGGTAACGCGTAATTCCCCGCCCTGGGTAGACATGTAAGGCATGCACGTACCCCCTGGTAAAGGCCAGGCCCAGGGAGGGGTGATTGCCTGAGCTGATACCTTCTGACCATGCCGATTGGTCCCTCCGTCTGTTTCTCAGGAGGTGTGACCTGAGGTGTAAACATTCACCTAAGGCGGGAGTGCCCTCTGAGAGGGTCCCCACAAGGAAGCAGCGCGCCATCGGAGACGCTGGCAATCATGGGGGATTCCTCCGCAATGGATTTCACTCCATCTCTCTCGACTTCTGCCCAAAAACGGAAACTTGACCAGCCACCAGTGACAAAAGTACCACCGCCTGCCCCACAGTTCCTCGTCGTTTCTCGCTCTGAGGACGGAAAGGATTTTTCCTCTGTCAACCCTTTCGTTATCCAGAAGGGCATAGATGCCATAGTTGGATCTGTCAAATCTTGTACCAGGTTGCGTAACGGTACCTTATTACTAGAAACTGAGAGCGCCTTTCAGGCACAAAAACTGCTTCGGGTCACACTCCTGTACACGTTCCCTGTCCGGGTGGAGGCTCGCCGAACTTTGAATTCGTCTCGTGGTGTGGTCTATACTAGCTCCCTCGACGGATTGACTGACGAGGAGATTCAATCTTTCCTCGCTGAGCAGGGTGTGACGGCTGTCCATAGGGTCATGAAAAAGGTCAACAATGACCTTGTACCGACCCGGACACTTTTCTTGACCTTTGATAGTGTTAAGCTGTCATCGCGCATCAAGGTGGGCTACGAGGTTATTTCTGTTCGCCCCTATGTCCCGACACCTACGCGCTGCTACCAGTGTCAGCGTTTCAATCACACACGACAGTCTTGTTCAAATGCGGCTAAATGTCACTTTTGGCAGGGATGCCCATGAGGGTGACTGTCCACCTCCGTCTCCTCGTTGTGTGAACTGTCAGGGTGACCATGCCGCATCCTCCCACGACTGTCCCGTCTATAAGGAAGAACGCTGTATCCCAGAAATTCGGGTCAAAGAGAAAGTGTCCACCTCAGCTGCTCGCAAACTATTGGCTAGTAGGAAGCCCACGCTGCTCCCAGCGGGGAAATACAGTACTGTCCTCGCCTCTCCTCGGACTACCAGGGAGGTGGCAACCCAGACATGTGATCTGACCTTCAGCACCACGGTCGTCCGTTCGGCCAGTGCTAAGATCGCGCGGTCGACGTCTCCTCTTCCTCCCATCACCTCACACACCAGCCCCTTCATCAGCTTCTGCTAAGACGAAGACCCAGAAGTCAGATGCACGGGCCTTCAAGAAGGAACCGTCCCGTGCAGACTTCCTACGTACTTCGACCTCCCAGCCTTCGACCAGTACTTCCACCAAACGACCTTCCAAGAAGGCTCATAGCAAGCACAGTTCTCCTTCCCCGCCACGGCGCATTTCTTCTCCTGCGCCACCCAGCGGTTGCCGCCCCAGGCCGTCATCCGTTTCGCCTGGCCGCACCGCTGGTAGCCGAACATCTGGCCGTTCACCGGCGGAGGAAGCTCCCCCTCCCGGCCATCTTACCAAGATGACCGATGAACCTATAGACCCAATGGACGATGACTGTCCGCCTACTGATAGCGGCGGCAGTGCTCGCTCGAAGCTGGGCCCTCAGTGGCCTTCGAGGTGACCCCTTCTTTCATCTTCCTTTTCTTCTTACAATGGCACTTATTCACTGGAATATTCGCAGCATTCGCTCCAACCGAGAGGACTTGAAGTTGCTGCTCCGCTTGCACCGTCCGCTCGTCGTAGCCCTCCAGGAAACGAAACTACGCCCATGCGATCAAATTGCCTTGGCACACTACACCTCTGTGCGTTTTGACCTACCCCCTGTGGTAGGTATTCCGGCTCATGGAGGGGTTATGTTGCTGGTCCGAGATGATATTTACTACGATCCCATTACATTGCACACAGCCTGCAGGCAGTTTACATCCGCATTACTCTCCCCACTTTTACATTTTCCATTTGTACCGTCTTCACTCCGTCATCTGCCGTTACCAGGGCAGACATGATGCAGCTTATTGCTCAGCTACCTGCCCCATTTTTGTTAACTGGAGACTTCAATGCCCACCATCCCCTTTGGGGCTCTCTGGCATCCTGCCCGAGGGGCTCCCTGTTAGAAGACCTTTTCAACCAGCTCAATCTTGTCTGCCTCAATACTGGCGCCCCTACTTCTCTTTCGGACACATCTCACACCTATTCCCATTTAGACCTCTCTATATGTACTACCCAACTTGCACGCCGATTTGAGTGGTATGCACTTCCTGATACATATTCGAGCGACCACTTCCCGTGTGTTACTCATCTCCTGCAGCATACCCCCTCCCCGTGCTCATCTAGTTGGAACATCTCCAAAGCAGACTGGGGGCTCTTCTCTTCCATGGCGACCTTTCAGGATCAAACCTTCACAAGCTGCGATCGTCAGGTCGCACACCTCACGGAAGTCATTCTCGCTGCTGCTGAATATTCCATCCCTCACCCTACTTCTTCTCCACGTCGCGTACCGGTCCCCTGGTGGACCACAGCATGTAGAGACGCTTTATGTGCTCGTCGACGTGCTTTACGCACCTTTAAACTGCACCCTACAGTGGCGAATTGTATCAATTATAAACGATTACGTGCACAGTGTCGTCGTATTATTAAAGAAAGCAAGAAAGCCAGCTGGGCTGCTTTCACAAGCACCTTCAACAGTTTTACTCCTTCTTCTGTTGTCTGGGGTAGCCTGCGCCGGCTATCTGGCACTAAGGTCCACTCACCAGTTTCTGGCTTGATGGTCGCGAATGACGTCCTTGTGGCCCCTGAGGATGTCTCCAATGCCTTCGGCCACTTTTTCGCAGAGGTTTCGAGCTCCGCTCATTACCACCCTGCCTTCCTCCCCCGCAAACAGGCAGAGGAGGCTAGGCCACCTAACTTCTGCTCCTCGAATCGTGAAAGTTACAATGCCCCATTCACCATGGGGGAACTCGAAAACGCACTTGCCCGGTCACGGTCCTCCGCTCCAGGGCCTGATTCTACTCATATTCAGATGCTGAAGAAGCTTTCTCCTGCGGGTAAAGGTTTCCTTCTTCGTGCTTACAATCGCATCTGGACTGAGGGACATGTTCCTGCATGCTGGCGCGAGTCTATTGTCCCGATTCCTAAACCGGGGAAGGACAAGCACTTGCCTTCCAGTTATCGACCCATCTCGCTTACCAGCTGTGTCTGTAAAGTGATGGAGCGAATGGTTAACTCTAGTTTGGTTTGGCTGCTAGAGTCTCGACGCCTACTTACCAATGTACAATGTGGATTTCGTGGGCGCAGCTCTGCTGTTGACCATCTGGTTACCTAGTCGACCTTCATTATGAATAACTTCTTGCGGAAGCGCCCGACCGCGGCTGTGTTCTTTGATTTGGAGAAGGCTTACGACATCTGTTGGAGGGCGGGCATTCTCCGCACCATGGATACATGGGGTCTTCGCGGTCGCCTCCCTCTTTTTATTCGTTCCTTTTTAATGGATCGACAGTTCAGGGTACATGTAGGTTCTGTCCTGTCAGACACCTTTCACCAGGAGAATGGGGTGCCACAGGGCTCAGTTTTGAGCGTCGCTCTCTTCGCCATAGCGATCAATGCAATAATGGATTGCCTCCCAGCTGATGTATCAGACTCCCTTTTCGTGGACGATTTTACCATCTATTGCAGCGCGCAGCGTACGCGTGTCCTGGAGCGCTGTCTTCAGCGTTCTCTTGACCGTCTTTACTCCTGGAGTGTCGCCAATGGCTTCCGTTTTTCTGCCGAGAAGACGGTCTGTGTTAACTTCTGGCGCTACAGAGAGTTTCTCCCACTGTCCTTAAGACTCGGTCTCATTGCTCTCCCAATCGTGGAGACAACAAAATTTTTAGGTCCTACATTTGACAGGAAACTTAGCTGGTCTCCACATGTCTTATTTGGCTGCCCGTTGTACCCATTCTTTAAATGTCAGTGTTCTCAGTGGTATGTCGTGGGGAGCGGATCGAACCGTCCTACTTCGTCTATATCGGTCGATTGTCCGCTCCAAGCTGGATTATGGGAGCTTTGTATACTCCTCCGCACGGCCATCCATCTTACGCTGCCTCAACTCCATACAACATCGGGGTTTACGACTTGCGATTGGAGCGTTTTATACTAGTCCCGTAGAGTGTCTTCATGCTGACGCTGGCGAATTGCCACTCACCTACCGGCGCGATATACTGCTTTGTCGGTATGCTTGTCGGCTACTGTCACTGCCCAACCACCCTTCTTATCGTTCCTTTTTTGACGACTCTCTCGACCGTCAATACGGGTTGTATGTCTCTGCCCTGCTACCCCCTGGAGTTAGCTTTCGTCGCTTCCTTCAACACCTTAATTTTTCACTCCCTGGAACCTTTCGAGTGGGAGAGAGCCACATGCCACCTTGGCTCCAGGCTCAGGTTCGCGTTCACCTTGACCTCAGCTCGCTCCCAAAAGAGGTTACCCCCGGTTCGATCTACCACTCCCGTTTTGTCGAACTTCGTTCGAAGTTCATTAATATGACCTTCATTTATACAGATGGCTCAAAGACCAATGACGGGGTCGGGTGTTCCTTTATTGTCGGGGCACAAGGTTTCAAATACCGGCTCCATGGCCATTGTTCGGTCTTCACAGCTGAGCTCTTTGCCCTCTACCAGGCTGTTCTTTACAGCCGCCGACATTCTGCTTATGTCATCTGCTCCGATTCCCTTAGCGCCATCCAGAGCCTCAATGATCCGTATCCGGTTCACCCTTTCATGCACCGGATCCAACGCTCTCTTCAGCAGCTGGTGGACGTAGGTCCTGGCCATGTCAGTATCCCTGGGAACAAAGCTGCAGATGCCGCGGCCAAGGCTGCGGTCCTCCAGCCTCGGACAGCTTCTTGTTGCGTCCCTTCGTCGGATTGTAGCAGGGTAGTTTGTCAGCGCATTTTATCGCTGTGGCAGGCTGATTGGGCTGCACTCACGGACAACAAGCTTCGGGCCTTGAAACCTCTTCCTGCGGCTTGGACGTCCTCCTCCCGCCCTTCTCGGCGGGACGAGGTCGTTTTGGCCCGGTTACGCATTGGACACTGCCGGTTCAGCCATCGCCATCTGCTGACAGCTGCGCTGGCGCTGTTCTGCCCATGTGGGCAATTGCTGACGGTCCGCCACATTTTAACGTCCTGTCCAGATTTTAACACACTGCGTCTTGATCTTGGCCTGCCATGTACTCTAGATGCCATTTTAGCGGATGACCCACGAGCAGGTGCTCGCGTTCTTCGTTTTATCAATTTGACAAACCTCTCTAAGGAAATTTGATGATGCTGTTTTTTTAATCCTATGCCTGTCTGTCTTTTATCGTGTTTTCCCTTTTAGTTGTTGTTTTAAACTTGTGCCTCGTGGTGCATTCTTAACGTAGTCTGGGCGCTAATGACCATTGAAGTTGTGCGCCCTAAAACCACAAAAAAAAACTCCCAGGCCTTCACCTCCTTACTACAGCTCTACTGGCATTGCAGCTGTTGAACGTCAGCTACAGGGCGCTATCCGTAAGGCGCAGTCTTGGGCTGTAGCGCATGGGTTTCAGTTTTCGGCAGCCAAGACCCGCGTTATGCATTTCTGCCGGCGCCAAACAGTCCATCCTGAGCCGCGGCTTTATCTTGCCGACGAACTCCTTGCTGTGGTGGAGACCCACAGGTTTTTGGGGGTGGTTTTCGATGCCCGGTTGACTTGGCTGCCTCATATCCGGCAGCTGAAACAGGCGTGTTGGCGGCATCTAAACGCTCTGAGATGCTTGAGCCACACCCGCTGGGGCGCCGACCGCTCTACCCTGTTGCGGATCTACTAGGCGTTAATCCAGTCCCGTCTGGATTATGGGAGCCTGGCTTATGGCTCAGCATCCCCATCTGCGTTACGGGTGCTGGACCCAATTCTCCACAGCGGGATACGCCTTGCCACTGGTGCTTTCCGCACCAGCCCTGTGGACAGCGTACTAGTGAAGGCAGGTGTACCTCCACTGCGGGTACGACGCCAACAATTACTGGCTGCTTATGCTGCCCGTGTTTTTAGTTTGCCCGGGCATCCAAATTACCGTGTCCTGTTCCCACAGTCGGTCGTCCATCTGCCGGACCATCGGCCCCGGTCGGGTTGTGCGATCGCCGTACGCGTCAAGGAGCTTCTCTGCGGGCTTGGGTTTTTCCCTGTTCCGCCTCCTTTCCAGGCGCCTCTGCGTACACCCCCGTGGTGTGTTCCTCGCCCTTGCCTTCGGCTCGACTTGGCACAGGGCTCGAAGGACTCGGTCCCTCCAGAGGCCTTCCGCCGCCGCTTTTATTCCATCCTTGCCACGTATCAGGGCTCTGGAATTGTTTACACCGACGGTTCGATGGTTGCTGGTCGTGTCGGGTATGCGCTAACTCTAGGGGACCATTCCGAACAACGGTCCTTGGCGGCTGGCTGCAGCGTTTACACTGCTGAGCTAGTCGCCATCTTTCGAGCCCTAGAGTATATCCGCTCCTGCTCAGGTGAGTCCTTTGTGATCTGTAGCGATTCCCTGAGCGGTTTACGGGCTCTCGACCAGTGTTTTCCTCGTTCTCGTCTGGTGATGGCTATCCATGAGTCCCTGCATACTCTTGCGCGTTGCGGCCGCTCTGTGGTCTTTGTGTGGACCCCCGGTCATGTCGGTATCCCGGGCAATGAACATGTTGACCGCCTGGCGAAAGAGGCCACGTGTAAACCATCTCTGGATGTTGGCCTCCCAGAGACTGATTTGCGAGCAGTCCTCCGCCGAAAAGTTTTTGCACTTTGGGACGCTGAATGGCGCGATCGGATTACACCCAATAAACTCCGTGCCATTAAGGAGACGACGACTGTGTGGCGGTCATCCCTGCGAGCCAACCGCAGGGACTCCATCGTCCTTTGTCGGCTCCGCATTGGCCACTCCCGGCTAACAGTTATTTACTGCGCCGGGAGGACCCTCCTCTGTGTCGCTGTGGGGCAGCTTTGACAGTGGCCCACATTCTGTTGGCCTGCCCCCTTTTAGCTGTGGTCAGGCAGACATATGCGCTGCCTGATACGCTCCCTGCCCTTTTAACAGACGACTCCACTATGGCTGACTTAGTTTTACGTTTTATTCGGGCAGGGGGATTTTATCATTTCATCTGAGTGTTTCTGTTTTATTTTATTGTTTTGTGTTGATTCTGGCCTTTGGCCTATGATTTTTAACTGATTTTTTTAAATGTGTTTCTAAGTGGTTGGCTATTCCTTTTTTATTTCTATGGTCGGCCAACCACCGTCACACTCTGTGTGGTTTTAGTTCGTCTTGTCTTGTCCTTGTCTCAGTTTCTCTTGTTCTGTATCGTCTGTGATCTCTTCTGTTCCTCGTTTTTATTCTCTGTGGGTGTTCTTTATCTTTGGAAAAAGGGACAGATGACCATAGCAGTCTGGTCCCTTTACTCCCCCCCCCCCCCCCCAAACCAACCAACCAACCAACCAACCTTCACCTCCCAGATGGCCTTTGTACGGAGCCGTTGATTCTCGCAGAACATATTGCAACACGCTTTGCAATAGCATCAGCATCAGCCTCCGATCCTACCGCTTTGCTAAAACTTCCTTGACAACTTGGAGTACTGCACCACCTTGGCTCCGTCCCCGGATCTGCCTGCTCTGTGACCTTTATCAATTTTTGCCAAGGATGGTACCCCTTCACTTGTTTATCGTCGGACATTTTCTGCTCTATGTGCACAAATGAAGGAAGCCACATTTACTCACAGATGGCTCAAAAACATCGTTTAGTGTATGGAGTGCCTATATTGTTGGCGACACCCCAAATCGATTTCGGCTTCCCTACCAGTGTTCGGTTTATACTGCGGAGCTTTACGCTGTTCTCCAGGCTGTCCAATACATCCGTCGCCATCAACGGATACAGGATGTTATCTGTTCAGATTCTCTCAGCTCTCTCCTCAGTCTCCAAGCTATCTACCCCGTCCACTCTCTGGTCCACCGGATTCAGGACTGCCTATGCGTGCTCCACTTGGTGGTGTCTCAGTGGCGTTCCTCTGGATCCCAGGACATGTTAGTATCTGTGGAAATGAGGCGGCCGATATAGCGGCCAAGGCTGCAGTCTCTCTTCTTCGGCCAGCTATTCTCACGATTCCCTTCGCCGATCTACAGAGTGTTTTATGTCGTCGTGTTGTTCTTTTATGGTATGCACATTGGTCGACACTTCCCCATAATAAGTTGTGGTACGTGAAAGCTCTTCCCTGTGCTTGGACCTCTTCCTCCCGAACGCGTCGTTGGGAGGAGGTAATTTTAACTAGACTCCGGATAGGGCACTTTCTTTTTAGCCATCGACATCTTTTAAGCGGCGATCCTCCCCCACTCTGTCCCCACTGCTCTCAGCTGTGGACGGTAAGACACCTTTTAATTGAGTGTCCCTATTTTACTCCGTTACGCGCCCATCTACAGCTGTCGCCTGATACATCTTCCATTTTAGCAGATGACACGTGCTCGGCCGATCGTGTTCTCGAGTTTATTAGTGCCAGTGAGATGACGTCAGTCATTTGAGGCTCTTTTCGGGGACAACCAACCCCTTTCTGTAGTGGATTTTAAGCTTTCCTTCTGCTTTTAGTTTCTCCAATTTTGAGTTTCGTTCCCATTGCTGCTGGTTTCCATTTTAGTTTTTTCCCTTTTCCTAAGTCACAGACCGGGCGCTAATGACCATAGCAGTTTTGCGCCCTACAACCAAAACCCAAAAATAGCCTCCTATCTGGCAGCTTTCCTTCACCGGAAACAGCGGGCCGAAGCTTCCATCTTCTGTTTTACCCCTTATGAGTCAGTAACTGACAACGAACCTATAACTGAATGGGAATTTCTTTCTGCACTTCTTCTCATGATACGGCCCCTGGCCCAGACTCCATTCATAACCAACTGCTTCAACATCTGAGTGCTCTACAACGGCAACATCATCTCTGGGTGTTTAACTGTATCTGGCTCAAGGGTGACTTCGCTTCTCAGTGGAGGGATAGCATCGTGGTTTTTGTCCTTAAGCCTGGTAAGAATCCCCTATTTGTTGACAGCTATTCTCCTATTAGTCTGACCAATGTTGTTTGTAAGTTACTTCAATGGATGGTAGCCCGTTAGCTCAGTTGGGTCCTCGAATCTCAGGTTCTATTGTCACTTTACCAGTGTGGCTTCCGAGAGGGATGGTCTCCAATCTATCATTTACTTTGCTTGGAATCCGCAGTTCGGCAGGCTTTTTCCCTGTGCTGCCATTTGGTTGCAGTATTTTTTGCCTAGGCAAGGCCTATGACACGGCCAGGCACCATCACATCTTACTTACCCTTCGTCAGTGGGGTCTTCAGGGCCCACTCCAGATTTTTATGCGCCAGTTCCTGTTCCATCGGTCATTCATGGTCCTGGTTGGTACTGTTTTTAGTTCTCCACGGACCCAGGAGACGGACATCCCACAGGGTTCTGTCTTGAGTGTCCTTTCCCTCATTGCTATCGATGGACTTCTGGCCTCTGTCGGTCCTTTGGTCGCCCCTGCCCTCTGTGGATGATTTCTGCATTTGGGTTAGTTCCTTTTCGATGCCTCCGGGGAGCTATACGGCGTGCCTCTGCATGGACCCTCTCACACGGGTTTCAATTCTCTCCTTTAAAATCGCGGGTGGTCCACTTCTGTCGCCGTACTAAGATGCACCCTGATCCAGAGCTCTATCTCGATGCACAAAGATTGCCTGTGGTCCCACAGTTTCGTTTCCTGGCCCTTCTTTTCGACAACAAGTTCACTTGGCTGCCTCATATCAGACTTCTGAAAGTAGGATGTTTCTGTAAACTGTCCTTTGCTTCCTTGCCCACACCTCTTGGAGTGCGGACTGCTTCATCCTTCTCCACCTTTATCGTGCTTCTGTGCTGTCTTGCTTAGACTATGGTTGTCAAGTTTATGGTTTGGCTGCTCCTTCCACACTGCACATGTTGGATCCAGTCCACTGTGATATCTGTTCGGCCACCTGTGCCCTCCCTACAAGCCCTGTTGATAGTCTACTGGTTGAAGCTGGGATCCCCCCCCCCCCTTTTTATTCAGCGGTCCAAACTTCCGGTTTCTTATGCAATTGTTGTCTTTCTCTCCCATTCACCTTTCCTGTTCTATCCTGTTCTTAGACCACCTGTTGGGCTCCACCTTCCAACTCTTTGCCGTGATTATCAGCTTCTTTCTTTGTCCTGTCTTCCACGCTCCCTCACCAACATCTCCCCCCCCCCCCCCCCACCCCCCTTGGTTAGTTCCTCGGCTCTGAATTCGAATGGATCTCTGTTGAGGTCCGAAAGATTGCCCCTCCCCAAGGTGTTCCGTTGCTTTTTCCGCTGAAGTTTGAGAGTTTTGGGATGCTGTTGTTTTTTACGCTGATGGCTCTAAATCTTCTTATCGTTCTGTTGGCACGGAAAATCATCTCCTGCCACCTACATATGGCGATGTGGCGCGTTTGCTGTGGAATTGTTTGCAATTTCCCAGGCCTTTACATTTACTACAGTGTCAACACAACCGCGTTTTGTTATGTACACAATGAGTGGCCTTCTGGCTATTGACCGGTGTTTCCCCGCCATCCCTTGGTCTCAGCCATTTATGACCATATCGCTGATCTTCACCGTGCTGCTTATGTTGACTTCCTTTGGGTCCCTGGCCATGTGGGTATCCCAGGTAATGAGCTTGCTAATAGTTTGGCTGGGGGAGCAATCACTTACCCCTGTTCTCTGTAACCCCTCCTGCAAAGGATTTATGGCTTCAAATCAAATCCCACTTCGCACAGTTATGGGCCAACTCTTTGGAGGCTACCACCCTGTCTAATAAACTTCGTGCAATTAAGGTGACACCAGGCCCGTGGCATTCTTCCTTCTGCCTCTCCCGAAAGGACTCAACCACGCTGTTTGGTCTCCACATACCAGGCTGACTCGTGGTTTTCTTTTGCATAATGAGCCACCCCCACTTTGTGGTTGTGGAGCCTTCCAGTCAGTAGCCCACATTTCGGTGGAGTGCCCCCTTTTTTTGGTTCTGTGTACTAAGCACAGACTTCCCTGCACTTTACCTTTAATGTTGGCTTAAGATTCCCGGATAGTCAAACTGATTCACTGTTTCCTCAGGGAAATTGGTTTTTATTCTGTTTTTAGGGTTTTTAATCTCTCTCTGTTGGGGCAGGGTGGTGAGGGTTTAGGTATCTCCCACTGTTAGCTGTTCGGTGATTCCCGACTCCCCTCCCTGGCCAAGATCCTCTTTTCTTTCCCTTTTACTCTGTTTTTATCACGTTTTAGAATTGGTTAGTCTCCTTTTCCCATACGCACTTCTACTTTCTAGCGGTTGAACCCTTGAGGTGGGATATTTCCTGCCTCTAGCATAGCCGTGGGGTCGCTCTCTTGCTGACTTCCCTCATTTTGTTTTTACAGTTGACGACACGACTGCATTTTTACGTTTTTTAGCCTTTTCCCTTTTATCGTTCTGACTTTTTCTGAGATGTCAAATTGTCTGAATGGACTACATTTGAAACAAGTGACTGACCTTACTGTTTGGTCCCTTCAACCTCAATCAATCAACCAACCATCCATACTTGTTTAACATGTCGACAATCGGTAAGGAAAGCAGCTTTGTTTCTGCTTTGATAAAAGCTTCAAGAGTAACGCCCTGCTCAACTTGTCCACACCCATGTTGACTGTTCCCAACTCTAAGCACACTGATCACTTCGTTTCATCCTTACGTTACTGTAGAAGTATCGGCACCTAACGGCAAATTGTGACGCTAATGCTACTGATAATTTAAAACCATGTCTGTATGAGATTGCTGTAAAGCTTGGCATCCATATGGTAAAGTTTTCCGCCTATACTGGCTAAAGTAGCGAATGTTTAGTTGAAATGGCTCAGCACTATGGGACTTAACATCTGAGGTCATCAGTCCCCTAGAACGTAGAACTACTTAAACCTAACTAAGCTGACATCGCACACATCCATGCCCGAGGCAGGAGTCAAACCCGCGACCATAGTGGCCCCGCGGTTTTGGACTGAAGCGCCCAGAACCGCTCGGCCACAATAGCGGGCAATGTTTAGTGACATTCTGGAGGGCTCATAGTTTCACTCCTATGAATACTTCTGCAGTTTGGTTTGTGTATTCGAATTAATGTGAAAGAATTTCACTGTTTCCTACAGGAGCCTTAATGGACAAGAGATAAGCCGGATGCTGATCCAGGCTGCTGAGGAGGGAGTAGTGGAGGAGATCCAGACGCATCTGGAGGCAGGCGCGGACGTGGGAGCTAGGGACAGCGACAGGAAGACAGCTCTGCACTGGGCGGGTGCCAGGGGTCACGTGGAGGCAGTGAGGTGTCTACTGGAGGCAGGAGCTGATGTGGACGCCAGGGACAGCGAACTGAACACCCCCTTGCACTACGCCGCATTAAGTGGCAATGTGCCTATGGTTCGTCTGCTGACGGCGTCCTCCGCCGACCCCAATGCTAGGGATGTCAGCGGGATGACGCCACTGCACGTCGCTGCAGATGAAGGCAACACAGAGGTGGCAGCAGTACTGCTGGCTGCGGGGGCCGACAGAGGCGCCAGGGATGAGGATGGGGACACCCCCCTGGACCTTGCCCTGCAGAACAGGCAGCAGCTTATAGAGAAGTTAAGCTAGCAGTCCAAAGGTTGATGAAAAGAAACTGAAATATATGTAAATGTACTTTTGATATTCTGTAAATAAAAAATGCAAAAATTAATTCTGGAGTCATTCATTTGTACCCACCTTTATCTAGTGTATATACTGGTTTGGACAGAAATGTGGAAAACCTGAGAAATGAATGCTGAAAAATAAACATATGTTAGCCAACCTTGCAGGCTACGCTCTTGCATTTGATCACAAACGTCACTTCGCAGTGTCCTCAATATGTTGCGTCAGTCGCCCTCAGGGAAGTATTCTGTTCAGATATTAGGTCTTTGGCAGAATGAAGCCTACTGGAATTAGAGAAAATAACTGGTGCTCGAATTGTTGATGCTTCTGCAACCATCGTCCGCTGGACGAAAGTTTGTGTGTTTATCGTGACAGACGGTCATGGCGGACGATTGTGACCAAAAATAAAAGGACGACAGCTCAAAGTAACTGCAGAAATGAATGTCGCACTTGTACCCCCCTGAAGACGTAACACCTCAAAGGGAACTCTGTTGGCTGAGAACTGCAGGACAGGGAGGAATTCCAAAACCAATCATGATGCAAATGTCTGTAACAGGAAAATGTGACGCTGAAAACATAAAAACTGGGGGCTCGAGGAGTGGAAGAAAATAATTTGACTGTATGAGACTTCTCACACTATCTGCAGTTTACTTCCCAAAAATGAAACATGGGGAGGAGGGTGTTTGGCCACGATTTAGGCAGCCATATGATGGTATTGCTTGGACCGCATTGTTAGTTCGCGAGGCAGCGCTACTACCAAGTAACTACTGTTGTTTTCTATCTACATAAATGATCTTTTTGGATAGGGTGGATAGCAATGTGCGGCTGTTTGCTGATGATGCTATGGCGTACGGGAAGGTGTCGTCGTTGAGTGACTGTAGGAGGATACAAGATGACTTGGGCAGTATTTGTGATTGGTGTAAAGAATGGCAGCTAACTCTAAATATAGATAAATGTAAATTAATGCAGATGAATAGGAAAAAGAATCCCGTAATGTTTGAATACTCCACTAGTAGCGTAGCGCTTGACACAGTCACGCCGATTAAATATTTGGGCGTAACATTGCAGAGCGATATGAAGTGGGACAAGCATGTAATGGCAGTTGTGGGGTTAGGCGTATAGTCGTCTTCGGTTCACTGGTAGAATTTTGGGAAGATGTGGTTCATCTGTAAAGGAGACCGCTTATAAAACACTAATACGACCTACTCTTGAGTACTGCTCGAGCGTTTGGGATCCCTATCAGGTCGGATTGAGGGAGGAAATAGAAGCAATTCAGAGGTGGGCTGCTAGATTTTTTACTGGTAGGTTTGATCATCACGCGAGTGTTGCGGAAATGCTTCAGGAACTCTGGTGGGAGTCTCTAGAGGAAAGGAGGCGTTCTTTTCGTGAATCGCTACTGAGGAAATTTAGAGAACCAGCATATGAGGCTGACTGCAGTACAATTTTACTGCCGCCAACTTACGTTTCGCGGAAAGACCACAAAGATAAGAGATTAGGGCTCGAACAGAAGCATATAGGCAATTTTTCCCTCGTTCTGTTTGGGACTAGATCAGGGAGAGATGATGCTAGCTGTGGTACGAGGTACCCTCCATCACGCACCGTATGGTGGATTGCGTAGTATGTATGTAGATGTAGATGTAGATGTAGACGTAGACGATGTGACTATTTTGGCTGCTCAGGTGCATACCATAGTAAGTCTGTTCCCAATGGTGACGCTATGTTGTAAACGACAGGTCGTATGTTCATACAGCTCGTATTGTCCAAGACGGGTCTTGTTAGCACTCGGGTGAGCTGCTACTCCTACCATAATCTCAGAATAATTGAACCTTTGGGATACACTTTGGACAGACGAATTCTGGATAGATCTGTCGTAGTTACCTGAACTTGCCACTATTTTGCAGGAATAGTAGTACGATTACTTAGAAAAAAAAGGGACGTGCATTTATCCATTCCAAGGCTGAAAGCAGTTTCGAATGCCAGTGCGTTTCCCAGATTGTGAGTAATGGTAATGTGATACGAAGTTTGTTTCCATATTTTTGTCCACCCACTGCATAACCACTCAGTAAATGTGACAAAACGGAGACAATCAGCTGCAAGTAAACTAATTTAAGTAACAAGAGGCAACCCCTCATTTGAGGAAAATATCTCGAATACGTTTGTGGCGTTTGTTCTATCATACAGACTTAACATGCTCTTCAGGTGTAGGTGTTTGATCAACCAATTGTCCTCAGAAAATCTGAGTGCTTACAGAGGATGTATACGACCCGGGAAAAACCGGGGATTTTTCGGAGTTCCGGGAATTTTTGATTGTTTTAGCTTTTAGTTAAATTTTTGTAGTTTTGGCTGCAGAATTGATTCTCTAGCAAAGAATGTTATTGTATCCTGCTACTGGAGAATGATACTGCAGCAATAAAATATAAACGAGAGGGAAAAAAATGAAACTTTAGTGGCAAAGGAAATGTACAGTTTACAATTAAACACCGTGCACGCACAAGCGTCTGCAAATAGCAAAAATATGTCAAAGGCCGTAGGGCTCAGACTGTAATTCTTCGTAACAATAAACCGCTTGCTATGAGCATGACGTCACAACTGTTCACATTAGGTTCGTTTGATCAGTTGCCAGCGGTCTGTTGCGCATGCGCATTTAACTCGCGTATAAGCAGTACTTCTCCCGCTTCCCACTACTTGAAGTTTGGCTGTTAGCTGTATCGGCAGTAGCAGCAAGCAGCCAGATGCAAACGAGAACAATTTTTCTCGCGCGCCCTAGCTGCCAGATTCGCGCTTACACAGAGTTGTCTGAGTTGTAGCGTGGAGGGGGCTAGTCTCCACGTGACCCGTGTTTATGTTAAGTGATTTCGCTGCTTCGTGTACAGCTCTCACGTCAAATGAAAACAATACGGATTTTTAAGGCAGGGAGCTATCAAGTGAATTAAAATAAATTCACATAATTACGGATGACAGAAATATATTATTAACTTCAGTTTTCCGATTTGATTCTACTTCCAAGTTAGTAGCAGTCAAACATTAATCGCCTTGCAGAATAATGAAGTTATTTTTGCAAGTTTGCTAAAGAAATTTGGCTTTATTAATCATTCCGCTGAGGCAATCATTTTATATGAAACGAAGTGTTTCATTCTACAGTATTGGTTAGTTACAATTGTTCGCTGAATTTCAAGTGCACGTTGTCATCTTCTGCCGTTTATTGCATTATGCCGTAATAGAGAACCAAAAATGAGATCGTAGAGACTGGTACACAAAGAAAATTTACATCTCAAAAACGACACTGAAAAGCTTAATATCAGATTCTTCATTGTGAATCTGGAAAAAGCCAATTTGCGCTTCAAGCCGAATTATGCATTTTAGTAGGGTTTACGAAATTCCGACGCCCTTTGGAGTATCCTCTGATGCCCTGTTTCTTTTATGGTGTAATGTAAGGTCTCTTAGTGCTTTATGCACACCAACATGCGGACTTCCTACACCACTGCAGTTGCACACGCACAATAATGCCTGTTTTCTGGCGCTCTCTAGCAACTGGTAAATCGAACCTCTTTCTAACAGTCTCCGGATAGTATTGCGAACGGTGGTTAGAAAAGCGTTACTTTCAAAGTAAATTTCTCTTTACTCAAGATGAATTATGTTGTGTGAGAAAGTGGGATGGATATCTAAATCACAGAGCGTTCGAAACAACATTTTGAGGACCGGTCACTTACAAGAATTTCGAGCCGAAACATTTATTTCATGATTTTAAATTTACTGGCACATTTGTGTGATGTATCTTAAAGTATAACACACACAAAAAAGATCAATATTACATGTGAAAGCTTGGCTTCTGTTGTAGAGTGTTAATCTTAGAGACCAATATTATCTGTCAAAGCTTAGCTTTTCTTGTAGATATGCGGTACTGTGTACACTAATGTAAACCGTTAACTTTTCCTCTTCTGTGTTCGCGCTATGTAACCAGTGATCTTGCCATTGGGGACTATAACACGTGTCCTATGCTCTGAATAGCTGCTGTCATCGGCTGGCGAGATTTCGTCGCTTGAGATATGACTCGCTTACAAAAGGACATCGCAACCTCGGTTTCAATGCTCCGGAAACTAACGCGCTGTGTTTGGTGTAATTCAAATTTATACTTTCGTAATACGAAAATATGCAGCGTATATGTTGCTGCAAATCAAAGGTCTTTCCAAAACTTCTCTCTTTTTTTTTTATTAAAAGTCTCTCCAAAACTTCTCTGCTCCGTCTTTTCTTTTTCCCGGGAATTCTACGCGATTGTATAAAACGTTAACCATTCAAAGGATTGTCAAGTTTTACAGTTCCGAGGGAACATCTACGGAAAACCTACTGTCACTTAGCACAGAAAAATTGTATTTTCGCTCGGGAAAAAGCATATTTTTTAAACGGGATATCCGGGAGAAATCTTGGAATAATCCGGGAATTTTTTTCCTTGTCCCCGTATACACCCTGTAATACAGATGCAATCACTGTCTCTGGGCAAACGATAGGAAACGGGGCCTTAATAAAAATACTCATTAATATGATCCTAATGATAATTACTAAGACATTACTGGTCTCAGTGAATCTGGCCCATCGGAGAAGGGGGAAAAATGACTGACAGTACATGAAAAAATTAACCAGTTCGAGTAATTTCAAATACATTTAACTCACTGTATACATAGCGCCATTCGCGTCCCTGTCATACAGTATCAGCTAAACGTGGCTGATGTTGAGTAGTTTTCGCAGTGCAACACATCATACCAAAGAGAACAATTTGACAATACAATTTGATTCCTTTTGAACTGCAGCCGGTCTCAGCGGGAACCTATGACAACAGGCGCACTATCGGCCGGCTGTCGGCTCTTCGCTGTCTGTGTCCACTTGCCAGTTGCAAGACAGCAGTGCCCAGTGGTACCTATTTTCCCCTCTCCGACGTATTTTCCCCCTCTCCGACGTATTTTCCCCCTCTCCGACGTATTTTCCCCCTCTCCGACGTATTTTCCCCCCCTCCGACGTATTTTCCCCCCCTCCGACGTATTTCCCCCCCTCCGACGTATTTCCCCCCCTCCGACGTATTTCCCCCCCTCCGACGTATTTCCCCCCCTCCGACGTATTTCCCCCCCTCCGACGTATTTCCCCCCCTCCGACGTATTTCCCCCCCTCCGACGTATTTCCCCCCCTCCGACGTATTTCCCCCCCTCCGACGTATTTCCCCCCCTCCGACGTATTTCCCCCCCTCCGACGTATTTCCCCCCCTCCGACGTATTTCCCCCCCTCCGACGTATTTCCCCCCCTCCGACGTATTTCCCCCCCTCCGACGTATTTCCCCCCCTCCGACGTATTTCCCCCCCTCCGACGTATTTCCCCCCCTCCGACGTATTTACCCCCCTCCGACGTATTTACCCCCCTCCGACGTATTTACCCCCCTCCGACGTATTTACCCCCCTCCGACGTATTTACCCCCCTCCGACGTATTTACCCCCCTCCGACGTATTTACCCCCCCCCCCCGACGTATTTACCACCCCCCCCGACGTATTTCCCCCCCCCCCGACGTATTTCCCCCCCCCCCGACGTATTTTCCCCCCCTCCGACGTATTTTCCCCCCCTCCGACGTATTTTCCCCCCCTCCGACGTATTTTCCCCCCCTCCGACGTATTTTCCCCCCCTCCGACGTATTTTCCCCCCCTCCGACGTATTTTCCCCCCCTCCGACGTATTTTCCCCCCCTCCGACGTATTTTCCCCCCCTCCGACGTATTTCCCCCCCTCCGACGTATTTTCCCCCCGTCCGACGTATTTTCCCCCCCTCCGACGTATTTCCCCCCCCTCCGACGTATTTCCCCCCCTCCGACGTATTTTCCCCCCCTCCGACGTATTTTCCCCCCCTCCGACGTATTTTCCCCCCCTCCGACGTATTTTCCCCCCCTCCGACGTATTTTCCCCCCCTCCGACGTATTTTCCCCCCCTTCGACGTATTTTCCCCCCCTCCGACGTATTTTCCCCCCCTCCGACGTATTTTCCCCCCCTCCGACGTATTTTCCCCCCCTCCGACGTATTTTCCCCCCCTCCGACGTATTTTCCCCCCCTCCGACGTATTTTCCCCCCCTCCGACGTATTTTCCCCCCCTCCGACGTATTTTCCCCCCCTCCGACGTATTTTCCCCCCCTCCGACGTATTTTCCCCCCCTCCGACGTATTTCCCCCCCCTCCGACGTATTTTCCCCCCCTCCGACGTATTTTCCCCCCCTCCGACGTATTTTCCCCCCCTCCGACGTATTTTCCCCCCCTCCGACGTATTTTCGCCCCTCCGTCGTATTTTCGCCCCCTCTGACGTATTTTCTCCCCCTCTGACGTAATTTCCCCCCCCTCCGACGTAATTTCCCCCCCCCCCCTCCGACGTATTTCCCCCCCCTCCGACGTATTTCCCCCCCCTCTGTCGTATTTCCCCCCCTCCGACGTATTTCCCCCCCCCCCCCCCTCCGATGTATTTCCCCCCCACTCCGACGTATTTCCCCCCCCCTCCGACTTATTTCCCCCCCCTCCGACGTAATTCCCCCCCCCCCCCCCCCCTCCGACGTATTTTCCACACGATTTAACATAGAATTTCACCCATTTTGTACCATAGGGGCACCATCAGTTGTATCTTCATCAATGAGCAGATTGTGAGTTGGCTTATGATATGGATTACTGCTGTCGCAGTAAACTGGCCCTTAAACATGTGACAACATCGCAAAAAAATAGTGACATTGATGGCTGGGAAGACCCACCTGGGAAATTCGGCCACCGGATGCAAATGTTATTTCAGGTGCCGCCGCGTTGGACGACTTGCGCGTCGATGATGATGATGATGATGATGATGATGATGATGATGATGCCAACACGACACCCAGTCAATGAGCAGAGAAAAACTCTAACCCGCCCGGGAATCGAAGCCGAGCCTGCCTGCATGGTAGGCAAACACGTTACCACTCAGCTACACAGGCGAGGAACTTTGTAAAAGTAAAAAAGAACTCAATATTACACGGTTTATTGCTAATAAATACAACTGCTTGAAACTGATTAGACATTAGCGTGCGATACAAGTAATAACTAATGAGGAGGTATTGAATAGGATTGGGGAGAAATGTGTGGCACAACTTGACTAGAAGGGATCGGTTGGTAGGACATGGTCTGAGGCATCAAGGGATCACCAATTTAGTATTGGAGGGCAGCGTGGAGGGCAAAAATCGTAGAGGAAGACCAAGAAATGAATACACTAAACAGATACAGAAGGATGTAGGTTGCAGTAGGTACTGGGAGATGAAGCAGCTTGCACGGGATAGAGTAGTATGGAGAGCTGCATCAAACCAGTCTCAGGACTGAAGACCACAACAAGTTATCAAATATGCGAACAGTAACCACTCCTAACCGAGTTTAGGACGTTTGTGTATTACGTACAGTTACTCTTATTTGGACACTGCCCAGATAAGGAACATTTAATAGT
This sequence comes from Schistocerca americana, assembly GCF_021461395.2. Classification (NCBI taxonomy): domain Eukaryota; kingdom Metazoa; phylum Arthropoda; class Insecta; order Orthoptera; family Acrididae; genus Schistocerca; species Schistocerca americana. The sequence goes on along the minus strand of NC_060127.1, from coordinate 176,998,330 downwards.
GGGAAACGTAAGAAATAGGATTCAGAGATGGAAGTGGGCTTCATATTTATCGAACTTCTATTCAGTTTTATAGGCCAGTATGAAAGCTCACTGCAATGTTACTCTTAAACACGGAAAACCAACGTGAAAAAGTGAATCTAATTATGTAGGATTTTTTAAAAAATCGTTTTTGTGTTCCTCTGGCCAGCTCGCATTTTCACATAAATAAAAGAAAAAGCTCCAGGGTGCACAACTGAAGTAGAGATGTTAAAAATGGCTCTGAAATCCGCTTGGCACTTCATGCTGTCTGTGATTTTACGAAAGCGATTATTAAATCTTCAAACTCGACCTCGGCACGATACTAAAGGCTAAATATCTTCGTACTCAGGCCTGAGCAAAGCACAAACGACAGCATGATTGTTGCTAGGATGACTACGTGAATGTGACAAGATTCTTAAATGGGGGAAATGCAGCTAAAATTTGAGATGCTGTACAAGTACACCAAATAAGAAAGATAAAGGCCTAAACATGGCAAAAATCCGACTGCATGTCTGAAGACTGCCAAGGAAACACCCTTAAAGAAAAATTGAATGGTCATTGTCAAATGAATACGCAAAAATTTTATATCAGAAATGAATAGCAGAGAAAATAAGAGAAACTCATAAATGCAGAGGATATTGTAGAACAGGATTGGGAGAAAATCTGAATATTGCAGCGGCAGCTGAAGTACCAGAAACAAGAGCTACAAAGGAAGAGAGGAAATTTGGAAACTTGTAAGTTCCTATGGGACCAAACTGCTGTGGTCATCGGTCACTAGACGTACACACTACTGTAATCTTAGGCTAAGAAAAAACACTCACCCTCATCACCGTACGCCCAAGGGAGGACGCGAACTTCCGACGGCGGTAGCCGCGCGAACCGTGGCAAGGCGCGCCAGATAGACTGACTACACAGCGTGGCAGCAAGAGAGGAAAACAAAAACACCACCATGGTTTAAGAGAGAAAAAAAAATTTGTTCACATGTGTGGGAAATCTTATGGGACTTTTAACCATGGTTTCGAAAAGAGGTTAAAGAAATGATAAAATTATAAACAGCCGATCAGTTGCAATGGATAAAGAAATTCTCTACCTAGGTTTCGACAAATATAAATTTGTCTTTTACAATTATCGGCATAGATTCATTTGACAACCATTTTGCAACTGGTCGGCTGTTTATAATTTTATTACGTGGAACCGTTGCCGTTGTGCAGCTATGTTTAAAATATTAAAGAAATGAGTAAAAATGCTACCTGCTCGTGATGAAGTGTCCCCTTGTTTGCTGAGCCTGACAGCACTCATGGCTGCTCTAGTGTTTAACTTCTATCCTGAAAGGCGTTATTACGATATCTCTAGGTGAAGGTACTACATTCAGTTTCATTACAGTAGCGCGTACTGTCTGCTCGACACTGTGGTCAAACTGCTGACCCGGTTGTTCTTGTCTCTACTCTTGTGCAGTCTGATGAAATAAGTTCTCTTTTTGGACCTCCGTTGTAGACACCCGGTTAAGACTCTATTGCACAGACGACGGACGCTCCGCACTTAGCGGCATCTCGGTCAGTTTCTAACAATTTTATTTTTGCACTTACTATTCTGTTGTGTAACAAACCCACATAATTACAGACAAAATCTATAACATTGGTTTGCTGTACAGTCCCTGAACACAGTCTGAGTTCGAATGTAATACATTTCCTTGACACACACAAGTTTCTGTTGCTGGCCGCGCCGGGCAGCCGGGCGGTCTGGGGCTTCTTGTCACGGTCCGGGAGGCTTCCCCCGTCGGAGATTAGAGTCCTCCGTCGGTTGTGGGCGTGTGTGTTGTTTTTAGCGTAAGTTAAAGTTAGATTAAGTAGCGCGTAAGCTTAGGAACCGATCACCTCAGCAGTTTGGTCCCATAAGATCTTGCCACAAAATTCCAAATTTTTATGTTGATAAATCGGCACATATTCAGAAAGCACCACTCGTCTGAGATGGGGCTCGCTCTTTTCTCACGTGATGTCCTGCGAACCATGGACAGGTAGATTCCATACTCCTAAATTTTCAGGAAGCGTTTGTCACGGTGCCCCATTGCAAACTGTTGAAGTTCCAAGCGCACAGACTACCTTCCCGAGAGTGTTCATCAGGAACAAGCATACCGTCATGAGTGCCCCAAGGAAATGTGACAGAACTGTTCTCTCTCTCTCACTCACTCTCACATATACCTCAAAATAATGAAATTATAAAATGAAATTTTGGAAGTTATTTGTTCGAGAGGAGGGACTTCGCCACTGACGACAGCAGCATTAGCTCATTAATACGTAGAATTTCGCATTGTCGGCGCTGAAACCCCGACAAGTCCACAAAAGACTCATTTACCTGAATTTTCAAATTCTTCTAAGAATGAGATTCAGATGTCATTCGAGAGTGGAATACCTTACTGACGTACGACCGTGATATTAAATTAGTACATGATTTTGTTAATAAAAGCACTGCTGATTGGATTTTGTATAAGAAAAATTTGAATGTAGGACTGACTTGTGAAACACTTAAATGTACATCGAACAGCGCATTGATGGCACATAATCAAGTCACCAAACAGTTAAACCCAACGGCTTACTTAGCTTTAAAATATAAATAGAAAATATACATAACTTTAATACAAACATATATAAATAGACTATAATAATAGAAGGAATTAACTACTTTGACAGTAAATGAAAATCTATGTATGTATAATATATGTTTGTTATTAAAATTAATTTACAGAGAATAAAACATACAGCACCGTTCCAGCTGGCCGTTTGGAGATAAAAGGGCAGCAAGACAGACACTCACTGCGTTGTTTTTACAAAATGTTAGACGAACAAAAATCAAGCATAGACATGTTCAATTTCGCAGATGTGTTACATCATAGTCAGACAGAGATTCCGAAATCAGATACTGGATTGTAAGGCGTACCCATTAGCAGATTCAGACAGATCCCAATTTAGTAGTGGCGAAGAGAAGGCTGAAGTTAAAAGATTAGTCAGCAAGAATCAATACGCAAAGAAGTGGGATACGGAAGTACTAAGGAATGAAAAGATACGCTTGAAGTTCTTTGAGGCTATAAGTACTGCAGTAAGGAGTAGCTCAGTAGGCAGTTCACTTGAAGAGGAATGGGTGTCTCTTAAAAGAGCAATCGCAGAAGTTGGATAGAAAAACGTAGGTACAAAGGTGACTGCGAAGAAATACGTCATTTAATCGAAGAATGAAGTAAGTAAAAAAATGTTCAGGTAAATTTATGACTACAAAAAACAAGTCACTTAGGAATGAAATAAATAGGAAGTGCGCGGAAGCTAAGGCGAATTGTCTGCACGAAAAATGTGAATAAATCGAGAAATGAATGATTGTGGGAAGGACTATAGAAAAGTCAAAACAACATACGGCGAAATTAAAAGCAAGGGTGAAAACATGAAGAGTGCAACGGGAATTCCACTGTTAAGTGCAGAGGATATACCGGGTAGGTGGAAAGAGTACATTGAAGGCCTTTGTGAGGTGGGCACTAGTCTGAGGCGTGATGGAGGAAGAAGTAGGAGTCTATAGGGAAGAGAAAGGCGATCCGGCATAGACGTTTGGAACACTTGAGATCAAAAAAGGCAGAAAGGACCAATAAGATTCCGTCTAAATTTAAGTTATTGAGGGATGTGGCAATAAAACGATTGTTTACGTTGTTGTGAAAGATGTAAGAGACTGGCGGTATACCATGATCCACAAAATTCTGAAGATGACAGGAACCGACAAGTACGAGAATTATCGCACAGTCAGCTTAACAGTTCATGCAACCAAGTTGTTGACCAGAATAATATACAGAAAGATGGAAAATAAAATTGATGACCTATTTGATAACGATCAGTTTGGCTTTAGGAAAGCTAAACGAGACAAAAATGCAGCTCTGAGATTGCGGCTGATAAAGGAAGCAAGCCTGAAGAAAAGTAAAGACACGTTCTTAGGATCTGCAGACGTGGAAAAAGAATTCGACAATGTAAAATGATGCAAGATGTTTGAAATTCAGAGAAAAATAGAGCTAAGCTGTAGGTAAAGACTGGCAATATATAATACGTACAAGAACCAAGAGGGAAAAATAAGAGTGGGAGACCAAGAACGAAGTGCTCGGATTAAAATAGCGTAAGAGAGATGAAGTCTTTCGTGTCTACTGTTCCATCAATACATCGAAGAAGCAATGACGGAAACAAAAGAACGATTAAAGTGCGGGATCAAAATTAAGGATAAAACAAATCAATGACAAGATTCGCTGATGACGTTATATCCTCGCTGAAAGTAATGGCCGGCCGTTGTGGCCGTGCGGTTCTAGGCGCTTCAGTCCGGAAAAGCGCGACTGATACGGTCGCAGGTTCGAATCCTGCCTCGGGCATGGATGTGTGTGATGTCCTTAGGTTAGTTAGGTTTAAGTAGTCCTAAGTTCTAGAGGACTGATGACCACAGATGTTAAGTCCCATAGTGCTCAGAGCCATTTGAGCCAACAATATCCATGACAACATCATGTTCACGATGTAGCATGACACAGATGGTGCCTCGCTTTTCCTAGACATCGTCATTCGCCGTAAAGTAAATGGGGTCTCCGCCATAGTGTTTACCGTAAAGCCATCCACACGGACCGATATATGCGTACTAACAGCCGTTACCATCCGTCACAGAAACGTTATGTTCTGAGGGCCTTGGTGCATTGAGCGGAAGCCAGCTCAGACGCTGAAAATCTACCAAAGGAACTGAGCCACTTTTGAAAAGTATACAAGGGAAACGGCTACGACAGTCGTCAGTTTTCATAGGCCATTTTTCCGAAAACACGTAAGCAGAAGGAATCCCGAGGAGGACACTAAGAAGCTTATGTTTTTGTCATTCTGTGGTTCGGTACGAGGAAAGATTAGCCAGCCCCTAAAGAGGCACAAAATCGACTTGATGCAAAAATTCGACAACTCGTGAGGCATGTGAAAGACAATGTAGGTATCAGAGCGCTAGGAACGTATAAAATATCGCGTGGGCGTGGACAGTTTTATGCCATACAGAATGTACGTACTGCTACACAGCGCTTTGTAGAACACGAGAGAAGTTTTCGCCTGCAGTATCTGAGGAATCACGGTAGCAGAGCATGCTCTATAAAACGGACATTGCATTGCATTGCGTTGCGTTCGATAAGACATGTTATTACACAGACTAATAGTTTCTGGGAGGGCGCCATAAAAGAAACGATCGAGATGATAATTGTGCCAACACTCTCAGTATCCTGCAGCTAAGCACGGCTTAGAATACAGCAGTCGAAGGGCTGAAGTGATCTGGCGGGGGCGCAAGGAGAACATTACCTTCTGTGGTGCTGGAGTGAGCACCAGTGACGTCACAGAAGACAGCGCAGCTATGTAACGACGGTAGCAACAAACAAAAAGACAGTCGCTCCGACAATAGCCGAAGAGTTCTCGGCCGAAACCTCGTGGATTTTAAACCACTTAAGGTGGCTAGAAGCTCGAGAGAATTTTCGAAGTACATATCGCTGGAAAACCATGCATTCGTATACCACTAGTTCAAGCTTGTTTCAACAACTATACAATCCAGAAATTTTACGTAACTGTAGTCACTTTTCACTAAGATTGGCTTTATAGAAACTTATTTAAGGTTTAAGTGAATTGCAGGTTCTATTGATGGGTCAATGTTTCATGCTGTAGCCATAGGTTCCTCTATGTGGTTGGCTACATTAGATTTTTTTAAATTTACTTTCTAAAACTTATTTAAGAATACAGTGTCAGTTTTACTTAAGTTAAATTTTCAGGTCTGCGATTTTGACTAGAGTCTTTAATCTTTTTATGCAAATATTTAGTGCTATGAGCTAAACACTTTCCATAATTTCTTTATTTTGTTATGAAAGTGAGAGTAATAAAATATGTGTCAAAATGAGTCATTTAATGTCAGTCCAGCACCTTATCACTATCCCTACCCTTACAAGGAAAGATAGTGATTTTAGTTTGTACGTTTTTAATGTTGACTGCATAAGTGTGGCAAGAGGACTAGTAAGGAAATATGTTTCACTGTGTTTGGGTTAATGAACAGGGTGAGGGACCATTGAGATAGGTTGAACAGTACAAGTGGGAAACTAGAAATAACTTCATGGGGTGCAACTTTTAAGAGCACGCAGGCGAGTAGTATGTACTTAGCTAACAGATTTAGGGGTAAATTTAATCACAGTAGAGAACTGGCCTGGAGCAACATCCAAGAGGGACCGGACCTTCATATTGGAGGTGGAGGGGGGGGGGGGGGGGGGTTGCTGTAGTGCCACTAGCCAATCTTTGAGCAACATATATGTCTTTAGCAAAAGTAATGAGAAGTAGTGCTGGAGCCACTATGGAACTTGACATTAACAGCCCCGAGTCCGTAGCCGCCAGTGTGGTAACATGTGACTCACAATAACAGAAGAATGCAAAGTGCCGGCCGCTGTGGTCAAACGGTTCTAGACGCTTCGAATACACTTCAATGCCGCTCCACTACCTACAACAATCTTACTTCCGAAAACCATTTATTCGGTCTTTGCGAAGTTTCCTCTTATATCCTAATGCTCACAATATTCTTTAACCTTTCTTAAAATATAATATACATCTTCTTCTTCCTCGGCGAAAATAACTTGATGGTATGCGAAATTTAGGGAGAACAGAGCGTCATCACCTATTCAAATTCCCATGCTTTTTTCACTTTCTTATCCATTTTTTCAGAGCTTCGAGCAAAAACCATTAGAAAGGGGGTAGGCGTTAAGCAGCCTTCTTGTCTCAGTCCTTTTCTAACCTTAAGTTTCTATGATAGTAACTTCCCAACTTTAACACAAGTATTGTCTCAATACAGCTTTCTAACGCCTTGTACATAACATTATTCATTGCTTCTCACATCCTACAAACTAGTACACTGTCAAAGGTCGTAAGCAAGTCTATATGAATAATGTATGTTCAAATTATGTGCCATTCTCTTGACCTTTAAAGAAACTTTTTATAGCCAAGACGGCATTTAAAATTATATTCCATTGACCAGTTCTGACATGTAAGACTGTAATTTTCAAATATGTAACATTATGCATTTCCATATACTACGTCTACCATCATTATTTTTCCTAGACATTACAGATGAGGAAATGGCTGTTATACGTCCATATAGCTTCAAAAACTTTTGTGGTTGTACAACACTGTGCCCTCATTACTCATACCATATTAACATTTTAGCGAAGAATCGATTGCACATTCCACACACGTTTCTCAGAAATGAAATTAGAGGCCGGCCGAAGTGGCCGAGCGGTTCTAGCCGCTACAGTCTGGAACCGCGCGACCGCTACGGTCGCAGCTTCGAATCCTGCCTCGGGCATGGATGTGTGTGATGTCCTTAGGTTAGTTAGGTTTAAGTAGTTCTAAGTTCTAGGGGACTGATGGCCTCAGCAGTTACGTCCCATAGTGCTCAGAGCCATTTGAACCATTTTTTTTTTTTTTAAATTAGAAACAGGTTTGTCACAAATAAAAATATGCACAGCTAAAACACATCTTATGGAACTTGGAATGCCTACATTTGTACAACTACTTCCATGCTTGTCAGTTGTTAAAACCCAGAGTATATAGTGAAAACCCTCATCTGTGCCAATGTTTACATTTACATGCCGGCCGCGGTGGCCGTGCGGTTCTGGCGCTGCAGTCCGGAACCGCGGGACTGCTACGGTCGCAGGTTCGAATCCTGCCTCGGGCATGGGTGTGTGTGATGTGCTTAGGTTAGTTAGGTTTAAGTAGTTCTAAGTTCTAGGGGACTTATGACCTAAGATGTTGAGTCCCATAGTGCTCAGAGCCATTTGAACCATTTTTGAACATTTACATGACGAGTGAAGCACAAATTGGAACCTTCTCACTGGAAATACATAGAACTACTCGATTTTCACATGTTTTGCGTGGACGTCGGTTTCAGCCGGACGAGGAAGTGCAAGAGTGGCTGCGGTTATGGATCTCTCAGCGTCAGGCTTCGTTCTACGAAACAGGAATTGACCGTCTCGTCCCCCAGTGGTAATCGTCTAAACCCATGTGGTGATCAGTTTTGAATGGAAGCATTCCATGGTACCGTTGTGGTGGGGGTTCCGTTTCCATTTGACTGCCCCTTATATTACATAATTAATAGCAATTGAAACTGAAAATCATAAAATTTCCAGTACTTCAGTTTTGCTTTCTATTTTACTTCTATGCTTCAAGATAACCAGTGCATTCGTAAAAATATTCAAATGAAATGACACAAATTCAGAGCCTTTACTGGTCTCATACAGACATGATTTTATGTATACAGACTGGAGTGGCGAGTAAAAAAATTTGTTCCAAAGCCGAGAATGAAACCGGGTCTCCTGTGACTAACGCACCTGCCTAGTAAGCAGGACACCAGATTTCGATTCCTGGCCATGGTACAAATTTTTTCACTTGGCCCTCCAGTCGTATACATAAAAGAATAATCAAAGCATATAAATTAGGAGCACCACGACCAACGTGCGAAAGCACATTATACTAGTCACATTTCTTTGTGTGAATACCGTTAGAAAAGCAGTCTCGCGTCCTGGCGATAACTCCGCGACTAAACCACGCAAAGCGAAGAATTTTCTCGAAAGCTGCAGCCTGAAGTTGATTATGTCTCAAGGCGTGTATTTTTACTGATTCACTTGTACAAATAAAGTTCAAAAAGTTTTGCTCAGTCGTCTCCAATTTTTTATTTTTTTCAGGAGGAGAATGATTTTTTTTTTTTTTTTTTTTTTTTTTTTTTTTTTTTTTTTTTTTTTGTGAACATACTTGGAACATTTAGCTATACATTGAGCCTACTCAGTGTAGTCTGCATCAGCTGTGACGCATCTGGCCCAACCTTCTTTACATGATGTAAATGCACTGTGGTGAAATTCTGGGGATTGACTTTTATACTATTGCTTGAAAAAGGAAATGTCTTTCTCACTACCAAACGTATTACCGCGCAGATGGGCCTTCAGGCGACGAAAGAGGTAAAAATCAGATGGAGCCAAGTCCGGACTGTAGAGAGGGTGACGAACAATTTCCCAACCCATCGTCCTGAATTTCTCCTGCGTCAAAAGGGTTGTATTGGGTTTGGCGTTGCCATGGTGTAGCCTGATACCACACTACCCGGTGACAAATCAGTCGTGTCTTCACACATGTCATTTTGGATGATTTGAACAATCATGCCAAAAAATAAAAACACCTACTGCCTGAAGATAACGCAATGAAGCGTTGAAACTGGTAGCGACAAAATAAAATAAAATCGTAAGGACGGCTGTAGGTGTTTTTATTTTTTGTCACGATAGTAAACGGCCGTCGTCCCAGAGACGTCGTGCTAAAAGGATGGACATACAAAAGATTTGATCAATGGTCTCCTTATTCACATCATTCACTGCCGTCGATGGTTTACCGCATCGTGGATTATCCAGTAGAGAGAAATCACCTTCTTTAAACCCCTGCAACCACCGCTGGATACTGCTGCGATCCACTGTGTCTTCCCCATAAACATGAAGCAAGTTCCTGTGTATGGATGTGGCAGAGTCATCGCCGGTCTTGAAGAGGAACTCCATCACCCACCGTTGTCGCAATCTGACATCTACTTCACGGTCCATTATGGCTCACCTGTAAATAAAATAAAATACTTTTATATACCAACTTATAGCTAAATATTCCAAGTATGGTCACAAAAAATTTCATTCTCCTCCTGAAAAGAATAAAGAAATTATAGATGACTGAACAAAACTTTTTGAACGCCCTATGTACTTGTGATTTATCTTCGCTGTTAGGTGAGTGTAGGGCACTTCTGTAATCGGCGAACACATTTGTTTACCTGTCAGTGAAAGTACACGTCGAAGAGTTTACATAAAGGCACACACTTCGCGAAAATTCATCGACAAATAGCCCTTCGTAAAAGGAGCGATCGTTTTGCCCACACCAGAAATCAATAACGTACAGGAACGGCTCCTTTTTACTGTAATATCACAAATCCTTGTCCACAAACTCTTGATAGGTTTCTTTCGTGAGCTTTACAGATTTCGTCGCTGTTTTGTGCACATACTCGTTTCGTTCCGTTAATTGGTTCACGGCCGGCCGCTGTGACCGAGCGGTCGCAGGTTCGAATGCTGCGTCGGGCATGGATGTGTGCGATGTCCTTAGGTTAGGTTTAAGCAGTTCTAGGTTCCAGAGGACTGATGACCTCAGATGTTAAGTCCCATAGTGCTCATAGCCATTTGAACCATTTGAACTGATGACCTCAGATGTTAAGTCCCATAGTGTTCACAGCCATTTGAACAATTTGAATTGGTTTACGCCTTGATGTACTCGAGGTCCAAATTTTTCACTAACTTCTTGGAAACAAACGTAAATTGTTGGTACTTGTTTTCTGGAAGGCGTTAATCCGTACGAATTATGAAGATAAAAACTAATTTAATATGATTTAAAGCAGCCATTAACTCCACTGTACAGGGTGGTTATAACTGAACTTTCACTACTTGTACTAGTGACTGAATTTATTTATTCGTTCGACATATAGAAGGCAAATATTACAGTGTCATTACAATCCACCAGGAAATTACATCACTGCACAATGCTACTTATAGTTTTGAGCCAATCTATGCCTAGGTCAGGCAGGTAATGTATGTCCTTCAGTTCACCACTATATCCTACCACTTCACACACCAGTAGGTGGTCCATTGTCTGGATTTCACCACATTCACACACGGGACTCTCCGCAAGTCCCCACTTATTGATTAGATGTTTGCATCTTCCCACGCTTGTTCTAAGGCGATTTAAGGCAACCCAGAGCTTCCGAGGGAGATCAAAACCATTTATCTTCTTGCGGGGGTCATCGATAAGCTTTTGGTTCTTGTGTGTCCCTTTGCGCCATGATTCCCCCCCCAGGCTAGCTTTGGGTCAAAGTCCTGTAATTCCCTGGCAATCTTCCAAAAGGGGGACCTAGATTTTAGCCTGTTGATGGGTGATAAGGCTTGGTGTATAGGGAGTTCTGGATTGTGTGCGATCTTCCTATATATAGTGACTGAAAACTGTTTACAGTATGTGTACCCAGCTTTACAGGAAACATGTTCAGACTGTGTGCTGCAGGACCTGCGTTTTAAGTAGTGTTGGTGTCAATGTCATGATTTGTCAACAGGCGTCCAGTACTGGTACGGCGATGCAGTGTTGAAACACGAGGTCAGTGGGCATGACATTTGGAGACAGTCAACATGGGTCTGTAGAAGGTGAGCAGGGCTTTACTCGTAAGGCTGTTTCATCAAAACAATAGCAGTGGTCTCGCTGCTCCTCAAGAGTGTTTACGCATTAAAGGAATGCGTAGAGGTCGTCTTTCCACACAGAGCTTTTGAAAAACATGATTCAGATGTTCAAATCAACTGGCGATTTGAAAATTAGTCCTGGGAAAGGTCGACGGCCAATTGCCTCACAAATTGTTGAAGACGTTTCTGTTGCCAACTATGAGAAGGCAGAACGCAATGTGTGACATTCAAACAGTGCACGAGCTGTGTCACTACAGCTGAACGTTGCATAGTCCTCCATTCGAAAACTGGTTCGATCAGCTGTGAAATGGCATCTCCAGTCGCGGCACCAGGTTGTTGTGGATGGTGGTTCAGATGACCCTAATTACTATGGGACTTAACATCTGAAGTCATCAGTCCCCTAGAACTTAGAACTACTTAAACCTAACTAACCTAAGGACATCACACACATCCATGCCCGAGGCAGGATTCGAACCTGAGGCCGTAGTAGCAGTGCGGTTCCGGACTGAAGTTCTTAGAACCGCTCGGCCACAGCGGTCTGCGTGAATGGTGGTCACATGAGCAATGTTTAGAATCTGAAACATGGACAAACGTTATCCTCTCATACGAAAATTAAAATGTGTCTGTTTCAATGGTTTATTCGTAATTTCTCTTCCGCATGTCCTCACAAATGTTTCCACGAAGTGCTATCTTGTTAAAATTACACGATTTACGTGGGGGCCCTCTCAAGTGGCGGAAGTTTAATTATAACCTCCCCATATTTCACGATGTCATGAAGAATGTTGATGTGACATAGTTCCGAGACGACAAAAGAAAAAGAAAGCGAAAGATTGGCTTTGAACACGGGGGCGACATTTCGAGTGTGTGCCCTTTGCCACTGCGCTACCAACTCACTTGTTTCTACAGTGCGCGAAAGGATTGATAAAGTTGCGTCGAAACTTTGACCGCCATTTATTCAGGACTAATGCGTATTGGCACCTAAACCAAAATAGATGTTCTTTTATTTTCTACATCTACATCTACATCTACATCTACATCTATACTCCGCGAGCCACCTTACGGTGTGTGGCGGAGGGTACTTATTGTACCACTATCTGATCCCCCCTTCCCTGTTCCATTCACGAATTGTGCGTGGGTAGAACGACTGCTTGTAAGTCTCCGTATTTGCTCTAATTTCTCGGATCTTTTCGTTGTGATCATTACGCGAGATATATGTGGGCGGTAGTAATATGTTGCCCATCTCTTCCCGGAATGTGCTCTCTCGTAATTTCGATAATAAACCTCTCCGTATTGCGTAACGCCTTTCTTGAAGTGTCCGCCACTGGAGCTTGTTCAGCATCTCCGTAACGCTCTCGCGCTGACTAAATGTCCCCATGACGAATCGCGCTGCTTTTCGCTGGATCATGTCTATCTCTTCTATTAATCCAACCTGGTAAGGGTCCCATACTGATGAGCAATACTCAAGAATCGGACGAACAAGCGTTTTGTAAGCTACTTCTTTCGTCGATGAGTCACATTTTCTTAGAATTCTTCCTATGAATCTCAACCTGGCGCCTGCTTTTCCCACTATTTGTTTTATGTGATCATTCCACTTCAGATCGCTCCGGATAGTAACTCCTAAGTATTTTACGGTCGTTACCGCTTCCAATGATTTACCACCTATGGCATAATCGTACTGGAATGGATTTCTGCCCCTATGTATGCGCATTATATTACATTTATCTACGTTTAGGGAAAGCTGCCAGCTGTCGCACCATGCATTAATCCTCTGCAGGTCCTCCTGGAGTACGTACGAGTCTTCTAATGTTGCTACTTTCTTGTAGACAACCGTGTCATCTGCAAATAGCCTCACGGAGCTACCGATGTTGTCAACTAAGTCATTTATGTATATTGTAAACAATAAAGGTCCTATCACGCTTCCCTGCGGTACTCCCGAAATTACCTCTACATCTGCAGATTTTGAACCGTTAAGAATGACATGTTGTGTTCTTTCTTCTAGGAAATCCTGAATCCAATCACAAACCTGGTCCGATATTCCGTAAGCTCGTATTTTTTTCACTAAACGTAAGTGCGGAACCGTATCAAATGCCTTCCTGAAGTCCAGGAATACGGCATCAATCTGCTCGCCAGTGTCTACGGCACTGTGAATTTCTTGGGCAAATAGGGCGAGCTGAGTTTCACATGATCTCTGTTTGCGGAATCCATGTTGGTTATGATGAAGGAGATTTGTATTATCTAAGAACGTCATAATACGAGAACACAAAACATGTTCCATTATTCTACAACAGATTGACGTAAGCGAAATAGGCCTATAATTATTCGCATCTGATTTATGACCCTTCTTGAAAATGGGAACGACCTGCGCTTTCTTCCAGTCGCTAGGTACTTTACGTTCTTCCAGCGATCTACGATAAATTGCTGATAGAAAGGGGGCAAGTTCTTTAGCATAATCACTGTAGAATCTTAAGGGTATCTCGTCTGGTCCGGATGCTTTTCCGCTACTAAGTGATGGCAGTTGTTTTTCAATTCCGATATCGTTTATTTCAATATTTTCCATTTTGGCGTCCGTGCGACGGCTGAAGTCAGGGACCGTGTTACGATTTTCCGCAGTGAAACAGTTTCGGAACACTGAATTCAGTATTTCTGCCTTTCTTCGGTCGTCCTCTGTTTCGGTGCCATCGTGGTCAACGAGTGACTGAATAGGGGATTTAGATCCGCTTACCGATTTTACATATGACCAAAACTTTTTAGGGTTCTTGTTTAGATTGTTTGCCAATGTTTTATGTTCGAATTCGTTGAATGCTTCTCTCATTGCTCTCTTTACGCTCTTTTTCGCTTCGTTCAGCTTTTCCTTATCAGCTATGATTCGACTACTCTTAAACCTATGATGAAGCTTTCTTTGTTTCCGTAGTACCTTTCGTACATGATTGTTATACCACGGTGGATCTTTCCCCTCGCTTTGGACCTTAGTCGGTACGAACTTATCTAAGGCGTACTGGACGATGTTTCTGAATTTTTTCCATTTTTCTTCCACATCCTCTTCCTCAGAAATGAACGTTTGATGGTGGTCACTCAGATATTCTGCGATTTGTGCCCTATCACTCTTGTTAAGCAAATATATTTTCCTTCCTTTCTTGGCATTTCTTATTACACTTGTAGTCATTGATGCAACCACTGACTTATGATCACTGATACCCTCTTCTACATTCACGGAGTCGAAAAGTTCCGGTCTATTTGTTGCTATGAGGTCTAAAACGTTAGCTTCACGAGTTGGTTCTCTAACTATCTGCTCGAAGTAATTCTCGGACAAGGCAGTCAGGATAATGTCACAAGAGTCTCTGTCCCTGGCTCCAGTTCTGATTGTGTGACTATCCCATTCTATACCTGGTAGATTGAAGTCTCCCCCTATTACAATAGTATGATCACGAAGCTTCTTCACGACGTTCTGCAGGTTCTCTCTGAGGCGCTCAACTACTACGGTTGCTGATGCAGGTGGTCTATAGAAGCATCCGACTATCATATCTGACCCACCTTTGATACTTAACTTAACCCAGATTATTTCACATTCGCATTCGCTAGTAACTTCACTGGATATTATTGAATTCTGTACTGCTATAAATACTCCTCCACCATTGGCGTTTATCCTATCCTTGCGGTATATATTCCATTCTGTGTCTAGCCTTCTTGCGCCGTGTCAAGTTTCGACTGTGTCAGAGAGCAATGTTGGCGGGTTCCCGTCTGTGAACAGAAACTTTGTTTTGTGGAGGATGGGAAGAAAATCTGCTGTGCTCTTCCTAAGGAACCATCTCGCCATTCGCCTAAAGAGATTTACGGAAATACTGGAAAACATAAATTTCAATGGCCCCTGACGAGGACCTGAACGACCAACCTCTCGAATACATTGTTCATTGTCCTAGTTCTGGGCTACATCACATAGTGAACGCAACAGGAAGTCTGCTAATTTGCCTGTTGTTTCTGTCGTTGAAGCGCTATCGAGTACGTTCCAAAACACCGCGCATAAAAACGGGCTTCCACCAGGGCTCGGACCTAGGGCTCTATTGGTTACACAAATAGAGGAGCAGGTATTTTGGACAGCCTTTGGAGTAAGGACCATCTGTATACCCAACAAAAGGTTCGTCTTACTGTAACCATCCTACAGAACAGGGCGAAAGTTTGAATATTACACACTTCCTCCCGCTTAGGCAAATGGAAGAAATCGGATGGTTCTTTTTGCATTAGATTTGGTCTATGGAGCCCCTTAAGGGACATTTAGTTCATGGTCGATACCTAAGAAAACCCGAAAAATCTCTTTTTTTTTTTTGGATATCAAAATCGATCCGCGGATTGCAAGAGGGCTTTGCGCAGCAAATGGCTGTAATTTTTACGATGTATTCACAAGATCCCGATGTCGAAAAAAAATGTTCTTGATATCTTTGTACATTTCCGACATACGGATGATCAAATTTACCCTAGTTTTACACGTAAAATACTCCGGTGTGAGACACAAGCGTAGTTCATAAAGTGACGCAGGACGGAGAAAGTGGTAGTAAAAGGTCTGTTACCAGCCGAGGGGTTCTGAAAACTCTATGCTACAGTACTGAGGCACTCACAGAATTTTTGTGCATGTAAAATCCTGTCTGAAATGTAAAATTATTTTGCGTTATTTCAATTTCACGTAAGTAAACTATCCAAACTTTGCTGACGCATAAAGTTCTTTCCGTATGAGTGACGGGCACTGCTGTAACAGGGAAACGAATGGAGATAGCGGAAAATGCTGCTGTCGCTGCACAAAGATGGCGAATTTCTGTTTAAAAGACAGCTGGGTCATTCTACCTTCCTCAGCACCTTTAAAATTTTTTCCAGAAACTCTGCCATGTGAAAGTATTCGCGCATTTTTATGCTGAGAGAGGAGCAGGCAGCGGCAGTGGGAAAGAGAAGGTAAAGTAATCAATTCTAGAAGATAGTGGGCAGTGGTTGTGACATAGAAAGAACAAAGGAAACACTGGCAGTGTGTGAGACAGAGGGACACAGTTGCAGTGGAACGCAGTTGACAGTGACAGAAAAGTGCTAGGAAAATAGCAAAGGAGGCAGTGCAGGGGGACAGGAATAAAGAGAAGGAGAATGTGGAAGTGGGTGAGATCCAGTGATAATGACAGACATTGACTGTCAACGAGGAAGACAGAGATAGTGACAGTGAGAAGACACAGCACCAATGGGAATGAATGAATGAATGAATGAATGAATGAATGAATGAATGAATGAGATAGTAACAATAGTAGACAGTGACAGTGAGGGCAGACATTATTAGGACTGACCGAAGGAGACTGTAGCTGTGAGACAAGGAGCAGTGACACACAGACACGAAGAAATTATGACAGTGAGTTGGGATGAATAAGTGTGTGTGAACAGGCAAGTGGGACTGGCTGGGTATGAACAACTTACGGCAGTGAACGAATGCATGCGAGCGAGTTAGCTAGAGGGTCTTAAGGGAGTGAGGGATGAGTTACGCGTGAAAAACAGTTTAGATACCCTCATGAGCAAACACATTATGACCACTGCTCACCGCGACATTGGATACTGCGAATACCCTGATGACTCAAAACATTTTGAGTAATACCCAACACCACATTGGATGCTGCGAATACCCTGATGAGACAAAACATTATGACCAGTGACCACTACATCATTGGATGCCATGAATACCCTGATGAGCGAAAACATTATGACCATTGCCCACCACGTCATTGGATGTCGTGAATACCCTGATGTGCCAAAACATCATGACCACTGCTCACTGCGAAACTGGGTGCTGCGAATACCCTGTGACATTGGATTCCGCGAATACTCTGATGAGTCAAAACATTTTTAGTTGTACCCAATACGACATTGGATGCTGCTCTAGGCGCGCAGTCCGGAACCGCGCGACTGCTACGGTCGCAGGTTCGAATCCTGCCTCGGGCATGGATGTGTGTGATGTCCTTAGGTTAGTTAGGTTTAAGTAGTTCTAAGTTCTAGGGGACTGATGACCACAGATGTTAAGTCCCATAGTGCTCAGAACCATTTGAACCATTTTTTTGGATGCTGCGAATACCCTGATCAGTCAAAACATTATGACCATTGCCCACAACGTCACTGGATGCTGTGAATACCCTGATGAGCCAAAACATTACGACCACTGCCCTCCCTGGCATTGGATGCTGTAAATACCCTGATGAGTCAAAACATTATGACCATTGCCCGCTACATCAATGGATGCTGCAAATACCTTCATGAGCCAAAACGTTGAGACCACTGACGTCTGTGAGATTGGATGCCACGAATACCCTGGCGAGTCAAAACTTTATGACCACAGCCCACTGCGACATAGGGTCCCACGAATACCCTATGAGCAAAAACATTATGACTAATGTCCACCACGAGGTTGGATACTGTGAATACCCTGACGAGTCGAAACACTATCACCATTACCCACCACGTCACTGGATGCCACGAATACTCTGATGAGTCAGAACAATATTACCACTGCACTCCGCGACATTGGAGCCACGATTCCCCTGATGAGTCAAACATCATGCCCACTCTCAACCGCAACACTGGGTGCAGCGAATACCCTGATGAGTCAAAACATTAATACCACTGCCCTCGGCGACATTTGATGCCATGAATACCCTGGTAAGTCAAAACATTATGACCAATGCCCTCTGTGACAGTGGATGCTGTTTGGTGGGGTTGCAGGCACGTGACGCAGATTACTGCGTATCCTTCTTCAAACTTTCGATCATGTCATACTTATTTTTTAGAGTATCCGTAGCTATCTCCTCGTTTATGCCCACATAGTGTCGCTTAATGATGCAATCCAGAACGTTTCCTTACTTTCGTGAATTTCTGGCTGCTTATACTCGACCGACTGTGGTGATTATTTTCTACTTCGCGTTTCCTTCATCTCGTACTGGTGACTCATGCATTACAAGTCTTACAACAGAAGTATGTAAGTATCGCAGACACGGACGGGGTGTCACCCTAGCGAAGATAGAGGCTGCAAATGGGGAAATCCATTGAGGACACTGACTTTGACAAAGGACAAATTATCATTACACAGAGCCTGTGAACGGGTATCTCGAAAATGGTGAAGCTGATGGAATGCTCATGTGCTACTGTCTTGAACAGAGGTAGAAGGACAGTGAAACTACTACTAGGCGCTAAATGGTTGGACGTCCACGACTCTTCACAGAACGTGGGGTTCGGATGCTTGGCTGCTCTGTAAAGCAGGATAGATGGTGATCTGTGGCATCTGTGCAGAAAGAGCACAATGCTGGTGCCCGAACAAGTGTTTCAGAACTCACCATACATCATACACTGATGAACATGGAGCTCCGCAGCAGACCACCCTTATGTGTTCACATGTTGACCCACCGACATCGTCAGTTACCATTGCAGTGAGTACGGGATAATCGGGATTCGACCGTCGATCAATGGAAACGTGTCGGCTCTTCGGGCGAAGCACATTTTTGCTACACCAGGTCGACGGTCGACCCCACAAACGCCGTCATCGAGGTGAACGGAGGCTCGAAACGTCACGGACGCAGGCTGGAGGGAGCAGTATTATGCTATGGAAGACAGTGTCCTGCTCTTGCATGGAATCTGTGGTAGTAATCGAACACATGCTGATAGCTGCGAACCACCTGTACCCCTTCATGCTTTGTCTTCCCCGACAGCGATGTCATCTTTCAGCTACATAATTTCCATGTCTCGGAGCTAGGACCGTTGTACAATGGTTTGAAGAGTAACATGGTGAACTCACGTTGATGTCTATGCCACCAAATTCGCCAGATTCAAGTCCTATGCAACCCATCTCGGTCGCTATCAGGTGCCATCGCCGGATACGCAGATCAGCAGCCCGTTGTGTTGTTGTTGTTGTGGTCTTCAGTCCTGAGACTGGTTTGATGCAGCTCTCCATGCTACTCTATCCTGTTCTAGCTTCTTCATCTCCCAGTACCTACTTCAGCCTACATCCTTCTGAATCTGCTTAGTGTATTCATCTCTTGGTCTCCCTCTACGATTTTTACCCTCCACGCTTCCCTCCAGTACTAAATTGGTGATCCCTTGATGCCTCAGAACATGTTCTACCAACCGATCCCTTCTTCTGGTCAAGTTGTACCACAAACTCCTCCCCAATTCTATTCAATACCTCCTCATTAGTTATGCGATCTACCCATCTAATCTTCAGCATTCTTCTGTAGCGCCACATTTCGAAAGCTTCTATTCTCTTCGTGTCTAAACTATTTATCGTCCATGTTTCATTTTCATACATGGCCACACTCCATACAAATACTTTCAGAAACGAGTTCCTGACACTTAAATCAATACTCGATTTTAACAAATTTCTCTTCTTCAGAAACGCTTTCCTTGCCATTGCCAGTGTACATTTTATATCCTCTCTACTTCGACCATCATCATTTATTTTGCTCCCCAAATAGCAAAACTCCTTTACTACTTTAAGTGTCTCATTTCCCAATCTAATTCCCTCAGCATTACCCGACTTAATTCGACTACATTCCATTATCCTCGTTTTGCTTTTGTTGATGTTCATCTTATACCCTCCTTTCAAGACACTGTCCATTCCGTTCAGCTGCTCTTCCAAGTCCTTTGCTGCCTCTGACAGAATTACAATGTCATCTGCGAACCTCAAAGTTTTTATTTCTTCTCTATGGATTTTAATGCCTACTCCGAACTTTTCTTTTATTTCCTTTACTGCTTGCTCAATATACAGATTGAATAACATTGGGGAGAGGCTACAACCCTGTCTCACTCCCTTCCCAACCACTGCTTCCCTTTCATGTCCCTCGACTTTTATAACTGCCAACTGGTTTCTGTACAAATTGTAAATAGCCTTTCGCTGCCTGTATTTTACCCCTGCCACCTTCAGAATTAGAAAGAGAGTATTCCAGTCAACATTGTCAAAAGCTTTCTCTAAGTCTACAAATGCTAGAAACGTAGGTTTGCCTTTCCTTAATCTTTCTTCTAAGATAAGTTGTAGAGTCAGTATTGCCCCACGTGTTCCAATATTTCTACGGAATCCAAACTGATCTTCTCCGAGGTCGGCTTCTACCAGTTTTTCCATTCGTCTGTAAAGAATTCGCGTTAGTATTTTGCACCTGTGACTTATTAATTTATAGTTTGGTAATTTTCACATCTGTCAACAACCCCTTCTTTGGGATTGGAATTACTGCGTATCCTTCTTCAAACTTTCGACCCTTGTCGTATTTATTTTTTACACTATCTGTAGCTGTCTCTCCGTTTATGCCCTCAAAGTGTCGCTTAATGATGCAATTCAGACCGTTTCCTTACTTTCGTGAATTTCTGGCTGTTTATACACGACTGTGGTAATTATTTTCTACTTCGCGTTTCCTTCATCTCGTACTGGTGACTCATGCATTACAAGTCTTACAACAGCAGTATGTAAGCGTAGCAGACACGGACGGCGTATCACCCTAGTGAAGATAGGGGCTGCAAATAGGGGAAATTGATTAAGGAAATCGACTTTGACAAAGGACAAATTATCATTAGACAGAGCCTGTGAACGACTATCTCGAAAATGGCGAAGCTGGATGAATGTTCACGTGCTCCTGTCTTGAACAGAGGTAGGAGGACAGTGAAACTACCACTAGGCACTAGATGGTTGGACGTCCATGACTCTTCACAGAACGTGGCGCTCGCAGGTTCGTCTGCTCTGTAAATCAGGATAGATGGTGATCTGTGGCGTCTCTGCCGAAAGAGCATAATGCTGGTGCCCCAACAAGTGTTTCGGAGCTCACCATTCATCACACATAGGGGAACTCACGTTGATGTCTCTGCGAACAAATTCGCCTGATGCAAGTCCTAAGCAACCCATCTGGGTCACTATCGGGCGCCATCGCCGGATACGCAAATCAGCGGCCCGTTATTTACTCGAATTACATGCCCTGTGCGTAGATATCTACCACCAAACTGTCGAATCCCTGAAACGCAGAACGACGGACAAACCTGCTATTAAGCAGGTGGTCATAACGTTACAGCTCATCAGTGTATGTTTGCATGCCAAAATATTTGGGAAAAATTCTAAAGGTGCTCAGGAAGTTAGAATGAAGCAACTGGTACTCCAACTTTTACTCAGTCTTTCAATAAACAGGAGCATATTCGCCTTTTTCGTGCTCCGTAAGCAGCATTCCTCCTTGGGTCTGGTTTTGGAGGAGAGATTCTCCTCTGCTCTTACGTCATCAAGAGAACAATCTCTCTTGACCGAGACCGCAATTAGCCGTACCGCGTGATCTGGAAGGTAACTGTAGAACACTTCTCTCTTCCGCTGTCTACGGAGAGAGTTTAATAGATGGCTCTTCCGTCACTGAGCTTCCTGCCCAGTGGTCCTGGAGCTGCCAGTTTCTCTGGATAATACTAAAACTCTTCGTGAGATGGGCCACTTGATAATGGGCAGCGTTACGTAACACACGCCTAGTTGGTTTCTGTTCTTGATTCCACTACGTCGGTCAATACTTTTCCCTTTACAAGCATCTGCTGCTCTTCGTGGGAATAGTTCTATCGTAATTCTTAAGTGGGTTTTATATATGTGGCATCTAAAATGTGTGTGACACAGGGAAAGGAGAACTGCTTCGTTAACTCTGTACCTCTTTGACTTTCCCTCCCATCGACTTCGTTACATCACGCACGTCCCCTCTGCCAGCGAGACACTCATCTGACGTGGGCGCTTGCTTATCTAAAGAGCAAGATACTCCGCAAGCCACCGTGTGGTACGTGGTGGAGGGTGTTCTGTACCGCCACTGCTCGTTTCCTTTTCTGTTCCAATTGCAGATAGAGCGGGGGAAAAACGACCATCTATATGTCTCTGTATGAGCTCTAATTTCTCGTACCTTCGACTACCTTACGCGGTATGTACGTTGGCGACATTGGAATCGTTCTGCAGTCAGCTTCAGATGCCGGTTCTCTAAATTTTCTCCTTTCCCTCCAGGGATTGCCATTTTAGTTCCCGAAGCACCTCTGTAACACCTGTGTGTTGTTCAAAATTACCGGTAACAAATCTAGTAGCACGCTCTGAATTGCTTTGACGTCTTCCTTTAATCCGATCTGGTGTGGATCCTAGCAGTAATCAAGCATAGGCTGCACTAGCGTCCTATATGACCTTTTCTACACAGATGAACCACACTTTCCCAAAAATTCTCCCAATACACTCATGCCAACCATTCACCTTCCCTATCACGGTCCTACCATGCTCGTCCCATTTCATATCGTTTTGAAACGTTACTCCCAGATATTTATACGACATGCCACTACTAATGCTGCATTCGAAAATTACTTAGATTTTCCTACAATGAGAGACAGCTGGCGTTCATCACACCAACTAAAAATACTGTTTGCCTTCTCGTATCATCCTACAGTCACTCAACGCCAACACCTTCCCATACACCACAGCATTATCACCAAACAACCGCAAATTGCTGCCCATCCTTGCCCGCCAGATCATTTATCGGAAATCCCACCACACTTCCCTGGGGCACTCCTGACGATCCCCTTGTCGCTCATGAACACTCGCCTTCGAGGACAACATATTGGGTTCTATCATTCAAGAAGTCTTCGAGCCACTCACGTATCTGGGAACCTACTGGATCACCGGCTCCTGGTTGGTTGGTTGGTGTTGGGGAAGGAGACCAGACAGCGTGGTCATCGGTCCCATCGGATTAGGGAAGGATGGGGAAGGAAGTCGGCCGTGCCCTTTCAGAGGAACCATCCCGGCATTTGCCTGGAGTGATTTAGGGAAATCACGGAAAACCTAAATCAGTATGGCCGGACGCGGAATTGAACCGTCGTCCTCCCGAATGCGAGTCCAGTGTCTAACCACTGCGCCACCTCGCTCGGTACCGGCTCCTGGGTTCGATTGCCAACTGCGTTGAGGATTTTCTCTGTCTGGGGACTGGGTGTTTGTGTTGTCCTCGTCATTTGATCACCATCATCATTTCATGACCATCATTTGTAACAGTGGCTAGATTGCATTGTGTAAAAAATTGGACTGTGTAAAAGTTGGGACATTGTATGGGCGCTGATGACTGCGCAGTTGAGCGCTCCACAAGCGAAACATCATCATCTGGGAACCTATTCCGTATGCCGGTGTCTACGTTAACACTTGTCAGAAGCTTACCGTGTCAAATATTGTCCGGAAATCTAGAAAACCGAAATCTGCCTGTTACCCTTCATCCATAGTTTGCAGTATATCATGTGAGAAAAGAGCTATGCTTTCTAAAACACTGCTGAATCGTCTAATAAGCTTTACGATCTTTTGTTGTTGTTGTTGCTGTTGTTGTTGTGGTCTTCAGTCCTGAGACTGGTTTGATGCCGTTATCCATGCTACTCTATCCTGTGCAAGGTTCTTCATCTCCCAGTACCTACTGCAATCTACATCCTTCTGAATCTGTTTAGTGTATTCATCTCTTAGACTCCCTCTACGATTTTTACCCTCCACGCTGCCCTCCAAAATTAAATTGGCGATCGCTTGATGCCTCATAATATGCCCTACCAACCGATCCCTTCTTCTAGTCAAGTTGTGACACAAATTTCTCTTCTCTCCAATTCTATTCAATACTTCCTCATTAGTTATGTGATCTACCCATCTAATCTTCAGCATTCTTCTGTAGCACCACATTTCGAAAGCTTCTATTCTCTACTTGTCTAAACTATTTATCGTCCATGTTTCACTTCCATACATGGCTACACTCCATACAAATACTTTCAGAAACGACTTCCAGACACTTCACTCTATACTCGATGTTAACAAATTTCTCTTCTGCAGAAATGCTTTTCTTGCCATTGCCAGTGTACATTTTATATCCTCTCTACTTCGACGATCATCGGTTATTTTGCTCCCCGAATAGCAAAACTCCTTTACTACTTTAAGTGTCTAATTTCCCAAGCCAATTCCCGTAGCATCAGCCGGAGTGGCCGTGCGGTTCTGGGCGCTACAGTTTGGAACCGAGCGACCGCTACGGTCGCAGGTTCGAATCCTGCCTCGGTCATGGATGTGTGTGATGCCCTTAGTTTAGTTAGGTTTAATTAGTTCTAAGTTCTAGGTGACTGATGACCTCAGAAGTTAAGTCGCATAATGCTCAGAGCCATTTTTTACATTCCATTATCCTCGTTTTGCTTTTTTGTTGCTCATCTTATATCCTCCTTTCAAAAAAATGGTTCAAATGGCTCTGAGCACTATGGGACTCAACTGCTGAGGTCATTAGTCCCCTAGAACTTAGAACTAGTTAAACCTAACTAACCTAAGGACATCACAAACATCCATGCCCGAGGCAGGATTCGAACCTGCGACCGTAGCGGTCTTGCGGTTCCAGACTGCAGCGCCTTTAACCGCACGGCCACTTCGGCCGGCTATCCTCCTTTCAAGACACGGTCCATTCCGTTCAGTGTCATCGACAAACCTCAAAGTTTTTATTTCTTCTCCGAGTTTTTCTTTTATTTCCTTTACTGCTTGCCCAATATACAGATTGAATAACATCGGGGAGAGGCTACAACCCTGTCTCACTCCCTTCCCAATCACTCCTTCCCTTTCGTGCCCGTCGACTCTTATAACTGCCATCTGGTTTCTGTACAAATTGTAAATAGCCTTTCGCTCCCTGTGTTTTACCCCTGCCACCTTTAGAATTTGAAAGAGAGTATTCCAGTCAACATTGTCAAAAGCTTTCTCTACAAATGCTAGAAACGTACGTTTATCTTTCCTTAATCTATTTTCTAAGATAAATCGTAGGGTCAGTATTGCCTCACGTGTTCCAACATTTGTACAGAATCCAAATTGATCTTCCCCGAGGTCGGCTTATACCAGTTTTTACATTTAAATTCAAAATATGTTCAAGAATTCAGCAGCAGATCGATGTTAACGATACTGGTGTGTAATTTTGCTGGCCTGTTCTTTTACCCTTCTAACATACACGACTCACTGTGCTTTCTTTCAGTCGCTTGGACCGACGCACTGGGCAAGAGATTCACGATAAATGCAGGCTAAGGAATTGGTCACTGCGCCAGAGTACTCTTTATAACACTGAGTTGGCATTCCATCCCGACCTGGGGACTTATTTGTTTTCAACTCGTTCGGTTATTTCTCTACGCTAGGGACGCTTATTGCTATGTCGTCCATACGGGAGCCTGTCCGATATTCAAACGGCGGTATATTAGTACAAATCTCATGCGTGAACGATTTCTTGAGGTGAAATTTAAAACTCCAGCTTCTGTTTTCTATATACACCTGCCTCTTCAGACTGTTCAAGGCGTCGCTGGATGGAAGCCTTAGTTCTTCTTACTGCTTCTACACAGAGCCAGAATATTTTCGTGTTCTCTGCCAGATCTTTTGCTAAGGTATGATGATGGTAGTTGACGTATGCTTCACTTATAGACGTTTTTACAGACGCACAAATCTCTACTGACTTTTGCCTGTCGTCTTTAGCGCCTTCTCCTTTGAAGCGAGACTGCAGCAAACAGCCTTAGATTGCTCAGCATTATCCGATTTTCGTTGCTAAACCACAGTGAATATTTTCCGTCATCAATCCACTTTCTAGCCACATACTTGACCAGAGCACGATTTACGATCTGTTTAAACTTTACCCGTAATTCCTCTGTGTCCATCATACTGGAATTAAATTATTGCAATTGATTGCGTAAGTGAGCTGCTAACAACTGTTTATCCGCACATTGTGACAGAAATACTCTCCTAGCCTTCTTGACTGATTTATGAACTTTCGTAACCATAGTTGCTGTAATGACGTGATGATCACTAATCCCCGTCTCTATACTATCGCCATCGATAAGGTATGGCCTATTTTTAGCTACAAGGTCTAAGATACTTCCATTGCATGTGGGCTGCACAACTAACTGCTCAAGACAGTTTTCGGGAAACGTGTTCAAAGGTACTTCACATAACTGTCTGTCTGTACCCTGCACAATGAATCGATAGACGTCCCAGTATATACTTGGGGGATAAAAGTTGTTTCCAACTAGTACTGTTTGTTCTGCGTACCTAACGCTACTGACCGTAGACTTTCTTTAATGACACTAGATCTGTCACAGCGAAATCGGGTGGCCGATAAAAACATCCAACAATTACCAGAATGAGATTTTCACTCTGCAGCGGAGTGTGCGCTGATATGAAACTTCCTGGCAGATTAAAACTGTGTGCCCGACCGAGACTCGAACTCGGGAGTTCGAGTCTCGGTCGGGCACACAGTTTTAATCTGCCAGGAAGTTTCATCCAACAATTAATTTGGTTTTACCTACACCTGCTCCTCAATAGAGACAATATTTTTGTCGACTTCAATCAGTCTTTCCGATATATGCTCCATGAGTCGCGAAATATGTCAAAATCTCGGGTTTTAGCCACTTTCGGGCCCAAGAACAATTTGAGCGTCAAAACCTTCCTGCGGGGAAAGGGGGGGGGGGGGGCAGTTTAACGCCCGGAAGGTGAGTTCCTATCTACTGTTGTCAACATTTATTGTGCGGTCTCCATACACAGAGTTTATGACGGATTCCCAAATCTGTAATGAACATCATCTAGTATCGGAAGAGATGTTGATCGATAGGTGACCAACGCAGGGTAAGATCGATATAATGTATCATGCAATACGAGCGAAAGCACCGTGACTTGACGTAACGGTGCAAGAGAGAGAGACAAATATATTCTTTATTACACCGTGGCGTTTAGCGCTCAGAGAATTATTCGTAGCGTGTAGGAATTCTTTGTTCTCATTAAGAAGTAATTCATTAAGAGTTTTCATTCTTGTGAAGTTGAAATCGACGCCATTGCGAGATTTTGAAGGAAACTGTATTATATATCTGCATATATTCCAGTGAACAGCTAATTCATGTTACGAGGGGATAATTTCATTGACACAAAAGTCAATAAAAGGTTGTTCATTTCAAAAAGGTATGTGTTTATTCCACAATTGACGTATACTTCAGTTATGATCTACTAATGAATACCAGCTCGAGAACATTTCCAGCGGGAGCGTTCAGATCTAATTAAATAGTTTGATGCTTTCTTCGGAAAAGGAGTTATTTCAGGGATCATTTTAATCCACCAGTGTTGGCCATTTCTAAGAACAGAAAGCAAATCAGATTGCTATGCAACAGAGCCCAGACGAATATTTCTCCGTAACTTTGATGAACACTTTCAGCTTCAATACAGCATCTGCAGCAGCTGGAGCAGATCGCTACAACAACGGAAGTATGTAGTGTGAAAGCAGTTTCACACGTCGCTATGTATCAAACCAACGGTGTGGGTATTCAACACAACACTGCACACACAGTCACTCATACATATAAAGACGAACACAAGTTGGTGTGGGAAACATATAGAGAGAGACACTCACTTAATATAAATGTTCATCGGGGTGATTTTATATCTGGCAACATCGGACAATGAATGATGTCGGACAAGAATTGTTTCTAAACTCCACCGCTACGGTCGGCGCTTATCGCGCCAGTTCCATGTCAGCCATGCAGGGGAACACAGGGCCGGTTTGAGGACAAGCGACATAAGACGCCGCTTTGAACGCCATGTTCAGGGGAGTGCCCAAGTACGAAATTTGTATACAGTGCGATTCACAATTGGTAGCGAAAACCGACACTGGAGAAAGTGTAAGAGATAAGAGAGAGGGCGGCGCCAGATACATTGACGAAAAAAATCGCAGCACCAGAAAGTAACTAATGCAGAGTAATGAAATTTCTGGAATTCATTTGTCCAGTTAACAAATTTGAGTGATTAACATTGCAAGATCACAGGTTAATGTAAGCACGAGACAAAACCATTACAAATGTGAAATGCTGGTACACGAATAACCGGTGTAACCACCAGAATGTTGAATGCAAACCTGCGTGCATTGTCTTGTACAGGGCCGGATGTCAGTTTTTGGGATGTAGTTCCATAATTGTTGCACTTGGTCGACCAATACCAGGTTGGTTGATGCTGTTTGTGGATGACGCTGGAGTTGTCGTCTAATGATTTCCCACATGGGCTCGATTGGACACAGCTCCGGTGATCGAGCAGGTCGTGGCAACATGTCGACACTCTGTGGAGCATGTGTGGCCAAGCATTATTCAGCTGGAAGACATTCCTGGAATGCTATTCATGAATAGCAGCACAACACGTTGAATCACCAGACTGACATAAGAAGTTGCAGCCAGAGTGCGTGGGATAACCACTGGAGCGCTCCTGCTGTCATACGATATCGCACCCCAGACCGTAAGTCCAAATGTAAGTCCAGTGTGGCTAGCAGGCAGACAGGTTGGTTACAGGTCTTTCTCTAACCGACATACAGCTATGATTGGCAGCTAGGCAGAACCAGCTTTCATCATAAAACACACTCCACCCTGCCCTCCAATGAGCTCTCGCTTGACACCACTGAAGTCACAAACAGAGGTGGTTTGAAGTCAGAGGAAGGCACGCTACAGGGCGTCTGGTTCGGAGCTATCCTTGAAGTAACCGATCTGTAACAATTCGTTGTGTCACTGTGGTACAAGCTGCTGAAGATGCAGTACGATATGCCAGAGCCGTACGCAGAACGTGATGGTGGTCTTGCCTCTCGGTTGTACCCGGTCTTCTTGCGACCGTACATTGTCTTGACCACAGCTGGCAGCAGTCATGTTCAGCGGCTACATTTCTGCCAAGTCTCTCTGCAGTATCACAAAAGGAACATCAAGATTTTCTTAGCCCATTTACACGACCTCGTTCAAACTCATGTTGTTGTTGTTGTGGTCTTCAGTCCAGAGACTGGTTTGATGCAGCTCTCCATGCTACTCTATGCTGTGCAAGCTTCTTCATCTCCCAGTACCTACTGCAACCTACATCCTTCTGAATCTGCTTAGTGTATTCATCTCTTGGTCTCCCTCTACGATTTTTACCCTCCACGCTGCCCCCCAATACTAAATTGGTGATCCCTTGATGCCTCACAACATGTCCTACCAACCGAACTCTTCTTCTGGTCAAGTTGTGTCACAAACTTCTCTTCTCCCCAATCCTATTCAATACTTCCTCATTAGTTATGTAATCTACCCATCTAATCTTCAGCATTCTTCTGTAGCACCACATTTCGAAAACTTCTATTCTCTTCCCGTCCAAACTATTTTTCGTCCATGTTTCACTTCCATACATGGCTACACTCCATTCAAATACTTTCAGAAACGACTTCCTGACACTTAAATCTATACTCGATGTTAACAAATTTCTCTTCTTCAGAAACGCTTTCCTTGCCATTGCCAGTCTACATTTTATATCCTCTCTACTTCGACCATCATCAGTTATTTTGCTCCCCAAATAGCAAAACTCCTTTACTACTTTAAGTGTCTCATTTCCTAATCTAATTCCCTCAGCATCACCCGACTTAATTCGACTACATTCCATTATCCTCGTTTTGCGTTTGTTGATGTTCATCTTATATCCTCCTTTCAAGACACTGTCCATTCCATTCAACTGCTCTTCCAAGTCCTTTGCTGTCTATGACAGAATTACAATGTCATCGGCGAACCTCAAAGTTTTTATTTCTTCTCCATGGATTTTAATACCTACTCCGAATTTTTCTTTTGTTTCCTTTACTGCTTGCTCAATATACAGATTGAATAACATCGGGCAGAGGCTACAACCCTGTCTTACTCCCTTCCCAACCACTGCTTCCCTTTCGTGTCCCTCGACTCTTATAACTGCCATCTGATTTCTGTACAAATTGTAAATAGCCTTTCGCTCCCTGTATTTTACCCCTGCCGCCTTCAGAATTTGAAAGAGAGTATTCCAGTCAATATTGTCAAAAGCTTTCTCTAAGTCTACAAATGCTAGAAACGTACGTTTCCCTTTCCTTAATCTTTCTTCTAAGGTGTCGTAAGGTCAGTATTGCCTCACGTGTTCCAGTATTTCTACGGAATCCAAAATGATCTTCCCCCCGGTCGGCTTCTACTAGTTTTTCCATTCGTCTCTAAAGAATTCGTGTTAGTATTTTGCAGCTGTGGCTTATTAAACTAATTGTTCGGTAATATTCACATCTGTCAACACCTGCTTTCTTTGGGATTGGAATTATTATATTCTTCTTGATGTCTGAGGGTATTTCGCCTGTTTCATACATCTTGCTCACCAGATGGTAGAGTTTAGTCAGGACTGGCTCTCCCAAGGCTGTCAGTAGTTCCAATGGAATGTCGTCTACTCCGGGGGCCTTGTTTCGACTCAGGTCTTTCAGTGCCCTGTCAAACTCTTCACGCAGTATCGTATCTCCCATTTCATCTTCATCTACATCCTCTTCCATTTCCATAATATTGTCCTCAAGTACATCGCCCTTGTATAGACCCTCTATATACTCCTTCCACCTTTCTGCTTTCCCTTCTTTGCTTAGAACTGGGTTTCCATCTGAGCTCTTGATGTTCATACAAGTGGTTCTCTTATCTCCAAAGGTCTCTTTAATTTTCCTGTAGGCAGTATCTATCTTACCCCTAGTGAGATAAGCCTCTACATCCCTGCATTTGTGTTCTAGCCATCCCCGCTTAGCCATTTTGCACTTCCTGTCGATCTCATTTTTGAGACGTTTGTATTCCTTTTTGCCTGCTTCATTTACTGCATTTTTATATTTTCTCCTTTCATCAATTAAATTCAATATTTCTTCGGTTACCCAAGGATTTCTACTAGCCCTCGTCTTTTTACCTACTTGATCCTCTGCTGCCTTCACTACTTCATTCCTCAAAGCTACCCATTCTTCTTCTACTGTATTTCCTTCCCCCACTCCTGTTAATTGTTCCCTTATGCTCTCCCTGAAACTCTGTACAACCTCTGGTTCTTTCAGTTTATCCAGGTCCCATCTCCTTAAATTCCCACCTTTTTGCAGTTTCTTCAGTTTTAATCTACAGGTCATAACCAATAGATTGTGGTCAGAGTCCACAGCTGCCCCGGGAAATGTCTTACATTTTAAAACCTGGATCCTAAATCTCTGTCTTACCATTATATAATCTATCTGAAACCTGTCAGTATCTGCAGGGTTCTTCCATGTATACAACCTTCTTTCATTATTCTTGAACCAAGTGTTAGCTATGATTAAGTTGTGCTCTGTGCAAAATTCTACGAGGCGGCTTCCTCTTTCATTTCTTAGCCCCAATCCATATTCACCTACTACATTTCCTTCTCTCCATTTTCCTACACTCGAATTCCAGTCACCCATGACTATTAAATTTTCGTCTCCCTTCACTATCTGAATAATTTCTTTTATTTCATCATACATTTCTTCAATTTCTTCATCATCTGCAGAGCTAGTTGGCCGATAAACTTGTACTACTGTAGTAGGTGTGAGCTTCGTATCTATCTTGGCCACAATAATGCGTTCACTATGCTGTCTGTAGTAGCTTACCCGCATTTTTATTTTCCTATTCATTGTTAAACCTACTCCTGCGTTACCCCTATTTGATTTTGTGTTTATAACGCTGTAGTCACCTGACCAGAAGTCTTGTTCCTCCTGCCACCGAACTTCACTATTTCCCACTATATCTAACTTTAACCTATCCATTTCCCTTTTTAAATTTCAAGCAAACCTGACTCTCATCGTTCAAAAAATGGTTCAAATGGCTCTGAGCATTATGGGACTTCACATCTAAGGTCATCAATCCACTAGAACTTAGAACTAATTAAACCTAACTAACCTAAGGACATCACATACATCCATGCCCGAGGCAGGATTCGAACCTGCGACCGTAGCGGTCGCGCGGTTCGAGAGTGAAGCGCCTAGAACCGCATGGCCACTGTGGCCGGCGACTCGCATCGTCATTGTGGCACTGCTAACACCACTCTTAAGCGATAGCGCGAAATTTTAGTAGACATCATCTTCCAGATGTAGAGACACGCCTACTAGCTTTAGTTTATGTCACAAAACTCTTGGTGTTCCGATCTTTTTGTCCCTCTACTGGAGTAAGTCGTTTCTGTGGAAAAGTGTTGTCGTACCAGCCCTGGAGGAGCAATATCACTAACGAGATTCTGAATCCAAACAACAGTGCGATTCCGCGGGGGAAACCATAAGGGGCGATCAAAAAGTGTCTATCCGACGACCGTACAATTCCGATTCGGTCTGCCAATCTGGCACACTCACCAGCCAATCATTCGACCGACGCCCCAGGTTGAATACAGGTATTTCTAATCAGAATCGACAGCAGACCAACATCGACAACGATAGTTCAGGTATACATGCCGACGTCGCAAGCTGAAGATGAACAGATAGAGAAAGTGTATGAGGATATTGAAAGGGTAATGCAGTATGTAAAGGGGGACGAAAATCTAATAGTCATGGGCGACTGGAATGCAGTTGTAGGGGAAGGAGTAGAGGAAAAGGTTACAGAAGAATATGGGCTTGGGACAAGGAATGAAAGAGGAGAAAGACTAATTGAGTTCTGTAACAAGTTTCAGCTAGTAATAAGAGGAGGAGGTATATTTGGAAAAGGCCGGGAGATACGGGAAGATTTCAATTAGATTACATCATGCTCAGACAGAGATTCCGAAATCAGATACTGGATTGTAAGGCGTACCCAGGAGCAGATATAGACTCAGATCACAATATAGTAGTGATGAAGAGTAGGCTGAAGTTCAAGACATTAGTCAGGAAGAATCAATACGCAAAGAAGTGGGATATGGAAGTACTAAGGAATGACGAGAGGCCGGCCGAAGTGGCCGTGCGGTTAAAGGCGCTGCAGTCTGGAACCGCAAGACCGCTACGGTCGCAGGTTCGAATCCTGCCTCGGGCATGGATGTTTGTGATGTCCTTAGGTTAGTTAGGTTTAACTAGTTCTAAGTTCTAGGGGACTAATGACCTCAGCAGTTGAGTCCCATAGTGCTCAGAGCCATTTTGAATGACGAGATACGTTTGAAGTTCTCTAACGCTATAGATACAGCAATAAGGAATATCGCAGTAGGCAGTACAGTTGAAGAGGAATGGACATCTCTAAAAAGGGCCATCACAGAAGTTGGGAAGGAAAACATAGGTACAAATAAGGTAGCTGCGAAGAAACCATGGGTAACAGAAGAAATACTTCAGTTGATTGATGAAAGGGGGAAGTACAAACATGTTCCGGGAAAATCAGGAATACAGAAATACAAGTCGCTGAGGAATGAAATAAATAGGAAGTGCAGGGAAGCTGAGACGAAATGGCTGCAGGAAAAATGTGAAGACATCGAAAAAGATATGATCGTCGGAAGGACAGACTCAGCATACAGGAAAGTCAAAACAACCTTTGGTGACATTAAAAGCAACGGTGGTAACATTAAGAGTGCAACAGGAATTACACTGTTAAATGCAGAGGAGAGAGAAGATAGGTGGAAAGAATACATTGAAAGCCTCTATGAGGGTGAAGATTTGTCTGATGTGATAGAAGAAGAAACAGGAGTCGATTTAGAAGAGATAGGGGATCCAGTATTAGAATCGGAATTTAAAAGAGTTTTGGAGGACTTACAGTCAAATAAGGCAGAAGGGATAATAACATTCCATCAGTATTTCTATAATCATTGGGGGAAGTGGCAACAAAACGACTATTCACGTTGGTGTGTAGAATATATGAGTCTGGCGATATACCATCTGACTTTCGGAAAAGCATCATCCACACAATTCCGAAGACGGCAAGAGCTGACAAGTGCGAGAATTATTGCACAATCAGCTTTACAACTCATGCATCGAAGCTGCTTACAAGAATAATATACAGAAGAATGGAAAAGAAAACTGAGAATGCGCTAGGTGACGATCAGTTTGGCTTTAGAGAAAGTAAAGGGACGAGAGAGACGATTCTGACGTTACGGCTAATAATGGAAGCAAGGCTAAAGGAAAATCAAGACACTTTCATAGGATTTGTCGACGTGGAAAAAGCGTTCGACAATATAAAATGGTGCAAGCTGTTCGAGATTCTGAAAAAAGTAGGGGTAAGCTATAGGGAGAGACGGGTCATATACAATATGTACAACAAACAAGAGGGAATAATAAGAGTGGACGATCAAGAACGAAGTGCTCGTATTAAGAAGGGTGTAAGACAAGGCTGTAGCCTTTCGCCCCTACTCTTCAATCTGTACATCGAGGAAGCAATGATGGAATAAAAGAAAGGTTCAGGAGTGGAATTAAAATACAAGGTGAAAGGATGTCAATGATACGATTCGCTGATGGCATTGCTATCCTGAGTGAAAGTGAAGAAGAATTAAATGATCTGCTGAACGGAATGAACAGTCTAATGAGTACTCAGTATGGTTTGAGAGTAAATCGGAGAAAGGCGAAGGTAATGAGAAGTAGTAGAAATGAGAACAGCGAGAAACTTAACATCAGGATTGATGGTCACGAAGTCAATGAAGTTAAGGAATTCTGCTACCTAGGCAGTAAAATAACCAATGACGGACGGAGCAAGGAGGACATCAAAAGCAGACTCGCTATGGCAAAAAAGGCATTTCTGGCCAAGAAGTCTACTAATATCAAATACCGGCCTTAATTTGAGGAAGAAATTTCTGAGGATGTACGTCCGGAGTACAGCATTGTATGGTAGTGAAACATGGACTGTGGGAAAACCGGAACAGAAGAGAATCGAAGCATTTGAGATGTGGTGCTATAGACGAATGTTAAAAATTAGGTGGAGTGATAAGGTGAGGAATGAGGAGATTCTACGCAGAATCGGAGAGGAAAGTAATATGTGGAAAACACTGATAAGGAGAAGGGGCAGGATGATAGGACATCTGCTAAGACATGAGGGAATGACTTCCATGGTACTAGAGGGAGCTGTAGAGGGCAAAAACTGTAGAGGAAGATAGAGATTGGAATACGTCAAGCAAATAACTGAGGACGTAGATCGCAAGTGCTACTCTGAGATGAAGAGGTTAGCACAGGAAAGGAATTCGTGGCGGGTCGCATCAAACCAGTCAGTAGACTGATGACCAAAAAAAAAAAAAAAAAAAGAGGGCGCCACCACTCGTCATGTCTTGTCAACAGTAAAACTATCTCTGGCTGGCGTCATTACTCTCGATCGAAGGTAATCGATTGTCACATCTTTGGTACAAAGTCTATCGCCATATCTTATCTCACTTCAAGCCTCCTTCTTAATTTTAACAGGAAAGAAGACTAATGACGATTAGTTACTTCATGTCTGGACCTCATACCAGTGACATCGATGATAAAGTAAAGCTTTTAATAAAATACATTGTTGGAAGTGAGAAATTGTGTTTTTTATCCTTAAAAAATTTTAAAGTGCATATCTATGTCGAAATAGTAGATTATATCTGCAACTGATATCATTGTGAGAAGATTGATTTTCTTTATGATCAATTCTTGTGGAGAATTTTGAGTCAGTGATATTGAAATGAATTGTTGATCGATAGGAGGATCAAGGGCAGAGATAATAACCCCTCTGTTAATTTGTGGGAAGCCACGGAACTCTTACGGAACTACGATAATTATGGAAGCTGAAGAAATGAATCAAAATTTGTGCCACCCCAAACGAAATAGTCTTCCCTCTCGGTTGAACATCTTGCTTCTCTCAGCTTAGTTACACAGCCTCTTTCAAACAGTGAGTTGTTCATAATAGCCATGGCTGTGGGACAAATTTTAACTCATTTCTTCAGCTCCATGTTTATCGTAGATAAAGATGAGAGATGTCTGGAGGTAAATCTGAATATAAGATCTGTAAGTACAGGTTTTCCCCATTATGTCCGATGCCAGGTTAATGCCAGAGAGTTTCGGCAATAGTGATTATCTGAGAAGGAGAAAATAGCTGAAGATATGACGTTTGTGATGGGGATGACATTGGTGTAGTGGTTAGCATTCTGGCTTTATAAGCAAGGTGACCTGGGTTCAAGTCACGGCTAAAGATGTCTCGAGGAAAATCTAAATATTGGATTTTATGGGGCTGATGATACGCTAATGATGAAATTTTTGTCTCTTTCCACTTACGAACTTGGCAGGAAGTTAATCCAACTATTTCAATGATTCAAATTTGTTGTGGTGTACTGCTCTGGAAAGGAGGTTTGAAAGAGTCTAGGGGTACCTGAGTGAAAGAATTTATCAGCTGGGTGTTACATACAACATTAGCAATGGGACAACCGACTGTTTTCAACAACCGACAAGCCAGTCGATTGTTTTTTCGTTCAGTTGCTTTTTCAGTCGAGTGAAACAGCTGAATGAAACTAGTCCGCTACCAAAAATCTCTTCTCCAGTTTTGAGAGGTTTCACTTATTGTGAGATAACTGACTGTCACAAATATCTATCAGTTATATATTTTTTCAGTCTTTTACCTCCTCCCATCGGCTGTCGTCCTGGCCACAGATGGCTGGAGAAGGTGGCGCGGTGGCCGGTGCGAGCGTAGCGTTGCCTGGAACTAGGCCAGGCTCGCAGCCGGTGCGAGGAGGTGACACGGTGGCCGATACGAGCGCAGTATTGCCGGAACCTGGACCAGGATGACAGCCGGTGCGAAGAGGTGGCGCGGTGGCCGATTCGAGCTCAATATTGCCGGAACCTGGGCCAGGGTTACAGCCTGTGCGAGGAGGTGGCGCAAGCCAAGACCTCGTTAGAGCGCTGACGAGCTACCTCCTCCCGCCGGCTGCCGTCCTGGCCCTAGCAACAGCATGACGCTAATGTGGAGCGTGCAGGACGCTCAGAGCGTTTTTTTATAACTATATGGACACCATCATTCACACCTTCTCAGTTAAACGGTATGCAAACAGTAGCAAAAGTTTGCCGATGTTCCTTTCTTCTTCCCATGGCCCTAAGAAAATTTTATGAGCGCTCTCTCAATTTTGTACTCCCAACCAAGCTTTTTTTACCGCTTACATGTTAAATGCACTTGGAACAATGAATGTAATGCACAGCAATATATTTGCCAGTTTCAAATGGTGAAAAGAGTAATTAGTCTGTCAGTACATAGTTAAATGAATATACATATCACTTATTTTAACATTGGTGTACCCACTGAGATGTCTTTGCATACATCATGGACTGAGGCTATCTTTTGAGTGTTTGTAACCTGGTTTGCAATGTATACCACTGCTTTATTTCACCTAATTAGACTACTACAGACTGGTTTCACTCAGAAGAATTACTGGATAACTAGCTAATCCACTAAATACTAGCTTGTGCACGTGAATGAATGAGTACATGTTCAACCAACACAGAAAGTAAAGACTTGAAAAGTAAGAATTAATAACTCAGTACAGAAAATACTAATGAATAGTGCCAACTGTTTTCATTCGGTTGTTCCTGTAGACTGGTTTCACTGGAAAAAATGAATGAATAACTCAACTGATACGTAAACCTACAGCTGAACGAGTCAGTTGTTTTCCAACAACTGACTGAATCGATTGTTTTCATTCGGTTGTTCCCATCACTGTACAACATTTACGGTTGTTGTATGCATGAATCCATAGGTAGAGTACAAAGTGTGTGTGTGTGTGTGACGGCGGGGGGGGGGGGGGGGGGGGGGGAGGCATGTGTCACATCTGCCTAAACAACTGTATCGATTTCAACCAGAGTTAGGACATACGTCCCTCAGTGTCAGGCAACAATCGCTGTGGGGATGACAACCACCTACCGACCACAGCTAAGCAGATTGACGTAATAAACAATAAAATGTGTGAAAAACTGATGCATCATGCATGACGTTTAAATGTATTACATTCGGAATAAATTTCGCAGACAGTACTCACATATGCCGCAAATGTACTTAAGAAATTATGTCATTGTAGGACACATACATAAGGAGATACGGCGTCATACACCATGCATGAAGTTTTAATACATACCTTTATTGTTTAGTAACGAGTCACTCTGACACTCGAGTCAATGAAATTCCTAAACCAAGTAGCACTTTTGACAGCTTTCAATTGTGCGAATGGCTTTAGATGAAAAATTTAGCCTTCTATAGAGCTGTGAGGAGATGTTGGTATAGAAACATTAGAAAATGACATTGTAGGAAAGTGAAGCAGCTGTGCCCAGTGTACAGAAACTGTTCGGGATCACCTTTCTTAATTTACATAAGTTTACTTACGTATACATTGTGCATATTTCTTTCTACGTTTATTTCATAATTTCATAGGTGTTTTCACAAATACATGGAAATGAAACTTTTGCGGCACTTCACTACAAAAACAGCTCATTTTTTGTTTTCATTTCTAATAGAAAATGGGCAAAACGAATACCCAGGCAATGCCAGATATTTCAGCTAGTATATAATAAAAAATAAAGAGGTAGTTAGTTTGCGTTTACTAACAAATGAATCTGCGTGTTACGCGTTCCTGTCGAACAGTACAATTATAGCTCATTTGGAGTTTAATGAATTACAGTGTTACATGTGTTTTGGAATACTAGAAAAAGCAAGGGACAAAGACCTATCCGTATTTTGTGTAAATTAATTGTCACTCAGGTCACCTAGACTATTTAATGTGCCCATATTGTGATTAAATTATGCTCTATATACTCCTTGAAAATATTCTGATGTTAATTAGCTATTACTTTTTCAATGAAATTGTTTGTATGTGGCGTAATCTTGCTACAACTGATAAAATGGTAAAAACAATCTGGCAACTCTTTACAAATTCTAGCCACGTACGATCGATATCTTATGAACACTTAAAACACAACCCAGTGCACCTTGATGATTATTTTTAAAAGTAAATATGCTTGTAGTACTACTTTGCAGTTCAGTGTGGTAGGTCAAATATAATGCTGATTCTTTGTAATGAAATAGGTCATCCTTTAGATGTAGTACAGGCCAGGGCTTAATTCACAAAATAACTTAAAATGACTCTCGAATTCATCAATAGAAGTGCCTGGTGTAGGTTTCCAACTTTGTTAGAAGAAAAATTATTAAACAATCAGCGCTGATGCTAACGCAATAATGCAAAGCTTACTTGCGTCGCTTAATGGCGGCGGACTGCAGCGATGCTGCTTTTGTTCCTCTGCAGAAAATGTTATTGTAGCGATAGTGGCGAATTATCTTCCAGCAAAATGCCGTTTGTCAAAGAAATTTATGAGACGCTGTTTAGTCATAGTGTTGTTTATTCTTTGTTTTTACTTTTGGTCGTTGTGTGTAATCGAAGATGCATTTTACGCATTGTCTCTGTACTTTTACGAAGCGCAAGTTTGAATAAATCTTGTCAAATACCCAACACTAAAGTTCTGAAAAGTGGGATTGTCTGACACAGGTTTAACACTTCTATAAATAAAACTCAATTGACATTTTAATTTATCTATTTGGCATTGGCTCACTAAATTAAATTACATTACATTACAGATATGGTTAAGCAGCATACGTAATAATGCTTCGAAAGATAACCACAGAGACAGAGAGAGAGAGAACGTATATATATATACAGGGTGTTACAAAAAGGTGCGGCCAAACATTCAGGAAACATTCCTAACGTGGTTTCCGTTTTCAATTACGGAGTGGAATAGAGTGTGTCCCGACATGTCAGGCCAATAGATGTTCAATGTGGTGGCCATCATTTGCTGCACACAATTGCAATCTCTGGCGTATTGAATGTCGTACACGCCGCAGTACATCTGGTGTAATGTCGCCGCAGGCTGCCACTTCGTAAACCACATCAAATACTGACGAACCGATTCCACAGACCGAACGTGAGGAGAGGGGCTAGTGTAATTGTTTAATACAAACCATGCAAAAATGCACGGAAGTATGTTTTTTAACACAAACCCAAGTTATATATATATTGCAATGGTAAAGTTTATTTTTCAAAAACATAATATTGTCTTTCTTTTTCAAGCTATTAATTTTCGTAATTGTTAGCATAAAACACAGTCTTTATACATTTCATAGTCACACGACTCTTTTTATAGTTTTTGTATGTCTCACTTCACTTGCAAAAATATTATTACTGCATGTTGGTATGGGGACGCTATATGGCACCCTAGAATGTTAATGGCACACATTTTCGATGTTCGTTATTGGCATTCCACGAGCGTTCGTATATTACAGTACAATTGTTCCTCTAGTGTCCATAGTTACTGTTCAGTTCACACATCCGTTTACATTCATTTCAGTTTCTTTGTTACGTTCGTTTCAGGTCTTGCTTTACAAAGGTTTACGTTATGATTACTGCCGCTCGATGACTATTTATTGAAGCTTCATCTTACGTGCTAGATTTGCAGATACAGATTTTTATTCACTTGCTTGGGACAATATATATTGCTGCATGGCTCTCTATTCGGACGAAGTTCAATGTGAAAACCAAGGAAACCACGACGGAGCCCAGCTATACTTGTAAGACTTTGTTCTCGGTTTTACTCTCAGTTATTTTGAAAATTTAAGAAATACATGGTTCACATGAAGTATATATTCAAATCATATTGGTACAGTGTTTGTATAAATATTGTACGAAGAAGCAGTCTTGTTGTAAAGTTTTACAAGTTTATAGCTTATGTTTGGTATGAACAATTTCTTGTTTTTACGTTATATACAAATGCTTACTGATCGTTCAGGTAAGGACGTTTACAATAAAATCGGACGTTTGAGAGAAGCCTTCTTCATCGCGTGCAGGTGGGACCTGATGTGGCCGTTGTTGTGTCGCCGCGTTGTTGAGTGTGTGCTGCAGCTGGCGTCGAGTATGCCCGGCTGGAACACGGCATCGAACCCAGGACCGTCGGGCGTTGTCTGCTGGCGTAGATGTCTCGTGCTGCGTCGTCTCGTTCGCGCCAGGGGGTACTCTGCATACGCTCGCCAATTCCGTCCGAAGCGTGCATGAAATAAATCCAGAATACAGCATTACATTCTGTATTATCTCTGACTTTAACGCTGCGAGAAAACGCATCGTCATCGTCAGTTATTATTGTCCAACTGAGCACCAGTTCTGAAAGATTTTATTTGGCATGGGTATCAGGAACGAGTTCGTAACTCTTGTACACTGACAGTCTGAAATTAAGATTATCTCACAGTTCTTGATAGTGTTAATCGGAGGTGAGGGTTTCATCTCAAGTGCCCCAGGGAAGTGTGGTAGGTCCGCTGTTGTTTTCTATCTACATAAATGATCTTTTGGATAGGGTGGATAGCAATGTGCGGCTGTTTGCTGATGGTGCTGTGGTGTACGGGAAGGTGTCGTCGTTGAGTGACTGTAGGAGGATAGAAGACGACTTGGGCAGGATTTGTGATTGGTGTAAAGAATGGCAGCTAACTCTAAATATAGATAAATGTAAATTAATGCAGATGAATAGGAAAAAGAATCCCGTAATGTTTGAATACTCCAGTAGTAGTGTAGCGCTTGACACAGACACGTCGATTAAAAATTTGGGCGTAACATTGCAGAGCGATATGAAGTGGGACAAGCATGTAATGGCAGTTGTGGGGAAGGCGGATAGTCGTCTTCGGTTCGTTGGTAGAATTTTGGGAAGATGTGGTTCATCTGTAAAGGAGACCGCTTATAAAACACTAATACGACCTATTCTTGAGTACTGCTCGAGCGTTTGGGATCCCTATCAGGTCGGATTGAGGGAGGACATAGAAGCAATTCATAGGCGGACTGCTAGATTTGTTACTGGTAGGTTTGATCATCACGCGAGTGTTACGGAAATGCTTCGGGAACTCGGGTGGGAGTCTCTGGAGGAAAGTAGGCGTTCTTTTCGTGAATCGCTACTGAGAAAATTTAGAGAACCAGCATTTGAGGCTGACTGCAGTACAGTTTTACTGCCGCCAACTTATATTTCGCGGAAAGACCACAAAAGATAAGAGGGATTAGGGCTCGTACAGAGGCATATAGGCAGTTATTTTTCCCTCGTTCTGTTTGGGAGTGGAACAGGGAGAGAAGGTGCTAGTTGTGGTACGAAGTACCCTCCTCCATGCACCGTATGGTGGATTGCGGAGTATGTATGTAGATGTAGATGTAGCTATATAGATAGCACTTTTGAACTTCGTGTATAAATAGACAAATAAACGAACTTTTTTATAAACAAGTACGCACTCATTTTGCGTCCGTCTCCTAGTGAGCAATCGTTTGCATTCTCTATTTCCGCGGTTCTTAACCTGGGGCTACTTACCCCCTCAGGAGTAAAATGAAATTTTATTAGAGGTAAAAGCAAAAGAATTCGAGTGTTACTGTTACAAGACTAAATTATTTTTTTAAAGATCATTATTTTACTCACTATTTCTTAAGACCGATTATCATTATCACTTTTTCTTGAGCCTGATTACTGTGTTACCAGTCCTTACCTTTTTTCCCTCCAAACACGAGCTTTAACCCGTGACCATCGGCATAAGCTTTTAACCGCAACCAACTGATTTATCTCAGATTGCTGGCCATTGATCCAATAAAATGATTAGAGGGAATCGATTCAGTTCTGCCAGGAATATTTTCTTCCTTCATATCAGTATAACAGAAACTGCCCCCGATACCTCAGTGGGCAGCGAGACAGAATGTCAATCCGAAGGGCCGAGGTTCTTTTCCCGGCTGTCTCGGAGATTTTCTCCGCTAAGGGACTGGGTGTTG
Organism: Schistocerca americana; assembly: GCF_021461395.2. Taxonomy (NCBI): domain Eukaryota; kingdom Metazoa; phylum Arthropoda; class Insecta; order Orthoptera; family Acrididae; genus Schistocerca; species Schistocerca americana. The sequence continues at coordinate 176,955,515 of NC_060127.1, read as the reverse complement.
TGTTGTCGTAATCATCATCATTTCATCCCCATCGACGCCTAAGTCGACGAAGTGGCGTCAAATCTACCCGACGGCAGGCCCTAGTCACACGACATTTACATTTAATATGATAGAGTTATCCACTGTATACGTTATTGCTTATGAAATGAATGTGTGCACATTTTCTATCACATAGCCCACTTTTCACACTTTTTTACTTTGTGCCATGCATTAATGACAGTAGAATTGAGACGTATGCGTCACATATGCTTTAATGTCTCAACTAAATGCCTTCTCTGAGTTGTAGGTAGTTTCTGCAATGGGCCACAAATTTGTCATTATCCATTAGGCATTAGATAATCCATCTAATTGACGGCACTCCACAGCAGTGACTAAGTAATGGCTACTAAATTACTGCAGGGCCTTCACAGTGTTGATGTTATTTAGTAGTAGTTGTCAGACATAAAGTTTTGGCAGCCTAATGTCTTCCAGTTTCTACCAGTTCAGAAGTAAGGAGTCCAGCAATGAAGTAATTTAACAACAGGACCTGTAGCGCACGTAGTTTAATTCGGTTGGTTTTAAATGAGGTGTAGAGTGTCGGCCGTTAGGGAGACGAGTGGTGCAGAGGAAGCGTATTTTGTAACAAGTGTCTGTCCCCCATTGTGCTTTTTTTTCTTTATTGTTATTTTAATCACCTTGTACAAAGGTGGGCTGTCAGCAGCATAGTACGCTACTCTTCAGCCGCGAGTGGTACAATAAATATGACAGAAAGGTGGTACAGATAATACAATAAAAATGGCGGGCAAAAACGGTAGACACGAAAAACAATAAACATGAAGCCGTTGACGCTGGACGAGAAAAAACACTAAATCCGTTGACACGGCGCACAAAACACGGACGACTGTGACGGCACAGGTGAACAATGGTGGCGTGACGGCGAAAGAACACTAAACACAAAACAAAGGCACGGCACACACGAGACACTGATGGCGATGATCTCCGGCGCGCGAATGTCCACTGAGCGTGTACGAGGCTGGGGACCTGTCAAGAGAGGAGGAGGGGGGGGGTTGGGGGAGGGGAGAGCAGAGATGCCATGGGTAGAGAAGATATGGGGAAGGGAGGAAGGGGGAGGGGAAGCCCGAGGGAACAGGGATGGCGGAAGGGGGGATGGGGGGAAAAGGAGAGAGAAGGGAGGGAGGGTGCCCAAAGGAAAAGACACAGGAAGTGGGAGGGGAGGATCAAAGTTGATAGGAGGGGTAGATGGAGGGGAGGAGGACATCATCAGGGAGGGGGAGCTGGCGGAAGCCACCTTGGGAGAGGGTAAGGAGGGTGGAGAGATGGAGACCGTGTGAGATGTGGGAATACAGGCGTGGCAGCGGGCGAGGGTGGGAGAGGATGGGGGAGACAAGCGGGTGAGAAGGATCGAGTTTTCGGGAGGTGTACAGGATCCATATCCGCCCCATTGTGGACAGTTAGCTTTCTTTTCTGAACAGGAGCTAGAGGTAGCATTCGCAGTGCGCTGTTAAGTGTTTCATCATTCTATAAAAAGGTTGTTAGAAATACGAAGATTCATTAGTTCATTATATAATACAGCAGATACTGAAACTATCTTTCGTTGTTCTAAACATAAAAGTGTTCAAACAACATTCTTTATCATTCTAACAGTTAGATATGCATTAGTATTGTGGACATTAGAAATGGAGGTGAGGGGAAGGGGGAGGCACTAGCTGATATCTGACTGCGCACAGGGGTAATGGCCTCAGAAAGACTGGGAAACACTGCTCTATTTGGAAAACATCCAGCGCCGCGACATTGAACAGTCCACGCTGACGCGACTCTTACTGACGAGGAATGCTGATTGCTGACTGCGAGAAACACGCAACAGTACCAAAAACATTGACTGTGGACTTCATGCATTAAACACTGTCAATACTTTACGTAATGTCTCTTCGCAGTTGTTTCGCACACTTTAAGTCTGAAATCCTGGTTCTCACTGTTATTTATTGTGCTCATATTGACGTTGCGACATAGTCTTAATTCTGTCCCAGAAATGTTCACTAACCACCGTTTGTACAGTCTCAGCATATATTTAACACGGTTCTGAGCCACTAACACAGTTCCATATAAAGTTGATGTTAGTATACTCTACATATCCATGTATTTACAAGAAAGCTTACTTTGCAAGATTATCACATAACAGAGTGATTAACACGTTTCTGTATACAGATCTGAATATGAAACAGTAGTACGGTATACAATGTTTGGTTCTTTTATACACACCATGTCAAATAATCGATCACTGGATCACTGTGACCTGGCTGATGGCCTCTGGCCTGACTTTACAATAAAATTTTACTATCATTTGTAGATTATTTTAAGAATTTGTTACTAAATCTCATTTGAGATTACATTTCCGAGGATGGCAATGCATGTTCCTACAGGTAAATCAAAACACTCGCACTGACCCCGAGTTACATAAGAAGTTTCTGTAAATAGGACTTCAACAAGGAAGCTGTGCAAGTAGAAGATATACTACACCCCTACACGGTTTTAATACTTCAAGTGAGAGTACAGAAGACACTCATGGTGCATTCGTGTACTAATTCTTCCCAATAGCTTGTTCTCATAAGTGATTATTTCTAGTGGACTCCCTCTCTACTGTTATTACCTAAAATGCAAAATAACCCATACATGTTTATTATGTAAACACAAAAAATTGTCATAAAAATACATCTAGTTACTAAAGATATCTGATTTTTAAGAAAATTACTCCATTTAAGGCTTGTTATGTATCTCCAAACTCTATGGAAATGAAGTCCCATACTCCTTGACAAAGCGTAGGGGACGATGCGGGAGACGCGCACCGCCGTACTAGGCAAGGTCCTAATGGAGATGGTTTGCCGTTGCCTTCCTCCGACCGTAGTGAAGATGATGACCCAGCCATTTCTTGGCAGGTGAAAATCCCTGACCCCGGTGGGAAACGAACCCGGAACCCCGTGCTCGGGAAGCGAGAACACTATCGCGACACCACGAGCTGCGGACGCTAATTGTATACTAACTTCAATTAAATATTCAGTAGTGTACTGCACAAGGCAGTGCAGACTTGTCTGCATAATTACTACATCGTATTTAAACATATTGGAAACAACATATATTCTTACACAAAATAAGATTTGAGCAAAATAACATTACTTGCAAGTACTATGCTTCAGCTTAAAACTGCGATGTGTATGTCATCAGCGTAAATAGTTCTTCAAATCTTTGTGGGGTACAAGCAATTGATTTTATTACCTTCTACGCCAACAAGTAAATAACTACTCACATATGGGATACTGATTACCCTGAATGGTCCTGCATATAGCAATTGCCACTTCTTATTTTCTTGCTTAAGACTGACGATTTAGGGTGGGTCCGCAGAAACGACTCGATAACTTCCTATTCTGTCATTTTTCTTATCTCTTTAGTAACAAACTCCTTTCTTGGTCCATGGGACGGAATATCTAGCGTGGCAAAATGTATCACATGGTATTACCTCAGTATTGTATAGTTCTTGATGATACCAGGTTTCTCTGAAAATACATCCAAGTATTTAGTGTACAACAGCTTTAGTTCAGGTTGCTGGCCAGTGGTCAAATAAATTGATTCTCTTACCTTCTAGGAAATCGATTCAGTTCTACCAGGAATATTTTCTTCCTTTTTATCAGCATAACAGAATACTTCATTGTATTCGTTACTGCTAATTTGCAATACTTGTGGCCCCCTACATCTTCACCTGATACTCTTGACAGTATTTGCCACTTACCTCTTTCGCCTTTACTTTTGCCAGTGAAATTCTCCTACCTTAATTCAAAAACCTGAGTCCACCATTAGAGAGATCAATGGTGGTCTATTGATAGTGACCGGGCCAAAAATCTCACGAAATAAGCGCCAAACGAAAAAACTACAAAGAACGAAACTTGTCTAGCTTGAAGGGGGAAACCAGATGGCGCTATTGTTGGCCCGCTAGATGGCGCTACTATAGGTCAAACGGATATCAACTGCGTTTTTTAAAATAGGAACCACCTTTTTTATCACATAGTCGTTTAGTACGTAAAGAAATATGAATGTTTTAGTTGGACCACTTTTTTTGCTTTGTCATAGATGACGCTGTAATAGTCACAAACGTATGTGGTATCATGTAACATTCCACCAGTGTGGACGGTATTTGCTTCGTGATCCATTACCCGTGTTAAAACGGACCGTTTACCAATTGCGGGAAAGTTCGATATCGTGTTGATGTATGGCTATTGTGACCAAACTGCCCAACGGGCGTGTGCTACGTATGTTGCTCGGTATCCTGGACGACATCATCCAAGTGTCCGGACCGTTCGCCGTATAGTTACGTTATTTTAGGAAACAGGAAGTGTTCAGCCACATGTGAAACGTCAACCACAACCTGCAACAAATGATGACGCCCAAGTAGGTGTTTTAGCTGCTGTCGCGGCTAATCCGCACATCAGTAGCACACAAATTGCGCGGGAATCGGGAATCTCAAAAACGTCGGAACTGAGAATGCTACATCTACATCGATTGCACCCGTACCACATTTCTATGCACCAGGAATTGCATGGCGACGACTTTGAACGTCGTGTTCAGTTCTGCCACTGGGCACAAGAAAAATTACGGGACGATGACAGCTTTTTTGCACGCGTTCTATTTAGCGAAGAAGCGTCATTCACCAACAGCGGTAACGTAAACCGGCATAATATGCACTATTGGGGAACGGAAAATCCACGATGGCTCCGACAAGTGGAGCATCTGCGACCTTGGTGGGTTAATGTATGGTGCGACATTATGGGAGGAAGGATAATTGGCCCCCATTTTATCGATGGCAATCTAAATGGTGCAATGAATGCTGATTTCCTACGTAATGTTCTACCGATGTTACTACAAGATGTTTCACTGCATGACAGAATGACAATGCACTTCCAACATGATGGATGTCCGACACATAGCTCGCGTGCGATTGAAGCGGTATTGAATATCATATTTCATGACAGGTGGATTGGTTGTCGAAGCACCATACCATGGCCCGCACGTTCACCTGATCCGACGTCCCCGGATTTCGTTCTGTGGTTGAAAGGTGGAGGATATTTTCTATCATGATCGACCGACAACGCCTGACAACATGCGTCAGCGCATTGTCAATGTATGTGCAAACATTACGGAAGGCGAACTACTCGCTGTTGAGAGGAATGTTGTTACACGTATTGCCAAATGCACTGAGGTTGACGGACATCATTTTGAGCATTTATTGTATTAATGTGGTATTTACAGGTAATTACTCTGTAACAGCATACGTTCTCAGAAAAGATAAGTTCACAAAAGTACATGTATCGCATTGGAACAACCGAAATAAGATGTTCAAACGGACCTACGTTCTGTATTTTAATTTAAAAAACCTACCTGTTACAAACTGTTCATCTAAAATTTTGAGCCACATGTTTGTGACTATCCCAGCGCCATCTACCACAAAGCGAAAAAAGTGGTCTAACTAAAACATTCATATTTCTTTACGCACTATACGAATATGCAATAAAAAATGGAGGTTCTGAAACGTCCCCTTTTTAGAACAATTATACCAGACTGTGCTTGAACTGATACACAATATTTTTTTTTTTTTTAGCGCGACGCAATCTGACTTTCAAAAATCCCTACAAAAGAATGGCCCTGACTAACATTAACTTATACGTTTCACAAATCACTTACCTCACAAAAATCTTCGTTACTCGAACTACTGCAATACAGCGAGCGCCACTACTGCCAGCTAAATAAAAGATTCAAACTACGGAAGGCACTAACTACTGATAGGGATAGTTAGCAAATGAAAGATATTAATAGAGAACAAACAATGTATTTACCTTAATAGTCATAATATATATAGCAGTTCATGACAAATTACAAAACTCCGCCATTTCTCTCCCCACATCCACCACTGCTGGCGGCTCACCTCCAACTGCGCAACGCTACGCGCTGTTCACAGCCAGCTGCCTAACACTACAATGGCGAGTATTAAAACAATGCAAAGCAGCCACAGACTGCACACAGCACAGCCAGTGATTTTCATACAGAGGTGGCGTTACCAATAAAAAAACCTAAACAGCCTACTTACAGTTCCTATTTAGATAAACGCAGTTGATATCCGTTTGACCTATGTCAGCACCATCTAGAGGGCCAACCATAGCACCATCTGGTTTTCCCCTTCAAGCTAGACAAGTTTCGTTCTTTGTAGTTTTTTCGTTTGACGGTTATTTCGTGAGATATTTGGCCCAATCACGACCAGTGGACCACCCAATATATCCATTTCGCTATACTGTTTTGGCCTGAGTTGAATCTAACTTCATACCCACGTTTCCTGTTAAAAGGCGGATGACCATTCCCTTTCTGTAACCTTCCGTTATTATAATTGTACTCATTTCTTCTACCATTCTGACCTCCATGTTCAGTAAGGTCTTCAAGACCATCCTCTCTCACCGTATTCACCACCACCTTAACCAGCACCATCTCCTTCCCCTTACCCTTCTCCGCCGACGACCAGCTCCTTAACCTTACCAATCTCCTTTCCCTCTAACTTAACTCCTGTCGCTCTGCTATCTTTGTTTCCCTTGACCTCCAGAACCCTTATGGCCGTGTCTGGCATCCCGGGCTCCTCTTCAAACTCCAGACCTATTATCTCCCCATCAACTTCGTCCATCTCGTTGCTTCCTTCCTCTCCCATCGCCCCTCCTATGTGACTATCCACAGTTCGAACCCCCCTACTTTCTATCCCTCTGCCAGCGTGCCCCAAGGCTCTGTCCTTTCCCCTCTCCTCTATCTCCTGTACACTGTTGATATGCCCAAACCTGCCCAACCTGTTCATCTTCTCCAGTTTGCTGATGACACCGCCTTCCTAGCCCTTTATACTACCCTTGAACGGTCCCAACGTACCCTCCAAACCCACCTTGACCAATTCACCTCTTGGTGCTACCAGTGGTTCCTCCGTATCACCCCTCCAAGACCCAGGCGATCATCATAGGCCGCACCACCTGCTCCTTCCATGTCCATGATTTCTACCTCACCATTTATGGCTGACCTATCCACCTCACTCCTACCCTCAAATACCTTGGCCTCACCCTTACCGCCACCTCACCTGGACTCCCCATCTCCTGACCATCCAACACAAAGCTCACAATAGACTCTGCCTCCTGAAACTCCTGTCCGGCTGGATGTGGGGTCTACATCCTTCCACCATCCTTCATACCTACAAATCCTTGATCCGCCCCATCGTCTGTTATGCCAGCGTGGCTTGGATTTCCGCCCGTCCCAGGTTCTATAAATCCCTCCAAACCCTCAAACACCATGTACTCCACCTCGCCTTCCACATTCGCCTTCTGTCCCCCACACGCATCCTCTACGACCTCATCCCCTTCCCCTACCCTCTCCTTTCCCTTGAACACATCCACACACTATATATTGTCCGCCGCATTGATCCCACTCACCCCCTGGTGTCTCCCTTCCTCTCCACCCCAGCCCGTTGATGCGCCTTTACTGTTGTGTCCCGCCCTCTCTCCATCTCCACACCCTCTGCCTCCTTTCCCGACGCAACTTCCACCATCTCCTCCTCCCGGATGATGAGCTTCGCCCTGACATCTACCCTTCCTACCAACTGAAAAAATGAAATGTTGTGTGACGAGGGCCTCCCGTCGGGTAGACTGTTCGCCTGGTGCAAGTCTTTCGATTTGACGCCACTTTGGCGACTTGCGCGTCGATGGGGATGAAATGATGATGATTAGGACAACACAACACCCAGTCCCTGAGTGGAGAAAATCTCCGACCCAGCCGGGAATCGAACCCGGGCCCTATGGATTGACAGTCTGTCGCGCTGACCACTCAGCTACCGGGGGCGGACTTCCTACAAACTCTAACCCCATCTTCCTGCCTCCTCCTCAGGGCTCCCTCTCCTCCCCCTCCCTTCTCATGACTGGCTTTCCCCTCCTACTCTGCCTCCTTCTCTTGTGCTCCCCTTCAGTGCCTCTGCACTCCCTCCTGCCTTGTCTTCCCTCTTCATCTCCTGCCCCACCAGTCTCCTGCCTCTTAGTGTACACAATGACGCCTCTACTCTTTTCATCCTGCTGCATCCCCTGCTGCTCCTTGCTCTCCTCTCCTTTCCATCCTGGCAGTTTTATTCTTCATCATGCGTGCTCCAAGTGGGTTTTAAGTGTGTTGTTCTGGAGTGTTTTTAATACTATGGCCAACTTTTAATCTGTGTGTGTGCCTCCTGTGACTTCCTGGTGTTTTAAGAATCACCAACTTTGTTTTTTTGACTTTATGTCGACTTTTTTGTTTGTCCCCCCATGAACATCTCCGTGTCAGTGTATTTTTAACTCTGTTATCTCCCCTTACTCTGTTTATGTTCCCCTTTTTTATCGCCTTATATATGTAACATTTTATTCTTGTTTTAGTTGTCATTTCACTCGACTGAAGAGCTGAGGATTGTGCTGCTGACAGCCCTCCCCTGTCCATATAGGGCAGGGGATTGAAATCACAATAAAGATAAAAAAGTTCTACCATTGTCATTGTTGTTGTGGTTTGGCGAATGGTTCTGCTTATCACACTTGCACGGAGATGACTTACCATTACTGTGCTCGCCATTCTGCTTTATGTCTTCTTCTATTAGATCTGCAGAATCGATCACTGACATGAAATTTTCCATGTCACGTTCCTGTATGTTAACAGGTTTCTCTTTGATGTTGTTTGGTAACCGCAATTTGAGTAACCGAAACACATCGCGATTTGAGATAGGTTCATTCTATCTGATTTATGTATCTATCGAAATACTTTTTCAATGCACCCTGTTTTTGATAATACACCTCTGGGCTGTAAACTTGTTTTCGCATCCGCTCTTGAATACAAGGAGACCAAAATTCCGATAAAAACGCAAGTTTCCACAATTTGCGTTGCCCATAACACTGCTATGCCTTTTGTTTTCTGCCTCTCGTCCACACACGTAGCAGTATTTTCTCAAATTCTCTTGTGAATACCACAGGATGAATCGTCTCTTTTCATTTGTATAGGGTTGAAATTGCCTGTGTTTCATAAGGCTTTCCTCTAGTAATATGTTCGATAGTGTACTCACCGCCCCCACAACTGTCATTTGTTGTCTGCTAATCGGGCTGTGATTATATGCGTTACAAACGCAGCGCTGATAGTAAGTTCCAAGAAAACTATGACATTGCCATACACGTCTCCTCGGTGCACATTACTATTTATTCCTTGCCTATTGTTATCCATTTCTTTTTCTCTTTCACACACTCACTCGGTATTGTTATTATTCCAATGTGGTACGCTAGATTTTACTTTATTGACTCAGCAGCTTTGCCCAGATGTAACACTCTCCGTGGTAACAACATTGTTATATGGGAGCTGACTACTTACTCGTTGTGTAGCCCTTTTTAATTCAGTTTCTACACGTTCTCCAATTTCTCTGTCTTTAAGTTCTAACCACTGGCTGAACTCTGCTTGAGTTCTCTACGCTTTCCTTCATTTCGAGCTCTACGTTCTGTAAACGTTCTGTTATTTTCTGTACGTCTCCTTTCACAACGTTGTGCTCTGTTCGCAGAGTTTGCAACTGGCTTGCTAAGTACTGACTAAGTCGGGTACATGCTGTTTTATGTTCAGTAAATTCACCTTTTATTTCATTTAAATTTTGTTCTAGTTTTTTATCACGTTCATTCTGGTTTTCCTCACGCTCATTAACTTTATCTCTAACTGTGACTGCACTTTAATGACCAAAGCTTTGTCACGTTCAGCTTGTTCCAAATCAGTGTCGCGCTCTTCCAACTTTCTTCACAAGTCTGCAAATGCATCTGGAATCGTAGAACAAACTGGTGCCTTTTCAGCCTTGTCTGTACCCAGAGTAATATTTGTTTTCGTAAGTGTAAGTATGTTTGATTACTTCATCGTATTACTATCAGTAAACAACACTGGTTCTATTGAACTAGCGCCTTCCACTTCCAGTGTTGTATTGGCTGCACTGGAGGTTAAGTGACTATCTTCCTCTAAATTATGAATACTAATTTGTTCAAACATGCCTTGGTTAGCTTGCGATTCTACTTGTTTGCCCAACTTGAGCATATGCAACAATATATAATTACACGTCAGATCAGTAATTGCACACAATGTGCGTCACTCGGTAAGATACAGTGACGCAATACACGCATAAATAAATAACTTTGCCTTTGTGTGGACTAAAAACTTTTTGTCTTAAAACACACACCAAGTTACCTCCTGTACTAAAACCACATAAAAGTAGGAGTATAAGTGCCGCCGTCGTCACCTTATATGTGAAGTTCATATTTTCCTCTTCCTTTTTAACAGTAACCTTTCCAACATTGAGATCTTCTTCTCCTCAATTTTGTACATGTCTTACACCATTCTCTTCTTCACATATTTATTGTCATGTGGTCTGCATGGAAGAAAAAATGTACAATATAATTAATATACAATACAAATGAATAGAAATACAATAATTAAATTTAGCTTTACAATTTATTTCGCGCCTTGTGTTACTGGGCGCCAAATTTTTATGTGGCTGTATTCTGATTAAATTATGTTTTATATATTCCTTGAAAATGTTATTATTAATAATTAATTAACTGTTATTAATTAATATATTGTATATTAAATTATGTTTTATATAATCCTTGAAAATGTTATTATTAATAATTAATTAATTGATATTAAAAGATAAAAAAATTCTACATTGTCATTGTTATATATTAAATTATGTTTTATGTATTCTTTGAAAATGTTATTATTATGTTACTTAAATATTACAATGTATGTGGCGTAATATTGCTACAGTTGATAAAATTGTAAAAATGATACATCAATGCTATGCAAATTCTAGACACATGCTATTGATATCTTGGAGAAACATTAAAACAGAATAATTATTAATCAAAAAAATATACTTTTAGCTGTCACTTTGCTTTTCAATGTGGTACATCAAATATAATGTTGACTCTTTCTTATGAAATACGTCGCCCTACAGACGTAATACAGGCTAGGGCCTAATTCCACACAATTCCTTAAAATGACTCGCAAATTTATCGGTAAAACTGCCTCGCCCAAGTCTCTAGCTTTGTTAGAGGAAAAATTATCAAACAATATGCACTGATATTAACGTGCCTGTAAAGCAATAATATAGAGATGGTCAACGGTTTTGAAGGCGGAAGACGACAACCACCAGTGGGCAAAGCGGATGAACTATCTTATTTAGCATCGTCTGCTCTCCAGAGAAGCGGCGGCCAAGGGCGTCTGACTCCAGAGGAGCGGCCTATTATCAAGCTCCGGGGCTAACAATCTCGGTTCTATTACCGGGAAGGATTTTTCCGGCCCACACTAGTTTGAACAACCAAGCATCATGGAATGTCGTTACAAGAAGGCCACTACCTCAGTTAGTACCTCTTTGAGGGAATCTACCGCTCTTAGGAGTGCAATCGGGCCTATGAATTCTGGAGAGCCTGAACCTAGATGCTTTGAAGAGACGACTACGCATACAAAATTCAGGATAAAACAGAATTACTATTTTGGGACTTAGAATGTCAATTCTCTATTGAAAATTGGGAAACACAAAGAGTTGACGATGATGATGGACAAACATGATTTAACCATCTTGACAATTCAAAAATCCAGATACCTAGATGAGGAGACAATGGACATTCGAGGTTACAGAATTTATAAAGGCAAAAGGGCAGTCAAAATAGGTAAGAACGCCTATACTTGGCACAGATTTTGTTGTTCGTAAGAAGGTTGTCAGGCAGTCGTGGAGTTCTTCAGCCTTTCTGAGAGACTTTCTCTCCTAACTGTCAGCTGTAGTAACAAGGGATACACACTGATCAATGCACATGCACCAATCAGTGAAGACAACAGACGTAATCCCGAGAAAGGTGAACAATTCTGGAACCTTCTTGAAGAACAGTTAGAGGAAATACCATCCAGGAACATAAAGATCCTACTAGGTGACTGTAACGCTCAGCTGGGAATAGAACCGTAATTTAGATCAACAATTGGAAAGTATACTGCTCACAAGAAGACTAACAGAAATGGTATAAGACTCGTCAATCTGTGTGAATCCTTCAATCTTCAGATAATGTCAACATTTAACAAACACAAGCCAAGTAAACAGAAGACTTGACGATCACCAGGCAATGTGTGTGGAGAGAAACAGATCGATCATGTAGCAATCTCTAGGAAAGCATTTAAGGAAATAATGAATGTTTAAGTACAGAGAGGTGCCCAGTTTGACTCGGATCATTACCTCTCCAAGATCAAAATGAATTTCATTCCCCTCAATAAGGCCGAGAAAACCGGAAATTAAATTCATAAATATGACGTTGCGAAGCTCAAAATCAATCAAAGCGTATTGCAACAATACCACCAGTAACTGACATCTGAATCTCATAAATAGACGGACATCACCTCCAAGATCCAACAGGCAGCTAATACTGCAATCCTGACAGCTGAAAAGAGAAAGCAGAGATGACGGAATGAGGTTTGTGATGAGGTGGTGGCCCAAAGAAAAAATGCCTGGAAAAGTGGAACTCGACCAGGAGACCTGAATATTTTGATGTTTTCCGTGAAGTTTGAAAATACGCAGCCATAACTTTACGAAGGGCTAAGCGATTGTATGAGAAACAGAACACATTGATTAGGACTTCCAGAAAAACAATGCCAGAGACTTCTATCATACGTTCAAGTCGAATCTGAAAGGATAACAAGCCCCTAGTCTTTGTTTTAGAGACGACAATGGAAAGAAAACTGCACGATCATGTCTCGTTATTTCGTAAACCTACTTAATTGTGATGAACCGAAAGAAAGATTCCCTGTAACGTGCCCCGATCCACAAACTACCCAACGCATCTCCATCTGGTGAAGCGGATATCAAAGAGATCATCAACAACCTTAAGAACAACAAGGCAGCTGGAAAGGATTCAATAGTGGCGGAACTACTGAATCTGGCAAATAATGAAACTCTAGATATACTAGTGCAACTTTTTGAGCATATCTAGAGAACTGGGATTTATTTATTTATTTATTTATTGTTCTGTGGGACCAAATTAAGGAGAAGTCTCCATGGTCATGGAACAAGTCAATACATGAAATTATAACTCGATATTAGAAACAGATAAAATGAAATATAAAAAACATATTCAGGTGACAAGTAAGTTTAAATAAAGAAAATCAACTATGTAACACTGGAATTTGCATAATTTTTTAGATCTTCCAGGAGCTCCTCGACAGAATAGAAGGAGTGAGCCATTAGGAAACTCTTCAGTTTAGACTTAAAAGAGTTTGGGCTACTGCTAAGATTTTTGAGTTCTTGTGGTAGCTTATTGAAAATGGATGCAGCAGAATACTGCACTCCTTTCTGCACAAGAGTCAAGGAAGTGCATTCCACACGCAGATTGGATTTCTGCCTAGTATTAACTGAGTGAAAGCTGCTAACTCTTGGGAATAGGCTAATATTGCTAACAAGAAATGACATTAAAGAAAATATATACTGTGAGGGCAATGTCAGAATTCCCAGACTATTGAATAGGGGTCGGCAAGACGTTCTCGAACTTACACCACATATAGCTCGAACAGCCCGTTTTTGAGCCAAAAATACCATTTTTGAATCAGAAGAATTACCCCAAAAAATAATACCATACGACATAAGCGTATGAAAATATGCGAAGTAGACTACTTTTCGTGTTGAAGTGTCACTTATTTCAGATACTGTTCTAATGGTAAATAAAGCAGCATTTAGTTTCTGAACAAGATCCTGGACATGGGCTTTCCACAACAGCTTACTATCTATCCGAACGCCTAGCAACTTGAACTGTTCCGTCTCGCTTATAATATGCCCATTCTGTCTCATCAAAATATCGGTTCTTGTTGAATTGTGAGTTAGAAACTGTAAAAACTGAGTCTGTGATTTAACATCAAATTATTTTCCACAAGCCACAAACTTATTTCATGAACTACATTATTTGATACTGTTTCAATATTACACACAAGATCCTTCACTACCAAGCTGGTCTCATCAGCAAACAGAAATATTTTTGAATCACCTGTAGTACTAGAAGGCATATTATTTATATAAATAAGAAACAGCAGTGGCCCCAGCACCGACCCTTGGGGAACGCCCCACTTAACAGTGCCCCATTGGGACTGAACATCACTACCATTCTCAATATTGCGGAGAATTACCTTCTCCTCTGCTATCGGGTGGAGAAATGTAGGGTCCCCCTGAATAGGTCAGGCGTGCACTACACGCCGGAAGCGGCTACAAGGGTAGCGGAGTACGTGTGGAGTGCACATGGGGGATTTTTAGGTTAGAGAATTCGCTCCCTAGGCCCGACTAGACGCCTCCTGAGACGCGGCAAGGTAGGAGTAGGCAAAATGCAACAGGGAATAACAATATTAATGTGCTAATAGTAAACTGCAGGAGCGTCTATAGAAAGGTCCCAGAACTGCTCTCATAAATAAACGGTCACAACGCCCATACAGTACTAGGGACAGAAAGTTGGCTGAAACCAGACGCAAACAGTAATGAAACCCTAACTCAGATTGGAATGTATACCGCAGAGACAGCTGTGAAGGGGGAGGCGTGTTTATAGCGATAAGAAGTGCAATAGTATCGAAGAAAATTGACGGAGATCCGAAATGTGAAATGATTTGGGTGAAGGTCACGGTTAAAGCAGGCTCAGACATGGTAATTGGATGTCTTTATAGGCCCCCTGGCTCAGCAGCTGTTGTGGCTGAGCACCTGAAGGAAAATATTTCGAGTAGATTTCCCCACCATGTTATAGTTCTGGGTGGAGATTTTAATTTGCCGGATATAGACTGGGAGACTCAAACGTTCATAACGGGTGGCAGGAACAAAGAATCCAGTGAATTTTTTTAAGTGCTTTATCTGAAAACTACCTTGAGCAGTTAAACAGAGAACCGACTCGTGGCGATAACATATTAGACCTTCTCGTGACAAACAGATCCCAACTATTTGAAACAGTTAATGCAGAACAGGGAATCAGCGATCATATAGCGGTTACTGCATCGATGATTTCATCCGTAAATAGAAATATTAAAAAAGGTAGGAAGATTTTTCTGTTTAGCAAAAGTGACAAAAAGCAGATTACAGAGTACCTGACGGCTCAACACAAAAGTTTTGTCTCAAGTACAGATAGTGTTGAGAACCAGTGGACAAAGTTCAAAACCATCGTACAATATGCGTTAGATGAGTATGTGCCAAGCAAGATCGTAAGAGATGGAAAAGAGCCACCGTGGTACAACAACCGAGTTAGAAAACTGCTGCGGAAGCAAAGGGAACTTCACAGCAAACATAAACATAGCCAAAGCCTTGCAGACAAACAAAAACTACGCGAAGCGAAATGTAGTGTGAGGAGGGCCATGCGAGAGGCGTTCAATGAATTCGAAAGTAAAGTTCTATGTACTGACTTGGCAGGAAATCCTAAGACATTCTGGTCTTATGTCAAAGCGGTAGGTGGATCAAAACAAAATGTCCAGAAACTCTGTGACCAAAATGGTACTGAAACAGAGGATGACAGACTAAAGGCCGAAATACTAACTGTCTTTTTCCAAAGCTGTTTCACAGAGGAAGACTGCACTGTAGTTCCTTCTCTAGATTGTCGCACAGATGACAAAATGGTAGATATCGAAATAGACGACAGAGGGATAGAGAAACAATTAAAATCGCTCAAAAGAGGAAAGGCCGCTGGACCTGATGGGATACCAGTTCGATTTTACACAGAGTACGCGAAGGGACTTGCCCCCCTTCTTGCAGCGGTGTACAGTAGGTCTCTAGAAGAGCGTAGCGTTCCAAACGATTGGAAAAGGGCACAGGTCATCCCCGTTTTCAAGAAGGGACGTCGAACAGATGTGCAGAACTATAGACCTATATCTCTAACGTCGATCAGTTGTAGAATTTTGGAACACGTATTATGTTCGAGTATAATGACTTTCCTGGAGACTAGAAATCTACTCTGTGGGAATCAGCATGGGTTTCGAAAAAGACGGTCGTGTGAAACCCAGCTCGCGCTATTCGTTAACGAGACTCAGAGGGCCATAGACACGGGTTCACAGGTAGATGCCGTGTTTCTTGACTTCTGCAAGGCGTTCGATACAGTTCCCCACAGTCGTTTAATGAACAAAGCAAGAGCATATGGACTATCAGACCAATTGTGTGATTGGATTGAGGAGTTCCTAGATAACAGAACGCAGCATGTCATTCTTAATGGAGAGAAGTCTTCCGAAGTAAGAGTGATTTCAGGTGTGCCACAGGGGAGTGTCATGGGACCGTTGCTGTTCACAATATACATAAATGACCTTGTGGATGACATCGGAAGTTCACTGAGGCTTTTTGCAGATGATGCTGTGGTGTATCGAGAGGTTGTAACAATGGAAAATTGTACTGAAATGCAGGAGGATCTGCAGCGAATTGACGCATGGTGCAGGGAATGGCAATTCAATCTCAATGTAGACAAGTGTAATGTGCTGCGAATACATAGAGATCCCTTATCATTTAGCTACAAAATAGCAGGTCAGCAACTGGAAGCAGTTAATTCCATAAATTATCTGGGAGTACGCATTAGGAGTGATTTAAAATGGAATGATCATATAAAGTTGATCGTCGGTAAAGCAGATGCCAGACTGAGGTTCATTGGAAGAATCAGGAAATGCAATCGGAAAACAAAGGAAGTAGGTTACAGTACGCTTGTTCGCCTACTGCTTGAATACTGCTCAGCAGTGTGGGATCCGTACCAGATAGGGTTGATAGAAGAGATAGAGAAGATCCAACGGAGAGCAGCGCGCTTCGTTACAGGATCATTTAGTAATCGCGAAAGCGTTACGGAGATGATAGATAAACTCCAGTGGCAGACTCTGCAGGAGAGACGCTCAGTAGCTCGGTACGGGCTTTTGTCAAAGTTTCGAGAACATACCTTCATCGACGAGTCCAGCAGTATATTGCTCCCTCCTACGTATATCTCGCGAAGAGACCATGAGGATAAAATCAGAGAGATTAGAGCCCACACAGAAGCATACAGACAATCCTTCTTTCCACGAACAATACGAGACTGGAATAGAAGGGAGAACCGATAGAGATACTCAGGCAACCCTCCGCCACACACCGTCAGGTGGCTTGCGGAGTATGGATGTAGATGTAGATGCTTTCTGTTCTTAAAGTAAGAGGCGAACCAATTGTAAGCTACTCCCCTTACTCCATACTGGTCCAACTTCTGCAGTAATATTTTGTGGTCAACACAGTCAAAAGCCTTCGTTAAATCAAAGAAAACTCCTAGCGTTCGCAACCTTTTATTTAATCCGTCCAAAACCTCACAGAGAAAAGAGAATATAGCCTTTTCAGTTGTTAAACCATTTCTAAAACCAAACTGAACATTTGACAGCAAATTATGTGAATTTAAATGCTCCAGTAAACTTGTATATTCAACCTTCTCGATAACTTTAGCAAACACCGATGGCATAGAAATAGGTCTATAATTGTCAATATTATCCCTGTCTCCCTTTTTATAAAGTGGCTTCACTACCGAGTACTTTAATCGGTCAGGTAACCGACCACTCCTAAAGGAAAAGTTACAGACATGGCTAAGTACTGGGCTAACATACATAGAACAATACTTCAGTATTCTGCTAGATACCCCGTCATATCCATGAGAGGTCTTGGTCTTTAGTGATTTAATTATTAACTCAATCTCCCTCTTGTCAGTATCATGGAGGAGCATTTCAGGTAAAAGTCTCGGAACACTTTTTTCTAAGAGCGCTATATGATTCCCTGTTGGGACTAGGTTTCTATTGGTTCACCTGCTATATTCAGAAAGTGATTATTAAATACTGTACATATATGCGACTTATCAGTAACACGGACATTCCCACTACGCACTGATTCTATATTCTCGACCTGTCTCTGCAGACCAGCCACTGCCTTTACGACTGACCATATGGTTTTAATTTTATCCTGAGACTTAGCTATTCTATCTGCATACCACATACTTTTTGCCTTCCTAATAACATTTTTAAGCACTTTACAATACTGTTTGTAATGGGCTGCTGCGTTTAGATTTTGACTGTTTCTAACGTTTTGATATAATTGCCACTTTGTTCTACAAGATATTCTTATTCCTCTAGTCAGCCACCCAGGCTGCCTGTTTGTGCTAGTACCCTGTTTTGAACGTTCTAAAGGAAAGCAACTTTCAAAGAGCAAGAGAAAAGTTATGAGAAAAGCATTATATTTATCGTCTACTGTATCAGAGCTATAAACATCTTGCCACTCTTGTTCCTTGATAAGGTTTACAAAGGTCTCTACAGCAACCGGATCAGCTTTCCTAAACAGCTGATGACTATATTTAACACGTGTTGCAGCACAAAAATCTTTTAGAATTAAAATTTGTGCATCATGATATGAAAGGCCATTCACCTTTTTGCTAACAGAATGCCCTTCTAGCAATGAGGAATGAACAAAAATGTTGTCTGTGGTTGTTCTACTGTTCCCTTGCACTCTCGTTGGAAAGAATACGGTTTGCATAAGATTATATGAATTAAGAAGGATGATACCAACCAGCTTTAATTCATCCTCTACATAAAAAGGGCGATAAAAATAATGACAATAACTATAGGGGCATCTCATTAGTATCTGTTTCACATACGATTCTCTCCAAAGCAATACAGAACAGAATAGAATGTCATTTTGATCAACTGACTGGGGAATATTAAGTGAGTTTCCGAAAGGGCCGTTCTTGCCAAGAACAGATCATTAACCTGAAGAACATCATCAGGTACAAAAAACTGGAGAAAATAACTACGTGGTAGTGTTTGTTGATTTTCAGAAGGCATTGACTCCATCGACCGAGAGGCATTAATGAATGTTTTGAAAGAGTTTGGGGTGAATGATACATCAAGAAATCTGATCAAACAAACTCTCACTAACACAATGTCAAAAATAAAATTTATGGGTGAGATTTCAGAACCCTTTACAGTCAACTGCGTCTTTCGAGAGTGGGGAAAGCTGTTAGACCAAGAAGTAACAAATGAAGAGTGGTTCAGACTTGGTCCTAAGAACAAAGAGCTGTACACTGACTGCTTGGCCTTTGCGGATGACCTGGCCATTTTTGCTAACGACTTAGAGTCAGCAGTCAACAAGATCAATAGGCCGTTGCTGAAAAAGTTAGACTCCAGACCTCTATTCAAAAGAGAAAATATATGACGAACATCTGTGATGGACATGGGAAACATCGGACGAGTTAAGAATTTCAGGTATCTGGGTTAACTCATCCAGGAGAATGAATTAGAAGAAGAAGTAATTAATGTCAGGATGAGGAAGTTAGACCAGGAATACAAACTGACAAAGAATACCTATAGCAAAAAGTCTATGAGTATAGGGCCCAAGTTGCTACATTATAATATAGTTGTAAAACCTGAGGGCTTATATGCGTCCGAAACTTTGACCATGAATAGACAAGGCCAAGCTGAGCGGCTGGAAAAACGAGAGCGTAGGATATTAAGGAAAATTCTAGGTAATAGATGGGTTGATGGACAAAGGCAAGTCCAACGGAGAAAGACGCAGAGAGGTATGAATACGACCGCCGTTGTGTTTGAGAAATATTGACGCAATAATGACTCTACGTTTTGCCATACATCATAGGTTGAAGGAGACAAAACTGATATTTATAGGATTTGTAAATTTAGAGAAAGCTTTTGACTTTGTTGGTTGGACTATTCGAAATTTTGAAGGTGGTAGGGATAAAATACATGGTTATTTACAACTTCCATAAAAGCCAGACTTTAGTTATGTGCGTCAAAGGGCATGAAACGGCAGCAGTAGCTGAGAAGGAACTGACACAGAGAAGTGGTGTATCCCCAATGTATCCTAAGGCGCCAAGGAATTGTCTCGTTGTTAATGGAGAGAAGTGGGGAAAGGGGTAAAATTTATTTATAGAGAGAGTGCAGTATGCAGGTTCAAATGTACGTAGATAAAAGTAGTTAATGAGAGATGAAGAGACTTGCAGAGTGTGGACAAGTGTGGAGAGTTGCATCAAATGAGTTATCAGACTTGGGATCACAGCGAAGTTTTTTTCTCAGTATCATTCTAAGAACTAGCCAAACATTGTAAGTGCACGCATGCAAAAGGTACACTCAAGTAAAACCGTATGATCCTTTAGAAATAAAAACAATTTCCAGTCGGATCAAAACTGCGTACCAAATCGAGATTCAAATATGGAACCTTTTAATTTTATCAGCTAGTGCCCTACTGACTGAGCTATCTTTTCATGTTTTTTTTCTGTGTTATGTTGACGTATTGTTGGAACTGCTTTCAGATGTAAAATAGCAAACCCAGCAGTGCTTCACGACTGCTAAATGTATGTGGGCATTGGATATACAACCTGATCTCTTTCTTCTCCTTCTCTCTCCCATCTGCTACTCCACCTCTATTTGTCAATCTGCTCCTCCCCCTCTTTTCATTTCTTCTCTCCCCTGTCTCTCTCTCTATCTTTTTCTTCGCCCCCTCGCTATGTTTATTTCTTGCCTTCCTCGCCCTCAGGCCAACTCATCCCCTCTTTCTGACCTTGAGCGTCATTTATTGTTAATGCAAATTTAGATTCTATAATAGTTGTAAATCATAAGGTGATAAGCCAGGAATAGAATTTTCCTGTTTTCTGTGAAAACCGACTGTGAGATAGAAAACAAAACAGCATATTGCTGTATATACTATTTTAGGTTAATAACGTGAGAATAAATATATATCGCCGAAACAGTTGGTCTAATGGTTTAAATACCCTGCCATCATAACTAAAAATGACTACAAGAAAAAAAAACCACACATTTTCACAGCAGAACACAGTGCAGCATATTTTCTCACAATCAATTTTGACAGAATACGTGTACATTGTTGTTTAAAAACATGTAGACATGTCTGTGTGAATGGTTATCAGAGTATCACATAAAAATTTGAAGTAAATCGTCAAGCACATATTAAGATTTTTGTTTATTTTATGCTGCTAAAATTCACGGAATTGTTAAGTAAAAGTTTACAGCAACGTCTAGTTTACAAGCTAGTGGGCGTGGTAAGGCCAGTCAATGAAGACCGAAAACGGTCGAAGGCGGGAAATAATTCACGAAGTCGTAAACAAATGTACAGTGGCAGCAGGGAGTGCCATGAACGATGTACTACAAATATCGAGCGAGGTGGCGCAGTGGTTAGCACACTGGACTCGCATTCGGGAAGACGACGGATCAAATCTGCGTCCACCCATCCTGATTTAGGTTTTCCAAGATTTCTCAAAATCGCTCCATGCAAATGCCGGAATGGTTCCTTTGAAAGGGCACGGCCGACTTCCTTCCCCATCCTTCCCTTATCCGATGGGACCTATGACTCGCTGTTTGGTCCCCTCCCCCAAATCAACCGATATACTAGAAATCTTGACCGGTGGGGGCTGACATCCAAACCTCTACATGCCAGACACTCACATCGGTACCAATCGTTGAATCGATAGAGTATTAACCAAAACTCGGATTTAGTTCGTGCTATGTGCTGTCATCCAGCAGCCGGCCGCTGTGGCCGAGCGGTTCTAGGCTATTCAGTCCGGAACCGCGCTGCTGCTACGGTCGCAGGTTCGAATCCTGCCTCGGGCATGGATGTGTGTGATGTCCTTAGGTTAGTTAGGTTTCAAGTAGATCTAAGTCTAGGGGACTGATGACCTCAGATGTTAAGTCCCATAGTGCTTAGAGCCATTTGAACCATTTGAACCATTTGTCATCCAGCAGAACGGGCGTGAACATTAATTAAAAGTAATAGCAGAACCAGAGAGCACAGGAAAAAATAACTGTGAGTAACTAACACGTATAGCTTCCGTTGGACAGTTGGTAGAGCGTTAGACCGTCGTACCAGCGGTTATGGGTTCATACCAGAGTGGCGTCAATAGGTTTTTACTGTATTATGCGTGAAAGTGTTATATGGGACTTTAATATTTCCGCACGTGTAATGTAATCGTTTATTTTATTGTGTTGTTCCGATGCGCTAGCTGCTTCATCACGAGTGGCGTCCATGTCGCACATGTCCGACAGAACACCACACCTGTCTATACAAATGTACTCTACAAGTTTTGCTAATTTCAACTCAGGAAGCGAAAGCACACTGCCAAAAGAACGTTGCCAGAAACTCCGAAAAATCATTGTACATGTCAAGAAAATTTTCTCCCATATAACAGTTTCACGAGTGAACAGTTGAAATAAACGTGGGACCTTTGGTACGACGACCTCAGGCTCTACGAACTCACCCGCAAGAGATCTACAAAACTGTCCCTCACAGATGTGCTCCGTAATTCTTGTGTTACTCCATGTTACCTTTTACGCATGTTCTACTGGACGACAGCACATAGCACGAACTAAATCCGTGTTTCTGTTGACACTATATCTACGAAAAACGTTTTGCAGCGGTCTGAGCGTCTGACATCTGGACGTTTGGGTGTGAGTGTATGAGTAGGGACGCGTTTGGAGGTCACTTTCTTACATTAGTCGTGGATAACTCTTTGAAAACTACGGTCTCTAGCGAAAACATATTATGAACATCTCGCGAGTGTTTTATGAAGGCCAGCTACATCATTCCAGGTTGAATTAAAAGACAGTGGCAGAGACAGCTGAATGTCTCTGTATGAGCAGGCTCAAAACACTCTGTATTTCCATCTACACTACTGGCCATTAAAATTGCTGCACCAAGAAGAAAAGCAGATGATATTGGACAAATATATTATACTAGAACTGACATGTGATCACATTTTCACGCAATTTGGGTGCATAAATCCTGAGAAATCAGTACTCAAAACAACAACCTCTGGCCGTAATAACTGGCGTATTGTGACGAGCCAGTTGCTCGGCCACCATTGAGCAGACATTTTCAATTGGTGAGAGATCTGGAGAAAGTACTGGCCAGGGCAGCAGTCGAACATTTGCTCTATCCAGAAAAACCCGTTACAGGACCTGCAACAGGCAGTCGTACATTATCCTGCTGAAATGTAGGGTTTCACAGGGATCGAATGAAGGGTAGAGCCACGGGTCGTAACACATCTGAAATGTAACGTCCACTGTTCAAAGTGCCGTCAATGCGAACAAGAGGTGACCGAGACGTGTAACCAATGGCATCCCAGACCATCACGCTTCCAATGTGCGTTTACCGCGATGTCGCCAAATACGGATGCAACTATCACGATGCTGTAAACAGAACCTGGATTCATCCGAAAAAATGACGTTTTCCCATTCGTGCACCCAGGTTCGTCGTTGAGTACAGCATCGCAGGCGCTCCTGTCTGTGATGCAGCGTCAAGGGTAACGGCAGCTACGGTCTCCGAGCTGATAGTCCATGCTGCTGCAAACGTCATCGAATTGTTCGTGCATACGGTTGTTGACTTGCAAACGTCCCCATCTGTTGAGTCAGGGATCGAGACGTGGCTGCACGATGCGTTACAGCCACGCTGATAAGATGCCTGTCATGTTGACTGCTAGTGATACGAGGCCGTTGGGATCCAGCACGGCGTTCCATATTACCCTCCTGAACACACAGATTCCATATTCTGCTAACAGTCATTGGATCTCGACCAACGCGAGCAGCAATGTCGCGATACGATAAACTGCAATCGCGACAGAGTACAATCCGACCTTTATCAAAGTCGGAAACGCGATGGTACGCATTTCTCCTCCTTACACGAGGCATCATAACAACGTTTCACCAGGCAACGCCGGTCGAGTGTTGTTTGTGTATGAGTTATCGGTTGGAAACTTTCCTCATGTCAGTACGCTGTAGGTGTCGCCACCGGCGCCAACCTTGTGTGAATGCTCTGAAAAGCTAATCATTTGCATATCACGGCATCTTCCTCCTGTCGGTTATATTTCGCGTCTGTAGCACGTCATCTTCGTGGTGTAGCAATTTTAATGGCCAGTAGTGTATTTTATTTACAATTTTACATGATTTTCCGACGACTGTTCTGTTCCGCCAGCGGTATCTAAGCACGACGGACGATCAGCTCTCACAGATTCCCTTCCATCAGCAGCTCTCTGCAAGCGAATTTCTTTAAATTTTGATAGGGCAAGAGATGTATTGAAAGGGGGAGGGATGAAGGGGACGGGGGTGGGTAGTTCAGTCGGTAGAGCACTTGTCTGTGAAAAGCGGAGGTCCCAGGTTTGAGTCTCAGTGCGGCACATGGAAAGGGTCAAATCAGCCCACACTCCCCTGCAGAGTCAAATTTCATTCTGTGAAAGCTTTGTAGGCCTTTCAGTTAAACTGAACTTCTCCCCGAGTGTCCAAGTATTAATCTCCACGTAACGGTGAAATCGAATGGATTTTTATAAACACGCTAATTATGACCGCAATTGTACCGTCTACACGAAACTTCCTGGCAGATTAGAACTGTGTGCCGGACCGAGAGTCGAACTCGGGACCTTTGCCTTTCGCGGGCTAGTGCAAGGTAAAGCACTTGCCCGCGAAAGGCAAAGGTCCGGAGTTCGAGTCTCGGTCCGGCACACAGTTTTAATCTGCCAGGAAGTTTCATATCAGCGCACACTCCGCTGCAGAGTGAAAATCTCATTCTGGAAACATCCCCCAGGCTGTGGCTAAGCCATGTCTCAACAATATCCTTTCATTCAGGAGTGCTAGTTCTGCAAGGTTCGCAGGAGAGCTTCTGTAAAGTTTGGAAGGTAGGAGACGAGATACTGGCAGAAGTAAAGCTGTGAGGACGGGTCGTGAGTCGTGTTTGGGTAGCTCAGTTGATAGAGAACTTGCCCGCGAAAGGCAAAGGTCCCGAGTTCGAGTCTCGGTCCGGCACACACTTTTAATCTGCCGGGAAGTCTCATACCAGCGCACACTCCGCTGCAGAGTGAAAATCCCATTCTAGTACCGTCTACATGACGCCACCAGATCGCGGTGATTTTCAGCACTTCGTATTACGCACTCCGTATCAATTCGCTCCATGCTGCGAGGCGACGTCAGTTACTGGTTAGCGGCTCCGTACACTGGTCCGGTTTTCTCCCGTCGCGGTATTCTCTTTCAGCTGCCCATACAGGAAGTCAAGCCGACTCGTGCTGCGTTACGCAATGACTCGCACGCAAGGCAGGCCGCAGGAAATGAATAGGGTTACTCAGAGTAAACGATGCGCGCGTGTGTGTGTGTGTGTGTGTGTGTACGTGTGGCGGTAGAAGGCGACAGCCGGGTGGGGTGTTTTTTTTTTAACTGCTGACACTCGCTCTCCGATAAATTGCCTTAGGTCAAAACAGTTTTTCTCTTCTGGTGACCGCTTGTACCAGAAAATGTAACGAGGGCATAACGTTCACTTTCTATAACACGGACAGAACTCCTTTCTCCGCTGGTGAAGTGTTTGTATGACGATTGGCCCTAATGACCAGCTTTCGACCGTTACAGTTCCAGAAACATAAACAAAAAACACACACAGAGACAGAGAGAGAGAGAGAGAGAGTGAGAGGGAGGGAGGGAGAGAAAGAAAGAAAGAGAGAGAGAGAGTTATAATGGAGCTTGAGAAGGCACTGATGACACTGCTGCGAGCCATTTAAGTCTATAGACAAACCCAATTACACTAGTCGTGGCCAGCGCATAAATAGCTATGCAGGGTGACTGTTAATAAAACTGACAAACCGCAAGGACGGATTCCTGACTGGAAATGGAGAAAGAAAGGTCCTTTGAACACGTTTCCGGAAATGGACGGTGTTTATTCGCAACGACAACAAAAAAGTGTTCAAATGTGTGTGAAATCTTATGGGACTTAACTGCTGAGGTCAGCAGTCCCTAAGCTTACACACTACTTAACCTAAATTATCCTAAGGACAAACTCACATATCCATGCCCGAGGGAGGACTCGAACCTCCGCCGGGACCAGCCGCACAGTCCATGACTGCAGCGCCCGAGACCGCTCGGTTAATCCCGCGCGGCGCAACGACAACAAATCGGACTGGAACACGGTACAGAGTTGCATCGCATCCATGTCAGAACACATGTTGGAAGTGGCCCCCGTGGGATCCAAAGCACACATTCACACGAAGCATCATGGAATGCCCCACTCTTTCGCTCTTTTTCGGCCTCTCTATGAATAGAGTCATAGGCGTCGTGGAGCTGTTGTTGATGGGTCATCACATCAGGAACTGGTTCAGCGGACTCGACGCTTTTCAGAAGCCCACAGAGATAAAAATCTAGGAGTTTAAGTCCGTGATCTAGCACGCCATGCCACAGGACCTCTGCGTCCTATCCAACGTCCGAGGAAGATGTTGAGGTCTTGGCGAACTGTAATACGGAAATTGCGTGGTGCTACGTCATGTACACTCATGTTCATAAATTAAGGATAATTGCAGAATGTGGTGTCACACAACGTGGCACTACACAAAACTGGCGCTAATAGCATAGGCACATAGGGAACACACACGTCACAGATCTCCAAGTCCACGGCAGTGGTGATAAGTTGAGAAAATCGTCCCGAGACATATATGCTACAAAACGCCACTGTTTCCTGAGCATGTATCCCGACATCAATATAGCATATGATCACCACGCACACGTACACAGGTCACACAACGGGTTGGCTGGGGTATAGCCACCCATTCTTGCACCAGTGCCTGTCGGCGCTCCTGAAGTGTCCCAAGGGTTTGAAGACGTGCAGCGATATGTCGACCGAGAGCATCCCACACGTGCTCGGTGGAATTTAGCTCTGGAGAACAGGCAGGCCACTCCACTCGCCTGATATCTTCTGTTTCATGGTACTCCTCCACGACGGCAGTTCGGTGGGGCCGTGCGCCATCTTCCATCAGGAGGAAGGTGGGACCCAATGCACCCCTGAAAAGGCGGACATACTGGTGGAAAATGACGTCCCGATACATCTGACCTGTAACAGTTCCTCTGTCAAAGACATGTAGGGGTGTACGTGCACCAATCATAATCCCACCCCACACCATCAAACCACGACCTCCATACAGGTCCCTTTCAAGGACATTAAGGAGATGGTATCTGGCTCCTGGTTCACGCCAGATGAAAACCCGGCGAGAATCACTATTCAGACTATACGTGGACTCGTCCGTGAACATAACCTGTGACCACTGTTCCAATGACCATGTACTCTGTTCTTGACACCAGGCTGACGAGGGGTCAGTGGAATGCACCTTGCAGGTCTCTGAGCGAATAAACCATGTCTGTTCAGTCGTCTGTAGACTGTGTGTCTGGAGACAACTGTTCCAATGGCTGCGGTAAGATCCGTGGTGTCTGCGGGCACTGATGGTGAGATATCGGTCTTCCTGTAGTGTTGTACGCTGTTGGCGTCCAGTACTGTAGCGCCTGGACACGTTTCCTGTCTGCTGGAGTCTTGTCATAGTCTTGACACCACACTTTGTGGCACACGGAGGGCCCGTGCTACGACCTGCTACGACCTGCCTCCAGTCGCCCTAGTATTCTCTCCCTCATAACGTCATAATATGTCTCCTTTGAGCCATTTTCAACACACAATCACCATTAGCACGTCTGAAAACGCCTGTACACATACTCGCTGCAACATACTCTGACATTCACCAACACACCTCTGCGTATGTGGACTGCTGCCAGCGCCACCGTACGACGACCGCAGGTCAAATGTACCGCATGGTCATACCCCGAGGTGATTTAAACCCGCAAACTGCCCACCAGAGCGTTGTTTTTCCATGTATCAGCATTGTCCTTAGTTTATGAGCAAGAGTGTAGATAGCAATTAGCCTGTCGTACTGCCAAAGGTAAATTCTCAAGCAGCCCAAGCAGAGTATTTCGCTGGAAGTCCAGGTACACTATGTGACCAAAAGCATCCGGACACCCCCAAGAACATACGTTTTTCATATTAGTTGAATTGTGCTGCCACCTACTGCCACGTTCTCCAGCGACCTTAGTAATCATTATATGTAGTGAGAGATCGAAATGAGGCGCTCCGCGGGACTCACGGTCTTCCAGCGAGGTCAGGGGACTGGGTGTCACGTGTGTCATACGTCTGTACGCAGGATTTCCACACTCCTAAACATCCCTAGGTCCACTGTTTCCGATGTGATAGCGAAATGGGAACGCGATGGGACATGTACAGCACAAAAGCGTACAGGCCGACCTCGTCTGTTGACTGACAGAGACCGCCGACAGTTGAAGAGGGTCGTAATGTCTACTAGGCAGACGTCTATCTAGACCATCGCACAGGAATTCCGAACTGCATCAGGATCCACTTCAAGTACTATGACAGTTAGGCGGGACGTGAGAAAACTTAGATTTCATGGTCGAGCGGCTGCTCATGAGCCACACATCACGCCGGTAAATGCCAAACAACGCCTCGCTTGGTGTAAGGAGCGTAAACATTGGACGATTGGACAGTGGAAAAACGTTGTGTGGAGTGAAGAATCACGGTACACAGTGGGACGATCCGATGGCAGGATGTGGATATGGCGAGTGCTCGGTGAACGTCATCTGCCAGCGTGTGTGGTGCCAACAGTAAAATTGGGAGGCGGTGGTGTTATGATGTGGTCGTGTTTTTCCTGGATGGGGTTTGCACCCCTTGTTGTTTAGCGTGGCACTATGGCAGCACAGGTCTACATTGTTAAGCACCTTCTTGCTTCCCACTTTTGAAGAGCAATTCGGGGATGGTGATTGCATCTTTCAACACTATCGAGCACCTGTTCATTACGCACGGCCTGTGGCGGAGTGGCTACACGACAATAACATCCCTGTAACGGAGTGGCCTGCACAGAGTCCTGACCTGAATCCTATAGACTACCTTTGGGATGTTTTGGATCGGCAACTTCGTGCCAGGCCTCACCGACCGACATCGATACCTCTCACTCCGTGAAGAATGGGCTGCCATTCCCCAAGAAACCTTCCAGCACCTGATAGAACGTATGCCTGCAGAGTGGAAGCTGTCATCAAGGCTAAGGGTGGGCCAACACCATATTGAATTCCAGCCGTTCCGATGGAGGGCGCCACGAACTTGTAAATTATTTTGAGCCAGGTGTCCTGATACTTTTGATCACATAGTTTACGTTCCTCTGTCGAGGCTTTGGAGATCAATAACCTGTCCAAGTATGTGGTCGCCAAGATCCCTGCCGACACACTGATGCTGTTAGACGCCTCAACGAGACCCTGAGAACTGTCTGTAGCGTGTTGATGACAATTATGCAGATTGATGATGCCAGTTTATGTAAGACAGTCTGGTGCAAAAACCATCGACAAAACTCTTCCGTAGAGGGAAATCCATTGCTGATAATCCTTGCACTCGCAGGTGATATGGGGTTATAGCGGTTGTCATGCAGGATATAGATAATCGTACTTTGGCTTACAGGATTTGGCCGACCACTTGCCTGCAGCTTGTATTAGGGTTTGTCTCAATATCCTGTAGAAACCGGTCCTCCAGATCTGGTACACGTACAGTCTACCTGCACGTTCGTCTCTCTGAAAGGACCCAGTTTCGCACAAACTCCGAAAGGGATTGAAATGTTGTGTAAGGTGGTTGGTGCCTGTGAGGGTAGCTGTTTTGGTGTAGCCTTGTTGCCTCTCGGCAGTTTCCATCTGCTTGGTCGTACACAAACACCGTCTCGGTTTGTTCCCGACATGAACACCGGACCATTCTGGTGCTTATACGCTGCTTGAATCACACCGGCTGGAACACACGGCACATGGTCAGAGGAATTTTCATTCGTCAGCGCCATTTATCGCGGCAGCAATGCATTTCGGCGCTTATAGGTGACACTTCACTGGGGAGGATGGGCGGTGAGGATCAATCGTGGCAAAATTCCTGTTGTAATTGGTGTCAGCGCTGCACCTTTTCAGACTGCAGTCAGTAATACTTCGACTAGTTGCGTTTGTAAATTAACGAATGTCTTTTTTTAAATAATTAATTGGAATTTATTCGTATGCAGGTTCTTAGCTCTTATATGAACATATACATATACTGCGTTCTTGCCTGGACCCTATGAGAAGGCCGGTTCTAGGCGCTTCAGTCTGGAACCGCGCGATCGCTACGGTCGCAGGTTCGAATCCTGCCTCGGGTATGGGTGAGTGGTGTCCTTAGGTTAGTTAGGTTTAAGTAATTCTAAGTTCTAGGGGACTGATGA
Organism: Schistocerca americana; assembly: GCF_021461395.2. Classification (NCBI taxonomy): domain Eukaryota; kingdom Metazoa; phylum Arthropoda; class Insecta; order Orthoptera; family Acrididae; genus Schistocerca; species Schistocerca americana. Next base: position 176,925,342 of record NC_060127.1, on the reverse strand, counting down.
CCTCAGCAGTTAAGTCCCATAGTGCTCAGAGCCATTTGAACCCTATGAGGAAAAGAGTAGGGAAGGGAGAAGAGGAAGCATGAGAGAATGCAAGTCACAGGGTGACTGCAGTTGTATCCCGTAAAGTAACCTCAGATGCGAATAGTCTTGTATTACAAAACCTGCATTGTAAATTCATCAAAACGGAATTACAACTCTCAAAATTTTTCGGAATTACGTTCGGTGCAAAATGCTCGAATGTGTGTGAATTTCTATGGGACCAAATTGCTGTGGTCATCGGTCGCTAGTCTTACACACAACTTAAACTATTTTATGCTAAGAACAACATACACACACCCATGCCCAAGGGTGGATTCGAACCCACGGCGGGAGGGGTCGCGCAACCGTGACATGGCGCCTTAAACCGCGCGGTCACTCCGCGCGGCGTTCAGTGCATATTTAAATGTATGTTTCAAAACAATAGAATAATCTGTCTGCGCGAAAACTGTGTCCCTCTAGCTCTTCGCCTTTCAGTCCGACCCATTACTGTTCTTCTTCAGGCCATAGCGTAAAACAATTATAATTTTGTAATAACTACGGCAAATTAGCACAGAGCTAGTTACGTTTACTGTTAGATAAAACCGAGTTACTAATCGATACCAATAAACAACGTTATGTACACTCTGAAGCAATGCCGAAGACTTCGTTAACACCTTGTTTTGTTGTCCACTGCTGACTACATCAATGGCCTCGGAGTTGTAGCCGAACTGTATGTGTTTCATTACTGCGTACGAACTATCTGCAACATGTAAACATGGACGTCGGTTGAATGTGATTTCATGAAACGTTATTACATTCAGTTTTACCACAGCGCATCCTCGGGGAGAAAATATTAGTAAATTACAGATGCAATGGAACATGGACTATTGCGGTGGAATCGGACCGCGTGCACACTCGAACTATAACACTCACAAAGACGCAGAGACGAATGTATACTCGTGTGTGTGTGTGTGTGTGTGTGTGTGTGTGTGTGTGTGTGTGAGTAAAATTGAAGCACAAATTTCCAAAGAACAAATGATGAAACTGCTCACCTTGGAATAAATGTTTATACGATTGTTATCTTCAACAAAACAACCACTTTCGCATTTCTGTTCACCAGACATTACGCCTCAGTGTGTAAATAAGCTTAATTCTCTAACAGTTCCGTAATGGCTGCCGTGCAATAATTAGATCCACTCCGAGAACACGCCTTTCCATTCCAGTATCTCAAGCCACAGTAAAAAGTATTATTAATCCAGTGTCAAGCAAGCCATATCATCAAAGAGTAACAACGCCTACTCAGAGTTTATTCTCGAAGTCAATTTCTTTCGCTGCCGCGAATACATTGATTCTCATGGGCTCATACTGCAGAGATCGTAGAATTACAATCCTTCCAAAACACTGTCTACGCAGTTGATATGCACAATCTCAAAACTAACATATTAGTCTTTCTTTAAGTCGATTTGTGTAAATACAATATGCTATCCTCGTGTGCAAACGTCTTCGAAAAGATTGTATTGGTATATGATCGGTTGAGTTCACATAATTTGGCGTCAAGCGCAGAGTTTGGTTTCAGAAGATGTTTAACAACAGACACTATATTATCTCGAGGGATTAAACAAAAAGTTGGGTACACTTGACGTCTACGTTCACCACAAAATATTACTGCAGAAGTTGGTCCATTGTGGACTAAGAGTAGCAGCTCACAATTGGTTCCTATCAAACTTTAGTAACAGACGGCAAAAGATCATAAGTCACAGTAATGAAAACGATAACATCAGATTGGGGGACGTTAACTGTAGAGTGCCTCAAGGGTCTATGCTGGAACCACTACTGTTTCTTATTTAGATATGAGATATACTTTCTACTATAACAGATGATTCTAAAATATGATGATTTTAGATCGCTAGTGAAGGATGTTGAGTACATCATAGGTAATGTACAAGATACGTTGAAGACAAAGTCTCACGGTCTGTAGAAAATAAATTTATGCTACATTTTCTAACACGCAATTCAACTGAAAATGATATTTGAATTACACAAACTGGGTGGATGATTAGTGAGTGTGAATAATCCAAATACACTACTGGCCATTGAAATAGCTACACCAAGAAGAAATGCAGATGATAAACGGGTATTCATTGGACGAATATATTACACTAGAACTGACATGTGATTACATTTTCACGCAATTTTGGTGCATAGAACAACCACCTCTGGCCGTAATAACGGCCTTGATACGCCTGGGCATTGAGTCAAACAGAGCTTGGATGGCGTGTACAGGTACAGCTGCCTATGCAGCTTCAACACGATACCACAGTTCATCAAGAGTAGGGACTGGCGTATTGTGACGAGCCAGTTGCTCGGCCACCATTGACTAGACGTTTTCAGTTGGTGAGAGATCTGGAGAATGTGCTGGCCAGGGCAGCAGTCGAACATTTTCTCTATCCAGAAAGACACGTACAGGACCTGCAACATGCGCTCGTGCATTATCCTGCTGAAATGTAAAGTTTCACAGTGGTCGAATGAAGGGTAGAGCCACGAGTCGTAACACATCTGAAATGTAACGTCCACTGTTCAAAGTGTCGTCATTGCGAACAAGAGGTGACCGAGACGTGTAACCAATGGAACCCCGTGCCATCACGCCGGGTGATACGCCAGAATGGCGATGACGAATACACGCTTCCAATGTGCGTTCACTGCGATGTCGCCAAACACGGACGCTACCATCACGATGCTGTACACAGAACCTGGATTCACCCGAAAAAATGACGTTTTGCCATTTGTGCACCCAGATTCGTCGTTGAGTACCCAATCGCAGACGCTCCTGTCTGTGATGCAGCATCAAGGGTAACCGCAGCCATAGTCTCCGAGCTGATAGTCCATGCTGCTGCAAACGTCGTTGAACTGTTAGTGCAGATGGTTGTTGTCTTGCAAACGTCGCCATCTGTTGACTCAGGGATCGAGACGTGGCTACACGATCCGTTACAGCCATGCGGATAAGATGCCCGTCATCTCGACTGCTAGTGATACGAGGTCGTTGGGATCCGTATTACCCTCCTGAAGCCACCGATTCCATATTGTGCTAACAGTCATTGGATCTCGATCAACGCGAGCAACAATGTCGCGATACGATAAACCGCAATCGCGATAGGCTACAATCCGACCTTTATCAAAGTCGGAAACGTGATGGTACGCATTTCTCCTCCTTACACGAGGTATCACAACAACGCCGGTCAACTGCTGTTTGCGTATGAGAAATCGGTTGGAAACTTTCCTCATGGCAGCACGTTGTAGGTGTCGCCACAGCCGCCAACCTTGTGTGGATGCTCTGTAAAGCTAATCATTTGCATATGACAGCATCTTCTTCCTGTCGGTCAAATTTCGCCTATGGTAGACGTCATCTTCGTGGTCTAACAATTTTAATGGCCAGTAGTGTAGATAGTAAGTAGTCATGGAAGCCCAAGTGTGAAGAACGCATCAATACTGCTGATGGCCATTTACACGATGTTCCCGCATAAGGGAACATCATCTACAACTACATGGATACTTAAATTCAAAAGCTGAAATCTATTAAACAGTTATCTTTCTCTGCAATCAGTCATAGTTCAACAGAAAAATTAACATAGTTTGATTATTTTCATCATATAGCTTTACATAGGGCTCCATATTTTCCAATGTATGACATGTGCAAATAGGACTAATGCATGAAACTCACCAGGTTAGCATTTTGCTCCCTACAAATGTTCTATGAGCGCCCCTCTGCTCACGTGATCCATGTCCAAGCGGCGGTGAAGTTTGTTTCATCCCTTATTCGGGAACATCGTGTAAATGGTCATCAGCAGTATTGATGCGTTCTTCATCTACAACTACATGGATACTTAAATGCCCGGCAGAGGGTGCATCGAACCACCTTCACAATTCTCAAGTATTCTAATCTCGTATAGCGCGCGGAAAGAACAAACATCTATAGCTTTCCGTGCGAGCTCTGATTTCACTTATTTTATCATGGTGATCGTTTTTCCCTATGTAGATCGGCGCCAACAAAATATTTTCGTTTTCGGAGGAGAAAGTTGTTGGTTGGAAATTCATGAAAAGTTTCTGCATCAACCTGAGACGCCCTTGTTTTAGTGATGTCCATCCCAAATCCTGTATCTCTTCTGTGACACTCTCTCCCCTATTTCGAGATAATACAAAACGTGCTGCCCTGCTTTGAACTTTTTCGATGTACGCCGTCGGTCCTATCTAGTAAGGACCCCTGACAGCCTAGCAGCGTTCTAAAAGAGGACAGACAAGCGTAGTGTAGGCAGTCTCCATAGTAGATCTGTTACATTTTCTAAGTGTCCTGGCAATAAAACGCAGTCTTTGGTTAGCCTTCCCCACAACATTATCTATGTGTTCCTTCCATTTTAAGTTGTTCGTAATTGTAATACCTAGGTATTTAGTTGAATTTACGGCTTTTAGATTAAACAAATTTATCGTGTAACCGAAGAGTAACGGGTTCGTTTTAGCACACACCTGGATCATCTCACAATGTTCATTATTTACGGTCAACTGTCAATTTTCGCACCTTGCGGATATCTTTTCTAAGTCGTTTAGCAATTTGTTTTGATCTTTTTATGACTTTTGATGCCTTTCGTAGACGATAAACGACAGCGTCATCTGCAAACAACCTAAGACGGCTGCTCAGACTGTCTCCTAAATCATTTATGTGGGTAACTGCTCAGGGCCTGTAACACTACATTGGGGAGTGCCAGAAAACACTTCTGTTTTGGTCGATGCTTTCAGTCAGTTACTACGAACTGCGACCTCTCTTACAGGAAATCACGAATCTGGTCACATACTTGAGACGATATTCTATAAGCACGCAATTTCACTACAAGCCGATTGTGTGATGTGTGGTGTCACCGCCAGACACCACACTTGCTAGGTGGTAGTTTTTAAATCGGCCGCGGTCCATTAGTACATGTCGGACCCGCGTGTCGCCACTGTGTGATCGCAGACCGAGCGCCACCACAAGGCAGGTCTCGAGATACGGACTAGCACTCGCCCCAGTTGTACGGACGACGTAGCTAGCGATGCACACTGACGAAGCCTCGCTCATTTGCAGAGCAGATAGTTAGAATAGCCTTCAGCTAAGTCAATGGCTACGACCTAGCAAGGCGCCATTAGTAACATTGCATGTATCTAAAGAGTCTCACTTGTATCGCCACAATCTCCAGATGTACCAAAAGGATGGATTAAAGTTAAGTATTCCAGAAGCTACGTACTTTTCTTTATAGCATTCATTACGTATCCTGTTTCAGACCTCACGTCCATGTGCGTGAGCGTAGCGCGTGCCTTTCGGCTTCCTCTCATTGTGTCTAGGCTGTCTTGTCTAGACACAACATGATGGTCTATAAATACGGAATTAATTTGAAATCCCTTGTCATTAGCACTCAACGCTTCGTGTGGGTAGAGAGCTAGCTGTGTTTTACAAGAACGATGTTTTAGAAATTCGTGTTGACTATGTGTCAATAAACCGTTCTCTTCGAGGTAATTAATAATGTTAGAAAACAATATATACTCAAAAATCCTGCTGAATATCGACGTTGATGATAATGGGGCTGTAATTCAGTGGATTATTCCTACTGAGTTTCTTGAATACTGGCGTGTACAACTTTCCGGTCTTTGGGTACTTCTCTTTCGTCGAGAGAGCGACTGTATATGATTGTTAAGTATGGAGCTATTGCATCCGCATACTCTGACAGGAACATAACTGGTATATAGGAGATAACTGGTATACAGTATGGACCGGAACACTTGCTTTTATTAAATGATTTAAGTTGCTTCACTGCTCCAAGGATATCTGCTTCTGTAATTTACTAATTTTGGCAGCTGTTCTTGATTAGAATTCTGGAATATTTACTTCATCTTCTTTGGTAAAGGAATTTCAGAAGGCTGTGTTGAGTAATTCCGCTTTGGCAGCACTGTCGTATTTCCATTGCTGTCGCACAAAGAAGGCGTTGATTGTGCCTTGCCGCTAGCATACTTTGCATACGACCAAAATCTCTTTGGATTTTCAGACAGGTTTCGAGACAAATTGCGTTGTGGAAGCTATCATAAGCATCTAGCATTGAATTCCGCGCTAAATTTCGAGCTTATGTAAAAGATCGCCAATCTCGGAGATTTTGCGTTCGTTTAAATTTGACATGCTTTTTTCGTTGTTTCTGCAACAGTGTTCTGACCCGTTTTGCGTACCGTGGGGATAGGTTCCGTCATTTTATTCAGACTCGCTGCGACAGCCCTTTGTTCACTAATCACTGTATCGGTTTTCATGCTCTTTATTAGCTCAGGATTATTTATTGTTAAGAGGTCAAGAGTGTGGAGCCTTTCCTGTAATCTTGGCTGTGTGGGTTCGTAAATAAGGTTCTTAATTTAGAAACAAGACAGGAAAAGTAGCCGCGCTGGATTAGTCGAGCGGTCTGAGGCGCTGCAGTCATGGACTATGCGGCTGATCCCGGCGGAGGTTAGAGTCCTCCCTCGGGCATGGGTGTGTGTGTTTGTCCTTAGGATAATTTAGGTTAAGTAGTGTGTAAACTTAGGGACTGATGACCTTAGCAGCTAAGTCCCATAAGATTACGCACACACACACACACACACACACACACACACACACAGGAAAAGTAACGATACGTTATGTCAGGTGACCTGGGGGGAGGGCAAGGGAACAAAGCCACGTCATCTTCACCACTCTGTAGATGTTCCTCATTTAGGTTACGACCAACAGCAATGCCGCAATGAGGGGTCGGTTGCCCCGTCTTGTTGCAAGAAGAAATTCTCGAAATCAGCAATGAGTTGCAACAACAATCATAGCTGCTACATGTCAAGATAACAGCTGTCCATCACAGCCTTCTCATAGAAGAAAAGTCGTCCTTGCAGCTTCGTTCGTGACATTATGCAGAAAACATTCACCTTCAGTGAATCGCGTTCATGTGCCACTAATTCATGAGGATTTTCTGTGCCCCACACTAACACTTTCGCTATTAGCGTATTTTACGAACTATAACGCACTTCTTGAAATATTTAACAATAATGTCTTCTCTCACTCTTGACCATGACTGTTTTATCCTCTGTCACATTTGTTTGATTGTAGATATTTTTAAAGCTCCCTTCGGTGTGAATTCAAGATCGATTTCATTTATTCCTCTCTCATATACCCATTAAATGTTTTATTCATCGAGACATAAAGAAGCTGTAATTGTGAAATAAATCGTCCCGGAATAACAGCAAGCTCTGTTTTTTCTTGTCACAGTTTCTCTTTCACACAATTTTTCAAATGACTACTCAACTGATCTAGCACAAGAGGAGTAAAGCATCTTTCCTTCTCTCCCACACTCTATTAACCCATAATTTCATACTAGCCTCGTCCATCCAACCCTTGTGATGTTTTGGCATTGTTTGGCGCTGAAAATGATCACTGGAGTAAGTTTAGTAGCGTCAGCACAAAATGAAAAGGCAACAGTATAGTTCATTTTTTGATGCCCACTTGTTTTTATAGGTACAGTCTTAGCGCCTTTCATGGTGAAAGTTCTGTTACTCAGAACACCAGATGTCGGAGGAGTTTCGTCCATATTCGCTATTTGACTTAATTCCACTCTGCTTTTCTTTCGATGTTGAATAATAAAGCGATGAAAAGATGTTTTCTCTTCCTACTATTGTGGCATTTTCTGAGATATTTTGGTTTTGGTTCGCATGCTAAGTCGATGATTCTTCATAAACCTATAGCACCAAGCAACTCCACCTTTAAAGTCTTTTAAGTTCCGTTGCAGCACTAGCTTACGAGCGTGTATTTGAATCATTTTTGTTTTAATTACGATGCCATTTTGACGGCGTCCTTGAATTAATTTCAATACGTCGTATTCTAGATATGACCATTTTGCATTCAGACCTTTATTTGCACATTTAGTCTTCCTCATTTTTTTTCAGTTCTTGTTTACTAGGCTGCCGATCGCGAATGGTTTTTTCTGCTAGTGGAGGGCCGAAATGCCGCTCAGCTCCTTTGTTTCCATCTTCTACGTATGCTACTACTTTCAATCTACACCCCGCATCGTACGAATACCTGTTATTTTTTCCATTACGAAAGTAATTACTAACAAAAATATTGAACTGTTACCGACAACATAAATCTCTTTCAATTCAAGTTCACTGGTACTGTAGACTGCAATGACGCACCATAGGATAGACAAGAGTTCTGCGTTTGTGTTGGCAGGTTGGGAGGGAGACAGTGTTAGCAAGCTTGTGAATCCCCGCATCTCATGTTCGTCACATCGGTGCACTGCTGCTGCCAGTTGAGTCCAGTGTTGCCAGATAGAGACATGTTTCCCACGGCATCGAATGTATGGCCATTTTTAAGACTGGCGGGAATTTTGAATAAAACACTGGACAATGTTAATTTCCAGTATAAGACGCGCCTGAATTTTGGAGGCAGTTTTTCGAAGAAACAAGCGCGTCTTATGGTCCGTTAAATAAGTAGGCTTTTCAAATAGCTGGAAGGTTGCTTCGTTGCTGAATGTCAGCTTGGAGGTGAAATATTTATCCTCAAGTTCTTCCTGCATTGTTATTCAATCTGTATATTGAGCAAGCAATAAAGGAAACAAAAGAAAAATACGGAGTAGGTATTAAAATCCATGGCTAAGAAATAAAAACTTTGAGGTTCGCCGATGACATTGTAATTCTGTCAGAGACAGCAAAGGACTTGGAAGAGCAGTTGAACGGAATGGACAGTGTCTTGAAAGGAGGGTATAAGATGAACATCAACAAAAGCAAAACGAGGATAATGGAATGTAGTCGAATTAAGTCAGGTGATGCTGAGGGAATTAGATTAGGAAATGAGGTACTTAAAGTAGTAAAGGAGTTTTGCTAATTGGGGAGCAAAATAACTGATGATGGTTGAAGTAGAGAGGATATAAAATGTAGACTGGCAATGGCAAGTAAAGCGTTTCTGAAGAATAAAAGTTTGTTAGCTCAGAATTATTTGTTGCGTTTCTGAAGAATAAAAATTTGTTAGCTCAGGATTATTTGTTGCTAAGAGGTCAAGTGTGTGGAGCCTTTCCTGTAATCTTGACAGTGTGGATTCGTAAATAAGGTTCTTAATTTGGAACCAAGACAGGAAAAGTAACGATGCGTTAAGTCAGGAAGTCGTTTCTGAAAGTTTCTTTATGGAGTGTAGCCATGTATGGAAGCGAAACGTGGACGATAAATAGTTTAGACAAGAAGAGAATAGAAGCTTTAGAAATGTGGTGCTACAGAAGAATGCTGAAGATTAGATGGGTAGATCACATAACTAATGAGGAGGTATTGAATAGAATTGGAGAGGAGAGGAGCTTGTGGCGCAACTTGAGTAGAAGAAGGGATCGGTTGGTAGCACATGTTCTGAGACATCGAGGGATCACCAATTTAGTACTGGAGGGTAGCGTGGAGGCTAAAAATCGTAGAGGGAGACCAAGAGATGAATACACTAAGCAGATTCAGAAGGATGTAGGCTGCAGTAGGTACTGGGAGATGAAGAAGCTTGCACAGGATAGAGTAGCATGGAGAGCTGCATCAAACCAGTCTCAGGACTGAAGACCACAACAACAACAACAACAACGATAATTGTTGCACGAGCCTGGCCCTTCTTGTCAGTGCTTTCAGTTTGTTCCTTTCTGCCCGCCGGTGTGCCCGAGCGGTTCTAGACGCTTCAGTCTGGAACCGCGCGACCGCTCGAGTCGCAAGCTCGAATCCTGCCTCGGGCATGGGTGTGTGTGATGTCCTTACGTTAGTTACGTTTGTTCTAAGGTCTAGGGGACTGATGATCTCAGATGTTAAGTCCCATAGTGCTCATAGCCATTTGATCTTTTTTTTTTGTTCCTTCTTTCGACGATTCTGCAGAGAACTTCCTCATTTTTATCAGTCCACCTAATTGTTTAGTTTTTTATGTAGCACCACATCTCGATCGCTTCCATTCTCTTCTGTTCCGGTGTTCCCACTGTTCATGATTTACTAGCGTACAATACTGCGCTCCAAACATTCATTTCTGTAACCGACCCGGGGATTAAAACAGCGCTATCTTCACACGCGATTGCTGAGTTACGTAAAACTGAGAGATGTGGATTGGACGTTTCAAGACTGCTCGCCTAAATCAGACGTTATCTGGCTCTAAAAATGGTTCGAGTTGCTCTAAGAACTATGGGACTTAACATCGGAGGCCATCAGTCCCCTAGACGTAGAACTACTTAACGTAACTAACCTAAGGACATCAGACACATCCATGCCCGAGGCAGGATTCGAACCTGAGACCGTAGCAGCAGCGCGGTTCCAGACTGAAGCGCCTAGAACCGCACGGCCATTGCGGCTGGCTATCTGGCTCTCCTCGGCGTGTGTTCTCTTGATGCTGCACCGTATCCTGTGTAGTTTATGAGTTAATCAGCAACTGAGGGGCCATTCACATGATGAGTCCATAAATTACCTGGTAAAATGCAAGTGTATTCAGCTACACTGAAGCGCTAAAGAAACTGGTATAGGCATACGTATTCTAATGCAGAGATGTAAACAGGCAGAATACGATGCTGCAGTCGGCAACGCCCCAGTAAGACAACAAATGTCTGGCGCAGTTGTTAAACCGGTTAACGCTGCTACCATGGCAGGTTATCAAGATTTAAGTGAGTTTGAACGTGATGTTACAGTCAGCTCACGAGCGATGGGACACAGCATCTCCGAGGTAGCGATGAAGTGGCGATTTTCCCGTACGACCATTTCACGAGTGTACCGTGAACATCAGGATTCCGGTAAAACATCACATCTCCGAAATGGCTGTGGCCGGAAAAAGTTCCTGCAAGAACGGGACCAACGACGACTGAAGAGAACCGTTCAACTTGACAGAAGTGCAACTCTTCCGCAAATTGCTGCAGATTTCAATGCTGGGTCATGAGCAAGTGTCAGTGTGTGAGTAGGCTGTTTAGGTTTTTATATTGGTAACGCCACGTAGCGCTCTGTATGAAAATCACTGGCTGTGCTGTGTGCACTCTGTAGATGGTTGGAATTGTTGTAATATTCGCTATTGTAGTGTGGGGCAATTGGCTGTTAACAGCGCGTTGCGTTGCGCAGTTGGAGGTGAGCCGCCAGTAGTGGTGGATGTGGGGAGAGAAATGGCGGATTTTTGGGATCGGATGATCTGGACGTGTGTCCATCAGAAAGAGTACATTTGTAAGAATAGATGCCATGAACTGCTATATATATTATGACTTTTGAACACTATTAAGGTAAATACATTGTTTGTTCTCTATCAAAATCTTTCATTTGCTAACTATGCCTCTCTGTAGTTTGTGCCTTCAGTAGTTTGAATCTTTTATTTAGCTGGCAGTAGTGGCGCTCGCTGTATTGCAGTAGTTCGAGTAACGAAGATTTTTGTGAGGTAAGTGATTTGTGAAAGGTATAGGTTGATGTTAGTCAGGGCTATTCTTTTGTAGGGTTTATTGAAAGTCAGATTGCGTTGCACTAAAAAAAAGCATTGTGTGTCAGTTTAGTGTTGATCAGAATAGGTAAAGAGCGAACTGTCTGAGTACGTTCAGTTTTGCTCAGCTGTTTGAAAATCAAATAATGTAAGAGATTTACCAGCACAGTAATTCAATAATTTTTCTAAGGGGACGTTTCAAGTGTGCGAAACATTCAACGAAATACCGTCGATACGGGCGTTCAGAGCCGGAGGCCCTCTCGTTTACCCTTGATGACTGCACGACACAAAGCTTTACGCCTCGCCTGGGTCCTTCCAAAACCGACATTGGACTGTCGATGACTGTGTAACCTCCGAACAGTAAAAATATTATGTATATAACATTCACATTTAGTGTAACCTCCCAACAGATTATTATTCCGTAATCTCGTAATAAAATGTGACTAACCTGTCAGTAAAATTGTGACTCATATATAACCTTCTAATAATTAACTGACAGTGAATCTATATTGATAAATTTGGACGTCAGCAGTGCTGCGTCATGACCCTGAAAGATCATTCTGAATAAATTGAATATTCTTACCTCAATGAAGTCGCCGGATAACGCGTATATATCTGCTCCTATAAGAAATTTTTCTGGCACAGCCCAGTGCAATGCTGGTCTCTAGATTTGTCATGTACAAAAAGAAACACCTGATTTTTCTTTACGATAATCGGGATGACCATGGATTGCAGAAATTAGTAAATTCTTTAAATTCAGATGAATGATTGTCTTTACATGGGACTTGATATAACAATAGTCCAATTTTGTTGTAACAAACTACGAGGGCAGTTCAATAAGTAATGCAACACATTTTTTTTCTGAAACAGGGGTTGTTTTATTCAGCATTGAAATACACCAGGTTATTCCCCAATCTTTTAGCTACACAACACTATTTTTCAACGTAATCTCCATTCAATGCTACGGCCTTACGCCACCTTGAAATGAGGGCCTGTATGCCTGCACGGTACCATTCCACTGGTCGATGTCGGAGCCAACGTAGTACTGCATCAATAACTTCTTCATCATCCGCGTAGTGCCTCCCACGGATTGCGTCCTTCATTGGGCCAAACATATGGAAATCCGACGGTGCGAGATCGGGGCTGTAGGGTGCATGAGGAAGAACAGTCCACTGAAGTATTGTGAGCTCCTCTCGGGTGCCAAGACTTGTGTGAGGTCTTGCGTTGTCATGAAGGAGAAGTTCGTTCAGATTTTTGTGCCTACGAACACGCTGAAGTCGTTTCTTCAGTTTCTGAAGAGTAGCACAATACACTTCAGAGTTGATCGTTTGACCATGGGGAAGGACATCGAACAGAATAACGCCTTCAGCGTCCCAGAAGACTGTAACCATGATTTTACCGGCTGAGGGTATGGCTTTAAACTTTTTCTTGGTAGGGGAGTGGGTGTGGCGCCACTCCATTGATTGCCGTTTTGTTTCAGGTTCGAAGTGATGAACCCATGTTTCATCGCCTGTAACAATCTTTGACAAGAAATTGTCACCCTCAGCCACATGGCGAGCAAGCAATTCCGCACAGATGGTTCTCCTTTGCTCTTTATGGTGTTCGGTTAGACAACGAGGGACCCAGCGGGAACAAACCTTTGAATATCCCAACTGGTGAACAATTGTGACAGCACTACCAACAGAGATGTCAAGTTGAGCACTGAGTTGTTTGATGGTGATCCGTCGATCATCTCGAACGAGTGTGTTCGCACGCTCCGCCATTGCAGGAGTCACAGCTGTGCACGGCCGGCCCGCACGCGGGAGATCAGACAGTCTTGCTTGACCTTGCGGCGATGATGACACACGCTTTGCCCAACGACTCACCGTGCTTTTGTCCACTGCCAGATCACCGTAGACATTCTGCAAGCGCCTACGAATATCTGAGATGCCCTGGTTTTCCGCCAAAAGAAACTCGATCACCGCCCGTTGTTTGTAACGCACATCCGTTACAGACGCCATTTTAACAGCTCCGTACAGCGCTGCCACCTGTCGGAAGTCAATGAAACTATACGAGACGAAGCGGGAATGTTTAAAAATATTCCACAAGAAATTTCCGGTTTTTTCAACCAAAATTGGCCGAGAAAAAAATATGTGTTGCATTACTTATTGAACTGCCCTCGTACATATGCGCGCGGCTGCTTTTACCTTATACTACATCGTTCAGGCACAGCCATTGCTCCCCACGACCGGCCCTGCGAACTCCATACACCCGACTGCTAGCTACTACTGCTCTTACTGCAGCCAACACTGCTCTCTGGTCTGAGATTCTCTTCTAGCTAACATATCGCAGGCAGCGCGTGAGCAATTCATCGAAATTACATCTACTTGAGTGCGCTAGCAATAAATTCCTTAGTCATGGACCTCTTACAACTGGAAACATGTTGCCTGGTCTCACGAGGCTCGTTTCAAATTGTATCGAGAGCAGAGACATATACGGGTATGGAGTTAACCTCACGACCCATAATGCCTGCACGTCAGCAGGGGACTGTTCAAGCTGGTGGAGGCTACGTAATGGTGTGTGGCGCGTGCAGATGGAGTGATTGGGACCCCTGATACGTCTAGGTACGACCCTGACACGTGACACATACGAAAGTGTCCTGTCTGATCAGATGCATCCATTCATGTCTATCGTGCATTCCGACGGACTTGCGCAATTCCAGCAGAACCATGCTCCACGCCAAACAATTGTCACAGGGTTCTTCTGAGTTTCTCAGTTTAAATGCTTCCGATGGCCACCTAACTCCCCAGACATGGACATTATTGAGCATATCTAGGATGCGTTGCAAGTGCTGTTCAGAAGAGATCTCCACCCCCTTGTACTCTTACGGATTTATGGACAGCCCTGCAGGATTCATTGTGTCAGTTCCCTCCAACACTGCTTCAGAAATTAGTCGAGTCCATGCCAAGTCGTTTTGCGGCACTTCTGGGTGTTTGCGGAGGCCCTAAACGATATTAGGAAGGTGTACCAGTTTCTTTGGCTCTTCCGTGTATTAAAATACTGGACTGCTCTATCATACCGGGTTGTTTATTACACACAAACTATAAAAGATAGAAACACGCTGCGCATGTCGCTGGATAGAGGAAGGTTCAAAGTGTTCACATAGCTACGCTGTCGTTTGTACCCAAAAGCGAAACCATTTTGTGTGCTGGAATTTGCGCGAAGTCAATTCTTTGTTCAGTGTAACGTGAGTTCCGCCGACTATTCAGAAACACGCCACTTCTGCTCAAGCGGGTTTATGACTGGGATAGAAAATTTTTGGAAGTCGATTCTAAATGTAATTGGAGGAGTAGTGGTCGGCCATCCACGTCTGATGAAAATGTTTAATATATCTGCGACGCTTTCACACGGTCCCCTTGGAAATTCACAAGATGGGCACTCAAACAACGGTATTGTCTCTTCTGGAACGACCCCTGCATATGACGCCTTAGAAGTTGCAGTTACTGCAGCAATACCGTCGCGGGGACCATAACAGAGTGTACAAATTTTGCATTTCAATTCTCCAGCAGATGGCAGAGGGCACTTCTTTCCGAACGATTCGTCTTTTCGGATGAATCGACATTTCACCTATCGCGTAAAGTAAACCGTTGTAATGTAAGAATTTGCAGGTCACAAAATCCTGGCATCGTCGTGTAAGAGGTCCATGATTAAGGAATTTGTTGCTAGCGCACTCGAGCAGATGTAATTTCGATGGATTGCTCACGCGCTGCCTGCTATATGTAAGCTATAAGAGAATCTCAGACCAGAGAGCAGTGTTGACTGCAGTAGGAATTGCGTAGCAGATGTAGGAGTAAGTAGTTGCTAGCAGTCGTGTGTGTGGAGTTGGCTGGGTCGGTCGTGGGGAACGATGACGGAGCCTGAGCGTTGTAGTATAAGGTAAAAGCAACCTCGCGCATAAGTAGTACTGTTATATCAAGTCCCATGTAAGTGTTTTTAAACAATATCTTAATAATAATCGTTGTTAATTTTTTATAACTTTTGATAATCATTCATCTCAATTTAAAGAACTTACTAATTTCTCCAATCCATGGTCATCCCGATTATTGTAAAGAAAAATCAGTTGTTTCTTTTTATACATGACAAATCTATCGGCCAGCATTGCACAGGGCTGTGCCAGAAAATTTCTTATAGCAGCAGATGTATGTGAGTTATCCGGCTACTTAATTGAGGTAAGAATATTCAGTTTATTCAGAATGATCTTTCAGGGCCATGACGCAGCACTGCTGACGTCCAAAATTTACCAGGTTAAATTCACAGTCATTACTGAAAGGTTATAAGTGAGCGACAATTTTATTGAGAGGTTAGTCACATTGGTAGGTTACGGAATTCATTTATTGGGAGGTTACGCTGAATGTGAATTATATTATTATTTTTTTTTACTGTTGGGAGGTTATTATTTAATTTATCTGTTGGGAGGTTACAGTCGTCGAACGTGAAAGAGTGTTACCCAACTAAATGCGTATGCTGCAAAATTTGTAGCTTTCTCAACATCATGAAGATGCTACTGATTTAATTTTCATGCATGACGGCGCTCCACGTTGATTTCAAATTGAGGTCCGGCGTTATCTTAGCAACTCTATCACACAACGTTAGATTTGGAGATGAATGGCTCTGAGCACTATGGGACTCAACATCTTAGGTCATAAGTCCCCTAGAACTTAGAACTACTTAAACCTAACTAACCTAAGGACATCACACACACCCATGCCCGAGGCAGGATTCGAACCTGCGACCGTAGCAGTCCCGCGGTTCCGGACTGCAGCGCCAGATTTGGAGATGTCGACAACAAGATCTTTGTCGTAGCTTTTAGCTTCAGAGGTCACCAGAATTCACATCTTGCGATTTTTTCCTGTGGAGGTACATAGAAGGCAGTCTTTGTTCCACCTGCGATAGCAACTCTTCCAACAGCTGATAAATCGAATTGTTAGAGCTGTCAAATAAGTAAATAGTGACCTGTTGTTTCGTGTGTGGAAAGAAATGGACTAACGTTTCGATGTTTCTCGAACAACACATAGTGCTCATGTTGAGGGTATGGTACAGTTTCTGTGCGAACAAAAAACTTTGAATCTTCCTCTGTCCAGTGAGAGGCGCAATTTGTTTCTGTTTTTCGTAGTTTATCTATAATAAACAACTGAAATCTGTTCTTTCTCTTTGAATCACCCTGGACCTATAATCGAGCTTATCATTAGCTGCTACATCAGGCCCTTTGCGGGGTAGCCAGCATTGCCACCCACGCCGCCCTCGCCAGTCAGCGCGCACGCTATTCGCTGTTTCTTTCGTCAGCCGACTCCACTGAATCGAGTAGTCGTACTTCCCAATCCAACACGCGAATGCATGGCACCATATTTTATATGTTTCTGTCTGGCACACAGATAGCTAACAAATAATCTACTGGCCATTAAAATTGCTACACCATCAAGATGACGTGCTACAGACGCGAAATTTAACCGACGGGAAGAAGATGCTGTGATATGCAAATCATGAGCTTTTCAGAGCACTGACAAGGCTGGCGCCGGTGGCGACACCTACAACGTGCTGACATGAGGAAAGTTTCCAACCGATTTCTCATACACTAACAGGAGTTGACCAGCGTTGCCTGGTGAAACGTTGTTGTGATGCTTCGTGTGAGGAGGAGAAATGCGTACCATCAAGTTTCCGACTTTGATAAAGGTCGGATTATAGCCTGTCACGATTGCAGTTTATCGTATCGCAACATTGCTGCTCGCGTTGGTCGTGATCCAATGACTGTTAGCACAATATGGAATCGGTGGGTTCAGGAAGGTAATAGGGATCACCGTGCTGGATCCCAACGGTCTCGTATCACTAGCAGTCTAGATTACAGGCATCTTATCCGCATGGCTGTAACGGATCGTGCAGCCACGCCTCGATCCTTGAGTCAACAGATGGGGACGTTTGCAAGACAACAAACATCTGCACGAACAGTTCGACGACGTTCGCAGCAGCATGGACTACCAGCTCGTAGACCACGGAGGCGGTTACCCTTGACGCTGCATCACAGACAGGAACGCCTGCGATGGTGTACTCAATGACGAACCTGGGTGCGCGAATGGTAAAACGTCATTTTTTCGGATGAATCCAGGTTCTGTTTACAACATCATCATGGTCGCATCCGTGTTTGGCGACATCGCGGTGAACGCACGTTGGAAGCGTGTATTCGTCATCGCCATACTGGCGTATCACCCGGCGTGATGGTATAGGGTGCCATTGGTTACACGTCTCGGTCACCTCTTGTTCGCATTGATGGCACTTTAGGCAGTGGACGTTACATTTCAGATGTGGTACGACCCGTGGCTCTACCCTTCATTCGGTCCCTGCGAAACCCTACATTTCAGCAGGTTAACGCACGACCGCATGTTTCAGGTACTGTACGGGGGTTTCTGGATACAGAAAATGTTCGACTGCTGCCCTGGACAGCACATTCTCCAGATCTCTCACCAATCTAAAACGTCTGGTCAATGGTGACCGAACAACTGGCTCGTCAAAATACGCGAGTCACTACTCTTGATTAACTGTGGTACCGTGTTGAAGCTGCTTGGGCAGGTGTACCTGTACCCGCCATCTAAGCTCCGACTCAATGCCCAGGCGTATCAAGGCCGTTATTACGGCCGGAGGTGGTTGTTCCGGGTACTGATTTCTTAGGATCTATGCACCCAAATTGCGTGAAAATGTAATCACATGTCAGTTCTAGTAAAATATATTTGTCCAATGAATACCAGTTTGTCACTTGCATTTCTTCTTGGTGTAGCAATTTCAATGGCCAGTAGTGTATCTCGTTTTTCGTTGCAAATCTTCGCCCTTTCAAGGGGATTTTCAAGACTGAAAATAAAAAAAAAAAAAAGTCCGCAGCGGCCAGGTCTGGAGAGTACGGAGGATGAGGCAGGACAGTGATTTTGTTCTTTGTGCGGTAGTCACGCACCAACAGGGTTGAATGTGCTGGTGCGTTACGGTGATGCTTGAGCCACGAATTGGCTCCCACATTCCAGACCGTTTCGTTCTCTCAGTATTTTATGACATGGTCCAGCTGAGGTGTTACACTCTTCTGCAATCTCTCGGACAGACAGTCTTCGATTGGCATCCACAATTTTGTTCACGTTCCCGACACGAGCATCATCGGGCGTCCTGAATTAGGGTCATCTTTAACCCCCGTCCGGCTATTTTTAAACCGTGTGAACCATTCGTAGCACAGATTACGGCTTCAGCATCCATCATCGCTAGCTTCCTGCAACATGTCGTGTGTCTCTGTACTGATTTTCGTGAGTTTCACGCAAAATTTAATGCAGAAGCGTTGCTTCTCTAACCCTTCCATTATCGAAATCCGCAAACCGTGCGACAACGTTCTACTCACAAGGTGAGGCCACAACGTTTGGAACGCGGATTTACTGCAAACTTTGTACACTCGTAGTACTGCATGAGGACAACAACATATGTAAGCAGTAGCCCGTACTTCTCAAGCGTTATTGAGAAAATCGCAAGATAATTTCGGTCGTCAAATATATATCTGTCCGTGGCCAGTTTTACCATGAAGCGGCGGCAGCCGAGTAGTGCCGGTACGGTAGCTCAGCGTGTTCGGTCAGTGCGTTAGCTTCTCTTTGTAAGAAAAAAAAAAAATGTACGAACGGATCAACGAACAAACTGAACGGGTGTCACCCTGAACAAATTCAACCAACAATATAGAACAAAATGAAATTTTTAGAAAGTGGTTGGCGTTCAAGCACCGTAATCGCTGGGTCGAGTTCCGTTCGTCATTTTTTATTTTTTTTTATTTTCAACACAGTCATTTTCTTTACTATTTATATTACAATTGATATAATGGGAAAAATACTTGTAATAGGATGAACGTTTATAAAATTTACATTGTTATTTGGCAGTCTACTAATTTTTTATCGCAAATAATATAATATCGACCAGTAAACGACCAAACGCATAAAGTGATACTGAAAATGTATGCTTGTCCGTGTCCGGGTAGTTACACACTAAACACAGGCATCTGCAGGGATGCCTACCGCATTTCACTGCAACACACCATTTGCGCGAAATTACGATTGTTCCGGAATTTTTGAACAGACCTCATGTAAAACAGCTTCATTACTTTCGAAATGTGTTAATTAATTAAATATATGTCGTTAAGTAAATAAATAAGGAAAAGTTCAGAAGAGGTTTCAAACTTAAAAAATGGCTCTAAGCACTACAGGTCTTAACATCTGACGTCATCGGTCCCCTAGACTTAGAACTACTTAAACCTAACTAACCTAACGACATCACACACATCCGTGCCCGAGGCAGGATTCGAACCTGCGACCGTAGCAGCAGTGCGGTTCCGGACTGAAGCGCCTAGAACCGCTCGGCCACAACGGCCGGCCGGTTTGAAATTATGTTTAATTTTTATCAGTAGTCAGAAAGCACACTCCTTATCAAACACTAGTAAAGTGTAGGCTGGACAATTTGCGCTCCGTTTGAAGCAAAAGCTACTTTTTTGCGCATATCTTTCCTTATGACGAACTTTCCTGAAGCATGTGCCGTACTGTCATGTAGCTTTGCAGGTACTTTCGATGGTACACGTGGATACTGTCTGCAAAATGTTTTGGGAACAGATAGCAGTAAACAAGTAACAACTTGAAACAACATGCCCGATGCTCAAGTTCTGCGGCATCAACACCGAAAATGTAGCAAGCGATAAACATTTTTCCTTCCATAAATTTCTTGGGAGTGTCAGGGGAAAAATAGGTTTCATACAGGTTTTAAATTATGTGTAAAGTTTGTTGACAGTCGCTAGATGGTCTCATTCTCACATACGGCATGAACAAAGTGCCAGTAATTTGCGGGTCACGATTTACGCAGCCTCCAGATACAAGCACAGTTTCTAGCTCTAATACCTGTCCAAACGTTCAATTTTTAACATACAACACACCTCTTATTAAGCAGATTATGACAACATTTTTGAACCGTGAATTTACTTTCAAAATATTTTCTTCAAGAATTTGTGGTGTCACCGCCAGACACCACACTTGCTAGGTGGTAGCCTTTAAATCGGCCGCGGTCCGTTAGTATACGTCGGACCCGCGTGTCGTCACTATTAGTGATTGCAGACCGAGCGCCGCCACACGGCAGGTCTAGAGAGACTTCCTAGCACTCGCCCAGTTGTTCAACCGACTTTGCTAGCGATGGTTCACTGACAAATTACGCTCTTATTTGCCGAGACGATAGTTAGCATAGCCTTCAGCTACGTCATTTGCTACGACCTAGCAAGGCGCCATTACCAGTTACTATTGATACTGAGTCATGTACAGTCAAGAGCGACGCTCATCATTAATGGATTAAAGTTAAGTATTCCACCAGCTACGTCCGTTTTTCTAAAGTCTAATTTCCTTGTCCTGTTCCAGACCTCACGCCAGCCTGCGTGAGCTAAAACGCTTGCCTTTCGGCTTCCTCTAATAAGACGGTGTTGGCTCTCCTGCCAACCCACAACAGAATTTACTTTCTTTACTAGCGATTCATCAAGAACATTAACATATTTAATCACACTAGGTGAGCGTGGAAGTAGTTGCCAGTTGATGAAAATGGAATTACCTTTAACGAATGGGAATTTTATTCATAAAAGCCTTTTCAAAAACAAATTTAACATTTATAAGCAGAAAAGCACCCTCGAAATATCAAGTTACAATTTTATTTAGAGGCAGAAAGAACAATATTGACAGTATGAGCCTTCGGGCTGAGAAGCTTGCCGCTCCCTTTCAACACAGCCCTAGTCACGACCGCTCATAACAACCTCTCGAAGACTACACTGGTGCAAATCTGCAACACACCAGATTACTTTAAACTAAAAATTTTAACAACTCACACAAACACATTAGCTATGTCCACAGTAAGAGGGATGGTTAGACATAATTTCCAGCCCAAATACCTTGGTGTCATACTAGATCTGTCTCTGACGTACAACATGGGGTGCCGAGGCATCGACTCTACGTACTACGGTACTTACGCTGGTGTATCCAGTTGCCGAATACTGAGCTCCAGTGTGGCAACGTAGTGTCCACACGAGGAAGCTGGACTTACACCTGAACGAGTCAATGAGGATTATTACAGGCACCTTAAAATCCACCCCGATCCCCTGGCTGCACAGTACCAGCAACATCCCACCAGCTGAATTACGACGCCAAGAAGCAGTCAAAAGAAAAATCGAGAATGGAGGAAACTACACCACTCGACTACCCACAAGGCCTCCCAACTCATACAGTCTTAAACAAACCTCCCCCAAATCTCGCAATCCACTGTGGCATAGTGGAAATAACGATAAGAACTTCGATATTAAAGAAGAGTAACGCAAGAGGTGGAATGCTGCAACAACAACACATCGGTGTTTTCAAGACCCAAATGCCAGTCTACCAGGATTTCATCTGCAGAGGAGTGAGTGGACAAGGCTGAACGTAAGTACTGGCCACGCGAGATGCACTAATGGGGACCCCGTGATTCTCCAGTCTGTGACTGTGGGGCCCAAGAACGAACTGTTCATCATATTGTTAGAGACTGTCCTCAGTGGAAGTACCCCGGACCATATAGTGATTATTAATGCTACTCCCTCTGCTGTTAGTTGGCTTCAATCATTAGATATTGAGCTATGATTAAATGTATGTCTTTTAACTTGCAATTATGTCAGTTAAATTAGTCAATAATATTGAGTTAGTCATTTTCACAGTTTAAAAATGTGTATAAAATTTGTGCCAAAAAGTAAAACTAAACTATACGTAAATACTGAACTAGATATACATGTAAAATTAAACTTTATGTACTTTTCAGTGTTTGTTGTTGCCATACGACAAATAAAATAAAAATTGTTTTGACTTTTCTATGTGCTATCAGTTTAATAAGTCACAGCTGCAAAATACTAACGCGAATTCTTTACAGACGAATGGAAATACTGGTAGAAGCGGACCTCGGGGAGGATCAGTTTGGATTCCGTAGAAATGTTGGAACACGTGAGACAATACTAACCTTACGACTTATCTTAGAAGAAAGATTAAGAAAAGGCAAACCTACGTTTCTAGCATTTGTAGACTTAGAGAAAGCTTTTGACAACGTTAACTGGAATACTCTCTTTCAAATTCTGAAGGTGGCAGGAGTAAAATACAGGGAGCGAAAGGCTATTTACAATTTGTACAGAAACCAGATGGCAGTTATAAGAGTCGAGGGGCATGAAAGGGAAGCAGTGGTTTGGAAAGGAGTGAGAAAGGGCTGTAGCCTCTCCCCGATGTTATTCAATCTGTATATTGAGCAAGCAGTAAAGGAAACAAAAGAAAAATTCGGAGTAGGTATTAAAATTCATGGAGAAGAAGTAAAAACTTTGAGGTTTGCCGATGACATTGTAATTCTGTCAGAGACAGCAAAGGACTTGGAAGAGCAGTTGAACGGAATGGACAGTGTCTTGAAAGGAGGATATAAGATGAACATCAACAAAAGCAAAACGAGGATAATGGAATGTAGTCAAATTAAATCGGGTGATGCTGAGGGGATTAGATTAGGAAATGAGACACTTAAAGTAGTAAAGGAGTTTTGCTATTTAGGGAGTAAAATAACTGATGATGGTCGAAGTAGAGAGGATATAAAATGTAGACTGGCAATGGTAAGGAAATCGTTTCTGAAGAAGAGAAATTTGTTAACATCGAGTATAGATTTAAGTGTCAGGAAGTCGTTTCTGAAAGTATTTGTATGGAGTGTAGCCATGTATGGAAGTGAAACATGGACAATAACCAGTTTGGACAAGAAGAGAGTAGAAGCTTTCGAAATGTGTTGCTACAGAAGAATGCTGAAGATAGGTGGGTAGATCAGGTAACTAATGAGGAGGTATTGAATAGGATTGGGGAGAAGAGAAGTTTGTGGCACAACTTGACTAGAAGAAGGGATCGGTTGGTAGGACATGTTTTGAGGCATCAAGGGATCACAAATTTAGCATTGGAGGGCAGCGTGGAGAGTAAAAGTCGTAGAGGGAGACCAAGAGATGAATACACTAAGCAGATTCAGAAGGATGTAGGTTGCAGTAAGTACTGGGAGATGAAGAAGCTTGCACAGGATAGGGTAGCATGAAGAGCTGCATCAAACCAGTCTCAGGACTGAAGACCACAACAACAACAACGTGCTGAATCAATGCATTCGACACAGTTTCTTTTCAGTTTGCTCATATGTTTCCTTTAGTCATTTCGTCTTTGTTTCCCTGCGCTTTCTATTTATTTCATTCTCGAATATATTATATTTCTGTATCCCTGTATTTCCCTTTACATCTTTGTGCTTCCTCCTTTCTTCGGTCAACTGAAATAATTCTGTTGCCGAAGGTTCCTTTTCAGTTACCTTCCTTGTACCTATCTTCGTCCAACTTCGATGACAGCTCTTTTTAGATATAACCATTCCTCTTCAATTGAGCTTCTACTGTAATACTCATTGTCGCAATATCTACAGCCCTACAGAACTTCATATGCATCTCATCATTCCTGAGTACTTCAGCGTCCCACTTCTTTTCATACCGGCTCTTGCGGACGATTATCTTAAACTTCGGTCTTGTCTTCATCACTAAATTTGTCTGAAGCAAGAAATTCAAAAGCCAAACTCGTGCAGGAAAGTTGATTATGGGAGTGCTTCGGGATAGGGAGGGTCATCTGCTAAAGATCGATGAGTGAAGAGCAAAAGGTACTTCAAGTTATTCAGAGAACATGTGAAACGAAATTTTTTGAAGGAAATTTCCGCTTTTTGACTGTACATTGTTCTTTTACGTGCTCATTAATTCGGCTTTCTACACTCCTGGAAATGGAAAAAAGAACACATTGACACCGGTGTGTCAGACCCACCATACTTGCTCCGGACACTGCGAGAGGGCTGTACAAGCAATGATCACACGCACGGCACAGCGGACACACCAGGAACCGCGGTGTTGGCCGTCGAATGGCGCTAGCTGCGCAGCATTTGTGCACCGCCGCCGTCAGTGTCAGCCAGTTTGCCGTGGCATACGGAGCTCCATCGCAGTCTTTAACACTGGTAGCATGCCGCGACAGCGTGGACGTGAACCGTATGTGCAGTTGACGGACTTTGAGCGAGGGCATATAGCGGGCATGCGGGAGGCCGGGTGGACGTACCGCCGAATTGCTCAACACGTGGGGCGTGAGGTCTCCACAGTACATCGATGTTGTCGCCAGTGGTCGGCGGAAGGTGCACGTGCCCGTCGACCTGGGACCGGACCGCAGCGACGCACGGATGCACGCCAAGACCGTAGGATCCTACGCAGTGCCGTAGGGGACCGCACCGCCACTTCCCAGCAAATTAGGGACACTGTTGCTCCTGGGGTATCGGCGAGGACCATTCGCAACCGTCTCCATGAAGCTGGGCTACGGTCCCGCACACCGTTAGGCCGTCTTCCGCTCACGCCCCAACATCGTGCAGCCCGCCTCCAGTGGTGTCGCGACAGGCGTGAATGGAGCGACGAATGGAGACGTGTCGTCTTCAGCGATGAGAGTCGCTTCTGCCTTGGTGCCAATGATGGTCGTATGCGTGTTTGGCGCCGTGCAGGTGAGCGCCACAATCAGGACTGCATACGACCGAGGCACACAGGGCCAACACCCGGCATCATGGTGTGGGGAGCGATCTCCTACACTGGCCGTACATCACTGGTGATCGTCGAGGGGACACTGAATAGTGCACGGTACATCCAAACCGTCATCGAACCCATCGTTCTACCATTCCTAGACCGGAAAGGGAACTTGCTGTTCCAACAGGACAATGCACGTCCGCATGTATCCCGTGCCACCCAACGTGCTCTAGAAGGTGTAAGTCAACTACCCTGGCCAGCAAGATCTCCGGATCTGTCCCCCATTGAGCATGTTTGGGACTGGATGAAGCGTCGTCTCACGCGGTCTGCACGTCCAGCACGAACGCTGGTCCAACTGAGGCGCCAGGTGGAAATGGCATGGCAAGCCGTTCCACAGGACTACATCCAGCATCTCTACGATCGTCTCCATGGGAGAATAGCAGCCTGCATTGCTGCGAAAGGTGGATATACACTGTACTAGTGCCGACATTGTGCATGCTCTGTTGCCTGTGTCTATGTGCCTGTGGTTCTGTCAGTGTGATCATGTGATTTATCTGACCCCAGGAATGTGTCAATAAAGTTTCCCCTTCCTGGGACAATGAATTCACGGTGTTCTTATTTCAATTTCCAGGAGTGTAGTCATTCTCAACTGTATGTTGACCTGAAAATTAAGAAAGAGTACACATCACGTAGTGCAGGTCCTAGAAACAAGAAGTTCTTACGTATTTGAAAACCTTATTTATTTCATAAAATAATCTTACCTGTCTGGGATGTGTCATTGTTGCAAAAATCTATTTCACCGCCTTTCCGTCATGTATATATAATTCGTCTTTCGCTACTGAATATTTACTTTGTTTTCAATCAAAATTTTTTCTTACTCGTTTTATGCAGTTAGCCATCATTAGCGGACTTTAAACACTAAGACAGAATTGTTTAACGATATATATCCTGGCAGCTTTTGCTGTTTGCAGTTATAAGGTTGTAACATACTACTGACATGTATCACTATCTTCTGTGACCACTTAATGTGAGTCGACACATATGGTGCCTGATAGCTAAAACACCAAGAAGCACGTGAATGCCATTCGCTGGAGAAAGTCGCTGGGAAAAATAAACCAGGGAGGCATTTACACAAGTACCACTATATACGACTTTTGTACTGCAGCCTCGATTCTCACCATTATCACGCAGTTTGAACTGCTGATTCAAGAGTAACACGCCTGTAAATCAAGATGCGGTATGTTTTGGTAAAACATGCAAAGCCTATGGTAGCGAATTAAGAAATTCTAAACCGGTAGCGGCACACTCAAATAAAATTAATCTCAACAAATCTGTGGTAGGTTGCTGCTGTGTATTACAAAAAACTGAGTATTGTATATCAGCCACGGTTCTCCAAGAACGTCACAATTTGAGAAAATACATTTAAATGTACATTAGATGCACCAAGGTTACAGTGAAAGTCGTCCGAAAGTAATTTCCTTCCTTACTTTATTTTTTTGGTAGTAGGGTCTGCAGCATCAAATAAGTCTAAATACCACATCTTATAAGAAGTCAATTCCAGTAGCAGGAATTTAATTTATATTTGCTTGTACTTAGAGATTTCTGTACAACAAGACTGTCTGTTTCGGCTTACAACACCATTTTCGAGTGCACCTCTTTGTGCTGTGAATAGTGAACCTTACTTACATCTTACTTATAATCAGTACGACCGTTTTTTAAGTTACATTTTTACTTATGTCTAGGTGTACTTTACGATCATTGGGAGCTGTCTGTTGATGTATGGAACTCTTCCGACGAACTGAAATTAAACACAGAACCAGTTTGTAGTTGCCACACACTTCTGTATTACAAACCTATTGCTCTTATCAAATGAACAGTAGCAACGATTATAGAAAGGGTCTTGCCTCACAACCACATATTTTTCAAAACTGTCTCAACCAAATTTCATTAATTGAAACAATGTTCATAAAAGCATCATTAATCAAATATGACTAAGTGAACTAAGTCACACAAACTTCATGACTTAGATGGAACTAATTCCCACGTGATTCACATCAAACCTCTGACTACTTTCAACAGCTAAAGAATCCATTAAGTCCAACAAACTCAGTTCTTTCAAAATTTGGTTAACCAACTTTCATTAAATAAAACAATATTCATAAAACCATTATTAATAAAATATAACTGCCGTAACTAAACCTCACAATCTTCACAACTTACAATGAAACTTTTAAATATAATTCATATCAAAACTCTAAAACTACTTCCACAACTAAGGGGAGTGCATTAAGGCCAACAAATACAAATCTTTTAAAATTTCCTTAGCCAACTTTCATTAATTAAAACAATATTCATAAAACCACAATTAATGAAATCTCAAACATGCTTCAACTAACAAAGAAACTGGTTTTCATGTAGCTCAGGACCCGGCTAAGAACATTAATCCACTTAAGTCCAATTAGCTCAGGTCTTTCCACAATTAGTCTTAAAATTTCTGCCAAATTAACAGGATTGTAATACATTCAATATAATAGTAACTTATGGAATCGTCTTAACATGGGACGGTCTCAACTTAAGGATAAATTGGAGATGGACGCGAGCAAACTGAAAGGTTCTAACAGATACAGGAGAGGCACAGAGCAGAAGGTGGAATAAAAAATATACTCAGCTTTGATCTACAAGTAAGCTTGCGGAAAACCACAACGCTCCACCGGCAAGTTGGAATAACCGCACGTTAACAACGTAACCATAGACACCAATCCAGGTCCTTAATTTTCACTCTGCCACCGTGATACCCCGATCGGAGCTTGCTTGTGTCGACCACCGCCCACTATCTGAAACAAACACATCAGCGGCAGACATTCTGAAGCAACAGATAGACAAGGATATTAACCCAACCAGTTATCAATAAACCTTTACTTCTACGCGGCACATATGAACTTTAAGCAGACTTAACATACGTGACAGTGGGTCTTGAGATTTTATTAGACAATATCTAAAACAAATAAAATAATAAAATAGAAAAGGAATTAGGGAAAATACTTCGGCCCGTTTCTGAACGCCAGGCACAAACTTACGCACTACTTGGTATGCATTAAACACGGCTTCATGTCTGTTAGTTGTGCGTCACTAGCACCCCATTAAATGCCGTCAACATATCAGGCAGCAGAGTCAAAGGTAACTGAAACAGCCAAGATAGTTTTCAGGGCACAGGGGTATTCAAAAAAATGGTTCAAATGGCTCTGAGCACTATGGGAGTTAACATCTGAGGTCATCAGTCCCCTAGAACTTAGAACCACTTAAACCTAACTAACTTAAGGACACCACACACATCCATGCCCGAGGCAGGATTCGAACCTGCGACTGTAGCGGTCGCGCGGTTCCAGACTGTAGCGCCTAGAAACGCTCGGCCACCCCGGCCGGCACAGGGGTATTCAATTATCACGAACTGAACCCACCGATGAACGCTTCGACGACTCCAGTTCATTGACTTTGAATCACATGCAAGAGACACGAAGAAAAGCTGTCCACATATCCAAGAAACCCCAGTCACCGTCGGTAGCGGATCTGCATTACAACGGCTATACACGCCACAGCAGCGGCCCACGTTCCTTCGTCGAATGGACTCAGCCACTCGCCACGCTGCATACAGGTACAACGCCACACGTGACTGTCGCTGACACAGCTGATACCCGAAGTCTCAGAGAGTACGCGCCGCAGTCAAATAGCCACCCGCCAAAGATACTAAGCATCGAAAACCGACTCAGACGATCGTGATGAGAATCGATAGAGACTGGCGCCAGCGGCGCACTAGCTCATCTGTTATAAAATAATGTTAATGTATCGACGTGATTTTATACTGTGAAATTTTTCGTGACAATTATTTGAGAGTTAATTGAGAGTTGTGGTTATTATATGCTGTATGTTTACAGATTTTACATCTTTGAGTGTCAGGGATGATATGTTTGTTGCACAGATTCTGCATGGTTAAAAATCTATGCAACAAACATACCATTCCTTAATCCAAAAGGTGAAGAATCTGTAAACATACAGCATTTAAGGATCCCAACTGTCGAATAACTGTCAAACAATTACAACGAAAAATTTCATATCACAGATGCTACTTGTTTATAATAATAGTATCTCATAAGAGACAATTCACTGTAGGCCCCTGGATGCAATATGACTCAACGCCACCTAGATGTAAGCAAAGTATTAAATTTTTAAAAATGGGTCACAAGTAAGACGTGAATACGATTCACTATTCACAACAAACTAAACGTGCACTTGACAATGCCGCGGAAAGCCGAAACACAGCTTGTTGTGCGGAAGTCTCTAAATAAAAACAAGTAAAGATTAAAATGCAGGTCATGAAACTGACTTCTTATAAAATTCGAAACTGTCACTAGGTGATTCGTACTGCTACATATTAATGTGTCTTAGTACGAGGTGATGTGGCTGAGAGTTCCTGCACTTTCGCTCTAGTACTGGGCCCGCCTGCAGGAATTTCTTCGGAGGCGAACAGTTACAAGTCCGCACAGGTCACGTGTTCGAGTCCCGTCCGGCCGCGCCGACCTTCTCTCTCCCTGCTTTCTCTGGTGCCAGGAACGGATAGCACCAGCCTCCTACGAACTGGACTGGTCCACCACTTGCCCCTGTTTATCTCGCTCTGCAGTACCAATTACTGGACATCGGCTGCTGAGTAAGCTACAGAATTGTAGCTTAATACTCTTCTTACTTTCTGCCAGATGGTTCACTGATTAGCTATACTATCACTGTTTCTTATCTAGCTCTCTATGTGGTGGTTTTAATTCGTACCTCGGAGGTAACAGTTCACCCACAAGCGTCATTTTGCAGTGTGAAACTCTCAAGTACTTAAAACATACCTATACTCTCCGGAGAATACGTGTACCTAATCTTTTGTAATTAATGGACACAAGGCATCGAATCTGAAGATCGGTGCTTACCGACAGTTACAAACTGATCGGTATCGCGCAAGTGTTTACTCTGTACAACAACATTCGAAATATTAAAAAAAACTGACAAAAAGTTAAAGAGCCATTCCAATGATCCATTGTAGTCAACCGTAATTTTTTATACCAAAAATTGTTTGATTGAATTTAGACTGCAGAGTGAAAACAGTCCCCCGTTCCAAAAGGAGCAAAAGTTAAATTTGGTAAATGACTGTAACGACCCTGATCACGCAAATACAAGAATAATAATGCGGCAATAAAAAGCATTCGTGAGATCTTGGATCTAGAAAACGCTTGTGACACGAACACGAAATACGTGAATTTGGAGTGTCATGGCGTTAATTATAACTGCGAAAACCACTAATGTTTTGCGACTAGCAACACTTCATAAGAACTGTAGTGTATAACGTAATTCACAGTAATGCTGTCTGTTTGGATGCCCGCATAAACGTGACCAAATTTAATTACTGTTATTTACAGATTACTTTTCAAATGACACCGTAAAAACTTTCATTCATGGCGGCAACTATTTGTCAATACTAATGTTATGTTGACATATGTACGTAATATCATTTGCAGAACACAACATGAAATCGTAAAATTACTTTGACTACCAGAGAGCCAGCATAGATTTATCATTGAAATATGCATTGAATTCAAATCTCTTTCGGTCTGAACCGATTGTCTGTAGTAGTTAGTACTGCTTTTTCTTACAATAATTACTTGACTGAAAATCAACTGAAAATTAAAATCAGTGTGTTTTCTGTTAACTACTGCTTTCACTCGTGAATTTCTCGCAAGATATGGTGAGAAAGATAAATCGGGCAGCCACTTTTTTAAGTATGTTTAAGCATGCCGATACACATTTCGGCTTTGTACACATCTTCAGTTGACGTAATATATATATGAATCTTTAGTGAGCACACCGAAAAAACACTGACAGCAATATCACGAAAAACACATAATCCAGTGTGAGCCCATCCAGTGCCATATGGTAGTTCAACATCATTTAAGTCTGTTGTTCTCCCTGTATTGCTTGGAAATATCATTTCAACTGCGCTTAAAATATGTAATATTATTTACGTTATATAAAATTTACCACATTAGTTTTGCAGTATTCAATGTAGTCTAATTAAACAGCCACTATTGCAATTATTTAATAACTACACACAGCTCTTAACGCATTCATTCTAAAAAAATTCAGTTTTTTTCCTTTTTAGTCATACATAAGCTTAAACTAGAAACAGATCTTTCAGAACCTGTTAAGTGTAATTTAACTTTGACCACCGATATGATTTTTCGATTTAAACAAAGATGGCAGTCAGCTACACGGCGGATACTGCGATGTTTTGTACAAGATGCAAGTAAGGAACTTTGTGTCACATCCATAAACGCGAAAATCGGAATGACAACAAGCAGAGAGTAACATGTAAAATACAACACACGAAGTATAGTAGCTAAACAAAATTGTTAATTTTATGCTGGTCAGCTGCAGCACCCAAACTGCTATCGCTGTTTTAACAATGTATTTACTGGAGAGTCAAGTAAGTATTACGCCAACTGAAGATGACTGAAACCCTGCAACACTGAGGTGTTTCTCCCGTTATCCATGAGCAAAAAATAACTTCTGTACTGAAGGTAATGTTTTTGTATTGTGTAACACTGCTCATGCTGTCCATGCTATATAATGAAAATCTGTTTTCCTTTTTTTTTTACCATATATATATTTCTTTTGTTTCTGTCCCTATTTCCCGCAATGTCGGGGGGCATCTGGATTGAGTCTATAGGGATGTAATTTGTCTTTTTAAAAAAGTCTGATCATATTTATTATATAAATAAGGTAGTACAAATGAACTTCTGTTTATTTTAAACCCATAACTATAATTTTTACAAAACAGTTTACAATTATACAAAGCAGGGGCAAATTGATTAAACAAACAAACCTGTCATTACAGAAATGGGTTTGGCTTTAGGGCGAAGCGTCCTCTTCACACAGTTGGTGTCTTCAAAACACCAAGAATATCAGCTTCTGAGGAAACACAATCGTCCGAAACATCAGGAAAACAAATACATCTGAGCACTCTTTCAATCGGCGAAGAAAGGTTCCATTGTATTGTCCATTTTCCTTATCAAGTTGATATTTTCCAGTGAATACTTTCATACACTTATCATAAGAAAACTTGACCTTAACCCACCCTCCTTCCTTTAAACTGTTTATCTCGTTGTCTCCAGTCGTCGCATCACCATTTTGCGCGACCCCTACAAAACAGTCTAGGTCATCTGGAATAGTTTCTTCATCATCACATAATTGTTCTCGATCATATACATTGGTTTTCTGAAAGTCCACTAGAGTAAAACTGCTACGAACTGGGATTTCAGTCTCTTTTTTCGGCCTCTTGTCTGCACTGTTTCTACTGTATTCAAAGAACCGTGACTGACACCCGAACAACAGGAACTTACATCCATCGGAAATAAGAAATAGCGCATTGAGCGCACTAGGCGAAATCTGGATTTGCATAATAAAATCTAAAAAGGACGACTGATTGCTGCACTCTATTAAAAAAAAAGTATAATAGTAAAGGGCATTTGGAATGGTATAGATTAGCGTAGCATGTTTGATACCATGTTTAGTATTATCAGAAGCGGAATGTATAAAGGAAGAGGATAAGATTGAAATGTCGCCGACAGTGACTGTTAGGAACGAACAGAATATAGAGAACTCGGCCGACAAGCGGGAGGGAAAAATTGTGGGGGAGGGGGACTGACGAGGATGAACTGGACAGAGTGTAGGACTTTACGAGCTCTTGTGATAGAAGGTGGCTCATTAGCTGCCTTTTGAAGTCTGGAAGGAATTTAATTTCTGTGATATTTTATGGAAGATTGTTCCAAAGTCAGGTTCCACATAACGAAAATGATTTAGAGAACATGGAAGTGCCATATGATGGTGCAGAGAATTTTACTTTGTTGACGACAAGTGTTTCTGCTGTGCTGTTCCATAGTATGGTAAGAGTTGACCACAAATGAGAGGGAATGCAGTGGCTGAGAACAAGGTAGTGCAAATATAAAGAGTGATAGTTTGCGTTCTTATCGGGTCGTAGCCATGATAATTGTTCGTATGTTGGTGTGATATAATCGAAAGTGTACGCACAGATGTGTCTTACAGAAGTACTGCTCGACAGCTCGAGCCTGAGTGAGCTTCCGTACAAAAGCTCCTGTAGTATTCCATCGCCATACCGAGCGAGGTGGCGCAGTGGTTAGACACTGGACTCGCATTCGGGAGGACGACGGTTCAATCCCGCGTCCGGCCATCCTGATTTAGGTTTTCCGTGATTTCCCTAAATCACTCCAAGCAAATGCCGGGATGGTTCCTCTGAAAGGGCACGGCCGACATCCTTCCCCATCCTTCCCTAATCCGATGAGACCGATGACCAAGCTGTCTGGTCTCCTTCCCCAAACCAACCAACCAACCATCGCCATAGTCGAGTATGGAGAGTATTAGTGTCTCTACGAGTTTCTTTTCAAGCTTTTATTTTCCTGTAGTGAGTGAAATGACGCTGACACTGTTACAGACTGCAGTTGCGTGTTCAGTCCAGTCTAAGTGCTGGTCTAGAATTGTTCCCAAGTTCTTTGCGGAAGAAAATGTTATTTCTGTGTCGTTTAGGATTAACGGTGGAAGAAAATCTCTGAACTGAGGGGTAATAAGTCTTCTGTGAGTGAGTAAGGTTGCTTGCGTTTTAGATGGGTTAAGTTTTTAACTTATGCTCTGCGCCCACACTAATTGACATGCTGGATCACTGTCCACAGGTTTGCTGGATATGCGTTTAGATATAACTGAAAATCGTCAGAGTAGCTACGATACTTGCAGTGGGAGAGAGTAATTGACGAATCATTAATATATAATGACGAAAGTAATTGACCTACGAAGTCACAGTGGGTCCAATACTGATCCTTGTGAGACTCTTGATGCATCCCTCCATTGTGATGTTTTTTACGCAATGATACTGGAATTAATAAAAAAATAAAAATGGATGGTTGCTGCACTTCTTAAAATACGATAACCCACAGCCGAGGAGCGCAACAGCCAGTAAAGTGGATAAATTATTTTCAAGTATGTTGTACTACGGAAAGTATCCTCTGCTTTGCACTTCACGGTGATATCCACGGTTTGGATGTATAAGGTGCGTTCAAAAGGAAACGAGCCGGAGGCATAATTACAGAAACCAGTACCTGTATGTTAGAACTATCGACCCTGGCTGTTGAGACACTTGTGTCCCACCGTGACACAAGGCGGCAAATGGCTGTCTCGTAAAATTCCCGGGGCTGCGATGTTAACCAGTTGTGCACGTACAGCTGGGCGTCGTCGTCCGAGGTGAATCGTTTGCCACTCTGAGCCTTTTTAAGGGGACCAAAAATCACAGGGAGAGAGGTCCGTACTGTATTGTGCGTGGCCGAGAACTTGCAATTTGAATTTCTGCTGGAGTGCCGCGACTGTGTTGGCCGTATGAGGCTTTGCATTGTCGTGGAGCAGAATGACCCCACGGGCGAGATTGCCTTGTTTTGATTTGATTGCGAAGGGTGGTCAAGGTTTCCGAGTAACGCCAGGCATTCACTGTTGTCCCATGCTGCTGGAAGTGAATCAGAAGGGGGGCCATCTTGGTCAAAGAAGAACGTCAGCATAACCTTTCCTGCACTCGTGTGGATAACGATGTCCAGCTGTACGTGCGGAACTGGTTGACGGCGCAGCCCCGGGAATTATATGAAACAGTCGCTCACCACCTTGTGTAGCAGTGGGACAAGTGTTTCAGCAGCCAGGGTCAATACTTCTAAAATACAGGTACAGGTTTCTGTAATTATGCCTCCGGCTCGGTTCTTTTTGAACTCCCCTTATATATGTATACGTAGATGGTACGTGACACGAACGCTATTTAATCTCTCCGCCAGAGAGATTTTTCTCATGAATACCGACTGAGAGGATATACTGCCCGTCTGTGAAAATAGGAGGGGAGAGGTACATTTGAAAATAAGAGCTTAAAAGTAGGGACAGAATGATATAACATGTTATCACAATATAAGTGTATATTTTTTATTTTTATAATTATATATTTTATGATTTTGATTGGCGTGGCTTTAAATATTGTGGGCTAGCATGAGACTTTCAATTAACTTATACCGCGATAACACTCGTACGGACGTCGGCTGCCCCGAAGTACGCACGATAAAATATTTTTTAAACACAGCGCGCCACTCACCGCCTTCTAATAAATAGTTTGCGTGAGCGCTGCTATTTAGAAAAGAAAATATGGGTATTCTTACGCAAACTGTAATTATTAATATGGGTCTCAGGGGCTACTGGTTATTTATGTACCAAATTACATAAAGATTAACTGAGATATTGCGGAATGTAATGATTTTCAATGTTTCTTGTTAATTATTTGCAAGGCAAAACTGGAGAGAATCTCGTCTGCCTTTAGGCGGCCAAAATGAAACATACTGAACTCATTCAGTGCCGTGAATTTTGGTAATTGAAATTAATTTTAACTTCGAAATTAATGAAAGATCAAAATTGAGAAGTCTCTCGCATTTATATTTAATATTATGACTTGAAATTTTAATTAAATAATGCAATCAGGGTAATGGCCGACTAAATCCTGCTAGGGGAGATGAGCTTCCTGCACTGCAAAGTCCTCTAAAAACTTTCTTAATTATAATTAATGGTTGCGATCATGAGAGGTAACAACTAAGCCAATCATTTACACTTTCTAATAACAATTTCTATTATATTTTTCAAAAATACAGATAAAACTTACGTTAATTATTAGACAGCACTACAATAGCGGCCTACCGCTAGACGAAACAAAACAGGAGTGATAGTTCAATCAAAGCATTGTCTCTGAACTTCATGGTCTATGTTACACAGAGATTATACAAAAAAAACTTTTGTTAATTACATCGATATTTGTGTTTTGATAATACTAACTTCCGTTCTTTACTATTCGTTATACATCTCGCACATGTACACAGTCTTGAAATAATTTATAATTCACACGTCTCATAACAAAAACTACCTTTCCCTTTCTCCAAATGTCAATTTATGTGACGTACCGTCACAATGTGTTGGAGCATCAGGGAATAGCGTTCACGGTACGAGTGGTGGTTGGGGAAGACAGAGATTGAAATACATACAACAAATAGTTGACAACATTACATTAAAGTATAACTGTGAGAGGATGAGGTTGGCACGGGACCCAATATTTTTTTTATTTAGGAATACATTTTATTTTTATTTAAATTATAACGAAATATTGTTTACATACAGTCATTTGAAAAAAAGCAGTTCTTTAGTAGTAATAAAGTCTGACAGAAAAGATTTGGTGTTGGTGTGCTGGTTGATGTATAAATTCAATTTTTGGTCTCTGGGATTATATATATATATATATAGTAATTCATATTATAATTGGAAACACGTCGATTACGTCACATATAAATTGTACTGTAGACTATCATGACCTGCTTTAGTTGACAGAGGGCAACCCAAACAGCAATAATGAAACGTACGATATAATATGGCGGGCAGGCGAATGTCTCGTGTTCCCTTTCAGGGTTACGGCCTCAGCTTCGATCTTGACACTGGAGTGCGGTTTCCAGACCGTTAGCGCTTGCAACAGCTGCAGCGGATGGCGGCGGCCTCTCTGATCTTTGATCCTTTTAATCGCAGCACCCGAACGACGTCATCTGTAAAGGTCAACGGCCGGGCGGCCTCATTCCTGTTTGGGGCAGCGGAATAACTTGTGATAAATTTCACCGTTTCTGTTGCGGCACGCCTGTTACCATATTTCACACATAATGTCAGCAATGAGTGCTGAAATAGCTCAACGTTTACTGTGCCGAAAGCGTGTTCTAAAGCTGAATTTGTACAAGGAATGACAAATTCGCGACAAATTCTCCTCCTAGTGCAACTTTTTAAGAGTCAACATGGCCGCCTTGAATTGTTACGCAATGTGTAACGGGTATAAGGGCAGATGTTTTTTATATGTGGTGCCTCAATACGTACACACACCAGTGTACTGCTTGTTTTTACTCTGCTACAAACAGTCTTTCCACAAACACGTTACAAGCATTACGATCTGGTGTTTTCAACGTGGTCTCAACTGCACCACTAAGTGGACTATGCCTGTCACTATGGAATAACAGTTTTGCGTCCGTGCGTCCACATGGCTGCCCAGGCGAAAATAAACATTAATGGCTTGCTCTTGCCACACATACTTGACGTGTTCAGTCCAGAGACTGGTTTATACACCCCTCCATGCTACCATATACTGTGCAAGCATTTCATCTCTGAATAACTACTGCCACCTACATTCTTCTGAATGTCCAGAGTGTATTCATCTCTTGGTCTCTCCCTACAATTTTTACCCTCCACACTTCCCTCCAGTACTGAATTGATGATCCATAGATGCCTCAGAACATGTCCAAACAACCGGTGCTTTCTTCTAGTCAAGAAGACAGCTACTACACTACTGGCCATTAAAATTGCTACACCAAGAAGAACTGCAGATGATAAACGGGTATTCATTCGATAAATATATTATACTAGAAATGAGATGTTATTACATTTTCACGCAATTTGGGTGCATAGATCCTGAGAAATCAGTACTCAGAACAACCACCTCTGGCCCTAATAATGGCCTTGAGACGCCTGAGCATTGAGTCAAACAGAGCTTGGATGGCGTGTACAGGTACAGCTGCCCATGCAGCTTCAACGTATCACAGTTCATCAAGAGTAGTGACTGGCGTATTGTGACAAGCCAATTGCTCGGCCACCATTGACCAGACGTTTTCAATTGGTGAGAGATCTGGAGAATGGGAGAATGTGCTGGACAGGGCAGCAGTCAAGCATTTTCTGTATCCAGAAAGGCCCGTATAGGACCTGCAACATGCGGTCGTGTATTATCCTGCTGAAATGTAGGGTTTCGCAGGGATCGAATGAAGGGTAGATGGTTCAAATGGCTCTGAGCACCATGGGACTTAACATCTGAGGTCATCGGTACCCTAGGACTTATAACTACTTAAAAACTAACTAACCTAAGGACATCATACACATCCATGCCTGAGGCAGGATTCGAACCGGCGACTGTAGCAGTCGCGCGGTTCCAGACTGAAGCGCCTAGAACCGGTCGGCCACACAGGCCGGCGAATGAAGGGTAGATCCACAGGTCGTAACACAACTGAAATGTAGCCTCCACTGTTCAACGTGCCGTCAATGGGAACAAGAGGTGACTGAGACCTGCAACCGATGGCACTCCATACTATCACGCTGGGTAATAGTATGGCGATGATGAATACACACTTCCAATGTGCATTCACTGTGATGTCGCCAAACACGGATGCGACCTTCATGATGCTGCAAACAGAACCTGGATTCATCCGAAAAAACGACGTTTGGCCATTCGTGCACCTAGGTTCGTCATTGAGTACTCCATCGCAGGTGCTCCTGTCTGTAATGCAGCGTCAAGGGTAACCGCAGCCATGGTCTCCGTGCTGATAGTCCATGCTACTGCAAACGTCGTCGAACTGTTAGTGCAGATGGTTGTTGTCGTGCAAGCATCACCATATGTTGACTCAGGGATCAAGACATGGCTGCACGATCTGTTTCAGCCGTGCGGATAAGATGTCTGTCATCCTGACTACTAGTGATACTGTAAATGGCAAGAAATATGCCCCCTTACATGAAGTCATTAAAAATCGCCTAACTCACGTTGAGCGAACAGTAGGGCTGAACAAAATGACTGACAAGGCACAATGCATCTTGCAGAGAGTATAGTATGGACGTATTGGAATAATTAAATTCGGGTGATGATTTTAAAATAATTCACACAACATGAAAACTTTGTGGAAACGAGTCGATATACTGGACACTAGTTGACCCCAGGGAAGTATTTAGAGTTAACCGTGGCCGGCTGGGGAATGGCAAAGGGAAGCGACAATAGGCAGCTTAGGGCGGCTCAAACTCTGAGGAAGCAGTAACGTGGCATGGCCTCCAGCTGCCTTAAGATGAGTGACAGCATGGGTGGTTGACCCCGACCGCATGCTGGTGTACCGGGAAGCAGACAGAGAACTTGTATGCCTGTTGATAAATGTCTGTCGTCCCGTTTTCAGGGAATAATGCGAGAAATTCGCGCAAAGCTACGGTGGAGCGGTCAACAGAGATCAAATATGTGTGTTCGTGGCTATAGCAACTTCACGCTGAATTCACGGTCCGCAGAGTCTGAAGAGCGACAGAATGAAATACGCCGGCCTCCGATGGGAGCATAGGACCGAGGAATTTGAAGTACTCTCCTGGGAGTCAGAATTCCGGAAAAATTGGTGTTTGTGCAGACACTAACCTTGATGGGTAGCCTGGGAGGAGCTAAATAACAGAAGTTGAGAGGAAGGGAAATTTTGTGGGAATTTGTTCACTTCCCAGAGCAGGCATTGGTTGGTGCTGGGAAGCGACGCATAATTAACGCGACTTGAGCTGCAATTGGTGGAAGTGATTTTGCTGGAGGGGAAACCGAGGCGGAGAGCGGATGGTGAGAAGACTCCATAGATGTCTCCCATTCCCAGCTTGCCTAGAGTGCGGACGTGGCGTTCTTTACTCAGCTTGCCTGAGAAAGACTGAGCATCTCTGCAGTTTAGGACTTAGCAAATGGAACGATTGAGCTTGGATATAGAAAGTTTTGGTTTAGATATGTACTGAGCAAGATAGCTAGGAGTGAATAGACGAGCGCAGCCTTGCAGCACCATGAGGTCGGCCGACATTCACACAACGACGCCGCTCAGCCACGCTGTATTCAGTGATATTGCGCCTGCTCCGGCCACTGATTAATTTGTTGGATCGCGTCAGCAAAGTTTCCACGAGGATTTCATGGGCCGTGTATTGTAGAATTCTTCTCACACTTAGCATTACGCCTGGGTCAGTCGATAGGAATTACTTTTGAGTTGTCGCGCTTTACTCCACGCAAACGCAATTTATTACCACTGTCTGATAGGAGAGTCTTGTAATGTGATGGTTGAAGGTCGGGAGTTAAAAAATGAATTTGTACTAATCGACTACATCTGTTTTCAATTAAGTAGTTGAAATCCCAATTCACTTTCTTGATTAATTTTATGTTCGACATCTGCATCTGGTGTTCAATAGCTGAATATAACATGAATGTGCACCCCCTTTTAATTAAAAGTGATCAATTCTGAATAAATTAATGTTAACACTGCCACCGCAGTTCAGTCAGGAGTCACAGGGCCATATTACTTTTTTGCGTCATCCGATATTGCGGCAGTTTTGCACTCTCTGTTGATCTGTTAGTGAATTAGTTGGGGTGAACGCACGCCAAAACCAGCTAAGTGACGGGTGGGGTGTTACAATACGAAGCCGTTGGGATCCAGCACGGCATTCCGTATTACCGTCCTGAATCCATAGATTCCATATTCTGCTAACTGTCATTGGATCTCGACCAACGCGAGTAGCAATGTTGCGATACCATAAACCGCAATCGCGATAGGCTACAAGCCGACCTTTATCAAAGTCGCAAACGGGGTGGTACGCATTTCTCCTCCTTACACGAGGCATCACAACAACGTTTCACCAGGCTACGCCGGTCAACTGCTGTTTGTGTATGAGAAATCGGTTGGAAACATTCCTCATGTCAGCACGTTGTAGGTGTCGCCACCGGCACCAACCTTGTGTGAATGCTCTGAAAAGTTGATCATTTGCCTATCACAGCATCATCTTCCTGTCGGTTATATTTCGCGTGTGCAGCACATCATCTTCGTGGTGTAGCAATTTTAATGGCCAGTAGTGTAGTTTCGTCAGTGTCTACTGTCGCAATAAAAGTGTAATTTAACGTTTCTAAATCGTATTTAACTAACACATTTCGTGTTGTTTACTAATCAGATAGACGTGCTCTAGGTCTAAATTTTCAGGGTTATAAACTTTTAAAAACGTTACCAAACAAGCTTGATAACAAGTTTGTAAAAGCAAAGTAATTACTAATTCATTCTTCTGTCATTGTATCTCTAAATCAGTACACAAACAACACCAACCAGATATAAGCCTGTAAGTAGGCTGTTTAGGTTTTTTTATTGGTAACGCCACCTTTGTATAAAAATCACTGGCTGTGCTGTGTGCAGTCTGTGGCTAGTTTGCATTGTTGTCTACCATTGTAGTGTTGGGCTTGGGCAGCGGCAGCTGGATGTGAACAGCGTGTAGCGTTGCGCAGTTGGAGGTGAGCCGCCAGCAGTGGTGGATGTGGGGAGAGAGATGGCGGAGTTTTGAAATTTGTCATGAACTGCTGTATATATGATGATATTAAGGTAAATACATTGTTTGTTCTCTATTAATATCTTTCATTTGCTAACTATCCCTATCAGTAGTTAGTGCCTTCCATAGTTTGAATCTTTTATTTAGCTGGCAGTAGTGGCGCTTGCTGTGTTGCAGTAGTTCGAGTAACCAAGATTTTTGTGAGGTAAGCGATTTGTGAAACGCATAGGATAATGTTAGTCAGGGCCATTTTTTTGGTAGGCATTTTTGAAAGTCAGATTGCGTTGCGCTAAAAAAAATATTGTGTATCAGTTTAAGGACAGTCATGTATAATTCTTCAAAGGGGACGTTTCAAGCCCTTTATGTCGTTTTTTGTTTACATACAGCCAATCTCGTGTTCTTCACGAATTTAAAACTTTCTTTAAACTAAATCATTCTTTCGAAACTGACCATGAGTGAGAAATGTGGGAGCTGCTGTAGGGTACTGAGTTGAGGGACGTGTCACCGATCTCGTAGGAAATATTTTCAGTGTGGGGGATGCGATCGGAAGATTGTTGGGAAAACAGAAGAGTCTCTCTCCTGCAACTGCAGAGTATGCACTAGGAAATTTTGATTGTGGAACAGCAAAGGAAAATCTGTGCCCTTGAGGCACAGTTGGAGGAAGCAAGGAAGGAACTCTTAAGGATCAAGGGAGAAAGGGGGGAGGAGGGTGGTTGGGAAATGGCAGCTGGTAGGGGGATAGCAAGAAAGTGAACGCGATCTGACAGTTTTATCATCGACACAAAAAACAATATCTATGACTGCCAGAGTTAAGTGAAGAAGAGCCTCAGGTATAACGAGGAGCAGGAAATGTGCAGCAAACTTCAACCGAGGCCAAGAAGCCTAGGAATATACAAAGTTTTAGGAAGAAGGAAGTGCTGCTGCTAGGTAGTAACCATGGGCGAGGTGTAGGCCCTCAGTTACAGGAGGGTTTAGGGACAGCGTACCAGGCTACCAGTATCTTCAAGAGACACAGAAATCCAACATGTTGTATTATCATTGTATGAAAGGGCAAACTGTTACTGGAGAACTGCTTCAAGGGGTGGAGGATCATGCATTTGTATCAGAAAAGGAACACAGTTCAAATCAACACATGACCTCAGTACAGTCAGTGAAGACTAACACTTTGAAATGTCAGCCACTGAATTAACAGGGCTTGATATCACCAAGAAATTAATCATTTTGTGTGTGTATAGATCTCCCAGTGGTAGTGTGGACACTGTTCTCAATAAATTAACAGAAGTTCTCGAAAACGTCTCAAGTAAAAAGGTGAACATAATTCTGTGTGGGGACATTAGCATCAACACTAATGTCATAAATGAATCCAGCAGCAACCTCATAAATATCGTTCAGAGTTTTGGCATGTCCCTCTTGGTCAATAGTGCAACAACAGTTACCACAATGACTGCATCAGTAATTGACCATGTGGCCACAAATATGGACAGGGACAATGTGATGTAGCTGTAAAAGATCTCTATCAGACCATCTCTGTCAAATAACAACAATAAATTCAGGCATCAAATCATTCCCTAAACTACAAACCTACAAATGACATCTATCAGAAATCAAAATAAAAGATTTTTCAAAATAACTAGCAAAACAAAGCTGGGATGAAGTGTATAAGGAAACCAATGTGAATATGAAATTCTCTAAGTTCTCCACATTATTTAAACTGAACTTTGAAAAGGTATTTCCAAAAGTATGCATGTCTGTATCAACATATAACAAAAACAGATATTAAGAAGTCCTCCTACACAGTTAAATACCTCAGTTCCTGGAAAAAGAATCACAATGATCCAGACTTCTTAAATTTCTATCATAGATACAAATAGATCTATAGGAAGGTGCTGACTGCTGCAAAAAGGCTATTTAATGACAAAGTAATATTCAATGCAAGAATCAAAGCAATCTGGGATGTTCCAAAAAGGAAATGGGGAGAGGCAAACAAATGCAGAATAACATACTGCTAAGGGAGGTGGATGAGGTATTAAATGATCCACAGCACTTAGGAAACAATGTAAATGAGCATTTTTCAGGTATTGCAGAGAAGTTACAGCAAAAATTTCCTAAAACAAACAGAACATCTGTAATTAATGTTGCACTAAATACGATGATGTTACTTCCAACCACAGAGATTGAAGTCAATAAAACTGTTCAAAAACTAAAAAATAAAATGTGAGTAGGCTTAGATGAAGTACCAATATGTCTACTGAAACAATGCATAGAGATTACACAAAGCCTCTTAACAAATATAATAAATTAATCCTTCACAACAGGAACATTTCCAGAGCAGTTGAAACAGGCAAGAATTGTACATTTGCTTAAGAAAGGTAATGCAGAAGACATTGAAAATTACTGGTCCATTTCGCTGCTATCACCATTCTCAAAAATAATAGAAGCAATTATGAAGGACAGATTAATGAATTACGTGAATAAATATAATCATATAAGTGAATCACAGTTTGGTTTTCGAAGTGGCAAAAATACGGAGTCAGCCATAGTAGAATTCACAAAAGTTGTACTTGATGCTCTTGACAAAGATGAGTGTGTCACAGGCATGTTTTTGGATCTTTCTAAGGACTTTGTTAAAGTCAGTCAAGAGATTCTATTAAATAAATTAGAAGCATTAGGAATAAGAGAGGTTTCGACTATACCTAGCAGATAGGGTACAAAGAGTAGAGATAACACATACTTCAAATAGATCTAAATATTTAGTAGAGCACTTATCAAAACCATAATACATTAATATAGGGGTTCTGAAAGGTAGCATATCAGGACCAATACTGTTCCTGATATACATCAATAATTTTCCTAGTAGTGTTACTCATGGTGAAAAAATTCTATTCGCTGATGACAGCAATATTATAGTCACTGAGAAAACAAGAGAACTCCTTGCCGAGAAAGTAAATGAAGCTCTCAAGGAAGTTTATGATTGGTCAACAAGTAATACAGTGACATTGAATATAAAGAAAACTAATGACATGAATTTCAGTTTGAAGAGAGAAAATGACAATGTGAAATTAAATGTAGATGGCACCTCTGTGGACTGTGTAACAAATGCAAAATTTCTAGGAATGAGTATTGATTCTCAGTTGAAGTGGTGTGAACATACAAAGGTACTTGCAAACTGGTTGTCATCAGCATTTTATGCCCTTGGAATCCTATTATCAGTGCGTAACATGCAGTGTCTTTTAGTTACATACTATTAATATGTACACTCAATTCTTAGCTATGGCATTCTTTTTTGGGGAACAAATGCACAAAATACGAAAACAGTTCTCGAACTCCAGTAATAAAATGAAATATCATGTGGCTAGAGCCTCCCGTTGGGTAGACCCGTCACCTGGCGCAAGTCTTTCCAGTTGACGCCACTTCGGCGACTTGCATGTCGATGGGGAAGAAATGATGATGATAACACAACACACAGTCCCTAAGCAGAGACAATCTTCGACCCAGCTGGGAACAGAACCCGGGCCCCTTCGCATAGC
The DNA here is from genome assembly GCF_021461395.2 of Schistocerca americana. Taxonomy (NCBI): domain Eukaryota; kingdom Metazoa; phylum Arthropoda; class Insecta; order Orthoptera; family Acrididae; genus Schistocerca; species Schistocerca americana. The sequence continues at coordinate 176,880,428 of NC_060127.1, read as the reverse complement.
AGAATGGCTTGAGCACTATGGGTCATAACTTCTGAGGTCATCAGTCCCCTAGAACTTAGAACTGCTTAAACCTAACTAACCTAAGGACATCAAATGCATCCATGCCTGAGGCATGGTCAGGGCAGACCAGAAAAGAGCCATAAGAATAATACCCAAAAATAGTAGTCGAGCTCATTGTAAAGATCTGTTCAAAACACTGGGGATTTTGACTGCTGTGTGTGAATACATTTAACAGTCAGTTGTACACATCAAAAACAACATTGGTAATTACTGCACAAATAGTTCTGTCCATGACCATGGAACAAGAGCTAGACTCAACTTACATTTACCAAGTAAAAATAAACATAAAACTCAAAACAGCATTTTCTACCAAGGAATACAAATAAATTATCAAAAGAGATTAAAGAAATTGCAAAAAGTCATTTATTTAAAAAGGAAGCTAAAAAGTACCTGTTATGCAACACATTTTGTACATTGAAGTTTTACTTTATAAAACAGAGTAGGGGTTTGGTAAAAAAAAGTTCTATAAATAAATAATCATAATGATTACGAAACATCAAACATTCCACATACCACCTTCACACTATGTTCTTTCCCTTCTTTTTGCCTTTTCTAGAAAAACTTACCCCAAGCTAAGCATACAAGCACCTCTTCCTCTTTCTGAGATCAACATCTCGCTCATTACAGAGGGATGCTTACTCAATTTTTCAGGTTAGCAAATGGGAAGTTGTGGTACAGAAAATGGCCCAGAGATCACCAGTGTGTGTGTGTGTGTGTGTAGTGAGTGAAGTGTTATGAAACAATGTGTGTGAATTATGTGCAGTGACTGATAGTGAGATATGAGTGAAGAGTGTCCCTTTACATTATATCCTTATAATAAGTTGTTTGTAAAAGAAGTATTTTATACCAGGAGTAAATCTAATGATTGTCTCTATCTAGAAGTCTTTAAATGTACGTGTATACGAATTAGCGTATTTTAAATTTCTGTAAATATCTAAATACTTAGACATGTCCTATATCCTTGTAGAAAGAGATCTACTGATAAATAGAGCTACTACTACTACTACTACTACAACTACTACTACTACTACTACTACTAAGTTGTGCCACAAATTCCTCTTTTCCGCAATTCTGTTCAGTACCTCCTCATTAGTCACATGATCCACCCATCTAATCTTCAGCATTCTTCTGTAGCACCACATTTCGAAAGCTTCTATTCTCTTCTTGTCTAAACTATTTACCACCAATGTTTCACTTCCATCCATGGCTACACTCCACACAAATACTTTCAGGAAAGATTACCTGACACTTAAGTCTATACTCGATGTTAACAAATTTCTCTTCTTCACAACACTTTCCTTACCATAGCCAGTCTACATTTTATATCCTCCCTACTTCGACAGTCATCAGTTATTTTGCTAAACTCATTTAATGCTTTATTGCCTCATTACCAATCTAATTCCCTCAGAATCACCTGATTTAATTAAACTACATTCCACTGTCTTTTGCTTTTCTTGATGTTCATTTACATCCTCCTTTCAAGACACTGTCCATTCCGTTCAGTTGCTCTTCCAGGTCTTTTGCTGTCTGACAGAATTACAAAGTCGCCGGGAAACCTCAAAGTTTCTATTTCTTCTCCTTAGATTTTAAGTCCTACTCCAATTTTTTCGTTTGTTTCAATTATTGCCTGTTCAATATACAGACTGAATCACATCGGAGATATGCTACAACCCTGTCTCACTCCCTTCTCCACCACTTCTTCCCTTTCGTGTGTAAGACGTGTATATTTCTATTGTCTCTTGGCAAACCACAATTTATGAAAGATTTTTATATTTTATTAATAGGATTAAGTAGGAATAATTAATATTAGTCATGTTGGAAATAATTGTGGTAGCAGGGAATGTCTGCACCAAAGTATTGTTGGCAAAAGAGACCGCAAATTGATATAATTTAAAAAAGGGCGGGAGAGACCGCGTATGGATACATTTTAAGAAAAGAGCGGGAAAGACCGCGCATTGATACATTTTGTAATGGTAGCATGGATTGTCTGCACCAGAAAGCATTGTTGGCAGGAGAGACCGCACTTTAGCGTTCGTAGGAAGTCAGTAGTAAGCGAGATGTGAATCGAGTCGGTAGCAGGTCTGAAGCGAGAGGTTGAGTTGAGCGGTGTGCCTGCCAGCCACTAGCTATGATTTACAAGAGATTATAAACGGATGTACAGAGACATCAGTTAACTTATTATAAGGGGAACTAATATTATTGAATTAATTTTTTGAGAAACTCAAGACTACTGAAGGTATGTTTGCGCAATGCTAGTTGTAAGATTATTGTAAAAAGTAAGTGCCATTTGAACGTTTGTAGAATCATTTCATTACCAGCAGTAAATATTTGAAGAAAAGTTTTCAGAATATAATTAATTTTTGCCAGCAGTGTTGCATTACTGATTATAACCCATCCCAAAAACCATCAACGTAAAACTTTGCAAAAATTTTATTGTTGTCAAGAAAAAGTGTAACTATGAATTACGTAACTTCAGTCAAATTAATTAAAGAATAACGTCAACTTTGGTAATAAATACAGCCACTTATAATGACAGCCCACCAGCAGTTAATAGAGTATGGTAAACCAGAGTAAGAATATTCATGTCGCAGTTCGATGTAGCAGTCAGATGGCGATCCAGTAACAGTAAAAAAGGTGAGGAACAGTTTTGGGTTATTCCAGGTAACGACTGAGGGCCACGACGACGACACATTCTATGTTTCGTCGAAATAATCAGAAAATCACTTTAATAAGCAGCAATTAAATTTGTAAGCCAAGATTGAGAGAGAGAATAAATTTCAAAGGGAAGATTTCATTTGTTGTTATTAAGCAAGAGATAGAAATCCTAAGGAAAGGTTTCATAGGTTATTGTAAAAGGGAAGGTTGCGTACCAAAAGCTATATGGAGGAGACGGTTATTGCGTAACAACAAAAGAGACAGAGGAGACGGGAAGGTTTCACGTGTCCCTCGACTCGTGTAACTGCCGTCTGGTTTCTGTACAAATTGTAAATAGCCTTTCGTCCCTGTATTTTACCTCTGCCACCTTCAGAATTTGAAGGAGTATTTCAGTCAAGATTATCAAAAGGTTTCTCTAAGTCTACAAATGCTAAAAACTTATGTTTGTCTTTCTGTAACCTATCTTCTAAGATAAATCGTAGGTTATTTTCACTCTATCGTCATCACAATGCGCACATGGGCGTACCCAGCGAGGGGCAGGAGTGGGGTTGGGGGGGGGGGGCAGCTGCCCGCCCCCCCCCCCTAACCCCCCCCAGAAGATATTCGCAGTTTTTCACTAGTTTACTGTTTTACCTAATAAGAAATGCTGCATGTTTTCTCTGATTGTACAAGTGCATTCTTGTATTTAAAATGTTTATTAAAAGCAGTTGTTCACTGGTTTAGTGTTTATTTAATAAGAAGTGCTCTATGTTGTCTCGAGTCCTTGTTTGCTGAGACTAGGATGACCCGCCGCCCCCCCCCCCTCCCCCCCTAGTTCAGATCCTGGTGTAAGTAGGCTGTTTAGGTTTTCTTATTGGTAACGCCACGTAGCGCTCTGTGTGAGAATCACTGGCTGTGCTGTATGCAGTCTGTGTCTAGTTTGCATTGTTGTCTGCCATTGTAGTGTTGGGCAGCGGCAGCTGGATGTGAACAGCGCGTAGCGTTGCGCAGTTGGAGGTGAGCCGCCAGCAGTGGTGGATGTGGGGAGAGAAATGGCGGAGTTTTGTAATTTGTCATGAGCTGCTATATATATTATGATGATATTAAGGTAAATACATTGTTTGTTCTCTATTAATATCTTTCATTTGCTAACTATCCCTATCAGTAGTTAGTGCCTTCCATAGTTTGAATCTTTTATTTAGCTGGCAGTAGTGGCGCTTGCTGTATTGCAGTAGTGGGAGTAACCAAGATCTTTGTGAGGTAAGCGATTTGTGAAACGCATAGTTTAATGTTAGTCAGGGCCATTCTTTTGTAGGGATTATTGAAAGTCAGATTGCGTTGCGCGAACAAAATATTGTGTGTCAGTTTAAGCACAGTAGTGTATAATTGTTAAAAAGGGGACGTTTCACTGGGTACGCCCTCGTATGCGCACACTTTCATTCATTTCGAATGTCCAGCTCAATACAACCTTTTGGAACTAGACTACTCGGGTGATGCACCGACAGGCTCCTAACGAATGATATGGGAGTTTTTCGCAAACGGACTGAGGCGACCATGTAATGAAGCGGGATGAAAGTCGGCGTTCTCGAAGCGTTGTTAAAGCTCATTCAGGTACAGGCGCGCTCACTAAAAGCCTTTCGTTATCCGCTGTCTGCGCGCGGTGGCCCATTAAAACATCGCACAGGCGAGTGACGTCTCCCTATTTACGGATGTTGTAAATCTCGGCGGCTTCTGTGCTCAGCTTCCAGCAGATAATGCTATCTGCTACCAAGCCACAAGCCAATTTCGTTCCGCTAATGGACTCTCATGCGAGTTGGAGAAAAACGAGAACAGACTGTTTCGGTGGTTACCTTGCGCTTCTTCATATTCTGTGCTGTCATCTTGAGATGCGCTTCAGTGTAGCACTCAACTTTCTTAACAACCTGTGTTACAATTGGAACCACCACGAAGTGGGATGAGGGAGTCTTGAGCGAGGTAATGGAATTCAGGGTTCGCATCCCTGTCTGCCAAACCTAATTGACATTCTCTGTGGCGGCTTCTCAAAATCTCGAGAATGCTGGGATAGTTCCTCTCGCAATTCTTGCCCAGCTCTGTAACCAGCGGCAGCGATCTAGGCAGGACGCACAAATCTCAGGTTACTTCCTTGTTGCGAATTTTAGTCGTGCACTACAGGACGTGCTTACAAGTTTCAACCTTTATTCACACGATAAAATTTATGATCGATGTTTTATTCTCTAACTACGATCCTGTACGTTTATTATATGGGAAATCCACTACTTGCCCACAATCTCATGTTTGCGTATTTCTATACTGCCGCACGTCTGTTAATTAGGGCTGTTGATGAAATATCGATATGTCGATATTACCAAAAAAGTGTCGATATAAGTCTTCGGTATTGCTTCGCCCGTATATCGATATATGCATAAAAACTGTAATATCGAGAGCCGATATTTTGATTTTATATTATGTATTTTCAAAATGTTCGGTAAATATTTTAAGTGGTTTCTTTGGAATTTTAGAAAGGAGTCTTACTACTTTTTCAGCTTTCATCACGTCCAAGCTTTCACTTTGACATTGTGAAGCACGTATATGTGGAACAAAAGAAAAGCAGGGCCGATGACACTGGAAGGAGGGGGGGGGGGGGGGTTGAAGTGTGAATGGAATAACAAGGTTTCCGTTGTGAAGAAATAGCACACCAGTGGCATTGAAAAACAATTTTTAACGCAACTAGTGTGTTATTTCTTCTCATCGGGATTCTTCAAAAACAGTTGCTGAAAATGATGATTTGCGGTGGACGGAGACAAGTGAGGGGAGATGCTGACTTAATCGGCGCTCGGCGCTACCAAGAAACGACAACGTTTAGCTTCACCATGCGCTTTTGACACAACTGCTAGGTCGCTGGTGTTGGCAGAAACGAAAAAAATAGGTAAGTTGACAGGAAGTGTTCCCAGCAAACCCGGTATGTGACGAAACAGAACGACGGACCCATCTAACACGTCTAATTGTCCCACTTACATGCAGTTACCATTGTTAGCAAAGTAGCTACGGCAAGCGTAATCATGCATCGTTTTCCTTTTCATTGTTGCTCCAAGGGGGATTGGCGGGTTGCTAGTTTGTTGATGTACAGACTATTATAAATCAATATTTAAATATACAGTTCTGAAACTAGCAGTTTATTTATAATATGCAAACGATATTTGTCTAAGCCAGTACGTCGATAATTCTTTCGTCGATATATCGATGCCGTTTCGATAATCATGCGCCATTTTGATAATTTTTAAAAATATCGATATAAAGATTTTCTGATATTTTTAAAAATATCAACAGTCATTGTGCTAATATTGCTCAGGCAGAATATTACAGAAAAACGATGCACCAGGGAAATTTGTAAAAGCTGAAAACAGTAGGAGCGACTTTAAAGACCGCTCTAAACAATCAGACTCTTTCTTCACGCTCACTGTTCCCTATCCAAAGGTTGGCTTATCAGATTAATGTCAGTTGCGATGTCTATTTTGAAATGGTTTCAATATCACCCTCTTAATGAAGTATTTCATCTGACGAGCGCATTACTGCTCTTAAATTTGTTCGTCCGTTACTACATGTTCTTTTAAATCAGTTCGAATTAAATCCTATGTATTCCCCAGTTTTTCTTAGTGTCAATGTCTTATGCACTGAATCGCCAAAGAAATAGGGGCAGACACGCGTATTCAAATACAGAGATATGTAAACAGGCAGAATACGGAATTGCAGTCAGCAATGCCTATGTAAGACAACAAGTGTCTGGCGCAGTTGTTAGAAGGGCTACTCCTGCTATAACACAGCGTTATCAGGATTAACGTGAGTTTGAATGCGGTGTTATAGTCGGCGCCCGAGCGGTGGGACGCAGCGTCACCGAAGTAGCGATAGAGTGGGGAATTTCCCGTACGACCATTTCAAGGTGGAAGGAGTATACAGAGGGTCTATACAAGGGCGATGTACTTGAGGACAATATTATGGAAATGGAACAGAGTGTAGATGAAGATGAAATGGGAGATACGATACTACGCGAAGAGTTTGACAGAGCACTGAAAGACCTGAGTCGAAACAAGACCTCGGGAGTAGACAACATTCCATTAGAACTACTGATAGCTTTGGGAGAGCCAGTCCCGACAAAACTCTACCATCTGGTGAGCAAGATGTATGAAACAGGCGAAATACCCTCAGACTTCAAGAAGAATATAATAATTCCAATCCCAAAGAAAGCAGGTGTTGACAGATGTGAAAATTACCGAACTATTAGTTTAATAAGTCACAGCTGCAAAATACTAACGCGAATGGAAAAACTGATAGAAGCCGACCTCGGAGAAGATCAGTTTGGATTCCGTAGAAATGTTGGAACGCGAGAGGTAATACTGACCCTACGACTTATCTTAGAAGATAGATTAAGGAAAGGCAAACCCACGTTTCTAGCATTTGTAGACTTAGCGAAAGCTTTTGACAATCTTGACTGGAATACTCTCTTTCAAATTCTGAAGGTGGCAGAGGTAAAATACAGGGAGCGAAAGGCTATTTACAATTTGTACAGAAAGCAGATGGCAGTTATAAGAGTCGACGGGCATGAAAGGGAAGCAGTGGTTGGGAAGGGAGTGAGACAGGGTTGTAGCCTCTCCCTGATGTTATTCAATCTGTATATTGAGCAAGCAGTAAAGGAAACAAAAGAAAAATTCAGAGTAGGTATTAAAACCCATGGAGAAGAAATAAAAACTTTGAGGTTCACCGATGACATTGTAATTCTGTCGGAGACAGCAAAGGACTTGGAAGAGCAGTTGAACGGAATGGACAGTGTCTTGAAAGGAGGATATAACATGAACATCAACAAAAGCAAAGCGAGGATAATGGAATGTAGTCGAATTAAGTCGGGTGATGCTGAGGGAATTAGATTAGGAAATGACACACTTAAAGTAGTAAAGGAGTTTTGCTATTTGGGGAGCAAAATAACTGATGATGGTCGAAGTAGAGAGGGTATAAAATGTAGACTGGCAATGGCAAGGAAAGCGTCTCTGAAGAATAGAAATTTGTTAACATCGAGTATAGATTTGTCAGGAAGTCGCTCCTGAAAGTATTTGTATGGAGTGTAGCCATGTATGGAAGTGAAACGTGGACGATAAATAGTTTGGACAAGAAGAGAATAGAAGTTTTCGAAATGTGGGCTACAGAAGAAAGCTGAAGATCAGATTGGTAGATCACATAACTAATGAGGAGGTATTGAATAGGATTGAGGAGGAGTTTGTGGCACAACTTGACAAGAAGAAGGGCCCGGTTGGTAGGACATGTTCTGAGGCATCAAGGGATCTCAAATTTAGTACTGGAGGGCAGCGTGGATGGTAAGAATCGTAGAGGGAGACCCAGAGATGAATACAATAAGCAGATTCAGAAGGATGTAGGTTGCGGTAAGTACTGGTAGATGAAGCTTGCACAGTATAGGGTAGCGTGGAGAGCTGCATGAAACCAGTTTCAGGACTGAAGACCACAACAACCATTTCAAGAGCGTGAATATCAGGAATCCGGTAAAACATCAAATCTCCGCCATCGCTGCTGCGAAAAACTATTCAGGAAGAACGGGACCAACGACGTCTGAAGAGAATCGTTCAGTGTGACAGAAGTGCAACCGGTCCGCAAACTGCTGCAGATTTCAATGCTGGGGCATCAAGTATCAGCGTGCGAACCATTCAACGAAACATCATCGATATGTGCTTTCGGAACTGAAGGCCCTCTCGTGTACCCTTGATGACTGTAAGACACAAAGCGTTACGCCTCGCCTGTGTCCTTCAACAACGACAGTGGAGTTTTGATGACTGGAAACACGTTGGTGGTCGGATGAGTCTATCGAGCGGATGGACGTCAACGGGATGGAGACAACCTTATGAATCCATGGACCCTGCATGTCAGCAGGGAATTGTTCAAGCTGGTGGAGGCTCTGTAATGGTTTGGGGCGTGTGCAGTTTGAGGGATGTGGCACCCCTGATACGTCTAAATACGACTGACAGGTGACACGCACGTAAGCATCGTGTCTGATCACCTGCAACCACTCACGTCCATTGTGCATGCCGACGGACTTCGGCAATTCCAGGAGGACAATGCGACACCTCACACGTCCAGAAGTGCTGCAGAGTGGCTCCAGACACACTCTCCTAAGATTAAACACTCTCGCTAGCCACCAAACTCACCAGACATGAACATTGTTGAGCATATCTGGGATGCATTGCAACGTGCTGTTTAGAAGAGATCTTCACCCCCTCGTACTTTTACGGACTTATGAACAGCCCTGCAGGATTCATGGTGTCAGTTCCTTCAACACTTCAGACATTTTTATTATCAAATGAAGAAATGAAATAAAAACAGTCTTGATCACAATTTATTTATTACGGTAAAGTAATAGTGGTCAAAACTGGTCAAAAAATACCGTAATAAATAAATTGTGATCAAGACTGCTTCTGATAGTAAATATTTGTAACACATTGATCACTGTTCACTCCCAGAATGTATTCAAAAGTAATTACTTCAGACATTAGTTGAATCCATGCCACGTCGTGTTGCCGCACTTTTGCGTGTTCATGGGGGCCCTACACCATATTAGGCAGGTGTACCAGTTTCTTTACCAGTTTCTTTGGTTCTTCAGCATATATTATCTTTTTTGGTAACTGCGAATTTTGTGATGAAGGCACCCGTAGTAGTGTCTGCGCTTGGTAAATGAATTTAGTTTCAATTGGTTGGCTGTTTTTTATCTATATTAATCAGTTATAATAATAATAACAATAATAACAATAATAATAACAGTAATAATAATAATAATAATAACAATAATAATAACAATAATAATAATAACAATAACAATAACAATAATAATAACCATGTGGAGGCCCGGGGAAAGAATAGGTCTTCGGTATGTTCTGCCAGTCAATAAAGGCGACGAAAAGAACAAACCACTAATAGGGCTAACCCCCCTTTTAGTGTGATTAGTTGGTTCAGGACAGAACTAAAGAAGCCTCGGACAAGTGCCGTCATGGTCGGGGATGACGCTTGAACCCTTTGCCCGCCCACAATGGTAACGACACTGCTAGCCAACTGGAAAATGATTTAAATCCAAATAGAGGTGTTTTGCAGGATATGCTTCCTGCAACCACCCTAGAAGGAAAACAAAGACAGAGGATGAGATGGTCAGATGAAGTTAATCGACACCTCATGTTCTGTTATTACCAAGCAACAAACCTAGGAACCAACACAACTGGATACAGATCACAAGTATACACAACATTTATTACCAGATACCCAGAATTAAATTTTTTAACAGAACAACGTCTAGCTGATCAGATCCGTGTAATAATAAAAAATAACAGGATACCCCAGTCAGAATTAGAAAACATCAAACAACAAGTACAACAAATACTGGAATAAAATAATGTGCAATCAGAAGAAGAAGAAAATACAGCAATGGACTCAAACATCACAGAGCAAGCAAAAAAAGAACAACATGCATCAATTAAACAATCAGAGGAAAATGAAATCTTAAGACAGCCACCAGAACAAGCACAAATAGAACTCTGAGTAACACACATGATAGATATAGAAGAAAAATTTCAGCTGACATATATAGAATACAAAGACACAAATACAGACATTAGACAATTCTTGCATAGACCGCCAAATAACCCACAAGTCGAAACAACAATAAAAACTATCAACACAATCATACACAACAAAATAAATGAAAACGCAACTATGGAAGACTTGCAACTACTGGTTTATATAGGAGCACTCACTACACTAAATATTCACATTAGGCAGAGATCAGAACCAGCCAACACGCAGAAGAAACCCGCAAAACCAGCATGGCAACACAGGCTACAGATCAGAATAGAAAAACTGGGTAAAGACATCCGACAGCTAACACAATTTATAGGAAATGAAATGTCAGAAAAGAAACGAAAAAGGTTAGGTAAAATCTCACAACAAGAAGCGATAGAGCAATTACATGAAAAGAAGCAGAAATTACAAGCATTGGCCAAACGACTTAGAAGATACAAAAAAAGTGAAAAAAGAAGCAAACAGAACCAAACACTCAACACAAACCAAAAGAAATTTTACCAGACAATAGATAACACACGCATTAAAATAGACAATCCACCAAACATAACAGACATGGAACACTTCTGGAGCAACATATGGTCAAACCCGGTACAACATAACAGGCATGCACGGTGGATGCAAGCAGAAACAGACACATACAAGATGATACTACAAATGCCTGAAGTGATAATTTTGCAACATGAAGTCACCCAAGCAATTAATTCTACTCACAATTGGAAAGCCCCTGGAAAAGATAAAATAGCAAATTTCTGGCTAAAGAAGTTCACCTCAACACATCCATGTCTAACTAAATTTTTTAACAGTTACATTGCAGACCCATACACATTCCCTGATACACTTACACATGGAATAACTTATCTGAAACCTAAAGATCAAGCAGACACAGCAAACCCAGCTAAATATCGTCCCATAACATGCCTACCAACAATATACAAAATATTAACTTCAGTCATTACACAGAAATTAATGACACATACAACACAGAACGAAATTATAAATGAAGAACAGAAAGGCTGTTGCAAAGGAGCATGAGGATGTAAAGAGCAACTGATAATAGATGCAGAGGTGACATATCAAACTAAAACTAAACAAAGGTCGCTACACTACGCATACATTGATTACCAAAAAGCTTTTGATAGAATACCCCACTCATCGTTACTACAAATATAGGAAATATAGAAAGTAGATCCTAAATCGATACAGTTTCAAAAAATAGTAATGAAAAATTGGAAAACCACACTTAATATCCAAACAAATTCAAAGAATATCACATCACAGCCAATACAGATTACGCGTGGAATATACCACGGAGACTCATTAACTCCTTTCTGGTTCTGCCTTGCTCTGAACCCACTATCCAACATGCTAAATAATACAAATTATGGATACAATATTACTGGAACATACCCACACAAAATAACACATTTGCTATACATGGATGATCTAAAACTACTGGCAGCAACAAATCAACAACTCAATCAACTACTAAAGATAACAGAAGTATTCAGCAATGATATAAATATGGCTTTTGGAACAGACAAATTTAAGAAAAATAGTATAGTCAAGGGAAAACACACTAAACAGGAAGATTACATATTGGATAACCACAGCGACTACATAGAAGCGATGTAAAAAACAGATGCCTATAAATATCTAGGATACAGACAAAAAATAGGAATAGATAATACAAATATTAAAGAAGAGCTAAAAGAAAAATATAGACAAAGACTAACAAAAATACTGAAAATAGAATTGACAGCAAGAAACAAGACAAAAGCTATAAATCCTTATACTATACCAATATTGACCTACTCATTTGGAGTAGTGAAATGGAGTAACACAGACCTAGAAGCACTCAATACACTTACACGATCACAATGCCACAAATATAGAATACATCACATACATTCAGCAACTGAAAGATTCACATTAAGCAGAAAGGAAGGAAGAAGAGGATTTATCGACATAAAAGACCTACATTATGGACAGGTAGACAATTTAAGAAAATTCTTTCTAGAGCGAGCAGAAACTAGCAAAATACACAAAGCAATCCCTCATATAAATACATCGGCTACACCACTGCAATTTCATAAGCACTTCTACAACCCTTTAGATCACATAACATCAACAGATACGAAGAAAGTAAATTGGAAAAAGAAAACACTACATGGCAAGCACCCGTATCATCTAACACAACCACACATCGATCAAGACGCATCCAACACATGGCTAAGAAAAGGCAATATATACAGTGAGCTGGAAGGATTCATGATTGCAATACAGGATCAAACAATAAACACCAGATATTACAGTAAGCATATTATTAAAGATCCCAATACCACAACAGATAAATGCAGACTTTGCAAACAACAAATAGAAACAGTAGATCGCATCACAAGCGGGTGTACAATACTAGCAAATACAGAATACACCAGAAGACATGACAATGTAGCAAAAATAATACATCAACAGCTTGCCTTACAACATAAACTTATAAAACAACACGTTCCCACATACAAGTATGCACCACAAAATGTACTGGAGAATGATGAATACAAATTATACTGGAACAGAACCATTACAACAGATAAAACAACACCACATAACAAACCTGACATCATTCTCACCAATAAAAAGAAGAAATTAACACAACTAATCGAAATATCCATACCCAATACAACAAATATACAGAAGAAAACAGGAGAAAAAATTGAAAAATACATCCAACTGGCGAGGAAGCCAAGGACATGTGGCATCAGGATAAAGTTGACATTATAGCAATTATACTATCAACTACAGGAGTCATAGCACACAATATCCACCAGTACATCAGTGCAATACAGCTACATCCAAACTTATATATATACAACTACAGAAATCCGTGATTATTGATACATGTTCAATTACCCGAAAGTTCCTAAATGCAATATAACATATACTGTACAGTTAAAAGGAAGTCACACTTGATCAAGGTCCGCATCAATTTCCATTTTTGACCAGACATAACGTCTGAGAAAAGAATGAAAGAATAATAATAACAATAATAATTATAATAATTGTTATTAGTGGCAGTGGTCAGACACAAAGTATTGGCATTCTGAGGTCTTCCAGCAAACAGCCCAGCAGTCAAGTTATTTACAGACAGTAAGTTTGGAGACATTTTAATTTCGTTGATTTTAATTTGGGTGCGGGGTGTGGGTGAAGCAAATGTCGGTAGGTGGAGGAGTGTTGCAGAGGAAGCATGTTTTGTAGCAAGTGTCTATCCTCAATGTGGATAATTAGCATGTTCTTCTGAGAAGGAATTGTAGGTAGCACTTGGAATTCACTGAGAATTGCTATATCTTTGTTTAGAAAAACTTTGTTAGAAATAAGGACCAATTGTCTCTTCGACACACTAGATCGTGGTTAACTGAACACATACAATCTCTAAATACGAGGGACATTCAATAAGCAATGTAACAAACTTTTTTCTCGTCTAACTTCGACTGAAAAAACGCAGAATTTGTTGTGAGGCGTTGTTGAAATTCCCGTTTCAATTCATGTAGTTTCATAACTAACAACTTGGAAATGACATATAACGGAAGTGTGTTCCAGGCAGTTAGCTGTCCTTTTGGCGGAAAATCAGAGCATCGCAGATATTCATAGGCGCTTCCACAATGTCTACAGAGACCTGGCACCGAACAAAAGCTCGGTGAGTCGTTGGGCGAGGCATCTGTCATCATCGCAACAAGGTCGCGCAAACCTGTCCCATCTCCCACGTGCTTTACAGCTGCACACAGCTGTGACCACCTGCAGCGTTGGAACGTGCGGACACTCTCATTCGAGATGATCGGCGAATCACAATCAGACACCTCGCTGCACAACTGGACGTCTCTTTTGATAACGCTGACACAACCGTCCACCAATTTGGGTTCTTAAAGCACGTTGGGCTCCTTGCCGCCTAAAAGAAGACGATGAAGAGCAACAAAGTCTTCTGGGACTCTTGAATTCGTTGTTCTTTTCTCATGTCCTCGCTCATGGCGCAACCAGGTGCTCTGAAGTGTATTGTGCTACCTTCAGGAAACTGAAGAAACGACTTCAGCGTGTTCGTGGCCTCAAAAGTGAAAACGAACTTCCTCATGATAGCTCAAGGTATGACAAGTCTGCTCACGAGGCTTCAATAGACTGTTCTTCCTCATCTACCCTACAACCCGAATCGCGCACTTTCAGACTGCCATTTGTGGGGCACAATATAGGTTGCACTGCGGGAGAAGCAGTATGAGTAATGTGAGGAGCTCATGATACAGCAAGACGCTGGCTCTGACATCGACCATGTGGAGATGGGGCCCCTGCACTCCCACACCAACGTCAAACCAAAAGTTCTACTGTCAACTCTGTCAACATGTTAGTAGATATCTAATAGGTGGATCACAGGATGCTGGGCTGTGATGTTATCCGTGCGTCTGGGTAAGACTACGCATGAACACGGTCCATCAGGCGATAGATAGTGGACGAAACGCGAATGAGGTTAGCAATTTTAAGAGCAGAGGGGAAAAAAGTGCCAAGGCTAGTGCCGTAGGGAAAAAACCTCTGCGACAGTGGGATGGGTAGTAGGAGCAATAGTGGCTTACTAGCTGCCATAGTTCATGCGAGGTTGGGTTCGTTAGTACGGGTATCATGCATCATCACCGTGGCAGGCGATGGCAATGTATCGGAGTTCGCTGCAGCCGCTGCATTCCTGGAACATTCAGGATCGTTATATATTAGTGGGAGATCGGCCATAGATGATGTCACTGTGTGGGGTGTGCGTGAAGCTTGTCTGCGTGTAGTGTACGTTACGGCTTCCCTGTGTGCTGCCAGTAGGGTTGTAACATGCGGCCATACAGTACCTCCGAGTAAGGTGGCGTAAGGCCGGAGGTTACGTTGAAAAATAGGAATTTGTAGCCAAATGTATTGTGTTGGCAGGAGAGCCAACACCGTGTTACTAGTGGAGGCCGAAAGGCACGCGTTTTAGCTCACGAAGGCTGGCGTGAGGAGGGAAGGACTATACTGACGTGAGGTCTGGAACATGACAAGGAATTAGAATTCAGAAAGAGGACGTAATTAGTTAGATACTTAACTTTAATCTATTAATGATGAACGTCGCTCTTGTCGGTACATGATTCACAATATTATCTGTTCAGAATATGGCGCCTTGCTAGGTCGTGGCAAATGACGTAGCTGAAGGCTATGCTAAACTGTCGTCTGTGCAAATGAGAGCGTAATTTGTCAGTGACCCATCGCTACCAAAGTCGGCTGTACAACTGGGGCGAGTGTTAGGGAGTCTCTCTAGACTAGACCTGCCGTGTGGCGGCGCTCGGTCTGCAATCACTGATAGTGGCGACACGCGGGTCCGATGTATACCAACGGACCGCGGCCGATTTAAAGGCTACCACCTAGCAAGTATGGTGTCTGGCGGTGACACCACAAAATGAATGGTAAACAATATGATGTATTGGCATCCCGAATAAAACCAACTCCTTTATTCAACTCTCCTTGTATATTTTATCTTTCATTTTGAAAAATAAAAGTGTTCGAATAAATTTTTTTTTCGTTCTATGATTCAGTTAGGGGTTAATGTTGATAATGGTTGGAGGTGGGGCGGGGATACTAACTAAACCATGATTGCACTCAGGGGTAATTGTCTCAAAGTTTGGAACCACGGCCCTAATACCTGTCTTTATCATCTTGTCCTGTCTACTACTGTTTTGCACACATCGTACCCCATCGTCGCCGTTTGTACGGAGAACATCTTCATTTCAGTCCTCTTAATTTCCAGTAGTCTGTAACAGCACATGTCAGGTCTTCCATGTTCTTCCTTCCTTATTTCATTATTTTTCGCGATTCAGTTCCGAAAATTCCGTGCTCCAGACGTACATTATCAGAAGTGTCTTCCCCAAATTAAGGCTACCTTTGGCCAGGAATGCCCTTTATTGGGGGTGATTTTTAAGTCCCCCGTGGTTCATCCTTCATACGTTATGTTGGTTCCAAAGACGGAGAATCCCTAGTTTTCTTCGTGGTCCTCAACTTTTATGTTAAGTTTGTAACTACTCTCCATGCAATGGGACTTTTCTTTCTTCCACACTTTCACTGCGGATGGGAGCTTGTAGTTAGCTAGGTTGTTCGACACCCGGTGCCGTGTTTTGTCAACCATCCCCCAACCCCACAAACCCACAAAAGTATCTTACTTTTTTCTCGGAAGCAACTTTTTGATTAAGTAACCGAAACATAATGTCAACTGGTTTGTAAACAGTTTCTGTGAAAGGAAACAAATAACTAAAACACACACATATTTTATATATATATATATATATATATATATATATATATAGGCTCACCGGCCATTTGAGTATCTTCTGCTGTGCCCGAACTCTAACGGGAATCGGGAAAAAGCCGCGAGTAATGAGTATAATGTGCAGGGGCACTATGAATATAGTGCGGGACAATAAGTTGTGAATGTGGGTCTCACTTTTTTTTGTTCTACAAGACGTGGAGCCCCTCCACGCCCACACCGGCATGATGGCCAACACAAAAGGTCTACTGCCATCTCTGCATAGGGGTCAGTATTCACTAAAGTGAGGTGTCGCAGGATGTGGGTACTGCGATGTTTGCGTACGTCTGGTTAGGATTAACCATTAATACGCGCTCATCTGGAGATAGATTGGGTCGAAATCGAACAAAGGCTAGCGGTTTGAAGGGCAGAGGAAAGAAAGTGCCAAGGCAAGAGCCAAGGGAAAAAAACCTCTGCGATAGTTAGGTCGGGTGGTAAGAGCAGTAGCGGTTGTCTTGCTGCCTGCGATAGGTCGCGCAAGGATAGGCTTTGTTAGTAGTGGGTATCATGCATGTCGATACCTGGACGCTGTGCGGTTGTGCTGCTCGGCGGCTGGCGCTGGGTGCTGCTACAGAGTCCTCGTTCAGCGTCAGCAACCTGCAACAGTTAGGTTTATTGTCGATCTTGTGTCCGATAGGTCATATACCGGAAGCACAGTGTGAGGGAATGTTGGTGGATTGTTTGTGCGTCTGTGGGCGAGCTCGTCGGTGTCCCTGCTGTGGCCTGTTGGTCGGCTCAAACAGCAGCTGGTAGTTACCAGTCAGTGTTGTTGGTATGCAGGGGCTTGCCGACGTTTGTCGCTTGTTTGCGAATGTTAGTTTACCATAGGTGGCTATGCCCTAGCTAGCAGTGTCTTTGGCCGCTTGTGCTTCCACCTGTGGTTGTGATGTGGGTCTCACGGGAGGCGTGCCAGAGGTAAGTTCCTGCAGTCGCACTATTCTCTGTGTCACTGCTGGCTCAGATGGGTTGCCGGCACGGTAACTCAGCGTGTTCGGTCAGAGGGTTAGCTGCCCTCTGTCATATAAAAAAAACTGAGTGAATGGATCAACAAAGAACTTCAACGGGCGTCAGGGGACGTCCGCCACGAACAGATGCAACGAATTATGACGAACGAAATGAAAAAAAAAAGAGATGGGTAGAGTGACTGCCATGGTAGCAGGAGATCCCGGGTCCGAGTCTTGTTCGGGGAACACATTTTCACTTGTCCCCGTTGACTTTGTGGTGTCACCGCCAGACACCACACTTGCTAGGTGGTAGCTTAAATCAGCCGCGGTCCATTTAGTACAAGTCAGACCCGCGTGTCGCCACTGTGTGATCGCAGACCGAGCGCCACCACAAGGCAGGTCTGGAGATACGGACGAGCACTCGCCCCAGTTGTAGGACGACATTGCTAGCGACAATACGGACGAAGCCTTTCCTCTCATTTGCCGAGAGACAGTTAGAATAGCCTTCTGCTAAGTCCATGGCTACAACCTAGCAAGGCGCCATTAGCCTTACCTAGTTTGAGAGTTATCGTATAAATGTCTCAAGAAGAACGTTGTAAACCAACAAAGAATAAAGTTAAGTATATTCCAAAGATACGTATTTTCTTTATAGCAGTCATAACGTATCTTGTTCCAGACTTGACGCCAGTCGGCGTGTGTGTACGCGTGCCTTTCGGCTCCCTTCTCAGTGTGGCGTAGCTAGATTGTTATGCCACAACAGATTGGCGACGAGAGAAGTGTTCTTTCTGATTGCTTACATTTACTTGTGTCATGGCTTCGCCAGATGTACTGTCCGAATTTTATCGCTTGCAGAATCAGCAGACGCAGGCGTTATTGGATGCCCTTGGACAGCTTGTCCAGGGTCAACGTGCCATTCAAACCGATGCGGCAGCCGCCGCTTCACCGCTACCGCAGCCACAACTCGCAGTTGCACCGCCTTTTAGGCACTACGATCCAGCGCAAGAATCTTGGACTGAATGGTCCCGACAGTTCGGATTTCATCTAGCCGCCTCCAGAATTCAAGGTAATGAGCGGCAGCCGTTTTTGCTTTCTTGTGTCGGTGTGTCCACCTACCGTGTGATAGTGAAATTGTTTCCCCGACGCGACGTAGCAACTCTGTCCTACGAAGAAATTTTGTCTGCTTTAGATGCCTATTTCAAAGAAACAGTTAATGTAGTTGCAAAAAGGTATACTTTCTTTCGTACAAAACGTATGGCCGGTCAAACTAATAGGGAGTGGGTAGCAACATTGCAAGGACTAACTAGGGACTGTGCCTTTGACTGTGACTGTGGCCTTTCTTATTCAGATACAATGGTGCGTGATGCAATTGCACAGAACGTTTCTGATGTTCGCATACGGGAGCAAATTTTGACACTAGTTAATCCCTCCCTTCAACAAGTGATAGACATATTGGATAGACAAGACACACTTGACTGTGCTCGGGAATCTTTTGACACTTCGCCAGCCGTGTGTAACATTAACCGGCCCGCTGGACGCGCTGCGCGGCCCGGTCGCCGGGCCTCGCGCACTTTGACGCAGCTGGCGCCGCGCTCTAAACCAGGTGTGCCGCGCCAGCACACAAATGCAGTGAAATCATGCCCGCGGTGTGCTACTAGACATTCGCGTGAACATTGCCCGTCACGCCAAGCTACTTGCTTTTTCTGTAATAGGAAAGGACATGTTCAAAGTGTTTGCCAGAAAAAGCTCAGATCAGACAATCACAACCATTCCAGGCCCTTTGCTTCGCGCCGGAATCGAACCAAGGACACTCAGGCTCGTGGACCTTCGCCCATGGACATTCATGTCGTTAATTCCACTTCGTCCAGTGCCACTTTCTCTAACAGTGACTGTGTTCGTCCCACAAGAACTGTGCGTCGACGTCGCCGGAAATCACGTCAATTAGAAAGTGATTCTGTACCAGTGTCTGTTCAAATTGCACAAAACAGTCGCTCTTGTCGTCAGCAGGACAATAAACTTTTTGTAGATTTGGACTTTAATGGCAAGGTCATACCACTCAAGCTCGATACCGGAGCTGCAGTTTCACTGCTCAATCACGACACGTACAATCAACTGGGCAAACCTCCGTTGCGTGCTGCAAATGTTCAGTTAAAAAGTTATTCAGGACAGCGGATCCCTGTGTTAGGACAGTGCACTCTTCTTGCAACATACAAGGGACAAACAAAACTTGTGTCATTTTACGTTCTTCGTTCTTCTTCTGCAGTGAACTTGTTTGGTTTCGATTTATTTCAGTTGTTTAACATGTCTATTGTAAATCAGGTCCTATCAGTGAATCAGACTGTGCCTTTAGACAGTGTTTCTCGTCAGTGTGAAGAATTTGCAGACATTTTTGCACCGGGCTTAGGTTGCGCTAAAAACTATGAAGCACATTTGGAACTGAAAGTCATCGCGCAACCGAAATTTTTCAGAGCGCGCAATGTTCCCCACGCATTGCGTGATGAGGTCGCAAGAACATTAAACGATCTAGAATCACAGGGTGTAATTGAACGTGTGCAAGCTTCTCTCTGGGCCTCACCCTTAGTAATTTTGCCAAAACCTTCCGGAAAATTGAGACTTTGCGTGGACTTCAAGGCCACAGTGAATCCACAACTAGTGACTGCTACTTTTCCTTTGCCCCGCCCGGAAGATCTTTTTGCTAAACTGTGCCCGGGAAAATATTTTTCAAAGTTGGACCTAGCCGATGCGTACTTGCAAATACCGGTGGACGACGAATCCCAGCGCGTATTGGTGGTTAACACGCACCTTGGATTGTACAGGTTCAAAAGACTGCCGTTCGGGTGTGCATCCGCCCCTGCATTGTTTCAGCAATATTTGCAAACTATTTGTGCGTCGGTCCCTACTGCAGCAAACTATCTGGACGATATAGTGATCTCCGGACAGACAGAAGAAGATCATCTTGCGAACCTACGAGCATTATTTCAGGTCTTGCGACAAAATGGTCTTCGCTTGCGGAAGGACAAATGTGTGTTTTATGCTCGTAACTTACCATACCTGGGACATGTCATTAATGCCCAAGGCATACATCTGAGTCCAGAGCACCTCCGTGCCATACAAGAATTGCCTTCGCCACAAAATATGAAGCAGCTACAGAGTGTGTTGGGTAAAATTAACTATTATCATAAATTTGTGCCACGCGCTTCTTCCATTTCAGCTCCGCTTCATCGCTTACGCCATAAAGGTGTTCCGTTCGTCTGGACGACGGAATGCGAACGCGCCTTTCGCCAGTTGAAATCGGCGTTGTTTTCTAATACTTGCCTTACGCCATTCGATCCCCAGAAACCCCTTTTGTTGATGGTAGATGCATCGGATTTCGGGATCGGTGCTGTGCTTGCGCACAAAGTTGGCTCGCATGATCGCCCTATTGCCTTTGCGTCAAAATTGCTCTCGTCTGGGCAAAGAAATTATTCCCAGATAGAGAAAGAAGCTTTGGCTCTCGTGTTTGGTGTTACTAAGTTCCATGATTTCTTGTATGGTCGTCACTTTACCATCATCACTGACCACAAACCTTAGACGTCGCTTTTTCATCCGAACAAGCCTGTACCTCCACGTACAGCGCAGAAATTCATTCGCTGGTCTATTTTCCTCTCGCAGTACCACTACGATATCTTGTATCGGTCCACTGCTAAGCACGGAAACGCCGATGCGTTGTCCTGTTTGCCTGTTGCTGAGGATAAAGCATTCGATTCTTCCGAACTTGCTTGCATGTTCATTGATTCGGAAACCGATGAAGTGGTCGAATCGTTTCCGATTGATTTTCGTCGTGTCGCTACAGCCACAGCTGCTGACCCTGTCCTTGCTACCGTTTTGCGTTTTGTTGCTACGCAATGGCCTTTGTCAAAGTCTCGGATCGAGAATCCATTGGTTCGCGGATTTTTTGCTCACAAGGAGAGACTTTTTGTTCGACGTGGTGTTTTGTTGTTGCGTTCTGATAATGATCGGTCCAGAGTCGTGGTCCCACGTTCGTTACAGTCCTCTGTCTTACGGCTTCTTCACCAAGGACATTGGGGTATAGTGCGAACGAAACAACTTGCTCGTCAGCACTGTACTTGGTTCGGCATCGATGCTGCGATTACGAATATGTGTTCTTCTTGCATGGCGTGTGCCGAACAACAATCCACACCGCCGCGGAAAGTCTTTGCATGGCCAAAAGCCACTTCCCCTTGGCAACGCTTGCACATTGATTTTGCTGGTCTGTTCTGGAATGCTCGATGGTTGGTTCTCGTAGATGCCTTCAGTAATTTTCCTTTGTTGTCCGGATGTCTTCCACGACGTCTTCTGCCACCATCCAAGCGTTGTCTGCTATCTTTTGCATTGAAGGTCTTCCGCAGACTATTGTTTCCGACAATGGCCCACAATTCATGTCCGCAGAATTTCAGTCATTCTGCCAGGCCAATGGTATTCAACATCTGACATCCGCGCCGTTTTCGCCTCAGTCAAACGGTGCCGCTGAACGATTGGTCCGGACTTTCAAGTCACAGATGTTGAAGTTGAAAGAGTCGCATTCTCGGGAGGACGCGTTGTTGCTCTTTTTGTCTTCGTATCGCTCTCAGCCCCGAGATGGTCGCTCGCCGGCTGAGTTGCTCCAGGGTCGTCCTCATCGAACCTTGATGTCTTTGCTGCATCCGCCGCATCAGGTTCCTATGCAGCGGCAGACTTCTGCTTTTGCTCCAGGCGACGTTGTATTTTATCGCAACTATCGCGGTTCACGGCGTTGGCTCGCAGGGCGCATTCTTCGCTGCCTCGGCCGCGCGATGTATTTGGTTTTGGGGGCCTCTGGTGAGGTGCGTCGGCATCTCAATCAGCTGCGCCTCTGTCGTCGCACGGGTTCTGCCGCTCCCCGTCTGCTTTCAGCGACGGTGCCGTCCGGTCAGCGCCCTGGGGACCCATCCACTGGCTCGCCTCATCCCCAGGTGTTACCGACGATGCCTTCCATTTTGCCCCATGGCGACGCGCCGCCGCAGCCGCCGCCGCCGCCGCCGCCTGTTCTCCAGCCGGCGCCGCCCACAGTGGACGCTTCGCTGCTGCCGCCAAACGCTTCCCTGGGTCACGCGCCGCCGATCGCTTCCCGTGACCCGCCGTCCTCCGCCATGGAACTCTTGCCCGCTCCGGACCACATGGCGTCATCGCGCGTCGGGTACCCCGACGCAATGGAGGTCGACCCTTCGGCCCCTCCTGTCTCTCTACGGGCGCATACACCGCATGTTGGCGTGCACCCTGGACTAGGTTTTCAGGCGTTTCCTAGCTCCCCTCGGACCGAATGGCCGGGTGCGGGTGGCACAGCCTCGCCTGTTGTTAGGCTGGGGTCCTCCCCACGGCGGGCGGAAGCCTTATAACACGACCGTTCGCCGATTTGCGGGGGAGGAATGTGGTGTCACCGCCAGACACCACACTTGCTACGTGGTAGCTTAAATCAGCCGCGGTCCATTTAGTACAAGTCGGACCCGCGTGTCGCCACTGTGTGATCGCAGACCGAGCGCCACCACAAGGCAGGTCTGGAGATACGGACGAGCACTCGCCCCAGTTGTAGGACGACATTGCTAGCGACAATATGGACGAAGCCTTTCCTCTCATTTGCCGAGAGACAGTTAGAATAGCCTTCTGCTAAGTCCATGGCTACGACCTAGCAAGGCGCCATTAGCCTTACCTAGTTTGAGAGTTATCGTATAAATCTCTCAAGAAGAACTTTGTAAACCAACAAAAAATAAAGTTAAGTATATTCCAAAGATACGTATTTTCTTTATAGCAGTCATAACGTATCTTGTTTCAGACTTGACGCCAGTCGGCGTGTGTGTACGCGTGCCTTTCGGCTCCCTTCTCAGTGTGGCGTAACTAGCTTGTTACGCCACAACAGACTTATATCAAAACCTGTATGCAGCTAAGGATATTCATTTCATTGTAACATATTTATAAGTAACACGGTTTAGATGATTGTCAAGGAAGCAGTGCAAACAATTAAAAAAAATCTGTCTTAGTGATAGGTGACTTTAACATGTAGCTTAGAAAACCTTCCGTCTACCTTTTCCTGCATAAATTTTGAAATTACATTAAAATCAGTGCCATTAGCTGCACTAATTTGGACCCATAGAAATGTCAACGTAACTGTCAACTAATCTTTTTACTATCTTGGGAAGTTCAATTGCTGAGGCTCTAATTAGATAAATTAGAGCCTCAGAAATTGAACTTTTTTATTTATTTTTCAGTCTCAGTTGTTCAGTTTTTAATTAAATGTCAAAACTTTATACAAGAGTACAGTACTCTGATATAAGGTTCTAAATAGATGAGAGGAGTTGCCGCCGCAGCTGCTTGGACGTGATTCAGACTGATCGAAATATGTCTCGTAATTGGAAACGTGCATCTGAAAGGATTATTTTAAATACCAGCGCGGTTGCTGATTCTGTCGACACGAATACGTTGTCTATAAGATTGGTGCACTCTAAAAACAGCAAAATGATATGATGTAATAAATGAAAAGCACCAGTTCGCTTTTGTTCTACAATATTACGTTTATTGTGTTAACCGGTTTTCGGCTTACAAGGCTATCTTCAGACATTTACATATGATGTAAATTCAGGAAGCGTATGTCATCTCCACTGAGGGGCCAGTGTGGACGACACTAAAGCATGTTTTAAAGCTAATGAATGCAGCTGGTAATAACTTAAGTCATAAGATGCCAATCAGCACTTGAGAAACCAGATACGAGATTTACTCTGTCATGGTGAAGAAGAGAGAAAGACTTTTTGCAGAAGCATCGACTGCAGTTACGGAAAATTTGTGCTCTGTAAAACTTCCTTAAATTTAATAGCAGAACAAAGATAGCAAACAAGTCCAAGACCAGGGAGTCAGTTACCATCAAAATTTAAAAGAAAAAAATGGAACAGAATATCGTTATTTAGGCATCTTACACTCATCGGCTGAGTAAATGCTAGATTATTTATCTAAAAGCCAGGAGTTTTATCCTGATTGAGCCTTGGGATCTTTCTGTCGAAGATTCCTACTTTCCGTTAAGGGACTGCTTTGTTAAAGTGAAAAATGTCAACGTGCGCGAATAGTTTTGAAACGTAAATAACATTACATATTTTAAGCGCAGTTGAAATATTTGCCGGCCGGGGTGGCCGAGTGGTTCTAGGCGCTACAGTCTGGAACCGCGCGACCGCTACGTCGCAGGTTCGAATCCTGCCTCGGGCATGGATGTGTGTGATGTCCTTAGGTTAGTTAGATTTAAGTAGTTCTATGTTCTAGGGCACTGATGACCTCAGAAGTTGAGTCCCATAGTGCTGAGAGCCATTTGAACCATTTGAACCATCTGAGGTCATCAGTCCCCTAGAACTTAGAACTACTTAAACCTAGCTAACCTAAGGACATCACACACATCCATGACCGAAGCAGGATTCGAACCTGCGACAGTAGCGGTCGCGTGGTTCCAGACTGAAGCGACTAGAACCGCCACATCGGCCGGCGCCGCGTAATATACTCAAGATAAAAAAAAGACGACACACTATGAATCCGAATGGGACGGAAATCGGTAGATGTGATGTACATGTACAAACAAACAAATGATTATTTCAGAAGAGTTGGTTGATTTATTCAAGAGAAACAGCTTCACAAATTGGGCAACAATAACGCTGGTCCCTTTCCAAGCAGTCATTCCGCTTGGTATTAACTGATCTCCTCCTGAGGGTATCGTACCAAATTCTGTGCACCTGGCGAGTTAGATCGTCAAAATCCCGAGCTGGCTGGAGGACACTACCCATAATGCTCCAAATGTTCTCACTTGGGGAAGACCTGGTGACCTTCCTGACCAAGCTAGGTTTGACAAGTGCGAAGAGAAGCGGTTGAAATACTTCCAATGTGCGGTCGGTCACTATCTTGCTGAAATGTAAGCCCAGGATGGCTTGCCATGAAACCAACAAGATGGCGAGTTGAATGTCGTCGACGAATCGCTGTGCTGTAAGAGAGCCACGGATGACAACCTAAGGGGTCCTGCTATGAAATGGCAGTGTAGACCATGGCTTCTTGGTGCGTGACAAACTGGTATCGCGGTCCTCGGCGTCATTGGGGCCTGGAGTAGGACTGTCTTCAGTGACAGGACCCGCTTCATGGCGAGTCATCTTTGGCTTACTTTTCAGCAAGATGAAGACTTTTGCACACGGCGAGAGTTTCAACAGCTTCTCAAAGCCTAGTTTGGCCACTAAAATCGCCAGATATCTCCCCAATGAGAAGGTTAGGAGCGTTATGCCTTCCAAACCAGCTCAGTGTTTTGACGATCTAACGCACCGATAGAAAAGAATTTGCTCCATATCCCTCAGGAGTACGTCTAACATCTCTACCAATCAATGCCAAGCCGAACAGCTGCTGGCATTAGAGCAGAGGCGGACCAACGCTCAATTGTGACGCTCTTTCTCTTGAATGACTCACTCTGTATTACATTTGTCAGTCTGTAACCGTACATCACATCTACGGATTTGCGTCCCAGTGGGATAATTATTTTGTGGTGCGTCGTCTTTTATTGTTACTATTCGTGAGCCGGAGAGATGTCAGCACGATACGCTGTATAACTCCGAGGGTCTGGGCGGATAATAAGGTTTAACGTTTTTCTAAAGATTCATATAATTTTTCGTGGAGATTTAGAAAGTCATTCGTCAGACTGTACAAAATGAACGATAAATCTTTGTAAAGCAATAATATTCAGTGGGATTAAACAGGTGGCATGGAGAAAGTAGGGAGAAAGAAAGGCCGAAGTCTTGTTTGGCAGATGTTGCAAGGAGCCTCACCTGCCATCTGTTGTTGATACTGCTAACCTCTTGGCGTCGTGAACGGCGGACTTTCTCTACGTAATTCGAGGGAACGCCGCGAAGTTAAACAGCTCTGCAGTCACTATTCATGAGTACTTTCTTCGCCGACAAAAAAATTCCTCTTTTCCTTCCCATTTCTCTGTACTAAATCCATTCCCCAGTTTCTTTAATATGTGTGACCAGTCTAGAGAAACGTAATAATTACTGTCGTAATACGGCACTTGTGATTTAGAGCTGATATAAATGTGTATGCAAGTACCAAAAACATTTTTGCCAGGAGAGCAAATAAACTGTGTGCCGGTAAAAAATAAAGGAAAATCAAGCAATGCACGAATATCCTTTTCCTTAAGGGGAGGTTTACTATCTTTTGATTCAAAAAATCGATTTTTTTAAATTGTATTTTTGGATCCATAAAAGAGGTTAGAATCCACCCCTGAAACGGTTCTTCCGAATACGGAACGGAAATGTTTGTTATTCGCGGTTGAACAAAAAAAATGCACCTGCCTGAAATCTGGCTTTTTCACGCAACAGTTTTTTCCTTTCGGAGGACGAGTTATTGTACCGGTGCATGGGAGGAGACACACAAAATTCAAATGAAAGTTTGAACGCGTGCGTTTGGAAGTTAGGCCTCCAAGCATTTGCATTCTGGTGCGAAGACTGTGGAGATTGCGACTTTCCTGGCAGTGAGCAGTTTCAACGAAGGGTATTCAGAAATTCTGAAGACCATGACAACGATGGACGTCACCCTGGGACTCCATTCGACGCAGTTCGCCAAGCATTCGGACGACCACCGGATTCAAGCGGCCGAAAACCGCTTGTCACTGGCCGTACGAGCGGCTTTGGAGTAGCACAGGATGGCCCAGATCGAGCAGAACGCACTCCATGAGGAAGAGGAAGGACTAGTTTATGGACCCGGAATAGAAGATTGAACGTAAGTTCCATAATATTGCATTTATATGTAGCCAAAACTTCAAACGCGTTTTTCTCGAAATGACTTTTTTTATCGCGCGGTATGGTAACTTTAAACCTACTGAACCGATTGGCATGATTCTTTGTTTCCGACGAAGCTAACTAAATTATCTAGGAGTTGTACCACTTTTATTCCGATCAATTAACTATATATATTTTTACTTGGCCGCCGAATTCGAAAAATCGATAAGAAAAACCCTCTTTTGTTTTCAAATGGCCGCCATTTTGTTTCCTATTGTCCAAATAACTTAAGCGAGGTACAACTCCGAAAGAATCTTATATACTTCGCTAACGTCAACTCAATTTTGATTTCAGACGAGCCTGCTGACCTGTGACATACCGACCGTGGAGGTCTACATCGAAATTTTGTTTCGTCCCGACGAAACTTCCGCCTTTGCTCTTCGACATTTCCGGTCGAAAAAAATTTCTGTTTGTAAAGGAAATATCAATAAACATTTTGACCAAATGTGACACTGATACCTATAACACATCCCCAGAAAAAATTCTCAAAGAACATGGTTTTTTAGGGCCAAATGTAGTAAAGGTCCCCTTAAGGGATGCTACACAATGTAAGGACGAAAACTTTACTGGTCTAACGCGAAAGACAGTGTGATTCCAGTTCTCAGAATAAAATGAATCACTCACGCAGGCAAGTCAAGTTTCCTGTTCACAAACGATTACTGCACCTTCTTCTGTGATTCTTAACAATGAGGCGCCGCTAATAGCAAGTCACGACGTGTAGATGTATTTTCTTGCGGAACTATCACTGTTCAAGTAGGATTCATCACAGTTCCACTCTAGTCAATGAGATCACAGGCCGAAGACTTGTTTGGGGACTCCCCGGACAGTGGACTGTCATCCGCCATGCGGCTCGACAGCCGGCAGTGATGATCTGGGGTGTCATTTCTTTTCATAGCAGGACGCGTGTGGTTGTCATCGGCGACACCGTTTTGTCGCCGCTCATAGCAAGCCAGGTTGGACTTACATTTCAGTGAGACGATTCCCACCGACACACGGCAAGTGTTTCTACTGCACGTCTTTGTGCTTGCCACACACTACCCTGACCAGTTAGGTCGGCTGATCTCTCCCCAAGTGAGAACATTTCAACCTTTATGGGCAGAGCCCTCCAACCGGTTCAATATTTGACGATCTAAAGCGCCAATTGGACAGAATTTGGCATGATATCCCTCAGGAGGACAGTCAACAACTCTATCACTGAACGCCAAGCCGAATAAATGCTTGTATAAGGGCGGGGTGGACCAAGGCATTATTGACCTTATCAATTTGTGAAGCTGTTACTCTTGAATAAATCGTAATTTTTTTCTGAAATGATAATCATTTGTTTGTCAGTACATATACCGGGTGATCAAAAAGTCAGTATAAATTTGAAAACTTAATAAACCACGGAATAATGTAGATAGAGAGGTAAAAATTGACACACATGCTTGGAATGACATGGGGTTTTATTAGCACCAAAAAAAAACAAAGTTCACAAAATGTTCGGCAGATGGCGCTGGACAGCAAAACGCATGACAATCGTGTATAAAAGGAGCTGTAATGAGAGAGAGAATCAGATGCGGCAGCAGTCGCAGCATGTTGACGTTACCTGAAAAAACGCTTTTAGTGAAGCTGCATTATCAGAATGGGGAATGTGCTAGTTCACCGTTACAATCCCATCGCCATAAGGAAGGGGATCAGAACGGGTAAAGGTCCGTTGATAAAATGCAGCTGTGGCGAGAATGATTTCGAAGTTCGAAGCCACGGGTTGTTTAGACGATAGACCCCGTAGTGGCCGACCGAGCATAAGGCGTAATGCTGCTGAGACAGTTCAGGAAGGAATGGAGACTGTAGCGGGTTCGTCTATGCACGGGGAAGTCAGCGCTCGTGCAGTCGCACGTTGCACCGGCATTCCATACACTACTGCTTGGTTGGCACTGAGGCGTACCCTCCGATGCTATCCGTACAAAATCCAACGGCATCATGAACGGTTACCTGGCGATTTAGTGAAGCGGAGGGCATTTGCGGTGTGGGCGTTTCAAAAGATGGCGGAAAATGACGATTGGTTGAGTAACGTGTTGTGGACCGACGAAGCTCATTTCACGCTCCGAAGTCTGTCAACGCCCACAACTGCAGAATTTTGGCTACCGAAAATCCTAGAACTGTCGTGGAAACTCCATTGCATGAGGAAAAAGTCACGGTATGGTTTGGATTTACCACATCTACCGTTATCGGGCCGTTTTTCTTCGAGGAAATGCGTGATTCTGGTTTTGTAACTGCTACCGTGACGGGCGAGAGGTACGCCGATATCTTACAGAATCGCATCATCCCCAGCCTGGCTGATAAACACCTGCTGGAACGTACAATGTTTATACAGGATTGCGCTCCTTCCCATATTTCTAGACGTGTGAAAGATCTCTTGCGCGCGTCGTTTGGTGATGATCCTATGCTCAGCCGCCACTTTCGTTATGCTTGGCCTCCCAGGTCCCCAGACCTCAGTCCGTGCGATTATTGGCTTTGGGGTTACCTGAAGTCGCAAGTGTATCGTGATCGACCGACATCTCTAGGGATGCTGAAATACAGCATCCGACGTCAATGCCTCACCATAACCCCGGACATGCTTTACAGTGCCGTTCACAACATTATTCCTCGACTACAGCTGTTGTTGAGGAATGATGGTGAAATGGTTCAAATGGCTCTGAGCACTATGGGACTTAGCACCTGAGGACACGCTACGGTCGCAGGTTCGAATCCTGCCTCGGGCATGGATGTGTGTGATGTCCTTAGGTTAGGTAGGTTTAACTAAGTTCTAAGGGACTAACGACCTCAGAAGTTTAGTCCCATAGTGCTCAGAGCCATTTGAACCATTTGAATCTGAGGTCATCAGTCCGCTAGACTTAGGACTACTAAAACCTAACTAACGTAAGGACATCACACACATCCATGCCCGAGGCAGGATTCGAACCTGCGACCGTAGGGGTCGCGCGGTTCCAGACTGAAGCGCCTAGAACCGCTCGGCCACAGCTGCCGCTCAGACAGCGGCATGTATTCATTCGTTCACTTATCATTTGCGTGCTTGGTGCCACCTTCATTTGTATAATTTAGTAAAGGGTCCAAATTGTTCTTCACATCACAAATCATGATTACATGTTCATCTGTTTTATTAATTTATATCTCTTAATACCAGAAAACAATTACTGTCGGGAATGGGAGATGGGATGAGACAACTCCAACATGCTGTTCATGGGGCTGAAAATGCACATGTAAACTGAGACAGCCCTAACACCATAATTTTTGGGGTGAAGATAGTGATGCATATGTAAATATAAATCAAGAGGGCCTGGAGCAGTATCATCTAGATTTTGGTATATATATGGCTTACTACCTTATTGAAGTAAGACACCACTACTACGCCTGTGATGGTGTGGGGGAGTGTAGGCTGTGACAAGTAGCAACGTTACAAATGCGCGACGTCAGTCGTGAATTGAAGGTTTTCTGGGTGTCTAGGCTGCCTTATGCACAGTTCAAAACATGGAAAGAGCAGGAAAGTGCAAGAACTCTTGTTCAGTTCTTTTAACATCCCACACATCCACGTTTTTGACAAAAACAATACGGAGAGCACTGAAAGATAATATTAAGGAACTATTAGATAGCAGGAAGTCTTTAGGAAAGGAGACAAGCAGTTACAACTCTGCTTGAAACAAGTTTTAACAGGCATCAGCTCATATTCAGAAGATTTGTCGACTTAAAACAGGTGTACGAGAATACAAAAAAATGTTCGATTAATCAGAAAAATAGGTTTGAGCTATAGGGAAAGACCAGTATTAGATAATGTCTACAATAACGAAGAGAGAAAAATAAGACTGGAAGAGCAAAGGCAGGGATGTAGTCTATTGCCCCTACAATTCAGTCTATATGTCGTAGAAACAATGAGGAAAATGAATAAAATGTTAAAAAGTGTGGTTAAAATTCAGGTTTGAAGGACATCAGTGATAAGATTCGTTGATGACATTGCTATGTTTGATGTGTGGTGTCGGCCAGAGGTCAGCAATGTGCGTCGCTATGACAGATATTAGCAATGCGTCCCGCCCGACGTTCGAATCCTCCTTCGGGCTTTGGTATGTGTGTTGTTCTTAGCATAAATTAGTTTAAGTAGTGTGTAAGTTTAGGGACCGATGACATCTGCAGTTAGGCTCCTTAGGAATTCACACACATTTGAAAATATTAGCAATGTCTCGCTGTAACAACAAATGGTAGGAGCGTCTATAGACCACGCTTGCCTCTCAGCACTGCATCACCCTCGGACGGAGGTCAGTAAAGAGACAATCATTGAAGTGCTCTGCCCCAGGTCGTGACCTGAGCTGAAGAAGTCAACATCATCGAATAGTTCCAGTGAAACATCTCCCAGAGTAATCAAAGCACCTATAGCTATTGCTACATGATTGTACTTTCATCTTCCCGTTTTTAAGAAAGGCCGTAAGACAGATCCACACAATTATAGACCTATATCGTTGACGTCAATCTGTTGTAGAATTAAGGAACATTTTTATGCTCAAGAATTATTACGTTTTTGGAAAATGAACAGCTCTTCTATAAAAATCAGCATGGATCACGCAAACAGAGATCCTGCGAAACTCAGCTCGCTCTGTTCCTCCATGAGATCCACAGCACAGTGGACATCGGCACTCAGGTTGATGCCGTGTTCCTTGATTTCAGTAAGGCATCTGACATCGTCCCGCATTGCTGTTTAATGAAAAAAATCCGGGATTACGCAGTATCGGAGCAGACCTGCGATTAGATTCAATTCTTGCAGACAGAACTCAACACGTCGCTCTTAACGGAACTAAATCGACAGATATAAAGGTAATATCCGGAGTACCACAGGGAAGTGTGATAGGACCGTTGCTTTTTCACAATATATATAAATGATCTAGTAAAAAGCGTCGCATGCTCTTTAAGACTATTCGCAGGTGATGCAGTTGTTTATACCAAAGTAGCAACGCCACACGATAGTAAGAATTTGCAGAACGACCAGCAGAGAATTGATGAATGGTGGAGACTGTGGCAGTTGACCCTGAACGTAAATAAATGTAACATATTGCGCATGCATAGGAAAAGAAAGCCACTACTGTACAGCTACACTATTGATGACACGGCTGGTCCCGTCGGAGGTTCGAGTCCTCCTTGGGGCATGGGTGTGCGTTTGTCCTTAGGCTAATTTAGGTTAAGTAGTGTGTAAGCCTAGGGACTAATGACCTTATCAGTTAAGTCCCATAAGATATCACACACACACACACACACACACACACACACACACACACACACACACACACACACACACTATTGATGACAAACAGCTGGAGTCTGCCGTAAAATACCTAGGCCTAACTATCCGAAGCGACCTTAAATGAAATGACCATATAAAACAGATGGTGGGAGAAGCAGAACAAGACTCAGATTCATCGGAAGAATCTTAAGGAAATGTAACTCATCCACGAAAGAAGTGTCTTATAAGGCGCTTATTGGCCCGATTCTTGAGTGTTGTTCATCTATCTGGGATCCCTACCAGGTAGGACTGGTAGAGGAGATAGAGAAGATCCAACGAAGAGCGACGCGTTTCGTCACGAGATCGTTTAGCTGGCGAGAGAGCGTTACGGAGATGCTAAACAAACTCCACTGGCAGACGTTACAAAGAGACGTTGTGCATCACGGAGAGACTTAGTATTGA
The DNA here is from genome assembly GCF_021461395.2 of Schistocerca americana. Classification (NCBI taxonomy): domain Eukaryota; kingdom Metazoa; phylum Arthropoda; class Insecta; order Orthoptera; family Acrididae; genus Schistocerca; species Schistocerca americana. The sequence goes on along the minus strand of NC_060127.1, from coordinate 176,847,272 downwards.
CATTTCGGGACAGCACTTTTCAGGAGGAGTCAGACAATATATTACTTCTCCCAACATACATCTGGCGTATTGACCACAATGAGAAAATTCGAGAAATTAGAGCCAGCACAGAGGCTTACTGACAATTATTCTTCCCACACACTATTCGCGAGTGGAACAGGCGAACAGGATTGGAGGGATCACGTAGTGGTACCGAAAGTACCCTCCGCCACACACCATTGGGAGTATGATTTAGATCTGGTCATACCATAGTGAAAGTGGACTAAGGGCTGCAGAAATGAACAGTCTAATGATCACAAACTACAGGTTCAGAGAAAACCGGAAAAAACAGCGATTAGCTAGAAACGTGGCACTAGAACTGAGCAGCTGGGCAAAAGAAGTTTACTAGTATCAAACATTGGTCTTAATTTGACTAAGAAATTTCTGTGAATCTGTATAAGCTTTGAGCATAGCACTCAACAGAAGTGAATCACGGACTATAGTGAAACCGGAAAACAAGAGAAGCGAAGTGCTTGAATGTGGGGTTGTAGAAGCTTGTTGGAAGTTGATTGTAATAGTAGAATAAGAAATGGGGAGAGAAGAGCATACGGAAACCAGCGGCAAGCAGAAGGGACAGGATGAGGAGGCATGTTTTAAGATGTTTAGGAATAAATTCCATAGCACTAGAGGGAGATGGACAGGTTAAAAGCCGCAAAGGAAGACAGAGATTGGAATGCATCCAGCAAATAATTGTTTACGTAGGCTAGTCTGTGGTGAAGAAGAATTTGTGTTGGGCTGCATCAACCATTCTGAATGAAAAAATCTGGTTGCGCAACAATGAAACCAAAGTTTCTTTCTGGAATTTTTTTGCTTATGATACTGAATATTTTTGACTTTTGCAAACTGAGAATAGGCGTTACAACTAATTAAAACATCACTTAATGGTATAGTCAAGATCGCAAATAATCATTTATTTAAAAATGACCGGTTTAGGTCTTTATGCTGACCATCTCCAATGGAGAGCACCATGTACGTATGCCTGAAGTGGGTGGTGCACAGAATAGTTGCGTGCTGCAGTAAACGATCATGCGATTGTTCCGTGAACCGCAGACTTAAGACATACGAGGGTTGGAACTTAAATAGTGGCACCTATTTGTTAACAACCCATACAAAAGAGTTACATGTTCGCACCTGTTACTGTCCTTCAAAGTAGTCACCAGCGTTGTGTAGAACCCATTGCCAGCGATGTGGAAGGTGTTGTATACCGTTAGCAGAGCCTGTTCTGTTGATGGTGCGAATGGAGCGGTCTGCTGCCTGTCGAATCTCTGGAACAGTTCTGAAGCGAATGCCACGAAGTGGTTCGTTCATCTTCGGAATCAAATCAAAGTAACATGGACTTAAATCTGGGGAGTATGGTGGATGGTACAGTACTTCCCAGTTCCATCGACCGAACAGATCAGCCACGACTTGCGGTGTATGCGCCCGCGCATTGTCGTGCAGTGTCCTGGCAGTTGTGTCTTGAGAATGGCAGGGTGTGCTCCTGCCGAAATATCGGCGGTGGTCAACGACGTCACCCGGCAGCAAACCCGCAAGTTATTTGGATATTTCAACCATGTTTCCTAAAATTGAAACATCTTTGGCACTCGCTGCTGTCGAACCCTGGTTTTCGTGGCTGTTCATTATACACTGAGGTGGCAAAATCATTGGATACCGCCTAATATCATGTCGGATCTCCTTTTGCGCGGCATAGACTCAACAAGTCGTTTGAGGTCCGTGTGCAGAAACATTGAGCCATGCTACCTCCATAGCCGTCCATAGTTACTAAAGACTAAAGTGTTGCCGATGCACGAACTGACCTCTCAATTATGCCCCATGTTGGGCGATGTGGGTAGCCAAATCGTACACTCGAACTGTCCAGAATGTTCTTCAAGCCAATCACGAACAGTTGTGGCTCGGTGAAATGTTGCGTTGTCACGCATAAAGATCCCTCCTTGTCTGGAAACATGAAGACCGTGAGTAGATGCAAACGGTCTCCAAGTTTGGTTGGACCAGAGAACCCAGTCCATTTCATATAAACAGAGTCCACACCACTACGCATCCACCACGAGCTTGTACAGTGACTCGTTCACAACTCGGGTCTATGGTTTCATGGGGTCTGCGCCACAGTAACCCCACCGTCAACTCTTACCAACAGAAATCGGGACTCATTTGACCAGGGCACGGTTTTTCAGTCGCCAAGCGTCCAATCGATTACGATCATGAGCACAGATGAGGCGATATCGTGCTCACGCTGGCCGTCTGTTACCATAGCATATTAACGCAAAATTTCGCAGCACTGTCGTAATACGAGGTGCATTCAAGTTCTAAGGCCTCCGATTTCTTTTCTCGGGACTGGAAAGAGATAGAAACATGCGCATTGTCAATACGTCCCAGAGATGGCAGCACTGTACGGCAGATGGAATTTTACCACCAGCGGCGAGAATGAGAACTGTTTTAAACACTTAAAATGGCGACGTTTTCCTTACTTGAACAGCGTGCAATCATTTGTTTTCTGAATTTGCGTGGTGTGAAACCAATTGAAATTCATCGACAGTTGAAGGAGACATGTGGTGATGGAGTTATGGATGTGTCGAAAGTGCGTTCGTGGGTGCGACAGTTTAATGAAGGCAGAACATCGTGTGACGACAAACCGAAACAACCTCGGGCTCGCACAAGCCGGTCTGACGACATGATCGAGAAAGTGGAGAGAATTGTTTTGGGGGATCGCCGAATGACTGTTGAACAGATCGCCTCCAGAGATGGCATTTATGTCGGTCCTGTGCACACAATCCTGCATGACGACCTGAAAATGCGAAAAGTGTCATTCAGGTGGGTGCCACGAATGCTGACGGACGACCACATGGCTGCCCGTGTGGCATGTTGCCGTTGCCGAGCAATGTTGACGCGCAACGACAGCACGAATGGGACTTTCTTTTCGTCGGTTGTGCCAATGGATGAGACGTGGATGCCATTTTTCAATCCAGAAAGAAAGCGCCAGTCAGCTCAATGGAAGCACACAGATTCACCGCCACCAAAAAAATTTCGGGTAACCGCCAGTGCTGAAAAAATGATCGTGTCCTTGTTCTGGGACAGCGAGGGCGTAATCCTTACTCATTGCGTTCCAAAGAGCACTACGGTAACAGGTGCATCCTACGAAAATGTTTTTAAGAACAAATTCCTTCCTGCACTCCAACAAAAACGTCCAGGAAGGGCTGCGCGTGTGCTGTTTCACCAAGACAACGCACCCGCACATCGAGCTAACGTTACGCAACAGTTTCTTCGTGATAACAACTTTGAAGTGATTCCTCATGCTCCCTACTCACCTGACCTGGCTCCTAGTGACTTTTGGCTTTATCCAACAATGAAAGAGATTCTCCGTGGCCACACATTCACCAGCCGTGCTGCTAGTACCTCAGCGATTTTCCAGTGGTCAAAACAGACTCCTAAAGAAGCCCTCGCCGCTGCCATGGAATCATGGCGTCAGCGTTGTGAAAAATGTGTACGTCTGCAGGGCGATTACGTTGAGAAGTAACGCCAGTTTCATTGATTTCGGGTGAGTAGTTAATTAGAAAAAAAATCGGAGGCCTTAGAACTTGAATGCACCTCGTAGATACGTTTGTCGTACGTCCCACATCGATTTCTGCGGTTATTTCACGCAATGTTGATTGTCTGTTAGCGCTGACATCTCTACGGAAACGCCACCTCCCTCGGTCGTGAAGTGAAGTCGGCCACTGCGTTGTCCGTGGTGAGAGGTAACGCCTGAAATGTAGTGTTCTCGGCACACTAGTGACACAGTGGATCTCGGAATACTGAATTCCGTAACGATTTTCGAAACGGAATGTCCCATGAGTCTAGCTCGAACTACCAATCTCCGTTCAAATTCTTAATCCCTGTCGTGCGGTCATAATCACGTCGGACACATTTTCAGAATACTCACCTGTGTAGAAGTAACATCTCCGCCAATGTACTGCCGTTTTATACCTTTGCGATGCTACCGCCATTTGCATATGTGCATATCGTTATCCAGTGACTTTTTGTCACAGCAAGTCCACTGGACCTTCTTGGGTTCAGAGACATCATTTTAGCTGTGACACTGAAAACGATTATAAGATTTCATCACTTGCTTTCATTTCTCCAGGCGTATTGTGTTGACATAAGGCCTTACGTTCAGCACTTACCGGTCAAACTCTCAACAACAGTACAATCTGTACAGTCTAAAACGAACGGGAGAGTATCATTTGAATACGCTGCCGGCGTCATACGTATTACACGTCATTCTAGCTAAGGACTCGGTAATGGCTTAAAAATTTTAAAGCAAACGTCGAATGAAGAACTAGTTTAAATAAATACAGCCCGAGTTGAAAGACGCCACATTGATTTCGTGCATTTATGGTTGTGGTGCGCTCTACGAATAGGTAGGATACCTACACTACTGCTTGAAAATTTCCGATTGTCCTTCATAGAAACTACATTACTGGCCATTAAAATTGCTACACCAAGAAGAAATGCAGATCATAAACGGGTTTTCTTTGGACAAATATATTACGCTAAAACTGACATGTGATTACATTTTCACGCAATTTGGGTGCATAGATCCTGAGAAATCAGTACCCAGAATAAACACCTCTGGCCGTAATAACGGCCTTGATACGCCTCGGCATTGAGTCATACAGAGCTTGGATGGCGTGCACAGGTACAGCTGCCCATGCAGCTTCAACACGATACCACAGTTCATCAAGAGTAGTGACTGGCGTTTTGTGACGAGGTAATTGCTCGGCCTCCATTGACAAGATGTTTTCAATTGGTGAGATATCTGGAGAATGTGCTGGCCAGGCCAAAAGTCGAACATTTTCTGTATCCAGAAAGGCCCGTACAGGACCTGCAACATGCGGTCGTGCATTATCCTGCTGAATTGTAGGGTTTCGCAGAGAATAGAGGGTAGAGCCACGGGTCGTAACACATCTGAAATGTAACGTCCACCGTTCAAAGTGCCGTCAATCCGAACAAGAGGTGACCGAGACGTGTAACCAATGGCACACCATACCATCACGCCGGGTGGTACGCCAGTATGGCGATGACGAATACACGCTTCCAATGTGCGTTCACCGCGATGTCGCCAAACACGGATGCGACCATCATGATGCTGTAAACAGAACCTGGATTCTTCCGAAAAAATGACGTTTTGCCATTCGTGCACCCAGGTTCGTCGTTGAGTACACCATCGCAGGAGCTCCTGTCTGTGATGCAGCGTCAAGGGTAACCGCAACTGTGGTCTCCGAGCTGATAGACCATGCTGCTGCAACCGTCGTCGAACTGTTCGTGCAGATGGTTGTTGTCTTGCAAACGTCCCCATCTGTCGAATCAGGGATCGAGACGTGGCTGCACGATCCGTTACAGCCATGCGGATAAGATGCCTGTCATCTCGACTGCTAGTGATACGAGGCCGATGGGATCCAGCACGACGTTCCGTATTACCCTCCTGAACCCACCGATTCCATATTATTCTAACAGTCATTGGATCTCGACCGACGCGAGCGGCAATGTCGCGATACGATAAACAGCAATGACGATAGGCTACAATCCGACCTTTATCAAAGTCGGAAAAGTGATGGTACGGTTTTCTCCTCATTACACGGGGCATCACAACAACGCTTCACCAGGCAATGCCGGTCAACTGCTGTTTGTGTATGAGAAATCGGTTGGAAACTTTCCTCATGTCAGCACGTTGTAGGTGTCGCCACCGGCGCCAACCTTGTGTGAATGCTGTGAAAAGCTAATCATTTGCATATAACAGCTTCTTATTCCTATCGCGTCTGTAGCACCTCATCTTCGTGGTGTAGCAGTTTTAATGGCCAGTAGTGTATCTAGACGTAGAAAATAAATAATTTATCTCCCTGCCTTTTAGTACACGGAGTTTGGGCACACTTGCAATTATTTATTGCACAAGAACTTAACATTGCACAGATGTCATACATATTGCATCTTGAAGAGAAACTGTGAAAGTTTCTTCAATATATGTGCATACCGCTGGCCCACGAATTATGTCACCGCTGCGTATGGCGAGACGGACTCGCTTCACCCAGTGTAACTTGACATCACACCAAAATGCAGTGCTCATGCAAGGGGATTTCGCCATCAATTCGTTTTCGACGGTGTTGCCGAGTACCTGACCAGAATGGGCGCATTGGTATGTGAGGTACACTGCTATCGGGAATGAATATATATGGTTTCATTCGCAGCCCAGCAGTCTATCAAGAGATAGGACTACACTGGATAAGGAGGTGGCATGGAACTGCCAGCAATGGCCAAGCGTCTCCGTGACAGTACCAGCTTTCTGCACCGAGTCCATCCTCCAGAACGGGTGCCACAGCGAGACTGACGTTCCCGGCTCGCTTCAGCAGCTGCCGGACTCCTGCCTAGACACAGCGGTTTGCACCCAGGGCACAACAGCCACGTTCTGACAACATGACGGGTGCCTGTCTTCGCTACACGGTTTCGCTGCTCCCGTCAGGTCATTCATGGTGGACCTGGCTACCTATGAAAAGTTCCACACGTCGCTGACACCAGAGCTGTGTTCGGTTTGGAGTACGTACAACCTTAAAACCGGGGTTTTAACTGCCTGAGTCCTTGGTTCTTGCAGGGGTCCAAAGTAATTTTACATTTGGTGCAATCCAGCAATGACTGCACTCCTGCATATGTTTTTAATACATTATTTAATGACATTTATGAAATGTGCTAAACATAGGATGGACAAAGGACAGGAGACGTAAAAAGGCGAACCCAGGCTGGGCATATCATTTGTCCTTAAGAAATTACAAATTTATTTCAAAATATGCCAGCAGTGAGAATCGTAATTTAAACCACAATTTTCTCTTGCACCTGATATACTGGGTGATCAAAACGACAGTATAAATTTGAAAGCTTAATAAACCAGGGAATAATGTAGATAGAGAGGCACAAATTGACAAACATGCTTGGAATGACATGGGGTTTTATTAGAACAAAAAAAAAACAAAGTTCACAAAATGTCCGACAGATGGTGCTGGACAGCAAAACGTCAGTGACTGCGCATGACAATCGTGTATAAAAGGAGCTGTAATGAGAGAGAGAATTAGATGCGCCAGCAGTCGCAGCATGTTGACGTTACCTGAAAAGGCGCTTTTAGTGAAGCTGCATTATCAGATTGGGGAATGTGCTACTTCAGCGTTACGATCCTATCACCATAGGAAGGGAATTTGAAGGGGTAAACATCCGTTGACAAATGTAGCTGTGGCGAGAATGATTTCGAAGTTTGAAGCCACGGGTTGTTTAGACCACAGACCCCGTAGTGGCCGACCGAGCACAAGGCGTAATGCTGCTGAGACAGTTCAGGAAGAAATGGAGACTGTAGCGGGTTCGGCTATGCACGGGGAAGTCAGCGCTCGTGCAGTCGCACGTCGCACCGGCATTCCATACACTACTGTTTGGTTGGCACTGAGGCGTACCCTCCGATGCTGTCCGTACAAAACCATCTGCATCATGAACCGTTATCTGGCGATTTAGTGAAGAGCAGGGCATTTGCGGTGTGGGCGTTTCAAAAGATGGCGGAAGGTAACGATTGGTTGGGTAGCGTGTTGTGGGCCGACGAAGCTCATTTCACGCTCCGAGGGTCTGTCAACGCCCTCAATTGCAGAATTTGGACTACCAAAAATACTAGAACTGTCGTGGAAACTCCATTGCACGACGGGAAAGTCACGGTATGGGTTGGATTTACCACATCTGCCGTTATCGGGCCTTTTTTCTTCGAGGAAATGTGTGATTCTGGTTTTGTAACTGCTACCGTGACGGGTGAGAGATACGCCGATATGTTACAAAATCGCATCATCCCCAGTCTGGCTAATTAACACTTGCTGGAACGTACGATGTTTATGCAGGATGGCGCTCCACCCCATATTGCTAGACGAGTGAAAGATCTCTTGCGCGCGTCGTTTGGTGATGATCGTGTGCTCAGCCGCCACTTTCGTCATGCTTGGCCTCCCAGGTCCCCAGACCTCAGTCCGTGCGATTATTGGCTTTGGGGTTACCTGAAGTCGCAAGTGTATCGTGATCGACCGACATCTCTAGGGATGCTGAAAGACAACATCCGACGCTAATGCCTCGCCATAACTCCGGACATGGTTTACAGTGCTGTTCACAGCGTTATTCCTCGACTACAGCTATTGTTGAGGAATGATGGTGGACATATTGAGCATTTCCTGTAAAGAACATCATCTTTGCTTTGTCTTACTTTGTTATGCTAAATATTGCTATTCTGATCAGATGACGCGCCATCTGTCGGACATGTTTTGAACTTTTGTATTTTTTTGGTTCTAATAAAACTCCATGTCATTCCAAGCGTGTGTGTCAATTTGTATCTCTCTATCTACATTACTCCGTGATTTATTCAGTTTTCAAATTTATACTGACTTTTTGATCACCTGGTATAATAATGAACAGTGACATACCTGTCGTCTTTTACTGCTGCAAGCTACTGGTAGGATCAGCTTCGCAAAATATCTTTTTTCTGATTTCCCAAATCCCAAGAATGACTATGCACGTAGAGCCTACGTTCGCTTCCCTTGAACAATTACCAATTGTAAATAGTGGTCCAAATTTATTTAAATATTAATTAATTAAACTGATAAAAACACGCCACTTCACAGGTCACTCGATGACAATAAAATACCAATGCCTTTATTGGTTATACAATACTCATGATAATTTGAGTCATCAGTCTCCTGACTATCTTGATGCGGCCCTCCACGAACTTCTCTCCTCAGCGTAGCACTTGCAACCTACGTCCTCAAATATGGATGTATTCCTATCGCTGTCTTCCTCTACAGTTTTTGCCCTCTAATGCTATGGAAGTGAGGCCCTGATGTCTTAGCAGATGTCCCATCATCCTGTCCCTTCTCCTTGCCAGTGTTTTCCACATATTCCTTTCCTCTCCGATTCTGCGCAGAACCTCCTCATTCCTTACCTTATCAGTCCACCTAATTTTCAACATTCGTCTGTAGCACCACGTCTCAAATGCTTGGATTCTCTTCCGTTCCGGTTTTGTCACAGTCCATGTTTCACTACCATACAATGCTGTGCTCCAAGTTTCTTCCTCAAACTAAGGTTTATGGTTGATATTAGTAGACTTCTCTCGGCCAGAAATACCCTTTTTGCCAGAGCTAGTCTGCTTTTGATGTCCTCCTTGCTCCGTCCGTCGTTGGTTATTTTGCTGCCTAGTTAGCAGAATTTCTTAACTTCATCTTCTTCGTGACCATCAGTCCTGATAAGTTTCTCGCTGTTCTCATTTCTGCTAATTCTCATTACTTGCGTATTACTCTTAATCCGTATTCTGTACTCGTTAGACTGTCCATTCCATTCAGCAGATCATATAATTCTTTTTTAGTTTCACTCAGGCAGCAGTGTCATCAACGAATCGCACGGGGACTGGGTGTTTGTGTTGTCGTCATCATCATCGTCATTCGTGACAGTGGCTACATTGGATTGGGTAAAGGAATTGCAGTTGGGACTTTGTATGGGAGGTGATGACGGCGCAGTTGAGCGCCCCACAAACCAAACATCATCATCATCATCATCATGATCGAATCGTATGATTGATATCCTTTCACCTTGGATTTTAATTCCACTCCTGAACTTTTCTTTTATTTCCATCACTGCTTCTTCGATGTACAGATAGAACAGATGGTTCAAATGGCTCTGAGTACTATGGGATTTAACTTCTGAGGTCATCAGTACCCTAGAACTTACAACTACTTAAACCTAACTGACCTAAGGACATCACACACATCCATTCGCGAGGCAGGATTCGAACTTGCGACCGTAGCGGTCGCACGGTTCCTAGAACCGCTCGGCCACCCCGGGTTGGGGTTGTTTTGGGGAAGGAGGCCAGACAGCGAGGTCATCGGTCTCATCGGATTAGGGAAGGATGGGGAAGTAAGTCGGCTGTGCACTTTCAAAGGAACCATCCCGGCATTTCGGCCATCCCGGCCGGTACAGATAGAACAGTAGGGGCGAAAGACTAAGATAACTTTCATTGAAACATTATTAAGGGGAGGTGCAAACGGACTGATTTTGAAGAGCCTGACTAGAGAGTGGAATGACGCTGCGTGATGTAATAGCAACGAATTTAGCAATAACTAAATAATTGACATTTATTTCCAATTTAAAAGTAACACACACACACACACACACACACACACACACACACACACACACACACACACACACGCGCGCGCGTGTCAATGGGTCAAATGGCTCTGAGCACTATGGGACTTAACATCTTAGGTCATCAGTCCCCTAGAACTTAGGTTAGTTAGGTTTAACTAGTTCTAAGGACATCACACACATCCATGCCCGAGGCAGGATTCGAACCTGCGACCGTAGCAGTCGCGCGGTTCCGGACTGCGCGCCTAGAACCGCGAGACCACCGTTAAGTTAAAACTCAGTTACTTGGAATGCTGGTGCGCGAATCTCGACACATGTTACATTATACAATGCAACAGCTGGACCGACACGTTTAGGGCAAATATGCTTCATTACTGGTTACGATTTATCAAGATCACACACACCACGTTCACACTAATAACTCACACGACGAAAGAGAGAATTTACAAGAAAGTTTCCCTACTCCACATGTAAACTCACTGGGTCAGAGCGCGACTAACTTTAGCGGTCAATTTCAGAGAACAAAGCCCACTTCTGAAATTCCGTGCAACTCAGTAATTTTGTAAATAACTTTAGCAGGCACGAGTACAGAGGTGATGGCCCTCCTGCTAGTTGGTGGCCCAAAGTGGAAAGGGCCATGACATCACTTGCTGAATGGTGCCACAAATCCATAACGAAGATCGCGCCAAATAAGTTGACATATTTGCTGCTTAGTTTAATTAGGAATTCCACTGTGAGGATAGAGGAAACACCAGTTCTTCAGCGCTGCGAAGCTCGATGTCTAGGGGTAATTATTGATAAAAAATTGAATTAGGCAGCCCATATAGTTTCCGAAGCCCAACCCAACGATTTTTATAAGTTTTAAACAATCTAATCAACATCCGGCACAGAAGATTCCATTTACCATCCAACCTAATCAGAATTTACCACAATTGCATATCAACCCCTGCAGTAGGATACAGGGTGTGAGTTTGGGCGCACAGGCTCACGAGGGTAAAATGCCTGCCATGACTGCGACGAGGGTGCAGCCGATTTGGTATTACGCTCTGTCTGGGCGTACAGAACAGCTCCTTGGTGGGGAGGGGGGAGTGGGGAGGGGACTTTGCTGGTGTTGATGGGGCTATGTCCTTTAGACATTAGAATCCGTGAACAGGCTGCATGGCATTGGGTAACTGAGGGGAAAATTGAAAAGGCTATGGAGATTATGGGGGCACGGGTGGGAGAGAAATTTGCAATCAGAAGAAGAGGGGAGGAGTTGTGGGAAGAGTCGCGGGAAAATGAGGAAACAGGGCGGAGGGTTTTTCAGCTGTTGCCTGACGTTAGAGAAAGATTACAGATGGGGTACTTCAAGCCGAGTTAGGGTCTACTGCGGGACACGGACCATGTACGACATATTTATGTCATTCTGGGAAACGGGCTACACCTCTGTGTGACTGGCGCTGAAGAAGGCAGTCCTGATCCCGTGATCGAGTGCCCGACATACAATGATGTAGCAACCGAACTAAGGCAACAAGTACCCAATCGTGACACGTTTGCCTTGCCAAGTCACGACGATGTCTTCCAGATACTTTACACCTTGGCAAACGAGGTGTCACAAAAGAATCTGAGGGAGTTTATAAGGTACCTTAATGGTCGGTGAATGGGAAATGACTAGAGGCTGAGATGCACCTGCACAGTAGCGCCTGGCGCGGAATGGCCGCTCGCCGTTACGGTCGAGATCCGCTGCGCTCATGGATTAGGGAGGCAGGTGTGTCACCAACACCGAACTGACAATAGTACTTACCTAGCAGTTATTAGGTTCTAATAGTTTTAGAACAGAATGTAGGTATCAGTTAGCAACTACTAACATGACAGCGACTGCAGCGCGTTAAAGTAATTCGGGCCAACCCAGTGCCAGGGACACATCCACTACTACAGCTTTTCGTATACTTGTAGAGTAGAATACTTAGAAATACTAACCTCGTTCATAGTAAGAGCGCCTCTTAAAGTATGTAGCTGCAACTGTCAATGTATTAATTGTTCAAATGTGTGTGAAATAGTATGGGACTTAGCTGCTAAGGTCATCAGTCCCTAAGCTTACACACTACTGCACCTAATTTATCCTAAGGACAAACACAAACACCCATGCCCGAGGGAGGACTCCAACCTCCGCCGGGATCAGCCGCACAACCCGTGACTGGAGCGCCGTAGACCGCTCGGCTAATCCCGCACGGCAATGTATTAATTATCAGACCCACTATTAGCTTAGGTAGTGGGTTATGATTTATGTTGTATTGTGTTTGGAATAAAGATTTTTAAAAAAAGAAGAAAAAGAAAAAGGCACGAGTACTTCTACTCCGCCATGAAACTGAGGCTTCAATTGGAACACCAGAGGTGTTACGTCAAATTAGAGCCTCATGGTTTACCAAGGATCGCATGTGGTGCAGCAGAGTACGGGCTACTAAGTCCGTGGGAATAAATTTCAATTTAACCAAGCATTCCACAAAGCGCACTACTTATTCATACAATGATACACGAAACTAACTAATATGTACATCAGATGGCGGCACCACTCGTCCACGCCAAGTTGAAATTGCACGAAGGATGTCATTGAATAAAGTGAACAATGAAATAACATCGTTCCATGACTGAAATAATTGGTGCGGTATGATTCTCAGTGGCACACACACCAGAATGTCTACCGGAACTCAAACCTGACTCTTTCAACTTAGCAACTCGAGCTATTGCTCGGAGCGTCCTTACTCACCGGGGTCCTACAGAACTGTGAAACTAACCAGCCCCGCCGCCGAGGTCTACACAGTAACCCCGGAAGGACGCAGAGAGTGTGAGCTGCTTCTATCCGTACCCACCTCGCAATGAATACCAACCAGTGGCCACTAATACCTCTTTGACCCAACGTAGCCGTATTCAAAGCTGTACGGGAATGTTGGCTAAGTTGCACTTAATATTCAAGCAAACCTCCTGGCAACTAAGGAAACCCGAAGTGCCACCTACAAAACAAACAACACGTTCATACCGGCAGACGACAGTGGAGACAGGTTCAAATGGCTCTGAGCACTATGGGACTTAACTACCGTGGTCACCAGTCCCCTAGAACTTAGAACTACTTAAACCTAACTAAGGACATCACACAAATCCATGCCCGAGGCAGGGTTCGAACCTGCGACCGTAGCAGTCGCGCGGTTCCGGGCTGCGCGCCTAGAACCGCTAGACCACCGCGGCCGGCACAGTGGAGACAGGAAAGATATGACACGAATACATCATAATGGATTACACGGATACGTACATAACACAGTTACGAATTTGAAATTGAAAAAGACATTTTCATTTGCGTTGAAAGGCCGCTATATCATCACACCCTCTCATCTATCTTTCTCTCCAGGCATAGTCATACCGAACTTTGAGTCATTAAGAATTGCAGCAAAACCGAAAGTTGCTTTCCAAGATCAATGGAACGGCTCACATGGAGACGTTTCAGCAGCAAGTTTCTTACGTAAGCAGTCTTTAAGACAAGAGAATTATCAGTTTAAACAATTTCACCTGCATAAGCAAATTTAAAACTGAAAAACAATAATTGAAATAACTACTGTTTATCACAGTAAGTCCTAAGTCAGCCGAAGTCACCCTTGCCCCTGCAGGGGCCGCTCTTAAAACACAGTATACAAGTCAGCCACCCAAAATTTTACACGGCCGTAAGGCCATTAAATACAAGGGTTGGAACTTAGAGGCAACTATTTATTCACAACCGATGAGTTACATGTTTACACCTGTTACTGTCCTTCAAAGTAGTCACCAGCGTTGTGTAGAACCCGTTGCCGGTGTTGTAGAAGGCGTAGTACACAGTTAGCAGAGCCTGTTCTGTTGATGGTGCGAATGTAGCGGTCTACTGTCTGTCGAATCTCTGAAAGAGTTCTGAAGAGAATGCCACGAAGTGGTTCCCTCATCTTCGGAATCAAATCAAAGTCACAAGGACTTAAGTCCGGGGAGTATGGTGGATGGTACAGTACTTCCCAGTCCCATCGACCGAACAGAGCAGCCACAGCTTGTGCTGTATGCGCGCGCGCATTGTCGTGCAAACTGATGGGTTGATTGCGCAGAAAGTGCCTCCGCTTCTTTCGCAAAGCACTTCAAAGGTTCAGTTCGTACTATTTTTACTAAAATTTAAACTATCAGTTTTTTAAAAAATGATATTTTAGATGAAAGGTGAGACTTTGAAGTTTCAGAAAATAATTTTGTAGCCTATATTTATTTAATAGTACTAGAAGGTAGAAAAAAATTCTCCTCATGTGTCGACTATAGGTGTTCTTACCTTATTATAATCTCACTTGTATATACAAAAGGGCGCGTATGTGCAGATGGCTTAAAGTTTTTCCGTTTCAGGGCCTATTTCCAAAGCTGCCTTTGGTTTTCATCCTTAGGGAACCTATGAGTAGGAACGAGAAACAGTTATACTTACTTCTGTAAGCGAATTATCACAGATACTTTCCAAAATGTAATATGAGTCTGACTTTACAGGCATCAATTTCAACACTTTAATTTACGTGATACTCTATTTCAAGTGTAAAAAAACATATAAAAGTCACTTCAGCAGATTTCAATAAACGCATCTGCACTATCATAGAAACACTTAACACGTGAAATGTAATGCCATTTGCCCCGACAAAACGCTGAGTACAGCCATAAGCGCAACACGAAACAACCATGTTTTGCCAACATTCACGTGACTTTAGCCCAGAGATGTTCGAGCCACTAAAATGAAGTCAGGGCCAGTCTATTATATTTATGGTCGAAGCCTCACTCACAAATCAGCGATAAACCATGAGAACCAGAGCGGCACTAAGCTTCCAGTCAGTTACAAACGACAGCAGAACGTCGCTATGGCTCAGCTTCAACTGTAGCTGTCTTCATGGATGCGTCGAAACAAGGGCACTCAGCGGGTTGCTCTGTTGTTTTCCTGACAGTGTCCTGTGGGCCGACTGCCTCGAGACTTTACTGTTCTCGACGCAGAATTATAAGCGATCTTGCGAGCACTGGAACGAACGAGATGTGCTTCGAGTGCTAAACCCCTTGTCTGCTCCTATTTTGTGAGTGTCCTTCAGGCTTTATAACGCTTGTACCCAGCAGATAAGGTAGTCCAGAAATCCGGGACGACCTCTTCAAGCTATAACAGTTGTGGACGGAGGTGTCTTTCTGCTGGGTACATTGGTACATGGCTGTTACTCGAAATGAAAGGGCGGATGTAGCAGCCAAGGAGGCGTGTAGCGATCCTCAGCTATTTTGGAGTGTCAGTGACGGTACAGGTAACAGGACTGGAAGCACCTGTCTCTTCAAAAAAGTATGGCCCTTTGATAAAGGATACCGTAAACCTGCATCACACAGTGACCTTTTGAGGATGAAGTGGTAGGCTACTAGTTGATTTGCATGTGGGCTTTCCATTGCCCGTATTCGACAATTCTGTGTATTGACATATCCCGTCAGATGGAAGTGGGCTTCGTCTGTCCACAAAACCTTCCACGGCCAACCATTGTCCACTTCCATGTGGGCAGGAAATTCTAAAGCAAAGGTCTTTCTCGTTGCCCGGTCAACAGGAAGCAACTCGTGCACATGGGTAATTTTGAATGGATAGCAATGAAGGATGTTTCGTAGGATTTTAAGCACCGTGCTCACGGGTATGTCCAATGTTTGGCCAATTCTCAATGTACTACACATTTGCCCACCACCACTCGTGATTCCTGCATTGCTGTGGCCACTGATTCCACTGACGTCGAATCAATTCGTTTCCTCCCTCTACCAGATTACACACCAAAAGAACCCGTCTTTTCGAATTTCGGAATCATTTTCTACAGACTCATGGCAGTCAGACCAATGCCTTTTTTCAAAACCTTCTGTGTCCAGAACTTCTGCACAGCGATGTGCGCAGTCATCATTCTTTTAACACAGCTTTAGAAACAGAGCGCAAACCTCCATTGAGAGAGTCATGGCGAACATCGCAAACGCGAAAGGAGGAAAAGCCGTTTTTTTTCTTTATTGAATTTCCATTCCTCTACCCCCTCCATAGAGGAGATAATAAAACAATAGAAACAGGTGATAAAACGGTGACTGGTTAAAACTGTGACATGGCGAAAAGGTGCAAAGTGAAAATGTAAAAAGTAAAGGGTTGGTGATGATGAGTAAAATACATAGTAATTAGACAGGCACAATTAAAAAACATGGCGACAATCTGGTTTCTGTTCGCAAGAGTTACATAACACACCCAGCGACAGTATGTTGTCTGTTCGCATTACTGGAAGGGGTTGCACAACACTAAACACTCAATTAAAACTGCACCGCAGAGGAGACACGGCAATGGCAGATGAGGGGGGGGGGGGGGGGGGGGAGATGACCCGGACCGATGAGGGGGAAAAAACGGGGAGGATAAGAAAAGAAAATAAGGGGGAAGCCGAAGGAGGGAGAGGACGCAGAAACAAAGGGGGACGGGGCAGACAAGAAGGAGTGTGGAAAGCAGTGGAAGGAAAAGAAAAAGGTCTCAGGGAGAGAAAGGAGTCAAAGAGGGGGTAGGTGGGGAAAAAAGAAACAGGATGGCAAGGGGGGAGAGGGAGTTCGGGCAAAAGGCAAAGGGTGGGAGGGGGAGGTGAGGATCAGAGTTGATAGGAGGGATAAATGGAGGGAGAGAGGGCATCAACTGGGAGGGGGAGTTGACGGAAGCCACCTTGGAAAAGGAGAGGTAGGGTGTAGAGGTGGAGGATAGGGGGAACAAAATGATGCTGCATTGGGTGGGGGTTGGAGAGGAGAGGAGCAACCAGGGGGTGAGGCAGATCAAGTCAGCGGGAGGTGCAGGGGACTCTGATATTTTCGAGGAAAAGGAGCAGATGGGGTAAAGGAAACAGATCATAGAGGATCTGCGTGGGGAATCGGAGGCATATACAGAAGCTCAGGTGGAGTGCATGGAGCTCGAGGATTTGGAAAGACTTATAGAATTAGGGGGGGGGGGTGGATATCCAGGTGGGACTGGCATAACAGAGGGTGGGTCATGGGTCAGATTAAGGATTTGTAGGTATGGAGGATAGTAGATGGGCTCAACGTCCATGTCCAGCCAGAGAGGAATTTAAGGAGGAGGAGGCAGTTGTGGTTTTGTGTTGGATAGAGTGGAGAAGAGGGATCCAGGTGGGGTGACGGTCACAGTGAGTCCAAGGTAGGTGAGGGTGGGGGAGAGGCAGACAGGATGGGTGCAGATGGTAAGGGAAAATCAAGGAGCTGGGAGGAGCGAGTGGTATGACCTACAATGACTGCCTGGGAAGGATTGATTTTGGGGAGCCACTGGTTACACCATGTGGCAAAAAGGTCAAGATGATTCTGGAGAAGGCATTGGAACCATTGAAGGGCAAGGAAGGCGGTATCATCGCCATAATACAGGAGGTAGACTGGAATGGGGGGCTGGGACATATCAGCCGTGTACATGAGGTAGGGGAGAGGAGAGAAGACAGAGCCCTGGGGCACACCAACGGAGGGGTAGAAGATGCGGGAATTGGCGTAATGGAGGAAAACCCGTGTACCCCGTGTGTTTATACAAAGTTCAGTGGGTCGCACTGAAGTTGTTTTCATTTATGTATTCTGACACATACAGCTGTGTATTAAAAACACGATTACCATTCCACATAAGGGAAAAGGTAATCTATGTACCAGATCATGATGTAGAACAATTTCTGTCTTAGGTTCACATATCATTAAGGAAGACATGCGGAGTACACGGAATAACAGTTACGGCACGCCTCAGTCATAAATGCACACAGCGCAGGTTAGCCAACCTAAGCCACACACGCAGAATAATGTCGGCTGCGTGGCATAGCAAACCATGCAACCATATCTGAATGCGTACAATAATAACAACGGCACGTATTCAAATGGAGGCAATCCAAACAAAAATCGAAAAGCTGGTAACAATAACAATTATCGACGTGAAAATAATCGCATTTACATAGTATGCAAAATTCACCGTATCAAAACAATCCGCAACCACAGTATTACAAAAAAAATTGAGGACAAGGTGTTTTTCCATAATTTAATGACCAGAAAAGTGGCATCTGCCACCAAGTGTTACGCAGCAAAACACTAATTTAATGAATCATGGTCAGACAAGCAACAACGATATGACAAATCAGAACACGAGACCACGCACACCAACACAACAGAACGGTGACTGGAACAGACAGTATCTGACTGTAAAATCTGTGCAGGTGGCGAGTGAAATCACTAACGACCATACATTCAACAAACTAAATAAGGTCACAACTCAGCCCCAGATGTGACTGAGGAATGCGTGGGGGACGATGACGCAATAACAGGGATCTCTGGTGCACCGAATGAAAAACAGTACACAAAAAGAAGTATAATTATCGAAGTAAGCAAACCACACATAGTTATACTAAGGTACAATAACGATGCAAGTTTAACAGACTAGCTACTTGATGGTAATACACAGCGCCGATCGCCAGTAAAAGAGATCGTTCTAACAGCGACTAAAGATACTGTAGGTGGTATAGCGACGAATATTATGACTGATACGGGAGCGGCGATTATTACCATATCTCATAATTTTTATAATAAACAGACTTAGGATCGATACCTGAATTTCCGGTCCAAAAATGCCGACTCGTGGCTGCGGTTGGATGCATATAAAATAGGGTAAGTAAGCAAGTATTTGTGATTATGAAAGTAAGAAATGGCACAACAGAATGGCCATTCCTTGTTGTAGAAAACCTTGTCATAAATTGCCCGATTGGCGTAGATTTATTAAGAGAGAAGGACAGTACAATTGACTCTCCACATAGTAATGTTTTACGAAGCGCAGCGGCACTCAGATCGAAATTATTCTGGATCAGGAGACACTGAATCACAATGAACACTGTTCGGGATACAAGATACAATTAGTATGTGAACGTGATGACACTACCAGCAATAAACATGAATTTGATCATGGGATGGAAGACCTACAGTCCCTAATAACTGATAAAGTAAATGAAACTACAGCTATTAAAAAGCAAGAACAAAAAACACTACGCAAACTGTTGCCGAACTACATCTATCTATCTACAAAGAAACCAGGTGTGATCGAAAAATGGTTCAAATGGCTCTGAGGTCATCAGTGCCCTAGAACTTAGAACTACTCAAACCTAACTGACCTAAGGACATCACACACATCCATGCCCGAGGCAGGATTCGAACCTGCGACCGTAGCAGCAGCTCGTGGTTCCGGACTGAAGCGCCTAGAACCGCTCGGTCACAGCCGCCGGCGGGTGTGATCAATACGTATGTATAAAACTTGGAAGTTAAACCTCAAGAAATATTTCGCTGCTTTGTTCAAGCAGACTGCGGTGCGTGAAGAAATCAAGCAAATGCTTTAGTGTATTGTCATAGATTGTCATTTTAATTGAATCAACTGTGGGTTTTTGGTGAAACATTGTACACTGAACAAAGAAACGCTCTTTTTTGCCTTGTATCACAATTTTATTATTAATATTATTTATAACCCGAAACCCAGGTTCTGCAGTAACATTAATAATAAAATTGTGAAAAAGAGACAGAAAAAGGTTTGTTCGCTTTATCATAGTTTCTTTTGATTATTTGTTAGGGCGCAGATAATCTGACCATTCAGCGCTGGTAAACTCCACTATACACACACACACACACACACACACACACACACACACACACACACACTGGAGGTGCGGCTCAACAACAGGGGTGCTTTCTAATCAGTGACTAAGGGTGTCAACAAAGCAGGTATTGTTTCCATGGGGTGGGTGGGGGCGTGTGCGTGGTCGCCTCCCCCTATCGACGCAGTGCTGATGCGTAAATAGAAAATAAATTACTGATTTTGACAGTCTTTATCGGCCTGCCACTCAGCTTCAACCCTCAATCGTCAGATATCCTGGCAAAATAGCCAGGCTGTCATCCCTGGTGTCTGCTATACATGTTTACAGAGACTACGTCGATTAGAACTGAGCTCATTCTCAGTCACCATAAACGTAATTATGCGAGAGTGTAAGGCGCGCTCTGCAGTTCGGCAACACATTACTTCCTTGATATAGGCCTATAACTACAGGGTTATTACAAATGATTGAAGCGATTTCACAGCTCTACAATAACTTTATTATTTGAGATATTTTCACAATGCTTTGCACACACATACAACAACTCAAAAAGTTTTTTTAGGCATTCACAAATGTTCGATATGTGCCCCTTTAGTGATTCGGGAGACATCAAGCCGATAATCAAGTTCCTCCCACACTCGGCGCAGCATGTCCCCATCAATGAGTTCGAAAGCTCGCAGTTCTGGCACGTTTCTTTGTAGAGGAGGTTTAAACACTGAATCTTTCACATAACCCCATAAAAGAAATCGCATGGGGTTAAGTCGGGAGAGCGTGGAGGCCATGACATGAATTGCTGATCATGATCTCCACCACGACCGATCCATCGGTTTACCAATCTCCTGTTTAAGAAATTCCGAACATCATGATGGAAGTGCGGTGGAGCACCATCCCGTTGAAAGATGAAGTCGGCGCTGTCGGTCTCCAGTTGTGGCATGAGCCAATTTTCCAGCATGTCCAGATACACGTGTCCTGTAACGTTTTTTTCACAGAAGAAAAAGGGGCCGTAAACTTTAAACCGTGAGATTGCACAAAACACGTTAACTTTTGGTGAATTGCGAACTTGCTGCACGAATGCGTGAGGATTCTCTATCGCCCAGATTCGCACATTGTGTCTGTTCACTTCACCATTAAGAAAAAATGTTGCTTTATCACTGAAAACAAGTTTCGCACTGAACGCATCTTCTTCCATGAGCTGTTGCAACCGCGCCGAAGTTTCAAAGCGTTTGACTTTGTCATCGGGTGTCAGGGCTTGTAGCAATTGTAAACGGTAAGGCTTCTGCTTTAGCCTTTTCCGTAAGATTTTCCAAACCGTCGGCTGTGGTACGTTTAGCTCCCTGCTTGCTTTATTCGTCGACTTGCCCGCCCGCACGCGTTCAACCGTTTCTTCGCCAGAAGCTTTAAACTGCGCATACCATCGCCGAATGGAGTTAGCAGTTGGTGGATCTTTGTTGAACGTCGTCCTGAAGTGTCGTTGCACTGTTATGGCTGACTGATGTGATTGCATTTCAAGCACGACATACGCTTTCTCGGCTCCTGTCGCCATTTTGTCTCACTGCGCTCTCGAGCGCTCTGGCGGCAGAAACCTGAAGTGTGGCTTCAGCCAAACAAAACTTTATGAGTTTTTCTACGTATGCGTAGTGTGTCGTGGCCATATGTCAATGAATGGAGCTACAGTGAATTTATGAAATCGCTTCAATCATTTGTAATAGCCCTGTATTGGCTTGGAGCATAAGTTCGTAGCGTTTTCCCGAACTATAATAAACACAACAGATGCACGTGACAGAGACTTTAGTCCTCAATAATGGATTCTTCATCACTATGTACAACAATCTGCCAACGCTGGAGTAACTTTGCAAAGCGTGACTGTGGAAATGGTGCGGTTTTGAGGCGAAGAACACGTCGAGCCGTGTTCACAGTGTGTTTTCATCCAGAAAGGAAGTTCCTTGGAGGCTGCTCAATAGAGAGCGCGAAAGATGAAACTCTGAGGGCGCAGGATCAGGGGAATAAGGCGGGTGCGGAGTCGCTTCCCGACCCTACTCCTGTACAACTTTATCGTGTAGTCGCACCAGTTCACGCAGTCTTGCTGGTCGTCGTTCTTGGACTGCGTCTGCAAGGCGTCTCAGTTGGTGACAATAAATACCAGCAGTGATGATTACACCTCGGGGATGGAATTCGTAGTTCTCGACACAGTCGCTGTTCCATTAACATAACGTTGTCTTTTGTGGATGCACACAGGTCTTTGTACGGGTAGTTGCTGCTTTTCTGGGCTCAACCACTCCTTTCTTTTCCTTATCCTAGCATAAATACATCATTTCTCGCCACCAGGAACGAAACAGGATAGGAATGGTCGGGGTTGTTCACGAAACGATTCATGACGGGCAAGCAGAATTGCGCATACGGTGACCCGCTGATTTTTGTGGTTTTGGGATGTGAACCTTCCCCATTGCTTGCAAATGTCGCACGGTGATGTAACGATTACATTCCATCACATTTGCCAGTTCTCGAGTACACTGACGTAGACCATTGTCGATTAATGTATTTTAACGATCCTCATCAAAGGGCGAAGGTATTCCTGAACGTTGTGAGTCATTAATGTCAAAACGATCGTCCTCAAAACGAGAAAACCATTTTCGTGCCGTGCTCTGCCCAATGGCATTATCCCCATACACGGCGAAAATGTTTCTGGCTGCCTGCGCTGCTGTCATTCTTCTTCTGAACTCAAACAGAACAATATGTCAGAAATGATCCAATTCCTCGAACTAGCACTTCATTTCCCAGAGGCCACAGTTCCATTCACTATCTTCAAATGACAAAACGGTAGTATGTAAACTCAAATAACAACAGTGAACTACAAATAATAAAAGACAATCGATAAATAAACCGATAGCAACCGGAGTACGAAAATGCAAAACAAAAACGCTTCGAACTTATCCACCAACGTAATATGTACACCTGTCCTACCATCCTTCTTCAAGACGGGGACGACCTGCATTTTTTCTCCATTCGCTAGGTAGGCTTCCTTACTCGATTAATCAACTATAGACTGCTGCTGGAAGGGGAGCAAGTTCTTTCACATAATCTCTGTGGAGCCTAACACTTAATCTCTCGCATTTCAGCTACTTTTCGATGTTGAGCCGCTTGCGTTGACCTTCTGTTCCACGATCGCTTATCTCTATATCTGCCACTTCAGTGTTAGTGCAGTGATTGGAAAGCGAGACGGTATTGCGAGCTTGCTAGGTGAAACAGTCTCGACCAATATGTTCATTTAACAGTGTAAGGTAACGGTGTGTATAGTTCTCTGATACTCCATGTGCCAATACAATTGAAGTTAGTATGTAAATACTGATACGGTTGCAAGACACAGAGAGAAGTCGTATGCATCCCACGACTTTACAGTCTGACGTGGAGTATTCCGCCAGTATGCCAATAGCACAGCCGTCTGACAGTATAGTAAACAGCAGCAGAGGCAGGACAGGGAACAACCTAACCGCTGGTACTGACAGCAGAGCTACAGACTCGCTGCCACAAGAAGTTGCTGGCCTCGAGAACACCAAATATCGCTTTGCTCAGATGCGCAATGCCCCTTAGCCCACAACATAAAGCAGTTTAAGTTACGTTCGTGTTGATCTGATTCTCTGACCTATGTATATTCCAGTACCCCAAAATTAATTAAAAAAGTAAATAAAAAAAGATCATTGCGAACACTGCCCAATTAATGCTATGTGCGAAAAAAAGCTGGCCAGCGGTAGTGAGAGCTCGTGTCAAGTTTGCGTTTTTTGAGTCATCAGCGTTCCGACTGGTTTGATGCGGCCCGCCACGTATTCCTCTCTTGTGCAGACTTCATCTCATAGTATCACTCGCCACCTACGTCCTCAATTATTTACTGGATGCATTCCAGTCTCCAATAAAATAAAACTTGTTGGTATGTGTATTTAATTATTTATAATATATTAAAATAAATTATTTATATTAAATAACCCTTAAAAGCAAAATATTCCGTAAGGGTTAATAAAAGTAATCAAAATCAAAGAAAATACTACGTAAATAAAAAAAGAACATTTAATTTATATATTAAATAATACTCCACAGCTTTTACCCTCTACAGCTCCCTCTAGTACCGTGGAAGTTATCCCCTGATGTAAAAGTTTACTCATAGCTGTCAATCAGCAGATGTGAAGCGCGTTTTAAGAATAGAAGGCTTCAGTCGTTAGCTAAACAAATTTTTATTAAATTACCTTCCTGACTAGTTTCGGCAAATCAATATGCCTTCCTCAGAAGATCATACCATTAGGCTTACACAATCGTCAAGCAGACTCTGGACCACAGAGTCCCATAAAAATGGGTATACATCAATAATCTAGTCATTACCAGGGTTGGATCACAATTAACAGCAGATCAATAAGTGTACAGTAGAAATTATAAGCTTACCTTCGTTAAAATATTTATACAGTACCGTAAAGCTCTTAAAAAGTACCGAGAAAAATGCGATGATATGGTGACCAAAAAAGCTTCGCATCACTAGTAAAATATTAAAACACCACGGCACATATGGTGGTTAGCACCAACAGAATGATAGTTTGGCTATAATAGAGTTCAATTACAAAAGAAGTCACGGACGCCAGTGTGCCTAAAGGCTAAGTTACTAACGTAGATGTGCTGTGCTGCTGCTGCTGCTAGCATTTATACGGGCTATAGGCCGAGTTGCTGAACGGAAAGACAACTTGTAAATACGCACTGGGACCTCGCGCTCGCCATTGAGTCGGATGTGTCTGCCGGTGCGGTCCCTCTTACTTGCGCCGCTGAAAACTCGTATCCAGCGGTCGGCCTCTACGTGAAGATACTGTAAAGTTTGATGTACCGCCGCTTCTCCATCGGCCCACGGCGCCGCCGCCAGCTGATTATTAAATAAACCTGATCATTGTATCCTTTCTTCAACTTCTTTTGACAAGCTATGTCGTTTCTGTGTACAAATTTATACGCTCGATTGGCACGTGACATAAGGTCTTAGTGGTGTTTTATTTCTTTAAGACAAATGTTTAGTTTCGTTTGACTTATGTTATAGACACGCGCCGCGTCTTTGTGCTTAGTTTTCGTAAGACTATAGGTACATCTACGTCTACATCTACATGGATACCCTGCAAATCACATTTAATGCCTGGCAGACGGTTCATCAAACCAGCTTCACAATTCTCTATTATTCCCATCTCGTACAGCTTGCGGAAAGAAAGAACACCTATATCTTTCCGTAAACACCTATATATTTCCGTACGAGCTCTGATTTCCGTTTTTTTTTTTATCGTGGTGATCGTTTCTCCCTATGTAGGTCGGTGTCAACAAACTATTTTCACATTCGGAGGAGAAAGCTGGTGATTGGAATTTCGTGAGAAGATTATGTACCAACGAAAAACGCCAATCTTTTAATGATGGCGAGCCCAAATCCTGTATCATTTCTGTGACACTCTCTCCCATATTTCGCGATAATAGAAAACGTGCTGCCCCTCTTTGAACTTTTTCGATGTACTCCGTCACTCCTATCTGGTAAGCATCCCACACCGCGCAGCAGTATTGCAAAAGAGGACGGACAAGCGTAGTGTAGGTAGTCTCCATAGTAGATCTGTTACATTTTCCAAGTGTCCTTCCAATAAAACGCAGATTTTGGTTAGGCTTCCCCACAACATTTTCTATGTGTTCCTTCCAATTTAAGTTGTTCGTAATTGTGATACCTAGGTATTTAGTTGAATTTACGGCTTTTAGATTAGACTGATTTATGGTAACCGAAGTTTAACGAATTCCTTTTAGCACTCATGTGGATGACCTCACACTTTTCGTTGTTTAGGGTCAACTGCCAATTTTCGCACCATTCAGATATCTTTTCTAAATCGTTTTGCAGTTTGTTTTGATCTTCTGATGACTTTATTAGTCGATAAACGACAGCGTCATGTCCAAACAATCTAAGACGGCTGCTCAGATTGTCTCCAAAATCGTTTATATAGATAAGGAACAGCAAAGGGCCTATAACACTACCTTGGGGAATGCCAGAAATAACTTCTGTTTTACTCGATGACTTTCCGTCATTTACTGCCAACTGTGACCTCTCTGACAGGAAATCACAAATCCATTAACATAACTGAGACGTTATTCCATAAGCACGCAATTTCACTACAAGCCGTTTGTGTTGTACAGTGTCAAAATCCTTCCGGAAATCCAGAAATATGGAATCGACCTGAAATCCCTTGTCAATAGCACTCTACACTTCATGTGAATAAAGAGCTAGTTGTGTTTTACAGGAATAATGTTTTCTAAACCCACGCTGACTGTGTCAATAGGAGTATCTTCGAGGTAATTCATAATGTTCAAACACAATATATGTTCCAAAATCCTACTTCACATCGACGTTAACGATATGGGCCTAGATTACTCCTACTACCTTTCTTGAATATTGGTGTGACCTGTGCACCTTTCCAGTCTTTGGGTACGGATCTTCCGTCGAGTGAACGGTTGTATATGATTGTTAAGTATGGAGCTAATGCATCAACATACTCCGAAAGGAAGTGCTAGCGCTCGTCGATTCTTATACAATTGAAATCTGTTATAGTCAAACTATCATCACTCTGTTGGTGTTAATCAACATAGGTCTCGTGGTTTTTTACTATTTTGCTTATGATGCGAAGTTGTCTGGGCATCATATCTTCACATTTTTGACGTTACTTATTAATTACATGACAGTACTATATAAATTTTTTTAACGAATATACGTTTATTGTCTGTGTATACATATTGTTATTAAGCTGCTGTTAACTGTAATCCAATCCTGGTAATCACCAAATCCTTATTCTATCGTCTTTTAAGGACTCTGTCGTCCAGAACGAGCTTGATGTTCGCTTTCTGATGTAAGCTTAATTGTATGATCTGCTGAGGATGACAAATTAATTTGCCAAAACTAGTCAAGAAGTTAATCTAGTAAAAATTTGTGCAGCTGACGAGTGATTATTTATGTTCTTAAAATTCTCTGATATTTTAACACATGTCCCATCATCCTGTTCCATCTTCTCAGTATTTTCTATACATTCCTTTCCCCGTGGATTCTCCCAAGAATCTCTTCATCCCTTCCTTATCAGTGCACCTAACTTTCAATATTCTTCCATAGCACCACATCTCAAATGCTTCGATTCTCTTTTGTTTTGGTTTTCCCACAGTCCATGTCTGACTGCTATACAACGCTGTGCTCCAAATGTACATTCTCAGAAATTTCTGCCTCAAATTAAGACCTACCTATATTTGGTACCAGGGGACTTCTCTTGATCAGGAATGCCATTTTTGCTAGTCTGCTCTTTTATGCCCTCCTTGTTCCGTCCGTCATTGGCTATTTTGCTGCTTAAGCAGTACAGTTCCTTAACGTCTTCGTGATCCGTCATTCTGATGTTCTCACTGTTCTCATTTAAGCTACGTCTCATTACTTCCGTCTTAGATTTACTCTCAATCTGTATTCTGTACTCATTAGACCCTTCATACCATTCAGCAGATCCCATAATTCTTCTACTATTTCACTGACGAACTTGATATCAATCCCACTGTTAAACCTAGATTGAACAATAGGGGCGAAAGAGTATTTCTGTTATTTACACCCTTTTTCCTCCCCCCATGAACCATGGACCTTGCCGCTGGTGGGGAGGCTTGCGTGCCTCAACGATACAGATAGCCGTACCGTAGGTGCAACCACAACGGAGGGGTATCTGTTGAGAGGCCAGACAAACGAGTGGTTCCTGAAGAGGGGAAGCAGCCTTTTCAGTAGTTGCAGGCGAAACAGTCTGGATGATTGACTGATCTGGCCCTGTAACACCTTGCTGTTCTGGTACTGAGAACGGCTGAAAGCAAGGGGAAACTACAGCTGTAATTTTTCCCGAGGGCATGCAGCTTTACTGTATGATTAAATGACCATGGCGTCCTCTTGGGTAAAATATTCCGGAGGTAAAATAGTCCCCCATTCGGATCTCCGGGCGGGGACTACTCAAGAGGACGTCGTTGTCAGGAGAAAGAAAACTGGTGTTCTACGGATCGGAGTGTGGAATGTCAGATCCCTTAATCGGGCAGGTAGGTTAGAAAATTTAAAATGGGAAATGGATAGGTTAAAGTTAGATATAGTGGGAATTAGTGAAATTCGGTGGCAGGAGGAACAAGACATTTGGTCAGGTGAATACAGGGTTATAAATACAAAAGCAAATAGGGGTAATGCAGAAGTAGGTTTAATAATGAATAAAAAAATAGCAGTGCGGGTTAGCTACTACAAACAGCATAGTGAACGCATTATTGTGACCAAGATAGACACAAAGCCCACGCCTACTACAGTAGTACAAGTTTATATGCCAACTAGCTCTGCAGATGACGAAGAAATTGATGAAATGTATGATGAGATAAAAGAAATTATTCAGGTAGTGAAGGGAGAAGAAAATTTAATAGTCATGGGTGACTGGAATTCGTCAGTAGGAAAAGGGAGAGAAGGAAACATAGTATGTGAGTATGGATTGGGGCTAAGAAATGAAAGAAGAAGCCGTCTGGTAGAATTTTGCGCAGAGCGTAACTTAATCGTAGCTAACACTTGGTTCAAGAATCATGAAAGAAGGTTGTATACATGGAAGAACCGTGGAGATACTAAAAGGTATCAGATTACTATATAATGGTAAGGCAGAGATTTAGGAACCAGGTTTTAAATTGTAAGACATTTCCAGGGGCAGATGTGGACTCTGACCACAATCTATTGGTTATGAACTGTAGAATTAAACTGAAGAAACTGCAAAAAGTTGGGAATTTAAGGAGATGGGACCTGGATAAACTGAAAGAACCAGAGGTTGTAGAGAGTTTCAGGGAGAGCATAAGGGAACAATTGACAGGAATGGGGGAAAGAAATGCAGTAGAAGAAGAATGGGTAGCTTTGAGGGAGGAAATAGTGAAGGCAGCAGAGCATCAAATAGGTAAAAAGACGAGGGCTAGTAGAAACCCTTGGGTAACAGAAGAAATATTGAATTTAATTGATGAAAGGAGAAAATATAAAAATGCAGTAAATGAAGCAGGCAAAAAGGAATACAAACGTCTCAAAAATGAGATCGACAGGAAGTGCAAAATGGCTAAGCAGGGATGGCTAGAGGACAAATGTAAGGATGTACAGACTTATCTCACTAGGGGTAAAATAGATACTGCTTACAGGAAAATTAAAGAGACCTTCGGAGAAAGGAGAACCACTTGTATGAATATAAAGAGCTCAGATGGAAACCCAGTTCTAAGCAAAGAAGGGAAAGCAGAAAGGTGGAAGGAGTATATAGAGGGTCTATAGAAGGGCGACGTACTTGAGGACAATATTATGGAAATGGAAGAGGATATAGATGAAGATGAAATGGGAGATATGATACTGCGAAGAGAGTTTGACAGAGCACTGAAAGACTTGAGTCGAAACAAGGCCCCCGGAGTAGACAACATTCCATTAGAACTGCTGATAGCCTTGGGAGAGCCGGTCCTGTCAAAACTCTACCATCTGGTGAGAAAGATGTATGAAATAGGCGAAGTACCCTCAGACTTCATGAAGAATATAATAATTCCAATGCCAAAGAAAGCAGGTGTTGACAGATGTGAAAATTACCGAACTATCAGTTTAATACTAACGCGAATCCTTTACAGACGAATGGAAAAACTGATAGAAGCCGACCTCGGGGAAGATCAGTTCGGATTCCGTAGAAATGTTGGAACATGTGAGACAATACTGACCCTATGACTTATCTTAGAAGAAAGATTAAGGAAAGGCAATCCTACGTTTCTAGCATTTGTAGACTTAGAGAAAGCTTTTGACAATGTTGACTGGAATACTCTCTTTGAAATTCTAAAGGTGGCAGGGTTAAAATACAGAGAGCGAAAGGCTATTTACAATTTGTACAGAAAGCAGATGGCAGTTATAAGAGTCGAGGGACATGAAAGGGAAGCAGTGGTTGGGAAGGGAGTGAGACAGGGATGTAGTCTCTCCCCGATGTTGTTCAATCTGTATATTGAGCAAGCAATAAAGGAAACAAAAGAAAAGTTCGGAGTAGGTATTAAACTCCATGGAGAAGAATTAAAAACTTTGAGGTTCGCCGATGACATTGTAATTCTGTCGGAGACAGCAAAGGACTTGGAAGAGCAGCTGAACGGAATCGACAGTGTCTTGAAAGGAGGGTATAAGATGAACATCAACAAAAGCAAAAAGAGGATAATGGAATGTAGTCGAATGAAGTCGGGTGATGCTGAGGGAATTAGATTAGGAAATGACACACTTGAAGTAGAAAAGGAGTTTTGCTATTTGGGGAGCAAAATAACTGACGATGGTCGAAGTAGAGAGGATATAAAATGTAGACTGGCGATGGCAAGGAAAGCGTTTCTGAAGAAGAAAAATTTGTTAATATCGAGTATAGATTTAAAGATCAGGAAGTTGTTTCTGAAAGTATTTGTATGGGGTGTAGCCATGTATGGAAGTGAAACGTGGACGATAAATAGTTTAGACAAGAAGAGAATAGAAGCTTTCGAAATGTGGTGCTACAGAAGAATGCTGGAGATTAGATGGGTAGATCACATATCTAATGAGGAGGTATTGAATATAATTGGGGAGAAGAGGAGCTTGTGTCACAACTTGACTAGAGAAGTGATCGGTTGGTAGGACATGTTGTGAGACATCGAGGGATTACCAATTTAGTATTGGAGGGCAGCGTGGAGGGTAAAACTCGTAGAGGGAGACCAAGAGATGAATATACTAAGCAGATTCAGAAGGATGTAGGCTGCAGTAGGTACTGGGACATGAAGAAGCTTGCACCGGATAGACTAGCATGGAGAGCTGCATCAAACCAGACCGCAACAACAACAACAACACCCTGTTTGATTCTAAGACCTCGATCTTGGTGTTCCAGTTTTACTGTACTCTCTTGGTTCTTACACATATTGTGTATTATCCGTCTTTCCCTATAGCTTACCCCCAATTTTCTCAAAATTTTGAACGTCTTGCACAGTTTGACATTGTTGAACACTTTTTCTGGATCAAAGCAAGTGCTGTGAACGTGTCTTGATTTTTCTTAGTCTTAGTTTCATTATCAATGGTATCGACATATCTGTCTCTCTGGTGACTTTACCTTTCCTGAAGACAATCTGATCGTCGTCTAACAGGTTCTATATTTTCTCTTCTGTATATTATTTTTGTCAGCAACTGGGATGCATGAGCTGTTAATTTGATTGTGCGATAATTCTCTTACCTGTCGGCTCTTGCACTCTTCGGAATTGTGTGGACGATGTTTTTCCGAATGTCTGATGGTATAACATCTCCCAACGATTTTAGTGATTCCGATGGAATGCTATCGATCCAGCCGGCCAGGGTGGCCGAGCGGTTCTAAGTGCTACAGTCTGGAACCGCGCGACCGCTACGGTAGCAGGTTCGAATACTGCCTCGGGCATGGATGTGTGTGCTGCCCTTAGGTTAGTTAGGTTTAACTAGTTCTAAGTCCTAGGGGACTGATGACCTTAGAAGGTAAGTCCCATAGTGCTCAGAGCCATTTGAATCATATACCAGTTTCTTTGGCTCTTCAGTGCATAAATAATGCAACTTTTTTTCTTGACAAATGTGTAGACGTGGAGGATAAACATGTGCAATGGTAGTAACGTAGACAGCTATCGATCCCTTCTGACTTATATTATCTAAAGTCGCCCAAAGCTCTTTTAAGATCTAATTATAATACTGGATCTCCTGTCTCCTTCCTGTCGATTCTTGTTTCTTCTTGTACCAGACAGGTCCTCCGCCTCACGGTGGCCTTCAGTGTGGTCTTTCCACTTATCCGCTCTTTCCTTTGCATTTAACTGTGGAATTCCCATTGCAGTCTTAATTGTACAGCCTTTGCTTTTGATTTCACCGACGGTTGTTTTGAATTTTATATTTGCTGAGTCAGTCCTTGCGACAAGCGTTTCTCTTCCGATTCCTTCACATTTCTCACGTAACTATTTGGCCTTTGCTCCCCTGCACTTCCTATTTATTTCATATATAAGTGACTTGTATTTCTGTAGTCACGAGATTCTCTGAATGTTTTTGTACTTCATTTTTTCGTTACCGATAGATTTTTGCCTTTCTGGTTCCTATGCTTTTCTTCTGAAATTCTGTGATCGTTACATCCTCTTCAACAGAACTACCCACTATTCCTTGTCGCAGTATCTATATCCTTACAGAACCTCAAGCGTATCTCTTCATTCCAGCGTATCTCTTCATTCCTTACTACTTCCGTATTTCTTTACGTATTGATCCTTCCTGACTAATCTCTTCGAGTTAATTTATACGATATTCAGAATCTGGAGAAAAAGGGGGAGATTGGGTGGGAAATCGTGACTTGCAACCGCGCAGTGCGCTGTGGTAATGCAAAGGCGAATGTTGAAAATTTGTGCCAGCCTGGCAGTCTTATCATGAGCGGTTGTCTTAACCGCTTGAGCCATCCAAACATTGTCACTGATCGACAAAGATTTCCAAATTGTCGCACACTACAGTGCAACGTACCGCGTCCATTAATCTCCTACTGGTAAATTATTGATTCCCATAGAAGTTCGGACGATATTATGTATCCGCACTGAAACTAACGTCAAGGAGCCATCGCGGTCGTAGGGAAATGTTTGTACTTGAATGCTATCTGCTCTGTCGGACATGTCCCACAGAACAGAGACAACTGAAGTATATACATTTCTTAATCTTCAGTCTGCTCTTCATCAATACTAAAATACGATCTGAGTCTGTATCTCTTCCTGGGTACCTCTTACGTTTCAGTATCTGATTTCGGAATCTCTGCTTGACCTGTATGTAATCTAGCTGAAATCTTTGCGTATTTTCGGTTTTTCCAAAAAGCATACCTCCTTCTCTTGTGATTCTTGAACAGAGTATTTCTTATTATTTGATAAAATTTATTGTTGGACTCAAATAGTCTATATGCTCTATCGTTCCTACTACCAAGCCCATAT
This sequence comes from Schistocerca americana, assembly GCF_021461395.2. Classification (NCBI taxonomy): domain Eukaryota; kingdom Metazoa; phylum Arthropoda; class Insecta; order Orthoptera; family Acrididae; genus Schistocerca; species Schistocerca americana. Next base: position 176,814,408 of record NC_060127.1, on the reverse strand, counting down.
TCTCCCGCAACACTTTCTTCTATTCCCTCCCCTAGAGCCGCATTCCAATGCCCCATGACTGTCAAATTTTGATTTCCCTTTCAACATCTTCAATACTTTCTCTATCTCTTCATCTTCTGCTTGTGACGTCGACATGTATACCTTAACTATTGTTGATGTCTAATTCCACTGGGATCCCTGTGCACCACGACCGTATTATTGTCAATATATTTTGGATAAATGGCGGCAGCGGTCGTAAGGGTTGAAAACCTTTGTTTTACAAATCGATTTCGATCGCTGTGTGACCATCTTCAGTGAAAACTATTCGAACTTTGTAAGCCCATATAATAATAACACAACATTTTCTATGAGGTTTAACATGTACTGCGATGATGACTTCCAACAGATATCTTCAATTTTACTGCACACAATAATTTTGGAATTACAGAAGAGCCTATCTTGTGATCTCAGCAGTTATGGTATTATGATATGCTCCTAGAGAGTTCGAATATTTTGCACCGAAGATGGTCACACAGTGACCGAAATCGGTTTGTAAAACACGGGATTTCAATCTTTACGACCGATGCTGCCATTTATGCAAAATGTATCAACTGTTGTTGTGGCTGTTGTTTTGCTGTCGGTTCTAGTGAGAGCAATCCTCTCACTAAACTGCTCTCAGTAACTTACTCTCTGACCTGTCTTCCTATTCGTAACGAATCCTACTCCCTTTATACCATTTCCTGTTGCTGTGATATTACCCACTACTCATCTAACAGAAATGCTCGTCTCCGATCTATTTCACTTCACTGACCCCCATTATATCTAGATTGAGCTTGGAATTCCCATTTACAGATTTTATAGCTTCTCGTCCAAGTTCAAACTTCTAACATTCCACTCCCCGAGCGTTTTCCTTTCGTTGGTTATTCAGTCTTTTTCTCATGGGCACCTCCACCTTCGCCATCCCCTCCAGGAGATCCGAAAGGGGGACTATTTCGGCATATTCTGCGAATGGGGAGCTCATCATGAGTTTGATTCTTAGTCAAAGTCGCTACCCCTTGTCCACGGGCGCTTTCAGTGACGTATCCTTTCCATGTTGGCAACGGTCATTGCGCGTGGGTATGTTTACGTGTTCACCGCTGCCAGGAACCTCCGCGTCCAATGTTCTTCCAAAGCCCACCCCTCTGCACCACACAAGCCCAACCTCTTAAAACTGAAGCATGCAGAACTATTGCCCTTTCAGGAAACTATAGTTACCACACACGGAGCCAATGGTAACTTCCAGTTTAGATATATGAGCGTATAACAAATCAGCTATTGCCGTGAATGTAATCATGAAATGAGATATGACGAGACCAGTATCGTGCTGCAAACAGCAAATTTCTGGGACAGATTAAGTGAGGGGCCTCTTCAAACTTAAGAGTCGGAGAGCGTAATAAATAGCAAGCTTAACGAGAAACAACAAAGAGTTTGTGACATACCTGGTCACACGTCAACTCCTCGATGGCAATTATTACGGCGAAACATTGGCTGCAGAGATTGGTGGATACAGCACCATCTGCACTATGTGCTCAAAAGTATCCGGACACCCCCAGAAACATACGTTTTTCATATTAGGTGCATTGTGCTGCCACCTACTGGCAGGTACTCCATATGAACGATCTCAGTAGTGATCAGACATCGTGAGAGAGCAGAATGGGGCGCTCCGCGGAACTCACGGACTTCTAACGTGGTCAGGTGACTGGGTGTCACTTGTGTCATACGTCTGTTCGCGAGATTTGCACGCTCCTAAATAACCCTAGGTCCACTGTTTCCGATGTGATAGTGAAGTGGAAACGTGAAGGGACACGTACAGCACAAAAACGTACAGGCCATCCTCGTCTGTTGACTGACAGAGACCGCCGAAAGTTGAAGAGGGTCGTAATGTGTAATAGGCAGACATCTATCCAGACCATCACACAGGAATTCCAAACAGCATCAGGACCCACTGCAAGTACTATGACAGGTGAGAAGACATGGATTTCATGGTCCAGCGGCTGCTCATAAGCCACACATCACGGCGTTAAATGCCAAACGACGCCTCGCTTGGTGTAAGGAGCGTAAAGATTGGACGATTGAACAGTGGAAAAACGTTGTGTGGAGTGACGAATCACGGTACACAATGTGGCGATCCGATGGCAGGCTGTGGGTATGGCGAATGCCCGATGAACATCTGCCAGCGTGTGTAGCGCCAACAGTAAAATACGGAGGCGGTGGTGTTATAGTGTGGTCGTGTTTTTCATGGAGGGGACTTGCACCCCTTGCTGATTTTGTGTGGGACTATCACAGCACAGGCCTACATTGATGTTTTAAGTATCTTATTGCTTCCCACTGTTGAGCAGCAAATCGGGGATGGCGGTTGCATCTTTCAATAAGATCGAGCACCTGTTCATGATGCACAGCCTGTGGCGGAGTGATTACATGACAATAACATCCCTGTCATGGACTGGCCTGCACAGAGTCCTGATCTGAATCCTACAGAACACCTTTGGGATGTTTTGGAACGCCGACTTCGTGCCAGGCCTCACCGACCGACATCGATACCTCTCCTCACTGCAGCACTCTGTGAAGGATGGGCTGCCATTCCCCAAGAAACCTTCCAGCACCTGATTGAATGTACGCCTGCGAGAGTGGAAGCTGTAATCAAGGCTAAGGGTGGGCCAACACCATACTGAATTCCAGAGTTACCGATGGAGGGCGCCACGAGCTTCACATTTTCAGCCAGGCGTCCGGATACTTTTGATCAAGTAGTGTATATCCAATAACGAGGTCGACACGCATTTGGTTTCACAAGTTTTACTTGCATAAACGTCAGACCCTCTTCAGTGTTACAGCCAGTCTGTGTCTTAAATACGTAATTAAGTCTCATTTACCATGTATGCACAAATTGCACCTTCTAATTATACAATGGTCACTGCGCACTATGACCTAGCCAGTCAACAACAGTCTCACTCACATGGACAACAGCACTGTCACCTGATAAAGTAATAGCCTACGGAATATCAGACCAGCTGTGTGGCTGGATTGAAGAGCTATTAGCAAACAGCACACAGCATGTTGTTCTCAATGGAGAGACGTCTACAGACGTTAAAGTAACCTCTGGCGTGCCACAGGGGAGTGTTATGGGACCATTGCTTTTCACAATATATATAAATGACCTAGTATGTAGTGTCGGAAGTTCCATGCGGCTTTTCACGGATGATGCTGTAGTATACAGAGAAGTTACAGCATTAGAAAATTGCAGCGAAATGCAGGAAGATCTGCAGCGGATAGGCACTTGGTGCAGGGAGTGGTAACTGACCCTTAACATAGACAAATGCAATATATTGCGAATACATAGAAAGAAGGATCCTTTATTGTATGATTATATGATAGCGGAACAAACACTGGTAGCAGTTACTTCTGTAAAATATCTGGGAGTATGCGTACGGAATGATTTGAAGTGGAATGATCATTTAAATGTAATTGTTGGTAAGGCAGGTGCCAAGTTGAGATTCATTGGGAGAGTCCTTAGAAAATGTAGTCCATCAACAAAGGAGGTGGCTTACAAATCACTCGTTCGACCTTTACTTGAGTATTGCTCATCAGTGTGGGATCCGTACCAGGTCGGGTTGACAGAGGAGATAGAGAAGATCCAAAGAAGAGCGGCACGTTTCGTCACAGGCTTATTTGGTAAGCGTGATAGCGTTAGGGAGATGTTTAGCAAACTCAAGTGACGGACTCTTCAAGAGAGGCGCTCTGCATCGCGGTGTAGCTTGCTGTCCAGGTTTCGAGAGGGTGCGTTTCTGGATGAGGTATCGAATATATTGCTTCCCCCTACTTATACCTCCCGAGGAGATCACGAATGTAAAATTAGAGAGATTCGAGAGCGCACGGAGGCTTTCCGACAGTCGTTCTTCCCACGAACCATACGCGACTGGAACAGGAAAGGGAGGTAATGACAGTGGCACGTAAAGTGCCCTCCGCCACACACCGTTGTGTGGCTTGCGGAGTATAAATGTAGATGTAGATGTATCAATACGTGTGGCACTTTTATTTTAAGGTTACTCAGCATTCATTCTTAATGGTCCTACTTGACTCTCCGTCTTCGTATTCATAGCAACACATCATTGCAGCATCACATTTTTACGATTCATATTGACACATGTTCCATGCTTCTCGAAATCTCGGAACAGACTCAGTTAAATGGCTTCAGGTCCTGTGCTTATAAATCTTTGCAAAAAGTGGCTTCTGAAAGATTCACAATGCTAAACAGGTAATTTCGATAGTTCACAATTACAATTTTACAGCTCAGATTAATTGAATACTGCAGAAAAATTGGTTTTGGGCTGATCTTTATGCTACAATAACGGTTTTGACTGAAATAAGCCTTCTTGACGGCGAAACTGCAAAAATAGCTAAATAAACATTACCATACATAAAAGTATTGATTACCCAAAAACCAATTAAGTGCTGATGTTCCTACCACGTTTTGAAAATTAGGTTCATGAATATTTTAAAGATTAAAAAAAAAAGATTTCTATGTGTTATTTTCCTTACTTCATCAGTAATATTGCAATTATATCTGTTTACATATCAACAATGTGACTGGAATAGGAAATAATCACTTTTCGTTAACTGAACTGAGGCTTAGCAAAACTCGTCACTGGAAATGGTTAAAATTAATTACAAAAATGTTCTGAGTAATGTAATTTAGCAAAGTTGGTCCTAGTCAGTGCTGGGAATTACAAAAAAATGTGTGTGAAATCTTATAGGACTGCTAAGGTCATCAGTCCCTAAGCTTACACACTACTGAACCTAAATTATCGTAAGCATAAACACACACACCCATATCCGAGGGAGGACTCGAACCTCCGCGGGACCAGCCGCAACACACACCCATATCCGAGGGAGAACTCGAACCTCCGCGGGACCAGATGCATCGGAATAATGACTGACCGCTTTATCTTATGGCACATCTCTCACCAACACTGACTTGCTTTGCTAGAAGTTAAATAACCTCCTAAAATAATTAAAGCTAATAACACACTCAGGGCAGAGGGTTCAATTTAAACAAGACTTGCTTTGAAACTTCCTGGCAGATTAAAATTGTGTGCTGGACCGAGACTCGAACTCGGGACCTTTTAATCTGCCAGGAAGTTTCATATCAGCGCACACTCCGCTGCAGAGTGAAAATCTCATTCAAGACTTGCTTTCCTGAACTTCGTTTATTAAGGCTATCGCATCTGCGAGAGCTGGGAAACATAATGGAGGATGTGCGCTTCACTTAGTATCACTCCGAAAAACGAGTGAGCATCGTAGGGGATAGTGGGCATCTGGCGTGGAACACGCAAGTGGACAGTACGTACTTCCCATCACCAAGGCGATTCATATTGACGGAATGTATAGGGCACGCCTAGGATTCCAACACACATACTCAGGAGCACACAAAAAACAACCGTTTTCGAAAAAAAAATAGAGTCTGAAAATACTAAGCATATTGATAACTTTGGTATGGTCGTTCGTATTCCAGGAGCCCACAGGCGAGGAAGTAAGCACTTCGATTCATAAGCGCGAGGTTGATTTTCTCTCCAGGTACATTTTTATTCATTCCCACGTAATTCTGACAACAAATTTGTTATGACCGTGCAGATTATAAAATGCAGTTCTGGGTGCTCTCTCGCTCGATTGACGACTCTTAATCTCGTGTTCGCTGGTCTCTTTCATTTGCTTCTCTACGCGCTCGCAATTGCCTGATGAAGATGGAGCGACTTCTTCAGTTTCTTGCCGGGCAATTAGTTCGTCTTGTACCACGAGTTGATTCTCCACTAGCAATTCAAAAGCGATGCAGAATATTTCTTGTCCGGTATTCATGTACTCTTGTGATATTACTACAGTAGAACTCGAAGCGATGAGACTGTTTTGGAGAAAGAGCTGTTCACTATACACGACTGCCATTTTTAGTGATGCAATTGAAGCTTCACTGTAAAGCGATTCGGGTTTACAATCAGGTTCACTTTCTCTTGCTGAAGAAGTACCACACACATTACTACATTTACATAAGACATCCTGGAGCATTTGAAAGCAACCATCCCGGGAGCTAACATACGAATGAGGTATTATCCGGGTTTGTCAATGATGTACTCCATCTCCTTCCAGCAACCAAATGTCGTTTGCGTACGTGTAACTGTTTCTGGTGCCACAAGACTACTGGGAAAATGGGTTCATACTGTGTGTCACAGTCGTAATAAATCTGTCGTTACAATTACGAGGGAATGAGAGAGAAAAAAAGCACCGTCAGTGAGATTCGATCCACAGACCTCTCTCATATTAGATTCTCCCCGTACTCGTTCGGCTACGGACTTCTGAAAGACAAGTGACCACACGAAGGTTATCAGTACTCTTAAAATTTTCAAACTCGATTTTCTCGAAAACGGTCGAGAGTTGCGTATTCCTGTTTACATGTATTGAAGTGTTAGTCATGTTCTACACATCCTGTCAACATGAATCAAAACGGTGAGGGGAATTTGGTACAGTCCCTTTCTCATCTCTAAGTATTGGCGCAAGACCAACAATATCTTGTAGTCCGTTTGGCATCCGGGCAGCGAGGACACAGTCGTAACAGCAAAACTCGCGATACCTGAAGAAGACAGCTGTGTCGATTGTCGAAATATTCTGGACCCTTAACGCACTATTAAGCTAGCGTTATACTACGACGTCGGAAGATAGCGTCTGCGGATCCGAAACCGGAGAAAAGATGATTCTGTATAGATTCGGCAATGAGTCCAATAAACGCAAGGCCTCCGGTCCAGATAATATTCCAGTTACGTTCCTTTCCTGATGCAATAGCTCCATATTTAGCGATGACATACAACCGCTCGCTCGACGAATCATCCGAACATAAAGACTGGAAAGTTGCGCAGATCACACCAATACTCAAGAGAGGAAATAGGAGAAATTCGCTGAATTAGAGACCCATACCACCAACGTCGACTTGTAGATGGGGTTTGGAATATATAGTGCGTTTGAACATTACGAATTACCTCGAAGATAATGATTTATTGACAAATAGCCAAAATGTCGTTCTTGTCAAACATAAATAGTTCTTGATTCACATAAAGTAAGGTGTGGTACTGACAGGGTATCTCAAATTGATTGCATGTTTCTAGATTTCCAGAAGGCTTATAACACCGTTCCTTACATGTGATTTCTAATCAAATTGCATGCCTGCAGATTATCGTCTCTGTTACGGGAATGGATTCGTGATTTCCCATCAGAAAGTTCCAGTTAGTAGTAATTGATGGAAAGCAATCGAGTAAAACGAAAGTAATGTCTGGAGTTCCGCAAGGAAGTGTTACAGGCCCTTTGCTCTTGCTGATGTACGTGAAAGATTAGGGAGACAATCTGATCAGCCCTCTTACAAGGGGAGGCCACGACGTTTGGAACGCGGATTTACTGCAAACTTCGTACACTCGTAGTACTCCATGAGGACAACAAAATGTGTGAGCAGTAGCGCGTACGTCTCAAGCGTTACTGAGAAAATCGCAAGATGATTTCGGTCGTCAAATATATATCTGTGCGTGGCCATTTTAACCATGAAGCGGCTGCAGCCGAGTGGTGCCGGCACGGTAGCTCAGCGTGTTCAGTCAGAGTGTTAGCTACCCTATACAATAAAAAATCTGAGCGAACGGATCATCGAACAAACTGAACGGATGTCATCGGACGTCCGCCCTCAACAAATTCAACGAACAATATAGAACAAAATGAAACTTCCTGGCAGATTAAAACTGTGTGCCCGACCGAGACTCGAACTCGGGACCTTTCCCTTTCGCGGGCAAGTGCTCTACCATCTGAGCTACCGAAGCACGACTCACGCCCGGTCCTCACATCCCCCAGGCTGTGGCTAAGCCATGTCTCCGCAATATCCTTTCTTTCAGGAGTGCTAGTCCTGCAAGGTTTGCAGGAGAGCTTCTGTAAAGTTTGGAAGGTGGGAGACGAGATACTGGCAGAAGTAAAGCTGTGAGGACCGGGCGTGAGTCGTGCTTCGGTAGCTCAGATGGTAGAGCACTTGCCCGCGAAAGGCAAAGGTCTCGAGTTCGAGTCTCGGTCGGGCACACAGTTTTAATCTGCCAGGAAGTTTCAAGGCAAAGGTCTCGAGTTCGAGTCTCGGTCGGGCACACAGTTTTAATCTGCCAGGAAGTTTCATATCAGCGCACACTCCGCTGCAGAGTGACAATCTCATTCTGGAAACATCCCCCAGGCTGTGGCTAAGCCATGTCTCCGCAATATCCTTTCTTTCAGGAGTGCTAGTCCTGCAAGGTTCGCAGGAGAGCTTCTGTAAAGTTTGGAAGGTAGGAGACGAGATACTGGCAGAAGTAAAGCTGTGAGGACCGGGCGTGAGTCGTGCTTCGGTAACTCAGATGCTAGACCACTTGCCCGCGAAAGGCAAAGGTCCCGAGTTCGAGTCTCGGTCGGGCACACAGTTTTAATCTGCCAGGAAGTTTCATGTCATCGCACACTCCGCTGCAGAGTGACAATCTCATTCTGGAAATATAGAACAAAATGTATTTTTTTTAAGTAGTTGGCTTTCAAGCTGCTGAATCGCTGGTTCGAGGTGCGTTCGTCAGTTTTTTTTTTTATTTTCAACACAGTCATTTTCTTTGTTACTTATATTACAATTGATATAATGGGGAAATACGTGTAATCGGATGAATTTTTATTAAATTTACAATGTTATTTGGCAGTCTATTAATTTTTATTATTACTAATAATGTAATATTCATAACTATCGACTAGTAAACGACCAAACGCATAAAGTTATACTGAAAATGTATGAGAAATCGGTTGGAAACTTTCGTCATGTCAGCACGTTGTAGGTGCCACCACCGGCGCCAACCTTGTGTGAATGCTCTGAAAAGCTAATCATTTGCATATCACAGCATCTTCTTCCTGTCAGTTAAATTTCGAGTCTGTAGCACGTCATCTTAGTGGTGTAGCAATAGTAATGGCCAGTAGTGTAGTAACAGACAACTATCGAATGTAATATGAGGTTGGAGAGATGAAAATCTCGTGAAGCTTTGTAACCCATATGGAGGCCATTTGGAAAGACGCCATGTTAGATGTAATTATGAACTGGAAACGTTGTGAGAAAACATATAGAGAATTACACAAGGACAACAAAAATGCCTCTCATTTTGAGTTTAGCTTTATTGGATTTCGAGTTATGACTGTTATAGGGTTGTTACTTATGGTGATATACGTAAATCACCTAGTACATAATGTCCAAAGTTCAACGTCGTTTTTCCCAGCTGACACTGTTGTATACAGAGAAGCCGCACCGCAACGGTGGAAAAATATACCGAAATCCAGGGAGACGAGCAGAAGATTCACGCTTGGCGCAGGGAGTGACAGTTGTTGCCCAACAGAAACAAATATAACATATTAGGAATATATAGACACAAAGACACTTTATTGTACGTTTGCACAATAGCAGAACAACTGTTGGAAGCAGTCATTTCCCTAAAATATCTAGGAGGTGGAATATCTAGGAAGTGGAATGGCCACACGAAATAATCGTGGGTAGGGCAGGTAGCACACAGAGATTCACTGGTAGAATCGTCAGGAAGTAGCTTAGAAAACACTCGTTCGACCAATACTTGGATAATGCTCATTGGTATCTCATCAGTACCAGACAGGATTGATAGCGGAAAAAGACCAGCACGTTTTCGTACAGGTCCATTTAGTAGGTGCTAAAGCGTCTCGGAGATGTTCAAACGTTCGAAGAAAAGCGTTCTGCTTCATTATGTCGCTTTAAAACTCCAAGAGTGTACGTTCCTGGAAGAGTCGCTTCTGGCTTCCTGCAAAGTATATCTCACGAAAAGACCATGAAGATTCGAGTGCAAACCAGCAATCATTCTTCACAAGAACCACTAGCGACTGGAACAGTGACAATGCTAGACAGAACTGCCTCCGCCACACTCGGAAGGCTGACTTGCGGGGTACAGATGTACACCGGTGGCCAAAACAAAATCTACAAACCTCTGTTTTCCCGTTGAACCGCCCTGCTTAAAGTCCGCAGGACAGAACCGGTAGCTGGAACTGTGGAAAGAGGCCAAAAGGGGGCTGTCAGTTACACTCAAACACGTATAACTTTACAGAATGAGATTTTCACTCTGCAGCGGAGTGTGCGCTGATATGAAACTTCCTGGCAGATTAAAAAGTTTTAATCTGCCAGGACGTTTCATATCAGCACACACTCCTCTGCAGAGTGAAAATCTCATTCTGGAAACATCCCCCAGGCTGTGGCTAAGCCATGTCTCTGCAGTATCCTTTCTTTCAGGAGTGCTAGTTCTGCAAGGTTCGCAAGAGAGCTTCTGTAAAGTTTGGAAGGTAGGAGACGAGATACTAGCAGAAGTAAAGCTGTGAGGACGGGGCGTAAGTCGTGCTTGGGTAGCTCAGATGGTTGGCCGGCACAGTAACTCAGCGTGTTTGGTCAGAGGGCTAGCTGCCCTCTGTGATAAAAAAACTGAGTTAATGGATCAACAACGAACTGAAGTGGGTGTCTTTCGACGTCCGCACCGAGCAGATACAACGAACGAAAACGAACAAAATGAGATTAAAAAAAAAAAAAAAAGATGGTAGAGCACTTGCCCGAGTTCTAGTCTCGGTCGGGCACACAGTTTTAATCTGCCAGGAAGTTTCATATCAGCGCACACTCCGCTGCAGAGTGAAAATCTCATTCTGGGAATTAAAATACAGTTGGACTGCACTGGGCAAACTTTCGCCAACTCGAACACTACTCGTTGTTGCTCACGGGAATACTCCCAAACAGAAAACCATAAAAACCAACGGCACAATGTGAACAGCCTGGTTTCGGTAATTAAATAACCACTCAACTGTGATGTCCTGGGTCGGTGAGGCACGAACCCCGTAGCAATCGGGACAGCCCCCACACACTCCGACACTGCGTAGAGACCGCCAGCGGGCCCGGCCCACTGCGCCGCGCGGAGATTTCCTGGCTGATCCACACCAACCGACCGACTGACCATAGCCGGTAAGCCGGAAACTATAAGTACCAGACCAGAGATAGTTCAAGGTGCGAATATCGATAAACACCGCTGCTGCCACACGTAGAAAGAGGAAGAACCACAGCATAGCCGCAATAACCGCGGGAAACCAAACGCAGAGGAACAGTTAAGGTTTAAACCGACACATACGCTGGGGCCAGCACAGCTCACCCGTCCTGTGTTTAGTTCATGATATAATCATACAAACTGTCAACAGATATCCGTACGACTGTGTTCTGCACGGAAGATGGCATTCTGGTCAACGGACAACCCTTCGACCATAGATACTAGTAGACTGGCCTTGCTGTGCAGAAGCTCCTACATAAACCACGTGACTGTTGGCAAAAAGTGGCGGGATTTCAAATCAGCGGTCTGCCATCCTATGTTTGTATCTTATTTTACCCACATTTCTCATTGACCGCCAAACGCCTCCAAGAAAAATTACTTTTATATTTGCGAAAAATTATGCCAGAACTACATTTGACCTGGATTTGTTCACAGTACCATTTATAAAATGTAACAAATACATCGAACGCCACTCTGGTGGGCAGCGGGACGAAATTACTATAAACTATCAATTAAAGTAAAATGTCGTTAAAATTCTTTTAAACAGTAAGAGTGGGCTCGTGTCAAAACTTTAAACATTGGATTCGCCGCGTTTTGAGCGCTAGTCACTTATAAAAGAAAATGGGATACGGGAATTATGTCAACTATAGGTGCCAAAATTGTCGACTTTAGGAGCAGGTCCATTTTAGAGTATCAATTTTAGGTGCACTTCAAACGTTCAGTTCCCACTATTTTTACGAAAGCTAAACGCCCATTCAATTAAAAAAAATGATATTTTAGACGAAAGGTGAGACTTTGAAGTTTCAGAAAATAATTTTGGAACTTAGGTTTAAAAATGACAGACACTGTAAATATAACTCATAAATATACATTGTAAATAATAACTAACCTATCAAAACACTTCTCGGCGAAGTGCTTCGAGCAAAGGCGCGTATGTGCAAATGGCTTAAAGTTTTTCCGCTTCAGGGCCTGTATCCAAAGCTGCCTTCGGTTTTCATCCTAAGGGAACCTATGAGTAGGAACAAGAAACAATTATATTTACTTCTGTAACCGAATTATCACAGATACTTTCCAAAATGTAATATGAGTCTGATTTTCCAGGCATCACTTTCAACATTTTAATTTACGTGATACTCTATTTCAAGTGTAAAAAACATATAAAAGTCACTTCAGCAGATTTCAATAAACACATCTGCTCTATCATAGAAACACTTACACGTGAAATGTAATGCCATTTCCCCCCGACAAAACGCTGAGTACACCCATAAGCGCAACACGAAACAACCATGTTTTGCCAACACTCACGTGACTTTAGCTCAGAGATGTTGGAGCCACGAAAATGACGTCAGGGCCAGTCTATTATATTTATGGTCGAAGGGACAACCACGCCAACGACAGCGTCAGGGTACGTCTCGAAGGGGGTAGTGTTCGCCGGATAGTCCCACCTCCACAATCGCTGTGCACACGCTCACAGACGGTGTAGTATGATACAGAGAAGACGCCCACCAGGCTCTCTGTGATGGAGGGGCATGTGAAGAATGGAAGCTGGACAGTCACATACTGATGTGGCACGATGGCTTACTGTGAATCGTTCTATTGTGTCTGGGATGTGGTGACAGTTTCTGGAGCCCGAAACTTTATTCTGAAGACCAGGGCAGAGCCGACCACGTGTGACATTATTTGGCTGTAAGGGCACGGTGCCTTTGTACTGCACACAAACTAGGATCTGACCTCGCAGCATCCACTGGACGTGTTCTAAGGAGGCAGACGGCGTACAGAAGGCTTCCGTAGAGTGGCCTTTATCGTTGGAGACCTGCTGCGTGTGTACCACTGACGCGACTTCACTGAAGAGGACGTCTAGAGTGGAGACGTCAACATGCGGCCTGGACTGTCGAACAGTGGGCCAATGTTCTTGTCACAGATCAGTCCCGATCTTCTCGGAGACGCATCTGGACGGAGTAGCATCTGGAGTGAATGGGGAACAAGATTTCGGGATCCAAACATTGTGGAAACAGACAGATATGCAGTGGGATCCCTAATGGTGTAGGCAGGGATTATGTTGACCGGTCGAACACCTCTTCAGGAAACTGTACGGGTAATTCAGCAAGGTTTAACTGCTGTCAGGTATCGTGACGAGATCTTGGGACTTCATGTACGCTTGTTCCGAGGAGCTGTGGCTACAGATTTCGTACTGATGGACGACACATGCTCGACCTCATAGAGCACAGATAGTTGGTGTTTCCTTGGAAGATATTGCGCGCAGGGCTTGCTTGGCCTGCTCGCTTTCGCGATTTGAATCCCATACAGCATGTCTGGGATGCACTAGGGAGAAGCGTTGCACCACATCAGCATCCACCAACCACTCTCCAAGACTTGCGAGCAACTCTGCACAAAGAACGGACGTTACTGCCTCATCGTGAGGCTGGTGACATCATGCTCCGTGGTTGTCACGCCTGTATTGCTGCCAGAGGAGGTCAAAGACCATATAGAGCACATTAACAAGTAGTCAGAACATGTGTGCAAATCCGACAAGTTGGAAAAAAACGAACGTGATTGTCTACCTCTATGCATGATTGCAGTTGTTTAAGTTCTGTATTCTTCACAGTGTATCTACTTGACTATCACCTCTTTATACTGAATGAGATTTTCACTCTGCAGCGGAGTGTGCGCTGTTATGAAACTTCCTGGCAGATTAAAACTGTGTGACCGACCGAGACTCGAACTCGGGACCTTTGACTTTCGCGGGCAAGTGCTCTACCAACTGAGCCACCGAAGCTCAGTTGGTAGAGCACTTGCCCGCGAAAGGCAAAGGTCCCGAGTTCGAGTCTCGGTCGGGCGCACAGTTTTAATCTGCCAGGAAGTTTCATATCAGCGCACACTCCGCTGCAGAGTGAAAATCTCATTCTGGAAACATCCCCCAGCCTGTGGCTAAGCCATGTCTCCGCTATATCCTTTCTTTCAGGAGTGCTAGTTCTGCAAGGTTCGCAGAGCTTCTGTGAAGTTTGGAAGGTAGGAGACGAGATACTGGCAGAAGTAAAGCTGTGAATACTGGACGTGAGTCGTGCTTCGGTGGCTCAGTTGGTAGAGCACTCGCCCGCGAAAGGCAAAGTTCCCGAGTTCGAGTCTCGGTCGGGCACACAGTTTTAATCTGCCAGGAAGTTTTACCTCTTTATACTGTTTCGTGAGGAAAAAAATGCAACCTTGGAAAATTTCCGTTTGTGGCTTTAATTTTGGACACCAGTGTAGATGTAGATATTTCTTTGTTACAGATGCCATTAAAGCTAATGACTTTGCCTCAAGGCATAGGCACTGGGATCATCCGCTGCGCGGGATTAGCCGAGCGGTCTAGGCGCTGCAGTCATGGATTGTGCGGCTGGTCCCGGCGGGGGTTCGAGTCCTCCCTCGGGCATGGGTGTGTTTGTGTGTTTGTCCTAAGGATAATTTAGGTTAAGTAGTGTGTAAGCTTAGGGACTGATGACCTTAGCAGTTAAGTCCCATAACATTTAACACACATTTGACCATTTGGGATCATCCTGATATCGAGGGAACGGAGCACACATGTTAGAGCAGAGGATTTCAACCACCGCCTCGCGAATAGACTAATGATTGTCCATCTACATCTACGTCTATATTCCGCAAGCCACCTCACGGTGTATGGCGGAGAGTACTTTGGTTTCCAGTGTTACTTCCCCCTTTTCCTTTTCAAAGTCGCGTATGGTTCGCGAGAACAACAGTTGCTGGTAAGCATCCGTGCCTGATTTTATTTTTATAGTCTTTTCTTGAGGTATACCTAGGATGAAGCAATATATTGGTTGACTCTTTCAGGAAAGCACACTCTCGAAACGTGAACAGTAAACAACAGGAAAGCGCCTCTCTTGCAGCGCCTGCCATTCGAGTTGTCTGACTGTGAGCCTTCACACTCACTAAATGAACCTGTAACGAGACGTGTTGCTCTTCTTTGGATCTACTCTATTTACTCTGTCGATCCTGTCTGGTACGAATCCCAAACAAATGCTTAAGTATTGTCCGAACTCGCCACACTTCGCAGGAAAAAATTTGGCCTGGTGTGAATGGCACCCTAAAAAAAAAAAAAAAAACAAAAAAAAACATGCAAATGTTACAACATATCCGATAGGACGATTCAGAGCTTTGACCTTCGGGTAGGTAGGAGATGAGGTAGTGCGGAGCTGTAACTGCGAGGACGGGTCGTGAGTCGTGCTTGGGTAGCTCAGTCGGTAAGTACACTCCTGGAAATGGAAAAAAGAACACATTGACACCGGTGTGTCAGACCCACCATACTTGCTCCGGACACTGCGAGAGGGCTGTACAAGCAATGATCACACGCACGGCACAGCGGACACACCAGGAACCGCGGTGTTGGCCGTCGAATGGCGCTAGCTGCTCAGCATTTGTGCACCGCCGCCGTCAGTGTCAACCAGTTTGCCGTGGCATACGGAGCTCCATCGCAGTCTTTAACACTGGTAGCATGCCGCGACAGCGTGGACGTGAACCGTATGTGCAGTTGACGGACTTTGAGCGAGGGCGTATAGTGGGCATGCGGGAGGCCGGGTGGACGTACCGCCGAATTGCTCAACACGTGGGGCGTGAGGTCTCCACAGTACATCGATGTTGTCGCCAGTGGTCGGCGGAAGGTGCACGTGCCCGTCGACCTGGGACCGGACCGCAGCGACGCACGGATGCACGCCAAGACCGTAGGATCCTACGCAGTGCCGTAGGGGACCGCACCGCCACTTCCCAGCAAATTAGGGACACTGTTGCTCCTGGGGTATCGGCGAGGACCATTCGCAACCGTCTCCATGAAGCTGGGCTACGGTCCCGCACACCGTTAGGCCGTCTTCCGCTCACGCCCCAACATCGTGCAGCCCGCCTCCAGTGGTGTCGCGACAGGCGTGAATGGAGGGACGAATGGAGACGTGTCGTCTTCAGCGATGAGAGTCGCTTCTGCCTTGGTGCCAATGATGGTCGTATGCGTGTTTGGCGCCGTGCAGGTGAGCGCCACAATCAGGACTGCATACGACCGAGGCACACAGGGCCAACACCCGGCATCATGGTGTGGGGAGCGATCTCCTACACTGGCCGTACACCACTGGTGATCGTCGAGGGGACACTGAATAGTGCACGGTACATCCAAACCGTCATCGAACCCATCGTTCTACCATTCCTAGACCGGCAAGGGAACTTGCTGTTCCAACAGTACAATGCACGTCCGCATGTATCCCGTGCCACCCAACGTGCTCTAGAAGGTGTAAGTCAACTACCCTGGCCAGCAAGATCTCCGGATCTGTCCCCCATTGAGCATGTTTGGGACTGGATGAAGCGTCGTCTCACGCGGTCTGCACGTCCAGCACGAACGCTGGTCCAACTGAGGCGCCAGGTGGAAATGGCATGGCAAGCCGTTCCACAGGACTACATCCAGCATCTCTACGATCGTCTCCATGGGAGAATAGCAGCCTGCATTGCTGCGAAAGGTGGATATACACTGTACTAGTGCCGACATTGTGCATGCTCTGTTGCCTGTGTCTATGTGCCTGTGGTTCTGTCAGTGTGATCATGTGATGTATCTGACCCCAGGAATGTGTCAATAAAGTTTCCCCTTCCTGGGACAATGAATTCACGGTGTCCTTATTTCAATTTCCAGGAGTGTATATACTCACGAAAGGCAAATGTTGCAGGATGTAGACACCATCAGATACGGTTCGGCATCCAGTTCAAATCTGCCAGGAAGTTTCAGGTTTCATCTAGATTGCGGCAAATTAAGAATCGAAAAATGTTTTAAGGAGGTCTCATTTCAATAAACCTATTCTCAGCAGCCAAGTATTATCCGAACATTCCTGAAGCACTTTCGATTAGAAATTTCCAAGCAGCCCTGTATTTTGCCATATTTGGTACTTTTCCTTTAGGGATGGTCAGTTCCCTGAACGATTAAAGTTCTCAGTAGCAAAGCCGCTTTATTAAAAGGGAGAAAGGGATAATGTAGACAATTGTAGACCTGTTTCTATGCCACCAGTGTATGCTAAAGTTATTGAAAAGGCTGCGTATGTAAGGATAATTGATCATTTTACATTACACGATTTGCTATCAAATGTACAGTTCGGCTTTAGAAGTCGTTTAACAACTGAAAATGCTATATTCTCTTTTCTCTGTGAAGTACTGGATGGGTTAAACAAAAGGTTTCGAAAGCTAGGCATATTTCTTGATTTAACAAAGGCGTTTGATTGTGTTTATCACAAAATATTGCTCCAGAAGTTGGCCCATTATGGAATATGGGGAGCAGCTCACAACTGGTTCATCTCTTACTTTAGCAACAGACAACAAAAAGGCATCATTCACAGTACTGATAATGGCTGTGATATGGGGTCTGAGTGGGGTACAGTGAAACTGCGAGGTTCCCCAGGGATCAGTGTTGGGGCCACTCGTGTTCCTTATTTATATAAATGATATGCCCTCTACTATTACAGCTAATTCTAAAAAATTTCTGTTTGGTGATGATACTAGCTTGGTAGTAAAGGATACTGTGTGAAACTTTGTTTCAAATAATTCAGTTCATGATATATGTCCATGGCTGGTTTAAAAAAAAAAAAAAAAAAAAAAAAAAAAAAAAAAAAAAAAAAAACTACTACGCCAAATCACAGTAAGACTCAGTTTTTACTGTTTCTGGCACATAATTAAACAAAACCCGATCTTTTAATTTTAAAGAATGGGCATATGATTAATGAAAGTGAACAACTCAGCTTTCTAGGTGTTCAGATAGATACTAAACTGTCATGGAAAGCACACATTCAAGATCTTGTTCAAAGACTTGATGCTGCCATTTTTACTATTTGAATGGTATCTTAAGTAAGTGATCATTCGACACGAAAATTACTCTACTTTGGTTATTTTCATTCGCTTATGTCGTATGGTATTATATTTTGGGGTAACTCTTCCCATTCTAAAAGGATATTTTTGGCTCATAAACGGGCGCTTCGGACAATAAGTGGTGTGAGTTCACGAACCTCTTGTCGACCCCTGTTGGCGAGTATGGGTATTTTGACATTGGCCTCTCAATATATAGATTCCTTACTGTCATTTCTTGTTAACAGTATTAGCTTATTCCCAAAAATAAGCAGCTTTCACCCCGTAAATACTCGGCAGAAATCAACCCTGCATTTGTATCGGACTTCCTTAAATCTTGTGCAGAAAGGTGTACAGTATACTGCTGGATCCATTTTCAATAAGCTACCACTCGAATTCAAAAATCTTGCCCATAGAACGAGGTCCAGCTAGTCTCGGGTCTACGATACCGGAGACCTGCATCAGGTTATGCATTTTCGGTAGATTTAACCACACGTAAAATTAACTGCACGTAATTTGAATGCAATAAAGTGAAGCCAGCAGCCAGCAGTCGTATGACTCTTTGCTGAGTTTTGCTGGGTGGCTACTGATAATGCCGCTGGTCGTAGCTTCTGTTCTATTCTGTCCTGTTCCACCTTGAAAAATTAAGCTGATTCTTGTTGTGTTGTTGACTGCGTTTACTTGAACTTATGGATTGTCTTTTTTCGGGTTCATAAAGACTTTATTTTTACTTTTATGTTGTAATTTCATGTACTGACACGATCCATGGCCTTCGATATTTGCTCCTTAATTTGTTCCTACGGAACTTGACGTGTAAATAAATAAATAAATTAATTAAAACTGAATACTGTGCCAGGAGTCGAAACTGGGACCTCTGCGTTTGCCTTTGCCGAGTCCCGATCCGGCACACAGTTTTATTCTGCCAGGAAGTCTCAAATCAGCGCAAGCATTGCTGCAGAGCGAAAATTCATTCTGGCACCTGCGTTCAGGTGACAACAATGTACTATCAAATAAAAAGTGATTATTAGAACCCTCGACTCCAAATCACCAAAGTTCGATATCCCTTGGCTTTGCTATAACGCCTGAATCCACCCGTCGTGACACTTACTACTGGCATAACTCGTCTTGCCGTGTTTACCCGAGCAGATCAACAACTTGGTAATTATTCCAGGTGAGACCGGATTTACCAGACCACTTTCCACAACCAATTTACTTTTCCTTCTCTATCGAATTTCTCTGGGCTGTAGGTTTTCTGCATTAACTGTCTTAACACACCGAAACGGATTTACCTTGCCCAAATTTTAAAGGCTAGCTTGCTGTATTTCCCGTAAATTAAATATTCCGATACCGATAAAGAGGCGCAGCGGATCACGGCCGCAATCTTTATTACCAATTTCTTATAATTACTTTCGTTTCTATATCTACATCTACATGGATACTCTGCAAATCACATTTAAGTGCCTGGCAGAGGGTTCATCGAACAACCTTCACAATTCTCTATTATTCCAATCTCGTCTAGCGCGCGGAAAGAATGAACACCTTTATCTTTCCGTATGAGCTCTGATTTCCCTTTTTTTATCGTGGTGGTCGTCCCTCTCTTTGTAGGTCGGTGTCAACAAAATATTTTCGCATTCGGAGGAGAAACTTGGTGATTGTAATTTCGTGAGAAGATTCCGTCGCAACGAAAAACGCCTTTCTTTTAATGATGTCCAGCCCAAATCCTGTATCATTTCTGTGACACTGTCTCCCATATTTAGCGATAATACAAAACGTGCTGCCTTTATTTAAATTTTTTCGACGTACCCCGTAAGTCTTATCTGGTAAGGATCTCACACCGCGCAGCAGTATTCTAAAAGAGGACGGACAAGCGTAGTGTAGGCAGTCTCCTTAGTAGGTCTGTTATATTTTCTAAGTGTCCTGCCAATAAAACGCAGTCTTTGGTTAGCCTTCCCCACAACATTTTGTATGTATTCTTTCCAATTTAAGTTGTTCGTAATCGTAATATCTAGGTATTTAGTTGAATTTACGGCTTTTAGATTAGACTGGTATATCGTGTAACCGAAGTTAAACGAGTTCCTTTTAGCACTCATGTGGATGACTTCACACTTTTCGTTATTTATGGTCAACTGCCACTTTTCTCACCATTCAGATATCTTTTCTAATCGTTTTGCAGTTTGTTTTGGTCTTCTGATGACTTTATCAGTGGATAAACGAGAGCGTCACCTGAAAACAACCGAAGACGGCTGCTCAGATTGTCTCCAAAATCGTTTATATAGATAAGGAACAGCAAAGGGCCTGTCACACTACCTTCGGGAACGCCAGAAACCACTTCTGTTTTACTCGATGACTTTCCGTCAATTACTACGAACTGTGACCTCTCTCACAGGAAATCACAAATCCAGTCACATAACTGAGACGATATTCTATAAGTATGCAATTTCACTACGAGTCGCTTGTGTGGTACAGTGTCAAAAGTCTTCCGGAAAGCGAGGAATACGGAATCGATCTGAAATCCCTTGTCAATAGCACTCAACACTTCATGTGAATAAAGAGCTAGTTATGTTTCACAGGAACGATGTTTTGTAAACCCATGTTGGCTGTGTGGTTCAAATGGCTCTGAGCACTATGGGACTTACCTTCTGAGGTCATCAGTCCCCTAAGACTTATAACTAATTAAACCTAACTAACCTAAGGACATGACATACATCCATGCCCGAGGCAGGATTCGAACCTGCGACCGTAGCGGTCGCGCGGTTCCAGACTGTAGCGCCTAGAACCGCTCGGCCACACCGGCCGTCTGACTGTGTGTCAAAGACCGTTATCTTCGAGGTAATTCATAATGTTCGAACACAATATATGTTCAAAAATCCTGCTGCATATCGACGTTAACGATATGGGCCTGTAATTTAGTTTCTTCTCAGGAGCACAGTAAAGATGAAGTCTATTGTTTTACATATAAAGCAGTCACAACGACCTCATGCAAGGACAAGGAAGTTAGTCCATCGATTATTGGCCAATGTGAAATTTGATACTTTATGTGCCAAAGTTAGCAGCTTAAATTTCTCATCACCCGTGGATTGCAATGAGTTCTGTCACACATGTATCCCCAATAACGAACAATGCATCTCGTCCGCAGGGGTAGAGTGATAGTATTTGGTCTCCCAGCCTTCCGTGTTAAGTCCGACACTCTAATCTTTGCATGTCAATCGTGATATCAGGTTTGTCATACTGTAAATACCATGTATAGGCTGATAACCTGAACGTAAATAAAACAACATGACGCTAGTTACAGATAATGTCAAACTTTACTTGTGTACATTGTTACTAGTGAGTATGAAAAGTAATGTCTCCGAATTTTTTATTTGAAAGCTCTTAAGGGTTTTTTAATAAAACAAACGTTATTAATAGTATACAGTGCATCTTTATCCTTCGTGTCTACATATTTGCAGCCCTCTGCCACTAGTAGCGAGTAACATGGCGTATGTGTACGGAACTCTGTCGATGACTGAAAAATCAGCTCTGTGTAATCGAGTTTCGATTTCTAAGAGTTCGTCCACACACGGAGCTCCCTCTCATTCAGCTTAACAATGCCAGATTACACACAAGCGCTGCCACAACTCCAACAACCCGACGCCTTGGATTCACTGTTATCGTTCATCCTCCATACAGTCCCGATATGGCCCCATCCGATTTTGATCTGTTCCTAAACCTCAAAGAACATCATCGAGGACTTAACTTTGATAGTGATGAAGCGGTGAGGTTGTGGATCCGTCAACAAAGTCAAACATTCTACAGTGACGGTATCAACAAACTGGTCTCTCGTTGGCAGCAATTTGGTTGTCGCCAGGGTGGTTATGTTGAAAAATGAATATGTCGCAATGAGAAATAGAGACGGGGAATGTTAATAATAATTAAAATAATACAACTCACTCTAACCAACAGCAAATCAAAAGTGAAGTTTAGAGGAGAAATTTCGCAACTATTCCTCACAAAAACAGGCTTAAGGCAAGGTGACTGCCTATCACCAATACTGTTCAACTGTGCACTGGCATACATAATGAGAGAATGGTACGAGGACAATCCAAAGATGATACGAATTGGAAGTGCAAAAGATGATATTAGCTTAAACTGCTTGGGATTCGCTGATTATCTTGCCGTCCTAGCCAACACCGTTCAAGAAGCCAGGCAACAAGTGAAATCAGTACAAGAAATATCAGAGAAAGCAGGCCTTAGAGTATCATTTGAAAAAACGGAGATTATGCTAACTGATCCACCACTTGCAAACAAAATTACAATAGGAGAACAGGAAATCAAAATTGTTGATAAATTTAAATATTCAGGCGAAATAATAACATACAATGTAAATGAGAAGCCATCATGGCAGAATAGAATAAAAAACCTGAACTACGCAAATTACATTACCAAAACTACATACAACAAAAAAAGCCAATCTATAGATGCAAAATTAAAACACTATAAAACAGTTACACAACCAGAAATAACGTATGCAGCTGAAACTATCTTCAAAACAACTAATACAGTAGAAATTGACAGTATACTAAAATAGAACGAAGAATAATTAGGACATGTATAAATAAACAGTATAAAATAAATGGACATTTGAGAATAGCATGAAACAGTATATAAGAAAATAGAACCAGTCATGAGCACGATCAGGAAGAAACGCATCTCATTCTTTGGACATCTGATGAGAACTCCAGAAAATAGAATCAGTAAAAAAAATAATACAAAAATTGTGGAATAGCAAGAGCGACATTAAATGGATCATAGAAATTAAGGAAGATATGAAAGAACTCCAAATTATAGTAGATGTCCTCAAAAACAAGGCAGAGAAAACCAGAATATTGCAAGACCCGCAAACCAGATAACAAATGAAAATCAATAAAAGGAGTACAGGAACAGTGGTCTGAGATGAAGAAAGAAGGAAAATATCTGAAAGAATGAAGAAATATTGGGCAGACAGAAGAGCAAATCACCTTTCATATAAGAATAGACTCTAATAATTATATGACCTAAATATCATGTTACGATATTGTTGAGCCAAATTGTATTCCTGTGTAACAACTTGTTTCCAACTTCGTATTTTTGACTAGAGTGGTCCAATGAAGGCCATAAAAAAAGTTTGTTTTATTTAAGAAGCTTTAAGAGTTACCCCATTAAAAATTGAGAGGCATTACTTTTGAGCGCGCCCTCGTAAAATGTGCACAATTCATTCGAATCTCAAGCAGTCCTCGTCGGTTACTCTAGACTCATTAGCCCGAATCCTTGAGCGTCCTTACCGTCTTTAACCCTAAATGAGAGAAATATGAATTTCACTCCCTCGACAAAGGTTGTAGGAGTAATAACAGGGGAAAACCTAAAGTTGCATTCTGCAAATTGGTATCAGTATCTCCGCATGTCCTACAAGTATATAAAAAGCTCTTCCCTTTTGACGTGAAAAATAAGAATGAACGCTGGTACTTACAGTAGTTTATTACGGTGGTGTTATTCTTCAAAGTCTTACTCAATAAATCTCACGGCGCTTGAAACCTGGTTATGTACGCCTGCACACGACATATCTGTGATGTCCGACTCTTTGATCACATTTCGCCATCTTAATCAGAGATATCCTGCACACGTGCGGACTGTCGCAGAGATTTCCACACTCCACGTCTCATCTGTGTCTCTCATGGTTGTCTGAAGGACTGACTCAGCATACAGAAAGTCAAAACATCCTTTGGGGAAATTAAAAGCAAGGGCTGCAATGTTAAGAGTTCAATAGGGTTTCCACTGTTTAATGGAGAGGAGAGAGCGAATAGGTAGAAAAAGTACACTGAAAGCCTCTGTGATGGGGTAGACTTTCTGGTAACGTGATAGAAGAAGGGGCAAGTGGACAAGTAGGGTCAGCACGGAAGAGACAGGGGATCCAGTATTAGTATCAGAAAATGAAAACGGCAATGGACGATTTAAGATCAAATAAGGCAGATGGGATACATAACATCTCATGGGAATTCCTGAAATCATTTGGGGACGTGGCAACAAAACGACTACTCATGTTGGTGTGTAGAATGTATGAGACTGCCGATACAGCATAAGATTTTCTGAAAAATAGTAATACTCAACAAGCGCGAAAATTATCGTGCACAATCAGCTTAGTAGCTCATGCATCCAAGCTGCTGACTAGAATACTATACAGAAGAATGGGAAAAGAAATTGAGGATCTGATCTGGCGATCTGTTTGGCTTTTAGGAAAGGCAAAGGCACCACAGAGGCATTTCTGACGTTGCGGTTGATGATGAAAGCAGGCTGAAGTAAAATCAAGATACGGCCTTAGGATTAGTGGACCTGAAAGAAGCGTTAGACTGTGTCAAACGGTGTAAGATGATCGAAATTGCGAGGAAAATGGCGGTGAGCTTTAGGGAAATGTGGATGATATAAAATATGTATAAGAACGAAGAGAGAACATTAAATCTAGAAGACAAGAAGGAAGTGCTCGGATTAAAAAGGGTGTAAGACTGTTATGTGGTCTTTCACCCCCACAATTCAATCTATACGTCGAAGAAGCAATGACGAAAATAAAAGAAAGTTTCAAGAGAGGGATTAAACTTCAAGATAAAAGGATGTCAAACTTCCTTACAGTTTAAAGCTGTGTGTCGGACCGAGACTCGAATTTGGGACCTTTGCTTTTCGTGGGCAAGTGCTCTATCAACTGAGCTACCCAATCACGACTCACCACCCGTCCTCAAAGATGTACTTCCGCCAGTACCTCGTCTACAGCTCTCCTACAGGAAAGCTAAAGTCCCGAGTACGAGTCTCGGTCCGGCACACAGTTTCAACCTGTCGGATATCAATGATATGATCCGCTGTCGACATTGCTATCCTTAGTGGAAGTGAAGAAGAACCACAGGCTCTGTTAAACAGAATGAACAGAATGAACAGCTACAGAATACAGATTGAGAATAAATCGATGCAACACGGAAGTAATGAGAAGTAGCAGAAATGAGATCAGCGAGAACTTAACGACAGGATTGATGGTCACGAAATTGGCAAAGTTGAGGAATTCTGCCACCAAGGCAGCAAAGTAACCCATGATGGCCTGGCAAAGAGGACATTCCTAGGCAAGAGGATTCTGTTAGCATCAAGCATAGGCCTTAATGTGAGGAAGAAATGCCTGAGAATATACGTTTGGGGCGTAGCACTCTATGGTAGTGACACATGAAAAGTGGGAAAACGGGAAAGGAAGAGAATCGAAGCATTAGAGATCTGGTGCTACAGAATAATGCTGGAAATTAGGTGGATTGATAAGGTAAAGAATGAGGACGTTCTCCGCAGAATCGGTGACGAAACGATTGTATGGAAAACACTGACAAGAAGGGACATCTGGTAAGACATCAGGGATTAACTTTCATGTTGCAAGAGGGAATTGTAAAGGGTAAAAACTGTACACTCAAAGAGAGATTGTAATAAATCTAGCAAATAATTGAGGAGGTATGTTGCAAATGCTACTCTGAGCTGAAAAGTCTGGTGCAGGATTGGAATTCATGGCGGGCCGCATCAAACCAGGTTGATAAATCAACAAAATGTGTCCTCTATCGTCTTATCAACATGTACCGTCTCTCATACCTGTGTTCGGTCTTAACGCTCTCGTCTGAACAACAGCACCCATTCCCATCGCATCAAAACCAGATACATTCATCGCTCAGCTGCCATCTCTAAGTTGGTTTCAGTAGAAACTTTTATGTCCGTCACAACACCAAAGGCCGGCCGGTGTGGCCGTGCGGTTCTAGGCGCTACAGTCTGGAACCGGGCTACCGCTACGGCCGCAGGTTTGAATTCTGCCTCGGGCATGGATGTGTGTGATGTCCTTAGGTTAGTTATGTTTAATTAGTTCTAAGTTCTAGGCGACTGATGACCTCAGAAGTTAAGTCGCATAGTGCTCACAGCCATTTGAACCATTTAAACAATACCAAAGAAACGAAAAACTTTTCCAGATTCGAAAGTCGGATTGTAGCATACCTACTAAAATCACAATAATGTCTGTCTTACCGTCATCCTTTTGCCACCAGACCATCCTGAGTCCCATATTCCCTAGCTTGATGTATTAAACTCTTGTTTCAAGCAGTTTTTCATTCACTTATTACCACTTTTGTTTATAATTTTTAAATTAGTTATCACTCTTTTCTGATGACTTACCGGAATGCTGGCGGGTGACGTCGTCGACAACCGCCGCTATTTCGACAGGTGATCAACCCTGTCGTTTTCATGGCAAAACTGGAGCGAGAAAGCGCTGTGCAAGAGAGCTCGCGTCTGAAGTTATCGATAGTGAAAATTACCTACACCACGGGTGAGATGGCATTAACTCTGGCCCTCCGGTTACTGACATGTGAGAGAGAGCAGGACTCTACCCAATATTTAAGCAGAAACCTCCATCTCTATTTAGAAGGTTATTTGCTAAGTTAATCTCGACTGTTTCTCATTAGTTGGAAGGGCATGGCGCACTCTCCGTGTTGTTATATTCCATAGGATGACCGGTGCCAAAACAATGTCCTGGAACAGCAGATTTTCTCGGTATGTGTAAGTTTGAGTGACACTTATGCTCAGTACACCGGTCCTCCGCAGTCCTGATGGTCTGACGAATGTATGGCATGCCATAACAGCGATGGATCCCCGCCTTGTGTAAAACAGGATCAAACCTGATGGAAGTAAAAGCCCCTTAACATTATATGGAGGTCGCAAAACACATTTCACGCCATATTTTCCCAAAGTACGATCACGATTCATTGAGGATATAGTAAAAGCTCAAAGAGGGCAGACCGGTCTGTGCTATGACGAAATAGGGAAGCAGGATTCGAGGATATGAAACGCGAATTGGGGGTGGGAATCATTCAAACAAAGGTATTTTTCGATGCGCCGGGATCTTTTGATGAAGTCTGAATACCCACATTGAAAGGTGGCTACACTGCGTCACAGCGCCAGGGATTGCGCCAAAGATTAATATTCCGCCGGCTCCACTGGTGTAGTAGTAGATCGGAGGTTGTCGAGAGCAGTGCTTGTTGAGAGGATGTCGTGTGCAGTTGTTGTTCTGTTGGGCGAGACAGTAGATGCTGTTCGGTTCGTGTAATGTATAGATGGAAGATGTTGCTATGATCACAGTGTATTTTTCGACAATATATACTGAGGTAAAAAAAAAAAATTATTTCACATTTCTTTAATGACAATGCGTCTTGATCACAGGTTCAATCAACAAAGCATCTGGCTCGTGTTCATGTGTTAGAGTTGAAATTCTGGTTTCTATGTGCAATTATAGTATTTCTGGTTTTTCAATCAGTTCATTGTAAATTGTATTTAAGGAAGAACCGTGCCAGATACATGTAAGTTGAATCACACTACCACACACAGAACAGTTACACTTGTGCTTTGTTGTTTCGTAGCTTTCATAGTTGCAGGGGACTTAATTGATCAGTTGTGTTAACGGAAATTTCTTGTCATTCTTTATTGTTGTTTTATGCAGTCAGATAGCGTACTAATACTACTCAGGGCCAAATGCAATAATGCTAGTAGCTCAGTGTCCGGTTACGAAGTCTCGTAACCGGACACCCAGCTACTAAAATTATTGCATTTTAAATAAGCCCCCATGCACGACCAAATACTGGGTTGCCAGCTATAATGTTGACAAGTAGTAACCGAATTACCAAATCTACACATGCAATATAGACTACAATTACTAAACTACAAATTACTACAACAACACTACTGTCTGCTATTTTTACTGTCAAAAGAATTCCAAGGGATGATCTGAAGCAGCGGTCGCCACGTGCATGGGGCCTTAATTAATATGTAATAATTTTAGTAGCTGTGTGTCTGGTTACGAAGTATCGTAACCCTTTTGGCCCTGAGCAGTATTAGTACGCAATCTGACTGCATAAAACAACAATAAAGAATGACAAGAAATTTCCGTTAACACAATTGATTAATTAAGTTCTCTGCAACAATAAAAGCTACGAAACAACAAAGCACAAGTGTAACTGTTCTGTGTGTGGTAGTGTGATTCAACGTACAAGTATCTGGCACGGTTCTTCCTCAATACGACAAGATATTTTAAACACCATTTACAATGAACTAATTTAAAAAACCAGAAATATTATAATTGCACATGGAAACCAGAATTACAAGTCTAACACATGAACACGAGCCAGATGCTTTGTTGACTGAACCTGTGACCAAGACGCATTGTCATTAAAGAAATGTGAAATAATTTTTTTTACCTCAATATATATTGACGAAAAATACACTGTGATCGTTGCAACATCTTCCATCTATACATTACACCAATCGAACAGCATCTACTCTCTCGCCCAACGCAACAACAACTGCACACGACATCCTCTGAACAAGTACTGCTCTCGACATCCTCTCAGCAAGTACTGCCCACAGCAACCTCTGAACTACTACTTCGCCAGTGGAGGCGGCGGAATAATAATCTTTGGCGCAATCTCTGGCGCTGTGACTCAGCGTAGCCACCTTTCAACATCCTCTTCGGAATGCAAAAACACATCGTAATAGAATGAAAGAAATCAGAGCTCGCACGGAAATATTCGACAGTGGAACGGTAGTG
Organism: Schistocerca americana; assembly: GCF_021461395.2. Lineage (NCBI taxonomy): Eukaryota > Metazoa > Arthropoda > Insecta > Orthoptera > Acrididae > Schistocerca > Schistocerca americana. Next base: position 176,785,812 of record NC_060127.1, on the reverse strand, counting down.
AAATAGTCTGAAAGTAGTTCGATAAACCACCTGCCAACCACTTAAGTGTGAACTGCAGAATGGTCTAGCAGATGTATACTAATAAGCCAAAACGCTATGAGCACTGCCCACCGCAATGCTGAATGCCGCATGGTGGGGCTGTGGTCACGTGCGGCGGTAACAAAAGAGTGTGTAGGTGGAACAGACACGGACGGGGGATCACCCTAGCGAAGATATGGGCTGCAAATGGGGAAATTCTCTGACATAAGCGACTTCGGCAAAGGGCACATTATTATTACGCAGAGCCTGTGAATGCGTATTTCGAAAATGGCGAAGCTGGTTGAATACTCACGTCTCGGAGTGTGCGCTGATATGAAACTTCCTGGCAGATTAAAACTGTGTGCCGGACCGAGACTCGAACTCGGGACCTTTGCCTTTCGCGGGCAAGTGCTCTACCAACTGATCTACCCAAGCACGACTCACGCCCCGTCCTCACAGCTTTACTTCTGCCAGTACCTCGTCTCCTAACTTCCATACTTTACAGAAGCTCTCCTGCGAACCTTGCAGAACTAGCACTCTTGAAAGAAAGGATATTGCGGAGACATGGCTTAGCCACAGCCTGGGGGATGTTTCCAGAATGAGATTTTCACTCTGCAGCGGACTGTGCGCCGATATGCAACTCACGTACTGTCTACGGAATGCGGTAGGACAGCGAAACTACCAGCAGGCGCTAGATGGTTGGACGTCCACGACTCTTCACATAACGTGGGGTTCGGAGGCTTGTTCGCTCTGTAAAATAGGATAGATGGTGATATGTGGCATCTCTGCCGAATGATCACAATGCTGATGCATGCACAAGTGTTTCGGGGAACACCATTCATCGTACATGGAACTATGCAGCAGTCTATCCCTACATGCTCACATGTTGACTCAACGACATCGTCAGTTACGATGGCAATGGGCGCGGGACCACCGGGATTCGACCGTGGATCAATGGAAACGTTTTGGCTCTTCGGGTGAATCACGTTTTTGCTGCACTAGGTCGATAGTCGTCTCCACAAACGCCGTGATCGAGGTGAAGGGCGGCTTGACTCATGAAGAGCGCCATGGACAAAGGCTGATGGAAGCAGCATTATGCCATGGGAGATATTGTCTCACGCTTCCATGGGACCTGTGGTACTAGTCGAAGACACGGTGACGGCTGCGAACCACCTGCATCCCTTCACGCTTGATGTCTTCGCCGACGGCGATGTCATCTTTCAGCAGAGCCAGAACCGTGCTACAGTGCATTGAAGAGAAAACGATATATAAGATTTGCTGATGACGTGGTATTAGTGGCAGAAAGTGAGCGGACAGTGAATAACATGCTGAAAGATCTGAATGAAGCTTGTGTGGAATATGGGGTGCAAATAAACAAAGGAAAAACAAAGAGTGTGGTCATCAGTACAAGACGCAGACTGTCCAATATTAAAATAGGACAATCTACCATTAGCCAAGTAAGTGCGTTTAAATATCTTGGAAACACAATAACTGAAGATTTGAGATGTCACCAGGAGGTGAAAACTTGAATTGCAGAGCCAAGGAGGCATTCAACAGAAAGAGGAGACTGTTACGTGGCAAATTAGATAAAGGTCTAAGGAAAAGGCTTGGCATGTGTTTGGTCTATAGCGCGGCACTATATGGGGCAGAAACTTTGACGCTGAGACGAGAGGATGAAAAAAGGTTAGAACCATTTGAGATGTGGATGTGGAGGAGAATGGAGAGAATAAGCTGGATGGAAAGAGTGAGTAATGAACGAGTATTGGAAAGGGTTGGCGAGAGAAGGTTGTAAGAGAAACGAAAAAGAACTCGTTGGTATACTCATTGAGAAGGGAGTGCTTGCTAGCAGATACTTTGGAAGGATTGTTTTGTGGGAGAAGACTGAGAGGAAGAAGGATATACAAGATGATAGACGATATAAAGGGAAGAGGAAATTATGCAGACCTGAAGAGGATGGCAGAACACCGGACAGCCTGGAGAACTACCATGTGAAAACTTGCCTTTTGGCAGAACACTGATGATGATGATAGTGAACAAACTTTGCCGTCTCAGCGACCACATTCGCCTGATGTAAATCCTCTGGAACCCATGTGGTTCGCTATCGGGCACCATCACCGCGTACACAAATCAGCAACCCGTCATGTACGCGAATTACATGACCTGTTCGTAGACATGTAATGCCGCATACATCTACAAACGTACCAACAAACTGTAGGATCCCTGATAGGCGGAATCAGTGTTGTATTTCGTTGCAAAGACGGGTAAACAAGCTATTAACGAGGTGGTCGCAATGTTTTGACTCATTAGTGCAGATGTAGTCAATATCTGCTCTGCGTACCTCATTACAGTGGGAAGTGACTACCCAACGGTGAGTTAGCATTTACAAGGCCGGGTCGAGAGAGCGGACCCTTTCACGCAGAGACAAGAGCTCGTTCAGTCAAACCCTCAGTGGGTCTAGTCTCAGTGCATAACTGGTGCTAAAATTATGTAATCCTGCCTTTCGTTGAGAAAGGCGAGCAGCACTCTGAGAACGAGACGGTCACGTACGGTAACAGAGAGGTACATGGACGTCCCGTCGTGCACTGTTTGTTCACGAGCTCTGCAAAACTTTTTTTTTATGCTACGTAGTAGTTGTCACCCTCTCTCTTCCAGGGTGTAGGCTGAACTGTCCGTCATGCTTTCACGTATGATCCATACACTTGCGTCTTTACTCTGCAAGCCACTGTCGAGAACGAGGCAGAGGCTAATTCCGATAGTACCGGTTGCAGCGCCGTGCACTCTGAAATTAGACTAATTTTGTGTCTCTTTAAGTTTTTCGGGCTTGCGTTCGAGACAGTGTTATACATTCTTCAGAGATTTTCACTGCTAACAGCATAGCCATTTTCAGAGTGAGTCTGTGACAGAATTAAAACCACTTGACGTAGTGCTGTGAGGTAAACGCGCTTGCATCGTACTATAAGACTTTCGGCAACAAGCTAGTTACTTAGATAGTTAGTGAGTTACATGTTCCATAGTTATTTGAACGATATCTTTCACTGAAATGTTGTGAAAAAAGTTAATTTACAGTACACATAATATACTTGATTACTGGACATATTTTTTAATCCCACTCATGTAATTTCACTTAAAAAACTAGGGTTGTTTTTCAAAATAGGCTTACAGTTAAATAAAGAGTAGTTCGTCCGTGGATTAGAAGGAGTTACGAAGGAGAAACGATTTTAGATTAGATTTAAAAGTTGTTTTGCTACCTTTTTGACATTCTGTGTTATTGAGCAAACCAAACATTTTTGTTACCGTATATTGAACTCCTTCCTGAGCCCCGAAAGCTTTTATAATGGGTAATAAATGACACTTTTTTAGTCTAGTGCTGTGGGTATGGAAATAACTATCCTTCTTAAATTGGGATGGATTTTTCATGACGATTTTCATAAGCGTATGTATGTATTGTTATGATTGCAGTTAAAATGCGTAACACCTTTAAGAGGTCCATATGTTACGACCGCGGATGAGCACCAAGTAAGCTCGATTTTGGGGAATCAATAATTTCATTCTAAGTCATGAGTTACCACAGAAAATTATTCCTAAGGCATTACTGAACGGAAATATGCAAAATACGTCATGAATGAGCCACTATTAAGCCACTAATAGTGGCCGATTGCTGCTTTCTTCTTTGTAAGAATTAACCTACATTAATTTTACACAGCCACGGTCTCACCATGTCAGTTTTAGACAAAATAGCACGTCAGAGATTGATGTGTTTGTTTCCAGGACCGCAACTCATCGAAGAACAAAAGTAGCTGAACATAATTGTTTAGGAAGAGTCTGTTTTCGGGAAACTAATAACAATTTTTTGAAAAACATCATTCCTAATGTCTTTTGTTGCTTTCACTCTAATGGAGTCTTTACAGTAGCAGTATCCTCAACAAACAGTAGCAGTTCTACTTGATGACTGTTAACTAAAAAGTCATTTACATTTACTGATCAGCAAGAACTTTATGATTACCGACCTACTATCAATATGAACCGTAGCGTCACATGACGTGGAATGATTGCTAGTCAGACACACGCACGTTGTGTGCAGTATCAGAGAGCAAGCTATCTGTGTGTAGAATGGGGATGGCGTGCGATCAGTCTGAGTTTGATCGAGGGCAGGTTATGATACCCTGGAGGCTCGCCATGAGCATTTCGGAAACTGCACGACTCGTGAGGTGTTCGAGGAGTGCTGTGGTGAGTGTCTTCAACACGTGGCCACACCAAGGCGAAAGCACGTCCAGACGTCATGGCGTTGAGCGGCCACCCCTAATTACAGATGTCTGACGTAGTAGGCTGTGCAGACTGGTAAAATAGGACAGGCGGCTAACTGTGCCGGATCTAACACCAGACTTTAATGCTGGGCAGAATACAAATACATCTGGACACACACAGCACCAAACACTTCTAACGATAGGTCTCCGCAGCCGACGACCCATGTATATGCCAATGTTGAGACCATCGTCAACTGCGAATGAAAAGGGCACGTGGCCATTGGCACTCGACGTTGGCGCGATGGCTGAGCGTAGCATGGTCTGAAGAATCCCGACACCTTCTTCATCATGCCGATGTGAGGGCGCGGCGAGCAGCTCCTTGGTACCTGCACTGCAGATAGAAGATAGCGGCGGCTCCATTATGCTCTGGGGAACATTCACGTGGGCATCCATGGGTCCAGTGCAGCTCGTGAAAGGCACCACGACGGACAAGGAGTATCGTACACTGGTTACAGACCAAGTACACCACTTACGTTCCCCGACGGCGGTGCGAGTTTTCAACAAGATAATGCGCAATTCCACAAAATGGTTGAAATAGCTCTAAGCACTATGGGACTTAATATCTGGAGTCATCAGTCCCCTAGAACTTAGAACTACTTAAGCCTAACTAACCTAAGGACATCACATACATCCATGCCTGAGGCAGGATTCGAACTAACGACTGTAGCAGCAGTGCGGTTCTGGACTGAAGCGCCTAGAACCGTTCGGCCAGAGCGGACGACTCAATTTCACAAGGCCAGGAGTGGGATGGTTCCAGGAAGAAAGTGGAAAACTTCTAACTGATGTGCTACTCCCCCCTCCCCCGCTCCTCAACCCACCAGATCTGAACCTGATCGAACACATCTTGGATGTGACTGAATTTGGCGTCAGAGCTCATCCCTCCCCTCCCCGGAATTTGCGTGGATTAGGTGACTTTGTAAGGGGTCCGTAGGCCCTTACTATAACTTTGCACTCGGCACAGGTGGATATGGCGAACAATCGATTGTGACGTGTTGAGAGAGCGAGTGTGGAGATGCGCCAGTGTGGTTGGCGGGAATGGTGTGTGTGTGAAGGCCATTGTTGGAATACAGGGTTTTTAACGGAGAAGGGTGTCACCATCGCCGAGGTTAGACCCCTAAATAATAAATTAATACCGGGAAAGTGATGAAGTATCATTATGAAAGTGATCAGTGACGTCACAAGTGCCGATATTTGGTTTCGCGTCTACCGCGCCGGCCTAACCTTGGATTGCAGTGTTGGATGCAGTGATGGATTAGCGTGTGATGATAATGGAAAATGAAGAAAGCCTGTGCTGAGATTAGCCGTAATTAGATATGTATGACGAAGGCAGTGGCTGTCCCCCTTTTTGTGCTTTGAGAAGAATATAAGTTCGTAATTAGTAAAACTGTGTTGGTGTTCCTCATTACGAGACATTCAGTATTATAGTATTGAACAGGACGAACTGGAAAGTAACAACTTCCGTAGCAGTCAATTTCGATTACCAGCTCCATTAGGTTCACGGTCATGTTAATAATAATAAGTATTGGACTGCTATTCGATCAGATCAGGTCGGGATAAAACCGGAGGTGTTACAACTTGTGTGTGCAGATGTGGTGCCAGCTCCACCAGCGATCTAGCAAGGCCTCATTCAATGCCACACCGCGTCGCTGCTGCTATCCGTGGCAAAGGTGGACATACCGGGTATTAGGCGGATGGTCATAATGTTATGGCTGATCAGTCTATATAACGATTAGGAGTGGAACCAAAATTGATCCTTATCACCCTATTCACTAAAATTTTCTCTTCTTCCTATATTGTTTGAATTTTGCAATGTAAGTCTTCATGGCCGATATTTTCAATGTTGCTGATACTTGATTATTAGGTATAGGGTCGTGGTCCAAGGCTTAATATTCTCTGTGTAGCTTTTCGTCTTCCACTTCTGGAGACGTCATCAGAGACTTCAATGACTCAGAAAGCTCTTACAAATGAAGCTCAGAAAGCTGAACATTTTGGTATCAATTGCATCGAAGTTTTCATGAGAGGGTCACAAGATCTGCCCAACCAAACGCCAATGAAACGGCTGGTTAAGTAAGCAGGACAAGTCAGGTAGTCGGAATTGTGGAAAGGGGCCAGAAATGAGCGGCTGTCAGTTACACTCGAACACATCAGTTTATTTAGTTGCCCAAACATCACAGCGCAAATTTCCGAGCTTAACTATCGACTGAGTATGTCACACAATCTTTTGCCTTAAGGGCATTTTTAAAACAGCAGAAGGCCCATGATTTAAAAACACAACTACAATAAATTTTCAAAGACAGAAGGCCCAAAGCTTTATCCAAAATATTTTAAATGAGGCTGAAGGCCTAAACAATGTAAGACTTAACAAGTAAGGAATTTTAACTTTAAGACGGCTGAAAGCCTATGATTGAAAAACACAACTACAATGAATTTTGAAAAGGCAGAAAGCCCAAATCTTTATCCAAAAGAAATATTTTAAAAGCGGCTGAAGGCTCATTATTTAAAACCCAACTAAAAGCACCCAAATTCAAACCATCGGCTGTGAGCCATTAAAATACACAATCAAACACCGATAAGGAAAGGCGGTGCACCTGAAATGTTAACGTTCGCTCAGGGAGACAGGTAGTCGGCCCAGCTATATCCGATCCACCGGCAAGAGGCAGCCAACGGACCCACCGACAAGACGACTTGCTTTCCACCCGACAATACACAAGGAACTCCATAGCCAAAACTTTAAACGCGTAGCGACCCACAACCAAGTATGCATAAGCTGTCAAAACTACAGACACGTGTTGGACAGTGACAACACGGTGAGCAAAGGACACTTCCTGAAGTTTACATGAGTGGCCAGGGAAGGTAACCCGAACGGTAACGGCGACAAGGCAGAAAATTCCGCTGGTGCACTTGGACTTCAAATAATCAAAATACAGTTAAACTCCACCGGATGGTGGCCAAACTTTCGCCAACTCGAACACTCGCTGTTGCTGACGGGAATACCCCCAACAGTCAACCATGAAAACCAGCGGCACAATGTGAACAGACTGGCTTCGGTAATTAAATCAGCAATCAACAGTACACGTAGTGAACATCGATACACACCGCTGCTGCTACACGTAGAAAGAGGAAGAACCAAGGCATAACCGCAATAACCGCGGGAAACCAAACGCAGAGTAACAGTCAAGGTTTAAACCAACGCATAGCCCGGGGCCAGCACGGCTCAGCCAAAGAAAGAAAGTTAGTCGAAGATAAACCTTCGAGCTTCTAACAATGAAACACAGCAACCGCTCGGTCAGCAAACCCACAGTGTTTACGAATTATTTGGTTAATTATTAGAAGGGATGGCGTGTGTTGGAATGCCAGACGGCTGACACTTAGAGCACTCGTAGCGGTGATACGAGGTGGAAGTGCTAGGGGTTCCGAAAAGCGTGGGAGTGTTGTTGTTACACGTTGGCAAGCAGTTCAAAAATGGTTCAAATGGCTCTGAGCACTATGGGGCTTCACTTCTGAGGTCATCAGTCCCCTAGAACTTAGAACTAGTTAAACCTAACTAACCTAAGACATCACACACATCGATTCCCGAGGCAGGATTCGAACCTGCGACCGTAGCTGTAGCTCGGTTCGAGACTGTAGCGCCTAGAACCGCTCGGCCACCCCGTGGCAAGCAGTGCTACGTCGCTATATCAACACACGTTCTGTCCTGCAATGGCGTTACCTTACATCCATCAGGGTCTGAAGATCATTTTTCAAGCGGAACATGCAGGACCTCGGGCGGACGAAGTGGACCCTTAAGATGTTGTAGGAATTCACTTCCCCATCTCGAGCAGCGTCGTCTGCATCAAACTTTCGACACAAGAAATTTGCACTGATGTTGTGCGACGTTTCATCTAGGAACTAAAATTTAAACACCCTTGCGGCCACGTCGGAGCTCTTTCGGTTGACTATGCAGGTTTCACCCTCAACAGCCTGCGTGTTTTCGAACCTCCTTTTGAAGCACTGCAAGAGGTGGTCGCAATTGCCTCAAGGAAAAGTCATCAGTCACACCGCAGGAAAGTGGCGGACCTTCGAGAGTTACCACGTCTTAAATGGCGTGAGTCAGGTCAAACTGACAGAGCACGTGCCATGTATTTGATGATTGACGGCGTGAGGGCGATCGTTTAATATGACAGTCAGCTGCCAACTTTAACGGCCTCTGGATAGGATAGCATATCCACTCGGGTAGGCTCCGTAGACGCCTAATTCAGACGCCGCTAGGAGATGCGATTGCGAAGGTGTCAAGTGCACCGGCCCAGATTCCCTCCAATCTCCCATCGTTGCCGGACGCTGACAAGGTCCGGCAGAAACGACGCCCTCGGATGCCTGTCGGAACTCGAGAAGGGCTGTTACAATAGCGATAGACCTCGATTCGGGCGTCGTACCAACTTCTGCCTGCCTTCCGGTTGGGGCGATGTCCGATGACGGCCGATCCCACATTCTGAAATAGAAATCACTGAGGAAACGCAAGAGACATAGTCGTACGCCATCTGACGATCTTCTACCGGCATCTGAATTGGAAGTCTACGGAGGCTACCCGACCGGACATGGTATCCTAGCCACAGCCGGCTTAAGTTGGCAGCGGACTGTCGTACATAACGATCTCCCGCACGCCGTCAATCATCAGATGGATGGCACGTGCTGTGTCAGTTCAAGTTTGATCTGACGCACGCCATTCTTTAGGTAGGCCGCACCGGATGGGGAACCGGAGTCAGACGACGCATCAACCTCTGAAGGCCTGCTGCTCAGCTTGCCTCTTCACCCACCTACATCAGCCTGTTACAACTTCTCTTCCGCCGTCTGCGCCTACTGTTAGCATGCCGACTCTGCAAAACCCCAACATTCACCGGCGATCCGACGATTCTACTTCTGGACGACGCAGACGTGCTGCTTATGTTTCTTGGGCGGACGACGTAGCGGAGGAATCCAAAAGACCTATCAATACCGTGGGTTGGTGCGTTCCACTTGTTATGACCCCCGCCACCTCTTCATAGTGAACGCCGCGGCTTCGACCGCCTTGTGCGGTCCATCCCGGCCGGATGCCACTGGCGGGACCCCATGTTTTGACAGCAGAAATGCGAGAACAGACGTATCGCCTAGCTACGATTACTGTCAACACTATCAGTCCGCCACATAAACTGCGGAGGCTCCACGATACACTTCGCAAGGCGGACTTAGACATGGCTCTCGTACAAGAAGCGCAAGTTGATGGTTTTCTTAATTCATCTGGATATCGTCTCCCGGACGTTGGATAGCGATATCGGTGTGGCAATCCTCGTCTGTGAAGGGTTACCTGTTGACGACGTCCAATATCTAGGGGTATGGCTCTCACATTCTTCGGCGTCCTAATTATTAACGTCTACGCTCCTTCACAATCAGGGAGGCGAAGGGGCCACTTTGCCTCCTTTTCAGAGACGGTCTTACCCTTTTTCGTGGGCAGACGAGGTGCATTGGTCCTGGGTGGTGATTTTCTACATCTACATCTACATCTACATCCGTACTCCGCAAGGCACCTGACGGTGTGTGGCGGAGGGTACCTTGAGTACCTCTATCGGTTCTCCCTTCTATTCCAGTCTCGTATTGTTCGTGGAAAGAAGGATTGTCGGTATGCTTCTGTGTGGGCTCTAATCTCTCTGATTTTATCCTCATGGTCTCTTCGCGAGATATACGTAGGAGGGAGCAATATACTGCTTGACTCCTCGGTGAAGCTATGTTCTCGAAACTTTAACAAAAGCCCGTACCGAGCTACTGAGCGTCTCTCCTGCATAGTCTTCCACTGGAGTTTATCTATCATCTCCGTAACGCTTTCGCGATTACTAAATGATCCTGTAACGAAGCGCGCTGCTCTCCGTTGGATCTTCTCTATCTCTTCTGTCAACCCTATCTGGTACCGATACCACACTGCTGAGCAGTATTCAAGCAGTGGGCGAATATGCGTACTGTAACCTACTTCCTTTGTTTTCGGAATTTCATTTCCTTAGGATTCTTCCAATGAATCTCAGTCTGGCATCTGCTTTACCGACGATCAACTTTATATGATCATTCCATTTTAAATCATTCCTAAAGCGTACTCCCAGATAACTTATGGAATTAACTGCTTCCAGTTGCTGATCTGCTATATTGTAGCTAAATGATAAGGGATCTATCTTTCTATGTATTCTCAGCATATTACACTTGTCTACATTGAGATTCAATTGCCATTCCCTCCACCATGCGTCAATTCGCTGCAGATCTTCCTGCATTTCAGTACAATTTTCCATTCTTGCAATCTCTCGATATACCACAGCATCATCCGCAAAAAACCTCAGTGAATTTACGATGTCATCCACAAGGTCATTTATGTATATTGTGAATAGCAACGGTCCTACGACACTCCCCTGCGGAACACCTGAAATCACTCTTACTTCGGAAGACTTCTCTCCATTGAGAATGACATGCTGCGTTCTGTCATCTAGGAACTCTTCAATCCAATCAGACAATTGGTCTGATAGTCCATATGCTCTTACTTTGTTCATTAAACGACTGTGGGGAACTGTATCGAACGCCTTGCGGAAGTCAAGAAACACGGGATCTACCTTGGAACCCGTGTCTATGGCCCTCTGAGTCTCGTGGACGAATAGCGCGAGCTGGGATTCACACGATCGTCTTTTTCGAAACCCATGCTGATTCCTACAGAGTAGATTTCTTGTCTCCAGAAAAGTCATTATACTCGAACATAATACGCGTTCCAAAATTCTACAACTGATCGACGTTAGAGATACAGGTCTATAGTTCTGCACATCTGTTCGACGTCCCTTCTTGAAAACGGGGATTACCTGTGCCCTTTTCCAATCCTTTGGAACGCTACGCTCTTCTAGAGACCTACTGTACACCGATGCAAGAAGGGGGGCAGGTTCCTTCGCGTACTCTGTGTAAAATGGAACTGGTATCCCATTAGGTCCAGCGGTCTTCCCTCTTTTGAGCGATTTTAATTGTTTCTCTATCCCTCTGTCGTCTATTTCGATATCTACCATTCTGTCATCTGTGCGACAATCTAGAGAAGGAACTACAGTGCAGTCTTCCTCTGTGAAACAGCTTTGGAAAAAGACATTTAGTATTTCGGTCTTTAGTCTGTCATCCTCTGTTTCAGTACCATTTTGGTCACAGGGTGTCTGGACATTTTGTTTTGATCCACCTACCGCTTTGACATAAGACCAAAATTTCTTAGGATTTTCTGCCAAGTCAGTACATAGAACTTTACTTTTAATTCCACCGTCCACTAGAAAGGTCAGCTGCCGCGTCAATGTGGAGAGCTTGCCATGATGGGATAGTCTCCACCTTGTGGACACGTGGGAACACATTCACGGTGACTGCCCTGGTTTCACGTACTACAAGTCGCCTTGATCGCTTTTATATCTCGAGTTTACTGGTGGACATAACCTGACTGTCAGAGATTTGGCCTGCCGCTTTTTCCAACCACTCAGCGTACGTCTGCGCGGTCACCCGCGATCGCCAGAGGGTGTAGCATGGAAGGGATGTTTGGGGGCTGAAGGCGCCGCTACTGGAGTCTCCAAACTGTCGGCACCTTATCGAGATGGCTTGGGATGTATGTCGCACCGCCATGCTGCTTACCTATGAACTTTGTCATGGTCACTGTCTTGCGCAAAACGTACCCTCCGCATATAGATGAGACTCGGCAGTTTGAAGGAGGCACCACTCCTGAGACTTACTACAGAATATTGAGTGACTGCTCTACGATGCCTTTATCGCTTGATAAATAAGGCAGAAGGGATAGATAACATTCCATCAGAATTTCTAAAATCATTGGGGGAAGTGGCAACAAAACGACTATTCACGTTGGTGTGTAGAATATATGAGTCTGGCGATATACCATCTGACTTTCGGAAAAGCATCATCCACACAATTCCGAAGACGGCAAGAGCTGACAAGTGCGAGAATTATCGCACAATCAGCTTAACAGCTCATGCATCGAAGCTGCTTACGAGAATAATATACAGAAGAATGGAAAAGGAAATTGAGAATGCGCTAGGTGACGATAAGTTTGGCTTTAGGAAAAGTAAAGGGACGAAAGAGGCAATTCTGACGTTACGGCTAATAATGGAAGCAAGGCTAAAGAAAAATCAAGACACTTTCATAGGATTTGTAGACCTGGAAAAAGCGTTCGACAATATAAAATGGTGCAAGCTGTTCGAGATTCTGAAAAAAAGTAGGGGTAGGCTATAGGGAGAGACGGGTCATATACAATATGTACAACAACCAAGAGGGAATAATAAGAGTGGACGATCAAGAACGAAGTGCTCGTATTAAGAAGGGTGTAAGACAAGGCTGTAGCCTTTCGCCCCTACTCTTCAATCTGTACATCGAGGAAGCAATGATGGAAATAAAAGAAAGGTTCAGGATGGAATTAAAATACAAGGTGAAAGGATATCAATGATACGATTCGCTGATGACATTGCTATCCTGGGTGAAAGTGAAGAAAAATTAAATGATCTGCTGAACGGAATGAACAGTCTAATGAGTACACAGTATGGTTAGAGATTAAATCGGAGAAAGACGAAGGAAGTAGTAGAAATGAGAACAGCGAGATTGATGGTAACGAAGTCAATGAAGTTAAGGAATTCTGCTACCTAGGCAGTAAAATAACCAATGACGGACGGAGCAAGGAGGACATCAAAAGCAGACTCGCTATGGCAAAAAGGCATTTCTGGCCAAGAGAAGTCTACTAATATCAAATACCGGCCTTAATTTGAGGAAGAAATTTCTGAGGATGTACGTCTGGAGTACAGCATTGTATGGTAGTGAAACATGGACTGTGGGAAAACCGGAACAAAAGAGAATCGAAGCATTTGAGATGTGGTGCTATAGACGAATGTTGAAAATTAGGTGGACTGATAAGGTAAGGAATGAGGAGGTTCTACGCAGAATCGGAGAGGAAAGGAATATGTGGAAAAACTGATAAGGAGAAGGGACAGGATGATAGGACATCTGCTAAGACATGAGGGAATGACTTCTATGGTACTAGAGGGAGCTGTAGAGGGCAAAAACTGTAGAGGAAGACAGAGATTGGAATACGTCAAGCAAATAGTTGAGGACGTATGTTGCAAGTGCTACTCTGAGATGAAGAGGTTAGCACAGGAAAGGAATTCGTGGCGGGCCGCATCAAACCAGCCAGTAGACTGATGACCAAAAAAAAGAAGCGCCAAAGCACATATCACTGCGCTCAAGAGCGGTGGAGCCCGCACTTGTGACTCTATGGCTTTGGAAGCTCAGTCGATGTACTATTTTCTAGGCAACAGACGACGATAGCGCCGGGTCCTGATTCGTACTATCACTGCTGATGAAGGCAGACAACACGACACCCAGTGAGGCACTGGACGCGCCTTTCCCGCTCATCATATTACGCTGTACACTTACCACGCTCATTCACTAGGCTGTTGTTGGGGAAGTCTCCCAGCTCACGTTCGGCACGATACCAGAGGACTTGGCAGTGGGAAGCACCAGTCACAGAAGACGAAGCAGGAGCTGCTAGCAAGTCACCTGGTCCTGACAGCATCACCGTACAATCTTATGGTGCTTCCTGAGGTCTCTTAGCGCCCATGTGGAATATTGCCTGTGATGTCCGCTGCAGTGGGGGTCCGGGATGTCTTTCAGCAGGGCCCCATTGTACCCCATGAGGATCCACACGTTAGCGATTATCGCTCCTTGACCGTACCAAATAGCGACATGACGGTCTACACTAGACTTTTGGCAACGCGACTTAAGAATATGGCGCATCATGGCGTGCCATATGATCAGGCGTACAACTTTGGGACAGCGCTCTGCTGCTACAGAGGTCTGACAGCCCTTGCTCGAGCTCAATATTTGCCCACGGCCAGACATTTGATCAGGTTGATCATTCTTTTCTTTCGGCTGTCATACATCATGTGGGATACCCCAAACGTATTGTCGATGTGGTCATATATCTCGTGCGTGGAGCGACATCCAAGGTGCTGTATAATGGGGTAGGTTCACACAGCCAATCCTGATCCGGTAGTCAGTGGGCAGGGGTTTCCATTGGTTTAAATGATCTAACACACCGTCAATTTTCTTTTCCATTACTCTATATATTTTTCCGGTCAGGAATTGGGTGCATGAGCTGTTAAGCTGATTGTGCACTAATTCTCGCACTTTTCGGCTCTTGCAGTCTTCAGAAGTCAGATGGTATATTGCCAGACTCATACACTCTGTAAACCAACATGATTAGTCGTTTTGTTGCCATTTCCCCCAATAATTTTAGACATTGTGATCGAATGTTGTCTATCACCTGTGCCTTATTCGACTGTGTGTCTTGCAAGAAATTCTGTTTCTAATACTGCGTCCCCTATCTCTCTTATATGAACTGTTTCTTCTCCTCTTATATCAGATGTCTTCCCTCTCATAGAGGCCTTCAGTGTACTCCTTCCACCAATATGCACTCTCCTCTGCGTTTATCAGTGGAATTCCCATGCTCTCCTAATGTTACCACCTTTGCTTTTAATCTCCCGAAGGTTCATTTGACTTTTGATATTCTGAGTCGGTCCTTCAGGCAGTCATTTCATTTTCGATTTTTTCACATTTTTCCTGCAGGCATTTCGCCTTCGCTACCCTGCACTCCCTGATAATTTCATTTCTAAGTGACTTGTATTTCTGTATTACTGAAGTTCCGTGAATATTTTTTGTAATGCCTTCTTACATCAGTCCACTGAAGTATTACTTGTCTTTCTTCACAGTTACGTTCTTTGCACCTATGTTTTTCTCTCCTACTTCTGTGATGGCCCTATTTAGAGTCGTCCATTCATCTTGAAGTGAATCGCGTACTGAGCTGCTCCTTATCGCAGTATCTGTAGCCTCAGAGAACTTCAAGCTTAGCTCCTCATTCCTTAGTACGTCCGTATCCACTTCTTTCCACATTGATTTCTCCTGACTAATCTCTTCAGTTTCAGGCTACTTTTCGTCCCCACTACATCATGATCTGAGTCTATATCTGCGATCTTCACTGAAGTGCAACTAGCCCGCACTCCTAATGTGAAAGAGCAGAAATACCCGCATTTCAGGTTGCGCCATATATTGCGGGCAGTGAATGTCCCTTTTCTTGACACTACTGCATGGTACAAGTGAGCCTTTTTGGTCAGCTTACAGCCGACGATGTGGCGGCGTTGCGTCACGAGTTTTACAAGATTACTGCGTGAGGCATATGCTCTGGCCTCGTTGGCCACTCCAGTGACAATGTAGGACATCTCCGCGCCCCTCTGTCACATCGGACTCTATTTTTCTCGAGTAATCTTTCTGCTTCTTTGCTACCTGTGTACTTGTTGTCGACGAAGGCGATCTACACTGAAACGCAACCAGCCCGCGCCCTCAGTGTGTCTGCAGGTGGCGCCACACATGGCGGGATGTGAACGTACCTTTTCTTGACACTGATGGACGCTGTGTGTGGTACGTCACCACCAGCGTGAAACAGATCAATCCTTGTTGTCTCCATCATGTTCACCTCGGCAACTCTCCGCCTTGCGTCTCATGTGGGGTGCCCGACACAGACGATTATCGCTCTTTTTGTGGCCCTCTGGCCTTCCTCAGATGTGCCACTCCTGACTGAATTACACCACACATGACGTTGTTCCTGGATGATGTGTACTACCCACACACGAAGACTGAGAGAATTGGTTCCGTGGCCTTGCAGTTCGAAGCCTTTTGAAGCTGGCGAGAAGAGTATTCTCTGTTTTTGGGCTTACGCGAACAAACGACATTCAAAATACAGCTCATACTGCCCCATATTCCTTTTGAGTGTTTTCTACGACCTGCCACTAGTTGGAAGTGTCGCTGGAATGAGCAGTTGATGTGATCTGATGCACTATTTTTGGATTTTTAATACTATGACCCCAACGGTATTCCCCTTTATTTTCAAGAAGACGTGCATGGATTTTTCCATGGCAACGGGTAGATTCAAGGACTCCACTCTACAGGTAAAAAAAAAAGTAAAGCACAACATGATCACTCGAAGTAAAAGAACGAGAATAAAGAACTTCTTCTGTGTTACATAAGTATGATACCCTCACCCACTATCCATTCCACCTTCGTTTAGGTAGAACTACTGAGACAGGCGTAGTTAGGGGCCAATTCCTGAAGTGGCATTGATATTTTTTTTAGTGTCAAAGTGACGGTGGTAAATAAACAGTTTTTGTGTAGCTTCCTCTATCAATAGGAAAGTGAGGAAGAAAAAAAAAAAGGGGTATTATCTTTGACTAGTAATCAAAACGGTCTCGGTGCCGAGTTCGAATGTCTATCGAGCTCTGGTTCAACCCGTATACAGGGTGTTAACAATGGATGTTTACATCGTACCATAGTCGTGTAGGGTAAATTTGATGTAGGCATTTGCAGTCAACAAAGCTGGGAAACAGCGTCAGATTGGCTTACAAAAATCACCTAAGTTAAAACGCATGAGCACCGTGGAAGATTTTAAGTATTCTTATACTATTATCCTCTTACGATACCTACTTAGACGCACAAATTTTTGAAATTTTTTAGTTCGTTAACATTAGCAATGTCAACTGTCCTATGATGGTAATGAAAAAAAATGTTATGCCAAAACTAATTACGTTTACAATGGGATGTAAGGTTTACAGTTTGTAAGAGCACGAGTAATGTGTGTTTAATATTCAAGGACTGTTATACATATAAACAGAAATGAGCTTCGAAAGGCTAAGACCGACAAAGCCAGTGGCGTAAGAGGGTGGGAGGTTTTTCAAAAGCTCAGGTAGCATTCACGGTGCACTGCAGCTTAGGTGGGTTTTGTAGGCCAGTTTGAGGCTGATTCCCAATTGTATGGACCACAAGAGTGCTGCATCAACCTGCTCGTCTTGATTTAATCTCAACAGCTGTGGTACGTTTTAAATAATTACTGTCTGTTACACCATAAAGACCATCCCTCCACCCATGAACCATGGACCTTGCCATTGGTAGGTGCAACCACAACGGAGGGGTATCTGTTGAGAGACCAGACAAACGTGTGGTTCCTGAAGAGAGGCAGCAGCCTTTTCAGTAGTTGCAGGCGAAACAGTCTGGATGATTGACTGATCTGGCCTTGTAACATTAACCAAAACCGCCTTGCTGTGCTGGTACTGCGACCGTCTGAAACCAACGGGAAACTACAGCCGCAATTCTTCCCGAGGGCATCCAGCTTTACTGTATGGTTAAATGATGATGGCGTCCTCGTGGGTAAAATATTCTGGAGGTAAAATAGTCCCCCATTCGGATCTCCGGGCGGGGACTACTCAAGAGGACGTCGTTATCAGGAGAAAGAAAACTGGCGTTCTACGGATCGGAGCGTGGAATATCAGATCCCTTAATCGGGCAGGTAGGTTGGAAAATTTAAAAAAGGAAATGGATACATTAAGGTTAGATATACTGGGAATTAGTAAAGTTCGGTGGCAGGAGGAACAAGACTTCTGGTCAGGTGAATACAGGATTATAAATACAAAATCAAATAGGGGTAATGCAGGAGTAGGTTTAGTAATGAATAAAAAATAGGAGCAGGGGTAAACTACTACGAACAGCATAGTGAACGCATTGTTGTAGCCAAGACAGGCACGAAGCCCACGCCTACTACAGTAGTACCAGATTATATGCCAACTAGCTCTGCAGATGATAAAGAAATTGAAGAAATGTAGGATGAAATAAAAGAAATTATTCAGATAGTGAAGGGAGACGAAAATTTAATAGTTAAGGGTGACTGGAATTCGGTAGTAGGAAAGGAAGAGAAGAAAACGTAGTAGGTGAATATGGAATGGGGAAAAGAAATGAAAGAGAAAACCGCCTGGTAGAATTTTGGACAGAGCATAACTTAATCATAGCTGACACTTGGTTCAAGAATCATGAAAGAAGGTTGTATACATGGAAGAAGCCTGGAGACACTGGACTGGTTCAGATACGTTATATAATGGTAAGACAGAGATTTAGGAGCCATGTTTTAAATTGTAATACGTTTCCAGTGGCAGTGTGGACTCTGACCACAATCTATTGGTTACGAACTGTAGATTAAAACTGAAGAAACTGCAAAAAGTTGGGGATTTAAGGAGATGGTATCTGCATAAATTGAAAGAAACAGACGTTGAAGAGGGTTTCAGAGAGAGTATTAGGGAACGATTGACAAGACCGGGGGATAAAATACAGTAGAAGAAGAATGGGTAGCTTTGAGAGATGAAATAGTGAAGGCAGCAGAGCATCAAGTAGGTAAAAGGCGAGGGCTAGTAGAAATCCTTGGGTAACAGAAGAGGTATTAAATTTAATTGATGAAAGGAGAAAATAAAAAAATGCAGTAAATGAAGCAGGCAAAAAGGAATACAAACGTCTCAAAAATGAGATCGACAAGAAGTGCAAAATGGCTAAGCAGCGATGGGTAGAGGACAAATGTAAGGATGTAGAGGCGCAGATCACTCGGGGTAAGATAGATACTGCCTACAGGAAAATTAAAGAGACCTCTGGAGAAAAGAGAACCACCTGACGGAAACCCAGTTCTAAGCAAAGAAGAGAAAGCAGAAAGGTGGCAGGGGTATACAGAGAGTCTATACAAGGGCGATGTACTTGAGGACAATATTATGGAAATAGAAGAGGACGTAGATGAAGACGAAATGGGAGGTATGATACTGCGAGAAGAATTTGACAGAGCACTGAGAGACCTAACTCGAAACAAGGCCCCGGGAGTAGACAACATTCCATTGGAACTACTGACGGCCTTGGGAGAGCCAGTTCTGACAAAACTCTATCATCTAGTGAGCACGACGTTTGAGATAGGTGAAATACCCTCAGACTTCAAGAAGGATATAATAATTTCAACCCTAAAGAACGCAGGTGTTGACAGATGTGAGACTTACCTAACTATCAGTTTAATAAGTCACGGCTGCAAAATATTAACATGAACTCTTTATAGACGAATGGAAAAATTGGTAGAAGCCGACATCAGGGAAGATCTGTTTGGATTCGGTAGAAATGTTGAAACACGTGAGGCAATACTGACCCTATGAATTATCTGAGAAGATAGATTAAGGAAACGCAAAGCTAAGTTTCTAGCATTTGTAGACTTAGAGCAAGCTTTTGACAATGTTGACTGGAATACTCTCTTTCAAATTCTGAAAGTGGCAGGGGTAAAACATAGGGACGAAAGGCTATTTACAATTTGTACAGAAACCAGATGGCAGTTATAAGAGTCGAAGGGCATGAAAGGGAAGCAGTGGTTGAGGAGGATGTTATTCAATCTGTATATTGAGCAAACAGTAAGAAAAATTTGGAGTAGGAATTAAAATCCACAGAGAAGAAATAAAAAGTTCGAGATTTGCTGATGACATTCTAATTCTATGGGAGACAAGAAAGGACCTGGAAGAACACTTGAACGGAATGGGCAGTGTCTTGAAAGGAGGATATAAGGTGAATATCAACAAAAGTAAAACGAGGATAATGGAATGTAGTCAAATGAAATCAGGTGATGCCGAGGGAATTAGATTAGGAAATGAGACACTTGCAGTAGTAAATGAGTTTTGCTATTGGAGAAGCAAAATAACTGATGATGGTCGAAGTAGAGAGGATATAAAATGTAGACTGGCAATGGAAATTAAAGCGTTTCTGAAGAAGAGAAATTTGTTAACATCGAGTATAGATTGAAGTGTCAGGAAGTTGTTTCTGAAAGTATTTGTTTGGAGTGTAGCCATGTATGGGAGTGAAACATGGGTAATAAATAGTTTAGAGAAGAAGGGAATAGGAGCTTTCGAAATGTGGTGCTACGGAAGAATGCTGAAGATTAGATGGGTAGCTCACATAACTAATGAGGAGGTACTGAACCGAATTGGAGAGAAGAGGAATTTCTGGCATAACTAGACTAGAAGAAGGGATCGGTGGGTGAGGCACCAAGGGGTCACCAATTTAGTACTGGAGGGCAGCGTGGAGGGTAAAAATCGTAGAGGGAGACCAAGAGATGAATACACTGAGGAGATTCAGAAGGATGTAGGTTGCTGTAGTTAATTGGAGATCAAGAAGCTTGGACAGGATAAAGTAGCATGGGGAGCTGCATCAAGCCAGTCTTTGGGCTGAAGACCACAACAAGAACAACAACACCATGAAGACGTACAGAATGATGTAGTGTGGAAGTGTGAGTTGCAAATGGATTCGCAAAGCGGACAGAAGTAGACTATTATAAGAATAGCACTACCTGGCTACCATATTTCATGTAGAAACAGTTGCTTTATTGTTAAGTAACAAACAGTATGATAACTGTGCAGAACAAAAATGTTCCATAGGTTATGTGGCCCTTTATATATCTTCACTCAGTTTCTGGTGGGTTCACTGCTTCATTTTCTAGGAGAATCAAGTAAGACACTGATCCCATACGTGAAGAAAGCGATCGAAATGAGGTAACGCCTGATACGTAGGTATGCTAGACTCCTGATGTATAGGTAACGTGGTTTCGAACTGACGAAGACTATTAGGAAAACTACCGTAGTTTCCGATTACTTGCTATAGTCTACAGTAGCCTACAGTAGTTTTAGAACAAGGCCTTTATCAGTTTACTGTTCTCAAATTCAGCTCAGCTACAGTGGTGCGTTGTAATCAATTACTGGTTACGCCCTGTAGATGTACAGGAAGACGTGTGTAAGCGTGCATTGAAACAGGGTTAGGAAAGCGGACAGAAGTAGCACTTTCTGGCTACCAAATTTTATATTGCAACGAGTAGGATTTCTGCATTGACAGCGCATTGAACAAAGACCTAACTTTTGAAACATGGTGCTGATTTTGTGAACAGTTCTTCACATGTGTTTAGCTGCATGTAGCATGCGCATCTACACTTTTGCAAGTAACTAAATTGTATATTGCACGGCGAGAAAGCTTCCAGTTCTACCGCATGTTAGGTCTCTTCCTATTTCCATTAGCTTTAGAATCGTAGCAAGATTATGGGAGCGACATATATATATTCCTGACTTGCTCGCTTGATACATCTTCTTACGGTGTAAGTAGACTTTTGCAAGATAGTTGACATCTGTCTTCAACTTTCATCCAGTTGTAGTTTTTCCTGTATCTTGGGGACGCTCACCGGTGAGTCGAGTAAAAGTTTAACTATTAGCAACAAATGATCCTGAGTAAATAGGAAGCATCATGGCGGATACAAGGATTAGAGACAAAAAAGTCGTTGTAGGGAGACTGAGTACCGTAACAGCCAAACCCACCAAAAATAAACGCAAAATACATCTATTTAAAAATGCAAAAAAAAGACAGCTCTACACTTTCCAATCTGGCTATGTAAGCGTAGACCAGATGTGGTTTAAATTCGAAGAAATAGTATCGACGGCAATTGAGAGATATATACCAAACAAATTAATAATTGATTGTACTGATCCCGCATGGTACGCAAAACATGTCAGAACTCTGTTGCAGAAGCAACGAGGAAACCACGCTAAATTTGAAAGGACGCAAAATCCCAAGATTGGCGAAGTCTGACAGAAGCTCGAAATTTAGTGTGGTCTTCAGTGCGAGATCATTTTAATAGTTTTCGCGTCACCACTGATGGAAGTGCCACTAAAGCAGAGTTACTAAATACAGTTTTCCGGAATTCCTCCTGTAAATGTTACAGTAGTTAAGCAAGAACAGCTGCCACATGAATAACTTAGAAGTAAATATGCTCGGTGTAGTGAAGCACCTTAAATCACTTAACAAAGACACTGCTTCTGGTCCATATTGTACACCAGTCAGGTTCGTTTCAGTATGCTGATAGAATAGCTCTATACTTACCAATCATATACAACTGCTCGCTTGTTGAGAGATCAGTACCTAAAGACTAGCAAGTTTCACAAGCCACACCAACACCCAGAAAAGGAAATAGGAGTAATGCACTGAATTAGCCATATAACTAACGTCGACTTGGAGTAGGATTTTGGTACATATATGGTGTTCGAACATTATGAATTACCTCGAACAAAACGGTTTATTGACAAAAAGCCAACAGGAATTGAGAAAATCTCGCCCTTGTCAAACAAAGGCTGTAAATTCAACCAAATAGTAAGGGGTTACAATTACGAATAACTTAAACAGATTGCATGGGGAAAGCAAAAAGGCAAACCAAAGACTGCGATCTGCTGGAAGGACATTTAGAAAACGCAACAGGTCTACTAAACAGACCGCTTAAACTAAGCTTTCCTGCCTTCTTCTGGAGTATTGCAGCACAGTATGGGATCCGCATCAGATAGGACTGACGGAGGACAATGAAAAACTTTGAAGAGAGGTAGCTCGTTTCGTATTGTTGCGAGACAGGGGAGTGAGTGTCACGGGTATAATACGCGAATTGAGGTGGCAATCATGAAAACAAAGGCGTTTTTCGTAGCGGTGTGATCTTGCACGTAATTCCAATTACTAGCTTTCTCCTCAGAGTGTTTAAGTATTTTGTTGGCGCCCAACTACATAGGGAGAAACGATCATTGTAATAAAATAAGAGAAATCAGAGCTTTCACGGAAAGATTTAAGTGGTTGTTTTTCTCGTGCGCTGTTCGAGAGTGGAACGGTAGAGCAATAGCTTGAAGTTGGTTAGATGAACTCTCTGCCAGGCACTTAATCGAGAATTGCAGAGTAATGAAGTAGGTGTAGATGTAGATAGAAGGTGTCCTACTTCGTAGGATGTACGTTCAAAATCTGTTAGTTCCATTTGGTATGGGTCCTTTACAATTGTGCAGTATCTTACTCTTTTGGAAGGAACCGTCCGCAGCTCGTGGTCGTGCGGTAGCGTTCTCGCCTCCCGCGCCCGGGTTCCCGGGTTCGATTCCCGGCGGGGTCAGGGATTTTCTCTGCCTCGTGATGACTCGGTGTTTTGTGATGTCCTTAGGTTGGTTAGGTTTAAGTAGTTCTAAGTTCTAGGGGACTGATGACCATAGATGTTAAGTCCCATAGTGCTCAGAGCCATTTGAACCATTTTTGTAAGGAATTGGCTTTGTAGCCTGATCAGATTTTCCTACTATCCTCCGAATGAACAGCAGTCTGCCACCTGCTTTACCTACGATTGAATGTGTGTGATCTTGCGTTTTTATACGTGTACAAATTGTTGCACACAGGCAGTTCTATGAGTTATGCGGATCCCATTGTGACACGCTGAAATCGAAGTCACAGGATTCTTCGTTTTGTGAATCACACAATTTAAATTACTGCTGATTTCTCATGGGTGTTCCCATATTGTCCGTAGCTGCGAAGGTATTATTTTAATTCTTTTTTCGCCTCTACAAGGCAATGCTTTTTTTTACGTCACCAAATGCGTTTCGTTCCATTGAAATAAAACATCATCATCTGTCTGTAATGAGAGAGATTTTTAAACTGGCTTTCTTCCTAGATCGGAAAACAGTTAATTACAAAAGCTCTTGAGTTAACTTGCGATATTTCATGACTGAATTTCGCTCACGTCAGGAAACGCCGTCTGATTGCACGTTTATGAGCTATTCCTGTTTTTGGCATTGCTGATTCTCGCCTAATGCCTTGCTGTCTTGCGGAACTATGCAGTATAGCATACAAGTGAAACGCACCAGAATATAGCTAACTAGTGTTTTTTTCATATCTTTCCGGCTACGTGGGCCTCGTGTGACGTGCATACTAGTATCAAATTTACGGCTAATTTTTTCTTTGATCTTGTTCTCTTTCTCTGTTATGCGTCGTACGTGTGTTGCTGTGTTTAATTAAAGGATTTAAATGGTGAGTAGGTGACGGGGCGGGAGAGGTGGAGAGGAAGAGGTGAGTGACTGAGCTGTGAATTTAAGGGGAGGTTTAGTATCATTTGGTTCAAAAACTCGATTTATTAAAAACTGAACTTTTGGATCATTAAAGTGTTTAGAATCCACCCCTGAAACGGTTTTTCCGAATACGAAACGGAGATGTTTGATGTTCGCGGTCGAACAAAAAAAAAAAAACAGCTACTTGCCTGAAATCGGCTTTTTTCAGGGACCAGTTTTTTTCTTCCGGAGGACGAGTTATTGTACCAATGCTTGGGAGGAAACACACAAAATTCAAATGAAATTTTGAACGCATGTGCTTGGAAGTTAGCCCCGAAGCATTTGCATTCTGGTGCGAAGACTGTGGAGATTGCGACTTTCCTGGCAGTGAGCAGCTTCAACGAAGGGTATTCAGCAATTCTGAAGACCATGAGAACGATGGACGTCACCATGGGACTCTATTCGACGCAGTTCGCCAAGCATTCGGACGACCACCGGATTCTGGCGGCCGAAAACCGCTTGTTACCGGCCGTACGAGCGGCTCTGGAGCAGCGCAGGATGGCCCAGATCGAGCAGGACTCCCTCTATGAGGAAGAGGAAGGACTAGTTTGTAGACCCGGAATAGCAGATTGAACGTGTTGCATAATATTGCATTTATATGTAGTCAAAACGCTTTTTTCTCGAAATGACATTTTTTATTCGCGCGGTGTGGTACCTTCAAATTGAATGAACCGATTGGCATGATTCTGTGTTTCCGAAGAATTTAACTAAATTGTCTAGGATTTGTACCACTTTTATTCCAATCCATCAACTGTAAATATTTTTACTTGGCCGACGAAGTCGAAAAATCGATGAAAAAACCCTATTTTTTTCAATTGCCCGCCATTTTGTTTCCTATGGTCCAAATAACATAAGCTAGGTACAACTCCTAAAGAATCTTATATACTTCGCTAACGTCAATTTTGATTTCAGACAAGCCGGCTGACCTGTGACAAACCGCACGTGTAGGTCTACATCGAAATTTTGTTTCGTTCCGACGACTCTTCCGCCTTTGCTCTTCGACATTTCCGGTCGAAAAAAATCCAGTTTCTAGGGGAAATATCAGTAAACATTTTTACCAAATTTGACATTGATATGTGTAACACATCCCGAGAAAAAAATTCTCAAAGAACTTGCTTTTTTCGGGCCAAAGATAGTAAACCCCTTAAAGCAGTGGAATGAGAAATGTGTTGGACGAGGGTTAGGAGCACATTTTTTTCAATTGTGTGTGTATGCAGACTGAAGCGACGAATGAAACTTTGTACCAACGCCGGGACTGGAACCCAGGTCTTCTGCTTACTAGGTAAATGCGCTAACCACTATGCCACCCTGGCAAAGTGGCTTTGCATAACTGCTTCGACTACCCTAGCACGCTTCCCACCTCCATCCAGATTCCCATTCATGCCTCAGACCACTTGATATTTCACCTAAACTCGAACAGCATTTTGGGGAATATCAAGTGGTTTGAGGCATCGATGGCAATTCGGATTGAGGAGGGAGGCATACTAATGTAGTCCCCACCTGTGCAAAGCCACTTTCCCAGGGTGGCGTAGTGCTTAGCGCATTTACTTAGTAAGCAGAAGACCTAGGTTCCAGTCTCGGGCCGGCCGGGACGGTTCTAGGCGCTACACTCTGGAACCGCGCGATCGCTACGGTCGAAGTTTCGAATCCTGCATAGGGCATGGATGTGTGTGATGTCCTTACGTTAGTTACGTTTAAGTAGTTCTTTTGTGGCGGCGTTCGTAGCGACAAGCAATTCGCTGTAGAAACGGCTTACGAAGTCACCGCCACACTTTTAATAGCGGGCCGACCGGTCCGCTGGAACAGTGAACAGAAAGATGAAAACCCAAACACTCTGATTAAATAAAAGTCGGTACTTATCTTTATTAACGAAGATACAGAAACACAGTAGTGAACTCCGTGTCTACAGAGATCTGTCTAGTTCGAGTCGGAACGGCTAGGTCAGCGTCGGCTGACGACAAACAACAACTCTGCTGCGATGAACACACAACTGACTAGCAAGTACACAATTCGGTGCCGAGTATTCAACTGAGCGGCGAATACAGAACTGTCCTAGCGCTCGCGACTCCAGCGCTTAAGAAACCAGAAGCCAGCGGTGGCGCGCGCAGACTTGCGGCGATTTCCTGTCTCGCTGGCGCTGCTTATGCGGACGGCGTCCGGACTTTGATGCTGCCAACCTTTTGGCAGCGGGCTCGGGTGGCATTACTGGCTAGGATATAACAAGTTCTAAGTTCTAGGGGCTGATGACCTCAGAAGTTAAGTCCCATAGTGCTCAGAGCTATTTGAACCATTCCAGTCCCGGCGTTGGTACAAAGTTTCATTCATCACTTCACTCTGCATATAAACATAGCAGATGTTTGAGACATGGAAATGTCCCTGGAACCATATAGCTTCATATGAGTGATTTGTAGTTTATTTCCAGGCTCTGAAATGCTGTTTACGTCTTGTGTGAAATGTCCTACTAGTCACCCCTGCGTAGATTTTTTCACAGTCCCTGAAATCGAGCTGGTAGGTTCAGGTTGTAGATACCAGCTAAATACATAATATCATTAAACGAAATAAGACATGAATGACGAATAACAAAGGCAGTGAACAAATTTAGATCAAAGAAACAACTAGCGGTAAAGTTAGTAACACTAAACTCAACATACGAAGCCCATATACCGAGAAACATACAAAGAATAGTGACGCTATGTTGTTGTGTGTTATGTTGTTGTGTGTTATGTTACACATAAGGAAGTGCACAGTTGCGCAAAGCAATACGGACTAGTCCAGACTCAATAGCGCCAAAAGAAAGACTAATTCAAAAACGTTCAAACAGACGACGTTACTCGATGTGAGCAAAAGCCGGACATGAAATGCCACAAGTAAAATCAACATCTTTTACAACGAACTGTTTTTAGATCTAGAAATAAAGGCAATTTGTAGATATCTTTCATTGCATACCTTCATTAAATTTCGGTACATTTATAGGAATAAATCTTTGCATCACTTTGAAACATTGGCGAACAGTACTTCGTTACAGTAAGTTCACCGCCTGCGAGAAGTCTGAGGTTGCTGCTACTATTGTCTCCGAGGTCATTTATATATTATTTGCTACGTGCGAGTAGGAGTCCCGCACTGAGGATTCCGTACAAACCTAGGTATGTACCGGATGATCAAAAAGTCAGTATAAATTTGAAAACTTAATAAACCACGGAATAATGTAGATAGAGAGGTAAAAATTGACATACATGCTTGGAATGACATGGGGTTTTATTAGAACCAAAAAGAAGTATTGCTGGATGCGTGAAAGATCTCTTGCTCGCGTCGTTTGGTGATGATCGTATGCTCAGCCGCCACTTTCGTCATGCTTGGCCTCCCAGGTCCCCAGACCTCAGTCCGTGCGATTATTGGCTTTGGGGTTACCTGACGTCGCAAGTGTATCGTGATCGATCGACATCTCTACGGATGCTGAAAGACAACATCCGACCCCAATGCCTCACCATAACTCCGGACATGCTTTACAGTGCTGTTCACAATATTATTCCTCGACTACAGCTATTGTTGAGGAATGATGATGGACATATTGAGCATTTCATGTAAAGAAGATCATCTTTGTTTTGTCTTACTTCGTTATGCTAATTATTGCTATTCAGATAAAGCGCCATCTGTCGGACATTTTTTGAACGTTAGTATTTTTTTGGTTCTAATGAAACCCCATGTCATTCCAAGCATGTATGTCAATTTGTACCTCTCTATCTGCATTATTCTGTGATTTATTCAGTTTTCAAATTCATACTGACTTTTTGATCACCCGGTATGTTGACCATCCATCCTGAAAATTGAGAATCTCGACAATTTTTGTCCCGATATCAAAAAATGGTTCAAATGGCTCTAAGCACTGCGGGACTAAACATCTCAGGTCATCAGTCGCCTAGACTTAGAACTACTTAAACCTAACTAACCTAAGGACATCACACACATCCATGCCCGAGGCAGGATTCGAACCTGCGACCGTAGCAGCAGCGCGGTTCCGGACTGCAGTGCCTAGAACCGGTCGACCACAGCGGCCGGTGTCCCGGCGTCTACATTGATATTTTAAAGATATCGGTTCCAGGGGTACCAAGATTCTCAATATTTAATTTCAACGAGAAAGTCATCCCGGAGGCAGGCGACGATTATTATAATTGTCTGTAGTTCTGCATTCAGCCTAACTGCGACGCAATGGTAAAAGTCAGACATCAGACAAGGAATTACTTTATTGCTCAGACAACGTATTTCGATAATGTATACATGATCAGAATCTATCTGCAGCAGTCGCTACTGGGTATCTGATGATGGATAAATTCTAAATCGCGTCTTGTGAGCAATGAGGTCATCTCTTGCCTAATGTTTGACTTTTACCATTGCACCCCATCAGCCTGAATGCACAACTATTGGAAGTTTTAATTTCAAGTTCGACATATGATAACTAATGCCGAAAGAAATATTTTTTTCCTGTGCTATAATAACGAATTAACAATTTTCGGACTTTTTCCTTTCTCGTACTTTGGGACCTTGCTTCTTGCCACATTTCATTTTTCTAGGTCAACAGGAAGTACCTTGATGAGTGAGGTCAAAAAAATGGTTCAAATGGCTCTGAGCACTATCGGACAGCTTCCGAGGTCATCAGTCCCCTAGAACTTAGAACTACTTAAACCTAACTAACCTAAGGACATCACACACATCCATGCCCGAGGCAGGATTCGAACCTGCGTCCGTAGCGCTCGTGTGATTCCAGACTGTAGCGCCTAGAACCGCTCGGCCACTATGGCCGGCGGTGAGTGAGTTAGCGAATATTAAAATATGGGGCATAAATGGCCGTACCCTTTAACTGCATTGACCTCGAAGCCTGAGTTTCTCACACCGCCAAGGGACCGTAGGCTTTAGTATGCGAAATAAATTTCAAATTGATATGTCTACCCGTTCCTGAGAAAAAAGGTTTTTAACAGTCGGACATACAGACACTTAGATAGACGACTGTGTGGTCACATAACGCTGGCGTTTTTACCGATTGATGTACAGAACCTTAACAATAGCAACAGTAATGTGCGATATTACAGTGCCTGTGTTATTCCGAATTACGATTCAATGTTCCTTCGTTCATGCATACATCTCCGAAGGAACATTGACTCGTACTAGGAATAACAAAGGCACTCCTATATGGTATTTATCCGGCGACACCGGGCAAGCTATTTCAAGTTAAATGTCTCCCCTGTACCGAAATATATACAGGTTGGTCCATTGATCGTGACCGGGCCAAATATCTCACGAAGCGTCAAACGAAAAAACTACAAAGAACGAAACTTGTCTAGCTTGAAGGGGAAATCAGATAGCGCTATGGTTTGCTCACTAGATGGCGCTGCCATAGGTCAAACGGATATCAACTGCGTTTTTAAAAATGGAAACCCCCATTTTTTATTACATATTCGCGTAGTATGTAAAGAAATATGAATGTTTTAGTTGGACCACTTTTTTCGCTTTGTCATAGATGGCGCTGTAATTTTCACAAACACATGGCTCACATATTTAGACGAACAGTTGGTAACAGGTAGGTTTTCTAATTAAAATACAGAACGTAGGTACGTTTGAACATTTTATTTGGGTTGTGCCAATGTGATACATGTACCTTTGTGAACTTATCATTTCTGAGAACGCTTGCTCTTACAACGTGATTACCTGTAAGTACCACATTAATGCAATAAATGCTGAAAATGATGTCCGTCAACCTCAATGCGTGTAACGACATTCCGGCTAGTAGTTCCCCTTCCGTAATGTTCGCACATGTACTGACAATGCGCTGACGCATGTTGTCAGGCGTTGTCGGTGGATCACGATAGCAGATATCCTTCAACATTCCCCACAGAAAGAAATATGGGTACGCCAGATCCGTTGAACGTGCGGGCCGCGGTATGGTGCTTCGACGACCAATCCACCTGTCATGAAATATGCTGTTCAATACCGCTTCACCCACACGCGAGCTATGCGCCGGACGTCCGTCATATTCGAAGTACATCGCCATTCTGTCATGCAGTGAAACATCTTGTAGTAACATCGGTAGAACATTACGTAGGAAATCAGCATACATTGCACCATTTAGATTGCCAATTATCCTTCCTCCCATAATGCCGCAACATACATTCATCCGCCATGGTCGCTGATGTTCCACTTGTCGCAGCCATCGTGGATTTTCCATTACCGAATAGTGCATATTATGCCGGTTTACGTTACCGCTGTTGGTGAATAACGCTTCGTCGCTAAATAGAACGCTTGCTAAAAAATCTGTCACCGTCCCGTAATTTCTCTTGAGCCCAGTGGCAGAACTGTACACGACGTTCGAAGTCGTCGCCATGCAATTCCTGGTGCATAGAAATATGGTACGGGTGCAATCGATGTTGCGGTAACATTCTCAACAGCGACGTTTTTGAGATTCCCGATTCTCGCGCAATTTGTCTGCTACTGATGTGCGGATTAGCCGCGACAGCAGCTAAAACACCTACTTGGGCATCATCATTTGTTGCAGGTCGTGGTTGACGTTTCACATGTGGCTGAACACTTCCTGTTTCCTTAAATAACGTAACTATCCGGCGAACGGTCCAGACACTTGGATGATGTCGTCCAGGATACCGAGCAGCATACATAGCACACGCCCGTTGGGCATTTTGATCACAATAGCCATACATCAACACGATACCGACCTTTTCCGCAATTGGTAAACGGTCCATTTTAACACGGGTGATATATTACGAAGCAAATACCGTCCGCACTGGCGGAATGTTAGTTGATACCACGTACTTATACGTTTGTGACTATTACAGCGCCCTCTATCACAAAGCGAAAAAAGTGGTCCAACGAAAACATCCATATTTCTTTACGTACTACACGAATATGTGATAAAAATGGGGGCTTCTATTTAAGAAAACGCAGTTGATATCCGTTTGACCTATGGCTGGTGTGGCCGAGCGGTTCTAGGCGCTACAGTCTGGAACTGCGCGACCGTTACGGTGGCAGGTTCGAATCCTGCATCGGGCATGGATGTGTGTGATGTCCTTAGGTTAGTTAGGTTTAAGTAGTTGTAGAGGACCACAGAAGTTAAGTCCCATAGTGCTCAGAGGCATTTGAACCATTTTTGAACCTATGACAGCGCCATCTAGCGGTCCAACAGTAGCGCCATGTGGTTTCCCCCTTCAAGCTAGACAAGTTTCGTTCTTTGTAGTTTTCTCGTTTGACGCTTATTTCGTGAGATATTTGGCCCGGTCACTATCAATGGACCACCCTGTATACAATGGATGTAGTAGTGAAGGTTGTGGACACGTGTTTGACGACATATGGAAGTTTGGGACGACCACTCGCGAATAGCGGCGTACCAGGGTTCAAGTCCTGGTCCGACACAAATGTTCATTCTCGTCACTCCATTAGATTTTTTATACTAGTCCACATTCACAACGAATACATTTAATGTGAACAGCAAAGGCATCGGCGCACTCCGCCAGAGCACGCCACAAGTGATGTCAAAATCCATCCAAGATAACGTTTTGCGTCTTCGTCTGTAATGAGCCATTGGTCTGTCGTAGCTACACAAGAGGCAGTGACCAGCAGAACACCTCGTCTCGCCGCTGCCTCGCGACCCATCCCCACGTCTCGGCTCAAAATCCCCTCGTCACGCCAGCTAAAGCGGCTAACATAACTTCACTGTGGCACGTCTGAAGTTAACTTCTACACCCGCCTTTAAATCTCCTCCTAAGACAAGTCCCAAGGGCAAAATGTAGACTATAACTCTCTCGCAGCAGAACATCGAACACGTAGCAGCCCAGCACTGCTCGGCGAAACACCTTGTGTGGCAGCAGCTGCCGCGCGACTGATTCGCAAGTTTCGACACAGAATCTCGCCGTCAGGCCACCGAAATCGGCGAATGTAGTCCGGAGTGGGACGGGCCAGTATCCGGTGTCCGGCGTCTGGACACCAGTGAAAGTGGTCCCACCGGAGGCGCGACACCACACACACACACACACACACACACACATACACACACATCAGGACGGCAACCAGGCTGGACGCCCGCCTGACAGACTTGCCGACAAAGAGAAAGTCCACTGCGACCAAAGGACGGCCGATCGCTAACACACGTACATACAGGTGGTCAGCGGATGTATAGTGGGGTAGTCGCCGGCAGGAAGAGATTCGGTGGACAGCCCCACCACCAATCAAATTACCCACACACACACACACACACACACACACACACTCACACACGTCACCTGTCTATCTTATTTTCACCGCGAGGACGAGTTTTGTCGCGCGCGTGGTAACTAGTTTCCAGCTGCAGGGAAAGGGATGGTGTGACTGAGGACTTGGGCAAGGGACTGGTGTTAGGTGAAGGGGAGAGGGGGGGAAAGGGGGGCGGGTGGAGTAGCCAGGGGCGAAGGGAAGTGTGTGGCTGTTCCCTTGTCGCAGCTGGGAGTATAAAAGGCTGAGTGCCACGGCATAGAGGCATCAGTGAACCGACAGTTCTCGTGGGATCAACCAGCTTAAGCGCCAACATGAGGACTGTCTTGGTGAGTGTTACGGACACGCTACACGAAGCATCAGTCACCATCCGAGTCATCAAACTAATTATCCTACATAGTCGTATCGGTAGTACAGCAGAGCAATACGGACAATTCTGACAGGCATATTGTAGGGCCACAATACTGAGCAGTTTATTAGTACAGTCTAAAAACTAAATAAGAAATTACATTATTGACAGATATTTCGTCAATAGGTTGTCGATGGCTGTAACTTACAGGCGATCTACAGGTTTAAAACATTAATAATAATGTTCTTATACGTTTCTTCACAAGTTAGTCCCGGTAACGATGTTTTAACATGGAAAGCAGACAACGTGTACACATTTGGGATTAGGACAACAACAAAAATACTGAAAATTAAAATCGCATGTTCCGCAAATGTAATGATGTGGAATCTTACAAAATTATACCTGATCGTTATTTTTTTTGCTGTTAATATGTCACTCTCAGTCACAATGTAGGGTGTAAATGGTGCCCAGTTGGAATATGCTACAGTTGTGTAGGGCAAAGTCGATTTGATATGAGACTTGTGGCCTTTCAAACCGCGAAACAAGCACAGAATGGTTTCTGTTGATCCGGGACAGCGGCCGGTCAGATGTTTACCAAGGAAACTATCACCAAGCAGCCGCACGTTCTCAGAAGTTGTTAATTTATTGCCACGACCAGTTTCGACATCTAATTAATAGCATCCTTAGGCCCCTGTAGAGAGTCAGATACATCGACGTATGCATAACCGGAGCCATCAATACCTGGATACCGGCAGTTTCTTGTGGAGCGTGTCTTTCGAAGATTCAGTTGTTGTCATGTTTTCGAAGTACACACGGCACAAAAAAATTCACAGTACGCAGGTATCGATGGCTGCAGTTATGCTTGTATCGATGTACCTGATTCGCTATAGATGGAGCGCATAAGAATCCGAAAATGACGTTAATAAGCTGCCGAAACGGGGTTGGTAATTAAGAAACAACTTCTGAAAACATAGGGCTGTTCGGTCATTTTTATTTGGTAAACAAAGTGACATTTCCTTCGTTGGGAACCACAGCCATGCAGATTTTTCAAAATGAAATTTCCACCATTTGACTGTAAAATACTATAGACTTATTTTACACAATCGTGGTTTCGGATTTCAGAGCCATTTTAAAGGGCAAGGTCAAATATATTTTATGACATTTCACCTCGCGCTTGAAAATGGCGGAAAATCCGTTTATAAACCTTAAATTGGCCTACAAAAGCCCCCTATATCATAGCGCATGCGCGAGGCGTGAGATTTTGTAATATCCTTTTGTCCTTTTGTGCCACAGGCTTCGTGGAGCACCTACAAACTGTAAAAGCGGAATTTGTATAAATTTTACTTCACAGTTTTTTGGATTTTTACAGCATAAAATTAACAATAATATCAGTTTGTTTCTCTGCCCTTCTTTCTGCTAGACTACTGTGCTTGTAAGGGTTAGACTTACATCGGATCTTAAATATAATTTGTTATGTGTAATATGTTCGCAAGTACTTTGAAATGAATTACAAACAGTATCGACCGCAAAAACATTTCGATGGTAACACCGCCCGCTTCATTCACCGCCACCGTCTACCATAGTGGTATGAGCGTCTGAGGATGGTCAAATACTGACCGGAACAGATTATCAGCGAAATAAATGTTTTTGCGGTCGAGACTGTTTGTAATCCATTTTTAAAATACTTTTAGCCAGACCGCTGTTCCTCCACGAAAAGGATTTTGTCTTCCGTTACTCCCATGTCAAAGGTTAAATTGGTAATGTTAACGAAAGTTGGACACATACGAGGTAATCAATATTTTCCGCAGTGCGCGTGCGCCGTAGCTTTAAATAGCTTTTTTTTGGCCGATGTTATACTGTTTCCCGTCTTGATAGACAGCATGTGTGCTGATCTAACTGTTCGTCTCCATTTGCCCTACACCGTTGTGGTACTTTGGAAACAGTAAAAGTTAACACTCTGTATTTTTCTGTTTAAGTCCGAAGGGGTTTCTAGAACTGTACAGACGTTTACGAACAATTTTGGTGCATATATTTTGTGACAGCACAATATTAAGGATTTCTTAAATTTAATTTTTTTAATTTTTTGATTCACGAGTCTTCAGAATGGTTTGATGCTAGCCACCATGACTCTGTCAACCTCATCATATTAGCACATCCATCCTACGTCTTCAATTACCTGTTGAACATGTTCCAATCGGTCTCTTTCCCTACAGTGTTTCCCCTCAAGAGCTCCGTCCAACACCACGGAAGTTTTTCACTGAACAGATGCTCTATCATTCTGTAACATCTTCTTGTCAGTGTAATGCACATATTCCTTTCCTAGTCGATTCTCCGGAGATCTTTCTCAATTCTTGTCGAATCAATCCACCTGATTATCAACATGGTTTCATAGCACTACATCTTTCTATTCTTTACCGGTTTTTCCACAGTCCATGATTTTATTACTACAGTCTAGGAGCAGAAAATCAGACATTTCGTCATGGACTGACCGAGATTGTAGCTTACAAATTGGGGATATTTTTCCTAGTAATACTTGCACTTTCTGTGTAAGCGATGCGTGGTTTCGGACATACAATTCCGTTTCCAAGGACTAGAGGGACTTTTTGAGCCTTTCATCCGACATAATATTCATTGTATCATCTTCGTTTGGCCGAAAAACTCTCATCTTCTGCACTGATGAGATGCTTTCACATGTGGATTGGTACTTTGTATTTATTAGAAGTATAAGGATTACCTTGTGGTGGCCACAGATCTGAAGATGCCTGTGTAGGTGGAAGCCGATTAGCTTTTAATTTACAAGCAACCGTGATGAGGAATAAACTGTTATGGAACAGACGAAGTGGACAATCCCTCTGGACGTCTGTTCTGCAATTAAAATTCTGACGTCCCACATGATCTGCCAGAGTTTCATGAAACTTATTTTTTCTTGATTATCCATGCGATTCCCGCACTCTCAGTTATTCATCAAATACTTGTGTCATGTATGTAAATGTAAAAGTGAAAGATTTTCACCAATACAGCAGATCCACGTTTCGTGAGGAAACGAAGCAGAGGTAATGCTCAATGCAGTCTGTTCATTCAGAGGAAACGCTCCTGCCATTCGCTTTAGTAAGTTAATGAAAACCGAGACGACTCCTAAATCTGGATGGCCAGAAGGGTGTTTGAATCCAGGTTCTCTAAAACGGGAATCCAGTTTTTCAAAACCACTGCTCTCTCTCCCTTCGGTACTGTTCAGTTATTGCATTCATTTTATTTAGATCTGTAATTCACCTCTGAACCTATAGATTAGCAGTTCTGCACTTTCCCGCTTAGTCGCCAGCGATATCATTCCAGCAAAGACAATTTATTTGCCAAGATATCTCGACAGAAGAATCGTGTATCTATGCGATGGCCTCACGTTTGATACAAAGTGAATAACTACTAACCGTTATTGTCATCATTGTGAAATTTTCGGTCCTGGTGGTGCAGTGTGTTAAAGCGCGTACCTGAAAACGAAAGGTCGCGGAATCGAATCCGGGTCGTATCACGGAAGTTCTCAGACTGCCTTTAGTATAGCCTTCACCTCTCAACGATATAAGGAGTAAACCGGAACGAGACTTCGTTCAGCTTCCATGTTAAACTACAGGTCCCCTGTCCCGGTTGGATAACTGGGATGGACTAGGAACACGCAAGTCGCCGATGTGGATTCCAATTGAAAGACTTGCGCTATCGCTCACTGAGCCATACGCTGTTTCTTGAGAAATTCGTCACCATCCAATGGCGGCTTTTGCAGTGCGGGGAACCAAACCTAGAGTGAAATCTGACACCGTGAGCTAGTACTGTCTGTGTCAGATAAGTTGCTACTCATGAACGGAGCGTAGTTCCGTTTTATATCTCGTACGAGTAACACAGCTAAGACAACGCAGATGTGGACATTGTTTTTGCTAAACCCTGTTGGGTTGGTTGGCACAAATAGAAAAGCCCATTGGGTAAATTTCGTGACCACATATTCGAGGAAGGGCGGGCGATAATTTTTGTTGCTATCATTTTATGTTTCACGTAGAGATCATGAAAACAAGAAAGACTGGAGTGCGTACAGGGGATTATACACAAGCATTTTACTGTCGCTCCCTATGCGAACGAAATAGCCCAATAAGTGGCTCGTATTGGTACGAAATACTCTCTGCCACGCAGTGATCTGAAGGCTTCATATTTGAATGTAGACGCAGAAACGGTACTGCGATAACAGACACGTTCCATTGAATTACAGAGTTCTGCTAAACCAGGTCTCTGTCTACGAAAATATCCTTCGTGTAATCTACATGTGTAGCTATAAAGCGCTGCAATTTTTCGTGTTCACGGATCCGACGAAACAATCGATATTCCGCATCTACATCTATATTCCACAAGCCACCTTATAGTGTGTGGTGGTGGGTACTTCGTGCACCACTGTTACTCCCCCATTTACTGATTCGCGAGAAGATCGGTTGTTGGTAAGCCTGAGTGTGAACTTCAATCTCTCTAATTTTACCTTGACGGTCCTTCCGGGAGATATACGTTGGACCAAGCAATAATATTGGTTGACTCCTCCAGAAAAGCAAAGTCTCGAAACTTTAACAGGAAACCACACCGTGCTGCAGAACGACTCTCCTACGTCGTCGGCAACTGGGGTTTGCTGGGTACTTCCATGACGCTTTCGCGCTTGCTAAATGGACCTGTAACGGAATGCGCTGCTCTTCTTTGTATCTTCTCTGTTTATTGATCCTAAGCCGCGCGGGATTAGCCGAGCGGTCTCAGGCGCTGCAGTCATGGACTGTGCGGCTGGTCCCAGAGGAGGTTCGAGTCCTCACTCGGGCATGGGTGTGTGTGTGTTTGTCCTTAGGATAATTTAGGTTAAGTATTGTGTAAGGTTAGGGACTGATGACCTTAGCAGTTAAGTCCCGTAAGATTTCACACACATTTGAAAATTTTGATTCTATCTGATAGCCCAGATCGTTCCTGAAGACACAATAGTACAGATCACTCGCTTCACAGCTTAACGAACGAAGTTGATTCACATGTTTATCTTCGATCATGTAAATCAAAATTGTATAAACTTTGTGAATGAACGCTTCACTTCTGTCGTTTAGGTCAGATACGGTCATCAATTCGTATTCATAGAACCGTCAATTTTACTTCTCTTCCAAGAACATTGGATTTTAAAAATTGCAAATACATACACCAGCTAATAAGCAAACCTAGAAATAAGGAGATGCGGAGTTTATGACTCACCGCGTTAACACGTCAAACTGACTAAGGAAAAAAAAAAAAAATACTTCGTCTACTTTCTTCATTTACTTAAGGATTTGAGTCAAGAAATATTGTGACTCTTATATGGACCACTTACTACGCGAATCGAATTTTAAGTAAATATTCAGCAATATAATAAAATATATGCGCCTCCTTAGCTGAGTGGTCATAGTAGATGACTGCCATGTGTAGGGTTTCTCCTTCAGTGAGATGGCTGGAAAGGAGTTCACTCAGACTCGTTATGTCGATTAAACATATAGTTGAATGAGAAGTAGCGGTACCAAGAGTCAGATAGCCGACAATGGGCGGGAGAGCGTAGAGCGTTTTGCTAACGGCACTTCCATCCAAACGAAACCATTCGCCAAGGGTGACACGGCGCTCTGTCGGTCCTGATCAAGCTACTGCTGTGCAGGGCGACAGACCTTAAGAATAATATGTGGGTAGATTATAATCAGAATAAGTCTTTGACGCTGCGGTGGGGTGTGTGAATTGTTTTGAATCTTGCTTGCACCTTTAAAGCTGTGAGAGCAGATTGTAAATTGTGCCCCGATAGCTCAGTTGGTAAGAGAATAGTCCGTGAAAAGCTGGCTATAGCCAGTTCCAGTACAACATCCGTTACTTCCGTGCTGCGGTTGCGAAGTGGGGCCGAGGCTGTTTCCCAGATAAGTTATTGCGATATGACGATGTATTACTGTATTATAGTTTTTAGTTTTCGACGTTGTCCATTATGGACAAACCGTTGCTCCTTTTATTCTGAAGAAGGTTTGGGCTATCCCAACTGAAACCTAGCTAAATCTAAATATATATATATATATATATATATATATATATATATATATATATATTGCATTTACAGCGCCAGATTTGGGCTGGTGGCCAAATTTAGAACTAATTTGTTGTAGTGTAAATTCATTCCGCACTAACGCATTAGAATCAGTTTCGGTGCCATACTATAATTACAGTCCACACTGGATCTCTGTGAATAGTCCCACACCGTAACCACCCGGTATATATACAGGGCGTCCAATGAAGAATTGTCAGTATTCACAGAAATGAGAAATGGAAATGAGCGTACAGCATTGTGAGCCGGTAGTCCCCCATTCGGGAAAGTTCGGCCGACGAGGACAAGTACTTGATGCATTCGACGCCACATTGGGTGACTTGCGCGTCCGAGATGGGGATGAAACGATGCTGAGGACAACAGAACACCCAGTCCCTGAGCGGAGAAAAATCTCCTGCCCCAGCCGGGAATCGAACACGGGCCCCTTGGTGTGGCATCCCGCCGCGCTGACCTCTCAGCTAACGGGGACGGACACAGAAATGGGAGGTATACTCACTTCAAGCCAAAACTCCAAATTCCGAATGGTTTCTGAGCTAGGATAGAGTTAATATACGTTGTTGAAACTTCCTGGCAGATTAAAACTGTGTGCCGGATCGAAACTCGAACTCGGGACCTTTGCCTTTCGCGGGTAAGTGCTCTACCAACTGAGCTACCTAAGCACGACACACGCCCCGTCCTCACAGCTTTACTTCCGTCAGTACGTCGTCTCACATCTTCCAAACTTTACAGAAGCTCTCCTACGAGCCGGCCGCTGTGGCCGAGCGGTTCTAGACGCTTCAGTCTGGAACCGCGCGACCGCTACGGTCGCAGGTTCGAATCCTGCCTCGGGCATGGATATGTGTATGTCCTTAGGTTAGTTAGGTTAAGTAGTTTTAAGTTCTAGGGGACTGATGACCTCAGATGTTGAGTCCCATAGTGCTCAGAGCCGTTTTTGCCTCTCCTGCGAACCTCGCACGACTAGCACTCCTGAAAGAAAGGATATTGCGGAGACAAGGCTTAGCCACAGCCTGGGGTATGTTTCCAGAATGAGATTTTCACTCTGCAGCGCAGTGTACGCTGATATGAAACTTCCTGGCAGATTAAAATGGAGTGCCAGACTAAGATTCAAACTCGGGAGCTTTGACTTTCGCGGGCAAGTGCTCTACCAAGTTCGAGTCTCGGTCCGGCACACAGTTTGAATCTGCCAGGAAGTTTCATATCAGCGCACACTCCGCTGCAGAGTGAAAATCTCATTCTGGAATATACGTTGTTATTTATGGAACAGATGACTTTGCACCCAACTGATTTGAGTTATACTTAACGAACAGCATGTAAAAATTTGTGCAGAATTATTCAAAAAAAGTTGGGAGGGTAGAAAAAGTGAGTGAGGAGAAATCAGAAAGGTAGTTCCACAGGGTTTAGTGCTGTGTCCACTCCTATACCTATGGCAGAAAGACATTCCAAGCAAAGAGGTTTAAAGCAACGAGGTGGGTCGGACTAGAATAAAATATCAAAGAGGTTGAGTCGGTAAGACATGTAGGACACATAGAGCATGCGACTATCCTTAAAACAATGTACATTAAATGTACTCTACCTCCTAAACCACTAAGATTAGGAATTTTATTCGTATAAACACATGAAAGACAGAGAGAGGTACGTAACAGACACGGCTGTAGCTCCGGTGGAAGGTTCAAGGAAGTGCCCGCACCCAGGCACTAGAGAAGAATCTGAGAGGAAGGAGGTTAGCGGCGCGTGTTCCGTGTTCCGAGCTGCCCCGGAACCTGTTTGAGCGGCCGGCGCGGCTCGTAGAATGCAGACAGCAGGCGGCTTACACCGGCCGCCGCCTTCCTGTGATTAACACGCTCTGAGCTGGTCCCCAGACCCGCATCTGGTGCGGAACGCAGGGCCGCTTTCGCTGCGACCACGCCCGCTCCGGAGAAAGCTCTCTACCCTGCTCCGTATTATTCTCTTTGTCTTCTCCCAAGTTTCGTTCGTTTCAACTATACTCGGCGCGCCGCTAGTTTCAGGAAACACCCCCCATATAACTGTCACACACATACCGTCCACCTTTCACCTTCCGGTCTTTTCCTTACCCGTCAACACGCCGTCCATGAACGCGTTTCTGTCTTTTCAGTTCAAGATATTTGCTAGCTGCTACTCTGCAACTTAGTTCCACCCGCGAGAGTCAGAAGGTAGTGTACCAAAAAATGGCTCTGAACACTATGGGACTTAACTTCTGAGGTCATGAGTCCCCTAGAACTACTTAAACCTAACTAACCTAAGG
This sequence comes from Schistocerca americana, assembly GCF_021461395.2. Taxonomy (NCBI): domain Eukaryota; kingdom Metazoa; phylum Arthropoda; class Insecta; order Orthoptera; family Acrididae; genus Schistocerca; species Schistocerca americana. Next base: position 176,744,690 of record NC_060127.1, on the reverse strand, counting down.
ACATCACACACATCCATGCCCGAGGCAGGATTCGAACCTACGACCGTAGCGGTGTCGCGGTTCCAGACTGTAGCGCCTAGGACCGCTCGGTCACTCCGGCTGGCAGGTAGCGTGTATCAGAAGGTGTGGCGTGGCGGTTGGCAGATGGCTACCGTGAGAGTGTACTGTGCCAACAAACGTATGAAAATGCGTGTCCAGGTACTCAGCTTCAGACCCTGTCAACATCAAACAAATCGTAGGATAGTAAGGTTCCAATGTAAGTGGTATACAAATAAGGGAACCACTGATGACAGGTTTGTTGGACGGATGTGAGAGCGATAGGGAAATTGTGAAGAAACTGAACAGATCGACATTTGGAGACAGATTATCCCCCGTAAGTTTGCTTACGAAATTTCAAGAACAATTAGTAAGTGAGAAATCTTGGAGTACTGTGCTGTCTCCAGATTACCGCAAAGACAATGCTGGACTAAGTAGGACGCACGCAGCATCATTTCAGCACTCATTCTGCAATAGTTCCATACGCATCGTTTCTTCACAAGGAACATCGTCCACACAGACATTGAGAGTGCTGTTTCATTAGCATCGTTGCACGTGTGCATACTTCGTATCGTGCAGACCTTCTGTTTGTGGACCTATGTTCCTTAGGGTTATTTGCTTTCTGTAGGGCTAGTAGTTTGCATGTAACGAGTTAGAGAATATGAAAGTTTTGCGCGTGGTATTTGAAGACGTTGCGGGTCGCATAAAACCAATTGACAGGGGCAGCTGAACCACCTATATATATATAGTGAACAAGAGAATTCATCCAAAATTCACGAAAGTCGTATAAGTAAAAACGGTTTCTATATAGACTGTGTAGCTTCACCTACGGTAGACACTGGAGCTTTATACGCTTGGTTTCCGACAGAAGTCAGTCAGAAAACCGAAAACTTTCCAGATATTCAAAAAGAAAGTATCACTTTATTAGGCACTCTTTCTAGAACGAATAATTTTTTGGACCAGCGATTTCAATTCTGCACAGCTCAACTTTTGTACTGAACGTATCTCGATGTTGCCATCATATATAGATTTCTGACTGCTTTGTTTGAAGTTTTAGATAAAAAAAACAACAGCTGAGTAGCATATGAGAAGGAGGAGTGGCATTTTTCAATGCAACTGAAAATAATGAAATGATGTATGCCATTGTTAGCCGGGAGGCCCCATTAGGGGAAGTTCGGTCGCCGTATTGCAAGTCCTTCTTAGTAGACGCCACTTCGGCGACTTGCGAGTCAATGATGATGAAATGATGATGAAGAACACACAACACCCAGTCATCAATGCAACTATTTCCCCCTAACATGCACACACATGAAATAAAAATCTTGTATTAATTCCTGTAACTAGCAGTCTAAGTGAATTAGCACCAGTCTTAATTTGTTGTTAGTATTTTAGGCAGAGGTATAACCCGACGACGATATTATGGCACTTGGTCTCCCGTGGCAGTTATCGGTAACACACAGTGATGTAACAGCAACCATGTACAGTGGTGACGAGGAAAAATGCATCGCAACTTGAATGCTTTCAGGTCAGTTGTGCATATACTATCAATTGGTTCGGCACGTCGTCGTACAATATGACGACAATAAGTCGACCAAAGCGCCCTTACTCACAGGCTCATTAAGACTGTGGTCGACTAATAGCTAGTGGGGTTTCTTCTGCCTGTTGATGCATAACTCGACTTCTTCCACATCCCCGACGGCTCTCCTTGATGATGGGATTTACAGAACGCAGTGTGCGAATGATTAACGAATGAATGAATGGACAGGTTATCAGGCTGCTGTAGTTGGATACATTAAAATAACACATTATTTTGTTTTCATTACTGCGTAATTTCGCCAGTGGAGCCACGCTCTAGTTATTGTGTATTATAACTCACTGAAATGGACGTACTTGAGTTAGAGTACAAGCATTCATGAAATTCGCACTGCCAAATGCGTAGATCGGGACCAGTTCTCAATTGTAAATGTGTATCTACAACGCTTAGGACTGTACGATTGTGCTGGACTACGGTCATCGACATTTCGGTGCCACTGTGGTAGATCGTTATGGTGCCATTGGACACTGCTGCAACAAAAATTTCGTACTGAGTTCCTTCCAGAAATTGTGGAGATCATCTACCGCAGTGCTATTAGTAATGTCAAGTGAAGTCCTATGGCTGTGAAACCCGGAAGGACAGCTCCAGCCACCCAATTTGAAAGATTTTTCCTATGCTCCATTCCGTGGGCACCTTTCCTTCGCAAAGCATGACACCTGTAAGCTGTGTCAATGCTGCTATGAACGGTGTACCAAAAGCTGTGTTAGAAGGCGTGGAGTTTGGTAGACAGATACCATGTGAGCTTATTTTGCTAATAAACGTATCTTCGTAAACTCTTCGTCTGCACGCTAGCGTCTCTGAAATGTGGAGGAGGACGTATGCAGTTTGCAGCACACGAGCTAGAAAAGGACTAAAAGACCTGAGGTACATTACTTGTCGTAAGGGCAAAGCGGTATCACGATGTCAACAGAAAAATTTGAACAAACTCAGGATAAAAATCGATTTATCTCTCAGAATGGTCATTGTGCACCACAGGCTATGTTATTAACACAGAAGAAAACCATTTTTTTCGCGGTTAGTGCAAACAGTATATGACTGTCCAAAGAACATCGCTCAACATAAGAACATAGACGAGACTTACGTCTGGATAAAGGACATTAACCAAACATGAAGGAAAATGTAGTTAACTTTTTGAATATTTAGATACCATCAAAAAGGGACAGAGGTGAAGAGAATTTCTGGACGTACGTGACTTCGCAACACTACAAACTACAATAAATTAACAGTTGTTATGAGAAATACGCGCCTTTCTTGAAAAAAACGGTAATGTTGTTTCCATCACAAAAGAAACTTCAACAAAAAAAAACCTTCTAGAAAAAAGTGCCTAACGTGGAAATCTTCTGATCGTAGAGCCGCTCATTTGAGTCTCGCTACCAGCAAAGAAAGTTTCTAGTTTAAATTCTTTACTTTTATAATGCACAAATGTTAATTAACAAATATTGAATCATAATATTTTCGTAAAAGTAACATCGATAAGGACCCTCTTTAGACTTATTCGATATGAATGCCACACATTTAGGATTGGCTGAACGAGTGTTTAGCAAGCCAGCTTTTTAATTTCACAGGTGATGGAAAATATTCTTGTCAAGCGTGTTCTCCTAAAACACCGGGTGAAGAAGCAAACAACGCCGTTTGTCTCTGTGGACAGAACACTGCGTCACGAAACACGACACTGGGGGCCCTGTTAGGGACTGCCGTCCGACAAACAGGGCCCACCGCTGTGGTGAGAAGTCGACTTTCAAAGCAAGCGTCTAGTTTCTCCCCCGGCGCCTTGAGTGTTCGAACCAGTTCACTGACAGCGCCTGGGAAGTATGTAAACGCGGACCTCAAAAGAATCCCTCGCCGCGGCTTTTCACTACGCGAGCGGTTTGGAGCGCGCACTTGACTCAGTAATGGCGCAGACGGGAAAACGTGGCAAAGTTACGCGTCGCGTGTCTGCAGAACAGATTATTGTAATTGCACCTCTGGCTCACCGTCAGGGACTTACCTCATAGACAGTGTCTCGCTGGGTCTCAGCTGGCAGAAAGCGTTCCTATCTTACGAGCAACTACAGTCGGGAGATTTTCATAGTCGAGTTGTCAAATCGATGATGGGCGGTAAAGAGAGGTGAAAGTTCAGCGTTCTGCATAAAGTAATGGAGGTAAAGGACATGTTCATTGGGAAAACTCTGTTCTGTAGTTGCGGTATCCGATTCCAGCTGCCTTACCTTCCAGTCTTAGCAGATTTCTCGAATAATTTGTCGAAATGTTTCAACGCAAACATTGACGAACATTACATAACGTTACATGTCTTTCCAACACCGTTAATAATGTGTATCGCTCAATTAAAAAAAAGAAAGTCAAAACTTGCTTCAGTATTTCGGTTTCTACACTACTGGCCACTAAAATTACTACACCAAGAAGAAATGCAGATGATAAACGGGTATTCATTGGACAAATATATTATACTAGAACTAACATGTGATTACATTTTCACTCAATTTGCGTGCATATATCCTGAGGAATCAGTACGCAAAACAACCACCTCTCGCCGTAATAACAGCCTTGATACGCCTGGGCATTCAGTCCAACAGAGCTTGGATGGCGTGTACAGGTACAGCTGCCCATGCAGCTTCAGCACGATACCACAGTTTATCAAGAGTAGTGGCTGGCGTATTGCGACGAGCCAGTTGCTCGACCACCATTGACCAGACGTTTTCAATTGGTGAGAGATCTGGAGAATGTGCTGGCCAGGGCAGCAGTCGAACATTTTCTGTATTCAGAAAGGCCCGTACAGGACCTGCAACATGCGGTCGTGCATTATCCTGCTGAAATGTAGGGTTTCGCAGGGATCGAATGAGGGGTAGAGCCACGGGTCGTAACACATCTGAAATGTAACGTCCACTGTTCAAAGTGCCGTAATGCGAATAAGAGGTGACCGAGACCTCGTCGTCGAACTGTTCGTGCAGATGGTTGTTGTCTTGCAAACGTCCCCATCTGTTGACTCAGGGATCGAGACGTGGCTGCACGATCCGTTACAGCCATGCGGATAAGATGCCTGTCATCTCGACTGCTAGTGATACGAGGCCGTTGGGATCCAGCACTGCGTTCCATATTACCCTCCTGAACCCACCAATTCGATATTCTGCTAACAGTCATTGGATATCGGCGCGAGCAGCAATGTCGCGATACGATAAACCGCAATCGCGATAGGCTACAATCCAACCTTTACCAAAGTCGGAAACGTGATGGTACGCATTTCTGGTCCTTAGACGAGGCATCACAACAATGTTTCACCAGGCAACGCCGGTCAACTGCTGTTTGTGTATGTGAAATCGGTTGGAAACTTTACTCATGTCAGCACGTTGTAAGTGTCGCCACCGGCGCCAACCTTGTGTGAATGCTCTGAGAAACTAATCATTTGCATATCACAGCATCTTCTTCCTGTCGGTTATATTTCACGTCTGTAGCACGTGATCTTCGCGGTGTAGCTATTTTAATGGCCAGTAGGGTACATTAAACAAGATTACATGCAACAAAATCTCGTGTCCCTGGGCGTCCTACCAGTTGCCGAATACGTCCATACCGTGAAACTCGGTATATGGAATATTATGGTCCTCACAGTGAGTATACGTGTATGTGTTACGTGAAGTTTACATCCTCATGTCCAAATATCCTGATACATTATTATATGGCTAATAAGGTGGTCTTTTATTTTGCATTCGAACATGTGAGTGTTTCTAATTTTCTGCCTGACGTCTGCCAGCATCTTGTTAAGAGTCATTAGCGCCAATATATGAAGCTCCATTGCAGACCATGGTGCACTGTCTATACGGAAATTACATTTACTTTCGGTATTGTGCGTACGGTCTCACAGTTCCTGTAGATCAGTCGTTGACTCGTTCAAATTGCAAATGTAACAGGCCCAAATGCTTTCACACACAGATACAGGTACTTGTTTAATGATGTATATCAGTACGACAGAAAAGAGAGCAGGCGAAAATGGGACCACGTATACCTGACCCGGATGACCTCTGTCTCCACAGGTGTGCCTGCTGGCGGTGGTGGCGCTGGTGGCAGCGGAGACCCAGCAACCTACCGCTGACAGTGCCGCGCAGTCGTCGACGACCAAAGAGAAGCGCGGCATCCTGGGATTGGGTGGCTACGGGGGCTACGGCCTCGGCAGCTACGGAGGCTACGGCGGCAGCTACGGAGGCTACGGCGGCGGGTACGGCTACGGAGGTGGTCTGGGTTACGGAGGCGGTATCGGCTACGGAGGCGGTCTCGGTGGCCTGGGAGGCGGTCTCGGAGGCTTCGGAGGAGGCCTGGGAGGAGGTCTGGGAGGAGGCATCGGCGGCGGTGCCGTCGCGGTGACCACCGTCAACCAGGCGGTCCCCGTGCCCGTCCCCGTGCCCCAGCCGGTCACCGTCACGCGTCCGGTGCCCGTGCCCGTGCCCCAGCCGTACCCCGTCTCGGTGCCCCGACCTGTCCCGGTGCCCCACCCCGTGCCCGTTCCCGTCTCCGTGCCCCGCCCCTACCCGGTAGCCGTCCCGCGTCCCGTGCCCGTCAAGGTCCCCCACCCCGTGCCCGTCTCGGTGCCCCAGCCCGTGCCCGTCACTGTGCCCCAGCCCGTCCCCGTGCCCGTCCCCCAGCCCGTCCCGGTCAGTGTGCCTCAGCCCGTTGCCGTCCCGGTCGCCACCCCTGTCGTCGCTGTAGGTAGCGGCCTGGGAGGAGGATACGGTGGCGGCCTCGGAGGAGGCTACGGCGGTGGACTGGGAGGCGGTTACGGTGGCGGCCTGTCCCTCGGCGGAGGATACGGAGGCGGTCTCTACGGCGGGAGGTACGGGGGCTCCATCGGATACGGCGGAGGCTACGGGTACGGCGGCAGCTACGGCAGCAGCTACGGTGGCAGCTACGGTGGTCTCAGTTCTGGATACGGATACGGCCACGGCATCCACTAGAGTATCCGGTCCGGCGTAGTCATCGAGCAGTACCAGCACCATCATTCGCCAGCACATCGCTTCACTCCTTCAGTAAAGGCACACCATTTATCACTGCAAATCTAAACATCTCCTTCACCTCTTGCACCTGTACATACTCAGACACCAATTCTTCCTACATCAAAGTCTGTGTTTTCTTACGATAGATTAGCACAGTAAAACTTGCTCAATTGTTTTGAGAGATGTTTTATTGTTTTGTGTAATAAACAATTTTTAGAAATATGTTGTCCGTTTTATTTTTCCATGTTCCCCTGCACCTCTTGCATCTAGAAAAATCAAGTGGTCTGTCAGTGTAAGGTTTTTCAAGACAGTGTCTTGACAAAGAGTAGCTAGCAGAAAGCAATTGCGTTGTTTCCATACAGCATTAGAATTTCAGTGATAACCAAAATACTGTTTGTCAGAATGTTGTTATACAGTACAAGGAACATTTATTTATTTATTTATTTATTGCAAAATTATAGACCTGTTACCTGATGTTTAAAACAGGTCGTACATCTTACAATTTTCGTTTTTCATCTTTTTACAGTTTTCTTTCCTTTTGTTTTATCTACAACATTTACAAAGAATGATTCAAAATAACAATAATTTGAGGTTGAAATATAAATAAAATTTTATTGTTTTTAAGAAGAATATAAAAAGAAGATAGGATAGATGAGAGATATGTTAATACCATCACCGAGTGTGATTGACGGTGAATACCTCGGAATGGTTTCTTCGAGCCATTGACCGCCAGTCACACACACACACAAATGGTTATTAGTAGAGAAATAATGTTTCTTATCCTATTTGTTACTAATCCTATGTATTAACTATATTAGGTGCGCATCATTGCACAGCATTTGGTGTTTTCTTGGCTAGATGCCAGCAATTTGCTTATTTACTGTCACATCTCAGCTTCCTCCTCCTGTTCCTCTTCATTTTCGCTATTTTCGCTGTCACTGTGGGTATCGCTGTCCATTCTCTGGAGATTTCTGTTACGCTGCACATAGGCATGTCTGTGATGTCGTGTCCGCATATACTCTTCATGTGTTGTTTTTGAAATACTGTTTGTCAGTGCGTTTAATTGTGCCCATTGTTCTTCGTCTCTTATTGCTGTGTATATATCTATGTCTGTATCTGTGTAATCTAAGTGTAGTGAATGTCTATTGTTCGCGTATTGCCCGCAGAAAAAGACAGTGTGTTCTGGGGAACCTTTTCCCCGCATGTGCATGTAGGTGTCTGCCTCAGACTCACGTGGTTTAAGTGCGTGGGATAAGGTTCGTGCCCGGTTAAGAAATGTACCATACCGCGGCTGGGATCGATATGTCTCATTCTCAACCGCTCCCTTATGTCAGGGAGGAAGTCGTGCAGCCTACGTCCCTTATCACTTACATCCCACTCACCTTGCCATGTATCCAAACGCCAACTTTTAAGGTGACGTATCGTCTCTTTGGGCACACCGGTTATTGTGTGTACCTTATCTAGTCTCCCCACCTTTAACCAGTACCTTGCAGCTCTGTATTTGATCGTGATATCTATGGGGTATATTCCGAGCACCACACACAGTGCATCCGCTGAGGTGGTACCGAAGGCTCCAGATAGCCTAAGTAGGTCACTTCTCTGCCCTCGTCTGGCGGATGCTTTGTTGGTGACCACGTTCAGTCCATGTGCCCACGTGCTAGCTGCAAAGCTGAGTACTGATTCGAAGAGGGCACAGTGGTATGTACGTATGACTGGTAGAGGTAGCCTGTACTGTTTTGAATTTAGCCTCACCAGTTTGTGGAGTATTTTTTCTGCTTTGTCTGTTGGCAGCCTTATGTGTTCGTGGAAATCCAATTTTTCATCTATGTGTACCCCAAGATAGCGCGTAATGCGTGCTCGTTTGATGATAAGGATCCTAGAATAGGCTGCACATGTCGTTACAATGAAAAGAGCAATGGTCAAGGGTGCTATGGTACCAAAATACAAAATGGCCACGTAGAGGCCTTGGAAGACATGGATAGACAGAGTAAAACCATGTACAACGAATTTGGGACAACTGCTGAAGGGCAAAACAAGATGGAGTGGTGAGCCTTACTCGTGCTGTCACGTGGTTTGCTTCGACAGATCACATTCAAGAAGGAGGGGCAACATCAGTAGGCTACAAAGTTGATTGTGGACATAATGGTCATTGTAAAGGTCAACATACCAATAAAAGCCAAGCATAAAGGATACAAAAGTCAGGATAGTAATTATAAGACCATCATACAACTGCACATGTTTCGCTTTCTGCAACGATGAGGGACCGCCATAAATCATCTGAACACACACACTCATTCGAGATTACAGTGTAAAACAATTTTTACTTCGAGAAACTCCCAAATATCTACCTCTTCTTTATAACCACAACTTACATGTCACTGTTCTCATTTGTACTGAGAGTACACATGAGGTGCCTACCTCCTTTCACTGCTCTGAGTCAAATGCATAAGGTTTCTGGTTAAGTTTGCCAACCTCCAGGCTTCTATAGATGATCCCTGCCAGAAAACATCACGTAGATCCATTGTCTCGAGGGTATAATGAACTCTTAGTGAGGACTAATACTACTTCAGTGACTGTTTATTACTTCTTCCTTTTCTTCTTCTTCTTCTGCTTTCGTCATGGTCTAAGCTATAGGCCTGTTCCGTGTTCTAAGCGTCCAGCCATCTTTTCCTTGGTCTTCCTATGGATCTTGTTTTGGTAGTCTTGAACGTGGCATTTTTTGAGAAGTTCTGGCCAGTTTTGTCGATTAGACTTTATCTTCCATTTGTGGCACACATCCCCAGCTCTGCCCTTATGTCTTGGTTTCTTAATCCCTCTAACCTTGTACGGCCCCTAATTCTTCTTCATTTCTGCCTCTTGTATTCTACTCTCTTGCTTTTTAGTACTTGTCCACGTTTCACTTCCGGACTTGATTTCTGTATCTTTTCTCTCACTTTATTTCCCATTTTTTGGGATGCCACTCGTATTTATTCCAGCATAACACGAGAATCTGCGAATTACAACCTTCATCCACCGCCACATCACTAACATTTCCACAAGTTCCCTCTCTAAACACCGGTAATTTACCACACATTTACTTATTCTTTTGACTGTTCTTTATAAATCTGAACCACAACTGACCGTACCAGACAACGCGTCTGTACCTTATGACTGGTCGTTTCGGAGTGATTAGGTAGAGTAAAACACATTACTTGGGAGCCCAATTTAGACGGGAGACTGAGATACTAGAAGTGCTTCGTATGACTTTTCGTTTAACTTTTGTTCGTAGCTTTGCTTATTACTATGACTTTTGAAATTAGTGGACGATACCCTGCCATTTTCAGCAGCCTAAATTTGAATGTCAATGACATTTACCGCGTAGTTTTTGTAATATTAATGATACAAATTAGTGTTTCGGCGCCCCGCCTCCGAACACAGCAGCCAGTCACAGTGATGGACTACAATTCGGGAGATCTTTCCTACGCGGTCAAGACATTCTACTGGTACCTCACACTACTTATTACGTCAGATGCTTAATGCTGCAATTTGAACTGTCTGAGGTGAGAATTTTGAACCTAGATGTGAAGGCAGCTAAAGCCAGAAATATTACAAGCTTCTTCTAGTTTGTATACCCAAACATTACAGCTCTTACACCAGTTCCATTGTTTCCTTATAATAAATTAACGCAACAAAATGTGATTTTTAGAAGTGTTTCATTCATTTGGAAAAGAAAATGCACATTAAATAAAATATAGCTCATATTACACTGGCTGTAATCAACTGAAAATGAGTGTACAAAGTCAAGCGAACATCCTTCCAGAGTCTATTTTTCAAAAACGTCGATAATTTTGACGTAAACGTCTGTGAAAGTAGCACTCATTATTCGCCTGCATTGCATGTTTATAAGCATCTGATTCGAAACAACTGACACACCGTGTTTGGTTAACTTTGGTTTATGAGCATTAATCCGGGGTCAACAGCATATTTCTGTGACTAACGTTTCGTCTCCTAATGCTGGAGACATCATCAGAGGCTCTAAAGGCTGAAGTAGCAAATCTTACACAAGAAAGTTCAGCAAGCCCAACTGTTTATACGTATCCGCGCAGGTGACAGGTACTGAAGCCATCAGATCGCTGCCTAGGCTACCAGATTCACGCTGGTGTGTGTTGTAGAGTTTGTACTGAAAAAGACTTATAAATGTTTGATTTATTTGGCACTAAGGCCTACAACTTGCCAACTTTCAATGCTTCTCCTTCTCTGGGAACGTTTTCATGTGGTTCTTAATTTCTTTGGCCTCTCTGTACAGCGCAGAACAATAGTTATTAGATCTTGATAAACCTCAAGTAACGGAGAAGTGGATTTAATGGTTCCACTGTTCCAGTGCATGATCTGCTACTGCCGATTTATCCGTGCTTCGCAGACGACAATTGGTCTTGTGTTCCTTAAGTCGAGCGTCAATGCTTCCTTTTTGTATATTCTTTGAACACTTGACCGCACGTCAAGGATTTTATATACACCTCCTGTAGCAACCGGTGAACCTCGTAGGTCCAATATCAACGCTCCCATATTGTCTGTTGAATACTGCGGTAGCACCGTGTCTCCGTAACATTCGGCTGATGCAATTTCTGGCTGTTTCTTTTTTTAATAGAAGCTCAAAATTTAGCCGCACGGGGTGGCCGCGCGGTCTGGGGCGTCTTGTCTTGCCACAGTTCGCGCAGCTTCCCCCGTCGGAGGTTCGAGTCCTCCCCCGGGCATGTGTGTGTGTGTGTGTGTGTGTGTGTGTGTGTGTGTGTGTGTGTGTGTGTGTTGTCCTTGGCGTAAGTTAAAGTTAGATTAAGTAGTGTGTAAGCCTAGGGACCGATGGACTCAGCAGTTTGGTCCCATAGGAACTTAACACGAAAAATTTTAAAGTTCTCAACCTTATTGGAACACTACGTTGCCTTTAATATAGTTGGCAGTACGCTAACGTCCTGTAGCATCATAATGCGTTACACGGAGTTTGACTAATTGTACCAAGCAAATGCTCTGTGTGTCTGTGTGTGTGTGTTTATGTACATATGTTAGTGTAAGGTGCTATGTTTTATTGCTGTCAGTAAATATCCGACACAGAAAGCTGGAAAGGATAAGAACCTACATCTGCAATTAGGGAAACAAACCACATAATCATGAATTGCCAGTCTACCTTTATATCGTCTCTGCTTTGGCCATCGCCAACTATTTTGCTTCCCAAATAGCAAAACTGATTTACAGCCTTCAGTGTCTCGTTTCCTAATCTAATTCCCTCAGTATCGCCTGATTTAATTGGACTATACAACATTACCCTTGTTTGACTTCTGTTAATCTTCATCTTATATCGTCCTTCAAAAAAAATTATCTGCTCTTTCAACTCCTTTGCTGTCTCTGGCTGAATTACAATGTCATCGGCAAACCTGTAAGTTTTCATTTCTTCCTTATGAAATTTAATTCCTACTCTAAACTTTTCTTTAGTTTCCTTTACTGCCTGCTCACTGTAACGTTAGCGATAGGTTTCAACCACTTATCATTCTGTTCAAGACCATTACTTCCCTTTCTTACCCCTCGACGCTTATAACTGCCGTCTGCTTTCTGTACATGTTATAAGTAACCATATATATGAAGACAGTAACTGTTCTCGAAAGAACAGATTACTGTTGTTGACCGTGCAGCTTTTCCCTGGAATAAATGATGACTAACTGAAACCTTCAGCTGCCGACAGGTGTTGTTGATATACCACGATGTGGACAGCTGAAAATGTGTGTCCCGACCGGGACTCCAACCCGGGATCTCTTGCTTACATGGCAGACACTCTATCCATCTGAGCCACCGAGGACACAGATGAATAGCGCGACTGCAGGGACTTCTCCCTTGCACGTCTCCCGTGAGACTCACATTCCCAGTTGTCCACAATTCTACATATGTGATGTACCTTATAGACATTTGCCCATTCACTCATTACTCGCGCACGCTTTGGCGATTCCCGTAAGAGTTTGGGCAACCTGTGCGCATTCGCACAGACGAAGGTCAATGGCTGGTAACCTTTCGATCACTGTACTTTATTTTTGTTTTGATTATCACACCGAAAAAGTCCCCGGGAATCCCCTCACCGTCATTCTGAAACTGTAGGCCACTAAATGGTTTCTTCATCCAAAGAAAAATGAACAAGTCACCGGGTGCCACCTCAGGAGAATACAGCGGTGAGGTAAACTTTGATAGCCGAAAGAACCAACATGTGTGGCCGTGTGCCATGCAGAATGAGTTGAGCATTATCGTGGGGCAGAAAGAAACCCCCGGACAGCTTGAAACTACGCTTTGTCTTGGCAGCTTCCAGTAACCTCGTCAGGATATTTTACTAACAGATTCCTGTGACGCTTTATCCATTACGAACATAAACAACACGACGCCATGACAGTCCTAAAAGCACCACCACCTTCCCTGATGGTTGAGCCTTCCTTTTTCGGCGGTGGTAAATGCAAATATTTCCACTGCTTAATTTGCTCTTTTTTCCCGGCGGCCTGTTGATACTGGTTGCATTCAAGTTACGACATCTTCGATGTTATGGTAATTTCCAAGAACGCTTGTAATAGGCATAAGGGTGCCCAAAAAAATACGTACAAAATTTAGGAACAGGTTCCTTACACCAAAACAAGTAAAAAATGTCTAATAAACAAGGACTCTAAAATGCACACCGTAAGAGCTATGATTACTTGTTCATCTTCATTGCTATGAACATCAGATCTCTTCTACCGCAAGGACTTTGCTTTTCATATTTTTGAGGACGTAGTAAGGACCAAAGCCAAAAAAAAGTGTTGCTAGTGTAAAACACCTCTTCTACTGAATAACTCAATAACTGCACATAGTTGTTAACGTAAGAATTTTAGTGTCCATGTTCACTAGATACTGTTTTCTTGTTTTGGTCCACACCACATTATCCTGAAATATGGAAAGCAAAGAGCTTGAAGTAGAAGTGATATATTTCATAGTATACAAGATGAAAAACTGCTCATGACTCTTAAAGTATGCATTTTAGAGTTCTTGTTTACTAGTTTTTGTTTTGGTGTGAGGCACCAGTCCCTAAATCTTACCGGTGCTGTGTATGGAAAGCGCGACTGTCACGGAGCCAGATATCGATTTTGTTTGCAGCGATGTCACAATTTTCGAGCGACTCTTCCAATAATAAATTAATGTCTGGTGTCGTTTTAATGTGAAAATAAAACAATAAAACGCCAATGTAATGTAATTGAGTCGATTGTAAATCGTTTGAGAAGTTTCTTTGCGGATTAAATACATTCTGACGTGTTGAGAAGTCAACTCAACTTCTCCAATCTTGGAGGTATATTTTCTTTTGCTCCTACAAATTACAGCGGCATAATTAACTGCGAAAGATGACTTCATTAACGTTTTTAATGTGCTGCCAAACTCCACATATACACTAAAGAATCGTTTCGCGCTGTGTTACACATGCCAGACATTTACAAAATAGTTGCCAGAGTTTTGCTCTTGTTTCTGATTGACTTTCGTTGGCAACATGTAATTTCACTTATCTTACAGAGGTGACTGGAGCCAGTACAGTTTCGAGTAATATTACTCTCACGTGGCGTTATTTGACTCCTAAATTTAGTACTGTGCAAAACCCTTTAGGTTTCTGTTGGGAGTACCATCTGCTGCCGACTCATTGACACTAGAAATTGCCAGTATTGTAATGGGCAGACGAGTGTCAAACTAGGTTAAAAAACGAACGCTTTTGAGTTCTCATTACAGTTATGTTGTAGCAAATGTCGGAAAAGAGCATGTATAACAAGAAACGCGTGACAGAATGAGATTTTCACTATGCAGCGGAGTGTGCGCTGATATGAAACTTACTGGCAGATTAAAACTGTGTGCCGGTCCGAGACTCGAACTCGGGAACTTTGCCTTTCGCGGGCAAGTGCTCTACCAACACAGTTTTAATCTGCCAGGAAGTTTCATACCAGCGCACACTCCGCTGCACAGTGAAAATCTCATTCTGGAAACATCCCCCAGGCTGTGGCTAAGCCATGTCTCCGCAGTATCCTTTCTTTCAGGAGTGCTAGTTCTGCAAGGTTCGCAGGAGAGCTTCTGTATAGTTTGGAAGGTAGGAGACGAGGTACTGGCAGAAGTAAAGCTGTGAGGAAGGGGCGTGAGTCGTGCTTGGGTAACTCAGTTGGTAGAGCACTTGCCCGCGAAAGGCAAAGGTCCCGAGTTTGAGTCTCGGTCCGGCACACAGTTTTAATCTGCCAGGAAGTTGCAAGAAACACGTGGTTCGATGCTTGGAAATTAACAATACAGCATAAAATCCTCATGGTTTCCTGCTGGATTTCGGAATACACATTGGAAAACGCAGCTTCAAAAACTGTATTATCAGTTGACACTGTCTGAGATTACCACCGTTAATTGTGATTAACGACAGTTCTCCTACAGGTGGTAACAACACGACTGTAGAAATAGATGATTCCTACAAAACAACTCGAAAATACGGCAAAGAACGACTTCTCAAGAACGAAACTATGCGGATTTAGGTGTTTGGAGGTACACAAAGAGAATGTAGGAAATGTTTCATTGATAAAGTGTATTGCAGGAGTAAACGAACTTATTAAGAACTTACTAAGAACTTTATCTTGTCCGGAACCAAAGTAACTGCAGACGCCTGAGAGTCGTACAATACTTTGAAGAAACAAGGATTTGAACACTAATTTGTGAAACATTGAGGGGAATTCGTGTGTTGTGAGGATCCAACTGTTCACTCGCAGAACATCGAGCGATTATGGAAATACAGTATATGAAATATTGTGTCAAAAGAGAAGGTTGAGAAGGAGACCGAGGCGAACTGTATACGTTTCAATACCTGCACTTCCACAATTTGCGCTTGCGTGTTACAAAACTTACTTGCGAATTTTTGTCAATTTTTTATAGAGATATTGCTATGACGACTATGGCAAGAAAAGATTCTTGCCGGCAACAGAAACATCACACGGAATTGTGCATGACGAAGCATCTATGACGAGTGAGATAGGCGAAATTACATTTAATGTCATCATTGGACGACATTCATGTATGGTCGTTGTTGTTGGCAACGCTATAAACAAAATCCATATTGTTCACCTTTTGTCGTTTTAGTGAATGGGAATATTGAGAAACCTCAAGTGTCAAAAAAAAAAAAATAATAATAATAATAAATAAAAACCTTTCCAGGAAACACAAAAGACTTTCCAGATCTTAAAAATTATTCCGAAATTGCGCTAAAATAGAGGGAACAATGCCAATGCACTCCAGACAATCTTGATACATTTTCTTGACGCTAAGTTAAAATTTCTGTAGTAAACATGTGGGCTTTCTCAATATTTTTTAATAAATAAATATCAACCATAACTCACACTTTCTTGCTAATAAGGACAAAAATCAAACAGACTGTGCCTGTTTTCCATTCTCTTTGGCATTATACTCCATACATGATTCTTTCATTAACACATGTTGACCAGTTGCATATGTCAAAATAGAAGTTATGGATGATTTCTTCTTTCGGTGGGAATGACAGTAATATCCGCAGGTTATGTATGTTCATTTCTAGACACACGACCTTCATAAGCCGGACTTACAGGGCTTGATGGAATTACAAACGGATCAGCCAGGTGGAGTGTGTGCTCTTATGCTCTATCAGAGAAACACCCAACTTTAACGATATCAAGGCTCTCATATGAATAACAGGACTGCATTAATTGTGTTACATGAAAGGCCTGTCTGCTATTTCTCTGTGTAGCATTTACTTGAGTTTTAACGGAAATAACATTCTTTCGGTACAACTTCTGTCAACATTCCTTACCATTTAGACCTCTTCTGTTTTTGGTATTTTCGCTTGATATTTCATCTTTGTCGTGGACTCTTTTATTAATATTGTTTCAGGTACCCTGTCCACCTTTCTAATTTTTCTTTTCATCATGATGAAATCTCTACCATTTCGAAGCCAAGAGTGGCGTCTTACTTGAAAATAATGGGTAATAAAACTGAAATCTTCCCTGTGCCACAAGCATTAAACAAAATCTCGCTATTATAGGGTTTTATTTTGGCCTCGATAAAAGCTGGAGAACAAGTGCAAGTGTTTGACATGTTGTCCAGCATTTTTATTTATATAACCAAAAGGAAATAGACTTCATTGTGCTCCTTCGTGCTATTCCTTCATGACAGAGATAAAACCCTGAGATTGCATTCTGTACGTAATGCCCATTGAAGACATTTACTGAAAGCTCACCTAAGTACGAGGGTTGGAACTTAGATAGTGGCAACTATTTATTCACAACCGATACAAATGAGTTACATGTTTGCACCTGTTACTGTCCTTCAGAGTAGTCACCAGCGTTGTGTAGAACCCGTTGCCAGCGATGTGGAAGGAGTAGTATACCGTTAGCAGAGCCTGTTCTGTTGATTCTGCGAGTGGAGCGGTCTGCTGCCTGTCGAATCTCTGAAACAGTTCTGAAGCGAATGCCACGAAGTGGTTCCTTCATCTTCGGAATCAAATCAAAGTCACGAGGACTTAAGTCCAGGGAGTATGGTGGATGGTACAGTACTTCCCAGTCCCATCGACCGAACAGAGCAGCCACAGATTGCGCTGTATGCGCCCGCGCATTGTCGTGCAAAACGATAGGTGGGTTGGGCAGAAAGTGTAGCCGCTTCTTTTGCATAGCTAGTCGCAGGTGATGCTCCACAAACGAACAGTAATATTGTGCATTGATGGTCAGTCGTGGAGGAACGTAATGCATTTGGATAACACCATTGAACCGTGGATTTACACTTTCAAAATCCTTTCTTAAAGAATTTACTTTATTTACTAGCGATTCACCAAGAACATTAACACATTTAATCACACTAGTTAGCGTGGAAGCAGTTGCCAGGAAGTAACTGATTGAAAATAAAATTACCTTTAAGAAATGTGAATTTTATTCCTAAAAGCCTTTTCAAAACGGATTTAAAATTACAATCAGAAAGCACCCTCTAAATATCAAGTTACAACTATTCAGAGGCAGAATAACAATTTCTTTCTTTTATTTTCTTTTTACAGTAGGAGCCTTCGGGCTGAGAAGCTTCGGCCCCTTTCAACACTGCCGCAGTCACGACAGCTCAGAACGACCTGTGAGAAAGTACACTGGTGCAAATCTGCAACACACTAGACTTCTTTAAACTAAAAATTTTTAACAGCTCACACAAACACATTAACTATGCACCCCGTAAGAGGGATGGAAATGGTACAAACACTGACACTAAGAAATTATTTGCCACCGAAAGTGCAATTTGTTTTTAAAAGGACTCTTACGGTGGAAGGGTGGCAACTTTACAAAAATTACTATTTAAATAAAATCCATGAAATTCAGACTTACATAAAGTGTACAACATCCTCTACATTACAGATATACCACCTCTCAAGATGATAGGCAAGATAAAAACATACTTCAGGAATTCGGCCTTTACACTTTAAGTTTATAAATTCGTTAACACCGAATCCGACAAACATGACAGAGGCAGGTATTAACGTATGGCAGACAGACAGACAGACACTAACTGCCTAACAAATGCGGACGAGAGACAGACGAGCAAGCTGGGGACGAGATTGACCAAGAACACAAGTAAAATTTAGCAAGTAAGTGAAACAACATATCACTAATCACTTAACGTCTAATAACTGCGATGTCTGGCGAAGACCTGACGCAGTACCCCCAAAACGCTCTCCCGAACCGTCCGCTGCCAGCCGCTTCAACGGACGCAGGAAGGCGCGCCGATCTCCCGTCTCACGGCGTCGCAGCTCGCACCGGCCAGCCCGATGTCGTGGATTGACTCCTGTTACTCTCGTGTGGCTTCACTACGCCTCGCTATACGCCGCGGCCCACTGGACTCACGCGGCGACCTCACATGCGCCGACGCTCCAGGCGGACAAGTCATCTTGTGTCTCAGTGCGCTACCGACCAACAGATCGATCCAACCGCCAATAACCATTGCCTGAGCAAACTCGAGCAGACTGGCGGCCTAACACATACTAGCACTCCGGACGACAGACAGACACGAACCGCCTCACGAATGCGGACGAGAGACAGACCCCAGACTCACTTGGCTGACCAACTGTCTCCGACTGACTGACTCCCCCTGGCGAGCTCATAGCGCCCCTTAAATGCACGTGAACAGGCAATCTTTCCCCTTTCCCACCAGAGGGAGACGCCAAAGCTGCGATTGCCACAGCGGCGCCACCGCCAGAAACGGAGGGCGACTACATCACACTACGCGCTGCGGCGCATTCTTAGCAATTTTTACCACGGCTCAACCATCACAGTTGTACACGAGAATCACCGTAACTTTCGACTGATCCATTCGCACCGTCAACAGAACAGGCTCTGCTAACGGTATACTACGCCTTCCACATCTCTGGCAACGGGTTCTACACAACGCTGGTGACTACTCTGAAGCACAGTAGCAGTTGCAAACATGTAACTCATTTGTATCGGTTGTGAATAAATAGTTGCCACTATCAAGTTCCAACCCTTGTAAAACGTGTCTTGTGTTGGTATCTGACACAATTGCTGGTTCTGCATAAAATCAAACTAGAGACCTGCAGTAATAAAAGCAATTTCAGTTTGCGCTTTATCTGTATGTAATTTCTTGAAGACTATCAGCACGCCTCTTACACACTATTACCTCAACTGTAACTGCCTTTGTACCAGTGATAACTGGACCTCGATCTTGGAGCAATACTAAGTTTCAGGTTAGAGCTCATCTGCATTCGTATCCAGGTTGTCTGGATTGCACTCTACTTGCTTTCCGATTTATATATGCTTCCTTCTTTATTCTTCCAAGTTTTATGGCTGTATATTTCGGAGACTCCACTGCGTTCGTCTTGTTCTTCCTTATTTACTGACAATTGTCACCAGCATCACCAATGTCCGACATTTTACCACCAATAACGATAAAGATCGATTAAACCAATGAGCAGGAGGCAATATAGATTATTCCCTCCGCTTAAAACCGTGGTGACACATTAACATCTTGAGAAAGTTCTTATCTTGTGCACCTGTGGGGTTCCTCGTCAGATTAGGTGCTACAATGCCTACATAAAAGCACGGAAAATCACAAATAATAAAACTATGCCGCCGTTGAATGGACTTCACCTTAAAACCCCACGTTTCGGCCCCATCTGTGGAGTTCATTTTCAAGGGGGATCATAGTAATTGTAAAATGTAAACTTTCACGGCAGGAAATGTCACAGTTAATAAAATACTCCTACCTACTATGCCGTGGTCGACACGGCTTCACCTAAAAACCCGACATTTCGTCCCCATCGAGTTTTAAATTTAAAGCCATTCAGCCACGCAGAATAACCCGGAACATTTTATTAATTGTGACATTTCCGGCCGTGAAAGTATAGATTTTACAACACAAAAATTCCAGAACATATGGGATTCCTCTATATTATGATCGGCTTATATGGTCAATATTGAGGAGCTACTCGACCGAATAGTAAGGGCTCCGGTCAAAGAAAACCATCATAACGACCGGGAGAGCGGTGTGCTGACCCCACCCCCCCTCCTATCCGCATCCTCAACTGAGGATGGTACGGCTGTCGGATGGTCCCGATGGGCCACTTGTGGCCTGAAGACGGAGTGCCTTTTTTTTATATGTTTATTGTGCGAAACCATTGGTAACTCCATTTTAGCAAAAAATGGGCATGAGAGGTTTCTTAATATTCTCATTATATTGTAAACAAAATAGCAGTCCGGCTACGTGACAATCGCGCATTCGACATATATCGCTTGCCAACGTTCTTGGAAATTGTTGTCTTGTTCTCACTACCTAATGACACGGAGACTGTGAAACTTCGCGATGTAATCTCCCTGCAGTGTTACATACTTTTTACAACGTCAGCGCCATCACTCTATCGCCTCTGCGCTTCATCACTGGAGAATCGCTGATGCAATAGCGACACGGCGACACACAGTGTTCAAATGGTTCAAATGGCTCTGAGCACTATGGGACTTAACATCTATGGTCATCAGTCCCCTAGAACTTAGAACTACTTAAACCTAACTAACCTAAGGACATCACACAACACCCAGTCATCACGAGGCAGAGAAAATCCCTGATCCCGCCGGGAATCGAACACGGGAACCCGTGCGCGGGAAGCGAGAACGCTACCGCACGACCACGAGCTGCGGACGACACACAGTGTGTCTTTCGTCGCTGGGAGTAACCTAAAACTGTTAGGAGTCAGTTCGAGTGAGTAGGTAGCATGAGAAACTAGCTCAAAGTTTCCGTCACGCAGAAATGGCAGCGTCTCGTTCGCCTGACGCACTGGTGCGTTGTCGTGGTGAAAGAGCACATGCAGAGACTTTTCCGACCGTTTTCCAAGATAGACTGGAGTGAGCTTGTTCTTCAAAACATCTTGGAAGGATGTACCTGTCTCTGTAGTGCACTTAGAAACGCAAAGGAGCAAGGATTGCGCCATAGTAGTCCCAGAACATGGCCACAATCATTCCCTCACTAGTGGGGTTCACCCGAAATTTTTTGCTGACGGTGAGTGTGTGGGCTTCCGTGGAGGTGACTGGCTCTTCGTTTGAGTCTTGCAAAATGACATTCACGTCTAAATGTTTGCTACAGTGGATGAAAAGGTAGTCCCATTCAGGAAGCCCCATTCATACTGTAAGTAGGCTGTTTAGGTTTTTACGTTGGTAACGCCATGTAGCGCTCTATATGAAAATGACTGTGCTGTGTGAAGGCTGTGGTTAGTTTGCATTGTTGGAGTAATATTCGCTATTGTAGTGTTGGGCAGTTGGCTGTTAACAGCGCTTAGCGTTGCGTAGCTGGAGGTGAGCCACCAGCAGTGGTGGATGTGGGGAGAGAGATGGCGGAGTTTTGAGAGCGGGTGATCTGGACGTGTGTGCATCAGAGACAGTAAATTTGTAAGACTGGATGTCATGAACTGGTATATATATATTATGACTTTTGAACGCTATTAAGGTAAATACATTGTTTGTTCTCTATCAAAATCTTTCATTTGCTAAGTATGCCTATCAGTAGTTAGTGCCTTCAGTAGTTAGAATCTTTTATTTAGCTGGCAGTATTGGGGCTCGCTGTATTGCAGTAGTTCGAGTAACGAAGATTTTTGTGAGGTAAGTGATTTGTGAAAGGTATAGGTTATTGCTAGTCAGGGCCATTCTTTTGTAGGGATTTTTGAAAGTCAGATTGCGTTGAGCTAAAAATATTGTGCGTCAGTTTAGTGTTGATCAGAAAGAGCGAAATGTCTGAGTACGTTCAGTTCTGCTCAGCTGTTTGAAAATCAAATGATGTAAGAGGTTTATCTGCACAGTAATTCATTAAGTTTTCTAAGGGGACGTTACAATGCCGTCATCGCACGTGAACATTGCCGGGCAACAAGCCACTCACACAGGCTTGTGGTCATCCGTCAGCATTCGTGGCACCCATGTGGAGGTCGTCCGGTCTTCAGGGTCGTGTGTACAGATCCTACGGAAATGCCAACTTTGGACGCGATGTGTACCACACTCATTCTGCGGTTCTCCAAAACAACAATGAAAGCAGCTGTCAAAAGGTCAATGAGAGATTCTTTTAACGAATTTGAAAGCAATATTTTATCTGCAGATTCTAAAACTCATCTCCAAAAATTTTGGTCGTACTTAAAATCTATGGACGCTACAAACAATTCAATACCTTCTCATACTGACAGTACGGGTAATGTAATGGACGATGATAAAGAGAAGGCCGAAATTTTAAACCTAGCTTTCAAAAGCTCGTTTACGGTAGAGGATGGCTGACATAGTGTTTAGTGTATCTGGGATTGTAAAACAGTTAAGATCGTTAGACGCCAGGAAGGCGTCTGGCCCAGACGGTATCCGCCTATTTTATGACTATGCTGCAAATACAGCACCATCATTATTCATCATCTATCAGAGATCGTTGAAACAGAGGAAACTTCCACGGGACTGGAAGAAGTCCCAGGTCATAGCAGTCTATAAAAAGGGCAGAAAATCGGATGCACATAATTACCGGCCAATTTCACTGACATCGATTTGTTGTAGAATCATCGAACATATTTTGTGTTCAGACATAATGACTTTTATAGACACTGAGAAGCTCATCTGCAGAAACCAGCATACTTTTTGGAAACAGCGGTCATGCGAGACACAGCTGGCCCTCTTTGTGCATGACTTACAATATGCTCTAGATACCGGCTCCCAGGTTGATGCCATATTTCTCGACTTTCGAAAGCCGTTCGACTCAGTTCCGCACTGTCGCTTGCTCCAAAAAGAGCGCTCTTACGGTCTGTCCGATGACATATGCCGTTGGATAGAAAGCTTTCTAACAGACAGGGAGCAGTATGTCGTCCTGAATGGGGAGACTTTAACAGAAAGAAGAGTAACAACAGGTGTGCCCCAGGACCGCTGCTTTTTACGATTTGCATAAACGATCTGGTGCTGACAGCGGCATTAGACTGTTTGCCGATGTTGCTGTAGTCTACAGGAAAGCAGTATCAGATGAAAGTTGTGATCAAATCAACGAGGATTTGCAGGAAATAAATGCATGGTGTAATGACTGGAAGTTATGTAACCTACTGCGTATAACAAGGCGAAAATCCTCATTAATGTACGAGTACAAAATAAATGTCCAGTCTTTGGAAGCGGTAACATCCGTCAAGTATCTGGGTGTGACTATTCGAAATTTTCTCAAATGGAACTATCAGATTACACAAGTAACAGGTAAGGCGGTTTATTGGTAGAATCCTGAAGCGATGCAGTCCTTCAACGAAGGGTTCAAAGAAGAGCGGCAAGATTCGTGACTGGTACATTTAGCCATCGCGAGAGCGTTACAAATCTCATAGGAAGTTTGAAGTGGGGCACACTTGCAGATAGACGACGCGCTAAACGGAAGGGGCTGCTCACTAAATTCCAGAATCTGATCTTCGCCGAGGATGTAGAGCATATATTGTTAGCACCAACTTTCAAATCGCGCAATGATCACCATTCAAAGATAAGGGAAATCAGAGCTCGTTCTGAGGCCTTCAGACAGTCGTTTTTCCCTCGCGCGATTCGCGAGAGGAACAGTGGGTGGGGTGGAGGGGGGGGGGGGGGAATATGACTTTGGCGCCTCCGCCACACACCGCTTGGTGGCCAACGGAGTATATATATAGATGTAGATGTAGATAAACAACCTCCTCCAATCGACGGTTGTGTTGTCAGACCGCCTGGTGAAAGTCCGGAATTATGTTGGTTTGTTGCCACATGGCGTTGTACTTTTTCTGAACTGTTGCACCCACGAACTCCCCTTAGAGACTTCCATGACACACACCATCACGTTTGTCACTCAGCTGCCGTTGTACATGGTGTTTCAAAATGAATATATGGGTTTTCTGGTTTTACTGCATTTTTTACATTGACCTTACAATTATAAATAATTCATCAAATGAAAGAGCAACACATACAGTTTTCCGAACAAGTGATTAATTTGAGCACTATTCGTCACACATCGAGTCCATAGGCGAGGTCTTCCCAAATGCTGATTAATGTGACTGCAGTAATTGTTGGAACAATGCCGTTTCTAAAGTCTGGTAGATGAGATTCAATGAGGGCATACACACACGATCCTTTATGAACCTCCACAGGTAAAAAGGTGTGTGAATGTAGAAGTCATGCAAAAGAAGGTCTATCATCTGGATCCTTGCGGCCAATCCAGAGATCAAATGGCTCTGAGCACTATGGGACTTAGCATCTGAGGTCATCGGTCCCCTAGACTTACAACTACTTAAACCTAACTAACTTAAGGACATCACACACATCCATGCCCGAGGCAGGGTTCGAACCTGCTACCGTAGCAGCCGCGTGGTTCCGGACTGAAGCGCCTAGAACCGCTCGGCCACCACGGTCGGCTCCAGCCGTCAGATACAGCGCCCTTTAGCCAATAGGGTACTGAATTATTACAGCGATGCGGCGCACGATCTTGCTGCCCAATGAAGTTCTGTGATGCAGCTTCTTCCAGTTGCGAGAACCATAGTTCTAAAGCATCAGTATAACAAACGCCAGCTATAGTTGCTTCACCGAAAAAGAAAGGCTCACAAAGTTTCCACCGGGATATGCCAGAAAAGGACATTCAATTTTGTGGAGTCTCGTTGCAACTGTACCATCTCATGGGGAGTTTCTGACCCCGAGATGCGAACACTATGCGTGTCCACATGACAGCTTGGATGAAATGTCGATTCATCACTTAAGAAGACACTATCCAGAAAATCATCATCGTCACGCAGCAATATTTCGTTTGCAAAGTTGGTACGTAAAACACAGTCTGTAGGATTCAGACCTTGTAGCAACTGCAAACATAAGGACGTCGATGTAAGCGTCCCTTTAAGTCTCCACATAGACATCACTAGAATTGCGAAATCACGACCTCCCTTCCGAACTGATTTCTTTGGCTTACGCAAGAAGGACTCTCACATGTTCATTTGGTCTTCAGTCACGCTTGGTCGTTCCACACTGTTCCCTTTGCCCACGGGTACGGAAACAATACTGTTTGAGTTGCTATTTTGTAAATGAAAGTTGAGCGCTAGAAATGATACATACCCTTGAAACCTGTATATACATTGTGAAACACCCTTTATTTCAATCGCTGTCAAACCACGCACATAAAAAAAAATGAAAACAAGAAAACGGATTATACGCTGTTCTAATAATGAAAATGTGGCCATATTAAGTATCAAAATCAGTCCTTACACTCGTCGCTGCCACTAGAATTCTGTGTGCCGTATAGTGCTGCCCACTCTCTCTCAGGCATTCACAACAAGAGCACGCGTATTTCAAGCCAAACCGCGTATACCATATTTTTTCAGGATTGCGAAAAAATCGGATGTGTTATAACTTGAATGCACCTCGTACATCCAAAACTCGTCGATGGTGTTCAGAATACCAAAAAGGCAGTTGGACTAGCCTCGGTTCGGCGGGTTTCTTTGAACAAAACATCATCCGAAATTGTGCTAAACGCATTCTCTGAAAATTATTTCGAGCACTTAGTTCATGATCCCATGCGAGTAGTAAACGTTTGTTAAAATACACTTGAACTCTTAGCAACAAATAATCCTGAGTTAATAACGCGCGTCAAAACGGAAACAGGGATTACTAAACACAGTGTTGTCGTAGAGAGATTGAATATTGTAAGCCGCAAATCATCCAAAAATAAACGAAAAATATAGCTATTCAAAAAAGCACAAAAAATTTACATGACGCCATCCTGGGAAAACTAGAAAGTTCGCACGGAGGATTGTAGAGATAGAGGAGAGAAGTTTATTGAGGGCGATAGTGACTAAATATGTATGTTTTCTAATGTTTAATGTTTTATAACAACAGTCCTGTTACTTTCTAGCCACTCTTGAGTTACTCCCGAAGTTATACTTACAGTTGATGGTACTGTCACATTGAGAAAGACATGTTATTATCTGTCGCTCTTGTGCAAAAAGAGGTGTGCAGTGTACTGCTGCATCGATTTTCAATAAGCTACCACTCGAATTCAAAAATTAGCCAACACACACACACACACACACACACACACACACACACACACACACACACACACACACACCTTCTTCCCATGCAACGTAGATCATCCTAATATGTTCAAAAGAGTTGAACATCTCGACTCATTGTTTCATTTGTTTCATTACGGCAGTGTCGTACGTCTTAGAACTCCTAGAAACAAACAGACCTGAACTTACCGAATGAGATAATGTACAGGAAGATAAGGCTGTTATAGCAACTATGACTACGGGTTTTACAACGAGTGTTAAGAAAGGCAGGAAAATAATTTTGTTTATCAACGGTGGCAGAGTACAAACTGCAAATTTCTGAGTAGCCAACGTCAAATATTAAGTGTTGAGGACGAAGATGTCGAGCACACATGAACAAAAATTTAAAAGCGTCGTTGAACATGCCTTAGAGAGTATGTTCCGAGCAAGGTCTTAAGGAATGGGAAAGGCGCACCTTGGTTTAATTCTGCTTAAACAAAGGGAATTTCATCACGCATTCAAGAGAAGTCGAAACCTAGCTGACAAGTAAAAGCTGAACGAAGCGAAAACGAACGAAAGGAGAGCAACGAGAGAAGCGTCCAAAGACTTTGAAAGTAAATTTTTTGTCAACCAAACCACATTGCCGTAGAAAATAGCGCTCAGGTTCATGCCGTGACTTCAGGAAGGCATTTGACACAGCCCCGCATCGCGGATCAGTGAAAAGAAAATACAAGCTTATAGACTATGTGACCCGATTAGCAACTTGATTCAAGACTTCCTTACAGATAGAACTCAACTCGTCGCTCTTAACGGAATAAAATCGACAGATGTAAATGTAATTTCTAGAGAATCCCAAGAGAGTGTGATAGGGCCCTTACTGTTTACAATACATATAAATGATCTACTGCGAAGATTTGGATGCTCTATAAGACTGTTCGCAAAAGATTTGGTTGTCTATCACAACTTAACAAGGCCAGAAGATAGTAACGATTTGCAGAATGACCGCCAGGGAACTGATGGATGGTGCAGGCTCTGGCAACTCACGCTAAATGTAAATAAATGTAACATATTGCGGGTACATAGGAAAATAAATACGCTAGTACACAACTGTAATATTGATGACAAATTGCTGGAAACAGTATCTACCGTAAAAAAATGTAGGAGTAAATACCCAATGCGACCGTAAGTGTAATGACCACGTAAAACAAATACTGTAATAGGAAAAGCAGACACCAGACTGTGAATCACAGGAAGAATCTTAAGGAAATGTAACTCATTCACGAACCTAGTTGTGTGAAAGGCGCTTGTTCGACTGAGTTTTGAGTGTTATTCATCCATGTAGGGTCCTTACCAGGTAGGACTGTCAGAAAAGAGAGAGAGAGAGAGAGAGAGAGAGAGAGAGAGAGAGAGAGATAGAGAGAGAGAGAGATTGAGAGATTGAGAGATTGAGAGATAGAGAGATAGATTGAGAGATAGAGATAGGGAGAGATAGAGATAAAGAGAGACAGAGAGAGATATAGAGAGAGAATACAGAGAGAGAGAGAGATAGATACGTAGAGAGAGAGAGAGAGAAAGAGAGAGAGAGATAGAGAGAGAAAGAGAGAGAGAGAAAGAGAGGGATAGAGAGAGAAACAGAGAGAGAGAGAGACAGAGAGAGAGAAACAGAGAGAGATAGAGAGAGAGAGACAAAGACCCAACGAAGAGCGGTGCGTTTCGTTACGTGATCGTTCAGGCGGAGCGAGAGCGTTAAAGAGGTGTGTAAAAACTTCAATGGCACAATGGCAGACACTACCAAAGAGGCGTTGTGTATCACGGAAACGTTTACTACTGAAATTTCGAGAGAGAACTTTTCGGGAAGAGTGGGGCAACATTTTACTTCCTTCCACATACGTCTCACAAAATGTCCACAGTGAGAACGAGAAATTAGAGCAAATACAGAGGTTTACCAACAGCCATTCTTCCCACCAACCATTTGCGAGTGAAACAGAGAAGGGACCATCAGTTATTGGTACCAGATTACCCTCCGCCACACACCGTTAGATGGCTTGCAGTGTATAGTACAGATGTAGATTTCATGTTTGAGTTTTTTAAGTCATACTGAAAGGACCATCTTCGCAAGTGGAAGGAGATCTTTTACAGACTGCCTTAGGGAAACACAATGATCACGTTTTAAATCTGTCTCACTATAAATTTCAGTCTCAGGCCACAGAAATATCATAATCATGATTTAAATATGGAGAACTGCAGCAATTACTTATGTTTTAAATTTTAGCAGAACGTACTTCGAGAATTTATTTTTATTTTCAATTGAATTTGGGCATTTCTTTACAGGAATATGTTTGGTGAAGGTTGCATGTCTTGCGTTTTTTTGCGGTTAGAAGGTACTGTTCCTCCTCCATTATACAGAACATTACATACATGCAAATGATCACTTACACTGATTGTTGTTTTGTAAACAAACACTGATTGTTTATTTGCAAACAAACAGTGTAAGTGATTTTTTGCGTGTGTGTGATGTTCTGTATAATGGAGGAGGAACAAAAGCTTCTAACCGCAAAAAATACGCAAGAGAGGCAGAAAATCATAAACACAGACATCACCAAACACAGTCATGTAAACAAATGCACAAATACACTCTAAAAAGAGAATAAATCTCGAAGCGCGTTGTGTTAACCATCAAAACAGAAGTAACTGGTGGAGTTTTCATTATTTAAAGCTTGAATGACGCAGTTGCAGACTTTCCTGAGTCATCTAATATGAGGAACCAAAATTAAAATATCATAATCGACTTTGACTCCAAGCCATCGTCGGATTATCAGCTTAAAAAGGAAGAAAATAATGTGTAGTAAAACATTAAGAAACTAAATTGTAAAATCAAACTACCACACACACACACAGCTGTCTGTACTTGAGTACATAGCTTACTAACTCGTCAACAGAACAAACCACGAGGGGTGCTCAAGCATAAGCAGATTTGTGATGTGATTGTTGGAACTGAACAGTACAGCTAACTATGTAATCGTATAAAGTTGGTAACACTAAGCTGAAATCATAAAATTAAAACCGATAACAACATAAAATAGCTTGTTGAGAGAAAGGTTTATAATGATAAAATTGGTAAAAATTTGCTTAACCACTAGTGTGGGTAATGTAAGCATACAGGAGAAACAGTGCAGATGACACACGCCTGCAGACGCGATCCGCAAGTAGGAAACTGACACCTGGCGGTCGCCATTGTAGCTGCGACAGACAGAATGAAGCCCTTTGTGGCCACGTCGTAACCCCTGTGTTGTAGCTTACCCGATAGTCACTGGTGGTTGTTGTGCTGCATATACACCAGGCGGAGTAAGCACGACACTACTACGATGCCCATCCACCGAACTACGAGGCCTGTTCAGAAAGTAAGCTCCGATTGATTGCCAAATTGAAACCACAGTGAACATCAGAAATGTTTTACTTGTAACAATTAGCTACACCTTTCAGCTACTTCTCTACGTAGTCGCCGTTCTGACTTAGACTTTTGTCATAGCGTTGTACCAACTTTTCATTAGCCTCATCATAGAAGGCAGCCGCCAATGCTTTCCGCCAATTCTCCACGCTGGCCTACACCTCGTTGTCTGTGTCAAAATGTTGTCTTCAAAGACAGCGGTTCATGTGACCAGAGATGAAACTCAGGGGGAGACAATTGCGGACTGTATTGTGGGTAATCTAACATTTCCATTTGAAAACGATGCAGGAGCATCTTCATTGCCCCTGCAGAATGCGGCTGAGAATTGTCGTGAAGACGAAACAGCACGACAGTTACGTAATGTTAGCTGCATAGCTTCAGGCGAAATTTCTCACCAGGCCCTCGTACTTGGCGGCAGACACTATTTTCTAGACAACTTTACGCACTCACTGCGAGCTCAGAAATGAGAAGAGCGACGTGATGCTAACTGGGGTTATACTAGAGACACTACCCAACACATCTGTGCAAAGCTTTATCGGATTTTCATAGTCGTTTCCATTTCGCGACCGATCGGAGCTTACTTTCTGAACGCCCCTCGTATTTTCCACGTCTATCGTCACGTACAGCCAATACTTCAGGGATGCGGTATCATTCCGCACTAGCAACTCGTAGTACAGATCCGCAGTACCATTCCAAGCTACTGTAAGTCGCACCTTGTGACTTAGCTAGGAGTTCAGCAGTTCGAGTGTTCATCGGGAATTCACCGAGAGTGTTATCCATCACGAGTCTTCGAGTGCGTCTGCAGCTGTAGCCGCCATAACTCCACCCACATCCGACATCAGACCGAGGAGGGAGTGACACTCTTCCACAGCGTTTAGAACAGGACAGAGACTTCACTGTGGAATTGGTCTCTGATAGGATTATTACGGACATGCTTGTCAAAATCGCTGTGTTATGCTAGTAAAGCGTGTCCTTAAAACTTTGCACTGTAATCATTTCGGTACTTATGTTTTTACAAGGTGTGCCCGATATGAATTCGGAATATGGCTCCAGTGATACATCAGTGGCATCTCCAGACGAGTTTCAAAAGATGTTTTTATTTATTTACTTTTTTCTTTAACCTCATTTAATTAGGGCCATGGTTTCACATATACAGTACCTTTCCTACACCATAGTTACCTAAGAAATAACAATTTTAATATGACAAATAGTATTAAAATGGTCTGACAGTCTGAAGTGGCAGTGTGAGTAAATAATACTGACTGTAAATAAATAATGTTGATACTGGCAGTCCTTGTACACTGCAACTGCTGCCGACAGTAGTGATAACAGTAATATTATTTATGATAATAATAATAATAATAATAATAATAGTAATAACAATAACAATAATAGCGGACATTAATAATGACAATAATAACCATAATGACAGTGGCATATACATAAAGAATTTTATAAGTTTACGAAATAGACCGTCTTTGACACAGCGAGTACCGGAGAAAGGAAATTTAAGGAGACTACGCTGCTAAGGAAACTGAAAATGAGGAAAATCTGGTTCGAAAGAAGGATGTACAAGGATACAGGGACAATAGTAATCCTTTTTGTTACTTTAGTGGGCATATCATTAAATGTCTTCTGAAGGTGGCTGAGAAGTTATTCAGTTCCCTAATATAGTGGAGAAGGTTATTCTGGAGTCGGTTTCTTGCTGGTGAGAAGGACTTCGAAAAAGTCGCTCAACGGCAGCTACGCCCTTCAGTAGCAACTGTTAAATTAAGACATAATCAGGTGCTGGCTGGCGGAAAAAGAAACCGCAACAAAGGAGAAGAGAAAATCATGGAGGAGAAACATCATAACAAATCAAAAAATACTTCAAAAATACTTCTTTACGGAAATCACAGCTTTCATATATAAACAGTATAGTATCCTTATGGACAGAGAAACATTAAGAGTTCCTGGAATGTTTAGGCTATTTCCTTCCTAAATATAAAATTCATGAAGGGAATTCAAATCTTGTTAAAGCAGTTATGGTATAACGCAACAGAGCAGTGTTACCCTCTGAGAGGAATTTTGTTATGTTGACCGTTTTGTACCTAACGGAGGTGGCTTATCGGAAGTGAAAGTCAGAATTACGTAAATATTTGAACGGTAACAAACAAAATTTTTGCCTATCTGCACTGTTTAACGGAAAAAGGAAACGGTCGCCAGCCTAATTAGGCAAGAGAATGATTAACATTCTCGTTTAAGAAAGTAGGTATGCGTAACTTTAACGGACAAACACAATCTAGACTTGGCCACACGCGAGTGCAAAGAACTCTGACACCTGCATATGTTAACGTTAAGGTTGGAACGAACAGCTAGAGCAGTACAAACTATTTGCATAAATATAAGATATAACGAAACACACTATTACCTTCAGTGCTTATTCATACTGAATGGTCTTTATAACGTTATTATTACTATTCACTGCAGAATCATTAATTGCACATAGGTTAAGTCTCTCTCAGTTAAATACTTTACTATTTAAAATGAGAGTTAATTGGAATCCACTAACAGGTTGCTTCTCACTATCTTTTGAATAAAGGAATTACCGTTTTCATAAATAGTGGTCTTCCCGTTACTTGTTACCTAGCATTAGCACAATAACAAACTGTGGATCCTGTTATACTATTAATATGCACTTCCAATACATAAGAGAGCCAAACACTTAGCAATCATGAACACATAATTTTTTACTATTGCAGTTTTTCACTTTTACTGCAGTGAGACACAAAATTAACATATTTGTAAGATACTGACTCACTTTTTGCGATTTACAACGAGCAGCAATGTGATCATTTACAAAGGAAAGTTTTATAAGCCTCAGTCTAATGAACTTTTAATTTTGAAGTAGGCAGCGACATATTAATAAGCAGTTTTAGTAGGAAAATTATTTTCAGCAAGCGTCATTAACTTTAACTCACTCTCTTGCCACATTAACTTTAACTTTCTCTTTACTATGTTCAAGAGGCATCAATTAGCAAAACACTGGGCTTTAAGGTTCTTTCAGTAGGGACACTCGGTAATCACTTTAGTTCAAACGGAGAGGAACCTGAGAGGTGTTATGATAAGGAAAAAATTAAGGTAGGTACATAAATCCAGTTATAAGTTACCTCATATTTGTGCACACTAAAACATCCAATGAGCTGATCCTTCACTGTACATTATTATAGTGCTCCATTATAGTGATTGCGCAATGTGGTGGCAGCTGCATATTGATAGTTGGATTTGCAGGCAGAACTGCTGGACTCTGTCCCTTCTTGGTGGCGACGATAAATACCAATTCCAGAATAGTTCCAGCTATTTATCCATCCATCCGAGGCATTGGTAAGCGGCAGGAAAAGCCTCTCTCGGAACCAGCACAATATACAACCTTTACATGGGAGTGCACATCTTGGTAGCTCGTCCCCGACTGACTCTTGTTCCACCTTTTCTACTTAGGCCAACCACAATTTGCGCGCGCTACACAGTTCCGTTCCCGAGGGGAACCACTACACCTTTTACATACAAACTAACTAAGAACCCTAAGTGAGGATCAGCAGTTTACATAACAGCAAACAGTCATTTTAAACAAAATAGAACATTTTCACATATTGACATTTCTACAAATAATTTATTCATACAGAAATTACTATTATATATAGTAAGTTTTGTTCCCTCCAAATGGGACAAAGAATTAAAATGACAGGTATACTACATTGCATAGAATCAAACCACGACATTAAAGTTTTAACAAAGAAAGGAGTATACAATTTTATGTTATCGATTCTATCAAACACATTTACAGAAGCTCAACGATGTAATATTAAATAAAACAAAAGCAAAATAAATCAGTAGAGTATTAGAGGCATCGTGTTACAACAATACCCCAGCAGCTGCTCGACCACCTGATCCAGAGTATGCCAACCCGTTGTGCGGCCTGTGTACGTGTGCATGGCGATCATATCCCATACTGATTCGGTGTACATGCGCAGGAAACAGTGGCGTTTTGTAGCACATGTGTTTCGGGACGGTTTTCTCAACTTATCACC
The DNA here is from genome assembly GCF_021461395.2 of Schistocerca americana. NCBI lineage: Eukaryota > Metazoa > Arthropoda > Insecta > Orthoptera > Acrididae > Schistocerca > Schistocerca americana. The sequence continues at coordinate 176,711,021 of NC_060127.1, read as the reverse complement.
AATGCAGTGGACTTACATATCTCTGTAGTGCGTGTTCCCTCTGTGATTATGCTATTAGCGCCAGTTTTGTGCAGTGCCACGTCGTGTGGCACCACAATCTGCAATTATCCTTTATTATGAGCACGAGTGTATTTACAGTGACCGCCGATATTTCGGCGGGAGTACAGCCCGCCAATTTTCAAGGCACAAATACCTGTAAGTTGTTTGAAAATTGTGTACATCTACATCTACATCTACATCCATACTCCGCAAGCCACCTGACGGTGTGTGGAGGAGGGTACCTCGAGTACCTCTATCGGTTCTCTCTTCTATTCCAGTCTCGTATTGTTCGTGGAAAGAAGGATTGTCGATATGGTTCTGTGTGGGCTCTAATCTCTCTGATTTTATCCTCATGGTCTCTTCGCGAGATATACGTAGGAGGGAGCAATATACTGCTTGACTCCTCGGTAAAGGTATGTTCTCGAAACTTCAACAAAAGCCCGTACCGAGCTACTGAGCGTCTCTCCTGCAGAGTCTTCCACTGGAGTTTATCCATAATCTCCATAACGCTTCCGCCATTACTAAATGATCCTGTAACGAAGCGCGCTGCTCTCCGTTGGATCTTCTCTATCTCTTCTATCAACCCTATCTGGTACGGATCCCACACCGCTGAGCAGTATTCAAGCAGTGGGCGAACAAGCGTACTGTAACCTACTTCCTTTGTTTTCGGATTGCATTTCCTGATTCTTCCAATGAACTTCAGTCTGGCATCTGCTTTACCGACGATCAACTTTATATGATCATTCCATTTTAAATCATTCCTAAAGCGTACTCCCAGATAATTTGTGGAATTAACTGCTTCCAGTTGCTGAATGATAAGGCTAAATGATAAGGGATCTTTATTTCTATGTATTCGCAGCACATTACACTTGTCTACATTGAGATTCAATTGCCATTCCCTGCACCATGCGTCAATTCGCTGCAGATCCTCCTGCATTTCAGTACAATTTGCCATTGTTACAACCTCTCGATATACCACAGCATCATCCGCAAAAAGCATCAGTGAACTTCCGATGTCATCCACAAGGTCATTTATGTATATTGTGAATAGCAACGGTCCTACGACACTCCCCTGCGGCACACCTGAAATCACTCTTACTTCGGAAGACTTGTCTCCATTGAGAATGACATGCCGGGAGAAATTCAGGTCTCACAGGATCTATCTGTGTTTGACTGAGGGCAGATTGTGGTGACCCAGAGGCTTCGCGCGAGCGTTTCGGTCGAAAACTGCACCACTTGTCGGGTGTTCGAGGCGCGCTGTGGTGAGTGTATTCTGCCAAGGTGAAACTACATCCAGGTGAATGTGGGGTTGGGCGGCCCCTCCTCATTACAGCTGACGGACATCATAGGCTGATCAGACCAGTAAAGCATCAGACGTTAATGCTGGTCAGAGTACAAGTGTGTCGGAATACACAGTGCACCGAACGCTCCTGAAGTTGGGCCTCCGTAGCCGACGACCCATGCGTGTGCCAATGTTAACACCACGACATCGGCAACTGCGACTAAAATTGGCACCTGACCATCGGTACTGGACGTTGGTGGTGTGACAGAGAGTTGTATGGTGTGATGAATCCCGATACCTTCTTCATCATACCGACGGAAGGGCGTGAATCGGTCGTCTTCCAGGCTAACAGCTCCTTGACGCCTATACTGCGGGACGGAGATAAGCTGGCGGGGGCTCCATTATGCTCAGGGGAACAATCACGTGGGCTTTGATGGGTCCAGTGGACGCACCGTGACGACCAAGTGAAGCTTCTTAGTTTGTACTGAAACTGCTGAATGCAACTGAACCTGTACTGTCTCGTTACTCATTTTTTTATCATTTCTACACTGATATAAGGGATTTTCCCTGATAAGGACGCCTCAGACTTAACCTATCCATCTGTTACCCCCCAGTATGCAAGTGTAACCCAATCTGACTGCTTTAAAATGACAACCTGACTTCAAATAATTAGCACAAAAGAATGACCCTGAATTGTAAGAGATCCTAACAATAACCCAAACTTTTTCAGAAGTCACTTACCTCACAGAAAATCATAACACGAACTACAGCAGTTACAGCTAGCAGCAACTAAGGCCAGCTGAATAAAAAGAGTCTAACTACTACAGGCTCTAACTACTAGTAGCCGTATGGTTAGCAAAAGGAAGATTTTGTTGAGGAGCAAACAATGTATGTACCAGACTTTACCTTAATCATGTGACACCCAGTTGCAAAAATTATATAGTCGTTACTAATTCCACTACCCAAACATTACCAACTACATTAATCATCATTTTACATTACATGTCATATCAATACTGAGTCTCCATGAAGGACGCATGTCCAAGCCGACCGCTCGCTAACTGCTAACCGCCAACTGCCAGTCCGTTCAACCAAAGAGTCTCTTAGCGAGGACGCAGAGCGCTGTCAGTGATATTAATGCAGTCCATAGTGCTGCCAACATACAAACATATAAACAGGCTACTTACACATGGAGTATCGTAGACTGGTTACAGACCATGTACACCCTTTCATGACGACCATGTTTCCTGACGGCAGTGGCATTTTTCAACAAGATAATGAGGCATGTGACAATGTCAGGATGGTGACTGAGTGGTTCAAGGAACACAGTGGCGAGCGAGTTCCAGTTGATGTGGTGGCCGCTCAACTCGGAAGATCTGAGTCCGATCGAACACATCTGGGATCTGACTGAATGCTGCGTAAGGGGTTGGAATTTACGGGAATTGGGTGACTTGGTGGGCAGATGTGGAGCCAAGTACCTTTGGCGACCTACCAAGGCCTCACTGCTTCCCTGTCACAACGCGTCGCCGCTGTTATCCGTGCCAAAGCTGGACGTATCGGCTATTAGCTAGGTGGTCATAATGTTCTGGCTGATCAGTCTATTTACGTGAGATTGTCGTTCTTACATATCTGCCAAAAGTATATGGTACTCTTTTCCCAGATTTCGATTTGCATCCGTAACAATTACTCACTGTCATCATCATCATCAATGTTCTGCCAAAAGGCAGGTTTTCACGTGGTAGTTCTCCAGGCTGTCCGGTCTTCTTGCCATCCTCTTCTGGTCTGCATAATTTCCTCTTCCCTTTATGTCGTCTATCGTTTTGTATCTCCTTCTTCCTCTCAGTCTTCTCCCACAAACCAATCCTTCTAAAGCATCTGGTAGCAAGCACTCCCTTCTCAGTGTATGCCCCAATCAGTTCTTTTTCCTTTCTCTTACAACCTGCAGCAGACATCTTCTCTCACCAACCCTTTCCAATACTCTTCCATTACTCACTCTTTCCATCCAGCTTATTCTCTCCGATCTCCTCCACATCCACATCTCAAATGCTTCTACCTTTTTCCATATATCTTTCCCCTATAGTTCTTAACAGGCCAGTAGCATCTCTTGTTTCTTTTCCTCTTCTAAATCCGAAATGCTCCTCTCAAATCCCTCTATCCAGCTTGCCATACTCACTGTGACTGTTAGTAATAAGTTGTTGTTGTTGTGGTCTTCAGTCCTGAGACTGGTTTGATGCAGCTCTCCATGCCTGTGCAAGCTTCTTCATCTCCCAGTACCTACTGCAAACTACATCCTTCTGAATCTGCTTAGTGTATTGATCTCTTGGTCTCCCTCTACGATTTTTACCCTCCACGCTGCCCTCCAATGCTAAATTTGTGATCCCTTGATGCCTCAAAACATGTCCTACCAACCGATCCCTTCTTCTAGTCAAGTTGTGCCACAAACTTCTCTTCTCCCCAATCCTACTCAATACCTCCTCATTAGTTACGTGATCTACCCACCTTATCTTCAGCATTCTTCTGTAGCACCACATTTCGAAAGCTTCTATTCTCTTCTTGTCCAAACTGGTTATCGTCCATGTTTCACTTCCGTACATGGCTACACTCCATACAAATATTTTCAGAAACGACTTCCTGACACTTAAATCTATACTCGATGTTAACAAATTTCTCTTCTTCCGAAACGATTTAGTTGCCATTGCCAGTCTACATTTTATATCCTCTCTACTTCGACCATCATCAGTTATTTTACTCGCTAAATAGCAAAACTCCTTTACTACTTTAAGTGTCTCATTTCCTAATCTAATCCCCTCAGCATCACCCGATTTAATTTGACTACATTCCATTATCCTCGTTTTGCTTTTGTTGATGTTCATCTTATATCCTCCTTTCAAGACACTGTCCATTCCGTTCAACTGCTCTTCCAAGTCCTTTGCTGTCTCTGACAGAATTACAATGTCATCGGCGAACCTCAAAGTTTTTACTTCTTCTCCATGAATTTTAATACCTACTCCGAATTTTTCTTTTGTTTCCTTTACTGCTTGCTCAATATACAGATTGAATAACAGCGGGGAGAGGCTACAACCCTGTCTCACTGCTTTCCCAACCACCGCTTCCCTTTCATGCCCCTCGACTCTTATAACTGCCATCTGGTTTCTGTACAAATTGTAAATAGCCTTTCGCTCCCTGTATTTTACCCCTTCCACCTTCAGAATTTGAAAGAGAGTATTCCAGTTAACGTTGTCAAAAGCTTTCTCTAAGTCTACAAATGCTAAAAACGTAGGGTTGCCTTTTCTTAATCTTTCTTCTAAGATAAGTCGTAAGGTTAGTATTGCCTCACGTGTTCCAACATTTCTACGAAATCCAAACTGATCTTCCCCGAGGTCCGCTTCTACCAGTTTTTCCATTCGTCTGTAAAGAATTCGCGTTAGTATTTTGCAGCTGTGACTTATTAAACTGATAGTTCAGTAATTTTCACATCTGTCAACACCTGCTTTCTTTGGAATTGGAATTATTATATTCTTCTTTAAGTAAGTAATAGTAATAAGTAAAAATGTGAAAAAAGAGTAAAAATTACTCCGAATGTAAACCGTAGTTCATTACCAAAAATCGCGATGAAAGGCGTCCGCCCTGAGACATGTGCCATGCGACGTTTTAGAGTGCGTTACGATCCACAGTTGCCTGCCTCAAAGACCTTTAGTGATCTGTCTGTCTGCTGCGGTGGAAAATGTTAGTCGTTTGTCGGTAGTCGTCCGCTCTTTGGACAGACTCAGCTGATATCGAAGATAGGCGACAGAACCGGTTCGAGAAGCCCAAAGTGATGTAAACGCGTTGTATTGTCACAGTGCATTCTGAGTATTCAACCGATTTCACTCTGGGTTATAGTGAGGCCCTTGCTGGCTTTGCAAATGTTCGTTTTTAATTACTAGATTGAACATTTTGTGGGTTTTCAAACTGGAGCATACCTTGTTCGCACTTTCAACTTCTTTTTAACGTGTGAGATCAATATCATGTTTCATTTCAGTCATCCAACGTTTCAAGCGCTCCTCCCACTGCTGTCCCACTCATAAAATAGTTTCAGCTTTTAATATGTGTTGATTCTCTTTTGTCTATTGTACACAGTGATAATGCAAACACACGTGATCAGCTGAGTTGTATTTACATATGAAATTTATCAGACATTCAAGTACTGATCTTTATGCTAAATCTGAGCGTTATTTGAGATTTTTGCGAGTTTATCATCACTCCCGCTGGTCTTGTTCTAATTATCATTCCATATGTTCTAAACCTCCAAGTGAGTTCACTCAAGAATCATGTTCTACACTAACTGAAGGCGTTGGTGCAACGAGCATATAAGTCCTTTTCTGGTCTAAAATAAGATTTTACTACCATTGCATAGTTTAAAAAGAGATCTATTGTATGGAGCAAGATTGAGGCTTGTCGATTGGACCAATTCAGAGTAACATTGGGAATGGACTTATCGCCATTGGGTGTTTGGGGTAAGTGAGGTTCAGAGAAATGCATCCAAGAGGTTCACATCCGTTGACGTCTATTTTTAGACCTCTTATACCAGCTACGAAAAATATTTAGGTCTAACACTGAGAGTGTTGATAATGAGAAACGTATTGTTTCAAAACAGGTTCTTTGAATACTCTACCGAAAACAAGCACATAATTCGTTATAGTGAATCATTATCACAGCTTATGTCGTCATTCAAGAAGCCTTAACTTTTTCTGACAAACTGTGTAAAGTGCCTCTGCCAGTTAAATCTGAGCAATGCACAACCGGAAAACATCGCAACACCAAGAAGGAATTGCGCGACATAAACGAAAGTTAGTAGGCGTGTTTCTACATCCGAAAGATGATGTATTTTCAAATTTTAAAGCAAATCAGTTTTGCTTTAAATACACGCTGTTAAGGTTGTAAACATTAGTTACTTTTGAGACTGGACGAGGTGAGCTGATTTGACTTCTTGTCAAATCTGAAGATGGTTCATTAATCAACTGAATCTAGTCATCTTGTTTTAACGTTTCATAATGTACACGATCAAGACAATTATAAAAATGATTAAAAGAAATGCTTTTAAATTTTAAGAATTCCAACAAAGTTTACACATAATTTCAAACTTTTTGTCGCTGACACATCGTACAAAATAATAAAATAAAAAAGTCTATAGCATACTACAATGTCGCTGTTCAAGCAGTAAAACACCAGCATCAGGCACGATGATTTAATTTATTACTTCTTCACTTCTAACTCTACTCGAAACACATTTTTCACACAGCATCTATTTATACCACTCAATGTAATTGCAAAATTATAGCACTGAACTACACATAGTTCAGGAGATACGACGATTTGATTTTGACTATTTCGTTAGTATATGGATTGACAAGCCGAAACTAATAAAACCAATGTATTTCGTGCTTTGCGTCTTCAACGGTTGAGGGTTGACATGTTTAATGTCATATATTTAACACATTAGTTCACTTGTAAAGTAAGCAGACATCTAAAGCTATTTTATAAATCGGTGTTGTTCGACTCTACAAAGGTAAAGACGTGCGGTGGGGGCGGTGGCATGATTTTTTCGGGTCATTGTACAATCTATGAAATCTGATATGTAACTATAATGGCAATGATAAAAAAGTCGTAAATATAGACATAAGCTGCAAGTGATATTTGTTTTATTGTCAATGACAGTGTAAGCAATAATAGGGTGGGATGGATTTTTGTAAGCGGAGTAAACCCCTCTCTTTTGTCCATATTCGCGAAAGGAGTATTTACCTCAGCAGACTTTGTATTAATTTTCAGCAGGGTAACGTGGTACGAGGAAGATGACCACTGGCTAGTCGAAACCGGAAATGACATACTGAAATGCTAAAGCGATTGTTAGAAAATATTTAAAAAATGCACCTAAATACACAGTAATACAAACACATAAGATAACGTGACATACTTACTTTATATATCTTGGGCAAAGTACAATTTACTATAAACATTTTGAATAGATGTAAGAGTTGATAAAAAGTGAAAGAGCATATTGTCTGACAAATCATATCTGCTACAAGAAAAGAATATCTAGAGAAACGAAACTAAAACACTGTTACTCAGTGATAAGAGCAGAATATTTATATGCATATGAATGTTTAACTACACTCCTGGAAATTGAAATAAGAACACCGTGAATTCATTGTCCTAGGAAGGGGAAACTTTATTGACACATTCCTGGGGTCAGATACATCACATGATCACACTGACAGAACCACAGGCACATAGACACAGGCAACAGAGCATGCACAATGTCGGCACTAGTACAGTGTATATCCACCTTTCGCAGCAATGCAGGCTGCTATTCTCCCATGGAGACGATCGTAGAGATGCTGGATGTAGTCCTGTGGAACGGCTTGCCATGCCATTTCCACCTGGCGCCTCAGTTGGACCAGCGTTCGTGCTGGACGTGCAGACCGCGTGAGACGACGCTTCATCCAGTCCCAAACATGCTCAATGGGGGACAGATCCGGAGATCTTGCTGGCCAGGGTAGTTGACTTACACCTTCTAGAGCACGTCGGGTGGCACGGGATACATGCGGACGTGCATTGTCCTGTTGGAACAGCAAGTTCCCTTGCCGGTCTAGGAATGGTAGAACGATGGGTTCGATGACGGTTTGGATGTACCGTGCACTATTCAGTGTCCCCTCGACGATCACCAGTGGTGTACGGCCAGTGTAGGAGATCGCTCCCCACACCATGATGCCGGGTGTTGGCCCTGTGTGCCTCGGTCGTATGCAGTCCTGATTGTGGCGCTCACCTGCACGGCGCCAAACACGCATACGACCATCATTGGCACCAAGGCAGAAGCGACTCTCATCGCTGAAGACGACACGTCTCCATTCATCCCTCCATTCACGCCTGTCGCGACACCACTGGAGGCGGGCTGCACGATGTTGGGGCGTGAGCGGAAGACGGCCTAACGGTGTGCGGGACCGTAGCCCAGCTTCATGGAGACGGTTGCGAATGGTCCTCGCCGATACCCCAGGAGCAACAGTGTCCCTAATTTGCTGGGAAGTGGCGGTGCGGTCCCCTACGGCACTGCGTAGGATCCTACGGTCTTGGCGTGCATCCGTGCGTCGCTGCGGTCCGGTCCCAGGTCGACGGGCACGTGCACCTTCCGCCGACCACTGGCGACAACATCGATGTACTGTGGAGACCTCACGCCCCACGTGTTGAGCAATTCGGCGGTACGTCCACCCGGCCTCCCGCATGCCCACTATACGCCCTCGCTCAAAGTCCGTCAACTGCACATACGGTTCACGTCCACGCTGTCGCGGCATGCTACCAGTGTTAAAGACTGCGATGGAGCTCCGTATGCCACGGCAAACTGGCTGACACTGACGGCGGCGGTGCACAAATGCTGCGCAGCTAGCGCCATTCGACGGCCAACACCGCGGTTCCTGGTGTGTCCGCTGTGCCGTTCGTGTGATCATTGCTTGTACAGCCCTCTTGCAGTGTCCGGAGCAAGTATGGTGGGTCTGACACACCGGTGTCAATGTGTTCTTTTTTCCATTTCCAGGAGTGTATGAACTATAAGCCGGACAGAAAGCACTTGAGACAACGATTATCAGAAAAAACTGACAGCAATACAAATTATAGACAGTAGAAAAGTTGTCAGTAACGAATAGAGCTATGAAAATACAGAGAAAGTATCAGCAATAAAGGCAAAGGTGAGATTAATCTTTTCTGGACACGTGTACCAAATGAATGGGAACAAGGTAAAAAAAAACCAACAAATATCCCTCTATACACTATGTGATCACAAGTATCAGAACACCTGGCTGAAAATGACTTACTCGTTCGTGGAGCCCCCCGTCGGTAGGGCTGGAATTTTTTTTTTTTTTTTTTAAATCTAATTTTGTTTGTTTCCGTTCGTTGCATCTGCTCTGGGCGGACGTTGTGAGACACCCTTTTAAGTTCGTTGTTGATCGTTTTTTATTACAGAGGGCAGCTAACCCTCTGACCGAACACGCTGAGTTACCATGCCGGCATAAAATTTATAAAAATGTGGAACGCTTCACGATTTCGCGTGTCATCCTTGCGCAGGGTCCATGCTAATCTTCTCTGTATCGTTCCAATTTTAGTGTATGTACCGCCGAAGCGAGTTCAAAATTTAAATTTTTACTCGAGGGAAGACTTGAACGAAGGACCTCTCGTTCCGCAGCTGCTCACGCTAACCACGGGACCACGGCGCTCCTGAATTCAATATGGTGTTGCTCCACCCTTAGCCTTGGTGACAGCTTCCACTCTCGCAAGCATACGATCAATCGGGTGCTAGAAGATTTCTCGGGGAATGGCAGTCCATTCTTCAAGGAGTGCTGCACTGAGGAGAGGTATCGATGTCGGTCGGTGAGGCCTGGCACGAAGTCGGCGTTCCAAAACATCCCAAAGGTGTTCTATAGGATTCAGGTCAGGACTCTGTGTAGGCCAGTCCATTACAGGGATGTTATTGTCGTGTAACCACTCCGCCACCGGTCATGCATTATAAACAGATCCTCAATCGTATTGAATGATGCAGTCGCCATCCCCGAATTGCTGCTCAACAGTGGGAAGCAAGAAGCTGCTTAAAACATCAGTGTAGGCCTGTGCTGTGATAGTGCCACGCAAAACAACGAGAGGTGAAGCCCCCTTCATGAAAAACACGACCACACCATAACACCGCCGCCTGGGAATTACATTCTTGTCAGTATACACGCTGGCAGATGACGTTCACCGGTCGTTCACCATACCCACACTCGGCCATCGGATCGCCACGTTGTATACCGTGATTCGTCATTCCACACAACGTTTTTCCACTGTTCTATCGTCGAGGCGTCGTTTGGCATTTGTCGGCGTGATGTGTGGCTTATGAGCAGCCGCTCGACCATGAGATCCAAGTATTCTCACCTCCCGCCTAACTGTCATTGTACTTGCAGTGGATCCTGATGTCAGTCAACAGACGAGGTCGGCCTGTACGCTTTTGTGCTATACGTGTCCCTTCACGTTTCCACTTCACTATCACATCGGAAACAGTAAACCTATTGATGTTTAGGAGTGTGGAAATCTCGCCTACAGATTTGTGAGAGAAGTGACACCCAGTCACATGACCACGTTCGAGTACCGTGGAGCGCCCCATTCTGCCATCTCACGATGTCTAATGACTGCTGAGGTCACTGGTACGGAGCACCTGGCAGCGCAATGCATCTAATATGAAAAACTTATGTTTTTGGGGGTGTCCGGATACTTTTGATCACATAGCGTATCTAGAAAAAGAAATCAACAATAACGTGGATTTCAGAACAAGAAAATTTCTAGAAAGAAACATTTAAATAGTCGGAAATAAAAGAAAGAAAATATTTCAAGAGTACAACAGTAAATTTAGATACTTTCAAGGCAGAAGAAATAGGAAAGTGGGAACAACATGGATAAAGAAAACGAGAGGATATGGGGAGAACATGAAGGAGCAGGAAGATAACTGTATCCGTTGTTTAGGATGGAGTACCTGATCGATGTAGCGATCTAGTGACTGATTTTAGAATCACATGAAGGAAGAGGCACAGGAGGCGGGCGTCAGCAGTTTCCATTGTTTTCTACGGCGTTTGTTGTTGTGAGCCATGAGATGGTATTTTGTGCTTTGTATATACACTCCGAGCAAGAAAAGGACACAGCACGAAGGAATTATCCAAACGTGACGGAAATTTGTGTGTGGTATGCATGTACAGAAGAAAAAAGATTAAATTTTCAGAAAGGTTGGAAGATATATTGAAAAGAAAGAGCTTCACAAATTGGTCAAGTAAATAACGCGTTAATCCACCTCTGGTTCTTTTGCAAGCACCCTCCGCCACACACCGTCAGGTGGCTTGCGGAGTATGGATGTAGATGTACTGAAAGTTTACTTGGATCTCCTCTTAGGGATGTCGTGCCAAATTCCGTTCAAGTGGTGTGTTATATCGTCAAAATTCCGAACCAGCTTTAGAGCCCTGACAACCAAAGGGGTCCTGCTATGAAATGAAATAGCATCCCAGACCATCATCTCCCGTTGTCCGGCCGTATGGCGGGCGACAATAAGTTTGATATGCTTCAACTATTTTTGTATCCCACCATTGTCTGAGGTGTGTCAAGAAACAAGTTCGCTGGTCTTCGGGACTCAGTTGGAAGCGGGACTCATAACTGAAGACAATCCTACTCCAGTCAATGAGATTCCAGGCCGAAGATATGTCTGGAGGCGCCCCAGACAGTGTTGGGACTTGATTGTGGTATGCTATACGGCCCGAAAACATGGAAAGAGAGTCTGGAATGCCTGAAACCTCTAAGGTTGTCGCCCTTACAGCACAGAGGTAGGTAGGCGTTATTCTACGCCCCGTATCGTTGCACTTCACGGCAATCCATCCTGAGCTTACTTTTCAGCAGGACAATGCGCTCTGACACACGGTGAGAGTTTCTACTGCTTGTCTTCATGCTTGCCAAACCCTACTTTGACCAACAAGGTTGCCGGATCTCTCCAGAACGTTTGGAACACTATGTGCTGAGCCCTCTAACCAGCTCGGGATTACAACAGTCTAATGTGACAATTAAACAGAGTTTCGCACGACATCGTTCAGGAGGACATCTAACAATTCTATAAATCAATGTCCAGCCGTATAACTGCTTGCATAAGGGCGAGAGGTGGACCAAAGCTGAGACGCCGGCTAAACTCGCTGGGCAGAACAGGTAATTAGGATTGTGGAAAGGGCCAAATAAGGCTGGGGTCAGTTTCACCTTATAATTGTCATTTATGGTAATTTTACAACCAAAGCGGCAGACAGCCGAACCATTACCAAATAAAACTCTTTGACAGCTGAAGGCCTCCAGACAAGAAATCTTTAAAAAACCAACAAGATAAAAATGCAAATAAAACAGAAAATAAAATAATTTAAAAAAAAACATATATCACAGCTAGGCGAAAAGCCTCAAGGCAAAGCAGATACAACAAACATATGCAAGGTGCAACACAGATGGCTGAAGGCCACAATGAAGTTTCAAAATTTTAAAATATATTGCCATAATCTTTTAAAGGCAGAAGGCCCCAATGATTAAGCTTGAAAGAAAATTTTTAGAATGAGGTTGCCTGGCTGAAAACTCACAATTAATTTGGCAAAATTTTAAAAAGGAATATAACCATAAGCCTTAAATTTTAAGTAGCTGAAAACAGACAATTAAACACCGATGAGAAAGACAGTAAAGACAACGGCACTCAGAAGCCTCCAGGGAGGTCAGTCTGCCCTCGTTGTTCACTTAGGCGAGACAGGTGGTGAGCCCAGCTACACTTGATCCGTCAGATCCCAACCAGGGGACAGCCACGGACTGACCGACACTACGACTTGCCTCCCATCAATTAGTACATGAGAACTCAAACGCCAAAGGTCACAAAAGTGATAATCCACTATGAAGTATGTATTAGCTGTCAAAATTACGCACCATGTTGGACAGCGACAACAGGTGAGGAAAGGACGCTGCCTGAATTTACGTTAGTGGCCAGGGCAGGTAACCAGAACACTAACGGCCACAAGGTAGAAAATTCCGCTGGTGCACTCGAATTGTAGTCAACCCAAATACTTAATTGCTCCGCATGGCGGCCAAATGTCAGCAATAAAAACACTCTGTGTCGCTCACAGGAAAACTTCCCCCACAGCAAACCACCGAAACAAACCAGCACAACGTCAATGGACGTGGCTTGAGCACTTGAAACCACTACTCAACTTTGACGTCCTGGGCCGGCGAACCACGAAGCTCGTAGCGATCGGACAGCTCCACACTCGCCCCCAACACTGCGCAGGGACCACTAGCAGACCCAGCCGACTGCAGCGCGCGGAGATAGCTTCCCTGGCCCACAGCAACCGATCGACAGCCAGCAGAATGTCAACAACATCTAAAATAGTCGTCAGTGGAAATAACGCCAACCACACACACAGCCTGACAAACACTTTCACGAGGACCTGAAGGATAGCCAACAGTAACTAAGCACGCACAAGGACAAATCGGGAGTTGATGCATCACACACACACACACAGCCGACTCATGAACGATCGGCGAGCCATAACACTTCGTCCGGTAGGGCGACCGATCGACGATCCACCAAGACCGTGGCCCGGCTCACGTGATGCGTGGCGGCAATGGTCGGGCGAGCCATGTCGATGCAGACCTCACTGCTGCTCCAACCCGACTTCACCAGTGCCGCACTGCAACTCCCCGACTGGCATGTCCGGACTGCGTTCCAGACGCGTTCCAACTGACTGGCAGAACCGAACTCGCGACCCGAACTGGCCTACGACAGACAACGATCGGGAAGTAATAGCAGTCCAGCAAAGATTCTACGATGGGGATATATCGATACGCGCTGCAAGCGCCGCTCACGGTCAGGCAAAGCAGCAACTCAGTGGCAGTAGTAGTTTAAATTAACGTAGTGAGGTGGAAGTACTTTAAAAACAGGGTGTAAGATACATGCCGGTCGGTGTGGCCGTGCGGTTCTAAGCGCTTCAGTTTCGAACCGCGTGACCGCTACGGTCGCATGTTCGAATCCCGCCTCGGGCATGTATGTGTGTGATGTCCTTAGGTTGGTTAGGTTTAAGTAGTTCTAAGTTCTAGGGGACTGATGACCTCAGAAGATAAGTCCAATAGTGCTCAGAGCCATTTTTGTAAGATACATGATGGCGGGAACACGAGCCACGCACCACTCAAACGCGTTATCATTTCCTCATTTGTGAAGCTATTTCTATCGAATAAATCATCCGATTTTTCTGAAACTGCCATCATTTATTGTCTGTACATGTAAATCATATCTGCCGACTCCCGCTGCATTAGGAAAATGCCTTCAGGGTCTGCCGTTTCCCTTGTGTTAGAGTGTATTTCGAATTATACATATTTAAGCGCCGTGTTCTGTATTAAAGCTGTTTGGTGGATACTGCTAATTCTTCAGTTACATAATTTTATGATGAGTGAAATTCTGTACGTTTTTAAAATTAATTACGTCCATGTCGGCGGTTAAACGATATTACGGTCATGCACCGGTTTTGTAGCTTTTAATGGGAAGTCTTTCTACCATGGAAACATGATATTTGTCAATGAAATGAGTTTTTTTCAAGTCTTTAACAATTTTCCCCTGTCTTCAAAATGGAAATTGTGTTATTTGCCAATACCTTCGATTTGGTTTGTTCAAATGGCTCTGAGCACTATGGGACTTAACGTCTGTGGTCATCAGTCCCCTAGAACTTAGAACTCCTTAAACGTAACTAACCTAAGGACATCACACACATCGATGTCCGAGGCAGGACTCGAACCTGCGACCGTAGCGGTCACTCGGTTCGAGACTGAAGCGCCTAGAACCGCATGGCCACACCGGCCGGCATACCTCCGATTTCAAAATGTTTTTAACTTGTAACTAGTTTCAGATTCCACTTCTTAATTTCATTTCGCTTACTGATTACTGGTGTATAGTGGAGTAATAAAGCCGGCCGCGGTGGTCTAGCGGTTCTAGGCGCCCAGTCCGGAACCGTGCGACTGCTACGGTCGCAGGTTCGAATCCTGCCTCGGGCATGAATGTGTGTGATGTCCTTAGGTTAGTTAGGTTTAAGTAGTTCTACGTTCTGGGGGACTGATGACCACAGCTGTTAAGTCCCATAGTGCTCAGAGCCATTTTGGAGTAATAAAGTAATAAATAGGCTGTTAAAAACGGTATTGACAAAATTATCTCGACTACAGCAGTTTTAAATGTGAAAAAGAGTAATTATTCCTAGGTATACGAACACATTGTACGTTGGAAAAGTTTTTCACATTTGGTAAAACCTTACTTTTCCACAGTAATTTTTTGCAATTTTAGAAACAGACTACTGCACACATAAATTGAATGCTACCATTTCAGAATGCAATAAGAAATTATATACTTAACTTCTCTACAGTGCTAGCTAGAGGCGGAAGTCTGAAAAGTGTTTCAAAATACAACACTGCCCACTACTCTAAAAATAGGAACCTACAAAATCAGCAAATCTTGTGACAGTTTTACGTGATCCCAGTTGTTCAGTACGAAGATAAAAGAACTGGAAGAAATGTTCTTCAAGGCATTACGTCGTTTCTTGCAGAGAATTAATCGCAGCAGCCTACAGTAAGCTGTTTCCTTTACTGATGTACTGCACTTCCCCAGAACACTTCCAAGAAATCCAAGTTTTCTATTCATCTTAGTTTGTAATAGCCCTAATTTTTGTTTCTGAAAGACCTTTCTATATTTGGCTTTCAAAGGTAATTAACTTTTGTCACTACCCCTCGCTATACGCCGTGGCCCACTGGACTCACGTGGCGACCTCACGTGCGCCGACGCTCAAGACGGACAAGTGATCTCGTCTCTCAGTGCGCGACCGACCAACCGATCTATCGATCCAACCGCCGATGACCATTGCCTGAGCAAACTCGAGCAGACTGGCGGCCTAACGCGTAGACTCAGATGCAGGAACTGAGCCCCAACCACGCGACCACTCGCTGAGTTCTCTTACTGGAGGAGTGGAAAGACTCTCATTTTGCCGGCTTTAAAGGTTGATCTGAATGACAGACATACTAGCACTCCGAACAACAGACAGACAGAAACTGTCTAACAAATGCGGACGAGAGACAGACTAGCAAGCTGGGGACGAGAGACTGACCCAGACTGACCGACTGGCGAGTTTTTTTTTCTTTATTGTGATTTCATTCCCCTGCCCCATATGGGTAGGGGAGGGCTGTCAGCGGCACAATCCGCCGTTCTTCACCAGAGTGACACTACAACTAAAACAAGAAGAAAATGTTACATACATAAGGCAATAAAAAAGAGGAACATAAAACAGAGTAAGGGGAGAAAATGGAGGTAAAATATACACTGACATGGACACATTCATGGGGGACAGTTAAAAAGGTCACCAGAAAGTTAAAATAAAGAGAGTTGGCGATTCTTAAAACACAGAGAAGACACTGAATGCGCAGGCACAGGTTAAAAGTCGGCCACAATAGTAAAAATACTCCGGAACAACACACTTAAAACCCACTTGGAGCACACATGACAAAGAATAAAACTGCCAGGTGGGACCTGCCGAGGGAAAAGGTCAGAGAGGATGGAAAAGGAGGGGAGAGCATGGGCCAGCTGGGGAAGCGGCGGGATGAAGAGAGGAGGGGCAGCAGGGGGGTTACGAAGAGGCAGGAGACATGTGGGGCAGGAGAGGAAGAGGGAAGACAGGGCAGGAGGGAGCGCAGAGACACTGAAAGGAGGCACAAGAGATGGAGGGGGAGTAGGAGGGGGAAGCCGCTCAGGAGGGGAGGAGAGGGAGCCCTGAGGAGGAGGCAGGAAGATGGGGTTAGAGTTGGTAGGAAGGGTAGATGTCAGGGCGAAGCTCATCATCTGGGAGGGGTAGACGGTGGAAGTTGTGTTGGGAAAGGAGATGGAGGGTGTGGAGATGGAGAGAGGGTGGGACACAACGGTAAAGGTGTGGCAACTGGTTGGGGGTGGAGAGGATGGGAGAAACCAGGGGGTGAGGGGGATCAAGGCGGCGGACAATATATAGTGTGCGGAAGTGTTCAAGGAAAAGGAGAAGGTGGGGGAAGGGGATGAAGTCGTAGAGGATGCATGTGGGGGACGGAAGGCGGATGCGGAAGGCGAGGCGGAGCGCATGGCGTTCGAGGATTTGGAGGGCTTTATAGAAGCAGGGAGGGGCGAAAATCCAAGCGACGCTGGCATAACAGAGGATGGGGCAGATCAAGGATTTGTAGGTGTGGAGGATGGTGGAAGGATGCAGACGCCACGTCCGGCCAGACAGGAGTTTCAGGAGGTGGAGGCAGCTGTGAGCTGTGTGTTGGATGGTAAGGAGATGGGGAGTCGAGGTGAGGTGGAGGTCGAGTGTGAGGCCAAGGTATTTGAGGGTAGGAGTGAGGTGGATAGGACAGCCTTAAATGGTGAGGTAGAAATCATGCAGGCGGAAGGAGCGGGTGGTGCGGCCTATGATGATCGCCTGGGTCTTGGAGGGATTAACATGGAGGAACGACTGGTTGCACCAAGTGGTGAATTGGTCGAGGTTGGTTTGGAGGGTACGTTGGGACCGTTGAAGGGTAGGATAAAGGGCTAGGAAGGCAGTGTCATCAGCAAACTGGAGAAGATGAGCAGGAGGGAGAGGTTTGGGCATATCAGCAGTGCACAGGAGATAGAGGAGAGGGGAAAGCACAGAACCTTGGGGCACGCCGGCAGAGGGGTAGAAAGTACGGGAGTTGGAATTGTGGATAGTCACATAGGAGGGACGATGGGAGAGGAAGGAAGCAACGAGATGGGCGAAGTTGATGGGGAGAGCATAGGTCTGGAGTTTGAAGAGGAGTTCTGGAGATCAAGGGAAACAAAGATAGCGGAGCAACGGGAGTTACGTTGGAGGGAAAGAAGATTGGTAAGGTTAAGGAGCTGGTCGTCGGCGGAGAAGGAAGGCCGGTAGCCACACTGGGTAAGAGGAAGGAGGTGGTGTTGGTTAAGGTGGCGGTGAATACGGCGAGAGAGGATGGCCTCGAAGACACAGAGGTGAGGCAGATTGGATGATAGGAAGAGGTATCAGAGGGGGGTTTGTTAGGTTTAGGGAACAGCAGGACATGGGAAGTCTTCCACAGGTCGGGGTAAAATCCAGTGGAGAGGAGGACATTGTACAGGATAGCAAGGACAGACAGGAAGGATGGAGGGGATTCCTTGAGGTGACGGTAGGTGACGCCATCATGACCAGGGGCGGTGTCGCGTTTGTAGCGGAGGACGAGTGTGATGTCTTGTGTGGTGATGGGAGTGTTGATGTCTGAGGGGGGTAACCGATCCAAGTACTGGAAGCTGGGGGCGAGCAGGGGGGACTGGCGAGCACATAGCGCCCCTTAAATGCAAGTGAGGAGGCAACCTTTCCCCTTTCCCACCAGAGGGAGACACCAAAGCTGCGATTGCCACAGCGGCTCCACCGCCAGTAACGGTGGGCGACAGCTTCACACTACGCGCTGCGGCGCGATCTTCAAAACAGCAATTTTTACCATGGCTCACTCCGATTTACAACTACGGCTGTTAACGCAGAGGGCGTGTTTGGTCCGCAGGAGCTATTTTATTTCTCTCATGTCCGCCGATAAGCTACCTGGGACGCGTCATAAGGCAAAATTGAATAAGAAACTCAACAAAGCAAATTATATTAGCAAAAACACATACAAAAAAAAGCTCCAAAATTAAAACAGTTACACAACCAGAAATAACATATGCACTCCTGCAGCTGAAACAATCTGCAAAACAACTAATAAGCGCCGCATAGGTTCAACACTTCGAATCAAAAAACAAAATGGCTATCCATGGAGCGGAGGCACACCACCTGTCCTCCTAAGAAGAAATTCAAAGCCGCACCCTCAGTGGACGAAACTATGGCGACCGTCTTCTGGGGCTCTGAAATGGTTGTTGTTACTTATGTCCTCCCTCATGGTGCAACGACCAATTCTGAAGTATATTGTGCTACCCTCATGAAACTGAAAAAAACTTCAGCGTGTTGATCGCCTCAAAAACGAAAACGAACTTCTTCATAACAACTCAAGGCCTGACAAGTTTGCGCATCAGTGAGGACTTCAGAACTTCATTGAACCGCCCTTCCTCATCCACCCTACATCCGGGATGTCGCACCTGCCGACTACCATCTCTCTGGCGCTCTGTGGGAAGCACTGCGTGGATGATGGGGAGGTTTCCGAAGCAACGAAACGTCGGCTCCGACGTCAACCAATAGTGGGGTACCATGGGGGCGTAAAGACCCTGCCAGAAAGGTGGCGTAAGGTCGTCGCATTAAACGGAGATTTTACTTAAAAATAGGATTTCGTAGTCAGAAGAGTGGGAAGTACACCAATGGCCATTAAAATTGCTACAACAAGGAGAAATGCAGATGATAAACGGTTATTTATTGGACAAATATTTTATACTAGAACTGACTTATGATTACATTTTCACGCAATTTGGGTGCATAGATCCCGAGAAATCAGTACCCAGAACAACCACCTCTGGCCGTAACAACGGACTTGGTACGCGTGTGCATTGAGTCAGAGCTTGGGTGGCGTGTACAGGTACAGCTGCCCATGCAGCTTCAACACGATACCATAGTTAATCAAGAGTAGTGACTGGCGTATTGTGACTAGCCACCATCGACCAGACTTTTCCAGTTGGTGAGAGATCTGGAGAATCTGCTGGCCAGGGCAGCAACCGTAAATTTTCTGTATCCACAAAGGCCCGTACAGGACCTGCAACATGCAGTCGTGCATTATCCTGCTGAAATGTAGGGTTTCGGAGGGATCGAATTACGGGTAGAGCCACTGTTCAAAGTTTCGTCAATGCGAACAAGAGGTCACCGAGACGTGTAACCAATGGCACCCCATACCATCACGCTGGGTGATACGCCAGTATGGGCCAGTATGGCGACGACGAATACACGCTTCCAGTGTGCGTTCACCGCGATGTCGCCAAACACGGATGCGGCCGTCATGATGCTGTAAACATAACCTGGATTCATCCGAAAAATTGACGTTTTGCCATTTGTGCACCCGGGTTCGTCGTTGAGTACACCATCGCAGGCGCTCCTGTCTGTGATGCAGCATCAGGGGTCTCCGAGCTGATAGTCCCTGCTGTTGTAAACTGTTCGTGCAGATGGTTGTTGTCTTGCAAACGTCCCCATCTGTTGTCTCACGGATCGAGACGTGGCTGCACGACCCGTTACAGCCATGCGGATAAGATGCCTGTCATCTCGACTGCTAGTGATAGGCCGTTGGGATCCAGCACGGCGTTCCGTATTACCTTCCTGAACCCACCGATTCCATATTCTGCTAACAGTCATTGGATCTCGATCAACGCGGGCAGCAATGTCGAGAAACGATAAACCGCTATCGCGATAGACTACAATCCGACCTTTATTAAAGTCAGAAACGTGATGGTACGCATTTCTCCTTCTTACATGAGGCGTCACAACAACGTTTCACCTGGCAACGTCGGTCAACTGCTGTTTGTGTACGAGAAATCGGTTGGAAACTTTCCTCATGTCTGCACGTTGTAGGTGTCACACCGGCGCCAACGTTATGTGAATGGTCTGAAAAGCTAATCTTTTGCATATGACAGCATCTTCTTTCTGTCGGTTAAATTTCGCATCTGTAGCACGTCATCTTCGTGGTGTAGCAATTTTAATGGCCAATAGTGTAATATCGCGAATTGCGCCCATCGTACCAAAAACCCACACCCACAAATTTTCAGGAATATTTCTGTGGAGCTAGGAATCTGTGTGGGCCTAGACTAATGATTTTATGCTCTTTTTCTAATTTATAAAGTTTTTACTCAAAAGATTTTTTATATAGCCTAATTATTTACGTCCTGCTTCTAAGTCCCGCGTGTATGAAATTTTTGTATTGACTTTATACATTTTGACGAGATTGCAACAGAGACACGTGGTAAATTTTAGGTTTACTTCAGTTCCTCTTCACGTGACTCGACCAACATATTGCTTCATCCTGCGTGCATTTCGCGAAAGAACCGTGAATTTAAAAATTAGAGAAACACGAGGTCACGTTGAAGTTAAACAGCAACCGTCCTTAACGCGAAACATTCGCCACTGCAACACGAACAGCGAGAAATAGCAGTGGAGCAAAAAAGTCCTTGTGCTACACGGAAGACAAGAAAGCGTGTTAATACCGCAATGTCATCCAGTTGTGAGATGTGTCGAAAGTGCTAAGCCTTTAGCTCAATGGGAAGTGTGGTTGAAAGCAGTTACAAAAAATTACGCACAACAATCAAGCAGAAAATCAAAGTACCCGCTCCACACAGCAGACACGAAAGCGATTATAATATTACATTGTCATCCGTTTCTGAACTGTGTTAAGAGTTTGAAGTCTCTAGCTCGTCGGGAAATTAGTTTAAAATTAACTGAAAAATTTGTACCGAGCACACAAACAGACAAGAAAGCGATCTAACAAAAACGTGTTAATAATTAATAACTTATGGAGCTGTACAAACAGAGTGTGACATTGTCGAAGCGTCATAGAAGGAAAGGCTGAGCTGGGCTTGTCACGTAGGGAATACGACGGATAATAGAATACTTGCACGACGGAGAATAGGCTACTTATAACAACCATCTACAGCACAACGAGAGGAAAATGACGAGGCAGAATTAGGTGGCTACACAATATCTGCGGTGAATATCAATATCAAATGGACAAGCAGTACGCTCAGCACAAAGGAATGACAGGTACTTGTAGAGGATAGCGGATGGATGATAAGGTGCTTGGAACACGTGAGGTAGAGAGTATTTATGAATTAGGTACATAAAATTAAAAATTAATTGTGGGAAAGGTAAATAGATTACTTACAGAAATGTCTGATGCTTCACTGAATGCAGTACATCTTCAAGTTTTTTTCACAAGTATTCAATGTGGCTACCTTTTGTAAGACGACAATGTCCCATCTGTAATGAGTTTTCTACCATATCGTATGAAGCAATGTACCGTGGCAACTGTTTGTGTTATAACGTTGCCACAGTTCGTCGACGTTTCCCAGAAGCAGAGGATCAGACCCACTGTCTTTATTGATAACCCCATACAGAGGAGTCATTTGGGGTTAAAGCTGGTGATCGTGGTGGCCAGAATTTCATTTCACCACGTCCAATCCAAGTTAACACATTTCTACGAGATACGCGACAACTTCGCGATGATAATCTTGTGGTGGGCCATCTTGCTGAAAAGTAAATTCTGTGCCCATATCCTATCGTAATTGATGCGTTAGATAATGTTCAGGCACGTCCAGTTACAGATGAATCGGCTAAAAAGACAGGATCGTAAATGTTGCTAGGGCACACAGCGCAGAAAACATTTGCCTTAGGCGTGTCCCTTTGCATCTTCGATTACGTGACGTGATTTCTGTTCATACCATATCCGAACATTATGCCAATTCACTTTACAGCAGGTGTGGAAGTTGACTTCGTCACCCCATCTGCAGTCTGCACTTTGTTAAACATTTTCACGCAACATTTCTGAGCTTGCAACAGTTCGAGTGCGGAGTTTGAACGACAGGCGTTTTCGTAACATCTTCCACCATGTAACACTAGGTGTATTCAATGTATTAAGATGGCACGTCTCCTTGCTTTACCCGGACTACGAAAGGAAGAAAGCCGAACTACTTCAGTTGCTGCTGGCCTGCCCAGACCTGGAGTCCTATTTGATAAAATGGTTCAAATGGCTCTGAGCACTATGGGACTTAACATCTGTGGTCATCAGTCCCCTAGAACTACTTAAACATAACTAACCTAAGGACATCACACACATCCATGCCCGAGGCAGGATTCGAACCTGCGACCGTAGCAGTCCCGCGGTTCCGGACTGAGCGCCTAGAATCGCTAGACCACCGCGGCCGGCTCCTATTTGATACAAAACCAGTTTCGGTGAAACGTTTGTACTAACTAATAACAGTTTGTCTTTCAGGTGATGGTTTTTGATATTTCGTCCTGCATTGTCTGTGACGTGTAACAACGGATTTGGACTTGTGGAACCATAAACGACACTGCACACCGTTATACGACTCCATGATGGTTGTTGGTGTAACTCATTCGCCCATGCGACCTAGTGGGCTCGTCGTGAACTAACAGCACTAAGCGGGAATAAGACTTGAAGATATACTGCATTTAGTGCTGTACCAAACATATCTGTAACTTATTTACCCTTTCCAAAATTTAAGGTTATTTTTGTATAAATAATTTGTAAACACGTGGTATTACGATTTAATGGGGCACACCCGATGTTACTTCAGCTTCTGCGGACCGTTAGCCGTCCAGTATAACGTACTGGTTTCTATTGGAACCAGTCATATACCTGCGAAAATACTTCGTATGATGTATCTTTGTTACTAGGGGACAATGTGGTACACCGTCGAACGGATTTCGGAAATGTATGATGACAGGATTTACCTGTTCACCTGATACAATTGTTTGCAGAATATCGTATATGGTTTTTCCCTAATTTTTTCCCAGTGAAACACACATCCGTTGCTCGCTCTGGCTAAAAACTGCTTTCTTGTTGTTAACACATACTCGTTTAGTGGCATTATGATATTTACTGCAGCTGTCCGGGTGCAATTGGGCGATATGGCGGTACGGACTTAGAGATGGGGAAAACCGACACCGATATTTCACTTGATAACTAATATTTTTCAATATTTGTTGCGTCTTGGTTATAACAGTTTTTTTGCTAACAACCATGTAAAAAAAATCGAAATATCAATTAGACATAGCAGCAGTGTTAAAATTTCTTGTTTTTAAATAAACCTTTTTTAAGAAAGGCGTAATTTTTATTTGTAAAATTTGTGTTGGTTTGAAATACAGCATTTTTTATAGAAAATTGGAACAGCGATCCGTGCTGTTCTCTTAACAATGCCAACACAAACGAGCAACAAACACACTGCCTAAGAAGTGACATAGCTGTGGTGAGACAGTAATGTCATTTATATGTAAATAGTAAAGCAGCAAGGGATCAAGTAGGTAAAAAAACGAGGGCTAATAGAAATCCTTAGGTAACAGAAGAGATATTGAATTTAATTGATGAAAGGAGAAAATACAAAAGTGCAGTAAATGAAGCAGGCAAAAAGGAATACAAACGTCTCAAAAGTGAGAACGACAGGAAATGCAAAATGGCTAAGCAGGGATTACTAGAGGACAAATGTAAGGATGTAGAAGCATGTATCACTAGGGGTAAGATAGATACTGCCTACAGGAAAATAAAAGAGAACTTTGAAGAAAAGTGAACCACTTCCATGAATATCAAGAGCTTTGATAGTAACCCAGTTCTAAGCAAAGAAGGGAAAGCTCTCTGCTGAAGGAGTATATACAGGGTCTATACAAGGGCGATGTACTTGAGGACAGCATTATGGAAATGGAAGAGGAGGCAGAAGAAGATGAAATGGGAGATATGATACTGCGTGAAGAGTATGACAGAGCACGGAAAGACCTGAGTCGAAACAAGGCCCCGGGAGTAGACAACATTCCATTAGAACTACTGACGGCCTTGGGAGAGCCAGTCCTGACAAAACTCTACCGTCTGGTGAGCAAGATGTATGAGACAGGCGAAATATCCTCAGACTTCAAGAAGAATATAATAATTCCAATCCCAAAGAAAGCAGGTGTTGACAGATGTGAAAATTACCGAACTATCAGTTTAATAAGCCACAGCTGCAAAATACTAACGCGAATTCTATACAGACGAATGGAAAAACTGGTAGAAGCCGTCCTCGGGGAAGATCAGTTTGCATTCTGTAGAAATGTTGGAACACGTGAGGCAATACTGACCCTATGACTTATCTTGGAAGATGGATTAAGGAAAGGCAAACCTACGTTTCTAGCATTTGTAGACTTAGATAAAGCTTTTGACAATGTTGAATGGAGTATTCTATTTCATATTCTGAAGGTGACAGGGGTAAAATACAGGGAGTGAAGGGCTATTTACAATTTGTACAGAAACCAGAAGGCAGTTATAAGAGTCGAGGTGCATGAAAGGGAAGCAGTGGTCGGGAAGGGAGTGAGACGTGGTTGTAGCCTCTCCCCGATGTTATTCAATCTGTATATTGAGCAAGCAGTAAAGGAAACAAAAGAAGAATTCGGAGTAGGAATTAAAATCCATGAAGAAGAAATAAAAACTTTGAGGTTCGCCAATGACATTGTAATTCTGTCAGAGACAGCAAAGGACCTGGAAGAGCAGTTGAACGGAATGGACAGTGTCTTGACAGGAGGATATAAGATGAACATCAACAAAAGCAAAACGACGTAGTGGAATGTAGTCGAATAAAATCGGGTCATGCTGCGGGAATTACACTCCTGGAAATGGAAAAATGAACACATTGACACCGGTGTGTCAGACCCACCATACTTGCTCCGGACACTGCGAGAGGGCTGTACAAGCAATGATCACACGCACGGCACAGCGGACCCACCAGGAACCGCGGTGTTGGCCGTCGAATGGCGCTAGCTGCGCAGCATTTGTGCACCGCCGCCGTCAGTGTCAGCCAGTTTGCCGTGGCATACGGAGCTCCATCGCAGTCTTTAACACTGGTAGCATGCCGCGACAGCGTGGACGTGAACCGTATGTGCAGTTGACGGACTTTGAGCGAGGGCGTATAGTGGGCGTGCGGGAGGCCGGGTGGACGTACCGCCGAATTGCTCAACACGT
Source organism: Schistocerca americana (assembly GCF_021461395.2). NCBI lineage: Eukaryota > Metazoa > Arthropoda > Insecta > Orthoptera > Acrididae > Schistocerca > Schistocerca americana. Next base: position 176,685,451 of record NC_060127.1, on the reverse strand, counting down.
GGGGCGTGAGGTCTCCACAGTACATCGATGTTGTCGCCAGTGGTCGGCGGAAGGTGCACGTGCCCGTCGACCTGGGACCGGACCGCAGCGACGTACTGATGCACGCCAAGACCGTAGGATCCTACGCAGTGGCGTAGGGGACCGCACCGCCACTTCCCAGCAAATTAGGGACACTGTTGCTCCTGGGGTATCGGCGAGGACCATTCGCAACCGTCTCCATGAAGCTGGGCTACGATCCCGCACACCGTGAGGCCGTCTTCCGCTCACGCCCCAACATTGTGCAGCCCGCCTCCAGTGGTGTCGCGACAGGCGTGAATGGAGGGACAATGGAGACGTGTCGTCTTCAGCGATGAGAGTCGCTTCTGCCTTGGTGCCAATGACGGTCGTATGCGTGTTTGGCGCCGTGCAGGTGAGCGCCACAATCAGGACTGCATACGACCGAGGCACACAGGGCCAACACCCGGCATCATGGTGTGGGGAGCGATCTCCTACACTGGCCGTACACCACTGGTGATCGTCGAGGGGACACTGAATAGTGCACGGTACATCCAAACCGTCATCGGACCCATCGTTCTACCATTCCTAGACCGGCAAGGGAACTTGCTGTTCCAACAGGACAATGCACGTCCGCATGTATCCCGTGCCACCCAACGTGCTCTAGAAGGTGTAAGTCAACTACCCTGGCCAGCAAGATCTCCGGATCTGTCCCCCATTGAGCATGTTTGGGACTGGATGAAGCGTCGTCTCACGCGGTCTGCACGTCCAACACGAACGCTGGTCCAACTGAGGCGCCAGGTGGAAATGGCATGGCAAGCCGTTCCACAGGACTACATCCAGCATCTCTACGATCGTCTCCATGGGAGAATAGCAGCCTGCATTGCTGCGAAAGGTGGATATACACTGTACTAGTGCCGACATTGTGCATGCTCTGTTGCCTGTGTCTACGTGCCTGTGGTTCTGTCAGTGTGATCATGTGATGTATCTGACCCCAGGAATGTGTCAATAAAGTTTCCCCTTCCTGGGACAATGAATTCACGGTGTTCTTATTTCAATTTCCAGGAGTGTAGATTAGGAAATGAGACGCTTAAAGGAGTAAATGAGTTTTTCTATTTGGGGAGCAAAATAAATGATGATGGTCGAAGTAGGGAGGATATAAAATGTAGACTGGCAATGGCAATGAAAGCGTTTCTGAAGAAGAGAAATTTGTTAACATCGAGTATAGATTTAAGTGTCAGGAAGTCGTTTCTGAAAGTGTTTGTATGGAGTGTAGCCATGTATGGAAGTGAAACATGGACGATAAATAGTTTGGACAAGAAGAGAACAGAAGCTTTCGAAATGTGGTGCTACAGAAGAATGCTGAAGATTAGATGGGTAGATCACATAACTAATGTGGAAGTACTGAATAGAATTGGGGAGAAGAGGAATTTGTGGCACAACTTGACGAGAAGAGGGGACCGCTTGGTAGGACATGTTCTGAGGCATCAAGGGATCACAAATTTAGCATTGGAGGGCAGCGTGGAGTGTAAAAATCGTAGAGGGAGACCAAGAGATGAATACACTAAGCAGATTCAGAAGGATGTAGGTTGCAGTAGGTACTGGGAGTTCAAGAAGCTTGCACAGGATACAGTAGCATGGAGAGCTGCATCAAACCAGTCTCAGGACTGAAGACCACAATAACGACAACAACAACTCGATATTTACTGCAGCTGCCGTGGTGCGATGGGGCGTTCTGGCGGTACGGACTTAGAGACGGGAAAAACCGACCGGTTAAAACCGATAGCGGTCTTTTATTTCTGAATAAACGGTATTTTTCAATATACGTTGGGTCTTAGTTATAACATTTTTTTTATATCGAAATATCAATTAGACATAGCAGCAGTGCAAAAATTTTTCGTGTTTAAGTAAACCTTTTTTGACAGAGGCGTAATTTTTATTTGTAACATTTGTATTGGTTTGAAATACTGAGTTACTATAGAAAATGTTAACAGGTATCAGTGCCGTTCTAATAACAATGCCAACAGAAACGATCAACAAACACACTGCCTAAGAAGTGATATAGCTGTGGTGAGACAATAATGTCCTTTATATGTAAACTGAAGGTGGACAGGCGAGAAAGGAAAGAGTTTCAGAACGAAAACAGTCTTGGTTGTGTGTCAGTGACTCGTTTCATCCTTTTGGGGCATCATCAGATTGTGTAAAAGTAGCTGGATACGTGATCCATCAATCATAAAAGTAGTATCCAGCTACTTTTACACAATATGTTGCCCTAAAAAGGTTAAACGTGTCACTGACATTAAATAGTTTCGCAACCGAGACTAATTTTGTTCTGAAACACTTTCGAACCGGTTGCCATAATAGCCTACCACGATGGAATGGAAAAGGAGAAGATTGTTCCTGTTAGCTGCATCGGAACATTATATGGATTCAGCGGCGACGAGTGAAAATTCGTACTTGACCAGGATTGGAATCTGGGATCTGCTGCTTACTCGACAGTTAACCACTGCGCAATCCAGACACGGCGTTTATCGCAACAGCGCGGACTATATCAACACGCCTCCCGAATATACCCGGCGGAGATCAGACTTACTTGTGCATCCACATTCAAGAAGGTGGAATCGTAGCCCATCGAGGCGAAAAATTATATGAATGTGTGATGTGTGTTCTTTCCGACATATCCGAAAGAACAGACAACACGCATTCGTATAAATGATGTGCCTCTTGCTCTGTTTCGTGGCTTGAGGTGACTTAGGCCGTAGGGTGACCATATTTTCTTCGGACAAAAGTGGGACTTTCATACATTTTCTTGGCCAAAAAGTGGGACAATTTTTATTTCTCGTTAAATACTCTTGTAGACGTAATCGCAACGAAACAGACTGACAAAGTAAGAGATGTTGGTCAAACATCGGCCCCTGGCCTCTCAGCACATGATGTAATATTCCTGGCCTACTCTGTGCAGCCCCCAAGGATCAAATCGCGTTACATAACTTGTAGGAACATGAAACGTATTGATCTTGAAGCCCTAACAGCCGATTGCTCAGAAATCTCATGGCATCAAATAATCAGAGAACCTACAATCGACGGCAAAATTAATGAACTTGCTGATAAACTCACTGCCCTCTATGACAAACATGCACCTGTGCGCACAATCCGTGTAAGAAAATCTCCTGCTGCATGGCTGACAGCTGAATTACGTCAAATGATGATTAATAGGGATGCTGCCCACAGGCGTTTCAAGGCAGATCCGAAACCCGAGCGTTTCGTAGAATATAGAAAGCTACGGAACAGAGTGAAACAATGCATTCGCAATGCTAAAATCAGGCACGCTCGCTCCCTTGTATGCAGCGATCTGACGCCCACAACTCTATGGAAGAATCTCCGTAGCTTGGGGGTCGGAAAGGCAAAATTGGAAACTACTTTTCATGTGTCAGCTAACAAATTAAATGAATTCTTCTCTGCACGTCTGAATACCCGCACGGCTGATAATTACCGTCCACAAGAATCCCCAAACAGGATAACTAACAACGATACCTTCCATCTAAAACATGTAACAACAAATACGGCAAGAAAAGCAATAATGAGAATCTCTTCTGATGCAATAGGCAACGACAGTATCCGTATAACCATGATTAAGAATGTTGCCGATATCTTAGTACCTGTCTTAACTGACATATTTAATTTTTCCCTCGTGAACGGAATGTACCCCACTGCATGAAAAAGAAGCATAATTCGACCCATCCCTAAGATCGAAAACCCGCAATTGCCTAGTGATTACCGACCGATTAGCATACTGCCTGCTGTTTCCAAAGCACTTGAATTTATTGTTCATGACCAAATCACTGAACACTTGCATGAATTCAGCCTATATGACAAATTTCAATCCGGTTTCCGTAAACATCACAGCACAAACACTGCTCTAATTAAAGTAACTGATGACCTGAAATGTGCCCTCGACAATCGAAAGGCAACAGTATTGACGCTACTGGACTTCAGCAAAGCTTTTGACACTGTTAACTTTGACATATTGCTCAGAAAAATGCAACAGCTTAATTTCTCTGATAGTGCAATGAAATGGTTTGAAAGCTACTTAAAAGACAGATAGCAATGTGTTGTCTGCGTAAATGAAAAATCTTCCTGGAAACATGTTTCCTCGGGAGTGCCACAAGGATCAATCTTAGAACCACTTTTGTTTTCTTTATATGTCAACGATATTTCGTCGGTTCTGTCCTCCTGTAAATATCATTTCTATGCCGACGACCTCCAGCTCTACCTAAGCGTCAGACCTGAAGATGTAAACACTGCAATCGCTCAGATGAATGATGATCTGTCTTCAGTAGTGACATGGGCGAAAAACCTGGGGCTTAAACTAAATGCAAAAAAGACGCAAGTAATCTTAATAGCCCATCAGAAATTAATAAGTTCAGATTTCCGCGAACGGCTACCTCCTATTCTGCTCGACGGTACTCCAATACCATATCAGAAAACAGTAAAGAACTTGGGTGTAACTTTGGATGAGCATCTCAACTGGGCGGAGAATACAGAAAGACGTCTGCTTGTCCCTGTGCTCTCAAAAAGTTTCGGAACATATTTCCACAGGACTTGAAACGCCAGCTCGTGCAAGCACTCGTTCTACCGGACCTCCACTATTGTGATGTGATTCAACAAGGCATGAGTAGTGAAAACAAAAGACGGCTAGAGCTAACCATGAATGCCTGTGTGCGTCACACCTGCAGCATTCGCCGATACGATCCTGTTAGTGCTTCATACTCCCAGCTAGGGTGGCTGCGACCGGACAAATTGCGTGACTACCACACTCTATGTCTACTTCACCGACTCCTCGTCGCGCAAGCACCCCTGTACCTTGCTTCAGAGATTAAAAACCTTTCATCGAAACACGAGGTCACTCTTATTTGGTATCCTAACTGTGCCCACTCACAAAACAAAAACTTTGCAAACTCCTTCTCAGTTGCCGCTGTCCGCCTCTGGAACAAACTGCCCCTTACCTTGTGCAAAATTCAATCTCCTGCTGCTTTTAAGAAGAAGTTGAAGCATTTCCTACTATCATCCTCATAAAGTTCTCCACAAAATTAATATATAAGGGCAATCCTCTCATCTGCCAAATAGCAAAGCTAGCGTCTCCTACCTTGCTCCTGAGATGCCTTCCTCTTCATCTATCTCCATTAGCCACGCAATCTTCTTTTCCTTTGTATTTCCTTAATTATGTTTCATCATGTCTCTATTCTTCTCCTCCCTTCACCATGAGTCTCCCTCAGACTCCCTGCTGCCAGCACTCTTATCTAAAATCTGTCTCTTCAATAATGTCCAATTATAACAGTACTTAAGATCTACGAATATAAACTCTATATGTATGTATTTTCCCAGGTGTACCTTTCTAACTGTTTATTTCACTTTTTGTACTAGATGTAGTTTAACATGCCTACTAAAACATATGAATGTAAAATAAGTAGAATGCCTGGTTAGATGGCCCTAATCTTGCCAGGTTAAATAAATAAATAACTATCACTTTTAATGCTAACATTTCTTCTTCCTCTGCAAATATAGCCTTCACTGATATTTGTGTAAGTGTGTGTGTGTGTGTGTGTGTGTGTGTGTGTGTGTGTGTGTGTGTGTGTGTACAAAACCAAACAAAGAATGGAAAGACTAGAAAGAAGTACATTTCAAGTTTTCAGGATGTAACATTTATAACACAGAATGTAGAAAGACATACAGTAACAATCACTACAAAAAAAGTTTCTAGTGAACAGAAGGAATTTACAGTTTTGTGGATTCCACACTGCAATCATATTTCTTAGAAGATGAAATTTCATTCAGCAACTCAGGTTTGCCTAGCAGGTATGAATATAAGTCAGTGCAACTGTATTCACTGAAGTTTAAACAGGTCAGTAAAATACACTTAACGCTCCTCACCGTAAATCTATTCTTCTCGTCTGTCCACTGTGACGATAGTAAGCTGAAAACTCTTTCAACATTTGCATTGTGGGCAGGGAGTGAAAAGAAGTACTGTGCTATGCTAAGCTATTCTCTGAACTGTTCATTACACTGGCAACATCTGAAAAACCTACACCATTTTTCATGTGCCATCAACTGATTCCATTGTTCACTGTCTGTTTCCACTTGTTGTTTTACAAATGACTGTATATGAACTATTTCATCAAATAATAGGCTGTAATTTACTAGAATGCCCTTTTCATTTAGCCACATTAAAGTATTTTCAACTAATGACCATTCTGGTGGTTCTGTGAGCATCATCCATGAGAATACAGAAAACTCAGCTATTCCCTGTAACGATGAGAATAAATAGTCTACTGAAGCATCATAAAACGTTGAGACTGCTATGTCAAATTTCTTAACAGACTGGTCATCACAATCATTCAGCAGTTGTTTTTTTTTACACTTAGTGGTAAAAATGTTTATGTTTCCTTGAATTTAGACTTGTCAAACCTTTATTTAAGACTGCTAATACTTCACATATGGAATTATTCTGTTTCTCAATGCTCATAATAGATTGTTGGAAAATACTCATTTGTGAATGTACAAAAAGTAAATAACATTCATTTATAGGATCAATGAAAACTCTTTAAGATTGCAGGGCACTTTGAGTTAGACTACATTTTGCTGAACAGTCATTGTGTGTAACAGTGAAGCAAGGAAATTTCCTCTGAGGCTCTTCCGAAAACTTTGATTTCCGTTTCGGCATCGCCACGACGTGCTAGCACTTCGCGAAACTGACACTGAGTGGTGACAACAATGGCAAGCAAAAACAAAGAAAATAAGAGTACGCAACAATTATAGAGCTGAAGCTGTACATTATCAGGGGGTACCAACGTACGGAATGTCAGTTTCAATTGATAGTTCATAAAATCGACACTCAGAAAATATTTTAACCACTTTGTAAATGTCGGAAAATAATCCTTGAAAATCGGGACAAATTGCTTGTTTTTTTAAAAAAAGTCGGGACAAAGTTTTGAGCCTCAAAATACGGGACAATCCCGATTAATCGGGGCGTATGATCACCCTAGGTGCACGTGTACATGTTGCGTGCAAGACCCCCTTGGTGGATACCGTAGTTTCTCGCTATCGTCGTCGGATATCCGTTATATTGGACAGTGGCACCAACCGTAGCTTGCAAATTTTTTTACAAAGTGAGGTAGCAATGTAGTACAATGCTTCATTTGCTTTAAAAGATAAAAGATCTGTCTGCCATGATATAACAAAAAGGGAAGGAAATTATAGTAACAGTAATAAATCAAAAACTAAGCAAGAGTTCATCTGTAGAATGGAATAAAAATAGAAAGTAGTTGATATGCTGTCTGTGTCTGGTTATAGCCCATGGGTGCAGACAAATTATCACGAAAAACAGCACTAACTATTGGTAATGCCCAAATAGCGATATGATCCCTAATTACAACATAATTTTTGAGCAGAGTTTCAAATAATCAGAATCGGTAGTAGCACCGTTGTGATTTTTTGTAATATTCAACAACATATCACGCAGGAAAGGATGAACGGACGAAGTTTTTTTTTCTTCAGCTGATTAATTTAATTCATTGATTCTGTGTACCCTGAATCTGAGAAAGTCAAAAGCTTTCAGTCTTTGTTCTATTTGTACGTTTATTACAGAAAATGAAAGGAATAAAAAAGCCAACGGTTATTTTAGAAACCAGTTATTTTGAGCAGCTTTAACAGTCTGGCTAATGTGGAGTAGGTAAAAAACCGGTATAAACCGGTATAACCGAAAACCTGTTGTTTGAACAATAACCGCCATCCCTCGGAGGATTGGACAATGTGTGTTTCAGAAGCCTCTGACGATCTGCAGCGCCAACTACGCGAGCGCACGAGGAACTACTTTCTCCACTGGAGTACGCTTCGTTTCTCCAGCGCACCACTAGATGGCAGGAACACGTTTCTACAGCCCACATAAACGTGCGGTAGAAAGGAGCACTGCCGTTTTCCCTTTTTTTCGACTTAATTTATCCCGAAAATTATTTGTAGCTCTCAATTCAAGAGATAAACAACAGCTCTTTTGTCAAGTTTTCCCGATAGCATCATCTTCATCATGTTACCAACATCGTCATCATGTTCTTCACTGCCCAGCTCCTCTCGACTGATCCGGTTTAACAGTGCACATATTTTAGGGACGATCCGTATAGAACCCTCCATCCCCCCCATCTGGCTTAGGCTATGGCGTGTCCTCTTTGTGCTGACATTTTAGTGCAGTGTTTACAGTGAGTGTTGAGTGTTGTGTGTCTTTTCCGAAGTGTTGCGAACGGCCATCACACTGTCGCTGGGTGTGACTTTATATCTCTTTCGAACAGAAACCAGACTGTCGCCATGTTTTTTAATTGACTGTCTACAATGTTACCTGCTTGCTTCCTGTGTATTTTTTTTTGCTTTGCCAGCCCTTTGCTTTACGTTTTAACTTACCACAATTTTCCGCCGTTTTAAAATATAAGTCCCCGTTTTATCGCCTGCTTTTATTGTTTTTTTTAACTTCTTCTTACGTTTTAAAAAGTCTGTAGGCTGCAGAGCAGCGTGATAAGCTGCTGCCAGCCAGCCCCCTCGAAATTCAATAAAGAAAAAAAAAAAAGACCCTCGAACGGGCGCGCCGTTTTCCATAACACGAATGGGCGCGCGGCGCACTTTGTACGCACGAAAGGAATAGGTTTCCTTATGTTCCCAAGGTAAATCATATATGATCAAAATGACAGTTTAATCTTAGTTTATTTTAACAAGAAGAAAATAAACTTACATAATATGAGCTAAACTACTGTTTTAGTAAACAATAATGAAATAAATTTTCACTATAACTCTTTATTGCCAAGGACGGGCGCTAAAGAGTCAGTAATGACGCATTCGAAGCATTAAGCAGTGCATTTGCATCAGATCTCGGTCAGCTGCTTATGTGATCACTAATTACCTCGTAGACAACTGCATCAAAGTGGGATTATGTTGCTCGTTCGTTTTTTGAACTGATTGTAAATTTTTTTCTGGCCATGCTCGCTTTGTACAGGGTGGCGCACGAAATGTGTTACCATTTTGTTTTTGAATATAAACTTTATTGTCAATACAATCTGAAAGGAACATATACTACAACGAAGAGCCGTCCATAGAGATTTGTTCGAACTCAGCACATGCTCAATATTTCCACCATTTCGTTTCCTAACTTCCTTCAAACGAACACTGAAGTTAGTTGTTACCCTACGGCACATGTCTTCCGTAATTTCACTGAAAGCTTGAAGAATAAGTCTTCTGAGCTCCATTAAATCACGTGAATGTTTCGGGAAAATTTTTTCCTTTAGGTGCCCCCAAAGAAAAAAGTCACATTGATTGAGGTCTGGCCTTAGATGTTAAGTCCCATAGTGCTCAGAGCCATTTTGATTGAGGTCTGGACTATTGGGGGCCCAATTTTGTCCGTCATGAAGCGACCTGGAAACCTGAGTGAAATGATCCGCATGTCGAAATGTTCGTGTAAAAATTCCAACAGTGTTTGCAGTATGTGGTCTTGCTCCATCTTGCATGAACCACTGCGTGTTGAAGGGCAAGGCAGTAGCAAGAAGCTGTGGAATGAAGCTATTGCGAAGCATGCTCAAATAACGCTCCCTGTTCACAGTTTCTTCAAAGAACAAGGGTCCAGTAAGTCCGTGACTGAAAATTGCTGTCCACGCTGTGATCCTCGGAGCATAATGTTGTCGTTCATGAAGCACTTGTGGGTTTTCAGGGGCCCAAAAGCGTACATTTTGTTTGTTAACCACATCGTCTAAATGAAAATGCGCCTCATCTGAAAACCAAACGTTGTTGAGAGTTTCTTCCCTATCCTCCGCCCACTGAGCAAACAGTAGTCTCTGCTGCTTGTGTTCTTCAGTGAGCTTCGGTGCACAGGTCATCTTGTATGGGTACATATGGAGGTCACTTTTAAGAATGCGTTGAACGGAGTGTCTGGATATTCCCAGTTGCACTGCTCCCTTTCTACAAGATTTCCCGGGACTTCTCTGTACAGCAACTCGTACCGCTTCAATATTCTCCGGCGAACAAACAGGCTTAGGCCGAGGTCGCTTCGCTTCCAATACTGTTTCTTCCTGTACAAATCTATCGTACAACCTGTGGATGGTCTTCTTGCAAGGGGCCCATCGTGTGTTAAACTGTTGTCGAAAACGCCTCTGAGTCACAACAAGGCTTTTCGTTTCAAGAAAAAAGTAACACAATTGCCGAGCGTTGTGTTTCGTCAGTCTTCCATTGTCAGCCACTGCTGCTTAGTAATCTCCTAGCGGCAGTATCGTGAATTACACGTCATTTCGTAACTCATTTGTTTTTCCAAGCTCTGCTGGTACTGCTGTAGAGATCCCAGCGGGATATCTAATGTGCGTCGTAAATTGTGAAAGAAACAATTGGTTATACATTTGGTGCGCCACCCTGTATTTTCTATTACTGTTGCTCCCTTGGACGTACGACAATGCAACTTATCGTTGTGTTATCTGAAGCAATACTGAAGGAACAGGTAAAGGTTTGCAGTTGTGAAACAAAAATGGAGCCGCACAAAATCATTTTATTTTTGGTTGGCGCACTTTATACAAAGACGCGCCCGCTCGAGGGTTACCGTGAGGGGGTTAAACGTAAAGCCGCGTTTAAACGTGATTCTTTTTTCCTTTCATATTTGAAACAGATGTAAATTATTAATTAACTGTATCACTTGCAGAATGGATAAGCAGTTGACGTTAATGTTTTTGAGTACGGTAGCACGTTATTCTGCAAAAAACTATACTGGAAAACCCCCCGTTTCCGCCACGGTTACAGTGGCCTGCTTTGGGGTCTGGATAGTTCCATAAGAAGGTCGGAGTAACCGTGGCCGAAACGTTTCTTTCCTCAGGAAAGTTACGTTACGATGTGGTACCCAGAAAACTTTTATGTCAACTTACTCCGGCCGCGGAAGCATACGCAGTTAGGTAAGCAGTTCTTTACTGATACCCCATTTCTCCAGCACGGAATTGCTAGTAGGAATCTCATTTCCCCCACTTTGATCAGGGAATCGTTCTGCGTTTTATCAACCACGTCCCGCAGCTATACAGAAGTAGGGGTAGCTATTGTTTTATAGAATTTTATTTATTTTGGTACTCTTCTGCTATATCATCACTCCTACGTAACGTGTCACACAGTTTAGAGCAAATCCACCAGTTCTCTACCGTAAATCGGTCATGCCAAAGCTTGGCATTTCATCCACAGTACCTGAAGCGTGGCAATTTTTCCAATATCAGCGCATCCACATTAATTATTTATCGCCGGCTGCTGTGGCCGAGCGCCGGCACGGTAGCTCAGCGTGTTCAGTCAGAGGGTTAGCTGCCCTCTGTAATAAAAGAACTGAGTGAACGGCTCAACACTGAACTTGAACGTGTGTCATGGGACATCCGCACCGAACAACAAGAAAAAAAAAAACGGAAAAAAATAGCCGTTCTAGGCGCTTCAGTCCGGAACCGCGCTGCTGCTACGGTCGCAGGTTCGAATCCTGCCTCGAGCGTAGATGTGTGTGATGTCCTTAGGTTAGTTAGGTTTAAGTAGTTCTAAGTCTAGGGGACTGATGACCTCAGTTGTTAAGTCCCATAGTGCTTAGAGTCATTTGAACCATTTGATATTTATCTATTTGCGTTCGAAAAGCATGACTTAGTTTTTTTTTCCTGCCGGGATTTGGCAATTGTATCTTTAAGACTTTTTTTGTGACAGCTATTTTCTGCAGCAGGTATAGCCTATACATATTGATTTTAGAAAATAAATCGCCCTTTTTTTCTTGCTGCAATGTACAAGGTGTTTCAGATAAAGTATCATAAAGTGTCTTCCCATACAATTTAGAAAACAGTAAGTGACAATTTTATTTATGGAGATAAGTACACGTAAGAAACGTTACACTTTCTGCGGGCTAATGAATATAGTTTATTGAGATATTTCCCAGGGAGCAACGAGATACAATTTTCTAAATATAACAGTAGTTTTTTTCTGTCATGTAGTTGATGTATTTAATCCAGCTATGTACAGATCAATTTAAGTCACAGTTTGGCAGCTCGAAACCTTCAAAGTGATAGTAGTGGATGCAATGTACTGTACACAATACTGGGCAGTGTGCAGTTGGATCTGCTGCTTGCGGAATGTTGCCACGAGTGAGGTGTTCAAATGTGTGTCCACGTTCCTGAATGCATAACACGATGCGCCGTGTAAACGACCTGCAGACAATACCCACTGCAGCTCCAACGAAGCTGCTATAGGCATGCGTATTCAAACACCGAGACATGTAAACAGGCAGGATAGGGCGCTGTGGTCGGCAACGTCTATATAAGACAACAAATGTAGTTAGATCGGTTACTGCTGCTAGAACGGCAGGTAAGCAAGATATAAGTGAGTTTGAATGTGGTGTTACAGTCGGCGCACGAGCAATGGGACACAGCATCTCCGAGATAGCGATGAAGTGGCGATTTACTCCTACAACCATTTCACGAGTGTAGCGTGAATATCAGGAGTCCGGTAAAACATCAAATCTCCGACAACACTGCGGCCAGAAAAAAGATCCTGCAAGAACGGGACCAACCTCGACTGAAGGGAATCGTTCAACGTGACGGAAGTGCAACCCTACCGCAAATTGCTGCTGATTTCAATGCTGGACCGTCAACAAGTGTCAGTGTGCGAACCATTCAATGGAAAATCATCGATATGGAGCCAAAGGCCCACTTGCATATCCACGATGACTGCACGATACAAAGCTTCACCCGTCGGCTGGGCCCATCATTGGACTGTTGCCTGGCGAACGTGTCTTGTTTCAAATTGTATCGAGTGGAGTATGGAGACAACCTCATGAATACATGGACCGTGCATATCAGCAGGTGACTGTTCAAACTGGTGGAGGGTCTGTAATGGTGTGCGGCGTGTGCAGCTGGAGTGACATGGGACAGCTGATACATCTGGATACAACTCTGACAGGTGACACGTACGTAAGCATCCTGTCTAATCACCTGCATCCATGTGAATTCCGACGGACTTGGGCAATTCCAGCAGGATAATGCGACACGCCACACGTCCAGAATTCCTACAGAGTGGCTCCAGGAACACTCTTATGAATTTAAACACTTCCGATGGCCACCGAACTCCGCAGACATGAACATTATTGAGCACATCTGGGATGCCTTGCAATATACTGTTCGGAAGAGATCTCCAACCCCTCGTACTCTTACGGATCTATGGACAGCCATGCACGATTCATGATGCCAATTCCCTCCAATACTTCAGACGTTAGTCGAGTGCGTGCCACGTCGTGTAGCGGGGGTAGGTGTACTAATTTCTTTGCCTCGATGGGCTGTTAGATGTCATGTTCGGTTAGACTGCTGACCCTCGCCTCACACCGCCGTGTACATGGCAGGTCGTACATACATACCGCCGTTTGAGTCTCGTACAGATTCCCGTATGGAGGACATAGTGATAGACATCCCTGGGGTTGTGAAGCAGCTGAATAGGTTGAAAATAAATAAATCTCCAGGTCCTGGTGGGATTCCAATTACAGAGAGAACTCTACTGCATTGGCTCCTTACTTAGCTTACATATATCGCGAATCTCTTGCCCAACGTAAAGTCCCGAGCGACTGGAATAAAGGGCAAGTGACGCATATATATAAGAAGGGTAGAAGGACGGATCCTCAAAATTACGGACCAATATCCTTAACACCGGTTTGTTGCCGGATTCTCGAACATATTCTCAGTTCGAATGTAATGAATTTCCTTGAGACAGAGAAGTTGCTGTCCATGCATCAGCAGGGCTTTAGAAAGCATCGCTCCTGTGAAACGCAACTCGCCCTTTATTCACATGATATCTTGCGAACCATGGATGAAGGGTATCAGTCGGATGCCATATTCCTTCTGGATAGCATTTGACTCGGTGCCCCACTGCAGACTCCTAACTAAGGTACGAGCATATGGGACTGGTTCCCAAGTATGTGTGTGGCTCGAAGACTTCTTAAGTAATAGAACCCAGTACGTTGTCCTCGATGGAGAGTGTTCATCGGAAGTGAGGGTATCATCTGGAGTGCCCCTGGGAAGTGTGGTAGGTCCGCTGTTGTTTTCAATCTACATCAATGACCTTTTGGATAGGGCGGATAGCAATGTGCGGCTGTTTGCTGATGATGGTGTGGTGTACGGGAAGGTGTCGTCGTTGAGTGAGTGTAGGATTATGCAAGATGACTTGGACAGGATTTGTGATTGGTGTAAAGAATGGCAGCTAACTCTAAATATACATAAATGTAAATTAATGCAGATGAATAGGAAAAAGAATCCTGTTTGAATACTCCATTAGTAGTGTAGCGCTTCACACAGTCAAGTCGATTAAATATTTCGGCGTAACATTGCAGAGCGATATGAAGTTGAACAAGCATGTAATGGCAGTTATGGGGAAGGCGTATAGTCGTCTTCGGGTTCATTGGTAGAACTTTGCGAAGCTGTGGTTCGTCTGTAAATGAGACCGCTTATAAAACACTAATACGACCTATTCTTTGAGTACTGCTCGAGCGTTTGGGATCCCTATCAGGTCGGATTGAGGGAGGACATGGAAGCAATTCAGAGGCGGGCTGCTAGATTTGTTACTGATAGGTTTGATCATCACGCGAGTGTTACGGAAATGCTTCAGGAACTCGGGTGGTAGTCTCTGGAGGAAAGGAGGCGTTCTTTTCGTGAATCGCTACTGAGGAAATTTAGAGAACCAGCATTTGAGGCTGACTGCAGTACAGTTTTACTGCCGCCAACTTATATTTCGCGGAAAGACCACAAAGATAAGATACGAGAGATTAGGGCTCGTACAGAGGCATAGTCATTTTTCCCTCGTTCTGTTTGGGAGTGGAACAGGGAGAGAAGATGCTAGTTGTGGTACGAGGTACCCTCCGTCACGCACCGTTAGGTGGATTGCGGAGTATGTATGTAGATGTAGATGTAGGTCTGACAGCAGGGCCAAACGGGTTTCCGTGTGCCGCGGACACTGACGTCGAATAAACGTGGCATACACAAAATGGTTGGTTCAAATGGCTCTGAGCACTATGGGACTTAACTTCTGAGGTCATCAGTCCCCTAGAACTTAGAACTACTTAAACCCAACTAACCTAAGGACATCACACACATCCATGCCCGAGGCAGGATTCGAACCTGCGACCGTAGCGGTCTCGCGGTTCCAAACTGTAGCGCCTAGAACCGCTCGGCCACCCTGGCCGGCGTGGCATACACATCCAGCGAGTATGTTGACATCTTTGTTGCTGATCAGAAGAATGGTATGGTAGAAATTATTTTTGACTTGGTGTTCACGATCCACACTTTTATTAAACTTCTTGTAAATTCACATATACTTCTTCTTAATTGTCACATCTTCAAGAAAACAGTTTTGTATCACTCTTCATACATTTAACTTCCACTTTAACCAAACACAAGACTTGACTGTTCTTTTACAATTACTTAACTTCTGCAAAGTGAAACAAAGACTGCTCTGTGCGCATTCGCGACAAAACGGTTACAAGTAAGTGAAACATTATGACAATCTCACAGAAATGAATACACACAAGAACCATATCACTGTAATATATCGATACATCGGAGTACCTATACATTTATAAAACCAAATGCGAATATTGTCAGAAAAATATGTCTGTTACTTCGCAGAAAAGTAGTACGATATTACTGGTATCGAGAACTGGGGTTGGAGTGCCGTAATGGTCACGTAAATACAGAACCATTACACGTGAAATGTTATAGTATGCATTAATGTGCCAAGGAAAATCCTAGGTGGGTACGTCCTGTCGACTGTCAATGGAGGTGGTCCATTGATGAGTGGTGTGGGATCCTTGGGATGAAATCATCAGTCAATACTATTTCGCATGTACTCTGACACGTGAGAAATATCGAGCTTGGATCGTTGACATTTTACCTGCGCTCCTTGAAAATGTCCGCCTACACATTAGCGGCCGTAAGTGGACGCAGCACGATGGCCACCCACCCAATTCTGAGCGTGATGTTGGCCAATAACTGAACAAGATGTTCCATGGAAGATGGGTCTCAGGAATGTCTCGCACGGTCGCTCGAGTTAACACCAGTAGAGTTATTTTTGTGGGGCTATCTACAGAACCGTGTTTATGTCACTGAACACACGAGTGCAAATGATCTAAAGCGGCGCATCGAGGAAGCATCTCGTCCACGGGTCGTTTTGGAGGCGGATCGCGTTGTGGATTCACGAAGATAGGCACACAGCCGAACATCCCACTTACATCAACATTTCGCCACCAGAAGACACATCTGCATAAACGCAAGTCTTGTGGACTGCATGTTACATCCACCTCTAACTCTGTGAAGGTTTCTACAGGGTGTTTCAAAAATGACCGGTATATTTGAAACGGTAATAAAAACTAAACGAGCAGCGACAGAAATACACCGTTTGTTGCAATATGCTTGGGACAACAGTACATTTTCAGGCAGACAAACTTTCGAAATTACAGTAGTTGCAATTGTCAACAACAGATGGCGCTGCGGTCTGGGAAACTCTATAGTACGATATTTTCCACATATCCACCACGCGTAGCAATAATATGGCGTAGTCTCTGAATGAAATTACCCGAAACCTTGGACAACGTGTCTGGCGGAATGGCTTCACATGCAGATGAGATGTACTGCTTCAGCTGTTCAATTGTTTCTGGATTCTGGCGGTACACCTGGTCTTTCAAGTGTCCCCACAGAAAGAAGTCACAGGGGTTCATGTCTGGCGAATAGTGAGGCCAATCCACGCCGCCTCCTGTATGTTTCGGATAGCCCAAAGCAATCACACGATCATCGAAATATTCATTCAGGAAATTAAAGACGTCGGCCGTGCGATGTGGCCGGGCACCATCTTGCATAAACCAAGAGGTGTTCGCAGTGTCGTCTAAGGCAGTTTGTACCGCCACAAATTCACGAAGAATGTCCAGATAGCGTGATGCAGTAATCGTTTCGGATCTGAAAAATGGGCCAATGATTCCTTTGGAAGAAACGGCGGCCCAGACCAGTACTTTTTGAGGATGCAGGGACGATGGGACTGCAACAGGGGGTTTTCGGTTCCCCATATGCGCCAGTTCTGTTTATTGACGAAGCCGTCCAGGTAAAAATAAGCTTCGTCAGTAAACCAAATGCTGCTCACATGCATATCGCCGTCATCAATCCTGTGCACTATATCGTTAGCGAATGTCTCTCGTGCAGCAATGGTAGCGGCGCTGAGGGGTTGCCGCATTTGAATTTTGTATGGATAGAGGTGTAAACTCTGGCGCATGAGACGATACGTGGACGTTGGCGTCATTTGGACCGCAGCTGCAACACGGCGAACGGAAACCCGAGGCCGCTGTTGGATCACCTGCTGCACTAGCTGCGCGTTGCCCTCTGTGGTTGCCGTACGGAGTCGCCCTACCTTTCCAGCACGTTCATCCGTCACGTTCCCAGTCCGTTGAAATTTTTCAAACAGATCCTTTATTGTATCGCTTTTCGGTCCTTTGGTTACATTAAACCTCCATTGAAAACTTCGTCTTGTTGCAACAACACTGTGTTCTAGGCGGTGGAATTCCAACACCAGAAAAATCCTCTGTTCTATGGAATAAACCATGTTGTCCACAGCACACTTGCACGTTGTGAACAGCACACGCTTACAGCAGAAAGACGACGTACAGAATGGCGCACCCACAGACTGCGTTGTCTTCTATATCTTTCACATCACTTGCAGCGCCATCTGTTGTTGAAAATTGTAACTACTGTAATTTCGAAAGTTTGTCCGCCTAAAAATGTACTGTTGTCCCAAGCATATTGCAACAAACGGTGTATTTCTATCGCTGCTCGTTTAGTTTTTATTGCCGTTTCAAATATACCGGTCATTTTTGAAACACCCTGTAGGTACCAACGTGAACGCGATAGAAATGTGAATTAATTTAATTTTACACAGATGGCTTAAATACGTCAGTTACATTATAGGAAAGATTAATGTCTTATTGATGAGGGAGAAGCTCATCAAAAACTCGCAGTATTTAAAAGATGCACGAAATGCACAATTTCGAAGATACAGCAATGAAATTCTGTACCATACTTAACATAAAATTAACACATTTACTGTTACGTTCCTTGGATTATACATATACACGAAACGTTTTTATGGTATAAAAAAAATATTTTCAAAAAGTAATATACGTACCTTTTCCTCAGAAACTAATCAAGAGATTCGTAAAAAAATTTCTCTGTTTAATCTCCTTGCACATAATAAATTTCTCTCACGAGGTTTTCCGAGTTTATCGAATGAGATAATTTTAATAATGTTTTAATTACAATTCTGTAAGTATAATATAAAATTCGCGCAAAATTCTAAGCATTATGCCCCATATCTCAGCTTACACTCAGAATTTCAAAATTTACTGTCTTGACAAAGTTTATTGGGATTATAGAAATAACTGTACAAAATTTCACTGTTATGGCCTTAATAGATTCTGAGAAAAAGGTACGAAAACTTTAAAAACCATAATTTTCGGGAAATGCAATTTGAAGTAAAACCAAAGTTTTTTCTTAAGTCACCTTTTCGGAAGGTCTCACATCTGTACTCAGGATCCTTCCTTCCTTCAAATCTTCTCTTATGGTTCCTTATTTTCTACCTGCATTCCTTTACCAAGTCTTCAAATGACTTTTCAGCTCCAGAGAGACGCTGTAAATTTATCTTCCTTAAGACGTCTTGAGTGCAATTTCTTATCTTGAACGCCGTTTTCTCTAATGCCTTCATACTCTCTAGAGTCCAATCATTAAATACAGGAAACGCACCATATGATGAAATTCTGTCAACTGTAACAAATAAAAATGGTTACTTTTGAATACATTATGGGAGTGACAGTGATCAATGAGATACAAATATTTACAATCAAAAACATTCTTGGTCACAGTTTATTTATTACGGTAACCGGTTCCGACCACTACTGCGGTCATCTTCAGACCAATGAGTAAGAACCTCCTTCTGCTGGAGAATCACTATTAGTAGTGATTCTCCAGCAGAAGGAGGTTCTTATTCATTGGTCTCAAGATGACCGCAGTAGTGGTCGAAACCGGTCACCGTAATATATAAATTGCGATCAAGACTGTTTTTGATAGTAAAAAAAGATAAAAATGGATTTTAATGTGTGAATATAGGAACTCATTTGGAGTCTGGGTTTTGTCATAAATACACTTTTTTAAAAGTATAGGATCGGCCAGAAACCTGTTAGTGGGCTTGACAGTATCTAGGATAAAATTTGGAAGCCTGTCGTGAATGTCCCTCTAAGCCTATAGATATTTGCACCATCTAATGTGGCGCAGATGATAAATGTGATGTTCATCTGTTGAAATCATGGATAAACATGTAACCCGTATTGCACTTCTGATGTCACTTACACTGGGTAGGTTCTGTCTGATAGTCTCGTCATACTACACTTGAAGAGCGACTGTCATCTTCTTTGTGACTCTTTTATGGGCACCAGTGTCCTCTCCATCTTTTTGCGCTTCATATCACCGACAAGTTTTCTCAATCTAGAGTCCATTCTCATCTGCATGCGTCCAGTCCAGCCTCCTAGATGTATCACATGCAAGACTGTTTGAAAGTAATCCTCGAAATTGTTGTTGGCCAAGCAGTGGGCGTGGCAGGAAAACTGTGTCACACATTTTCTTATTTTTCAGATACTTCGTTTGCGATTCCGTCATTGAATCTTTGGTAAATTTTTGTCCATGAGCTTTACTAATAAATAAGAGTAAACTGAAATTTAACATTTTCGGTCAATTTTATGAACGTACCACCTTAAAAAAACTGTATTTCGTTGCTGTAATCTCTGAAAAATAGCTCAAGAAACTATGTTCATAAGCCCGCAGAAATATTACGTTTCTTATGTGGACCTATCTGAATAAATATTCTTGTCACCTATTATTTTACAAGTTACAGAGGCATACACATTATCTGACAAACCCTGTATATTTATTTACGTTTCAGGCGCATTCTGCCTTTCATATTAAGGCATCTTCAGTGGATTTAATCTAAAACAACGCAGTTTTGCTTTTATAAGCGATACTTATAAAAACAGTAAACACATGCCACAAAAAAGAGACAATACTCGGCACCATAATGAAAACCGAGAACAGTCATGATAATATACGAGACTTCACAAAAAAATGCACAGTGGCATATAAACATAAATACACACATACAATCACCAACATTTTCAGAAGACAAGGCATGAACGCAGAATGCTACACACGTTTCTATCCAAAACTACATCCCAAAACTAAAAAAAAGACATAGAAATGTACCCTAATGTAGATACATATAAGTCGCATTGTAAGGCATATGATGGAAGTTGAGGGGGTAAACAGGTAATACGTTCAATATCCAATACAAATACCATATGCGATCCTGAAAGTGTGGAGCAAACCACTCCACATTTGTAGAGCACTCGAGAGAACATAATCAGAACTCAACCTCTAGAGAACAACACCTGAAAGTAATGTGTAAAGAATAAAAGCCGCCATCTGATCTTACAAGAAATTATTGTTTTTAAAAAATACCAGAGCCGAAAAGAAAACCATTTTGAATGATCAATTATACATTAATAACAACTCACTATTGAGAATAATAGCTAAAGTGGTGCAGTAACAACCCAACACATGATCATCAGAACAAAGCGTTTCCGCTCACTCTTCCCTTCTGCGCTTCAAATAGCCTCTAAACCAAAAATCAGTCGTTCAGACACCCAAACTCTTTATTCACGCCCTTACACCTATTAGATTCCGAATGCCTTAATGTAATGTTGACATTCACTTTTGTACTACTGGGATGTGCTTTATCTCAGTCGTAGCGTTATTGCGAATTTCGTGCAAGGGTAAAACTTGTCTAGTTAATTTAGTTAATCCAATTCTTTTAATACGCTAACAGAATTTCAACCAGCTTGTTTTTTATTTCTGAATAACTCTGGAGCTTTTTCTGAATTTTCGTATTTGCTCTTAGTCTTACTGTTCGCTTCAGTCTATTTTAGAACTAAAACTTTCCTCGTTATTTTTTCTTTCCTGTTTTATATATATTCTGTGCCACTCTTTTTTTTAAATAAATATTCCGGTTCCATAAAGACCCTCTGCAGGTCCTGTCGGAAGTGTTAGTTTTTGTTTACTTTGAGATGTATTTTGTATTTATTTAGTGTTTTATTCTTAACACCTTTTTAGTAAGTCTGTAGACGGTATCCATTTTGTGGCAACCAACTTTTCTGCCCCAGTCCTCGAATCGCTTGTCCACACCATTTTTTTTTTAAAAAAAGAGAACTATTCATTTTTTTATTTTTTTGTTTGTAGACTTTGCGTGCTACATTGTTGTCAGACATCTAATTTTAGTTTCTTCAAGTCTGGTGAACAGATTTACTCTTTCTAATACTACACTGTGCTGTTTCAATGTCCTGACACAGAATCGCCAGATCATATGTAATGGCTAAGCTAATATTATTAGTTCTCCCTAATTTTGTCGGTTGCGTAACCGTGAAGTGGAGAAGTGAAGGGAAACCACAACTAAAGCCAGAGCAGGCAGACCTAATTTGCTCTCGAACAGAAAACCGTGTGAAAACACCTAAAGGAATCAGTCTTGAGTTCTAAAGTGCTAGAGGCAGTCAGGTTAGCACAAAACAGTAGCTGTGCGTGGGCAGGTGAAAAGAATAGAGTACAATGAACGAGCAGCTGCTTATGAGGCACGCATTTCTGTAGTCAATCCCAAGGAGCGCTAAGGATGGCGTAAAGAGCGACGGCAGGGGAAACAAGTGGTTTGGATTGATGAATCACGCTATAAGCCGTGGAAATCCGGTTGGAGGGACTGCCTGAAGCACATCATCTTGCACCATCTTGATAGGTATATACACTACTGGCCATTAAAATTGATACACCACGAAGATGACTTACTAGAGACGCGAAATTTAACCGACAGGAAGAAGATGCTGTGATATGCAAATCATTATCTTTTCAGAGCATTCACACAACGTTGGCGCCGGTGGCGACACCTACAACGTGCTAACATGAGGAAAGTTTCCAACCGATTTCTCATACACAAACAGCAGTTGACCGGCGTTGCCCGGTGAAACGTTGTTGTGATGCCTCGTGTAAGGAGGAGAAATGCGTACCATCACGTTTCCGACTTTCATAAAGGTCGGATTGTAGCCTATCGCGATTGCGGTTTTTCGTATCGCGACATTGCTGCTCGCGTTGGTCGAGATGCAATTACTGTTAGCAGAATATGGATCCGGTGGCTTCAGGAGGGTAATACGTAACGCCGTGCTGGATCCCAACGGCCTCGTATCACTAGTAGTCGAGATGACAGACATCTTATCCGCATGGCTGTAACGGATCGTGCAGCCACGTCTCGATTCCTGTGTAAACAGATGGGGACGTTTGCAAGACAACAACCATCTGCACGAACAGTTCGACGACGTTTGCAGCAGGACGGACTATCAGCTCGGAGACCATGGCTGCGGTTACCCTTGACACTGCATCACAGACAGGAGCGCCTGCGATGGTGTACTCAACGACGAATCTGGGTGCACGAATGGCAAAACGTCATTTTTTCGAATGAATCCAGGTTCTGTTTACGGCATCATAATGGTCGCATCCGTGTTTGGCGACATCGCGGTGAACGCACATTGGAAGCGTATATCCGTCATCGCCATACTGGCGTATCACCCATCGTGATGGTATGGGATGCCATTGGTTACACGTCTCGGTCACCTCTTGTTCGCATTGACGGCACTTTGAACAGTGGACGTTAGATTTCAGATGTGTTACGATCCGTGGCTTTACCCTTCATTCGATCCCTGCGAAACCCTACATTTCAGCAGGATAATGCACGACCGGATGTTGCAGGTCCTGTACGGGCCTTTCTGGATACAGAAAATGTTCGACTGCTGCCCTGGCCAGCACATTTCCAGATCTCTCACCAAGTGAAAACGTCTGGTCAATTGTGGCCGAGCAACTGGCTCGTCACAATACGCCAGTCGCCAGTCACTACTCTTGATGAACTGTGCTATCGTGTTGAAGCTGCATGGGCAGCTGTACCTGTACACGCAATCTAAACTCTGCTTGACTCAATGCCCAAGCGTATCAAGGCCGTTATTACGACCAGAGGTGGTTGTTCTGAGTACTGGTTTCTCAGGACCAATGCACCCAAATTGCGTGAAAATGTAATCACATGTCAGTTCTAGTATAATATATTTGTCCAATGAATGGTTCAAATGGCTCTAAGTACTATGGGACTTAACATCTGAGGTCATCAGTCCCCTAGACTTAGAACTACTTAAACCTAACTAACCTAAGGACGTTACACACATCCATGCCCGAAGACAGGATTCGAACCTGCGACCGCAGCAGCAGCGCGGTTCCAGACTGGAGCGCCTAGAACCGCTCGCGCACAGCAGCCAGCAGTGCGTTTTTGTCAGCATATCGCTCTCTGTACAGTTCCGCTGCCTGCGTAGCATTTCGCCTGCCTTCAACAACAAAAGAAACGTTATGTCGATGTATTTTGTAGGAAGGACAGCCTTTGCTGTGTGCCTACTCTACACAACAGTACTTAAAAGGACTAAACTACTGTACTAAATGTAACCGCACATAAGAAAACAGAATTGCACATAGTGTTCTGTTAACGTACATTCCCCATGAATGAGTAGCAATTCTGCCTTCTCTTCGTTGGTGTACGTTCAATTCACAGAACTCCTCAACTGACCGGGTGTATTCTACTTATGTTTAAATGTGTCTCCTGTCAACGTCAGCGCGTGGATGTGTTCCATCACCCCGAGTACCTGCACTAAGCGCTGGGAGCGTCAAGGTCAGTGTTGTGTTACGTAATTAATAACGTTGTGTTTCAGTGAATGGAACACTGTGATATATTTTTGAATGGGTTTTTAGGAGAGGAAATGAATTACCGAGTAAAAAACACAGGGTACCATTTAAAAAAGCCAGACCGCTGTTCATATCCATGTAAAACAACAAAGCTACAATGAAGGCAATCATGCTGATTGATGTCCCCTGACGGCTAAAGAACATTTGCTTGAAACATTTTGTAGTTTGCGTCTGGACAAACAGTTATTTAGGGGTGGTCAAGACAAAAGGGACACCCTGTATATGAAAATGATTAGGCGGGCAGGGTGGGCAGCAATCTGCGGTTGTTTGCTGATGATCCGAGGTGTACGGTAAGGTGTCGAAGTTGAGCGACTGTAAGAAGATACAAGACGACTCGACCAAAATACCGGTTGATGTGATGAATGGCAAGTAGCACTAAATGTGGAAAAATGCAAGTTAGTGCGGATGAGTAGGAAGATCAAACATGTAATATTTGGCTACAATATTACTAGTGTTCTACTTGACACACTCAAATCGCTTACATATCTGGGCTTAACACTGAAGAGCTATATGAAGTGGGACGAGCATATGAGAACTGTGGTAGGAATGGCGAATAGTAGACTTGGGTTTATCTGCAGAATTGTAGGGAAGAGTGGTTCACCTGTAAAGGAGACCGCATATGGGACGCTGGTGCGACCTATTCTTGAGTACTGCTCGAGTGTTTGGGATCCGTATGAAGTCGGACTGAAGGAAGACATCGAAGCAATTCAAAGGCGGGCTGCTAGATTTGTTACCGGTGGGTTCGAAGAACACGTAAGTATCACTGAGCAGCTTTGGGAACTCAAATGGGAATCCCTGGAGAAACACTACTGGGAAAATTTAGAGAACCGGCATTTGAACTTTCCTGCAGAACGATTCTACTACCGCCCACATACATTGCTCGTAAAGGCGGCGACGATAAGGTTCGCGAAATTACAGCTCATACGGAGGCATATAGAGAGTCTTTTTTCCTCGCTCTATTTGCGAGTGAAACAGGAATGGAAATGACAGGCAGTGGTGCAGTGTACCCTCCGCCACACACCTTACAATAGCTTGCGGAGCGTTTATGTTGATGTAGATGCTTTTAATGCTTTCTCTAGGGGTGACTAATTTGTTGTCCGGTGATTCTACGCACTTCGTAGCGAAAATATGTCGATTTATTATTGGCCTCGAACAAGTGATAGTGACAGTTTTCAGAGACAATTCGGGAAGAGGTGACCGCCATGACGCTAGCGGAACTAAATGCAAAGTGGCTGCTCTCAGTGAGAGGGTTGTGGCCTATCTGCGATCGCTTTGCAGTGAGGCGCCGCTCACTGCCAACCACTGTGCTGACCTTTCGCGGAAAAAGGACCCTTTCTTCGCCGCTGACAGATCGGATAGGCGAGGCAGCCGGTAGCTTTCAAAGAGCAGACTCGCCTGGCCTTCCCCGTACGCCAGCCTTAGCGGGCAGTTTGCGGTCACTGACCCGACTCCCTAGCCCGCTAACGCCCATCCCCCATCTACATCTACATCTACATCTACATCTAGGCAAAAGTTGGGTACTGTGGCCATCCGAAGGAAAATTTTGTTCCTCTATCTGAAATACACTGGTGTCCAAAATTAAAGCAACAAAAGGGAATTTGGCAATGTTGGGTTTATTTTCCACAAAACAATATAAATGGTTGATAGTAAAGTAGACATAATGTAAAGAATACAGAACGTAAACAACTACAACATGCATAACGGTAGACAAAAATCTTCCTCGTTTTTTGCAACGTAACGAATTTGCACACACATTCCAACAAATGGTCGGTGTGCTCAGTCTGCGGTGTGACCATCTCTGGCAGCAATAAGAGCCTGACAACTACAGTGTATGCTGCGAATGATGTCCCTTATTTCGTGCTGAGGAAATAGCCCCTATTCTTCCTGCAGATCTGCTAGTAAGTCTTGGAGAGTGGTCGGTGGATGCTGACGTGATGGAACCCGTCTCCCTAGTGCGTCCCGCACATGCTCCATGGGACTCAAATCGGCAGAACAGGCAGACCATTCAATACGTGCAGTACCTTCCGTTTCCAAGAAAACATCAACCACCCGTGCACTATGAGGTCGAGCGTTATCGTCCATCAATATGAAGTCTGGATACACGTCCAACAACCGCAAATTGGGTCCCAAGATCTCGTCGCGATACTTGACAGCAGTTAAATCTTGACGCTTTACCCGTACAATTTCATGAAGAAATGTTAGAGTGGTAAACGAAATCCTGGCCATCAGGGATGCTCCTCGATACCGGTCTCTTTCGACAATCGTGTTCCACGTTCCATCCAGATGCAAATCCGTCGAGAATCACTCTCCAGATCAAATCAGGACTCATCTGTGAAAAGAATATTGGCCCATTGTTAGACCACACAGGTGGAATGTTAACGTCTCCACTCTAGACGTTCCCTTCTGAGAGGACACGTCTCAGGTACACACACAGTAGGTCTCCGACAATAAATGTCACTCTGCCGAAACCTTCTGTACCCCTTTTGCCTCAATACGACACGTCCAGTGGATGCCAGTTCCCGTGCGGTCCTCTGTTTCTGATGTCACATGCGGTCGCCTCTGCCCAGGTCTTCGGGGAACAATTTCGGTCTCTATAAATTGTAGCCACAGCCGAGAAACAACAGAACGATTCACATTAAGCTATATGGCCACATCAATTTGTGACTGTCTTGATTCCACTCTTCCTATGGCCGCTGGGAGTATGGTAGGCGCCGTATCTGCGCCATACTGCACCGTCTGTGACTATGTACGCAGCGGTTTTGTATGCGGAACTACCCGGCAACCTCTACCCCATTTCATACATGCCATGACGTCATCCTTCTCGTGGTTGTCCGTCGACCGGAATGCCATCGTCCGTGCAGAACATTATCTTACGAAGATCTGTTGACAAGTTTCTATGAGTATGTCGTGAATTAGACACAGGACGGGGAGACAGCGGTTTATCGATTTCACTTTGTACAGCAGTGTACGAGGGCTATCCAGAAAGTAAGTTACGATTGATCGTGAAATGAGAATCACAGTGAAAATCAGAAATGTTTCATTTCTAACAGTTAGCTACACCTTTCAGCTACTTCTCTACGTAGTCGCCGTTCTGACTCAGACATTCGTCGTAGCGTCGTACCAACTTTCCAATACCCTCATCATAGAAGGCAGCCGCCAGTGTTTTCCGCCAATTCTCTACGCTGGCCTAAAGCTCGTTGTCTGTGCCAAAATGTTGTCTTCATAGCCAGCGGTTCGTTTGAGCAGAGATGAAACTCAGAGGGAGACAATTACTGGCTGTATTGTGGGTAACCAAACATTTCCAATTGAAACGATGCAGGAACATCTTCATTGCCCCTGCAGAATGAGGCTGAGAATTGTCTTGAAGAAGAAAACGCACGACAGTTATGTAATGTTGGTTGCATAGCTTCAGGGGAAAATTCTCACCAGGCCCTCGTAGTTGGCGAGAGACACTAATTTCTATAACATCTTTACGCGCTCACTAAGAGCTCAGAAATGAAAAGAGCGACGTAATTCTACATAGAGTCATACTAGAGACACTGCCCAACACATCTTTGCAAAGCTTTATCGGATTTTCGTAGTCGTTTCCATTTCGCGACCGATCGTAACTTACTTTCTGGACAGCCCTCGTATATCTCCATCAACGGTGTACACTCTGTAACTACACTGAAGAGCCAAAGACCTGGCTAATATCGTGTAGGACCCCTGCGAGCACGCGGAAGTGCCACAACACGACGTGGCACGGACTCGATTATTGTCTGAAGTAGTGCTGGAGGGAACTGACACCATGAATCCTGTGGGGCTGTCCATAAATCCGTAAGAGTACGAAGGGGTGGAGATTTCTTCCGAACAGCATGTTGCAAAGCATCCCAGATATGCTCAATAATGGTCATGTCTGGAGAGTTTGGTGGTAAGTGGAAGTGCTTAAAAGAGTGTTCCTCCTGGAGCCACTCTGAGGCAGTTCTGGACGTGTGGGGTGTCGCATTATCCTGCTGGAATTGCCCAAGTCCGTCTGAATGCACAATGGACTGAATGGATGCAGGTGATCAGACAGGATGCTTACGTTCTTGTCACCCGTCACAGTCGTATCTAGACGTATCAGGGGTCCCATATCACTCCAACTGCACACGCCTTACATCATTACAGAGCCTCCATCAGCTTGAACAGTCCCCTACTAACATGCAGGTATCATGGATTCAAGAGGTTGTCCCCATAGCCGTACACGTCCATCCAGTCGATACAATTTGAAACGAGACTCGTCCGACCGGGCAACATATTTCCACTCATGTCGGTGTTGGCAAGCCCATGCGAGGCGTAAAACTTTGTGTGGTGCAGTCATGAAGGGTACACGAGTGAGACTTCTGCTCCAAATCATCATATTGATGATGTTTTGTTGAATGGTTCACACGCTGACACTTGGTAGCCCAGCATTGAAACTTTAGCAGTTCTTGGAAGGGTTGCACGTCTGTCATGTAGAACAATTCTCTTCAGTCGTCGTTGGTCTCGTTACTCCAGGATCGTTTTCTGGCCGCACAGATGTCGGAGATTTGATGTTTTACCGGGTTCCTGAT
Source organism: Schistocerca americana (assembly GCF_021461395.2). Classification (NCBI taxonomy): domain Eukaryota; kingdom Metazoa; phylum Arthropoda; class Insecta; order Orthoptera; family Acrididae; genus Schistocerca; species Schistocerca americana. The sequence continues at coordinate 176,656,923 of NC_060127.1, read as the reverse complement.
ATTCACGGTACATTCGTGAAGTGGTCATACGAAAAATTCCCACTTTTCCGTTGCCTCGGAGATGCTGTATCCTATCGCTCGTGCACCGACTGTAACACGACGTTCAAACTCACTTAAATCTTGAATGAGATTTTCACTTTGCAGTGGAGTGCGTGCTGATATGAAACTTCCTGGCAGATTAAAACTGTGTGCCGCACCGAGACTCGATCTCGGGACCTATGCCTTTCGCGGACAAGTGCTCTACCAACTGAGCTACCCAAGCACGACTCACGCCCCGTCCTCACAGCTTCACTTCTGCCAGTATCTCGTCTCCTACCTTCCAAACTTTACAGAAGCTCCCCTGCGAACCTATCAGAAACTAGCACTCCTGAAAGTCTCGGTCCGGCACACAGTTTTAATCTGCCAGGAAGTTTCACTTAAATCTTGGTTACCTGCCATTGTAGTATAAGTAACCGATCTAACAACTGCACTACACACTTGTTGTCTTATGTAAGTGTTGCCGACGCAGCGCGGTATATTTCCCGTCCACATATCTCTGAATTTGAACACGCATGCCTTTATCAGTTTCTTTGGCGCTTCAGTGTATAAAACCTGACTATTGCGAGTAGGACTCGCTCTTAGTACAAACTTAATTATGGTTATAGGTAATAATAATAGTTTCGTATGGTTCAATAGCCGGGGGCAAATATTTTTTTTTGCACGCCACTGCGGCAATTTGCACGCCTCTAACATACCCCGGTTATCCAGCCTGGGCACGTGATGCTTTTGGCGGCTTGCCAAATAGAAGATACGAAGACTAGATTAAAACGAAGACTGTAAAATCCGCGGCCCGATGACATTAGATCCCACGATCTCTTGGTTTTACTGCCACGCACTTCACCGCCATATAGACAGTTGGCACAAACGTTTTCTGAGCATTGTAGCGCTTCGTAATATAAAAAAAGAGACTATAGTGGAGAAACCAACGTTTCGGTGATGGTTACAGTGGCCCAAAAAGCTGGTTTCTCCAGTACATTTTTTTACATTAATAGCGGTACGATGCTCAGAAAACTTTTATGTCCACTGACTCTGGCCGCGGAATCCTGCGCAATTATGTGTGTAGACACTTCATTTACAGATTTTGATTGAGAATTAAATATGACATAAATGGCCGTATCTTTTGATTGCATGTGTGCAGGAGTTTAGGGACCATAGACATCAGTGCTTGATATAAATTTCAACTCGATATGGATGTCAGTTCCTGAGAAAAACAGAGCTTAGAGACCGACAAACTGACAGGCGGACAGACGGGTAGCAAATAGCAAAATAATATTTATATGTTATGTAATTAAAAATTAACATTATTTGCTATTTTAGTGCGCAACAGTTTTTAAACAATATACAGTGTGGTCAGCGGCAATCTGAAAAACTCGTAAGCGTACTGCAGCGTAGGATGTGCTGGGAAATGACTGCTAAGAGAAAAATTCGGTACGTTGCGCTGTTTCCAGTTTAATCGGCACTGAAGCTAGCCAATAATGCTGTCGTACGCACAGATTCAAGCGGTCCGCGAGGTACAATTACTGTCCGTTGTCCTAAAAAAAATGGTTCAAATGGCTCTAACAAGGGAACCTCCCCATCGTACCCCCCTCAGATTTAGTTATAAGTTGGCAAAGTGGATGGGGCTTGAAAAACTGAACACAGATCAATCGAGAAAACAGGAAGAAGTTATGTGGAACTACGAAAAAAAATAAGCAAAGTATACAAACTGAGTAGTCCATGCGCAGCATATGCAACATCAAGGATAACATGAGCTCTAGAGCGCCGTGGTCCTGTGGTTAGCGTGAGCAGTTGCGGAGTAAGAGGTCCGTGATTCAAGTCTTCCCTCGGATGAAAATTTTATTTTTTTTATTTTCAGACAACTATTATCTGTCCGTCCGTCCGCTATATTTGCTGGATTCATATTGCCCACGGAATACATCTTACGTATTTAATGCACTCTCGTCCAAAGTAGCGAACAGTCAACTGCCAGCCAGGGAGCCTCGTAAGCAGGAATACTCTCTCTTCCGTGCGTTGTAGTCGACTGACGTCGTGTGTTTCGAAGTTTGTTTAGGTGTAGCGTCCCCATACTACGGCGCAGTTACCTCGCATCGGACGGACGGACGGACAGACAGACAATAATTGTCTGGAAATAAAAAATTAAAATTTTCACTCGAGGGAGACTTGAACCTAAGACCTCCCATTCCACAGCTGCTCACGCTAACCACGAGACCACGGCACTCTTGAGATCACCTTCTCCTTGATGTTACCTATGTTGTGCATGAACTACTCAGTTCGTATATTTTGCTTATTTTTTTCATAGTTCCAGACAACTTCTTCCTGTTTTCTCGATTGATCTGTGTTCAGTTTTTCAAGGCCTATCAACTGTGCCAACTTATAACTAAATCTGAGGGGGCTGCGATGGGGAGGTTCCCTTGTGAGCACTATGGGACTTAACATCTGAGGTCATCAGTCCCCTAGAACATAGAACTACTTAAACCTATCTAATCTAAGGACAGCACACAACACCCAGTCATCACGAGGCAGAGAAAATCCATGACCCAGCCGGGAATCGAACCCGGGAACCCGGGCGTGGGAAGCGAGGACGCTACCAGTTGTCCTCATAACGTAGATAATAACACACGACGTTGCTCAACCATTGGTTCGGGTTCGATCCATTCTACTGTCCCATAGGCAATCTTGGTATCGCTGCCTAGTTCGGTTTTGGGAAATCAAACGAAGTACACATTTGGAGATACCATCTCTCGCGGGCAGTTTGAATTTGAACGCATAACGGCCTGATTGGGTAGCTTCAATACTAACGGCGCAACATACCGAATTTTTGTTAGAAAAAAAATGTGTGTGAAATCTTATGGGGCTTAACTGCTAAGGTCATCAGTCCCTAAGCTTACACACTACTTAACCTAAATTATCCTAAGGACAAACACACACACGCATGCCCGAGGGAGGACTCGAACCTCCGCCGAGACCAGCCGCACAGTCCATGACTGCAGCGCCTTACAAGCTTTTCAGAGGTTTCTGCCCCCATTTACACGCGGGTAAACACGTAGATCGCGGCTTTCAGATTTCCGAATTGTGTTCGATACCGTATCCTACAGTCGACTGCTAAGCAAGGTGAGATTATACGGAGTATCTCCGCATACATGTGACTGGATCAAGAAGTGTTGGTCTAACAGAAACGAACACATTATACTGGACGCTGAATGTTCCTCTGAAACTAATCTAACGCAGACACTAGCAAAATGAAGCGTAACTGGACCCGTAGTGCTCTCAACACACATAAGCGATGTACCAGACAGGATACGCAGCACTGTGCGGTTGTTAGCTAACGATGCCGTTGAGTAGAGCAAAGCATCATCACTCGACGATCGTTAGATATTTCAGAAAGAGTTGGATTACATTTCCACTTGTTTTAATGAACGGCAGCTGTCTTTAGATGTGGAAAAAGGGAGACAACAACATAGATACGTAGGCTTCCGCGGCCTGTGTGAAGATGTTTAAAATTCTTACGGGTATTGTGCAGCAACCGTTCTTTTAAATGTAAACTGCACTGATAAGCCAAAATACGAGGGTTGGAACTTACATAGTGGCAACTATTTATTCACAACCGATACAAAAGAGTTACTTGTTTGCACCTGTTACTATCCTTCACCAGCGTTGTGTAGAACACGTTGCCAGCGATGTGGAAGGCGTAGTACGAGGTGCATTCAAGTTCTAAGGCCTCCGATTTTTTTTCTGATGAACTACTCACCCGAAATCGATGAAACTGGCGTTACTTCTCGACGTAATCGCTCTGCAGACGTACACATTTTTCACAACGCTGACGCCATGATTCCATGGCAGCGGCGAAGGCTTCTTTAGGAGTCTGTTTTGACCACTGGAAAATCGCTGAGGCAATAGCAGCTGGTGAATGTGCGGCCACGGAGAGTGTCTTTCATTGTTGGAAAAAGCCAAAAGTCACTAGGAGCCAGGTCAGGTGAGTAGGGAGCATGAGGAATCACTTCAAAGTTGTTATCACGAAGAAACTGTTGCGTAACGTTAGCTCGATGTGCGGGTGCGTTGTCTTGGTGAAACAGCACACGCCCAGCCCTTCCCGGACGTTTTTGTTGCAGTGCAGGAAGGAATTTGTTCTTCAAAACATTTTCTTAGGATGCACCTGTTACCGTAGTGCCCTTTCGAACGCCATGGGTAAGGATTACGCCCTCGCTGTCCCAGAACATGGACACCATCATTTTTTGAGCACTGGCGGTTACCCGAAATTTTTTTGGTGGCGGTGAATCTGTGTGCTTCCATTGAGCTGACTAGCGCTTTGTTTCTGGATTGAAAAATGGCATCCACGTCTCATCCATTGTCACAACAGGCGAAAAGAAAGTCTCATTCATGCTGTCGTTGCGCATCAACATTGCTTGGCAACATGCCACACGGGCAGCCGTGTGGTCGTCCGTCAGCATTCGTGGCATCCACCTGGATGACACTTTTCGCATTTTCAGGTCGTCATGCAGGATTGTGAGCACAGAACCCACAGAAATGCCAACTCTGGAGGTGATCTGTTCAACAGTCATTCGGCGATCCCCCAAAACAATTCTCTCCACTTTCTCGATGGTGTCGTCAGACCGGCTTGTGCGAGCCCGAGGTTGTTTCGGTTTGTTGTCACACGATGTTCTGCCTTCATTAAACTGTCGCACCCACGAACGCACTTTCGACACATCCATAACTCCATCACCACATGTCTCCTTCAACTGTCGATGAATTTGAATTGGTTCCACACCACGCAAATTCAGAAAACGAATGATTGCACGCTGTTCAAGTAAGGAAAACGTCGCCATTTTAAGTATTTAAAACAGTTCTCATTCTCGCCGCTGGTGGTAAAATTCCATCTGCCGTACGGTGCTGCCATCTCTGGGACGTATTGACAATGAACGCGGCCTCATTTTAAAACAATGCGCATGTTTCTATCTCTTTCCAGACCGGAGAGAAAAAATTGGAGGCCTTAGAACTTGAATGCACCTCGTATACCGTTAGCAGAGCCTGTTCTGTTGATGGTGCGAATGGAGCGGTCTACTGCCTGTCGAATCTGTGGAACAGTTCTGAAACGAATGCCACGAAGTGGTTCCTTCATCTTCAGAATCAAATCAAAGTCACAAGTCCGGGGAGTGTGGTGGATGGTACAGTACTTCCCAGTCCCATCGACCGAACAGAGCAGCCACAGCTTGCGCTTTACGTGCTCACACATTGTCGTGCAAAATGACGGGTGGGCTGCCCAGAAAGAGTCGCCACTTTTTTCGCTCAGAACCGAGGTGATGCAAAACTTTTTTCGATCTGTGTATTTCATGTGTAGTGAAATGTATTTTACAGGAATGTTTATGAAGTATGGAATCATATTATTCATTTGTGTGAACCAAACTTATGGGACGTGATACACTGGTTTGTAGCACTCGCGTCAGCCTCTAGCTGTTGTTTTTAGCAGCTCGAATGTTACATCGGGAATACCTGCGGGAAAAGTCTGGTCGTTTCCGTGAATCTCTGTTTGGTACATCTAGAGAACTGGTATACTACGTAGGTTATGCAATGATTCAACTGCCTGCAGTGTATGCCAACTGCTTTGATCGTGTGAATGAGGTGGAGAGATTAGATCCGCACGCAGAGGCGTTTACACAGCAAATGAACGTCAAAACTACCCACAGAGCTTCTCGTTCGCCTTGAGGGGCGTCGACGTGCGGTCTGAGAACTACAAGAAAACTACTTTCTAGGACTGAAACGAGTTCGGACGCTGTGCTCTTACGTCATCCAGAACGAAGATCTTACCAGCTGTACTTGCAAGTGGTCTTCAGACATTTTTCTCGCGATAGTAATTTAAGTCTTCGGGTATGACTGTGAAGGGGCTGATGTATGTAGTTGTGACAGAGAATCCTCTTCCGTAAAAGGCTGAGGTTGTAACCTTACTCGTTCCCACCTAAGCATACAGAAATTTATCAGTTCTCAGCGCAGTTAATTGCGGATTGTAGAACGTCATGCACATTCCAAGCAGTGGCTGAAAACAAGTAGTACTGTACAAATCACTTTTCAGTATGTTTTATTCTCTTATTGCTGATAGCTGACTGCAGCCTGTTGTTGTACACCTATCTCAGGTAGCTCGGGTTCCTTGATAAACACGCATACGTCATACTGTAGCGCTACAACTGAACAGTTAGGATGATGGGTGGAGTGATTGATTCAGCCTGGGGTTACACCTTCAATAGAGAATTTGTTACAATAATTTGCAAATTCAATAGTGACAAAAATTTCTGTATAACAATTAGTTTAACGCACTCACTCCCGGGTAAGGAAACACGTGACTCCAAAATAAGTTTTTAGAGCCGATTTATACAAGGTGTTACAAAAAGGTACGGCCTAACTTTCAGTAAACATTCTTCACACACAAAGAAAGAAAATATGTTATGTGGACATGTTTCCGGAAACGCTTACTTTCCATGTTAGAACTCATTTTATTACTTCTCTTCAAATCACATTAATCATGGAATGGAAACACACAGCAACAGAACGTACCAGCGTGACTTCAAACACTTTGTTACAGGAAATGTTCAAAATGTCCTCCGTTAGCGAGGATACATGCATCCACCCTCCGTCGCATGGAATCCCTGATGCACTGATGCAGCCCTGGAGAATAGCGTATTGTATCACAGCCGTCCACAATACGAGCACGAAGAGTCTCTACATTTGGTACCGGGGTTGCGTAGACAAGAGCTCTCAAATGCCCCAATAAATGAAAGTCAAGAGGGTTGAGGTCAGGAGAGCGTGGAGGCCATGGAATTGGTCCGCCTCTACTAATCCATCAGTCACCGAATCTGTTGTTTAAAAGCGTACGAACGCATCGACTGAAATGTGCAGGAGCTCCATCGTGCATGAACCATATGTTGTGTCGTACTTGTAAAGGCACATGTTCTAGCAGCACAGGTAGAGTATCCCGTATGAAATCATGATAACGTGCTCCATTGAGCAGTACATACTGACGAAACTAAAATGAGCTCTAACATGGAAATTAAGCGTTTCCGGACGCATGCCCACATAACATCTTTTCTTTATTTGTGTGTGAGGAATGTTTCCTGAAAGTTTGGCCGTACCTTTTTGTAACACCCTGTATTAAGAGAAAATAAATCTGACTTCATTAAAAAGAAATAGTCTGGCTAAACGAGAGATAAATAAATGTTCTTAAATACAGATATCTTAACGAGGAATACTTTAGTGAGACAGTTTCACGAACTGGTTGTCGGAGTACAGCCACCAGTAACAATTGCATTTCTCTGCAAGTTCATACGAAATACGTCATCACAAAGGCGTAATAAATTTTCTGAAACAGTTAAGGGTACGTGAGAATCTGAGCTCAAGACTATAGTCACTAGTCACTGTGGCACCAGCGTGGAAATAATGAGTATCTTCCCACTAACAGGGCTAGCCCAAAAAGTTCATTCAATTACATCGACAACTTATTTGAAGCAGAAAAAGTCAGTAGTCTGAAGACAGCTTACTAACATCGGAAACTCTCCATCACAACCCCCTCAGATTTAGTAGTAAGAGGGCCTAGTTGATAGCCTGTAAAAACCCGATCACAGATCAGACATGAGAACAGGAAGAAGCTGTACCGAACTGTGAAGAAAGAAGCAAAATGAGAACAGTTCCAGTACCATCGGTCCAACCAGCTTCGCACCGCCCCTCCAAGGTTAGGGCATCAGTAACCAGCACATACCCAACACCGCTCCACAGCTGACTCCTCCTCGCTCTTTGCCAATCTCTGATCAACAGCCTGCCCCACCAGCGATATCAGTGGTCCAGGAGGCGGAAGTAATGCCAACCTCTGTATACAGTGCCGATCCTCGCATATTGAGTAAGTATGTTAGATTTAAATATTAAGGACAGTTTCTAAATAAATTCTCAGCAAACACAACATTTCTTTCTGTTCATCACATTTCTTCGTCACAATCCTACCTTCTCAGCAACTCCTGGCCAATTTATTATATTCGCCATAGTGTAAAAAATGTATGTAGCCATCAAAGATGGTGCGGAAACAATAGATATAATAAACAATTACGTATTATACACTTCCGACATCGTCAGCGTTGGGGCTCCCATTATGAGTGTTGTGGCGTAACAAGACAGCCACGCCACTCGGAAGTAGCCGAAAGGCACGCGTTAACTCACGCAGGCTAGAGATAGGTCTGAAACAGGATACTTAATGAATGCTATAAAGAAAAGTACGTAGCTGCTGGAATACTTAACTTTAATCCATCATTGTTGTACATCGCTCTTGACGGTACAAGTGAGACTCTGTAGATAAATGCAATGTTACTAATGGCGCCTTGCTAGGTCGTAGCCATTGACTTAGCTGAAGGCTATTCTAACTATCTGCTCTGCAAATGAGCGAGGCTTAGTCAGTGTGCATCGCTAGCGAAGTCGTCCGTACAACTGGGGCGAGTGCTAGTCCGTATCTCGAGACCTGCCGTGTGGTGGCGCTCGGTCTGCGATCACTGACAGTGGCGACACGCGGGTCCGACATGCACTAATGGACCGCGGCCGATTTAAAACTACCACCTAGCAAGTGTGGTTTCTGGCGGTGACATCACAATGAGCACTGTACCTACATGCATAAATATGTTGTTATTCTACACTACTGGCCATTAAAAGTGCTATACCACGAAGATGACGTGCTTTAACCGACAGGAAGAAGATACTGTGACATGCAAATGATTAGCTTTTCAGAGTATTCACACAACGTGCTGTCATGAGGAAAGTTTCCAACCGATTTCTTATACACAAACAGCAGTTGACCGGCGTTGCCTGATGAAACGTTGTGATGCCTCGTGTATGGAGGAGAAATGCGTACCATCACCTTTCCGACTTTAATAAACGTCGGATTGTAGCCTATCGCGATTGCGGTTTATCGTATCGCGACATTGCTGCTCGCGTTGGTCGAGATCCAATGACTGTTAGCAGAATATGGAATCGGTGGGCTCAGGAGGGTAATACGGAACGCCGTGCTGGATCCCAACGGCCTCGTATCAGTAGCAGTCGAGATGACAGGCATCTTATCCGCATGGCTGTAACGGATCGTGCAGCCACGTCTCGATCCCTGGCTCTACAGATTAGGCTCTACCATTCATTCGATCTCTGCGAAACCCTACATTTCTGCAGGATAATGCACGACCGCATGTTGCTGGTCCTGTACGGACCTTTCTGGATACAGAAAATGTTTGACTGCTGCCCTGGCCAGCACATTCTGCAGATCTCTCACCAAATGAAAACGTCTGGTCAATGGTGGCCGAGCAACTGACTCGTCACAATACGCCAGTCACTACTCTTGATGAACTGTGGTATCGTGTTGAAGCTGCATGGGCAGCTGTACCTGTACACGCCATCCAAGGCATCCAAGCTCAATGTCCAGGCGTATCAAGGCCGTTATTACGCCCAGAGGTGGTTGCTCTAGGTACTGATTTCTCACGATCTATGCACCCAAATTGCGTGAAAATGTAATCACATGTCAGTTCCAGTATAATATATTTGTCCAATGAATATCCGTTTATCACCTGCATTTGTTCTTGGTGTAGCAATTTTAATGGCCAGTGTTGTATTATTGCAATACTGGGATATAATTACATTATGTGAACAAAAGTATCCGGACACCTGGCTGAAAGTGACTTGCAAGTTCGTGGCGACCTCCACCGGTAATGCTGGAATTCAATATGGTGTTGGCCCACCCTTAGCCTTGATGACAGCGTCCACTCTCGCAGGCATACTTTCAATCAGGTGCTGGAGGGTTTCTTGCGGAATGGCAGCCCATTCTTGACGGAGTGCTGCACTGAGAGGCATGTATGTGGATCAGTGAGGGCTGGCACGAAGTCGGCGTTCCAAAACATCCCAAAGGTGTTATATAGGATTCAGGTCAGGACTCTGTGCAGGCCAGTCCATTACAGGGATGTTATTGGTTCAAATGGCTCTGAGCACTATGGGACTTAACATCTGTGGTCATCAGTCCCCTAGAACTTAGAACTACCTAAACCTAACTAACCTAGGGACATCACCACATACATGCCCATACAAGCCCGAGGCAGGATTCGAACCTGTGACCGTAACAGTCGCTCGGTTCCGGACTGAGCGCCTAGAACCGCTCGGCCACCGCGGCCGGCAGGGATGACATTGTCCTCTAATCACTCCGCCACAGGTCGTGCATTATGAACATGTGCTCGATCGTGTTGAAAGATGCAGTCGCCATCACCCAGTTGCTCTTGAACAGTGGGAAGGTACTTAAAACATTCTGGGTAGTCGCGCGGTCTAGGGCGTCTTGGCAGTGCCCGTCGGAGGTTCATGTTCTCCTTCGGCCGTGGGTGTGTGTGTCGTCCCTAGCGCAAGTTAGTTTAAGTTAGATTAAGTAGAGTGTAAGCTTAGTGACCGATGACTTCAGCAGCTTGTTGCCATAACACCTTACCTAGAATTTCCGATTTCCAGAACATCAATGTAGGCCTGTGCAGAGATACTTACACGCAAAACACGACCACACCATAACACCACCGCCTCTGAATTTTACCGTTGGCACTACACACGCTGGCAGATGACGTTCACCGTGCATTCGCCATACCCACGCCCTGCCATCGGATCGCCACATTGTGTACCGTGATTCGTCACTCCGCACAACGTTTTTCCACTGTTCAATCGTCCAATGTTTACTCTCTCCTTACACCAAGCGAGGCGTCGTTAGGCATTTACCAGAGTGATGTGTGGCTTACGAGCAGGCGCTCGACCGTGAAACCCAAGTTTTCTCACCTCCTGCCTGCTTGCAGTGGATCCTGATGCAGTTTGGAATTCCTGAGTACCCTCTTCAACCGTCGGCAGTCTCTGTCAGTCAACAGACGAAGTCGGCCTGTACGCTTTCGTGCTGTACGTGTCCCTTCACGTTTCCACTTCAGTATCACTCCGGAAACAGTGGACCCAGGGATGTTTAGCAGTGTGGAAATCCCGCGTACAGACGTCTGGCACAAGTGACACCCAATCACCTGACCACGTTCGAAGTCCGTGAGTTCCGCGGAACGACCCATTCTGCTCTCTCATGATGTCTAATGACTACTGTGCTCGCTGATATATACCTGGCAGTAGGTGGCAGTACAATGCACCTAATATAAAAAGAGGTATGTTTTTGGGGATGTCCGCTATTACGTTAGTTGCTGTATCGTATCATTTTCGGCCCCATCTTTTGCAGATCCGAAGACGGCAGCAGAGAACTGCGGAAATCAGTTGTCTGTGTGAGTAAACGGATTTAGCTATCTCGGCAGTTGAAAATTTATTCAGTATCATTTTTAATAGATTTGATACAAAAAAGAATTATTGGTTTGAATACAATTACTGTAAATTTCCCCATTAAACACTTGGTGTTACAAATACAAAATAGTTCTTTTTGCTATAGAAAGTTTACTATAAGACAACAATATAGGTTTTACCGGGAATAAAAAAGAATGTGCTGTGACAGAATTACCAACATACGTAATTCAATTTGAGGTCTATATTCAGCCTCTGCCTAAAATTCATCCAATGGAGAAACTTTCCTGTATTCACTTCAAGGAACTAACCATTAATTACGTTGTTGGAGTAGGTGACGAGGTAGAAACTAGACGTGTAGTTACAGGAAAGACACGTTTTATTCGTTTGGGAAGTGGTGCTATGGAATCCAGAGAAATATAGCACAAGAGTTCTCTGGCTGTGATTGACGCGTCGACACTGCACCCCATAACTGATATTGCCATGAATATTCATGGAGTAATTAATTTTTAAATACGGCTGTCCTAATTAATTCAGTGTTAATTAAAACACGGACTTTTGCGTGCGTCACATCGCCTGTACCGAGTCAATTTGACGCTATATGTCGCCTACATTGGCGGCGTAGCTGTAATATATGACACAGTCAAAATTCAAATTGAAGTGGGCAGCTTAGTAAAGTAATCGCACACGAAGCCTAATACGGCGCTAATGTACACTCCTCTCTTGCAATCTACACAATCTTATGTGTGTACAAAAGGGGAAGTGGATGTGCATATACGGTTCACTCAGAAATATCCTCACGGGCATCGGCATTTATCGTCTATGGTACGTAGAAGCTCAATGAACGTACTAATAAAATTGTAGCGTTGTTATCAGGAAATCCAAAGACCAAACAACAACACAGTGAAATTGCAGTGTGTTCATTAAAATTTTTTTAAAAAAATCGTTTTCTTTTTCCTGTCGGGCAAAACGGCGTCGACACAATGCTTCAATTTTTTTTTATTACTGTGACTGTCTGTGGGCTCTTCTGCAATGTAGTAGTTTAGGTTACCAGTGGAGGCCATTTCTTTCATTCAAATTATAAAGATTTGCGTAGAATAAAGAGGAAAAGTAAAAGAAATGTGACCGCCTGTATACTCCAGAGGAGTATGGAACCATAATTAGTCAGACCCCGAGTTTTAAATGGTGAGATTTGAATCCTCACTCGTTTTTTAATTTCTGGAAAGCCTGTTACAAGAAAAGTTCTTCAGCTGTGGAATCAATACGCGATATCGTTGCTGCACAATTAAATATTAAATTTTTGTCTAATAAATACATTAGTTTCCAGTGTGATTGACACCACAAGTGCGTTACAATTATCACTAGATGCATTGATGATTTAGTACACCACTTATTTAGGGCAGGAAATCCGCTACAGCATCAAGACATTAGGCTACCCTACTACCTACGATACCTTATGCACCTATTACAGTAAAATAGAAATAAATCAGGGGATACGGAGAAAATGCTTGAATACATTCCGCAGCGTTTCTGAAGATTTTGTAAAAATGTCTTCCAGTTGAGCTGGCCACACTTACCATTCCCACATAATCTTTATGCTCGTTTCACCATAACATGAGGGTAAAAATTGTACGGTCACGTGGTTTCATGGCGGCGCATGGCACTAGGCACATACGGGCCACTGACTTTTGATTCCATGTACATTTTAATGTGAAGAATTTTACGTTCAGCCCCGCTCCATTAGGGAATATTTTATGATGGATTTTACTTTGTTTTACTGATGGACACACATACCACGTTACTTAACATCACCATCTTTGCTCAGATTATTTTTTGTCGTCAGTATGTTGTTTTACGTGTGCATGTACATCTAAAGAAGTTTACAGTTGTTTAAACCATCGTCAAGGGCTGTTAATAAGCCTTTATATCTGCAGCTGATTGGGTGATTTTTCCAAATACACTCATTTACATTCACCGTTTCAGAACAGCGGCTATGTTCAAAACTTTAAAGCCCTTTTAAATTCTGATTCTAATACAGGATCCTCTATCTTTTCGATATCGACCCCAGTTTCTTATTTTATCACTTCACTGGACAAGTCCTCCCTCTTATAGAGATCTTCAATGTACTCTTTCCACTTATTCGCTCCCTCCTCTGCATTTATTAGTGGAATTCCCGTTGCACTCTTAATGTTACCGCCCTTGCTTCCAATTTTACCGAAAGTTGTTTTGACTTTCCTATAAACTGAGTCAGCCCTTCCGACAATCACTTCTTTTTCGATTTCTACACATTTTTCATGCTGCCATTTCGCCTCAGCTTCTCTGCATTTCCTATTTATTTCATTCCTAAGTGATTGGTATATCTGTATTCCTGAATTTCCCTGAAAATGTTTGTACTTCCTTCTTTCGTCGATCAACTGAAGAATTTCTTCTGTTAACCATGATTTCCTCGCAGTTACCTTCCTTGGATCTATGTTTTTCTTTGCAACTTCTGTGATTATGCTTTTTAGAGATGTCCATTCCTCTTCAAGTGAACGGCCTACTGGCGTATTCATTATCGCAGCATTTATAGCCTCAGAGAACTTCATGCGTATCTCTTCATTAGTTGGCATTTCCGTATCACTCTTCTTTGCACTTTGCTCCTTCCTGACTTGTCTTTTAAATTTCAGACTACCCTTCGTCATTACTAAATTGTGATCTGAGTCTACCTGGGTAAGCCCTCCAATTCAGTACCTGCTTTCGAAATCGCTGTCTGACCATGATGTAATCTTAACTGGAGACTTTCCATATCTCCAGGCCTTTTCCAAGTATGCCTACTCCTCTTGTGATTCTTGAACACAGTGTTTAGTACTACTAATTGATACATAATGCAGAACTCAATTACTCTTTCTCCTCTCTCGTTCCTATTACCAGCCGGCCGTGATGGTCCAGTGGTTCTAGGCGCTTCATTCCGGAACCGCGTGACCACTACGGTCGCAGGTTCGAATCCTGCCTCGGGCATGGATGTGTGTGATGTCCTTAGGTTAGTTAGGTTTGAGTAGTTCGAAGTTCTAGGGGACTGATGACCTCAGATTAAACAGAGAACCGACTCGTGGAGATAACATCTTGGACCTACTGATAACAAACAGACCCGAACTTTTCGACTCTGTATGTGCAGAACAGGGAATCAGTGATCATAAGGCCGTTGCAGCATCCCTGAATATGGAAGTTAATAAAAGGGAGGAAGGTTTATCTGTTTAGCAAGAGTAATAGAAGGCAGATTTCAGACTACCTAACAGATCAAAACGAAAATTTCTGTTCCGACACTGACAATGTTGAGTGTTTATGGAAAAAGTTCAAAGCAATCGTAAAATGCGTTTTAGACAGGTACGTGCCGAGTAAAACTGTGAGGGACGGGAAAAACCCACCGTGGTACAACAAAAAAGTTAGGAAACTACTGCGAAAGCAAAGAGAGCTTCACTCCAAGTTTAAACGCAGCCAAAACCTCTCAGACAAACAGAAGCTAAACGATGTCAAAGTTAGCGTAAGGAGGGCTATGCGTGAAGCGTTCAGTGAATTCGAAAGTAAAATTCTATGTACCGACTTGACAGAAAATCCTCGGAAGTTCTGGTCTTACGTTAAATCAGTAAGTGGCTCGAAACAGCATATCCAGACACTCCGGGATGATGATGACATTGAAACAGAGGATGACACGCGTAAAGCTGAAATACTAAACACCTTTTTCCAAAGCTGTTTCACAGAGGAAGACCGCACTGCAGTTCCTTCTCTAAATCCTCGCACAAACGAAAAAATGGCTGACATCGAAATAAGTGTCCAAGGAATAGAAAAGCAACTGGAATTACTCAACAGAGGAAAGTCCGCTGGACCTGACGGGATACCAATTCGATTCTACACAGAGTACGCGAAAGAACTTGCCCCCCTTCTAACAGCCGTGTACCGCAAGTCTCTAGAGGAACGGAAGGTTCCAAATGATTGGATAAGAGCACAGGTAGTCCCAGTCTTCAAGAAGGGTCGTCGAGCAGATGCGCAAAACTATAGACCTATATCTCTGACGTCGATCTGTCGTAGAATTTTAGAACATGTTTTTTGCTCGAGTATCATGTAGTTTTTGGAAACCCAGAATCTACTTTGTAGGAATCAACATGGATTCCGGAAACAGCGAGCGTGTGAGATCCAACTGCTATTTTTCTTGACTGCCGGAAGGCGTTCGATACAGTTCCGCACTGTCGCCTGATAAACAAAGTAAGAGCCTACGGAATATCAGACCAGCTGTGTGGCTGGATTGAAGAGTTTTTAGCAAACAGAACACAGCATGTTGTTATCAATAGAGAGACGTCTACAGACGTTAAAGTAACCTCTGGCGTGCCACGGGGGAGTGTTATGGGACCATTGCTTTTCACAATATATATAAATGACCTACTAGATAGTGTCGGAAGTTCCATGCGGCTTTTCGCGGATGATGCTGTAGTATACAGAGAAGTTGCAGCATTAGAAAATTGTAGCGAAATGCAGGAAGATCTGCAGCGGATAGGCACTTGGTGCAGGGAGTGGCAACTGACCCTTAACATAGACAAATGTAATGTATTGCGAATACATAGAAAGAAGGATCCTTTATTGTATGATTATATGATAGCGGAACAAACACTGGTAGCAGTTACTTCTGTAAAATATCTGGGAGTATGCGTGCGGAAATATTTGAAGTGGAATGATCATATAAAATCAATTGTTGGTAAGGCGGGTACCAGGTTGAGATTCATTGGGAGAGTCCTTAGAAAATGTAGTCCATCAACAAAGGAGGTGGCTTACAAAACACTCGTTCGACCTATACTTGAGTATTGCTCATCAGTGTGGGATCCGTACCAGATCGGGTTGACGGAGGAGATAGAGAAGATCCAAAGAAGAGCGGCGCGTTTCGTCACAGGGTTATTTGGTAACAGTTATAGCGTTACGGAGATGTTTAACAAACTCAAGTGGTAGACTCTGCAAGAGAGGCGCTCTGCATCGCGATGTAGCTTGCTCGCCAGGTTTCGAGAGGGTGCGTTTCTGGATGAGGTATCGAATATATTGCTTCCCCCTACTTATACCTCCCGAGGAGATCACGAATGTAAAATTAGAGAGATTAGAGCGCGCACGGAGGCTTTCAGACAGTCGTTCTTCCCGCGAACCATACGCGACTGGAACAGGAAAGGGAGGTAATGACAGTGGCGCGTAAAGTGCCCTCCGCCACACACCGTTGGGTGGCTTGCGGAGTATAAATGTAGATGTAGATGTTAAGTCCCGTAGTGCTCAGAGCCATTTGAACCATTCCTATTACCAAGCGCATACTGTCTCGTAACCCTTTCTTCTACCCCAGCCCCTACAACTGTTTTCCAGTCCCCCCATGACTGTTAGGTTTTCATCTTCCTTTAGGTAGTGAACTTCCCTTTCAGTATGGTCATATAATTTCCCTACCTCTTCATCTTCTGCTTGCGACGTCGGCTTGTATGCCTGAACTATTGTTGCCGGTGTTGGTTCGCTGTTGATTGTGATGAGTACAGCCTTATTACTGAACTTTTCAACTCTCTACCCTACCTTCCTGTTCATAACAAATCCTACACCTGTTATATCATTTTCTGTTGCTGTCTACGCTACCTTAAAAATTTTGTGGGTCAGATGGTTCAAATGGCTCTGAGCACTATGGGACTTAACTTCTGAGGTCATCGGTCCCCTTTTGTGGGTCATTAGCCAGTGACATTTTTCAATAATATTTCAATAATATGCGTTGCACGTAAAAACTGTAGTTACCGGGTCTTGTCATAATCCTCAGTCATTTTCACCTACTTATGGTCAAGTACTTTCCAATAAGTGAATACCTCTGTGTTGTTGTTTAATTTGCTAAAAGAGAAGTAATAAAAGGGTATCATTGCCAGTTTTGTTTGTTAAAATGATAATTGAGAACAATTAATAATGAAGTCGCAATAAGTTGATAGTGTTGTTCAATAATATTCAGAGGCAAATTCATTCTTACAAACTGAGTGAAGGGATAGTAACTTAAAATTTATTTCTGGCAATCTGAATTCAAAGAAAAGCTTAAATTAAGTTCTTATATTTAATAACTGTGTCAATTGTAATGATTCTATTTTGTAATGACTCGGTTCGTATTTCGGCATTGTCAATCTCTTGAAAGCCAACTGTTGCTTATTTGAAATGGCTTTAAGCACTATGGGACTTAACATCTGAGGTCATCAGTCCCCTAGAACTTAGAACTAGTTAAACCTAAGTAACCTAAGGACATGACACACATACATGCCCGAGGCAGAATTCGAACCTGCGACCGTAGCAGCAGCGCGGGTCCGGACTGAAGCGCCTAGAACAGCTAGACCACAGCGGCCGGCGCTTATTTGATGCAGTAAGTTTTCATAGTAATTACAATCTCTTCAAAGTACGTAGCTGCCATGTACAGGAATCTAGTGCACATAAGTAAAAGTTAGCTGGAGATTTCGTAAATTACTATAATAAAAAAAAAGAGCTACTTCTTGTCAACCATCAACTTTTCAACAACGAGTTTGAATATTTTTTTTCGAAATTAAAGTATCTGAGTATTAACGATATAAGAAAATTGCTTTAGTTATTCATTATTATTCCTTAATGTGCCGTATTGTCAGAAACGCGGGTCTACCTTCTGTTGGCAATCGTGCAGCCTAATGAGGACATCTTTATTACTGTCCGCATTATTCGTCAGATACTGGAGAGGCAGTGGCCAATTGGGCAGGCGGCCGCCTTAATTAATTACAGTATTATTTCAGTTAGATTTGTTGTGGACGCTTTGAGTCATGTGGTACCTCTTTCCGTTTCGTATTTTATGTGAGCGATGGCACGGTTTGAGTTTTAAACGAAATCGAAGTAGGTAG
This sequence comes from Schistocerca americana, assembly GCF_021461395.2. Taxonomy (NCBI): domain Eukaryota; kingdom Metazoa; phylum Arthropoda; class Insecta; order Orthoptera; family Acrididae; genus Schistocerca; species Schistocerca americana. The sequence continues at coordinate 176,638,699 of NC_060127.1, read as the reverse complement.
AAAGTGCAGGAGAAGAATAGGGTGTTTATTAGAACAACTTGTTTTGTACTTCTCTCCACTAACAGGTCAAAAATTTATTCAGACACAATAGCCTTATCAACAATAAAATTCATTGGGCGTACGTGATCACGGTCATATTGTTGCGTTAACCTATGAATAGTAAGCGGTGGTTACTAGTTGCGCTACCACAGTTACCATTCGCGTTTGCGTGAGCCGCTTCCGTGTATGCACGGGAATGCGCAGTGAGCAATTTTCGCCCAAGGCGCTCGGCGAGTTCATTCGTTTGTTCAGAAGGGGAGGCGAACAAACGTTTGCCAAGTCGCCAATGACAGAATCGAAGCGCACGCCCTATAATATTTCTCAAACGATTTTACAGAAACTATTTGGTACAAAAATTATTTTTGTTTTACTTGTAGCTTTGTATGTTATGTTCATTATGATGCGCCCATCCAAAAATGTTCAAATGTGTGTGGAATCTTATGGGACTTAACTGCTAAGGTCATCAGTACCTAAGCTTACGCACTACATAAACTAAATTATCTTAAGGACAAACACACACACCCATGCCAGAGGAAGGACTCGAACCTCCGCCGGGACCAGCCGCACAGTCCATAACTGCAGCGCCTTAGACCGTGTGCACATCATTTAGTTAATGGTCATACTTATTGTGATATTTACGTGGCAGAAAAACACTGCAAAAACTCGAAAAAGTTTGCAATGAAAAATAGAGGTCGTTATGATTTTGCATCTGGCGCGTATTGCGCAGTATGTTGCTGCATACGAAATTTAGCTAACTTATCGAATTTTTCTTTTGACTTGATTGGATGTTTCTATCTGCCACCAGTCTCGAGAAAACTGATCTGACGTAGCGCACTCATTTGCGATCGCACGGCGCCAGCGATAAAGGCAGCGTGAAACATCTGCAACATTTGTCGTATTTCATAAACGGCTTGACATATCGAAATGAGATTTTGGCAAACGATAGAACGAAGAGGAGGTTATTTTGCGGTACGGTTATTATGCAAATCTTCATTATCTACTGTGTTATTTTCCTAACTACAGACTATTCCGTTAAAATAATGTGATTTTTAAGGACCATCCATAGCTGATGAAAAGAGAAATGATATGGATTTTGGAACAACATAAATGAAGTCATTACACATTAATTTTTCACCAATGAGGTGCTTCTCCATAAGATTCTGATCTTTCTTTCCCCTCCATGAAATGATCGTATGGCGTTGTTGACCGAGAGGCCCCATGCGGGGGAGTTCGGCCGCCGTATTGCAAGTCCTTTTTAGTTGACGCCGCTTCGGCGACTTGCGAGTCAGTGATGATTAAATGATGATGATCCGTCAGTTTTTGGAAGGCTTGTAACGTGTGATGCGAGCCCAATGGAGAATGACAAATAGAATGGTGTGAGCCGATTTCATATTCTCGAATAATCAATTGTAGTATGTTTATTACAGTTCAGTGTCTACCTTACAGTTTCTTTTTTATTTTGGCGAATGTAGAAGAGAACTCCTTTGCCTCTTGCTACCAAGCATTCGCTCGCTATATCCCTGGCCCACGTACAGTTGACATGTTTTACATTGATTATAACGCCTCCCACAACAGCCTGCTCTCTGAGCCACTCATGTATTTTGCTGTCTCCCCCAGTAATTCTCAAACGCAACATTTCATTCCTCTTACGCCAACCTCCAGTCTTGAACAGTTCAGAATTCTACATCTACATCTACATTTATACTCCGAAAGCCACCCAAAGGTGTGTGGCGGAGGGCACTTTACGTGCCACTGTCATTACCTCCATTTCCTGTTCCAGTCGCGCATGGTTCGCGGGAAGAACGACTGCCGGAAAGCCTCCGTGCGCGCTCTAATCTCTCTAATTTTACATTCGTGATCTCCTCTGTAGGTATAAGTAGGGGGAAGCAATATATTCGATACCTCATCCAGAAACGCACTCTCTCGAAACCTGGACAGCAAGCTACACCGCGATGCAGAGCGCCTCTCTTGCAGAGTCTGCCACTCGAGTTTGCTAAACATCTCCGTAACGCTATCACGCTTACCAAATAACCCTGTGACGAAACGTGCCGCTCTTCTTTGGACCTTCTCAATCTCCTCTGTCAACCCGACCTGGTACGGATCCCACACTGATGAGCAATATTCAAGTATAGGTCGAACGAGCGTTTTGTAAGCCACCTCCTTTGTAGATGGACTACATTTCCCAATGAATCTGAACCTGGCACCCGCCTTACCAACAATTAATTTTATATGATCATTCCACTTCAAATCGTTCCGCACGCATACTCCCAGATATTTTACAGAAGTAACTGCTACCAGTGTTTGTTCCACTATCACATAATCATACAATAAAGGATCCTTCTTTCTATGTATTCGCAATACATTATATTTGACTATGTTAAGGGTCAGTTGCCACTCCCTGCACCAAGTGCCTATCCACTGCAGATCTTCCTGCATTTCGCTGCAATTTTCTAATGCTGCAACTTCTCTGTATACTACAGCATCATCCGCGAAAAGCCGCATGGAACTTCCGACACTATCTCTCGCAATTGTGTCTGCACAACATGTCAGAGAGGTGAAACTGTACAAACTCCGCTGAGTTTTGGCAAAAGAAGCAAATTTTAACATTGAAACAAGAGAAATATGTCGGTTTCATTCAATATTCCCATTCGTAACTCTTCTCTGGAAGTTATAAACAGTATGCGACTTCTCATAGACGAGCAAAATCATCGCATGTGCAGCATATTTCACATCGTTCAATGTTGCTGCAAGAAATATTCAACAGAACCGACGCGATAATTTTTCTCGTGGCAGAAGGTAGGTTTCCTCACCTAATTCGCGCGAGCAATCGGATTGCATCCCGAACAAAATGGTTCAAATGGCTCTCAGCACTATGCGACTTAACTGCTGAGGTCATCAGTCCTCTAGAACTTAGAACTACTTAAACGTAACTAATCTAAGGACATCACACTGATCCATGCCCGAGGCAGGATTCGAACCTGCAACCGTAGCGGTCGCGCGGTTCCAGACTGTAGCGCCTAGAACCGCTCGGCCACTCCAGCCGGCGCATCCGGAACACACGCCGCTGTGAGTCACAGCTTGGAAGGCGTCGTCTGCTCGCGCAATGCTGAAGGATGCGCCCGCGACCGCCTTAAAGACCTGCGTAATGGCCAGGGGCGGATCCTAAACTCACACCGCGGCGCCGTCTCGGGTCATCTCGGGTCGCGTCGTGCATCATCGGCGGAACCAATTACAGGGCGCCACGCCGCAGGCTGGCCACCTGTTGCTGACCACGAAGCTCTCTTCTCACCTCTCACCCAGGCAACAGATGTACATCCAGGCAACAGGTGTGCCACCACTCTGTGTGTGTGTAGGTGAGTGTGTGTTTATGTGTGTGGGTGACGCCTCTAATGAACTTGATGTAGACGGGACGTTAAACATAACGTAAGCCAGTGCGCAACAGAAAAAGTCTCAACTTTGTGCATCTTTCAGAGATCGCGGTGCCACATCAAAGTCGGCAACGTGAATCGATACCACAGAAATTATCGAGGGCCCGCTGCATTCCGTAACAACCAATGGGAGTTACTGAAGTCCATGCCTCCGTCTCACCGTAGCACCGCCCTCACACTCAATACAGTGTATGCAAGAGCTCAGCCACAGTTCCTGAGCCCATCTGAAGGAATCAACGTCATAGCGTGTTAATGAATTTCTGCTTTAGCAAATATTGAATATTATACTGCAAGAGTACGCGTGGTGTAGGGGTAGCGTCTTTGATTCATAATCAAAACGTGTTCGATCCCCGCCACTGCCTAAAGTTTGATAAATAATCACCATTGGCGGACGAAGACTTCCGGCATAAGAAGTCAGCCTCATTCTGCCAACGGCCTTGTCAAAGAGGGCGGAGGAGCGGATAGAGGTTCAGGGCACTCTCTTGTCCTAGGGGTGGGAAATTGCCCCTAAAGGCGGAAGAATCAGCAATGATCAACGACATGAGGATGCAGAAGGCAATGGAAACCACTGCATTAAAGACACGTAACGTGTATCCACAGGACATGTGGCCTGTAATTGAAGAAGTGTCGTAATGATCTCTCCATTGGCAAAAGATTCCGGAATAGTCCCCCATTCGGATCTCCAGGTGGAGACTGCCAAGGGGGAGGTTACCATGAGAAAAAGATTGAATAATCAACGAAAGAATAACGTTCTACGAGTCGGGGCGTCGAATGTCAGAAGTTTGAACGTGGTAACGTGGTAGGGAAACCAGAAAATCTGAAAAGGGAAATGCAAAGGCTAAATCTAGATATAGCAGGGGTCAGTGAAGTGAAGTGGAAAGAAGACAAAGATTTCTGGTCAGATGAGTATCAGGTAATATCAACAGCAGCAGAAAATGGTATAACAGGTGTAGGATTCGTTATGAATAGGAAGGTAGGGCAGAGGGTGTGTTACTGTGAACAGTTCAGTGACCGGGTTGTTCTAATCAGAATCGACAGCAGACCAACACCGACAACGATAGCTCAGGTATACATGCCGACGTCGCAAGCTGAAGATGAACAGATAGAGAAAGTGTATGAGGATATTGAAAGGGTAATGCAGTATGTAAAGGGGGACGAAAATCTAATAGTCATGGGCGACTGGAATGCAGTTGTAGGGGAAGGAGTAGAAGAAAAAGTTACAGGAGAATATGGGCTTGGGACAAGGAATGAAAGAGGAGAAAGACTAATTGAGTTCTGTAACAAGTTTCAGCTAGTAATAGCGAATACACTGTTCAAGAATCACAAGAGGACGAGGTATACTTGGAAAAGGCCGGGAGATACGGAAAGATTTCAATTAGGTTACATCATGGTCAGACAGAGATTCCGAAATCAAATACTGTAAGGCGTACCCAGGAGCAGATATAGACTCAGATCACAATATAGTAGTGATGAAGAATAGGCTGAAGTTCAAGACATTAGTCAGGAAGAATCAATACGCAAAGAAGTGCGATACGGAAGTACTAAGGAATGACGAGATACGTTTGAAGTTCTCTAACGCTATAGATACAGCAATAAGGAATAGCGCAGTAGGCAGTACAGTTGAAGAGGAATGGACATCTCTAAAAAGGGCCATCACAGAAGTTGGGAAGGAAAACATAGGTACAAAGAAGGTAGCTGCGAAGAAACCATGGGTAACGGAAGAAATACTTCAGTTGATTGATGAAAGGAGGAGGTACAAACATGTTCCGGGAAAATCAGGAATACAGAAACACAAGTCGCTGAGGAATGAAATAAATAGGAAGTGCAGGGAAGCAAAGACGAAATGGCTGCCGGAAAAATGTGAAGACATCGAAAAAGATATGATTGTCGGAAGGACAGACTCAGCATACAGGAAAGCCAAAACAACCTTTGGTGACATTAAAAGCAAAGGTGGTAACATTAAGAGTGCAACGGGAATTCCACTGTTAAATGCAGATGAGAGAGCAGATAGGTGGAAAGAATACATTCAAAGCCTCTATGAGGGTGAAGATTAGTCTGATGAAGAAGAAACAGGAGTCGATTTAGAAGAGATAGGGGATCCAGTATTAGAATCGGAAATTAAAAGGGCTTTGGAGGACTTACGGTCAAATAAGGCAGAAGGGATAGATAACATTCCATCAGAATTTCTAAAATCATTGGGGGAAGTGGCAACAAAACGACTATTCACGTTGGTGTGTAGAATATATGAGTCTGGCGATATACCATCTGACTTTCGGAAAAGCATCACCCACACAATTCCGAAGACGGCAAGAGCTGTCAAGTGCGAGAATTATCGCACAATCACCTTAACAGCTCATGCATCGAAGCTGCTTACGAGAATAATATACAGAAGAATGGAAAAGAAAATTGAGAATGCGCTAGGTGACGATCAGTTTGGCTTTAGGAAAAGTAAGGGGACGAGAGAGGTAATTCTGACGTTACGGTTAATAATGGAAGCAAGGCTGAAGAAAAATCAAGACACTTTCATAGGATTTGTCGACCTGGAAAAAGCGTTCGACAATATAAAATGGTGCAAGCTGCTCGAGATTCTGAAAAAAGTAGGGGTAAGCTATAGGGAGAGACGGGTCATATACAATATGTACAACAACCAAGAGGGAACAATAAGAGTGGACGATCAAGAACGATGTGCTCGTATTAAGAAGGGTGTAAGACAAGGCTGTAGCCTTTCGCCCCTACTCTTCAGTCTGTACATCGAGGAAGCAATGATGGAAATAAAACAAAGGTTCAGGAGTGGAGTTAAAATACAAGGTGAAAGGATATCAATGATATGATTCGCTGATGACATTGCTATGCTGAGTGAAAGTGAAGAAGAATTAAATGATCTGCTGAACGGAATGAACAATCTAATGAGTACACAGTGTGGTTTGAGAGTAAATCGGAGAAAGACGAAGGTAATGAGAAGTAGTAGAAATGAGAACAGCGGGAAACTTAACATCAGGATTGATGGTCACGAAGTCAATGAAGTTAAGGAATTCTGCTACCTAGGCGGTAAAATAACAATGACGGACGGAGCAAGGAGGACATAAAAAGCAAACTCGCTATAGCAAAAAAGGCATTTCTGGCCAAGAGAAGTCTACTAATATCAAATACCGTCCATAATTTGAGGAAGAAATTTCTGAGGATGTACGTCTGGAGTACAGCATTGTATGATAGTGAAACATGGACTGTGGGAAAACCGGAAGAGAAGAGAATCGAAGCATTTGAGATGTGGTGCTATAGACGAATGTTGAAAATTAGGTGGACTGATAAGGTAAGGAATGAGGAGGTTCTACGCAGAATCGGAGAGGAAAGGAATATGTGGAAAACACTGATAAGGAGAAGGGACAGGATGATAGGACATCTGCTAAGACATGAGGGAATGACTTCCATGGTACTAGAGGGAGCTGTAGAGGGCAAAAACTGTAGAGGAAGACAGAGATTGGAATACGTCAAGCAAATAATTGAGAACGGAGGTTGCAGGTGCTATTCTGAGATGAAGAGGTTACGGGCCGCATCAAACCAGTCAGTAGAATGATGACAAAACAAAAAAAAAAAAAAAAAAAACAAAAAAAAAAACAGTGAACTAATAGTTCATGAATTACAGTTGCTACGTGCCGCCACACCAAGCAGTCAAAGAACTCACAGCTATGGCTGGACGAAAATAGTTTCATCTGGTCACAATAAACTCTACAAGCTGGATGTCAAATTTATACAGTAAACTGAACCCAACGACTTGTAACCGGTTTGTTGCCTCCCCTTACGATACTGTGCTCATGAATAACGTGGGATGACGTGTTTTGAATGTTTACAAGCGAGCGAGGTGGCGCAGTGGTTAGCACACTAGACTTGCATTCAGGAAGGAGACGGCTCAGATTCACGTCCAGCCATCCTGATTTAGGTTTTCCGTGATTTCCCTAAATCGCTTCAGGCAAATGCCGGGATGGTTCCTTTGAAAGGGCACGGCCGATTTCCTTTCCCATCCTTCCCTCACCCCAGCTTGCGCTCCGTCTCTAATGACCTCGTTGTCGACGGGACGTTAAACACTAATATCCTCCTCTTCCTCCTTAATCTGAATGGACCGATGACCTCTTTGTATAGTCCCCTCCCATAAATCAACCGACCAACCAATGAACCAACGCATGCTTACAAAAAATTTGCTGCTTCAGAAAATTGGTGAAAGTTTGATCTACTAAACCGGTGACCCCCTACGACCTCTGCCCCATATTCATTAAAGAATCGGACACCCATGTATAAAACAGGTTCAAACGTCTCTTTACTTAACAAATGAGTTAAACATTAGGACAAAAAAAGAAAGAGATGCAGCACGAAGAGATTTATCTGAATGAGACAGAAATCAGTTGATGTGAAGCGCAAACGATAGCAATTGAAACGTCCCCTTTGAACAATTATACACGAGACTGTGCTTAAACTGACACACATTTGAGTGATTAATCTTATACTTAAAACACTTATTTTTCAAGATTTTTGAATTACAAAGAAAGTTTTCTGTGATATATTTCATTCCATTGGTGTAATCTGTAACACCTGAGGGTATAATTACATTAATCCTCAGGGGGGTACACGCTTACTTTGTGTACCATGTGTGTGGCAACCACAAGGAACCCTAGCTAATATGGTATTTGCTTATACAACTTTACACATCGGTACCATATTTCTCTAACACACAAATTACACAGCTATCTGATCATTTAACTGAGAGATAAACATTTTTTTACTACATCAGTGACACATGTTTACGCAATACACAGTTGGGTAACTTCACACTTATGAAACTGTATTTTGTCTGTACTTTGTAAACTGTTCATATTTTTTCGGAATCATTGTGACACTATGAGAGCTTTGAATGATGTATTTGGTAAGGGAGCATGATTTTAGAGTACGTTTGAGGTAGATGACACTATTGAAATGAGCAAAGAATTTTTTTTAGGTTTTGAAATTATTGGAGGAAGCTACGACGATTTTGAGATTTGACTGAGGTGTTATGATGTTATTATTACGACGACGATGTGTACTATGCTGTTGAGATATGTTTATGATCAATAAGATGTTGCTACCGTATATGAGGAATAAGAAGTATGTTGGAAACCAAGAATCGTACTTTAAGAGTTATGAAATGTGCGTAAATGCGTGACTGTATCACAATGCTGACGAATATTTTATTTGGACACTTATATTTATAGGATTTTCTTTCTACAGATTTGCAACGCTAATTCTTGACCTGTGAAATATTTTTGTGTGAGACTGTCACTGTAGCGGAAACTGCTGTCGTAAATATTTCCGTAAGAAAGTTAAGTGACCACCTGCAGGTAATGCGTCGTGGGCACCCAGCTGTGTCGGACGCCTGGAGAGAGGGCCATTGGCGCGTGCCTTTCAGAGCACAGGAAGGAAAAAAAAAAGGGAGGCCATTATCCTGGCCATTGTCATTCCTTTAGAGAAAGCATCGCAAATCCGACACGCTAATTACTTGGAAATATATCGTACTTTCTGATATTTACTGAAATGCCTAATGAAATGACAAGAAATAGTTTGTCTACACACCTGACTATGACTACTGTCTTTCTAGATGAGAGATTTTTTTACTACTTATGAAATGCCACATGACTATTGAACGATGTTCTTACGCTTTGCTTTGTACATAGTTGCTTATTTCATTTGATATCTAGTTTCTAGCTGCACTGCAGCATTGATTAAAATAAAATTTTATAGATGTACTAATATAAATATTTTCTGTCTACAGATCGAGTATATAATAATTTTTTTCAAAAAAATGAGGGAGCACAAAGCGACATTTACCTTCACAGTAACTGCATTCATAATTTTCTTTTCAAGTACTTGGTAATTTCTTTTGTAGAATAAATTGTGATGCATCACTCTAGTGTTAAGATGTGACATAGGTATTAGACATGGCCATTTTTAGTGTAATATTTTTTTCTGCTTGAGCTATGTCATGTTTTGATATAAGTTATTACATTTGCTGCTGCTAGCTTTGCCAATCTGTATTTTTTGTCATTGCTGCTTGTGTTAATTGTTTTGTGCTGCTGCATTGCCTCGTCCCTTAGTTTAGCATCTGAGCTCAGTAGATTTAAGTTAGCTTAAGATGGGGTAGGCTATATGAGAGAACGAGATGTGATGAATTGGAAGAAATGCATTGAGAAGCTATAAGAAAATGGTTTGGCCAAAAAAAAGTATTTTGAAAGAGGATATGAGTAAAAAAGTAGGGTTTAGGGACAACAGGTTTACGTAGGATTTTCTTGGAAATAAATAATGAGGTAAGAAATATTGAACATGTAAATACAGAAAGCATGCTTTGATAGGATTTTTTTAGTGGAAACAAATTTTGAAATAAGACGAAAGATCTATGGAATGAAGTTTTAGGTTGGACTGCAGTACCAAATGTTACACTGAAAACAAACCCTGCCCTTTCCTCTTGTGTTATTCTGCTATGTGTTTGTGTACTCTTGTATATTTGTGTTTTTCCTGTCTTTATGTGTTTAGCGGATATGAGTTACATTGTAGAATTTTTCTGATACTATGTTATTTACTTTGTAAAGATGTTAGACATTATTAATTCTGTTCTGTTTAATGCTCATGTGTAAAGTTGATGTTTCAAAAGTTATTCTGATCTTTTATGTATTTACTTATGTCATAATTCCTGTAACACTGATGTATATGTTTATTTCTATTCTTTTGTAAAGCCCCTATTACTACAAACGTTATCTGTATTATTATGTTTTTAATGATGTGTTTTGTACCTTTGTTATTGTATTCTTATGTTATAAAATTGTAATTGTCACCAGTTCATGATATTATTAACTTGTTAGTTACATTTCACTGCACACGTTTCTGTTGGTCATAGTATATGGACAATATGTGAGAAGTAGGGACTGATAGTGTTTGCACGTGTGTTAATGATTCAGCAAGGGACTGGATAACAGCATTGCTGGTTCTAAGGACAATTTCAAAAACTTTGTGAGTGCACAAGTGGTGGTTTATGGACTTGCTATATTATCTGCAAGACTCTTCAACGGTGATTGTGCACCTGCACAGTCACAACAGATGGCTGCTGGCCATCTCTCCAAGGACTACAGTGGGTCTGCATCTTTGATGACCCACCAGTACCATTATCTCTACAAGGACTACAGTGGGTCTGCATCTATGATGACCCACCATGCCATTATTTCTACAAGGACTGCAGTGGGTCTGCACCTCTGGTGGCCCACCAATACCGTAATCTCTACCAGGACTACAGTGGGTCTGCTCTGTGATGACCTACCTACCAATACTCTTCAAAATTTCGACTGACTCTGCTGTGGGTTTGCTCTGTTGTGGCCCATTACCTGTCTGCATGTCGAGAGTCAGCACTGTCTTTCCATTGGAAGGACAACATAATCTCTGTGGAAGTGTCGTAGTTATCGTCCTCCGAAAGCTAAGTTCTGCAGAAGTCAATGTACTTACCACATGACAAACAAAAGTGAAATGCTTTGCGTATAGATATCGTAGTTATTATGCTTATTGGCGTGATGAAGAAAGTACTGTACTGTAACGTATTGTTGTGCTACAGAAAAGGCAGTCTCATTGTAGCTATACCACAAAAGTTACTACTAAAACATGTTTTTCTTTCCAGAAGAATTCAGAAAACTGTGCAGATATAAAACAGAAACACCGCAAAAGCAACATTGTAAATTGTCGCTCAATAGTAGCGTCGTGATAAAATCGTGTAGCTGTAACATAAACTAACTTCTGTGTCATCTGGTATCTCTCAGAAAGCACTTTAAATTCAGAATTTATTTTCAAATAAACCAAAATGTTGCATTAAAATCTCATTAGCAGTACTGGTAAATGTTCTAAGTATGTGAGCCTTATAGTCGTTACGTAATCGTGCAACAAACAAGCAAGAATGTACACACACAATAACACTGTGACGTCTGTTCACTATAACAATGCATTCGTCATTTCTGTGTAAATAAGTTCTCTTGGTTCTTGATTGGATATTTAACTTCAAACATTGTTGTATGTTAACAGATTCTAAGTCTGACAAAGCATATTAGTAATGTGAAGCGAAAAATTTTATGACAAAGACTAAGTTAAAAAGCAGATTATCTCTCAATAAGCGGTTTTACATGTGAAGTGTGGTGCAATCCTTTACTCTTCATAGTACTCAGAGTTTGAACTTGAATGCAATTGTCACGCGGCATACGTCGGTAAAGAATACTGGGATTTTTCTCAAAGTTAGCGTCTATGTTATTTTTCGCAGAGCCAGCCGGCGCACGCGGATGCCTGCGGTGCGAGTCATTGTCTGTTCCTTTGTTGGCGCGCGTCGTTATGGGGATTAGGAGACCTAACTTCTACAAATTCACGTTGTCGAAAGTGCCCTGCTCTGTTTGAATCCCGCCAGTTCTGATGCAATTCAGGTCTGTCGTTACGATCACATCGTCTGTCGTCATGTCGGTAGTTCCTGTAGTTTCGTTCTTGTCGGTTAAGTGGTGGAGAATTTCTCCCTGAATCGTAACTGCGCGCTGGACCGTTGCGTCTCAAGTTATTCTGTCTCCCGTAATAATAATTGTTTTGGTTCCCATATTGTCTGTTTCTCTGATTGTCTCTGTGATAGTCATTACCGCGGAGAGGTGATCTTTCCCTGTAATTATTACTACTCTGCCAACGGTTGTCATACGGGTGGTGTCTGTTTTGGTCACGATTTGTGTTGTGAGAATAGCCTTGTCGCGTCCAGTTATTATCGAGGAATTGTGACGGATGTGACCTGTAATTGTTGTGTTCCTGTTTCCGCATTCCGCGATTGTCAGTGTCAATTTCCAATTCTTGTAACAGTCCCTGAAAAGCTTCAATGTCGTCTTTGCAACGTCCTGCCAAAATAATGTGTCGTAAATGTTCAGGCAATTTGATTAAGCAAATGCGGATAAGTTCTGAGGGGCTGTATGGGTTTGACAGGTACTGATTCTTGTGCAACATGTCTTCAAAATATTTCATAAGACTGGAAAATTCAGATTGTTCGAAATGTTTCATCATTATGATGCTTTGTTTTACTCGGTCTTGTGTGGCCTGAGACCAATATGCTGAGAGGAAGGCATGGTAAAACTCTCCTTCACTGTGGCAATCGTGAATGACCGACCGCATTTTTACAGCTGGTTCATTCTCCAAGTAGCCACACATAAATTCTAATCTGTGTTCTAATGACCAGTTGGGAGGAAAACAATGAGAGAACTGATGGAGCCACGCTTGTGGATGAATGTCGTTGGCAGAATTCTTAAATGTTTTGAATTTACGTGTAGTAATGAACAGCTTATAGTCAAAGTCATCATGTCGGCGAGTCGCATATCGGTCATTGTTACGTCGTTTCGGCGGTTCCATTTCAAAATTCGGTGCACCTTGCCAATTTCTTTCATAACTTTCGAAGTGTCCTGTGTTATTATTTTGTGGTTGTTCCGTATTTCTAAGTCCCTCTTCCCGTATTGGAGCGCGAGTGGCCTCTGAAATACGTAATTCTTGTATTACCTGAGTCAGCTGATCTTGTACATCCCGGATTTCTCTTTGGTGTTGCGTATTAACTTGATTCTGATTTTGTTTGAATTTCCTAATTTGTTCGCACTCTTCTGTGTCATTAAAGACTACCGGTTTTGTGTCGTTCAGATTATCATCTACCTTCGTAGATAAGTTAGTGAACTGATCTGAAAGTTCGGCTACTTTCTCCGATAGTGAACACATTTCCTCAATGTGTTTTTCTGAACCAAGTTTCAGAGTGTCCATTTGTGTTGAAATCGAATCTACTGTGTTCTTTAAGTTTTCCTGAGTTTTTGCAAGTTGCGTAACCGAATCGGTAGATGCAACTGAGTCAAATTTAGCTTGCAAGGTCTCATGATTTTCATGAACAATAATTTGCAGTTCTTTTATGGCTGCTTCGTGATTCTGTAATGCCTTTTCATGCCGCGAAAAAATAGGTTGAAAATGCTCACAAATTTGAGTTTTTACGTCATTACAGACTTTTTGACATTTCGATTCAATGTTATGTAACTCAGTAGTTAAATCTTCACGCGTTTGTTCAAGAGTTTGTTCCAATGAGTCTAACTTTTGAAGCTGTTGCTGTGTTTGTCTCTGATTTTGTTCCAGTGTGTCTAACTTTTTAAGATTTTGTTCCACTGTGTCTAACTTTTTGAGATTTTGTTCCACTGTGTCTAACTGTTGCTGTGTTTGTCTCTGGTGTTGTTCCATTGTGTCTAACTTTTCAAGTTTTTGTCCCATTTGTTGCATTAATTGTAATAGCAATGCACTGGTGTCTGAAACATGTTCCTCAGTGCTTTTCGGCAGTGAAGTTGCACCGGCAACATTCACATTTTGACAAGCGGAAAATGTGTCTTGACTCATTTGAGAAAACGGTGAGAACCCAAAACCTGAGTCTGCAGTATTTGCAATATTGTGTTCTGTCATTCCCGATTCCTGAGGCGAGCTGTTTCCGACCAATCGATCGATAACGCTTCCCTGTTCACTACCTGTTTCACTGTCTACACCATTGTTTGCCGCCCGCTCCATTTCCCTATGCGCAATTACCAAATTACTACTTTGAACATTAGTTAATTCATTACTCTGCGGCGCTAACACACTGCTTTCGTCTTCACTGTCATTTCTCAGTTTACTTTGGAGCCTAGTATTACGTTTTTCACACGCCATAATTGTCACAATATTTCACACGATAACACAGAAAAGCACAATTTGAAGAGCAAAATAAAATAACATAGCAATGGAAATAATGTCTACTTAATTGCCAGCGCAGCTGCGAAATACTTGGTGCAAATCTACATACATGCCACAACTGTTTTACTGTACAACAATGAAAAACCACAACTACAAAGGAAATTCTCTCTATGATTACGCGCTATCAATAAACAATAGCTACACCAATTACACAAACTACAAGAAAAAGATTCAGAAGATTCCAGTGAGGTATCCTCGGCTAAGGGTCGACATATGAAACGTCCCCTTTTTAACAATTCTACACGACTGTCCTTAACCTGACACACAATATTTTGTTAGCGCAACGCAATCTGACTTTCGAAATTCCCTACAAAAGAATGGCCCTGACTAACATTAAACTATACCTTTCACAAATCACTTACCTCACAAAAATCTTCGCTGCTCAAGCTACTGCAATACAGCGAGCGCCACAACTGCCAGCTAAATAAAAGATTCAAACTATGGAAGGCACTAACTACTAATAGGGATAGTTAGCAAATGAAAGATATTAAAAGAGAACAAACAATGTATTTACCTTGATATCATCATATATAAATATAGCAGTTCATGACAAATTACAAATCTCCGCCATCTCTCTCCCCACATCCACCACTGCTGGCGGCTCACCTCCAACTGCGCAACGCTACGCGCTGTTCACAGCCAGCTGCCTAACACTACAATGGCGAGTATTACAACAATGCAAAGCAGCCACAGACTGCACACAGCACAGCCAGTGATTTTCATACAAAGGTGGCGTTACCAATAAAAAAACCTAAACAGCCTACTTACACAATTTCAAAAACATTGGATGATTTATTCAAGAGAAAGGGCTTCACAAATTGAGGAAGTCAGTAATGCATTGATCTACCTCTCACCCTCACATAAGCAGTTATTCACCTTGGCATTGACTGATGTTGGAGGTCGTCCTGGCAGACATAGCGCCCAATTACGTGTAATTGGCGCGTTAGATCGTCAGAATCCCGAGATGGTTGGAGGTCCCTGCCCGTAATGCTCCAAACATTCTCAAGTGGGGACAGATCCGACGAACTTGCTGCCCAAGGCAGGGTTTGCCTACAATGAGGACAAGCATTACAAACTCTCGTCGTGTGTGGGCGGGCATTATATTGCTGAAATGGAAGATCAGAATAGCTTGCCATGAAGAGCAACAAAACTAGGTACAGAATATCGGCGAAGTACGGTTGTGCTGTAACTGTGTCACGGATGAAGAAGTAGTTCCGCTATGAAAGAAATGGGACCCCACATCACCACCTCTGGTTGGTTTATTTACAGCACAGTGTATTAGGGATACAGGTCCAGATATTGTGATCTTTGGTACCTTAATATACATCCACTTTAGTGTGTTAGTTGCTTTTTCTCGGCATCTAAGTCTTCTCCCAAGCACATCGCATAATTTACGGCCTTTTCTGCGTGGTCGTAACTGCATGGCAGTGTAGACTTTCCTTTTTGTGTCCACGTGTCAATACTTCAGTATCTGACATGCAACCCAGGGGAATATGACATTAAGCCCACGCTTATGTCACGTGTACTTAAAGGTACTAACCAACCTAAAAACATGCTACTCGTAATAGCTATGATTATTGCCTGCAGATCAACTAAATACTGATGTAGCTATGTAGTTCAGTGTACTGCCCTCAGTCATCAATAGTAATAACTGCTCTGACACCGCTACACCCCTGTGCTTGCGTATACACTACTGACCATTAAAGTTGCTACACCAAGAAGAAATGTAGATGATAAACGGGTATTCATTGGACAAATATGTTATACTAGAACTGACATGTGATTACATTTTCACGCAATTTTACAGAAGCTCTCCCGCGAACCGTGCAGAACTAGCGCTCCTGAAAGAAAGGATATTGCGGAGACGTGGCTTAGCCACAGCCTGGGGGATGTTTCCAGAATGAGATTTGCACTCTGCAGCGGAGTGTGCGCTGATATGAAACTTCCTGGCAGATTAAAACGCTGTGCGGGACCGAGACTCGAACTCGGGACTTTTGCCTTTCGCGGGCAAGTGCTCTACCATCTGAGCTACCCAAGCACGACTCACGCCCCGTCCTCACAGCTTTACTTCCGCCAGTACCTCGTCTCCTACCTTCCAAACTTTACAGAAGCTCTCCTGCGAACCTTGCAGAACTAGCACTCCTGAAAGAAAGGATACTGCGGAAACATGGCTTAGCCACAGCCTGGGGGATGTTTCCAGAATGAGATTTTCACTCTGCCTTTCGCGGGCAAAGGTCCCGAGTTCGAGTCTTGGTCAGGCACACAGTTTTAATCTGCCAGGAAGTTTCATATCAGCGCACACTCCGCTGCAGAGTGAAAAT
The DNA here is from genome assembly GCF_021461395.2 of Schistocerca americana. NCBI lineage: Eukaryota > Metazoa > Arthropoda > Insecta > Orthoptera > Acrididae > Schistocerca > Schistocerca americana. The sequence goes on along the minus strand of NC_060127.1, from coordinate 176,622,087 downwards.
CTCATTCTGAAAACATCCCCCAGGCTGTGGCTAAGCCATGTCTCCGCAATATCCTTTCTTCCAGGAGTGCTAGTTCTGCAAGGTTCGCAGGAGAGCTTCTGTAAAGTTTGGAAGGTAGGAGACGAGATACTGGCAGAAGTAAAGCTGTGAGTACCGGACGTGAGTCGTGCTTCGGTAGCTCAGATGGTAGAGCACTTGCCCGCGAAAGGCAAAGGTCCTGAGTTCGAGTCTCGGTCGGGCACACAGTTTTAATCTGCCAGGAAGTTTCATATCAGCGAACACTCCGCTGCAGAGTGCAAATCTCATTCTGGAAACCTCCCCCAGGCTGTGGATAAGCCATGTCTCCGCAATATCCTTTCTTTCAGGAGTGCTAGTTCTGCAAGGTTCGCAGGAGAGCTTCTGTAAAGTTTGGAAGGTAGGAGACGAGATACTGGCAGAAGTAAAGCTGTGAGTACCGGGCGTGAGTCATGCTTCGGTAGCTCAAATAGTACAGCACTTGCCCGCGAAAGGCAAAGGTCCCGAGTTCGAGTCTCGATCGGGTATACAGTTTTAATCTGCCAGGAAGTTTCATAGAAGGAGGTTGTATACATGGAAGAAGCCTCGAGATACTGACAAATTTCAGATAGATTATATAATGGTAATACAGAGATTTAGGAACCAGGTTTAGATTGTAAGACATTTCCAGGGGCAGGTGTTGACTCTGACCACAATTTATGGGTTATGAATTGTAGATTAAAACTGAAGAACTGCAAAAAGGTGGGAATTTAAGCAGATGGGACGTGGATAAACCGACTAATCCAGAGGTTGTACAGAGTTTCAGGGAGAGCATAAGGGAATAATTGACAGGAATGGGGGAAAGAAATACAGTAGAAGAAGAATGGGTAGCTTTGAGGGACGAAGTAGTGAAGGCAGCAGAAGATCAAATAGCTAAAAAGACGATGGCTAGTAGAAATCCTTGGGTAACAGAAGAAATATTGAATTTAATTGATGAAAGGAGAAAATGTAAAAATGCAGTAAATGAAGCAGGCAAAAAGGAATACAAACGTCTCAAAAATGAGATCGACAGGTAGTCCAAAATGGCTAAGCAGGGATGGCTAGAGGACAAATGTAAGAATGTAGAGGCTTATCTCACTAGGGGTGAGATAGATACTGCCTACAGGAAAATTAAAGAGACCTTTGGAGAAAAGAGAACGACTTGTATGAATATCAAGAGCTCAGATGGAAACCCAGTTCTAAGCAAAGAAGGGAAAGCAGAATGTAGTATATAGAGGGTCTATACAAGGGCGATGTACTTGAGGACAATATAATGGAAATGGAAGAGGATGTAGATGAAGATGAAATGGGAGATATGATACTGCGTGAAGGGTTTGACAGAGCACTGAAAGGCCTAAGTCGAAACAAGGCCCCGGGAGTAGATAATATTCCATTAGAACTACTGACGGGCTTGGGAGCCAGTCCTGACAAAACTCTACCATCTGGTGAGCAAGATGTATGAGACAGGGGAAATACCCTCGCACTTTAAGAGGAATATAATAATTCCAATCTCAAAGAAAGCAGGTTTTGACAAATGTGAAAATTACCGAACTATCAGTTTAATAAGTCATAGCTGCAAAATACTAACGCGAATTCTTTACAGACGAATGCAAAAACTGGTAGAAGCCGACCTCGGGGAAGATCAGTTTGGATTCCGTAGAAATAATGGAACACGTGAGGCAATACTGACCCTACGACTTATCTTGGAAGCTAGACTAAGGAATGGCAAACCTACGTTTCTAGCATTTGTACACTTAGAGAATACTCTCTTTCAAATTCTGAAGGTGGCAGGGTAAAATACAGGGAGCGAAAGGCTATTTACAATATGTACAGAAACCAGATGGAAGTTATAAGGGTCGAGGGACATGAAAGGGAAGCAGCGGTTGGGAAGGAAGTGAGACAGGGTTGTAGCCTTTTCCCAATGTTATTCAATCTGTATATTGAACAAGCAGTGAAGGATACAAAAGAAAAATTAGGAGTAGGTATTAAAATCCATGGAGAAGAAATAAATGCTTTCACGTTCGCCGATGACATTGTAATTTTCTCAGCGACAGCAAAGGACTTGGAAGCGCAGTTGAACGGAATGGACAGTGTCTTGAAAGGAAGATATAAGACGAACATCAACAAAAGCAAAACGAGGATAATGGAATGTAGTCAATTTAAGTCGGGTGATGCTGAGAGAATTAGATTAGGAAATGAGACAAAGTAGTAAAGGAGTTTTGCTATTTGGGGAGCAAAATAACTTATGATGGTCGAAGTAGTGAGGATATAATATGTAGACTGACAATGGCAAGGAATGCGTTTCTGAAGAAGAGAAATTTGTTAACATCGAGTATAGATTTAAGTGTGAGGAAGTCATTTGTGAAAGTATTTGTATGGAGTGTAGCCATGTATGGAAGTCAAACATGGACGATAAATAGTTTGGACAAGGAGAGAATAGAAGCTTTCGAAATGTGGTGCTACAGAAGAATGCTGAACATGAGTTATTGTGATCGCTTCTCAGTTTTGGTTATTGATAACTTGATACCAGTGTCTGAGTTTAATGTGTACAGCACCGAAGATGAACACAATGTGATCGAAAATCAATACTGCTGTTAATAAAATATCAATATTAGGACCAACGCTGACCTTCCTTTTAGTTTAACATACATGCTCGTTGTGCACACAGCACTCCATGGATTCGCCAATCAAATAAATGCGTGATGTAATGAGTGGCAGTTTGAATATTAATAACTGTAGCCTACTGCGTATAACAAAGCGAAAATCCCCTTTAATGTACCAGTACAAAATAAATGCCCAGTCTTTGGAAGCGGTAACATCCGTCAAGTACCTGGGTGTGACTATTGGAAATGATCTCAAATGGAACGATCAGATTACACAAGTAAGGGGCAAGGTGAACTCTAGATTGCGGTTTGTTGGTAGAATCCTGAATTGATGCAGTCCTTTAACAAAGGAAATTGTTACAGTACTTTATTTTGTCCAGCATTAGAATATTGTTCGTCTGTATGGGACCCTTACCACGTCCAAAGTAGAGCGGCAAGATTCGTAACTGGTACATTTAGCCAGCGCGATAGCGTTACAAATCTCAGAAAGTTTGAAGCCGCGCACACTTCCAGATAGACGACGCGCTAAAAGGAATGGGCTGCTCACTAAATTCCAAAATCCGATCTTCGCCGGGGATGTAGAGCATTTATTATTACCACCAACTTTCATATCGTGCAATGATCGCCACTGAAAGATGAGTGAAGTCAGAGCTCGTACTGAGGCGTTCAGACAGTCGTTTTTCCCTCGCACGGTCCGCGAGTGGAACAGGGGGGAGGGGAGGGGGGGGGGGGGGGGGAATATGACTTTGGCGCGAATAGTGCCCTCTGCCACACGCCGCTTGGTGGGTAGCGGAGTATACATGTACATGTAGAGGATTATACCTTTAAGTCAGTAGATTATGTCAACTTTCTAAATTTTAAAATTAGATCAAAACTTATACACCGCAGGAAAAACGCAAACTATGATGGTTCATGGTTGGAGAGACAGCATCGCAGTTAGCTAGTCTGCGCAAACCAATTATGTTGGCCACCGATGCGTCGTTTATACAGATGGATACAGTTGGTGTTAACCCCCTCACCATCAGCTAAGGTCTGAAGATGGTGCACTGAAGACCCGAAACTGGTAGCCACACAATAAATGACATCACAGAGATTTCTTTAGATGTTTCATTTTCTTACATATGAAAATATGTGTCTGATCGGGAATCGAACCCGGATTTCCGGCTTATCGCGGTCGCGTCACCATTACGATCAACGGTACATCCAAACTGTCACTCATCGCCAACCATTTGTCTACAACCTGAACTCGTACATCCATGACGTATATTCCTGTACAGGGGAGACATTTTAGCTGAAAGTCGCTTGCCCGCTGTTGGTGGATAGTTACGATGGTACAGTGGGTGCGTTGTTCCGAAGTACTGCATCGTTCGTTCGGACATGTATGCAAATGCTGCGAACAACTGTGAAGTCGTGTCCCTAGTGTGGCTTCAGGCTGTTGTGCATGCATATGGTCTTCGCACTGAACGACCCTTGTAGACTGAAACGTAAAGATGGTACGGAATTAATAGATGTTACCACGTGGAAAATGTGTTTCATTCAATGGTTTGTTATTTCTTTTGCCCATGTCCTTAAAACTGTTTCCAGAAAGTTTCATTGACCTGCTATCACTCTCAAGTAGTGAAAGTTCAATTGTAACCACACTATGCGCTGCCGACATTAAAACTGAGCACCACGAACTATAGCAAATAATTTGTTTATAGTTCGTACACGTTATAATAGGAAGAATGGTGTTTTTATCATCGTCATATTGGTGCAGATTTTGCACCATTTTATTGTTGAATGCCAAACATTTCTTTTTCACGTAGGTAGTAATTTGGAGAGTGGTTTGGAAGTATAGGTTGCTGGGTGAGAAATTTACCACACACAACTGGCTCATCAACTTTACTGCCTAGTGAGTGGTGACGTGAGAATGTCTGGCAATCCATAAACCATGTGTTGAGTGGGTGAAAGATTTGGAGGAAAAGCTGACCAGAGCAGCAGTCGAACACCCTCGATATCGAGATAGGTCAGGGTGGTACATATGTCGTCTTACGTTACCTTGTTGGTGGATAACATAATGGAGACCTCAAAGATAGGGCACATTCAGTTGGCCTCCAGTACTAACATGTGACAAATATAGCTTCTACTCTCCAAATTAATACCAACGTGAAAGAGAGCAGTAGTGTATCCAGTAATGAAATGGTGAAATATCTAGACTAATATGACGATGATAAAAATACAATTAGAAATTATTCATTCGCTTCAGAGTGTGATACGACAGTTTTGATCCTTTACACAGATCTGGGGCTCCCGCCTATTGGGGGCTACTCGCGTGGGTCTATTGATATTCTTTATGGTGTTCAGTCCATCTACATCTACATGGCCCTTTTGAACCCATCGACTCATGACGAATGCCAGGTCGTGACCAGCATGATCGAGAATGGTAAACTGCAGTCCTGATAAGAAAGCATCCTGCAGCAGTGGAAGTCCAACAAGTGCTGGTAGGTGATTGTCCTTCCACGAGGAATAGCGCGATCTCCTCACGAACAATTATTATTCAAATGCGGTTTTGGAGAGAGAATCCTATAAAGAATGTTTATACTGATATGCTAATTACTCACATCAAAAAAAGTCTTGCGTCGGCCCAGTTCCCAGAACTTCTGAGGACAGACGTTGACCGTGGATATTGTTCCACAGACACAGTCCCTTTGACTGTTCAGAGATTTCACTAAGCCCGCCCAAAGACGTAAACAACCGTGCACATGAGCAGCGCCTATTAGACGGAGGGCGTCCGATAGCCGATCAGTTCCAGTCATTCCACCAGGAAGGAGGTACATGGATCAGGTTATCTGTAGTTCAAGCAAGCCTAGACGGTCAATACCGCGGTTCGATCGCGTCCGCATTGTTACTTTGTGCCAGGAAGGGCTCTCATCAAGGGAAGTGTCCAGGCGTCTCGGAGTGAACAAAACCGATGTTGTTCGGACATGGAGGAGATAGAGAGAGAGAGACAGGAACTGTCGATAACATACCGCGCTCAGGCTGTCCAAGGGCTACTACTGCAGTGGATGACCGCAACCTACGAATTGTGGATTGGAGGAACCCTGACAGCAACGCCACCATGTTGAATAATGCTTTTCGTATAGCCACAGGACGTCATGTTACGACTCAAACTGTGCACAATAGGTTGAATGATGGGCAACTTCACTCTCAACGTCCATGGCGAGGTCCATCTTTGCAACCACGACACCTTGCAGCACGGTAGAGATGCCGAATGGACCGAAGGGTTGGCATCATGTGTTCTTCACTGATGAGTGTGGCATACGACTTCAACCAGACAATCGTTGGAGACGTGATGGAGAAAACCCGCTAGGCTGAACGCCTTAGACACACTGTCCTGCGAATGCAGCAAGGTGGAGGTTCCCCGTGTTTTGGGGTGGCATTATGTGAGGCCGACGTACGCCGCTGTGGTCATGGAAGGCGCCATATTGGCTCTACGATACTTGAATGCCATCCTCTGACCGATAGTGCAACCATATCGGTGGTATATTGGCGAAGCATGCGTCATCATGGACGCCAATTCCGGCCCTAATAGTGTACATCTTGTGAATGACCTTCAGGATAACGACGTCGCTCGACTAGAGCGGCCAGCATGTTCTACAGACATGAACCCTATCGAACATGCCTGGGATAGATTGAAAAGGGCTGTTTATGCAAGGCGTGACCGATCAACCACTCTGAGGGATGTATGCCGAAAAGCCGTTGAGGAGTGGGACAATCTGGACCAACAGTGCCTTGATGAACGTGTGGCCAGTATGCCACGACGAATACATCAATGGAAGTGGACGTCGAGCTGGTGCGCTGCTGGCGCCAGTCTCCATCGATTGTCATCCCCATCGTGGTGAGTCGATTTTCGATGCCTGGTTGCCTTTTTCGCGCCTTTGGCGGATGGCTGTTTACATACGCCGCGCGCGCTCTGCGGGGGCTTGCCTTCGGGTATCAGCTGTGTGAGCCACAGTGAGGTGTGGCGCTGGCGAGTGGACGAGTCGGTACGACGGAGGAGCGTGGGCAGCTGCTGCGGCGTGTTGCGCCGTTTGAATGCAGATCCGCTGCCGACGGTAATTGGGATTTCCTGGACATTTGAACGACAGATTTCCTTCTCGTCTGTTACATGTTACTCCATGTGGACGAACTGGAGTCGTCGAATTGTTTCTTAGTGGGTTCTGTTGACGTTAATTGAATACCCGAGTGCACTGAAAACTGTTGTTGTTGTGGTCTTCAGTCCTGAGACTGGTTTGATGCAGCTCTCCATTCTACTCTATCCTGTGCAAGCTTCTTCACCTCCCAGTACCTACTGCAGCCTACATACTTCTGATTCTGCTTATTGTATTCATCTCTTGGTCTCCTTCTACGATTTTTACCCTCCACGCTGCCCTCCAATACTAAATTTGTGATCCCTTGATGCCTCAGAACATGTCCTACCAACCGATCCCTTCTTCTAGTCAAGTTGTGCCACAAGCTCCTCTTCTCCCCAATTCTATTCAATACCTCCTCATTAGTTATGTGATCTACCCATCTAATCTTCAGCATTCTTCTGTAGCACCACATTTCGAAAGCTTCTATTCTCTTCTTGTCTAAGCTATTTATCGTCCACGTTTCACATCCATACATAGCTACACTCCATACAAATACTTTCAGAAACGACTTCCTGACATTTAAATCAATACTCGATGTTAACAAATTTTTCTTCTTCAGAAATGATTTCCTTGCCATTGCCAGTCTACATTTTATATCCTCTCCACTTCGACCATCATCAGTTATTTTGCTCCCCAAATAGCAAAACTCCTTTACTACTTTAAGTGTCGTTTCCTAATCTAATTCCCTCAGCATAGGCAGACTTAATTCGACTACATTCCATTATCCTCGTTTTGCTTTTGTTGTTCATCTTATATCCTCCTTTGAAGACACTATACATTCCGTTCAACTGCTCTTCCAAGTCCTTTGCTGTCTCTGACAGAATTACAATGTCATCGGCGAACCTCAAAGTTTTTATTTCTTCTCCATGGATTTTAATACCTACTCAGAATTTTTCTTTTGTTTCCTTTACTCCTTGCTCAATATACAGATTGAATAACATCGGGGAGAGGCTACAACCCTGTCTCACTCCCTTCCCAACAACTGCTTTCCTTTAATGTCCCTCGACTCTTATAACTGCCATCTGGTTTCTGTACAAATTGTAAATAGCCTTTCGCTCCCTGTATTTTACCCCTGCCATCTTCAGAATTTGAAAGAGAGTATTCCAGTCAACATTGTCAAAAGGTTTCTCTAAGTCCACAAATGCTAGAAACGTAGGTTTGCCTTTTCTTAATCTTTCTTCTAAGATAAGTCGTAAGGTCGGTATTGCCTCACGTGTTCCAACATTTCTACGGAATCCAAACTGATCTTCCCCGAGGTCGGCTTCTATCAGTGTTTCCATTCGTCTGTAAAGAATTCGTGTTAGTATTTTGCAGCTGCGACTTATTAAACTGATAATTCGGTAATTTTCACATCTGTCAACACCTGCTTTCTTTGGGATTGGGATTATCATACTCTGAAAACTATATTGGTTGTTCGAGTTATTTGTCACTGTACTTGGTCTCGGCACCTGATATATTGACAGCATTTAAAGGAGTGCTAGCTGCGCACAACAAATAGACATGAAGCCGTGCTTAATGCGTAGCTAGAGATCGTGCCAAATAGTGCGTAAGTCTGTGCCTGACGTTCAAGAGCGGGCCCAAATAATTTTCCTATTTCCTGTTCCTATGTTATTATTTTATTTCTTTGTTCCAGATAGTTGGCTAATCCAATTTTAACGTAGGTTAGTCCGGCTTGGGTTCACTGGTGCCGTGTATAATTAAAGGTTTATTTATAACCCGTTGAGCAGATATGTTTGTCTATCTGATGCGCCAGAATGTTGTCTGCCGCTAACGTGTGTGTGTTTCAGATAATTGGCAGTGGTAGACCCAAGCAAACTCCGATCGGGGTATTACGGTGGAAGAGGGAAATTTAAGGAGCTGGATCGGTGTCTGTGGTTACGTTGTTAGTGTCCTGCAATTCCATCTTTCCGGTGCAGCGCTGTGGTTTTTTGAAAGCTTAATTGTAGCCCAAAGTTGTGTATAGCTGCATTTTACCTTCTCATCCGTGAATCTGTATCTGGTAGCACCTTTCGGTCTGCTCGCATACGTCACTAATTTTCAACGTCAAAATTGTAACGGCTCCATGTTAAGACTATTTAATATCCTAGTAGTATGGAACTTCCTGGCAGATTAAAACTGTGTGCCGAACCGAGACTCGAACTCGGGACCTTTGCCTTTCGCGGGCAAGTGCTCTACCATCTGAGCTTCCCAAGCTCGACTCACAGCTTTACTTCCGCCAGTACCTCGTCTCCTACTTCCCAAACACAGAAGCTCTCCTGCGAACCTTGCAGAACTAGTACTCCTGGAGGAAAGGATATTGCCGAGACATGGCTTAGCCATTGCCTGGGGGATGTTCCCAGAATGAGATTTTCACTATGCAGCGGAGTGTGCGCTGATATGGAACTTCCTCGCACACAGTTTTCATCTGCCAGGAAGTTTCATATCAGCGCACACTACACTGCAGAGTGAAAATCTCATTCTGGAAACATCCCATTGTTATATTCTGGCCATCAAATTTATGTGAACCTCGTACCTGTGAGTAATACTAAAGAGGAGCTTAGTGGAGTGCATTAATCTGATAATACTTTTAATTTGTTACAACTGATTAAAATTAGTGCATGGGAGCAGTCTTAGAATTTGATATGGAGCGGGCCGTTGTGGCCGAGCCGTTCTAGGCGCTTCAGTCTGGAACCGCGCGGCCGCTGCGGTCGGAGGTTCGAATCCTGCCTCGGGCATGGATGTATGTTATGTCCTTAGGTTAGTTAGGTTTAAGTAGTTCTAAGTTCTAGGGGACTGATGACCTCAGATGTTAAGTCCTATAGTGCTCAGAGCGATTTGAACCATTTTTTTTTTATATGGAAGCCAGTTCCTATGTAAGTCCTGAAGCATTCGGTTACATCAGTTAAATTTTATTAATGGGTTCTATGAACATTGTCTTAATTAGTGAAAATTGCTTGAGTAAATTTTGAAAGATCTGGGTCTGTCACATTTAAATGCATTAATGTTCCAATCTGAGTACTGCTGCTGGTTCTGTAGGCCAGGTGCCTTTTATTATAATCGCGTTACTCTTGGTTTCATTAACAGCATGTGTTTGTAATAAAAAAGTGTTTGGCAACTTCAAACTGGTTAACTGTTTAATTTCGATGAGTCGAAAGGAATGACGCATCAGACGTGCTACTGGGTAATAGTCGTACCGGTGTGTACAGCAATCTGGAGCACCATCTCTGAAGGTCTCGCTGTATGGTGGTACAACATGCTATGTGTGGTTTTCATGAGCAATAAAAAAGGCGGAAATGATGTTTACGTTGATCTCTATTCCAATTTTCTGTACTGGTTCTGGAACTCTCGGAAGCGGGGTGATGCAAAACTTATTTTTGATGTGTGTATTTGCTTGTGCGAGCATGTGGTACGTTATCATGTCAATTTGGCGTTAGTTTCATTGTGTCTTCACAGTGTTGCGAGTATATTTGGCCAACAGTGTAAGTGAACATTGTTGCCAATTCCAAGGCCTTGCGCAACTCTCACAAAATCCTTATCATCCATCGCCATCGCTCAGAGAAAGTTTGCCTCTTCCTAATCTCCCACCCCTCCTCACGTAGTACTCATTTCTTCTTCCACCGCTCCGGCAGATCAAACACGAGGGAACCGCTTGCGGCGCCTCAGACGCACCCCGAGCCGAGCCGACCGCCATTGTATGGTAATGAGCGGCCGTATCTCAGCGCGACGCTTTCCAGACGGGCGAGCCCCCATTGTTTGGGAATTACTACTCGACGTCAGTGGGACAAGAGCGGGACGAGATCAGGGCGCGACTGCAAAGGACTCCCCGCTGTCACGGTCAATGGATTACCCGACAATTACCCGCTGGCGCGCCCACGCGGATCCCTATTCTCTGCTGAGTGACACTCACCAGGGAGCAAGCAGGCTCCGGCACTTTGTCTGGCGACTAAGTGCGGACTTCCGTACCCAGGGTATGCAGCGCGGCTCGGTTTAGGTCCAGCGGAATCCCACCACCTCCCGCAATTCTGTTACTTTATTTATTTATTTATTGCTCCATGGGACCAAATTAAGGAGAAGTCTCCATGGTCATGGAACGAGTCAATACATGAAATTATAACACGATAGTAGAAACAGATAAAATGAAATATAAGAAACATATTCAGGCGACAAGTCGTAATTTTAAATGAAGAAAATCAACAATGTAACACTGGAATTTGCTTAATTTTTCAGCTCTTCCAGGAGCTCCTCGACGGAAGAGAAAGAGTGAGCCATGAGGAAGCTCTTCAGTTTAGACTTAAAAGTGTTTGGGCTACTGCTAAGATTTTTGAGTTCTTGTGATAGCTTATTGAAAATGGAAGCAGCAGAATAGTGCACTCCTTTCTGCACAAGAGTCCAGGAAATTCATTCCACATGCAGATTTGATTTCTGCCTAGTATTAACTGAGTGAAAGCTGCTAACTCTCGGGAATAAGCTAATATTGCTAACAACAAACGATATTAAAGAAAATATATACTGTGAGGGCAATGTCAGAATTCCCAGACTGTTGAATGGGGGTCGACAAGAGGTTCTCGAACTTACACCACATATAGCTCGAACAACCCGTTTTTCAGCCAAGAATACTCTTTTCGAATCAGAAGAATTACCCCAAAAAATAATACCATATGACATAAGCGTATGAAAATATGCGAAGTAGACTACTTTTCGTGTTGAACTGTCACTTATTTCAGATACTGTTCTAATGGTAAATAAAGCAGCATTTATTTTCTGAATAAGATCCTGAATATGGGCTTTCCACAACAGCTTACTATCTATCCGAACGCCTAGGAACTTCAACTGTTCCGTCACGGTTATAATACGCCCATTCTATCTGATCAAAATATCGGTTCTTGTTGAATAGTGAGATAGAAACTGTAAAAACTGAGTCTTACTGTTATTTAGCATCAAATTATTTTCCACAAGCCACGAACTTATTTCATGAACTACCTTATTTGATACTGTTTCAATGTTACACATAAGATCCTTCACTACCAAGCTGGTGTCATCAGCAAACAGAAATATTTTTGAATCACCTGTAATACTAGAAGGCATATCATTTACATAAATAAGAAACAGCTGTGGCCCCAGCACTGACCCTTGGGGAACGCCCCACTTAACAGTGCCCCACTGGGACTGAACATCACTACCACTCTCAATATTGCGGAGAATTACCTTCTGCTTTCTGTTCTTAAAATAAGAGGCTAACCAATTGTATGCTACTCCCCTTACTCCATAATGCTCCAACTTCTGCAGTAATATTTTGTGGTCAACACAGTCAAAAGCCTTCGTTAAATCAAAGAAAACACCTAGCGTTCGCAACCTTTTATTTAATCCGCCCAAAACCTCACAGAGAAAAGAGGATATAGCATTTTCAGTTGTTAAACCATTTCTAAAACCAAACTGTACATTTGACAGCAAATTATGTGAATTTAAATGCTCGAGTAACCTTATATATACAACCTTCTCGATAACTTTAGCAAACAGCGATGGCATAGAAATAGGTCTAAAATTGTCAACATTATCCCTGTCTGTCTTTTTATAAAGTGGCTTCACTACCGAGTACTTTAAGGTTGTGTTTAGTTACCCTAGATGCAGGCCACGGATCCGGCTGACGCCTGCCTGAATCGCTTCATAGGGACGTAAGGCAACTTACACTTCCCACTAACTAAACATTACCGTATACCAAATATGGCACTCAACTACGCCTTATGTGTGAGCGACTAAAACGGATATAGCCTAAATTCCAAACACTAATGTTATGTATGAAATTCTGTCCTTATCAATCAGCTTACCGCTTTCATTCCAAGCACTAATGTTGCGAATGGAATAGTTTCCACATGCAAACTGTTTCTCGAAACCTGGCAGTAAATCCAAAGAGATTCTGGTCGTATGTAAAGTATGCTGGGGTCAAGACACAATCAGTGCCTTCTCTGAGTGGTAGCAGAGGAAACACTATCGACGACAGTGCTGCCTGAGCAGAAATGCTAAACACAAACTTCCTAAATTCCTTCACCAAAGTAGACGAAGTAAATATTCAGGAATTAGAATCAAGAGCAGCTGTAAACGTGAGTAACGTAGAAATAGATATCGTCAGAGTAGTGAAGCAACTTAAATCACTTAAGGGGCTCCGGAAAGGCTCAAAATCATGAAAAGTTCAATTTTTACTTTTTTGCGTTTTCTGAATCTGCAGACTATTACCTTTTAATAGATATATAATTTATTCAATTCCGAAGACTACAACTATTTTTAAATTTTTTTTGAAATGTGTTCTACATGGGCGTGACCCACTGTGGCGATGTTAAACTGCTGTCAAATGGTGTTATTACTAACGTCCGTGTTCATCAGGTACATTTTAGTGATGTGAGATAAAGTATGTGTTGTGGCTAACTTGTGATGGTTCAATATATATCGCTGGTGTGATTGTCGATTGTTTCATGTTTATTTACTCTGTCGTTATCTCGAAAATATTCGTAATTAATTCTGTTTCTTGAGTCTCTGTTTTGTTGAAGTATAATAATGAGTAAAAGTAAATCCTCTGAAGGCTTTTAAGAAAAGGAGAAATGCTGGAAAGCCAAAGGTATGTGTTATTACTGTAAACAATAAAGACGATAACCAAGTGAGTGAACCTAACCTCTCAAGTGCACCTGCCCATAGCAGTCAAAGTGGGAAAGAAAATACTTCACAGAAGAAGCTTGGTTCAATGAGTGAAATCTATGAATGTTTTATGGGCGAATCGGATGTGAATGAAATATTTGATAAGTCGGTTCTCAAAGGAATTTTTTTAAACTGTGTAAGATGTACTCATTGTAGTGAAGTTGGTCTGAAACTCTCCATAATAAAGCACGTAGGACTTGTTAGTGAAATACAACTGAAATGTGATAAGTGTTCATACATGACCACCTTTTGGAACAGTGTGGCAGTAACTGCAACTGAAGAAAATGGTAGCAAAATCTACGAACACAACAACGAGCGATGCTTGCTTTAGACAAGGAACGCCTTCGGGCTGCAGACAGGGCTGTAAAGAGTCTAGAAATACAAGCAAGAGTAAACAGGAGGTGGAACAAGAGGAAGCTGGAGGAGGAGTTTGCAGAGGATGAAGATAATCCATCCTATGGACCTGGAATGCACTAAAAAGTTAATCCAATCTTTGTCGCTCGATTTCCAAAACTTTTATTTTCTCATACTAATTACATGTTTTCTAAGGATCTTCCAAACATATTTGTTTCAAACTTTCAGTAAATGTTACACAGTACCTTCTGCATAATTTAACACAGCCTTTAAAACTGTATATTTTTGAATATATAAATAAAAAATTGCAAAAAAATGTTGTGAATTTTCATTACAATTGAAAAAAAAATCATCTTTAATAACTGAATTAAAATTTTGTAAAATCCCTGTGTTAAGTTGTAGCCCATATTCCAATAAATAATCTGTAAAAAGCTCAACTTCCTACCTCAAATACTTTGTGAGAAAAGATGTAATTTATAAGCGCTATTTTAACATTGCAAGTATAGGGCGTTCCGGAGCCCCTTAACAAAAGCACGTCTTCCGGTCCAGACTGTATACCAATTAGGTTCCTTTCAGAGTATGGTGATACAATAGCTCCATACTTAACAAACATATACAACCGTTCGCTCGACGAAAGATCCGTACCCAAAGAGTGGAAAGTTGCGCAGGTCACACCAATAATCAAGAAATGTTGTAGGAGTAATCCATTAAATTACAGGCCCATATCATTAACGTCGATTTGCAGCAGGGTTTTGGGACACATCTTGCTTTCGAATATTATGAATTACCTCGAAGATAACGTTCTATTGACTCACAGTCAACACGGGTTTAGAAAACATCGTTCTTGTGAAACACGACTAGCGTTTTACTCACACGAAGTGTTGAGTGCTATTGACAAGGAATTTCAAATTGATTCCGTATTTCTAGATTTCCAGAAGGCTTCTGACACTGTACCACAAAAGCGGCTTGTAATGAAATTGTGAGCTTATACAATATCGTCTCAGTTACGTGACTGGATTCCTGATATCCTGTCAGAGAGGTCACAGTTCGTAGTGACTGACGAAAAGGCATCGAGTGAAACAAAAGTCATTTCTGGCGTCCCCCAAGGTAGCGTTATAGGTCCTCTGCTATTCCTTATCTACATAAACGATTTAGGATACAATCAGAGCAACCGTCTTAGGTTTTTTTTTCGGAAGACGCTGTTGATGACTGGTAAAGTCATCAGAAGATCAAAACAAATTGCAAAACGATTTGGAGAAGATAGATGTGTGGTGCGACAAATCGGCAAGTGATCCTAAATAACGAAGAGAGTGAGGTCATCCACATTGAGTGCTAAAAGGCAGTTAAATCTAAAGGCCGTAAATTCAACTAAATACCTAGGAATTATAAGTACGATCGACTTAAATTGGAAGGGACACACAGAAAATGTTGGGAAGGCTAACTGAAGACCGTTTTATTGGCGGGACAGTTATAAAATTTAACAGACCTACAAAAGAGACTGCCTACACTACGCTTCTCCGTCCTCTTTTCGAATACTGCTGCGCGGTGTGGGATCCTTACCAGATAGGACTGACGGACTACATCGAGAAAGATCACAGAAGGGGAGAGTATCAAGGATTTGAGGCGGACATCATTGAAGTAAAGGTGTTTTTCGTTGAGGCGGAATCTTCTTACGAAATTTCTGTCGCCAACTTTCTCCTCCGAATGCGAAAATATTTGACGCCTAACTACATAGGGAGAAACGATCACCATGATAAAATAAGGGAAACCAGAGCGTGCACAAGAAGATGAAGGTGTTTGTTCTTTCTGCGCGCTGTACGAGGTTGGAATATTAGAGAATTGTGAAGGTGATTCGTGGAACCCTCTGGCAGGCACTTAAATGTGATTTGCGGAGTATCCATGTAGATGCAGATGTAGATGTAGAATTACGCGCAGGAAATGAAAATCGGTAGATGTTGTGAACATGTATAGACAAACAAGGTACTACAGTTCAGAAAAATTGTGTGATTTATTCAACACAACCTCACAAACTGAGCAAGTCAATAACGTGTTAGTCAACTTCCCCACTTACGCAAGCAGTTATGTGGCTTGGCATCAATTGACAGAGTTGTTGAATATACTCCATAGGGATATCACGCCAAATTCTGTCCAATTGGCTCGTTTTCTCGTTAAAATCCCGAGCTGGTTGGAAGGCCCTTCCCATAATGCTGCTAACGTCCTCAACTGGGGAGAGATCTGGCGATCTAACTGGTCAAGTCAGGGTTTGGCAAGCAGTGGAAACACTCTCCGTGTGCAGGAGATCATTATCTTGCTGAAACGTAAGCCCATGATGGCTTGCCAAGAAGGGCAAGAAAACAGGGCGTAGAATGTAGTCAACGTACCGCAGACGAGGGGATGCAAAAATGCAAAAATGAGCGACGTGGGAGACATATGGGGAGGAGAAACTAATAAAACTTTTCAGGTACTGTCGAAGATTAATATCTGGGAGGGGGGGGGGGGGAGGTTGAGCTTAATCACAAAGTCAGTAAATTGTGACTCGAAATAGTATCCAGTTAGTAACATGACGTGGCACTCCCGTATTCCTTTTGTGAACAGGTATAGGAATTGTTTTTCCCTTAGTTCGGTTTGATCACTGAGTACCGACATCCGCTCTTCTTTTCATCTGAATGTAAATTTCCACTTCCTTCATGTGTGGGCCCTTTGGGGCAATAAGCAGAATTTGAAGATTATGCCATATACAGGGTGTTTCAAAAATGACCGGTATATTTGAAACGGCAATAAAAACTAAACGAGCAGCGATAGAAATACACCGTTTGTTGCAATATGCTTGGGACAACAGTACATTTTCAGGCGGACAAACTTTCGAAATTACAGTAGTTACAATTTTCAACAACAGATGGCGCTGCAAGTGATGTGAAAGATATAGAAGACAACGCAGTCTGTGGGTGCGCCATTCTGTACGTCGTCTTTCTGCTGTAAGCGTGTGCTGTTCACAACGTGCAAGTGTGCTGTGGACAACATGGTTTATTCCTTAGAACAGAGGATTTTTCTGGTGTTGGAATTCCACCGCCTAGAACACAGTGTTGTTGCAACAAGACGAAGTTTTCAACGGAGGTTTAATGTAACCAAAGGACCGAAAAGCGATACAATAAAGGATCTGTTTGAAAAATTTCAACGGACTGGGAACGTGACAGATGAACGTGCTGGTAAGGTAGGGCGACCACGTACGGCAACCACAGAGGGCAACGTGCAGCTAGTGCAGCAGGTGATCCAACAGCGGCCTCGGGTTTCCGTTCGCCGTGTTGCAGCTGCGGTCCAAATGACGCCAACGCCCACGTATCGTCTCATGCGCCAGAGTTTCCACCTCTATCCATACAAAATTCAAACGCGGCAACACCTCAGCGCCGCTACCATTGCTGCACGAGAGACATTCGCTAACGATATAGTGCACAGGATTGATGATGGCGATATGCATGTGGGCAGCATTTGGTTTACTGACGAAGCTTATTTTTACCTGGACAGCTTCGTCAATAAACAGAACTGGCGCATATGGGGAACCGAAAAGCCCCATGTTGCAGTCCCATCGTCCCTGCATCCTCAAAAAGTACTGGTCTGGGCCGCCATTTCTTCCAAAGGAATCATTGGCCCATTTTTCAGATCCGAAACGATTACTGCATCACGCTATCTGGACATTCTTCGTGAATTTGTGGTGGTACAAACTGCCTTAGACGACACTGCGAACACCTCGTGGTTTATGCAAGATGGTGCCCGGCCACATCGCACGGCCGACGTCTTTAATTTCCTGAATGAATATTTCGATGATCGTGTGATTGCTTTGGGCTATCCGAAACATACAGGAGGCGGCATGGATTGGCCTCCCAATTCGCCAGCCATGAACCCCTGTGACTTCTTTCTGTGGGGACACTTGAAAGACCAGGTGTACCGCCAGAATCCAGAAACAATTGAACAGCTGAAGCAGTACATCTTATCTGCATGTGAAGCCATTCCGCCAGACACGTTGTCAAAGGTTTCGGGTAATTTCATTCAGAGACTACGCCATATTATTGCTACGCATGGTGGATATGTGGAAAATATCATACTATAGAGTTTCCCAGACCGCAGCCCCATCTGTTGTTGAAAATTGTAACTACTGTAATTTCGAAAGTTTGTCTGCCTGAAAATGTACTGTTGTCCCAAGCATATTGCAACAAACGGTGTATTTCTATCGCTGCTCGTTTAGTTTTTATTGCCGTTTCAAATATACCGGTCATTTTTGAAACACCCTGTATGTTGTACGAGTGTCAGTCCATAAGTCATGGCAACTGTGGTACATCTTGCGATAAAGCTGCAACATGGCAATTCCACTATATGCATTGAACCGGTAAGAGAGTGTGTGCCTGAATGCCAACATAAAATAGGGTTCCAGTAGAGGTTGTCAGGGGAAAAGGTTGAAATCAAATGGATCAAAAATAAATTAAAATAGTCCTGCAGTACATCCACACAGCGTTGCCAACGATGGGGAAGGCACTGAGTGCCATTGGCACTGGCGTCAATCAGTTCCACTTGTCTCCAAAATGTCGGGAAGTTATCCGCCCTGTTTACAAATCGCGTCCGACGCGGTGGTTTCCTTAATTGTGTAGTTAGGTTAAAATCGCATGGACTGAGGTCTAGTGATGAGGGTGGCTGGGGGAGGATTTCTCACACCACTGCTGTACAAAATCATTGATGGCACCTGCATTGTGGGCTGTCGCCTTATCATGCAGTGTGACGGCCTTATCCATCAGTGGCGGACGTTTTCGCCAGAAGAAAGTTACTGTAGGATTTGGGAATTGACACTGTGGCCGACCCTCAAGGGATAAGGCTTCAATGTCATACGCCAGAATTAGCATGAACCTCTTGGGTCATGTCCTACCACCCAAAGCTGTTCTCAGTTCTACGAGACACTGACTGGCATTTCCTCACGCCCAAGCTCGCACTGAATGTTTCAGGCGCTGGTACCAAGCCATCCTCGCATGCTGTCCCAATCTGTGGGTTGATCTCCAGTCTGGACTCGCATTCGGAAGGACGAAGGTTCCAACCCGCATACGGCCATCCTGATTTAGGTTTTGCGTGATTTCGCTAAATCACTTCAGGCAAATGCCTGGATGGTTCCTTCCCTAAATCGATGGGACCGATGACCTCACTGTTTGGCCCTCTCGTCCAGACCACCCAACCAATCGAGTGAAGTCGGTACTGTTCGCTGCGGCTTTCGAATTTATTTGCTGCGATTACGGTGATGTCACATATTCCCACGATATACCACAGTTCCCAGGACTTATGGAATGTCACGCGTATGGTACGCTTCTTTTCGATGCGATGATTGCCGACAGCAGATTTTTCTTTACTTGCCCTGCTGCATGTTCTCTGGACTTTGTCAGAAGGTTGCGCCCCGACAAGACGGTAAGCCAACAACAGATGTAAAAGAATAAGAATTAAAAATGTAGAAATGACAGAAGAAGATTGGACCGCCGAGCAAGGGTGGACACGGGAGCAGGCGTCTGCGCAGGCATCTGTGCGGTCCACCAGTCCCTCAAGCGGCCGACCAGGCCAATGTGCCCTGTGCCACAGAAAGGGAATAGAAACCAGCTTCATGGTTAAAACGTAATACCAACTTATACGATTTGGCGTCGTCCACTAGCACGAGAGGCAGTGTGTCAGCAAGCAGAAAGGCCGAACTGGGGTAGTGCATTGGGACTTAGGTCACCCTCAGACTGGATACTTACGTTGGAGGATGTGATAATGGGGAATCAAAGTGCCGCCATTCCCAAGCTGACAGACGATGGTAAATTCACTGCGAGAACCACAAAGGGAAGTCTGCCACATTATCGTGTGTGTGTGTGCTCTTCAGTCCAGAGACAGGTTTGATGCAGCTCTCCACACTACTCTATCCTGTGCAAGCTTCTTCATCTCCCAGTACCTACTGCAACCTACATCCTTCTGAATCTGTTAAGTGTATTCGTCTCATGGTCTCCCTCTACGATTTTCACCCTCCACGCTGCCCTCCAGTACCAAATTGGTGATCCCTTGATGCCTCAGAACATGTCCTACCAACCGATCCCTTCTCCTAGCCAAGTTGTACCACAAACTCCTCTTCTCCCCAATTCTATTCAATACCTCCTCGTTAGTTATGTGTTCTACCCATGTAATCTTCAGCATTCTTCTGTAGCACCACATTTCGAAAGCTTCTATTCTCTTCTTGTCTAGACTATTTATCGTCCATGTTTCACTTCCATGCATGGCAACACTCCATACAAATACTTTCAGAAACGACTTCCTGACACTTAAATCTATACCCGATGTTAACAAATTTCTCTTCTTCAGAAACGCTTTCCTTGCCATTGCCAGTCTACATTTTATATCCTCTCTACTTCGACCATCATCAGTTATTATGCTCCTCAAACAGAATAATTCATTTACAAATTTATGCGTCTCATTTCCTAATCTAATTCCCGCAGTATCACCCGATTTAATTCGAAAAATGGTTCAAATGGCTCTGAGCACTATGGGAATTAACATCTGTGGTCATCAGTCCCCTAGAACTTAGAACTACTTAAACCTAACTAACCTAAGGACATCACACACATACATGCCCGAGGCAGGATTCGAACCTGCGACCGTAGCAGTCGCGCGGTTCCGGACTGCGCGCCTAGAACCACTAGACCACCGCGGCCGGCCCGATTTAATTCGACTACATTCCATTATCCTCGTTGATGTTCATCTTATATCCTCCTTTCAAGAGACTGTCCATTCCGTTTTGCTGCTCTTCCAGGTCCTTTGCTGTCTCTGACAGAACTACAATGTTATCGGCGAACCTCAAAGTTTTTATTTCTTCTCCATGGATTTTAATTCCTACTCCGAATTTTTCTTTTGTTTCCTTTACTGCTTGCTCAATATACAGATTGAATAACATCGAGGATAGGCTACAACCCTGTCGCACTCTCTTGCCAACCACTGCTTTCCTTTCATGCCCCTCGACTCTTATAATTGCCATCTGGTTTCTGTACAAATCGTAAATAGCCTTTCGCTCCGTAGTAACCTTTACTGGTCGCAGTTTGTTCTGAGAAACGAGGGCAAACGAGTCCGTGTTCCAAGCCTCCAAAAATTAACGGAATACAGACGACCGAAAGTTGGGTTCGGTACCCTCACCCCCAAAGTCCGTATCCTGGTGAACAACTTGGTCGACTGGTCAGCAGATTAGTTCCCTGGAATCCCAACATATCCAGGCGTCCACACAGAGTCGAGAGACCGTTCATCTTGATGGAGGTCGGAAAGGAAATCCTAAACACTCATAACCAATGGGTCTCGAGATAGGCCGATAGCCTGAAGACTAGCCACTGCTGTTTGAGAACGTCTCGCAGGTGGGAGAACTAACGTGAGTGAGGCCTTGGGCGATGGCCAGCAATTTTGCAGTGAATTCACTGCTTCCAGTATGTTAGTTCAGTGCACCTCGCAAGTGTAAAGACAGAACCGTTCCGAGGCTTACAGCGATCATCCCTTTGTGAAAATGGATTTTCCCATGTGCAACCCATATCGTCGCAGGAAGCCGAGCGGTCTAAGGCGCTGCAGTTATGGACTGTATGGCTGGTCCCGGAGGAGGTTCGAGTCCTCCCTTAGGCATGGGTGTGTGTGTTTGTCCTTAGGATAATTTAGGTTAAGTAGTGTGTAAGCTTAGGGACTGATGACCTTAGCAGTTAAGTCCCATAAGATTTCACAACCAATTTTTTTTTTTTGTCGCAGGAATGATTCGTCACTGCTCCGCTTATGAATTTTCCGAACTGTCACGTGTCTCCAACACAAATGGACGCCATTCGGTTCCACAGTGTGCAGTAGGCACCATCTCATCGCTGTACACTCACTTAGACAGCCATCTTGTGCTGTTTTTCTCTGTTATTGTTAATTATGGTAACAAATTTTGTAGTGTATTATTGAGAGGAGACTGATATGTTCATTGTAATGTAGTTGAGTTTGCATGTCGAGAGGAGCTGTTCAACTCAAAGCACACTGAGCCGTGTGTCAGCTCTCAACATATATCGCGCTGTTGAGATTGTGCTGAGTCCTTCAATTCCATCGTTAATTGATTCTTTCATATTTATTGTTATGCTGCATACGATTCTGTTGAGATTCCCCTCTGGCGGCGTGTCTGCTCTTATCGATCTTCGAGTCGTTGCTTCCTGTTAGCCTTGTGTAAGGGAATAAGATCTTTGGGGGGATGGTGGCGGTTGATTGCCTAGCGGTGACGAGTCGGTCGGTCGGTTTTTAAAATCGGCAAAGAGAATGTCGCACGCTGAGACCGCGGCGTGGTGTGGCGGTGGAGGGTTGGCTGTTGTTCCGAGAAGCCGCGTGGTCTGTCCTGGCAGTGCGATACGAGTGGGACGAGTTGACGGGGGACAAGGCTGTAAGCTCTTGCTGTGAACACCCGGGGGCCACGGCTGTGATTCCGAGTCACTACTTGGTGGGAGCGGCAAAGGATGTCTTTCAATTGTCCGTCTGGAGGCAAAAATGATGGACTAGTAAGTCGCCTAACCTGAGGAGAGGTATTTCGCCGCCGTGGGTGCAGAGAAGACGAGGGCTCCGGAGACAGAGCGCGTGGCTGCGTGACTGTGCCCAGTTGGGTACGCTGGCGACATGGACACGGTCGGGTGTGAGGAACCTCTGCATCGGAGTTCACCTGCTGTTTCTCTGATAAACTGCACGTTAAGCTGGTTAAAGGTTTAGATGTTAATTGAAGAATTTTAGTTTGTGCAACCAGCGTCTTTTCTGCCTTGTGGCCTCCTGCGTTCGGGTTTCCTGTCCCTGTCGCCGGTGTAATTATAGACAGTGATCTTTTGACTTCTTATTAGTACCGCCTGGGAGGAAGTGTATTTTTGGGCAGGGATTGTGGTTCCTGATTTGATTCCTCTTCCTCCCCTGGCCTCGCGTGAGGTCGATGTGATTGCTGAATGTGAGGCGTTGAGGGTCTGTTAGTCCGCTTCTAGCCCGAGTATCCTTCGGGAGACAATTGTGGCCGCCCTTACACCCGGTCGGTTAATTATTTCTATCCCAGGACATTTTGGTGGTAGGACATGGTATTGAAGTTGTTAGTTATTGTAAAATGTTAAATGGTTGTATTTTCCTCTGTTTTTGGCCACTGTTTAAAAAGGTTAAGTTTGCCTTTCATTGGTGGGTTTTTTAAAATTACGTGGCTTTAAAATTGTTAGTTATTGTAAAAGGTGAATGACCGTATCTTTACTTTGTTTTAATCTACTTGGCATCCTTTGAAAATGCTAGTTCTTCCTCCCTGTTAGCGAGCCCTTGTCATTTAATATCTTGTTGTGGCAAAATTTAAAAGAAGTGGCTTCCTGCATGTTAGGTAGCGAAATTGTTTGCAAATTGGTGTTTTGTTTCATTACTTGGAAAGTTTTAATTTTGTTAGTAAATGCTTTATCAAAGTCTGTTTTAAGTAAAATGGCTTGGCTATTAACGGTAAAGTAAAGTTTTCAATTTCATTACTTGGAAAATTTTGATTATCAGCTGTTTCATCAAAGCCGGTTTGAAGTAAAATGGTTTGGCCGTTAACTGTAAACTAAATTGTTTTGCTAGCTTTTTTGGATCTGTTCCCGGTCAAGTGATAAAGAAATGACTTTCAATGCTTGAAGTAATCAATAAAGGAATTGTAAAATGCAACTAGACAGTAATCAACTAATTTTAGCCCCGTTTCCCAACTGGGGGTTTTCCTTGACTAATCGTAACACCCGTCTCACACACATTTGTACAACTGCTCTGCTAAAACCCATCGAAGTGCTTTTCATATTGATTTTTTAAAAATTCCTTGCAAGGTGAGAGACGGGCTTTCTCTGTGGGTGGAGGAATTAATATTCAGAGGGCATTTCCTGGAGGTATACGTGCCGCTCTGGCGTGTGTAACATAACGGAGTCGGGGGAGAGTTCATTAGCCGCCACATGTTTATGACTCACGGTCTCTAGAGAGCTGCAGCTTAATTACGAATATGCAGCCTTGTACTTCTTCTTAGCGCGAGGTGAAAGATTACGAGGTTACGGCTAACATGCACCGCCATAAATAAAAGTGAACGGTGCTATCTGGGATTCTAGATTTCTATTCTCACTCAGCCAATAATTTCTACACTAACATTTCAGTTTTTTTCATTTTAGCCTAGCCACAATTTCTCCTGACTGATTCGATGCTGCCAGTCACTAATTCCTCTCCTGCAACAACGTCTTCATTTCAGCGTATCACTTGCACTTTGCGTCCTCAAGTATTTGCTGGATTTATTCCACTGTCTCCCTCTACAGTCTTTGCCCTTTCCAGCTACCTCTGGTATCATGAAGGTCATTTCCTAATGTCTCAACAGATGTCCTATCATCCTCTCTTCCTGGTAGTGTTTTCCATATCTTCCTTTCTTTGTCGATTCTGTGAAGAACCAAATTCCTTATTTTATAAGTCCACCGGGTTTTCAGATTTTTCTCAGTAGCGCCACATTTCGAACACTTCGATTCTCTTGTGTTACGGTTTTCGCACTGTCCATGATTCAGTACCATAAAGTGCTGCGTTCCCAACGTATACGCAGAGAAATTTATTCCTCAGGTTACGGTCTATGTTTGATACCAGCAGACTTCTTTCGGCCAGGAATGCTCTGTTTGCATGTGTCAGTTTGTTTTTTAGGTCCTCCTTGCTTCCTCTGTCATGGGTTATTTTGCTTCCACGTGAGCATATAACTTAGACTACTTTTTCCAGTTCTTCACATTTTTCCTGTGGCCATTTTTCCTTGGCTGCCCTTGCACTTCTTGTTTATTTTATTCCTGAGTGATTTATACTGCTGTATTACGGTCTTCCCGTATACATTTATGCACTTCCTACTTTCGTCGATAAACTGAGGTATTTCTTCTATTACCCAACGTTTCTCCTAAGGTACCTCCTTTGTACATATGTCTGTCTATCCAAAATACGGGGGTTGGAACTTTAATAGTGGCAACCATTTATTTACAGCTCGTACACAACAGATACGCGTTTTAAAGTTGTACTGACCTTCACAGTAGTCACCAGCATTTTGTATAACCCGTTGATAGCGATGTGGAATTTGTAGGATGCTCTTAGCGGTGCCAGTTGTGTTGACAGTTCGAGCGGCGCGGTCTATTGCCCGACAAATTTGTAGCAGTTCTGAAGCGGATGCCGTGAAGTGTTTCCTTCAGTTTAGAAATCGAGTTGAACTCACGAGGGCTTAAGTCAGGGGAGTGCAGTAGCTGGTATGGCACTTAGCAGCCCCATCAGTCAAACAAATCAGTAAGAGCTTGCACTGTACGTGCTTGAGCATTGTCCTGCAAAATGATGGTCAGATACTGCAGAAAGTGTCATCACTTCTGTCTCTAAGCTGGTCGCAGGTTGTGTCCCAAAAATGAACAGCATAGAGACAGAAGTGATGACACTTTCTGCAGTATTTGACCATCATTTTGCAGGACAATGCTCAAGCACGCACAGTGCAAGCTGTTACTGATTTGTTTGATGGGGCTGCTAAGCGCTATACCACCTACTGCACTGCCCTGACTTAAGCCCTCGTGAGTTCGACTCGATTTCTAAACCGAAGGAAACACTTCACAGCATTCTCTTCAGAACTGCTACAAATTCGTCCTGCAACAGACCGCGCCGCTCGAACTGTCAACACAACTGGCACTGCTAAGAGTATCCAACGACTTCTACAACGCTGGCAACGGGTTATACACAATACTGGTGACTAGTTTGAAGGTCAGTAAAACTTTCGAACACGTATGTATTTTGTACGAGCTGTAAATAAATAGTTGCCACTATTTAAGTTCCAACCCTAGTATCTGACTGACCTGTTTAAAGATGTCACCCCTCTTCAGCTGAGTTGCCTACTGTGATATTCCTCACTTGAGTATCCACACTCTATGCGAACTTGAAATGATTTTCATCCTTCCTCAGTACTTCGGTAGCTCACTTCCTTGCACTCTGATCCTTCCGTACGATTCCCTTAAACTTCAGTCTACTGTTCATGATTACTAAACTACCATCTGAGTATATATCTGCACCTCGGTACTCATAACAATTTAATATTTGATTTCGGAATCTCTGTCTGATTATGATGTAAACCAGCTGGAATCTTTCTGTGTCTTTTATAAGTTTACCTCATCCTCTTGAACAGAGTATTCTCTTTTACAATCTGAAATTTGTTCCATAACTCAATCTTTCTCCTCTCTTCTTCCTACTGCCAAGACCATATTCTACCCTAACACTTTCTACAATTTATATCCTTCCAACCGCGTTCCAATCCTCCATGAGTGTTACATTTTCATTTCCCTTTACATTCTGAATTGCCCGTTAATTATCCTCACTTACTTTCTCTTCATTAATTGTTGGTGACGTCGGCATGTATGTCTAAACTATTGATTGGTTAGCTATCAACCCTATCGCTGAAATGTTCACAGTTGTTCACTCTCTGCTCTGCTTCGCTATTCGCAACGACTCCTACCCCCGCTATACCATTTTCTGCTGTCATTGACGTTATCCTGCACTCGTCTAACCAGAAATCATCGACTACCACTACTGTATATCTACACTTAGCCTTAGCATTTACATTTGTTTACTTGTGACGTTCCATGTCCAGAATAATAGAGCGTTATGCTTTCGTTGGTTGTTAAATCGGTTTTTAGTGACCAATTCCCCGTCGGCATTCCCCTCCCGGAGATCCGAATGGGAGACTAGTCCAGAATCTTGTGCCAATGTAGAGATCATGACACTTTTTCATTTGCAGACTACATGTCCAGTACGTACACATTATGTTCCCATTGCCTTCTACATGCCGTTGGTCACTGCTGATTCTTCCGGCTTTAGGGACAGTTTCCTGCCCAGGGGCAAGAGAGTGCCCGAACCTCTGTCTGCTCTTCCGCCCTCTATGACAAGGCCGTTCGCAGAACGAGGTTGACTTCTTATGCCGGAAGTCTTCGGCCCCCATTGGTGATGATTTTTATACGGAGTTTAAGCGGTGACTGGATTCGAACTTGAGACCCACGACGTTTTGATTGGTACAGGTTAGCGCTGCCCCTAGACCACATGTTCATTATAGATTATTACAAGTACAGGGTGATGCAGATAAGAATGGCATCTTATAATATGAGACCTTGTAAACACATAGTGATGCGATTTCCGTTAAGTTAGTGTGACGAATTTCCTGACGAACCGACTTCTTTTAACTTTTATAGCTACTTGATTCTAACATTGACATAAATTTTTTTTAATGGATACAATTTTTTTTCTGTGTCATTCAAAAGAAAGTTTTATGAACATTTCAAACGAGTAACGTGTTTCTAGAAGAAACAGTTTCCAACCAACCGTCCAGCTGTCAGGAGATGTTTCACATATGTCTGCCTCACCGTACCAACTGCAGTCGGGCACCTGAATCCTGCACTTTTTAGGGTTCTCTACCTCAGTCTGACGGAACGGAACCCTTACAGGATCGCTTTGTTGTCTGTCTGTGTATCCAACTGTTCGAAACCCTTTTTCTCAGGAATGGGTAGACGTAACATGTTGAAATATTTTAAGGTGTGTAGTCACTTGGCGGTGCAGTGAGTGTAAGCTAAGACAACTCAGTCAAAAGTTACGGCCATTTATGTCACATATTTTGATACCCGCAGACTCACTTATTAAACCCTATACGGTACTTCCTCTTGTAGAATCATGAAATTTTGCTGGAAGAAAGATTTCACAGTAGAAGCAAGGGAAACAATAAGAAAGTTGTTAATTTGTAATTATATCAGAAGGAAAAAAAATTTTCTTTCGACATGTATTGTCTGACAGGATATCGGTCTCAGGAATTCCAAGACTTTCTGGAAAGCTATAATTTGAAGTTGTAAAACTTCAAATTACAGCATTCCCGAAAGCCTTGGAATTCCTGAGACCGATATCCTGTCAGTATCAATGCTGATAACTGGCAAAAATCGTCAGTTCCCGGGATGGGTGAATTGCCTATCTACACCGAATAGCCAAAGAAACTGGTACACCTGCAAATATTGTGTAGGATCCCCACGAGGACTCAGAAGTGCCGCAGCACAACGTGGCATGCACTTGACTAATGTCTGAAATAGCGCCGGAGGGAACTGACACCGTGAATCCTGGAGGGCTGTCCATAAAGCCGTAAGAGTACGACAGGGTGGGCATCTCGTCTGAACAGCTCGTTGTAAGGCATCCCAGATATGCTCAATAATATTCATGTCTGGGGAGTTTGTTGGCCAGCGCAAGTGTTTAAACTCAGAAGACTGTTCCTGAGGCCACTATGTAGCAATTCTGGATTTGTGGAGCGTCGCATTGTCCTGCTGGAATTGCCCAAGTTTTTCGGAATGCACAATGGACGTGAATAGACGCAGGTGATCATACAGGATGTTTATGTACATGTAACCTGCCAGATTCGTATCTAGACGTATCAGGGGTCCCATATCACTCCAAATGCACAAGCCCCACAACATTACAGAGCCTCTACTAGCTTGAGCAGTCCCCTGTTGACATGAACGGTCCATGGATTCATGAGGTTGTCTCCATTCCCGTACACGTCCATCCTCTTGATACAATTTGAAACGAGACTCGTCCGACGAGGCAAAAGGTTTGCAGTCATCAACAGTCCAACGTCGGTGTTGACGGGCACAAGCGAGGCGCAAAGATTTGTGTCGTGCAGTCATCAAGGATACACGAAAGGGCCTTCGGCTTCTAAAGCCCATATCAGTGATGTTTCGTTGAATGGTTCGTACGCTGACACTTATTGAACCTGCAGCAATTTTCGGAAGCGTTGCACTTCAGTCACGTTGAATAATTCTCTTCAGTTGTCAGTGGTCCCCTTCTTCCACGTTCTTCTTCCGGCTGCAGCGATGTCGGAGATTCATGTTTTACCGGATTCCTAATATTCACGGTACACTCGCGAAATGGTCGTACGGAAAAATCCGCACTTCATCGCTACCTCGGAGATGCTCTGTCCCATCGCTCGTGCGGCGAGTGTAACACCACGTTCAAACTCACTTCTTGATAACCTGCCATTGTAGCAGCATTGACTGATCTAACACCGCCGGACACTTGTTGTCTTATATAGGCGTTGCCGACCGCAGCGCCCTATTCTGCCTGTTTTCATATTTCTGTTTGAATACTCATTCCTATACCAGTTTCTTTAGTGTTTCTGAGTAGGGAACCCTCAGTGTGCGAATCGTACTCACACCTCTCGAGTCCTTCGGTCGTCGTTCTAATGACCGATGTGAGGCATCAAGATTTTCACTCCTGCGCCAATCTTTTCATCTGACAGATTCTCCTACAAGCAAAGTCCTTGATTATTAGTTCCATATATCCCGGTCCACAACTTTTGGCCTGTCGCTGCAGTAGCATGGAACATTTTCCCTGCTGACTCGGTAGACGTCCTGTCCTCTCGTACCTCCTTCTAGTCAGTCTTCCTCCTATTCTGTGGCGAACCTTCCCATTCGTTACATTATCAGTCCATCAAATTTTCAACATTCTTCTATCGCACCACCTCCCATATTCCAGGATTCAGTTCCACACACTGCTGACATCCAGGTGTACGTCCTCAGAAATTTCTTCCTCATGGTAAGGCTGATGTCTGATGATTCTTTTGGCCCGTAAAATTCTGCTTGACTGTCCTAGTCCGATATTTAGTTCCTCCTTGCTTCGTCCGTCATGCTTTTTTTTTCTTTTTTACAAATTAGCAGAATACCTTCACTTCCCTACTTTTTATTTCGTCTTTCTGCAGTTTACTCTCAGTCCATATCTGTACTCATTAGATTGTTCGTTCCATTCAACAGGTCCTGTAAATCCTCTTCACTTTGACTTAGAACCCCACTGTCATCAGCTAAACTTATCATTGATAACCTTTCACCGTGAATTTTACTTCCACTGTTGCTCCTTCCATGTATGAACAGTAGGGGCAAAAGAATGCACCCCAGTCATTAACCCTTTATAATTTGAGCACTACTTTCACGATCTTCTATTCTTATTTTTTCCTCTTGCACGGTGGCAACCTACCTGCGCTGAGTATTCGGACTGGAAGGCCTATGTCAATCGCCACTTTGTATTTTTTTAAATAATTAATTGTAGCAGTAGTGACAACCAGCAGCACTGATGGGATCAAATCTGCGGTTCATCGCGCTATGCTAAGGTGACCATCCGTCCCGTTTTTTTCGGGACAGTCCCGATTGTAATTCGGGATGCCTGTTTGTCCCGAAATTAACAATCATGACCCAATTCGTCCCGAATTAGACATTCATTTCACCTGTATCGGTATATTTTATTATTAGTCTTAGTTACGGTGAAAAACTGTTTGACAAGAGGGTACGACAAATTGCCGAAACCATTATCAAACTGTTTCTACTGTGCAAACACGTGTTGGCCGCAGCCTAGAAGAAAAAGTTGTTGGTCTGTGTGCTTATAACACTAATTGCAATTTTGGAGGTGCTGAAAGAAAAGGTCAGAATTATGTTTTTACTAAACTACAAGTGGAACTCGGTCATAGACTGATAGGGGTTGGTTGTGCTGCTCGTATACTGCATAATAATGTTCGAGCAGCTACAGATATTTTGCCTGTAGATATAGAAATGGCGGTTTCCAAAATATTTCTGTATTTCAAATCGTATACTGTGAGAGTTGAAACTCTGAAGGACTTTCTCAGCTTTGTTGAAACAGATTTTGCAATGATTTTGGGTTATGCTCAAACAAGATGGTTAGCACTGCTGTTGATCGAGTCATCAAAATGTTTAAACCACTAAAATCATACTTCCAATCTGAAAAAAGTGCCCATTGTTACTTCAAAACTTCTTTCAAAACCCTTTGTCTGAAGTATGGCTATACTTTGTTCACAGTCAGGCTTCATCATTTCATGAAGCAGTTAAAAAAGTTGAAGGACAGACAGTCTCTATATCTGAAGTGGCTCATTGCATTAGTAAGTTGAAAACTACACTGCAGTCCAAAATTGAAGACCAGTTCCTTCCCTCAAGAGTTGAAACAATTCTTGAAACTCTTGAAACAGAAGTAGGTCTGCTTCCAGCAGAGGTAAAGAGTTTTCATGGTGCTGTATTATTTTTCTATGAAACTGCTCTATCCCCCTTAAAAAAGTGGACTGAAAAAAGTTTCCAGAACTTGGACTGCTACAATTGGGTTACCTTTAATCAAATACCTGTATGGGATGACATTGAAAGAACTTCTTGTCTAGTTAGTGAAACTGTGCCATGTGTTCAGTTTGCAGAAAATGTAATGTATGATGCGTATGTCAGTGTCAAACAGTTTGTAACCACTGAGGAAATCATTGAATGGATTGCTAACAACACTGTTCCAGGTCAAAGATGGGTTGAGACGATTTCTCATTTCAGGCACAATCATGTGCCATTCTCAAATGTACTCAAGCTGGGGGAGTTTCTTTTCTGCCTTCCTGGCACTAATGCTGCTACTGAAAGGGTATTTTCCCATATGAACAATATATGGACAAGTGACAAAACACAGTTGGCTGTAGAAACCATGAGAGCAATGTTAGTAAGTAGAATAAATTATGGTGAAACTTGTGTCGAGTTTTTTCATATGTTGTTGGAAAATACAGACTTGATAAAGAAAATTCACAGCACTGTAAATACAGTTGCCCTGATCACACTCATTCATCTTAGAAAGTATTAACAAAATGTGAATGTGCTTTTCTTTGTGACGATGATGATCATTTCTTTGTAACAAATTTAATCGATATTTTGTATTTATTACATTTAATTGAAACCTTCTTCTCACATAATAAATAAATAAATTAATAAATATAGCCTATTGTGCAAAATTTTTAATGTGTCCCGGATTTGGGCCTAGGAAATATGTTAAAATCCCGGATCTGAGTATAGAAAATATTGTCACCTTAGCTATGCTAACAGAAATGGCTAAGGGATGAGCAATGAGAACGTACTGGACAGGGTTGCACGCGAGATTGTACTCAGAGAGCCGGTGGCGTGAAGCCAACAGCGCGTTATCACGAATATCGAATTTTACAACCGGTAGCAACCCATGAGGTGCTGGCCTCGGCAAGCCGGTCTCCAGAGGCAGGGCTTTGATGCTGCTCCACAGGCAGGCGGCATCTCCGGCAGAACACTGTGCGGCAAGCGGAATGCCTGCCCAAAGAGTTTCCCCCTCGGCAGTGTCGTCCTGGGCTCACAAAAAGCGTCGCGGGCGACGTTGCCAGCAAGGGATGTACCTCCGCGAATCGTCCACTCCGTATTTTTTGAGCGTGGGACAAACGAGCGGAATGTGTCCGTTTAGACACTGGCGCCAAGGAAGCGCCTGGAAAGTTTTTCGGACGAGTGGTGACTCCCACAGACGATCGCGATTGGCCAACTCGACATGACGTAAGCACTGTTTCCCACGCATGCACGGTCCAGTGGGAGTGGCGCTCATTGGTGAATAATTTGCTAAAATGTTGGGACTGGACAGCCACAGCAGTGGAGCGGCACGCCGCACTAGATTTTGGTAGAAATGAGAGACTCGCGTTTCAGCACCCGTCCTGTTTATTTATTTATTTAGTCGTATGGCTGGGGCCCCACCGTCGGGCAGGCCGTTCGCCGGGTGCCGGCCTTTCAATTTGACGCCACTCCGGCGACCTGCAGTCGATGAGGATGATAGGATGATGATGAAGACAGCACAAAACCCAGTCCCCGGGCGGAGAAAATTCCCCGACTGAGCCGGGAATCGAACCGGCGCCCGGAGGATTGACGATCCGTCACGCTGAGCATTCAGCTACTGGGGGCATCCGTCCTCTAAGGACACAGTACTATGTACCGCACGATACAGACTAATTGGGGAGTAGCTGCGAACGTTATCCGGAACTCCGGATAATTTCGCGGAATTGTGTCGCATACGCGTGCCGCTTTGGTTGCAGCGCCCTTACACCCGATCAGCACAACAGAACGACGAGAACAATCGTCTAAGGACCCTGTCGTGGAGCAGAAGAGCAGAGTAGGTACTATACGCAGCTCCGGTCGTAGCACGATCAGCCTTGCAGTTCATAGAAGTTAAACGGATGGCCATTGACCCATCGAGCATCGCAGCACATTATCGCATTATTTCTTTGATTAGCTACTGATGGAACAAACGTGACCTAGACCCTTGTGCACTCAGTTAACGGTAAGTACCACTCCACACTACTAGGTTTTTATACACAGATCAAAATAAGTTTTGTATCACCCTGTTCCCAGAACTCCTGAAGATAGATGTTGACGGTGGATACTGTATCACAGACACAGTTCCTATGACTGTTCAAAGCGTCACTAGACCCTCCCGAAGATGTAAACAATCATGCATGAGCAGGGCCTATTAGACAGAGGGGGTCCGACAGCCGATCAGTTCGCAGGAAGGAGATATACACGGCTCGTGTTGTCTGTAGTTCAACTATGCCTAGACGGTCAATACCGTGGCTCGATCGCGTCCGCATTGTCACTTCGTGCCACTAAGGGCTCTCAACAAGAGAACTGTCCAGGCGTCTCGGAGTGAACCAAAGCGATGTTGTTCGAACATGGAGGAGACACGGGAACTGTCGACGACATGCCACGCTCAGGCTGCCCAAGGGCTACTAATGCCGTGGATGACCGCTACCTACGGATTATGGCTCAGAGGAACCATGGCAGCAACGCCACCATGTTGTATAATGTTTTTAGTGCAGCCACAGGACGTCGTGTTATGAGTGAAACTGTGCGCAGTAGGCTGCATGATGCGCAGCTTCACTCCCGAAGTTCAGGGCGAGGTCCATCTTTGCAACTACGACACCATGCAGCGCGGTACAGATGGGCCCAACAACATGCCGAATGGACCGCCCAGGATTGGCATCACGTTCTCTTCATCGATGAGTGCCCCATATGCCTTCAACCAGACAATCGTCGGAGACGTGTTTGGAGGCAACCCAGTCAAGCTGAACACCTTGGACACTCTGTCCAGAGAGTGCAGCAAGGACGAGGTTCCCTGCTGTTTTAAACTGGCACTACGTGGGGCCGACGTACGCCGCTGGTGGTCATGGAAGGCGCCGTAACGGCTGTCCGATACGTTAATGCCATCCCCTGACCGATAGTGCAACCATATCCGCAGCATATTGACAAGGAATGCGTCTTCATGGACGACAATTCGTGTCCCCATAGTGCACATCTTATGAATTTTGTCCTTCGGCATAACTACATCGCTCGACTAGAGTGGCCAGCATGTTCTCCAGACATGAACCCTGTCGAACATGCCTGGGATAGATGGCTGTTTATGGACGACGTGAGCCACCAACCACTCTGAGGGATCTACGCTACATCGGCGTTGAGGAGTGGCACAATCTAAACCAACAGTGCCTTGATGAACTTACGGATAGTATGCCACGACGAATACAGGCATGCATCAGTGCAAGAGGACGGGCCACTGGGTATTAGAAGTATCGGTGTGTACAGTAATCTGGATCACCATCTCTGAAGGTCTCGCTGTATGGTTTTACAACATGCAATGTGTGGTTTTCATGAGGAATAAAAAGGATGGAAATGATGCTTATGTTGATGTCAATTCCAATTTTATGTGCAGGATCCGGAGCTCTCGGAACCGAGGTGACGTAAAACTTCTTTTGGTGTGTGTAGTTATATATTCCTGTTATAGTCATTTCTGTTTATGAGGTTGTTAATCTGTCCACACTCAAGAGACATACCCTCATTAATTCAATTTGTTAGTCTATATACTTGTCAAATGGAGTAAATCTGTTTATCCTTCCGATATTTCACACTACCCATATATCAACTCACCTACCCTTTCCTAAACCCAAGTCACAAATTGCGTTAACTTGATGTTAATAATTTACAAGCATAAATACTTTCTAAGAGACAAGCGACCTTAACGAATCCGATTCAACAGAGTTCGGGATTGCATAGCGATATGTCACTAAGAGCATAAGAATCGCAATGGGGGATTCATAATAGAATTCCGAGTCCAGCAAATAGTTCATTTGCATATCGCCTCACGTTGCAAAGGAAACTCTGAAGTCCCTTCCCATCCTCAGTTCTTGTACACATCCCATGTCACCCTATAGCTTAGTCTATTTTACGACAATTTTGAACATCTTAAACCACTCTTTCTAATCCTATGAACGTGTCTCGATATTTCTTTAGTCTTGGTTTCATTATCGAGTGCAACGTCAAATGTGTCTCTCTGAAGCAGATCGTCCTCAAGTGGATTCTAAATTTTCTTTTCCTTTCCTTCCTTGTCAGCAACTTAGATACATGAGATGTTAAGCTGATTTTGCGGTATTTCTCACATTTATCTACCCCAGTTATCTCCGATATTATGTGGATGACATTCTTCCGGAAAGTCACCAGTTTTACAGATTCTGTAGAGAAACTTGAATAATTGTTTGGATACTATTTGCCCTTATGTCAGTAGATATTCGTAAAGAATTTTTATCTGTCCTTCTGTTTTGTTTATTTGAAAATCTTGTATAGTTATTTTAAAGTAAACAACATTAGAAACTACTTCTGGATCGCCTTTGTCTTCTAATTGTTTCGCATCGTCAGATTGTTCGTCCCTCTCGCAGAGACCCTCCTTGTAGTCTTACCACCTATCCGCTCTTTAACAGTGGAATTCATCTTCTGCTATTAATGTCTTCGAATTTCATCCAAAGTTACTTTTACGCTTCAGTATGCAGAATCTGCCCTTGAGATGATTTCGGCAGACGTTTTACTCTATTACGAATGCGCTTGGTATTGATTTCATTCCTAAGAGATACTACTCTTTCTTTTTCTCTTCCTGATCATTTTTATCTCCTCTTCTATCTTTGATCAACTGACGTATCTCTTTTATTACCCAAGGTTTCTTAGCCGTTACGTTCCTTGTACCTACATTTGTCTGTCCATCTTCTGTGATTGGTCTTTTTAGAAGTGTCCATTGCCCAACTCAAATCTCGGCTGTCGTATTCATCGTCGCACCCCGTGAAGATTTCGGTATACTACTTCTTTCCACATTGGTTCTTCTTAACGAATCTTTTAGCCTCAATTCTACTATTCATCATTCCTACCTTTTTATGTCTGCTACTGGGTATTCCTCAGAGTCGAATATCTGGTTTCGGATTATGTGTCTGCCATGGTGTAATCCATCTGGTATCTTCTCACGCCTCCAGGCTTTTCCTAGTATAACTCCTGTAATGTGACGGAATTTTATTTCTCACCGCTGCCTTTGACGCCTGAGCGAGGTAGGGATATCCGTTTCTTTTGAAACGGAACGAAATAAACGCAAAATTTGTTTATTATTTAATCTATGTCTTAATACCTGGCGTCCAAAATTAAAGCCAAAAACCGCTATTTCCTCATCATGTGTCTAATGCACGATACAATTACACAAGCCGTCGACAGATGACCGTACGATCGTGTCGTGCACAGCAGATGGCATTCCAGTCAACGGACAACCACGCCAACGACGACGTCATGGAACCTATCAAATGGATGAACGCTTGCCGGGCAGTCCCACATCCACAATCGCTGTGTACAGAGTAACGTTGGTATTGTGTTTTTCAGTCCTGAGACTGGTTTGATGCAGCTCTCCATGCTACTCTATCCTGTGCAAGCTTCTTCATCTCCCAGTACCTACTGCAACCTACATCCTTTTGAATCTGCTTAGTGTATTCATCTCATGGTCTCCCTGTACGGTTTTTAGCCGCCACGCTGCCCTCCAATGCTAAATTTGTGATCCTTGATGCCTCACAACATGTCTTACCAACCGGTCCCTTCTTCTTGTCAAGTTGTGCCACAAACTCCTCTTCTTCCCAATTCTATTCAATACCTCCTCATTAGTTACGTGATCTACCCATCTAATCTTCACCGTTCTTCTGTAGCACCACATTTCGAAAGCATTTATTCTCTTCTTGTCCAAACTATTTATCATCCATGTTTCACTTCCATACATGGCTACACTCCATACAAATACTTTCAGAAACGACTTCCTGCTACTTAAATCTATACGCGATGTTAACAGAGTCACAGAGAATGCAAAATGGCACAGAGCCAACTCATACCATTCATTCTGCAGTAGAGAGTCGTAGGAAGAATGGAAGCACGAGAATCGTAAACTGACGTGGCCCGATGGTTTAATGTGAATCGTTCTGTTGTTTCTCGGGCGAGGCGATAGTTTACAGAGGCCGAAACTGTATCACGGAGACCAAGGGCCGTCCAAGCAGAACATCAGAAAGAGTGGACCGTGATTTGGCTGTAAGGGCACGACGGTACCGCCTTACTACTGCACGGCAACTGACATCTGACCTCGCAGCACCCCCTGGACAAACGGTGTACGGAAGGCTTAGCCTTTATTGTTGGAGACCTGCTGTCTGTTTACCTATGGCGTGTCTTGACCGAAGGGAACGTCTAGTGTGGAGCTGTCAACATGCCACCTCGACGATCGAATGGTGGGCCAATGAGTCCCGATTTGGTCCAGAGAAGGATTCTTGACGGATCCGCATTTGGAGGGCACGTGGGACACGATGTCGGGACCCAAACGTTGTGGAAAGCGTGCGGTATCGAGGAGAATCTCTAATGGTGTGGGCAGGGATTACGATGACCACTCGAACGTCTCTTCATGAAATTGTACGGGTGAATTGGCAAGTTACAACTGCTGTCAAATATCATGAAGTGATCTCGGGACCTCATGTGCGGTTGTTACGAATTACCGTGAGCCCAGGCTTCATACTGATGGACGACAATGCGCAACTTCATAGAGGACGGGTGGTTGATATTTTCTTCGAAACGGGAGATATTGCACGCAGGGCGTGACATTCTCTTTCTCTCGATTTGAGTCCCATAGAGCAAGTCTGGGATGCACTAGGGAAAGGAGTTGCATCGCGTCAGCATCCACCAATCACTCCCCAAGATTTTCAAACAGCTGTGCAGGAAGAACAAGCGTTATTGCCTCAACATGAGATTGATGACATCGTTCACAGCATGCCCCGTCGTTGTTAGGCCTGTATTGCTGCCAGAGGTGGCCACATCCCATACTGAACACATTAACCAGTTGTCAGAATGTGTGTGCGAATCCGTTAAGGGGGGTGGGACGTCAAACGGGCCGACTAGGAGGAGGAGAGTCACCACAGGACATTTTAATTTCTACTGTCTATACTTTTCCAAATAAATTCATAAAACTTTGTCAGCATGATCAGGAAGGATTGAGGACTCACAAATATCGCAGTGGAAGTTCAAAAACGTAGCAGAATACCTTTTTTTTGCATTTGAAGTTTCATCATTTTTTCACTTATTACTGGTTGCATTTGTTGCTATAGGTACACTTTTCTTACTAAGTAAGAGAGATTCTTCAATGAATTTTTCATAGCATACAAACAGTAGTTACAGGTGTACGACACTCTAGAATTTTCCAAATCTATTATAAAACTGTGTAAAAAATTGAGATAATTAACTATAAAACTTGAGTTTTTTTCTAAACATGAAGTTTAAAATGTAACAGTTCATTCATTTTTTCATAAATTAAATAACTTCTAGAGTTTCATACACCTGTAACTATTGTTTGTATGCTGTGCAAAAGTCATTGAAGAATCTCTCTTACCTAGGAAGAAAAGCGTACCTATAGCAACAAATGCAGCCAGTAGTAAGTGAAAAAATTATAACATTTCACATATAAAAAAAATGTGTTTTGTTACGTTTTTGGCCTTCCACTAACATGAGTATGAATCCTGGGTTCTTCCTGGTCATGCTGTTTAAGTTTTATGAATTTGTTTTGAAAAGTATAGACAGTGGAAGTTAAAATGTCCTGTGGTGCCTCTCCTGCTTCAAGTCGGCCCGTTTGACATTCTACCCCCCCCCCCCCCCTTAAGATGGAAAAAACAAAGAACATTTTTGCCTGCCGTTATGGTTGTTGCAGTCATTTACGTTCTGTATTCTTTACATTGTTTCTACTTTACTATAATCTGTTTATTCTGTTTCGTGGTAAAATAAAGGCAAACTTGCAAAATTTCGTTTTTTGCTTTAATGCTGGGCACCGGTGTATTTCGTATTGAAGGTGCTCAGATCGAAACAACATGGCCTCGTGTACTTCGCTTAAAGAGTTACTCTCATGAGGATTTTGTGAAGTAATCACAAAAATATGTGTGTTTTATGTTTTATTTTGGACGAGTTGAGATCGGGGCAGCATTGACGCTAATACTTCGCATGGCGGTCAGAGCGACAACTTGAGCCGACTCCCAGCCACCGCTCCAAGAATCAGCCATTCTGTTACGATTAGCAGTGAACATTATTATTATAACTGTGAAAAAGAAAAAAATATTAAAACACTGTACGAATTTCAATTCTGGAAATGTTGGGTTTTCATGTTGTATCTAGCAACGAAATATTTCTGTTCGGCAGCCTACGCAATTTTGATTACGACAAATCTTCATACCATCGCAGATTTTAAAAAGACTTATGACGCAGTGGCTCACAAGTCTCTCTTCCAAATTCTTGAGGAATAAGGTGTTGATCCCGAAACCGCTACAGTTATTGTGCAACACTAAAGCGGCGAAATGTACGATG
The DNA here is from genome assembly GCF_021461395.2 of Schistocerca americana. Taxonomy (NCBI): domain Eukaryota; kingdom Metazoa; phylum Arthropoda; class Insecta; order Orthoptera; family Acrididae; genus Schistocerca; species Schistocerca americana. The sequence goes on along the minus strand of NC_060127.1, from coordinate 176,582,685 downwards.
AAATTCAGAGGAGAAAAAGCGGAACATTTTGGAATTAAAAGTGGAATGAGACACGGTGATGAAGTCTCCACTTCTGTCGAACTCTGTCTCAGAAAAAGTTATCCAAGTGTGGTAGAAACTAATTAGAGAGCTTAAAATTTACGAACCAAACAAATTAGGAAGAACGAATAAGTTGGGAGACTTCGTAACTTTAGCAGACGGCCTTACGATTCTGTCAGTGCAGTCAAACAACAGAAAATGAAACAGAAATTCTTAAAGACACTGAATAGGGGTCTAAAAATCGTTTGAAAAAACGAAATACATATTCAGCAACAGCCTGGCGATCAACATTCCAAAACCTACATGTATGAAAATCAAGAAAGATTCTCACTTGAAATACACATTTTGAAATACAGAGAACGACGCATGAGGAAGGATTTATACGAATGAAATGGAGTTCGGTGGTTGTGAAGTCATGTACAGAGAAACAAATGGTTACAATTTCATAAAAATTGGATGGTTTATTGTAGAGGAAGAGCTTCAAAAACTCAGGAAGTCAGTAACACGTTGGTCCACCCTTTTTCAAGCGGTTATTCGGCTTCACATTGTTTGATGGAGCTATTGGATGTCCTCCTGAAGATTGTTGTTGTTGTTGTTGTGGTCTTCAGTCCAGAGACGGGTTTGATGCAGCTCTCCATGCTACTCTATCCTGTGCAAGCTTCTCCATTTCCCAGTACCTACTGCAACCTACAATCTTCTGAATCTGCTTACTGTATTCATCTCTTGGTCTTGTCTACTTTTTACCGCCCACGCATCCCTCCAGTATTAAACATGTGATCCCTTGATGCCTCACAATGTGCCCTACCAATCAATCCCTTCTTCTAGTCAGGTTGTACCAGAAATTTCCCTTTTCCCCCAATTCTATTCAGTATATCCTCATTAGTTATACGTTCTACCCCTCTAATTTTCAGCATTCTTCTGTAGCACCACATCTCAAAAGCTTCTAATCATTTCTTGTCTAAACTGTTCATTGTCCATGTTTCACTTCCACGCATCGCTACACTCCACACAAATACTTTCAGAAACGACTTCCTGACACTTAAACCTGTACTCGATGTTAACAAATTTCTCTTCTTCACAAACGCTTTCCTTGCCACTGCCAGTCCACATTTTATATCCTCTCTACTTCGACCATCATCAGTTATTTTGCTCCCGAAATAGCAAAACTCCTTTACTTCTCTAAGTGTCTCATTTCCTAATCTAATTCCGGCAGCATCATCCGATGTAATTCGACTACATTCCATTATCCTAGTTTTGCTTTTGTTGATGTTCACCTCATATCCTCCTTTCAAGACACTGTCCATTCCGTTCTACTGCTCTTCCAGGTCCTTTGCTGTCTCTGACAGAATTACAATGTCATCAGCGAACCTCGAAGTTTTTATTTCTTCTCCATGGATTTTAATACCTACTCCGCATTTTTCTTTTGTTTCCTTTACTGCTTGCTCAGTATACAGATTGAATAACATCGGTGATAGGCTACAATCCTGTCTCACTCCCTTCCCAACTACTGCTTCCAAATTCTGTCCAGTTGGCGCTTTAGGTCGACAAAATCCAGGGTTGTTTGGAGGGCACTGCCATAATACTCGAAACTTTCTCAATTGGGGAGAGATATGGTGATCCTGCTTGACAAGCTATTGTTTGACAGCACGAAAACCAGTAGTTGAAACTCTCGCCCCTGTGGTCGGGCATTACCTTGCTGGAATGCAAGCTGAGGATGCCATGGGAGGCCACAAATCGGGGTGTATGATATTGTCGACGAACAGTTGTGCTGTAAGGGTGCCGCGTATGAGAACCAAAAGGGTCTTGCTGTAAAACGAATTACTCCTGGCTGTCGGGCAATATGGCGGGCGACGTTTAAGTTGGTGTCCCATTGCTGTGGGCACCGTATCCATACCCGTCTGATTATTGGGCCTCGAAGACGTTTCTGGTTCGGTTGATCAGATTCCAGGCGGAATGTGCCGAAAGCCACTGCAAACCGGTTTGTCGGTGTACGGAGGTCACTGGTAGTCAGCAGAAGAGGCGCCGTGATCTCAGTCCCTTTTTTAAATTTCTTTTCCTTTTTTCTGTATTGAATTTCAATTCCCCCCGAAGGGGGCGGGCTGGCAGCAGCTTAGTATGCCGCTCTTCAGCCTATAGACTTTGTTAGAAAGATGAAGAGAATAAATAATAAAAACAGGCGATAAAATCGGAGACTTAAAGAGTAACATGGCGAAAAGAAATCGTGGAACTTAAAACAAAGAACAGAGGGATGATGATGCTAATAAAATACGTACGAAGCAGACAGGTAAAACAATAGACAAACAATTAAAAAAAACACGCCGACAGTCTGGTTTCTGTTCGCAAAAGACATAAAATTCACACCCAGCGACAGCATGGTTTCTGTTCGCAACACGAGAAAGACGAACAACACTGAACAGTCACTGGAACACTGCACTAAAAAGTTGGCAAATGTGACATACCATAGCCGAGAGCAGGTGGGGGGAAACTGGACAGACGATGGGAAAATAAAAAAGGGGGGTAAGGAGAGTAAAAGCGAGGGGGGGGGGGGGGGAAGGAGCTGATGGAGGATGAGGACCCATAAGAGGGGTGGGGGGCGCTGGGCAGACGCGACAGGGAGTGGGGTAGGCAGAGGAGGGGAATACAAAAGGACTCGGGGGGCAGTCCCTTTTCTGTCAGCCGCCTATTAATACTCCTGGACGCTCGGCATAGCCGCGCGGTCTAGGGAGCCTTCCCGCGGTTCGCGCGGCTCTCCCCGTCGGAGGTTCGAGTCCTCCCTCTGGCATGGGTGTGTCTGTTGTCCTTAGCGTAAGTTACTTCAAGTTAAATTAAGTAGTGTGAAACGCCTGGTTAAATCCGCGGGACAGAACAGGTAGTTGGAATTGTGGAAAGGGGCCAAAAATGAGCGGCTGTCCGGTTACACTCGAACACATACAGGGTGTCCCAAAAGACTTTCCCTGATTACATAAATTGATAACTCAGGCTACAAGTAAGATACTAATATGAAACTTGTGTCGAATTGTTTACAAATATCAACGTTTTTTTCCTGTTTTAGGTTCGCAGTACGTAAGTAGTGGATGTGGTGCAGTGCCCAAGAAGCCAAGTTAACCAATCAGGAGAAGGCACAGTGTGTCCTGTGCTACCTTGAGACACGATCACCAACCGCAGTGCAGAGACACTTCCAGACAACATTTGGAAGGAATCCACCTGATATCAAGAGCATTAAAGCCTGGTATGAGAGGTTCAAGAACACAGGATCGGTTGCTGACCTTCCGAGGTCTGGTCGACCAAGAACCTCAGCAGACAGGTTGGAAGCTGTAAGGCAGTCTTTTCTGCGAGGTCCGAAGAAACTGGTGCGCAGGGCCTCACGTGACAGATGCCAAAAAGCTCTCTCCATGACATTCTACACAAACGTTTATTTTTTCATGCATACAAAGTGCAAATCGTTCAGGCCTTGTTGCCCAATGACAGTACATGTCGATATGACTTTGCGGTCGAAATGCTATCACGTGTTGGGGACGATGATGGTTATCTCAGATGAATTGCCTTTTCTGACGAAGCGACCTTTTTTGTCAGTGGAGTAGTGAATCGCCATAATGTGCGCATTTGGGGTTCACAACCCCCTGGCGAGGTCATGGAGTGCACCAGAGGCAGTCCAATGGTGAATTTTTGGTGCGCGCTATTGCACGATCGAATTATGGGGCCATTCTTCTTCGCTGAAGCTACCATCACATCTGCAGTGTATCTGGACATGTTGCAACTGTATGCTGTTCCTCAGCTGCTTCAATATCACCGCGATGTCTTGTTTCAGCAAGACGGTGCACCGCCTCATTGGGGTTTGGACGTCCGTGCCTATCTCGATATGACCTTTCCTAGGCGATAGATTGGTCGTGATGGACCAACGCTTTGGCCTCTACTCTCTCCTGACCTAACCCCATTAGACTTCTTTTTATGGGGTTATGTCAAGGACGAGGTCTACCGAACACGTGTACCAGATCTTGAAACCCTGCAGCAACGGATAACCACAGTCGTTGAATCGATCCCTCCAGTGATGTTGGCTAATGTGTGGACGGAAATTGAACATCGCCTAGATGCTACCAAGGGTGCTCATGTGGAAGTTTACTGATGTGTGAAAAAAACTTTGATAGTTTGTAAACAATTCGACACCAGTTCCATATTTGTATCTTACTTCTAGCCCGAGCTATCAATTTATGTAATCTGGGAAAGACTTTTCGGACACTCTGTATAACTTTATTTACTTGCCCAAACATTACATCACAAATTTACTAACTATCGACTGAGTATGTCACACAATCTTATGGTTTAAGGGCACAACCTCTTTAAGTTTTAAAACGGCTGAAGGCCCAAGATTTAAAACACAGCTACAATAAATTTTCAAAAGGCCGAAAGCGCAAGGTTTCATCCTTAAATAATATTTCAAACGCGGCTGAAGGGCCAAACAATCTAAGACTTAACATGTAAGGAATTTTAATTTTAGGACGGCTGAAAGCCCATGATTGAAAAACACAACTACAGTGAATTTCCAAAAAAATATTTTAAATGAGGCTGAGGGCCCAAACAATGCAGGACTTGACAAATAACGAACTTTCAATTTTAAAACGGCTGAAGGCTCATTATTTAAAACCCAACTAAAAGCATACAAATTCAAACCATTGGCTATAAGCCATTAAAATACACAATCAAACACCGATAAGAAAAGGCAATACAGCCAGCGGCGCTCAGAAGTTTCCGGGGGTCGGTCTGCACTTGAAATGTTAACTTTCGCTTAGGGGAGACAGGTAGTAGGCCAAACTACATCCGATCCGCTGGCAACCCAACCAAGAGACAGCCAACGGACTCACCGACAAGGCGACTTGCTTTCCACCCAACCAGTACACAAGGAACTCCAAAGCCAAAACGTAAATGGCGTAGCCACCCACAACCAAGTATGCATAAGCTGTCAAAACTACACACACGTGTTGGACAGCGACAACACGGTGAGGAAATGACACTGCCTGAATTTTACGTCAGCAGCCAGGGCAGGTAACCGGAACGCTAACGGCCATAAGGCAGAAAATTCCTCCGGTGCACTTGGACTTCAAATAACCAAAATACAGTTAAACTCCACCCGATGGTGGCCAAACTTTCGCCAACTCGAACACTTGCTGTTGCTCACGGGTATACCCCCAACAGCCAACCATGAAAACCAACGGCACAATGTGAACAGACTGGCTTCGGTAGTTAAATCACCACTCAACTTTGATGTCCTGGGTCTATGAGCCACGAACCTCGTAGCAATCGCAACACCTCCCACACACTCCGACACTGCGTAGAGACCGCCAGCAGGCCCAGCCCACTGTTTGATCCCCACCAACCGCCCAACCGCCCGACAACCGCACACCGGCTAGCCAGAAACTATGGGCACAAGACCAAAGATAGTACAAGGTGCGAATATCGATACACGCCCCTGCTGCCACACGTAGAAAGAGGAAGAACCATGGCATAAGCGCAATAACCGGGGGAAACCAAACGCAGAGTAACAGTCAAGGTTTAAACCAAGGCATAAGCCGTGCCTAGCACAGGTCGTAGTGTGTAAGCCTAGGGACCGATGACCTCAGTAGCTTGGTGCCATAAAAAGATTACTCCTGTTTGTCACTGTGACACGTCATAGTAATGACGTAGCCGTGGGCTCTGAGGCTTCTCTGACGATCGCTCCGTCCTCACCTTCTGCCGTCTGCCTAGGTCGTCCGCTTCCTTCTTGACGCTGTCCCCTGCCACGGTTCACACATTCCTGCAGGCATCGTCAACCAGTAACATGGCTCCCATTCAGATGCCGAGTCACGTGTCTATTACTCTAATCGGCAGCTTTGAACCTAGCTGCACATCCTCTCTGAAACACTGAAATGTATGTATAGTGTTTACTCGCCTGTCTGCGAGGCATACTTACTGCCCAGCTTAGTACATGGAATGAAATTCGCAATCGCCGTGTTCACTTGTCACTATCCTCGCCAGCTGTACGGTGAAGTTGCACTCCAGCATCACACACTCATCCATCGGCCGCGAAAGTTAACAATTTTGCATTTCCTTAGACACTGTGTGAATATCAGTTTATGTCCAGTTTGCATAACTCCTCTGTGGTGTGTCCTTTCTTTTTTTGCCTTTGAATGTATTTAGGCGAAATCTTTCCGAAAACGGTCGTGGAAAAGTCAGGTTAAGAAGTCGTTCTTACAAAATGGATAGTGCTTTCAAGTTTGCAAGAGACGTCTATAACAAAAATTGCGTTCCAAAATACGCCAAAGTGAGACACTAGAACGTGTCGAACCAGTGCCACTGTGGGACTGAGACAAACATTTTACACAAAAAAGAGACACCAAAGAAATCCAGCGGGCAGAACAAAAAATAATTTGAAATTTTTTTGTTGCCAATTACAGTCGAAATGAAGCATCTAGTTTAAGGGGACATTGTACGTGAAATTCGTTGAAATTTGACTGAAATGCCTGGGCTAGCAGGACAGAGTGGATTAGGTTGTGGAAAGGGGCCAGAATAAGTTGCTGTCAGTTGCACTCAACATACAAACTTCATTTATTAACACACAATATTACAACAAGGATGCAAAACACTCAAAACTTTAATTGACCTCCTTTGATTAACCTTAGATCGGCTGGAAGCCACACTCAAAATCCAAGACACAAGGCCTGAGCAAGAAATTGAAATACAAGGTTCTTCTGGAGGTTTCACCCAAGAATATTTTCTAAATCTTCAATCTAAACAGGTTGAAGGCCTTAGCAATTTAATCTTAATGGAACTTGGATGGAGGCCGCATATTGAGCAATAAGAAGAGTTTCAAACAAAAGACAGAAGGCCTTGTCTTAAAACATTTCATGCAAATTTCGACTGAAGGCCCTATACAAAAGCATAACAATCTATGCCATAAGGGCAACACAAGAACATTAATTTAAGAGATATTAAAACTCGGGTGAAGGCCGCACATCAGCAAATAACTTAACGGCTTGAGCCCCAGAAAGAAGACTTTCAATTTTAAAAGGGAGAAGGGCGTATCTTAAAACATTTCATATAAAATTCGGCTGATGGCCCCTATAAAGAATAACAATCTCATGCCTTAAGGGCAAGACAAGAACATTACTTGAAGAGATATTGATACTCTGCTGAAGGCCAGATATCAATCAAGTAACTAAAAACCAAACAGGGAAATTACTATGTAACACAAAAGGAACAGCACTCAGAAGTTTCCAAGGGTTGGCCAGGGACTGTAACACTAACACCCACTTAGGTGAGACAGGCAACCGGTCCAACGACTTCTTAATCTGAAGGCAGCCCAACTGACAGACAGCCGACCGACGATTCAACAAAATCAGTTCCGCTCCACGCAACCAGCAAAACGACCACAAGATTTCAATATAACGACACGCAGAATATCGGCGCCCACAACGACCAACAACACCTCAGCTGTCTAACTACATGCCGCGCTTGACAGCAACTACACGACGAGGAAAATACACTGCCGAAAATTACGTCAACGACCAGGGCAGGTAACCGGAACGTCAACGGCCACAAGGCAGAAGATGCCACTGGTCAACTTCAATAACAGGGAATAAATTAAGTTACGTTAAACTCCACAGGAAGATGGCTGGAATCTTAGCCGACTTGAATACACACACGTTGTTCAAAAATGGCTCTGAGCACTATGGGACTTAACATCTTTGGTCATCAGTCCCCTAGAACTTAGAACTACTTAAACCTAACTAACCTAAGGACATCACACACATCCATGCCCGAGGCAGGATTCGAACCTGCGACCGTAGCGGTCACGCGGTTCCAGACTGAAGCGCCTAGAACCACACACCGTTTATGCTCGCGGGAATATCCCAAAAGTGACAAGCATGATCAAACGAAGAAATGAGGACTTTTAACATTGCAGCACGTCAGCAACCGTGAATAATTTAATGATTATAAAGAACCCGCCTCGATTGCACATACAAACCGGATGTTGGCCTAGGTTTCGGCGCGGATAAGCACACCTTCTTCGGAACACACTATAACTACAAACTGGACCATGCCTCTTTAGGCAGTTTGTAGTTTTAGTGTGTTCCGAAGAAGGTGTAGTTATCCGCGCTGAAACCTAGGCCAACATCCGGTTTCTATTTGCAATCTAGGCGGATTCTTTATAATTATTAAACAGTTGAGGCTCGATAGTAGGTTAAGTGAGGACTCAGCTTTCATGTCCAAGATCGGTAGGCGACGAACTTCGCAGCAATCGCAATCAGCACCTTACAACCCAACTGCGCGTGCACAACGCCAATGGCCCTGGCCATAGTATGCGCGACGGAGACTTCCTCGCTGCTCCACGCCAACCGACCGACTCCCAGGCCCGGAAACGGTGAAAGGACCAAGTATACGTCGGCCAATAAGACGACCAACCGAACGACCAACCAACGGCTGTCCCACTCCAATCTCCGTCCGTCGGAGAGTTCACGTGTGTCGCCAGCGGTCGGCGAGCACTGGTTGTCGACGCCTCACCGGCGCTCCGTCCCCGACTCCACAGCTGCTGCGTCCCGACTGCACTGCTGGTCCGTCCCGAACTGACTGCCAGACACACGACGACCCAGAAATACTATCGGTCGCTCCAGAGATGGTACGACAGTGCACTTATCGATACGCGCTGCTGCTGCCGCTCATGGGAAAGTAAGGCAGGAAGTTAGCGACGCCAGTAAATGCAATTAGATAAACGAGGCGGCAGTGCCGTAATAGAAGATGACAAACAATAAATGGCATGAACACTAGTCGTGCACGGCTCACTGACATTTTCTGTTTTCTACTCCATAATGTACTTCGGAGTTTCCTGTACATTTTGGTATACAGGGTGAAAAGTATTTAAACCGACAAACTCTGGGAGGTTGTAGGGGACATCAAAACAAATATTTTTCCCTATAAGGAGTGTTTAAACCGGTAGAGGAAGATTTCCCTGGTGGCAAATTAATTAAACCAGCAAACACTTTTCCAGTTTTGTATGACCGAGAGATAACACATTAACACAACCCAGTTTCAATTACAGTAGATTTTCAGAAATGCCTCCATTGACACGTAAACAAAGGTTACACCGTCGGATCATGTTCTGTCTGACACGGACAAAAACCCCAGGAGTATCCTGAATTGTCCCTGCTGCTGCTGCTATCCGGGCAACCAGATCCTCTTCTGATGCAACAGGAGTTGAGTAACCAAGGTTGCGCATCTCTCCCCACACAAAAAAGTCCAGAGGGGATATATCTGGGGATCGAGCAGGCCGTGGTACAGGACCACCTCTGCCAATCCACGTTTCTGAGAACCGTCGGTCCAGGAATCGATGCACACGACGACTGAAATGTGCCATCGCCCCGTCATGTTGCAACCACATGCGTTGCCTTGTAGGGAGCGGGACGTCTTCCAGAAATTCTGGCAATGCTCTGGCGAGAAAATTGTAATAGTGCCTGCCACTTAATCGCCTAGGTAGCAGATACGGTCCAATTAAACAGTCCCAAACAACACCGACCCACTCATTAACGAAGAACCGTACTTGATGAGCGCTAGTAGCTGTGACATGTGGGTTATCCTCACTCCAAACATGCGAATTGTGCATGTTGAAGGCTCCATCACGCTCGAACGTTACTTCATTGGTAAACAACACAGAGGATGGAAATGTAGGATGCATTTCACACTGTTCCGGGTACCACTGCGAAAACTGTGCTCTGGCTGGATAATCAACTGTTTCCAGGTTGTGGACACGCTGTAAGTGAAATGGACGTAACAATTGTTCTCGAAGGACTGTTCTCACATTCGTCTGATTCGTCCCTATGTTACTTGCAATTGCACGAGTGCTGATTGAAGGATCCTGCTCCACATGCTGCAAGAGAGCTTCCTCAAATTGCAGCGTTCTTACTGTGCGACGGCGTCCCTGTCCAGGAAATCTGCTAAATGACCCGGTCTCACACAGACGTTGGTACTCAGCAGCAAAGGTCGTATGATGCGGGATACGACGATTAGGATATTGTTGTTGATAAACCCGCTGTGCAGCTCGTCTGTTGTGGTGCGCTACGCAGTACGCACCAACCATATCAGTGTACTCCCTCCAGGTGTATCGCTCCATTAGTAAACAGAGACAATGCTCTACTATATTGGTGGACAGCGGTTGCCTACAACTGAAGAGCGTAATACGGCCTCCACCGGTTTAAATAATCCCCATAGGAAAAAATAACATCAGGGAAAAATATTTGTTTTGATGTCCCCTACAACCTCCCAGAGTTTGTCGGTTTAAATGCTTTTCACCCTGTATAATGCAAATTTCGCGGCTACGCTTATACTGCCACAGTTGAGCGGTCATATCTTGGGAACTACACAGTCTAGAAGGCTGTGAATTGCTTTGTTTTGTGCTACGTCTCAGATGTTTCTGCTACGTCTCAGATGTTGGCAATCCGAATAAACCTAAAAACCAAGCTGGGTAACGCAAAATTGCCTGATGGCAAGACAATAAAATATGCTGGAAGACTAACGGACAAAGTAATTGAAGAATTACACGAGTATTATGGGATGGCCATTAGAGATAACTGTGACAATTTAGGGAATATGAAGAGAGCTGTGTGGAGCAGTTTCTTTCATCGAATATCAACCGATGAAAAGCCATGTCATGCTTTGTGTCCACCTCCACCAAACACTTTGTGTAAATATAGGCAAGCTGAATTTTATGGCACTTGCATCAATTTACACATACACATTCTCTTCCTTTCGCAGTAATGGAGGCAATTTTACAGAGATTTTGCAAGTCCTGAGCTACTAAAGAAATGTTTACATGGGAAGATCCAGAATATGAATGAGTCCTTCAATGACTTTAAAGTTACAGTGTCTGATGCTGTAATAATTTTTAATGGTGGGAACTATGAAATACTTGAGGTTCTGGAGAAGTTAGGGGTATGATTTGGACAGAACACAGCTAAAGGACTGAGGGAACTGGATGAACTTCGTGTACGTGAAGCAGAGTTAGCTGCTCAGCAAAGGACAAAAGAAGCAAGAAAGAAAAGGAGGGGCTGTTGTGACTATGGGCCAGGGCAGTTCTAGTGCATAAAAGACGCAGAAATGTAAGTATGTATAAGAATTTGTAATGAAAAAGTTTTAAACCTCAGTATCTCAGAATTACATTTCTTGCAATGAATGACTCGTTTTCTAAAAAAGTACTGATGGTAGAGGCATGAAATTTTCACACCATGTCAAGTGCGAGATTCAACACATATCGAACGAGAATAATTAAAATATCCTGTGTTGTTTTTTTTATGTTCAGTTATTTGCAAAATTCTGTCAAAAAATTGTGTTTTTTTTAAAAAAAAAAAAGATAATATGCCCCACTATACAATTTTAGTAATAATTCTAGTTCAGTGTATCTAGAAAACTGCATTCAATAATTATGGAAAATTGTAAGTTGGTATCTTAAAAAGTTTGCAAGATAATGGGTCACAAAATTCGATAATTTAACATTGGTGGCATAGGACACACAATGTCCCCTTAAGAGAAAATGAAGAAATGGTAAAGGTGTAGCAGCGCGCATTAAGATAAGAAGAAATACAAGCGAAAGCTATATGGGCATACTAGAAGAATGTAATCAACCAGATTATCTAGACAGTTTACGAAATTCTACGAAACTAGCAGTAAAGCAAAAACTGAAGCAATATAATGGAGCGGAGCAGTAGAAGCAGTCCACACAGAAGGTGGAATACTGGAACTTTATATAGAAAAGAAGAAGATATTTAGGCTGAAAATCATTCAGCAAGATAATCACAAGTAGGTCCAATGGCTTGGTCTGACGAGCGAAAAAGAGCCCGCCCATTTTGAGACGGCGGAAGTAATACGAGCGCAAAAGAAAAACAACCGAACGTACGTCACGTGGTCCAGTAAAGCCCGAACCTGAACAGTAATAATACAGAACGTGATAATCGCGGATATAATACAAAACTTGCAGTGATCAGCCAGGGCAGCCGAGGGAGTGAGTAATCATTTCGCGGGGCCAGTTGTCTGCGCCTCTTACAGAGACCCCAGCTGGATGAACACACAACTGGAATGGCGGCCACGACGCCATAAGTTGTGACACGATGTCCGGACCAGCGTGACGCCCAAAATATCACCTCGCTGTGCCAACAGGCTTCGCGCGCTTGTTGCTATCGATTTATGTCCAGCGAGACGTGGACAGACAGCCTAATCTCCCGCCGTCAGAGTGCGGCACCGTATGTTGGGCGCTTGTTCTGCCCCTGGCGGTCACGGACCAGTTACAAGTACGACAGCGGCACTCATTACACATTTATCATCCGACTCGCCAGAGAACGCCTCCCACCAGAGCAGCCACAAAGTTACTCTTTCTCTTCTCAGTGTGGCGACAAAGAGAAACTGAGACTTCCCGGCGGGTAAAAATCGTGTGCACAACCGGAAGTCGAAGCCGGACTTCTGGTGACAGTGTTCTTCCCTTCTCAGACATTCACTCATCGCTCATGATCTGCCCTCATAGCTTCACATCTTCCTGTTGATATTGTCGTTTTCGCATATACTGTACGTGAATACAGTGGCGGTCCGTGCTACACGCAGTATTGAAAGAAAAATAATGACCTTTCGAATTAAGTAAGCTGTGGCAAATAACTGACGTCAGAATAGATACACACGGAAAAAAACTGCAACGTCAACAAACCATTAATGTAGTGTAATGAAATTTCAGAAATACAGTTCTCTACCTAACTTATAATAATTCCAGTCCTAAAGAAAGCAGGTGTTGACAGATGTGAAAATTACCGAACTATCGGCTGCAAAATATTAACGCGAATTCTTTACACCCGGGTCGCAGGTTCGAATCCTGCATCTTGCCCTTCCCTTACGAACCATCCATTCTGTCACCGTTGGTCACTGCCTCGCCCTGGTTTCTGTGCCTTATGCCATGTTTGTAAAAACAGACCACTCTGCCATAGTGCCTTCACGACAGCAAAAACATACTGCACACTTGCACAATACGCTACATGCAGTTTCAAAGAAGAGTACTGACCTGATGGTTTGGGCAAAGAAGCATTTATAGTGCCAAATGGGATGATGTCACATCAGAGCATGAGCAGTGGAAAACAGAGATCTGCGTCCCTTCTCTGAGCGACTGAAGAGCGATTGACCATCATTTCAGCACTCAACACTGGTTTCTAGTTATCGTGAAGAGAGTGCTACAAAACATGTTTTAGTCAGTTTTACCTGTATACCAGCACGCATTCGAAGGAAAATGGTGCAATTTTATAGCGATTTGCGGCTCGCATTCGAAGAGAAATAGCTTAATTTCAGAAAATGGTTCAAATGGTTCTGAGCACTATGGGACTTAACATCTGTGGTCATCAGTCCCCTAGAACTTAGAACTACTTAAACCTAACTAACCTAAGGACATCACACACATCCATGCCCGAGGCAGGATTCGAACCTGCGACCGTAGCGGTCTCACCGTTCCAGGCTGTAGCGCCTAGAACCGCTCGGCCACCCTGGTCGGCGAAGTAGGACAGGAAGAAACTTTAGAAAACTGCAATTCGGGATTCCAAATGGATACAAACAAAACCAGTGACGCAGTTCATCACACGAATAGCGAATGGTAAACATGTGTGCAGGCACGAACGTCTCATTGGCGGAAATGAACTGCTGTCTTCAGTCCTGAGACTGGCTTGAGGCAGCTCTCCATGCTACTCTATCCTGTGCTAGCTTCTGCATCTCCCAGTACTTACTGCAACCCACATCCTTCTGAATCTCATTCGTGTATTCATCTCATGGTCTCTTTTTAAGATTTTTACACTCCACGCTGCCCTCCAATGCTAAATTTGTCATCCCTTGATGCCTCAGGACATGTCCTACCAACCGGTCCCTTCTACTTGTCAAGTTGTGCCACAAACTCCACTTCTCCACAATTCTATTCAGTACCTCCTCATTAGTTATGTGATCTACCCATCTAATCTTCAGCATTCTTCTGTAGCACCACATTTCGAAAGCTTCTATTCTCTTCTTATCTAAACTATTTATCGTCCATGTTTCACTTCCATACATAGCTACACTCCATATAAATACTTTCAGAAACGACTTCCTGACACTTAAATCTATACTCGATGTTAACATATTTTTCTTCTTCAGAAACGCTTTCCTTGCCATTGCTACATTTCTACATTTTACATCCTCGTTACTTCGACCATCATCAGTTATTTTGCTCCCCAAACAGCAAAATCCTTAACTAGTTTAAGTGTCTCATTTCCTAATCTAATTCCGGCAGCATCACCCGATTTAATTCGACTACATTCCATTATTCTCGTTTTGCTTTTGTTGATGTTCATCTTATATCCTCCTTTCAAGACACTGTCCATTCCGTTCAACTGCTCTTCTGGGTCCTTTGCTGTCTCTGACAGAATTACAATGTCATCGGCGAACTTCAAAGTTTTTATTTTAATTTCTTCACCATGGATTTTAATTCCGACTCAGAATTTTTCTTTTGTTTCCTTTACTGCTTGCTCGATATACAGACTGAATAGCAATTGGGAGAGGCTACAACCCTGTCTCACTCCCTTCCCAAATACTGCTTCCCTTTCATGCCCCTCGACTCTTATAACTGTCTTCTGGTTTCTGTACAAATTGTAAATAGCCTATCGCTCCCTGTATTTTACCCCTGCCATCTTCAGAATTTGAAAAAGAGTATTCCAGTCAACATTGTCAAAAGCTTTCTCTAAGTTTACAAATGCTAGAAATGTAGGTTTGCCTTTCCTTAATCTATTTTCTAAGATAAGTCGTAAGGTCAGTATTGCCTCACGTGTTCCAACATTTCTACGGGATCCAAACTGATCTTCCCCGAGGTCGGCTTCTACCAGTTTTTCCATTCGTCCGTAATGAATAAGCGTTAGCATTTTGCACCTGTGGCTTATTAAACTGATAGTTCGGTAATTTTCTCATCTGTCAACACCTGCTTTCTTTGGGATTGGAATTATTATATTCTTCTTGAAGACTGAGGGTATTTCGCCTGTCTCATACATCTTCCTCACCAGATGATAGAGTTTTGTCAGGACTGGCTCTCCCAAGGCTGTCAGTAGTTCTAATGGAATGTTGTCTACTCCCGGGCCCTTGTTTCGACTCAGGTCTTCCATTGCTCTGTCAAACTCTTCACGCAGTACCGTATCTCCCATTTCATCTTCATCTACATTTTCTTCCATTTCCATAATATTGTCCTCAAGTACATCGCCCTTGTATAGACCCTCTATATACTCCTTCCACCTTTCTGCTTTCCGTTCTTTGCTTAGAACTGGGTTTCCATCTTAGCTCTTGATATTCATGCAAGTGACTCTCGTTTCTCCAAAGGTCTTTTTAATTTTCCTGTAGGCAGAATCTGTCTTACCCCTAGTGAGATAAGCCTCTACATCCCTACATTTGTCCCCTAGCCATCCCTGCTTAGCCATTTTGCACTAGGAAGGAATAAAATGCCGAGATTTCGACGCAGTTCGATGGTAGGGTCCTTGCAGTTGGTAGAGAGAGTTTCCACAAAATAAGAGGAACGCTCCTATTGGAACCGTGACGTGGAGAACGAAAGTACCCAAGTGGGGAGAGAGTTTGGCTATGAGAAACATCAGAGCGAAATTTTTGTGCACTCTTCTCTGAACTGGCGTCAAGGGCAGAACAGAGCGCATAACGCTCTGTATGATGCAGAGGAGAAATTTGAGTGAACACTGCATTCACTGCGGCTGACATCCAGCTAGATATTAGCTGTAGCATCATTGAACTGCCACTGTGGGGAAACGAACCAGCCAGTTAGTTAATTGTCCTTGCGAGGACTGAGAGGGCATTTTAGTATGCACGCTGTCCCAGCCATGCGCATGCGTATCGCCATATTCCAAGACTGGGGACGAGTGCATGATTTTTCGCATCACGAGAAACATAGGGAGAATTTCTGCTGAAAAAAAATCAGCAAAGACTTAATTAGATTTTATAGGAATTTCATTGGGGGAGAGCAGCCATGCAGAAGACAGCTCGTCGCAGCTAAGGTAAATACTGCGTGCAGAGGCGTAAACTTGTTGGTTCACCAGCTTGTGTCCACTGTAAACTCGAGCGACCTTGGGTAACCTTTTGCTCAACTTGTCACAAAACTAACCATCCTCCATAGACTTGATTGTCACCCTAAATAGTACTGAACGCTAAACCGGAATCGGATGATTTACCGTAGTACTGTCCAACATCATGACGTAGTTGAGGGAATAATTTAGTAAAGAAACTTCTACTTAAAATTTACCATTGTTGAGTCTAGGATTACTTCACTTTCTGTGTACGAGAGGCGTTCGTTTGACAAATGTTGGAACATTGTCACATTGTAAAGTATGTAATTGTGTGCATTTCTGTGATAAGTTTGCAACATTAAACCAAAGTTATTTACAGCTTACACAGTTGTTGTTGATCAGACATGAACCTTGCACATACTTTGATCTGCTCTAGATTTCGTCACCACAATGTGCTCCTTCTGTGCAATCTGTCTTTGAATGAATGAAAAAAAAAATGGTTCAAATGGCTCTGAGCACTATGGGACTCAACTGCTGTGGTCATAAAGCCGGCCGAAGTGGCCGTGCGGTTAAAGGCGCTGCAGTCTTGAACCGCAAGACCGCTACGGTCGCAGGTTCGAATCCTGCCTCGGGCATGGATGTTTGTGATGTCCTTAGGTTAGTTAGGTTTAACTAGTTCTAAGTTCTAGGGGACTAATGACCTCAGCAGTTGAGTCCCATAGTGCTCAGAGCCTGTGGTCATAAGTCCCCTAGAACTTGGAACTACTTAAACCTAACTAACCTAAGGACATCACACACATCCATGCCCGAGGCAGGATTCGAACCTGCGACCGTAGCGGTCGTGCGGTTCCAGACTGTAGCGCCTTTAACCGCTCGGCCACTCCGGCCGGCTTGAATGAATGAGTTCTTCGTATTTCACCATCTTTAAAACAGTGCTTCAAAAGGTGTCACGTATCGCTACAGGAGATAGTATTGGTCCATACTAGAAGAAACGCCCCTATAATGAGTTATACAGAAACCAATACCTGATATGGGCTGAAGATTCATAGTTTAAAAAACGAGTTTTATTTACATATGAGGCAGGATTCATGGATATGGCATAGGGTAACTTACCACAATATGCAGTTGTGGATAAATGGAAATCCTCAAGTAATGCACAGGTGTGGGGAGATGAGAATTTTGAAGCAATCACCGAAGTGATGCATCAGCATAGATTAATTATCAGGGCCTAAGCAGGAACTGTCGGTACCAGACTCACTGGTTCATACACTTCACCAGACAGGTTACCAGGTGCTATGTTTCACCGATTTCTGTGTGGTCGATTGCCAGAGTTATTGGAGAACGCTGCCCTTGCAGGAAGATAAAACATACAAGGCGCCTGCGGACCTGCAACCCTCTTGACACTGTTTGATTCCAGATGGCCTACCATCAGGCGCAAGAGCAGCAGCATAGCCTGCCTGCAGGCGCCTGGGGCTCTCGCCCCCTGCACTGTACTTACAGGTGCATTTTTAAAATTCTCAGTCAAGGTGGGCCACTGCATCGAGGGTTTTGCGCGAGATTCGGGGATCTTAGAGGGATCCTTTTCAGCTTGATTCACGCATTTGTAAGTGTCTACCCCACGGGTTATCACGCCACAGAAGGACACAAAACAGTAGTGCTGAAAGAGCCTATGTATCCTGAGCTGCAATGGATCGCGTTAAAATTTCGTCGAACGGTTTGAACGGTCCCTAATGGATCCCACCCGCACACACAGCGAAAATTGCGGTCGCCTTGCGCTCCAAACAGATGTTATCAGGTTCTGTAAGGATACAGCACCACCACGTCCGCAGTGAACGGATCAAACGCCTGAGGGTGTCAGCAATATCAGAGGTTGCGAAAAATATCTTCCTGCTGGTCATTGCGCTGTGACCTGTAGCTTACGGCCGCGAATTGTATGGGAATCAACGCACCAGGGAAAGGTGTGGCTTCATTGACGCCCTTTATTTCATCCCATAAATCTACATCGATTCTGTGCAAATCGCGTTTAAGTGCCTGGCAGAGGATTCATCGAGCAGCCTTCACAATTCTCTGTTATTACAATCTCGTATAGCTCGCGGACGAAACGAACCTAAATCTTTCCGTACGAGCTCTGATTTCCCTTATTTTATCGTGGTGATCGTCTCTCCCTATGTAGGTCGGCGTCAACAAAATATTTTCCGCATTCGGAGGAGAAAGTTTGTGATTGGAATTTCGTGAAAAGATTCCTGCGCAACGAAAAACGTCTTTGTTTTAATTATGTCCCTCCCAAATCGTATATCATTTCAATGACACTCTCTCTCCTATTTCGCTATGATACGAATCGGGCTGCCCGTCTTTGAACTTTTTTGATGTACTCCGTCATTCCCATCTGGTAAGGATCCCACACCGCCCAGCATTATCCTAAAACAGGATGGACAAGAGCAGTGTAGGCAGTCTCGTTGGTAGATCTGTTCATTTTCTGTGTCCTCCCTATAAAACGCAATCTTTGGTTACCCTCCCCCGCAACAAATTTATATGTGTTCCTTCCAATTTAAGTTGTTCGTAACTGTAATTCCTATTTAGTTGGATTTACGGCCTTTAGATTTCACTGATTTATGTTGTGACCGAAGTTTAAAGGATTTCTTTTAGCATTCATGTGGATGACCTCACACTTTTCGTAATTTAGGGTCAACTGCCAATTTTCACCCCATACAGATATCTTTTCTAAATCGTTTTGCAGTTTGTTTTGATCTTCTGACGATTTTACTAGTCGATATACGACAGCATCACCAGCAAGCAACCTAAGACGGCTGCTCAGATTGTCTCCCAAATCGTTCACATAGATAAGGAACAGCAAAAGGCCTATACCACTACCTTGGGGAACGCCAGAAATCACTTCTGGTTTGCTTTCCGTCAATTACTACGAACTGTGATGTCTCTGACAGGAATGTACAAATACAGTCACATAACTGAGACGATATCCCATCAGCACGCAGTTTTACTACCAGCCGCTTGTGTGGTACAGTGTCAAAAGCCTTCCGGAAATCCAGGAATACGGAATCGATCTGAAATCCATTGTCAATGGGACTCAACAGTTCATGCGAGAAAACAGCTAGTTATGTACGAATGCATGCTTTCGCGGCGATATCTGTTAACTAAATATTCTCTGGTTTCAAGCCGCGTCAAAGGGTTTACTGCCCACGAGCTTTCGGCAGAGATCTCCTCTGCCACTGTCAAGTGGATGACTGTCGTGTGGTTGTCATTGCCGTGCTTATACAGTCGCGCCGTCGCTCGTGACGTCACTGGTGCTCGGTCCCGCACCATATATGGTAATGTTTTTATCACGTGACCGCCGGGCCCGCTTCAACTCCCTCAAAACCGGATCCCACGCTGTACTCAGCTGCAATCCATCGCTTGTTCAAGACCGCTCAATATGTTAGCGAAGGGGATGCTTCGTGGCGAAGGAGTAAAGTTACGTCCCTTCTTAAGTGCTGATAAGGCACCTACGTCGATGTTTCTTGCTGTCATGTTGATCACAGCACGTTGCGTAACTTTATGTTCTGCTCCATGTTGTGCAGTGAAAGCCTATTGAATTTCCATTTCTGCTCCTCCGTTGCTCTCTGTCTGCACAGAAAACATCGTCGAGTCAGAGGGCAACTGAGAAGCAGAAAGGGAAATTCAGTCAGTTCTGAGGACCTTAGTACATCGAGCTGAAACCGTCCCAGACACTGAAAACTTGCCGAGAGAATTGAGCCACTTACGCAAAGTTTTTGAAGAAAACGGTTACAACAAAAAACAGATCTCATAGGCAGTGTCATCCAAGCCTCAAAGGAAGAAGACCTCTGAAGAATACACCAAGCAGGTTGCATTCTTACCGCTTAGTGATTCGACAACAGGGAAGATTAGTCGGTTATTCGCACTATTCAACAGCGCCGCATAGAACGTCAAAGGTTTTACCGTCTGCGCTATGCCGAAAAGTCAAAATGGCTCTGAGCACTATGGGACTTAACATCTGAGGTCATCAGTCCACTAGAACTTAGAACTACTTAAACCTAACTAACCTAAGGACATCACACACATCCATGCTCGAGGCATGGATGTGTGTTGCGAACGTAGCGGTAGCGCGGTTCCAGACTGATGCGCCTAGAACCGCTCGGCCACAACGGCCGGCTGTCTTCGATAGTATCTTCATTGTTATCGTGCAGAGAAGACATTAATTGTGTCTCACCGCTGGCGTACTTCACATACGACCAGAATCTCTTTGGATTTTCTGCCAGGTATCGAGACAAAGTTTCGTTGTGGAATCTGTTATAAGTATTTCACATTGAAGTCCGCGCTAAATTAAGAGCTTCTGTAAAAGATCGCCAATCTTGGAGATTTTGCGTCTGTTTGAATTTGACATGCTGTTTTCGTTGTTTGTGCAACAGTGTTCTAACCCGTTTTGTGTACCAACTAGGATCAGTTCCGTCGTTTGTTAATTTATTTGGTATAAATCTCTCAGATGCTGTCGATATTTCTTTCAATTCAAGCCACATCTGGCGTACACTTATATTGTTAATTTGGAAGGAGTGGAAGACATCAGGTGAATTTTTATCTGCTTCTCTTAAGATTTTTCTTTTAATTTTGGATCATTTGGGGGTTACAATATTCAATCATGCTACGACATTCCTGTGTTCACTAATACTTGGTCCGTTTTGATGCTTGTTATGAACTCAGGATTATTTGTTGCTAAGGTCAAGTGTTTTTTCACAACCGTTTACTATTCGCCTGGGCTCATGTACTAACTGCTCGAAATAATTTTCAGATGAAGCATTTAGCACAATTTTGGATGCGTTCTTCCGGAATTATCATGTATTTTCGTCAACATAGTGAGGATAAATTAAAGTCAGCACCAACTATAATTGCTTGAGTCGGGTATGTGCATAAACTCAAGTTTTCTTTGAACTTTTCAGCAATTGTATCATCTGAATTGGGAGGTCGGGAAAAGGGTCAATTATTATTTTATTCCGGTTGCCAGCAATGACTGTCCATACTAACTCACAGGAACTACACTCCTGGAAATGGAAAAACGAACACATTGACACCGGTGTGTCAGACCCACCATACTTGCTCCGGACACTGCGAGAGGGCTGTACAAGCAATGATCACACGCACGGCACAGCGGACACACCAGGAACCGCGGTGTTGGCCGTCGAATGGCGCTAGCTGCGCAGCATTTGTGCACCGCCGCCGTCAGTGTCAGCCAGTTTGCCGTGGCATACGGAGCTCCATCGCAGTCTTTAACACTGGTAGCATGCCGCGACAGCGTGGACGTGAACCGTATGTGCAGTTGACGGACTTTGAGCGAGGGCGTATAGTGGGCATGCGGGAGGCCGGGTGGACGTACCGCCGAATTGCTCAACACGTGGGGCGTGAGGTCCCCACAGTACATCGATGTTGTCGCCAGTGGTCGGCGGAAGGTGCACGTGCCCGTCGACCTGGGACCGGACCGCAGCGACGCACGGATGCACGCCAAGACCGTAGGATCCTACGCAGTGCCGTAGGGGACCGCACCGCCACTTCCCAGCAAATTAGGGACACTGTTGCTCCTGGGGTATCGGCGAGGACCATTCGCACCGTCTCCATGAAGCTGGGCTACGGTCCCGCACACCGTTAGGCCGTCTTCCGCTCACGCCCCAACATCGTGCAGCCCGCCTCCAGTGGTGTCGCGACAGGCGTGAATGGAGGGACGAATGGAGACGTGTCGTCTTCAGCGATGAGAGTCGCTTCTGCGTTGGTGCCAATGATGGTCGTATGCGTGTTTGGCGCCGTGCAGGTGAGCGCCACAATCAGGACTGCATACGACCGAGGCACACAGGGCCAACACCCGGCATCATGGTGTGGGGAGCGATCTCCTACACTGGCCGTACACCACTGGTGATCGTCGAGGGGACACTGAATAGTGCACGGTACATCCAAACCGTCATCGAACCCATCGTTCTACCATTCCTAGACCGGCAAGGGAACTTGCTGTTCCAACAGGACAATGCACGTCCGCATGTATCCCGTGCCACCCAACGTGCTCTAGAAGGTGTAAGTCAATTACCCTGGCCAGCAAGATCTCCGGATCTGTCCCCCATTGAGCATGTTTGGGACTGGATGAAGCGTCGTCTCACGCGGTCTGCACGTCCAGCACGAACGCTGGTCCAACTGAGGCGCCAGGTGGAAATGGCATGGCAAGCCGTTCCACAGGACAACATCCAGCATCTCTACGATCGTCTCCATGGGAGAATAGCAGCCTGCATTGCTGCGAAAGGTGGATATACACTGTTCTAGTGCCGACATTGTGCATGCTCTGTTGCCTGTGTCTATGTGCCTGTGGTTCTGTCAGTGTGATCATGTGATGTATCTGACCCCAGGAATGTGTCAATAAAGTTTCCCCTTCCTGGGACAATGAATTCACGGTGTTCTTATTTCAATTTCCAGGAGTGTATCTACTTCACCGGCCGGAGTGGCCGACCGGTACTAGGCATTTCAGTCCGGAACCGCGCGACTGCTACGGTCGCAGGTTCTGCCTCTGGCGTGGATGTGTGTGATGTCCTTAGGTTAGTTAGGTTTAAGTAGTTCTAAGTTCTAGGGGACTGATGACCTCCGCTGTTAAGTCTCATAGTGCTCAGAACCATTTGAATTTGAACCTTCATGTGGTTCTACAATCGGTCACTAGATCGAGACACTGACCAGGAAACATCATTTTACGGAAGTACATTATCCTCCAGGTGCAACACTGTCAGCTACTGAATTGTCTCGCGTCCTCTTAAATTTATAGCACACTGCAAAGATATATTCTATACCTGGCTATGGATTTTCGAGTAACTGTGTCTGACTACGCTCTGCAGGGGGGCCTTTTAGATGCTCTCTGAATAGTCATGTGGTGCTTGTGTGCCATTTGAGTAAAACTGAGATCTGAGCCTACAGTTCGCTGCAGATACTGAGCGAGTAATGTGTGCCTTTTTTCTGGTTCGTCTTACAAGGCCTGGAATGGTGATTTTCAGGATATTTTCAGATCTTTAGAATGTGAATTATATCTTAAAATGTTAAATTTTTAGCTTTGTCTAATGAGTGATATTCGATGTACTGGACATAATGAGGACTCCATTAATCTATACTAATACTAATTTCAGAGCATACGTACTGTGTTCCAAGATGTGAGAGTCACTTGAAAATCCAGTACGTTGTCCTGCTCGACAACGAGTGTTCATCAGAGGCAAGAGTACCGTCGGTAGTGCCCAAGGGAGGTGCCATAGGACCGATATTGCTCTCTAGATAGTACATAAACGGTCTGGCAGATAAGGTGAGCAGTAATCCACGGCTGTTTGCTGATGATGCAGAAGTATGCTGGGAAGTATCATCGAAGAGTGACAGCAGAAGGTTACTGAATGACTCATAATTTATATTTAATTTGATAAATGGCAGCTTCCTCTAAATACAGAAAAACTGATGTTAATGCAGAAAATAGGAAAAACAATCGTGTAGTGCTTGAATACGTACTACTTGACGTAGCCACAACAAATTAAATATCTAGGTGTAACGTTGCAGAGCTACATGAAATGGAAAGAGCACGTAAGGACGGTGGTAGGGAAAGCGACCAGTCAGCTGCAGCTTAGTGGGAAAGTATAGCACATCTACAAAGCACACAGCGTGTAGAACACTTGTTCGAACCAGTCTTTAGTGCCGCTCGAGTGACTGGGATCTCGACACGGGCGGATGAAAGGAAGACGTCAAAGAATTCAGATGTGAGCTGATAGATTTGTTGAGCGTAGCTTCGATCAACATGCTTCGGTAATATTTAGAGAACCGCTGTTTTGGGCTGAATGCAGAGCAATCCTGCAGCCGCCAGCAAACATTTCACGTAAGGACTGCGAAAAGAAGATAAGAGAAATAGGGCTTCAATTGAGTGATATACACTGAAGAACCGAAGAATCTGGTATACCTGCCTAATATTGTGTAGGGCCGCCGCGAGCACGCACAAGTGCCGCAACACGTGGACTCGACGAATGTCGCAAGTAGTGCTGGAGGGAACTGATACCATGTATGCTTCAGGGCTATCAATAAATCCGTAAGAGTTCGAGAGGGTGGTGATCTCCTGTGAAAAGCTCGTTGCAAGGCATCCCAGATTTGCTCAATAATGTTCATGTCTGGGGAGTTTGGTGGCCAGCGGGAGTTTAAATTCAGAAGAGTGTTTCTGGAGCCACTCTGTAGAAATACTGGACGTTTGGGGTGTCTCATTGTCCAGCTGGAATTTCCCGTCGGATTGCACAATGGGCATAAATGGATACAGGTGATCAGACAGGATGCTTACGTACGTTTCACCTGTCAGAGTCGTATCTAGAGGTATCAGAGGTCCCGTATGTCTCCACCTACACACGCCCCACACTATTACAGAGCCTCCATGAGCATGAACAGTCCCCTGCTGATATGCATGGTCCATGGATTCATAAGTCTCGATACCTGTACACGTTCATCTGCTCGATAGAATTTGAAACGACAGTAGTCCGACCAGGCAATACGATTCCAGTCATTAACATTCCAATGTCGTTGTTGATGGGCACAAGTGAGGCGTAAAGCTTTTGTGTCTTGCAGTCATCGATGGTACACGAGTGGGCCTTCGGCTCCGAAAGCCCATGTTGATGATGTTTCGCTGAATGGTCCGCACGCTTACACTTGTTGATGGACCAGCACTGAAATCTGCAGCAGTTTGTGGAAGTTTCACACTTCTCTCACGCTGAACGATCCTCTTCAGTCGTTGTTGGTCCCGTTCTTGCAGGACTTTTTTCCGGCCACAGCGATGGCCGACATTTGATGTTTTACCGGATTCCTGATATTCACGGTACACTCGTGAAACGGTCGTATCGGAAAATCCCCACTTCATCGCTAGCTCGGAGATACTGTGTCGCATCGCCCGCGCGCCAACTATGACACCACGTTTAGACTCACCACATAGGTAATATTGTGGGGAAGGCGAAACAAAGACTACGCTTTGTTGACAGAACACTTAGAAGATGCGACAAACCCACTAAAGAGGCAGCCTACATTACAACTGTCCGTTCTCTGCTGTAATATTACGGTGTGCGATCTTTACCAGGTAATATTGACGGTGGACAGCGAAAAAGTGCAAAGAAGGGCAGCTCGTTTAGTGTTATCGCGCAATAGGGGTGAGAGTGTCGCTGATATGATACGCGAGTTGGGGTGGCAGTCACTGGAACAAAGGCGGTCCTCTTTGCGGGGAGATCTATTTACGAAATTTCAATCACCAATTTTCTCTTCCGAATGCGAAAATATTTTGTTGAGACCCACCTACATAAGGAGGAATGAATACCATAATAAAATGAGAGAAATCAGAGATTTAGGTGTTCCTTTTTCTCACGCGCCATTCGAGAGTGGGATGGTAGAGAAGTATTACGAAAATGGTTCGATGAACCTCTGCCAGGCACTTAAATGTGAACTGCAGAGTAACCATGTAGACGTAGATGTAGAATCTTGATAACCTTACATTGTATCAGTAGTAGCCGATCTAACAACTGCGCCAGACACTTGTTGTCCTGTATAGGCGTTGCCAACCGAAGCGCCATATTCTGCCGTTTACATATCTCTGTATTTCAATACGCTTACCTATAATAGTTTTTTTGGGGCTTCGGTATAGATAGTCGTTTTCTCCTCGCTCCACCTGCGAGTGCAATATGGAATGAAACAATTAGTAGTCGTACATGGTACTCTCTGCTACACGCCATAGGGTGGGTTCCAGGGTATACATGTAGATGTTGATATTAGGGAACTTAAACTCGTCACATTGCCATTCAACCAGTTTTCCCTTGTATTTTCCGATTTGGACAGTTTTCCTTTTATTCAGGTGTTCCATATACTGTGCCCTTAACACCGCATGCTTAATGCATTAATGGTGTGGTCTGACTGTGTTTACGGACAAATTACCCGTCGATGTTGTCAAACTTCATCCAAGTCATTAGAATATTCCTGTCATTATTTTTATAGTTCTTACGATTTTACGCCCGATTTGTATTTGGCAATCAGCGTCAAAAATTTCGTCTCATGTGCAATTTACCCTCAACGAAGGTAATCATTTTCTTGAATTGTTTCTACTACCAACATTTTGCTAGTCAATCCACACGGCGTGTAATGCGCTATGGCGTACTGTGCATGCTTTTTCAAAACAGGTGAGTCAGTTCCTTTGGAGCGTGATTATTTTATGTGTTGCATTGGTAGTATGTGCTGGCAAAATGGACTCAGCGTGTCCCCTGCACGCAGTTGACCTATAAGTACAGTATCTTACACACTGGTCATATAAATTCAGATTTAGTTTGCATCTTGTTACGTTAATGTAAATCCGTTATTTACTATGTCCATTACGTCGTAAATTCGTTGCGCAAAGTGAGTCTGTTCTCTTCGTGACCATATTTCATTAGCAAAGCAGTTACTATACTAGTTTAAGTTCATGGGTCTAAGCGTTATACAGGCTGTAACGGGTACAAATGCATTATTTCTGTTAGTGAAGGAGAACGGTCAACTAAACAACACTACATCAGTATTTACTTCATTTGCGAACTAACAATTGTACCTATTAATAGTAGTATGTTTTTAGGTTGATTAGTACCTCCAAGAACAAATGGCAAGAGCTAGCCGTTAATGTTTATTTTCCGCAATGCAGCAGGTCTGGTGCTGAAGTATGGATACTCAGACACAAAATGGTTAGTCTATAATGTATAGACTAACTGACAATGTAGCCACTAGCGGTGCAGTTACGGCCATGCAGAGAACGTCAGGTGGTGAAGTTCACGACATGTGAAAAACTGTTTCACAGAGAGAAAAACAACGGCCACACTGATGTGTGTACATATTAAACTACCGCATATAAAAATGTCTGCTCTTACACCGTTGTACTCTTTATATGAAAGGGCATATATAGCATTTACATTTGCGTGTATTCCTCAGCTAAGAACATGATTGGCAGCTTACTATCTACACCTACAGCTACATCTACATCATTACTCTGCAGTTCATAATTAAGTGTCTGGCAGTTGGTTCATCGAACCATATTTTACTTCTGCACCGTTTCCCTCTCGAATAGCGTGCACGCAAAACAAACACTTCAGTCCTTCTATGCGGGCTCTGATTTATTTTATTGTGATGTAGGTGGGCGCCAACAAAATATTTTCGTGATAATTAGTTGAAACCCTCAGCTGCCGACAGGTGTTGTTGATATACCTCTATGAGGACAGGTGAAAATGTGTGCCCGACCGGAACCCGAACCCGGGACCTCCTGCTTACATGGCAGACGGTCTATCCATCTGAGCCACCGAGGACACAGATGAATAGCGCGACTGCAGGGACTTATCCCTTGCACACTTCTTGTGAGACCCGCATTCCCAACTGTCCACAATCTACATACGTAATGTACCTTATAGATATTTGTCCATCCACTCATAATTCGTGCACACTAAGAGGACGATTCCCGTAAGAGTTCGGGCAACCTGTGCGTATTCGCACAGACGAAAGTCAATGGCTGGGTAGCCGTTAACTACTTACATGAAGATAGTAACTGTTCTCGAAAGAACAGATACCATTGATGAAGCCGGCCGCGGTGGCCGAGCGGTTCTAGGCGCTTCAGTCTGGAACCGCGCGACCGCTACGGTCGCAGGTTCGAATCCTGCCTCGGGCATGGATGTGTGTGATGTCTTTAGGTTAGTTAGGTTGAAGTAGTTCTGAGTTCTAGGGGACTGATGACCTCAGATGTTAAGTCCCATAGTGCTCAGAGCCATTGTAACCATTTGAACCATCGGTCAGCGTTCTCGCTTTCCCTGTCATGTTTACGCATTGTCTATGGCTCATTACTTTTTGTCGACAATCTACATCGTCCTGTAGTACCATGGGCTCCTCTCTCCTGTTACTCGATTTATCAGTGTTTTGCGTATACCATCAAGTTGCACACGTCACACCAATTGTTAAAAAAGGAAATAAGTGTATTCTGCTGGATTACATACCATTACCACTAACGTCGATTTGTAGTAGAACTTTGGAACTTATACTGTGCTCGAACATTATGAATCACCTCGAAGAAAACGATTTGCTGACAAGTAGTCAACATGGATTCAGAAAATATTGTTATTGTGAAACTCAACTAGCACTTCATTCTCACCAAGTAATGAGTGCTATCGACAGGAGACGTCAAATTGATTCCATATTTCTAGATTTCGAGAATTCGGCATGTAGCTACTAAAATGGTATGTTGTTCTACATGATTATTTCCAGAAGGCTTTTAACAGCGTTTCTCACAAGCGACTTCCAGTTAAATTGCGTGCTTGTGTGGTATCGTCTCAATTATTTGACTGGATTCGTAATTTCATTTCAGAGAAGTCACAATTCGTTATGCCTGACGGAAAGTCATCGAGTAAAACAGAAGTAATATCTGACGTTCCCCTAAGAAGTGTTACAGACTCTCTGTTGTTCCTGATCAATACACTATCTAGGAGACAATGTGAGCAGTCATCTTAGACTATTTGTAAATGATGCTGTCATTTCTCCTCATGAGATGATCAAAAAGAATTACAAAATTATTTAAACGAGATATCTGTATGGTGTAAAGAGTGGAAATTGAATCTAAATCATTAAAGTTTGAAGTCATCCACATAAGCACTAAAAAGAAATAGCAAAATTTTAGTTACACGATAAATCATACAATCTAAATGCTGTAAACTCAACTAAAACAAAAGCCGTTTTTCGCTGCGGCAGGATCGACTCATGAAATTTCAAGCACCAATCTTCTTCTCAGAGTGTGAAAATATTTTGTTAGCACCCACCAACATAGGGAGAAATTATCCTCATAATAAAACAAGAAATATCAGAAATCGCACGGAAAGATATAATTGTTTGTTTCTCCCGCGCGCTTTTCGTGAGTTAAGCTGTAAAGAATTAGCTTCAAAGTGGTTTAATGAACCCTCTGCCAGGCCCTTAATTGTGTACTGTATAATAATCATGTAGATGTAGATGACGATAAAGGTAGTAGGATACAAATTACCTGATGCAACAGAGCCATTTGAACCATTTTGAACCATTGATGACCCTGCAGCTTCTCTAGAATAAATGATAATTAGTTGAAACCCTCGGCTGCCGACAGGTGTTGTTCATATTTTCACACGCTGAGGAAAAAGTTGATGATTGAAACTTAATGAGAAGGTCCTTCCGCAGCGAAAAACATTTATTTTAATGACTGCCACCGTAATTCGTGTAACATATCCGTGGCATTCTCTCCCCTAAATAGTGCTGAACGAGCAGCCCTTCTTTGAACATTTTCGATGTCCTCCGTCAGTTATATCTGTTGGGATCCCACAGTGGATAGCATTAGTCCAGAAAAGTGCGGACCAGTGTAGTGTAAGTAGTCTCTTTAGTAAACATGTTACACTTTCTAAGTGTTCTGCCAGTTCATCGCAGTCCTTGGTTTGCCTTCTCCACGACATTATGTATGTGCCCATTCCAGTTTAACATATTTTTAATTGTAATCCGTAAGCATTTAGTTCAGTTTACAACCTTCAGATATGACTGATTTATCGTGTAACTGAAATTTAGCAGATTCTTTTTAGTGGTTATGTGGATGACATCACAGTTTTTGTGATTTAGAATCAATTGCCACGTTTAGCACTCTAAAGATATCTCGTCTGCATAATTTTGCAATTTGTGTCTGTCATCTGATGACGTTACGTGTCGCTAAATGATGGCATTATCTGTGGATAACCTAAGAGGATTGCTCAGATTGTCTGCTAAATAGTTTATGTTGATCAGGAGCAACAGAAGGCCTATCACACTTCCTTGAGGAACGCTAGATAGTACTTGTGTTTTTCTAGAATGTCCGTCAATTATTACGAACTGTGACCTTTCTGATTCGAAAACTCGAATACAGTCACACAACTGAGACGATACACCACAGGCACGCAATTCATCTACATCTACATCGATATGTGTTCCTTCCAGTTTAAGTTGTTCGTTGTAATACCTAGGTATTTAGTTGAATTTACGGGTTTTAGATTAGACTGATTTATCGTTTGAGTTCCTTTTAGCACTCATGTGGATGATGATCTCACACTTTTTGTTATGTTCGAACATAATATACGTTCTAAAATGCTGCTGCATATCGACGTTCACGATATGGGCCTGTAATTTAGTGTATTACTCCTACTACCTTTCTTGAATATTGGTGTGACCTGTGCAACTTTCCAGTCTTTGGGTACGGATCTTTCGTCGAGCGAACGGTTGTATCTGATTATTAAGTATGGAGCTAATGCATGAGCATATCCCGAAAGGAACCTAATTGGTATACAGTCTGGACCAAAAGACTTGCTTTTATTAAGTGGTTTGAGTTGCTTCACTACTCCGAGGATATTTACTTCTACGTTACTCATGTTGGCAGCTGTTCTCGATTCGAATTCTGAAATACGTACTTCGTCTTCTTTTGTGAAGGCATTTCGGAAGGCTGTGTTTAGTTCTGCTTTGGCAGCACTGTCTTCGATAGTATCTCCATGTTTCTTGCCGCTAAAACACTTCACATACGACCAGAATCAATAAGAATTCGCTTGAGAGGATCAATGTTAAAAATATGGAATCAGTTTCACGTCCCCTGTCAGTAGCAGACCTTACTTCGTGAGAATAAAGAGTTGGTTGTGCTTCACAAGAACGACATTTTCTGAATCCGTGCTAGCTGTTTGTCAATAGTTCGTTTTCTTCGAGGTGATTCATAATATTCGTGCAGAGTATATGTTCCAAAATCCTACTGCAAGTCGATGTTAGTGATATGGATGTGTAATTCAGTGGATTACCCTCATTTCCTTTCTCGGGTGTTGGTGTGATTTGTGCGGCTGTCCGGTCTCTGGGTACGGATCTTTAGTCTAGCCAGAGGTTGTATATGATTTTTAAGTGTGGAGGTATTGTATGAACATACTCTGAAAAGAACCTTACTGGTGTACAATCTGGACCGAAAGCCATGTCTTTCTTAAATGATTTAAACTGCTTCGCTAAACCAAGGCTATCTACTTCTAACAAGGGAACCTCCCCATCGCACCCCCCTCAGATTTAGTTATAAGTTGGCACAGTGGATAGGTCTTGAACAACTAAACACAGATCAATCGAGAAAACAGGAACTATGAAAAAATAAGCAAAATATACAAACTGAATAGTCTATGTGCAAGATAGTCAACATCAAGGAGAATATGAGCTCAGGAGCGCCGTGGTCCCGTGGTTAGCGTGAGCAGCTGTGGAATGAAAGGTCCTTGGTTCAAGTCTTCCCTCGGGTGAAAGGTTTATTTTCTTTATTTTTGCAAAGTTATGATCTGTCCGTTCGTTCACTGACGTCTCTGTTCACTGTAATAAGTTTAGTGTCTGTGTTTTGCGACCGCACCGCAAAACCGTGCGATTAGTAGACGAAAGGACGTGCCTCTCCAATGGGAACCCAAAACATTTGATCGCAAGGTCATAGGTCAACCGATTCCTCCACAGGAAAACACGTCTGATATATTCTATACAACACTGGTGACGGCATGTGCGTCACATGATAGGAATATGTTGTCAACCCACCTAACTTGTACACTTGGCGAATGGGTAAAAAGATTCTTCTACCTTGCCCGATTTAGGTTTTGTTGTGGATGTGATAATCACTCCCAAAAAAGTGATGAAAACATAAGCGTTTGTCACATAAACTGAAAAAAAAGTTAAAATTTTCAGCCAAGGGAAGGCTTGAACCAAGGACCACTCGCTCCACAGCGGCTCCCGCTAACCACAGAACCACGGCAATCCTGAATATGCTTATTCCTTCTTGTTGTATATGTTACGCATGGACTACTCAGTTTGTATATTTTGCTTATTTTTTCATAGTTCCACACAACTTCTTGCTGTTTTCTCGATTGATCTGTGTTCAGTTTTACAAGGCCTATCCACTGTGCCAACTTATAACTAAATCTGAGGGGGGTGCGATGGGGAGGTTCCCTTGTAAGTTACTCAAGCTGGCAGTTGTTCTTGATTCGAATTCTGAGGTGTTTGCTGCGTCTCCTTTTGTAAAAGAGTTTCAGAAAACTGTGTATCGTACGCTTTAGTGGTACTGTTATCAATAAAGGAAGCACTCCGTGTTCAGGCCAGAAAGGACCTATCGGGACCATCTGACCGCCGTGTCATTCTTAGCTGAGGATGCGGATAGGAGGGGCGTGGGGTCAGCACACCGCACTCCCGGTCGTTATGATGGTTTTCTTGACCGAAGCCGCTACTGTTCAGTCGAGCAGCTCCTCAGTTGGCATCACGAGGCTGAGTGCACCCCGAAAAATGGCAACAGCGCGTGGCGGCCAGGATGGTCACCCATCCAATTGCCGACCACGCCCGACAGCGTTTAACTTCGGTGATCTCACGGGAATCGGTGGATCCACTGCGGCAGGCCGTTATCTATTGTTGCCAATAACATCAGCATTAATATCTCGCAGCGAAGGTATTGATAGCGTCTTTCCACTGACGTACCATACGCGCATCCAGAGTCTCCTTGGGTTTTTCTGTCGGGTTTTGAGCAGAGTTTCGTTGTGGAAACTATTAGAAGAATCTCGCATTGAAGTTCAAGCTATATTTCGAGCTTGTGTAAAACTCCGCCAATCTTGGAGATTTTGCGTTCTTTTAAATTTGGAACGCTTATTTCGTTGCTTCTGCGATGGTGTTCTCATTTGATGATAAAATATCCTCGGGTTGACAGCTGAGTCAATGTGTTGTTCTCCAGCAACGTTTCAGCAAGTTTCTTACTTGCCATCTTCAGGCGAAGTGTCGGGTTAACGTATTGGACGATACTTTCGCGTTCTGGCCGCGTGCCGAGGACACTCTAACGGAATTTCTCAATCATCTGAACAGCATACACAAGAACACTCAAGTTGACTATGGAATTGGAAGAAAATAGGTGCCTATCCTTCCGCGATATCCTAATAAAGAAGAAAACGGACGGCACACTGGGACACTCGGTCTACCGAAAGAAAAACCACACATACCTGTACCGCAACGCCAACAGCTGCCATCGCCCAGCACAACGGAAATCCGTACTCACTATCCTTGTCCGCAGAGCTCATGGCCTATGCGACAAGGACAGTTTATCTACTGAGTTTCAGCACCAGAAGAAAACTTTCCAGAAGACTGATACACCGACGCAGATTAGACACGAGCGCTCTCAGGATGTGTAGAAGAAGAAGGAGGACCTTCAGGATGAAGAGAACAACAAAGGTCTGGCGTTCTTCTCGCATGCAGGGCCGCCCTTGGCCAATATTGCCAGGATACTGGGGAAGAAGATAAAACCATCTTCCATCCTCCAGCAAAAATCAGATATATGCTGGGCTCAATGAAGGACACATCTACACATCTGCGTGATTACTCTGCTAATAAATTACAATAAAGTGCCTGATAGAGGGTTCAATGAACCACCTTCCAGCTGTCTCTCTACCGTTCCACTCACGAACGGCACGCGGGAAAAATGAGCGCTTAAATTTTTCTGTGCGAGCCCTGATTTCTCTTATTTTATCGTGTTGATCATTTCTCCCTATGTAGGTGGGTGCCAACAGAATGTTTTCGCACTCGGAAGGAAAAAACTGGTGATTGAAATTTTATGAGAAGATCCCGTCTCAACGAAAAACGCATTTGTTTTAGTGATTGCCACTCCAATTCACATATCATGTCTGTAACACTATCTCCCCTATTTCGCGTTATACAAAACGCGCTGCCCTTCTTTGTACTTTTTCGATGTCATCCGTCAGTCCCACCTGATGCGGATCCCACACTGCACAGCAGTACTCCAGAACAGGGCGGACAAGCGTGGTGTAGGAAGTCTCTTTAGTAGACCTGTTGCACCTTCTAAGTGCTCTGCCAATGAATCGCAGTCTTTGGTTTGCTCTACTCACAATATTTTCTATGTGATCGTTCCATTTTTGGTTTGTAATTGTAATCCCTAAGTATTTAGCTGAATTTATAGCCTTCACATTTGTGTGACTCATCGCGTAATCGAAGTTTAGCTGATTTCTTTTAGTACCCATGTGAATAACTTCACACATTTCTTTATTCAGGGTCAACTGCCACTTTTCGCACCATACAGATATCTTATCTAAATCATTTTGCAAGTCGTTTTGATCATATAATGACTTTACAATGAAACGTCCCCTTCGAAAGATTATACATGACTGTCCTTAAACTGACACATTATATTTTTAGCGCAACGCAATCTGACTTTCAATAATCCCTACAAAAGAATGGCCCTGACTAACATTAACCTAGACGTTTCACAAATCACTTACCTCACAAAAATCTTGGTTACTCGAACTACTGCAATACAGCGAACGCCACTACTGCCAGCTAAATAAAAGATTCAAACTACGGAAGGCACTAACAACTGATAGGCATAGTTAGCAAATGAAAGATTTTAATAGAGAACAAACAATGTATTTACCTTAATAGTTATCAAAAGTCATAATATACAGGGCGTTTCAAAAAGAAAGAGCAGATTTCAAACATTTATTTCTCAAAAACTACAAATGATAGAAACACAATTCAAACGTTTCTTGTCAGAGAAAGGCTCAAAGTTTTTCAATGGTCCGCGCAGAAGTTCCATGCAAATCCGCAGTGGCGCTGGCGTTTGTTTGTAGGAAAATGGCGACGACACCACAGGAACGATCATTTTGTGTGCTGCAATTTGCAAAGTTAGAGTCCATTGTTGGTGTGCAACGTGCATTCCGCCGTCAATTCAACAAACAGCCGCCTCGTCATAAGCAAATTTATGAGTGGCATCACAGATTC
The DNA here is from genome assembly GCF_021461395.2 of Schistocerca americana. Taxonomy (NCBI): domain Eukaryota; kingdom Metazoa; phylum Arthropoda; class Insecta; order Orthoptera; family Acrididae; genus Schistocerca; species Schistocerca americana. The sequence continues at coordinate 176,547,739 of NC_060127.1, read as the reverse complement.
GTAGAAGATGGTTGCATCTGCAAGCGAAAAAGCACGGGTCGTCCACGCACATCGGATGAAAATGTCGAGCGTGTCCGTGCAGCTTACGAAAGGAGCCCTAGAAAATCCACGACACGGGCAAGTCACGAACTAAACATGTCTAAAACAACGGTATGGCGCGTTCTGAGTAACCGTCTGCACATGAAGCCGTACAAACTGCAGTTATTGCAAGCATTGCGTCCTGACGACCACAACAAAAGGTTCGAATTTTCAACTGCAATTCTACAGGACATGGAAGAGGACAATTTTGCCGAACGATTAATTTTTTCAGATGAATCAACGTTTCACATTTCTGGTAAAGTTAATCGGCATAACGTACGAATTTGGGCGAGTGAAACTCCGAGGGACGTTATTCAACATGAAAGAGACTCACCAAAGGTTAACGTCTTTTGTGCAATTTCGGTAAACAAAGTTTATGGACCTTTCTTTTTCATGGAGAAAACTATCACAGGAACCATTTACCTGGACATGTTAGAAAACTGGCTATTTCCTCAACTTCAGGAAGATTCAAATCACTTCATCTTCATGCAAGATGGCGCCCCACCACACTTCTCTGAACCTGTACGACGGTACCTAAATAACACCATTCCAGGACGGTGGATTGGAAGAGCAGGAGCACAAGATCAATGTCATCGTCTGTGGCCTCCCAGGTCACCAGACCTTACTCCCTGCGATTTTTATTTGTGGGGGTACATAAAGGACTGTGTTTATGTCCCACCTATGCCCGCTACTCTTCAAGAGGTACGACATCGAATTGTTGCGGCCGTGAATTCGGTAACTAAAGACCAGTTGCGTCGTGTGTGGCAAGAAATGAGATACCGGTTTGATATTTGTCGTGTAACAAATGGTGCTCATATTGAGGTACAGTTTTGATATTTGTTGTGTAACATTTGGTACTCATATTGAGTGAAGGACCGTTGGAATTGTGTTTCTATCATTTGTAGTTTTTGAGAAATAAATGTTTGAAATCTGCTCTTTCTTTTTGAAACACCCTGTATATAGCAGTTCATGACATCCAGTCTTACAAATTTCAAAACCCCGCCATCTCTCTCCCCACATCCACCACTGCTGGCGGCTCACCTCCAACTGCTCAACGCTACGCGCTGTTCACATCCAGCTGCCCAACACTACAATGGCAAACAACAATGCAAACTAGCCACAGACTGCACACAGCACAGCCAGTGATTTTCATACAGAGCGCTACGTCGCGTTACCAATAAGAAAACCTAAACAGCCTACTTACAACAAGACGATAAATAACAGCATCATCTGCAAACAATCTGAGACGGCTACTCAGATTGTCTCCTATTTCGTTAATATAGATCAGGAACAATAGAGGGCCTATAACACTTCCTTGGGGAACGCCGGATATTACTTCTGTTTTACTCGATGACTTTCCGTCTATTACTACGAACTGTGACCTTTCTGATAGGAAATCACGTATCCAGTCGCACAACCGAGGCGACACTCCGTAGGCACGCAGTTTGGTTAGAAGACGCTTGTGAGGAACGGTGTCGAAAGCCTTCTGGAAATCTAAAAATACGGAATCAATTTCACATGCCCTGTCTATAGCACTTATTACTTCATGAGTATAAAGAGCTAGTTGTGTTTCAGAAGAACGATATTTTCTGAAACCGTGTTGACTTTGTGACAATAAATCGTTTTCTTCGAGGTACTTCATAATGTTCTGGAAGTAGGCTGTTTAGGTTTATATGTTGGTAACGCCATGTAGCGCTCTTGATGAAAATCACTGACTGTGCTGTGTGCAGTCTGTGGCTAGTTTGCATTGTTGTCTGCCATTGTAGTGTTGGGCAGCTGGATGTGAACAGCGCGCAGCGTTGCGCAGTTGTAGGTGAGCCGCCAGCAGTGGTGCATGTGGGGAGACAGATGGCGGAGTTTTGAGAGCGGATGATCTGGACGTGTGTCCATCAGAGACAGTAAATTTGTAAGACTGGATGTCATGAACTGCTACATATATATTATGAATTTTGAACACTATTAAGTTAAATACATTGTTTGTTCTCTATCAAAATCTTTGATTTGCTAACTATGCCTATCAGTAGTTAGTGCCTTCAGTAGTTTGAATCTTTTATTTAGCTGGCAGTAGTGGCGCTCGCTGTATTGCAGTAGTTCGAGTAACCAAGATTTTTGTGAGGTAAGCGATTTGTGAAAGGTATAGGTTAATGTTAGTCAGGGCCACTCTTTTGTAGGGATTATTGAAAGTCAGATTGCGTTGCGCTAAAAATATAGTGATATAGTGTGTCAGTTTAGTGTTGATCAGAATAGATGAAGAGGAAAATGTCTACGTTCAGTTCTGCTCAGCTGTTTGAAAATCAAATAATGTAAGAGGTTTATCAGCACAGTAATTCATTAACTTTTGTAAGGGGACGTTTCAGTTCGAATACAGTATATGTTCCACAACCATGCTGCAAATCGACGTTAGTCTTATAGGCCTGTAATTCAGCGGATTACTCCTACTTCCCTTTTTGGGTATTGGTGTGGCTTGAACAATTTTCCAGTCTTTAGGTACTGATCTTTCTGTGAGCGAGTGGTTGTATACAATTTCTAAATATGGAGCTATTTTATCAGCAGAACCTGATGGTATACAACATGGACCGGAGGCCTTTCCTTTATTAAGTGATTTAAGCTGCTTTGTTACACCGAGGATATCTACTTCTATGTTTCTCATCTTGGCAGTTGTTCTTGACTGTAATTCAGGAATGTTTACTTCGTCTAAGATCAACGGGTGTCCACAGAATTTCCTGTGAATGTGGAAAACAATGTATTGGGCAGACGCAGCATTGCATCACACAACGCATCTCTGAGCGTGTGAGAAGCGTTCGCCTCGGACAGAGGTAGCGGAGCACAGCCTCAGTAAAGAACACACATTTCAATTTGAGGAAACCAAGAGACTGTGTAGAGCGAAAGGTTCTCTATTATTGAAGAGGCAGTGGAGATATGGGTCAGTGATAACCTGGTCAATCGGGATAGTGGCTTCCAACTCAGCACCGCGTGGAATACAGCATTATCAATAATAAGACAAGAGCGCACTGATGTAGGGAGGTCGGTGGCGTCGGATGGAATAAACAGTAAACAGTTCGCACCGAGACGAGACGCCAGGATGCGTCGCCCGCAGCTGCCCCCCCCCCCCCCCCCAGCCACCACCACAACGCTCCGAAGCTAGCGTCTGATTGGCCCTACCAGAGCTGAGGCCGTGGTCCAGCGGCTATAAAGATCCGGACGAGACGTTAACCCGACACTTTGCCTGAAGATGGCAAGTAATAAACTTGCTGAAACGTTGCCGGAGAACAGCGCATTGACTCGGCAGTCAACCCGAGAAGATTTTATCACCTTAATGACTGTTACTTCTGCTGTGTTAATGTTCAGAGGTTTGCACATGGAGAAGATCTGATTGCTGTCCTTCCTCCAGCCGTTGTAGAGAACGTGGATGAAGATAATGACGAAACTGAAGTTGATGCTATTACCGAAGACGACAGCGATGCCTCAATGCGACTTTACTCCACAACTGTTGACTCAGAGTGAACTTAATGCTCTCGTACGAGATTTGAATTTGCCTAAGGAATGAAAAGGAAAGAAAAGGAAAGTTCGGAATAGGTATTAAAATCCATGGAGAAGAAATAAAAACTTTGAAGTTCACCGATGACATTGTAATTCTGTCAGAGACAGCAATGGACTTGGAAGAGCAGTTGAACGGAATGGGCAGTGTCTTGAAAGGAGGGTATAAGATGAACAACAACAAAAGCGAAAGTAGGATAATGGAATGTAGTCGAATTAGGTCGGGTGATGCTGAGGGAACTAGATTAGGAAATGAGACACTTAAAGTAGTAAAGGAGTTTTGCTATTTGGGGAGCAAAATAACTGATGATGGTAAAAGTAGAGAGGATATAAAATGTAGACTGGCAATGGCAAGGAAAGCGTTTCTGAAGAAGAGAAATTTGTTAACATCGAGTATTGATTTAAGTGTCAGGAAGTCTTTTCTGAAAGTATTTGTATGGAGTGTAGCCATGTATGGAAGTGAAACATGGACGATAAACAGTTTAGACAAGAAGAGAATAGAAGCTTTCGAAATGTGGTGCTACAGAAGAATGCTGAAGATTAGATGGGTAGATCACATAACTAATGAAGAGGTATTGAATAGAACTCGAGAGAAGAGAAATTTGTGGCACAACTTGACTATAAGAAGGGATCGGTTGGTAGGGCATATTCTGAGGCATCAAGGGATCACCGGTTTAGTATTGGAGGGCAGCGTGGAGGGTAAAAATCGTAGAGGGAGACCAAGAGATGAATACACTAAACAGATTCAGAAGGATGTAGGTTGCAGTAGGTACTGGGAGATGAAGCAGCTTGCACAGGATAGAGTAGCATGGCGAGCTGCACAAACCAGACTCAGGACTGAAGACCACAACAACAACAACAACAACAACAAGGAATCAGCGGAACTAATTAGTTCCCGGTTAAAATTTAAGAATCTTCTGCAACCAGGAACACATTACTCATGGTACAGACATAGAGAGAAAGTATTAATTTATTTATTCTCGCAGGACAAGTTAATGCACTTCTGTGGCACTGAACATGAACCTGCATAGTTGAGACTTGTCTAGACTCGTCAATGGCGGATCTGAAAGGCGTCTTACTGCATAACGGAAATGTGTATCGTCCATTCTTGTGGCCCATTCAGTTGCAAAATTTCAAGAAGATGGGTTGTTAAATGAGTGTGAGAGACCACATTCTACACTCATATATCGACTACTTTTCGGAAACTTGGGACATTACACCGAAAAGAAGAGTGATCGTTTTCACCGAGATACTAAGAGGAGATACCAGCGACATTGGACAGCAGCTACGTTCGCCGACTGTTGCTGGATGTTGAAGAGGGACAGTCACCATATATACGAGGATCTTCAGGGAAGTAAACGAAGAGACAGTTAAGTATTTATGGAACACTGTTGACTTCTTGTTTTTATACAAGGTAGTCAAGAAGCAAACTAGGGGAGTTCTGAGGAGCATTTTTTAATTTATTTTATTTTTTTAAATGGGTTTTGATTAAAAACTCATCTTGTGCGAAATGGTGTTAGAATATATTTCTCGGCTCAGAACTGAAAATCGTCAAAATATTACTTCTCATTCTATGTAAAAACCTGACGTGATAGACAAAACCGCTAGCTATTTCTAGAATCAGCATAAACATTGATTCAACAACATCTAATTTCAACAAATCATCTGAAAAAACGCTTTAAACTGCAACAGTTGTATGAGTGTGGTATCTGTGTGATATGACACTAAAGGTTTCAAGTGTTCAGTAACTGAACCATCTGATATGTAGTGTCGGTGAAAGGAACCAATCATTAATATATTCCGATTCTAACTCACAGGTATTATCTATTTCAACTTCACTACACAGTAAACTACTTCTGACAGCAAAAAGTACTCTACCGCTAACTGTACTGAACCTATACTTTCCGAACTCGGTTAATTACTTTGTAAGAATTTCGACTGTACTTGTATCCACCTTTAGCCACCTCACTGTTTTTCTTTTTTTAAATCATTAGTCTTCAGACTGGTTTGATGAGGTCCGCCACAGATTCCTCTCCTATGCCAACTTCTTATCTCAGAGTAGCACTTGCAACCTCCGTCCTCAATTATTTGCTTGACGTATTCCAATCTCTGTCTTCCTCTACAGTTTTTGCCCTCTACAGCTCCCTCTAGTACTATTGAAGTCATTCCCTGATGTCTTAACAGATGTTCTATCACCCTGTCCCTTCTCCTTGTCAGTGTTTTCCACGTGTCCAAAATGGTTCAAATGGCTCTAAGCACTACAGGACTTAACATCTGAGGTCATCAGTCCCCTAGACTTAGAACTACTTAAACCTAACTAACCTAAGGACATCACACACAACCATGCCCGAGGCAGGATTCGAACCTCCGAACGTAGCAGCAGCGCGTTCCGGACTGAAGCGCCTAGAACCACTCGGCCACAGCGGCCGGCCTACGCATGTTCCTTTCTTCCCTGATTCTGCACAAAACCTCCCCATTCCGTACCTTATCAGTCCATCTAATTTTCAACATTCGTCTGTAGCACCATATCTCAAATGCTTTGATTCTCTTCTGTTCCGGTTTTCTCACAGTCCATGTTTCACTACCCGGCAATGCTGTGTTCTAAATGTATATTCTCAGAAGTTTCTTCCGCAAATTAAGACCTATGTTTGAACTAGTAGCCTTGCTCTGTCCCTCGTTGGTTATTTTGCTGTCTAGAAAGTAGAATTCCTCAACCATCTACGTCGTGACCATAAAGCCTGATGTTAAGTTTCTCTCTGTTCTCATTTCTGCTACTTCTCATTACTTTCGTATTTCTTCGGTTTACTCTCAGTCCATATTCTGTACTCATTAGACAATTTATTCCATTCAGCAGATTATGTAATGCTTTTGTGGTGTCACCGCCAGACACCACACTTGCTAGGTGGTAGCCTTTAAATCGGCCGCGGTCCGTTATTATACGTCGGACCCGCGTGTCGCCACTATCAGTGATTGCAGACCGAGCGCCGCCACACGGCAGGTCTAGAGAGACTTCCTAGCACTCGCCCCAGTTGTACAGCCGACTTTGCTAGCGATGGTTCACTGACAAATTACGCTCTCATTTGCCGAGACGATAGTTAGCATAGCCTTCAGCTACGTCATTTGCTACGACCTAGCAAGGCGCCATTATCATTTGCTATTTATCTTGTGATGCATGTACCGTCAGACCGATGTTCACCAACTATGGATTAAAGTTAAGTATTCCAGAAGCTACGTACCTTTTTTGCGAGTCTCAAGACATTGTCCTGTTCCAGACCTCACGCCAGCCTGCGTGAGCTTAACGCGTGCCTTTCGGCTACCTGTCAATGTGGATTGGCTGTCTTGCCAGTCCACAACAGCTTTTTCACTTTCACTCAGGATAGCAATGTCATCAGCGAAACGTTTCATTGATAGCATTTCACCTCGAATTTTAAACCCACTTATGAATCTTTCTTTTATTTCCATCATTCCTCCTTCGATATACAGGTTGAAAAGTGGGGGCGTCTTACACTCTTTTTAATCCGAGTACTTCGTTCTTGGTCGTCCACTCTTGTTATTCCCTCTTGGCTCTTGTACATATTCTCAGAATATCAAACATTTTGCTCCATCCTTACTTTGTCGAACACTTTTTCCAGATCGACAAATCCTATGAACGTGTCTTGTTTTTTCTTCAGTGTTGCCTGCATTATCAACCGCAACGTCAGAATTGCCTCTCTGGTGTCTTTACCTTTCCTAAAGCTCAACTGATCGTCATCTATCACATCCTCATTTTCTTTTTCAATCCCTCTGCGTATTATTCTTGTTAGCAACTTGTATGCATTACTTGTTCGTTGATTGTGCAGCAATTATCGCACTTATCAGGTCTTGCAGTCTTTGGAATCGTGTGGATGATATTTTTCTGAAAGTCAGATGATACGTCACCAGATTCATACATTCTACACAGCAATGTGAATAGCAGTTTTGTCGCCACTTCCCCCAATAACTTTAGAACTTCTGATGGAATATTATCAATCCTTTCTGCTTTATTTGATCTTAAGTCCTCCAAAGCTTTCTAAAATTATGATTCTAATACTGGATACCCTATCGATTCCTGTTTCTTCTCATGATAGAAGACAAATCTTCCCCTCATAGAGACCTTCAATGTATTCTTTCCACCTATCCGCTCTCACCTCTGCATTTAACAGTCGAATTCCTGCTTCACTCTTAATGTCACCACCCTTGCTTTTAATTTCACCGACGGTTGTTTTGACTCTCCTATATGCTGTCAGTCGTTCTAACAATCACTTCTCCTTCAATTTCTTCATATCTTACATGCAGCCATTTCGTCTCAGATTCCCTCCACTCCTTGTTTGTGTCATTCCTCAGCTACTTGTGTTTTTGTATTCCTGAATTTCCTAGTGCAGAGAATTCACCTCTTCCACTACTATGCTGTTGAAAAATTCGGATTTAAACAAGTCCTTATCTCTTTTCTACTAATGTCCATCACCTCCGTATTTGCTATTCTTAAACCATGTTATGTGCTAAGTCAAGTATACTATTCCTTTCAGTAGGTCTACAAATTTTTCTTTTCATCGATTCTGTACGGCTATGTCATCTGCGGACTACAAAATGTATGCGTAGCGCACATGTGCAGGGAAAGAAACGCAAGCGAGTAGCAGAAATGAAGATTGGGACACGTAGGAGGACTGATCAAAGTGAATATACACTGAAGAGGCAAAGAAACTGGTACAACTGCCTAATACCGTGTAGGGCCCCGGGAGCTCGCAGAAGTCCCGCATCCCGACGTGACTTGAGGTCGACTACTGTCTGAAGTAGTGCTGGAGGGAACTGACGCCATGAATCCTGCAGGGCTGTCCACAAGTCCAGAAGAGTAAGAGGGGTTGGTGACCTCTTCTGAACAGCATGTTGCAAGGCATTCCCGATGTGCTCAATAATGTTCTTCACTGGGGTATCTGGTGGCCAACGGAAGTGTTTAGACTCAGAAGAGTGTTCTTGGAGCCACTCTGTAGCAATTCTGGACGTGCGAGTTGTCGCACTGGCCTGCTGGAATTGCCCAAATCCGTCGGAATGCACAATGGACATGAATGGATGCAGGTGATGAGACAGAACGCTTACGTACTTGTCACCTGCCAGAGTCGTATCCAGACGTACCAGGGGTCCCATATCACTCCAGCTGCACATGCCGCACGCTATTACAGAGCCTCCAACAGCTTGAACAGTCCCCTGATGAAATGCAAGATCCATGGATTCATGACGTTGTCTCCATATCCGTGAACGTCCATCCGCTCGATACAATTTGAAACGAGACTCGTCGGAGCAGCAACATGTTTCCAGTCATCAACACTCCAATATCGGTGTTGACGGGGCCAGGATAGGCGTAAAGCCTTGTGTCGTGCAGTCATCAATGGTACAAGAGTGGGCCTTCGGCTGGTGTTTCGCTGAATGGTTCGCACGCTGACACTTGTTGATGGCCCAGCATTGAAATCTGCAGCTATTTGCGGAAGGGTTGCACTTCTGTCGCTTTGAACGATTCTCTTCAGTCGTCATTGGTCCCATTGTTGCAGGATCTTTTTCCGGCCACAGTGATGTCGAAGGTTTGAGGTTTTACCGGATTCCTGATATTCACGGTGCACTCGCGAAATGCTCATACGGGAAAATCCCCACTTCATCGAACCTCGGAGATGCTGTATTCCATGGCTCGTGCGCCGACTATAATACGACGTCCAAACTCATTTAAATCTTCATGACCTTATGTTGTAGGAGCAGTAACCGATCTAACAACTGCGCCAGACACTTGTTGTCTTATAGGCGTTGCCGAGCGCAACGCCGTACTCTGCCCGTTTACACTGTATTACAATACGCGCGCCTATAGCAGTTTCTTTGGCGCTTCAGTGTATAAAGCGCACAATAGTAAATAAGATGTTAAGCATTTGTACTGGACCGGAAAAAGGCAATAATCTGTCGCAAGGTAGCGAATGTCATTCTGCTGCATTAGCGATTCATTTCAGTTTTTACGACCTCTTCGTTTTGCGGCACAGGCCGACTGCTACCGCAATTTAGAACGTTGATTTAGTAACGATGGCAGCGACAAAAACCAGTGAAAGGAAGCGTCTTACGTAACTGGTCACGCTTTGAAGCCAGCTGCACGACTCACCAACGTACTTTTCTTTGCAACTGCACTGTTACAGATCAGACTACAAATTATGTGCATCTGAAACAGACTTACTTAAAGCAAAGTGAGCGTGTAAATTGCCCATCTAATGCTCGTACTTGGATGCCTCTAGCAAACGACAGCTACACGATATCAGCTAAGGCGGGAGGGTCAAATCTACGGCAAAGCTAGAACCACAGAAGCGCATTCATGCTTAGTCGGCCCTGCTGGCAGCGCCCGACTTCAAAGCCAGATCTCGCGGGATCGAATTCCAGCCATGTTGTTGTTGTTGTTGTGGTCTTCATCCCGAGACTGTTTTCATGCAGCTCTCCATGCTACTCTATCCTGTGCAAGCTTCTTCATCTCCCAGTACTGACTGCAACCTACATGCTTCTGTATATGCTTAGTGTATTCATGTCTTAGTCTCCCTCTACGATTTTTACCCCCCATGCTGCCCTCCAATGCTAAATTTGTGATCACTTGATGCATCAGATGTCCTACCAACCGGTTCCTTCTTCTTGTCAAATTGTGCCACAAACTCCTCTTCTCCCCAATTCTGTTCAATACCTCCTCATTAGTTTGTGATCTACCCATCTAATCTTCAGCATTCTTCTGTAGCACCACATTCCGGAAGCTTCTATTCTCTTCTTGTCCAAACTATTTATCGTCCATGTTTCACTTCCATACATGGCTACACTCCATACAAACACTTTCAGAAACGACTTCCTGACACTAAATCTATACTTCATGTTAACAAATTTCTCTTCTTCAGAAACACTTTCCTTGCATTTCCAGTCTACATTTTATATCCTCTCTACTTCGACCATCATAAGGTATTTTGCTTCCCAAATAGCAAAACTCCTTTACTACTTTAAGTGTCTCATTTCCTAATATAATTCCCGTAGTATGACCCGATTTAATTCGACTACATTCCATTATCCTTGTTTTGCTTTTGTTGATGTTCATCTTATATCCTCCTTTCAAGACACTGTCCATTCCGTTCAACTGCTCTTCCAAGTCCTTTGCTGTCTCTGACAGAATTACAATATCATCGGCGAACCTCAAAGTTTTTATTTCTTCTCCATGGATTTTACTTCCTACTCCAAATTTTTCTTTTTTTTCCTTTACTGCTTGCTCAGTATACATATTGAATAACATCGGTGAGAGGCTACAACCCTGTCTCAGTCCCTTCCCAACCACTGATACACTTTCGTGCCCCTTGACTCTTATAACTGCCATCTGGTTTCTGTACAAATTGTAAATAGCCTTTCGCTCCCTGTATTTTATACCTGCCACCTTTAGAATTTGAAAGAGAGTATTCCAGTCAACATTGTCAAAAGCTTTCTCTAAGTCTACAAATGCTAGAAACGTAGGTTTGTCTTTCCTTAATCTTTCTTTTAAGAAAAGTCGTAAGGTCAGTATTCCAGCCATACCACGGAAATTTTCGGGCTGCCTTTAATCTGGCCTTTATTTCACTCCAGTGTGAGGAGTAGTCGGGGACGGCTCGTGGTTCGGATTCCACATTAAACTGTATGTCTCCTTTTCGCGTTAGCATTACTAGGGTACGTCAGTGACACAGGTGGCGCAAAATTGATACACCTCTACCCTGCCGCGAAATTTTTATCACATTATCTTATGGGTGTGTCGCACACCGCTACATTTGTGTCTGGAGCTGAATTGTCATAAGTGATCATATGGTCCAGATAGATTTAAAAGTTTAATAGTAAGTAGATACCTGCAATAAATATTCGACTTCAAAATAAACAATAATTAGTCCTACACAGTTGTAAAGCGGAAGTGTTTTTATGAGGCTGAAACACTCACTTCAAACAGAGAGGCCCGAAGTAAACTGATGGAGGAACATACAGTGTGTAGCGGCTTGTTGGTGATTGAGAACAGTCTACTGAACAGCATTACTGAGCCGTGGCGGCTCGGTTTGCGGGCCTAACTACCTCTGGCACATGTATCGATACTCACCTGTCCTGTGACTTATCTTTGGTTTTTCCGGTTGAGGTGAGGAGTCTCGACGCGGCGGTTCAAATGGTTCAAATGGCTCTGAGCACTATGGGACTTAACTTCTGAGGTCATCAGTCCCCTAGAACTTTAGAACTACTTAAACCTAACTAACCTAAGGACATCACACACATCCGTGACCGAGGCAGGATTCGAACCTGCGACCGTCGGCGCGGCGGAGTGTGTTGTGAACGGCACGTGGCGGATGGAGAAGACCCGGAGCAGCAGTGTCTTGCGGCGGGTTTTGGTTGTGCAGATTTGGGATGGACAACGCATGTACCCAGCCGTATCGCCGAGCGACTTGTCGAATATTGGGCAGCAGCTAAAGAGGGTGACGAAGGTCATGCTCTGAAGCTCTGGTGACGGGGGGGCTCCTTCTATTATTTGAAGAGGAGTTAAAAGGATAATTCACTTTCGGGAGAGTGCACCGTAACATACTGCCTATGGATATTCTGGCCGTGTGGTTTTATTGTTTAAAGAAAAATTGGCGCAATATTACTATATTGTTCAGTGAATAATATGTATTTGTTTGTTCTGCAGTGTGCCTTGGTTTGAGACAAACCAATGGTTGTTAGTGCGTCTTCTTTGAAGCCACTTGTTTCTGTTAACTGGTAAACCGCTTGCGCGCACCTGCTTGGGGAGCGATGTTATGAATTGAAGTTGTAACACCAGCGAGTGGCACTGTACCCGGTGGCAATGCCATGGTACTGTATCAGGTACTGGGTATGAATTTGGAATCTAATTGTGGTTTAGTAAAGTGTATTTATTCTAAGCTACGTTGATGTGTTTTGGTCATAATTGAGTTACGTAGGGCTACTACAGAGTGAAGTTCGAATAAATCCATTCTAATTATCTCTGTCAATCTTAGCGAGTTTCCCGTGATCTGATGAAAAGCCTTGTGAAGGCGTATATATATATATATATATATATATATATATATATATATATAGTGTCCCATTTATCTTGATTACTCTAAATAACTGTTTGTGGAGACCCAAAGTACACAATGTTTCAAGCAGATGTTCTTCAGCCGTCAGGGAAACATCACTCAGCATGATTGCCTTCGTTGTGGCATCGTTTTAATACAAAGATATGAACAGCGGTATGAATTTTTTAAATGGCACCCTGTATGTTTTATTCGGTAATTCATTTCCTCTCCTACAGACCTGTTCAAAAATGTATCACAGTGTACCATACACTGAAACACGACGTTATTAATTACATAACACAACACTGACGTTGACGCTCCCAGCGCTTAGTGCAGGTACTCGGAGTAAAGGAAGACATCCACGTGCTGACGTTGACAGAGGAGAAATGTAAACATAAGTAGAATAATTAGACGTCATTCCGTCAACAATCGTCATTTGAAGAGTTGTGCGACTATAATGTACACCAACGAAGAGAAGGGAATGTAAGTCAGTAGAACAGTAATTGCAATACCGTTTTCTTATGTACCGGTACATTTAGTACAGTAGTTTAGTCCTAAATACAGTTGTGTAGAGTAGGCATACAGTAAAGGCTGTCCTTCCTACAAACTGCATCGACATAACGTTTCTTTTATTGCTGTTGTTGTTCAACGTAGGCGAAATACTAGGCAGGCAGCGGAACTGTACGGAGAGCTAAATCCTGACAAGGACCCACCTTCCCGACGGATGTTTTCTCGTGTTGCTGCAACGCTTGTCTGGTTTCAACCCACGACAACGCATTCGTTGTAGCACTCGCACAGACGAAGCTGCCGAAGTTACTGTTCTCGCTTCCGTTGCTATGATTCCACATGTGAGCACACGACAGTTTGAACACGAAATTGGCATTCCTAAAACCAGCGTACATCGTATTCTTACACGTCACCTGTTCCGTCCTTACCATGTACACCTGCATCAAGAATTGCGTGGGAATGGTTTCCAGAATCGTGTACAGTTCCGTCAGTGGACACAGCAGCAAATCCTCACCAACCCGAACTACTTCTCCAGTGTTCTGTTTACCGATGAATGTTCCTTCCCAAACAAAGGACAGGTAAATACAAGGAACATGCATTATTGGTCCGGCGACAACCCACGATGGCTTAGAGAGGTGGAACATCAGCCTCAATGCATAGTTAACGTATGGTGTGGGATGCTTGGTACTACAATTATTGGTCCTTATTTCATCAATGGCAGTCTAAACGGCACAGCGTATGCCAACTTCCTCAGACGAATTCTTCCTCCTCTTCTGGATGAAGTGCCGCTAAGAACCAGAATGCTTACGTGGTATCAAAACGATGGATGTCCAGCCCATAATGAATTGCGTGCATGTCGTGTTCTGAACCTAAGGTATCCTGCAAGATGGATTGGCCTGCTAGGTCTCCTGATTGGAATCCTCTTTGAGGATACATTACAGACGTTGTCTATCGCGATATTCCAACAACTCCAGAGGACATGCAGGATCGTGCTTATGAGCACCTTTGAATGTTCTACTGCTGGGCAATGGTACAGGAGAGTGAAAGACAGTATTGTGTTATGTTTTTACTTGGTTTTCATTTGTTTTCTTAGAACTCCAGCAAGTGGACGAGTTTGTGATTCCGGGCTCAAAGTCAATGTTGTGTTATGTAATTAATAACGTTGTGTTCCAGTGAATGGTAAACTGTGATATATTGTTGAATAGGTCTTTAGGAGAGGAAATGAATTACCGAATAAAATATATAAGGTGCTATTCAAAATAGTCATACCGCTGTTCATATCTATGTAAAACAACAAAGCTACAACGTAGGCAGTCATGCTGATTGATGTCCCCCTGACGGCTAAAGAACATTTGCTTGAAACATTTTGCAATTTGCTTCTGGATAAACTCTTATTTAGGATGGTCAAGATAAATGGGACACCCTATACACAGGGTGTTACAAAAAGGTACGGCCAAACTTTCAGGAAACATTCCTCACACACAAAGAAAGAAAATATGTTATGTGGACATGTGTCCGGAAACGCCTACTTTCCATGTTAGAGCTCATTTTATTACTTCTCTTCAAATCACATTAATCATGGAATGGAAACACACAGCAACAGAACGTACCAGCGTGACTTCAAACACTTTGTTACAGGAAATGTTCAAAATGTCCTCCGTTAGCGAGGATACAAGCATCCACCCTCCGTCGCATGGAATTCGTGATGCGCTGATGCAGCCCAGCCGTCCACAATACGAGCACGAAGAGTCTCTACATTTGGTACCGGGGTTGCGTAGGCAAGAGCTTTCAAATGCTCCCAAGAGGGTTGTGGTCAGGAGGGCGTGGAGACCATGGAATTGGTCCGCCTCTACCAATCCATCGGTCACCGAATCTGTTGTTGAGAAGCGTACGAACACTTCTACTGAAATGTGCAGGAGCTCCATCATGCATGAACCACATGTTGTGTCGTACTTGTAAAGGCACATGTTCTAGCAGCACAGGTAGAGTATCCCGTATGGAATCATGATAACGTGCTCCATTGAGCGTAGGTGGAAGAACATGGGGTCCAATCAAGACATCACCAAGAATGCCTGCCCAAACGTTCACAGAAAATCTGTGTTGATGACGTGATTGCACAATTGCGTGCGGATTCTCGTCCGCCCACACATGTTGATTGTGAAAATTTACAATTTGATCACGTTGGAATGAAGCCTCATCCGTAAAGAGAACATTTGCACTGAAATGAGGATGGACACATTGTTGGATGAACCATTCGCAGAAGTGTACCCGTGGAGGCCAATCAGCTGCTGATAGTGCCTGCACACGCTGTACATGGTACGGAAACAACTGGTTCTCCCGTAGCACTCTCCATACAGTGACGTGGTCAACGTTACCTTGTACAGCAGCAACTTCTCTGACGCTGACATTAGGGTTATCGTCAACTGCACGAAGAATTGCCTCGTCCATTGCAGGTGTCCTCGTCGTTCTAGGTCTTCCCCAGTCGCGAGTCATAGGCTGGAATCTTCCGTGCTCCCTAAGACGCCGATCAATTGCTTCGAACGTCTTCCTGTCGGGACACCTTCGTTCTAAAAATCTGTCTCGATACAAACGTACCGCGCCACGGCTATTGCCCCGTGCTAATCTATACATCAAATGGCCATCTGCCAACTCCGCATTTGTAAACATTGCACTGACTGCAAAACCACGTTCGTGATGAACACTAACCTGTTGATGCTACGTACTGATGTGCTTGATGCTAGTACTGTAGGACAATGAGTCGCATGTCAACACAGGCACTGAAGTCAACATTACCTTCCTTCAATTGGACCAACTGGCGGTGAATCGAGGAAGTACAGTACATACTGACAAAACTGAAATGAGCTCTAACATGAAAATTTAGCGTTTCCGGACACATGTCCACATAACATCTTTTCTTTATTTGTGTGTGAGGAATGTTTCCTGAAAGTTTGGCCGTACCTTTTTGTAACACCCCGTACAATAGTGGGGCCGCTACCTTGGTGGCATCCTGCCCTACGTCCGAGGTGTATGTCATTGTCGCGGGAGCGCTTTGCCGCGTCATCTGTCATACCTAGAAAAACGTGAGAAGTTGTTCCTTGGAGTTATGCCTGGGTTGAGCGACTGCTGCAAAGGGTTGTGGGCTACGGAGTTTGGGGGGATTAAGTCACGAACTTTTGTAAATTAAGATTCAGATTTCATTCTTACTGTTATAAACTCACATGATTTCTGTTTATTGAATATTGTTTTCTTTTGCTTATATTGGTAAATGTCAGTAGTTTGTCACCTTAGATGCCACCATAATTCTGGTGGTTTTCATGTTGTTATTAATCTAGAATTTAATTGATCAGTATGTTTATCTTAAATAAACGTTAATTTGGTGAAAACGACGAACCATATGATGGGCCTCCCTTCCACTTGTTGATGTCTGATCCTTTCCTGACCTGACCCTGTTACCTGGGTTTCAATTACATCAGTATTTTACACCATTTGGAGACTAGTAATTGTACACTAGAGTCCATTAAAATTGCTACACCACGAAGATGACGTGCTACAGACGTGAAATTTAACCGACAGGAAGTAGATGTTGTGATAGCTTTTCAGAGCATTCACACAAGGTTGGCGCCGGTGGTGACACCTACAACGTACTGACATGAGGAAAGTTTCCAAACGATTTCTGATACACAAACTGCAGTTGACCGGCGTTGCCTGTAATACGGAACGTTTTGCTGGGACCCAACGACCTCGTATCGCTAGCAGTCTAGATGACAGGCATCTTATCCCCACGGCTGTAACGGATCGTGCAGCCACGTCTCGACCCCTGAGTCAACAGATGGGGACGTTTGCAAAACAACAACCATCTGCACGAACAGTTCGATGACGTTTGCAGCAGCATGGACTATCAGCTCGGAGACCATGGCTGCGGTTACCCTTGACACTGCATCACAGACAGGAGCGCGTGCGATGGTGTACTCAACGACTAACCTAGATGCACGAATGGCAAAACGTCATTTTTTCGGATGAATCCAGGTTCTCTTTACAGCATCATGATGGTCGCATCCGTGTTTGGCGACATCTCGATGAACGCACATTGGAAGCGTGTATTCGTCACCGCCATACTGGCGTATCACCCGGCGTGATGGTATGGGGTGCCACCTCTTGTTCGCATTGACGGCACTTTGAACAGTGGTCGTTACATTTCAGATGTGTTACGACCCGTGGCTCTACCCTTCATTCGATCCTTGCGAAACCTTACACTTCAGCAGGATAGGTTCTAGGCGCGCAGTCCGGAACTGCGCGACTGCTACGGTCGCAGGTTCGAATCCTGCCTCGGGCATGGATGTGTGTCATGTCCGTAGGTTAGTTAGGTTTAAGTAGTTCTAAGTTCTAGGGGACTGATGATCACAGATGTTAAGTCCCATAGTGCTCAGAGCCATTTGAACCATTTTTTTCAGCAGGATAATGCACGACCGCATGTTGCATGTCCTGTACGGGCCTTTCTGGATACAGAAGATGTTCGACTGCTGCCCTGGCCAGCACATTCTCCAGATCTCTCACCAACTGAAAACGTCTGGTCAATGGCGGCCGAGCAACTGGCTCGTCATAATACGCCACTCACTACTCATGATGAACTGTGTTATCGTGTTGAAACTGCATGGGCAGCTGTACCTGTACACGCCATCCAAGCTCTGTTTGACTCAATGCCCAGGCGTATCAAGGCCTTTAGTACGGCCAGAGTTGATTGTTCTGAGTACTGATTTCTCAGGATCTATGCACCCAAATTGCGTGAAAATGTAGTCACATGTCAGTTCTAATATAATAAATTTGTCCAATGAATACCCGTTTATCATCTGCATTTCTTCTTGGTGTAGCAATTTTAATGGCCAGTAGTGTAGCTAGTACAAGTCGCATGTTTTTAGAGTGGTTAGTACCTACACATATGGGTGGCAAGAGCAAGCCATTAATGCATATTTTACCCTGTCCACCAGGTCAGTTGTTGAAGTGTGGACGAAAAACGGGGAGTCTATACTGACAGATGTAGTCCATTTAGTGGTGCAGTTGCGATTATGCAGAAAACATAAGTTTGTGTTGTATTTATGGGAAGACTGTTCGACGCACAAGAAAAACAGCCAACACACAGATGTTTATGAGTTTTAAGACATAAAATATAATGAGATCCGTGGTGGCTGGTACCTGTGGCGTCGACAGTTACGATGCCACAACGTAGGCGCACGCTCTCGTACGTTGGCACTACGAGAGAAGACTAACTACGCCGACCACATGGCCCCCTGGCCGACGCTGTGGTGCTTAGCGAGTGCCGTCTTGATTTCGAGGCATTTCATCAAGAGCAGACAGCCAGGAAATATCGCTTCTACTACCGAGTGGGCTAGCTTGCTATTGAGACGTTGTATTAGTTACGTTCAGTTAAAGTTTGGACAGCAACGAGTATTTGTTAGTTTTGAGATTACACAGAAACGTCATCCTAACTTCACAGGATTAGACATGGACTACGGCTTCACACCTACGTGCTCATCCTTGCCACAGTTATGTATGTATCTGATATTTACTTGTGTTTTTGACTGTATTGAAAGTGTTAAAGTTACATGCAGTACCGAAGTGCTTCACCTCTCCTGCTCCTGCTCGCTTCCTTCACTCGGCCGATATTACTGAAGCAGTTCACAGGAGCAGACCCACGCACCGCCTATCCAGGCGGGATACAAAAGTACCGATTGTACAGGGTGAAAAGTGTTTAAACCGACAAACTCTGGGAGGTTGTAGGGGTCATCAAAACAAATATTTTTTCCTAATGTCATTTTTTCCTACGAGGATTATTTAAACCGGTGGAGGCCGTATTACGATCGTCAGTTGTTAGGGGCCGTATTACGATCTTCAATTGTTAGAGGGCGTATTACGCTCTTCAGTGGCAGGCAACTGCTGTCCACCAGTGTAGTAGTGCATTGTCTCTGTTTACTAATGGAGCGATACACCTGGAGTGAGTACACTGATATGGTTGGTGCGTACTGCGTAGCGCACCACAACGGACGAGCTGCACAGCGGGTTTATCAACAACAATATCCTAATCGCCGTACCCCGCATCATACGACCTTCGCTGCTGTGTACCAACGTCTGCGTGAGACCGGGTCATTTAGCAGATTACCTGGACAGGGATGCCGTCGCACAATAAGAACGCAGCAATTTGCAGCATGTGGAGCGGGATCCTTCAGACAGCACTCGTGCATTTGCACGTAACATGGAGACGAATCAGACGAATCTAAGAACAGTCCTTCGAGAGCAATTGTTACGTCCACTTCACTTACAGCGTGTCCACAACTTTGAATCAGTTGATTATCCGCCCAGAGGACAGTTTTCGCAGTGGTACCTGGAACAGTGTGAAATGCATCCTACATTTCCATCCTGTGTGTTGTTTACCGATGAAGCAACGTTCGGGCGTGATGGAGTCTTCAAAAGGCACAGTTCGCATGTTTGGAGTGAGGATAACCCACATGCCACAGTTACTAGCGCTCATAAAGTACGGTTCTTCGTTAATGTATGGGTCGGTGTTGTTGGGGACTGTTTAATTGCGCCGTATCTGCTATCTAGGCCATTAAATGGCAGGCACTATTACAATTTTCTCGCCAGAGTATTGCCAGAATTTCTGGAAGACGTCCCGCTCCCTACAAGGCAACGCATGTGGTTCCAACATGACGGGGCGCCGGCACATTTCAGTCGTCGTGTGCGTCGAATCCTTGACCGACGGTTCCCAGAAACGTGGTTTGGCAGAGGTGGTCCTGTACCATGGCCTTCTCGATCCCCAGACATGTTCACTCTGGACTTTTTTGTGTAGGGAGAGATGCGCAACCTTGTTTACTCAACTACTGTTGCATCAGAAGAGGGTCTGGTTGCCCAGATAGTAGTAGCAGCAGCAGGAACAATTCAGAATACTCTTGGGGTTTTTGCCCGTGTCAAGACAGAACATGATCCGACGGTGTAGCCTTTGTTTACGTGTCAATGGAGACATTTTTGAAAATCTACTGTAATTGAAATTGGGTTGTGTTAATGTGTTGTCTCTTGGTCATAAGAAAATGGAATGGTGTTTGTTGGTTTAATTAATTTGTCGCCAGAGAAATCTTTCTCTACCTGTTTAAATACTCCTCATAGGAGACGCGCTCCCTGTTTTCCGCCTAGTTGGTGCGCGGTGGCGGCAGTAGGTGGGAACGACGAGTGCTGAAGTGGACCAGAAGTGAGTACAGACACGGAGTGCTCCTCTGTATGGCCAGCCGGTTGGACTTGGCATTTACTTAGCCATACTGTGGTGTGCCCGGCATCTTGATGATACTGCCCTAGAGCCCTCTTGAGCGTTGCCATGTTGTGGAAGCTGATTTGGTTCTCAAGTCACTTTTGTCAATGATTTACTTTTTCTCTAAGTGTTTCATACTGGGAAATTGGCGGATTATTTGTGGATATTCTCTCACTCCATCCTTTGCAAGTGTTTCCGCCCATGCTTGTGCCGCTGTTCATTGGGTGATTTAGAAAATGTGTTTGAGCTGTTGGATGTTCGTGTATTGCACGTTACCCCTTTCTTTTAAAAAGGAGAAGAAAGGGGGAAAATTGTAGCTGATTTCCTTGCGTCATTTAAGCCGCCCATTTAGCTGGCGTCAACTTTCTCTTGACAAGAAACGAAGTCTTTCAATGATACCGAGAGTAAACTCTGTTTTCCTTTTTTTGCCTAATATTCAAACTTTGGTGTCTTTTAGATGTTTTCCTTCTAGCGCCGTTAAGAGTCATTGCTTGCTGGGCCATGGTCCGATTGCGGCCTCTGACGCATGTGTTTGTATGTAACCACCAGTGTATTGCATGAAGGAAAGCACTTTGAAAACTATTCTTGGTAATGAAATCCGCCACAACCGTAAAATACTTTATTGACCGAAGCCTTGTACAACACAGGTCGTTATACACTACCACTGTTTTGGTCCAAAAATGGTTCAAATGGGTCTGAGCACTATGGGACTTAACTTCTGAGGTCATCAGTCCCCTAGAACTTAGAACTACTTAAACCTAACTAACCTAAGGACATCACACACATCCATTCCCGAGGCAGGATTCGAACCTGCGACTGTAGCGGTCGCACGGTTCCAGACTGTAGCGCCTAGAACCTCTCGGCCACTGTTTTGGTGTCTTAGCCCTATCATCAGGTGTATCCGAAATCTGAAGTAAAACAACAATTGTAACCTACTCCATTAAGCAATGAAAAAATTTAACAAAATTTAAGACTGACATTTAGAAACTGAAAAACAATAATATGATTGAAAATAGCCTACCTAGCAGTAGTAGGAGGTCGTTCCATGGTCTAACAACTAATTGGCATACATCTACAGTATGTGGACTGTCAAATACCATCCCAAATGGTGGCTGCAGACAACTCCAGCTGTCAATCGCGGCCGGGGAAAACTCCTCTTGCTCCAAATGGCCATTCGGAAGGGATACAGTCTATAACAATAAAACAACTAAAGAACGTTAGGTGGAAGTCATGAGCTGAACCATAATTAAACTACACTACTGACCATTAAAATTGCTACACCACGAAGATGACGTGCTACAGACGCGAAATTTAACCGACAGGAAGATGTGCTGTGATATGCAAATGATTAGCTTTTCAGAGCATTCACACAAGGTGGTAGCGACACCTACAACGTGCTGACATGAGGAAAGTTTCCGAACGATTTCTCATACATAAACAGCAGTTGACCGGCGTTTCCTGGTGAAACGTTCTTGTGATGCCTCGTGTAAGGGGGAGAAATGCGTACCATCACGTTTCCGACTTTGATAGAGGTCGAATTGTAGCCTATCGCGATTGCGTTTTATGGTATCACGACATTGCTGCTAGCGTTGGTCGAGATCCAGTTAGCATAATACGGAATCGGATGGTTCAGGAGGGTAATACGGAACGCCGTGCTGGATCCCAATGGCCTCGTATCACTAGCAGTCGAGATGACAGGAATCTTATCCGCATGGCTGTAACGGATCGTGCAGCCACGACCCGATACCTGAGTCAATAGATGGGGGCGTTTGCAAGACACCAACCATCTGCACCAACAGTTCGACGACGTTTGCAGCAGCATGGACTATCAGCTCGGAGGCCGTGGCTGCGGTTACCCTTGACGCTGCATCACAGACAGGAGCACCTGGGATGGTGTACTCAAAGACGAAACTGGGTGCACGAATGGCAAAACGTCATTTTTTCGGGGAAATCCAGGTTCTGTTTACAGCGTCATGATGGTCGCATCCGGTTTGGCGACATCGCGGTGGACGCACACTAGAAGCGTGTATTCGTCATCGCCATACTGGCGTATCACCCGGCGTGATGGTATGGGGTGTCATCGGTTACACGTCTCGGTCACCTCTCGTTCGCATTGACGGCACTTTGAACAGTGGACGTTACATTTCAGATTTGTTACAACCCGTGGCTCTACCCTTCATTCGATCCCTGCGAAACCCTACACTTCAGCGGGACAATGCACGACCGCATGTTGCAGGTCCTCTACGGGTCTTTCTGGACACAGAAAACGTTCGACTGCTGCCCTGGCCAGCACATTCTTCATATCTCTCACCAACTGAAAACATCTGGTCTGTGGTGGCCGAGCAACTGGCTCGTCACAATACGCCAGTCACTACTCTTGATGAACTGTGGTATCGTGTTGAAGCTGCATGGGCAGCTGTACACGTACACCCCATCCAAGTTCTGTTTAACCCAATGCCCAGGCGTATCAAGGCCGTTATTACGGCCAGAGGTGGCTGTTCTGGGTACTGATTTCTGAGGATGTATGCACCCAAATTGCGTGAAAATGTAATCACATGTCAGTTCTGGTATAATACACCCGTTTATCATCTGCATTTCTTCTTGGTGTAGAAATTTTAATGGCCAGTAGTATAAATAACGACCCTGTGCTGCAGAAAGTGCAAGCCAGCTTTCTACAGAACAGGTTTAACTATGGTTCAGCACTTGGCTTCCACTTTACGTACTGTGGTTGCTTTATTGTTGTTTTGGGTGATTACAATTAAACTTTCCCTATTTAATAGGTTATACCACGTAGACTAATTACCGTACCAGTACCAAACTTGGTAGCATTAATTTCCACAGTATGGGGTGCATGATTTCCATGCGTCACAGCGCCACCGTCCAGCTCCCACTGTGGCCACCAGGTGCCGTGATCAGTCATCGTGGTTCATAGTCTCACACACCTGACTAGTCGCGGTGCATCCTTGACGTGTCAACAACAGTTTGGGCAAAAGTAGCAGGGCATTATTCGTGAAGCTCTGTTATCAAAACAACATTAATGCTGCACTTCGACAATATCGCCATCTGAAAGGATTACGGAAGGGTCCTGTTTCTCCACCTGCTGTGCAGAGCATGATGAAGTTCAGATCAACTGTAAACTGGGCGTCACTCTGGGAAGAGGCCGACGACAGGTTGCACCACAGGTGGTTGATGAAATCGTTGTTGTTATGGCAGGCAACGCTGTGCAATTCCCGATAGTCAGGCAGTGCGCGTGGTGTCACGACAGTTGAACATCCCGTGGTTCACTGTACGGAAGGTGCTTGGAGCCATCCTCAAACGGTATCCGTACAAATTGCATGTCGTACGGCGGCTTGCACCACGGGACGCACAACGACGTGTTGACTTCGCTCTCCACTTTCTCGTAAGTACTGAAGTACCCTGAGCAAGCAGTAAAAGAAACAAAAGAAAAATTCGGAGTAGGTATTAAAATCCATGGAGAAGAAATAAAGACTTTGAGATTCACCGATGACATTGTAACTGTCAGAGACAGCAGAGTACTTGGAATAGCAGTTGAACAGAATGGACAGGATATAAGATGAACATCAACAAAAGCAAAACGAGGATAATGGAATGTAGGCGAATTAAATCGGGTGATGCTGAGGGAGTTAGATTAGTAAATGAGACGCTTAAAGGAGTTTTGCTATTTGGGGAGCAAAATAACTGATGATGGTCGAAGTAGAGAGGATATAAAATGTAGACTGACAATGGCAAGGAAAGTATTTCTGAAGAAGAGAAATTTGTTAACATCGAGTATAGATTTAAGTGTCAGGAAGTCGTTTCTGAAAGTATTTATATGGAGTGTAGCCACGTATGGAAGTGAAACATACGCGATAAATAGTTTAGACAAGAAGAGAATAGAAGCTTTCGAAATGTCGTGCTACAAAAGAATGCTGAAAATTAGATGGGTAGATCACATAACTAATGAGGAGGTACTGAATAGAACTGGGGAGGAGTTTGTGGCACAACTTGACTAGAAGAAGGGATCGGTTGGTAGGACATTGTTCTGGGGCAACAGGGGATCACAAATTTAGCATTGGAGGGCAGCGTGGAGGGTAAAAATCGTAAAGGGAGACCAAGAGATGAATACACTAAGCAGATTCAGAAGGATGTAGGTTGCAGTAAGTACTGGGAGATGAAGAAGCTTGCACAGGATAGAGTAGCATGGAGAGCTGCATCAAACCAGTCTCAGGACTGAAGTCCACAACAACAACAGCAACATTGAAGTTCACGAGGACTGGCCCTGGACCATGCTACGGACAGACTAAGCTCATATTCCTCTGACGGGTGAGGTGGACACTCAGAAATGTCGAGTGTGGGGATCATAAATTCCAATCACTGTGAATGAAATTCCTCTGTGTGGTGAACTTGTCACGGCTATGTTCATCATTGGCCCATTCCTTTTTGGATTGGTTGGCGCTCATGGAACAAAGACGTGACGTATCACTGCTTTACTTTTCTTCCCCATGTCCTTGACATTAATTCTACCAAGTTTGGTACTCGTACGATAATTAGTTTCCGTGCTATAACGTGTTTAATAGGGAAAATTTAATTATAACCAACTGGTAGACAGTAGCCTACGTATTCCCAGTGGCAATTTTGGGACAAGAGGAATTTTCTCAGTCAGCGACGGAAAGCTCGAGTTTTTCGCAGTCATACTTTGGGATGTTATTTGACGTCCCCCTACGGTAGATGTTTTCCTATTAGTCGTTAGGGCATGGACATGAGGTCCTACTATCACTAGGTAGACTATTGTTGAATAATTTTATCCGCTTTTCAGTTTCTAAATGTCAGTCTTAATATTTTAAAACTTTCTTAATTGGTTAGTGGAGTAGGTTAAACTGTTGTTTTACTTCAGATCTCAGATAAACTTGATGATGGGGCTAAGACATCGAAACCGTGGTAGCGTATAACGACGTCCGTCGCGGAAGCCTTCGTTCAGTAAAGCATTTTACAACTCTGGCGGATTTGTTTACGGTGAACGTGTTTCTGAGCTGTTATGATTGTCCCACAAATAAAATTTAGGTTGAAAATTGTACGCAATTTTGGTGTTAAAAGTAGCACGCCTCTGTGTGCCTTTGGGTACTTAAACACTGGTTATTTCAGTTTCGATGTTTGAGGTCCTCTGAAGGCTAATGTTAGGTTTTAGCGCTAATATAATTAGAGCTGTTTATTTTGAGTACCTATTATTTTTATTAGAAAGCTCTCATACGGTGCATAATTTCTGTTAATATGAGATCGCTCTCAGTTTTTTCTTGTGTCAGTAAGGCAACAAAATCTTAAAGTGCACGACTGTTATGTATTGCGACGTATATTACGTGCTGATGTCATTAGCAGCTGATTCAAGGGGCATCTTGTACTAAGACCAACAGTTCAAATGGTTCAAATGGCTCTGAGCACTATGGGACTTAACATCTGTGGTCATCAGTCCCCTAGAACTTAGAACTACTCAAACCTAACTAACCTAAGGACATCACACAACACCCAGTCATCACGAGGCAGAGAAAATCCCTGACCCCGCCGGAAATGTTAACTAATAGTCTTCTGTCTGTACTAGAGATGTGCCTGGCGACATATTCGCTATTTACAAGCTTGTTCAAGGTTATACTGTTGCTGGGTTTTGATCACTGTCAGCACTGGATTTTGTTTTGCAATTACGGCTGGCGTTCAGTGCTACCGGCCGGTTTAGGGAAGCACATTGGTGTTTGGACACAGACGGCAAATTTATTAGAAGGGCCCTCCATCATGTGAGACAGTTTGGGCAAGGCACATTCTGCAAATCGGTATTTTCTGGCTACATTTTGTCTCAAGTAAAGGAACAGTAAAGTGTTTTTTTTTTTTAATTTTAAAAGTCTTGTTATTTTAAATACTGCGTTCCTCCATGGATTGGTGTTTTGATTATTTATTTTACTGCGGCACTGTTATTGTTTTATGTAATTTCGAGTTCTTATAAATTTGAGGCCATCTGTTTTTATTTGGACAGTTAAAAGGTTACTCATGCAATTTCAAGCTGCTAAAATTTGAGCCCTTCTGTAAATGAAAGTACCTCGCAGGCTCTCTCTTCCGTATCAAATCGCTGAATACACCAATCAAATTCACACTTGCAAAGAGATCATTCCTTTTCCTTTTTAGTTTCTGAACGGAGCCAACTTTTCTCATTCGCTTGTGTTTCTGAGGTACGGCTTTTGAGGTTTGTATTTGATGTGCAGACGTGCAAGCGTGAGAAAACGTGTACACTAATAGGTTCGACGCAGAACCAACTACAAATTGTAGTGAGTGTACTTTGGCTTTTAATGTTAGGTTATCTCATTGGACTGATCGCACACGCACCGATTATGCGGATCTCTTTCTGGTTGCTAATTGGAGCAGAGTTCGTTTTATTGGAAAGTATTTTGATTGCTATAATACGAAGAAGGTAGTTGCACTGAAGTGTGATTTGATGGATAGTGACTCACCTGACAAAGTTACTCAATGGCGTAATGCGTATTTTCAGTCACAGAAAGTGAAGTAAAAAGAAAATATGGATATTGTCAGACGTTTTGTATTCTGATGCGAAATAAAGGTGTTGTTCCTTCTAATTGTGAATGATGTTTGAAATTAGCCGAGGTCCAGTTCCTCACTCAACAACATTTTTGCTTGGCGCCGATTTAGGAGTAACTACCACGCTTATTTAAAACGTGCTTTGATTAGATACGGTCTGGACGGCAATAAAACATTTATTTCAATGTTTTATTACTCTCGAGACAGTTTGTAATCCGTTTTTGTAACACATTTAGTCATACTGCTATTTCTCTATCTGTAATGTTCTAAAAAAATTACTCAGCTACCAAAGTTATGGCTTGTTTTTTTGTCTTATTTTGTGGTAACCCACGACTAATTGCAAAGTGGTCATCTTTTTCGGGCAGCTTGTTGAAGGTTGTCTTTTCAGGGGATCCTACTATTAAATGGTACACGTATTTTTCGTCTTCTACACAAGTACTAAGATGGCTTTCGACAGTTCCACTTTTAAAACGACCATGATCGAATTTCATTTATGCAATGGTTTAGAAAATCCGCTTGCTTCATATACCAATGAGTTGTCGCAATCACAAGGGTACCGTTCTGCACTGTTCCCCTTTAACACTGGTTCTGCTTCTACATTCCTTGTCGCACCTGACACGTATCATCCTTTATGTCATTGTATGAATTATGTTTGCGGTACCTTTGCATGATATGGCGTTCCTAAAACTGCGCTTTGTGTAGCCAACTGATCGGCATGTCCTTTGTCGCGAATACCGCTGTGGCCTTTGATCCTGATCAGAATTTACGAGGAAGATGGTAGCCACGTTCTAGCTTCTTCACAACCATAATCAGTTTCATAGAGAAATGCACAATTAGAATAATCAGAGAGACAGATAGAGTGTCTTTCTGCCTCTCTCTCTCATTTTCTCTTGTCTACCACCTTCTCCTCCCCCTGCCGCCAGCGCGTGCACACACACACACACACACACACACACACACACACAAACACTAACTGATGCTAATGAAGTTAACGAAGCGTCTAGCGTAGCGAAATGTTCTGGCTGGCGATGATAGCTTACGCCGTCTCTGAGAGGACGAACAGCCATAACTCAATTAGAAACGACCCCTGCTGGTATACTGCCTGCTGTTTTTATGAACCGGCGAAACGGCACGTAAATCTGACATTAGTCTTACTTGTCACGGAACAGTTCCCTTAAATGCACGCCATACCTAGAATGGTCACGTTTTCAGCGGATACTTGTCAACGATAATAAATTAACAAAACCTCTATGACTGTATAACTTGCACAAAATTAAAATACTCGTCTTTCCCCTTCGTGATGTTGCTCCTATTATGGTGTTTTTGCTGCGTATTACAATGGAGCAACATGGAAGTGATCTATGTGAGATATTGGTTAGAATACGGAATATCAAGCTCAAATAACGGTTAAGAATGACACGTACACTATTGTAAACTTAATTATTGCACATATGCATACATATTGGAACATACTAGTATTGCTCCGTTTTATGTAAACCGACGTTACCTGTCCAAGCAGTTCTACTAAACACGCGAGGTGGCGCGAGTAGGCCGCAAGGCTAGAGAGCCTGTATAGGGAGAGAGTGGCTAACTGGACGACACGGCGGCCATTTTTCTGCCAAACTGCGGGCGAGACCTTTGAATGGCCAGTACTGGAGTAGTGGAGTACACACTCACCGAATCAAATGCACCAGACATTATGGCGAAATCATTCGTTAAATGCCTTTCTTTACAGCTGTAATATACTCATAGTAGCCTACTACTTACAGCACAGGTAAATTTGATACAGTGGCTGTAAAAATTATTCGTTGCTTGCATTTATCTCCTTTAAAGTTCGTTTACTAGACATATTGCAATGGAAGTAACGTAAATAAAAAAAATACAGTGTACAGCATTTGTTTTGTATCGGAAGTGCATAACGCTAAAGATTTAACGTACCTGTATTAAGTCAGACGAATGAAAATCGTAAGCAGTTGTTTACTTGTGACATGTAAAAAGTGTGAGACCTGTTGGTACTTCTCGTCACGTCTTCAAACTTTTTGCATGTCACAAGTAAACAACTGCTTACGACTTTCTTTCTGAATACCTCTCGTAGATAACAAACGAAAAAGATTACAAAAACCAGGTAATTGTTAAATGTAGGCTACTGTAATAACGACCAAATATAACAAGAAAACTACCGTATCCCTTCCACCCCACAGTAAGTAGGCCTACTAAAAACTGTCTTCAAGAGTACCTACAATTATTTACTGCGAATAATGTTTCAGCAACCACGACAAAATGAAGAGAGAAATCTGGGAAAAAATGTTCAAATGTGTGTGAACTCTTATGGGACTTAACTGCCAAGGTCAACAGTCCCTAAGCTTACACACGACTTAACCTAAATTATCCTAAGAACAAACACACACACACACCCATGCCCGAGGGAGGATTCGAACCTCCGGCGGGACTATCCGCACAGTCAAATCTGGGAAACTTCCTGCCCTAACAGCGTTAATAAAATAGTTATAAAATACAATCAGATTACCTGGAATTACTAATAGTGGCCTAGAAATCAAATGACACTCGTGGAAATCTTCAATACAGTAGTGTTAAAAAAAGCACCTTATGACACTGAAGGAGTTAATTATGACGTCTGCAGCTTAGCAAAATTCTTACACATTAGATACACAATTCCATTTTAGTTCTATGTTTATAAGAATAATGTGTTATAATAATTTTCACACAGCCAATTTACAGGTCTGTTTTCAAATTTAACTATGTATATTGCAAGTTGTTTTATATGTAGTAAAAAGCAAAAACGACTTACTTCGCATAGATAAGAGTACCTGGTTGGTTTCCACAAGGCTTATGTTTGATTTATGTCAGCCCTGTTGACTGCGACTGCCCACAGCTTTCGTGTTTCTTCATTGCGTGGAAATGCTAACATGCGAAATCCACCTTCGCCTCTATTGGAACAACCAAATGCAGCACAACCTGGCATCGTTTACGAACGTCTGCAGAACGAATTACAGATGTCAGAAACAATACTGTACAATTACCAACGTGTTTACTTCAAACATGTAGGCCTACCGACTTCATCACAAAACGCTTCATTATTTCAACTCGTATTTAAGATCGCAAACGCTAATTACGTACTAAAAACGATATACAACTAAATCGATCATGCATGTACAACCCATTAGAAGTCTCTAAATATTTCAAATACCTTTTAATCGTTTCCAAAAGTCCTCTGAACTTCAGTTCAACTCAAAAGCAAGGCGAACATAGGAAGCGCGAGAGACGTTTGGCAGAAAAATGGCGTCAAAGCTAATCAACCAATCACGGCCAACTTCACCTATGGCCACTCTCTCTGTATACAGGCTCTCTAGCATGGCTATGTAGAGATACGTTGTTTACATTTCTGTTCACTTATAGTTGCGTTTGCTTAAAGGTATAACACGCCGCGGAAGTGATTCAAAATGGCTCCAAAGTACCAGATTCCTTGTGAATCACGGGTAATGACAATCACTTTGCACCAAGATTGCAATAAGTGTCGGACAAATAGCAAAGAAACTGATGATTTCCATCAGCGGAGCTGTCAAAACCATACACCGGCATCGAGAGACAGGCTCCTATGGAGAACGTCCTCGCTCAGGAGCACCCAAGAACGCTGGAAAAGTATTTGGTAGTGACTAGTAGACGTAAAAGATTAGAAACTGTCCGTGAATTGACTGCTGAACTAAACGCAACGAGGGATAAACCGGTGAGTAAGTCAACAGTGAGTCGACGCCTGGCAGGCAACAATCTCCGAGGTTATGTAGCAACAAGGAAACCACTGTTGTGCCCTGCTAATAACAAGAAAAGGCTTCAGTGGGGTAAGACACACCAACATTGGACAGCAGGGGCTTGGGAAAGAGTCTTATTCACTGATGAATCCAAGTTCGAAACATTTGGAAGCAAACGCCGTCAATTAGTACGCCGTTTACCCCATGAACGCTTGAATCCTCATTGCGTAATTCCAACTGTAAAGCATGGAGGGGGTTTTGTGATCGTCTGGGGATCCTTTGGAGGGAATAAAGTCGGAGATTTGGTGAAAATAGATGGAAAACTGAACCAAAGGGATTATAATGCAATTCTCCAGCGACATGCTGAGACATCTGGTTTGTGTCAGAAAGGTTTTGTCTTGCAGCAAGACAACGATCCGAAATATACGTCTCACTTGTGTCAGAACTAAGTGAAGTCTCTAGCGGTTTGTAAAATATAGAAAAACATGGAATGGCTTCCCCAATCCCCTGATTGTAACCCAATCGAGCTGCTATGGGATGAATTGGACAGGAGTATCCGAAAACGGGAAGTAATGAATGCGTCACAACTGTGGGAGGTCCTGCATCAAGAATGGAGATTAATTCCGGCTTAAACCATGGCAAAACTGACGCAGCGCATACCGAGAGTGTGCAAGATAGTGATGGAAGCAGAGGGTGGCTATTTTGACGAATCGAAAATTTGTTACATCTTCCTGTGTGTTATTTGAGCTTAATAAACATTTCGAAAACAACAAAATGAATTTTTATACTGTATTTCCTTTCCATTGTCTATAATTACTACGTGTTTCCAAACTTATGGAGGGTAGCATATATGTATACCGCGGACATACTAGAAGCAAATTCATTAACAACTTTTCAGTGTCCCCTTATCATAACGACATTCCAACACTCTGTGACCTGGATGCGTGGATTGATTCGATACAGAATTGCGGCATAAAGCGTTTGAATCCTGTCCTGAGCCAATCTGACCCACAAATGTGTAACGAGTCCCTGATATTGTGAGTACTGGCATTGCGACGGAGTTGCCGTCTGACGTGGTCCCACACACCTTCTATTAAGGACAGATTTGAGGAACTTGCTTTGTTACGGGAGGACCTCAGCATCATGAAGACAGTTACAGAGACATGTCTCATGTGTGGATCAGCATTGCCCTTTTGAAAATGAACGCTTGACGACGCAGGATGTCCGTAGTGTACCATTGTGCAATCAGAGATCCCTCAATCATCACGAGCCATGAGCTGGAGTCGAATCCCACACCATGACGCCACGAGTAACTCGGCTGAACGTCACCGAAGCATTGGGAGAATGTCTCCCAAGGTCGCCCCCACAATCGCTGTCGATTGTCATCCGAAGTAGCGCAGAACTGCGACAGTACAGCTGAACACAATGCGATGCCATTCCTCAGCAGGCCGTGCCGTCTAATGAAGACACAACTCCACACTCAGCCGCTAATGTTGTGGTGTCAGAAAAAGACTACACATTGGACGGTAATTAAACCATTCTGCGTGTGTGATTCCAAATGGCATAGTTAAGTATTACTGGCTTCTTTGAGCTTCCGAATGCCTGAACGATTCCGTCTGGTATCGCTTCACGTAGTTCCGAGTTTGACGAACAGGTCGCAGTGGCGTTTGTTGTCGCGACTCGTCGTTTGTTTTATACACAGAACAAAGAAGTGTCGTGAGTTGTGTTACTGCATTTGTTAGCGAAAAGCGTGTATTTTTTGTTTTATTCTGTGTATACTAAAAGTCTCGGTTGTGCAACCAACATTACCAAGTTCCTCAAGGAACAGTTATGTATGCGTCGTTCCAATAATTATTACGTAATTTCTGTAGACGCCATTTCTACTGTCGCCAAGAGTGTATTGTGTTTGTTCTTATATAATATTTCGTAGTTTTCATTCTTGCATCATATTTTATTTATAGAATAAGCCTGGAAAATACGTATCTCTACAGGACGATGAAATTCTTCATGTGCGTGGCGATGAATCTGAAATATCAGACGACGAAAGTATTTCGGATGACGAAATTGGCGGTGATCTACCAGTGCAGCAAGCATTATCTCAGTAGACAGTAGTTGAACTGGACAGTTTATATAATCCTCTTACTGATGACGAAACTCCCCTAACTGTACAGATGGAAATTGTAGGAGCAGTAAATGCAAACTGCCCTAGATATATTGTGCATGGTATTCACAAACAGTCCCAAATGTTTGTAAGCGTGTTGCAGAGCAGGTTCTACTGCGAAATAATTGTTAAGAAAAATATTCGACATGCTGCACCGTTTTCGAGTTCATCGGCATTGAAGTTAACGAGTCGGACCACAATACTCCCAAATTGAAGAGGTCCGCCGGAGATGGTGTCGCAAAACGTGTTCTTCGTCAGGCTTCCTATATTCGAACAAGAGGGCGATACAAAAAATGGACATGTGAAGGTAGTAAGGATCTAACCCGAGACAAAGGCTGAACAGTCTCTTGCGCTGTCATCTACACTAAGAGAACAACTGACGCTAGTTGTATATGGCGGGCCGCCTCAATTTGCGCGCGACGGCCTAATTGGCTAACTTCAATCCTAAATCACCCGGTCTTAAACATGCGCAAACTGTTACGCATAACGGGTCAAACGTCGCGATAAACATCGCCACAAATTGAGAGTATTACTCGATTTAATTATCAATCAGCGGCTGCAGCAGGATATCCCATTCTGAAGATTTTCTTCCACACCGAATTGGCCCCTTTATCAAGGCTGCCGGAGATATATATGGTACGAATGTGATTGCTTATGTCCTGCGTGCTTAGTTTCGGATAAATAAGTTTTACATCTACACAGATACTCCGCGGGTCACCAGTCGGTGCGTGGCAGAGGATGTTGTTGTTGTTGTGGTCTTCAGTCCTGAGACTGGAGTCATGCAGCTTTCCATGCTACTCTATCCTGTGCAAGCTTCTTCATCTCCCAGTACCTACTGCAACCTACATCCTTCTGAATCTGCTTAGTGTATTCATCTCTTGGTCTCCCCCTACGATTTTTACCCTCCACACTGCCCTCCAATACTAAATTGGTGATCCCTTGATGCCTCAGAACATGTCCTACCAACCGATCCCTTCTTCTGGTCAAGTTGTGCCACAAACTCCTCTTCTCCCCAGTCCTATTCAGTACCTCCTCATTAGTTATGTGACCTACACATCCAATCTTCAGCATTCTTCTGTAGCACCACATTTCGAAAGCTTCTATTCTCTTCTTGTCCAAACCATTTACCGTCCATGTTTCACTTCCATACATGGCTACCCTCCATACAAATACTTTCAGAACGGACTTCCTGACACTTAAATCAATACTGGATGTTAACAAATTTCTCTTCTTCAGAAACGCTTTCCTTGCCATTGCCAGTCTACATTTTATATCCTCTCTACTTCGACCATCATCAGTTATTTTGCTCCCCAAATAACAAAACTCCTTTACTTCTTTCAGTGTCTCATTTCCTAATCTAACACCCTCAACATCACCCGACTTAATTCGACTACATTCCATTATCCTCGTTTTGCTTTTGTTGATGTTCATCTTATATCCTCCCTTCAAGACACCATCCATTCCGTTCAACTGCTGTTCCAAGTCCTTTGCTGTCTCTGACAGAATTACAATGTCATCGGCGAACCTCAAAGTTTTTATTTCTTCTCCATGGATTTTAATACCTACTCCGAATTTTTCTTTTGTTTCCTTTACTGCTTGCTCAATATACAGATTGAATAACATCGGGGAGAGGCTACAACCCTGTCTTACTCCCTTCCCAACCACTGCTACCCTTTCATGCCCCTCGACTCTTATAACTGCCGTCTGGTTTCTGTACAAATTGTAAATAGCCTTTCGCTCCCTGTATTTTACCCCTGCCACCTTTAGAATTTGAAAGAGAGTATTCCAGTCAACATTGTCAAAAGCTTTCTCTAAGTCTACAAATGCTAGAAACGTAGGTTTGCCTTTCCTTAATCTTTCTTCTAAGATAAGTCGTAAGGTCAGTATTGCCTCTCGTGTTCCACTATTTCTGCGGAATCCAAACTGATCTTCCCCGAGGTCGGCTTCTACTAGTTTTTCCATTCGTCTGTAAAGAATTCGTGTTAGTATTTTGCAGCTGTGGCTTATTAAATTGATTGTTCGGTAATTCTCACATCTGTCAACACCTGCCTTCTTTGGGATTGGAATTATTATATTCTTCTTGAAGTCTGAGGGTATTTCGCCTGTTTCATACATCTTGCTCACCAGATGGTAGAGTTTTGTCAGGACTGCCTCTTCCAAGGCCGTCAGTAGTTCCAATGAGATGTTGTCTACTCCGGGAGCCTTGTTTCGACTCAGGTCTTTCAGTGCTCTGTCAAAATCTTCACGCAGTATCGTATCTCCCATTTCATCTTCATCTACATCCTCTTCCATTTCCATAATATTGTCCTCAAGTACATCGCCCTTGTATAGACCCTCTATATACTCCTTCCACGTTTCTGCTTTCCCTTCTTTGCTTAGAACTGGGTTTCCATCTGAGCTCTTGATGTTCATACAAGTGGTTCTCTTATCTCCAAAGGTCTCTTTAATTTTCCTGTAGGCAGTATCTGTCTTACCCCTAGTGAGATAAGCCTCTACATCATTACATTTGTCCTCTAGCCATCCCTGCTTAGCCATTTTGCACTTCCTGTCGATCTCATTTTTGAGACGTTTGTATTCCTTTTTGCCTGCTTCATTTACTGCCTTTTTTATATTTTCTCCTTTCATCAATTAAATTTAATATTTCTTCTGTTACCCAAGGATTTCTACTAGCCCTCGTCTTTTTACCTACTTGATCCTCTGATGCCTTCACTACTTCATCTCTCAAAGCGACCCATTCTTCTTCTACAGTATTTCTTTCCCCCATTCCTGTCAATTGTTCCCTTATGCTCTCCCTGAAACTCTGTACAACCTCTGGTTCTTTCAGTTTATCCAGTTCCCATCTCCTTAAATTCCCACCTTTTTGCAGTTTCTTCAGTTTTAATCTACCAATAGATTGTGGTCAGAGTCCGCATCTGCCCCTGGAAATGTCTTACAATTTAAAACCTGGTTCCTAAATCTCTGTCTTACCATTATATAATCTATCTGATACCTTTTAGTATCTCCAGGGTTCTAACATGTATACAACCTTCTATCATGATTCCTAACCAAGTGTTAGCTATGATTAAGTTGTGCTATGTGTCAAATCTACCAGGCGGCTTCCTCTTTCATTTCTTAGCCCCAATCCATATTCACCTACTACGTTTCCTTCTCTCCCTTTTCCTACACTCGGCTTCCAGTCACCCACGACTATTAAATTTTCGTCTCCCTTCACTACCTGAATAATTTCTTTTATTTTATCATACATTTCTTCAATTTCTTCGTCATCTGCAGAGCTAGTTGGCATATAAACTTGTACTACTGTAGTAGGTGTGGGCTTCGTACCTATCTTGGCCACAATAATGCGTTCACTAAGCTGTTTGTAGTAGCTTATCCGCGTTCCTGTTTTCCTATTCATTATTAAACCTACTCCTGCATTACCCCTATTTGACTTTGTGTTTATAACCCTGTAGTCACCTGACCAGAAGTCTTGTTCCTCCTGCCACCGAACTTCACTAATTCCCACTATATCTAACTTTAACCGATCCATTTCCCTTTTCAAATTTTCTAACCTACCTGCCCGATTAAGGGACCTGACATTCCACGCTCCGATCCGTAGAACGCCAGTTTTCTTTCTCCTGATAACGACATCCTCTTGAGTAGTCCCCGCCCGGAGATCCAAATGGGGGACTATTTCACCTCCGGAATATTTTACCCAAGAGGACGCCATCATCATTTAATCATACAGTAAAGCTGCATGCCCTCGGGAAAAATTACGGCCGTAGTTTCCCCTTGCTTTCAGCCGTTCGCAGTACCAGCACAGCAAGGCCGTATTGGTTATTGTTACAAGGCCAGATCAGTCAATCATCCAGACTGTTGCCCCTGCAAGTACTGAAAAGGCTGCTGCCCCTCTTCAGGAACCACATGTTTGTCTGGCCTCTCAACAGATACCCCTCCGTTGTGGTTGCACCTACGGTACGGCTATCTGTATCGCTGAGGCACGCAAGCCTCCGCACCAACGGCAAGGTTCATGGTTCATTGGGGGGGGGGGGGGGGGGGTGACAGAGGATACCCACTATCAATACTTTGTCATTTCCTTTCCTGTTCCAGTCGAAAATACAGCGCGGGAAAAACGACTGTCTATACGCTCCCGTATGTGTCCTAATTTCTCAAATCTTCGTCATCCTAACGCGAAATGTATGTTATCGGCAGTAGAATCGTTCGGCAGTAAACTTCAAACGCCGGTTTTCTAAATTTTCCCAACAGTGTTTCTTGAAAAGAACGTCGGCTTCCGTCCAGGGATTCCCATTTGAGTTGCCGAAGGATCTCCGTAACACGTACGTGTAGTTCGAACCTACTGCTAACAAATCCAGTACTCCACCTCAGAATGACTTGGGTGTCTTCCTTCAATCCTCCCCCGGTACGGATCCCAAAGACTCGAACAGTTCTCAAGAACAGGTCGCATCAGCGTCCTATATGCGGTCTCCTTTACAGGTGAACCACACTTTCGTAAGATTCTCCCAATAAACCGAAGTCGACCATTCCGCCCTCTCCTACCACAGTTCTCATACGCTCGTTCCATCCCGTGTTGCTTTGCAACGTTATGTCCAGATATTTAAACGACTTGACTGTGTCAAGCAGGACACTAGTAATACTGCAACCGATAATTGCAGGTTAGTTCCTCCAGCTCATCCGCATTAAGTCACATTTTTCCACCTTTAGAGCTAGCTGCCATTCATCATTGAGCCGTGCGCGGCGCGTGGTCATGCCGTTTATTGCTTGTCATCTTGACTTTATCGATTTACTGGCGTCACTAAGTTGCTGGTTTGCTTGCCCGTGAGTGTCAGCAGCAGCGCTTTTCGACAAGTGCAGTGTCGTACTATTTCTGGAGCGACCGCTAGTATTTCCGGGTCGCCGTCTGTCGCCGTTCAGTCGGGTCGGAGAGACAGCGAGGTGCGGACAGCCAGTACTCTCCGACTGCTGGCGACACACGTGCTCTGTCCGACGGAAGGAGACTTGAACAGGGACGACCGTTGGTTGGTCGTTCGGTCGGTGCCTCGTCGGGCGACGTGTATTTGTTCTTCCGACCGCTCCCTTCGACTGGTCATCTTGCGGGACGTGGGTCGGTTCCTTCCTTGTGCAGAGATGTCGGGTGGCCAATGGGCAAGTGTTACCTCTGCATGGTTGGCTTCCAGCCAGTGTGCCCGGGTAGCCGTGTCTCCGAGTTTTTCAAATTTTTGAGTGGTTATTGTGCCTTGGCTGTTTTAAGACGCCAATTTTGAAGACTTTGTGCTGCTGATATCTTCGTCCTAGGCTGATATTTTCGTTGCCGTGCCGTTGGTCGGCGCAGCGGAAGGGGATTGATTAAGTTGTTGGTCGGTCATTCAGTCGTCCCTGGGTGTGGTTGCCGTCCGATTATTTAGTCTTACTTTTGGCTGCCTGTCTCACCTAAACTTATCTTAGAGTTACCACCACAGGCAGACCCTTGGATCACTTCTGAGCACCACTGTTCTGTTACTTTTAGATTATGATTTTCCTTTGTCTCAAGTACTGTGCGAGTCCTTCAGCCGTCTATTAACTTAGTTTGTTTTAAATTTAAAATAAGGTCTTCAGCCGACTCAAATTAAGGTTTCAAGATTGAATTGCTTAAAACGTATTTTAAAAAAAGGAGATTAGAAAATGAGATTAAAAAAAGGAGATTTTACTCTATTTCAAGTCCTTAAGCCTCCAGTTCTTCAATGCCCAGTGAGTGGCCTTCAGCCCGAGTATTTATGTAAAATTTTTGTAACGAAGGCATTCAGCCGTGTGTATTCCTTAAGGCAAATTTAGTAACTAGTGTTTGGGCCTTCAACCGTATTGTCTTTGAATGCTTTTAAGGACATGTGTGGTTAAGTGTTTTAGGAAAATAAAGTTGGTATGTTTTGTGCAACTGACAGTAACTGATTTTGGCACCTTTCCACAACTATAACGAAATCCGCTCTGTCCTGCGAAACCAGATTTCAATCACATCAACTTGAATTTTTTTTCTAACTCGTCTTATATCTTCCTACAGTCACTCAACTTCCACACCTTACCGTACACCGCAGCATCATTAGCAAACAACTGCAGATTTCTGCTGCATTATTCACTTAAAAATTACTGTGTCGTGTTGCCGCCTTTCTCCTACCTTACATTTCATAGCCTTTATTCAATTTTTACTTATAATCTTTGACAAGAAAGCACTGTGCACTATCGGATTGGTAGTATCCGCGCAATCCTATGTCATGCGAAATTTATCACTAGGCGTCCCTAGAGGCGGACTCGCCAGCGTAGGACGAGGCGGCGAGTATTGTGACAGCAGAATGGGTCAGTCACGTAAGCTTTATGACTACGTACGTGGACTGGTCATTGGCTGTCACCTGAGTGACAAATCCGTCAGCAACATTTCAGCCCTTCTAAAGCCGTCTAAGTTTTTGCTTTAAAGTGATTGTGAAG
This sequence comes from Schistocerca americana, assembly GCF_021461395.2. Taxonomy (NCBI): domain Eukaryota; kingdom Metazoa; phylum Arthropoda; class Insecta; order Orthoptera; family Acrididae; genus Schistocerca; species Schistocerca americana. The sequence goes on along the minus strand of NC_060127.1, from coordinate 176,508,280 downwards.
TGGAAACGCGAAGGAACGACCATACCTAAGCCGAGAACAGGCAGACCTCATGACGCACAGGGACCGTTCTACATTGCCGAGGGTGGTTGTAAGTTGTTGTTGTTGTTGTTGTCTTCAGTCCTGAGACTGGTTTGATGCAGCTCTCCATGCTACTCTATCCTGTGCAAGCTTCTTCATCTCCCAGTACCTACTGCAACCTACATCCTTCTGAATCTGCTTAGTGTATTCATCTCTTGGTCTACCTCTACGATTTTTATCCTCCACGCTGCCCTCCAATACTAAGTTGATGATCCCTTGATGCCGCAGAACATGTCCTACCAACCGGTCCCTTCTTCTGGTCAAGTTGTGCCACAAACTCCTCTTCTCCCCAATTCTATTAAATACCTCCTCATTAGTTATGTGATCTACCCATCTAATCTTCAGCATTCTTCTGTAGCACCACATTTCGGAAGCTTCTATTCTCTTCTTGTCCAAACTATTTATCGTGCATGTTTCACTTCCATACATGGCTACACTCCATACAAATACTTTCAGACACCCTGACACTTAAATCTATACTCGATGTTAACAAATTTCTCTTCTTCAGAAACACTTTCCTTGCCATTGCCAGTCTACATTTTATATCCTCTCTACTTCGACCATCATCAGTTATTTTGCTCTCCAAATAGCAAAACTCCTTTACTACTTGAAGTGTCTCATTTCCTAATCTAATTCCCGCTGCATCACTTGACTTAATTCGACTACATTCCATTATCCTCGTTTTGCTTTTGTTGATGTTCATCTTATACCGCCGGCCGCGGTGGTCTAGTGGTTCTGCTCTTCCAAGTCTTTCGCTGTCTCTGTCAGAATTACAATGTCATCGGCGAACCTCAATGTTTTTATTTCTTCTCCATGGACTTTAATACCTATTCCGAATTTTTCTTTTGTTTCCTTTACAGCTTGCTCAATATACAGATTGAATAACATCGGGGACAGGCTACAACCCTGTCTCACTCCCTTCCCAACCGCTGCTTCCCTTTCATACCCCTCGACTCTTATAACTGCCATCTGGTTTCTGTACAAATTGTAAATAGCCTTTCGCTCCCTGTATTTTACCCCTGCCACCTTTAGAATTTGAAAGAGAGTATTCCAGTCAACATTCTCAAAAGCTTTCTCTAAGTCTACAAATGCTAGAAACGTAGGTTTGCCTTTCCTTAATCTATTTTCTAAGATAAGTCGTATGGTCAGGATTGCCTCACGTGTTCCAACATTTCTACGTAATCCAAACTGATCTTCCCCGAGGTCGGCTTCTACCAGTTTTTCCATTTGTCTGTAAAGAATACGCGTTAGTATTTTGCAGCCGTGGCTTATTAAAATGGTAGTTCGATAATTTTCACATCTGTCAACACCTGCTTTCTTTGGGATTGGAATTATTATATTCTTCTTGAAGTGTGAGGGTATTTCGCCCTCATGAATCGAAACATGACGCGTCATGTTTCGATTCATGAGGGTCAGCAACTGATAAAAAAAAAGGGGCCCCCGGGGTCCCAAGGTCGCGATGGCGGCGTCACTGTCCCGCCGAGATAATTTGTCCTTTTAGGACAATTATCTGAGGAAGCACCCACGCCAGCAAAAGGTTCCCCGACACGTGCTGTTTGATAACGTAATTTTTTATGAAAGATTCAATATATAAGGGGCATGAAATTGTTGTCTTCACAGTATGACCTCTGAATCGACTGCGAGAACATCTATTGTGCCTGACGAGCTGCCAGAAACAGTAAGTACATTTCTGTATAATGGGCACTTTGTACGAACTTGCACGAATTGCCGTTTGTGGGAGACTTCAAAATGCCTTGGATATTTATTAATTGGACTTACCACAAACTATACGAGAAGATATTTTATTGGAATTCCGTTATTCAAAATTCAATTTTATGTTAAATTCATACAGACTGCCAGAATGTTATATATTTGATAGAAGTGAAAATGTTCCCATGATTAATGAAATAGTAAATGATGCAGTAGAAGCTTCTTCAAAAATAAGAGCGGGAATTCCAATTCCGTGGCAAACACTCGCTTTAATTACAATGTCTTTTTTTGATATTACTGCATTCTGGCAAAGTAGATTTAAAATTAAAATGTTTTTTTATGAAGTTACTTATAAGCAATTCGTATATACTATCTGTGAAAATTGCTTATACAAATTAACAGATTCATGGCAAAACCAGCAACTACAACCACTTCTAATTGACATGAAAATTAATATGGTAACCAAGGCACCATATTTTTCATATGGTGTAACTTGTCCGCCACACATTAAGCAATACAGCCATTGGTGCATGTTCTGTGCAAATAGTCCATTATTCAGAAGTGTACGTTGTGGTGGCTCGTTAAGCCAAGTATCTGATTCGGAAGAAGACGATGCTGATTTGGCTGATGTGTTACTTGCAGAGCTGTAATGGAGACCCTGGTCGACATCTTCCAATCCATCTTCAAGCTGGTTCAAGCACACATGACGAATCCAACGTTGAAAATCTTCATTTGGATAGCTACGAGATTACACTGCCAGTTGGGAGCCACCGATGGACCCTTAGGGACATACATATTCACCATTTTGAATTGTTTGACGAACTTCGAAGATTCCTGTTCAAAGTTATCGTTTGGTTGCCAGAACTTTTGCGAATATCTGAAATCTCAGAACGATGGTATTACACTGATGTCATTGTCATCAGAGGAGCGGACGATGTTGATGAATTTAGTAGACGAATTGCTTCTATCGCATCAGTCTACCCTGGAGATATTATCCTATGGAAACATGATGACGACCATATCCACCTCGTCCACGATTGCACGTATTCCTCTAGACGATGTAGATGCCGATTTAGGATTGACCCATTTATTGCCACCAGAATTAAGAAATGTCCCCGACGTAGGCGAGCAATCACAGCCATGTCCGACCTCGACTGGTTCAATATACTCATATATTTCTTCCTGCAAAAAAGGCCAAGTCGGGGACAAGTTTGGATTAGAGGAACCCATAAGAGAGTGCCTGGTGAGTTTGAAATTGTACAATGGGTCAGTTTCATCGAGGGATCCCTCTCAGTATTGGAAAGGGAAAACCCTCGAATTAATGATCAGTTGCAACAAGAACTCACCAGAGATGGCGCACGTAAATGGCCTCATACAAAGCGCAAGCAAATCTCTGACTACCAAAGGTGCAACCCTGAAACGACGGCAAAAAAGGTACTTTCCATATTAATGTCGTACAATTGCATACCGCCAGAAAATTTAGTTAATGTAATACCATCTGCTCATCCATATTTCATTAATTTGATTGACCCTAAATTCAAACGATTTTTCGATATGGGTTTAGAACTCTATAAAAAAACCATAAATGAATTGGATTTGCATGGTATAGAAAATTTATTGTGTTCTGGTTCTGAAGATAATATTATTTGTTCTCATTCAACAAATGTTTGGGAGTATTATTATACTCATCAAGATTCTCTTTCTTGGCTGAATAAAATTTTATTATTTCAATGTGAAGATGATACTGATGAGGTTACAAAATTTTTAACAAATCTTGTATCTTGGATTAACAAGAAAGGATTGTATCAGTGGCAAGAATGTGAAGGTAAAAATATATATGTACCAAATAAGAAGTTAAACACATTATGTATTGTTGGTCCACGAAATAGTGGCAAAAATTGGTTTTTTGATTGTATAATTTCACTTGGTTTAAATGTTGGCCACATTGGACGTTGTAATAATAAAACAAATCAGTTTGCATTGCAAGATGCTGTTAATAGACGTGTCATTGTTGGTAATGAAATTTCTTTAGAGGAGGGTGCAATTGAGGATTTCAGAAAAGTGTGTGAAGGAATTGCATGTAATATTAGAGTGAAGTACAAAGGAGACGCTATATTAAGACGTACTCCGTTATTGTTAATTTCAAATTCACAACCAGTTATTTGTTCTCACCCAGATTTTAAAGATATTCGTGTACGTACAATTAGGTGGAGAAAGTTTGATGAATTAAAAAATGCTTGTAAAAAGCCGTATCCTCTGGGTTTCTTTCAGTTACTTCAAATGTATAATATTGATTATTAAATAAAAGACAAGAATCTGTACAATGTATATTTTATTGTCAATTATTACAACAAATAAAAATAAAGTATAATTGTTACATTTCAAATTACACTTGTTTAATTTCGTATTGACCCTTATAAACAGATGATTCCTCATTCCTTTTTACATTAGACATATAAATCATATCAGATACTTGAACATTTGATACAGTTGCCCTAGGGTAATGTGTCTCTAGACCATCTGCATAAACCGAGCATTCTGCAATAACTTCAAACAACATTTGAGTATCAGTATATTTTGTAACATCACTATTTAAACTGCTTGTGCTTAAAGCATAGGTAGGATTAATGCCTACATGTAGGCTCGGTTGAACATTTGTATCATGAAGTCTAATATTATATCCCGCAGAAGCAATATCAGCTTTTTCTATTAAATTATTATATCCAGATGCTTCTGCATTTGTAACGGGACTAACAGCTCCCACTAATTGTTCTTCCATTCTTGCTGGTTCAAAGGGTGTTAAAGAAAAACTATCACATGACATAAAAGGATTACAGTGCTTATCAGCATTAATATTGTACCTTTGAATTACATTTTGAGCAGTAGTTGTGATAGGAAAAATATCAACATTAGCTACTTTTGGAATTTTCAGAAAACCTAATGTTGGTGTATACGTATAGTCAACAATAACACTTCCTGTTCGTGCATCTGCATCTACTTCAGAAACACAAGACTGTACACATTTCCAACCCCAATTATGTAAACCCTTATCTTTTGAGCTAGAAACACACGCATAATAATATTTCAAATTAATGGGTTGTCCAAATTGATGTGCAGGCACTTTAGTAAGAAAGTCTGCTTCATCATTTCTATAACCATACCGTGACTTCCAAATGGAATCAAACTGTCGTTTATGATCTATGGCAGTTGTTTCCATAGGTGCATTTGCAGTAAATGCTGTAGGCTTTACATTAATACCCGGTATTTTCAAATTAATACCTACACTTGTAATCATATTCTTATTTTGATTTAATGTTGCAAGTTCTGTATCACTTGAATTAGTCGGAAAAGCAATTCTAGGATTACGTGCAATTACTTTTACAGAACAATGAACAATTCTGCTACCATCAGGTAATAAATAGAATTCAGAAGGTGTCATATACAAAAATGGCCGATCAACGGGAATTTCTGCTAAAGGAGTAACCATACATACTGCTTTTTCATGTTCAATCACTTTGTATGCTAAACCATATGTGAAAAATCTATGAACTTTGCGATATCTTGTAATATTACCGGTATCTAATATAGAAGGAGCAGGTAATGGATCAACACGAGTATTAGGAGAATCACCCAGTACGTTAGCAGATGGTGCTGCAGTGCCTGTTAACGCTTTTTTTTTCTTAGATCCACCAGATTGACCTGCTGCAGCCTGTCGTTTACCTGAATCTATCTGCATTGGCGAACTCATACTTTCGTCACTGTCAGAAAATGGCACTAAACATTGTGGTTCAGAATGTTGTTGTGTTTCTTCTGGTCCTTGTTCGTCTTCGTCTTCTTCGCTATCTGATACTTCGTGCTCGACGTGATGTTCGTCTACAGAACTTGTTCCAGTGGCTGAACCAGATGTTGATGGGCGGTCGTGATCTATAGGCAAACCACGGCGAACACGAGACATTAGCCATTGTTCATAGGCATACCGTTTCTGGCCTTCATGCATAAACTCCCAATTAGACCGTTCCCACGGTGGAATTTCATAATTCTGAAGGCAAGAAACGTTACAATTAAAAAATGTAACCAAAAAATTATCATAAACAACAAAAATTATATTTACATACCTCTTTTTTCGGCATTCGGTTGTTTCGGGTACAAAGTTTTTCCAACACTTTGTTCAACAGCTGTCTTCAATTCCAGGCCGTACTTTCCCACAAATGAATGCCAATTTCGTGTATGACTCCAGTCAATTGCGAAATCAATTATAGCTTTTGCATCCAACTGTTGAACTCGTTGTCTAAACTCTTCTTCTGTAAATGGTCGTTCCCTTGCTTCCTTTAGCAAATTATCGTATCCTACGTCGTGCTCTTTAGCAATGGCATCTGCTCCACTGCGCGGTGCGTTTATATTTATAGGATTTCCCGGTCCTACGTAATCACTACCAGGTATAGTATATCCTTTGTTCTGTACACGTTCAACTAGTTTTTTAACGCCGTAAGCAGCACCTGCGGCGGCAGCAGTTGTCGCGCCAGCCGCTATCGCTATCTGCCCTGAAGTTGTAATACCAGCTGTGCTAATTGCGGTCCCGTCCGTGACACTTTCAGATAACAAGGGCACTGTTTCGCTAGAGGTTGCTATATCTGCACTCTGGTGACCTCGACCGCGGTTTTGTGGTCTATTTGGGCGGCGCCGTCGCACTCCAAGATTGCTTTCTTCTGGCCTTGATTCTGGCACCCGTTCAAATTCAACTGTTTCGCCACTCGTATCCAAATCGTATGCTGGATTATTTCCATACCGTATACGATTAGCAGCATCCTCTCTTTGCACTGTTCGAATATCATTACTACTACGAGAACGGTTAACATTTGTTAATGGAATTCTTTCCGCCATGTCAATGTCTTCCTCGGGTCCCGGATATAAAACACTTCCTTCGTATTGTATAGAGCCATGGTTGCCCGTGCTTAAATACTGATTTACCCAAGACATTTTGCTGACTACACTAAATAAATGATTCGCACCTTTTATATACATTACGTTATCAAACAGCACGTGTCGGGCAACCTTTTGCTGGCGTGGGTGCTTGCTCAGATAATTGTCCTAAAAGGACAAATTATCTCGGCGGGACAGTGACGCCGCCATCGCGACCTTGGGACCCCGGGGGCCCCTTTTTTTTTATCAGTTGCTGACCCTCATGAATCGAAACATGACGCGTCGTCGTTTCATGATTCGAGGGTTGAGTTTTGTCATGACTGGCTCTCCCAAGGCTGTCAGTAGTTCTGATGGAATGTTGTCTACTCCCGGGGCCTTGTTTCGGCTCAGGTCTTTCAGTGTTCTATCAAACTCTTCAGACACTATCATATCTCCCATTTCATCTTCATCTACATCCTGTTCCATTTCAATAAATTGGCCTTAAGAACATCGCCCTTGTATAGACCCTCTATATACTCCTTCCACCTTTCTGCTTTTCTTTGCTTGGAACTGGGTTTCCATCTGAGCTCTTGATATTCATACAAGTGGCTCTCTTTTCTCCAAAGGTCTCTTTAATTTTCCTGTAGGCAGGTTGTAAGTAATCGCACGAAACCAGCGGAAGGAATCACCCGCGACTTCCAATGTGCTACCTGTAGTCGCGCCAGCACAATGACAGCGGGTCGAGAGTTAATAACAATGGTCGAGTAGACTCTTATTGTCGCGACGTAGCAGGCGAGTTTATGATTGGAAACGCATGATTTGTAATGATGAATCACGCTATTCCATGTGGAAATCTGATGGAGGCGTTTGGGTTTTTAGAACGTTACCTGGCATCATGTGTAGCGCCAACAGTCAAGCATGGAGGAGGTTGTCTTACGATATATGAGGTGTGTTTCGTTGGTAGCTTATGATCCCTTTAGAGCGAGTGATAAAACGCTAATGCGATACCCTATAAAACGTGCTGCATGAGTGTGCGCTACGTACAGTAGAAGAACGTAACGATTTAGTCTACTGCAACCGGTTTCAAGATCATTAAAATTCTCTGAGTCTTGCCCTGCGTCATGTATAAAATACAGGGTGTACCAAAAAGAATCAATCGTGTTAAAAAATCATAACCGTTACGTTGTTTGAGATATATGCGTGAACACTGTCGGAAGCAAACTCTCGACTTTTACATGGTTCCCGCTAGATAGCTGCAGTGTGTGCCCAATACAGTTCTATTAAAATGGTGTTGGGACAACAGAAAGCACTTTGTGTTTTGCGTTTTGCACAGTGCAGGTCAGTAACAACTATTGAGCGTAACTTTCTTAGTAGGTATGGTGTGGACCCTCCTACAGCACAAAGCATTAAACGATGGCAGGAACAATTGCGAGAAACAGGTTGTGTAAGGGCAAATCGCCGGGTCGTTCCCGACTGTCTGACACAGCTGTCGAACGCATCTGCCATAGTTTCATAAGGAGTTCGCATAAATCCGTTTGCTGTGCAGCTCGACAGCTCAACATGCTCCGATGTCTATCTGGCGTGTGTTGCGTCGGCGTCTACAAATGAAACCAAATAAAATTCAGCTAAGCAAGCCCTTCGTGAAGTTGACAAACATCAATGTGTGGAGTTCTGTAATTTCATTCTTGGCAAGATGGAAGATCACAGTTTTCTTCCAGGCTTAGTGTTTAGCGACGAGGCAACACTCCATTTAAATGGTAAGGCGAACCGTCCAATGTGAGAATTTGGGGTAGGAGCCAACCACATGAAGTTGTACACCATAAGAGGGACTCTCCGAAATTTAATGTGCTTTGTGCAGTTAGGCAGGAAAAGGTGCACGGTCCATTTTTATTTGCCGAGAACACTGTTACAGCAAGCACATATGTAAGTAGGCTGTTTAGGTTTTTATGTTGGTAACGCCAAGCAGCGCTCCGTATGAAAGTCACTGACTGTGCTGTGTGCAGTCTGTGGTTCAAATGGTTCAAATGGCTCTGAGCACTACGGGAGTTAACATCTGAGGTCATCAGTCCCGTAGAACTTAGAACTACTTAAACCTAACTAACCTAAGGACATCACACACATCCATGCCCGAGGCAGGATTCTAACCTGCGACCGTAGCAGTCACGCGGTTCCAGACTGAAGCGCCTAGAACCGCTCGGCTACCACGGCCGGCGCAGTCTGTGGCTCGTTGGACTCATTGTTGGAATATTCGCTTGTGTAGTGTTGGGATGTTGGATGGGAACAGCGCATAGTGCTGTGCAGTTGGAGGTGAGCCGCCAGCAGTGGTGGATGTGGGGAGAAAGATGGAGGAGTTTTGAGAGGTTACTATAAGCGAACGATCTGGACGTGTGTCCTCCAGAAAAAGGAAATTCGTAAAGACGGATGTCATGAATTGATATATATATATATAAATTCATGATATATATATATATATATATATATATATATATATATATATATATATATCAATTCATGACATCCGTCATATATATATATATATATATATATATATATATATGATTATTGAACATTGTTAAGGTAAATACATTGTTTGTTCTCTATCAAAATCTTTCATTTGCTAACTATGCCTATCAGTAGTGCCTTCAGTAGTTAGTCTTTTATTTAGCTGACAGTATTGGCACTCGCTGTGTTTCAATAGTTCGAGTAACGAAGACTTTTGTGAGGTAAGTGATTCATGAAAGGTATAGGTTATTGTTAGTCAGGGTCATTCTTTTGTAGGGATTATTGAAAGTCAGACTGTGTGTCAGTTTAGTGATGATCAGAAAAAGTAAAGAGAGAAATGTCTGAGTTCGTTCAGTTTTGCCCAGCTGTTTGGAAATCAAATAATGTAAGAGGTTCTCCAGCACAGTAGTTTTAATTTTCCAAAGGGGACGTTACAAATACCTCGATACGCTTGAGAACTTCCTTTTCCCACATTTGGAGACTGATTCGAACGACTTCATTTACCAAGAGGGTGCTGCACCGCTACACTGTTATCTGGAAGTGCAGGAATTTTTAAAACAAAGGGTTACTGAACGATGGATCGGTCGCACTGGACCAAATGATTCAGCCTTACATTCCTGGCCTCCAAGATCACCAGACCTGACTTTACGTGATTATTTCTCGTGGTGGTTTACAAAAGACTCTGTTTATGTGCTTCCTTTAGCAAGAACAATGAATGACCTGAGACATCGCATAACAGCAGGTGTGGAAGCTGTAACTCAAAGCCCCGCTGTTTGACGCGTCATGTTACGGACTGCGGGGACCCTCCCGCCGGAGGTTCGAGTCCTCCCTCGGGCATGGGTGTGTGTGTTGTTCTTAGCATAAGTTAGTTTAAGTAGTGTGTGAGTCTAGGGACCGACTACCTAAGCAGTTTGGTACCTTAGGAATTCACACACATTTGAACGTTTGTAACTCAAGACGTGCTCGCCGCATTGGCATATGCCGCGCATCTCAAGGCGGCATATTGAACACATATGAAAAGGTATGAAAAAAATTTTTGCGTTTCCCATTCATCAAAAAACAAACTTCAGTGTATATGTTTATTAGTTTCAGAAATGTAGAGGTACGAAATCGGATGATTCTTTTTATACACCCTGTACTTGAAAATATAAACGGTCAAACCAGCGTTTCTTCCATATTATAACTGCCTTCCTCAGGAAAAGACTAGTTTTACAGGAGGAAAGATGAAACTTCCTGGCAGATTAAAACTGTGTGCCGGACCGAGACCTTTGCTTCTGTGAAGTTCGGAAGGTAGGAGACGAGGTGCTGGCGGAATTAAAGCTGTGAGGACGGGGCGTGAGTCGTGCTTGGGTAGCTCAGTCGGTAGAGCACTTGCCCGCGAAAGGCAAAGGTCCCGAGTTCGAGTGTTGATTACCGCTTTTACACTACTTAACAGCATCGCTTGTGCGTCGGTGCTCCTATAATTTCAAACAGAGGGAAAGATGATCAGCTGTATGCTATATATGGCAACCACAGTGATATTTGAACACTATATTACTACATCTGAATTGTATTACTTACATAAATTGCTTTCCATATTAACTATACACTTATTAACGGTTTAATCGACATGATAGAACAATGATGATGTATTTGCGCTGTCGCTCTATATTTTCCCACATACCATCCTCTTATCCTCTAGTTGTCTCCATGGAAGCAGACTTGTCGTCGCCTTGAGTATCTGTCTGCCTTCGGCCTTGGGGTATGTTCCTCTGAATGTAGGGGCTGATTTGTTTGAGTCCTCAGTCTTCTGACTGGTTTTATGCGACCTGCCACGAATTTCTCTCCTGTGCCAAACCTCTTCACCTCAGAGTAGCACTTCCAAACTACACTACTGGCCATTAAAATTGCCACACCAAGAATAATGCAGATGATAAACGGGTATTCGTTGGACAAATATGTTATACTAGAGCCGGCCGGTGTGGCCGTGCGGTTAAACGCGCTTCAGTCTGGAACCGCGTGACCGCTACGGTCGCAGGTTCGAATCTTGCCTCGGGCATGGATGTGTGTGATGTCCTTAGGTTAGTTAGGTTTAATTTGTTCTAAGTTCTAGGCGACTGATGACCTCAGCAGTTGAGTCGCATAGTGCTCAGAGCCTATTATACTAGAACTGGCATGTGATTACATTTTCACGCAGTTTGGGTGCATAGATCCTGAGAAATGAGTACCCAGAACAACCATCCCTGGCCGTAATAACGGCCTTGATAAGCCTGGGCATTGAGTCAGAGTTTGGATGGCATGTGCAGGTACAGCTGCCCATGCAGCTTCAACACACCACAGTTCATCAAGAGTAGTGACTGGCGTATTGTGACGAGCCAGTTGGTCGGCCACCATTGACCAGACGTTTTCAGTTGGTGGGAGATCTGCAGAATGTGCTGGACGGGGCATCAGTCGAACATTTTCTGTATCCAGAAACGCCCGTACAGGACCTGCAACATGCGATCGTGCATTATCCTGCTGAAATTTAGCGTTTCGCAGGAATCGAATGAAGGGTAGAGCCACGGGTCGTAACGCATATGAAATGTAACGTCCACTGTTCAATGTGCGGTCAATGCGAACAAGAGGTGACAGAGACGTGTAATCAATAGCACCCCACACCATCACTCCGGGTGATACGCCAGTATGGCGATGACGAATACACGCTTCCAACGTTCGTTCACTGCGATGTCGAGAAACAGGGTTATGACATCTACATCTACATTTATACTCCGCAAGGCACCCAACGGTGACCATCATGATGCTGTAAACAGAACCTGGACTCATCCGAAAAAATGACGTTTTGCCATTCGTGCACCCAGGTTCGTCGTTGAGTACACCATCGCAGGCGCTCCTGTCTGTGATGCAGCGTCAAGGTTAACCGCAGATATGGTCTCCGAGTTGACAGTCCATGCTGCTGCAAACGTCGTCGAACTGTTCGTGCAGATGGTTGTTGTCTTGCAAAAGTCCCCATCTGTTGACTCAGGGATAGAGACGTGACTGCACGATCCGTTACAACCATACCTATAAGATGCCTGTCATCTCGACTGCTAGTGATACGAGGCCGTTGGGATCCAGTACGGCGTTCCGTATTACCCTCCTGAACCCACCGATTTCATATTCTGCTAACAGTCATTGGATCTTGACCAACGCGAGCAGCAATGTCGCGATACGATAAACCGCAATCGCGATAGGCTACAATCCGACCTTTATCAAAGTCGGAAACGTGATGGTACGCATTTCTCCTCCTTACACGAGGCATCACAACAACGTTTCACCGGGTAACGCCGGTCAACTGCTGTTTGTATATGAGAAATCGGTTGGATACTTTCCTAATGTCAGCACGTTGTAGGTTTCGCCACCGGCACCAGCCTTGTGTGATCGCTCTGAAAAGCTAATCATTTGCACATCACAGCATCTTCTTCCTGTCGATTACATTTCGCGTCTGTAGCACGTCATATTCGTGGTGTAGCAATTTTAATGGTCAGTAGTGTAGTTTCTACTCGTATTTTAAAGTACTTTGGGAAATAACGCAATGCAACACTCAGAAGAATTTTGGTGATCCAGTAGAAAAACAGTCCATTTGTATCAATATGATAGTGGGTCCTCTCACAAAGCAGCATCTGTGAGGCATTTGTTTGTGGACAACATCATTCCTCAAATGGAGTAACCTGGACAGAATCCCAACCTCATCCCGACTGAACATTCTTTGGATGAGTTAGGACGCATGGCTCCAGCGCTGGCGTCCAACTTCTACCTTCGGCTCCAGAGAAAGAATTGCCTCAATTCCTCCACAGTAATCCAGACAACCCGTTGAATGTGTCGAAGGCACTTCCCATAATAATGTCCATTAGTAGGTGTCCTGATACTTTTGATCCGAAGCATATCTGAAAAAGACGGTCGCACCGTTTTCAGGAAAAGTGCTTTGTACCGTAGGTCGGGAACTCGTTTCGAGAGTACTAGCCTACGCTTGATTGCAGGTATTAACTATGCGGATCCGAGTTAATGCGTGCTAGAGAATGTACAACGTCTTGTAATACAGATGTTGCTTCTCCTTTCTCTGCTATGAATTATAGATGGGACGGATTTATGAATAGCTGGATCCGGGCCAAACGGACGGTGAAAGTTGAACTCAAAGGCCCGACCGCTACCGGAGCCTTTTCCCACAGTCGTATCGGCTGCTTTTTCTAAGAGTCATGGTGCTGTTTACAACGGGGCGTATATTATCAGATATCACCAGCAGAGATTTACAGTGACAGTGGTGGAATGGCAGGAAGACGAGGCCGTATTCACAAATTAGCCAGAGAGGAACAATTAATAGCACTCCACTCTGGGAGAGAGGCCAGACTTGTGCTAGGTATTTACGATGAGCCGGTACGGCAAACGGAAATCGTTAGCAGGTGACCGAAACGTGGTGGGAACAGCCAGCGAAGCGTGTATAGAAAAGTTTCGAACTAACGTTGAGCTTTATAGCCGCTCTTAAACATATTGTCTATACAGTTGCCTGTATCGCCCATACTTTAGTGGTCCTCGCATACTTCGGTCAAGAGAGGCCACGCAAGACAATGGAGCGACATGTCTCGCAATGTCGAAACTACGGTGAGGGCAGGCAGAACTGGGAGAGGTAAACGAAAGAAGCTCCGTGTAGGATCTGTAGTGTTTAAAGCATATCGTGACGAACACTGACTGTCGCAATTTATCCATTTTGAAAAATACAAGGCGTGCGGACAAAAAACATATTCGCTACAAACCGGTCTCTGTACAAGGATAACACTAATATCCCGCAAAAAAAAAAAAAAAAAAAAAAAAAAAAATCCTTTGCACAAAATGTCATTGAGTTGATCTCTGTGTATAATCTTCATACACTAATGACATACAGTAATGTTTGTAGTAGTCCATACTTTTATTCGATTCATATCTTCGAATTATTTTTCAGACATTGCTACTCAGTGCCATACGTTTTTCTTTGTATAATGTGGTTTGTGCTGTCTTTTTCTTAATGTAATTGTTTTGAGAAGGATGTTTCCTCACTTTTCTGTATGTCTGCATCTACATCTACATCGATACTCTGCAAATCACATTTAAGTGACTGGCAGAGGGTTTACTGAACCACCTTCACAATTCTCTATTATTCCAATCTCGTATAGCGCGCGGAAAGAATGAACACCTATATCTTTCCGTACGAGTTCTGATTTCCCTTATTTTATCGTGGTGATCGTTCCTCCCTATGTAGGTCGGTGTCAACAAAATATTTGCGCATCTGAGGAGAAAGTTGATGATTGGAATTTCGTGAGAAGATTCCGTCGCAACGATAAAACGCCTTTTTTTATGATTTCCAGCCTAAATTCCGTATCATTTCTGTAACACTCTCTCCCATATTTCGCGATAATACAAAACATGCTGTCTTTCTTTGAACTTTATCGATGTACTCCGTCACTCCTATCAGTTAAGGATTCCACACCGCGCAGGAGTATTCTAAAAAAGTAGTGACAATCGTAGTGTAGGCAGTCTTCTTAGTACGTCTGTTACATTTTCTAAGTGTCCTGCGAATAAAACGCTGTCTTTGGTTAGCCTTCCCCACAACATTTTCTGTGTGTTCCTTCCCGTTTAAGCTGATCGTATTTGTAATACCTAGGTATTTAGCTGAATTTACGGTTTTTAGATTAGACAGATTTTTCGTGTAACCGAAGTTTAACGAGTTCCTTTTAGCACTCGTGTGGATGACCTCACACTTTTCGTTATTTAGGGTCAACTGCCACTTTTCGCACCATTCAGATATTTTTTCTAAATCGTTTTGCAGTTTGTTTTGATCTTCTGATGACTTTATTAGTCGATAAACGACAGCGTCATCTGCAAACAACCGAAGACGGCTGCTCAGATTGTCTCCCAAATCGTTTATATAGATAAGGAACAGCAAAGGGCCTATAACACTACCTTAGGGATCGTCAGAAATCACTTCTGTTTTACTCGATGACTTTCCGTCAATTACTACGAACTGTGACCTCTCTGACAGGAAATCACAAATCCAGTCACATAACTGAGACGATATTCCATAAGCACGCAATTTCACTACGAGCCGCTTGTGTGGTACAGTGTCAAAAGCCTTCCGGAAATCCAGGAATACGGAATCGATCTAGAATCCCTTGTCAATAGCACTCAGCATGCGAGTAAAGAGCTAGTTTCGTTTCACAGGAACGATGTTTTCTAAACCCATGTTGACTGTGTGTCAATAGACCTTTTCCTTCGAGGTAATTCATAATGTTCGAACACAATATATGTTCTAAAATCCTGTTGCATATCGACGTTAACGATATGGGCCTGTAATTTAGTAGATTACTCCAACTACCTTTCTTGAATATTGGTGTGACCTGTGCAACTTTCCAGTCTTTGGGTACGGATCTTTCGTCGAGCGAACGGTTGTATATGATTGTTAAGTATGGAACTATTGCATCAGCACACACTGAAAGGAACCTAACTGGTACACAATCTGGACCAGAAGACTTGCTTTGATTGAGGGATTTGAGTTGCTTCACTACTCCGAGGATATTTACTTCTTCGTTACTCATGTTGGCAGCTGTTCTGTAGTAACGTTCTGTTCTGTAGTTCTGTAGTAACGTTGCAGTGAATTTTAAGTACACTCATAGACCTATGCATTCATTGGTTCCTATTATCGCTTCCCTCCCATCTTGGTGTAATATAGGCAGACCAATAGTCACAAATTTGCTTGTCGTAAATTGTCATCTGGTCCCATTGATGTATCACGGAACATTTTTGAAATTTGTATTTTTATTAATCTCTCATGTGTACAATATGTCAATAAACTGGTTGCCGTATATCTGTGTGTAACCTTAAGTCACTGATGACTACGTTACAACATTTCCGTGAAGTCTTCCACGCCAATAATAAAAGGATTCTTTCTGTGTCAATATTTTATTGATGATTCTAGTATACTGTAAAGAATACAAATGCCCTTAATTGATCTTTGGTCGCCGATTACCTAGTACACAACACTTCAGTTAAGCTTGACACGCCAACAGTGAATGTAATTGCACATAGCTATCGATAGATATACAATGTTTGGAAGTAAGTGCATTTTTGACAACATCGTAACAGCTGTTATAGTTGTATGTTACGATAGAGTGTAACTTCCGGTTTTATGTATGCGACAAAACAATGCGATGAGCACAAAATTTTATACATGACATAGCAAATGTAGGTAATAATACAGTAGTGCAAATCTGATTACCTTTGTGAGTTATAGAACGCTTTATTTATACATGGCGATCTATGCAGACATGTGACGCTCTTCGAAGCTCGTTTACTTATGGTTCCTGATAATGGCTCATGGCCGAAATTAGCTAGTAGGCACGATTTTAATAAAGCACATTATAGCCTACAACGGAAAATGTTTTCTTTTATGGAACACTTAGAGACTGTGGACTCCAACGGAAGCAAGACTGACTGACTGCGCTGAGAGACGCCAGGGAAGTAGAACTATACGTTACAACTTTGTATTATAGATTTAATATGCGTTAATGTGTGTTTTGTATTTGTTTCATGACCCACGATAGAGTTTGCCAAGGCGTTCCATTGCCGTACTGAAGACGCGGCAGTGGGTATAGCAGACGCTATTGGAGTCAAACCGACGGCGGACGAACTGGAAGACATTGTCGAGACTGAATTATTTGTTAAAATATCTTGTTAATAAATGAACATAAATTTGTATTCCCTTCTGTATCTGATTTTCGACTATTAAAGTTGTGAGATATCAGATATGTAATTGCTAGTGATTAATGCATTGTAAATCCTGAGAAGACCTTTAAGATCATTCAGTTGAGAGTATTGATTAATACATTTGTAACAGTAATGCCGTACAACTGTATGACAACTGTATGTATATCTGCCTCCACACTTACAGAAATCAGTGAAGCTTCGTTTATGTTGTTACGGACATACGTAGCAATTCCATACACCTCGTGGTAAGTTACACCAAGTGCAGAATATCCAGGAATTCGACCTCGGCTTCGGAATATTTCTTCGCTGGAAACACGAGTTTCTGTTTGGATGAATAGTCATCATACAAGGATTGTTGATACCCAGCTGAATACGACAATGCGCATAATATATGGCACAATCAGATCTACTCCAGTTTATTGGCTTCCACTGTTAACCGGTATAATGCCTCCTGATCTACGCAGATGTACTGCCCATATGAGAGAATTCCGCAAGATCCCCAGGAATTGTAACCTACCCGTGCATAGCGACCTGCCACTTTTAAATCGCAAGAGACTGAAATCACGTCATCCAACTCTGTGCGATGCTGCTGGGATGGTTGCTAAGAATTTCAAACCTCTTGAAGAATGGAAAGGTCGGTGAGAAGCAGTGACAGATGTGCACCTGCATAACATCTTCTCAGGTGCTAAACTTCCAAGTGGGTTCGACTTACCATGCAAGACCTGGTCTACTCTCAACAGAATCCGTACCAGCCATTGGCGATGCAGGGATGGCCTCTTTAAGTGGAAGAAGCTGCCTGATCCAGCTTGTGACTGCGGGGCTCCATACCAGACTGTTCACCACATTGTCAGTGAATGCAGGATTCGAGCCTATCACGGCGCCAAAGAGGACTTCCTGCTAGTAACTCCAGATGCAGTGCGCTGGATTGAAGGACTGGATATTCAGTTGTAAAGAGAAACTTATGTTTCTTGTGTGTCAATATGTACATAATATGTATGTTGTTGTTGTTGTTGTTGTGGTCTTCAGTCCTGAGACTGGTTTGATGCAGCTCTCCATGCTACTCTATCCTGTGCAAGCTTTTTCATCTCCCAGTACCTACTGCAACCTACATCCTTCTGAATCTGCTTAGTGTATTCATCTCTTGGTCTCCCTCTACGATTTTTACCCTCCACGCTGCCCTCCAATACTAAATTGGTGATCCCTTGATGCCTCAGAACATGTCCTACCAATCGATCCCTTCTTCTGGTCAAGTTGTGCCACAAACTTCTCTTCTCCCCAATCCTATTCAATACTTCCTCATTAGTTATGTGATCTACCCATCTAATCTTCAGCATTCTTCTGTAGCACCACATTTCGAAAGCTTCTATTCTCTTCTTGTCCAATCTATTTATCGTCCATGTTTCACTTCCATACATGGCTACACTCCATACGAATACTTTCAGAAATGACTTCCTGACACTTAAATCAATACTGGATGTTAACAAATTTCTCTTCTTCAGAAACGCTTTCCTTGCCATAGCCAGCCTACATTTTATATCCTCTCTACTTCGACCATCATCAGTTATTTTGCTCCCCAAATAGCAAAACTCCTTTACTACTTTAAGTGTCTCATTTCCTAATCTAATTCCCTCAGCATCACCCGACTTAATTAGACTACATTTCATTATCCTTGTTTTGCTTTTGTTGATGTTCATCTTATATCCTCCTTTCAAGACACTGTCCATTCCATTCAACTGCTCTTCCAAGTCCTTTGCTGTCTCTGACAGAATTACAATGTCATCGGCGAACCTCAAAGTTTTTATTTCTTCTCCATGAATTTTAATACCTACTCCGAATTTTTCTTTTGTTTCCTTTACTGCTTGCTCAATATACAGATTGAACAACATCGGGGAGAGGCTACAACCCTGTCTTACTCCCTTCCCAACCACTGCTTCCTTTTCATGTCCCTCGACTCTTATAACTGCCATCTGGTTTCTGTACAAATTGTAAATAGCCTTTCGCTCCCTGTATTTTACCCCTGCCACCTTTAGAATTTGAAAGAGAGTATTCCAGTCAACATTGTCAAAAGCTTTCTCTAAGTCTACAAATGCTAGAAACGTAGGTTTGCCTTTCCTTAATCTTTCTTCTAATATAAGTCGTAAGGTCAGTATTGCCTCACGTGTTCCAGTGTTTCTACGGAATCCAAACTGATCTTCCCCGAGGTTGGCTTCTACTAGTTTTTCCATTCGTCTGTAAAGAATTCGTGTTAGTATTTTGCAGCTGTGACTTATTAAGCTAATAGTTCGGTAATTTTCACATCTGTCAACACCTGCTTTCTTTGGGATTGGAATTATTATATTCTTCTTGAAGTCTGAGGGTATTTCGCCTGTTTCATACATCTTGCTCACCAGATGGTAGAGTTTTGTCAGGACTGGCTCTCCCACGGCCGTCAGTAGTTCCAATGGAATATTGTCTACTCCGGGGGCCTTGTTTCGACTCAGGTCTTTCAGTGCTCTGTCAAACTCTTCACGCAGTATCATATCTCCCATTTCATCTTCATCTACATCCTCTTCCATTTCCATAATATTGTCCTCAAGTACATCGCCCTTGTATAGACCCTCTATATACTCCTTCCATCTTTCTGCTTTCCCTTCTATGCTTAGAACTGGGTTTCCATCTGAGCTCTTGATATTCATACAAGTCGTTCTCTTATCTCCAAAGGTCTCTTTAATTTTCCTGTAGGCGGTATCTATCTTACCCCTAGTGAGATAGGCCTCTACATCCTTACATTTGTCCTCTAGCCATCCCTGCTTAGCCATTTTGCACTTCCTGTCGATCTCATTTTTGAGACGTTTGTATTCCTTTTTGCCTGTTTCACTTACTGCATTTTTATATTTTCTCCTTTCATCAATTAAATTCAGTATTTCTTCTGTTACCCAAGGATTTCTACTAGCCCTCGTCTTTTTACCTACTTGATCCTCTGCTGCCTTCACTACTTCATCCCTCAAAGCTACCCATTCTTCTTCTACTGTATTTATTTCCCCCATTCCTGTCAATTGCTCCCTTATGCTCTCCCTGAATCTCTGTACAACCTCTGGTTCTTTTAGTTTATCCACGTCCCATCTCCTTAAATTCCCACCTTTTTGCAGTTTCTTCAGTTTTAATCTACAGGTCATAACCAATAGATTGTGGTCAGAGTCCACATCTGCCCCTGGAAATGTCTTACAATTTAAAACCTGGTTCCTAAATCTCTGTCTTACCATTATATAATCTATCTGATACCTTTTAGTATCTCCAGGGTTCTTCCATGTATACAACCTTCTTTCATGATTCTTAAACCAAGTGTTAGTTATGATTATGTTGTGCTCTGTGCAAAATTCGACCAGGCGGCTTCCTCTTTCATTTCTGTCCCCCAATCCATATTCACCTACTATGTTTCCTTCTCTCCCATTTCCTACACTCGAATTCCAGTCAAAAATGGTTCAAATGGCTCTGAGCACTATGGGACTTAACATCCATGGTCATGAGTCCCCTAGAACTTAGAACTACTTAAACCTAACTAACCTAAGGACAGCACACAACACCCAGCCATCACGAGGCAGAGAAAATCCCTGACCCCGCCGGGAATCGAACCCGGGAACCCGGGGAATTCCAGTCACCCATGACTATTAAATTTTCGTCTCCCTTCACAATCTGAATAATTTCTTTTATTTCATTATATATTTCTTCAATTTCTTCGTCATCTGCAGAGCTAGTTGGCATATAAACTTGTACTACTGTAGTAGGCGTGGGCTTCGTATCTATCTTGGCCACAATAATGCGTTCACTATGCTGTTTGTAGTAGCTTACCCGCATTCCTATTTTCCTATTCATTATTAAACCTACTCCTGCATTACCCCTATTTGATTTTGTGTTTATAACCCTGTAGTCACCTGACCAGAAGTCTTGTTCCTCCTGCCACCGAACTTCACTAATTCCCACTATATCTAACTTCAACCTATCTATTTCCCTTTTTAAATTTTCTAGCCTACCTGCCCGATTAAGTGATCTGACATTCCACGCTCCGATCCGTAGAACGCCAGTTTTCTTTCTCCTGATAACGACATCCTCTTGAGTAGTCCCCGCCCGGAGATCCGAATGGGGGACTATTTTACCTCCGGAATATTTTACCCAAGAGGACGCCATCATCATGTAATCATACAGTAAAGCTGCATGCCCTCGGGAAAAATTACGGCTGTAGTTTCCCCTTGCTTTCAGCCGTTCGCAGTACCAGCACAGCAAGGCCGTTTTGGTTATTGTTACAAGGCCAGATCAGTCAATCATCCAGACTGTTGCCCTTGCAACTACTGAAAAGGCTGCTGCCCCTCTTCAGGAACCACACGTTTGTCTGGCCTCTCAACAGATACCCCTCCGTTGTGGTTGCACCTACGGTACGGCTATCTGTATCGCTGAGGCACGCAAGCCTCCCCACCAACGGCAAGGTCCATGGTTCATGGGGGGATAATATGTATATGTAATTTAATTTCATAATATGTCTGTATTAGCCATACGCTAGATAATAATAATAAATAATTGATTAATACGGCAAATTAATTTTGGAAACTTTCTAGTTATGTAAAGATCAGCCAGGAAATTTTAAATAGCCATTATTATTATAGCTTTGTGGAAGTTATTAGACGCTTAAATTGACAGTTGAAAGATAGAAAGTATTCTTACTTACAGAATAGGATCGGAAGTGTAGCAGTATCTGTGACAGTTAATAGTGCAAAGATTTAGACTTTTTACTTGCACATCAGTAACAAATGCGTACTGAACTCTAACGTAGCATTACGAACTTTTATTGCTTGTTTGACCAATTTGTCATTTGATGGTTAGAAGGAAATCAACTAACGATATTACTACGAGTGTTAATTCTGTGCATGTGAGTTCCACCTAGTGAAGCGACTAGAATTATTAAGGCATTTAGACGTCACTGGAGGATTTATACGACCTAATTGGGACTTCGCTAGATTGTAAGCCAGAATTATTATTGGAGTGAGATTGTCGTACACATTATTCCGATTACGAACAAGAGTATTATCTCTGACTGCAATTCTTAGCTGTATTTGCGAGATGCACACAATTTGAAGTGAGTTATCTAACACGCTTAGTATTGGACGCCAACGGCCAGATCACCGACGTTAAGCGCTGTTGGGCTAGGCTTGCACTTGGATGGGTGACCACCAGCCTGGCCCGTCGGGTGCTGTAGGCAAGCTGGGTGCACTCAGTCTTGCGTGGCCAACTGAGGAGCTAATTGAGGAGTTACTGGACTGAGAAGCAGCGTCAGCGCTCACGAAAACTGGCAACGGCCGGGCGAGTGGTGTGCTGACCACGTGACCCTCCATATCCTCATCCAGTGGCGCCTAAGGGCTGAGGATGACACGGCAGCCGGTCGGTATCGTTGGGCCTTCAATGCCTGTTCGGGGGGTGTTGTTTGTATGCACGTATTGAACAAATGGCATATTGGCAAATACTATCATTCCGGAGGTGCATGAAAGGAAACATTGAGACCAGAGATCGTGGTGTTGTTGACACATCGACGTATGGAATCTTAGTTTGTTTCATAAAATCGTCAGATCAACGAAATTAATTCAACGTCCAAATACTCCATGCGCCTAGCCTTGTCAGCGGAAAAGATCAGCTATTAAACAACAACTGCACTTAAGTAGAAGATGATTTAGCTTTATAAGGGTTATTGCGGGTTCGTTCGAATCCTGGTTATCGTACGATGCACACCTTTCGGTGTGGCGACAGACGGTTGCTGTAGCAACTACACGAGAAATAAAAGTCCTTATCCATTAATTAATTCATCGCAGATAGCCTGTAGTTAACGACGGGAGAAGAGGGACAGCGCATGTTGTGGACGAATATTTTTAACTACCACATATAAAAATCAAGCCTTTATTACCTATTGTATAAATATGCAACGATGTTGAGTTAGTCTTTGGTACAGAAGAATATAATGCGCAACAAATATATCTGAAAATACATTAAAATGGGATATATTAACTCAGTGATTCAGTTGACGAAATCATACCAAACCGGCAGTCTGATATTTCCATGCCTTTGGGTTACATTGATGAAAAATCCTTATGCGAGGCTATTTTCAGTATTTTCAGTGCAGAAAAAAGGGCACTGCTAAAGATGAAGAAAGGAATGAGTACACGATTGCTTTCGGTGTTGAAGATGCTGTTGCGTTCGCTAATTAAACACGGCGGTAACACTGATGAAAGATTAATGTTGTCTGTCCCCTGATTCCCAGTTATCTGGAACACTTGGTCTTACCTGCCAATTTGCTGTCGCCTTGACCATGGCTGTAAAAGCAACTGCATTGTGGCAGCTGAAAAGAACTTTTATAAGAATCCATAATTAAATCAAACTTAGCGTAAAAATTCTTCCAATCCATCTGTGGCATACAGCAAACCAGTGCTTAACAGTATTGGTTAAAAACAGTCTTGGTTGCAATTTTAGTTTTTTTTGTAAATGCAGTAAATGAAGCAGGCAAAAAGGAATACAAACGTCTCAAAAATGAGATCGACAGGAAGTGCAAAATGGCTAAGCAGGGATGCCTAGAGGACTAATGTAAGGATGTAGAGGCTTATCTCACTAGGGGTAAGATAGATACTGCCTACAGGAAAATTAAAGAGACCTTTGGAGAAAAGAGAACCACTTGCATGAATATCAAGAGTTCAGGTGGAAATCCAGTTCTAAGCAAAGAAAAGCAGAAAGGTGGAAGGAGTATATAGAGGGTCTATACAAGGGCAATGTTCTTAAGGCCAATTTATTGAAATGGAAGAGGATGTAGATGCAGATGAAATGGGAGATATGATAGTGTCTGAAGAGTTTGATAGAACACTGAAAGATCTAAGTCGAAAGAAAGCCCCGGGAGTAGACAACATTCCATCAGAACTACTGACAGCCTTGGGAGAGGCAGTCCTGACAAAACTCTACCATCTGGTGAGCAAGATGTATGAGACAGGCGAAATACCCTCAGACTTCAAGAAGAATATAATAATTCCAATCCCAAAGAAAGCAGGTGTTGACAGATGTGAAAATTACCGAACTACCAATTTAATAAGCCACGGCTGCAAAATACTAACACGTATTCTTTACAGACAAATGGAAAAACTGGTGGAAGCGGACCTCGGGGAAGATCAGTTTGGATTCCGTAGAAATGTTGGAACACGTGAGGTAATCCTGACCCTACGACTTATCTTAGAAAATAGATTAAGGAAATGCAAACCTACGCTTCTAGCATTTGTAGACTTAGCTTTTGACAATGTTGGCTGGAATACTCTCTTTCAAATTCTGAAGGTGGCAGGTATAACACCCATACGACCCCGTTAAAGTCAATTAAGACAGAATATCATAATATGAAGTAGGGAAGAGTTATCTTGGCAAATACGACATCTTTGCCGATAAGCTAACACCAAGAAGTTTTGATAAAACAACATTATACATCACTGCGAGTTTTTGTTATGAAAAGAGGAGGAAGAAACCTCAGATTTAATTAATGGACAAATATCCAAGTGATAATTGCAATTAATATCTTGAAAGCTAAGTCCAAGGTGATGTTAGGCAGAGATAACTTTTATGTGGAAGAGAGTTGTAAGCGCAACGAAGAAATTCAATACGCCTACAATACTCTTTCACAGAAGAAGTCGCTTGCAGGCGCTCGTCCTGTAAAGACGTGCGAGAACAATTCTTGTCTTAGTTATTAAGAGTACGGAACGCTATGAGATTGTTTTGCGTTCAGAAGTGTTTCTTGCGTGACGTGATTCAAGGACTTCGGAAACTGATTTTCTAAGCAGAGACAGGAACTGATAGACGCATTAAACCGTGCATAACGGGTTAATTGAACTTTATTGACGAAACTAGTGAATATTGGAGTTGACTTTCAAATAGTTGGAACTAAAAGAAGAGTGGATAGTATATCAAAGGACTACACTCAATTAGACTCGAGTAGGACACAATTACACGACTTCATGAAGATAATACAATTACGCTGAAGAGTCGAGTTGTCGTAATTGTCAAGAAACTTAATTTTAATAGACCTGACTTTACCAACCAACTGCGTGTGCGTGTGGTGCGAATGTTATAAAGTATTTAGTGGCCAAGGAACAATAAACTGTTCGTTCCAAGTGAAATATCAAGCGTGGACTACATTATTAAGTGATTTAATCAATCATAGTTAACGAACGACTGTTCGGCAGGGACAATTTAATCTGAATATCAAAATACCTACTTCATTAATTGAAAAGAGAACTTTTGAACATTTTTTTACAATACGGCGTAGGTTCACTCGTGATCAAAGAGTATCCGTGGATCTCGCTTCATACAGGTTCAATAACTCCGTAGCAACGAGCCAACAACGCACGTGAAGACTGATAATTACAATGTTTCCTAGCAATTGGTGGTGTGTACGATGCGGATGAGATAAGGTTTAACAACTACTGCATATCCGGGCAATGAATCATTCAATTTTAAATCGGAAGAAGTATCCATCGTACGAGTTCGCATTTCTGTGTCCCGTTCACCAACGGGGACCTACGCCATCGCGCATCGTGTCTGGACTCCACGGCGAGAGCTGCGGCAGCAGCAGCTCTACGACGTCGACAACATCAGCACGCGGTTGGAGTGCGGGGACGCCACACACAAGGGTAAAATACAGGGAGCGAAAGGCTATTTACAATTTGTACAGAAACCAGATGGCAGTTACAAGAGTCCAGGGACATGAAAGGGAAGCAGTGGCTGAGAAGGGAGTGAGACAGGGTTGTAGCCTCTCCCCGACGTTATTCAATCCGTATATTAAGCAAGCAGTAAAGGAAACAAAAGAAAAATTCGGAGTAGAAATTAAAATCCATGGAGAAGAAATAAAAACTTTGAGGTTCGCCGATGACATTGTAATTCTGTTAGAGACAGCAAAGGACCTGGATGAGCAGCTGAACGGAATGGACAGTGTCTTGAAAGGAGGATATAAGATGAACATCAACAAAAGCAAAACGAGAATAATGGAATGATGTCGAATTAAATCGGGTGTTGCTGCGGGAATTAGATTAGGAAATGGGACACTTAAAGTAGTAAAGGAGTATTGCTATTTGGTGAGCAAAATAACTGATGATGGTCGAAGTAGAGAGGATATAAAATGTAGACTGGCAATGGCAAGGAAAGCGTTTCTGAAGAAGAGAAATTTGTTAACATCGAGTATAGATTTAAGTGTCAGGAAGTCGTTTCTGAAAGTATTTGTATCGAGTGTAGCCATCCATGGAAGTGAAACATGGACGATAAATAGTTTAGACAAGAAGAGAATAGAAGCTTTCGAAGTGTGGTGCTACAGAAGAATGCTGAAGATTAGATGGGTAGATCACATACTAATGAGGAGGTACTGAATAGAATTGGAGAGAAGAGGAATTTGTGGCACAACTTGACTAGAAGAAGGGATCGGTTGGTAGGGCATATTCTAAGGCATCAAGGGATCACCAATTTAGTATTGAAGGGCAGCGTGGAGGGTAAAAATCGCAGAGGGAGACCAAGAGATGAATACACTAAACAGATTCAGAAAGATGTAGGGAATACACTATACAGATTCAGAAAGATGTAGGTTGCAGTAGGTACTGGGAGATGAAGACCCTTGCACAGGATAGAGTAGCATGGAGAGCTGCATCGAACCAGTCTCTAGACTGAAGACCACAACAACAACACAACAAAAACACTGTTATTCAACTACGCTTTTCCCCTTATTTAGGGATCTTCAGGTTGATCCACATAGAAAACTGAGAACAAATACATCTATTTAAGAATCGTGATCGCGTTGTGCAGACTTGTATAACCTAAAAGTATATATGAACAGATCAAATAGTGAAGGAGCAAATAACTTAATTTGGTATTTCTTATAACGATCCTAGAGACAGTGTAGCCAAAGGGCATCGTCGAATACATCAAGCCAACATCGCCTTCGTTAAACTCAGTGAAAACTAAAAATATAAAATAGTAGAAACAGATAAGAAAGTTCACCAGTTACCGGACACTCAGAAATGCAATCATATTGCCGAAGGCTTATGATAAGGCCTTACCTTTTCTAGATGGACGTGAGTGACTGCAACACCTGCATAACGCGTTCCCGTTCACAGCAGCGAGTAACAGAATAAGATGTGGGCTCAGGTAGTAAGCATAATGCACCACAGCGTCGTGTGCTAGTACTGACACGTAATACAGAATCACCTCAATAGGCGGCACTGCCACGCAGCTCCGGGTAAGAATGAGAGATCGGAAAATGGATATATATATATATATATATATATATATATATAGCCATTAAAACTTTATAAATGTAATGGACATAAAACATTAATAAGATGGAATTACTAGGAGCAACACCTGTGAAATAATTTATCCTACATTTTTGACGAAGTAGAATGCAAATGAAGGCGGTAAATTTAAAATGAGAAAACAGAGTACGACATAATGCTCATAATTAAACAGAACACTTTTCTGACCGCAAGTGACACCTGCAATTTATTGAGAACATTGCACGAGATGTTCAGATACAACAGATGCACACTTGGCAAGCATCCACATATACAGGGTATAGGCAAGATAATCTGAACACCTGTACTCACTTGGGAATGCTTTATTAATAAGGCGTTAACCCCCATTTGCCCTTAATATAGTTGCGATTCTTCTTGGAATACTGCGTAAGTAGGCTATTTAGGTTTTCTTATTGGTAACGCCACGTAGTGCTCTGTATGAAAATCACTGGCTGTGCTGTGTGCAGTCTGTGGCTAGTTTGGATTGTTGTCTGCCATTATAGTGTTTTGGGCAGCTGGATGTGAACAGCGCGTAGCGTTGCGCAGTTGGATGTGAGCCGCCAGGAGTGGTGGATGTGGGGAAGTGAGATGGCTGATTTTTGAGAATGGGTAATCTGGAGGTGTGTCCATCAGAAACAGTACATTTGCAAGAATGGATGTCACGAACTGCTATATATATCATGACTATTAAGATAAATATATTGTTTGTTCTCTATTAAAATCTTTCATTTGCTAACTATGCCTATCAGTAGTTAGTGCCTTCCGTAGTTTGAATCTTTTATTTAGCTGGCAGTAGTGGCGCTCGCTGTATTGCAGTAGTTCGAGTAACGAAGATTTTTGTGAGGTAAGTGATTTGTGAAACGTATAGGTTAATTTAGTCAGAGCCATTCTCTTGTAGGGATTACTGAAAGTCAGATTGCGTTGCGCTAAAAAAATATTGTGTGTCAGTTTAAGCACAGTCATGTATAATTTTTCTAAGGGGACGTTTCAACTGGAATATAATGATTATATAGTCTCCAGTGGAATGTTATGCCACTGTTCGATTATAACCTCTGCTAACTCCTGTAGTGATGAGGGAGGCGGAGATCTGTTCCGGAGTCTGTGCTCCAGTACCACCCATAAGTGTTCGATAATGTTCAAGTTCGAGGGCTGAGCTCGCCAGGGAAGACGCTGCAGTTCACTTGCATGCTCCAACCTGTCCTGGCTATGTGAATGGGCGCATTATCGTCCTGTAATATTGCATTACCGTTAGGGAACAACGTTTGAATCATGGGATGCACCTGATCACCTAAAATGTTCACATAATCGTTGGCTGTAACATAGTCTTTGAGAGTAATGATGGGACCAGCAGATTACCGTGATATGGCTGCCCACACCATCACACTTCCACCTCCATGCTTAGCCATTGGAATCAATCAATCATTGTAGGCTTCTTTTGACGTTCTCCAGATGTAAACCCGGCCCAATTTTGGAAATAACGAAAAAATTGACTCGTCGGACCGTATGATGTGTTTTCACTGATCAGCCATCCTGGATTTATGCTGCTGACAACATATTTTACGCATCTTTGCCTTGGCTGTCGTCTCTAATGGTTACGGTATAGCATTCGTTTAATGGAGTTCTCGGCGGACACTGTCGATAGATACGGGGTCTCGTAGATGGCTATTGAGCTCTGCAGTCACTTTAGCCGCCATAGTTTTTTTGTCGTTTCGACACAATTCGTGTTAGCGTACTACGATCTCTGTCATTTAGTTTCGATTTACGCCCACTATTAAGTTCACATGAAGATGTCTATCCATGTTTTGTGTAGGCTGTCACGACTGTTGAAACAGTTGTTCTTGAAACATTCAGTAAGTTGGCTGCCTTGGTTACTGATGCTCCAGCTAATCGGGCCCCCACAATCTGCCCTTGTTGAAACTCTGTTAGGTCTTTCACTGCACATTGACCTCGGCCTTTGAATACAAATACGAAGTGTGCACTATTCGTACACAACCTGCACTGACGCTTAGTCCGTACTGAACACGCACAGTCCAGCGCGACACGCGCCTTACCTGCGTTGTTGACCGTCAAACATGACCATCCCATTACTACCACTGTTCACATTAATTTTCGTATCCCCTGTACGTTCGAGAGCGCTTTCTCGCAGCGTTTTAATGTGTTTGTCCAACCCTGTATATACTGCTTGTCGGACAAATTTCACATCACTACTAGTGTGCGCTTCACGTACATTCAGAAAGGACTTCCTAAAACTTTAAGTTATATTTAATGTTAATAAACTTCTCTTTTTGAGAAACGCTTTTGTTACAACGTTTAATATCCTCTCCACTTTATTATCGTTAGTTATTTCTGCCCAAAATCACGAACCCTTTCACAAGTTTTAATGTCTTACATGCCAACCTAATTCAGCCCCTGGCTGACTGAAATTTACTAAGCTGCATTGTCTTTATTTTACTTTTCCTGAAGTTCCACTAGCAAATTGTTTCCAAGACACTATCTATACATTTCAGGTGGTCCTGGAAGTTCCCTGCTGTCCTTGACGGAATTACAATGTCGTAGGCAAAAAATGAAACTTTTAATTTCTATCTCTTGACTTAATTCCGTTTGCAAATTACTCCTGAGTTTCTTCACAGACTGCTTAATGTACAGAATGAGTAAGGTCGAGGATAGGCTATAATCTTGTCTCACTTTCTCTTCAACTACTTCTTCCCTTTCGTGTTCTTTTCTCATTGATGTTAGACGTCTTTCCTTTGTCGCTATAAACGTGGAAGCCACACAAGCTTGTTTCCGAGCACGTATGCGATGATGCTAGCTTTCAGAGTTTTAAATGAGAATTTAGGTGACATTTTGCATTTAATACCAGCCTTGACTTCCGTATCTGGCAGTGTCCGAGCAGAGCTTAACCTGCAGCCCACCTACTCCCTTGCGTGTCAACCTCTTCCCTTCACCAGACGCGATACTTTCCCAGGCCTCAAAACGCTTACTACTCGTCTCCTCGCCCGTTACTTTCTTCCAAATAAGTAGACTCAAACAGTTGCGATATTCGCCTACGGCGCAGTTTCTGCCGTAACTGCTACCTGAGCATTACCCTAAATGTTAATGTTCCACCTCTGCAGTGCTAATTTGTAAGTCATGACAGCAGTCCATTTGCCACGATATTGAGGGTACTACTCTAGAAGTCTTTAGTAGTTCATTGTTCAAGTCGCCTATGTCGTCATTTAATCATACATTAATTGATGTACTGAGTCAGTGTGACTATTTGGCACAATGATTTTTCCCTACCCTTTAGTGAAAACCTCTTCGAAAAATGGGAGAAAGAGATAATGTGGACAGTTGCAAGCCAATTTCGTTACTACCTGTACGTTCAGACACTTTGAGAACACGGCGTACACAAATAAGAGGGTGGTAACACATCTCAGCACATTCATATTACTAAGCGACCATACCGGAACCCGGAATATAGTTCTACTTATAGGTTGCGCATCTGCCAATTCAAGAAATTAGAATTTCGGTATTTAACGCAGTTTTTTACTGAATTAAAGAACTTAAATTCTCTCATAATCTACACATTGAGAGGTAGAGCCTTACTTAAAGGTTTAACACAATAAGACAAGTACTGTTTCCTGTATAAATATATCGTCATAAACCTGTAACGGAGTAGTTAATGGCACGTTAGATCCTATTTTAATTCCAGATACAGGAAACAGAACATAATTTACTAAGAGTAGTGCCAATACGTAATATATTACAACTTAACCATATCTATAAATGGTTTTCAGAGGTTAGAATCCAGTCTGAATGAAAATAACAACAAATGAGAAAATTTTAGAACTGGTGTCCCACTTCAGTTATCTAGGATGTTATGTTAGTTTGAACTACGACAAAGAAATTGAGTAGGAGGGTAATAAATATGAAGTTATATGTAGAACAACTGGAAGAACTTTGGGAAGCAAAACGAGTAAACAAACACAAATGTAATTCTATAAAGTTATGACTGAATCTACTCTTGTATATGGTTCCGAATGACGGACGGTAACAAGAAAGAAAAATCACATTTACAAGCCGCAGAGATGTTCATGAGATATGCAAGCGGCTGTAATAAAATGTATAAGATAAGGATTGATAGGGTAAGATCAGATTCAAAAATCTTTTCAGTTAATGACAAGATAGAAGACAATTGAAGAAAATGGAAAGATCATGACAGAAAACAGATTGCCAAAAAGGGTAACGAATTATTGGCCGACGAGAAAGAGAGAACTAGGTAGACATCGTAAGAGATGGATGGTTAGATGGGTGGATGACAGAGACCTGAACAGGTGACTACAACACCTAATCATTGGAAAGAGATGATGATGATGATAATAATAATAATGATGATGATGATAATGTTGATGATGATGAAAACAAGTGTTGCACTTCGAAACTTTGTGTATGTTTTGACGCAGCGTAACTGACGTCACGCAAATATCTGGGCTTCATTGGTATAGTATGTGGGAATGACAGCAAACTTTACGAAACTTTCTCTCGCTAACACCCGAGACAAAATGATAAAACGAAAAAAGTTGTTCACTTACTGTAGCAAAACCTCAGCATCACAGATGTCATTTTAATATATGACTTACTTGCTACCGACTCTACTCGCAACACAATTTTGCAGACAGTATCCACCTGAAAAATTATGTGGTTAAACTCACTGTTCAGGAGATATGACTGCATGAACATTGTAATGCGTGGAAAACTTACTTTTGCTCAAAATGAAGCACAAACTACCCAAAGTATAATCATCTCCTGTTTCACAATAAGAACATGATTTCAAGCCTTTTCTAAACTTTTTCTCACTTGCATGTTTAACATGAAATGTTTAACACATTAACTCATATGTAACGCAATCAGACGTTCGAAGCTATTTTGTACAGAGCAGTTCGATTCCTGAAAGAATCGGGCTTTTACTGATAATTTACTGTCGACTTGCGATTCAACACCATAAAATGAGGATCAGTACAAGAACAACAGAATTAAGGGGACATTGTATTTCCAATGCAGCCGGATCAACACAAGAACAAAAAAATTAAGGGGACACTGTATTTCCAATGCCGCCAACGTTAAATTATCTAATTTTGTGACCCATTATCTTGTAAACTTTTTAAGACACCAACTTACAATTTTCCATAATTATTGAATGCACCTTTCTAGATACACTGAACTAGAATTATAACTAAAATTGTATTGGGGGACATGATATCTTTTTTTTCAAACACTCAATTTTTTGACAGAATTTTGTAAGTAAATGAACATAAAAACAAAACAACTCAGGATATTTTAATTATTCTAGTTCCATATGTGTTGAATCTCACACTTTGCATGCTGTGAAAATTCCATGTCTCTACCAACAGTACTTTTTTAGAAAACGGGTCATTTATTGCAAAAAATTGAGTTCAGAGTTTGAGCAGTTGATGTTCGATGAAAGAAAAGTCTCATATCTGTTACCGGCAAATTTCCGTTACTTGAAAGTTACTTCATTTGCGTATAAAAAGCAATAGAAGTTAGATTTCTGCAAAGATAATCGCTGGCCACACCACTTTCAACAAAAACTAGTATCAAAAATAAAGGACTGATTTGTTTATTCGTAATGCCAACTTCTGAGATGTAGCAGTACACACTAAACAAAGCAATTCACAGCCTTCTAGACTGAGTATTTCTCGAGATATGATTCGTAAAATGGAGCAGAATTTGCGTAGCCCCGAAATTCGACAGTCACACATCAACATTAAAAATGTTATTTGAAGGTCTCACAATTGTCTGATTTTAATGTATTGTATAGTACAATGTTCAGGAAAGTCCAAAGTACGTTACGGAGTAGAAAAGAGAAAATATCAAATTTCACCAAATTTCACGTACAATGTCCCCTTAATCCTTTTAGAGTTATGGTTTTTCAGTATTAAGTGATAAATTAAAGTGAGTGGCTATTTTGATAATTTATATGAAGTTACATAGAGTATTACAGAATCATTGGAAAAGCTCACCACTGGTTTCTTTCTTATCTATAAAGTAGATAGCAGAAAATTGTCCCTGTGTGTAGAATGAACACGGGACGGGTACGAAAAATAGGGGTGTCACAGCGTTCTGTTCTATGTCAACTCTTTTATGCCACTGAACGTGACAGACAATTCATTTTTGTTGTTCTATTTTCCTGCGACACACGTGTCGTTCTGGACGATGTGAAATTCCACGTAAATGTTTTACCAAACAGAGTAGTTTGTAATATATATGAATCCGTAGTTTGCAGTACGCAGATTGTCACTTAACTGAACCAAAGCACAGGGCATACAGTTTCTAACAAAGATTACTCCACCGCAGGGGAAATTTTACTGTCACAATGTTTGTTCTGATAATAAGCGATCTCGAATATTTTAAATTATTTTGACTACAGATAGATGAAAAACTTCCGAATTTTTTTGTGTACACTACTGGCCATTAAAATTGCTACACCAAAAAGAAATACAGAGGATAAACGGGTATTCATTGGACAAATATATTATACTAGAACTGACATGTGATTACATTTTCACGCAATTTGGGGGCATAGATTCTGAGAAATCAGTACCCACAGTAACCACCTCTGGCCGTAATAAAGGCCTTGATACGCTTGGGCATTGAATCAAACAGAGCTTGGATGGCGTGTACAGGTACAGCTGACCATGCAGCTTCAACAAGATACCACAGTTCATCAAGAGTAGTGACTGGCGTATTGTGACGAGCCAGTTGCTCGGTCACCATTGACCAGACGTTTTCAATTCGTGAGAGATCTGGAGAATGTGCTGGCCAGGGCAGCAGTCGAACATTTTCTGTATCCCGTAAGGCCCGTACTGGACCTACAACATGCGCTCGTTCATTATCTTGCTGAAATGTAGGGTTTCGCAGGAATCGCATGAAGTTTAGAGCCACGGGTCGTAACACATCTGAAGTGTAACGTCCACTGTTAAAAGTGCCGCCAATGCGAACAAGAGGTGACCGAGACGTGTAACCAATGGCACCCAATACCATCACACCGGGTGATACGCCAGTATGGCGATGACGAATACACGCTTCCAATGTTCGTTCACCGCGATGGCGCCAAAAACGGATGCGACCATCATGGTACTGTAAACAGAATCTGGATTCATCCGAAAAAATGACGTTTTTCCATTCGTGCACCCAGGTCCGTCGTTGAGTACACCATCGCAGGCGCTCCTGTCTGTGATGCAGCGTCAAGGATAACCGCAGCCATGGTCTCCGAGCTGATAGTCTATGCTGCATATGGTTGTTGTCTTGCAAACGTCCCCATCTGTTGACTGAGGGATCGAGACGTATCTGCACGATACTTTACAGCCATGCCGATAAGATGTCTTTCTTCTCGACTGCTAGTGACACGAGGCGTTGGGATCCAGCACGGCGTTCCGTTTTACCCTCCCGAACCCACCGATTCCATATTCTGCTTTGGAT
The DNA here is from genome assembly GCF_021461395.2 of Schistocerca americana. Lineage (NCBI taxonomy): Eukaryota > Metazoa > Arthropoda > Insecta > Orthoptera > Acrididae > Schistocerca > Schistocerca americana. The sequence goes on along the minus strand of NC_060127.1, from coordinate 176,473,538 downwards.
CTCGACCAACGAGAGAAGCAATGTCGCAAAACGATGAACCGCAATCGCGATAGGCTACAATCCGACCTTTATCAAAGTCGGAAACGTGATGGTATGCATTTCTCTTCCTTACACGAGGTATCACAACAACGTTTCACCAGGCAACGCTGGTCAACTGCAGTTTGTGTATGAGAAATCGGTTGGAAACTTTCCTCATGTCAGCACGTTGTAGGTGTGGCCACCGGCGCCAACCTTGTGTGAATGCTCTGAAAAGCTAATCATTTCCATATCACAGCATCTTCTTCCTGTCTGTTAAATTTCGCGTCTATAGCACGCCATCTTCGTGGTGTAGCATTTTTAATGGCCAGTAGTGTATTTAATTTACACATCACACAGAGGTATCGATTCAACGTCTTAGTGGATAATGATCAGATGATCCGCCGAAACTCGGTGTTGTCTCACTTTTAACTATGAATAGTAGGTGGTCGTGTTTGGACACTATATACAACGAAAACGCTGTCGTAGTTTGAACAAAAATTTAGGAATACAACTGGTTATATTTGTTATTTGTGGTTTGCCTAACCGCGGAAAAGCTGTAAGACTGTTAAGCGGCCTAGGAGTATAGGTTTAATTTAGCAGGTTTTTATGATACACAATATTCTCATAAAATTGACAGAGAAAAAATTTCCATAAAATCTCAATGGAAATTTTAAATGACCCTAATGCTGTGAGGGCTTGGGGATGGATACCGAACTATGTGGAAGACCGTATGAAGAAAACACAGCAAGCTTGCCTCATCTCACCAATTCAAAGATAATGAGAGAAAAGAGACCACAAATTATAATCAAATATACAAATTGCTCAGCGGAAGAAACAGATTACGAGCTCCTCGGAATATGGATCGAGCTGCTGTACCGCGACACATTCATTTCCCCAAAAGTCATGTAGGGTGCGTCAGTCAGCACCAGATGCCGTCCAGAAGACGAACAGCCCGGGCATCCTTCTCCGCCCCCAACTCCGAAATTTGCAAAAAAATCTGCATTGAACGGAGGACTTGATGCTGTAGCCAATGTGACTAACACATTCAAATAGTAACGCATTCAAGTACTATCTGTATGAGTTACTTTAATTTTTAATGTTGTTTACTATTATTTTAATATAGCTCTCTTTCTTTTTAAACAGGACATCTGACTATCGCAACTTGTACAGAAATCAGAATGAAATTTAAGAATCGAAACAGATGACAGAGTAGCCCTAGTTCAGAAAGGAGTGAGTCAGGAGTTTCTTATTCAATTTGTACACTGTGCAAGAGATCGAGCAGAAATTTTGGAAGGGCATAGCGGTCGATCTGATATTCTTTTCCTCTTATTCTTCTCTTCCAAATTTTCTGGTTGTCATATTATGTTGTTTCCTCTTCCAGAAGAGTGATGTTGCTGGATACAAGCTCGAGAGCTCGGCTAATGGTAGGACAGGTTGCTTGATTGTGTGGCTGCAAACCAAATCCAGTAACAAGAGAGAAATATAAATAAATAAACTGAAGCTGCAGGACATTTATTTCTAGAACAAAAGCTGTTGTAATCCAGGCTTAAGGGAACGCAACAAATAGCCAAGACAACAAGGAATTAAAGATATTAGCAGCGAGTGGGAACATTTAAATTAAAGGGTAAAGTTGAAAATTTTGTGCTGGACTGGTTCAAAGGTTCAAATGGCTCTGAGCACTATAGAATTTAACTTATGAGGTCATCAGTCGCCTAGAACTTAGAACTGCTTAAACCTAACTAACCTAAGGACATCACACACATCCATGCCCGAGGCAGGATTCGAACCTGCGACCGTAGCGGTAGCTCGGTTTCAGACTGTAGCGCCAAGAACCGCTCGGCCACTCCGGCCGGCTGTGCTGGACTGAGATTCAAACCTTGGTCTCTTGCTTAGTAAGCAGATACGCTGACCATTACACAATCCTGACAGAGTGGTCAGCACAACTTGCATGGGCTACCTTAGCACGCCTCGCGTACGACCTAAATTCTCAATTTACACCGCATACTAACGATGTAGTGCCCCTTGCCCTTTATGCTCAGCACTCACGGCTTTTCGCTGATTTCCATAAGAGTTCGAGCTTGGTGTACATCGGCACTGAAGGAATCATTGGTCGTCCTCGCCTTAAATATATGAGGGTCTTTCAATGAGTAATGCCCCACTTTTCTTTTCTCGGAACATATTTATTGTTAAGAGTCAGAATTGGGTAACAATATACATCAACGTCATGTCCATGTCCTTTTTTTCTACGTAGTCTCCATCACGTCCTATGACCATATGCCAACGTTGTGGAAGAGCATGTATTCCAGCTGCTATTAAAAGGTAATGTCCGGCAAGCATAGCCATCTTTTCACTGCATGAGTGACGCTCTCGTCATCTTCGAAATGGCAGAAAGGCTTCTCCGTCGGTCTCATAACGCTTCAATAATTCAGATTCCTATCAAGTGCAGTATCGCCGTACACGGCACACAAACGATTATGGATGTTCACCATGGTTTCTTTTCCTGCACACACGATTTCAATAACAGCACGCTACTTGCAAACGTGAGTCGTATGTAGACGCCATTTTGACGCTGTACTACGGCTCTGCCATCTGCCAGAACGGTTCGAAATTTCATCGGCGCATAGAACAAACAGCGAATATACCGAAATAAAACTCAGTGAAAAACAAGTTATTAATTTATTGAATATTCATTTTACTTACAAATTTTCACATTAAATGTTGAAAGTGTCCCCCCTGTTGCTGAATACACAATTCAATTCGTCTAATCATGTTTCCAAACACAAGCTGTAACATTTCCTCTGTAACAGAAATAGTGAAAGTGGATATTGCAGTTTTCAATTCATCGATGGATTTTGGACGGTTTTTATAGACAGTTGCTTTCGCTGCACCACACAAAGAAAAGTCAGGTGGTGTTAGGTCAGGCGATCGTGGAGGCCAAAGTCCCTGTGAAATTCTGCGATCACCAAAAACATCAGCAAGCAGTGACATTGAAACGCGAGCTGTATGCGCGGATGCACCATCTTGTTGAAAATATCACTTAACGCAAGTTCTCCTTTGAATGGGTACAGAATATCACTGCAGTATCGTTGTGTGTTTATTGTTTCGTTGAAAAACATGGGATCCACAATGCGACGTCTAGAAATTGCAATCCAAACTCCTGTTTTCACAGAATGAAGTAGTTCCTGATGAATAAACAATGGATTTGCAGTACTCCACATACGAGAATTTTGCGAGTTCATGTACCCGGATAAATGAAACCACGCCTCATCAGTGAAAAACGTTTCATCAAGAATATCTCTTTCATTTTATTGAACGAAATTTTTGAAACATTGACAATAATGCAGTCTCTTGCCATGCTCAGAATTTTTCAGTTCTTGACGTGTCACTTTGTATAGGAAAAGTTCTAATTTTTTCCTTACAGCTGTGTGTGTCGTTCCGACACTAACATCGATGTCCTGGGCGAGTTTTCTTAATGACTTGTTCGGACTTTTGGACATTTTATCGGAAATATAGAGCAGTTTATGCTCAGACAAAACGCTAGGACGACCACTTCTCGGTGCATCTGTCACTGAACCCGTACTTCGAAATCTGTTAATCAAATCTCGCAGACTATCGCGATGTGGGAGTTTTGTCTCCGGAAAACTGAATTAAATGTTTGACGAACTGAAACGGTGTATTTACCGCCAGCTTTGAACACTTGCTCGACAAAAAACACACTTTCTTCAATGGTTAGCATTTTAACAGTGGCAAAAACGAAACAAACGAACAAAGAATCTAAACTTAAGCGTTCACGTCAACACGCAACGACACGCACCAACGATACTACTGACTCTGGCTGAGATAAACGAAAAAGTGGAATGTTGGGAGAGTCCACTTGAAGGGAAGTAACCCAGGCAGGCGCGCGGCTAACAACCATACTTCACAGCAGAGAGAGACTTTTTGAACACCCCGTATAATAACAGCTTTTTAAAAAAATTATGAGGCATTAATTTTTGGACGACCCTCGTATATGTGGTGTCTGAAAGTATTTGTATGGAGTGTAGCCATGTACGGAAGTGAAACGTGGACGATAAGCAGTTTAGGCAAGGAGATAATAGAAGCTTCCGAAAAGTGGTGCTACAGAAGAATGCTGAAGATTAGATGGGTAGATCACATAACTAATGACGAGGTATTGAACAGAATTGGGGAGAAGAGACGTTTGTGGCACAACTTGACTAGAAGAAGGGATCGGTTGGTAGGACATGTTCTGAGGCATCAAGGGATCACCAATTTATTATTGGAGGGCAGCGTGGAGGGTAAAAATCGTAGAGGGAGACCAAGAGATGAATACACTAAATAAATTCAGAAGGATGTAGGTTGCAGTAGGTACTGGGAGATGAAGAAGCTTGCACAGGATAGAGCAGCATGGAGAGCTGCATCAAACCGGTCTCAGGACTGAAGACCACAACAACAACAACAACAACAACAATACTTGTGTGTCTGATTCACAATGGATGTAGCGTCAAAATGGTGTTCGTTCTTTCTGACATGTCCGAAAGAAGGCACACTTCTCCAGTGTACAACGAACAGTGCCAGAGGCCCCACCAAGGAGGCACAACTATTCGCCTGGCACTCCTCAGTTCTTAGCAGCACCCTCCAGAAGGCGATCGCACATGTGTGCTTGGACACCACATCCAAATGGGGGTCGTAATCGTCCATCGATGTTGTGGACATCCGCCATAGCGCGTACAGCCAACCGTGAACTACTGTTAGCACCGCGCACTGATGGACATGGAAATTCTTCCGCCGACAGACACACAGTAACGATCAAGCAATTAGGCATTTCATTGCATTGCCTGCGGCCAGCTTAATAGGTACCTCTGCATGATAGCCTTTCGACTTAGGAGTCGCTATTTATGGAATAATAGGACAACGAAGAGTGTTTACATTATTACTATCAGTTGTAGTGACAAACCCATAGATTTTCAGGAGATAGCAATGTTATTTAGATTTATTTATATTAGGAATAGGGGATCGAGTGCCGAGGAGTTAGCTGTACCGAAGTTAAGTACTCTACTGTAATGTAGTCGTAATAAATCTCACTGGCCATTTCGTATTGTGTTACTGATGAGACAACTGATACGGATAGGCAAATCAAGAGATAAAGCTTCTAAGGATCTAACAGCAATAAAACAAATGAAAGATGAAACAGGAATAATTCTGCATGACCATGGAAAAATAAGCCAAAGGTGGTTGAATTATTTTGAGAATTTGCTGAATGAAGAAAATGTAAGAGTGAAAACTGAGGAAGGAGGGGCAAACGAAGGATTAACGATGGATATAAGTAGAGATGAAGTCGAACGGGCCGTTGAAAAGATGAAAAATGTGAAGGCATTTCGCCCAGACCAGATCCCCGTTGAGGTATGGAAGTGTCTCGGTAAAAATGGAATTGACCTCCTTTGAGATTTAATGAGAAGATTTGGCCACAGGAGGAGATGCCAGACGAGTGAAGAACTAGTGTACTGATCCCAATATTTAAGGGGAAAGGTGATGTGCAGGATTGAAGTAACTATAGAGATATTAAACTGATGGCACACAAATGAAAATTTGGGGAAGAGTTATAGAAGCAAGATTACGCAAGGAGACTGTGGTGTGTGAAGAACAGTTTGGGTTCTTGCCTGGAAGAGGACCGACTGATGCAATACATGCTTTAAGGCGGATAGTGGAGAGACACGGGGAGCTACAAGCCGATCTACATATGGCCTTTGAAAGGTGGCTACACTGAGCCACAGCGCCAGAGATTGCGCCAAAGAGTTTTATTTGGCCGCCTCCACTGGCAGTTCTTGTCGAGAAGTCGTGGTGGAGAGTGCTTATCGAGATGTGGCAGTAGTCAGTGCTTGTCGAGATGTGGTAGTAGTGAGTCGGTGTTGAGATGTTGTAGTAGGGAGTGCTTGTTCCATGTTTTATGCAGTTGTTTGATGGGCTAGACAGCAGATGTTGTTCGAATGGAGATATTGTAATGATCAGAGTGCTTTTCGTCAATATATATGAAGGTAAAAAAATTCCCTTTTCTTTTTATTATTTCAATGGCTTAAATAATGCGTCATTACAGGTTCAGTCAACAAAGCATCTGGCTTGTGTTCTTGTATTAGAGTGTAATTTTGGTTTCCTTACGCAATTATAGTATTTCTATTTTTTTAATTACTTCAGTATAAATGGTATTTAAAATTTCTTGTCTAATTGAAGAAGAACCGTGCCAGATGTGTACGTTGAATCACACTTCCACACACAGAACAGTTACACTTGTGCTTTGGTTTCGCACGTTTTATAGTTTCTGGGGACTTAATTAATTAATTGTGTTAACGGAAATTTTCTTTCATTCTTGTTGCTATTCTATGCAGTCAGATTGTGTATTAAAACTAGTCAGGGCCAACCGTTTACGACACTTCGTAACCGAACAGACAACTACTAAAAATTAAAAAGTATTTGCATTCATTATATTTAATTAAGCCCCCATGCACCTTCATTGATTTGGAGAAAGCATATGACAGAGTCCCAAGGGACGAAATATGGAGAAGCATTAGAGAGCAGTGTGTGCCAGAGAAGTATGTAAGGTTAGTGAAGGAAATGTATAGAGCAGAAATGACACAGGTGAGAAGTAGTGTGGTCATGACAAAGGAGTTTCCAGTAAAAGTAGGGTTACATCATGGGTCTGCGCTTAGTACCTACCTCTTTGACCTGATTATGCATGTGCTGGTGAAAGATGAGAAGAAGGAAGCGCCGTGGAATATGATGTTTGCGGATGACGTGGTTCTTTGTGAGCAGAGCATCGACAGACTAGAGGAAAAGCAGGAGGATTGGAGGAAGGAACTAGAAGAAAGAGGGATGAAAATTAGCTGGACAAAGTCAGAATATTTAGCTCTGATGGATGTGCAGATGAGCTCTTGCAAGATCCAGGATGATGAGCTGAAATCGGTCTGCAAATTTAAATGCCTGGGGTCGTACATACAGAAAAAAATGGCTCAAATGCCTCTGAGCACTATGGGACTCAACTTATGAGGTCATTAGTCTCCTAGAACTTAGAACTAGTTAAACCTAACTAACCTAAGGACATCACAAACATCCATGCCCGAGGCAGGATTCGAATCTGCGACCGTAGCGGTCTTGCGGTTCCAGACTGCAGCGCCTTTAACCGCACGGCCACTTCGGCCGGCGTACATACAGAGGTACGGAAGACTGGAAAGCGAGATACAACACCGAATAAATTGCGGTAGGAACAACTGGAGGAAAATGAGTGTCGTGTGACAAGAAGGTGAGCATTTGGTTGAAAGGGAAAGTGTACAAGTCGATGGTAAGGCCTGCTATGAAAAGTCATGGCCAATCACAGTAGCCCAGGAAAGGAAGATGGAAGTGGCGGATATGAGGATGCTGAGGAAAATGTGTGGGGTAACAAGGAAGGACAAGACTAGAAATGAATTTGTTAGAGGAGCTGTGAAAGAGTACCCATGGGGGAAAAGATACAAGAGAGCAGACTAAGGTAGTACGGAAACTTACAGAGAAAAGGGGAAGAGTACTGCGTGATCAAAAAGTCAGTACAAATTTGAAAACTTAATAAACCACGGAATAATGTAGATAGAGAGTGTCAAAATGCTTGGAATGACATGGGGTTTTATTAGAAGCAAAAAACAAAAAAAAATTGCTAGGCGCGTGAAAGATCTCTTGCGCGCGTCGTTTGGTGATGATCGTGTGCTCAGCCGCCCTTTCGTCATGCTTGGCCTTCCATGTCCCCAGACCTCAGTCCGTGCTATTATTGGCTTTGGGGTTACCTGAAGTCGCAAGTGTATCGTGATCGACCGTCATCTCTAGGGATGCTGAAAGACAACATCCGACGCCAATGCCTCACCATAACTCCAGACATGCTTTACAGTGCTGTTCACAACATTATTCCTCGATTACAAGTATTGTTGAGGAATGATGGTGAACATATTGTGCACTTCCTGTAAAGAACATCATCTTTGCTTTGTCTTCCTTTGTTATGCTAATTATTGCTATTCTGGTTCAAATGGCTCTGAGCACTATGGGACTTAACATCTGTGGTCATCAGTCCCCTAGAACTTAGAACTACTTAAACCTAACTAACCTAAGGACATCACACACATCCATGCCCGAGGCGGGATTAGAACCTGCGACCGGAGCGGTCTCGCGGTTCCAGACTGAAGCGCCTAGACCGCACGGCCACACCGGCCGGCTATTGCTATTCTGATCAGATGCAGCGCCAATGTCGGACATTTTGTGAACTTTAGTATTGTTTTGGTTCTAATAAAACTCCAAGTCATTCCAAGAATGTGTGTCAATTTTTACCTCTCTATCTCTACCTCTCTACAATATTCCGTGATTTATTCAGTTTTAAAATTTATACTGACTTTTTGATACTGACTTTTGATCACCCGGCACATCGGAAACAGAGTTGATGATATGAAGATTAAAGGAGCGAGAAGGAGAGGAAGACCGAATATGAGGTGGAAGGATAAGATATCCGGGGACCTAAAGGTGAAAGGGTGGAAGAAGGAAGAGGCAATGGATAGAGTACTATGGAGGAGAAGGATGCAGAAGAGCAAACGTGACGTGGGACAAGGCGACGATAAAGAAAGAATGAAAGAAAGAAAGATTTCGTATTGTGTTACCTAATTTCTCTTCTTGTGCAACGCTGTCAAAGCAAGCTTTTAATTAATAATCATCGCATGCAGTTGCCACTTTTAACTACAGCAATTTTCTGCAACCGTGAGTACTGTTTTAACTGCGATAGAGAAAAGTAAGGTGGCGTCTATGCTATTGCAGTGCTTGTGTTCGTAAGAAGTACCATGTGATATTCATTCGGACATGTATATTAGCAGTGCTTTGTACTGAAACGAACCCAGATCAACAATACGGCCCTTCGTTTCGTGAAGCCATGCTCGACTGACCGAAAACAACTTAGTAATTTCTCCAGAGCCCTGTCAATTGTTCTGAGAATGAGGAATAGTTGACGTGTTGTTCTCCTAAACATATCGAACAGATTAAGTCGACGACACTCTTTACGAGACAGAGCGCATTTAGCGAACCTTATTTTCAAGGGATGTGTTTTGTGCGATACCTAGCGTCGCGAAGGATTACGTGAGTTTCGCTGCAATTCCTGGAGGCTAGCAGGATAGCTTGTGACTCAAACCGGTCAGTAGCTCGACATTTAATACTAGGGAGCAAGTCTCGGAGTTGCGGTAGGTCAGTGGCGTCCATCCCAGGCTTCTACACCTGTTCGGCCTTGTGCTCAAAACCACTTTTACAAAAAACCCACAGCGAATGCAAAGAAGACCCTTCTTTTTAAAACAAATGAGGCACCTCGGTAATTTTGCGATGTTAGTTGACATCTTTAAATCTATCTCGTCTATGAGGCGTTTTGCAATTTAGAATAAATCTACACAGATTGCTTTCACATAAAAATATTGGGGCAACGAAAGGAGTTTCAGCGTGTCCGCTATGCAGCAAAAAAATTGGCCGCGGCGGAAATTTAAATTATCCGCCATGTTACGCTGGAGCCAACCACATTTTCTCGAGCACGAATCTGCTCATACACTTGTAAATTACAATCTGAAGCGATGTTAATTCTTCTATTACACTCACAAGTTTAATAGAAAATTAACAAAGTTTTAACGCATTTTAATTAGGTCGCTTCCCTCTCTGTCTGTCTTATGGGTAGAATTTTGCAACTAATTTTAAACTAACTGCTCGATGAGCTGATGATTTTAAACTTTCAGCATAGCTCGGAGCCGGATGAGAATGTTTTCTTGTTTGGTGTGTGGGGTAGGGCACTTTGCTTACCATCGTCATTTCTCGGCTTGCTTTTTTTAAATCATCAGTCTCCTGATTGTTCCGATGCGGCCAGAAACAAGTGCCTCACTTGTGCGCCAATGCCGCAACAGGCCGTTGGCGTGCACGGCCCTGCAACAATCAACAGCCTAGGCCGGAGGAGGGAGCGTTGTGGTCTGGGGTATGTCTTCGTGAGTTTCCCTGGTTCATTCTGGAAGGCGCAGTGGATCAATAGCAGTAAGCATCTATCCCTGGGTTAACCCGTACAAGCATTTTCCTCGGCACTGTGGCATCTACCAGAAGGACAATCCAACGTTTCACGTAGCTCGCAGTGTACGTACGTGATTCTAAGAGCACCAGGATGAGTTTACCATATTACCCTGGACATCAGACTCCCCCGACTAAAACCCATTTGAGAATCTGTGGTATGATCTCGATGGGGCACTACAGAGCATGGATTCTCAACTTAGAAACCTAGTGGAGCAGGGCACGACACTAAAGTCGGCACAGCTCTACACCCCTGTCGGTACCTTCTAGACTATAATTGACACTCTTCGTTCACGTCCGATTTGCAAAAAGGTTGTTATTCCGGCCTCTGACAGCCGGTCACGTTATTCACATTGGACCGTGTACTTCATTCATGAGTTTCGCTTCTTTCGCTTCATTAATCCGTATATCTTGATGTTTTACTAAAGCTTGGGAGGCAAAATTACAATGTATATTTTACAAATTAAGTAAAGGAAACTTACAAACTAGAATTATTCTTACCGTGCGTAAGGCGTTAAGAGACGACTGGCTTTCTTGCCGCCTGGGGCGCTAGTGTCGCTCCAACTATCAGAAGAAACCTCTCAGCAATGTACATCGCGACTAGTATATACACACAGATAAAAAAAAGTTTTGCATCACCCCGGCTCCCAGAACTCCTGAAGATAGACGTTGACTGTGGATACTGGATCAGACACAGTCCCTTTGAGTGTTCAGAGATGCCACTAAAGCTACCCAAAAATGTAAGCAAACATGGATGAGCAGCGCCTATTAGATGGAGGGGGTCACACAGTCGACCAGTTCCAGTCATTCCAGCAGGACGGCTCGTGTTGTCCGTAGTTCAACCATGCCTAGACCGTCAAAACCGCGTTTCGGTCGCGTCCGCATTGTTACTTTGTGCCAGGAAGGGCTCTCAACAAGGGAAGTGTCCAGGCGTCTCGGAGTGAACCAGAGCGATGTTGTTCGGACATGGAGGATATACAGAGAGACAGGAACTGTCGATGACATGCCTCGCTCAGGCCGCCCGAGGGCTACTACTGCAGTGGATGACCGCTACCTACGGATTATGGCTCGGAGGAAGCCTGACAGCAACGCCACCATGTTGAATAATGCTTTTCATGCAGCCACAGATGTCGTGTTGCGACTCAAACTGTGCGCAATAGGCTGCACGATGGCAACTTCACTCCAGACATCCATAGCGATGTCCATCTTTGCAACCACGACACCGTGAAGTGCGGTACAGATGGGCTCCACAATACGCCGAATGGACCGTTCAGGATTTTCATCATGTTCTCTTCACCGAGGAGTGTCGCATATGCCTTCAACCAGACAGTCGTCGGAGACGTGTTTGGAGGCATCAGGCTAAACGCCTTAGACACACTGTCCAGTGAGTGGAGCAAGGTGGAGGTTCCCTGATGTTCTGGGGTGGCATTATGTGGGGCCGACGTACGCAGCTGGTGGTCTTGGAAGGCGCCATAACAGCTGTACGATACGTGAATGCCATCCTCCGACCAATAGTACAACATATCGGCAGCATATTGACGAGGCATTCGTCTTCATGGGCGACAATTCGCGCCCCCACATCTTGTAAATGACTTCCTTCAGGTTCAAATGGCACTAAGGACTATGGGACTTATAACCTGAGGTCATCAGTCCCCTACACTTAGAGAACTACTTAAACCTAACTAACCTAAGGACATCACACACATCAATGCCCGAGGCAGGATTCGAACCTGGGACCACAGCAGCAGCGCGCTTCCAGACTGAAGCGCCTAGAACCGCTCGGCCAAAGTGGTCGGCTCATCCTTCCTTCAGGATAAAGACATCGCTCGATTAGCGCGGCCGACGTGTTCTCCAGACATGAACCCATTCGCACATGCCTGGGATAGGTTGAAAAGGGCTGTTTATGGACGACGTGACCCACCAAACATTGTGAGGGATCTACGCCGAATCGTTGTTGAGGAGTGGGACAATCTGGACCACAATGCCTTGATGAACTTGTGGATAGTATGACTCGACGAATACAGGCATACATCAATGCAAGAGGACGTGCTACGGGGTATTACACCTACCGATGTGTACAGCAATCTGGGCCACCACTTCTGAAGGTCTCGCTGCATGGTGGTACAAAATGCAATGTGTGGTTTTCATGAGCAATAAAAAGGGCGTAAATGATGTTTATGTTGATCTCTATTCCAATTTTCTGTTCAGGTTCCGGAACTCTCGGAACCGAGGTGTATTTAAACAGCTATAGCACAACGAACGTCTGTGTAGCAGACAGTTGCTTGTTAAGACAGGTAAGCTCTTTGTGAACACTTGCCTTTTGCATATTGCCTATTTAGGATCTGGCATCTGTTGTGATATTGCGATGTGATATTTGGTTTCCGATCTCTACGTTACTCTACCTCTGTATGGTTACGACACTGAGGATTTGAGCGATGTCGTATATTATGAGCTGGGCAGTACAGGGATTTCGCCTCTCCTGTCACAGCATGATTTGGACAGTTTGGGACCGCGGCTTGTCTCTATACCCACACAGCGGGAAGCAGGATCCCACGACGTATTTATTACGTCTCGTTTACTGCCGCACCACGTTTACGACAGGCGGACTGTAAAATGTAATGGTGACAAGACGGGTAGTGTGAGTTACGGCGCTTTTAAAATTTTTCACTTGTTGCAATCTCGTGTCTACCGGTCATAGAACCCTACGACCACCAGCATGGCATCTGCTCAGTGCACACTACTGCTGTACTAAACAACTGCTGGTTTCTTTTACACAAATATTCATCGTATTCCGAGATAAACGAGCAATATATAACGAAATTATAAGCAATCAGTTGAATAAAATAAACTCTTTACCGGATCGGGCACATAGTGCTCTTCGCCAGAAACCGGTAAAGAAATTAGATTTATTTCATGCAACTTGTTGCTTATTATTTCGTTATATACGACTGAGGATGGAAAAAAGTACTAAACGACGAATGTTTGGCGTTGTCGCACATCATGTTGGATGAACTCTGCTTAATGTGGTTATACAGGGTGAAGAAAAATTCACGCCCACGGACCTTACAGCGCGATTCCTTACTTACCAGCAGTACAGAAATGTCTCTGACAAAATTTCGTCCTGGGTATATTTCGAGCAGTAAATGGACATTAAATTTCGTCAATCTGGCAACACTGGAATCACGTGTATGGTGTCTACATCTGTCAGCATATAGAGTAGTGATGCGTGGGTGGCGCAGTGGATATCATCTTAGTTTAGCATGAAGAAGGTGGAGGCGTATTGGTCTTATTTGCTAAGTGTGGTCTGCGTGGTACGGTATCTGGCGTCTTAATTGTCATACAGCGATTACAGTGGGTCTTCTGTAAAACACTTGCGGTTACGTACTAGGGGCACAGAAACGGAGGTACAATCGTTTTCATTGGTCAGCTTTTAAAGAAACGTCTTGTATGTTGTCTACGTGAATTGTTTCGCACCACAGCATCTACTAGATTCCAAACTTATTTTGTTGTACCGTCCCCCCCCCCCCCGCCCCCCACCCTACCCCCAGCGATCCAATCGATTAATACCAAGTATTATTCTTGCCACGTTCAGGTCCCTTACATTTCGTTAGGCTGTTACGTCACCAGTAGGGGTAGCAACATGCTTTGCAAATAGTTTCGATAGGACAATTGGGGGAGGGTGCACAGAAAACAGATTTGGAATCTAGTAGATGCAGTGGCCCGAAACAACTCCTGTCGACGACGTGCAAAGGACTTCTTTAGAAGCTGACCAATGAAAACGATTGTACTTCCATTTCTGTGTTCGTAGCACGTAACTACACATCACACTTAGCAAATAAAAACAAATAAGCCTCGGCTCAGAATCGAACTCACGACCTTCTGTATGCTAACCCAAAACGCTATCCACTGCACCAAGTGAAAAACACTACTGCTGTATTTGCTAACAACAGTAGTTACCATACATCTGATTACAGTGTTGCCAGACTGCTGATCGTTGATGTCCGTTTCTGCCCGAAATACGCGCAGGAGGAAACTTTGTGGGATAAATTTTTGAATCGCTAGTCTACATCTACATCTACATCCACATCCATACACCGCAAGCCACCTGACGGTGTGTGGCGGAGGGTACCTTGAGTACCTCTGTCGGTTCTCTCTTCTATTCCAGTCTCGTATTGTTAGTGGAAAGAAAGATCGTCGGTTTGCCTCTGTGTGGGCTCTAATCTCTCTGATTTTATCCTCATGATCTCTTCGCGAGATATACTTAGGAGGGAGCAATATACTGCTTGACTCCTCGGTGAAGGTGTGTTCTCGAAACTTTAACAAAAGCCTGTACCCAGCTACTGAGTGTCTCTCTTGCAGAGTCTTCCACTGGAGTTTATCTATCATCTCCGTAACGCTTTCGCGGTTACTAAATGATCCTGTAACGAAGCGGGCTGCTCTACGTTGGATCTTCTCTATCTCTTCTACCCTATCTGGTACGGATCCCACACCGGTGAGCAGTATTCAAGCAGTGGGTAAGTAAGGAATCGCGGTACGAAGTCCGAGTGCGCGAATTTTTCTGCACCCTGTATGACAAAACGTTAAGGGGGGAGGGGGGGGGGTTGCAGTTTAAGGGTCTATATTTTTAATCACGAGGGCAACTTACAGTCCGTGTCGAATGGAAGTTTCGTGAACATTTTGCCGATAAAGTCGTCTACATGACATAATAAATGTTCTTACATGTAACGTCGTTTGCACTACTGCCATCAACGGATCACAACTTAGAATTTGTAGAACAAGGTTCAGTGTCGGGATCAATAAAAGGTAAGTGTAAGCGGTGCATTAACTCCGTTTCGCTTAATGAGAAGCAACGACGCATTGTCAGCCACGTATCTGTATTTATTTATTTAAATGCGACGATTCTCCATTCCACCGTCATTACGCCCCTGTGTACAGCAAATATGACAATGGCATGAGTTAGCCAAGCAGAGGTCTCTTTCCGGGAAGAGTCGGACAACATATTAGTTCCATCCACGTACATCTCACGAAATGACCACCATGAGAAAATTTAAGAAATTAGAGCCAATACAGAGGTTTACCGACAATCATTCTTCCCGCGCGCCATTCGCGAGTGGAACGTGGAAGGGGCGGGAAAGTTAGCGGTGCCACATGCCTTTAGGTTGGCTGCCGAGTATTGGTTCAAATGCCTCTGAGCACTATGGGACTTAACTGATGAGGTCATCAGTCCCCTAGAACTTAGATCTACTTAAACCTAACTAACCTAAGGACATCACACACATCCATGCCGGAGGCAGGATTCGAACCTGTGACCGTAGCGGTCGCGCGGTTCCAGACTGTAGCGCCTAGAACCGCTCGGTCACAACGGCCGGCGCCGAGTATTGACTTCGTTGTAGATACAAGATCGCAATGTCAAAAGAAACTGTTACCACAGAAGCATATGTTAATAAACAATATACGAAGCAAACCATTATTATCGTTTTACGTTACCAACGAGATCATGGAACTGCTGTAACTTTTCTGAGTAATAATAAATATTAAGTTGAATATTCTGAACTATCTTTTTACTGAACTGTAAATGCTGCTGAATTGATGAATTGGTCGCTAAATGAAAAGCCACTAGTTAGAAAGCCAATGACTTTATTTGACTATCATCAGATAGTCTGGAAACCAAAATACAAATGACCGAAAATATACAAAGCTATACAGAGCAACATGACAAGAGTACAAGCATTACGAAGTTTCGTCATATTGAGAACTGACATACAAACAATGATTATCTAGGTATTCAGGTGCATGAAGATACGTTGTAACTGATGCAGATGTCATGGCAAATTAATTTGCAACTACAGCATGCTTTCTAGTTGGACAATTTACGCTACCACAGGGCGGTGAAGCACACATAGGTGGTGCCGCATAGCGGCGAAAGCAGAACGGTAAATTTTAGTTTTGTTACATAAAAGTTGTTGAATATAAGACATAAGTTTCAGAAAGTTATACAAAGCATGAAAATTAAACAACACGCCGAAAAACAATTTTTGCACTGGTATAAAATGGCATCAATAGAATAGACATATAAAATAATACACGTGAGGTATACAAACCAATTATACAAAACTAAAATTATGCTCAAATGATGTATTGACAAAAGGTATGAACCATGCCGCATAGTGATATACAATATAGTATATAAAATTCGGATGTTAAAAAACAGGGGAAAAAGTCGTGGCATTCCACACGAATACAAACATTAGCAGAATCACGTAATGAAAATACCGAAATAAATCAAGGGAGAGGTAAAAGATAAAATTATGCAACAGAACCCCAGGAATAAAAAGCAGTAGGGGGGACGCAATAATGCTTGGGAAATGCTTAAGAGTTACCAGAACAACGTATTGGTTAGAAACAGTTTTCCCCTTTGTGCAACTGTGTCCCGCTCAGCGCAATGCCGCGACACACACAGTTAAAAAGTACAGTTTGTGATGAGACCGGCCGGCCGAAGTGGCCGTGCGGTTAAAGGCGCTGCAGTCTGGAACCGCAAGACCGCTACGGTCGCAGGTTCGAATCCTGCCTCGGGCATGGATGTTTGTGATGTCCTCAGGTTAGTTAGGTTTAACTAGTTCTAAGTTCTAGGGGACTAATGACCTCAGCAGTTGAGTCCCATAGTGCTCAGAGCCATTTGAACCATTTTTTTTGTGATGAGACGGTTTTGGACATTGCAGTTACTAAATGATGTAAAAGAGGCCAGCATTCAAAAATTGTACTGAAATGCTGATACCTTCCTTAACAATTTTAACCACCTTTACAAAACGTACCTTCTTATTACAATTATGACTCTGCCATGAAATTAATTATTAATTTAGTTAAGGAATGGTAAATCTGTATCTCCTGAGTGCGAGCCGTATGAACAGATAACTTTAATTATTAACGCCTGAACAATCAAACTAACTAACTTGAACCAATAAAGAAAAATTACACTAATATTTTCCGTTTTCCAAGCATATCTTAAATTACGCGCAGACAAGCAATGAAACAACAACATTACCTGTAGACCTTCACATATCTAAAATTAATCTTTACCAAATAATATTTCCAAAATTCAACATCCCGTATATCTTTATCTGTATGCATAGCAAGCTGTTTCCGGACCACTCAGTAGCTTGACCAAAGACCGACTCATAGCTTGACCAATGACCGACTCACTCATTTACATCTCACAGACTACTACTATAACGACGAAGCTACTGGCAATCAAAGATCTCATTCTTTGTTTTCAGAATCTCTGTGGCTTATCACATCGGTCATTGAAAACTATTGCTTCAAAATACCTAATGCACAAATATGAAGTATGTCACGTTGAATAAAAATATAGTGGTAACATAAAATTCCTTGAATACCAAAAATAAACTAGAAATCTTACACCATACAGTAACCATAATTAATTCTGTTCAGAAATAGTATACTAGGTCTACAACTTTGCTTCCGCCGTTTTTTCCCGAAATTTGGGACTCTGGCCACTACATTCTCCCATCTTTCGCACAGCGTACGAATCCCGTGGCGGAAGAACTGGGCGTCTTGTGTGGAGATGGCTCAAATGGCTCTGAGCACTATGGGACTTAACATCTGTGGTCATCAGTCCCCTAGAACTTAGAACTACTTAAACCTAACTAACCTAAGGACAACACACACATATCCATGCCAAGGCAGGATTCGAACCTGCGACCGTAGCGGTCACGCGGTTCCAGACTGTAGCGCCTAGAACCGCACGGCCACACCAGCCGGCTTTGTGGAGATCCATGAATCGATTCAATTTTGCACTTGTTGAGATGATCGGAAGTACTGGTCAGCCAGACTGTATGCCACTGATCGAAAAAGGTGACAGTCAGATAGAGTAACATATGCAAAATACGGCGGGTGAGATAGGACTTCTCATTTCAACGTTTCCATGTATATTTTGACGGGTTTTGCGACACGGGGTCGACTAATGACCTGGTGCAAAATTACCTTTACGTGTCTATCGCTGTATTGTGGCCATTTGTGTTGCAGTGCTGCGATCGAATGCATTACTTGCTTTCGACAATGTTGTCCTGTGACTGTCTTCATCTGTTTCAGTAGCTACGAAAACGTTCTGTCTTCCAACGCCATGCCGGTCTTAGACATCAAAATCACCGTTCTTAGGGCGTTGAAAACATTGTCTGCACGTTCTTCCACTAAGTTCCCTCACCATTGGCCTTACCCAGTATTTTAAGAGCCACAGTCGAAGATTTCTTCATGTTAAAGCAGAAAATTAAAACTTCCCGTAAATGGCGAGGAATGGGTGCGTAAGATGACGTACTTAATCGAGAATAACCGTACGATACAATCACAAATCGACTAATATTTTTATGGCATTATGTTTACAGATGCCTAAGCTAATTGTATTACACTTATGACCGACCACCCGAACCCCACTTGCCGCTACTGCCGTTTATTGCAATGTTGTAGACCTAATATTTACTACTGAACCTTAAACATATACAAATCGGCGTGTTGTTCATGGGGAGCAGCCAGTAGCATATATTCCGTAAATCAAAAAGATGTAGTGAAATATATACAGGGTGGTCCATTGATAATGACCGGGCCAAATATCTCACGAAACAAGCATCAAACGAGAAAACTACAAAGAACGAAACTCGTCTGGCTTGATGGGGGAAACCAGATGGCGCTATGGTTGGCCCGCCAGATGGCGCTGGCATAGGTTAAACGGATATCAACTGCGTTTTTTTAAATAGGAATCCCGATTTTTTTATTTCATATTCGTGCAGTACGTAAATAAATATGAATGTTTTAGTTGGACCACTTTTTTCACTTTGTGGTAGATGGTTCTATAATAGTCACAAACGTATAAGTACGTGGTATCACGTAACATTCCACCAGTGCGGACGGTATTTGCTTTGTGATACATTACCCGTGTTAAAATGGACCGTTTACCAATTGCGGAAAAGGTCGATATCGTGTTAATGTATGGCTATTGTGGTCAAAATGCCCAACAGGCGTGTGCTTTGTATGCTGCTCGGTATCCTGGACGACATCATCCAAGTGTCCGGACCGTTCGCCGGATAGTTACGTTATTTAAGGAAACAGGAAGTGTTCAGCCACATGTGAAACGTCAACCACGACCTGCAACAAATGATGATGCACAAGTAAGTGTTTTAGCTGCTGTCGCGGCTAATCGGTACATCAGTAGCAGACAAACTGCGCGAGAATCGGGAATCTCAAAAATGTCGGTGTTGAGAATGCTACATTAACATCGATTGCACCCGTACCATATGTCTATGCACCAGGAATTGCATGGCGACGACTTTGAACATCGTGTACAGTTCTGCCACTGGCCACAAGAGAAATTACGGGACGATGACAGATTTTTTGCACGCGTTGTATTTAGCGACGAAGCGTCATTCACCAACAGCGGCAACGTAAACCGGCATAATATGCACTATTGGGAAACGGAAAATCCACGGTGGCTGCGACAAGTGGAACATCAGCGACCTTGGACGGTTAATGTATGGTGCGGCATTATGGGAGGAAGGATAATTGGCCCCTATTTTATCTATGGCAATCTAAATGGTGCAATGTATGCTGATTTCCTACGTAATGTTCTACCGACGTTACTACAAGATGTTTCACTCCATTACAGAATGGCGATGTACTTCCAACAAGATGGATGTCCGGCACATAGCTCGCGTGCGGTTGAAGCGATATTGAGTAGCATATTTCATGACAGGTGGATTGGTCGTCGAAGCACCATACCATGGCCCGCACGTTCACCGGATCTGACGTCCCCGGATTTCTTTCTGAGGCGAAAGTTGAAGGATATTTGCCATCGTGATCCACCGACAACGCCTGACAACATGCGCCAGCGCATTGTCAATGCATGTGTGAACATTACTGAAGGCGAACTACTCGCTGTTGAGAGGAATGTCGTTACACGTATTACCAAATGCATTGAGGTTGACGGACATCATTTTGAGCATTTATTGCATTAATGTGGTATTTACAGGTAATCACGCTGTAACAGCATGCGTTCTCAGAAATGATAACTTCACAAAGGCACATGTATCACATTGGAACAACTGAAATAAAATGTTCAAACGTACCTACGTTGTGTATTTTAATTTAAAAAACCTACCTGTTACTAACTGTTCGTCTAAAATTGTGAGCCATATGTTTGTGGCTATTACAGCGCCATCGATCACAAAGCGAAAAATGTGGTCCAACTAAAACAATCATATTTCTTTACGTAGTACACGAATATGTAATAAAAAATGGAGGTTCCTATTAAAAAAAAAAAAACAGTTGATATCCGTTTGACCTATGGCTGCGCCATCTAGCAGGCCAACCCTAGCGCCATCTGGTTTCCCCCTTCAAGCTAGACGAGTTTCGTTCTTTGTAGTTTCACGCTTATTTCGTGAGATTTTTGGGACGTTCGCGACAATGGACCACTCTGTTTAATACGTTAGGCGAATTGTATCTAACAGAAGGTGCATCCAGAAAATCACCTGTCACACTTTCATTCAAAGTTAAGCTGTCTGTCTACGAAGTTCCACCCACTCTATCCAGTACAGGTAGAGTAAGAATAAAAACAGAGCTCTTAATCAAGTAACAACGTAAAATTCACAACCCGAAAAATGAACAGGACACACTAAAATAATGAAAAAGCAGGTCTCACATCTCATGACAAAAATATATGTAATCTCTGGTCACGCTATAGTCGTGTACAAGTTATTCTATTATGGATAAGTAATGCATCGTGTGAAGTAATGCAGACTGTATAAAAAGAAACTGTTGCCAACGTCAAATAGAACCGAAAGGCATAAAACCAATCCATGAACTACCCTTATGATGACATCGGTCGTTGATGATCAATAAAAACCCCAACATGTGATGCACGGCAAATAGACGCGTGGATCAAGACAAGAATCAGCTTCTTACCGCATTAAACAGGACACGACTAGCAGTCAGATGGTACGCAGTTGACCATGTAGAAAGCAATCTACGTGACAAGAGCAAAACAATGGTTCACATCTGACAATTCCCAGCATTTTTGTTCTTATCTACGCTGTAGAGCGAAGGAAACTGGTGCACACGCCTTATATCGTGTAGGGCCCTCGCGAGCACGGGAAAGTGCCGCAACACGACGTGGTATGGACTCCAGTAATGTCTGACGTAGTGCTGGACGGAACTGACACCACGAATCCTGCAGGGCTGTCCATAAATCCGTAAAATTACGAGGGGGTGGAGATCTCTTCTGAACAGCACGTTGCAAGACATCTCAGATGTGCTCAATAATTTTCATGTCTAGGGAGTTTGGTGGCCAAATAAAGTGCTTAAACTCAGAAGAGTGTTCCTTGATCTGCTCTGTAGCAGTTATAGACGTGTAGCACTGTCTTGCTGGAATTGCCCAAGTTCTTTGGAATGCACAATGGACATGAATGGATGCAGGTGATCAGACAGGATGCTTACGTACGTTTCACCTATAAGAGTCGTTATCTAGACGTATCAGGGGTCCCATATCACTCGAAAGCACACGCCCCAAACCATTACAGAGCCTCCACCAGCTTGAGCAGTCCCCTGCTGACATGCAGGATCCATGGATTCATGAGGTTGTCTCCATCCGCTCAGTACAACTTGAATCGACACTCGTTCGACCAGGCAATATGTTTGCAGTCATAAACAGCCCAATGTCGGTGTTGGCGTGTCCAGGCGAGGCGTAAAGCATTGTGCCGTGCAGTCATCAAGGGTACACGAGTGGACCTTCGGCTCCGAAAGCTCATATCGATGATGTTTCGTTGAATGTGCCGCACGCTGACACTTGTTGATGGCCCAGCATTGAATGAAGTCTGCAGCAATTTGCGGACGGGTTGCACTTCTGTCACGTTGAAAGATTCTCTTCAGTCGTCGTTGGTCCCGTTCTTGCAGGATCTTTTTCCGGCCGCAGCGATGTCGGAGGTTTGATGTTTTACCGAATCCCTGATATTCACGGTACACTCGTGAAATGGTCGTACAGGAAAATCCCCACTTCATCGCTATATTAGAGATTCTGTGTCCCATCGCTCGTGCGACGACTATAACCCCACGTTCAGACTTACTTAAATCTTGATAACCTGCCACTGTAGCAGCAGTAACCGATCTTACAACCGCACCGGAGATTTGTTGTCTTACATAGGCGTTTCAGACCGCAGCGCCGTGTTCTGCCTGTTTGCATATATCTGCATTTGAGTACTCATACCTATTCCAGTTTCTTTGACGCTTCAGTTTACTATGCTCCGAAAGAATTCTAAGTTAAAGGTTTTATTCCTAAAATTGTGCTTTGTTATTTCTATTTCTGCGATTATTTTTGTTCCTAGTTCTTTTCTTATTTCTGTAAATCCTAATGTCGTCGACTTCTTTCCCCAGAATATCAAGAAGAAATTTTGTTCTTTTGGGCCCACAGTGCAAAATATGTCCTCTAGTGACATGATTCGTATAAATAGTAGCCAGCTATACTTATCTTTAGTGGGTTTTTATTTCATGAATCACTCACGATGTGGCCATTTTGGCGTATGGCCATATCAGTTGTTCTGTAAGAACGTAAGTAAGTGATGGTCTTAATATCATGGCCTGTAACTATGATCAGAAACGTTATAATATATTCGTTACATGTAATATCACTGTTCCCATGTCCTGTCGTTTTTTTAGAATTAATAGTTTCCTCGTACGTGCTCGTTGGAGACATTTATGTGACTTTACTCGGTTTTTATTTGTGCTGTTTTTCTCTTCACAGCTTGGATGGCGGTCGATCACCGATATTACCTGTTTACATAGTTACCATTATAACTAAGCGATGTGTGGAAATTCAGCTGTTTTTTATTATTTAAGGTTTGGTTACAATTGTGTTTT
This sequence comes from Schistocerca americana, assembly GCF_021461395.2. NCBI lineage: Eukaryota > Metazoa > Arthropoda > Insecta > Orthoptera > Acrididae > Schistocerca > Schistocerca americana. The sequence continues at coordinate 176,450,516 of NC_060127.1, read as the reverse complement.
TGCCTGGAACTTGTTTTAGCTTGAAGTTTTTATGTTATATTTTTATATTTTTCGCAATAACTTTGTCATTGTCTATGATTTGTGATGCTTTCTTGCTGTTTTGTCCATGTTGTACGCTCTTCAAAAATGGTTCAAATGGCTCTGAGCACTATGGGACTTAACTTCTGAGGTCATCAGTCCCCCAGAACTTAGAACTACTTAAACCTAACTAACCTAAGGACATCACACACATCCATGCCCGAGGCAGGATTCGAACCTGCGACGGTAGCGGTCGGGTGGCTCCAGACTGTAGCGCCTAGAAGCGCTCGGCCACTCCGGCCAACCGTCCGCTCTTCACTTTCTTATCGCTGTTACTTTGGGTATGTGTTATTTAGTGTCTCTGATTTGTTACTTTACTCGTTTTCTTGCTTTATAATACCAATAGAGTTTTCTGCGTACTTTTTGTGCTTTAGGTCCGCTTGTTCATGCAGTAAGTTTTGTGGGTTTGCGGTATGCTTGTGAATATCTCACTATTTCCTTGAGGGTGTTCATCATTGCTCCCTTTTGAGTAATATGAAGGAATACTATGGTTTCGAAACTTTTCTGGCAGATTAAAACTGTGTGCCCGACCGAGATTCGAACTCGGGACCCGAGTTCGAATCTCGGTCGGGCACACAGTTTTAATCTGCCAGAAAAGTTTCATATCAGCGCACACTCCGCTGCAGAGTGAAAATCTCATTCTACTAAGGTTTCGTTTATCGGTTTTACGTCATGTTTTTCTGTTTGTAGGTGCTCAATAAATGCGGGCGTGTTGTTTTCACTGTTTTCACTTTCTCTGGTGTACTGTTTATGTCTAATGTAGAAGTTTGTACCGGTTTGTCCGATGTAGAATTTTTGGTAACTGTTACATGAAATGTTGTAAACGTCGGGGTCTTTGTGTATGGCAATTTTCGAGCTGCGTTTGTAGATTTTGCGTTTGAGACTGTGTGTGCTGATACGCAAAGGTTATATCGGTTTAGTTGAATAATTTGTTAATTTTGTTTGAGGTGTTTCCTAGATAAGTTGTGGTTACTTGTGTTTCTTTTCATTTTCCTTGTGTGTATGTTAAATGCTGTTTATATTAGGCCTTTTTGTTGTGCTTTACTATAGTATAATTGTGTTAAAATTTTGCGGTAATAATAGTTTTGCTGGGCTGTGTATTCTAAGATTTTTCCTTCTGAATTGCTTCGTCTTCTAGTGGCAGATTTATAGTCTGTTAAGCACTTTGTGGAAGAATTTGAGTTTGTGAGGTCTGGGAGACATGCTTGTGCATTGATAATACAATCTGTTCCGGTAGGCTTTCTGTAAATTTCGAAGCAATTTTAATTGATAGTGCTCTTAGTAGTTAGGTCGAGACAGTTAACTATTTTGTTAGTTACATGTTCTATTAAACGTTTCATTATGGGAAGTAATTGTCTCAGTGCTTTATGTATTTCGTCTGTGTCAGTAAGATTACCTTCTATAAGCATGAAAGTGTCGTCTACGTAGCTGCAATTGTAAATGATTTTTGGATTCGTTGCGTTTTTAGTTTCGAAGAATTTTTCTTCCAACTGTTGAGGAATATGTCAGCTATGGTTCCAGCAAATGCTACATCCCATCGCAACTCTATCTTTTAGTGTATGTGTTTTATTATCAAACTCGAGGTAATTTCCTTAGACTGTTCTCATCCACTCGATTGACTTGTTCTAAAACCACAAACCTTTGCTGTGCCATTTCTTCTGATATTTTCAAAATATTTTCTATATATTACTTCTCATGTTCCAACCATATATAGAATGAAATTTTCACTCTACAGCGGAGTGTGCGCTGATATGAAACTTCCTGGCAGATTAAAACTGTGTGTCGGACCGAGACTCGAACTCGGGACCTTTGCCTTTCGTGGGTAAGTGCTCAACCAACTGAGCTACCCAAGCACCCAAGCTAACCAAGATTGGGTAGCTCAGTTGGTAGAGCACTTACCCACGAAAGGCAAAGGTCGCGAGTTCGAGTCTCGGTCCGGCACACAGTTTTAATCTGCCAGGAAGTTTCAACCATATAGAGTTTGTATTATTCCTTTTAAAGTTCAAGGAAGATATATAAAAATTTGGAGGATTACGTAATACAAAATTGTTAAAGCTTTCGTGGCCACTTGTTGACAAACTGCCTATTCATTTAGATGAACATCGGCCGAAGAACCCGAGACAGAAGCCAAGAGGCAGTTTGGAAGAACGTCGGCCGAAGAACCCGAGACAGAAGCCAATAGGCAATTTGATTACGTACTATGTTTTTCAGAGTCGCCAAAGAACTTGAAAGAGCAGGTAAACGGAATACATTGTGACTTGGGAAGAGGTTGTCGGATGCACATCCAAAACTATATAGTAAGGAAAATGGAATGGAGTCGAAGCAAATAAGGCGATGCTGAGAGAATTGCGTTAGGAAATGAGTCACCAAGAGTAGAAGATGAATTTCGATATGTGGGAAGCAAAATAACTGATGATGGGCGAAGCAACGAGCATATGAACTGCAGCCTGATTATAGCAACGAAAACAATTCTGAAGAAAAGGGTTTTCTTAACATGAAATTTAAATTAAGTGCTAGGAAGTCTTTTCCGAAGATATTTGTATGCAGCGTAGTGTTGCGCGTGAAACGTGGACGTGTAGGCAGTCCAGACAAGAGGAGAAGAGAAAAGTTTGAAATGTGATGCTACAGGAGAATGCTGCAGTGTAGATCGAATAACTAATGGATAGCCAGTGGATCCTGGGTAAAATGAAATTTATCTCAGAACTCGACTAAAAGATGAGATCGGTTGGCAGTAAACATCTTGAGACATCAAGGAATAGTAAATTTTGTAGAGCAGGGACGCATGAGTAATAACTGTAGAAGGTGACCTAGGTGTGAATGCTCAAAAAATGGTTCAAATGGTTCCAAACACTATGGGACTTAACATCTGAGGTCATCAGTCCCCTAGACTTAAAACTATTTAAACCTAACTAACCTAAGGACATCACACACATTCATGCCCGAGGCAGGATTCGAACCCGCAGCCGTAGCAGCAGCGCGGTTCCGGACTCAAGCGCCTAGAACCGCAGGGGCTATAACGGCCGGCAGTATGAATGTTGTAAGCAGGTTTAAGCAGATGTAGGTTGCAGTAATTAGTCAAAGACAAAGAAGCTTGCAGGTGACGGGCTAGCATAGAACAGCGGCCTCAAAGCCATCTTCGGTCTGAAGTCCACAACAACCGCACTATCACTCTTATTATTAATCTTATTTTTGTCGTTCCATTCATGATGCGATCCCATAGTTGAAATGCGAAGGTCGTTTCAAAAGTCCTGTACACTCCGCATGCGCCACGGTCATGGTGGCGTGATTGAGTTGAAATTCCTGTCAGTTGTGGGCGAGACTTCAGGTATGACGTGTGTATATGTGTCTGCTGATTCGCGTGGCTGTGTCCTGAGTAATTAAGTTTTCAGATGGAAACTGAGACCGAGTTAAGACAGATCACACCCAGCGACCAGAGTTCCTGTATAAAAATCTAATTCCTACGTGGAAAGAACCCAATGGAAGTCTACGAAGCTCTGATAGAGATGTATGCTAATAGTGTAGAGGATCGAAGCACAGAATCAGGATGGTCTGTTCGTTTCTGTGTACGTCGAGTAAGCACTGAGGACAGCTCAAGAAATGGAACTTGAACAGACTACACATCCCAAGTTACTGTTAACGAAATTTTGAGATATGATCGACGAAAAGCATGTGAGGAGATTGCGTATGAGGGCAGAACGTCTACCGCTACAGTTTACGGGGTCATTACTGAAAAGTTAGGGAAACGTCACTGCCAGATAGGTTCCACATGACCTCGGTAGGAGCAGGAAGCATTCCGCAGAAGAATTGCTTCGAAGTTATCGAACAGTAGGAGAACAGTTCTGAAAAGGACTGTTGCTCTTGGTGAAACCTGGATACGAAATTTTGAGCCAAACTGCTCAGTCGTCACAATGGAAAAGTTCCAACTCTTCCCGCCATAAAAAAGTCCATCGGCAGCAGTCACTTTTGAAACTGACGATGGTCTTAACATACGACATGAATCGAGTCATGGCTACAAATAGAGCGTCCCAGGGTACATCTGCAACAGGCGTGTACTACAAGTTGTTTCTGCCAAATGTTTTGCGTCCAAAACTTCTGCAAAGAAAGCCAGACATTCTTCCAGCTGCTGACCTCATTTTTCACGGTAACGCAAGGCAACGTATTGGACTATTAGTGACAGGCTCGACAAATATGGATGGGAAATAGGAAATACTTCCCCACCTACCATACATTTCTGATATGAACTCAACAGACATTTTCTCCCAAATTGAAGGGACAGCTCCGAGAAAAACGATTTGGTACAACTGATGGAGCTTCCAATGAAGTGATTCGAGTACATTTACATCGACATCTACATCATACTCCGTAAGTCAGCTAATGGTGCGTGGTGGAGGGTACTTTCGGTACCACCATCTGATTGCTCCAAACCTTCTCCACTCGCGAATAGTGCGTGGGAGGAATGATTGTCGGTAAGCCTCTGTATTGGCTCTAATTTCTCGAATTGTCTCCTCGTGGTCAAGACGCGAGATGTATGTGGGGAGAAGTAATATGTTGTCTGACTCCTCCTGAAAAGTGCTGTCCCGAAATTTCAGTAGTAAATCTCTCCGTGATGCACAACGCCTCTCTTGTAACGTCTGCCAGTGGAGATTGACTGGCATCTCTTCGCCAGCTAAACGATCCCGTGACGAAATGCGCCGCTCTTCGTTGGATTTTCTCTATCTCCTCTATCAGTCCTATCTGATAGGCATCCCAAATAGACAAACAAGAATCGGGTGAACAAACGTCACATAAGCCACTTCTTTTGTGGATGAGTAACATTTTTTTAAGATTCTTTTGATGAATCTGAGTCTGGTGTCTCCTCTCCCATTATCTGTTTTATATGGTAATCCCACGTAAGGTCGCTCTGGATAGTTACGCCCATATATTTTACGGCAGACGCTGTCTCCAGCTGTTTCTCATCAGTAGTGTAACTGCACAGTAGTGGATTTCTTTTCCCATGTATGCGCAATATGTTACATTTATTTACGTTCAGGGTCAACTGCCAGAGTCTGCACCATTCGTCAGTTCTCTGCAGGTCGTTCTGAAAATTCTTACTATCTTCTGGCATTGCTACTTTGGTATATACAACTGCACTCATCTGCGACTATATATATATATATATATATTGTGAACGACTGATGACCTCAGAAGTTATGTCGCATAGTGCTCAGAGCCATATATTGTGAACAGCAATGGTCCTATCACACTTCGCTGTGGTACTCCATATATTACCTTTACATCTGTCGATTTATTTCCGTTAAGAGCGACGTGTTGAGTACTATCTACAAGAAAGTCTTGAATGCAATCGCAGGTCTGCTCCGATACTCCGAAAGCTCGTATTTTTTTTCATTAAACGGCAAAGCGGGCCGGTGTCAAATGCCTCACTGAAATCAAGGAACACGGCATCAGCCTGACCCCCGTTGTCCACTGCGCTGTGGACCTCATGGAGGAACAGAGCGAGCTGAGTTTCGCAGCATCTCTGTTTGCGGAACCCATGTTGATCTTTCTAGAGGAGTTGTTCATTTTCCAGGAACGTCATAATTCTTGAGCATGAAACATGTTACATAGCTCTACAACAGATTGACGTCAACGATATAGGTCTATAATTTTGTGCATCTGTCTTACGGCCTTTCTGAAAAACGGGAATGACCTGCGCTTTTTTCGAGTCGTTTGGTACCTTTCGTTGCTCAAGCGATCTACGATAAATTACTGCTAGAAGGGGAGGAAGTTCTTTCGCACAATCTTTATGGAATCTTGTAGGTATCTCATCTGGTCCTGACGCCTTTCCGCTACTAAGCGATTGTAGCTGCTTTTCAATTCCGCGATCGGTTATATCGATATCTGCCACTTCTACGTTTGCACGACGATTAAAAGGAGGGACAGAGTTACGATCTTCCGCGCGGTGAAACAACTTCGGAAGGCCGAATTCAGTATTTCAGCCTTCTCTCTGTCATCTTTCGTTTCGGTGCCGGTGTGGTCGCTAAGAGAATGAGTAGATGATTTTGACCCACTTACTGATTTTATATACGGCCAAAATCTCTTAAGATTTTTACTCAGGTTGGTTGACAACATCTTACTTTCAAAATCATTGAATGCTTCTGTCATTGCTCTCCTTACCCTCATTTTCGCTTCGTTCAGCTTTTGTTTGTCAGCTAGGTTTTTACTTCTCTTGAATCTGAGATGAAGTGCTATTTGTCTACGTAGCGCTTTTCTAACACGGCTATTAAACCATGGTGGATCTTTCCCATCCCTTAAAACCTTACTCGGAACATACTTGTCTAGGGCACAGTGAACGATGCATTTGAATTTTTTCCATTTGTTCTCCACGTCTTCATCCTCATCACCGAATATTTGATGCTGACTGCTGAGATATTCTGAAATTTCTATCCTGTCCATCTTGTTGAGCATATATCTTCCTACCTTTCTTAACATTCCTTATAGGACCCGTCGTCATGGATGCCATCACAGCCTTATGATCACTGATACCTTCCTCTACGTTTACTGATCAGACAGGTCAAAAATAAACGTATCCTATGCGGAATACGGAAGCTGGAAAACTGTTGGGAAGTTGTCACGAGCAAGAACGGAGATTGTATTGGAGATCTGAGGAGGTATTGTATAAAATACACTACTGGACATTAAAATTGCTACACCACGAAGATGACGTGCTATAGACTCGAAATTTAACCGACGGGAAGAAGATGCTGAGATATGCAAATGATTAGCTTTTCAGAGCAATCATACAAGGTTGGCGCCGGTGGCGACACCTACAACGGCTGACATGAGGAAAGTTTCCAACCGATTTCTCATACACAAACAGCAGTTGACCGGCGCTGCCTGGTGAAAAGTTGTTGTGATGCCTCGTGTAAGGAGGAGAAATGTGTACCATCAGGTTTCCGACTATGATAAAGGTAGGATTGTAGCCTATCGCGATTGCGGTTTATCGTATCGAGACATTGCTGCTCGCGTTGGTCGAGATCCAATGACTGTTAGGAGAATATGGAATCAGTGGGTAATACGGAACGCCGAGCTGGATTCCAACGGCTTCGTATCAGTAGCAGTCGAGATGACAGGCATCTTATCCGCATGGCTGTAAGGGATCGTGCAGCCACGTATCGATCCCTGTGTCAACAGTTGGGGACGTTTGCAAGACAACAAACATCTGCACGAACAGTTCGACGACGTTTGCAGCATCATGGACTATCAGGTCGGAGACCGTGGCTGCGGTTACCCTTGACGCTGCATCACAGACAGGACCGCCTGCGATGGTGTACTCAACGACGAACCTGGGTGCACGAATGGCAAAAGGTCATTTTTTCTGATGAATACAGATTCTGTTTACAGCATCATGATGGTCGCATCTGTGTTTGGCGACATCGCGGTGAACGCACAATGGAAGCGTGTATTCGTCATCGTCATGCTGGCGTGTCACCCGACGTGATGGTATGGGGTGCCAATGGTTGCACGTCTCGGTCACCTCTTGTTCGCATTGACGGCACGTTGAACTGTGGACGTTACATTTCCGTTGTGTTACGACCCGTGGCTCTACCCTTCATTCGTTCCCTGCAAAACCCTACATTTCAGCAGGATAATGCACAACCGCATGTTGCAGGTCCTGGACGGGCCTTTCAGGATATAGAAAATGTTCGACTGCTGCCCTGGCTAGAACATTCTCCAGATCTCTCACCAATTGAAAACGTCTGGTCAATGGTGGCGGAGCAACTGGCTCGTCACAATACGCCAGTCACTACTGTGGTACTGTAGTATCGTGTTGAAGCTGCATGGGCAGCTGTAGCTGTACACGCCATCCAAGCTGTGTTGACTCAATGCCCAGGCGTATCATGGCCGTTATTACGGCCGGAGGTGGTTGTTCTGGGTACTGATTACTCATGATCTATGCATCCAAATTGCGTGAAAGTGTAATCGCACGTCATTTCTAGTATAATATAGTATAATATATTAGTCCAATAAATACCCGTTTATCATCTGCATTTCTTCTTGGTGTAGCAATTTTAATGGCCAGTAGTGTAAATTATTTTCTTGTATTGTATCTTACAGTGTGAAGAACTTTTGGAATGATCTTCTTATCTTATGTTCTCCGTTTCCGCTTAAAATACTTTCTGTTATGGGTTCCTCTTTAAATCTGTGGCACGATAACATAAAATTAAAAATATATTTTTTTGAATTATTATACGTTTCTCTCTAAGATCACACAATACCTTTAAAAAAAAAAAAAAAAAAAAAAAAAAAAAAAAAAAAAAAAAAAAAAAAAAAAAGGTTCAAACATGTGTGAAATCTTATGGGACTTAACTGCTAAGGTCATCAGTCCCTAAGCTTACACACAACTTAACCTAAATTATCCTAAGGACAAACACTCGCACCCATACCCGAGGTAGGACTCGAACATCCGCCGGGACCAGCCGCACAGTCCATGACTGCAGCGCCGTAGACCGCTCGGGATACTTTTCAACGAGGTCACTACTTCCCTGAGGCAGTATGCCTAGTCTGTGTTCGAATATACAGCTTGAAACGCACGGACGCTCACAGACACACACACACACACACACACACACACGCTCGCATCATGAACAGGTTCTAAGCAGTTTCTCTTTAATACCTTATCAGTCATTAATCCTTGTGCTCCTTCTCAGTGAATTAACGTCGCTGACAACTTCCGGATCCTTTAGCTCCACCTGTCGCCGTGCAGAAAGTTGGAAGGCCGGGTGTAACTGACAGAGCATCCGAAGAGGATTATGCCGTAAGAGGAAGAGAAAGAGAATTCAACCGGATCAGTAGAGATCGCCACTAGTCGGCTGCAGCTCCATGTCCACTTTCCTTACTACTCGGATAATCCGGTTTTCCCCACAAGGAGTTACTGCTTCGTGGGTTCTCAAACTGTGCAACCTGTCAGAAGGAGTGTAAGTCAAAAGTTCATTCGTCAGTTTTTGAAAACTGTATCGTCATAGAGCCATTCATCATGTTGATGACTATTTCACTATGCACATTTGACTGCCATTAAAAAGAAAAAGCACTCCGCCTTCAGGCCACGACTGACCTACCGGGACCATCCGACCGCCGTGTTATCCTCAGTGGAGGATGCGGATCGGAGGGGCGTTGGGGTCAGCACACCGCTCTCCTGGTCGTTATGATGGTATTCTTGACCGAAGCCGCTACTATTCGGTCGAGTAGCTCCTCAATTACCATCACGAGGTTGAGTGTACCCCGAAAAATGGCAACAGCGCATGGCGGCCTGGATGGTCACCCATCCAAGTGCCGACCACGCCCGACAGCGCTTAACTTCGGTGATCTCACGGGAACCGGTGTAACCACTGCGGCAAGGTCGTTGCCCGCCATTAAAAAAAAGAATAAACAATTTAAATATGCCACCACTAGAAACCTACGCACAAAATACACGGTCCGGTTACATTAATCTGACCATCACCTATGTTCAGCGTCAACGAGCAATAACTAAACACAGATGGCAGATGGAAGCACCAGCAGTGGAGATTTTACAGAGCTTGGGGATGGGGGGGGGGGGGGGGGGGGAGAGAGGAAAACACAGCAGTCGCTGCTCTAATGAGAAAACGGAGAGGTTTATCTGAGGTCCATAAGGGCGTAATCATTGTCTTTCAAATCTGTCCGTGTGGCACCTTGGTTAAAATATACCACGCATGCCAAAATGGCGTTGTCGAAAACCTGCGCGAAGGCAGCTGTGGTGCATCATGGGAGGAGTTAAACGACAGCTGCGGAGATGTGTACAGACGACCAGGTGAGCAGTTGGCCGCACAAATAATGCAAGGTATTATCGACGGCGTGTCCTCAACGGCAGTTCAGCCAACACTACTGCGTGTGGACGTCCACAGCAGGTGCCTTACTCATGCACCCATGCTGACTGCTGTTCACTGGCGAAGAAGTCTGGAATTTGCACTCTAGTACCTCAACTGAAGCTCCGCCTCTTCAGGTGAATGACGTTTCATGCTCTGTTGGACAGAAGGCCGTTGGATCGTCGGGAGGGTCCAGGCCAAGAAAGGGGACATTATGGTCTGGAGTATGTTTTGCGGCATTCCCTGGGTCATTCTGGAGGGCTCGGTAGATCAACGTAATATGGTCAGTAGGCGGACCGTGTCCACCACTACGTGCAGTCTTTTTTTCCTCAGGACAATGACATCTACCAGCAGGATACTGCAACGTGCCAAACAGCTCGCAGTATACGTGTGCGGTCCGAACAACACCAAGATGAATGTGCCTCACCACGAAACTCTCCGGTTTTGAACCCAATCGAGAATATGCCCGACCACCTCGATCGGGCTATTCACGCCATGGATCCTGAAGCAAGAAATCTAGCGCATCTGGCACAGCGTTGTAAGAGGGTTGCTTCTGTGTTGGCAGTGCTGTGTAGCGCTTTGCATTGGATCTCAGACTGTGTTTTCTTTGTAAGAGACTCTGTGGCTGGTTGGACTCGTTGTTGGAAGTTAATCGCCAGCAGTGATGGGCAGTTGGAAGTTAGTAGCCAGCAGTGATGAAAGTACTGGTGGGCAGTTGGAGGTGAGCAGTCGGCAGTGATGGATGTCAGATGTGAGAAGTTAATATTGATGGAGGGTAGAGGTCTGAAGTGTTAGCGCAGGCTAACGATCTGTACATGTTCGACTTGGAGACTGAATATCATTCATGATTATGCGGTGTCACCGCCAGACACCACACTTGCTAGGTGGTAACCTTTAAATCGGCCGCGGTCCGTTAGTATACGGCGGACCCGCGTGTCGCCACTGTCAGTGATAGCAGACCGAGCGCCACCACACGGCAGGTCTAGAGAGACGTACTAGCACTCGCCCCAGTTGTACAGCCGACTTTGCTAGAGAAGCTACACTGACGAAGACTCTCTCATTTGCCGAGAAGATAGTTAGCATAGCCTTCAGCTACGTCAGCTAAGTCAATTGCTACGACCTAGCAAGGCGCCGTATTCAATTGATATTTTTTGTATGAAGCATGTATCATCAAGAGCGATGTTCTACAATTATGGATTAAAGTTAAGTACTCCAGAAGCTACGTACTTTTCTTTATAGCATTCATTACGTATCCTGTTTCAGACCTCACGCCAGCCTGCGTGAGTTTAAGCGCGTGCCTTTCGGCTTCCTCTCAGTGTGTCTAGGCTGTCTTGTGTAGACACAACAGATTATATACCTTTGTACTACACTCACGCTCATAAAATAAGGATAATTGCAGAATGTGGTGCAACACAACGTGACACTACACAAAACAGGCGCTAATACACTACTGGCCATTAAAATTGCTACACCACGAAGCTGACGTGCTACAGACGCGAAATTCAGCCGACAGGAAGAAGATACTGTGATATGCAAATGATTAGCTTTTCAGAGCATTCACACAAGGTTGGCGCCGGTGGCGACACCTACAACGTGCTCAAATGAGGAAAGTTTCCAACCGATTTCTCATACACAAACAGCAGTTGACCGGCGTTGCCTGGTGAAACGTTGTTGTGATGCTTCTGGGTACTGATTTCTCAGGATCTATGCACCCAAATTGCGTGAAAATGTAATCACATGTCAGTTTTAGTATAATATATTCGTCCAGTGAATACCCGTTTATGATTTGCATTTCATCTTGTTGTAGCAGTTTTAATGGCCAGTACTGTAGCATAGGCACACGACACAGATCTGTAAGTCCACAGTATTGGTGATAAGTTGAGAAAAGCGTCCCGAAACACATGTGCTACAAAACGACACTGTGTCCTGTACATGTTCCCTGACATCAGTATGGGATATGATCACCATACACACGTACACAGTCCGCACAACGGGTTGGCATACTCTGGATCAGGTGGTCGAGCAGCTGCTGGGGTATAGCCTCCCATTCTTGCACCACTGCTTGTCGGAGCTCCTGAAGTGACGAATGGGTTTGAAGACGTGCAACGATACGTCGACCGAGAACATCCCAGACGAGCTCGGTGGGGTTTAAGTCTGGAGAACAGGCAGGCCACTCCATTTGCCTGATCTGTTTCAAGGTACTCCTCCAATATGGCAGCTCGGTGGGGCCATGTGTTACCATGCATCAGGAGGAAGGTGGGACCAACTGCACCCCTGAAAAGGCGGACACACTGGTGCAAAATCACGTCCCGATACACCTGAGCTGTTACAGTTCCTCTGTCGAAGACATGCAGGTGTCTGCATGCACCAATCATAATCCCATCCCACACCATCAAACCACGACCTCCATACAGGTCCCTTTCAAGGACATTAAGGGGTTGGTATCTGGTTCCTGGTTCACGCGAGATGAAAACTCGGCGAGAATTACTGTTCAGACTATACCTGGACTCGTCCATGAACATAACCTGGGACCACTGTTCCATGACCATGTACTGTGTGCTTGACACCAGGGCACTGACGGTGAGATATCGGTCTTCTTGTGGGGTTGTACACTGTGGACGTCCCGTACTGCAGCGCCTGGACACATTTCCTGTCTGCTGGAATGGTTGCCATAATCTCGAGATCACACTTTGTGGCGCACGGAGGACCAGTGCTACGACCTGCTGTTTTTGACCAGCCTCCAGTCGCCCCAGTATTCTACCCCTCATAACGTCATCAATACGTGTTCTTTGAGACATTTTCAACACACAGTCACCATTAGCACGTCTGAAAACGTCTGCAGACTTACTCGCTGCACCGTACTCTGACATGCACCAACACACCTATGCATATGTGGACTGCTGCCAGCGCCACCGTGCGCCGACCGCAGGTCAAATGCACCGCATGGTCATACACCTGGGTGATTTAAATCCACAAACCGCTCACCAAAGCGTTGTTTCATCATGTATCAGCATTATTCTTAATTTATGAGCATGAGTGTAGATGTCAATGACAATTTATACTCGTGTCTGAACTGGATGTCACATTATTAAGGCAAAAAACTACGTTATTTGGTTTGCAACAAAATCTTCCCTTTGCTAACCACATGCCTATTAGTAGTTACTGGCTTCAGTAGTTAGAATCTTTTGTTTAACTGGCAGTATTGACGCTCGCTGCATTGCAGTAGTTCGCGTAATGAAGATTTTTGTGAGGTGCTTAATGAAATGTATAGGTTATTGTTAGGGTTTCTTTTCAGCCAGGGTCATTCTTTTGAATTAATCATTTGAAGTCAGATTGTAATTTTCTGAGCAGCCAGATTGCGTTGCACTAGAATATTGTGGGTCAGTGTTGACACGATAAGAAAAAGTAAAGTAGGCACCGTACGTTCAGTTTTACTCAGCTGTTTCAGAATCAAATAACGTAGAAGTTTCATCTTTTCAGTCATCCTGCAATTTAAGTACAGACACACACATTTAAATAAAGAAGTTCCCGCGTCAGCATGTGTCCATATCCTTACGGGCACCTTCCAGAACCTCAGTGACCCTCTTCCTGTACACCTCGCAGCGGAGTGCGCTACAAAAGGTGCTTATTCAGGTGTTTGGTAAGTGGCTGGACAGTGTATAAGTAACCCACTTAAAAGCGGATGCTGGTTGCCTTGGAGGCTCCACACGGTGTAGGTCTCGTACCAGGCGTTCATGTCGCCCTCCACCCTCACGGCAGTGAAGTGGTGTAACACGGGTCTAAGTGGAGACGCCACAGAATGGCAGAAAGGAGCTATCGTGTCTGGACGTGTACACGACCACAGCGATGAAGTTTCCCGATTTGTTGGTGTATCAACTCGGATCTGCGTAATGTTTCTATAGGAAATGGTGTACCGCGTGCAGCCGCGCAACACAGCACTAGAGCAGTGGTCGTAATGACGGCAGAAACGGCCAAGGTGAATGGCAAGCGGGATTGTAACTGCTGCTGCGAGAGAAAACTACTCCCTTCAGTTTCCAGGCGAACGTTGTTACAAGAACTGTATGCGCTAGACATCTGATGTGGGGTACTTCGCAGAAAGCCATTGCTGATGCCGGCACGCAGCAGCACTTTCACAGCGGAGCTAACGACACAGGCAGTGGACAGTTGGTGACTCAGGCACGTAGAGTAATGATACTTGGGCTCTTTTTAAACGATACAAGGCAGCTAGTATGCCTACAGCCCAGCCACGCTATTCGGAGAGTGCAGATCTACCAGAGATGGATATGTAATATGTGTCTGCATGTGTTTCACCCGACGACTTGAGCGTACATGCTGACGTTGTGACATGAGCCAGTATATACTGATATGTGGTGTCTGTTCTGTCGGAAATTTCAATATACCGGGTGATCAAGAAGTCAGTATAAATTTGAAAACTTAATAAACCACGGAATAATGTAGATAGAGAGGTAAAAATTGACACACATGCTTGGAATGACATGGGGTTTTATTAGAACAAAAAAAAAACAAAGTTCACAAAATGTCCGACAGATGGCGCTGGACAGCAAAAGTCTGTGACTGCGCATGACAATCCTGTATAAAAGGAGCTGTAATGAGAGAGAGAATCAGATGCGCCAGCAGTCGCAGCATGTTGACGTTACCTGAAAAGGCGCTTTTAGTGAAGCTGTATTATCAGAATGGGGAATGTGCTAGTTCAGCGTTACGATCCTGTCGCCATAGGAAGAGGATTCGAACGAGTGAAGGTCCGTTGACAAATGCAGCTGTGGCGAGAATGATTTCGAAGTTCGAAGCCACGGGTTGTTTAGACGATAGGCCCCGTAGTGGCCGACCGAGCACAAGGCGTAATGCTGCTGAGACAGTTGAGGAAGAAACAGAGACTGTAGCGGGTTCGTCTATGCACGGGGAAGTCAGCGCTCGTGCAGTCGCACGTTGCACCGGCATTCCGCACACTACTGTTTGGTTGGCACTGAGGCGTACCCTCCGATGCTATCCGTACAAAATCCATCGGCATCATGAACTGTTACCTGGCGATTTAGTGCAGCGGAAGGCATTAGCGGTGTGGGCGTTTCAAAAGATGGCGGAAAATGACGATTGGTTGAGTAACGTGTTGCGGACCGACGAAGCTCCTTTCACGCTCCGAGGGTCTGTCAACGCCCACAACTGCATTATTTGGGCTACCGAAAATACTAGAACTGCCGTGGAAACTCCATTGCACGACGAGGAAGTCACGGTATGGTTTGGATTTACCACATCTACCGTTATCGGGCCTTTTTTCTTCGAGGAAATGCGTGATTATGGTTGTGTAACTGCTACCGTGACGGGTGAGAGGTACGCCGATATGTTACAGAATCGCATCATCCCCAGCCTGGCTGATAAACACGTGCTGGAACGTACGATGTTTATGCAGGATGGCGCTCCACCCCCTATTGCTAGACGAGTGAAAGATCTCTAGCGCGCGTCGTTTGGTGATGATCGTGTGCTCAGCCGCCACATTCGCCATGCTTGGCCTCCCATGTCCCCAGACCTCAGTCCGTGCGATTATTGGCTTTGGTGTTTCCTGAAGTCGCAAGTGTATCGTGATCGACCGACATCTCTAGGGATGCTGAAAGACAACATCCGACGCCAATGCCTCACCATAACTCCAGACGTGGTTTACAGTGCTGTGCACAACATTATTCCTCGACTACAGCTATTCTTGAAGAATGATGGTGGACATATTGAGCATTTCCTATAAAGAACATCATCTTTGATTTGTCTTACTTTGTTGTGCTAATTATTGCTATTCTGATCAGATGAAGCGCCATCTGTCGGACATTTTTTAATCATTTGCATTTTTTTTGTTCTAATTAAACCCCATGTCATTCCAAGCATGTGTGTCAATTTGTACCTCTCTATCTACAATATTCCTTGATTTGTTCAGTTTTCAAATTTATACTGACTTTTTGATCACGCAGTATGTATCAGAAAGAGAGAGGCAGTGGGGGGGGGGGGGGGGGGGGGGGGGGAGACGGACAGAGAGAGAGAGAGAGAAAGGGAGAGAGAGGAAGAGGGAGAGAGAGAGACTGAAGCGGTGACTGAAAATTTTTACCATATGCACTGAAGAGGCGGGTTAGCCCCACCTTGGCACAGCAGTTGATACAACTGCACAGATTATCCTGGTATGCCTTCCTCCTCGATCCAAATTCTCACTGCCGCCACAGACTACTTTAGATTCCCTCTTACACAGGAACAGTTCGAATTAGTGCACTTCTCTGTACCGCTGTGCCAGAGTGGGTTAATGGATTACACACCTGTCTAGTAAGCAGAAGAACCAGGTTCGATTCCCGGTCTTGGTCCGTATTTTTCCTCGCCGCTTCAGTTTACATACGTAAAGTCTAATCTCTATGAGACCTGTAAAGTCTCTGAAATCAAGCAGAGCTTTCATTGTGGGCACACCATGTCAGTCATGACATCCAAACCTCTGCAAGGATTTACCGAATATTGCGAGCAGTGGGGCTAATGGATGATGGTGCTGCGTGACAGGATGAGGAACTGGGTTGGATGGGAAGTGTGACCGGATGGCCGAGGACACCGCTAGCACGGTATCTCAATACGTTCGGTCAGAGGGCTGGCTGCCCTCTGTAATAATAATAATAATAATAATAATAATGCTCTGAACCCAGTGTCCAACATGCTAAATAATACAAATTATGGATATAATATTACTGGAACATACCAACATAAAATCACACATTTGCTATACATGGATGATCTAAAACTTGTGGCAGCAACAAATCAGCAACTCAACCAATTACTAAAAATAACAGAAGTATTCAGCAATGATATAAATATGGCTTTTGGAACAGACAAATTTAAGAAAAATAGTATAGTCAAGGGAAAACACACTAAACAAGAAGATTACATATTGGATAACCACAGCGACTACATAGAAGCGATGTAAAAAACAGATGCCTATAAATATCTAGGATACAGACAAAAAATAGGAATAGATAATACAAATATTAACGAAGAGCTAAAAGAACAATATAGACAAAGACTAACAAAAATACTGAAAACAGAATTGACAGCAAGAAACAAGACAAAAGCTATAAATACTTATGCTATACCAATATTGACCTTTTCATTTGGTGTAGTGAAATGGAGTAACACAGACCTAGAAGCACTCAATACACTTACACGATCACAATACCACAAATATAGAATACATCACATACATTCAGCAACAGAAAGATTCACATTAAGCAGAAAGGAAGGAGGAAGGGGATTTATCGACATAAAAAACCTACATTATGGACAGGTAGACAATTTGAGAAAATTCTTTATAGAACGAGCAGAAACTAGCAAAATACACAAACCAATCGCTCATATAAATACATCGGCTACACCATTGCAATTTCATGACCACTTCTACAACCCTTTAGATCACATAACATCAACAGATACAAAGAAAGTAAACTGAAAAAAGAAAACACTACATGGCAAGCACCTGCATCATCTATTACAGCCACACATCGATCAAGACGCGTCCAACACATGGCTAAGAAAAGGCAATATATACAGTGATATGGAAGGATTCATGATTGCAATACAGGATCAGACAATAAACACCAGATATTACAGTAAGCATATTATTAAAGATCCCAATACCACAACAGATAAATGCAGACTTTGCAAACAACAAATAGAAACAGTAGATGACATCACAAACGGATGTACAATACTAGCAAATACAGAAAATACCAGAAGCCATGACAATGTAGCAAAAAAATACATCAACAGCTTGCCATACAACATAAACTAATAAAACAAGACATTACCACATACAAGTATGCACAACAAAATGTACTGGAGAATAATGAATACAAATTATACTGGAACAGAACCATTATAACAGATAAAACAACACCACATAACAAACCTGACATCATACTCACCAATAAAAAGAAGAAAGTAACACAACTAATCGAAATATCCATACCCAATACAACAAATATACAGAAGAAAACAGAAGAAAAATTGAAAAATACATCCAACTGGCTGAGGAAGTCAAGGACATGTGGCATCAGGATGAAGTCGACATTGTACCAATTATACTAACAACTGCAGGAGTCGTGCCACACAATATCCACCAGTACATCAACGCAATACAGCTACATCCAAACGTATATATACAACTACAGAAATCTGTAATTATTGATACATGTTGAATTACCCGAGTGTTCCTAAATGAAATGTAACATATACCGTACAGTTAAAAGGAAGTCACACTTGATCAAGGTCCGCATCACATTCCATTTTTAACCAGGCATAACGTCTGAGAAAGGAAAGAAATAACAATAATAATAATAATAATAATAACAACTGAGTGAAGTCCGCCGGACCAAATGCGGAGAACGAAGATGAACAAAATGAGGAGAAAAGAAAATTACGGTAATCAGTCTACAGAAGCAGAGCATCCGTGTTTGACTACTCGTCCGGCACGGATTTTCAGCCTTCACCATCGATTTATTTCAGTGCCTGTAAGCGGCTGAAGTCCTGATTTCTCATAATACGAGGTGCATTCAAGTTCTAAGGCCTCCGCTTTTTTTTCTCTGAACTGGAAAGAGATAGAAACATGCACATTGTTTTAAAATGAGGCCGCGTTCATTATCAATACGTCCCAGAGATGGCAGCACTGTACGGCAGATGGAATTTTACCGCCAGTGGCGATAATGAGAACTGTTTTAAATACTTAAAATGGCGAAGTTTTCCTTACTTGAACAGCGTGCAATCATTCGTTTTCTGAATTTGCGTGGTGTGAAACCAATTGAAATTCATCGACAGTTGAAGGACACATGTGGTGATGGAGTTATGGATGTGTCGAAAGTGCGTTTGTGGGTGCGACAGTTTAATGAAGGCAGAACATCGTGTGACAACAAACCAAAACAACCTCGGGCTCACACAAGCCGGTCTGACAAAATGATCGAGAAAGTGGAGAGAACTATTTTGGGGGATCGCCAAATGACTGTTGAACAGATCGCCTCCAGAGTTGGCATTTCTGTGGGTTCTGTGCACACAATCCTGCATGACGACCTGAAAATGCGAAAAGTGTCATCCAGGTGGGTGCCACGAATGCTGACGGACGACCACACGGCTGCCTGTGTGGCATGTTGCCGAGCAATGTTGACGCACAACGACAGCATGAATGGGACTTTCTTTTCATCGGTTGTGACAATGGATGAGACGTGGATGCCATTTTTAAATCCAGAAACAAAGCGCCAGTCAGCTCAATGAAAGCACACAGATTCACCGCCACCAAAAAAATTTCGAGTAACCGCCAGTGCTGAAAAAATGCTGGTGTCCATGTTCTGGGACAGCGAGGGCATAATCCTTACCCATTGCGTTTCAAAGGGCACTACGGTAACAGGTGCATCCAACGAAAATGTTTTTGTTTTGAAGAACAAATTCCTTCCTGCACTGCAACAAAAACGTCCGGGAAGGGCTGCGCGTGTGCTGTTTCACCAAGACAACGCACCCACACATCGAGCTAACGTTACGCAACAGTTTCTTCGTGATAACAACTCTGAAGTGATTCCTCATGCTCCCTACTCACCAGACCTGGCTCCTAGTGACTTTTGGCTTTTTCCAGCAATGAAAGACACTCTCCGTGGCCGCACATTCACCAGCCGTGCTGCTATTGCCTCAGCGATTTTCCAGTTGTCAAAACAGACTCCTAAAGAAGCCTTCGCCGCTGCCATGGAATCATGGCGTCAGCGTTGTGAAATATGTGTACGTCTGCAGGGCGATTACGTCGAGAAGTAACGCCAGTTTCATCGATTTCGGGTGAGTAGTTAATTAGAAAAAAAATCGGAGGCCTTAGAACTTGAATGCACCTCGTACCATGAACCAGAATATTAACGTCAACATTCTCGGTGAAAAAGTGTAGGCCTTTTTTCTACTTCTTCAAGCTGAGAATTCTGTGGACACTCCGAAGTCTCAGGACGACAACGACCGAGATCACACAGCCGCACGCATATGAACACTCAAGACAACCTATCGGCTCTCAACTAGCTGGTGAAGTGCCTCTGCATTACTCGCTTCATAGACTTTCAGTGTTGATTACCGCTTTTACACTACTTAACAGCATCGCTTATACGTCGGTGCTCCTATAATTTCAAACAGAGGGAAAGATGATCAACTGTATGCCATATATGGCAGCCACAGCGATATTTGAACACTATATTACCACATCTGAATAGTATTACATACATAAATTGTTTTCCATATTAACCATCCACTTATTAAGGGTTTAATCGACATGATAGAACAATTATGATGTATTTATGCAGTCGCTCTGTATTTTCACACATACCATCCTCTTATCCTCTAGTTGTCTCCATGGAAGCAGACTTGTCGTCTCCCTGACAAGGGAACCTCCCCATCGCACCCCCCTTAGCTATAAGTTTGAACAGTGGATAGGCCTTGAAAAACTGAACACAGATGAATCGAGAAAACAGGAAGAAGTTGTGTGGAACTATGAAAAAAATTAGCAAAATATACGAACTGAGTAGTCCACGTGCAACATATGCAACTTCAAGGATGACGTGCAGTTAGGAGCGCCGTGGTCCTGTGGTTAGCGTGAGCAGCTGCGGAATAAGAGGTCCATGGCTCAAGTCCTCCCCCGAGTGAAAAATTTATTTCCTTTATTTTCGCAAAGTTATGATCTGTCCGTTCGTTCATTGACGTCTCTGTTCACTGCAATAAGTTTAGCGTCTGTGTTTTGCGACCGCACCGCAAAACCGTGCGATTGGTAGGCGAAAGGACGGGCCTCTCCAATGGAAACTGAAAACATTTCATCGCAAGGTCATAGGTCAACCGATTCCTCCACAGGAAAACACGTCTGATATATTCTATACGATACTGTTGACGGCATGTGCGTCACATGACAGTAATATGTTGTCGACCCACCTAACTTGAACACTTGGCGAATGGGTAAAAAGATTCTTCTATCTTGCCCGATTTAGGTTTTCTTGTGGATGTGATTATCACTCCCAAAAAAGTGATCGCATCGGACGGACAGATAATAATTGTCTGAAAACAAAAAATTAAAAATTTCGGTCGAGGCAGGACTTGAACGAAGGACCTCTCACCCCACAGCTGCTCACGCTTACCACAAGACCACGGTACTACTGACAGTACATTACCCTTGGAAGTTGCATATGTTACATGTGGACTACTCAGTTCGTATATTTTGCTAATTTTTATCATAGTTCCACACAACTTCTTCCTGTTTTCTCGATTCATCTGTGTTCAGTTTTTCAAGGGCTATCCACTGTTCAAACTTATAACCAAATCTGAAGGGGTTCCAAGGGGAGGCTCCCTTGTGAGAATGCAGGGGCAGATTTCTTTGAGTCCTCAGTCTTCTGACTGGTTTTATGCGACCTGCCACGAATTTCTCTCCTGTACCAAACCTCTTCATCTCAGAGTAGCACTTGCAAACTACACTACTGCCCATTAAAATTGCTACATCAAGAACAAATGCAGATGATAAACGGGTATTCATTGGACAGATATATTATACTAGAACTGACATGTGATTACATTTTCACGCAATTTGGGTGCATAGATCCTGAGAAATCAGTACCCAGAACAACCACCTCTGGCCATAATGACGACCTTGATACGCTTCGGCATTGAGTCAAACAGAGCTTGGATGACGTGTACAGCTTCTCATGCAGCTTCAACACGATACCACAGTTCATCAACTGTAGAGACTGCCGTATTGTGACGAGCCAGTTGCTCGGCCACCATTGACCAGACGTTTTCAGTTGGTTAGAGATGTGAAGAATGCGGTGGCGAGAGCAGCAGTCGAACATTATCTGTATCCAGAAAGGCCCGTACAGTACCTGCAACATTCGGTCGTGCATTATCCTGCTGAAATATAGGGTTTTGCAGGGATCGAATGAAGGGTAGGGCCACGGGTCGTAACACATCTGAAATGTAAGGTCCACTGTTCAATGTGCCGTCAATGCGAACAAGAGGTAACGAAGATTTGTAACCAATGGCACCCCATACCATCACGCTGGGTGATACGCCAGTATGGCGATGACGAATACACGCTTCCAATGTGCGTTCACCGCGATGTCACCAAACACGGATGCGACCATCATTATGCTGTAAACAGAACCTGGATTCCTCCCAAAAAATGACATTTTGCCATTCGTGCACTCAGGTTCGTCTTTGAGTACACCATCGCAGGCGCTCCTGTCTGTGATGCAGCGTCACGGGTAACCGTAGCCACGGTCTCGGAGATGATAGTCCATGCTGCTGCAAACGTTGTCGAACTCTTCGTGCAGATGGTTGTTGTCTCGCGAACGTCCCCATCTGTTGACTCAGGGATCGAGACGTGGCTGCACGATCAGTTACAGCCATGCGGATAAGATGCCTGTCATCTCGACTGCTAGTGATACGAGGCCGTTGGAATCCAGAACGGCGTCCAGTATTACCCTCTTGAACCCACCGATTCCATATTCTGCTAACAGTCATTGGATCTAGACCAACACGAGCAGCAATGTCGCGATATGACAAACCGCAATCGCGATAGGCTACAATCCGACCTTTATCAAAGTCGGAAACGTGATGGTACGCATTTCTCCTCCTTACACGAGGCATCACAACAACGTTTCACCAGGCAACCCCGGTCAACTGCTGTTTGTGTATGAGAAATCGGTTGGAAATATTCCTCATGTCAGCACGTTGTAGGTGTCGCCACCGGTGCCAACCTTGTGTGAATGCTCTGAAAAGCTAATCATTTGAATATCATAGCATCTTCTTCCTGTCGGTTAAATTTCGCGCCTGTAGTACGTCGTCTTCATGGTGTAGCAATTTTAATGGCCAGTAGTGTACATCTTCAATTATTTGCTGGATGTATTCTAACCCTTATTTTACTCTATAATTTTTACCCTCCACAGCTCAGTCTTGTAACGCGGAAGTAACTGGTTCAAATGGCTCTGAGCATTTAAATCGGACGCGGTCCGTTAGTATACGTCGGACCCGCGTGTCGCCACTATCAGTGGTTGCAGACCGAGCGCCGCCACACGGCAGGTCTAGAGAGACTTCCTAGCACTCGCCCCAATTGTACAGCAGACTTTGCCAGAGATGGATCAATGACAAATACGCTCTCAGTTGCCGAGACGATAGTTAGCATAGCTTTCAGCTACGTCATTTGCTACGACCTAGCAAGGCGCCATTACCAGTTACTATTGATGCTGTAAAACATGTACCGTCAAGAGCGACGTTCATCATTAATGGATTAAAGTTAAGTATTCCACCAGCTACGTCTTTTTTTTTCTAAAGTCTAATTTCCTTGTCCTGTTCCAGACCTCACGCCAGCCTGCGTGAGCTAAAACGCGTGCATTTCGGCCTCCTCTAGTAACACGGTGTTGGCTCTCCTGCCAACCACAACATCATCCGTCTTTGGTTATTTTACTGCCTAGGTAGGAGAATTCCTTAACTTGATCTCCTTCGTGACCATCAGACCTGATGTTAAATTTCTAGCTGTTCTTGTTCCTATTTCTCATTACTTTCGGCTTTCTTAGTTAAATTGTCAGTCCATATTCTGTACTCATTAGACTACGCATTCCATTCAGCAGATCATGTAATTCCTCTTCACTTCCTCTCAGGATAGCAATGTAATCAACGAATCGTATCATTGATATCCTATCACCTTAACGTTTAATCCCAATGATGAACCTTTCTTTTATTTCCATCATTGCTTCTTAGATGTAGGGGCGAAAGACTTCATCCCCGTCTTGCACCCTTTTTAATCCGACCACTTAGTTCTTGATCGTCCCTCTTGGCTCTTGTACATGCGATTTACTAGCCGTCTCTTTCTATAGCTCACCCCTATTTGCACCATTTCGAATGGTTTTTCCAGGTCGACAAATCCTACGAACGTGTCTTGATTTTTCTTTGTTCTTGCTTCCATCATCAACCGAAACGTCAAAACTGCCTCCCTTGCGCCTTTTTCTTTTCCTAAAGTCAAACTCTTTTCCTTTCTTCTGTATATTATTCCTGAAAGCAACTTGGATGTATGAGCTTTTAAGCTGATTGTGCGATAATTCTCGCACTTGTCAGCTCTTGATGCCATCGGAATTGTGTGGACGGTATTTTTTCGTAAGTCAGATGGTATGTCGCCATATTCATAAATTCTACAGACCAACGTGAATAGTCGTTTTGTTGCCACTTCTCCCAATGATTTTAGAAATTCGGATGGAATGTTATCTATCCCTACTGCCATATTTGATGTTGTCTTTCAGAACTCTTTTAAATCCTGATTCTAATCTAATTCGACTTCTGTTCCTTCTTATGTTACATCAGACATATCATAGAGGCCTTCAGCGTACTCTTTACACCTATCGGCTCTCTCCGCTACATGTAACAGTGGAATTCTCGTTGCGCTCGTTAATGTTTCAACCATCGCTTTTAATTTCAGAGAAGGCTGTTTTGACTTTCCTATATGCTGTGGCAGTCCTTCCGACATTCATTTCTTTTTCTGTTTGCAGCTCAGCACAGCCTGGGATCTGACCATCGCGATGTTAAAACGGGCGCGACGGACGCGGGATGAAAACATTACCGTATATGGCGAGGGAGAGAGCACCAGTGACGTCAAAGCCAGCAGTGCGGCTATATAACGACGCGGCCACAGCGACATAACATTCAGTCTTACCACTTGACAATGACAGAGGAGAGCTCGGTCGAAAGCTCGTGGGGTCTTAACCACCTGACGCGGCTGGAAGCCCGAGAAAGTTTTATTAATTCGTATTGCTGCGAAACCGTACATTCATACATGGCGTGCCTCTACGGGGAGGAAACGTGGCGCAGCATTGAACGCCTAGGGAACCTGCTTGTTAAGAAGGTTAACCAGTTAAGCTCTCTACGCTGTGGAGAACACGATTCCACGATTTGCGATGGTGAGCTGTCACATGAACACCTCGGCAGCCAGAAGAGTCTATCGTCGTGCCGGCTCTGCCCTGTTGAGGGAAAGGTTACACTTCACTAGGAGGCAGCCGGGTGTAAACGGTCGGGAGATGCTGGCTATCCATCTGCAGTTGACAGAGGTACTCTCGCAAGTGGACTGGGAATGGATCGACGCGGCCATCACAGCACAACAGGTGTCATCGCAAAATAAGACCACAGAGAAACAGAAAGGGAAGTTCACGCCGCTAGCTCAAGAACAACACGGTGCAGATCGGAAATCAACAGAACGAACTGTCATCAACATTTCGGCGCTTAAGAAAGGTCTTACCTTCGGACCAGCGCCTCGGAGCATCCCTACCTGTGAGATATTATAAGTGGGGTTGAACAAGCATCAACATTTCGGCGCTTAAGAAAAGACTTACCTTCGGACCAGCGCCTCGGAGCATCCCTACCTGTGAGATATTATAAGTGGGGTTGAACAAGCATCAACATTTCGGCGCTTAAGAAAGGTCTTACCTTCGGACCAGTGCCTCGGTGCATCCCTACCTGTGAGATATTATAAGTGGGGTTGAACAAGCATCAACATTTCGGCGCTTAAGAAAGGTCTTACCTTCGGACCAGCGCCTCGGAGCATCCCTACCTGTGAGATATTATAAGTGGGGTTGAACAAGCATCAACATTTCGGCGCTTAAGAAAGGTCTTACCTTCGGACCAGCGTCTCGGAGCATCCCTACCTGTGAGATATTATAAGTGGGATTGAACAAGCATCAACATTTCGGCGCTTAAGAAAGGTCTTACCTTCGGACCAGTGCCTCGGTGCATCCCTACCTGTGAGATATTATAAGTGGGGTTGAACAAGCATCAACATTTCGGCGCTTAAGAAAGGTCTTACCTTCGGACCAGCGCCTCGGAGCATCCCTACCTGTGAGATATTATAAGTGGGGTTGAACAAGCATCAACATTTCGGCGCTTAAGAAAGGTCTTACCTTCGGACCAGCGTCTCGGAGCATCCCTACCTGTGAGATATTATAAGTGGGATTGAACAAGCAATCCGTAAGATGCCTAGTGAGGGCGCTGACGAAATTCGTCACATCATTTAAAAATATACACCACCGAGGTCTAACGTGACTTGGGCTGAACATAATGGTCTTCACGCACTCCGCAGCGACCCCCTGATCGTGGTTCTTCCAGCTGACAAGGGCAATGCACCCGTCATTCTGAATGACTAAGGCGCCAACGTTCTGTTGATTCTTGAAGAGGACACATGCCGGAAACTGCCACAGGACACAACGTCAAGAAAAATGAGGAAGACATCAGAGCTTCTAAAACAGTCAACACTGGAAGAGGGCGTTATTAAGAATCTGCTTCCTCAGGCGCCGAGACCACCTACACTTTACGTTTTTTTTTCTCATTTAAACACCACAGAGTAGGCCACCACCTGGGTTACTAAGGTGGGCCGTGTGCTACTTAAGGAAAGTGACAAGCCAGGGAGCGTTAGGTCTCTTAGCCATGATGGCTGCTTGCAAGTTAGGTTAGCTTGACAAGCTCCCAGTCTGTTACTGTCCCTGTCACGTGGAGGCGGACCTTTTCTAATGTTTCTGCCCTGGCTGTTGCTCTGTGTGTTGGTACACTCTTTGATACAGTTAGTGATGTTTATATGCAAAATAATTAATAAAACTAATATAATTAATTAAGTGAGAACCCATGGGAAAATCGTACAAGTACCACATCTTAAGAATCTGGGAGAAATCATCCAGCCATCAGGGATCAACCTGAAGACCAATGAGGAAAGAATAAAAAAAACGACAGAAAGCACATAAACTCACGTGGAACTATTATAACAAAAAGTCCATATCCATTAACGCAAAATTGAGGCACTACAACACTGTCGTACTTCCGGAGGCACTGTATGCATCTGAAACAACACAAATAGGTGGGCAAACTAAAATCAAAGAAATAGAGAAACAAGAAAGGAAAATTCTCAGGAAAATTTTTGGCATGATACAAGAGCAAGGAATCTGGATGAAGAGACCAACATCAGAATTATACAAATTCACAGACAAGATTACGGATACAATAAGGAAAAGAAGAATGCAGGTCTACGGACATATCCACAGGATGAATGAAAACAGAATTTCAAAGCGAATTCTTAAAGTAATCAACTCAGGCAGGGGAAAAACAAAATGGATAAAAGAAGTTGAAGAGGACCTCAGACAAGCACACATAACAGTAAACGATGCAGAAAATAGAACTGAATTCAAGAATATCATCAAAAAACATAAATTTGACACCACAACACAGAAGAGACCAGGATGCAAATGGACAGCGGAGCGAAAGAAACAACACAGTGAACACATGAAGAAAATTTGGACTCAGAAAAAACATAAACAATCATCATAAAGGAATTCAAGTTCAAACGCTCTCTTAAATGGGAGAAATTGAAAATAATAATAATAATAATTAAGTATAAAGTAGAAAAAAATGGAAATAAAAATATATACACAAAAGAAAACAAAGAAAGTTAATTCTAAACTATGTGGTATCTATCAAGAACTAAGTTCCCCCTGATGCAATTTTAGAGTGCAACGCAATACATGTGCCCCAAAATTAAACTAAGTTAGATTTCTCTATGTGAGATTATAAATGATTTTAAAATTTCACATGAAACTTAAAAGCATAATTGATATTAAAATATAATGGTATTGGTAAATTCTTGCATAAACAATCTTAGTTTCAGGAAGTATTCAGGTAGCGATGTTTAGACATAATAAGGTTCCTATATTCAATATTTAAAAATTAAATTTGAGTATGAGATAACATGCAAAACATCAATTGTTAGAGATACATGGTTAGCAAAGTTAATATAATTAATGAAAAGAATATAATTATACTTAGTTTAAAAGAAAATGAGTGTAAATAGTGAGTGTTTGAAAAAAACATGGTGTCTCCTAAAACCTAATTCTCACACATGCAATTCATGTGTGTGGAGGCTATGTATATGCCTGTAGATTGAACATAACTAGAATCCTCTATATGACATTGTAAATAAGGTTTCAAATTTCACGTGAATAGTAAAACAGTATGAATATTAACATATAGCAAAACAATTATACCTTTGCAGGCTATTAATCATAAATGATACCAAAGTTATCCCCAACACAAATGAAAATACAAAAATATTCAGATAGCTGATGGTTATACATCATCAATTCCTCGATACAAGATTTTATTTGGGACAGTAGATTACTGAAGCAGAAACAATGTTAATATATCTTAAAAGCAAGAAGTGTCTATGTTGTTGTTGTTGTCTTCAGTCCTGATACTGGTTTGATGCAGCTCTCCATGCATCTCTATCCTTTGCAAGCTTCTTCATCTCCCAGTACCTACTGCATCCTACATCCTTCTGAGTCTGCTTAGTGTATTCATCTCATGGTCTCCCTTTCAGATTTTTACCCTCCACGCTGCCCTCCAATGCTAAATTTGTGATCCCTTAATGCCTCAGAACATGTCCTACCAACCGATCCCTTCTTCTTGTCAAGTTGTGCCACAAACTCCTCTTCTCCCCAATTCTATTCAATACCACCTTATTAGTTACGTGATCTACCCATCTAATCTTCAGCATTCTTCTGTAGCACCACATTTCGAAAGCTTCTGTTCTCTTCTTGTCCAAACTATTTATCATCCATGTTTCACTTCCATACATGGCTACACTCCATACAAATACTTTCAGAAACGACTTCCTGACATTTAAATCTATACTCGATGTCAACAAATTTCTCTTCTTCAGAAACGCTTTCCTTGCCATTGCTAGTCCACATTTTATATCCTCTACTTCGGCCATCATCAGTTATTTTCCTCCCCAAATAGCAAAACTCCTTTACTACTTTAAGTGTCTCATTTCCTAATCTAATTCCCTCAGCATCACGCGACTTAATTCGACTACATTCCATGATCCTCGTATTGCTTTTGTTGTTGTTCATCTTATATCCTCCTTTCAAGAGACTGTCCATTCCGTTCAACTGCTCTTCAAAGTCCTTTGCTGTCTCTGACAGAATTACAATGTCATCGGCGAACCTCAACATTTTTATTTGTTCTCTATGGATTTTAATACCTACTCCGAATTTTTCTTTTGTTTCCTTTACTGCTTGCTCAATATACAGATTGAATAACATCGGGGAGAGGCTACAACTCTGTCTCACTCCCTTCATAACCACTGCTTCCCTTTCATCTCTTATAACTGCCATCTGGTTTCTGTACAAATTGTAAATAGCCTTTCGCTCCCTGTATTTTAACCCTGCCACCTTTAGAATTTGAAATAGAGTATTCTAGTCAACATTGTCGAAAGATTTCTCCAAGTCTACAAATGTTACAAACGTAGGTTTGCCTTTCCTTAATCTATTTTCTAAGATAAGTCGTAGGGTCAGTATTGCCTCACGTGTTCCGTAATTTCTGCGGAATCCAAACTGATCTTCCCCGAGGTCGGCTTCTACCAGTTTTTCCAATCGTCTGTAAAGAATTCGCGTAAGTATTTTGCAGCAGTGACTTATAAAACTGATAGTTCGATAATTTTCACATCTGTCAACACCTGCTTTCTTTGGGATTGGATTTATTGTATTCTTCTTGAAGTCTGAGGGTATTTCACCGGTCTCATACATCTTGCTCACCAGATGATAGAGCTTTGTCAGGACTGGCTCTCGCAAGGCCGTCAGTAGTTCCAATGGAATGTTGTCTACTCTCGGGGTCTTGTTTCGACTCAGGTCTTTCAGTGCTCTGTCAAACTCTTCACGCAGTATCGTGTCTCCCATTTCATCTTCATCTACATCCTCTCCAATTTCCATAATATTGTCCTATAGTAGACAAATCAAAAATTAAGTTACATAGAAGTTTAAAATGTGATAATTCATGTGTAAAGTTACTTAAATTGATTGCAACTAAATCCAGTACATGTGGCAAGGCAAGTGACAAGGTTCTGAGCCAGGAAGGGTAATCTGCATGAATGTCCAATGAAATATCTAATATGGACTACCAAAAATCCACAAACCGGATTCTCCTCTTCGTCCCATTGTGAACACCATTGGGTCACCCACTTATAGACTGGCAAAACACCTGGCCAGCCTCCTTGCACCGCATGTGGGTCGTTGTCTGCATCACATCAAGAACACCGATGACTTTATCAACAGAATTAAACAACTGCGTCTTAGTCAAGGAGATATAATGGTTAGTTTCGATGTGGTCTCCCTGTTTACACGTGTTCCGGTCAAAGACTGTACAGGTCTCCTCTCCTAGTCATTTGATAGCACAGTTGTGGGACTGTTTAAGCACACGTTGACATCGTCGTACTTCCTACATGGCGGCCAGTATTTCGACCAGTTGGACGCCGTAGTTATGGGAACCCCATAGCTCCATCCATAACCGATCTTTTTATGGAAAAATTTGGAGACATCGCCTTGGACACGGCTCCAGCTAAGCCAAGTTGCTTTTATCGTTACGTCGATGACACTTTTACCATCTGGCCCCATGGTCATGAAAAACTGGGAGAATTTTCAGAACACGTGAACAGCATTCATGGCAACATCAAGTTTAGTCGAGGTAGATGGTCCTCGTTCGACGGAAAACCAATGGTCACCTCAGCCACAGTGTCTACAGGAAACCGACACACACAGATTGCACGTTCTCAGCCACCGCCATCCGGCACAAAAACGTGGCTTTCTGAATACCCTCGTCCATTGTGCTGAAGTCGTCTCAGACGCTGAAAGCCTGCCACTAGAACTGAGCGACCTCTGAAAAGTCTTCCGGGAGAACGGGTACAGCCACGACAGGTGTCACAGGCTATATCTGGTGTGACACGCAAGAAACACACCAACAGAGCAGGGAACACCACCGAAGAAGAAAGCAAGAAACGTGTGTTGTTGCCTTTCTGTGGTACAGTGTCGGGAGAGATTAGCCGGCTCCTGAAGAGATATAACATTCCATCGGTGTTCAGGCCCCCAGCAAAAATTCGTCAGCTCATGAGGCCTGTGAAGGACGGTCTAGGGCTTAGAACGCCTGGAGTGTACCAGATACCATGTCAGTGTGGCTGTTACTACTTCGGCCAAACAGTACGGACTGTGGAGCAACGCCGGCCGAAACACGAGAGGTGCTTACGCCTACGCTGTCCAGAAAAATCAGCTGTGGCAGAACGCGCCTTAGAAAATGGATACCGAATTCTATTCGACGAAACATCTGTCGTTATGAAGACGAAGAGATTTTGGGATATCGTCATAAAAGAAGCTATTGAAATAAAAACCTCTGAAAACACCATCAACAAGGACCGGGATCCGGCCATTTGCGAGTTTAAAACTGGCGCGACGAACGCGGGGTGAAAACATTACCGTATATGGCGAGGAAGAGAGCACCAGTGACGTCACACTCAGCAGAGCGGCTATATAACGTCACGGCCACGGCGACACAGCAGACAGTCTTACCACTTGACAATGACCGGGAAGAGCTCCGTCGACACCTCGTGGGATCTTAACCACGTGACGCTGCTGGAAGCCCGAGAAATTTTTTTTAAATATATTCTTGGCGTTAATAGCTGACCCGCAGTTTATCCAATTCCTAACGATCCTCTTTAAGGCCAACTCATATCACATATGTGCTTATGAGGCTGTTTTCAAAGCATTGCCCAAACGGGTTCCCTACAAGAGTTAACTAAGGAATTGTCATTGTCTATGAAGACGTAAGTATTGTATTTGCCTGAGATGAAGCATACTTACTAATGAACTCTTAGCTTCGATTTCGTTGAAGTTAAGGTACAGTTTAGTGACACGATTCATTGGGGTGGCGACCCTGTAAAATCTGTCAGACAGCGTAACTATTCCATGCTAGCGGCTCTATTTCCTATGCAATTATCAAACAGACAAGTTCGCCTTTCAGGCAGATGCCGGAACAGCAGAGATGTTGCTTCATCTGTAATAGAACCAGTTTCACGGAATTTCGTGATAAGTTTCACCACCGGACCGTGGTTAATGAGTGGTGTGACAGGGTGGTGGTGGTTGAAACCCGCTACGATGAAACAAGAACTCCTGATATCAGGACGATTTCAGAACGTTCGCTTGGACTATGCTAAGACCACAGCTTCTCACGTCACCTGTAAGAAACATATCTGTATCACCAAACGGTTACCAACACTAGAGGTCGGACATGAGCTCCGTATACTTGCTTTACGCTTGCCAGCGAGCCCTGTGACGTCATCTCCGAATTCACCGTCTGCGTGTGCCCGGAGATTGGACTCCTAACCAGGGAAACTCCCCATAGCACCAACCTCAGATTTAGTGGTAAGATGGGCCAGTGGATAGCCCGTCAAACATGAAAACAGGAAGGAGGTGTACTGCACTGCGGAAAAAGAAACAGAATAGAAATATTGAACGGCCCTAATGAAGATGTCCAACCTCGAGCGCACTGGAAGAACCACGTGCCCTGGTTGTGGGGTTACTGTGTTGACCTGCAAGACAGAGGACCAGTTTTCAAACGTCCCTCACGCTGCATTTTTTTTCCACAAAATTGCGCATTGTCCGTCAGGTTATTGACTTGTTTCTCCTTCTGTAGTCACGGCAAGTGTCATACTACACATTGGTTCCAGTGTGAGTCATGTGGTAAGAATATATTACCGTCCCGAATAAATTTGATGAATAGTGAGGGCAGGCGAGATGCCACATGGACTACACACAAGAATGAAAACAAGATATAAACGGTTGTGAACTACGTTATAACAAAGTAATTCAAGAGTCAAAATCTTCAAAACGGAAGGTAAGAGTCATAAGATGTGATTCTTGTGTAGAACCAATAAGAGGTACGTACGTCTGGAGATATCTACCTCACACCTTCATGTAGCAAACGGAAGTTGCACAACACCAGAGACACAGATTTGAATACAGCGAACAGACACGTCAATGACCGGACGGACAGTTCACGATTTTGTGAGAAAAACATAATTCGGGCGCGGAGGAGATTCGAACACGGATCTTCGCTTCGCATTCCGACACCGTGACAGCATAACCACGACGTACGTACATTCTACATAGCAACGTGAATAGTCGTTTTCTTGCTGCTTCCCTCAATCTGAGGGAATGTTGCCTATCCCTTCTGCGTTATTAGATTTTAAGTTTTCCAGAGCTCTTCTAAATTCTAATACTGGATCCACTATGTCTTCTGTATCGTCCCCTGTTACTTCTTTTAGCACGTAATCAGACTTCCCCTCATAGAGGCAGTCAGTGTACTCTTTCCTCCTACAAGCTCTCTGCTCGGCAGTGGAATTCCTATTACACTCTTAATTAGCCACCCTTGCTTTTAATTTCACAGAAGGTTGTTTCGACTTTACTATATGCTGAGGCAGTCCTGGAGAAAGTCATTTCTTTTTCGATATCCTCACATTTTTAATGCAGCCATTTGGCGTTAGATCCTTGCATTTCTTATTTATTTCTTTCCGCAGTGACTTGTCTTTCTCTAACTCCGAATTTCAGCAAGCATTTTCGTACTTCCTTCTTTCGTCGATCGACTGAAGTATTTCTACTGTAATCTATGGTTTCTTCGCAGCTACCTTCCATCAACCTACGTTTTCCTCTCCAACTTCTGTTATTGCTATTTCCAGAGATGTCCATTCTTCTTCAAATGAACTCCCTACTTAACTATCCTTTATCACAGTATCTATAAAATAAGAACTTTAAGTTTATTTCTTCATCCTTAGGTCTTTCGTGTGGCGCTTCTTTTCGCATTGATTCTTCCTGACTAGTCTCTTAAGCTTCAGCCGACTCTTCATCACTGTTTGATTGTGGTCTGAATCTGTATCTGCTCCTGGGTACGTCTTACAATCCGGTATCTGACTTTGGAATTTCTGCCTGACCTTGATGTAATCTAACTGAAATCTTCGCGTATCACGAGGGCTGCTCCAAGTGTACTTCCTCCTCTTGTGATTCTTGAACAGAGTATGCGCTATTACTAGCTAAAATTTATTACAGACCTCAATTAGTCATCCTGCTCTCTCATTCCTAGTACCAAGCCCATTTTGTCCCTTAATCCTTTCTTCTACTCCTTCCTCTGCAACCGCATTCCCGTTCTCCATGACTATTCCACATTACATATTGAATTACCCATATACTTTGTCTGTCTCTTCTTCTGTTCTCAGCGTTGACATGTAGACTTGAACTATCGTTGTCGGTGTCTATTCTGATGAAAATCACCCTGTCACTTAACTGTTCCCAGTACCTCACTCTCTGTCCTATCTACCTATTCGTAAGGAACGCTACTCCCGTTGCACCATCTTCTGCTGCCGTTGATATTACCCTATATGCATCTGAGCAGAAATACTTGTCTTCTTTCAATTTCTCGTCACTGACCCTCACTATATCTAGAGCGAGCCTCAGCATTTCTAATTTCTGATTTTCTAGCTTCCCTACTACGTTCAAACTCCTGACATTCCACTCCGCAACCTGTAGAACGTTATCCTTTCGTTAGTTATTCAATCTACTTCACATGGTCACTTTCCCCTTGGCAGTCCCCAGGCTGAGATGTGAATGTTGCACTAGAGATCATCATGACACTTTATCAGTTACAAGCCACGTGTGCGGTGGATACACGTTACTTGTCTTTAATGCAGTGTTTTCCATTGTCTTCGTATCCTCACGCCATTGACCATTGCTGATTCTTCCGCCTTCAGGGCCGGTTTTGCACCCAAGGACAAGAGAGTGCCCTCAACCTCTGTCCACTCCTTTGTTCTCATTGACAAGGCCGCTAGGCTAATGAAGTTGTACAATTTTTGTAAACATTTTTGGAACAGCAATCAAAAAATTTAAATTTTTTTTTCCTTTTTAAAATTCAGTCTTTATCGCACCACGTATGCTACAAGAACATAGGTGACCGGTTTCGGTCATATCACATGACCATCATTAGACCTGTAATTTAATTTAGAAAGTAATAGAAACCTTACTAGATTGACAATAAAATATGACAAAATGCTTATAAGGATAAAATACAATAAGACTTGTTATACCCATGGCAACCTTCGAAGATGGCAGGTGGAGCACTCTTCTCACAAGGGAACATCCCCATCGCACCCCCCTCAGATTTAGTTATAAGTTGGCACAGTGGATAGGCCTTGAAAAACTGAACACTGATCAATCGAGAAAACAGGAAGAAGTTATGTGGAACTATGAAAAAATAAGCAAAATATACAAACTGGGTCGTCCATGCCCAACATAGGCAACATTAAGGGCAATGTCAGGCGAGGAGCGCCTCAGTCGGCTCTCAGCCGTGGCAGCGTGCGGACGGCCCCGCGCGCTGGCCAGTGCTCCGCTGCAGGGGTTTGTTTACTTCCGCGTCGTAGCTTTCAGGCTTGCGTCCGTCCACCGTGAACAACATGTCGAGCGCTTACCGCCGTGCGACCCTTAAAGTTTCCTTCCCAGCTGAACATGCGCGACCTCGTGCACATGAAGTTGAAACGTTCATTCGTGAAGAAGTTCGTTTAGATCCTAACCACGTTATCGGAATCCATTTTTCGATCACGAGTAGTGTCGTTCATATTAAAATGACAAACACCGAGGTGTGTGAAGATGTTATTCGCCGCCATGCCAATGGACTTAAGTTCAAATACTCTGATGGTCACGTCGGAGCTGTAACACTTGAACTCGCAGAGTACGGTCAACGCACGATTAGGGTGTTTGAACTACCTTTTGAAGTGCCGAAGGACGAAGTTGTCTCTGCGTTACAACCATACGGTAACGTCATCGGTTACGTAGAGGAAAAATGGCAAACCTTCACGACCTACCATGTCCTTAATGGTGTGCGTCAGGTTAAAATTGAACTGAAAAAGCATATTCCATCATACCTGACCATTGGCGGGGTGCGAGCCATTGTCATGTACGACGGCCAACCCCGAACATGTGCGGGTTGTGGACAAGAAGGCCACGTCAGATCCGCCTGCATGCGACGCCGCCTGATCCAGACGCCGGTCGGCGAGGAAGCGTCCCTAGCGGTGATGACTCAGATCCCTGTCACATACGCCAAGGTTGCCCAGGAAGGTAGCACGTCTACACAGAGTCTTCCTGCTCCGTTGACGTCGTCTGCTCAGGTAGATGCAACCGCTCCTGAGATTCCTTCTGAGGTGCCCCAGACGCCAGATCCTAACCTGCCGAATCATCGCAGCACTGTGACTGAAAATGCTACTAAGATGGACGTTGATCCGGGAGTGGTACCTACTTCTGCTTTCCTTCAGACTGGTCCGGAGTCAGACGAAAGCCACCCGCCGGCGGACTCTGAACGACTTGTTCGAAAACAAGGGTCGACACGAAAGAGAAAGAAACGTAGCCGTACACCCCCTGATGGATCCATTCTACGGATGGATACCGGGGATGCAGACCCGAAGACGGACGACAAACCGATCTCTGATGACCGAAAGGCTGATGCGACAGACCCGCCACAGGCGACCACTGGCAACGAACACCCCTCATTACTGACGCCGTCGCCCCCACAGGTCGACGTTGAAGAGAGCCTATCCGATGAGACGAAAACTACGTCTCCTCTCCACGTGGATGCCGTGCACAGCCGATGCCCTACCGCAGCATCAGTCTCCTGGGCAGACGACGTGGAGATCGAAGGGACTGGGGTGGACGCTGCTGATGATGGGACACCCCCATCGGTTGCGCCCGCGGCCGCAAACTCTCCACAATAGCAGCCTCTTCAGCGGACCGGCAAGATCGACGACCTCTCGCTCCTGAAGAAGAAGCCCCGCCTGTGCCTGTGGGACTCCAACACCAGCATTATCGTGTCGCAACGATTAACCTCGCGACCATTCGTGCGCCCCACAAACTAGCGCTGCTCCGCGATATGATTTATGATGCGGACATAGATATTGCGCTTTTTCAGGAAGTGCATGTCGCCGATTTTTCACCGCCACATGGCTTTACGGTGCATCTTTCTCCCGCTTCGGACACCGGTAGTGGTGTTGCCATCATCTTACGCGAAGGTCTTCCTGCCGAAGATGTCCTATACCTCCCCAGCGGCAGAGGTATGGCCCTTACTCTCTTTAGTGTACGCATCATCAATATTTATGCGCCGTCGGGCTCCAGCTACCGTCGTGAACGCAATGCCTTCTTCGCGAATGAAGTCACACCCCTTTTTATGGGACCACACGATGACTGGATCATGGGTGGAGACTTCAACTGCACCCAGCGACCTCAGGATCAATTGCCGCGTCACTCACCATGCGCAGCTCTGGAAACAGTCGTCACGCGGCTACAATTTGTCGACACGTGGAGACATGTTCACGGTGATCTTTTGGGCTTTACGTACCACACTGCGCACTCCTCTAGCCGACTGGATCGCATCTACATCTCGCGATCCCTAATTCAACACACTCGACAGGCTGAAATCTGGCCTGTTGCTTTCTCAGACCATGAGGCTTACTTCTGTGATGTTGTTCTCACAAGACAGGCAGTATGGCACGGACGTGGTTTATGGAAACTGAACACGGCACTTCTTAATTCACCTGACTGTCGACTTCTAATAGAAGACACTTGGATCACATGTAATAGACGCCGACCCACGTATCCGTCTACCATATCCTGGTGGATCCAATGTGCAAAACCTGCTCTTCGAAAAACTTTAATCCGGTATGGCAAAGATGTTGTCGCCTGGAGGAAGAGCACTATGGACTTTTACTACAGGATCCTACGAGAATGCTCCACGATGCCAGCCTCCCCTGAGCGCCATACAAGGATGAACCAAGCTAAGGCCCAAATCTCCAATCTCATGCGACGGCATTTGGAAGGGGCGATAGTACGATCTCGTACTGCTGATCGCATGCCTCATGAACATCCGTCGATGTACCATATCATCCAAGAACGACAAAATCGACGCCGAAAACTGATTCACGTCCTAACGGATCAAGAAGAGCGTCGCTACGTAACACAATCTGCCATAGGGAATGTGCTTCACGCCCACTACCGGCAGCTCTACGCCGCAGTTCCACATTCCCCAGAGTTGATCGAGGAAGTCTCACAGCTCAACTTCGGTGGTATCCCAGGAGATGCGGCGATTGCCTTGATGTCGGAGGTGACTGATGAGGAAGTCCGCGATGCGATCCGGGCAGGAACCATCAATCGCTCCCCGGGCCCCGACGGTCTTCCCCTCGAATTTTATCGCACCTTCCGTGATTTGTTAGAGTCCACCTTCACCTCCATCTGTCGGGAACTGACGTCTCCGGAAGTACCTGTGCCGGACGCTTTCCTGGAAGGAATTATTATTCCTGTACATAAACCGCACGGTGGCAACAATATCAGTGATTATCGGCCCCTCACCCTCCTTAACAGTGATATGAAAATCTTCACTCGCCTTTTGGCAGCACGACTTAAAAACGTTGCCCGCTATGTTGTGTCGCCAGACCAAGCATCTTTGGGAGGCGACAACAATATTCGCACGGCTTTATGCCGCTACAGGGATATGATCGCCGTTACCCAGGCACAACGCCTCTCTGGGGCACTTGCGTCTTTGGACTTTAGTCAAGCTTTTGATAGGGTTGACCATTCGTTCCTCAAGGCCGTTCTCCACCATATGGGTTTCCCGGTCGCCGTTATCACGGTAGTGATGCGCCTTCTGCGGGGTGCCTCATCCAGGATTATGTACAATGGCAGACTCACTGCACCGATAATAATAGGTCGATCCGTACGTCAAGGTTGCCCTCTATCAGCAATTTTGTACGCCTTTTCCTTGGAATCCTTGCTATGTGGACTAAGACAACGTTTGGTAGGGTTGTCCATAGATCGCTACCGATTCTGTTGCACGGCCTATGCTGACGATGTCGTCATCTGTTTACGTAATGCCGACGAAGTTCGAGCTGTTTTGACGTGGGTAGCGACTTATGGTGAGGCGTCGGGTAGCTCTTTAAACGTACGTAAGTCACACGTTATGTTCATTGGCACGGGACTTCCCGTGGAGTGCGTTACACCTCTCACCACCGTTGATACCATTCGTTGTTTGGGAATAGATTTTTCATCTGATCTCCGGCGTTCAGCCACCATCAACTGCCGACGCCTCCTTTTAATGATCAGAGCAGGTCTTATGGACCATCGCCTTCGATCCCTAGATATTCTCCAACGAGCTCGATATGTCAATACATATATCGCATCCCGAGTTCCCCATGTAGCGCAAGTTCTACCTTTCCCGATTACTGTGGCACGTCGCATGTTGGCAGCGATGGCATCTTTCGTCAGCTCTGGGATGTTGTTCAAGGTTAACTATGCGACCCTTACTCTTCCCCGTGAACGAGGTGGGATAGGTCTGTTTCACGTGCCGGATAGAGCTCGCGCCCTATTTGTCAGCTCCCAGATGACGGTATGGACACGTTGCCCAACGAGCCTCACTGGTCTCCTCCTGTCGGCATACTCGCCGGTCTCACTGTCGGCCCCAGTGATGCTCTCGGATGTTCCGGCCCAGTTCCATTATATACGGTACTTCTTTCTGGAACTCAGTTATCTACGCCTCACCTTACCAAGACAGCTTTTACTCAAGACAAAGGCAGTATACAATGTCCTCCAATTAGGTCGTCCACCTAACCCGATTGAACAAAAGTTCCCCCAGGTTGACTGGCGTCATGTATGGCGCGCGGTGTTCGCCTGTTACCTTGACACGAATGTTCAATCTGTCTGGTACATAACTGTCAATGGTAAGCAAATCAACCAATTTCGCCTTCATCGTATCCACCTCGCCCAATCACCTCTATGCTCCACGTGTGGAGTGCCAGACAATGATGAACATCGGTTTGTTTGCGGACCGGCGGCGGAGGTTTGGCACTTGGTTCGACGTATTGTGGCTTTTCTAACGCGGGACATTCCGCATCGGATTACTCCCCTTTCATTATTATTTCCGGAACGTGACTATTTTCCTCGGACAAAGACCAATGCTGTGAATTGGATTCGCGGACATGCCATTCACTACTTATTTGGACAAACTGTAGACTCTGTACTCGATTTTTGGACATACCTCAATGACCGTCATTATGTCGTTGTCCGTCACCCAAAATACAGACAATTTTTCTCGAACTTCCTTGGGAGTGCTTTCCACGAGCCGCCTCGCAGCTGGAATGTGTTAAGCCAAGAGAGAAGAAGGTTTCCTGTTTGAACCAATGAACATTTCTGAACAATTGAACGGAACACATCAATTTCGAGAAGACGTGACTCAACATATTACCAGCGGGGCGCAGAAGGCCTCTGATCAATTACACAAAAAAATAAAATAAAATAAAATAAATAAATAAATATAAAACAAAAAAAAATTAAAATAAAATTCAGAAAAAGGAAGATTTTGTTTTGTTTTTAAGGATAGCCCTAACCTTGATTTCCCATATTTCCACTGGTATATAGGCAGCTCTCTGGGGTAGGTTTAGTCAGGAGCCAACGCCTGAAGTGGCCCAGATTTTTTATTTTTTTTATTTTTTTTTATTTTTATAGGATGAAAAGTGGCGGTGGCACTTGTTTTTTTAGTTCCATTTTATTTGAAAAAAAAGAAAAAAAAGAAAAAAAAATTAAAAAAAAATCGAAAAAAAGGGGGGGTAGCGAAAAAAAAAGGAAAAAAAAAGAAAAAAAAAGTGGTCAGCGTAAAAATAAAAAAAACAAAAAAAAAAACAAAAAAGAAAACAAAAAAACAAAAAAAAAAAAGCGCCGTGGTCCCGTGGTTAGCGTGAGCAGCTGCGGAAAGAGAGGTCCATGGTTCAAATTTGCCCTCGACTGAAAATTTTGCTTTCTTTATTTTCGCAAAGTTATGATCTGTCCGTTCGTTCATTGACGTCTCTGTTCACTGTAATAAGTTTAGTGTCTGTGTTTTGCGACCGCACCGCAAAACCGTGTGATTAGTTGACGAAAGGACGTGCCTCTCCAATGGGAACCGAAAACATTTGATCGCAAGGTCATAGGTCAACCGATTCCTCCACAGGAAAACACGTCTATATTTTGTATACGACACTGGTGACAGCATGTGCGTCACATGACAGGAATATGTTGTCGACCCACCTAACTAGTACACTTGGCGAATGGGTGAAAAGATTCTTCTACCTTGCCCGATTTAGGTTTTCTTGTGGATGTAATAATCACTCCAAAAAAAGTGATGAAAACATAACAGTTTTTCACATAAACTGAAAATAAAAAGTTAAAATTCTCAGTCGAGGGCAGATTTGAACCAAGGACCTCTCATTCCGCAGCTGTTCACGCTAACCACGGGACCACGGCGCTCCTCGGTTCACATTTTCCTTAATATTGGCTATGTTGGGCATGGACGACCCAGTTTGTATATTTTGCTTATTTTTTCATAGTTCCACATAACTTCTTCCTGTTTTCTCGATTGATCTGTGTTCAGTTTTTCAAGGCCTATCCACTGTGCCAACTTATAACTAAATCTGAGGGGGGTGCGATGGGGATGTTCAGTTGTCAGCTGCTGTGATGTCAGCTGGTGCCAGCAAGT
Source organism: Schistocerca americana (assembly GCF_021461395.2). Taxonomy (NCBI): domain Eukaryota; kingdom Metazoa; phylum Arthropoda; class Insecta; order Orthoptera; family Acrididae; genus Schistocerca; species Schistocerca americana. Next base: position 176,409,117 of record NC_060127.1, on the reverse strand, counting down.
GACGGGCATACGCTTAAGAACGAAGATGCTCCGCCAACCTTTTCTCCCTCTACCTCATGTCAACCAATGAGTGTAAAACGGGTTCACATAATCGTCAAATCGTAAAAAAAAAAACACAAAATACAACAATACACAAAAAAAAATAGTGTTGTATAAAATATCTCTTTATTACCATGTAACTACTTAAATATTGTATAAAATATCAATTAAAAGCTTTAAGCCGGCCGGTGTGGCCGTGCGGTTAAAGGCGCTTCAGTCTAGAACCGCGTGACCGCTACGGTCGCAGGTTCGAATCCTGCCTCGGGCATGGATGTGTGTGATGTCCTTAGGTTAGTTAGGTTTAATTAGTTCTAAGTTCTAGGCGACTGATGACCTCAGAAGTTAAGTCGCATAGTGGTCAGAGCCATTTGAACCATTTGAACCAAAAGCTTTAAAATAACTGTACAGACGATGTATACTCAGCGTGCCCTCTATGGGCTAAGGTGATACTACCACAATGGTTTCAAAGTCAACGATGTTGTGATGGTTTTTGGCATTGCGGCATCATATCGCTATGTGAGTTGTGACTCGCCTGGAAGTATACACCTATGCTAGATTCAGTCTGTCTGTCTTAAATTAACTTTATTTCCCACTGATAATTATGTAATAATGGTATGATCAGCTGCAGAGTGTTATGATATTACATATACTTTTTAAAAGGTCTTAAAACTGATTTATTAAAAATGGTGTCATATTTCGTAATATTTCTAGTTCGAAGTTTAAGACTGTGATATAAATATTTAGGTACTGTTCTAAGGTACATTTCTGCCATGGATACAACTGGGTCCTATGATTTTCTGAATAAAAGAGTACATACGTGTTCATAGAATTTCGTCAAAGAGATCATAAAAATGTTTTTCACGAAAAACCAACTGTTTATCAAATGTGTGTTAAATCTTATGGGACTTAACTGCTAAGGTCATCAGTCCCTAAGCTTACACACTACTTAACCTAAGGACAAACACACACGCCCATGCTCGAGTGAGGACTCGAAACTCCGCCGGGACCAGCCGTGCAGTCCATGGCTGCAGCGCCCAAGACCACTCGGCTAATCCCGCGCGGCAACTGTTTACCCTTATAAGCACTTTGTCATATTTTATTGTCAATCTAGTAAGGTTTCTATTACAGGTCTGATGATGGTCATGTGATACGACCGAAACCGGTCACCTATGTTCTTGTAGCATACGTGGTGCGATCAAGACTGAATTTTAAAAAGGAAAAATTTTTTTAATGAAGTTGTGGTCTTATGACGTAATTCCTCAGCCGCCACTATTGGCGGTTTTAATTCAAAATTTAATCAGTTGCTGGGCTCGAATCCAGGACCGAGGACCTTTTGATTACTAGTCTAATACGATCCCCTTATATCATGGGTAATGGCGAGCAGATTCAAATCATTTTCGTCGATGAACGATAGTCTGCATGGATGCGTGAAACAGACGACTGCTACGGAGGCCCACACGAAGCAACGTTTCCTTCACGGTCGTTGAGGAGGCGATGTTGGCAGTGCCTTGGTCTACCTGGGTGATCGGTTGCCCAGACGTTGCACGTCTATTCGCCCAGACACTTTTTCCGCAACCATCGTTCACCCTTGTCATCTAAGGCTCGTGGTGGACTAGAATCGCCCTGGCGCCAGTTTTGGATAGCACCATTTTGTCATGCACCGTGTTCTTTAACCTCCCCGTCACGCCAACGGTTTACAAAGCTAGCCGTTATGAAACATTTGCAACATCAGCCCAAAAGCAACGACCATGCCCACTAGGACGTGTTATAAACCGCGTCCCCCTGACACGCCTGACTTGCCCTCCACTGCTAGTGCTGCCACCCGCCCATTGTGAGTAATTATCGCACGTTGAAGTCGAACATAGGTGGTGGTCACATTAATGTGACTGGACCGTCTACAAGCTCTGAGCATTTCTTACATCGTAATAAACAAGTGGTAGAAGATATGATCAGAGTGAAAATTAGCAGGTGCATTCAAGATTTTTTTTTTGGTCATCACTCTACTGACTGGTTTGATGCGGCCCGCCACGAATCCCTTTCCTGTGCTAACCTCTTCATCTCAGAGTAGCACTTGCAACCTACGTCCTCAATTATTTGCTTGACGTATTCCGATCTCTGTCTTCCTCTACAGTTTTTGCCCTCTACAGCTCCCTCTAGTACCATGGAAGTCATTCCCTCATGTCTTAGCAGATGTCCTATCATCCTGTCCCTTCTCCTTATCATTGTTTTCCACATATTCCTTTCTTCTCCGATTCTGCGTAGAACCTCCTCATTCCTTACCTTATCAGTCCACCTAATTATAGCACCACATCTCAAATGCTTCGATTCTCTTCTGTTCCGGTTTTCCCACAGTCCATCTTTCACTACCATACAATGCTGTACTCCAGACGTACATCCTCAGAAAGTTCTTCCTCAAATTAAGGCCGTTATTTGATATTAGTAGACCTATCTTGGCCAGAAATGCCTTTTTTGTCATAGCGAGTCTGCTTTTGATGTCCTCCTTGCTCCGTCCGTCATTGGTTATTTTACTGCCTAAGTAGCAGAATTCCTTAACTTCATTGACTTCGTGACCATCAATCCTAATGTTAAGTTTCTCGCTGTTCTCATTTCTACTACTTCTCATTACCTTCGTCTTTCTCCGATTTAGTCCGCAGCTCGTGGTCGTGCGGTAGCGTTCTCGTTTCCCGCGCCCGGGTTCCCGGGTTCGATTCCCGGCGGGGTCGGGGACTTTCTCTGCCTCGTGATGACTGGGTGTTGTGTGATGTCCTTAGGTTAGTTAGGTTTAAGTAATTCTGAGTTCTAGGGGACTGATAACCATAACTGTTAAGTCCCGTAGTGCTCAGAGCCATTTCTCCGATTTACTCTCAAACCATACTGCGTACTCATTAGACTGTTCATTCCGTTCAGCAGATCATTTAATTCTTCTTCACTTTCACTCACGATAGCAATGTCATCAGCGAATCGTATCATTGATATCCTTTCACCTTGTATTTTAATTCCACTCCTGAACCTTTCTTTTATTTCCATCATTGCTTCCTCGATGTACAGATTGAAGAGTAGGGGCGAAAGGCTACAGCCTTGTCATACACCCTTCTTAATACGAGCACTTCGTTCTTGATCGTCCACTCTTATTATTCCCTCTTGGTTGTTGTACATATTGTGTATGACCCGTCTCACCCTAAAGCTTACCCCTACTTTTTTCAGAATCTCGAACAGCTTGCACCATTTTATATTGTCGAACGGTTTTTTCAGGTCGACAAATCCTATGAAAGTGTCTTGATTTTTCTTCAGCCTTGCTTCCATTATTAGCCGTAACGTCAGAATTGCCTCTCTCGTCCCTTTACTTTTCCTAAAGCCAAACTGATCGTCACCTAGCGCATTCTCAATTTTCTTTTCCATTCTTCTGTGTATTATTCTTGTAAGCAGCTTCGATGCATGAGCTGTTAAGCTGATTGTGCGATAATTCTCGCACTTGTCAGCTCTTGCCGTCTTCGGAATTGTGTGGATGATGCTTTTCCGAAAGTCAGATGGTATATCGCCAGACTCATATATTCTACACACCAACGTGAATAGTCGTTTTATTGCCACTTCCCCCAATGATTTTAGAAATTCTGATGGAATGTTATCTACCCCTTCTGCCTTATTTGACCGTAAGTCCTCCAAAGCTCATTTAAATTCCGATTCTAATACTGGGTCCCCTATCTCTTCTGAATCGACTCCTGTTTCTTCTTCTATCACATGAGACAAATCTTCACCCTCATAGAGGCTTTCAATGTATTCTTTCCACCTATCTGCTCTCTCCTCTGCATTTAACAGTGGAATTCCCGTTGCACTCTTAATGTTACCACCGTTGCTTTCAATGTCACCAAAGGTTGTTTTGACTTTCCTGTATGCTGAGTCTGTCCTTCCGACAATCATACCTTTTTCGATGTCTTCACATTTTTCCTGCAGCCATTTCGTCTTAGCTTCCCTGCACTTCCTATTCATTTCATTCCTCAGCGACTTGTATTTCTGTATTCCTGATTTTCCTGGAACATGTTTCTACTTCCTCCTTTCATCAATCAACTGAAGTATTTCTTCTGTTACCCATGGTTTCTTCGCAGCTACCTTCTTTGTACCTATGTCTTCCTTCCCAACTTCTGTGATGGACCTTTTTAGAGATGTCCATTCCTCTTCAACTGTACTGCCTACTGCGCTATTCCTTATTGTTGTATCTATAGCGTTAGAGAACTTCAAACGTATCTCGTCATTCCTTAGTACTTCCGTATCCCACTTCCTTGCGTATTGATTCTTCCTGACTAATGTCTTGAACTTCAGCCTACTCTTCATCACTACTATATTGTGATCTGAGTCTATATCTGCTCCTGGGTACGCCTTACAGTCCAGTATCTGATTTCGGAATCTCTGTCTGACCATGATGTAATCTATTGAAATCTTCCTGTATCTCCAGGCCTTTTCCAAGTATACCACCTCCTCTTGTGATTCTTGAACAGGGTATTCGCTATTACTAGCTGAAACTTGTTACAGAACTCAATTAGTCTTTCTCCTCTTTCATTCCTTGTCCCAAGCCCATATTCTCCTGTAACCTTTTCTTCTACTCCTTCCCCTACAACTGCATTCCAGTCGCCCATGACTATTAGATTTTCGTCCCCCTTTACATACTGCATTACCCTTTCAATATCCTCATACACTTTCTCTATCTGTTCATCTTCAGCTTGCGACGTCGGCATGTATACCTGAACTATCGTTGTCGGTGTTGGTCTGCTGTCGATTCTGATTAGAACAACCCGGTCACTGAACTGTTCACAGTAACACACCCTCTGCCCTACCTTCCTATTCATAATGAATCCTACACCTGTTATACCATTTTCTGCTGCTGTTGATATTACCCGATACTCATCTGACCAGAAATCCTTGTCTTCCTCCCACTTCACTTCACTGACCCCTACTATATCTAGATCGAGCCTTTGCATTTCCCTTTTCAGATTTTCTAGTTTCCCTACCACGTTCAAGCTTCTGACATTCCACGCCCCGACTCGTAGAACGTTATCCTTTCGTAGATTATTCAATCTTTTTCTCATGGTAACCTCCCCCTTGGCAGTCCCCTCCCGGAGATCCGAATGGGGGACTATCCCGGAATCTTTTGCCAAAAGAGAGATCATCATGACACTTCTTCAATTACAGGCCACATGTCCTGTGGATACAAGTGACGTGTCTTTAATGCAGTGGTTTCCATTGCCTTCTGCAGCCTCATGTCGTTGATCATTGCTGATTCTTCCGCCTTTAGGGGCAATTTCCCTACCCTAGGACAAGAGAGTGCCCTGAACCTCTATCCGCTCCTCCGCCCTCTTTGACAAGGCCGTTGGCAGAATGAGGCTGACTTCTTATGCCGGAAGTCTTCGGCCGCCAATGCTGATTATTTATCAAAATTGAGGCAGTGACGGGGATCGAACCCGGGACCGAAGACGTTTTTGGTTATGAATCAGAGACGCTACCCCTAGACCACGGGTGGTTTCCAAAATGACCGTATTGTCATTTTAAAAAATCCCTCGGAGTCTTCTAGCTCTTCCGTTTCCTATTACTTGACTTTAAATTTCATTTTATGTATTGAAATTTTTTCTTTTCTTAGGTTAGCAGGGTTGTTCCACACATAGGCGACCCTGTGAATACAGTGAAAATTTCGTTCCGTTTATGACCAGAATTAAGAAACAGCGGGTTATGAGGTATGTGCATCTGGACAGCCAAATGGTAAGTTTCTTTGAAGTGTGTGTCTTCATTGCATATTGATGACCATTATTATGAAGCCTTTGCTGCAAGGCGTCGGCAATAAGCACTGTAGAAGGGATACCTTAATAGATAGTGAGGGACAGTATTGAAAATTACTGCGTTTTATTCGTCAGTTACGTGCATGAATTCACTAGACGCGTACGGGCTCTTTTGTATGACAAATATTCCACTCACAATATTAGGTGCTATTTTATATAATTTAGTACTACCTCTGCACGTACATATGAACTCTAACAGGTTATGCAGCGCTGAGCACACAAAATTCCAGTGCTGGAAATGACGCATTAACCCCGCCCGCAAATAGTGCTGAGTAATATGTTATTTCACAACCAGTACGGGGCGTGAAGGGATGTACACGCTGGATGTGGGTTGCCTGCCGAAATGACCTCTGATCCGTACAGCGGTGGCGACGCCCTGCGAGCAGGTAGTCAGACCAGTCCAACGAGACCTGAAGCATACCGTCCAAGTGAAACAACCAGCAGGCAGTCTCGCATCGGATGCGCACTCACACCACTCGGCTGGGCGTTAGCACTGCAAAACCAGGATGGATAGTAAAGAAGAAAACTATACTCATCATGTGCATGCAGCGTATGGCCTAATTAGAAAAATAAATAATTAAATTTGCGGGTAATTTGGGACGATGGAGAGTACCAAAATTTTGTACACAGAGCCGCCACGTCTGCATTAACAACGCCTCTAGCCCGGCTGGGCATAAAGTCGAACTAACATTGTGCACTACTGGCCATTAAAATTGCTACACCAAAAGAAATGCAAATCGTAAACGGGCATTGATTGCACAAATATATTATACTACAACTGACATGTGATCATATTTTCAGCCAATTTGGGTGTATACATCCTGAGAAATCAGTACCCAGAACAACCACCCCTGGCCGTGATGACGGCCTTGATACGCCCAGGCATTGAGTCAAGCAGAGCTTGGATGGCGTGTACAGGTACAGCTGCCCATGCAGCTTCAACTCGATACCACAGTTCATCAAGAGTAGTGACTGCCGTATTGTGACGAGCCAGTTGCTTGACCACCATTGACCAGACGTCTTCAGTTGGTGAGAGATCTGGAGAATGTGCTGGCCAGTGCAGCAGTCGAACATTTTCTGTATCCAGAAAGGCCTGTACAGGACCTGCAACATGCGGTCGTACATTATCCTGCTGAAATGTAGGGTTTCGCAGGGATCGAAAGAAGGGTAAGCCACGGGTCGTAACACATCTGAAGTGTAACGTCCACTTTTCAAAGTGCCGTCAACGCGAACAAGAGGTGACCGAGACGTGTAACCTATGGCACCCCATACCATCACGCCTGGTGATACGCCACTATGGCGATGACGAATACACGCTTCCAATGTGCGTTCAGCGCGATGTGGCCAAACACGGATGCGACCATCATGATGCTGTAAACAGAACCTGGATTCATCCGAAAAAAATGACGTTTTGCCATTCGTGCACCCAGGTTCGTCGTTGAATACACCATCGCAGGCGCTCCTGTCTGTGATGCAGCGTCAAGGATAACCGCAGCCGTGGTCTCCGAGCTCATAGTCCGTGCTGCTGCAAACGTCGTTGTACTGCTCGTGCACGTGGTTGTTGTCTTGCAAACGTCCCCAACTGTTGACTCAGGGATCGAGACGTGTCTGCGCGATCCGTTGCAGCCATGCGAATAAGATGCCTGTCATCTCGACTGCTAGTGATACGAGGCCGTTGGGATCCAGCACGGCGTTCCGTATTACCCTCCTGAACCCACCGATTCCATATTCTGCTAACAGTCATTGGATCTCGACCAACGCGAGCAGCAATGTCGCGTTACAATAAACCGCATTTGCGATATGCTACAATCCGACCTTTATCAAAGTTGGAAACGTGATGGTACACATTTCTCCTCCTTACAAGAGGCATTACAACAACTTTTGACCAGGCAACACCGGTCAACTGCTGTTTGTGTATGAGAAATCGGTTGGAAACTTTCCTCATGTCAGCACGTTGTAGGTGTCGCCACGGCCCCAACCTTGTGTGAATGCTATGAAATGCTAATGATTTGCATATCACAGCATCTTCTTCCTGTCGGTCAAATTTCGCGTCTGTAGCACGTCATCTTCGTGGTGTAGCAATTTTAATGGTCAGTAGGGTATAAGCGTTAGAGGAATTTTACACAGATACAGTGATCAGCCAGAACATCATGACCAGCTACATAAGAGCCTGTAGATCCACCTTCGGTATGGTTAACAGGGGCGTCGCCCCTGGGCATCGAAGCAATGCGGCCTTGGCAGTTCTTTAGAGGGGGATGACACCACATCTGCACACACGTCTCCTAATTGCCGCCAGTTTTGCTGAACTCCGACGTAACGTTCAAGCACATTCCAGGTGTGGTCGATCTGGCAAGTTGGGGAGCCAGGACATCAATCAGAACTCGGCAGTGTGTCCCTAGAACCACTCCGTCACATTGCCTGGCCTTGTGATATGGCGCATTATCTTGTTCAAAAATGCCACTGCTGTCGGGAAACATGATCGTCGCTAGGGGGTGTACGTAGTCTGCAACCAGCGTACCACACTCCTTGACCGTCCTGGTGCCTTACACGAGCTCGTTTGGACGCATGGATACCCACTGAACGTTCCTCCAAAGCATAATGGAGTCTCCACCAGCTTGTCTCCGTCTCGCACTACAGGTGTCAAAGAGCTGTTCCTCTGAAGGCAAGGATGAAGAAGATACCGGGATTCATCATCCCATGCAACGCTCTACCGGTGCTCCAACGTCCACTCCCCCATTTCGGTCGCAGTTGCCGATGTCGTGGTGTTCATGTTGGCACATGCATGGGTCGTCGGTCGCGGAGGCCCAACTATAGGAGTGTTCGGTGGATTGTGTGTTGAGACACATTTGTACTGTGTCCAGCATTAACTCCAGATGATAGTTCCGCCACTGTTCGCCGCCTGTGCTGTTTTACCAGTCTGTCAAGCTTAGACGTCCGACATCTGTAACGACAGTTGGCAGTCCAACCCCACGACGGCTGCACGTGGTTTCACCTTAGTTTCGCCACGTGTTGAAGACACTCACTGCAGTACTACTCGAACAGCTGACGAGTCGTGCGGTTTGTGAAATGCTTGTGCCCAGCCGCCAGGCTCTCACCACATGCGCTCGGTCACACTCAGCTAGAACGTGCGCCCCTCCCACACACGAACAGCACACTCACACGTACTGTGTGCACTTTGCGTGTGTGTGACCAGCAGTCTTTCGTCGCCAGGAGACGCTGCTTCACTTTGGCCGGTTTATATCGCTAGTAGGGCAGTGGTGATAATGTTCTGGCTGATCAGAGTATATGTCAGAAGTAACCAATCGTAGTGTGACTTTCTCTGATCAACGCTGGGCTTAGTGAATGACAAATATGGAGAACATCCTCACCAAGCCAACACCCTCTGTACGTCAGCACAGCAGTGGCAACGCCTCGTCCCACTTTATGTTGTTGAAAGATAACGTTTAATATGAATTGAGGGTGGAGAGGTCAGAAAGAAAATATCCGCTGCATCGGCACTTTATGCAGGATCGGCGGCGACGAATGAAAATGTTCGCCACACAGGGACTCTAACCTGAGATTTCCTGCTTACTAGAACACTGGGCCATCTGGAGACAGTGCTTACCGCAGCTGCACGAACTACACTACGTGATCAAAAGTATCCGGACACGACCCAGTAACATACTTTTTTCATATTAGGTGCATGGTGCTGCCACCTTCTGCCAGGTGCTCCATATCAGCGACCTCAGTAGTCATTAGACATCGTTAGAAAGCAGAATGGGGCGCTCCGCGGAACTCACGGACTTCCAGCGAGGTCAGGTGACTGGGTGTCACTTGTGTCATACGTCTGTACGCTAGATTTGCACACTCCTAAATATCCCTAGGTCCACTGTTTCCGATGTGATAGTGAACGGACACGTACAGCAAGAAAAAAAAAAAAAAAAAAAAAAACGTACAGGCCGACTTCGCCTGTTGACTGACAGAGACCGCCGACAGCTGAAGAGGGTCGTAACGTGTAATAGGCAGACATCTATCCAGATCATCACACAGGAATTTCATACTGCTTCAGAATCCATTGCAAGTACTATGACAGTTAGGCGAGAGGTGAGAAAACTTGGATTTCTTGTTCGAGCGGCTGCTCGTAAGCCACACATCATACCGGCAAATGCCAAACGACGCCTCTCTTGGTGTAAGGAGCATAAAAATTGGACGACTGAACGGTGGAAAAATGTTGTGTGGAGTGACGAATCACCGTACACAATGTAGCGATCCGACGGCAGGGTGTGGGTATGGCGAATGCCCGGTGAACGGCATCTGCCAGCGTGTGTAGTGGCGAAACTAAAATTCGGAAGCGGTGATGTTATGGTGTGGTCACGATTTTCATGAACGGGGCTTGCACCGAGTGGCGAAATCGGAACTTTTCCGACATATTCTGTTTTAATCCAAAAGAGCGGCGACAACAGCGGAGGAACCCACAAAAATTTGCGCCGTATATGGGGATAACGCCACTGGACGGAGCACGACAAGAAAATGGCTTTCTCGTTTGAATGAAGGTCGTTTTGACGTTAGTGACTCTCCACGTTCAGGAAGACTTTCCGGGTTTGATGAAGATCGTTTACCCGCACTAATCCTCAATGATACACATCAGTGTACTCGAGAAATGGCAAATGTGATGAACTGTGATCATTTCACCACCGTGCGATGTTTGCGTGCAATGAGGAAGATAAAAAAGGCCGGCGTATTGTTCCTGCACCCTCTGAGCCAAAATCACAAAAATCAGTGAGTGGCCATATGTGCATCGATGCTTGGTTTCCGTTCCAATATCATGCAGTCCAGAATGGGTATGGCAATCAGGCAAAATCGCCCTGTTTATTGAAGCAATCGTCCCGCCGATGCAGCAGGCTGAAGATACCCGTTTGGTAAACCACCACGCCCTGCCGCGTGACGAAGTCTTAACCTGTCTGCTGCACGTCCCCGGTAACTGTCGAATCTTCAACTCTTCTGTTGAGGGACCGAGGAGATCTGGGCTGCAGGCCGCGTGCTCGTGCGTCCCTCACTTGAGCTGGTGTAGCCTCTGCGATACAACATTTGCGATGCGGGGGCGTGCATTATGCGCAGAACTTGGCACACCATTCCATAACGGATGTTTACGACACACATGCTGCCTCAAACACATTCTTCATTCTGTAATGGATGTCTACCGGTGTTTGTGTTCAGCAGCTAAGCGACGGAATAGAAAAGAATAATAGCATGTCGGTCCTGTTTGCACACATTTGGCAATAATACTGCGTTAGTTCACGTTTCTGCAATTTCTGTAACCACGTCGGGAAGACACTTTAATCTTGTTTTTTTTTTTTTTTTTTTTGTGGGATCTAAAATTTAAAAACCTCTCTCACACCGGCCTGATTTAGTTTCACTGATCAGGATAGTAAAAACATGCTTATGTTAAGGGAATTTTCAAAGCAGGCTTATCACATTCATACAGTTCAATACTGTTCTATCCTGATTAAATTGAGCTTAACTTAAATTCCATAAGGCAGTGAAGCCATTTCGAAGTCTCGGTGCGACGAAAATTGTCAGTCGATCTCCCGAAAACATTTGTAATAATTATTGACTTTCGGTGATCACATGGGGAAGAGCGGAGATCTGCTGGTAAGACCGTGTTAGTCTATTTATTTGAAGTAACTGGATATCTTGAGCATACAAAACGGCAGGTTCGTCCAGTGTAAATCAGACGTTCCCCACTGATCCCGTGCAACACAGCGTAGTACGCAGACACTGTCAATAATAATCAGTTACATAATACGCAAAATAACTGATGATGGTCGAAGTAGAGAGGTTATAAAATGTAGACTGGCAATGGCAAGGAAAGCGTTTCTGATGAAGAGAAGTTTGTTAACATCGAGTATAGATTTAAGTGTCAGGAAGTCATTTCTGAAAGTATTTGTATGGAGTGTAGCCGTGTATGGAAGTGAAACATGGACGATAAATAGTTTGGACAAGAAGAGAATAGAAGCTTTCGAAATGTGGTGCTACAGAAGAATGCTGAAGATTAGATGGGTAGATCACATAACTAATGAGGAAGTATTGAATAGGATTTGGGAGAAGAGAAGTTTGTGGCACAACTTGACCAGAAGAAGGGATCGGTGGGTAGGACATGTTCTGAGGCATTAAGGGATCACCAATTTAGTATTGGAGGGCAGCGTGGAGGGTAAAAATCGTAGAGGGAGACCTAGAGATGAATACACTAAGCAGATTCAGAAGGATGTAGGTTGCAGTAGGTACTGGGAGATGAAAAATCTTGCACAGGATAGAGTAGCGTGGAGAGCTACATCAAACCAGTCTCAGGAGTGAAGACCACAACAACAACAACAACATGTATTAAATTCCTTCTCATACAGAATCTCATCAATATGGCGACTAGCTCAACAATACATACATATACATCCTCCTTCTTTCACGACTAATCGGCAGGAAGTCTCTTCATTCTTTTTATAAGAGAAAACATAGATAGCAGAGAAGCTATTCCATGGAGTAAATGGACGCTCCAAGGAATAATTGGGCTTTACTTTGCATTGATAATCGGTAAGATAAGAAGAGATATTTCGAGATATGTACCGAGTTATATAATTTATAAAATTTCTGAAAATATCGCGGAGAGACCGCTGCAAGAGACATTACAACACGAAAGTCACGTTAATCTCTTGCCCAGCGTGGTGTACATCCTCCTCCCTTGCACATCTTCGACATTTATTTATTTTATTTTAATTGTTTTTAAAAGTTTGGACATTTGAAACTGCCACATCTGTGACTGTCCTCCTGACCGAGCCATGTGTGTAATATTGAGAGAAGACAAGTAATTCTCTCAGTTATTTTCATATTCAAGGCTATTCTTTAATGGAAATGGAAATGCCGTGTGGCTAAGGGCCACCCGTCAGGTAGACCGGTCGCCTGGTGCAAGTCTTTCGATTTGACGCCACTTCGGCGACTTGCGTGGCGATGGGGATGAAATGATGATGATTAGGACAACACACTACGCAGTCCCTGAGCGGAGAAAATCTTCGAGCCAGCCGGGAATCGAACCCGGGCCGCTAGGTATGACATTCCGTCGCGCTGACCACTTGTTTTTCCTTTTTTTTTATTCTTTTGTAGTGGACCGGTGGGGGCTCGGGGGCCTAAGTGGGCAGGCGTCGAAACCCGAGGCCTGGCCACAGTGTCCCCCTCACCACCACCGAGCCTGTGGTGCTTAGGGAAGTGGGAGACACAGGAATCAACAGTAGTGGAAGGCGTTGTTATTTATTTATTTGCACGTGTTTTTGTAATATTCACTAATATCATGAAAATATGTGAACACATCGGCGAAAGAGAAAAGAAATGTAAATTGAGGGTAAAGAAAAAGAAAGGAAAAGGGAAATTCAAAAAGAAGTAAAATCAGCGCAATCCGCGACGCGCTCTCCCATCCGCGGAGGTCAGGAGTAGAATAGATCGTAGGCGGTTGAAACTCAGACACCGCCGTGGGAGGTGGGGTAGGTGCCCTCTGAGCCAGGCACCCCCCAACTCAGTGGAGGTCTAACAAAGACCGCTCGAAGATAGTTAGCAAATAATGTTCGGTAACGTGGCGTGTTTTCGAGAGCTGCATGGGCTGTTCGTAAATAGGTCCAAAAGTCGAGGCGGGATTTACGTCCCTCATGAAAGAGATAAGCGACCGCCCACCGTTTGACCCACATAATAGCGTGACATTTGGCGGCGGGAAAATGTCTGTCCTCTGGGTACAGAAACATTCGAGGTCAGATTGTGTCTGGTGGCATCCGGACATAACAGGCAATGATTTGCTGCACGAAGCGCCATACATCTTGCGACGAGGCGCATGTCAGACGGTGTTCATCAGTGTCCAGTCGCTGGCAAAGGAGACAAAGAGGGGATTCTGACAAGCCAATGTTGTGCAGGCGCTGCTTCGTGGCAAATTTCCTGTTGACTACGTGATACCACAGTGCCCGGACGTTCGTAGCGAGGAAGGGATGGTGGACGGTAGTCCACACTATGGGCCACTGGGTAGACGGATGTTTGGTCTCCATCACATTCAGGGGAACACAGCGCAGCAACAGGCTGTAAAAATTCTTAGTCCTGGGTGGGCGTGTATCTGGGAGACTGGTATGCATGTAACTGTAATCGACGAAAAAGGTCGAAATATGGGACATATGAGGCACGATATGGCCGACAGACACCGGTGGTTAGGTGGAAGCAGGTAGGAGGACCTCAAGAAAGCTGCGTGTTAGAGATGTACCCTGGCCCATCCACTGTTTTCTCATGGTACTCATGTACAAGGCTCGCATACGGACACGAGCCCGGCCACCATACCGTGAGGGCAGGGTAAGTATCTCATAACGGACTTTAACATTGAACCAGCCGTGAGATAATAGCCAAAAGCCGCCTGAAGGTTGCGCCCAATTGCAGTTGGCAGAGGGAGAACATGCGCGATGTGAACCAATTTTGATGCCACATAAAGATTAATAAACGCACCCCTTGAAGTGTGTCCTGGCGGCGCAAGAGGTTCTGGCGGACGTCGTTGCGGATGACGTGTAACAGGCGACGGAAATTCGTTGCCGCCGTGCGTGTGACCGTGGGGGTAAAGGTAATGCCCAGGTACCGGAAAGTCCGCACAAGCGGCAGGGGTGCCACTTCACCCTCCTGGAGGCCTCGTCCAATGTGCATTGCAGAAGATTTGGCGACATTCATGGCACTGCCAGCGGCAGCCCCATTACGGGTAATCAATTCGAGGACTTCTCGAATCTCAGAGCCGGAGCGAATGAGGAGGTCATCAGCATATGTGTTGGCGTAGGGTGAGGCCAGAGAGCGTGGTCGTCAAGCCCCCAATAAGGGGCTCAAGGGCAATGGCATGCAGGAGGGTAGAGAGGGGGCACCCCTGCCGTATCGAAGGGCAGATAGGTACCGGCCCTGCTAAACGTCCATTGACTTGCGAACCGGCACTGTCGTAAAGACGCCGGATGACGTCGACAAACGGAGGGGGGATGCCCAGTCGGGCTGCCACCGAAAACAGGAAACGATGACGCACTTTATCGAATGCGCTGTCGAAGTCTATAGCGACGACCGCTGCACGGAGTCTGCAGGCCGCTGCCATCGCAGTTAAGTCGCGGCCATTCCCCTGTGGCAGTCTGTATGTTAACCTGTCCTCCAGGCGTGGTTTGGCGAGAGGATATCAGGGAGTATTGTTCGGAGCCGCATCTTGTAATCGGCATTGAGTAGGGTGAGCGGTCTGTAACTCGTGACCATCGAACCACGGGCTGGTTTGTGACCACTCAGCTACCAGGAACGCACTATTTAAAAAATGGCTCTAAGCACTATGGCACTTAACTTCTGAGGTCATCAGTCCACTACTTAAACCTAACTAACTTAAGAACATCACACACATACGTGCCCGAGTCAGGATTCGAACCTGCGCCCGTAGCAGCAGCGCGGTTCCGGACTGAAGCGCCTAGAACCGCTAGGCCACAGAGGCCGGCTGGCGTACTATTCTTTAATGTTGGCATTACACCTCATACATCATTTTGTGTGCCGCGCGGTTACAGGCGCCAAGTCACGAATTCACACACACACACACACACACACACACACACACACACACACACACCACATTTTGTATGAGAGGACAGGCAGTTATCAACATGAGAAGATAAAACTTTGAACATAGCTGCCAAGGTTCAGTGACCGTGTCAGAATTATATTAGAACAAATAAGCACTCGGTCACAATTATTAAGTCAAAAGTGACCAGGTTTCGACGCTACTATGAGCGTCGTCTTCAGAATTAGACTAACTGTTCTAAAACATATTAGGTATATAGTACATTAATAAAATTAAAGTTTGTACTGACTGGAAAAAGATGCAGTACTTACAAGTCACATATTAAAAAAGATCTAAGCCGGAAAGGCGACGTCATGAACAG
Organism: Schistocerca americana; assembly: GCF_021461395.2. NCBI lineage: Eukaryota > Metazoa > Arthropoda > Insecta > Orthoptera > Acrididae > Schistocerca > Schistocerca americana. The sequence continues at coordinate 176,393,312 of NC_060127.1, read as the reverse complement.
TTGTAAGTGAGATGGCGAGCCGCTAAGGGGTGCTCGTACTGTGAACAAGGGTTGCAACATGTCAGTACAAACTTTAATTTTATTAATGTATTATATAACTAATATGTTTTAGAACAGTTAGTCTAATTCTGAAGACGACGCTCATAGAAGCGTCGAAACCTGGTCAATTTTGACTTAATATTTGTGACCGAGGGCTTATTTTGTTCTAATATATATGGGAAGGTGTTGGTGTGATGCTGTCATAAACGCCCATTCTGTTCAGAGCTAGTGTCCAGAAAAATCTGTGAGTTTGCTAATTCACCTTGGAGCGGACGCTACAGAGCCATTAGGTGGTGTCCCCTCTCTGTCTATCGAATGTTCGGAAACCTTCAGGCATACACAAGAATTTTAGAATGTAAGACAACATTTATGGCGGCTCTGGTTCAAATGGCTCTGAACACTATGGAACTTAACATCTTAGGTCATCAGTCCCCTAGAACTTAGAACTACTTAAACCTGACTAACCTAAGGACATCACACACATCCATGCCCGAGGCAGGAGTCGAACCTGCGACCGTAGCAATCCCACGGTTCCGGACTGCAGCGCCTAGAACCGCACGGCCACCGCGGCCGGCGTATATTTTGGGACTCAAAAGCAGTTCTCATAGTTTACCTGAGGCAGCTGGTCAGAAATGCTGTAATGTTCGGTTCATCGAGATGATAAATGTATTGTTGACTTCAGGCCTAATCGAAAACTCTCAAAATATGGTGACTGAGCAGGCCATGGGAAATTTTCTGGAGCGGAACTCCCTCTACCGGGATTTATGAGTAAGGGATTTCCCGCTTCTTCAGCTGGGAAAAGAATACTATGAACTTTGGTTAGGATTGGCCAGGAGGTAGAGCAGACGAGCTGGAGGCGAGACATGGCGCTCATGGAGTCTTCTGATTGGCACAAACCCATGTAGGGGCAGTTGTGTTGGTGCACTTTTGGAGTTTCCCAAGTTTTCCTAGAAGGGGATGAGTGGTGAAATTTTTTCTTCTGATTCAGGAGAGCCTGATCTTGATTCTTGTTATGAGTGGGCTGCACTTGGAACACTTGTCGTGAGTGTGACTTCGCACTGGGCCTGGTCTCGACGGGGGAGCCTGTGATGAAGTCAGGTGTACGAATAGTTTGGATCTCAATCATATCAGAAAACTCTAGGTGCCGAGGACAATCTTATTCATATCAGGTCTGCTGCCTTGACCTTTGATCTCCTTCTGCGGACCGCTGTGTAAGTGAGTCTAAGTGGTCCATGGTGTGACCGGCGAACGAGAGTGTCACACGCTGGAATCTGCCGCTATTTCAGGGCTCCGTTGGAGAGTAATTGCGATTCGTCTGACAGATCGCCTGACCGCGATAACGAATTACACGTGCCACACATCGCTACCCTGCAGACGTTTGCGCCGCGTCCTTTACATGAGACAGCGGTACACGCCGAGACAGGGGTACAGTGCTGTCGCTCCGGCTTGCTGGGGCAATCACACTCACGGTCTCGCCACTTGTTCTCAGCGGAACCAAAGAAGTGCAGCCACTGTGCAGAATAAATCCTTCAAAGTCTATTCAGCTTTAGGTAATTTCAGATTGCGTTATCCATGTTTCGAGCCAGTGTAAATAGGCTGAGCCATAGTTATTTGTTGCTTCTATTTGTGTTGCCAAATGTTCTTAATTTATTTGGCAGCTCGCTTAACTTACGTTGTTTGTCCTATTTGGTGATTAATAATCTCTTGAAATTTTTATGAAAGATTAATCCCTTGTTGATGTAATAATCACCCATCACCAACTGCCTGCAATAATGACAGGACCACTATTTCATTAATTTTTCTCACCATTAAATTTTTATTTAACGTCTGATGAAAGTAATAACCATCAATGGAGGCTAGCATTCGCAACGCCTGCCAGAGGGCTGAATCAATTTAGCCTGGTAGACATGTCGAAGGCTTACAAGTTAAAGCAATTGCTGTCAGGGTGTAAACTCGCAGTCGCATGTACTCTTTCAAATCAAACCCCAAAACCAGTGTAGTCTTGCAACATAAATTTGGACGAAATCTGTGATACTATTAGGTGCGGTCCCCTTGTCAGATAAATGCCGCATCATCTTCATCTTCTTCATTTTTTTCTAAGTGATCGACGCTGCGATCCGGATGTTGGGATCTTCTTCATGATGTTCTGGTGTTCATGCTTTGCTGAACACATTGTGACAGGGTCTATGCACCTAGAAGATTTTTACCTTCTATGACTGCAGCCACGAAAGCTTGCAGATTTGCATTATTTGTATCTTGTATGTAATTCTTTCACAAGGCGCAGTAAGTTGTGTAAACAGAAAAATGGGCATTCGTTTGAACACCTCACCTACATGAATACTCCATTACCGGAAAATCCGTCTGCACATGGTCAACAATTTTTTTTTCCTTTATGGAATCGAAACAAACAATAAAAGACAGGAAATAAAACAGAGAATTTTTTAAAAACTATAAAATGGCGGAAAGTTGTTGAAGTTAAAATAGAAAAACATGTGTTGAAGATGCTACTGAAGACACACAGGAAGTAGACAGGCGCAATTTAGAAAACACAGCGACAGTCTTGTTTCCATTTGAAAAAGATAAAAAACACACCTAGTGACAATATGCTTTCTGTTCGCAACACTTAAAAAAGAGCGCGCAACACTCAACAACCACTTAAACACAGAACTATAGAGCAGAGACGAAGATACCACACCACAGCTTAAGGTAGATGGGGGAGGGAGGACACAGACAGATGAGGGAAAAAAGGGAGGGGAAGAGGAAAAGCAAAAAGGGGGGAGCGGATAGAGGGAGGGACACATAAAAAAGGGACCCAGGGCAGATGCGAGAAGGACTGGGGAAGGCGGAGGAGGGGAGAGCAAAAGGACTCGTGGGAGAGAATGAAGAGAGGGTAGGTGGGGAAAAGCAGGAAAGGAAGGGGGAAGAGGGAGCCTGGGAAAAGGACAGAGGTAGGGAGGAGGAGGTGCAGATAAAAGTTGATAGGAGGGATAAATGGAGGGAGAGAGGGCATCATCCGGGATGGAGAGTTGACGGAAGCCACCTTGGGAAAGGAGATGTAGGGTGTAGAGGCGGAGGGCTGAGGGACACAACAGTTAAGGCGCAGCAGCGGGCAGTGATAGGAGAGGAGCAACCAGGGGAAGGGGGGTATCAAGTGTGCGGTAGGTGTAGAGGACTCGGATAGGTTGGAGGAAAAGGAGCAGATTGGGGAATGGAACCGTGTCATTGAGGATCTATGTTGGGGGCGGGAGTCGTGTATTGAAGGCGAGGTGCAGTGCGTGACGCTCGAGGATTTGGGGGGACTTATAGAATTTGGGGAGGGGGGCGGGGAGGGAGAGGTGATTCTGGCAGGACAGGCATAGCAGAGAAGGGGATGGATCAAGGATCTGTAAGTGTCGAGGATGGTAGAGGGGTTCATCCCCCAAAGAGGAGTTTAGGGAGATAGATATGAGTGAAGATAAGGGATCCAGGTGAGGTGGCGGTCAATGGTGAGTCCAAGGTAGGTGAGGGTGGGGGAGAGGCGGACAGGATGGGCGCAGATGGTAAGGGATAAAACAAAAAGCCAGAAGGAGCGAGTGGTACGACCTACAATGAGTGCCTGGCTCTTGGAAGGATTCGGTCAACAATTCTTTTTTTTCCTTTATTGGAGGAGGGGGGGGGGGGGTTGGCAGCAGCGTAATATGCCGCTCTGCAGCCTACAGAAAAGTTAAAAACAAAATTAGGAGATATCATAAAAATAAAAACAGGCGATAAAACGGTGACTGAAACTGGGACACGGCAAAAAATTGCGAATATAATGCAAAAACAAAGGGGTGGTGATTCCGATTAAAATACACAGTTAATAGGCACAATTAAAAAACACGGCGACAGTCTGGTTTCTGTTTGTAGGAGCTAAAAAGAAAAACACACCTAGCGACAGTATGGTGTCTGTTCTCAACTATGGAAGGAGATGCACTACACTAAACACTCACTTAAATCTGCACCACAGAGGAAACAACACGGCAGATTGAGGGGGTGGGGGGGTGGGGGGGGCAGGGCAGGGCGGAATCTGTCATCAATGTACAGTTAATTCCTTTACAACAGTTTGTGGAAACCAGCTTCTATATAGGCGCACTTGCGCAAGTGAACGTAATAAAATAATTGTTAGCTCTGCTTTAATAACTATTTTATAATAATTTTTTTAAAAGGTGTTTAGTAATCTTTTATCGAGACGAAACAGGAATGTTGCTGTTGTTAAAATACGTAAATAACTTCAAGTAAGAAGTTCATGAATACACTAGAGATACCTGTCAGTGGCAACTGTCAATTTGTGGGCCAGTCTCGGCCATCATCTCCCAGTTGAGCGGTGCGCAGGCTGCGGTGGAATACGTAGTAGTGTGTGGCACAGGGCGCGACAACTGTGATTTTAATCGATTTACCGACGCATCGTTCATCTCCTTCCTTACATACCTGGGAATGCTTTAGAAACATTATTTGTACAGCTGGTACAGGACACATGTAATAAGCTTTTATCCCGGTTTGTTCTGACAGTTTTTCTATTATAAGGCACTTGTACTTAATTGTATCTGTGTGTAATTTCACACTGTATGAACGCATTCGCAAACTTGAAGATAGTAAACATGCTTACCGAAGGCGGTGATCGACAATAAATATTGTTTATAGGCGGTGTTCATCTTCTCTGCCGGCCGCTGTGGCCGAGCTGTTCTAGGCGCTTCAGGCTGGAACCGCGCGACCGCTGCCGTCGCAGGTTCGAATCCTGCCTCGTGTATGGATGTGTGTGATGTCCTTAGGTTAGTTAGGTTTAAGTAGTTCTAAGTTCTAGGGGACTGATGACCTTAGGTGTTAAGTCCCATAGTGCTCAGAGCCATTTGAACCATTCATCTTCTCTCAAGTAATCAATAGGGACCGCTACCCCTACCACTCAAAATTAGTAACCTAATGCGTAGCGTGTTGCATCCATCCAAAAAATTGTCAGCGTAACTAAAACTGATAGAAATTTGATTTCAATCGATTATAGAAAGCTGGTTTACATACTGCAGGTACACGGAAGAAATAGATAGTGTTCTACTGTAAACAATAAACTAAAAAACGTTGCTGCAAATCTGTGTAAAATAAGTATGTTTACTTCGCGGAAGGAGGAATTCTTCTTACGTTTACCTGGTTAAGCACAGTAAATATTCCTTTGATTTATTTGTTATAATTCACGGAGAAAAATACTTTCCTTTAAACACACTGTGTAATAAAAAAAATTGTTTACAAATCGGTCACTGCGTCACGCCAAGGCAATATGTCTGGTCTGTGTGTGAATTATCTGTGTGTCTCAGAGCGAGACTTGGTGACTGCAGTCAATAAAAACGGTGGTAAACCTTTCACTCGTTTGAAAGCTGTAGTAGAATGTGGAGGATGTGTACCACGCTGTTAGCTACATGACTGAAACTAGATTCAGCACTTGAGTGTATTACCTCGGAAGCGAGATTACGAGCTGCCGTAACAAGCACTGATTACAGCTGACCACAGCGCTCAGTAGGAGCTACACTGGCAATCACGGGACTTAATTCGTTGCCTTTCGATTTCATAGTAACTGCGCTGTACATTTCAGGATTAATGAGGTAATAAAAAGTGAATGGAAGTGAAGTAATTTTTTTGGTAGCTTTCATTAGTAAAAAATTGCAGATTTTCTCTTTCTCTGTCTCACTCCCATCTCCCCCTCCTCTTTTCTCTCTATACCTGTCTCCCTTGCAGTGTGTTGCACTTGGCTTAATGTTAATTGCTGCCAGACTGAAAATAATTGATTAAGTTTATGGACGTTGCACATACAAAAAAAAATTCAACGAAATTCAAATTTTTGTCTTACTACTGAAGAATGGAGCCAGTGTCACGATTATGAAAAGAAAGCTGGGATGAATATCAACACATCAAGTTTTGCATCACCCCGATTCCCAGAACTCCTGAAGATGGACGCTGGCTGTGGACATTGCATTACGGACACAGTCCCTCTGACTGTCCAGAGATGTCACTAAACCCGCCCAAAGATGTAAACAACCATGCATGAGCAGCGACTATTAGACGGAGGGGGTCCGACAGCCGATCAGTTCCAGTCATTCCACCAGGAAGGAGGTACACGGCTCGTGTTGTCCGCAGTTCAAGCATGCTTCGACGGTCAATACCGCGTTTCGGTCGCGTTCGCATTGTTACTTTGTGCCAGGAAGGGCTCTCAACAAGGGAAGTGTTCAGGCGTCTCGGAGTGAAAAAAAGCGATGTTGTTCGGACATGGAGGAGACACAGAGAGACAGGAACTGTCGATGACATACCTCGCTCAGGCCGCCCAACGGTTACTACTGCAGTGGATGACCGCTACCTGCTGATTATGGCCCGGAGGAACCCTGACAGCAACGCCATCATGTTCAGTAATGCTTTTCGTGATGCCACAGGACATCATGTTAAGACTCAAACTGTGCATTATAGGCTGCGTGATGAGCAGCTTCACTCCCGGCGTCCGTGGCGAGGTCCATCTTGCAACCACGACACCATGCAGCGCAGTGCAGATGGGTCCACCAACACGCCAAATGGACCGCTCAGGATTGGCATCACATTCTCTTCGCCGATGAGTGACTTCAACCAGACATTCACTGGAGACGTGTTTGGAGGCAACTCGCAGGCTGAACGCCTTAGACACACTGTCCAGCGAGTGCAGCAAGGTGGAGGTTCCCTGCTGTTTTGGCGTGGCATTTTGTGGGTCCGACGTACGCCGCTGGTGGTCATGGAAGGCGCCGTAACGGCTGTACGATACGTGAATGCCATCCTCCGATTGATAGTGCAAACATATAGGCAGCATATGGCGAGGCATTCGTCTTCACTGACGACAGTTCGTGCCACCATCGTGCACATCTTGTGAATGACTTCCTTCAGGATAACGACATCAGATGGTTCAAATGGCTCTGAGCACTATGCGACTTAACTTCTGAGGTCATTAGTCGCCTAGAACTTAGAACTAATTAAACTCAACTATCCTAAGGACATCACAAACATCCATGCCCGAGGCAGGATTCGAACCTGCGATCGTAGCGGTCACGCGGTTCCAGACTGAAGCGCCTAGAACCGCACGACCACACCGGCCGGCGATAACGACATCGCTCGACTAGAGTGGCCAGCATGTTCTCCAGACATGAACCCTATAGAACATGCCTAACATAGATTGAAAAGGGCTGTTTATGGACCATGTAACCCAACAACCACTCTGAGGGAGCTACGCCGAATCGCCGTTGAGGAGTGGGACAGTGCATTGATGAACTTGCGGATAGTATGTCACGACGAATACAGGCATGCATCAATGCAAGAGGACGTGCTACTGGGTATTAGAGGTACCAGTCTGTACAGCAATCTGGACCACCACCTCTGAAGGTGTCGCTGTATCGTGGTACAATATGCAATGTGTGGTTTACATGAGCAATAAAAAGGGCAGAAATGGTGTTTATGTTGATCTCCATTCCAATTTTCTGTACAGGTTCCGGAACTTTCGGAACCCAGGTGAAGCAAAACGTTTTTGACGTGTGTATAAAGAGAAAGTTGGTGACAATATTGGTGGTAAAGGACATAGTGAGGTCATATATTTTAAAGAAATGAGCTCTGCGAAATGAAATGTCTCCTAGAAATTTGATTGTAATGCAAACAAATTAGCTATACAATATGAAATGTCTGCTAGAAACCGATGACGCGTAATTAAAATATATCTGCAGATGACGACTGAATTCATTCCGAATTATTTTTCATGTTTTTTTCTTGCCGACAAAATGTGATGGATGCCAAAATAAGGTTCTTAATAATGTGTTATTTCCGAAAACTGGTCGAACGATAAATAATTTCTGTACACTCTGTAAATTAGAAGAAGCCTCAGATGGAGAATAATCTGACCTGTGGAGTCGTAGTTACTAGTTTTTCATCTCTCTATCAGACAGTGTCTGTTTATTTGGTGCTGTTTGATTCGTTCCCACTTACAATTATTTAACTGGTTAAGTATAAGATTAGAGGAAAAAATGACATGTTTTTATTCTACTGCAGTGACAGATAGCGGAGGACCATCATACTTGAAAAAAAATGACATTTCTGCATAGTGCGTTTTTCTTTTTATTCCGCAGGAAACCATGTTCGCTGTAGTAGAAACCTGTTAATCGCTAACAAGAAGCCAGTTTTATTGTTCAGCATGTTTCCGGGTCTTCTCAGACGAGTCTCACAGTTTCTCTCGAACCTGTTCGCAGTTCTCTATCCGTCTGCGGCATTTCCAGCAGCAATAAACACAGATGTTCAGAGTGAGAACAGCTCCTTTCGCAGGCTTGTTCTTTCCCAGCTCGCTCGCACTTCCTTCATCCACCCGTTGTTCTAACATTTTCTGAAAGCCTTGCTTTCACAACGAGGTATCTAAAGGCGTTTTGGAAGAAAGGCCATTGTGAACGAGACATGATAGCCATCGTTAAGAAACGAAAACACGGATATATACTAATACACAGGCATTGGGAAACCAATTCATATATTTTTTCGTGGTATTTAAATGAGAAATCGAAAAATGAATGATTGTCGGAGGAACTGACTCAACATACAGAAAAATCAAGACAACCTTCGGTGATGTTAAAGACTATGGCGGTATCATTATTAGTGCAATGGGATTCCACTGTTTAGAGGAGAGAGAGAGAGAGAGAGAGAGAGAGAGAGAGAACAGATAGGTGGAAAGAATGCGCTGAAGGCCTCTATGCCGGTTTGTTCTGACACTGTTTTCCTATTATAATGCACTTACTATTATACATAATTGTTTCTGTGTGTAATTTCACACTGTATGAACGCATTCGCAAACTTGAATATAGTACACATCCTTACTGAGGCTGGTGATCCACAATAAATATTGCTTATAAGCGGTGTTGGCTAAGAAGTTCATCTTCTCTGCGGGCTTCTGAGACCGAGCGTTTCTAGGCGCTTCAATTCGGAACTGCGCTGCAACTACGGTCGCAGGTTCGAATCCTGCATCGGGGATGGATGTGTGTGACGTCCATAGGTTAGTTAGGTTTAAGTAGTTCTAACTCTATGGGACTGGTGACATCAAATCCCATAGTGCTTAGAGCCATTTGAACCATTTTTGAAGGCTCTATCGGGAGAGGAATAATCGGGTGACGTGATAAAACAAAAAAAAAAACAAAAAACAAAAAAAATGACTCTGAGCACTATGGTACTTAACGTCTGAGGTCATCAGTCCCCTAGAACTTAGAACTAGTTAAACCTAACTAACGTAAGGACATCACACACATCAATGCGCGAGGCAGAATTCGAACCTTCGACCGTAGCGTTCGCGCGGTTCCAGACTGTAGCGCCTAGATCCGCTCGGCCACCACGGCCAGCCGTGATAAAACAGAAGTCGTCAGAGAACAGATGGTGAATGTAGTATTAGAGTAAAAATATGAAAGAGCTTTGGAAGACTTAAGGTCGAATAAGTCGCAAGGGATAGATTCCATTCCATCAAATTCCGAAAATCACTTGAAGAAGTGAAAACAACACGACTCTTCACGTTGGTGTGTAGAATGTATGAGACAGGCAATATACCGTCAGTCTTTCAGAAATACTTCACCGACACAGTTTCGAAAATAGCAAGAGTCGACAAGTGTGAGAATATCGCACAAACTGATTTACAGATCCTGCTGACAACATGCAGAAAAATGGGAGAGAAAACTGAGAATCTGTATGGCACTTCCTGGCAGATTAAAACTGTGTGCCGGACCGAGACTCGAACTCGGGACCTTTGCCTTTCGCGGGCAAGTGTTCTACCAACTGAGCTACCCAAGCACGACTCACGCCCCGTCCTCACAGCTTTACTTCTGCAAGTAACTCGTCTCCTACCTTCCAAACTTCACAGATGCTCTCCCCTCGAAGGAGTTATGGTCCAGTCCAGGAGTTCCATAAAGCGGCAAACCACACTGTCCAAGACGCTGCAACAGACCAGAGGCCACAGTTCCACTGCTCAGCGAGATGGCTGAAGCTGAGTAAACATGTTATAGTGCACTATCCTGAGTGAAAGTGAAGAAGAATTAAATGATCTGCTGAACGGAATAAACAGTCTAATGAGTACACAGTATGGTTTGAGAGTAAATCGGAGAAAGACGAAGGTAATGAGAAGTAGTAGAAATGAGAACAGCGAGAAACTTAGCATCAGGATTGATGGTCACGAAGTCAATGAAGTTAAGGAATTCTGATATCTAGGCAGTAAAATAACCAATGACGGACGGAGCAAGGAGGACATCAAAAGCAGACTCGCTATGGCAAAAAAGGCATTTCTGGCCAAGAGAAGTCTACTAATATCAAATACCGGCCTTAATTTGAGGAAGAAATTTCTGAGGATGTACTCTGGAGTACAGCATTGTCTGGTAGTGAAACATGGACTGTGGGAAAACTGGAACAGAAGAGAATCGAAGCATTTGAGATGTGGTGCTATAGACGAATGTTGAAAATCAGGTGGACTGATAAGGTAAGGAATGAGGAGGTTCTACGCAGAATCGGAGAGGAAAGGAATATGTGGAAAACACTGATAAGGAGAAGGGACAGGGTGATAGGACATCTGCTAAGACATGAGGGAATGACTTCCATGGTACTAGAGGGAGCTGTAGAGGGCAAAAACTGTAGAGGAAGACAGAGATCGGAATACGTCAAGCAAATAATTGAGGACGTAGGTTGCAAGTGCTACTCTGAGATGAAGAGGTTAGCACAGGAAAGGAATTCGTGGCGGGCCGCATCAAACCAGTCAGTAGACTGATGACCAAAAAAAAAAAAAAAAAGTGCACAAGCATTGTGGATTTCAAAAATATGATAGAATACAAAAATAATTCCAGGAGTACTGCCGAGCACGGACTAATAAATCTAAAGAGAAAGAAATTTTCAACTCATTTCGGCTCCTCTGCTACTTACCTAGGTCCCGGTAAGGAGACGGGAGGGACAGTCACGCTCATTTGGAAAAGTTCGATCTGCGCTTTCGGACAAGGAGTAGGTTTCTCGAAGCCAAAATTCACACTAGGGGAAGGACCAAGAAGGTGGCTTAATTCCGCGGACACGAATCAGCTTCCACGTGCAATTACATTACCACACGGCAAATTAATCAGTTCAGTAATACCTGCGTGAGCTCTACTCTGCGACCCCAGAAAACCATCGCACACACAAGCCTCCCAGTACCCAAAGTCAGAAAGCCTCGCCACAAATTCGAGCCACGTGACCCTCTTGACACCGAGAGAGGAGGGCGTGGCTGCCGAAGCACCACGGGTCCCAGCTCACCATTCCACGCGGCAGCGCTCCTCTTCCCCGACCGCGACACCACAATCGCTCTCGTTAGATACACAGCGCACTCTATACCGCGGCCGCGAACTCGGGAAGGTGAAGCGGGAAGTTTGCAAAAAGAAAGTGAACCGATACGGTTCACCAACATTTATCAGTTTTCAGTCAAAATCCATTCACACGTCCTGAGTGACCGAAAAATGACTATAGAATGAAGGCTTTCGCGACCGGATGACATAGCTGCTGGTGAACCTTTCGGGATGTGAGGTCGTCGTCCAAGAAACTCTTCCGTCCCTGACGTTTCGTCGAGGACTGCGCTCGACATCTTCAGAGGCGCTCATTCTCGGCAAGACTAAGTGGAGGAGCGCCTCTGAAGATGTCCAGCGCAGTCCTGGACGAAACATCGTGAGGAGTTTCTTGCACGACGACCTCACATCCCGAAAGGTTTACCAGCAGCTGTAGAAAAATGACTGCCTATATTCCTCTGTCTAGGTCCCAATCGTTCTTCCATATGCGCGGTATACGATGGTTTGCACCATAAGGAGGTCTTCTTGAGCTACATATTCCCTAAATTTACAGAACAGGGCTTCACGAGAGCTGGTCGCCTTCGTATATACGTGACCACCTGTCGAAAGCCTGAATAACCACCTATTTTTAGCGCGGTTATGTAGGAAGAGAGTCAGTGAAGTTCTGGAAGATACCGACAGTTATGTGGAGCCATGCCGACTCCTGTGCCGCGGTCTGATGTGCTAGCTTTGTCAGTTGGAGGATCCATGGTGCGAAGAGCCCAATTGAAATGGTCCCACAGATTCTCGATTGGGTTTAAATCTGGGGAGTCTGGTGGCTAGAGGAGTACGGCAAAGATACCTTGGTGCTCTTCAAATCTTTCACTTTCACTGCGATCTGTATACACTGCATTGTGCTGCTGGAAGATGTCATCGTGTAGAGGAAAAACAAACTGCATGAAGTGGTGGACATGCTGCCCAAGGATAGATGGGTACTTCTGTTGATCCATTGTGTCTTCCAGTACGACGAGGTCACCCAGGGAAAACCGCGGAAATATTCCACAGACCATAATGTTCCAGCCCAGACACTTCCGGCGATTGCTGTAGGGTGTTATCTTTCAACTTGATGGAGCATGAAACGTAATGCATCCTGAAAAGGCCACCTGTGCCTCTCAGTGGACGTCAAGATATGCTATTGGCAAATTCCAGCCTGGTTCATCGATGAACAACAGTCAACATAGGTGCAAGAACCAGGCGCCTGCTACAGAGGCCCATATTCAGCAACGTTCGCTGAATAGTCATTGAGGAGACACTGTAGGCAGCCATTGGTTCATATGGCTGGTCAAACGCTCAACAGTTGTACGTCTGTTGGCCCGTATTATGCATCTGCGCACCCGTAGATCACCCTGTGATGGGCCATGGCGCACGACAGTTACCTCGGCGCACAGATTTTGATAACCCTGTTTAAGCATACCCAGTATAGTTTAACCAAGGCGACACAAGAACAATTCACAAACAGCCGTTCCGGAAATGCTTCCACCCTTGACTCAAAAGCCAATGACCATGCTTAGTTAAACGCTCTGTTCCCGCATTACAACTATAACTAGATTGTCAGTGTCCGACCCTCCCCCCCCCCCCTTCCCGTCCCCTCCTCCAGACAATATTCATATACGAGGGTTGTCCAGAAAGTAAGTTCCGATCGGTGGCGAAATGGAAACCACTGGGAAAATCTGGTAAAGCTTTGCACAGGTGTGTTGGACAGTGTCTCTAACATGCCCGTCGATCGTGCCGCGTCGCGCTTTTCAGTTTTGAGTGAACAGTGAGCACGTAAAGATGCGTAGGGAATAGCATCACCCGCCAATTATGAGTGCCTGGTTAGAGATTTCGCCTGTCTCATGCAGCCCACATAACACAACTGTCGAGCAGTTCCTTCTTCATGCCAATTCCCAGCCGCACATTGCAGGGGCAATGAAGACGCTCCTGCAGCGTTTCCGATGAGAAGTGTTTGATCGCCCACAATACAGTCTGCAATTGGCTCCCCCTGAGTCTCATCTCTGCTCACAAGAACCGCTGGCTATCAAGACAAAATTTTTACACAGACAACGAGCTGTAGACCAGTGCAGATAACTGGCCGAAAGCATAGGCGGCTGCTTTCTACGACGAGGATATTGGAAAGTTGATACAACACTACGGCAACACTCGACGTTGGAGCGGCGACTATGTAGAGAAGTAGGTGGAAAGTGTACCTAACTGTTGCAAACAAAACGTTTCTGGTTTTCACTGTGGTTTCCATTTCGCGACCGATCGGAACTTACTTTCTGGACAACCATCGTACTTCTACTGCCTGTGTTGCCATCTGGCGTCTGAGAGAAGTTATTACACATTAGCGTCGAACATACTTTAATCTGGCTGATTTTTAACTCTCCAAAGCATTTGTTACAATCTCGTATTTCGCATGAGCTGTATCGAGCTGTTACGATCCTTGTAGCAGATCTCTGGATTCGTTCGATATCTATTGTCACACCTACAAGATAGGGACTCTAGGCACTGAAACAGTGCAGTGGGTCGCACTGACTACCTGTATGCGATTTCCTTTATACTTTCGTTGCATTTCTCCAGAAACTTTCCAACATACCTAAGTCGTACATTCGACATTCACAATTTGGTGCAGGGTGCTTAAAACTCCCCGTGCAAATTTCTAGGACTTGTACAGGGGACTGAGTAGATGATATTTTGAAATGGAACGTCTGTTTTACCTCTATTATCTAATTCAAGTACCTGTGGGTGTTAGAGCAACATGGGTGAGTATACGTTCGCAGAATACACGGGCAAGATCCTTATGTATGACGATGCTCACGTTGATGGAAGAGCCGCTTGTCGCCTTTATCAGGGTCATTACCCACAAAGTCCGACTCCATCGCATACTCGTTTGGCAATAATTACGCAAGGGCTTCCAAAATGGGGTAGCTTGACCGTCAGCAGGTGTAACTGTGGTGCTCCAAGCAGACGCCACACACCCGAATTGACAGAGGCCGTACTGCATAACGTTGAAGAAGAAGATGATGATGATGTTTGTTTTGTGGGACGCTCAACTGAGTGGTTATGAGCACCCGTACAAACTCCCAATATTTGCTCAGTCAAATCTCGCCACTCTCGTATATGATGATGAAATGATGAGGACAACACAAACACCCAGTCATCGCGAGGCATAACGCTGAACAGAACCCGTCAACGAGTAAATGAGGAACTGCACGTGCAGTGTGGATGTTGCTCCCAGCACCGTCTGGTATGTTCCGCATGACTAACAACAACATCTGTTCCCCCTCCAAAGGTTACAGTCACTAATACCAGCCTATTTTGCTCCGCACGTTGAGTTCTGTATGCAGTTTCTGCGCCGCTGTATCAACGAGACCGTAGCATTTCAGCGGTGCATGTTCTTCACAGATGAATGGAAATTTACTAGGGACTGTGTTCTCAATTCTCGAAACAGTCATATCTGAGTAGACGAAAACACACATGACACGCATGTCCAGGGATTCCAACACAGATTTGGTCTCAGTGTGTGGGCAGGTAGTCTGGATTTGATATTACGTGCTCTACCCAAGGTCATGGGTCAATCTACCTGACTTCCGCCGGCCGGAGTGGCCGTGCGGTTCTGGGCGCTACAGTCTGGAGCCGAGCGACCGCTGCGGTCGCAGGTTCGAATCCTGCCTCGGGCTTGGATGTGTGTGATATCCTTAGGTTAGTTAGGTTTAATTAGTTCTAAGTTCTAGGCGACTGATGACCTCAGCAGTTGAGTCGCATAGTGCTCACAGCCATTTTTTGAACCTGACTTCCCCACAGCAAGTACTGGGTGTGTTGATGGACGCTGTGCCACTGAACGTTCATCAAGGCATGACGGCACATGCGCTCACTTTTCACGTCATGTTGCGGAAGATCTGGACCAACGTTTAAGACACAAATGGATAGGCCGAGTTGCCCCAATCACATGGCCTCCACGATCACCGGATTTACTACAACGGACTTCTTCCCATGTGGCTGAATGAAGAGTTTTGTTTGCGAGACTCCTCTGGAGACAGAATAGGAGCTGGTGGGACGAGTTGCGGTCGCTCCAGGACAGGCTGCAGAGGCGACGGGTGAGATACGGTGTGTGTACAACAACATGATTCGTAGGTACAATGTGTGCATCAAACTTAGTGGTCACAACATGTTGTCGTGTATCAAAATGCTAACCTCCCTTTGAAAAGGACAAAACGGGTTAAGTATGACTGTAAACAACAGTGTTTGTTTCCTTTTTGTTTCTGTGGTTATTAGGGAGTGGAATTGTAGAACAAGTGATGTACTGGGTTGAAAGTTTACCGTCTTACCTCCTTGCCTAGGGACGCCAGATGAAAGTTGATGTCGTCAAGCCCTGAATCAAAATTGCGCAACGGAAAACTGGGGAGGGGAGCTTGAGAGCGCTACCTAGAGAGCGTGCCCTTTCTGTACGATACTAGGCAAGGGGCTGGAGGGCTGACACGCTGATGTGTGGCTCCCTGCGTTCTATAGCCTTTATTTTAAATAAATTCCTTTAACTTGACTTCTTTGTGATTTTTAAGGTATGTTAAAGATTGATGACAGTTGATTTCCTATTTATTTTAAACACTATCACTCGACTTTACAGCGATAGCAGCAATTGTTTCAGTTTACAGATACTACAATTTTACAACTTATAGCTCGGGTATACTATATACTAATCTGCACGCACATTTCTACGGGTAAAACGGAATTGCTTTGGCCAAATGTATACCACCAAAGTCTCTCAATATTTTACATAGGACATTCACTATGTGAGGAGGATAACAGGCAAACTGGGGACCAGATACTTTAACACAGGGGGTCAAATTTCCGGAATTAAACGAGCACATTCATTAACTTACACAATCCGTAGCTGGAAATAACAGAATTAGTACAAATATTCAAATACCTTTCTTCCATGCGTGAACATTGAGACAGACGCACTGAGGGCACGTCTGCTCACTTACCCGTCTTCTGTAACACTCCAAGAATATGGCGGGCACCCGGAGGTCTTCCTGGGCCTCGGTGGAGGGGATGTCGAACCACTTGGCCGTGACCAACCTCTCCACCCCAAATCTTGTGACACTGGAAAGTCCTTGACTTTTACCTGCCTGTGCCGTCTCTCTGATCCCCTAGCCAGGAGTAAGTTTGGCACCACTATACTACAGAACTACTTCCCAACTAAGATTTGGCCACGCTTTACGGAAAGGTGTGAGGAGGATTAGGAAAGTTCATGTGCAGATTCACATCCACGTACAAGAAAGGCATAACACACGACACATATAAATACGTATTATGAAGCCTTACACATTTCTTTCCACCCGTCCACATGGATTCTGTTGCGCACGCGGCCGGCCGCGTCGTGTAATAAAATTGGCTGCGGAGCCGCCTCTGTTTGTATTTCCCGGTGCGAGCGAGCAGCGAAACCTGCTGCTTATAGAGCGGAAACTGCTGTACCGTTTCAGGGTGACGCCGAATAAATTACTTGTAAAAGTGGTCGTGTCACCAACTTTTTTTCATATGGCTGTAGCACGGAAAGGGTATGTTTCCGGACATGTGTTCCAACTCGGAATATGTCTACTCAGTCCCCTCTATACTAGAATTTTATAGTCTACCACATTGCCTCTTCCTCTTCTTCTTCTTTCTTTTGACTGGAATTGTGGTGTAACTTCACGGAGTCGGCATGTTGTTCTGGATTTGGCGGCCGGATATCGCCCCTGTCACCAGCGCTTCCTCCTGAGGTGGAATCCTTGTGCCAGATCCCTGCCCGTCTAGTGTGGTAACATTCTCGGAATGTTTGGGAATCATGTAACTGAGGCGGGACAACGGTATTGTCAGCGAACAATCTTTTACAGGGTGTATCAAAAGTTAAGTTCAGTCCCTGGCGAGACGATAAAGGACCTTAACAAAATACGTCAATATAATTTTTTTCGTATTCGTAACCGTTTCGGAGTTACATCTTTAACTGTAAAAAGGAGAGTATCTCCTGCCTTTGAATGCCAATCTCAATTAACACATTTCTCATTTTATTCATTTCGTTTTATTCATCAAATTCATTTAATAATTACATTAATACGTCTCACCGTCCTTGTTTTGTCTTAGTCCCGTTGGAGCAGATGCTCGAAATGTTCCGCTCTTACACAAATCCAAGCATCAGCACGCCTTTTGAACTCTCGCTTCAGGTTACCAAGTCCCTGTTGAGGCATCGCCACTGCCGTCGTGTGAATCTTGGCGAAGAAACCTTCTTCGCTTGTTATCTGCGATCCGTACATTTTCTCTTTGAGAAAACCCATTAGAAAGAGGCCCATTGGCGTCAGATCTTGATGACCATCCTCTGCAAGGAATGGGACCACCTGTAGCTGGAAAATGGTCGTTCAGCCATGGTCGTACTCATAGTGGGAAACGTTCTGGAGCACCATCCAGTTGATACCATAGGTGTTGTCTTGTACGTAGGGGCAATTTACCCAGTATTGGTGAAAGCACACCTTCTAAGAAATGCAAATAATCTGACCTCTCCCCCCCCCCCCTCTTCCCCCAATTCTGTCCTCCAGGATGAATGGGCCAAGTAGCACACCACCGATGACAGCCAACCTGCCCATAAGGTAACACTGCATCTCGTCTGGAGTGAGACCGTCGTGTTACACGAAGATTCTCGTCAACATACGAGTAGATGTGTAAGTTGTTTCAGTCCATAACACCATCTCTTTTGAACCATGACTCGTCAGTCCGTAAGACGTGGTCCACGGTACCTTGCTGGTCAGTGATCATACATAATACCAATTACCGGTATGCGAGACAATGTTCATGATGTTGTGACTTCGATTATTGCACAGCGTTCAGATGAGGACCATGCTGCTGAAGTAGTTGCAAGGTCCATGGGTGAGGCAGTCCAACACATCGCTCGCCTTCTACTGATAGATGGACGTGGTTTTACAAGGTCAAAAATTTCTCCTTCACGATCTGGGGCATCCCATGGTCGTCATGATGAGTAGGTTGTAGCACTCTTGTATCCTCCGTACGTTGGTGAAGGGCTTGATATACCCGTCTCCTTGGACTGCGTCGTTGCAGAAGCCTGTTTCAGTATACTGTTTCGGCCGCGTAAATCATGTGCATGTCCCCGTATTACTCGTTCGTAAACATGGTGTATGTTCATACATAGACTTCACCTTTGCAACTGACCGCTTCGGCCGTCTCGTCTAGGAACAAACAAGGCTCGACAAAAAGAAATGGAATAACAGTAATATGAAAAAGCTTGAAAACAGAAGTTTTATTGCCCGGTTCGCAATTGATACATATCCTTATTCCCAGTTTGAGCAAAGTTATTTTGCCATATTCAGGTCATCGGATACGGAAGGTTCTACAATTCATGTATCCGAGGAAGGCAATGTAACTTTGCTCAATCTGCTATTCAGAATAAGTATCGACTGCACTCTGGCCGGCAATAAAGCGTCTGTTTAGGAAGCATTTTTGGCAGAGATCGCTGACCTGGCAATGTCAGGTAACTACAATACCTGTAGCACTAATTCTGTACTTAGCTACAGAAACGCACACAAGTGGCAATTAAAAAATCTCTCACAATGGCTGACAACACGTGACGTTCAACATATGGTGCAAACACACCAGCTTCCAAACACCTTTTTTTTTTCTCTTGTACGGGCTCAGTACGCAAGAATAAAATGAGAAATGCGTTAACTGGGATTGGCATTTAAATTAAAGAGGAACTCCCCGTTTTAGATGTACGTATGTATCTCCAAAACGGAGACGAATACGGAAAAAATGTATATACATTTTTCGTTTTAAATAAGGTCCTCTATCATCTCGTCCTGGATTGACCTCAACTTGTGATACCGTATCGGGACATCGAGGCGTGCTACCCTACTGGGGAAACGCGTTGCTGCTGTGGTCGCACGTTCGAATCCTGCCTCGGGCATGGATGTGTGTGATGTCTTTCGGTTAGTTAGGTTTAGGTAGTTCTAAATGTAGGGGACTGATGACCTCAAATGTTAAGTCCCATAATGCTCAGAGCCATTTGAACCATTTGAACCTAACTGGGGAATACAGCCCAAGCAAAATTAAGAAGGGCTGAGCCAAGGTTCAGTTATCATTCACCAATGTACACGCTACACACACACACACACACACACACACACACACACACACGCACACGCTCGCACACACACACACACACACACACACACACACACACATACTCACACGTACATATATACAACACACCACACCACACACACACACACACACACACACACACACACACACACACACATGAACAAAAGTTTTGAAATATCATAGTCTATTACAATATACACCCATTGAGATTTGTACAGTAATTTTATAACAAAATAAACATAATTCCATCTGAAAACACGAGCGTTTTGGTTAGTTACAAAAAATCATTACAAGTCAAAGCAGCCCCTCTCCTAAGTGTACATCTTGAAAAACAAAAACAGTGAAAATCTTCATCTCATGATGACGATTATGAGTGGTTTGTAGTGTGTATTTCCTGGGGAGGATACGGATGAGTCCTTCCTCTCTGCGGTGCATGCTCCGGAAGAGACCATCAGGTTTATCTTGGGGTGTGAGGTCCCACTCCTCAATGGGAGCTCCAGTGAGGTCCTGATGATCGTCAGGTGGTTTCGGACGCCGTGTAGTGGCCACCTTCAAGAGGCCCCTTGCGTCCTCAATTGCATTCATGTCCGGGTACTGTGCTGGCCAATACATTCGGTTGATATTCCATCTTTGAGAATAGCGACGCTGCTGCAGTACGCTGCGGTCTTGCACTGTTATCGGCTAGGATGAAGTTGTCACCGACTGCACGTCTAGAAGGCCTTACCAACATCTGTAGGGAATTTTGCCGTAGATGGGAATAGGAAGAGTCCGTCGTCCTATCACTATTGCCGCCCACAACACAACATTACACTTCCACCTCCAAACGTATTGGCGTTCCTGGTGTCGTCTAGCGCTTCTCCAAACCCTAACAGGTGTCCGGTCGAAAACTAATCCTCGTCTCGTCAGAACACATCACATTACTCCATTCTGTAATGGCTCGAGTTGACGTGCAACAGCCCAAGTCCTCCGATTGCGTCGGTTCAGTGCAAAACTTCTCATTGGTCTTCTGGAAGGAAGACCACTCTGATGCAATCTTTTTACGCTCTACTGGGTGTGAGATACGAATCCAGGTTGTCCGGGAGAAGACATTTCCAATATCTCTGGCAGCTGACACTGGGCGCCTTAAAGGCAGCAGTTGGAGGAAGGAACCTGTCGTCACACGAGAACGACCACTGCGAGGTCTGTCGTTCACATTTCTCGTCTCCGTGTACTTCCTCCACACCTCAGACACGTCACTTTAATTGACATGTAACCGATCGGCAACATCTTGGTGTTGTAGACCTGGTGAAAGTAAAGCTACTATCCTGACTCTGTCAAAGTGTTGTATGCCTCTACGTGGTGTGTTACTGCAGTGCCGAACACGAACGGAACCAAGCTGTTGATGCTGGACTGCTCGCCGTGTGCCGCTGGGGCAGCAGTATGCTTACGTGATTGGGAAACGGCCACAAAGAATGTCAGTGGTAAACACCGCCCAGTATACGGGCTCTAAGTGGATAGCGCATGAGGTGGCTAGGTCAACGTGATCTCCAGTATCGTAGACTAAATTAATTAAGGTCCGATATTAAGAATTAAAAAAACCTGACGCAGACTCTGTGCAATTTTATTCAATTTTTTTCGCATAAGATAGCCTCCACACCAGAAGACCATTCAGTTATCTGTGGCTGGTAATTCCTGACTCAAAGCAATCGAAACCAGATCCGTTCATTTACTGAAGTTTCCAATCGCATACGCCCTTTTTAAATTTAATTGAAATAACAGTCAGAGAAATACAAAATCTCTGACCAAAGCCAGCTATAGGTTATAAGTAATAATACTTGGAATAGTACGGGAATTTGCCCCAATAAATTATAGCCAAATGACAGATTGAAAATGAAGCTTAAATTCGACTAGATGGTCAATTGATTAGAAAAATGCAAAAATCGTTTAAAAAAAGATACGGCATCATGGGCGGCAAAACATTTACCCAAAAAACAGATCTAGATTTAAAACGAAACTCATCCTAACTGCGGATTCAATGTAATTTCAAGACATAAATTTTTAACCAAGTGTTTTTTTTTACAAAGGAACAGTTACAGAAATGCGAAAGTCCTCACCGAAAGTCAGCTATCGACTGTAAGCGGTAATATTTGAAATGGTACGGCACAGTGACCAATTAAATTTCAAAAGGGAGGCTAAGCTTTAAAGTTGCGGTGGCATGGGGGCCGATCGGTAGAAGAGAAAATAACCGCAAGATCAAATTGAAACAACTAATGCTTTTGGACACTGAGACATTATAGCATTTATATTTTAAACCCAATGGTAGCACAAGGTTTAAAGTAAATTCGACTCAGATCACAAAAAGTAAAACCTCCTAAAGGCTCAGGTTATGCCACACTTAAATTACGAATAGCACAACAGTTTTAATCTTTAAATTAAATCTGTGGCGTGGCCGTTTAGTTAAGGTAGGCAGGACCTAGTAAGAGCTATTTAAGGAAAGAAGTGAACATTTATATGCCCTCAATACATACCATTAAGCCTCGCCCCCCCCCCCTCCCCCCCCCCCCCCTGCCTAGCCGCGCGGTCTGACGTGCTGCTTTCCGGATAGGGAAAGAGCGCCTGTTCCGCGGCACGAATCCGCCCGGCGGATTAGTGTCGAGGTCCGGTGTGCCGGCCAGCCTGTGGATGGTTTTTAAGGCGGATTTCCATCTGCCTCGACGAACGCTGGCTGGTTCCCCTTATTCCGCCTCAGTTACACTATGTCTGCGATTGCTGCGCAATCTTCCCTGCCTCGTGATGACTGGGTGTTGTGTGATGTCCTTAGGTTAGTTAGGTTTAAGTAGTTCTAACAAGGGAACCTCCCCATCGCACCCCCCTCAGATTTAGTTATAAAAGGGCACTGTGGATAGGCCTTGAAAAACTGAACACAGATCAATCGAGAAAACAGGAAGACGTTGTGTGGAACTATGAAAAAATAAGCAAAATATACAAACTGAGTAGTCCATGTGCAAGATATGCAACATCAAGGAGAATATGAGCTCAGTAGTGCCGTGGTTCCGTGGTTAGCGTCAGCAGCTGCCGAACGAGAGGTCCTTGGTTTAAGTCTTCCCTCGAATGGAAATTTTAATTTTTTTATTTTCAATTCATGTGACAAACTCTTATGTTTTCATCACTTTTTTGGGAGTGATTATAACATCCACAAGAAACCTAAATCGGGCAGGGTAGAAGAATCTTTTTACCTATTCGCCAAGTGTACAAGTTAGGTGGGTCGACAGCATATTCCTGTCATGTGAAGCACATGCCGTCACCAGTGTCATATAGAATGTATCAGACGTGTTTTCTTGTGGAGGAATCGGTTGACCTATGACCTTGCGATCAAATGTTTTCGGTTCCCATTGGAGAGGCACGTCCTTTCGTCTACTAATAACATGATTTTGCGGTGCGGTCGCAAAACACAGACACTAAACTCATTACAGTGATCAAAGACGTCAATGAACGAACGGACACATCATAACTTTGCAAAAATAAAGAAAATAAACTTTTCTCTCGAGGGAAGACTGGAACCAAGGACCTCTCGATCGGTGGCTGCTCACGCTAACCACGGGACCACGGCACCACTGAGCTCCAATTCTCCTTGATGTTGCCTATCTTGCGCATGGACTACTCAGTTTGTATATTTTGCTTATTTTTTCATAGTTCCACACAACTTCTTCCTGTTTTCTAGATTTATCTGTGTTCAGTTTTTCAAGGCCTATCCACTGTGCCAACTCATAACTAAATCTGAGGGGGGTGCAATGGCGAGGTTCCCTTGTAAGTTCTAGGGGACTGATGACCATAGGTGTTAAGTCCCATAGTGCTCAGAGCCATTTTTTTTTTTTTTTTTTTTGCTGCGCAATCACTGTCCCGACGTACGGGTACACCATAATTACTCTACCACGCAACTCTGCTGGACACATTTTCTTTGAGATGCCTGTGGATGAATGGCAGCCCATTCGTCCTCAAGAGCCGAAAAATAGGGTAGTGAGGTTGAGCGCTAGGCTGTGGAGTCAAGTCGACATTCGGGCTCATCTGTAAGATATTCAGTAGGTCTCAGTTCGGTACTCTGGACCGGCTAGTCCATTTCAAGAATGGTATATACCAAAAGCCATTGATTAATAGATGTTGGTTTATGACAGGGAGCATTGTCAAGCAGACACAATCATCATCTATTAACTGTTCCTCAACTCTATCTCCACCCTCCTGATTGAATGTTTGAGGGATTTTGGCCATCCAATCATGCAATAAAGACCTGCAGTCGTCTTTTCGTCGTTATGTATTATTTAGCTATCATTTCGGCTATTAGATATACTTTCGTCAGGCCGAACTGACGCAGAGTGGGTGAACTCCAACTTCATAGGTGATGGTTGCAGTAGTCTAGAGAAACCAGTTCATAGATGTTGGCCAGTGGTGTGATCGTGAGCACGAGTGGAGTCCAGCCCTCGTCGTGAAGATGGTGTACTGAATCTCCCAAACTGGTAGCTATAAATACACAACATCGAAAGGACGTCTGCAGGTGTCCTATTTTATTGCATATGTTCCTCTATTGTACGAAGTATAGAATGCTGTGAAATGTGTCAATATCCTTCCGTATTTAGCGTTTTCTTAAGCAAAAGTTGGGTGATGCTGAGGGAATTACATTAGGAAATGAGACAGAGTGGTAAAGGAGTTTTGCTATTTGGGGAGCAAGTTAACTGATGATGGTCGAAGTAGAGAGGATATAAAATGTAGACTGGCAATGGCAAGGAAAGCGTTTCTGAAGAAGAGAAATTTGTTAACATCGAGTATTGATTTAAGTGTCAGGAAGTCGTTTCTGAAAGTATTTGTATGGAGTGTAGCCATGTATGGAAGTGAAACATGGACGATACATAGTTTGGAGAAGAAGAGAATAGAAGCTTTCGAAATTCGGTGCTACAGAAGAATGTTTAAGATTAGATGGGTAGATCACATAACTAATGAGGAGGTATTGAATAGAATTGGGGAGAAGAGGAGTTTGTGGCACAACTTGACAAGAAGAAGGGACCGGTTGGTAGGACATGTTCTGAGGCATCAAGGGATCACAATTTTAGCATTGGAGGGCAGCGAGGAGGGTAAAAATCGTTCAGGGAGACAAAGAGATGAATACACTAAGCAGATTCAGAAGGATGTACGTTGCAGTAAGTAGCTTGCATAGGATAGAGTAGCATGGAGAGCTGCATGAAACCAGTCTCAGGACTGAAGACCACAGCAACAACAACAACATCCGAACCACTAGAAACACTCTCATACCGTAACACAACCTGTTTCATACTACCTCTGTTGGTACTACACACTCCAACAGGTAACGTTCTACATGCCTTCGAAAACCAAACTTTTCATCGGATTGCCGTGGGGTATAGTGAGACTAGCCACTCGTTTCCAGTCATCCAATGTTCTGTGATGTTGCGCTTTACACCTCCTCAAGCATCGCTTACCAGTGACTACAGAAACGCAGGCCTCTTGATGAGTTACTAGACCATTGTTTTTTACTCCCTACATACAATCATTGTACTAACTGGCCAGCAGGTAGCGCATTGGAACACATCAGTGATCCCTTCCGCTAATTTTATACAATATCTCGACGTTCCGTTTCTGTCAGTACATGGGGTCTCCTTGGTCTTGGTTTAGGTGTGGTTGTTACTTCGCGTCTCTGCTTCACAGTCCTATCACCAATAGTCGACTTTGGCAGCTTCAGAAGGATTCAAATGCCCCTGATATGCGAGGGGTGTTCAGTAACTAATGCAACACGTTTTTTTTTCGGAAGAATGTTGGTTTCGCTCAGGATTCCAGTACACGATATTATTCGCCACTCTTTTGGCAAAGAGACTTATTTTTCAATATAATCTCTGTTCAATGCCACGGCTTGATACCACCTTACTCAGAGCACCTACGTGTCCCCACGGTACCGCTAACTGGTACACGTCCGAGCCATCGTCTTGCTGTATCAACAGCCTCTCCGTCATACATTTACTGCTTCACCTGCGGTGCATCATTGGGCCAAATACAGGGCGGCGCACGAAATGTTACCATTTTGTTTTTGAACATAAACTTTATTGTCAATACAATCTGAAAGGAACATATACTATAATGAAGAGCCGTCCATGGAGATTTGTTCGCCGGTCCGTGTGGCCGAGCGGTTCTAGGCGCTTCAGTCTGGAACCGCGCGACCGCTACGGTCTCAGGTTCGAATCCTGCCTCGGGCATGGATGTGTGTGATGTCCTTAGGTAGGTTTAAGTAGTTCTAAGTTCTAGGGGAATGATGATCTCAGATGTTAAGTCCCATAGTGCTCAGAGCCATTTGAACCATTCGATTTGAAATTTGTTCTAACTCAGCACGTGCTCAATATGTCCGCCATTTCGTTTCCTAACTTCCTTCAAACGAACACTGAAGTTAGCGATTACCCTACGGCACATGTCTTCCGTAATCTCACTGCAAGCTTGAAGAATAAGTCTTCTGAGCTCCATTAAATCACGTGGACGTTTCGGGAAATTTTTTTCCGTTAGGTACCCCCAAAGAAAAAAGTCACATGGATTGTGGTCTGGACTATTGGGGGCCCAATTTTGTCCGTCATTGAAGCAACCAGGAAACCTGAGTGAAATGATCCGCATGTCGAAATGCTCGTTTAAAAACTCCAACAGTGTTTGCAGTATGTGTCCTTGCTCCATCTTGCATGAACCACAGCGTATTGAAGGGCAAGGCAGTAGCAAGAAGCTGTGGAATGAAGCTATTGCGAAGCATACTCAAATAACGCTCGCTGTTCACAGTTTCTTCAAAGAAAAAGGGTACAATAAGTCCATGACTGGAAATTGCTGCCCACGCTGTAATCCTCGGAGCATGATGTTGTCGTTCATAAAGCACTTGCGGGTTTTCATTGGCCCAAAAGCGTACATTTTGTTTGTTAACCACACCGTCTAAATAAAAATGCGCCTCGTCTGAAAACCAAACGTTGTTGAGAGTTTCTACCCTATCCTCCGCCCACTGAGCAAACAGTAGTCTCTGCTGCTTGTGTTCTTCAGTGAGCATCTGTGCACAGGTCATCTTGTACAGGTACATATGGAGGTCACTTTTAAGAATGCGTTGAACAGAGCGTCTGGATATTCCCAGTTGCACTGCTGCCTTTCTACACGATATCCCGGGACTTCTCTGTACAGCAACTCGTACCGCTTCATTACTCTCCGGCGAACAAACAGGCTTAGGTGGAGGTCGCTTCGCTTCCAATGCTGTTGCTTCCTGTACAAATTTATCGTACAACCTGTGGATGGTCTTCTTGCAAGGGACCCATCGTGCGTTGTTGAAAACGCCTCTGAGTCACAAGAATACTTTTCATTTCATGAAAAAGTAACACAATTGCCGATCGCTTCTGTGTCGTCAGTCTTCATTTGTCAGCCATTGCTGCTTAGTAATCTCCTAGCGGCAGTATCGTGAATTACACGTCATTTCGTAACTCATTTGTTTTTCCAAGCTCTGCTGGTACTGCTGTAGAGATCACTGTGGGATATCTAATGTGCGTCGTAAATTGTGAAAGAAACAATTGGTAACACATTTCGTGGGCCACCCTGTAGACGGAAGTGGGAAGATGCGAGATTCGGGCTATAGGGTGGATGAGGAAGAACAGTATTTTGTTTTGTGAGCTCCTCTCGGATGTGCAGACTTTTGTGAGGCCTCGCCTTGTCATGGAGAAAGAGATCTACCAATAAAATTTCAAAAGGACGACTGATAGCTGGAATCTGTTATTTACACGTCAATATAATAGTCACTGCGTGCAACAGCCTTCTGAATGGAAGGTAAGCTGATAAAGAGGAGTTCGTTTGCATTTCTGTGGCGACTGACACACTGAAGACATCTCTTCAGTTTCCTGAGGGTAGCGCAATACAGTTGAGAGTTGGTCGTAGGACCATGAGGTCTAACATTCTGCGTGGTGTTTGTTGGTTCTAAGTCGTGTCTCCCTACCACTTTTCCGCAACGACTCTCTGAGCGTGTTTTTTTAGGGAATTGACTAGTTTGAACCTGGGACCTGTTGCTGGTAAGGAGGCGTCAGACCACACATGACATGTAGAGTTCAGAAGAGTTCACTGAGACTAGCGATGATATAATCAAATGCTTAATGATTTCAGCGTCAGCTCGACTGCACTCCCTGTAAAAGAATCTTAATACTAACTAAATTTAGTGGAAGGGGTTCAAGGCTTTCCTATTTATAGTTAGCTGGTAAAATAACGTCGAAAAAGCAGTTAAGTTTACCACTGGAATTTTTATTCTACTCACAAAACATTGTTTATAAATTGCACTATTGATACAGGATGATAAAAACCAACTGTGTTCAACAAAAATGTGAACGAATATTCCCTGAATGGGTTTCCAAGTTCTGTAATGGATCGAAGGATGACCTATGCCATATTACATCTATAATCTAATTTAAATTAAGATTCATAAAGGAGAAAAATATCAAAAATGGTCTACAGTGACCCTCAATTATCTTTAATTACTTATCTAACTTGTCGTAAATT
The DNA here is from genome assembly GCF_021461395.2 of Schistocerca americana. Classification (NCBI taxonomy): domain Eukaryota; kingdom Metazoa; phylum Arthropoda; class Insecta; order Orthoptera; family Acrididae; genus Schistocerca; species Schistocerca americana. The sequence continues at coordinate 176,365,251 of NC_060127.1, read as the reverse complement.
ACAGTGGCTGATGTGGCTTCTCAATAATTATATAACAGAAAAATCATCGCATTTCAGATTTTAACTTCAAGTCGCAAATGTGAATACCACGAAGTTTAATTGACGATCGACACTAGTATTACGCAAAAGGGGATGTAACAGATGATACTTCTGCAGTTCTGAGTGAAGGCTTATGCGCTCTTATGCAGCATCGCGTGCGTTCATTACCTTGTCGGTGTTTAGGCAGCGTCAGGGGGCGGCGGGCGGTGCAGCTCCACACACCTCGCCGTCTCGGAAGCAACTCTCTCTAACTTCTCTTTACTACCATTTACCGAAGTTGGTTTAAGAAAAAGGTATCTGGCTGTGTTTTCAACTGACCAATCAGGGTCTCAATGTTAACCTTAAGCTCTGCCTACAAAAATTCTGTGTATCCAATGAGAAATGTTATACTTTTCATGGTGGGGCAATGTTTTTAATGTTTGCAACGTAACAGAGACGCGTATAGTATCATGCTAAAACTTACAGCTGGTGTGCCCCTTTTAGTGTTATCGTAAAATCTATACTGTTTTTCTGGAGGGCTCTATCTTTTAACATGGGCTTGGGGGTGGTCTTGGCGGTCGGCGGGCGATGTGGGTGTCCCTTATCGCAGGGCCTTCTAGCTTACATGACTCTGCTCTCGGCTTCTGTTCTCGTTTCTCCCCTCGGAACTGCGTCTGTTTCACGGTGGGAAGGTATGACTTGCATTTAGGCATTGTTGTGTTAGTCTGTGGTATTCCATTTGCTCACTCGTTGATCGTATTACTTTGGTTAATTTAATGTCAGGATTTATTCGGAGCTATGTGACATACTGCTGGATTTGCTATCATGTCAGGGTTTTCATGGAAGGTGTTGAATTTGCCTGACACCTTACAGAGGGAGGACATCAAACAGAAAAATCCCTCCAGAGTACCAGGAGACCTTCGCCATGACTTTACCAGCTGAGCGTGCGGCTGTGAACTTTTTCTTCGGAGGAGAGGTGGTGTGACACTACCCCGTGGATTGCCGTTTTGCTTCCGGTTCGAAATGTGAATCCATGTTCGATCGCCTGTGATAATGTTCCACAAAATATTGTCACATCAGCCTTGTACCGCGCAAGCTATTCCTCGCAGATGGCTATTCGTTGCTCTTTGTGGTCTGGTTAGAGGCGAGGAATCCAGCACACAGACATCTTTGAGTACCCCAGCGATGTGTTTGATCGTGAGACGTCGATCACCTCGAATGAGTGTCCGTACGTTCCAAAATTGCAGGAGTCACTGCGTGAAAACGGACACGTTTGCACGTCGCCTTTGTGATGATGACAGACGCCTCGCCCGATGACTCACCGTGCTTTTGTTCACTGCTAGATCTCCGTAGACTTTCTGCAAGCGAGTGTGAATATCTGCGATGTTCTGGTTTCCCACCAAAAGAAACTCAGTCACAGCTTGTAACAACAACAACGCTGTACTATTGTACATATAATAATTTTTTCTTCTGATTTTCTATAAATTAGTGTAATCAATGTTCTGATTTCATTTATTTTTTGTTTTATGTCATTGTGTTGAGAAAACTGTAAACAAATTTCGATGTGAATGTTAATATGTCAAATTTCAAGCAATATTATAATAGAATTGAAGTTTAACGAATGTTGAAACTGTTGTAAGATGTTAAAGTTGTAATCGTGCGTCTGGTCCATACGTAGGCAATGTATTAGGATATGTAGAATGCAAAACCTCGGGTGAATACCCTGTCTGTAAGGGAGCGGTAAAAGGTGGATGGCAGGCGAGCGCGGGAAAATGCACGCGGGCGCTGCACGGCACAACGGGCTCAGCAGTAGTAGTCAGAGTTGGGCTTTGATCTGAGCAACACGTTCTGGATCGAGGAGGCTCTCTTGGAAGACGTGGTTTCATTGAGCCTCGGATATACCGTTCCACCACCCATACAGCATGGCAAAATTCCATAGGCACTAAATGGAAAAGTATTGCGACGCTAAGAAAAAGTAAAGTGCCGATACATCAAGGGCCATTTGCTGTGATTGTATGTGTGCTCTGTGCCTCGCCATCTCGCCGCCTGCCAACCGCCGCATCGATACGAACAGGCTGAAACTTTTAGTACTGTATTCGTGTGGACCAGTGTTACTTTTGTTGCATTCTGTTCAATAACAACTTAAATTTTACCAGAACTTTCCTATCATTTAATTATCCTCACAAATAACCTAGATAGGGTCCTTTCCACATGTTATGCAATCCGAGCGTCCCGAAATGAAGAATTAAAGTTTGTGTTAATAATAAATACCTGCAGACCTATCTATGTTAGAATGATGTTTAAGGAACTGTCTTGTTAATGAAGTATTTAATGAATAACGGAGGACCGACAAAGTTGGAAGATAATTTTGATATTGATTTAGTAATGAAGTTTAATTATTTCGAGACAGATATAATGGTATTTAAATGAGCAGGAAATAAGATGAAAAGAGTAGTAACTCATATATTGGAAATCTTGAGCACATAATGATTTCAGTAATCAAATTTTTTAATACAGTCATCATAACAGTTTCAGAGTCCCCCCCCCTTTTTTTCATTTGAATTTTGAAGTGTTCTAAACTGATTTGACTAGCAAAATTAAAGTTAATATAAAAAACCAAAATTTATCAGTGTTTTATCATCAAAATTGACGTTTTGTTTGTGACTCGAAATTACTATTTCTAGGGTAACCTATGCCCGATTTTAATCAGACCAATAAACAATACGAAGTTTTGTAGTAAACATTATAGTGAAGTGACATGTATTTATGGTTTATCCATATCAGTACAGAAAGTAAAATTATCAGTTCAGTAGATTTTTTGGTTCTAAAATTTACCATATTATGCAGTGTTACTACGTGTTGTTTTGTATGAACGTACATCAACTTGTACAGGGAAGAAACTCAGTTAATGCCTAATTAGGCTGGCGACCGTATTATAAACAAATTGGTAGCATCTTCTGGGTTGTTTCTTGTCCGTCCAAACGTGTAGTTGCATTTCGGACTTACTTGACGTATCATTGTTATTACAGAGTGGGTGTAAGTCTGATTTGCCTCCATTCAGGTACACGCTGTCAATATCTATACGAAAATCCTTTCTCATAAGGTGGAGCCCGTCAACTTAGCATAGTACAGGCTTTAATGAGTATCGTGTGCCCCAGGCAGCACCGTTACAAGCTCTGTGCTTGGAACGCACCAGCGTTACAGACGCCATTTTGAAGCCCACCTACAGAGTCGCCATCTATCGGAATTTCATGAAATAATAGGGGCTGAAGTGGGAATATTCCTCAATGTCCCACAAGAAATTACGTTCTCGAGGAAACAATGTGTCGATTTAACTATCGAACGCCACTCGTATTTGTAGCAGAAGTGACATCCAACTGCTGGTCCACGTTCTAACTCACTGACCTCTACTGACTCATTGTTACGACTTTTCTACCGCCCACACATTAATTTCCGCAGCCACGTATACTGCTAGGTCCGCCTCTTGTGAAATAGCAAGCGCAGTCTTTAGCGCATTGAACCCACCAATTGGGAGGACGAAAGTTCATCTCCGCACAAAGCGATCCAGATTTAGGTTTTCAGTTGTTCTTAAAAGGCTTCAGGGAAATTCCGGGACGGTTCCTCTGGAAGGGCACGACCGGCTGCCTTCCCCCATAGAGCTCTGGCTCTAATGACCTAAATGCCGACGGGGCCTCAAACCCTAAGCTTCCTTCCTTCCTTTGTATGACACCTAGCGAACAATTGCGCATTATTTACGGCTGTCCGGATAGTTTGATCAGTTAGTGTATTTGAGCTCAGAATCTGCTCTAGCATCCTGCAGTAGACATCTGTCAGCGAGTTCGGTCTGTAATTCTGTGAAACTGATTCTGTAAGCAGGAGTGACCTCTTTTCTTCTCACACTGGGATATTCTTGACGCATGGAATTCTTGATAAATAGACTGATCTTCAGAAAAAAAGAAACAGAACGGCTTAAGGGGGGACGTTGTTGAAAAACACACCCTATTACAAAAATGCACCAAATCCACAGTTTTGGAGATATGGCAATGAAATTTTGTACCTCGCTTTACATGAAAATAACATATTTGCATATAAAATCCTTTGATTATATATTAAACCCTTTTTTTTAATGAAATTTTCAAAAAATAATGTATGTTCGTTTTTTTCAGAAAACATTCAAGAGATTTCTACGAAAAATTCTCTGTTTCATCTCTTTATATGTTGTAAGTTTCTCTCATGAGGTTTTTGGAATAGGTCAAATAGGAGAACTTTCATAATTTTTAAATTATAATTCCACAAGTACAATTTTAAATTCATGCAAAATTCCAAGCACTTCTCCCCATATATCAGCTTGCAATCACAATTTCAAAATTTTCTCTTGCGACAACGTTTATTATGTTTACAGAAATATGTGTACAAAATTTCATAATTCTAGCATTCATAGAATTTTAGGAAAAGATACATAAACTTTAAAAAACAAACTTCTCAGGAAACGCAATTTAAAGTTCAACCTAAATTTTTCCCTATGTCACTTCTTCAGAAGGTACCACATTTGTACTCTGGGTCGTCTTTCCCTTCAAGGATTCTCTTCTGGTTTTCTTGTTGTCTGTCTTCTTTCCTTTACCAGACCTTCAACTGACTTTTCAGCTGCAGAGACGCGTTGTAAATCTATTTTTCTCAGGATGTACTGAGTAAAATTTGCTGTCTTGAAGCCCATTCTTTCTAATACCTTCATCCTTCCGACGTTCCTATCATTAAATACAATAGCAATTTCATTGCCGTATCTCCAAAACTGTGGATTTGGTACATTTTTTGAAATAGTGTGTGTTTTTCCATCATAAACTATGCAACTAATTTGTTATTGTTTATAAGATACGGAACAGAGTCAAAGATGATCTATGAAACCTAAGAGTATGTTTCACGGTCTTCTACATGTATCCCGCACTCGTTTGGTTGAAAGTAATACACAGAATCGTTGTTCTCCGAGTTGGTATTGAAGTGCTGCTTCAAAACGTGGGCGTGGCAGGGAGGCCGCGTCAGACTTTTTAATTAATTTTTAGGCACTTCGGATGCGATTTCAGCATTGTAACTTTGGGATTTTATTGTCCATGAGTTGTACTAACAAAAAAAAAAAATCGAAAATTGACCGTTTTGGTCAATTTCATCAACGTCCCCCCATAAGCGACCGGAGATAGGACGTTCATATTCACAGGACGTGTGCGTTAGTATGTTCTGCAGAAATGCTTAGCATTTCAGTCACTTCAGTTGAGCATGTGTCTTGATGCCTGGTAGGCACAGGGTCCGCCATGGGCGCTAGTAACTTGTTCCCTACGTGATGCCATCGACGCGCATAAGACGCGAATGCGTCCTGTGGTATAGCCGTCCATTCTGCATTCACCCAGTTCCGAAGTTCGTCTCTGGTGGTTTGCACTGGGTCACACCACTGCACCTGTCGTTTAACCATATGTCACACATATTCGATTGGCGATAAGTCTGGTGATATGGCAGGCTAGGACAAAAGGCTGATATTCTGTGACTCCAAGAAGGCATGTGTTCGTGCAGCAATATACGGTCGAGCATTGTCGTACTGAAAAATGGCGTCGGTGGGGTTGTCCAGAAAACGTATGGCTACGCGTCACTGGGGATCACTCACATAGATCTCGCTGATCACAGTGTGCTGAACACTCACCGACTGTGATGTGTGGTTGTACCCAATAGTACCCTTGTGTTGGCGCTGTATGTCTTGCGGGAATGCAGTCATTGTGATGCCGCGCCCCTTGCCCGCGGCGAAGAAAAATGCTGCCATCATTTTCAGACAAACAACCTTGATTCCATTAAGTTTCGGGTGTGCAGTCGCCAGACATCTCCTTCTTCTAATATTTCGGCTGTATACCGTCCAGCCATCTTCAGAGTGAGTCGCAAGACTGCCGCTCCAGTGCTCGCTTCGTCCCTCATCATGGAATCCGGCACTTGCTGTACTAAACTCACAAAGACGTCGTCACAGTGCAGCTCACAATGATATATCGATATGCCAACACAGATCGACTGCGGACTCATGGATACAACTCGCGCATTATGCACGTCTCTGCAGTCGTGTGAAGTTAGCACCCCTTTTTCGAGAAATATACATTTTTTTCACAGTTCTTGTTAGATGTGCCATAGTTCTAGAGTTCTTTCCACGAAATTTCAATAGTTCTGCAAAATGTAACGAAAGAAACAACAATACTCGAAAAAATTTTTGTATCGAAAATATTCTCTGACAATTTCCGCAAAATGTAAATAAGTACAAGAGTTCTAGGCACAGTTCTAAACAGAGCTCCAAGAGTTCTTTCGAAAATCCAAGTAACATTTTTTTGTGCAGCTAATAGTTTACGAGATAATTGCAATTTAAGAGAAAATCTTTTCACTTACTGTGAAGTTGGCACCCTTTTTTTCAGAAATGTATACTTTTTTCAGATTTCTTGATAGATATGGCATAGTTCTAGAGTTCTTTGTACAAAATTTCAATAGTTCTGCAGAACTTAGCGACGAAAACAATGTTCGAAAAAATTTTCGTATCGAAAACATTCTTCGTCAATTTTCGCAAATTGTAAATAAGTACAACAGTTCTGAGCACAGTTCTGAACAGAACTCCAAGAGTTCTATCGAAAACCCAAGTAACATTTTTTTGTGCAGCTAATAGCTTACTAGATAATTGCAATTTAAGGAGAAAATCTTTTCACTTACTGTGAAGTTGGCACCCTTTTTTTCACAAATGTATACTTTTTTCAGATTTCTTGATAGATATGGCATAGTTCTAGAGTTCCTTGTACAAAATTTCAATAGTTCTGCAGAATTTAGCGACGAAAACAAAATTCGAAAAAATTTTCGTATCGAAAACATTCTTCGTCAATTTTCGCAAATTGTAAATAAGTACAACAGTTCTGAGCACAGTTCTGAACAGAACTCCAAGAGTTCTATCGAAAACCCAAGTAACATTTTTTTGTGCAGCTAATAGCTTACTAGATAATTGCAATTTAAGGAGAAAATCTTTTCACTTACTGTGAAGTTGGCACCATTTTTTTCACAAATGTATACTTTTTTCAGATTTCTTGATAGATATGGCATAGTTCTAGAGTTCCTTGTACAAAATTTCAATAGTTCTGCAGAATTTAGCGACGAAAACAATATTCGAAAAAATTTTCGTATCGAAAACATTCTTCGTCAATTTTCGCAAATTGTAAATAAGTACAACAGTTCTGAGCACAGTTCTGAACAGAACTCCAAGAGTTCTATCGAAAACCCAAGTAACATTTTTTTGTGCAGCTAATAGTTTACGAGATAATTGCAATTTAAGGAGAAAATCTTTTCACTTACTGTGAAGTTGGCACCCTTTTTTTCAGAAATGTATATTTCTTTCACAGTTCTTGACAGGTATGCCATAGTTCTAGAGTTCTTTGAACAAAATTTCAATAGTTCTGCAGAATTTAGCGAAGAAAACAACAATACTCGAAAAAAATTTTCTATCGAAAACATTTTTTGTCAATTTTCGCAAAAATTAAACTTGTACAACAGTTCTGAGGACAGTTCCGAACAGAACCCCAAGAGCTCTATCGAAAATCCTAATAACATTTTTCTATGGCGATAATAGTTTGTGATAAATTGATTTAATGTGGGACACACTTTCTCTACAGAAAATATAAATATATTCGTACAACAGTTCTGATGACAGTTCTGGACACCACGTGAAGAGTTCTATCGAAATTCCTAGTAGAATTTTTTAGTGCAGGTAATAGGTTAAGAGGTAATTGCAACTTAATTAAGAACCCCATAAGAGCTCCTACTGTGAAGCTGGCACCCTTTTTTTCGGAAATATGTATATTTTTCAGAGTTCTTGATAGATAAGTCATAGTTATAGAGTTCTCTGTACAAAATTTCAATAGTTATGCAGAATTTAGCGAAGAAAACAACATTGTATAACAAAGCTGATTCAGGAACCCTTTCCTTCTGATACAGTTCTTACTGTTGCCACAATAAATCACTTGTGCATAGATTCCAACTGTACTGATCATTACAAAAATACAATTATTGACCAGCGGCGCACATTTCTTGCAGCGTTGTACAAAGTATTCGGCTTATCCGCTGTGAAAATACCACACTTAACACTATTTTAAAATTTACGGTGGATGGCTTCCGTTTATCTACAATGTCAGCATCTATCGAATTATCTTCATGCAAACGTGATGCCTGGATCACTCACTTCCCCTTTTTAGGTACGGAGGAAACTAGAGTTCAGTCTTGTGCAAGCCAAAAAAGGAAATGTGGGCAGCCCTTCTTTTACTGATAGCAAACTCTAGACAAATCTCCACGCTTGTCTTTCTTCATCATGCCAACAAATGAAAAATTCTCCCTTCATAGCTCTATTATCATTCCAGTACTAGTAAACCAGTTGTCCGCTTTCACATTTCGACCTGACTGATATATAGGTTTACACAGTCACAGAACAACATCAAAATGTTTATTGCTCAGTTGGTAAATCCTTCTGGTTGCAACACAGCGTATATTTCCAAATTGTACAGGTAAAATACTTAAGAACGCACACTCAAGAATCCATACTCGTTTGTTTTGATTGATACATATTGGCAAAAACTGTACCTTCCACGGAATCCTTCCAGCTTCTTGTCTACTGTAACATTTTCTCCAAGGATGTAAGATTTGTGGTAGTTGCGTACAAACACAGTAAATATTTCCCGAATAGCTGTTAGCTTGTCTAATTGTCCCCTTTCATCACGAATAGCGCGACTGTAAAATCTAAGGCTCTCCAGAATAAATTTGAAACGTTTTATGTTCATTTGGAAGGTGAAATTTTTCAATGCCATCACCATCAGTTCCACACAGATATTCCAGGCTTTATCTGTTACTTTTGTTAACAACAATTAAAAACAAGAGACTGATGAAGGCTTTCAATTCAATATCATCTATTGATTTTACCCCTCTCTCACGCTGAAATGAGGCTTTGATGCTCTCAAAATTCTGATTGGAATACAAAACTACAATAGACAAATATCGTTATCTACGAGATAATTACAGCATCACAAATGCTGCTTTGGCTGCACCTATTGGTACAGGTAAATTTCGAATAATATTATGCTCTTAGAACAATATGCTTTCGATTTCTTCTACATTATCTAGTACTTCCCACTTACAATAATAAAATTCCTATAAAATAACGCAACCAGGCGCAGTGTATTAATCTGAAATTTGACGTTCAGACAGCGGACACTGACTATTAAACAGTTAAAACAGAATTTAAGTGCAGTTTACATTCTGGATTAGCTTTGTACTACTTACTACGTTGATAAACAAATAAATTAATCGCTGAAATGAAATTCGAAAGGGCACAGTGGATAAAAACGAGCAATCGGCTCATATCTCATCAAGAGAGCATTAGCGTCGATACTGAATCATACAACATTGAAAGGCACACATGAAGTGTATATTTTTAGAATCAGGAAGAACCAGATGAATTTTATTACGTAAAACAGTAATTGTTTTGAGCTCTCATGACATCCAGGACCCACTAACAGCTAAAAATATGCCCAGGACCCTCATGGATGAAAGTTATGTGGCAACATCACCAGCCGCTAGGATACGTAAAAACATGTGCTGTGTGTAACGAATAAATTTGAAATTGCTGTCGTTAATATTGTTGCAAACATTTGTTCTAGTTAGAAAGGAAGTGTGGAAGTTTGATGAGTTACACTACAGCGAGAGTTAAAAGTTTTTACAATGTATAGAAATGTAAGTATATTTACTGAATATATCGTACAAACGAACTAATTAGTATGTTTAAATCCTAATTCAACACATGACTGATAGAGGTGTTATAATGTTGAGGGGATACAGTATTAAAGTTAATAACAAGTTCGAAATTTGTAAATAAGAACCTCGTTTATTTGGTCCTCAGTAATCCGGATTTCCGGTTTATCCGGATTCATATTTTGTGTCCCTTGGTATTTTTCTCTTTTTTTCTTGTAACACGAAGATGTGTAGTCGGTGAGGTACATAGGCTGCTTATCACTAGGCCAGTAATTTAGTCTAGTACTGAGTGATGAGGAACTCGGAGTGTGTGAATGACATTGTTTCTCAAGTATTGTACATTAATATAACGGTGTATTTGTTGTGGCGTAATAAGCTAGTTACGCCACACTGGGAAGGGAGCCGAAAGAAAGGCACGCGTACACACACGCCGACTGGCGTCAAGTCTGGAACAGGATACGTTATGACTGCTATAAAGAAAATACGTAGCTTTGGAATATACTTAACTTTTAATCACTCCTTGTGATACATCTCTCTTGACTATACAAATGAGACTCGTAAGATACATGCACTGTTACAATTGGCGCCTTGCTAGGTCGTAGCCATGGACTTAGCAGAAGGCTATTCTAACTGTCTCTCGGCAAATGAGAGGAAGGCTTCGTCCGTATTGTCGCTAGCAATGTCGTCCGTACAACTGGGGCGAGTGCTCGTCTGTATCTCGAGACCTGCCTTGTGGTGGCGCTCGGTCTGCGATCACACAGTGGCGACACGCGGGTCCGACATGTACTAAATGGACCGCGGCCGATTTAAGCTACCACCTAGCAAGTGTGGTGTCTGGCGGTGACACCACAGTATTGATGCCCATCAAGTAAGTTGCACAGTAACCACGCCAACAGCACTCCACCACAGCTCATTGTACCTCTGGTGCGATTCTCGACAGGTGTGACACCATCTGGTTAGTGGCGTGTGTGAATGTATCTGCTCTCTCAGCCATCTGTTTGTTTTGCACTGACGAGCCTTCTCTCCTTGAATCATCTAAGCGTGCACATCCCACGCTTCCACCTACAGTTACTACAGTCAGTCTTAAGAAGGTGTACTGGCATTTGTATAGTGCTGAACATTTAGCCTTTTTGTATTTAGTAGAATATACATCCGGGTTTTCGATTTTCGGTTTTCCAAACTAAAAGTGAGAATTTACGATCGTCCTCATAGCTGTACTTCCAGCAATACCTCATCTCCTGCGTTCCCAATTTCGTAGAAGTTGTCCTACGAAAATTGCAGAAGCACTCTTGGACGAAAGGATATTGTGACGATATTCTTTCGTCACAGTCTGGGGTTAGAGACCCGGTCCGGCACACAGTTTTTATCTGCCAGTAAGTTTCACATCGGCGCACACCCACTGCAGAGTGAACACACAATCTATTTCATAATCTACTGGCACCATAAAAATGTTATGAGGGTTTTTAAAAGAACTCTTTCGGTGCTATCCAGAACTGTCAGCAAAAGGGTTGTGCCAATTTATTATAATGTAGACCAAGTGGGTCTCTCGAAAATGCTATTATCTCATTAACTGTTATCCCCACAAAAAATGTTATTACAGTTGTCGGTAGAACTCTTAGGGTCGTATTAAGAAATGCCATCAGATCTTTTGTACGAATTTATTACTTTTACATGACAAAAGTGAGTCCCACATTAATTATCTCATATAATGTCATCGTCACAAATAATGTTATTATAGTTTTTGATAGAACTCTGTGGGTGATATTCAGAACTGTCATCAGAACTATTCTACGAATTTTGCTGTATTAGATAAAGTGAGTATCAGATTAAAACTAATATTGTATAAACTATTATCGCCACAAAAATGTTCTTATCATTTTCAATGCAACTCTTCCGATGCTATCCAGAACTGCCAACAGAACTGTTACACAAATTTATTTTTTCCAAACTGACAAATAATTTTTTACCATACCAAAATTTTGCCGAGTTATTGTTTTCTTCCCGAAATTCTGTAGAACATTCGTGTTTTGAGCAGGGAAATCTAGAAGTATTGCATATATATCAAGAACTGTGAAAAAAATTTATATTTATCGTAAAAGGGGTTCAAACTTCACGGGAAATGCTCATAAGCATTCCTTAATAAAGGCAGTTACTACGTAAACAATTACCTGCACAGAATATGTTACTAGTATTTTCGATAGAACTCTTACAGTGCTATCCAGAGCTGGCATCAGAGCATACGAACAGACATAAATTTTTTTTTAGTAAGAGTGCCCCACTATTAATCAATTACCATACAAACTTTATAACCATAAAAAATGTTATTATGATTATCGATAGAAGTCTTGAGGTGTTAACCTGAACTGTTCATCAAAACTGTTGAACGAATTTACTTTTTCTGTGGAGAAAGTGGGTCTAACATCAAAGCAGTTACCGTATAAACTATCATCGCCACAAAAAGATATTATTAGGATTTTCGATAGAGCTCTTGGTGTTCTGTTCAGAACTGTTGTACGAATTTACTTTTTGCGAAAATTGACAAAGAATGTATTCGATAAGAAAAATTTTTCAAGTATTGTTGTTTTTCTCGCTAAATTCTGCAGGACTATTCAAATTTTGTACAAATAACTCTAGAACTATGACATTTCTATCAAGAACTCTGAAAAAATATATATTTCTGAAGAAAAGGATTCCAACTTCACAGTAAGTGAAGAGGTTCCCTCCTTAAATTGCAATTATGTCTTAACGTGTTAGCTGCACAAAAAATTGTAATTAGGATATTCGATAAAACTATCGGGGTTCTGTTCAGAACTGCCCTCAAAACTGTTGTCCGAATTTACTTTTTGCGAAAATTTATAACGAATGTTTGCTATTCGAATTTTTTTGAGTATTGTTGTTTTCTTCGTTAAATTCTGCAGAACTATTCAAATTTTGTACAAAGAACTCTAGAACTATGGCATATCTATCAAGAAATCTGAAAAAAGGATACACTTGTGAAAAAAAGGGTGCCAACTTCACAGTAAGTGAAAAGATTTTCTCCTTAAATTGCAATTATCTCGTAAGCTGTTAGCTGCACAAAAAAATGTTACTTGGGTTTTCGATAGAACTCTTGGAGTTCTGTTCAGAGCTGTGCTCAGAACTGTTGTACTTATTTACAATTTGCGAAAATTGACGAAGAATGTTTTCGATACGAAAATTTTTTCGAATATTGTTTTCGTCGCTAAATTCAGCAGAACTATTGAAATTTTGTACAAAGAACTCTAGAACTATGGCATATCTATCAAGAAATCTGAAAAAAGTATACACTTGTGAAAAAAAGGGTGCCAACTTCACAGTAAGTGAAAAGATTTTCTCCTTAAATTGCAATTATCTAGTAAGCTATTAGCTGCACAAAAAAATGTTACTTGGGTTTTCGATAGAACTCTTGGAGTTCTGTTCAGAACTGTGCTCAGAACTGTTGTACTTATTTACAATTTGCGAAAATTGACGAAGAATGTTTTCGATACGAAAATTTTTTCGAGTATTGTTGTTTTGGTCGCTAAATTCTGCAGAACTATTGAAATTTTGTACAAAGAACTCTAGAACTATGGCATATCTATCAAGAAATCTAAAAAAAGTATACACTTGTGAAAAAAAGGGTGCCAACTTCACAGTAAGTGAAAAGATTTTCTCCTTAAATTGCAATTATCTAGTAAGCTATTAGCTGCACAAAAAAATGTTACTTGGGTTTTCGATAGAACTCTTGGAGTTCTGTTCAGAACTGTGCTCAGAACTGTCGTACTTATTTACAATTTGCGAAAATTGACGAAGAATGTTTTCGATACGAAAATTTTTTCGAATATTGTTTTCTTCGCTAAATTCTGCATAACTATTGAAATTTTGTACAGAGAACTCTAGAACTATGACTTATCTATCAAGAGCTCTGAAAAAAATATATATTTCTGAAAAAAAGGGTGCCAGCTTCACAGTAGGAGCTCTTATGGAATTCTTAATTAAGTTGCAATTACCTCTTAAACTATTACCTGCACAAAAAAATTTCACTAGGATTTTCGATAGAACTCTTTACGTGGTGTCCAGAACTGTCATCAGAACTGTTGTACGAATATATTTATATTTTCCGTGAAGAAAGTGTGTCCCATATTAAATCAATTTATCTAAAAAACCATTATCGCCATAGAAAAATGTTGTTGGGATTTTCGATAGAGCTCTTGGGATTCTGTTCAGGACTGTCCTCAGAACTGTTGTACAAGTTTAATTTTTGCGAAAATTGACAAAAAATGTTTTCGATACGAAAAATTTTTCGAAAATTGTTATTTTCTTCGCTAAATTCTGCAGAACTATTGAAATTTTGTACAAAGAACTCTAGAACTATGCCATATCTATCAAGAACTCTGAAAAAAATATATATTTCTAAAAAAAAAGGGTGCCAACTTCACAGTAAGTGAAAAGATTTTCTCATTAAAATGCAATTATCTCGTAAACTATTAGCTGCACAAAAAAATGTTACTTGGGTTTTCGAAAGAACTCTTGGAGGTCTGTTCAGAACTGTGCTCAGAACTCTTGTACTTATTTACATTTTGCGGAAACTGGCAAAGAACATGTTCGATACGAAAATTTTTTCGAGTATTGTTGTTTTGGTCGCTAAATTCTGCAGAACTATTGAAATTTTGTACAAAGAACTCTAGAACTATGCTACATCTATCAAGAACTGTGAAAAAAATGTATATTTCTCGAAAAAGGGGTGATAACTTCACACGACTCGTCTCTGCCGCCGTCCAACGTCTCTGGCGCATCTGTGGCCGCATGCGCAGTCGCGCTGTACAACAGTATAAAGGGACGAAGCGAGCACTGGAGCGGCAGTCTTGCGGCTCACTCTGAAGATGGCTGAACGTTATACGGCCGAAATATTAGAAGAAGATGGAGATTTCTTGCGGCTGCACACCCGAAGCTTAATGGAACAGTCTTCGCGCCGCCAAAACCTGAAGATTCACAACCTTGATTCGTTCGAAAAGACTGTCTGATGCGATTCCCGTTCTCAGTGACGTCGTACCATACACCATTGCCGTCTAGCATGTTTCTGCACAGGTAGGCTGAGAAGTGTAAGACGCCCATGCCGTAATAAACAGCGACGGACTGTCACGTCTGACAATGTGCGATGTGTTACGCTGTTTCACTGTTACGCCAGAGTCGAGGAGTAGACATATCTGTCGTCCATTGCTATTCGGCTGAGGTGTCGTTGTCCTCGGGGGTTGGTCTGGGTGGTGCGATATAACCCGTCTCGTGTTCTACGTCTTCCGTGAACCATTCCGCGCACATCCGTTACATTGCCGAAACTGTCCTACACGAGCAGAAATTGCCCGGATGGATGCAATACATTCTCTCATGCCAATAATGCGCCCTCTTTCAAAGCCACTGATTTGACGGTAGGGTTCGCACATACGTCTGCGACGCATCCTGCACGTCTGTTCAAGTTACAGCGACAACGAGAGCGGCTGGGACATTTTACCGGTCGGTGGTGTTGCGCCTCGATATCGATGTTGACCTTTAACCCGCTGGCCGACATGGTTCAAATGGTAATCATTTCTGCAGAACGGAGTAACGTACACGTTTTGTGAATATGAGCGTCCGATCTCTAGTCGTTCAAAGTGTTCTGTTTCCCTTTTTTTGTGATGTAGGGAAGCTGCTAATTACGCACCGTATCGAATGTAAAATGCAACTGAAATTTAATACGGTATGGTGCCCTGTTCATTTTGAGTTTTATTGTTTTTAAATACGTAGGATGATGATATCAATACCTGGAAAGCAGATTTTATCCTGTTGCGTGCCGGTGCATGTGGCGGTAAGGGAAAACTACTGAACTGGTATAAAGAGCACCCAAGACGGCCAGTAAGGTTGTCGAAGCTGAAGTATGTGCCATTCACTTAGAGGCTGTGCATCCTCTCTGAGCCTACAGGTCATGCATCAGTGGGTGGAAGAGTGGCTGGAACAATTCGCTGCGGACCTCGAAACCCACTATCCACCCGTGGCATTCACATCTTGCAGTCACTCAATTGGCATGACGTGCCTCCCCTCCGTCTGCCTT
This sequence comes from Schistocerca americana, assembly GCF_021461395.2. Classification (NCBI taxonomy): domain Eukaryota; kingdom Metazoa; phylum Arthropoda; class Insecta; order Orthoptera; family Acrididae; genus Schistocerca; species Schistocerca americana. Next base: position 176,349,356 of record NC_060127.1, on the reverse strand, counting down.
ACATACCACCAATGGCAGGACCCACCCTCTTTATCACAGAATGAATGGCGTGGTCCATACATAAGGCTCTCCCCTAACGTTTCGCCTTCGACTGCGGAAGGCATGATCTCTGATATCGCCAACTTTCTCTACTGAAACTAATCGATTGTCACGCTGTTGCTGCAATATTGACATCCATATCCAGTTTAATGCCTTCATCTTTTCTATTAAAATCATTGCAGCGTTTGGCAATCTCAGTGGTCTCTCTCTGTACATTCGCGCATAAAAATGCGACGTCTTTGCTACGATGGTCGTCTCACTAAACTTTATTTCATGGTCATCTTCCTGAAACAAATGTTCCGCTACAGCCGATTCATCAATATGTCCGAGGCAGCAGTTACCTTTATGTTCACCCAGACGGCTGTTGACCCTTCTTTCTGTTGTGTCTATATAGACCTTTCCACAACTGCACGGAATTTTATAGACACCTGGTGAAGCTAGAGAATGTCGTTTATCTTTTGCGCATTTTAAACATTCTTTTATTTTCGTAGTGGGTCTGAAAACAGTTTCCACATCGTACTTGCTTAAAATTTTTCCAATATGATCAGTGACCTTACTGATAAATGGTAAGAACACTTTCCCCTTGGGTTGGTGTCGACCCTCCTCCGTCCTAGTTGTCAGTCTAGGAGGTAGTGCACGATCTATCTCTCTGTTGGAATACTCATTCTTCTTTAGGGTCACTCTAAGGTGTTCAATCTCCTCATCTAAGTGAGCTGGTTCACATATTTTGTGCGCCCTGCCTATGAAAGTTTTAACCACCTCTCTTTTATGTCTTGGGTGTTGGTTAGAATCTTTCTGCAGGTAACGATCAGTGTGTGTGTCTTTTCTGAAAACCTTATGACCCAATGAACCGTCCTCTCATTTGATTACAGTCACATATAAGAAGTTCAGGTGACCATCGCTTTCCTTTTCCATAGTGAATTCAATTCTTGGATTAATACTATTCAGATGTTACAGGAAGGCATCCAGTTCCTCTTCCCCATGGGTCCATGTAACAAATGTATCGTCTACATAACGATACCATCTGACTGGTCTGTTTCTAGCTGTTTGCAGCGCACGTTGTTCAAAGTTCTCCATGAACAAGTTAGCCACCGCTGGACTAAGAGGACTTCCCATAGCCACCCCGTCAATCTGTTCATAAAAACATTATCATACTGAAAATAAGTTTTCGTAAGGCAATGTCTGAATAATGCCAAAATATCACTAGGAAAAATGTCCGCTATACATGTGATCGCTTCATTCGCCGGGATAATGGTAAACAGCGAACCACGTCAAAACTGACCAGGATATCATTAGGGCCCACACTGATTTCCTTAATAATATCGATGAAGTGATGACAATTTTTAACATGACTGTCAGTTCCACCAATATGAGGTTTCAACAGCGAGGCAAGGTGTCCAGCTAATTCGTGGGTGGGAGACCCTATTGCGCTGACTATAGGTCTCAACGGTACCAGCAGTTTATGTACCTTGAGTAAACCATAGAGCCTGGGCGAGTAAGCTTTTGATTTAAAGAGTTGCCATTCAGATTGCCAAACACTGCAATAGTTTTAATAGAAAAGATGAAGGCATCAAGCTCGATGAGATATGGATGTCAACATTGCAGCAACAGCGTGACAAACGATTAGTTTCAATTGAGAAAGTTGGCAATATCAGACATCACAGCACAGCCGACGTCACGTGATTGACAGCGACGCCCTCTGGATGGCTTATATACAGGATGTAACAAAAAGGTACGGCCAAACTTTCAGGAAACATTCCTCACACACAAATAAAGAAAAGATGTTATGTGGACATGTGTGCGGAAACGCTTAATTTCCATGTTAGAGCTCATTTTAGTTTCGTCTGTACGTACTGTACTTCCTCGGTTCACCGCCATGATTTCATACGGGATACTCTACCTGTGCTGCTAAACATGTGCCTTTACAAGTACGACACAACATGGGGTTCATGCACGATGGAGCTCCTGTACATTTCAGTCGAAGTGTTCGTACGCTTCTCAACAACAGATTCGGTGACCGATGGATTGGTGGAGGCGGACCAATTCCATGGCCTCCATGCTCTCCTGACCTCAACCTCTTGACTTTTATTTATGGGGGGATTTGAAAGCTCTTGTCAACGCAACCCCAGTACCAAATGTAGAGACTTTTCGTGCTCGTATTGTGAACGGCTGTCATACAATACGCCATTCTCCAGGGCTGCATCAGCGCATCAGGGATTCCATGCAACGGAGGGTGGATGCATGTATCCTTGCTAACGGAGGACATTTTGAACATTTCCTGTAGCAAAGTGTTTGAAGTCACGCTTGTGCGTTCTGTTGCTATGTGATTCCATTCCATGATTAATGTGATTTGAAGAGAAGTAATAAAATGAGCTCTAACATGGAAATTAAGCGTTTCCGCACACATGTCCACATAACAACTTTTCTTTATTTGTGTGTGAGGAATGTTTCCTGAAAGTTTGGCCCTACCTTTTTGTAACACCCTGTATACGGTGCTCACTCGCGCTCTCGTTGCAGTTCGCTGATTGTCCTCGGAGGATGCCTTCCGCAGTCGAAGGCGAAACGTCAGGGGAGAGTCTTATGTATGGACCACGGCATCTCAGCCCGAAAATGTTAGCTGATGACCACCCTCTTTAGTTAACCAGTGGCGTGCGCAATTTTATATAACAATCGCCTGTTGGTCTCTGTGTTTCTTTAATCTTAACTGCAGAAAACTTATGTTGGCAGTGGCCGAGAAGGCGTAATAAATAATAAAATTGTTAAACGATTTGGACGGTTTTACTGATGAAATTTTCAAATTGATCGCCGACTCAAACGATAAATTTCTTTCTTTCATTAATATGAAAACTTGAACCACACGAGGAAAGCCGATACATGCAATTGAAACTGTCGGTACAGAGAGGGTTGGATCAAGAAGGGAGGAAGATTAGGGTTAAACGTCCCGTAGACAGCGAGGGAGTTAAGAGACGAAGAACCGGCTCTGTTTGTTGCAAGGATGGGAAAGGAAATAGGCCGTGCCGTTTCCGTGGGACCATGTCGATAGGGACGGGTCATTTCTAGCAGTTTTATTTCTGTTTTGCTACATCAAGGTCAACTTCTAGCATGTGAAAATGTAGGTGATAATGCTCAAAGCGGCTCTCTTCCGTAGCTGCCGATTAAAAATCGACCTCTGATATACGGAAGGGGCACATAATTCATGAGAATTTTATCATATCAAGTACCAGTATATACAATGAAGAACCAAAGAAACCGGTACACCTGCCTAATCTCGTGAAGTCCCCCCGTGAGCACGCAGAAGTTCCACAACACGGCGTGGCGTGGACTCGACTAATGTCTCAAGTAGTGCTTTAGAGAACTGACACCATAAAACATGCATGGCTGTCCATAAATCCGTAAAAGTACGAGGGATCGAGATCTCTTCTGAACAGTACGTTGCAAGGCATCCCAGATATGCTCAAAATGATCATGTCTAGGGAGTCTGCTGGGAAGCGAAAGTTTTTAAACTCATAATACTGTTTCTGGAGTCATCTTAGCAATTTTGAACGTGTGGAGCGTCGCTTTGTCATGCTGGAATTGCCCAACTCCGTCGGAATGCACACTGGACATGAATGGATGCAGGTGATTAAAAAGGATGCTTATGTACGTGTCACCTGTCAGAGCCGTATCTAGACGTATCATGGGTCCCATATCACTCCAACTGCACACGCCCCACACCTGCACCAGTTGAACAGTGCATGCAGGGTCCATGAATTCATGAGGTTGTCTCCATACCCTACACGTCCATCCGCTCGAAACAATTTGAAACGAGACTCGTCCGACCAGGCAACATGTTTCCAGTCGTCAGCAGTCCGATGTCGGTGTTGACGGGCCCAGATGAGGCGTAAAACTTTATGTCGTGCAGTCATCAAGGGTACACGAGTGGGCCTCCGGCTCCGAAAGCCCGCATCGAGGATGTTCCGTTGCATGGCGCGGACGCTAACACCAGTTGATGGCCCAGCACTCAAATCTGGAGCCATCTGCGGAAGGGTTGCACTTCTGTCACGTTGAACGAGTCTCTTCAGTCTCGTGGATCTTTTTTCGGCCGCAGCGATGACGGAGAACTGATGTTTTACTTGATTCCTGATATTCACGGTACACTCGTGAAATGGTCGTACAGGAAAATCTCCATTGCTGTCTCCGAGATGCTGTGTCCCATCGCTTGTACGCTGACTATACTACAACATTCAAACTCAGTTAATTCTTCATAACCTGCCATTGTTGCAGCAGTAACCGGTCTAACAAATGTGCCAACCGCAGCGCCGTATTCTGCCTGTTATACGCATGCCTATACGAGTTTCTTTGACGCGTCAGTGTATTACATCTGTTGTACTTGTTAGCGTACATCATTCAACTGACATTCAGTGGCATTAACTGATGTAGCTCTTAGAGCCAAAAAACCTTTGTCATTGGCATACTGCTGTCACGTCAAAATTAATGTAATTTCTGCATACCATAGATTTAGGTTGGAAGGAAGGAAAATTGTGTTTAACATCCCGTCGACATCGCGGTCATTAGAGACGGAGTACAAGCCCGAATTGTGTCAAGGATGGCGAAGGAACCATCCCGGCATTTACCTGAAGAGGGAAATCACGTAAAACCTAAATCGGATGGCCAGACGATGGTTTGAACCGTCGAATTACGTGACACACACTGTGTAGATACCTCTGATCTTACGAAGGGCGTTTGAAAAGTCCGTGCAAAAATGAAAACTACTTACGTGTTTGGTGTAAACCTTTTTTATTTTTCGACATAGTCTCCTTCTAGACTTATACAATTCGTCCAACGCTGTTCTAATTTGCCGATCCCTTCAGAATAATAGGAATTGTCCAAGTCTGCAAAATAGATATTAGTTGCTGCAATCACCTCCTCATTTGAATAAAATCTTTGTCCCGCCAACCATTTCTTCAAATTGGGGAACAAATAGAAGTCCGAGGGAGCCAATTCTGGGTACAGGGGGAATGTGAAACGAGTTGGAATCCTATTTCCATTAATGCTGCGACAATAAGTGCCGAGGTGTGTGCTGGTGCAGTGTGGTGATGTAAAAGGACATTTTTGCGGTCCAATCGCCGGCGTTTTTCTTGCAGCTCGGTTTTCAAACGGTCCAATAACGATTAATAATATGCACCTGTAATAGTTTTACCGTTTTCCAGAGAGTCGATGAGGATTATCCCTTGCGAATCCCAAAAGACAGTCGCCATAACCTCTCCGGCCGAAGGGATGGTCTTCGCCTTTTTTGGTGCAGATGCTCCCGTGGTAACTCATTGTTTAGATTGTTGTTTGGTCTCAGGAGTATAGTAACGTATCCATGTTTCATCCACAGTGGCGAAACGACGCTTAAAGTCCTGCGGATTCTTTCTGAACAGCAGCAGAACATCCTTTCAACACTTCACACGACTCCGTTTTTGGTCATGCGTGAGCAATCGCGTAACTCATCTTGCGGATAGCTTTCTCATGTCCAAATGTTTATGCAAAATATTACGTACCTGTTCATTCCAGACGCCCAGAGCACTAGCAATCTGATGCACCTTAACTCTTCTGTCATCCATCACCATATCATGGATTTTATCAATGATTTCTGGAGTCGTAACCTCCACAGGGCGTCCAGAACGCTCATGCATAACTTGTGCCCATATGGGCACACCGAAAATTTTGAAACCACTTTTAAACTGGTCTAATTGAAGGTGCAGTCACCGAAATGTTTATCAAGCTTCTCTGTAGTCTCATGAGGTGTTTTGCCTTTCAGAAATTAATGTTTAATCACCACACGAAATTCTTTTTTCGTCCATTTTTTGACAATCACTAGGCTTCCTTGATTCACACGAATGCCAAACACAATGAAATAGACCAATATGGTTGAAACTTGGTGTGCGTTTTTTCCGAAGATGCTACTAACTGAACATCTACATCTAAATCTACATACATACTTGGCGGAGGGTACCTCGTATCACAACTAGCATCTTCTCTCCCTGTTCCACTCCCAAACAGAACGAGGGAAAAATGACTGCCTATGTACCTCTGTAGGAGCCCTAACCTTTCTTATCTTATCTTTGTGGTCTTTCCGCGAAATATAACCTCAGTAGCGATTCACAAAAAGAACGCCTCCTTTCCTCTAGAGACTCCCTCTCGAGTTCCTGAAGCATTTACGTAACACTCGCGTGATGATCAAACCTACCAGTAACAAACCTAGCAGCCCGCCTCTGAATTGCTTCTATGTCCTCCCTCAATCCGACCTGATAGGAATCCCAAACGCTCGAGCAGGACTGAAGAATAGGTCGTGTTACTGTTTTATAAGCGGTCTCCTTTACAGATGAACCACATCTTCCCAAAATTCTACCAATGAACCGAAGACTACTATCTGCCTTCCCCACAACTGCCATTACATGCTTGTCCAACTTCATATCGCTCTGCAATGTTACGCCCAAATATTTAATCGACGTGACTGTGTCAAGCGCTACACTACTAATGGAGTATTCAAACATTACAGGATTCTTTTTCCTATTAATCTGCATTAATTTACATTTATCTATATTTAGAGTAAGCTGTCATTCTTTACACCAATCACAAATCCTGTCCAAGTCATCTTGTATCCTCCTACAGTCACTCAACGACGACACCTTGCCGTACACACAGCATCATCAGCAAACAGCCGCACATTGCTATCCACCCTATCCAAAAGATCATTTATGTAGACAGAAATCAACAGCGGACCTACCACACTTCCCTGGGGCCCTCCAGATGATAACCTCACCTCCGAGGACAACGTACTGGGTTCTATTACTTAAGAAGTCTTCGAGCCACTCACATATTTGAGAACCAATCCCATACCCTCGTACCTTAGTTAGGAGCCTGCAGAGGGGCACCGAGTCAAACGCTATCCAGAAGTCAAGGAATATGGCATCCGTCTGATACCCTTCATCCATGGTTCGCAAGATATCATGTGAATAAAGGGCGAGTTGCGTTTCGCAGGAGCGATGCTTTCTAAAGCCGTGCTGATGCATGGACAGCAACTTCTCTGTCTCAAGGAAATTCATTATATTCGAACTGAGAATACGTCAAAGAATCCTGCAACAAACCGATGTTAAGGATATTGGTCTGTGATTTTGAGGATCCGTCCTTCTACCCTTCTTATATACAGGCGTCACCTGCGCTTTTTTCCAGTCGCTCGGGACTTCACGTTGCGCAAGAGATTCGCGATAAATGCAAGCTAAGTAAGGAGCCACTGCAGTAGAGTACTCTCTGTAAAACCGAATTGGAATCCCATCAGACCTGGCGATTTATTTATATTCAACCCATTCAGCTGCTTCACAATCCCAGGGATGTCTGTCACTATGTACTCCATGCAGGAATCTGTAAACGGTGGTATGTTTCTTCGATCCTCCTTCGTGAAAGATTCTCAAATGCTAAATTTAAAATTTCAGCTTTCGTTTTGCTGCTTTCCGTTGCCCGGCCAGACTGATCAGTGAGTTTCTGGATGGAAGCCTTCGACCCGCTTACCGATTTTACGAAAGACCAGAAATTTCCTTGGGTTTTCAGCAAGATCTTTTGCTAAGGTATGACGGTGGTAGTGGTTGAATGCTTCGCGCATCGCTCTTTTACAGCAGCACGAATCTCTACTAATACGACCTCTATACGCGCCGGTGGTGCCATCTCTCGGAACTTTCGTACAAAAGCTGCACAGTTATCGCTGTAGAGGCCTTCAGTGGCTCTCTGACGGGGTCGCCTTTCTTCTCGGTCCAGAAACTCGAATGGTGAAGGTTGAGTCTGCCTGGCTGCGAGCCGTCCTGCATTTTCCGGTCAGTGACTCGCCTATCTGACAGGGCCCGGCGCAAACCGTGCGGCTGGAACGCCCGGCATTAGCATGCAAACGGCGCCGCCTTTGTGGTTGGGGCCTCCGCCGCGGCTCTTTATTACCGAGGGCGAGCCGACCCTCCTCCTGTGTAGAATAACGCCGCACCGTGTAAAGGCACTGATTACAGGTTTCAGCCGACGCGCGCATCTTCAGCTGGCAAATTACCGCCTGTCGAAACGCCGCCGCAGTGCTAACAACTTCTCTCCTGATCCATCATCGCACGGTAGCCGCTATGGCGGCGTTGGAAAGGATGCGTACACAAACAAGGGTAACTGGTCGCTGCGAGTTCGGTACGTTACTGATACGAAAGGGGATGAGTTCCAATTCTGTCGCTTTCCCGCTTTCTCTCTACATCTAATTATCCTTCAACCAGCCGGCCGAAGTGGCCGTGCGGTTAAAGGCGCTGCAGTCTGGAACCGCAAGACCGCTACGGTCGCAGGTTCGAGTCCTGCCTCGGGCATGGATGTTTGTGATGTCCTTAGGTTAGTTAGGTTTAACTAGTTCTAAGTTCTAGGGGACTAATGACCTCAGCAGTTGAGTCCCATAGTGCTCAGAGCCATTTGAACCATTTTATCCTTCAACCGCTCACACTGTTCATCTAATGATACAAGACAGACTTACGCAGTCAGTCAGTCATCGTTTGCTTAGTACTTGTGACGAAATCAGCCCAGAAAAACAGCATACTGCTCACGTAGATTTAAGTGTTTCCGAGACCAACCGATGTGGAACGATCGCGTAAATTTAGGTCTTTCGTTCTGCACGTGTTTTCTGACAGCTAATGCTCATGCTAGTAACTACACTACTGGCCATTAAAATTGCTACGCCAAGAAGAAATGCAGATAATAAACGAGTATTCATTGGACAAATATATTATACTAGAACTGACATGTCATTACATTTTCACGCAGTTTTGGTGCATAGATCCTGAAAAATCAGCACCCAGAACAACAACTTCTGGCCGTAATAACAGCCCTGATACGCCTGGAAATTAAGTCAAAAAGAGCTTGGATGGCGTGTACAGGTACAGCTTCCCATGCAGCTTCAATACGATACCACAGACCATCAAGAGTAGTGACTGGCGCATTGTGACGAACCAGTTGCTCGGCCGCCACTGACCAGACGTTTTCAATTGGTGAGAGATCTGGAGAATGTGTTGGCCAGGACAGCAGTCGAATATTTTCTGTATCCAGAAAGGCCCGTACAGGACCTGCAACATGCGGTCGTGCATTATCTTGCTGAAATGTAGGGTTTCGCAGGGATCGAATGAAGGGTAGAGCCAAGGGGCGTAACACATCTAAAATGTAACGTCCACTGTGCAAAGTGCCGTCAGTGCGAACAAGGGGTGACCGAAACGTGTAACCAATGGCACCCCATACCATCACGCCGGGTGATACGCCACTACGGCGATAACGAATACACGCTTCCAATGTGCGTCCACCGCGATGTCGCCAAACACGGATGCGACCATCATGATGCTGTAAATCGAACAAGGATTCATCCGAAAAAATAACGTTTTGCCATTCGTGCACCCAGGTTCGTCGTTGAGTACACCATCGCAGGCGCTCCTGTCTGTGATGCAACGTCAAGGGTAACCGCAGCCATGGTCTCCGATTGATAGTCCATGCTGCTGCAAACGTCGTCGAACTGTTCGTGCAGATGGTTGTTGTCTTGCAAACGTCCCCATGTATTGATTCAGGGATCGCGACGTGACTGCACGATCCGTTACAGCCATGCGGATAAGATGCCTGTCATCTCGACTGCTAGTGATACGAAGCCGTTGGGATGGAGCATGGCGTTCCGTATTACCCTCCTGAACCTACCGATTCCATATTCTGCTAACAGTCATTGGATCTCGACCAACGCGAGCAGCAATGTCGCAATACGATAAACCGCAATCGCGATAGGCTACAATCCGACATTTATCAAAGTCGGAAACGTGATGGTGCGCATTTCTCCTCCGTACACGAGGCATCACATCAACATTTCACCAGGCAACGCCGGTCAACAGGTGTTTATGTATGAGAAATCGGTTGGAAACTTTCCTCATGTCAGCACGTTGAAGGTGTCGCCACCGGCGCCAACCTTACGTGAATGCTCTGAAAAGCTAATCATTTGCATATCGCAGCATCTTCTTCCTGTCGGTTAAATTTCGCGTCTCTAGCACGTCATCTTCGTGGTGTTGGAATTTTAATGGCCAGTAGTGTATTTCAATTTAACAAAAGGTTATATATGAACTGAAGGGTTCAATGGAGTGATCAACAATATGAACTTATTTCTATCTTTCCTTTTACCACCAATAATCAGTACCGCGAAACAGTCGTACTGCAGTTGTTGCCTTGTGCGGTATGGTGCGAAAAAAACAGTTGACGGACATCGAGACTCTTCGTCAACTGTTTGCAGACAATTATTCTGATGTTCTAAGTGATTCAGACGAGGTTGCTTGTTGTGGCAGTAGAAGTGAAGAAGAAAACAACAGTGTTATAACCGACCAAAGTGAGACAATAGTGAACGATTTAGATGAAGCTTCTGACAGTGAACGTTAGCTGAAGAAAGAGAAGATAGTTATTTTAGAAATATTTAGAGTAATTATAGGTGTAAAAAGCCTTCCCAGTGAAATCAGTAGCATTATAAGCACTGTAATTTCTAGTGGACGAATTGTCCGTTCAGATGTCGACACAGTGAAACTAGTATTACGAACGAAAGAACAACCTTTACAAAGTATCTCGTAAGTCTCCCAAATTTTCGAATATAACTGGTATTAGTTGAAAAATTTTCTGGGCATGATAATCTTGATGGGGCACATAAAAAAAGAATATTTGAAGGACTATTGGTCAAGACATCTTCTAATAGAGACAGCGATTTTTGGCAACCTAATAAGCAGTAATCGATTTGAGCAGATATGGAAATCGTGGCATTTAATGACAATTTCTTACAGAGCGGTCAGGGAAACAGACTCTACAAAACTGAACCTGTGTTAAAGTACCTCCAAGATAAATTTCAGACCGTATACGAATAGGAGATTTCTCCTGATGGATCAATGATACCATGGAGAGCGTGGCTTCGTTTCGGGAATATTTATCAGATAAGGTCTGCTTGTTGGTATAATTTGCGAAAGTGTAAGTGCATGTATCACCGATCTAGAAATATGTACTGGGGAAGGAAAAAAAGCTTAAGGACAACATTCCCTCTGGACTGTCGCCTTACGTTGGGATGTAACACCGCGTTTATCCAGGAAATTATTACAACAGTGCAGCTATCGCCAAAATACTTTTAGATACGAAAACAACAGTTTGTGGTACAATATGAATCAATAGCGTGCATGGGGGCTTAATTAAATAAATTTGATTGTAAATACTTTTGTAACTGTCTGTATGTCCGATTACGTAAGTCTCGTAAACGGTTGGCCCTGACTAGTATTATTACGCTATCTGACTGCTAAGAACAATGTAAGAAAATTTTCATAAACACAGTTAATTAATTAAGTCCCCAGCAACTATAAAACCTACAAAATCCAAGCACAAATGTAACTGTTCTGTATGTGGGAGTGTGACTCAACGCCCACATCTGGCACGGTTCTTTTCCAACAAGACAAGAATTTTGATACCAATTATACTGACGTGACAAAAGAAATTTAGAAAAACTATAATTACGCAAGAAAACCAAAATTCACTCTAATACAAGAACACGAGCCAGATGCTTTGTTGACTGAACCTGTAGTGACACATTATTTCAGATACACAACTAATAAAGGAACATTATAAATTTTACCTTCATATATATTGACGAAATGCACTCATTACAATAACATCTGCTATCTCTCCCATCAAATAACTGCATAGGACATGGAACTACACTCTTTACTACAACATCTTGCTCCAACTTCACAACAACCACGAGCTCTGCCCACGCACACACTGTCTCTATGAGTTCTTAACACACACTGTCCTCTCCGATGTCACAACAAGCACTGACTGCCACGAACTCTAAACAGGCACTGTGGAGGCGGCTTAAAAGTACTCTTTGGCGCACTCTCTGGCGCAGTGGCACAGTGTAGCCACCTTTCATATGCCCCTCCTCCACAGGCCAGAATTTGATGGTATTTTTGCCAGCATTGGTGGTGAAAATACCACCAAATTCGTCCACAAAAATACAGACAAAAATAAAAGATAATATTAATACCTAAACATCACATAATTAGTTAAAAATTTTGGCTTTGCACTGACCTTTTACTAACCTAACATATGAAATACAGAAGGCAATACAAATTATTTTCATACATGTGACTTTACATAATAGTTTACACAATATACAAAAAAAATCAGTTTATACAAATGTTCACATAAAATGCTTGCAATGATTAGTTTATACAAAAAAAAAGACACTAACTGGTGACATCTTTTTAGTAGAAGCAGTCCATCAATTGCACCCAGTAAAGTTTAGCAGGTACACCCAGCAACAAGTCACATTAGTTCAGTAGAGGCAATCCATCAGAGGTACCCAGCAATGTTGAGTAGGTGCAGACAGCAACAAGTGACTTCATTTCAGTAGAAACAGTTCATTAGATGCACCCAGCAATGTTAAGTAGGTGCAGACAGCAACAAGTGACTTCATTTCAGTAAAAACAGTTCATCAGTTGCACCCAGCAATGTTGAGAGCAGGTGCAGACACCAACAAGTGACACCATTTCAGTAGAAGCAGTCCATCAGAGGTATCAGCAATGTTGATCAGGTGCACACAGCAACTAGTGACTTCATTTCAGTAAAAACAGTTCATCAGTTGCACCCAGCAATGTTGAGTGCAGGTGCAGACAGCAACAAGTGACTTCATTTCAGTAAAAACAGTTCATCAGTTGCACCCAGCAATGTTGAGAGCAGGTGCAGACACCAACAAGTGACACCATTTCAGTAGAAGCAGTCCATCAGTTGCACCCAGCAATGTTGAGCAGGTGCAGACAGCAACAAGTGACTTCATTTCAGTAAAAACAGTTCATCAGTTGCACCCAGCAATGTTGAGTGCAGGTGCAGACAGCAAAAAGTAACATCATTTCAGTAGGAGTAGTCCATCAGTTGCACCCAGCAATGTTGAGCAGGTGCAGACAGCAACAAGTGACATAATTTCAGCAGAAGCAGTTCATCAGTTGCACCCAGCAATGTTGAGCGCAGGTGCAGACACCAACAAGTGATACCATTTCAGTAGAAGCAGTCCATTAGTGGCATCAGCAATGTTGATCAGGTGCACACAGCAACTAGTGACTTCATTTCAGTAAAAACAGTTCATCAGTTGCACCCAGCAATGTTGAGTGCAGGTGCAGACACCAAAAAGTCACATTTCTCAGCAGAAGCAGTTCCACAAAATTCACTAACACTGATCACACTGTTCATCAGAGTTTATGAGCAGAAATTAAACATGTCCTAATGTCACACATCATGTTGAAAAGTGCAGGTAACAGTTCAGAATATTTATCTTCACTAATCAGACAGTTCAGGCATGAACAATAGTTTGAATGCACATACAAATGCTTTTACAGTAACATACAAATCATAACAAACACACAAATGATATCAGATAATTTTCATATTAACTATTACAAATACTCAAATATCAGAAAACCTATAATATTTATGGGTGTCAGTGCAAGCCACTACCAACAAATAAAATAATATTTAGGAGATAGGTGGGTAGGATTAGTAAAGGAAAACACACAGAACACACTCACTCATCCTTCATCCACATTAAGTACTACTGTGTAATTGAATAGTGTTAATTGTGTGAATGTAATTCTGTCAAAATCTGATGTTCATCATGTGTATCAAGTAGTACTGGCAGCAATGTATAATAGTCAATAATAGTTAGTCAACGTCATATTCATCATGTCAAGACCAATGTTTGCCAAGCCAGATCAAAATGTACTGTTGTTGAACAACTGTCAGTGAGCCAAGATATGCAATTACTTCCTCTCTCCAAAAAAAAAGTATATACTGCTTAGTGATTTAACAAAGTGTGTGTATAGACTATCTTCCTTCTATTTTAGTGTTACTGTTGTTGAACAACTGTCAGTGAGCCACGATATGCAATTACTTCCTCTCTTCAAAAAAAAAGTATATACTGCTTAGTGATTTAACAAAGTGTGTATAGACAATCTTCCTTCTATTTTAATGTTCTAGTCTGCTATCTTCATCCTCCTTGTTCCATAAGACCAACAAAAAAATATGCTCCTCACTTACTTTACCTCTTATCCACCAAAACTCCAATAATTATCAGCATCACATAATCTCAATAATACCTCAATAATACGTCGATAAATGTAAACCTCAGCACCAATATCACCTTACCTCTTGTCCACAAACAACTTCATATACTCTCAATACCTATAATAATACATCGATAAATATAAACCTCAGCACCAATATCATTTCACTTCCATAACAACTCTTTCCTCTCGTCAGTCTCCTCGAACAAGTACAGATAAAATCCTAATGCAACTTCAATTCAGCATCCCATACAATCCGAAGACACATTGCCAACACACAACCTCTGTGTAATCCATCTGACCCAAATTTTCTACTCATTATAAATTATAAGATACATTTTGGTTCCTTGTCCATTATTAAATAAAAGAAATGCATACCTGACCTCTAACAGACTTAGTTTGAATAACTCTCAGTAACTAAGTACGATTACGGAGTGTGAATGATCATAATATTTCACAGTGTGTACACCACTTCAAGAATCATAGCAGAAGCAAACATGTGGAGTATTTTTTGTGTCAAGTGTCACTTCCTATTTCAATTGCTCACGAGAAATGCAGTGTAATAACTGTTAATGGTCTAAACCTAGTATTGGTATGTCATGTCGTTAGCTTCCTTCCTATTAGCATAAATTTATACAGCTTTCATAAAACCTCAGCTCATGTGACTTATATGACTCTCTTGTACTAATGTCGTTCGTCGAATTATAGCAGTTAATTTTCTTATCTTAAAAATATAAGGCACTTAGCGTACGCAAAACAAGCAATAGCGAGTAAATATACAAGTAGAGAAGACAATGTCAACAAGTGGATGCAGCACAATTCCTACAACGAGGCTCTGCCAAGCGAACAATCTATAATTAATCCAATAGTGTGACCTAAACTCTATGTTTATACACAGTATATCAGCATTTCTACACACCAAATTAACGAGCAGTTATGGCAACAAAACAGAAATGTGTAAATATGTAATCCATGCAAAAAGCAGCAAACATGTATCTTACGTAATAAACAGGTCATTAGCATCATATCATCATAAGCAAATAAATGTTCATATGTAATCTTAATAAGTAAGCATGGAGGCGCAAGCAGATAAATCACAAAGTATAACTTACATACCTAAACACATCAGCACAATAAATCAGGTTACCATTATAATTTAAATAAATAAGCACAGCAGGCACATAATTAAAAAAAAAATATGACATCAGTGAAAAAGCAGTGCAGCCAAGCGATGCATAATATATACAGGTCACAACCCAGTTCATTAATAATCATTGTCAAAATCAGTTAACGTACGCAAGCACGTCGCTTCACAAGTAAATTCATAGAACATGAAAGTAGCACATCACGTAATCGCGAGCAGCAAATTACGTCTAAAGTACGTACCTAAGTGGAAATATGTTACCTGAAAAATAAACTCCATTAATAGTTACCTTTTTAGTTTATTACTTTCTTCTTCGAAATTACATTCTTCCTGAAATTTTCTCGATAGCAGGTCGTCTTAACGTCGGACACGCACAGAATTTACCTGAAGTTCTTAAATATTTTATACAACCGTATCCTGCAAAATACTGAATGTTAATAACACAATTCAACAAGTCCTTATAGCTTTATACTGAATTTAGTCGGAGAAATTAGACTGTGTATTTGTTTACGTCTGTCAGTGCATTCGCACTGAGCGCTCGATCAGCTGTAGGCGCGTGACGTAGGAAGTCATTGTTTGCGGTCAGCGACTGCCTTGTGCGGCGCGCAGACTTGACTGTTGCTTTGAGTATGTGCCGCCGGCAAAACACAGCGCGGTATCCTTGTACTCTCTGCGTGTTTACATGTAGCTGTTAGTTCTCCAAAGTATGTCATTCCACAAAAATTTTTACGTTAGATATATGATGTATTCCTTTAGAGCGTCGAGATTTAAGAGTTTCTACTTCGACAGTGTTATCATGAATAATTTTGCGAATTCTATATGGACCGTTATAAAGCAGAAAAAATTTGCGACACAAGCCTTTTCCTTTGTGAGACAAACGGTGGGACTTAATTAATACCTTTTGACCAACTGACAAGACTTTTAAACGACCAGGACGTTCAGCTGATTTCTCTCTTCTAGCAGCCGCAGATGCAATATTTTGTAGAGCCAGGTTAACAACTTCAGAATGCCGCAGTTTCCGTGAAGGCGGAAAAGGAATGATTTCAGATATGCGATTTGTTGGTACTTTATTTTTTAATATCAATAGAGGCGGTAAAGAAGTTGAATCATTAGGGAGCTCATTCAGAATGTTTTGAAAAATATGAAGATACTGATCCCAAGTTCTGTGATTCTGATGACAATAAAGACGGCACAATTTATTGATTTCCTTCATCCATCTCTCTGAAGCGTTAGATTGAGGGTGAAAAAGTGAAATGAAAATTGGTTTAATTTTACGACGCTGTAGAGTACGAAGCCAAATTTTAGAACGAAACTGTGATCCATTATCTGATATAACCTTATCAACATGACCCACTTCTTTAAGAAAATGTTTGATGAAAGCATTAGATACTGAACGAGCTGTTGCTTTGCGTAAAGGTGTAAAACTCACATATTACGAATAGCGTCTAATTTCTCTGGATCAGGAAGAATACCTTCTGTAGAAATAATGTGACCGAGAAATTTCACCTGAGAACGACCAATTCCACTGCTACGAAAATGTACGCAAAACCATTAGTAGAACGAACCACTGGACCAAACAAATCGACTGCAGCCATCTCCTTTAATTTCGCTGGAATGATGGGAAACAACGGTGCTCTGTGAGAAATCGTTGGAGGCTTAGCCATTTGACATAATTTGCATTTGGCAAGAACAGATCGAATACGTTTTTCCATATTACTGAAGTAACAATTTTCTCGTAATTTATGAAAGCATTTTCTGGGACCAAAGTGTGCATAACTGAAATGCGTATACCAAATCAATTTATTGACCCACTCATCAGGAATACAAACTAACCAAACGGAGTTGTCGACCGATTTTCGTTTAAAAAGAATGTCATTGCGAACTAGATAATGCTGTCTAATCGCTACGCTTTCCTTTCTCCTCCACTTCTCCTTAATGTCCTTCCAGATTGGATCCTTATTTTGCTCCTTAGCGATATCCTGGAGCGAAGACGAAATAAAGTTCTCAAACGCAACACCTTGAATATACATCAAACAATAATTGTTTTCCTTGCAGTCCTCTTCAGCACTTTGTTTCAAACCCATAGGTGCACGTGATAAAGCATCAGCAACAATATTAGAAGAACCCTGTATGTAAACAATACTAAAGTCAAATTCCTGTAGGTACAACGCCCATCGTGACAATCTTCCATGTGTTAATTTTGTTGACATAAGAAATTCCAGAGCTCGATGATCGGTGTAAACCTTAGTATGTCTGCCAAACAAAAATGTGCGAAATTTTGTGAAAGCCCATACAACAGCCAAAGCTTCAAGTTCCGTAATCGAATAATTCTTTTCTGATTTAGAGAGAACACGACTTCCAAATGCAATAGTCTTCTGTACTACAACGCCGTTTTCTTCTATCTCTTGAAATAAGTGTGCCCCTAGGCCCTTGTATGATGAGTCCGTCGCCAAACAAAATTCTTTAGATAAATCTGGATGTGAAAGAAGTGGAGCAGCAACTAAAGCATCACGAAGTTGTTCAAATTCTGACTGAGCTTCCTCATCCCAACACCAATTAGATTTCTTTCCAGATAGTTCACATAAACGTGGTGTGGCCAAATCGTCCAATTTAACAAAGCGTCTAAGAAAATTACAGAGACCAAGAAAACTACGAACATCACGTTTTGTAGTAGGAACAGCATAATTACGAATAGCATCTAATTTCTCTGGATCAGGGAGAATACCTTCTGTAGAAATAATGTGACCGAGAAATTTCACCTGTGAACGACCAAATTCAGATTTTTCCAAGTTCACTGTCATGCCAACTTTTGCAAAGATACGTAATAATGAGTCCAAAATTTTGTTGTGCTCACTCCAAGAACGTTTAGCAATAAGAATGTCGTCAACATAAGAAGTAATATTGTCACGAAGATAAACAGGTAAAATTTCATTTAAGCTACGAATGAATGCTGCTGAAGATACAGTAAGTCCAAACGGTAAATTCCAAAGTCACTTTTGGGTAAAACAATCATATCCGGTTATTGTTCTTACTCACTAGATAGATTGATAGTCGAAGAGTTGGTTTGACAGATGCAAAGAATAGTAAAAGAGAAGGCAGCGGTGCAGAAAACTAAAAGAGAAATAGCACCACTACAGCTCGGGGCCCTATACTCGCTACGGCACATATTCACTTAGAGTAGTGAATCCCCTGAGGACCTTAATAGCTGCACATAATTTCAAGTTTGTGACTTAATGGCAACTTTGGCGGAAGTGCGTACGTAAATTGAGCTAACAATGCACATGGATGTATGTCATCCTTAGAATTACGAAAGATCTTAAATGTCCGAACAGTTAAGAAGTGTTTACAGTCAATATTTTCGCCTCGTGGCGACAAAGACCTACCGCGTCTGTCCCGGTCCGAATGTCGATTATTGTTAAATTCGCGCGCCTGGCGCTCTCTTGTTGCATCCCGTAAATGAAACAAATTATTTTCTTCAAACCCCTCTGCTACCTGTGATTCCAAATTTCTTCTGCTATCTTTTCCTACAATTTCCCCTTCGATCTGCTTGACTTGCTTTCGTAATGCCTCAAATTCCCTTTTCACGCGTTCATTAAATTTTCCCTGATTTTCAACATGCTTATTTATGTTCTGGTATTCTTCGGTTTCTGCAAATGGTAATGGAGCTGTATCATCCGAATCTCTGTCCCCATGTAAACTAAGATTTGTCAGTTTATCTGAAATTTCCTCCACTCTTTCCGATAAGTCACCAAATTGTTCTTTCTGTTTATTTACGTCTTCCGTAAGTGTCGCGACTCGGGTTTCAGTATTGTCACATTTGGTAGCTAGCTGTTCATATTGTTGTGTTAGATTATTTATTCTGTCATTTGGTACGGATTCCTCGATTCTTTCAAATATTTCTTCCTTATCCTTTGCACGTTGTAAATCTAACTCTGAAAATTTTTGTACTATCACGCGATCTCTTTCTTCCTGTTCTCTATCTTGTTCCCTTTGTCTGATTTCTACTGCAATTAATCTATTATTGTGAGAATTCAGAATCGGTTGTACTTCTTCCCTGATTTCTTTCTTTAATTCATCTTTCATATTTTTGAAACATGTCCCTATTCTTGAATCTAACCGTGTTTCCATCGTTCCCATTTGTGATCCCAGTGAGTCTAATCGCTTTTCCATTGTTCCCATTTGTGAGTCTAACCGTGTTTTTAATTCTGATCCCAAATTTAATATTACACCCATCAGCTGCTCCATGTTAAATGGTTCAGAATTCTTTTCGCCCCTAACATTTCCCACAAAACTAACTTCCTTCTGCATAGCCAAAAGGCTATCTGTGTTCGATACTATTCCAGAATCTTCTGTCGTTAATCTCGGATTCTGTGGATTATCTGATTGCGAAAAATTTTGAAATGGTTCCGGACTATTTTCCCGACTTATTACATTGTTTTCAAATCCATTATCCACCATACTGTTTTCCTCTGTTGGCGAGTTCGCCATGTCAACAATTTCGTTATTCTCACTATTCATCATTTTTGCCTTTTTCATTGATCGCGTAATCATTTACAAAACATAAAAAAAATTCGTCACTGTTCGAAAATTACACACAATGCCTCCTTATCTCCAACAATACTATTCACACGAGATGTTTCCCTCAAACACGATTAATCGAACAATTGAAATAATTGCACTAAATTGTCAAACCCGTTGACAAGACAACAAATTTAATTCTGAGAAAAAAATACCATTAGAAGAATGACAATTACCAAATCTACACATGCAAAATAAACTACAATTACTAACTACAAATTACTACAACAATACTACAGTCTACAATTTCACAATCAGAACAATTCCAAGGGACGATCCGAAGCAGCGGTCGCCACGTGCATGGGGGCTTAATTAAATAAATTTGATTGTAAATACTTTTGTAACTGTCTGTATGTCCGATTACGTAAGTCTCGTAAACGGTTGGCCCTGACTAGTATTATTACGCTATCTGACTGCTAAGAACAATGTAAGAAAATTTTCATAAACACAGTTAATTAATTAAGTCCCCAGCAACTATAAAACCTACAAAATCCAAGCACAAATGTAACTGTTCTGTATGTGGGAGTGTGACTCAACGCCCACATCTGGCACGGTTCTTTTCCAACAAGACAAGAATTTTGATACCAATTATACTGACGTGACAAAAGAAATTTAGAAAAACTATAATTACGCAAGAAAACCAAAATTCACTCTAATACAAGAACACGAGCCAGATGCTTTGTTGACTGAACCTGTAGTGACACATTATTTCAGATACACAACTAATAAAGGAACATTATAAATTTTACCTTCATATATATTGACGAAATGCACTCATTACAATAACATCTGCTATCTCTCCCATCAAATAACTGCATAGGACATGGAACTACACTCTTTACTACAACATCTTGCTCCAACTTCACAACAACCACGAGCTCTGCCCACGCACACACTGTCTCTATGAGTTCTTAACACACACTGTCCTCTCCGATGTCACAACAAGCACTGACTGCCACGAACTCTAAACAGGCACTGTGGAGGCGGCTTAAAAGTACTCTTTGGCGCACTCTCTGGCGCAGTGGCACAGTGTAGCCACCTTTCAAGCGATCTCCCTCAGGGTCTACAAATCTCTAAAAACGACGCCTTGTCATTTTGCTGTAGGTATGGAAATATGAAAGGGAGGTGAGCATGATAACCACGATTGCACCATGGTTGCGACAGGAAAACAAAACACGACAAGGTTAAATCATAAAGAGATGAAAATGCATTGCGATACGCGATAAATTTATGAAAGGCGTGGACAGAGGTGATCAATATTTTTCGTATTGTGGCATACGGAGGAAAAGCAATAAATGGACAAAGAAAGTAATTTTGCTTCTAATGAGCTTCGTTTAAAGCATACAAAGTGTATAGAAACCTAGATCCAGATACAAAAACGTGACAGAAGACTGGTGTCGCCAACATAAAAAAACAACAATTTTGTCAGATCCAGAACGCTACAAGAATATACCACAGGCTAGTGGCTTTCAACTGCACAGCTAAACATACGAACGACACGTGAGTGACCTGTTTTTCTAACATTTGGTAGAGTGGGGCAATTTTTTGTGTTGCCTCTTCTCCTGACTAGGGAGCGGTGGAGGAGTTGTTTGTACTGCTGTCATATTTTATTCGCTCAAGTTCCACCTTGCTAAGGCAAAAGTGCTTTTGAGTGCCATGGAAAGCAGTGTATAGTTCCGAGAAAAATACAAAGTGATCGCGACTTCAGAAAATTCGTAATATTGTCCGCTATAATTTAGCGAACACAGCATTGCGCTGCACAGGAGTAGCCAATTACAGGCTGTATTGCGGGTGATCAAACACTTCCCATCGAAAAGGCTGCAGGAGCGTCTTCATTGGCCCTGCAGAGTGCGGCTGAGAATTGCCATGAAGAAGGAAGTGCGTGGCAGTTGTGTTATCTGGATTGCATAGCTTCAGGCGAAATCTTTCACCAGGCCCTCGTACTTGGCGGGATACACTAATTTCTAGCCATCTTTACGTTCTCGCTGTGAGCTCAGAACTGAAAACAGCGACACGATGCGACCGACGGGCGTACTAGACACAGTGCCCAACGCATCTCTGCAAAGCTTCATCAGATTTTCTCAGTATTATCCATTTCACGACCGATTGTTTTTTTACTTTCTGAATAACCCTCGTATGGTTCTGGCCTTGCAGGAAGGTGTCATCGCTTTCATGGAAGATATGGAGCATGAAGAGATGCACATGCTCCGCAATAATCTTCACGTTTCACAACTGTCATGCTGTTTTGCATAACTACCATTCCAGAAGAATATAAACTGTAGCATGATACACTGTCCAGTCACATTAATGTGAACCACCTGGCAAAACCTTCAATACTGAGCTGTCGTCGCAAGGACTGTTGCGTGATCTACATCTACATCTACATTTATACTCCGCAAGCCACCCAACGGTGTGTGGCGGAGGGCACTTCACGTGCCACTGTCATTACCTCCCTTTCCTGTTCCAGTCGCGTATAGTTCGCGGGAAGAACGACTGTCTGAAAGCCTCCGTGCGCGCTCTAATCTCTCTAATTTTACATTCGTGATCTCCTTGGGAGGTATAAGTAGGGGGAAGCAATATATTCGATACCTCATCCAGAAACGCACCCTCTCGAAACCTGGCGAGCAAGCTACACCGCGATGCAGAGCGCCTCTCTTGCAGAGTCTGCCACTTGAGTTTATTAAAC
The DNA here is from genome assembly GCF_021461395.2 of Schistocerca americana. Classification (NCBI taxonomy): domain Eukaryota; kingdom Metazoa; phylum Arthropoda; class Insecta; order Orthoptera; family Acrididae; genus Schistocerca; species Schistocerca americana. The sequence continues at coordinate 176,326,771 of NC_060127.1, read as the reverse complement.
ATCTCCGTAACGGTATCTCGGTTACCAAATAACCCTGTGACGAAACGCGCCGCTCTTCTTTGGATCTTCTCTATCTCCTCCGTCAAACTGATCTGGTACGGATCCCACACTGATGAGCAATACTCAAGTATAGGTCGAACGAGTGTTTTGTAAGCCACCTCCTTTGTTGATGGACTACATTTTCTAAGGACTCTCCCAATGAATCTCAACCTGGTACCCGACTTACCAACAATTAATTTTATATGATCATTCCACTTCAAATCGTTCCGCACGCATACTCCCAGATATTTTACAGAAGTAACTGCTACCAGTGTTCGTTCCGCTATCATATAATCATACAATAAAGGATCCTTCGTTCTATGTATTCGCAATACATTACATTTGTCTGTGTTAAGGGTCAGTTGCCACTCCCTGCACCAAGTGCCTATCCGCTGCAGATCTTCCTGCATTTCGCTACAATTTTCTAATGCTGCAACTTCTCTGTATACTACAGCATCATCGGCGAAAAGCCGCATGGAACTTCCGACACTATCTACTAGGTCATTTATATATATGGTGAAAAGCAATGGTCCCATAACACTCCCCTGTGGCACGCCAGAGGTTACTTTAACGTCTGTAGACGTCTCTCCATTGATAACAACATGCTGTGTTCTGTTTGCTAAAAACTCTTCAATCCAGCCACACAGCTGGTGATGTGCCAGAAGAGATTCACAGAGGTTCTGGAAGCTTCTGACAGCGATGAGGAGCCATGCTTAGCCCAGTGCAGTGGCCAACTGCGGTTGATCCTGTGGCCGTGCGGTTCTATGCACTTCAGTCCAGAACCGCGCGCCTGCTACGGTCGCAGGTTCGAAACCTGCCTCGGGCATGGATGTGTGTGATGTCCTTAGGTTAGTTAGGTTTAAGTAGTTCAGTCATCTAGTGTGCGTTGTGCGCCACAGATACCTGCGCCCCGCTTTTGGACAGTGCCATTTTGCTTAAACGATGACGGCAGGCGAACAGTTTACAAACTTAGCCGTTTTGAAAATGCTCCTATCCTTGGCCCGAAAGCCAGTGATCATGGCCTTCTGCAAGTCAGAGAGATCGCTCCGTTTCCGCTCTACATTGGCTGCACAGTTACATGCGCCCCCCACACCCCAGCCATCCAAACACTGCTAGTGCTGCCGCCTGTGAGTGGTTATTCCATGTTGACGTCAAACGTAGGAATTCGTCACATTAATGTGACTGGACCGGGTACTACCCCCTATAGGTTACTGCAGTTTGTACTTTTGCCATCTAAGTGTTCTTGAGAAATCAGAGGGGAAGACGCTACTTGAAGAAAGAAAAACACTGCTGCTTCCTCTGTTATAGTCAGAAGTTCCTGTTTGTCTTCTACCGTTAATTTAATACTTACATCATTGCACGAATGTCGCGCGGAGTGGCCGCGCGGTTTAAGCCGCCGTGCAACGCATTGCGCGGCCCCTCCCATCGGCGGTTCGAATACTCCCTCGGGCACAGGTGTGTGTGTAGTTCTTAGCATAAGTTACTTTAAGTAGTGTATAAGTCTACGGACCGATGACCTCAGCAGTTTGGTCCCTAAGGAATTCGCACACATTTGAACATTACACGAATATTTTTGTAAGAAAAAGTAAGCATTCGTAAACCCAATGTAATCAGATGTGCTTTAGGTAGAAACTCACTCTCAAAAACTCATATCAGACAATATAAATGTTACTAGTAGCAGGCGACTTCCAGCGTCGTTCTAGGAACTAAACATCCAAGTAACTTATTCACGAAATCTGAAGTTATACTAAGGCTTGTGAATTGTATCAGTTACAATATACGGTGGACGAGGTGATAGCGTGATGCCCTTACTCGAAATGTTATCCACAGTAGCTTGGAATTATCCGCAGCGACAGTGCGGATAATACATATGGCACCAGCTTCATACGTAGCGTGAGAAGCTCAGCTTATCTCTCCTGCTCTTTAGAATCATCTGTGATCGTTCACCACCGTTTGCTCCGTGGGTAGGAAACAGCGACGTCTGTCAGCTGTCAAGTGGTAAGCATCTGACACGGCAAAACGAGGAGTGACGTGACAATAGATCTATCGTGCTTGACACATCTGCTGACAACAGAATGGCGAGCCGAAGTTTCGAGAGTGGTCCTCTCGTGAAAACGGCACATCACTTTTTCACTCCATTTCGCACATGATTAGTGTCTCGACGTCTATTTCTTTGTCTGCAGATATATATTTATTTATTTTTTTCGTTTTAGCTGCAGTCAGTACATATAATACGGGCCATGTTTCCCACTGATATCAGTCTCTCACTTACCTGCCACACCTAATGGTTCCGTGTGGTATTTCGATGTCAAATCACGTGAACGTGGACTAGTAACTCGTTTAACTGTGCAGTTTCACAAATTTACAAACTTATTTATAAACTTAATAAAAGGTACAAGACGAAATTGATAGACTGCAGAAGCGGTGACGTACATATTATGCTTTCGGTTAAAAGAAGTAAATGATAGTAGTTTCAATACGCCCTACCCTAACTTTAAGTTTATCTCGATGTATTACAGTTTGAACATTATGTCACAGTTTTTATGCGTCCTGATGCGTACAATAACCAGCTACGATGTATGCTGGTAATCTATCATCACTTATTTACATTTTTGCTATGTTACAAACCTGGCATTGCCTGGGTATTCATTTTGCCTATATCCTACTAGAAACGGAAACAAAAAATGAACTGAAGTGTAATATCGAAAAAATTTCCATTTCCATGTATTCGTCACAAATCCGTTGAAATTCTGAAACAGTCGGAGAAAGACATGTACTCAATGTACAAATAAATATTAACAGCTGCTTCGCTTATCTACACTGCCGTTTTGTAAATACACTCCTGGAAATGGAAAAAAGAACACATTGACACCGGTGTGTCAGACCCACCATACTTGCTCCGGACACTGCGAGAGGGCTGTACAAGCAATGATCACACGCACGGCACAGCGGACACACCAGGAACCGCGGTGTTGGCCGTCGAATGGCGCTAGCTGCGCAGCATTTGTGCACCGCCGCCGTCAGTGTCAGCCAGTTTGCCGTGGCATACGGAGCTCCATCGCAGTCTTTAACACTGGTAGCATGCCGCGACAGCGTGGACGTGAACCGTATGTGCAGTTGACGGACTTTGAGCGAGGGCGTATAGTGGGCATGCGGGAGGCCGGGTGGACGTACCGCCGAATTGCTCAACACGTGGGGCGTGAGGTCTCCACAGTACATCGATGTTGTCGCCAGTGGTCGGCGGAAGGTGCACGTGCCCGTCGACCTGGGACCGGACCGCAGCGACGCACGGATGCACGCCAAGACCGTAGGATCCTACGCAGTGCCGTAGGGGACCGCACCGCCACTTCCCAGCAAATTAGGGACACTGTTGCTTCTGGGGTATCGGCGAGGACCATTCGCAACCGTCTCCATGAAGCTGGGCTACGGTCCCGCACACCGTTAGGCCGTCTTCCGCTCACGCCCCAACATCGTGCACCCCGCCTCCAGTGGCGTCGCGACAGGCGTGAATGGAGGGACGAATGGAGACGTGTCGTCTTCAGCGATGAGAGTCGCTTCTGCCTTGGTGCCAATGATGGTCGTATGCGTGTTTGGCGCCGTGCAGGTGAGCGCCACAATCAGGACTGCATACGACCGAGGCACACAGGGCCAACACCCGGCATCATGGTGTGGGGAGCGATCTCCTACACTGGCCGTACACCACTGGTGATCGTCGAGGGGACACTGAATAGTGCACGGTACATCCAAACCGTCATCGAACCCATCGTTCTACCATTCCTAGACCGGCAAGGGAACTTGCTGTTCCAACAGGACAATGCACGTCCGCATGTATCCTGTGCCACCCAACGTGCTCTAGAAGGTGTAAGTCAACTACCCTGGCCAGCAAGATCTCCGGATCTGTCCCCCATTGAGCATGTTTGGGACTGGATGAAGCGTCGTCTCACGCGGTCTGCACGTCCAGCACGAACTCTGGTCCAACTGAGGCGCCAGCTGGAAATGGCATGGCAAGCCGTTCCACAGGACTACATCCAGCATCTCTACGATCGTCTCCATGGGAGAATAGCAGCCTGCATTGCTGCGAAAGGTGGATATACACTGTACTAGTGCCGATATTGTGCATGCTCTGTTGCCTGTGTCTATGTGCCTGTGGTTCTGTCAGTGTGATCATGTGATGTATCTGACCCCAGGAATGTGTCAATAAAGTTTCCCCTTCCTGGGACAATGAATTCACGGTGTTCTTATTTCAATTTCCAGGAGTGTATCTCTATGACAACGCCTCTCCATAGCTCTATAGATGGCTGTTGTTTTCGCCTACAGCCGTTTGCACTTCGTACTCGAAAGCCGTCAAAAGCGCTGCCGGCTGTCAGGGATTTTCTTAAGCTCCTTCAAAAAAAAAATGGCTCTGAGCACTATGGGACTCAACTGCTGAGGTCATTAGTCCCCTAGAACTTAGAACTAGTTAAACCTAACTAACCTAAGGACATCACACACATCCATGCCCGAGGCAGGATTCGAACCTGCGACCGTAGCGGTCTTGCGGTTCCAGACTGCAGCGCCTTTAACCGCACGGCCACTTCGGCCGGCTTAAGCTCCTTCGACTCAGGAGTGTCTTAGTAGTAAAGAATAAGTGTGTTAAAATTTGATGCATGAGGTGGCAATTTTCCACGCATCTCAGTTCATGCCATCATATCTCTTGAAATGTATGGCGTAAAATTATGTATTTGTGCAGGTACATTCAATGGCATATGTCGATACTGTCTGCGAAATATGTTACGAACACAGTTAGTAAGACAGAAGTAATAAACTTAAACGTCATGTGCAACGCGGCAGTTTTTCACGTGTCTCACTGTTAATGACGTCTTATGTCTTGAAGTATGATAGGCAGGTGGTTGTTACTGTGACAGCGATTATTGCCTGACAGTCCAGTGGTTTAGGAGGACACGTCGAAAACACAAACAAACACACACACACACACACACACACACACACACACACACACACGCACACACACGCTATTCTGAGATAATACGTAACATATTAGTAACAATATATATAAGTCTTAGCACGTAACTATGTTTTCCAACATCTAAATTAAACTAGCAGCACAGCAGGCTATGATCAATCGAGATCATCACTTTGAACCTGTATACTCAATATTCTGCCATAGACGCCTTTTGTCCGTTTCTAGGTCATAGTCCAGAATGCCCTCTATGCCTACTTTAGCCTGGTTTCAATGTCCTTGTTTGTACACAATGTGTTATTCTGCTCTTAAAGTAGCAGAAAACATTTCACCACGAATTTTCTCTCAATCCTGAAACTTCCCTTTATTTTTGTCATTGCTTCTGCGCTGTATACATGGAACAACAGAGAGAAGAACAACACTCTTGTCTTATTCTCTTTCTAATCATAGTACTTCGTTTTTGATATTACATTCTTATTGTTCTTTCTTGGTTCTTGTACACATAGTATATTATTAATATTTCCCTTCAGCTTACACCTATTTTCTTGTGGACTCCGAACATCTTGTATCATTTTGTATTCTTTTTTCTAAGTCGAAAAATCCTGTGAACGTGTCATGTTCAAAAACTCAAATGGCTCTAAGCACTATGGAACAACATCTGAGGTCATAAATCCCATAGACTCAGAACTACGTAAACCTAACTAACCTAAGGACATCACACACACCCATGCCCGAGCCAGGATTCGAACCTGCGACCGTAGCAGCAGCGCGGTTGAACGAGTAATGATATTTCTTCGTTCTTGCTTTCATTATCAGACGGAACTTGGTTCAAATGGCGCTAAGCGCTATGGAACTTAAAATCTGAGGTCATCACTCCACTAGACTTAGAACTACTTAAACCTAGCTAACCTGAGGACATCACACACATCCATGCCTGAGACAGGATTCGAACCTGCGACTATAGCAGCAGGGCGGTTCCGGACTGAAGCGCCTAGAACGAAGGCGCAGCTTCATATTCGTCTCTCTGGAGCCTTCATCTATCCTAACACCAACTATGAATCTCACAAATATAAATAATTCAGTTAAATAAATTACTTTTGAATACATTGTGAGAGTGAACAGTGATCAATGTGTTACGAATATTTACTATCAGATATTGATTTACCACCAGAACCAGGTTCTTACTCATTGGTCTGAAGATGACCACAGTAGTGGTCGAAACCGGCCACCATAATAAATAAATTGTGATCAAGACTGTTTTTGATAGTAAATTCAATTAAATACCTAGAGATCATAATTTTGAACAAAATTTGGAACGTATGATGTTGTGAGGAAACCGAACCAAAGACTGCATTTTGTTGGCAGAAATCTTAAAAGATGCACAAACCGACTAAGTAGCCTCCCTACTCTTAGTTTGTCAGTTTTCTTCTGGAGTACTGTTGCACAGTGTGGGATCCTTGCCCGATAGGACTGACGGAGGTCATAGAAAAAATTCAAAGGAAAGCAGCTCGTTTGTTTTGTCGCGAAATAGGGGAGACGGTGCCATGAATTGGGGTGGTAGACATTGAGACAAAGGCGTTTCTTGCTGCGGAGAGATCTTTTCACGAAATTTCTATCTCCAGCTTTATCCTCCAACCGCGAAAGTATTTCGTTGATACCAACCTAGATAGGCAGAAATGATTATCGTGATAAAATAGGAGAAATCAGAGCCCGCACGTTAAGATTGATGTGTTCGTTTCTCCGGTGCGATATTCGCTGGTGGAACGATAGAGAAAACAGGCCGAAGGTGGTTCGAAGGACCCACTGCTAGGCGCCTAAGTTTGAACCGCAGAGTAGTCATGTAACTGTAGACGTTTACTGATATCATCTAACGCATTTCAATTTTGTTGGAAACCCTCACCACATTATTCTTGTCAGTGGCTCGGATGTATCACATTCTAAGCTGATTATGCTATAGTTCTCGCACGTCTCTGCAATTGCTATTTTCGGGACTGCATGACGATATTCGTCCGTATATATGTCTTCAAACTCGTAGTTTCTTGAAACCAACTCGTTAGTTTGCCACTTCCCACAGTGACTTTAGAAATTGCGACTAACAGGGGATGCTGAAAGCTGGGCGCCAGGAATGGTGACAGGTTTGCTGGAGCCATGAGCGTGTGTCACGGCGATGCTTAAAAACCTGAATTGGCAGAAGAAGATCGGCGGCAACAGCTCGGTACCAGCCTATCTACAAAATATCAAGGCTCAGTATTTAGTGAATGACACAAGGCCATTACACAGACCCTCTAATCACCACCCCCGCGCGCCAACCTCTCCCCCTACGTATTGGTTCAATATGGTGCACAAAAATGATAATGATAATTATCATTATGCTTACGGGTTTAAAGCGACTTAACATTGGCTATCGGTCCCTCGTGGCACTAGAAATTCAAAAAAATGGCTCTGAGCACTGTGGGACTTAACATCTGAGGTCATCAACCCCTAGACTTTTTTTTTTTTTTGGTCATCAGTCTACTGACTGGTTTGGTGCGGCCCGCCACGAATTCCTTTCCTGTGCTAACCTCTTCATCTCAGAGTAGCACTTGCAACCTACGTCCTCAATTATTTGCTTGACATATTCCAATCTCTGTCTTCCTCTACAGTTTTTGCCCTCTACAGCTCCCTCTAGTACCATGGAAGTCATTCCCTCATGTCTTAGCAGATGTCCTATCATCCTGTCCCTTCTCCTTACCAGTGTTTTCCACATGTTCCTTTCCTCTCCGATTCTGCGTAGAACCTCCTCATTCCTCACCTTATCAGTCCACCTAATTTTCAACATTCGTCTATAGCACCACATCTCAAATGCTTCGATTCTCTTCTGTTCCGGTTTTTCCACAGTCCATGTTTCACTACCATACAATTCTGTACTCCAGACGTACATCCTCAGAAATTTCTTCCTCAAATTAAGGCCGGTATTTGGTATTAGTAGACTTCTCTTGGCCCGAAATTCCTTTTTTGCCATAGCGAGACTGCTTTTGACGTCCTCCTTGCTCCGTCCGTCATTGGTTATTTTACTGCCTAGGTATCAGAATTCCTTAACTTCATTGACTTCGTGACCATCAATCCTGATGTTAAGTTTCTCGCTGTTCTCATTTCTACTACTTCTCATTACCTTCGTCTTTCTCCGATTTACTCTCAAACCATACTGTGTACTCATTAGACTGTTCATTCCGTTCAGCAGATCATTTAATTCTTATTCACTTTCACTCAGGATAGCAATGTCATCAGCGAATCATATCATTGATATCCTTTCACCTTGTATTTTAATTCCACTCCTGAACCTTTCTTTTATTTCCATCATTGCTTCTTCGATGTACAGATTGAAGAGTAGGGGCGAAAGGCTACAGCCTTGTCTTACACCCTTCTTAATACGAGCACTTCGTTCTTGATCGTCCACTCTTATTATTCCCTCTTGGTTGTTGTACATATTGTATATGACCCGTCTCTCCTTATAGCTTACCCCTACTTTTTTTAGAATCTCGAACAGCTTGTACCATTTTATATTGTCGAACGCTTTTTCCAGGTCGACAAATCCTATGAAAGTGTCTTGATTTTTCTTTAGCCTTGCTTCCATTATTAGCCGTAACGTCAGAATTGCCTCTCTCGTCCCTTTACTTTTCCTAAAGCCAAACTGATCGTCACCCAGCGCATTCTCAATTTTCTTTTTCATTCTTCTGTATATTATTCTTGTAAGCAGCTTCGATGCATGAGCTGTTAAGCTGATTGTGCGATAATTCTCGCACTTGACAGCTCTTGCCGTCTTCGGAATTGTGTGGATGATGCTTTTCCGAAATTCAGACGGTATATCGCCAGACTCATATATTCTACACACCAACGTGAACAGTCGTTTTGTTGCCACTTCCCCCAATGATTTTAGAAATTCTGATGGAATGTTATCTATCCCCCCTGCCTTATTTGACCGTAAGTCCTCCAAAGCTCTTTTAAATTCCGATTCTAATACTGGATTCCCTATCTCTTCTGAATCGACTCCTGTTTCTTCTTCTATCACACCAGACAAATTTTCACCCTCATAGAGGCTTTGAATGTATTCTTTCTACCTATCTGCTCTCTCCTCTGCATTTAACAGTGGAATTCCCGTTGCACTCTTAATGTTACCACCATTGCTTTTGACGTCACCAAAGGTTGTTTTGACTTTCCTGTATGCTGAGTCTGTCCTTCCGACAATCATATCTTTTTCGATGTCTTCACATTTTTCCTGCAGCCATTTCGTCTTAACTTCCCTGTACTTCCTATTTATTTCATTCCTCAGCGACTTGTATTTCTCTATTCCTGATTTTCCTGGAACATGTTTGTACTTCGTCCTTTCATCAATCAACTGAAGTATTTCTTCTGTTACCCATGGTTTCTTCGCAGCTACCTTCTTTGTACCTATGTTTTCCTTCCCTACTTCTGTGATGGCCCTTTTTAGAGATGTCCATTCCTCTTCAACTGTACTGCCTACTGCGCTATTCCTTATTGCTGTATCTATAGCGTTAGAGAACTTCAAACGTATCTCGTCATTCCTTAGTACTTCCGTATCCCACTTCTTTGCATATTGATTCTTCCTGACTAATGTCTTGAACTTCAGCCTACTCTTCATCACTACTATAGTGTGATCTGAGTCTATATCTGCTCCTGGGTACGCCTTACAGTCCAGTATCTGATTTCGGAATCTCTGTCTGACCATGATGTAATCTAATTGAAATCTTCCCGTATCTCCCGGCCTTTTCCAAGTATACCTCCTCCCCTTGTGATTCCTGAACAGGGTATTCGCTATTACTAGCTGAAACTGGTTACGGAACTCAATTAGTCTTTCTCCTCTTTCATTCGTAGTCCCAAGCCCATATTCTCCTGTAACCTTTTCTTCTACTCCTTCCCCTACAACTGCATTCCAGTCGCCCACGACTATTAGATTTTCGTCCCCCTTTGCATACTGCATTACCCATTCAATATCCTCATACACTTTCTCTATCTGTTCATCTTCAGCTTGCGACGTCGGCATGAACTATCGTTGTAGGTGTTGGTCTGCTGTCGATTCTGATTATAACAACCCGGTCACTGAACTGTTCACAGTAACACACCCTCTGCCCTACCTTCCTATTCATAACGAATCCTACACCTGTTATACCATTTTCTGCTGCTGTTGATATTACCCGATACTCATCCGACCAGAAATCCTTGTCTTCCTTCCACTTCACTTCACTGACCCCTACTATATCTAGATTGAGCCTTTGCATTTCCCTTTTCAGATTTTCTAGTTTCCCTACCACGTTCAAGCTTCTGACATTCCACGCCGAATGGGGGACTATTCCGGAATCTTTTGCCAATGGAGAGATCATCATGACACTTCTTCAAATACAGGCCACATGTCCTGTGAATACACGTTACGTGTCTTTAATGCAGTGGTTTCCATTGCCTTCTGTATCCTCATGTCGTTGATCATTGCTGATTCTTCCGCCTTTGGGGGCAATCTCCCACCCCTAGGACAAGAGAGTGCACTGAACCTCTATCCGCTCCTCCGCCCTCTTTGACAAAGACGTTGGAAGAATGAGGCTGACTTCTTATGCCGGAAGTCTTCGGCCGCCAATGCTGATTATTTATCAAAATTTAGGAAGTGGCGGGGATCGAACCCGGGACCGAAGACGTTTTTGATTATGAATCAAAGACGCTACCCCTAGACTTAGAACTACTTAATCCTAACTAACCTAAGGACATCACACACATCGATGCCCGAGGCCGGATTCGAACCTGCGACTGCAGCAGTAGCGCGGTTCCAGACTGAAGCGCCTAGAACCGCTCGGCCACATCGGCCGGCTCTGAAAATTCACCTTAAACGACATGGAACGAGAAAAGAAGCTTTTGACCGTGTTATCGTGGTTCAAAATTCATGCCACACTGGCTTAAGTCAGATTACTAAGAAGGACGACTTTATAGACTAGACAATAAATTAGCGTAAACTGTTCGATAAATCTATGTCTACTGCGTCTACATGATAACTCTGAGGTAATCTTAAACTAACTTATGCTAAGGACAAGAAACACACCAATGCCCCAGGGAGGAAATGACTATGCGACTCAACTTCTGAGGTCATCAGTCGCCTAGAACTTAGAACTAATTAAACCTAACTAACCTAAGGACATCGCACACATCCATGCCCGAGGCAGGATTCGAACCTGCGACCGTAGCGGTTGCTCGGCTCCAGACTGTAGCGCCTAGAACCGCACGGCCACGCCGGCCGGCCCGAGGGAGGACTCGAACCTTCGGCGGGAGGGGCCTCGCAATTCGTGACATGGTGCCTCTAACCGAGCGGGCTCTGCAGTTCACAATCAAGTGCCTGGTAGAGGGTTCATCGAACGAATTTCAAACTTTTTCTCTGCATTTAAAATCTCGAATAGGGCGCAGGGAAAACCAACACTTAAATATTACAGAATATATGCCTGTGACAATGGTATTTATTCTGCTTTCGGTTTCTGTCTTAAACCATCTTCAACGGCAGAAAACTTGTCACATCGTACATGCTTTGACATACGTTAGTTTTGAAAACCATAGTAGCCAATATAATGGAAAGTCGTAGAACGATTACTTATTGTACACTGGAGGCCAGGGATCTTAAAAACTAAACTAAATTAAATCGCACAGAGGAACTAGGCACTCCTTCTCATCGCGTTCCATAACCGGTAGGTGCATTCGAAAGTACCCTCCGTCACACACTCCACAGTCGTTTACTGAGTGTGACCGTAGATACAGATGCCTCCTGCATTGGAAGGCGGCTACTACGGCGTAAACCGCAGTGCTAAGTGATCATTTCAAATCTTTGCGAGTTTCCTTTCACTCCGACAGCTATAACACCGCACTGCTTATTGCAGGCCTATTCTCGTTTCTCGAGCGGCAACTGGGACAATTGGAAAAGCGCGTGGGACCATTCCGCAATAGCCCACAGGTGTCTTCTGGACACTACAGTAGGAGCGGAAGACACCGGCGCTGAAAGGTCAACAGCACCGCGACATTTGTCCGCGCGGACGCCTACAATACGTCCACTTCTCTCTGCTTTTCACCGTGAAGGCCAAAAGCCGAAAGTCCGGTTCCTTGCCAGGGAGTCGGGCGAAGCACTGGGGAAAACGCCTCGACGTCACAATTATACATCATTACCAGGACGTAACTCTCGATGACAAACGTCATGAAGGGTACCAGATGTATGTTGCTGTCAGACGAACACTCGGGGAAATTTTCAAAACTTACAGCTAATGTTAAAAATAAAATATCCATAGCGCCACTGGGGAAATGATGTATCGCCACATGAGCGTAAGAATTGCAAAATCCCTGACGCTGTGGGGTCACGACGTTCGACTTCAGTTATTAATCTTACTGCCCACTTGTATCGATAAATGTTTTTTTCTAACCTGAGCTGCATTGCCAGAAAATATTATGGCATTGCGTAGTATAACGTGAAAGAAGTCAAAGTACGCTTTCGCTTCTGCTGATGAACTATTGAGAGAGTTTTCTAACTATAAAGCAAACTGAACTGAGCGTCGTTTTAGTAAGTTATCCATTATTTTGGCAGCGCCTCACATTGTTACCTGTCTGGGTACGTATGAACTCAATTCAAGCAGTTTTATTTACTATTTCGTAGTTCATAATTGTTTGTAGTATCAGCGAGACATTTTTATTTGTGTAGGATTATATAATATGCGTTTCTCTAATAATTAGAGTTGAATTTGAATCAGTTATGATCCAGTTATTCTCTCACCTGTGTGTCTGGGACTTCTTATTTTATTGGATATTCAGCGAACCACCAAAGTTTATGAACAATCTTTCAATACATTTGGCGCACCCTTTATGTAGGTCAGGAAGTGAAGTGGACAAAACACTAAACTTTGTGGGACATCATATTTCACGTTTCTTCACACTGATCATCATCAGCATCACCATCATCATCATTTAAGACTCATTATGCCTTTCAGCGTTCAGTCTGGAGCACAGTCCCCCTTATAAAATTCCTCCATGATCCCCTATTCAGTGCTAACATTGGTGCCTCTTCTGACGTTAAGCCTATTACTTCAAAATCATTCTTAACCGAATCCAGGTACCTTCTCCTTGGTCTACCCCGACTCCTCCTACCCTCTACTGCTGAACCCATGAGTCTTTTGGGTAACCTTGCTTCTCCCATGCGTGTAACATGACCCCACCATCTAAGCCTGTTCGCCCTGACTGCTACATCTATAGAGTTCATTCCCAGTTTTTTTTTTATTTCCTCATTGTGGACACCCTCCTGCCATTGTTCGCATCTACTAGTATCTGCAATCATCCTAGATACTTTCATATCCGTAGCCTCAACCTTATTGATAAGGTAACCTGAATCCATCCAGCTTTCGCTCCCATACAACAAAGTTGGTCGAAAGGTCGAACGGTGAACAGATAACTTAGTCTTGGTACTGACTTCCTTCTTGCAGAAGAGAGTAGATCGCAGCTGAGCGCTCACTGCATTAGCTTTGCTACACCTCGCTTCCAGTTCTTTCACTATGTTGCCATCCTGTGAGAATATGCATCCTAAGTACTTGAAACCGTCCACCTGTTCTAACTTTGTTCCTCCTATTTGGCACTCAATCCGTTTATATCTCTTTCTCACTGGAGATGCTAATCTTCATACCACAGTCCTTACATTTCTGATTTAGCTCTGAAATATTACTTTGCAAACTTTCAATGGAACCTGCCATCACAACTAAGTCATCCGCATATGCGAGACTGCTTATTCACACTGATAATAAAATTTAAAAATTACAAAACTATACACTGCACCGAGAGATGGACGAAATCCGGAGTAGCAATCTACGAAATTTTTGACAAGGCATGGAATTTGTATCTAAAATAAAGGTTAGGCGCGATGGGAGGAAGGATGTTCGTTGCACTAAACGAAAATACTGACTATCGATGTCGAAATGTGACTGCATTGCTATCTGGACGGGACATACCGATCTAGGTGGGCTCAGTTAATTGTCATACGATTTTACTGGCGACTTGATTCCGACCTAACAGTCGTAGAAACATGCAAAGAAAGCCGGCGCCCAGTAGCGCTGAAGCATCAGGGTCGTACAATACGAATTGTAGGCGAAATTCACCTGTCGAATATAGGCGGGGAAGTTTTCTTGTGACGTAGTTCTGAACCCAGTTTTCGGAAAGCTGTCCTGAGCAGCTAGTTCGAGAGCCCACATGCCAAGTGACCTTTTTAGACCTTGTAGCTACAGTAACGAGAACCCTGTCACTATAGTGGCAGGGATTAGTTGTAACGATGGCATTACACAGGCAATGGTTACTACAGTTGTATTGTACTGTATACTAACTGGGTGGCTATAAACGACGGAGAGACTCCGTCCCCGCCACAGCCGCAGTGGTCCACAACCCCACGACGACTACCGCAGTCCACTTCACCCCTCCGCCGCTCCACACCGAACCACGCTTTCAGGGTTATTGTGCGGTTCGGCCCCCGGTGGATCCCCTCAGGGAACGTCTCACACCAGACGACTGTAACCCCAATGTTTGCATGGTGGTGTACGCGTACGTGAAGAACTTGTTTGCGCAACAATCGCCGACATAGTGTAGCTGAGGCGGAATTAGGAGAACCAGCCCGCTTTCGCTGAGGCTGATGGAAAACCGCCTAAAATCCATCCACAGACTGGCCGCCTCACCGAACCTCGACACAAGTCCGCTGGGCGGATTCGTGCCGGGGACCAGGTGCTCCTTCCTAATCCGGAAAGCCGTGCCTTAGACCGCACGGCTAACCTGGCGGTCGTTACTATAGTTAATAAATCAATCAAGAAAGCTCTGATGTTTTTATGGTGTTTATGGTGTTTAACAACAAAACTCCGGAAATGGTAAGGAAACAGAGATTGTAGCGATCTCAGTTCAAAAAGTAACGTGAAAGTGTCGAAAAATAAAACTTAGTACAAAATGTTTTGCGTCTATAAAAAGTTCCATGGGCTAATGGTATAAGAACTTCCATCGTTATACCTCAGATCTTGCCTAGAACCCGATAAAATTCTGGTCCTATGTAAAATTAATAGGAGCCACACGTCGATAAGGCTAGTGTGGTAACAGAAGAAAGCAAAAGAAAAGCTGAAGTTTCAAAGTTAGCGTTTAAGTAATCACTAACTCACAAGGAACCTACAGACGTATTACCGTTTGCCTGTCGCACAGTCTCACGTATGCAGGACATTGAAATAGGAATACCTGGCAAAAGAGTTCAAACCAAATATTATGATGATGATGGTTTGTGGGGCGCTCAACTATGTGGTTATCAGTGCCCATGCAAAGCCCCAACCTTTACGCTGTCCTGTCTCGCCACCTTCCCGAATGAGGATGAAATGATGGGGACGACACGAACACCCAGTCCCCGGCCGGGAATCGAACCCGGAACCCCACTAAAACAAATGTCGCCAGGTCCGGCTGGAATCCCAAGTCTGTTTTAAATGGAGTACTCTATGGCGTTGGCTCTGTACTTAGCATCCATTTATCGCGAACTTCTCGTCCAGCGCAATGTCCCAAGCGGCTGCAAAAAAGCGCACGTGATTCCTGTATGTAAAGGTAAAAGAACGGACTCGCAAAACTACGGACCAAAACCTTAAAGACCGGTTTGCTTCAGAATTCTTGAACACATTCTGAGCTCGGATATAACATATTTCCTTGAGCTTCTGTCCACAAGTAAACGAGGATTGAGAAAGCAACGTTCGTGCGAAACGCAGTTGTCTTTTTCCCGAATAGCCGGCCGGTGTGGAAGAGCGGTTCTAAGCGCCTCAGTCTGGAAACCGACGACTACTACGGTCGCAGGTTCGAATCCTGTCTCGGGCATGGATGTGTGTGATGTCCTTAGGTTAGTTAGGTTTAGGTAGTTCTGAGTCTCGGGGACTGATGACCTCAGCAGTTAAGTCCCATAGTGCTCAGAGCCATTTGATTTTTCCTGTAGCTACACATGAAACACAGGCGTGTGCATCGATGCCAGCCACATTTCGGTCTAACCCACCATTGGCGTAAAATTACGAATGTTCCGGAATTTTTTGTACAGACCTCTTAGAAACCAGAATGAACACACTTCCTAGTCCGCGATCGCAGTCTAGACACTTTTGTTGTTCAACAATAGAAGTGCCTACGCTGCAATCGCGGTTTGGGAATGTGTTCGTTTTCAACCATGCCGATTGCCCCACAGCACAGCATGTGCACCGTACAAAAGAAACCAGAATGTTATCTGGGATAGCAAGGGTTCATCAGAGACAAGGGTATCGTCAGGAATGCCCCAACAAGTTGTGGCGTTGCCGCTGTTTTCTCTACGTAAATAAATGATGTGGTGAATAGGGTAAGCAGCTATCTGCATCTACACTCCTGGAAATGGAAAAAAGAACACATTGACACCGGTGTGTCAGACCCACCATACTTGCTCCGGACACTGCGAGAGGGCTGTACAAGCAATGATCACACGCACGGCACAGCGGACACACCAGGAACCGCGGTGTTGGCCGTCGAATGGCGCTAGCTGCGCAGCATTTGTGCACCGCCGCCGTCAGTGTCAGCCAGTTTGCCGTGGCATACGGAGCTCCATCGCAGTCTTTAACACTGGTAGCATGCCGCGACAGCGTGGACGTGAACCGTACGTGCAGTTGACGGACTTTGAGCGAGGGCGTATAGTGGGCATGCGGGAGGCCGGGTGGACGTACCGCCGAATTGCTCAACACGTGGGGCGTGAGATCTCCATAGTACATCGATGTTGTCGCCAGTGGTCGGCGGAAGGTGCACGTACCCGTCGACCTGGGACCGAACCGCAGCGACGCACGGATGCACGCCAAGACCGTAGGATCCTACGCAGTGCCGTAGGGGACCGCACCGCCACTTCCCAGCAAATTAGGGTCACTGTTGCTCCTGGGGTATCGGCGAGGACCATTCGCAACCGTCTCCATGAAGCTGGGCTACGGTCCTGCACACCGTTAGGCCGTCTTCCGCTCGCGCCCCAACATCGTGCAGCCCGCCTCCAGTGGTGTCGCGACAAGCGTGAATGGAGGGACGAATGGAGACGTGTCGTCTTCAGCGATGAGAATCGCTTCTGCCTTGGTGCCAATGATGGTCGTATGCGTGTTTGGCGCCGTGCAGGTGAGCGCCACAATCAGGACTGCATACGACCGAGGCACACAGGGCCAACACCCGGCATCATGGTGTGGGGAGCGATCTCCTACACTGGCCGTACACCACTGGTGATCGTCGAGGGGACACTGAATAGTGCACGGTACATCCAAACCGTCATCGAACCCATCGTTCTACCATTCCTAGACCGGCAAGGGAACTTGCTTTTCCAACAGGACAATGCACGTCCGCATGTATCCCGTGCCACCCAACGTGCTCTAGAAGGTGTAAGTCAACTACCCTGGCCAGCAAGATCTCCGGATCTGTCCCCCGTTGAGCATGTTTGGGACTGGATGAAGCGTCGTCTCACGCGGTCTGCACGTCCAGCACGAACGCTGGTCCAACTGAGGCGCCAGGTGGAAATTGCATGGCAAGCCGTTCCACAGGACTACATCCAGCATCTCTACGATCGTCTCCATGGGAGAATAGCAGCCTGCATTGCTGCGAAAGGTGGATATACACTGTACTAGTGCCGATATTGTGCATGCTCTGTTGCCTGTGTCTATGTGCCTGTGGTTCTGTCAGTGTGATCATGTGATGTATCTGACCCCAGGAATGTGTCAATAAAATTTCCCCTTCCTGGGACAATGAATTCACGGTGTTCTTATTTCAATTTCCAGGAGTGTATTTTGTCATGACGCTGGGATGTACGGAAAGTGGGATTAACTGATACTTTTAAAAATATCTGGAGTCCTATACAGGGAGTAAATTTTACGCTGGCATACCAGAACAACTCGAAAAATAAGCTTCACACGAAAAAATGTGTAGAATCCAAAGTTGATAATTTTCGAAGGAGACCTGCTGGTGCTAAAATTAGCCCACCACCCCAGTCTCCTGGGGTGGCGCGCGAGACAGGTTTAAAATATCAAATGGAAACCACCATTTTTTATTGCAGAATCAGATTCAAGAAAAAACTACTTACATTTTATCTTAAACATTTATTTTGATTCATGTTAGTTGGCGCTGTAATTCAAGAAAATCCATGTTCTCATTTTTGCGTGGAAAATTGTTACGGATAAATAAAAAAACTTATTTACTTCGTAAATTTTGATTCGCTGAAACTAAAATTCTCCCTCTCTCCCCATAGGATGGGGTTTGGGAGAGAGGAATTATAGTTTTACAGATGTTGACCCAAATACTGTATTAATTTTTGTCCGCAGATTCGGATAAGTTTTGTTTGTTTTGTGGTAATGAGGCCACATAACCTTTAATTACCAAACAAGTCATCTGACTAACTAACTAACTAACTAAACGTCCTACTTTTTACTTATCCGTAACCATTTTCCACGCAAAAATAACATAGATTTTCTTCAGTTTCAGCGCCTACTACCAAGAATCAAAACTAATGTTTACGACAAAATATACGTAGTTTTTTTATGCAGAATCTGATTCTGCAATAAAAAATGGGGGTTTCCATTTGAAATTTTAATCTTGCCTCCCGCCCCATCCCAGGGGACTGGGGTGGCGGGCTAGTTTTAGCACTAGTAGATGTCCCCCCTCGGAAACAATCAACTTCGGATTTTACACATTTTTTTCGTATAAAGCTTATTTTTCGAGTTATTCTGCTTTGTCAACTTAAAATTTACAGCCTGTATATCGATATTTAAAATATATATCATATTAGGTGTGGAATCCTGCTCACTCATCTCTTATTGAGTGCCTAGGAAACTGTTTTCTCGGTTAGCTAGACAACATACAAGCAAATCATTTTAATAGAGTTTATTACAGTAATTGAATTGACATTACTTGACTTGCGTATGTACAAGGCGGTGTCGCAAGCAACTGGCGACATGGAAATAATCAGTGTGCTCCGAAAAGTACAATTTCCGTGGAAGCTAATCACACAAGTTCATAAGTGACGGCTCTTGTAGTGCGTGACTTCCAGTGCGTTGCTTTTATTCTCTTCGTGTGGAGGCCGCTCCTGTCGTGGCGACGTCCTGGTCAGCGTGCTAATGGCCGACGTCGTCTCACAGTCGTCTCTGCTGTATCTTCTTGATCTTCGTGCCAGAGCTTGTCTTTACGCCTGAGCATTAGGTACTCTGTATACCTAGGGAGACTGTATACAGAGAGAGTGGCCATAGGTGAAGTTGCCCGTGATTGGTTGATTAGCTTTGGCAGAAAAATGGCGCCAAACGTCTCTCGCGCTACCTATGTTCACCGTGCTTTTGAGTTGAATTGAAGTTCAGAGGACTTTTGGAAACGATTAAAAGGTATTTGAATTATTGCATGCGTTGTGCATGCATGTTCGATTTGGTTGTATATCGTTTTTCGTAGGTAATTAGCGTTTGCGATCTGACAGTGCTTGCTGGAAACGAAAAGTTCGTGTAATTGTTGTGCCATGCTCATTCGACTTTATAGCGTCAAACTCTATTTCGTTCCGGATCAGAACACTAATCATTATTTTGGTTTCAGTATTATTTGCTGCTTGTTGACGCAGGCAAGTTGTGAGCACGTTTTCCGCAGTTGTCGTGGTTCCTGAGACATTATTCGTAGTAAATAATTGTAGGTACTCTTGAAGACAGTTTTTAATAGGTCTACTTACTGTGGGGTAGAACGGATACGGTAGTTTTCTTGTTATATTTGGTCGTCATTACATTTGTCTACATTTAACATTACCTAATTTTGTAATCTTTTTGGTTTGTTATCTACGAGAGGTATTCAGTATATATATATATATATATATATATATATATATATATATATATATATATATATATATATATATATATAAGAAAGTCGTAAGCAGTTGTTTACTTTGTGACTAAGCAGTTGTTTACTTTGTGACATGCAAAAAGTTTGAAGACGTGACAAGAAGTACTAATACGTCTCACACTTTTTGCGTGTCACAAGTAAACAACTGCTTACGACTTTCATTCGTCTGACGTAATACAGGTTTAGCGTTATGCACTTCCGATACAAAACAAATGCTATACACTATATATTTTTTATTTACGTTACTTTCATTGCAATATGTCTAGTAAACGAAGTTTAAAGGAGATAAATGCAAGTAACGAATAATTTTTACAGCCACTGTATCACATTTTCCTGTGCTGTATGTAGTAGGCTACTCCGAGTATATTATAGCTGTAAAGAAAGGCATTTAACGAATGATTTCGCCATAATGTCTTGTGCTTTTGATTCGGTGAGTGTGTACTCCACTACTGGCCATTCTAAAGTCCCGTCCGCAGTTTGGCAGAAAAATGGCCGCCGTATCGTCCGGTTGGCAACTCTCTCCCTATACAGGCTCTCTAGGCATACCGAATAAAGTATCGATATATTGATATGTCGACGTAAAAAACATCGACACCGGCCTAAAGAAATATCGTCCGCACATTGTAAATATACTGCCGGTTTTACAGATGTATATATACATATTCATTTATTATTAGATATTCCATACGTCAACAAGTTATCAGTCTGCTTATCCCCATTAGAGCAAGAATTGAACGGAAAAGGATCCACGTTCACTCTTGCCGATAACCACTTTTCTAACAACTGTAACTGAATATAAGGGGCACAATAAAAAGTTTCCGACGGGTCCGTCGTTCGGTTTCGTCACATTTCGGATTTGTCCGGAACACTTCATGTATGCTTTCCGGTTATTTTATTTCTGCAAACGCCAGTGACCGAGTAGTTGTAGAGTCAAAATTTCGAGGTGAACTTTCTGTTGGCAGCGCCGAGCACCGATTACGTCAGCATTTCCCCTCACACGTCCGCGCCCACTGCAAAGGTCAATCTTGGCATTTAGATTTTAGTTCATCACTTTCAGCAACTGTTTTTGAAGAACGCCGAGGTGAAGAAATAGCACACAAATTGCCTTAAAATTGTATTTAACGTAATTGACGTGCTATTTCTTCACATCGGGAATCTTGTTATTCCATTCAAGCCGTCATTCCGCAGTGGAATCGGACTTCCTCTTTCTATCACCTATACTTGCTTCACACAGTCAAAGAGAAACACTGGGCGTGATGAAATTCAAAGTAGTAAGATTCCTTCACTCAGTGAAAGTAAAATTATGTACTCTTACAATTTCAAAAGAACAGCTTCTAATATATTTATGATAAAAAGCGATATACGAGGGTCATTCAATAAGTAATGACCCACATTAAAAAAAAAAAAAAAAACCATTAATATACCGGGTGATCAAAAAGTCAGTATAAATTTGAAAACTTAATAAATGACGGAATAATGTAGATACAGAGGTAAAAATTGACACACATACTTGGAATGACATAGGGTTTTATTAGAACAAAAAAAAAGAAAAGAAAAGAAAGTTCACAAAATGTCCGACAGATGGCGCTGGACAGCAAAACGTCAGTAACTGCGCATGACAATCGTGTATCAAAGGAGCTGTAATGAGAGAGAGAATCGGATGCGCCAGCAGTCGCAGCATGTTGACGTTACCTGAAAAGGCGCTTTTAGTGAAGCTGTATTATCAGAATGGGGAATGTGCTAGTTCAGCGTTACGATCCTATCGCCATAGGAAGGGGATTCGAACGGGTAAATATCCGTTGACAAATGCAGCTGTGGCGAGAATGATTTCGAAGTTTGAAGCCACGGGCTGTTTAGACGACGTAGTGGCCGAGCGAGCACAAGGCGTAATGCTGCTGAGAGAGTTCAAGAAGAAATGGACATTGTAGCGGGTTCGTCTATGCGTGGGGAAGTCAGCGCTCGTGGAGTCGCACGTCGCACCGGCATTCCATACACTACTGTTCGGTTGGCACTGAGGCGTACCCTCCGATGCTATCCGTACAAAATCCATCGGCATCATGAACTGTTGCCTGGCGATTTAGTGAAGCGGAGGGCATTTGCGGTGTGGGCGTTTCAAAAGGTGGCGGAAGATGACGATTGGTTGAGTAACGTGTTGTGGATCGAGGAAGCTCATTTCACGCTCCGAGGGCCTGTCAACGCCCACAACCGCAGAATTTGGGCTACCGAAAATCCTAGAACTGTCGTGGAAACTCCATTGCACGACGAGAAAGTCACGGTATGGGTTGGATTTACCACATCTACCGTTATCGGGCCTTTTTTCTTCGAGGAAATGCGTGATTTTGGTTTTGTACCTGCTACCGTGATGGGTGAGAGGTACGCCGATATGTTACAGAATCGCATCATCCCCAGCCTGGCTGATAAACACCTGCTGGAACGTACGATGTTTATGCAGGATGGCGCTCCACCCCATATTGCTAGATGCGTGAAAGATCTCTTGCGCCCGTCGTTTGGTGATGATCGTGTGCTCAGCCGCCACTTTCGTCATGCTTGGCCTCCCAGGTCCCCAGACCTCAGTCCGTGCGATTATTGGCTTTTGGATTACCTGAAGTCGCAAGTGTATCGTGATCGACCGACATCTCTAGGGATGCTGAAAGAGAACATCCGACGCCAATGCCTCACCATAACTCCGGACATGCTTTACAGTGCTGTTCACAACATTATTCCTCGACTACAGCTATTGTAGAGCAATGATGGTGGACATATTGAGCATTTCCTGTAAAGAACATCATCTTTGCTTTGTCTTACTTTGTTATGCTAATTATTGCTTTCTGATCGCCGGCCGGTGTGGCCGTGCGGTTAAAGGCGCTTCAGTCTGGAACCGCGTGACCGCTCCGGTCGCAGGTTCGAATCCTGCCTCGGGCATGGGTGTGTGTGATGTCCTTAGGTTAGTGAGGTTTAAGTAGTTCTAAGTTATAGGGGACTGATGACCTCAGATGTTAAATCCCATAGTGCTCAGAGCTATTTGAACCATTTGGAGTACCTGGCGGTAGGTGGCAGCCCAACGCATCTAATATGGAAATCATATCTTAAAATGGTTCAAATGGCTCTCAGCACTAAGGGACTTAACATCTGTGGTCATCAGTCCCCTAGAACTTCGAACTACTTAAACCTAACTAACCTAAGGAAATCACACACATCCATGCCCGAGGCAGGATTCGAACCTGCGACCGTAGTGGTCACGCGGTTCCAGACTGTAGCGCCTAGAACCGCTCGGCCACACCGGCCGGCGAAGTGAAGTCTTTGACCAGTTGTAACTTCGTGTGGTGGCGTGGGAGTACGGGCGTGCGCTCAGAGACTTTGGTGGACACGGGAGGGCAGTATGGCTCTCCAACGCGGACCAGGCGTAGTGATGTATGTCGGTTGTGTGTAACGAGCGGGTCGAGTTGACGGAAGAGCTCCCCGCGTGTTGGTTGTATACAGAATCGCCCCACGAGTAGTTGCTGTTCATTTCGCCTTGGTGGGACGTTAATAAGCTTCTTTAAATCCTCAGTTTCTACACTGGAGTTTAAAAAGGAGACACCTAACATGAAGGAGCAATCACTACCCGTCAACGTTGCAGAGAAGACGTGAACTCCGGTGACAGAGCGTGTTGTCGCGTGACCGTGGCGTGTTGGGTACGCTGGCGACGCGTGCGCAGTCGGATGTGTGGATCCTTGCCATAATTGCAAGTTAAGTTAGCGGAAGGTTTAATCATTGAGTAATAAGTTTGCGTAACCAGTCTCTCTTCTGCCTTGTGGCCTCCGGCGACCGGGTTTCCTGTCCCCGCCACCGGTGTAATTGAAGACAGTGATATTTCCTCCTCCTCTCGTTACTGTCCGATGGGAGGTGTAGTTTTGGCAGTTTAATTGTTTCGCTGTTCTGTCGTGTGTTACGAGTAAATTCATTCTTCTTGTTGGTTGATCATGTGGTCGCTCATTCAGGACTGTGGTGGTGTAGTGTTTCCTTGCACGGGGTTAGATCTAATTCTGTCAGCAAGTTAAGCCATCTTATTACAAGTTTTCGATGGCTAAAAGTCGGTGCAGTGACCAGCCTGAGAGTGGCAATTGTGTTTACGGGCGTGTTTAAATTGGTCAATATTGTGTCTAGCCCGAGCATCCCTGAGTGGGTGATTTCTGGCCGCCTTACACGGGTCCGTCATATCTGTTATGTTCTAATGATATTCCAGGACACTTTTGTTTAAAAACTTTTTAAATTCCTCCATTCCTTTATTGTCATTAATCGTGTGTTTATTGAGACCTTTGCTTTTTTTCATGGCGGTGTTGGTAGCTTCACTACCTCACCATGCTTTATTAACAAAGTTCTGTATTTACTTTAGTAGCCTGTTTACTAATGTTCTTTAAATTTTTTTAAACTGTTGTATTGCTATAAATGACTTGATTGCCGTTTTTAAAAGAAATTTTAAACGGTTTCATTGCTGTAAATGACTTGATTGCCGTTAGTGGCGTGTTTAAAAGGCTGTTTACTGCCGTACTGCTAGTTTCTATAAGATATGAATAAAACACCCCCCCCCCCCCCCACCCCATGAACCATGGACTTTACCGTTGGTGGGGAGGCTTGCGTGCCTCAGCGATACAGATAGCCGTACCGTAGGTGCAACCACAACGGAGGGGTATCTGTTGAGAGGCCAGACAAACGTGTGGTTCCTGAAGAGGGGCAGCAGCCTTTTCAGTAGTTGCAAGGGCAACAGTCTGGAAGATTGACTGATCTTGCCTTGTAACAATAACCAAAACGGCCTTGCTGTGCTGGTACTGCGAATGGCTGAAAGCAAGGGGAAACTACAGCCGTAATTTTTCCCGAGGGCATGCAGCTTTACTGTATGATTACATGATGATGGCGTCCTCTTGGGTAAAATATTCCGGAGGTAAAATAGTCCCCCATTCGGATCTCCGGGCGGGGACTACTCAAGAGGATGTCGTTATCAGGAGAAAGAAAACTGGCGTTCTACGGATCGGAGCGTGGAATGTCAGATCCCTTAATCGGGCAGGTAGGTTAGAAAATTTAAAAAGGGAAATGGATAGGTTGATGTTAGATATAGTGGGAATTAGTGAAGTTCGGTGGGAGGAGGAACAAGACTTCTGGTCAGGTGACTACAGGGTTATAAACACAAAATCAAATAGGGGTAATGCAGGAGTAGGTTTAATAATGAATAGGAAAATAGGAATGCGGGTAAGCTACTAAAAACAGCATAGTGAACGCATTATTGTGGCCAAGATAGATACGAAGCCCATGCCTACTACAGTAGTACAAGTTTATATGCCAACTAGCTCTGCAGATGACGAAGAAATTGAAGAAATGTATGATGAAATAAAAGAAATTATTCAGACTGTGAAGGGAGACGAAAATTTAATAGTCATGGGTGACTGGAATTCGAGTGTAGGAAAAGGGAGAGAAGGAAGCATAGTAGGTGAATATGGATTGGGGGACAGAAATGAAAGAGGAAGCCGCCTGGTCGAATTTTGCACAGAGCACAACATAATCATAACTAACACTTGGTTTAAGAATCATGAAAGAAGGTTGTATACATGGAAGAACCCTGGAGATACTAAAAGGTTTCAGATAGATTATATAATGGTAAGACAGAGATTTAGGAACCAGGTTTTAAATTGTAAGACATTTCCAGGGGCAGATGTGGACTCTGACCACAATCTATTGGTTATGACCTGTAGATTAAAACTGAAGAAACTGCAAAAAGGTGGGAATTTAAGGAGATGGGACCTGGATAAACTAAAAGAACCAGAGGTTGTACAGAGATTCAGGGAGAGCATAAGGGAGCAATTGAGAGGAATGGGGGAAATAAATACAGTAGAAGAAGAATGGGTAGCTTTGAGGGATGAAGTAGTGAAGGCAGCAGAGGATCAAGTAGGTAAAAAGACGAGGGCTGGTAGAAATCCTTGGGTAACAGAAGAAATATTGAATTTAATTGATGAAAGGAGAAAATATAAAAATGCAGTAAGTGAAACAGGCAAAAAGGAATACAAACGTCTCAAAAATGAGATCGACAGGAAGTGCAAAATGGCTAAGCAGGGATGGCTAGAGGACAAATGTAAGGATGTAGAGGCCTATCTCACTAGGGGTAAGATAGATACCGCCTACAGGAAAATTAAAGAGACCTTTGGAGATAAGAGAACAACTTGTATGAATATCAAGAGCTCAGATGGAAACCCAGTTCTAAGCAAAGAAGGGAAAGCAGGAAGGTGGAAGGAGTATATAGAGGGTCTATACAAGGGCGATGTACTTGAGGACAATATTATGGAAATGGAAGAGGATGTAGATGAAGATGAAATGGGAGATATGATACTGCGTGAAGAGTTTGACAGAGCACTGAAAGACCTGAGTCGAAACAAGGCCCCCAGAGTAGACAATATTCCATTGGAACTACTGACGGCCGTGGGAGAGCCAGTCCTGACAAAACTCTACCATCTGGTGAGCAAGATGTATGAAACAGGCGAAATACCCTCAGACTTCAAGAAGAATATAATAATTCCAATCCCAAAGAAAGCAGGTGTTGACAGATGTGAAAATTAAAACTTCCTGGCAGATTAAAACTGTGTGCCCGACCGAGACTCGAACTCGGGACCTTTGCCTTTCGCGGGCAAGTGCTCTACCAACTGAGCTACCGAAGCACCACATGGCTAAGCCATGTCTCCGCTATATCCTTTCTTTCTGGAGTGCTAGTTCTGCAAGGTTCGCAGGAGAGCTTCTGTAAAGTTTGGAAGGTAGGAGACGAGATACTGGCAGAAGTAAAGCTGTGAGTACCGGGCGTGAGTCGTGCTTCGGTAGCTCAGTTGGTAGAGCACTTGCCCGCGAAAGGCAAAGGTCCCGAGTTCGAGTCTCGGTCGGGCACACAGTTTTAATCTGCCAGGAAGTTTCATATCGGCGCACACTCCGCTGCAGAGTGAAAATCTCATTCTAGATGTGAAAATTACCGAACTATCAGCTTAATAAGTCACAGCTGCAAAATACTAACACGAATTCTTTACAGACGAATGGAAAAACTAGTAGAAGCCAACCTCGGGGAAGATCAGTTTGGATTCCGTAGAAACACTGGAACACGTGAGGCAATACTGACCTTACGACTTATCTTAGAAGAAAGATTAAGGAAAGGCAAACCTACGTTTCTAGCATTTGTAGACTTAGAGAAAGCTTTTGGCAATGTTGACTGGAATACTCTCTTTCAAATTCTAAAGGTGGCAGGGGTAAAATACAGAGAGCGAAAGGCTATTTACAATTTGTACAGAAACCAGATGGCAGTTATAAGAGTCGAGGGACATGAAAGGGAAGCAGTGGTTGGGAAGGGAGTAAGACAGGGTTGTAGCCTCTCCCGATGTTGTTCAATCTGTATATTGAGCAAGCAGTAAAGGAAACAAAAGAAAAATTCGGAGTAGGTATTAAAATTCATGGAGAAGAAATAAAAACTTTGAGGTTCGCCGATGACATTGTAATTGTGTCAGAGACAGCAAAGGACTTGCAAGAGCAGTTGAATGGAATGGACAGTGTCGTGAAAGGAGGATATAAGATGAACATCAACAAAAGCAAAACAAGGATAATGGAATGTAGTCTAATTAAGTCGGGTGATGCTGAGGGAATTAGATTAGGAAATGAGGCACTTAAAGTAGTAAAGGAGTTTTGCTATTTGGGGAGCAAAATAACTGATGATGGTCGAAGTAGAGAGGATATAAAATGTAGGCTGGCAATGACAAGGAAAGCGTTTCTGAAGAAGAGAGATTTGTTAACATCCAGTATTGATTTAAGTGTCAGGAAGTCATTTCTGAAAGTATTCGTAGGGAGTGTAGCCATGTATGGAAGTGAAACATGGACGATAAATAATTTGGACAAGAAGAGAATAGAAGCTTTCGAAATGTGGTGCTACAGAAGAATGCTGAAGATTAGATGGGTAGATCACATAACTAATGAGGAAGTATTGAATAGGATTGGGGAGAAGAGAAGTTTGTGGCACAACTTGACCAGAAGAAGGGATCGGTTGGTAGGACATGTTCTGAGGCATCAAGGGATCACCAAATTAGTATTGGAGGGCAGCGTGGAGGGTAAAAATCGTAGAGGGAGACCAAGAGATGAATACACTAAGCAGATTCAGAAGGATGTAGGTTGCAGTAGGTACTGGGAGATGAAAAAGCTTGCACAGGATAGAGTAGCATGGAGAGCTGCATCAAACCAGTCTCAGGACTGAAGACCACAACAACAACAACATGAATAAAACATTTGTGAGTGAAAATCTCAACTCGACAGTAAACTACTAGAAATTTGGCCCCGTTTCCCAACTTGTGGTGTGGCTTGTAGTAACCGTAACCACTGTGTGTGTCACTATCCTTACTTACCACTGTCTGTTAGCAATAATGAGGGCATTCTATCTATCGGACTGCGCTATTAACGCATGATTTTCTTTAAGACTTAGGTTAATGATTTTGATTAATTTCTTGTAATAATTATCTGTACTTTGAAAATTAGCTAAATTTTTGCTTACAATATCGCACATGTCACGAGCTATTCTGGTCTGTCGAAGACTTTCCATTTTTATGCTATCGAGACCAATTTTTAGCTCTAGAATCAAGCATAAATTACAGATGAGACACGAAGAGCAAATCTATTCACATTCACAGTCAACTAAGTTCACATTCCAGAACGAAACTTGATTTGGAGGACAGTAACAAGTGGTGACTCTACAGACATCACTGTTCAACTGACAACGACCAGGCGTTAAAAGCTACCATTACATACGCTCTCTAATCAGGCGTATCCGGACTCGTATTTGTGGACACAAATATGGGATGTGTCCACCCTTCCCATTAATGACGGCTTTAACTGTGTTGGTCCGCACGGGATAGCCGCGAAGTCTGGGGCGCCTTGCCACGGTTCGCGCGGCTCCCCCCCTGCGTAGGTCCGAGTCCTCAATCGGGCGTGTGTGTGTGTTTGTTGTGTTTAGCGTAGGCTAGTTTAAGTTAGATTAAGTAATGCGTAAGCCTTGGGACCAATGACCTCAGCAGTTTGGTCCCACAGGAACGTATCACAAATTTCCAATTTGAACCCTGCTGAGGACACTGTCGAAGAGCTGAGTGTCTGTGGAGGAATGGCAGCCCATTCTTTCTCAAGAGCCGAAATCAGAGAACGTAGTCAGGTTTGACGCTGGGGTCGGCATTGAAATTCATGGCAAAGATGTTCAAAATCTTGAAATCTGTGTCAATTCCTAAGGGACCAAACTGCTGAGGTCATCGGTCCCTCGACTTTCACATTACTTAAACTAACTTATGCTATGAACAACACACACACCCATGCCCGAGGGAGGACTCGAACCTCCGGCGGGAGGGGCCGCGAAATCCGTGACATGGCGCCTCAAACCGCGCGGCGCTCCGCGCGGCCCACAGGTGTTCCACTGCGTCCGGGTGTCCCAGTGCAGAAGGCCTGACAATTTCTGGAATGTTACTGTGCACAAGGCGTTGCCCCTCCTGTACACAATAAACAACACTGTAAAGTGTGTTCATATCCATCTGCATCTAAAGCAATAAGAGGAGCACACCGTAACCGCGGAAAACAAACCAAATCGCAACATCACCTCCTCTTTACTTTACTGTTGGCACTAGAGATGAAGGATGCTAATCTTCTCCAAGAATTTGCCGGTCCATACAATGCCATCGGATTGGCTTTTTGTATACCACGATTCATCACTCCAAACTACTCGTTTCCAGTCATCCACTGTCACTGATTACTGGAAATGTCTGGGGCTTATGAGGAGCTACTCGAAAGTAGCACACAGTTTTAATCTGCCAGGAACTTTCATATCAGCGCACACTCCGCTGCAGAGTGAAAATCTCATTCTGGAAACATCCCCCAGGCTGTGGCTAAGCCATGTCTCCGCAATATCCTTTCTTTCAGGAGTGCTAGTTCTGCAAGGTTCGCAGGAGAGCTTCTGTAAGGTTTGGAAGGTAGGAGACGAGGTACTGACAGAAGTAAAGCTGTGAGGACGGGGCGTGAGTCGTGCTTCGGTAGCTCAGATGGTAGAGCACTTGCCCGCGAAAGGCAAAGGTCCCGAGTTCGAGTCTAGGTTCGGCACACAGTTTCAATCTGCCAGGAAGTTTCAGCATCCCAATATTTGCAACTGCCTGAACAAATTTATTGCCGTTGCTGGACTGTTGGTAGTTGGTAGCACTTTGGAACTCACGAGTGATTCGCCAGTGCGTGACCTTTGCCATGTCCTGGTTTAGCTGTTGTTGTTGCTCCTTCTGTTTCCACTTCAAAATCCCGGCGCCAACAATCTAGTGGGGCAGCCTCAAAAGGGCTGAAATGTGTCTGGCGGATTTAAGTAGTAAAGGGTGCAGCAATCATTTGCGAGTAATGTTTAGACCGAAAATGCAGATTTAGTTCTCTGTGTGGTCATTTTCAGTACATCAAATGTAACTTAAAGCAGTAAAACTTTCTGGATGCATTCCGCTGGGTGTGGCTGAGCGATATTTCCGCAACATTCTCACTTCTGGAGTGCTGGCCCCGCAAGTTTCGCGGGAGAACTGTGAAGTTAGGAAGGTAAGAGCTACCGGTGGAAGTGAAGCTGTGGAAGCTAGGGTATCTCAAGTGGAATGAAGGGGCGGACCTTGGCTTATCTGCGAGGGTAAGTCAATTATTATCCGCAAGTTAGTTATATTTTTGTTTATTTTGTTAGTACAGTCGTTTTACGTTGATGCCGCATGCTTTGTTTATTTGTTGTTATATCTTTGCAGTTTTCAAGCTGCTAGATTAATTTAGTTATCGCTGCCGTGCTATTAATCATAGCTGCTCCGCTATCTATTTGCACCAAAGAAGAGATAGGTTCAGTGCTTCGTTTTTTGTGGTCGGAAGGCGTATCAGAGGCCGAAATTCATCGAAGACTTTCGGTACAGTACGGGAATAGTGTTTTGCCACAATGGAGTGTCTACGGATGGACTGAAGAATTCCGAAATGGTCGCACAAGTGTTACGCAAGATGGAGGAGCCGGACGACCGTTTACCGCCACAAATGAAGAAACCATTGAGCGTTCACGTGAAATGATGCTCTTGGACAAATGATTAACTATTCAAAATTGGTACATCGTATGCAAATTAGACACAGTTCTGCCTACAAAATCATCCACAACCGACTTGGTTTTCATAAAGTTTGAGCAAGATGGGTCCCAAAACAACTCACACAGTTGCATAAACAAACGAGATTGGACATCTGCAAAAAAACATTTGGATCGCCCTGGTAACGAAGGGGACAACTTCTTAAACAGGATCATTACTGGTGACGAAACATGGATCCAGCATTACGAGCCGGAGAGCCGGCCGCGTGGCCGAGCGGTTCTAGGCGCTTCAGTCCGGAACCGCGCTGCTGCTACGGTCACAGGTTCGGATCCTGCCTCGGGCATAGATGTGTGTGATGTCCTTAGGTTGGTTAGGTTTTAAGTAGTTCTAAGTTCTAGGGGACTGATGACCTCAGGTGTTAAGTCCCATAGTACTCAGAGCCATTTGAAACATCTCGAGCCGGAGAGTAAACGGCAGAGTATGCACTGGAAACATCCAAACTCGATGTGCAAGGAAAAGTTCAAGACCCAACTGTCTGCAGGAAAACTGATGCTTATGGTTTTTTGGGACTCACAAGGCCCAGTACTGGAACATTATGGGGAAAGGGGCAGAACAATAAACAGTTTACGTTACAGTGAGATGCTTGCTGCCAGGCTAAAGGCTGCAGTTCGAAGCAAACGCCGAGGACTGCTGTCAAAAGGTGTTGTGTTGTTGCACGACAATGCCCGTCCGCATACTGCTGCCCACACTGCTGAAACGCTCCAGATACTCTAATTTGAAGTACTGGATCATCCTACATATAGTCCCGATCTTGCCCCTTCTGACCATCACTAGTTTGGTCCCCTGAATCAGGCAGTAAGGGGCCGTCGATTTGCCTCGGCCGAAGCAGTGAAAGAAGCGGTGCATTCCTGGCTCGCAGCTCAACCGAGAACCTTTTGTGAGGGCATCAGGTAGCTTCTACAAATGCGTACCATCACGTTTCCGACTTCGATAAAGGTCGGATTGTAGCCTATAGCGATTGCGGTTTATCGTATCGCGACATTGCTGCTCGCGTTGGTCGAGATCCAATGACTGTTAGCAGAATATGGAATCGGTGGGTTCAGTAGGGTAATACGGAACGCCATGCTCGATCCCAACGGCCTCGTATCAGTAGCAGTCGAGATGACAGGCATCTTATCCGCATGGCTGTAACGGATCGTGGAGCCACGTCTCGATCCCTGAGTCAACAGATGGGGACGTTTGCAAGACAACAACCATCTGCACGAGCAGTTCGACGACGTTTGCACCAGCATTGACAATCAGCTCGGAGACCGTGACTACGGTTACCCGTGACGCTGCATGACAGGCAGGAGCGCCTGCGATGGTGTACTCAACGACGAACCTGAGTGCAAGAATGGCAAAACGTCACTTTTTCGGATGAATCCACGTTCTGTTTTCAGTATCATGATGGTCGCATCCATGTTTGGCGATATCGCGGTGAACGCACATTGGAAGCGTGTACTCTTCATCGCCATACTGGCGTATCGCCTGGCGTGGTGGTATGGGGTGCCATTGGTTACACGTCTCGGTCACCTCTTGGTCGCATTGACGGCACTTTGAACAGTGGACGTTACATTTCAGATGTGTTACGACCCGTGGCTCTACCCTTCATTCGATCCCTGCGAAACCCTACATTTCAGCAGGATAACGCACGACCGCATGTTGCAGCTCCTGAACCGGCCTTTCTGGATACAGAAAATGTTCGACTGCTGCCCTGGCCAGCACATTCTCCAGATCTCTCACCAACTGAAAACGTCTGGTAGATGATGGCCGAGCAACTGGCTGGTCACAATACGCCGGTCACTACTCTTGATGAACTGTGGTATCGTGTTGAAGCTGCAGTGGGATCTGTACCTGTACACGCTATCCAAGCTCTGTTTGATTGAATGTCAAGGCGTATCAAGGCCGTTATTACGGCCAGAGCTGGTTGTTCTGGGTACTGATTTCTCAGGATCTATGCACCCAAATTGAGTGAGAATGTAATCACATGTCAGTTCTAGTATAATATATTTGTCCAATGGATACCCGTTTATCATCTGCATTTGTTCTTAGTGTAGCAATTTTAATGACCAGTAGTATACTATACGGATAATAATTGACTTACCTTCGTATGTGGAGATTCTTATCACACGCGCATCGATTTTTGGCAGTACTTACAGACTGCACATGCAACGGCTGCACGTTGTTCGTGTTACGGCGCATTTGCCACGCCCCTACTAAGGTCGCATGTTTCCGGCGTGGCAGGTGTCCGCCATATTGGGAACGAAACGTTGCGACTAGCCATTGGACTAGTTCCGCTTTACGGGAGTTTCAGCGGTCTGGATGGGCGCATAGTGTTTCCACTGAAAAGCCACAACGTTAAGACCACTGACTTACTATCGATATAAACCCGGTCAGGCGAGAGCAGCGTCACCTGGTGCTGAATAACTGCCAGTCAGACACACGCACAGTGGATGTAGTATTAGCGAGCGTTCTGTCCGTGAGTAGAATAGGGAAGGCGCGCGATTTATGACCGACGGCAGACTGCGATGGCTCGGAGGCTCGGCACAAGCATTACGGAAACTCCGCGAATTGTTAAGTGTGCGAAGGATGCTGTGGTGAGTGTCTTCAGCACGTGGCGTGGCGAAGGTGGAACGGAGTCCAGACGTCGTGGTGATGGGTGGACACCCCTCGTCACAGACGTCGGACGTCGTAGGCTGGGAGACTGGTGAAACAGGACAGGCGGCCAACTGTAACGGAGCCAACGTCAGACTTTAATGCCGGGCAGAGTACAAGAGTCTCTCAACACAAACAGCACCGAACACTCCTAATGTTGGACCTCTGCAGCCGACGACTCATCTGTGTGGCGACAATAGACGACAGAGGGATAGAGAAACAATTAAAATCGCTCAAAAGAGGAAAGGCCGCTGGACCTGATGGGATACCAGTTCGATGTTACACAGAGTACGCGAAGGAACTTGCCCCCCTTCTTGCAGCCGTGTATCGTAGATCTCTAGATGAGCGTAGCGTTCCAAAGGATTGGAAAAGGGCACAGGTCATCCCCGTTTTCAAGAAGGGACGTCGAACAGATGTGCAGAACTATAGACCTATATCTCTAACGTCGATCAGTTGCAGAATTTTGGAACACGCATTATGTTCGAGTATAATGATTTTTCTGGAAACTGGAAATCTACTCTGTAGGAATCAGCATGGGTTTCGAAAAAGACGTTCGTGTGAAACTCAGCTCGCGCTATTCGTCCACGAGACTCAGAGGGCCATAGACACGGGTTCCCAGGTAGATGCCGTGTTTCTTGACTTCCGCAAGGCTTTCGATACAGTTCCCCACAGTCGTTTAATGAAAAAAGTAAGAAAAATGGCTCTGAGCACTATGGGACTTAACAGCTATGGTCATCAGTCCCCTAGAACTTAGAACTACTTAAACCTAACTAACCTAAGGACATCACACAACACCCAGTCATCACGAGGCAGAGAAAATCCGTGACCCCGCCGGGAATCGAACCCGGGAACCCGGGTGTGGGAAGCGAGAACGCTACCGCACGACCACGAGCTGCGGACAACAAAGTAAGAGCATATCGACTATCAGACCAATTGTGTGATTGGATTGAAGAGTTCCTAGATAACAGGACGCAGCATGTCATTCTCAATGGAGAGACGTCTTCCGAAGTAAGAGTGATTTCAGGTGTGCCACAGGGGAGTGTCGTAGGACCCTTGCTATTCACATTATACATAAATGACCTTGTGGATGACATCGGAAGTTCACTGAGGCTTTTTGCGGATGATCCTGTGGTATATCGAGAGGTTGTAACAATGGAAAATTGTACTGAAATGCAGCAGGATCTGCAGCGAATTGACGCATGGTGCAGGGAATGGCAATTGAATCTCAATGTAGACAAGTGTAAAGTGCTGCGAATATACAGAAAGAAAGATCGCATATCATTTAGCTACAATATAGCAGGTCAGCAACTGGAAGCAGTTAATTCCATAAATTATCTGGGAGTAGGCATTAGGAGTAATTTAAAATGGAATGATCATATAAAGTTGATAGTCGGTGAAGCAGATGCCACACTGAGATTCATTGGAGGAATCGTAAGGAAATGCAATCCGAAAACAAAGGATGTAGGTTACAGAACGCTTGATCGCCCACTGCTTGAATACTCTGTGGGATCCGTACCAGATAGGGTTGATGGAAGAGATAGAGAAGATCCAACGGAGAGCAGCACGCTTCGTTACAGGATCATTTAGTAATCGCGAAAGCGTTACGGAGATGATAGATAAACTCCAGTGGAAGACTCTGCAGGAGAGACCCTCAGGAGCTCGGTACGGGCTTTTGTTGAAGTTTCGAGAACATACATTCACCGAGGAGTCAAGCAGTAGATTGCTCTCTCCTACGTATATATCTCACGAAGAGACCATGAAGATAAAATCAGAGAGATTAGAGCCAACACAGAGGCATACCGACAATCCTTCTTTCCACGAGCAATACGCGACTGGAATAGAAGGGAGAACCGATAGAGGTACTCAAGGTACCCTCCTCCACACACCGTCAGGTGGCTTGCGGAGTATGGATGTAGATGTAGATGAGTGGCAATGTTAACACCACGACGTCGGCAACTACGACTGAAATGGACACATCACCATCGGCACTGGACGATGACGCAGTGGCAGGGCGTTGCATGGGCTCATGAATACCGATACCTTCTCCATCATGCCGATGGCAGTGCAAGAAACCACCGTCTTCCGGGGTAACAGCTCCTCGACACGCGTACTGCGGGACGGAGACAAGTTGGCGGCGGCTCCATTATGCTCTGGGAAACATTCCCGCAGGCTTCTGTGGGTAATGTGGAGCTCGTGCAAGGCACCACGAACGCTCGAGGAGAAACGTACACTGGTTGCAGTCCACGTAAAACCCCTTATGGCATTTTTCAACAAGACAGTGCGCCATATCACAAGATTGTGATGTAGTGGTTCGAGGAACACAGTGGCTAGTTCCAATTGATGTGCCGTACCCCCCCTCCCCTGCATTGCTCCAGATTTGAACCCTATCGAACGCACCTGGGATGTCATTGAACGCCGGTCACAGCTCATCTTGGAATTTACTGGAATTTTGCGCGTGCAGATATGGTGCTAACTCCATCCAGCGATCTACGTAGGCCTTCTATTCCACGATGTGCTGCCGTTGTTATCCGTGCCAAAGGACATATTGGCTATAAGGTAGGTGGTCATAATCTTCTGGCTGCTCAGTGTACGCGAAAAAATGTGAGAGTGAAGCCCAGCAAAGGGAGGGTTGGAGGCATCGTGGCCAGGACTGGCCACACTGTCTCCTCCAGCCTTTAGATGACTGGGATCCTATTAAAAAAAATGGTCCAAAGCACTGTGAAACCTCTCAGAGAAAAAAAGTTGGTGGATCACTTGCCAACGAAAGACGAAAGTCCCGAGTTTGATTCCCTGTCTGGCACACAGTTTTGATCTACCAGGAAGTTGCAATAACATTTAACTTACATTTACTGCACTGAAGATGGCCACGCAGTAACCGAAATCTCGAATTGCAAGAAACATTATTTACGACTGATTTATGTACCCTTTATACTTGAAATAAAAACAGTCTGCTTCCACGTGCAATCTTGCCTGATGTGGTGTATTTGTTAGGTGGAAGGAGCAGTACAGGGGATAAGTAGTAATGGTAGACAGCGACTAGAGTACGCAACCAAACAGGTTATTGAGAAAGCTGTGCACGTAAGTGACGTTTAGCACAAAACAGGAAAAGATGGAGGCAGACTCCACTAAAAAACATATAAGTTTAGAAATCAAGCCAATGCAATGTATGAAAACAAGACACTGTAGTGCGGCTGATTTGTAACATCGCTCCCAAACGGGCAGAAAGTAGCTTTGCCGGCCTGTGACACCAAGCGCACCATTCACGCACTACGTAACCGTGTGAAGGCCGTGTAATACTTCTCCACTAGTGCAGGTAAACAGGTTAAAGAGACGAGCCAACTTGCTGTAGGAGAGACGCTATAAAATCAGACACAGATTGCAGCTTAGCTGGTCTCCCCTTTGGAAATGCCACCAACAGCAGCTTGTGAAAATGCAACCGTGGCTTCAATGGAATTTCAATATCCCTTACCAAATGCCACACCTCAGAGAAAAACCGCTAACTGCTTTACCAGTTATACAGGGTGGCGCAGGGAAACGGGAAATTTCGAAATAACGTCATTTCCATGAATAAATTCATAAAACTAGTAATTTATTAACGAAAGTGAATTTATTCCGTATGCCATTATTCAGTGTGTCTTTACAATCAAAATGTCCAAAAGTGTCTCTCTACTTTTTAAAGATGAGATCTGAAAGATGTGCTCCCATGCGGCGTTCACACTCGGGTAACAGCCTGTTATGAAAACTCTAGAATGCGCGGTGCAGCAAATCTTGGGGAATGACAGTGATTTCGTTTTAATGTTCTCCCTCAGCTCATGGGTTGTTGCAGGACGTGTACGGTACAACTTGCCTTTAAGATATCCCCACAGGAAGAAGTCGCACACACTAAGATCAGGGGGTCTCGCAGGTCATGCGTTACGTGAAATAATGCGTCTTCCAAACAATTGACGAACTGCTGCCATCGATTGTCGAGCAGTGTGTGACGTGGCTCCGCCCTGCTGAAACCACATGTTTACTACGTTAAGATTAAGCTCGTACAGTCTCGGTGTAAAGAATGTTTGAAGCATTTCAACATATCGAGCGGATGTTACTGTCACTGCACTACCATCCTCACGTTCAAAAAAATAATGGCCGCTAACACCACGACATGATACAGCACACCATATTGTGACCTTGGCGCTATGTAGTGGTCGGTGGTGAAACTGACAAGGATTGTCCTGTGCTCAATAACGAAAATTATGTTTGTTCACGAATACGTTCAGGTGGAAATGGGCTTCGTCTGAAATCCATAAGTTAACAAGGAAATTCGCATCCTCGTTGATTTTAGCCAATATCTGGCTACTAAACTCCATACGTGACGCTGGGTCTCGTTCATGTAAGTGTTGCACAATCTGCAACTTATAGGGATGGAAGTCTAATTTGTGCAGTATTCTTTGTAAGCTTCGTCGCTTAATCCATAGCGAAGAAGCATGCTGTCGAACGGAGCGGCGAGGACTTCTCTCGATTGCAGCTCTAGCAGCTGCAATGTTCTCTGGGGTACGTACCGTTGGAATGCCACCTGGAGGTTTCTTTTTCTAGGCACACACTGTTTCTTCAAAATTACGCACCCACGTTGTAACCGCATGCGCAGATGGGACACGGCCATGACGTCCAGTCCGCCCCTGGTAGCTGAGTGGTCAGCGTGACAGACTGTCAATCCAAAGGGCCCGGGTTCGATTCCCGGCTGGGTCGGGGATTTTCTCCGCTCAGGGACTGGGTGCTGTGTTGTCCTAATCATCATCATTTCATCCCCATCGACGCGCAGGTCGCCGAAGTGGCGTCAAATCGAAAGACCTGCACCAGGCGAACGGTCTACCCGACGGGAGGCCTTAGCCACACGACATTTCATTTCATGACGTCCAAGCTGGTAATGCTGTCGAAATGTTCTCTGCGCCGCAGTCGCACTATCACCATTTTTGTAAAACGCTCTCACAGCTACTGCACGTTCCGCACCAGTCCAATTCTCCATGATTACTAAATGGCAATGCGTTCACATCAGTTGTGCAAAGTTTCGAACATCTGCCGGCGCTACAGTGCTGCCAACTGTATCGTTCAATATTTCCCGTTCCCCTGCGCCACCCTGTACGTCTTCATTAGTTCAAATGGTTCAAATGGCTCTGAGCACTATGGGACTTAACTTCTGACGTCATCAGTCCTCTAGAACTTAGAACTACTTAAACCTAACCAACCTAAGGACATCACACACATCCATGCCCGAGGCAGGACTCGAACCTGCGACTGTAGCGGTCGCGCGGTTCCAGACTGTAGCGCCTAGAACCGCTCAACCACCCTGGCTTCATTAGTTAATGGGTACAACATCTTTCGGTAATGTGCTGCTCTCATCAGCTTTGTTGGTGCTAACAACAGTTAACGTTAGTATGTTCAATGGAGTTCTTATATTTCTTTTTCTTTTGGGGCGCAGGGACTTCTGTTTACTGAGGACAGCCATGTATTACTCTCCTATCCCCTTCAGGTTTGGTGGTCAGTGAATGATTTTGGAGTAAATTAGACTAAAGTACTAAATTTAAAAAAAATTCTTGTCATCCACGAACCTATTACGGCATGTAGCATATATGTTACTTCAGGACTCAGATACAATTTTTCCGTGTAATAACAGATTTTTAGGCATTGCTCTCATGAATTTTATTTTTATCTGAAACGCATAAATGTATTTATGTTTTTTTGAGTCATCAGTCTTCTCATTGGTTTGATGCATCCCGCCACGAATTCCTCTCCCGTGCCAACCTCTTCATCTCAGAGTAGCGCTTGCAACCCACATCCTCAATGATTTTCTGGATGTATCCCAACCTCTGTCTTCATCTGGTAGCGTGGAAGTTATTGCCTGACGTCTTAACAGATGTCCTATCATTCTGTACTCTCTCTCCTCATTACTTACCTTATCAGTCCATCTAATTTTCGATTTTCTTCTGTAGCATCACAGCTCAAATGGTTAGTTCCTCCCTGTCCCGTTTTTCCCACATTTCACTATCACACAATAACGTGCTCCGAACGTAGCTTCTCAGAACTATTTTCCTCAAATTAAGGTCTATGTTAGATACTAGTAGACTTATCTTCACCAGGAATGCCCTGCTTGCCAGCTCTAGTGTGCGTTTTTGTCCTCCTTGCTCCGTCCGTCACGAGTTATCTATGTAGCACAATTCCTTTACTTCGTGATCTGACGTGAAGTTTCTCGTTGTTCTCATTATTGCTACTTCTCATTACTTTTGTCTTTCTTTGTTTTGCTCTCAGTCCGTATTTCGTACTCATTAGGCTGTTAATTCAATCCGACACGTCCTCCTGATACCCTTGACCTTGAATTTTAATTCCACTCCCGAACCCTTTTTATTTCCGTTATTGCTTCTTCGATGTACACTTGGAACAATAGGGGCGATAGACTACATTCTACTCTTACACCATTTTTAATGCGAGCACCTCTTTCTCCGTCGTCCACTGTTATTATTCCCTTTCGGCTCTTGTACATATTGTATATTATCCATCTCTCCCTATAGCTTATCCCTATTTTTCTCACAATTTCAAACATCTTGCACGATTTTACACTGTCGAAGAGGTTTTACAGGTCGATTGATTTTCCTTAGTCTCACTTTCATTATCAATCACAACGTCAGAACTGCACCTGTGGCTCACTTACCTTTCCTAAAGCCAAACTGATCGCCATCCAACAGGCCTCAATTTTCTTTTCCGTTATTCTGTTTACTACTGTTGTCAGCAACTTGCATGTATGAGCTCTTAAGCTGACTGTGCGGGAATTGTCGCACTTGCCGGCTCTTGCAGTCTTCGAAATTGTGTAGATGACGTTTTTCCGCAAGTCTAATGATAAATCGCCAGTTCCATAGGTTCTATACATAGTCGTTTTGTTGCCACTTCTCCCAATGATTTAATATTACCTATCCCTTCCGCCTTGTTAATATTAAGTCGTCCAGCGCTCTATTGAGTTTTGCTTCTAATACCGGGTCCCTTATCTCTTCCTTGTCAACTCCTGTTTCTTCTTCTATGGCTTCATCAGACAAGACCTCCCCATCATGGATGTTTCGTTCTGAGTTTTCCACCTATCCGCTCTCGTCTTTGCATTTAGCAGCGGAATTCTTCTCTTTACTCTTAATGTTTCCACCCTCGCTTTTAATTTCACCGAAGGTTGTTTTAACTTTTCTCTATGACGAGTCAGTCCTTCCGAGAAACATTTCTTTTTCGATTTCTTTCCATTTTTCCTGTACCTATTTCGCCTTACCTTACCTGCAGTTCCTGCTTATTTCTTTCCTAAGGGACTTGTATCTATATTTCTGAATTCACCTGAACATTTTCGTACTTTCTTCTTTCGTTGATCAGGTGAAGTATTGTTTCTTTGCACTTTCCTTTCTTGTACCTACGTTTTTCTTTCCACCTTCTGTGACCGGAATTTTGAGAGATATCCATTTCTCTTCAACTGAACTGCCTACTGAGTTATTCATCATGCTAGTATCTATAGCCTCAGAGAGTTGGAAGCGTATCTCTCAGTTCCTTAATACTTGTGTGTCCCAGCTCTTTGCGGACGTACCGACGCCACATGTTGTAGATGAACTTCCACTTCTTAAATTTTATCCCTACTATCTTCAGCATTTACAGAGTGTATTCCAATCGCCATTGCCAAAGGGTTCACTAAATAAAGGGATGCGATAAACGTATGTTTGTCGTTGTTCCGTCTGTCAGTATCAGGGTCAGCATCACCTCGCGATTTCCTACATTTCACCAGAACCCAATCTGGTCTTCCTCGAGGTCTGCTTCTGGCAGTCTTCCAATTCCCTTGCAAACAGTTCGTGTAACTATTTTGGACACTTCACTTGGTAAATTTATGGTTCTTTGATACACGTTTCAGCACCCACCACCTCGGAAATACGATTATCACATTTTTTTGATAATTTTATGTGCTCAGCAGATCAATTGTTTCACCACAGTTGGCCTTCCCAAGGATATCAATAATTCTGACAAGAAGAGATCCTCAGCGATGGAACGAAATTTTGGAACCATGTATACTGTGATGCAGGTTAAGATCCCAGGAAATCACACCCTGCAACCATTCACCCTGGTTGACCCTCATTTGCGAGTAAGTGACGAAAAGAATTTCAGGATTTTGCGTTACCTTTAATAGAGTTGAGAAAGGAACGTTAGGTGTGAACATCAAGTGACCACTGGTATAGGTATGTTAGACATTTCAGGATTTAAGGTACCTTCCTACTTCTGCAGAGTAGATATGGATGGAGGGGGAGTTGCCACATTTATTAAAAGCTGCCATAAATTCAAGAACATTGACATTAATAAATTGTGTTTAGAGCAGCAACTAGAAGCATGTGCAACAGAAGTAGAGTTCCATAATAGATCCTATATAATAGTAACTATTTACTGAGCACCTGCAGGAAACTATAATCTATTCATAAATCATCTAGAAGCTCTTTTGGGCTATTTAACAGGAAGAAACAAAGAAATTTTGATTGCTGGTGACTGTATTACAGATTTTCTAATGCAATTTTCCAGTAAACATTTACTGCAGTTAGTAATGTTGTCTTTCAATCTAACTCACACTGTAAACTTTCCAACTAGGATAACTATATCCTCAAGGACAGCCATTGCTAACATTTTTATAGACAAATCAAATGAACAAAATCATATCATAAAACCTGTAATAAATAGACTATAAGATCATGACCTGCAGCTCCTTGTTTTAGATGTAAATTCTAAGCAGATTATCAAGATTGCTAAATCTCAGTACAGCACAGTAGTCAATCAACCAAAAATTTAGTGTTTTAGAAAACTGCTCAATGATATGAACTGGGAAGATGTTTATAGTGCTCATGACATGAATGAAAAATATAACACATTCATGAGCAATGTCAGTAACATGTTTGAAAACTGTTTTCCTCTAAAAGTTATTCAAATTAAAGAGAAGTCAATAATAAAACCATGGATTACACAAGGAATAAAGATTTCCTGTAAGACAAAAAGATAAATGTATCTGTCGACCAAGAATAGCTCCAATGCTGATGATTTAGCTAAATACAGGGAATACTGTAAAATATTAAAAAAATTAATTCAGACATCTAAACAAATACACTACAAGAAGAAGATAGTAATGTCAGGGAACAAAATAAAAACGATATGGGATACAGTGAAAGAGGAGACCTGTAGAACCAGAAAGGGACAGGAGCAAATAGCATTAAGGGTAGATGACACATTAGTTACTGATGGGCATAGTGTGGCAAATCTATTTAACAAGTACTTTATATCCATTACTGATAGAATGGGATTGTCAGGATTATTAATAATGCCCCTGAATATCTTAAAGTAGTCTTTACAAACAGTTTCAGTTACATGAATATGTCACTCACTTCACCATAAGAAATAACTTCCATAGTAAAATCTTTAAAAACAAAGCATTCTAGTGGTTACAATGCAATAGCATGTTCTTGTGAGTTTAGTACAATTCTAAGTTTCTTGTGTAACCAGTCAATCATAA
The DNA here is from genome assembly GCF_021461395.2 of Schistocerca americana. NCBI lineage: Eukaryota > Metazoa > Arthropoda > Insecta > Orthoptera > Acrididae > Schistocerca > Schistocerca americana. The sequence continues at coordinate 176,283,519 of NC_060127.1, read as the reverse complement.
CTGGGACATTTCCTGAGTGGCTAAAATATGCAGATGTTAAGCCTCTATTCAAGAAAGGGGATAAAGAGATACCACCAAACTACAGACCGATTTCACTTTTGCCAGCATTCTCAAAAATTTTAGAAAAAGTAATGTACAGGCAGATTCTCAACTATCTGACCACAAATAACATATTATCAAGAACACAGGTAGGATTTCTGAAGGGTTCTGATATCAAGAAGGCTATTTACACCTACAGTGAACATGCACTTAATTCATTAAATAACCAATTACAAGCAGCAGGTATTTTCTGCAATTTGTCAAAGGTATTTGATTGTGTGAACCACAACATCGTTTTAAATAAATTAGAATTCTATGGTGTCATGGGCATTGCTGCAAAATGGTTCAAGCCATACCTCACTAACAGGAAATAAAGGGTGTCAGTGCAAGGGACTGGTGAATTAAGTCATCAGACATCATCAGAATGGGAAGAAATTACATGTGGTGTCCCACAAGGATCCATCTTAGGGCCATTGCTTTTTATTGTGTGCATTAATGATCTCTCATCAGTTACACTGCCAGAAGCAGAGTTCGTTTTGTTTGCAGATGACACAAGTATTGCAATAAATAGTGTGTCGAGTGTAGGTCTAGGAAGATATGCTAATGATATTTTCATGGATATTAATAAATGGTTTAAAGCCAACTCACTCACATTAATCTTCGAAAAGACTCACTATATGCAGTTCAGAACCTGTAAGAGGTTTCCACCCAGCAAATGCATAAAGTGTGAAGAAGTGCAGATAGAAGAGGTTGACAGTCTTAAATTCCAGGGATTACAACTTGATAATAAATTCAGTTGGGAGGAGCACAACACAGAACTGCAGAAACGCCTTAACAAATCTGTATTTGCATTTCGACTGTTAGCAGACATAGGTGACATAAAAACGAAAAAGCTTGCATACTTTACCTATTTTCATTCTGTAATGTCATATGGTATAATATTTTGGGGTAAGTCTTGAAGTCAAACAAAGGTTTTCAGAGCCCAAAAGCGTGTAATACGTATTATTTGTGGAGTAAATTCATGGACATCCTGTAGAAACCTTTTCAAAGAAGTGGGTATACTAACTACTGCCTCTCAGTATATTTACTCCTTAATGAAATTTGTCCTAAGTAATATATCTCTTTTTCCAACAAACAGCTCAGTTCATACATAAAATACCAGGAACAAAAATGATCTGCACGAGGACTTAAAAGCACTTACCTTAGTTCGAAAAGGGGTCCACTACTCAGGAAACACTCATCTGCAATAATTTGCCAGCAAACATAAAAAATTTAGCTACAAATAAAGATCAGTTTAAAAGGAGCCTGAAAAACTTACTAGTGGCCAACTCCTTCTACTCCATTGATGAACTTTTTAATAGAATCAAATTCATTTGACATGTTCCACATCCACAAGGATCTCCTCAGCACGGATCTATGGAATGAAAAACTAATCTAATCCAATCTAACTGGGCAGGCTAAAAGTGGAAAATCTTAGGTTCAATTCTCATTAGCTGTAGTTTTTTTAATTTTTAAATCTTTACTGAAATTACATTGACCATAATTTTTCATTATTTACTAGTTTTAATTGTAATTTTGTATTTCTATTTCTTTGTCACATCATTCTATTCACCATAAGAACTTTTTCATTTCTTCTCAGTTTTTCTGTACATCGCTCTTTTTCCATTCGGAATTTTTGTGAAATCGAATTTAATATATTTATGTTATAAAATTTAAATATTTGAAAATACCTGGCTTTCGGTTTAAAAAAATACGAAATAATCTGTTTGTATCGTTTCTACAATGGTATCAAAATTGTATGTTTCATTACGAACTGTGAATTTTTTGGGATGGTAATTTTCATACAACCATTGAAAAGATACCTTACATTCCCACTGCACTGTGGACAAAATAACAGAGATGAAGATGTAAACGAAGTAAGGGATTGTAAGTAACAAGAAATTCAAGCAAATGAGGAACAGAAATAATGAAAGCAGTAGTAATAAGGACCAAAGTAATATGATAGTCTAATGAAAGAAATTAAATCGAAACTGATACATAAGATTAATTAAAATCACATGAACAAAGCTTTCAAGTGGAAAGAGAATGATAAGAATATAAATGAAAGCAAATGAAGAAGCTGATGTGATGATTATAATAATGTGTCAAAAAATTACGTTTATACCAATTAAATGAATATAAATAATAATCAAAGTCATTTCGGTAAAGATCTAAAAACAAACGAAGAAAACTTAAAGCACATGACAAAATTCGAATCAAAGACCTTCTACATATGAAGTCTTGGCCCTATCCAATATCTCACACAACCAGTCCGTTTAATATTACGTATTTAACGCTATTTATTGTCACGCAAAACGCCGAAATTTTTTTTCGTCGGTTACTAGTAAACGAAGTCCACCAGGAGGAATAATTGCACGTCATGATACCTGGTATCTTAACATACATCACCATATAGATTGTTTCAAAAAGTCGATACCACTCTCCTTAAGAGTGAACGTCGTCTACTCAAGGTACCTTGTTTCGAAATGGGATTCTCAGGTTCTTTTCTTCATCTATGTCCACTTCCTCCTCCCAATCCATAATGGCTTTACGTTTGTTTCCCTGGCACACCCAATCTATTCCTTCCACCTCTGAGGGTTCCCTTTTTTTGGTTGCTTCTGACTTGCTGTGTGAGATCTTGATTTACACTATGTTATCAGAAGTGTCTGGGCAACTACTAGCGAACATTAATATTGGTTGTGTCCACCCTTCATCCTTATAATGGCCCTGACTCTGCTGGGGACTCCTGCAGTGAGACATTTGAATGTCTGTGGAGGAATAGCAGCCCATTCTTCTTCGTGAAAGCAGAGAAGGTAGTGGTGTTGAATTCTGGAGTCTGGAGCAGAGGCTATATTCTAACTCATTTCAATGGAAATCACAGGTTCAGAGACTTTAGTAGTCTCATATAGATACGATTTTATGTATATAGACTGAAGCAGAGAGTGAACATTTCTACCAAGGCCGAAAATCGAACACAAGCCTCCTGCTTCCTAAGCTGGGGCGTTAGCCACTAAGCCACCTTGGCACAGAGTTTCACACACCTGCACGGATTAAATTCCCCATTACATATGAACAGAACTGCTGAGGCTCTCCATGTTCTTTAAGGGGCTCTGGAAAGGCTCAAAATTATGAAAAGTTCAATTTTTACTTTTTGCGTTTTCTGAATCTGCAGACTATTACCTTTTAATAGATATATAATTTATTCAATTCCGAAGACTACAACTATTTTTAAATTTTTTTTTTGAAATGTGTTCTACATGAGCGTGACCCACTGTGGCGCTGTTAAACTGCTGTCAAATGGTGTTATTATTAACGTCCGTGTTCATCAGGTACATTCTAGTGATGTGAGATAAAGTATGTGTTGTGGCTAACCTGTGATGGTTCAATATATATCGCTGGTGTGATTGTCGATTGTTTCATGTTTATTTACTCTGTCGTTATGTCGAAAATATTCGTAATTAATTCTGTTTCTTGAGTCTCTGTTTTGTTGAAGTATAATAATGAGTAAAAGTAAAGTTATTAGAAATCCTCTGAAGGCTTTTAAGAAAAGGAGAAATGTTGGAAAGCCAAAGGTATGTGTTAATACTGTAAACAATAAAGACGATAACCAAGTGAGTGAACCTAACCTCTCAAGTACACCTGCCCATAGCAGTCAAAGTGAGAAAGAAAATGTGAATGAAATACTTGATATGTCGGTTCTCAAAGGAATTTTTTCAAACTGTGTAAGATGTATTCATTGTAGTGAAGTTGGTCTGGAACTCTCCATAATAAAGCACGTAGGACTTGCTAGTGAAATACAACTGAAATGTGATAAGTGTTCATACATGACCACCTTTTGGAACAGTGTTGCAGTAACTGCAACTGAAGAAAATGGTAGCAAAATCTACGAACACAACAACGAGCGATGCTTGCTTTAGACAAGGAACGCCTTCGGGCTGCAGACAGGGCTGTAAAGAGTCTAGAAATACAAGCAATGGTAAACAGGAGGAGGAACAAGAGGAAGCTGGAGGAGGAGTTTGCAGAGGATGAAGATAATCCATCCGATGGACCTGGAATGCACTAAAAAGTTAATCCAATCTTTGTCGCTCGATTCCCAAAACTTTTATTTTCTCATACTAATTACATGTTTTCTAAGGATCTTCCAAACATATTTCTTTCAAACTTTCAGTAAATGTTACACAGTACCTTCTGCATAATTTAAAACAGCCTTTTTCCAAAAAACTGTATATTTTTGAATATATAAATAAAAAATTGCAAAAAAATGTTGTGACTTTTCGTTACAAATGAAAAAAAAATCATCTTTAATAACTGAACTAAAATTTTGTAAAATCCCTGTGTTAAGTTGTAGCCCATATTCCAATAAATAATCTGTAAAAAGTTCAACTTCCTACCTCAAATACTTTGTGAGGAAAGATGTAGTTTATATGCGTTATTTTAACATTGCAAGTATAGGGCGTTCCGGAGCCCCTTAACAGCATCTTAGCATCTAACGTAAATGCGAGATCCAGCCTTAAACACAGGACCAGCCACTTACACAAATGAAATGGCACAATTTCAGAGACTTCACTGGTCTCATACGCTTTAGTGTATATCTTAAGTATCACTAGGCATGGCCTGCACCTCAGTGTGGGAAGGGGAGGCTGGCTAAGCTTATAGGTGACACTGTAGTGGGTGGTTGTGGTGGTGTCACTCATGGAAACATTCCTGTAGTAGTTGGTGTTAGAGCTGCACCTTTTTTTAGATTGAAGTCAGGTATATCTGCTTAAAGGAAGTCCCTCTAACTAAGGACTCACCTTCTGAGGATGTAATGTTTCCAAGTAGAGAAGGAATTAGCATATTTCATCAAAATGTAAGAGGTATTGTAGATAAAGTTAGTGAACTGCTTATAGATGTTGACTATGATATTACTGGTATATCAGAGCATCACTTGAATAATGACAATTCAGAGGCTTCCTTTACCAGGCTACAGATTAGCTGGCTTTTTCTCAAGGAGTTCCTTGTGGGGTGGGGGAGAGGCTCTCTACGTAAAATACTGTATTCCATTTGAGTCCATAGACGTATCACGACACTGCACTGAGGAGGTATTTGAATGTTGTGCAGCGGTAGTTGAATTTAGTGAAACTAAACTTCTGATTGTTGTTGTTTATAGGTCCCCTAACTCGGACTTCAGAGCATTTCTGCTCAAGCTAGAGAGGATTCTTGATTCACTTTGAAGGAAGCACCAGGAACTAGTTATATGTGGTGACTACAATATAAATTTTGTAAATGTTGGTGCAAGAAAAAGGATGTTGGTTGATCTCCTAAATTCATGTGATCTGATGTACACTGCTTTTTTTTTTTCAACTAGGGTGCAGGGGAACAGTAGCACTGCCACAGACTTACTAGATGGGCATTCTGTTAGTAAGAGCGTGAATGCCCTTCCAGACCTTGATGCACAAATTTTAACACTAGAAGGCTTTTGTACTCAAACCGATGTCACATTTAATTGCAAACTATGTAGGAAAGTTAATCCAACGGCGATAGAGAGTTTTTTAAACCTTGTCAAGGAACAAGAATGGCAGGATGTTTATAGTGCTGATAACATAGATGATAAATACAATGCTTTCCTTAACACATTTCTCATGCTCTTTGCGAGTTGCTTTCCATTAGAACATTCTAAACGGGGTTCTAGCAGTAATGGGCAGCCTGGCTGGCTGACTAGTGGGATAAGGATATCATGTAGAACAAAGCAGAAATTATATCAAAATGTTAGAAGTAGTTACAATCAAGCTACAGTAGCCCATTACAAACAGTGTTGTAAGGTGCTTAAAATGTTATTAGGAAGGCAAATAGTATGTGGTATGCAATTAGAGTAGGTAATTCACAAGATAAAATTAAAACCGTTGGTCAGTTCTAAAGGAAGTGACTGGTCAGCAGCACAAGGTCAACGATATTAAGTCAGTTCACAGTAAAAGTATTTCTGTTACTGATAAATCAGATACATGTACAGTATTTAACAATCATTTTCTGAGCATTGCTAGTGAATTAAATAAAAATTTAGTTTCTACAGGAAATCATTTTGTTGGCAAATGCCTTTCCGAGACTGATGTCTGAAATACTCCTCTGTGATACGGACAAGAGGGAGATCGAGCCAATAATTAAATCACTGAAGGCTAAAGTCTCTCATGGTTATGATGGAGTGTCTAGCAGAATATTGAAGTGCTGTGCTGCACATGTTAGCCCTGTATTTAGCCATATTTGTAATTTTTCGTTTAGGAATGGTCAGTTTCCTGAGCGATTAAACTATTCAGTAGTAAAGCCGCTTTATGATAAGAGAGAAAGGGATAATGTAGATAATTTTAGACCTATTTCAATAACAACACTGTTTGCAAAAGTTATTGAAAAGGCTATGTATGTAAGGTTAATTGATAATTTTATATCACACGATTTGCTATCGGCTTTAGAAGTCATTTAACAACTGAAAATGCTGTATTATCTTTTCTCTGTGAGGTACTGGATGGGTTAAACAAAAGGTTTCGAACGCTTGGCATATTTTTTGATTTAACTAAGGCGTTTGATTGTGTTGATCACAAAATATTGCTCCAGAAGTTGGACCATTACAGACAATTGGTTCACCGCTTACTTTAGCAACAGGCAGCGAAAGGTCATTATTCATAATGTTGATAACGGCTGTGATGTGGGGTCTGAGTGGGGTACTGTCAAGTGGGGGGTGCCCCAGGGATCAGTGTTGGCGCCACTCATGTTCCTTACTTATATAAATCATATGCCCTGTAGTATTATAGGTAACTCTAAAATATTTCTGTTTGGTGATGACACTAGCTTGGTAGTAAAGGATGTTGTGTGCAACATAGGCTCAGTTTCAAATAGTGCAGTGTATGAGCTCAGTTCATGGCTTGTAGAAAATAAACTAACGCTAAATCACAGTAAGACTCGGTTTTTACAGTTTCTAACACACAATTCAACAAAACCTGACGTTTTAATTTCACAGAACGGGTATATGATAAGTGAAACTAAACAGTTAAAATTTCTAGGTGTTCAGATTGGTAGTAATCTGTCGTGGAAAGCCCACTTTGAGGACTTGTTCAAAGACTTAATACTGCCATTTTTACTATTCGAATGGCATCAGAAGTGAGTTATCGCTCGACACGAAAATTAGTCTACTTTGCTTATTTTCATTCGCTATTGTCGTATGGTATTATATTTTGGGGTAACCCTTCCCATTCTGATAGGATATTTTTGGCTCAGAAACGGGCGGTTCGGGCAATAATTGGTGGGAGTTCACGAACCTCTTGTCGACCTCTGTTCACGAGTCTGGGTATTTTGACGTTGGTCTCTCAATATATATTCCTTACTGTCTTTAGCTTAGTCCCAAGAATAAGCAGAACATTATTAACTTAGTCCCAAGAATAAGCAGCTTTCACTCATTTAATACTAGGCAGAAATGAAACCAGCATTTGGATGGGATTTCCTTAACTCTTGTGCAGAAAGGTATGCAGTATACTGCTGCATCGATTTTCAATAAACTGCCACTCGAATTCAAAAATCTTAGCAGTAATCCATGCGCTTCCAAATCGAAACTGAAGAGTTTCCTCATGGGTCACTCCTTCTATTCTGTCGAAGAGTTCCTTGAAAAATTAAGCTGATTTTTGTTGCATTGCTGATAGCGTTAATTAAAGTTAAGGACTGACTTTGTTAAGGTTCATGAACATTTATTTTTTTCTGTTATTACGTTTATGTTGTGATTTCATGTGCTTACATATTCCATGACCTTGGAGATTTGCTCCTCAATTTGGTACTAAGGAATTTGACGAGTAAATAAAATAAAAAATAAATAGACTGGGGTGGCAGTGAGACTTGGTATCGAGGAGGGAGGCATGCCAGGGTACTCTGTGAACCCCTGTGCCAAGGTGCATTAGTGATTAATGCACCTGCCTAGTAAGCAGGAAACCCAGCCTTAGTTTCTGGCGTTGGTAAAAATTTTCAGTTGCAGCTTCAGTGTATATACATAAAATCATTTCAGAGCAGTTCTTCTTGATTCTGGTCTGGGTTTGGACAGACTAGCCCATTTCAGGGATGCCACAATCCATTGTCTCACAGATGCTATTTGATGAAAAGGAGCTTTGTCATGCTGATACAATTATCCTCCGCAAAGTGCTTCTCTACTGTATGCAGTAGACAGTAATGTAGAAAAAAAGTAATAAGTAATGATAAATCTGCTGTAAAGCATTGCGTTAGCAGATGTGAGTCAGTAGCCATCATCGTTGTAACATCGGGGTCACTATGACAGACACACAAAGGACTGCAAGGCAAGAATAGCCAAGCACAGCAGTATACTGCACCATAGAGCGGTAACCATGCAGCAAGTGGTGTGACGTCACCATGGCTAGGTCAGTGTCTTGTTATCGGCGACATGACCGGGTGCTGGGTTTCGATGAAACAAATGTGTGCCAGAGGAATATCAGTAAGTCTGGATGATCAGAGAGGGTGACACTTCTCATCGCGAGAAACCAATTGGCCCATCATCAGAGCTAAGCCAGATGGTGAGACAGCTGAGCATCGCCAGCAGCTCCCATCGGTTTGAGATTGAACTGTGCCTGCCACCAGCACTAAGACCTTCACGGGATTTGGTGCCACAGGCGCTCCAGTCTGTCGTCCCTGCCTGCTGGGTCCCTACTGAGACACTGAGCCGCAACACCACTCACCATCCAACTCCTGCCAGAAGTCAGCGAGTCGAACCCTGCACACAGCTATCTTCAGATGGTGCCACAGTGACACGAGCAAAGCTGCGAAGGTTCTGCGAGTCTGAGGGTAGCAGTGAACCGCTGTGGCCTCTACAGGCTGCCGACCTTCCACTGGACTACCGTCAGTATCCCGAGGTGCTGGCTCAGCAGCCAGCGCGGAAACTGCCGCTCGTACATCACTACCATCCAGGGACAACGTAGAGAGACACGTTTGCCTCGCTACGTCGTGTATTGGAGTTAATAAAAATCATTCTTAACTGTCAACAGTGCTTCCTCTGGGTCCACCAACCAACCATACACCCTACGACCCCTTCAGTATAATATGTCATGGGAACAGTTTTGTGGAGTGTGCGCAGGTTCGAATCCTGCTTCGGGCATGGATGTGTGTGATGTCCTTAGGTTAGTTAGGTTTAAGTAGTTCTGAGTTCTAGTGCTCAGAGCCTTTTTGAGCCATTTTGTGGAGTGTGGTTTAGTATCTTGAACCGTATCATCTTTGCCTAGGTGTGGTGTGTCGTCTTCCGGAGCCTTGGCTTTGCTCTGCCGCCATTGGTCCGTTTGCTTTTAAATTTCGGAGGGCGCTGCGTTCTGGGGAGAGACCTGCTGACGACGAGAGTTTAGGGTGCTGCTGCCGGAGTGAGACGGGGAGTTTAGTTTCCGGTTGTGTGGCAGCGCAATGTTGCGGGAAAGGTGGTATGACTTCCTGTGAGCGCACGTGGTTGCTACGAGCGTGTGTACTCGGGACGGCGGCAGTCGTTCTGGACGGGCTGTGTGATAAGGAAGCTCGGCGTGGCGACTGTTGACGCGGCGTGTCCGCGTTGCTATGGCGGAACTGGGGCGATTCACATAACTCGAGTTGGTGTTGGTGGCAACCTGTCGCCGAATGCTTGTCTGCCTCCTGGACTAACGGTGAGAATTTCTTGATTTGATGTGTCTCACTCAATTTCTTCCCGTGTCGTCGGGTGTGTTTTGCTCTAAGGTCGTGCGCCATGGTGTTTCGCAATTTTAGTAGGCTCAGGCGTGCCCGAAATCCCGGTTCAGTCATCTGCTGTTATATTGTCACGTGTACCTATCACTAAAGAGAGTGTTAACTCTCTGTGCCTTAATAACTGAACCTAAACTATTATCTGTGGTTGACACTTTAGTCTGACCCAAGTGCAATAATGATCTTGTATTTTACAATGTGTTGAGTGGTATTATTATCATTTAGTACTGGCCGTCACATTTACTAAGTCCAAGATTTAAGAAGGCCAGTGGGCGTCATTAGCAGTTCCTGCCTAGATAGGCGTTATATTTTGAACCGTGTGTTTCAATGCTTAGTAATTTTTATTTTATGTGTTATAGAGAGTTGCTGTCATGCCCTATGTGGACGATTCGCCACGTTGGTGAAGTTTCTAGTTGTTCTGCTGGTCTGTACCGTATTGCTGAAGCAGGAAGTCCTAGCAAAGCTGACTGTAAATTGTTCATAGTTGTGAGGAGCATGGGCTGGTTTTAAGTGCTAACTCACTAACTTCAACCATTCTCAAATATTTATCACTACTGACATTCAGGCCCATCAGGCCGAGTGGTGACGTCACTACCTCTTTTTCGTTATTAATTTTATCTTGTTAGCTTGTTTCATTAAAAAAAACACCTTTGGTATATGAATTTGTCGTTTGGTCTTTACTGCTCCTTTGGACGAAGTAAATTAACTGTTGGTTTTGCATTCTTGTAGCATCATCAAAACAGCATTTGTGGTTATATTTGATTGGCCCTTCTGATTAAAGTCATTCCTTTCGGTAACTTATTGTATTGGTCAATAATTAATCAAAGGTGTTGGTTCCTTCAGACCATGATTATCTCCTTATGTTGAATCTTAAGGCTGTCATTCTGACATTACAGTTGTGAATGTTCAGTTTAAAAAAATTTATTGTGTTTTTTGCGATATATATATATAGTGTGTGTACCAGTGAACAAGTGTTTTTTAATTTTTAAGAAAATTAAATTGTGCTTGAAACTGTAACCTCATTTGGATCCACGCTTTCACCCCCTGCAGCCTTTGAGCTCTGCTTGCCTTACGTTTTGGTTAAGTTTTCCCATACCACGACGTATCATATGTAAATAACAGCGTAAACCATTCAAATGCATGGCAGAGCGTACGAGGCGTCGTAACAGATTCTATGGTTTCACTTCTGTAAGAAGTGCAGCAGCAGTGACAGCGTCAATAGTTCTATGCATCCCACAATTAGCCTAATCTCGTATCTAAGGGGCTAAAGAATAGCTTCAGATTCTTCTGTTAGTAGTGGTTGCTGAAATAGATATTTGCAGGATAATTGGCGACTATCTTCAGACGTCTGCCAATTACGGTTTTTCAGCATTTCTGTGCTCCTCTTCCAGAGATCAAACGAATTTGTAACCATTCATGCCACTGCTGCTTGTTTTATGTCTTGGTCAGGGTAACGAACTTTGCTGAATTGAGTTTGGGATTTTTTCCATAAGCGTTTGAGGTGCAACGTATTCTGTACCTTTATTGTCTATAAATGAGCAGCAATGTCTGTAACTGCTGTTATAATGTTTTTTTTTTTTTAAATCTTATGGGACTTAACTGCTAAGGTCATCAGTCCCTAAGCTTACACACTACGTAACCTAAATTTTCCTAAGGACAAACACACACACCCATGCCCGAGGAAGGACGCGAACCTCCACCGGCACCATGTTATTCTGTTTACGATGTTTGAATACCACAAAATTTGTATTTTTTTGTCTATGATATTGTGTTCAAATGTTAGTTTCGTATTTTTGTTATTTGTTTTAGGTACTTCTTGAGCAATGTGTGGCAGTTGGGAGTTCGTCAATTGGCGTCCTTACATGATATGAGGTGTTGGAAGGAGCTGCCAACATTGCTTGGACTGTTTAGGAGAACCTCGAAGTCCTCCACTAAAAGAGTCACCAATAAAGAAGCGAAATAAGAATAAATCCTTAATTTTTCGTTAGTGTGAATATAGTATCCACTCAAAACAGAGATCTGTGGTGGAATCTGAAATAAATGATCTTGGATGTATTAAATCGCTGAAAATCATTCTGAAGGAGTACAAAAAATAGAATTGTTTTTAAGTAGTACTTTAAGAAGGCAGCCGTTTCACTAATTCAACATGTTTTTGAAACCTAGTACCCTTTTCTCTATCAATATACATTGCTTGCCTCTTGGGTACAGGTCTCGCAAGCTCCATCGATATTCTAAAATTAATTATAAATGAGCAGTCTCCTGTGTAGACTGGAGTAGCGCATCAGACTGATTCCCTTGATCCTTAGCTTTGAGGATATAATATGAGAAAAGCACAAAACTGATTAACATACTCGCAATTGATACTGCTCGAAATATCTCATGATGTCTGAGCTCATTGTATATTCTAGGATTCCACAACAGATGTTGGAGCACTTCTACCATCCTATTCGTGGATGGTTGTGATCTGCGATTTCTTCCAGTCACTAGACACAGTATTTTGTGGAAGGAATCTACGGTATATTATTGTTAAGGTGGAAGCTAACTCAGCTGCAGATTATGTATACAATCTCACAGGTGTCCTATCGTGCCCTGTAGACGAAGTTTAGCATTTTAACTGTTTCTCAACACCGCGGACACTATTCTCTGTACAGTGGTTCGAGAAGTATTCCGGAGCAGCACTTCTGTATCATTTGCAGTGGAGGAATATTTCAAAATGGACTTCTGTGCTGGTGTGAAACGTGGACAATGAAGACGACAGAGGTGAAGCAACTAGAAAACAGTTCACAACATTGCTAGAGGAGACCGTTAATGATCAGAAAAATTGATTGCCTAGGGACTGAAGACGACCTGTAACAAGTCAAAGGAAAAAAGTGACAAGTAAGTACCACAACTAATCTAAGAGTTAAACTGATTGAGCACACACACTGATGACTGAAAATTTTCTCAGTGCTGCTCACACCGAGACAGAAGGCTTCCTGATGGCGTTGCAGACAATTTACGTGGCAAGGGAGTTACCATGTCAAAATTAACGTGCATCTAGTCAAGATGTCGAGTGAGGGCTGCAGTTATCGTTTGGCAGTGAAACATGGTAGATATTCGGAATGCGTTAATGCGGAATTGACTTATGCTGGGAAAAAAATTGTTCGCATTTCGGCCACCATGTGCAAATCTTTCGCTGTGAATGCAAGAAAGACGTAAATAAATGAGAAAAAATGAATTAAAATTTGTGCCATGGCCAGGACTTGAATCTGGGTCTCCTGCTTACTAGGCCTATGTGGTAGCCACTACTGAAGCAAGAGGCCACGCCACATACAAACAGATACATTTTTGTCCCAGCAATGCTGTACTATCCGACCACAGTATTAGTGCACTTGGCCTCCCATGGCCGTTTAAACACACACATTGTCACATTGCAGTTCACAAGTACAGTGGTGACTGGGTAAACACATCATACTGTGAATGATTTCGAGACAGTTAGGCATGTACTATCAAGTGTTTCAGCGTGTCCTCGAGAAATATCAGAATAAAAGCTGATTGTAATGCCGGCTACTGGGGAGTCAGCACCGGCAAAAACAAGGAAGGAGAGAAGTTGCGATCGACAGTAGCAGAAATCCAAAATGATCTGTAAATAACACTTGTAGATTAAGAGGACATTTTATTTCTAAAAAGGAAAGAAACATGACTTAACTTCTAGTAATGAGGTACCTTCTACATCTACATTTATACTACGCAAGTCACCCAACGGTGTCATTACCTTGCTTTCCTGTTCCAGTCGCGTATGGTTCGCGGGAAGAACGACTGCCGGAAAGCCTCCGTGCGCGCTCTAATCTCTCTAATTTTATATTCGTGATCTCCTCGGGAGGTATAAGCAAGGGGAAGCAATATATTCTACATTTCATCCAGAAACTGGACAGAAAAGTACACCGCGATGCAGAGCGCCTCTCTTGCAGAATCTGCCACGTGAGTTTGCTAAACATCTCCGTAGCGCTATCGCGTTTACCAAATAACCCTGCGACGAAACGCGCCGCCCTTCTTTGGATCTTCTCTATCTCCTCTGTCAACCCGACTTGGTACAGATCTCACACTGATGGGCAATACTCAGATATAAGTCGAACGAGTGTTTTGTAAGCCACCCCCTTTGTTGATGGACTACATTTTCTAAGGACTCTCCCAAAGAATCTCAACCTGGCACCCGCCTTACCAACAATTAATTTTATATGATCATTCCACTTCAAATCGTTCCGCACGCATACCCCCAGATATTTTACAGAAGTAACTGCTACCAGTGTTTGTTCCGCTATCATATAATCATACAATAAAGGATTCTTCTTTCTCTGTATTCGCAATACATTACATTTGTCTATGTCAAGGGTCAGTTTCCACTCCCTGCACCAATTCCTTCTCCGCTGCAGATCTTCCTGCATATCGCTGCAATTTTCTAATGCTGCAACTTCTCTGTATACTACAGCATCATCCGCGAAAAGCCGCGTGGAACTTCCAACACTATCTGCTAGGTCATTTATATACAATGTGGAAAGCAATGGTCCCACGCCAGAGATTACCTTAACGTCTGTAGACGTCTCTCCATTGAGAACAACATGCTGTGTTCTGTTTGCTAAAAACTCTTCACTCCAGCTGGTCTGATATTCCGTAGGCTCTTACTTTGCTTATCAGGCGACAGTGAGGAACTGTATCGAACGCCTTCCGGAAGTCAAGGAAAATGGCATCTACCTGGGAGCCTGTATCTAATATTTTCTGGGTCTCATGAACAAATAAAGCGAGTTGGGTGTCACACGATCGCTGTTTCCGGGATCCATGTTTATTCCTACAGAGTAGATTGTGGGTTTCCAGAAATGACATGATACGCGAGCAAAAAGCATCTAAAATTCTACAACAGATCGATGTCAGAGATATAGGCCTATAGTTCATGTGATTCTGTGCCTCCTACGTGCAGTTACATTTACCCACTATTTCTACGAACAGAACTCACTGCTGATGCTCTTGAACACTGTGACCGAAATGGGTCCAACCAGCGACGGGCGACTGGTTAAGTGAGCGTTGACAGGGGGCGCTGAACTCTTGTCTTTCTGGAGGTGTGGCGCTGCCCATTCTTTCAACTCGAGCGCAAGTCAGCGCTTTCTTGATGCCGTTTCGTAGCGATACGGTGGTCAGTGTCTGGACTGCAGACTAATGACACGTCGACCGAAGCGCCCTCAGTCGTAGGTGCAGTAATATAGTGTTCGACTAAAACAAATCGTTTTGCCATGTGCTTGCGGCCTGCTACTGTCGGCATTGTTATTAAAATAGCAGTGATCACTTTCCCCATTTTCTAAAATAACTGAATATTTCCAAGCAATAGGTTATTTTTCTTTTTGTTCTCTTTTCTTGTTTTTTTACAAAAATAAAAAAATAGAATAATTTTAGAACTGCTGCAACGGTTAATTGATATTTCGGTGTGTTTATACGGTTATTAGTAAAATATGATAAACACCTGTGATAAGTAGGACCAAACAAATACCGAAAGATACCGGTTATTCAGAACTAAAATGCCGGCATCGGTTTTAACCGTTTTCCCGTGCCTTCTAGGATAGTCGCCGAGCCGCGCGGGATTAGCCGAGCGGTTTAAGGCGCTGCAGTCTTGGATTGTGCGCCTGGTCCCGGCGGAGGTTCGAGTCCTCCCTCGGGCATAGGTGTGTGTGTGTTTGCCCTTAGGTTAAGTAGTGTGTAAGCTTAGGGACTGATGACCTTAGCAGTTAAGTCCCGTAAGATTTCACACACATTTGAACATGTTTTTGAGAGTCGTCGTAACAGTGGCCCAAGGGCCGCGTGCGGCCCAAATGAAGTATTTGTGCGGCAGGCTGCTCTCAGCCATAGTAACATACACCGAGGAACTTGGAGCCAAATCCAAAAACGTCTGCTAACATTCAGTGCTTCTTAAGAGTGTAGCTCTCCACTGAGCAAGAAACAGTAGAAGGTCAAAACACGTTCATAGGATCTGTCGGCCTGCAAAAAGCATACGACAATGCCGGTGATGCAAGATGTTCGAAATTCTGAGAAAAATAGGGGAAAGGTGCAGGGAAAGGCGAGGAATATGTGTACAAGAACCAAGAGGGAAAAATAAGATTTGAATACCAAGAAAGAAGTGTTCGAATTAAACAAGGAGTAAGACAGGGATTTAACCTATCGGCCCTACTCTTCAATCTATACATGGAAGAAGCAATGACGGAAGTACAAGAACGGTTCAAGAGTCAGATTGAAATTCAGAGTGAAAGGATGATAACAAGTGCAGAAAAATTACAGAATATATTGAATAGAACGAACAATGTAATGAGTAGAGAATATGATCTGAGAGTGAATCGAGGAAAGTCGAAAGTAATGAGAAGTGGCAAGAATGAGAACAGCGAGAAACTAAACATCATTGGTGACGACGAAATTGAAGAAGTTAAAAAACTCTGCTACCTTGGTAGCAAAATAGCTTATCATGGATTGAGCTAGGAGGACAAAAAGGTAGATAAGCCCTCGCAAAAAGGACATTCCTGGCTAAGAGATGTATACTAGTATCAAATTGATGCCTTAGTTTCAGCAAAAGATATCTGAGAATGTACGTTCGGAGAACATTTGTAAAACATGGACTGTCGGAAAACCGGAGCAGAAGAGAATCGAAGCGTTTGAGATGTAGTGCTACAGAAGAATGTTGAAAATTAGGTGGACTGATAAGGTAAGAAATGAGGAGGTTCTGCGCAGAATAGGCCGAGGAAAGGAATATGTGGAAAACACTGACAAGAAGAAGGTACAGAATCACATGACTTTTGATTCAAATGGTTCAAATGGATCTAAGAACTATGGGACTTAACATTTAAGGTCATCAGCCCCCTAGACTTAGAACTACTTAAACCCAGCTAATCTAAGGACATCACACACATCCATGCCCGAAGCAGGATTCGAACCTGCGACCGTACCAGCAGCGCGGTTCCGGACTGAAACGCCTAGGACAGCTCGGCCACAGCGGCCAGCACACACGACTTTTATCAGAGAATATTTTCCACGGAACTATAGGGAGCTGTAGAGGGCAAACCTATAGAGGTGGACAGAGACCTGAACACAATCGGGAAATAACGGAGAACATAGGTTGCAGGTGCTACTCTGAGATGAAGAGGTTGTCACAGGAGAGGAATTCGTGGCGGGCCACATCAAACCAGTTAGAAGACGAATGACTAAAAAACTGAGGTGAGGGACACTGGTCCGGGAACGACCGAGTCGAAAGTTGTAACCGAAAATCGTTCTGGCATTGGTGGAATGCGTGTATCGTTACTGCTGCCGCTAAGATTGTAGGATAGGCAACGTTCAGAGGAGTAGTATGGACCAAAACAACATAAAAATGTCCACTAAATATGGTCTCTAAAGTGCTCACCTTAAGAGCTATGAGCGCTCGCTCAGTAGAGGAGGTGTGTTTCACAGTGCAGGAAGTGAACAAGTGCTCATATCTGTTAAGGTATGCACTTTAGAGACCATATTTAGTGGACATCTTCTTCATTTAAGTCACACGACGAGGCCCATACAACGGACTTAAAGTGAATTGCTAACAGATTGTTTAATAGATGTGACAAAACCTTATGGTTGTGCATCAAGTTTTATAAAGTTGAATTAGGACATGGCTTGTTCTAGGCAAACATTTAAATAATATTTTATGTTATTAAGAAGACGTTAGTACTAACGTTGAAACCTGGGTAAACGATGAAGTTAACCTGCAACTGTATGCTGTATATTCTTATATAAACAATATCAGTTACTGTCGCTGCATAAAAATGTTAAAAATTATGACCTCTTCTTCATTCTTTGGTTCATACGTATTCTACGACATCTGCCCCGGCTACTCGTGCTTCTGTTAACCTGTGATTTTGCAAATGTTAATCACTTAAACATGTTACCTAGACAAACGTTTTCCCAGGATTTATGTATTCTTCATTAATAATTTTTATGTACCAACGGCCTTGCCGCAGTGGTAACACCGGTTCCCCTCAGATCGCGGAAGTTAAGCGCTGCCAGGCTGGGCTAGCACTTGGATGGCTGACCATCCGGTCTGCCGAGCGCTGTGGGTAAGTGGGGTGCACTCAGCCCTTGTGAGGCAAACTGAGGAGCTACTTGATTGAGAAGTAGCGGCTCCGGTCTCTGAAACGAATATACGGCCGGGAAAGCGGTTTGCTGACCACATGCCCTTCCATATCCGCATCCGGTGACGCCTATGGACTGAGGATGACACGGCGGCCGGTCGGTACCGTTGAGACATCCAAGGGCTATTCGGACGGAGTTTAGTTTTTTCAACAATTTTTTTGTACTGCGCCAACTGCGACATATCGCGTGTACAAACAGTGTTCCAATACTGTAAAATGCTTTTTTATTCCAGTCTCTGATCACAAATGAACTCTTTAGACGATGACCGGTTTCAGTTTGTAATGAACATCTTCAGATCTTTTTTACACCATGTCCTAAAGTGATACGGCCATAATGGCATCGTCAAAACATATAAATATAATCAGCATAGCATATTTTAAATCTATGTGACGATGCTATACTCATTATATTTATATGTTTTGACGATGTCATTATGGCCGTATCACTTTAGGACATAGTGTAAAAAAGATCTGAAGATGGGAAGATGGTCATTACAGACTGAAACCGGTCAAACCTCTAAAGAATTCATTTGTGATCAGAGACTGGAATAAAAAAGCATTTTATGAACTGCATTTCTTTCCGTCAATGAATTTAAGATTAAAGTCCAAAACCAGTCAACTTCAGCCCATTTGATGTTATCGTGGAAGGAAAGAATCACAGGGACAGGCCTATGTACAAGAAATGTCAGCGGTGGTTTGGGATGCAGCGGTTGTGAAATGAAGACAGTAGCTGACGAAGTTTTATGAAAGGAGAACTGCGTGAAGCCAAGCTGAAGGTTAATGACCAGAACAATAGCAACAAAAAATAAAGTGCTGTGAAAGTCTGGCTGCATGCAGCAACCCTGGAAATACTTGCAACGTTCATCAGAGAGAAAACCCCCGACGACATCCCATTATCCTCCTACTCGAATATTCTGGAAATGTCTGACGTCACGCCTACACAGACAAAAGGTTTTCTTTCGGTGTCCGCCTCGTCTGCTTGTCATGCTCGCTGCGAAACGTTCGTGCTGGACGGCTTCCAAGACGCAGAAGGCGAAACCCACCGCCAGGCGGCGCGAGTGTCAAAACCGGTTACTCGGAACATACCGGCGGGGTTCGCGCGCTCGTAGGGCGTCCTGTTTTGGAAACGGTCACGCTTGCGCGGGTTACCTTTTCTAGCTGAATGACCACCTAGACGTCACAAATTGGACCGATCGCAGATTTTGCTGTGCTCTGGAACTTTTGAATGTGAGTATGAGCTGATTGAAAGAGTTCTTCAAAGGCAAACAGGTCTGACTACAAATATGATATGCCATAACTCAGACAGACACCGGTCTGAATCCCGCTGGATGTGATTCGGTGTATTTTAATGTACCTCACACATATAGTACGCATTGTGGTGAAGCTTGAACCTCGATGATAGATTTAAAGGCGAGAATGAGGCCTCAAAACGTGTTGTACATTAGATCTGTAGGGAGGAGAATCTCAAGGCTATAAAACAAGTCATAAAGCAAGAACACACAATAACGATTTGTAAAGAAAAAGTTATGTGTTAATGTACTTTACACAGCTCCCAAGTGGAATAAGTCAAAAATACTTTGAACATTTTTAACTCTCCACATTGCTACCCATGCGTTGTTCTAGACACCAGCGTCCGATTTTTATCACACTGCAGGCTATTACGTTAAATACACGTAAGCTATGAAACATATTAATGCGCCCCTCCTTCAGACTACGTAAACTTGTAAAGAATAAAGTATAGGTATGCCAATTAAACTTATTACTAATCTGTATGAATTTCTGTTTTGTTTTTCTTTGTAAAATGCTTCACGTAATTAAAACTCAATGTTATGAAATTTGGCTAGAGACTTATGATAAAGGTACCGAATGGAAAGGAACTCCGTGAATCTTTTTGTGTACTTCTTTAATTCACGACGTACTTAGGTGCCTGACAACTGTAAAGTAAGCATCGATGTTTCTGTCTACCGATATTTTGACTTGAACAGAGAGTATGTTATACCTGTGTACGTCGAATTCGTAGACATGATCATCTCTCATGATAATGGCCACAAATTTATACGAATTTTTGGATTTTGTTTCAGAGGCTGCAAGGACTGTTGACGAATTGTTCGACCATGTAACGACCGACGTTTTACGTGTTCTCTCTTTGCTTATACTGAATTGCTAAGCTGAAGCTCCTTGAGACTGATTTTCCGGTCATTTCTTTTAGTTCCTGTAGTACATTTTTAATGTAAGAATCTTATTAGGTTGATCGGTCAATTGGTTTGATGCATCGTGCCTCACAAAGATTAACAGGTGTCAACCTGAAAAATTACGTCAATATGTATATATCATCTTTCAACAGCAATCATCAATTCCGATTATGTATAATTTTGGATCAGGTTTATCGTCTTCGGAGTTTCTCTCTCTCGACACGATATTATATTATAATAAGTGCTTTAATGATAGTATCGTATTCTTGCCGAGCTTACTGGGAAAATTTTAATTTTTCTTGTGGTATTTTCTGGTTTGTATATCTTTCACCTCGCGTACTTTGGGTATCTTATTTTGATCACGCGGTACCCTCCGTGGTTCCCTTACCTTTCCTAAAGACTAACCGATCGTCAAACCGACCCTGGATCTTCTTCACCATTTTCCTGTATATTATTCTTGCCAGCGACTTGCATGCGTGAGCTGTTAAACTGATGTGTGTGATAGCCATCCACTTATTTGCACTTGCTATCTTCGGGATTGTGTGGAGGACATTTTTCCGAAATTCTGATATGTGTCCAGACATATATTCTATACACAAATTTGAAGAGTCTCTTGGTTGACGCTTCCCCCAGTGGTTTCAGAAATTCCGAAGGGACGTCGACCATCCCTGCTGCCTTATTTCATGGGGAGTCTGCGTAAGTTCTATTATATTTTGACTACAGTACCTTACCCCCCTCCCCCCACCTATGTGTTCCATCACGACACATTTCTTCCTCAATCACACCAAACGTCTCCCAATATCTAATAAATTACTGCGGATGCAGGGTGGAAGTGCTAATTGATTGATTGACTGTTTTGCGGAGAGGGAACCAACAGGTCGTCCGTCCCATCGGCTTAGGAAAGGATGGGGAAGGAGGTCGGCCGTGCCCTATCAAAGGAATGGGCATGGGTGTGTGTGTTGTCCTTAGCGTAAGTCAGTTTAAGTTAGTTTAAGTAGTGCATAAGCTTAGGGACCTATGACCTCAGCAGTTTGGTCCCATTAGACGTTACCACAAATTTCCAAATTTTCCGAACCATCCGTGTATTTGACTGAAATGATTTAGGAAAATCACGGAAAATCAGGGTGGCCGGACGCGGGTTTGAACCGTCGTCCTCCCAAATGTGAGCCAGTGTCCTAACCACTGCGCCACATCGCTCGGTAACTACTTCAAGATGGTGGGGTTGGCACAGTAGACGAATTCGTGGCAGGCCGCAGTCAGATGACTGATGTCAAGAAAAAGTTCTCCACTTTTTTTACCTTGCCTCAATGTCTTTAAGGTTCCATACATCAACCTGTAGAAACTCAAACCTGATAGGACCACTTTTTCTCCGTCTGTGTGTCTATCCGACTGTTCAAAACGCTTTTTCTCAGGAACGGTTAGACATATCAAGTTGAAAATTGCATCATATTAAAGTCTCTACTCCCTTGGTTACGTAGAAAATTGAAGCTTCTAAGTCAATGCAATCAAAAGATTCTGACATTTCTATCACATATTTGATAATTCCAACTCGTCCATCAAAACCTGTATGGTACTTCCCGTTGTTTTATAATTATGAAATTTGGGAATAAGTAAGCTTTCACAGTACACATAATGTAAAAAAAATACGAAAATTGTAGATTTGTTATTATACCAGTCACAAACAAATTTTTGTCATTTCTCATCAGGCATGAAACTTAACCATTCTCGAAAGTCTTGGAATCGCTGAAACCGATATCTTCCCACTATTGGTGTCGATAAAAGGCAAACATCGACGAAATCCTCCCTTCCCAGAATGGATGAACCATCCGTATACATAATTAACTTCCTACGATACGCTCAGTGCGGGAGTCCCACTCGTACATGGTCAATTATTTTTAAATCTAAATTTATATCTTTACTTCTAGAAAACCGTGGATTTTCTCCAACTGTCTTCTTTGTGTATGGACTACACGTCCTGCGGATTCTTCCAATGAATCTCAGCTTGACATCTTTTCTTTCTGACGATTAGTTTAATGTGGTCGTACCACTGTAAATCGTGCCGTGCGCCTGCTCTCAGATATTTAATGGATGTGGCTGCTTCGACGGATCGTTCGGCAGCAGTGTAAACAAACAACAGTCCATCTTTTTGTCTGTTTATGAGCAACGTGTTACATTGACTTAAGTTGATCCTCAGCTGTCAATCCCTGCGTTGATCCTCTGTAAGTATTCAAGCATTTCGCTGAAACTTTCTAGCGTCCGGACACGTCTGTGTACTACAGCACAATCCGCGAACATTGAAACATGGGCATATTTTCACTATTAGTGCTGCCCGGTATACCGTCTAGAAGCATGAGAAATAAGCTATCATTCGGAGAAGGAAGGGGGTACTCATCACCTTCTAGGCGCTTCAGTACGGAACCGCGCTGCTGCTAAGGTCGCAGGTTCGAATCCTGTCTCGGACATGGATGTGTGTGATGTCCTTAGGTTAGTTAGGTTTAAGTAGTCAGATGTTAAGGCTCATAGTGCCCAGAGCCATTTTTTTACTCATAACTGGCCCATTAAAATTGCAACTCCAAAAAGTAGAGTAACTTTATAATTTTACATCTTATGCGTTTACAGTACGCTAGAAATAACACATGATAAAATATTTTAGTTGATTTGATGGTGTACAGGTTGTGAACTTTGGTATACAAAGCTATCACGTTTGACAGCAATAACGACTCTCTTTCGACTAGGTATCGAGGCGAATGTTTAGTTAACTCATCTACATCTACATACATACTCCTCAAACCACATTACGGTACCCTGTACCACTACTAGTCATGGCCTTTCCTGTTCCACTCGCAAATAGAGCGAGGGAAAAACGACAGTCTGTATGTCTCCGTACGAGAGCTAACGTTGGCAGCGGTAGGATCGTTCTGCAGTCAGCTTCAAATGCCGTTTCTCTAAATTTAGCCAATAGTGTTGCTCGAAAAGAACGTCACCTCCTCTCCAAGGATTCCCGTATGATTTCTCGAAGCATTTTCGTGACACTTACGTCATGTTCTAACCTGCCCGTAACAAATCTAGCAGCTCGGCTCGGAATTGCTTTGATGTCTTCCTTCAATCCGACCTGGTACGGACTCCAAACACTCAACCAGTACTCAAGAATAGGTCGCACCAACGTCCTCTATGCGGTCTCCTTTACAGGTGAACCGCTCTGTCCTAAAATTCTGCTAATAAATCGACGATTCAGCTTCCCTACCAGCACTTCATATCTCTTTCCAACGTTACGCCCAGATGTTTAAACGACGTGACTGTGTCAACCTGGACACTAGTAATGCTGTATCCGAACATTACAGGTTTATTGTTCCTGCTCATCCGCATTATTTTGAATTTTTAAACGTTTGGAGCTAACAGCCATTCATCACACGAACTAGAAATTTTGTCTAAGTCGTCTTGTATTCTTCTACAGTCACTCTACTTTGACACCTTACCGTACACACCAGCATCATCAGCAGACAACCACAGATGGCTGCCCACCCTGTCCGTCAAATCGTATACACACACATCAAAAAAAGTTTTGCATCACCCCGATTGACAGAACTCCTGAAGAAAGACGTTGACTGTGGCTATTGTGTCACAGACACAGTCCCTTTGATTGTTCACAGATGTCGCTAAACTCGCCCAAAGATGTAAACAGCCATGCATGAGCAGCGCCTATTAGACGGATGGGGACCGACAGCCGATCAGTTCCAGTAGAGATGGGTCGAACTCGTTCATTCCCGTGAACTACTTCATTCATTTCACTCTTTGCCGTGAAGCGTTCAAATGAAGTAGTTCATTCGTGAAGTACGGAAGCCTGGCGAAGTTGCCCAGTTCGCCGCTCAGCCGCTGCTACGCTCGCTTCGCCTCGCTCGTACAATAAAGCTTCGTAATACTTCATAATTTTACCAACAGATGGCCGAACTATGCAGTAACGTGTAGAGAGCCTGTATAGGGAGAGAGTGGTCATCCGGACGATACGGCGGCCATTTTTCTGCCAAACGGCGGGCGGGACTTTTGAATGGCCAGTAGTGGAGTAGTGGAGTACACACTCACCGAATCAAAAGCACAAGACAATATGGCGAAATCATTCGTTAAATGCCTTTGTTTATAAGAGTAATGTGTTATAATAAGTTTCACACAGCCAATTTACAGGTCTGTTTCCAAACTTAACTATGTATATTGCAAGTTGTTTTATATGTAGTAAAAAGCAAAAACGACTTACTTCGCATAGATAAGAGTACTTGGTTGGTTTCCACAAGGCTCCTGTTTGATTTATGTCAGCCCTGTTGACTGCGACTGCCCACTGCTTTCGTCTTTCTTCATTGCGTTGAAATGCTAACATGCGAAATCCACCTTCGCCTCTATTGGAACAACCAAATGCAGAACAACCTGGCAACGTTTACGAACGTCTGCAGAATGAATTACAGATGTCAAAAACAGTACTGTACAATTACTAACGTGTTTACTTCAACCATGTAGGCCTACCGACTTCATCACAAAACGCTTCATTATTTCAACTCGTATTTAAGATCGCAAACGCTAATTACGTACTAAAAACGATATACAACTAATTCGAACATGCATGCACAACGCATAACAAGTCTCTCAATAATTCAAATACCTTTTAATCGTTTCCAAAAGTCCTCTGAACTTCAATTCAACTCAAAAGCACGGCGAACATAGGAAGATCGAGAGTCGTTTGGCGCCATTTTTCTGCCAAAGCTAATCAACCAATCACGGGCAACTTCACCTATGGCCACTCTCTCCCTAAACAGGCTCTCTAGTAACGTGCACGCAACGTTTTACGCTCTTACAGCGTCTGAGTTAACTTAAATAGAGCATGGTCGAAGGGGACAAAGGAAAGATAAACAGAGAAGCCTGTCACATATAAAGAAGGTATTACATTTAATCTTCCTCGATATTTTCTCATGAAGCGCCCAAAATAGTCTTTATCTACCAAATGAAGCATTATTTGTAGTATTCATGGACTGAAAAATAGGGCTACCAACGAAATGCAGTCCAATTTTATGTTCCTTTTAAAATTTAATCAAAAATAGAATGAGTATGTTTACCACTGTCACAAAGTCTACATAACTACGTTAAGTAATTATTCAGAAGTTTTCCTGTAGATTTTATTTTTGTTGAGAATAATAACCCACCAGATTCAAAACGTAAACTGACACCTGTAGTCATTGGTACGATTTCAGGTAAAATCCCTCTTTCAGTGTTATTGACAAACCTTTTATTTTCATGTTGGCTGTGCGTGCTCACACAGCCAGCCTCTTCGTTTGTATCTTTAATATTCATTTGTCTGCAAGCGCCGCCAACGGTAGGCTACCCGTAGACGCGAAGTTTAACTGCACAAATAGTGACGGTTAATGATGTCAGCACTGCAGGTAGCAGCTGACGCTGCCTTACCCTCGCCCCTGACCACCACAACCCCTCCTAAACCTATCGTTGCCCACAAACACCGCGCGATTCGTCGACAGGCAGGACAGGGAGGACTGAAGTGAAGCGAGGATGAATGACGTAGCGCCGATATAGTGGGTGAGGGAGAGCGGAAGAGAGTGAGTGAACTAGTAAAAAGTGTAGAGTGTGCTACCTGTGAAGAGTTTGAAGTACCAGTTCATTGAAATTGAGTGGTTAGTTCACACTTCACTGGAGTGAAGCGTTCATTTGAACGACTCATTCACGAGCTCCCCATCACTAAGTTCCAGTCATTCCACCGCGAATGAGGTACACGGCTCGTGTTGTCTGTAGTTAAACCATGCCTTAACGCAGGGCCGGCCAAACGCTGCACAGTGTGCAGACGTGCGGAAGTGCTGCACATGTGCGCACGTGTGCGACAGCGACATCTGTTATTAGACATGTGTCCTAAATGAACGACGGCGTCTCCACTTCCCTGTGGTACAAGCAAGAGCGCAACATATCCAGTCTCGATGTCTCGATAACCCCTGGTGACCGTAACCTTAACAGAGAAGTACTGAGAAATGGCAGGTACTATGAAAAAGCAAAGAACGGGAGATCTATGTTCTCAGTCGTTTAAAAATGACTGGGAACTGAAATTCTTTTTTGTAGCCGTTGGTGAAAACTCACAGTGTTTGCTGTGCCGCAGAATAATAGGCGGCCAGCGTAAGTTTTCAATTGAAAGACATTACAATACGTATCACAAAGACGAGTGTAGTGTACTCAACAGTGAAGAACGGCAAGCAAAATTAAAAGTCCTTAAGAAAATGGCTGAGACACATCAACTCGATTTTACTGTACGTCAAAGTAACTGATACTTCTTGAACTCTTAGTTTCTTGTGTTCCATTTATGTCTGTTTCACTGTACGCTGTACAATGTACTGTTTTCAATTTTCCAGAATGACAACCACTCTAAATCTTCACTGCGAGCAAGTTTTAAAATCGCATTAAGAATTGTACAATCTGGGAAACCCTTTTCCGAAGGGGAGTTTGTGAAAGGGTGTCCGATTGATGCTGCAGAACTTGAGTGTCCCACGAACGTTAGCAGGTTTCAAGAAATCAGTCTATCCAAACAAACAGTGACAAGACGTATCAGTGCTATGGCCGACGATCTGTACAGGCAGCTAATAAATAAGGCTAAACACTTTGTTGCTTTCTCTGTTGCGCTAAGCAACACATCTTTCAGATACAGCCCAGGTTGTGATATACATACGAGGTGTCGATAACGCACTTCGTGTAACAGAGGAGCGACATCTGTGCGCAGAAACATGCACTACATGAACGCTGACGGCTGCGGCGTGCACGCTGTGACCCGGAAGTTACACATATGCAGGAGCACCGCACGCGTGCAGAATTTCTGGCCGGCCCTGCCTTAATGGATACCACGTTTCGATCGCGTCCGCATTGTTACTTTGTGCCAGGAAGGGCTCTCAACAAGTGAAGTGCTCAGGCGTCTCGGAGTGAAACAAACCGATGTTGTTCGGACACGGAGGAGGTACAGAGAGGCAGTAACTGTCGATGACTTGCCTCGCTCAGGCCGCCCAAGGGCTACTACTGCAGTGGATGACCGCTACCATCGGATTATGGCTCGGAGGAACCCTGACATCGACGCCACCATGTTGAATAATGCTTTTCTTGCAGCCACAGAACGTCGTGTTACGACTCAAACTGTGCTCAATAGCGTACATGATGGACAGCTTCACTCCCGACGAGGTCCAACTTTGCAGCCACGACACACTGCAGCGCGATACAGATGGGCCCAAAAACATGCCGGTTGGACCGCTCAGGTTTGGCATCACGTGCTCTTCACCGATGAGTGTCGCACATGTCTTCAACCAGACAATCGTCGGAGAAGTGTTTGGAGGGAACCAGGTCAGGCTGAACGCCTTAGACACGCTGACCGCCGCGCGGGATTAGCCGAGCGGTCTATGGCGCTGCAGTCATGGACTGTGCGGCTGGTCCCAGCGGAGGTTCGAGTCCTCCCTCGGGCATGGGTGTGTGTGTTTGTCCTTAGGATAGTTTAGGTTAAGTAGTGTGTAAGCTTAGGGACTGATGACCTTAGCAGTTAAGTCCCATAAAATTTCACACACATTTGAACACGCTGACCAGCGAATGCAGGAAGGTGGAGTTTCCCTGCTGTTTTGGGGTGACATTATGTGGGACCGACGTACGCCGCTGGTGGTCATGGAAGGCGCCATAACGGCTGTACTGTAAGTGAATGTCATCCTATGACCGATAGTGCAACCATATTGCCAGCATATTGGCGAGGCATTCGTCTTGGTGGACGAAAATTCGCGACTCCATCGTGCACACCTTGTGAATTACATCCTTACAGGCAACGACATCGCTTTACTAGAGTTGCCAGCATGTTCTGCAGAGATGAACCCTATCGAACATGTCTAGTATAGACTGAAAAGGGCTGTTAATGGACGACGCGACCCACAAACTACTGTGACGGTTCTACGCATAATCGCCGTTGAGGAGTGGGTGAATCTGGACCAACAGTGCCTTGATGAACTTGTGGATAGTATGCCACGACGAATAGAGGCAAGAGGACGTGCTACTGGGTATTAGAGGTTCCGGTGTGTACAGCAGTCATGACCACCACCTCTGAAGGTCTCGCTGTATGGTGGTAGAATATGCAATGTATGGTTTTCATGAGCAATAAAAAGGGCGGAAATGATGTTTGTATTGATCAGTATTCCAATTTTCTGTACAGGTTCCGGAAGTCTCGGAACCGAGGTAATGCAAAACTTTTTTTGATGTGTATATACAGATAACAACAGCGGTACTATCACACTGGTCTGTGGCACTCCTGACTATACCCTTGTCTCTGATAAACACTCGCCGTCGTGAGACAACATACTGGACTCTACTACTTAACAAGTCTCTGAGCCTATGAACTTATTCTATATTCTCGTACCTGCGTTAACAACCTGCAATGGGGCACCGTGTTAAATGTTTTCCGGGAATCTAGATGTACGAAATCTGTTGCCTTTCATCCATAGTTCGCAACATATCATGTAAGAAAAGGGCAAGCTGAGTTTCGTACGAGCGATGCTTGCTAATACCATGCTGGTTCGTGGACATAAGCTTCTCAGTCTCAGGATAGTTTAATGCATTCGAAATGAGAATCTGTTCAAGGATTCTGCAGCAAACCGAAGCTGGGGATATTGGTCTGTATTTTTTTCGAGTCGGTCGTGCTGCTTTACCTCAGTGTCAGCTTTCATCAATGTTACGTGGCTGGCGAGTGACTGGGTAGCAGTGTCGCAGCAAACTACTATAAAATAGCTCCAAAGCGCGAGAAAGTGGAGCAAATGTTGGCCGCGGCAACTGTCGAACACCTCTGTATTGGGGTAGATCAGGACAGGACATGTGTGTTGCGTTATCTTGTTGAAAGAAAACGTCACAGTGATGGGTCACAGCCACCGGCCTTAAAACATCATTAATCAAGCGCCTCCTGCCGATATTACCTCCCATCTGAACCTGATGTGTTTGTGCTGAGTACCCAGCGGGACTTCATATCGTCGGCACAGCTTCTAGCCTCGTGCATCTAGGAACATGGAAATGTTCCTTTTCCTTCGCAGGCTCCACACACTAAAACATCCATCGCTGTAGACATGACAGGAACTCGTCTGTAAGGACGATTCTTGTTGTGGTCTTCAGTCCGAAGATTGGTTTGATGTAGCTCTGCATGCTACTCTATCCTGTGCCAGCCTCTTCATCTCTGAATAACTACCGCAGTCTACATCCTTCTGAATCTGCTTACTGATTCCATCTTTTGGTCTCCCTCTACGATTATTACCCCCACACTTCATTCAGTACTAAATTGGTAATCCCTTGATGTCTCCAAATGTGTCCTATCAACCGATCATTTCTTATGGACAAGTTGTGCCTCAAATTACTTGTCGCCCAGTTGTATTCAGTACCTCCTCATACGTTTCGTGATCTATCGATCTAATCTTTCCTTCTGTACTATCTAATTTCAAAATTTCTTTTCTCTTTTTGTCTTAACTTTATTTCCATGTTTCATTTCCATAAATGGCTACACTCCGGGCAAATACCTTCAGAAAGGACTTCCTAACACTTACATCTATATCTCTTCTTCAGTAATGATTTTCTTGTTTTTGCCAGTCTACATTTTATACCCTATCTACTTCAGCCACCATCAGATATTTTGCTGGCCAAATAACAACATATATCAACTACTTTGTCTCGTATCCTAAACTAACTCCATTAGAATCAACTGTAGTACTTCGACTGCATTCGACTATTCTTGTTTCACTTTTGCTGATGTTCAACTTATATCCTCTTTTGAAAACGCTGTCCATTCCGTTCAACTCCTCTTCCACGCCCTTTCTCGTCTCTGACAGAATCACAAAATCTTCGGCGACTTCAGAGTTATTATTTCTTTTCTCTGAACTTTAATTCCTGCTCGAAATTTTCTTTGGTTTCCTTTACTGCTTGTTCATTATACAGATTGAATAACATCGGGGATCTGTTACTACTCTGTCTCATTCCCTTCTCAACCACTGCTTCCCTTTCACGCCCCTCAGTTCTTATAACTGATTTCTGTACAAGTTGTAAATAGCCTTTCGCGCCTGTATTTTACCCCTGATACCTCCAGAATTCCAATGCGAGTATTCCAGTCAACATTGTCAAATGCTTTCTCTAAGTGTACAAACGCTATAAACGTAGGTGACCGATACGTCTGTATCGATTTCTGCCCCGGTCGATTTCAGTAGCGCAAGGAGTTACTTGACCAAGACGTGGCGAGACGGCGCACCCGGAAATTTGTGCCGAGTTTCAAGCGGCACGAAAGCGAGAATCGTGGTCTTGCCCGGCGTAAGGAGCGGTGCTTAAGCTGGACAGCAAAAAGCCGGCGCTCCGGATCACGTGTTGATGTCCGCGCACGAGACCGATGGCGAGAGCGAAAAAGAGGGACAGAAGGAGAGAGAGAGAGAGAGAGAGAGAGAGCAGCAGCAGCAACAGGTTGTCGCTGGCCCAACCAGCCGTGCCACGGGATGTGCAAGTCGAACTGGTCTGAAAGCCGCGGTTTCGCTCTCGTTCCCGACTTCAGGTCAACGGAAGGAATTCGATGCATACTACATTCAAGATTTTTCCGAGTTCACTAAACTCTTTAACGCATTTTGTGGTTAGCACGTCACGTACTAGTGATGAACGATGGCTCATTGTTGCGAACCTTTCAGTAAAGCACAGTTTTGCAGAATGAGATTTTCACTCTGCAGCGGAGTGTGCGCTGATATGAAACTTCCTGGTAGATTAAAACTGTGTGCCGGACCGAGACTCGAACTCGGGACCCTTTGCCTTTCGCGGGCAAGTGCTCTACCAACTGAGCTACCCAAGTACGACTCACGCCCCGTCCTCACAGCTTTACTTCTGCCAGTACCTCGTCTCCTACCTTCCAAACTTAACAGAAGCTCTCCTGCGAACCTTGCAGAACTAACACTCCTGAAAGAAAGGATATTGCGGAGATATGGCTTAGCCACAGCCTGGGGGATGTTTCCAGAATGAGCCCTTGCCCGCGAAAGGCAAAGGTCCCAAGTTCGAGTCTCGGTCTGGCACACAGTTTTAATCTGCCAGGAAGTTTCACAGTGTTGCATTTTGCGCTCAGCCAGGTTTTAGGTGCGCTGTGTCAGTACTGAACTGAAAATACTGATTCTACGACTTTCTGTTGAGAAAATGTGGAATCTGTTGTGGGACATCTTGTAATATTTTCTACAGTTTCATGAAGTTACGATAGGTGGCAGCGCTGTACGTAGCCTTCAAAATGGCGTCTGTGAAAGAGGTGCGGTCCAAGCAGAGAGCGGTCATTGAGTTCCTTCTGGCGGAAAACCAGAGCATCGCAGATGTTCACAGGCGCTTGCCGAATCTGTACGGAGACATGGCCATGAACAAAAGCACGGTGAGTCGGTGAGCGAAGCCCGTTATCTTCGCAACAAAATCGTACACGTGTGCCCGAGCTACCGGGTGCCACCCAGTCGAATACAGCTGCGTAGCGTTTAAATGACCGGACCCTCCAATTCGAGACGATCGACAGATCAGAGTGATACAAATGGTTCAAATGGCTCTGAGCACTATGGGACTTAACATCTGTGGTCAACAGTCCCCTAGAACTTAGAACTACTTAAACCTAACTAACCTAAGGACATCACACACATCCATGCCCGAAGCAGGATTCGAACCTGCGACCGTAGCGGTCACGCGGTTCCAGACTGAAGCGCCTAGAACCCCACGGCCACAACGGCCGGCCAGAGTGAAACACTTCGCTGCTCAACCGTACGTCCCTGTGAACAGTGCTGACACAGCCGTCCACCAGTTGAGGATACTCAAATGAGTGTACTCTCTGGGTTCCTCGCCGCTTAAAGAAGAGCATAAAGAGCAACGAACGAGCTATCTATGCGGAATTGCTTCTGCGTTGTGCGGCAGGTCGTGACAACGTTTTGTCAAATATCGTCACAGTCGATGAAGCTTGGGTTAATCACTTTGAACCGGAAGAGAAACGGCAATCCCTGGAGTGGCGTCACATCCGGTCCTTCGAAGAAACTGTTCAAAGCCGCACACTCAGCCGATAAAGTCATGGCGAGTTTGGGACTCTGAAATGGTTTTCTTTTTGATGTCCTCCCTCATGGTGCAACGATTAGCTCAGGAAATTGAAGAAACGACTTCAGCGTTGACCGAGCGAGGTGGCGCAGTGGTTAGACACTGGACTCGTATTCGGGAGGACGACAGTTCAATCCCGCGTCCGGCCACCCTGATTTAGGTTTTCCGTGATTTCCCTAAATCGCTCCAGGCAAATGCCGGGATGGTTCCTTTCAAAGGGCACGGCCGACTTCCTTCCCCGTCCTTCCCTAATCCGATGAGACCGATGACCTCGCTGTCTGGTTTCCTACCCCAAAACAACCCAACCCAACCCAACCCCAAATTCAGCGTTGCCGGACGTTATGACCGTTAGGTTCTAGGCGCTCCAGTCTGGAACCGCGCGACCGCTACGGACGCAGGTTCGAATCCTGCCTCGGGCATGGATGTGAGTGATGTCCTTAGGTTAGTTAGGTTTAAGTAGTTCAAAGTTCTAGGAGACTGATGAGCTCAGACGTTATGTACCATAGCGCTCAGAACCATTTGAACAATTTTTTGAAATTTCGCGTGTTTTCACCTCAAAAGTGCAAGCGATCTTCTCCATGACAACACAAGGCCTCACGTAAGTCTGCACACCCGAGAAGAGCTCGCAAAACTTTACTGGACTGTTCTTTCTCACCCACCCTACAGCCCGGATCTCGCACCTTCCGACTTCCATACGTGTATGATGGGGAGGTTACTGATGCAAGCCAGACGTTGGCTCCTACGCCGACCAGTACAGTGGCACGATGCGAGCATTACGTGCTCTCCCGGTAGGGTGTCGTAAAACCGCTGCAGGGAACTACATACATGTAGCTGGCAGTGATCCCAGACACATGCGGCACTTCCTGATGTGTTACACTTGTGTGACTC
This sequence comes from Schistocerca americana, assembly GCF_021461395.2. Lineage (NCBI taxonomy): Eukaryota > Metazoa > Arthropoda > Insecta > Orthoptera > Acrididae > Schistocerca > Schistocerca americana. The sequence goes on along the minus strand of NC_060127.1, from coordinate 176,250,350 downwards.
CGTCTTACCACGAGGACGCAGTTATACAGGGTTTTTCCGTAAGAGCGTGCAAAAATGCAACAGGTCTTAGAGAATGCTCCACCGAACAATCTGAGGCAGGGGACCTGGGGTCATAAGAGCCAGCTTAAGGAGATACGGAAATAACTCGTCTACCGCTTTGTTCAAATGGCTCTAAGCACTATGGTAGTTAACATCTGAGGTCGTCAAATCACTAAACTTAAACCTAACTAACCTAAGGACATCACACACATCCATCCCGAGGCAAGATTCGAACCTGCGTCCGTAGCAGCAGCACTGTTTCGGACTGAAGCGCCTAGAACCGCTCAGACACAGCGGCCCGCTCTACCGCTTTTTCTAGCATTACTAGTCCAGTCAGATTGCAGAAATACCTTGCAAAAGGTGGAGTAGAAGAGTTTATTTTTTTAACTCGGTCATATGGTTAGAAATATTAGAAAACCGAGTTTTGCCAACAAAATTTCGCTTGGGAAAACTTTCTGCGGTCAAAAAGCTTGGAAAATTTCGGCCTTTTTTCTGTTTTTCCAAAATATCTCAGTTTCATTTGCTCCTATCGCTTTAACGTCTATTTTCTTTTTTAAAGAGCACAAAATTCTCTACAAATTTGATTCTTGCCATTTTTTCTACTCCCATTATCTAAGGCGCTACAGCGACTCAAAAAATACCAATTTTTCAAATTTTGAGCATAGTGGCAAGATACCTTATTTTTAACACTATTTTTTAGTTTTGTTTGTGTAGTATAAATACATTATACATCATGTTATATGTTGGAATTTACCACCTCACTTTCAGGTATTCAATTTCTCTGTATGCAGTATGAGGATTGCTGGGCACCCAACTATTGTGATTCTTACATCACTACCTGAAGTTCACTATGGGCCACCTCAGCCCTGGTATTTGTAAAACTATAAATATATAAATAAATCATTAAGAGACATAGACACACACACACACACACACACACACACACACACACACACACACATACATACATACACATACAAACACACACAAAATAAATTGTCTCAGGAAACTGAACTATTATTAGCTGCAATAGGTAACCTAATTAGGTAGGTAATTATTCTTGTGTATAAAAGCCACACTGTTGACATTAAAAATAAGTAGCTTTATTACAATTAAAATGCATTGTCAGTTACTAAAAAATGTTGACAGTTCTGGGTGTGTAATACTTGTAATATCGCACTTTAGCGCACTTGAGACAGATATGAGAATCACTTCCAACGTTTTGATGGGCCAGGTTCCTCAGTGTCACAAGAAATACCTTGAGGTACGGATTCAGGGTCTGTACCTAGAGTTGATCCCAGATTGACCTCTTCTTTAAACAGCGAGCCAGCCTCAGCAAGTTCATTGATTTCGTCAGCGGTTTCCTCAACATCCTCCATAACATCTTCTTCACTGTCTTCATATAAAAATTTTTGCACGTTTTCACAGTTGACCCCAATACATTTCTTGCAAATTGAAGAACATTTCAAACCCGCTTTTCTGCAGGAGCACGCTCCGCCACAGTTCAGCTTGCATGAGCATGAAACAGTGTGAAGAAGTGCTTCAGGTGCTGGATCTTGGCTCATTATAACGGGTATTGGACCGTGGTCACTGTGATTCCAGCCCCATTTCTCAGGAGGTTTCCAGTTTCCCATCCAACTTTGGACTTGCTGGTAAGTCCGCAACGAATGATGTTGTGCAGCATCTTGTGTAGGTGGCGACCGTGCAAGATTCAGTTTGCTTTTTGTGGCAGACTTGGCGAATAACTGGTACCGCAAATGGTCTAGTGTGTGGGAACTGCTGACACCCCCACTAAACAATGCGATAGTAACCTGTTCTCCTGCTGTTATTATTTCTTCACGGGTGGCATGTGGTTTATTGAACGTGCAAAGCGCTGAGGTTAGGTGTTCATTTTTCGCAACAATATTGCAGCACTTAATTTTTCCTTGACCAAAAAAAGCGGATGTTGTATCCAAATTGACGTTGCAGGTAAGGCGTGAGTGAACAGAATATATTCGCAGTCAAACTTGTAAGATGCAGTGGAAAACTACTTGTCTTCTGCATTTCCTCTTCCTGGCTTTAAGAAAAATAAGTTTTCAATGCCTTGCCCCAAACCGGTCATGAGCACAAGCAGGTCAACATCTTCTCCTACAGTGACAACACTTACAAAATCTTTGGTTCTTGAAATGACAGATGTTACAATCATAACGTCAGAATCTTCTTGTGGCTGGTGCACTTCAGCGCTACACTCCAGAAATTCCTTTTTAAGAAGTGTGATCAAACGCATCTTGTTTCGTTCGTTGTAGAAGAACTTGTCCTGAGGGACTTGGTTCACCATCTCTGATTCAACCACAACGTCAACCGAAGAATGTTTTTGGGACCTACGAATTCTCTCAGCACTCTTTGTGCTACATTTGTCTCCCTCACATGGATATCCATCAAATACAATAGCAAATTGAGGTCCAAATTGACGTTGCAGGTAAGAAACATAGCTTTGGGCTATTGACTTGAAGCAAACATTTCGAGTCCAAGTCACTTTGTGGGTAAGGTACCCTCCATCAAAATTTCGTTTGGCATATGGCAGTCTTAACTGCTTGGTTAAAAAGTCATCAGAATTCCCTTTTGCACATAAGAAACATTTCTCTTTGAACTTCAACTGACCTCTTTCCTGCGACCGACGCAGCACGCCTGTTGACTCCTGAGGATGTCGAAGGCTAGCTGCTATCATTCTCTCATTAATGTACTTCTTGTAGCATCCTTCATGGACCATCACTTCACTGAGCGTTTTCAAAAGATGGGTGTGAGCAAACTCCCTGCATTTAGCACTACAATCGATAGGTGTGCTCAGTCCTTTCTTTCTCACATTGCATCGACCACTCACCACAGTTTTTTCGGAAATGAAACATAAATTCATGTCAGACATACTTATTTTCAGCACCAAAACATATACTGAATGGAAGCGACTCCAAACTGTAGGACCCTTATTGTTGTGCGCTAATAGCTGTCAGCGCGCTGAGAACAATTACCAGAGATAATTGCCTGCCGCCCGCCAAAGAATAAATACGCTTTTGTCCGCTAAAGAACAATTCCTACATACTTTTTCTTTTAACTGATCATTAACGTCAATCAACTGTAGAAAATGTACGGTACCAGCATGCCATCGTATTACATATTGTAACACAAATAAACTTCACGCAATCCGACGTGAATGTGTTCCTAGTTACTGAATATGATGCTGTTTGTCCTGGCCCTGCAGCAGAGTGAGATGGTAAATTCCAATGAATAACATGATGAGTAATATGTTTATACTACACAAATAGAAACTGAAATAACAGTGTTCAAAAATTAGGTAATTTGCCACGTTGCTCGAAATTTGAAAAATTGGTATTTTTTGACACTCTGTAGCGCCTTAGATATTGGGAGTAGAAAAAAATGGTAAAAATCAAATTTGTAGAGAATTTTGTACTCTTTAAAAAAGAAAATAGACGTCAAAGCGATAAGAGCAAATAAAACTGAGATATTTTGAAAAAACTGAAAAAAGTCCGAAATTTTCGAAGCTTTTTGACTGCAGAAAGTTTTCCCAAGACAAATTTTGTTGGCAAAACTTGGTTTTCTAACCTTTCCAACAATATGAACGAGTTAAAAAAATAAAATCTTCTACCCCACCTTTTTCAAGGTACAGGCTTTTTTTCTGACTGTTTCACTGTACTATACTGTTTTCCAGCTTATTTACAACTAACATGTGTACAAGTTTACACGTTCTGTGCTGTTTAGTTTCATGTACATTGTTTAGTTCCTGCAAACAAACAAGGAAGACGAGCCTGATTATCAGGATGTCACGATGCAAGCTTCGTTTACTTTACTTTTACATAAGATGGCCCTGTTGTACTGTATTTACATTTTCCCATGATAGAACGTGATATGAACCAACAACAGACCCATTCGTTATTCAGTGCTTTTCAGAGACGTACAGCACAGTACGATGGAGCAGTACCGGTACAGTATTTCCTGGTCGCTGGAGAGGGAGGAGAGGTCCTATTCTATGGCCTGCGAGAAGACCTAACCAGAATGCCCTTGATTAATTCCTACGGGAATTTCTAAAGTTTATGAGATCCTAGTGCATACGGAGGTGGAATTAGTTGCCAGAATTGTAGCTGAAACTTGCTGGCAGATTAAAACTGTGTGCCGGACCGAGACTCGAACTCGGGACCTTTGCCTTTCGCGGGCAAGTGCTCTACCAACTGAGCTACCCAAGCACGACTCACGCCCCGTCCTCACAGCTCTAATTCCGCCAGTTCCTCGTCTCCTACATAGTTCTGCAAGGTCGCAGGAGAGCTTCTGTAAAGTTTGGAAGGTAGGAGACGAGATACTGGCAGAAGTAGGGCTGTGAGTACCGGTGCGTGAGTTGTGCTTCGGTAGCTCAGATGGTAGAGCACTTGCCCGCGAAAGGCAAAGGTCCCGAGTTCGAGTCTCGGTCGGGCACACGGTTTTAATCTGCCAGGAAGTTTCATATCAGCGCACACTCCGCTGCAGAGTGAAAATCTCATTCTGGAAACATCCCCCAGGCTGTGGCTAATCCATGTCTCCGCAATATCCTTTCTTTCAGGAGTGCTAGTTCTGCAAGGTTCGCAGGAGAACTTCTGTGAAGTGGCCGTGCGGTTAAAGGCGCTGCAGTCTGGAACCGCAAGACCGCTACGGTCGCAGGTTCGAATCCTGCCTCGGGCATTGATGTTTGTGATGTCCTTAGGTTAGTTAGGTTTAACTAGTTCTAAGTTCTAGCGGACTAATGACCTCAGCAGTTGAGTCCCATAGTGCTCAGAGCCATTTGAACCATTTTTGAAGTTTGGAAGTCAGGAGACGAGGTACTGGCAGAAGTAAAGCTGTGAGGACGGGGCGTGAGTCGTGCTTGGGCAGCTCAGTTGGTAGAGCATATGCCCGCGAAAGGCAAAGGTCCCGAGTTCGAGTCTCGGTCCGGCACACAGTTTTAATCTGCCAGCAAGTTTCATATCAGCGCACACTCCGCTGCAGAGTGAAAATCTCATTCTAGAATTGTAGCTGCCTGTCAAGTGATTGGGAACACACCAGGGATATTTGTCAGGGTGCATGAGAAACTTGTTCGCCGCTGGGATGCTTATATTGAGGTTGTTGGCAGTCGGTTTCAGCGCATTTTGTATGATACAGTACAAACGGTACCCGTGTTGTGTCAACGATGGTATTTGCAGTAAACTAATGTAAATAAAAAAGTAGATAGTAATGTGATCTTATTCCTAATCTCCTTAACGAGGATTCTCCGACCTCAGGTTCCCTATTTCAAATTGTTCAGTGGGGCATCCTCTATCTTCTCTTACATTTTTGCACTCTCTTGAGGAAACACCCTGTATATTTCAACATTGCACTCATTGAGATTCCGTTACGATTGCACGAAAAGAAAGGTGCGGTTTATCGCACAGCATGATTTCGTAACCTCTGCACTGTGGATCTGAAAATGGCAGTTTAGTCCTGTTACAACCACACTGGAGTCCCAAAGAAACCGCTATAGGCATACGTATTCAAATACAGAGAAATGAAAACAGGCAGAATACGGCGCTGCGGTCGCAACGCCTATATAAGACAAGAGTCTGGCGCGGTTGTTAGATCGCCTACTGCTGCTACAACGACAGGTTATCAAGATTTGAAAGAGACTGATGGTCCACTCGCGTACCCTTGATGACTGCACTCCTCAAAGCTTTACGCTTTACCTCGACCCGTCAACACCGACATTGGACTTTTGATGACTGGAAACATGTTGTCTGGTCGGACGAGACTCGTTTCTAATTGTTATCGAGCGGATGGACGAGTAAGGGTATGGCGACGACCTCATGAATCCAGGAGACCTTCATGTCAGTAGTGGGCTGCTCAAACTGATGGAGGGTCTGTAATGGTGTGGGGCGTGTGCAGTTGGAGTGATATGGGACCCCTGATACGTCTAGATACTACTCTGACAGGTGACACGTACGTAAGCGTCCTGTCTGATCACCTGCATCCATTCCGACAGACGTGGGTAATTTCAGCAGCACAATACGACACCACACACGTCTAGAATTGCTTCAGAATGGCTCCAGGAACACTCTTCTGAGTTTAAATACTTCCGCTGGCCACCAAACTCCACAGACATGAACATTATTTGCGCATATCTGGGATGCCTTGCAACGTGCTGCTCAGAAGAGAACTCCACGGATTTATGGAGAGTCCTGCAGGATTAATTGTGTCAGTTCCCTCCAGCACTACTTCTGACATTAGTCGAGCACATCCCACATCGTGTTGCGGCACTTCTGCGTCCTTTCGGGGGCTCTACCCGATATTAGGTCGGTGTACTAGTTTCAGTGGCTCTGCAGTGTATAACAGAAACCATCTATACAAATGCTTTATGTACGTGGAGTATTTTATCCAAGAGGGGTTTGGCTAATAGTTTGTGCATTAAGATTAAATTCTGAGCACAGGCAAAAGAAGGGATTGCTTTTTGCTTTTAGTGCTTGGGTTGGTACAGAAGGACTGTGAGGACGCAACGGCTCTGCTGCATTTTCTCTGCCCCGGTCAGAAAATGGTCCAAATGGAATTCCTTTATTTTCTGACTCCAGTACTCCAGTAATGATTGGTACTCTAATGGCGTTCTTGGAAGAAAGCAGAAAATTTAGTAATATGGTTCATTATTTCCCTACTCATGGTCACAGCCATAATCTTGACAGAATGTTTGATGGAGTCGATAAAGGATACCGGGAGAAGGCAGATATTGCTTCATCGACTGAATATTACAAAGTACTGGAACAACATGGCATTATCAAGATGCTAAACAGAGAGTGGGCAGGAAAGGGTTTCATTTCCAAACCAGTAAAAGGCAGAAGATCTAAGATGCCTTTCAGAATATCTGCTCAGTGAATGATGGCTTACGCAAAGTCTAAGAAGAAGGTATTATTGTCAGTATCGGATACTTACAATCCAAATCCCGTAGAGTCTGAGGCATAGAAAGTCCAATAAATGCAGCCAGGAAGTGAGGAAGGCAGCTATCCTGGAAAAGAACAACATGGTCAGCAAAGAACAGAAAATGTACATCCTAAATGTAATGAGGCATTTTAACCTATCAAAAGGAGCAGAAGAGTTTTATAAGGACATTCTTAAAAGTGATCAGTGGATTTCCAGTTTGGTATTGTTGTAGCTAGTATTTTTTGTTTTATTTCATTAGCGTTTGTTGCTATTTTGCACTTCAGCTTATCAAATATTTATGGTAACGTATGATACTAATGAGTTAAACCGGTACTGTAGTACATTATTGTACTTCTGTGTAAAATGAACAATAAAGTAGCTTTGTTTGCAATCAGTGTTACAGATACTTCGTGACTGCCTGTTCCATCATCAGTGCACCTTCAGATATCCTTACGATACATGGCGTTCCAAACTTTTCCTCATGGCGATGCCATTCTAATGGAGTTTCACGACAGATAATTTGACTAATATTAATAAAATACATTCTATTGTACAAATTTTAACGAAGTAGTAATTTTTATATTTCATTTATAAATGCAATATAACCTACATTAAACTACTTTTCACAGGTGCAAAACTATGCAATGCCATTTTGCACTCAATGACTCACGTGGGCGTGCGTAGCGTTTCGTGGTGCAAAAGCCTACATAATGTGCGACGGACTATTAATCCCACGATAAATGTAAAAAACCTGCGTGAGAGATAAATACTCTGTGGAATTTAAGCATCTCCGTGCGAACTCGATAACAAAGATATACAGCCTGTATTAGGGCCTAAGCAAAGAGATAATTATTCCACGTTGGACATTGGAACAGAGATATTATATGTTGTCGGATAGAGAGGAGATTGTTCGAAGCCGCCATTAAGGCAGTAATCAGTGTTTTATGGTATAGAAGAAAATAAAAACGTATAAAGCACAAAAGGTGTATGAGGTGTGTAGATTTCATAACCCTTAATCATTTCAAAAGAAATATTCAGTGATTATAAAGACGCAAGTCGTTCGGAAGTGTTGTGCGGTTTGATGGTGCGAACCTGCAGTTTTACACTGTTTTGGGTTTCGTCGAGAATATCTCTCCGAAGACCTAAATAATTTCACGAATTAAAGTTGGACGTCACATTCCACACACATGACACAGCACAGCTCTTGGCTGTACCGATAGATTTCCGTAGAGCGATAAATTATCTTTTGCGATTTCAGGTGGAGAGGTTTCAGCAAGAGATCTGCTGCTGCGAAACGCATATGATATTACCGTATTCTTTAACTTACGGAGAACAGTAAGCAATAACCATCACAAACATAATTAAAAGGACTCAAATAAAAGGAGCAAACAGCAAAAGGGAATCGCTAGACCAAACCATAAATAAAAAATCAACTAATAATAATACGCAATCACATTAATAAAACACTCATTAAATAGTAGAGAGAATAAAAATAAACTTGATAAGCATTAAAAACCTGAGGAGAGAGATCAAGTGTCATAATTGGTAGTTACAAGTACAAAATAGTGGAATTCAACATACCGATCACTCGTTTAATACGTTACACTGAAAGAAGGGAAGAAAGTTTTAAATTTTTATAATTATTTTCTTTGCATTCTTTATTTTCACATGCGACACTCTTGATGCTACTACTAGTCAACCCGTGGTGTCAGGACATCCCGTTTTGAAGGTTCTGTTCTATTATCAGGCAATGTTTTCTCGGGATTACAGCAGGCTTTCACCGCCGTTCAGCACCGCCACGCGAAATGACACCTCAGCGGTCAGCTATGTTGAATTTGCCACAGTAGCGGAGGTCGCTAAGGGTGGCGCTCGAATCGGAGGTATGCCAGTTCGAATCCTGGTGGTGGAACATGTTTGCTGCCAGTATTTCGCCGTCGAGGGGAGGAGAGGTGGTAGTGTAAAGTTGCACCAAATTCTTGCATTAAGTCGCAGACCTCTTCACAGTAGCTCATGAAGTGGGGGCATGTAATCCGCCCGTCCGATGTGGACCTTAAGCTCACCGGCCTCCTTGATGCTCTTCAAGAAGTGTAGGCTCTCTACTGGAACCGCGTTTCACTCTCTCCCTTACTTTCGTCCATAACACCACAAACACAGAAACGTAACCTATAAACACTTTTTTTTTAATCATCTGTCTTCCAACTGGTTTGATGCGGCCAAGAATTTATCTCTTGTGCCAAGCTCTTCATCTCGGAGTAGCGCTTGTCACCTACGTCTGCATTTTTTCGCAAGTATGTATTCAAATATCTACTTTTCACTACAGTTTTTACTCCCTACAGCCCCCTCAAGTACCACGGAAGTTATTCCCTAATGTCTCAACACATGTCGTACAATCCTGTTCCTTCTTCTCATCAGTGTTTTCCCGATACATTCATTCCTCGCAGATTCTCCTAAGAACCTCCTCATTCTCTACTTTATAAGTCCATCTAACTTTCAACATCTCAAATGCTTCGCTTCTCTTCTCTTCCGATTTTCCCACAATCAATGTTTCACTACCATAAAATGCCGTTCTCCAAAAAGAATGCTGTCAGAAATTTCTTCCTCAAATTAAGCCCCGTGTTTGATATTAGTAGACTTCTCTTGGCCAGTAATGCCATTTTTGCCAGCGCTCCGTCATTGGTTATTTCGCTGCCTACTTAGCAGAATTCCTGAACTTCATCTGCTTCGCTACCATCTGTCCTGATGTTAATTTCCTCGCTGTTCTCGTCTCTGCTACTTCTCATTACTTCCGTCTTTCTCGATTTACTCCCGGTCATTTTCTGTACGTCCTACGCTCTTTATTCCATCCAGCAAATCCTGTATTCTTCACTTTTACTGAGGACAGCAATGTCATCAGTGAACCTTATCTTTTGACCTCGAACTTTAAATCCTCCCTTGATCCTTTCTTTTATTTCCGTAATCGCTTCTTCGTAGTATTGTTTGAACCGCAGGGGCGAAATACTACATCCCTTACACCACTTTGCATCCGAGCACTTCCTTTTCGGCCTTCCACTCGTACCGTTTCCTCTTAGTTCTTTTACATATTATGTATTACCAGTCTTTCCCTGCAGCTTACCCCTATTTTTTCAGAATGTCGAACATCTTGCGCCATTTTACCTTGTCGAATGGTTTTTATAGGTCGACAAATCCTATGAACGTTTCTTCATTTTTTTCCTCAATCTTGATTCCATTACCAATTGCAACGACAGAATTTCCTTTCTGGTGTCCTTACATTTCCTAAAGCCAAACTGATCTTCATCTAAAGGAGCTTCAACTTTGTTTCCTTTCATCTGTATATTATTCTTGTCAGCAAGTTGGATGCATCAGCTCTTAAGCTGATTGTGCGGTAATTCTCGCACTTGCCGACTCTTGCAATATTCGGAATTATGTGGATCATGTTTTTCTGAAAGTCACATGATATATCGCCAGTCTCATACAATCTATGTACCAACGTCAATAGTCGTTTTGTGGCCTCTTTGCCCAATGATTTTAGTAATTATAATCAAATGTTATCTACGCTTCTACCTTATTCGATTGTACGTGTTCCAAAGCTCTTTTAATTTCTGATTCTAATACTTGATCCCCTATCTCTTCTATATCGACTCCCGTGTCTTCTAGTATCCCGTCATCAGACACGTCTTCCCTCTCGTACAGGCGTCCCGTGTAGTCTCTCTATCTATCCGCTCTCTCTTTCTGATTTATCAGTGGAATTCCCATTACACTTTTAATCTTACCGCACTTGCTTTTAGTTTCACCGACGGTTGTTTTCGCTTTTCTATGTGCTGAGTCAGACCTTCCAACAACCATTTCATTTTCGATTTCTTCACACTTTTCCTGCAGACATTTGGCCTTGGCTTCCCTGGACTTCTTGTTTATTTTAGTCCCAAGTCACTTGCATATCTGTGTTCGTGAATTTCCCTAAACATTTTTGTACTTTCATCGTTCAACTGAAGTATTTCTTGTGTTACCCATGATTTCTTCGCAGTTGCCTTCTTTGTACCTATGTTTTTCTTTCCAACTTCTGGTTCCGCATGACTATTAGATTTTCGTATTCCTTTACGTACTGAATTGCCCGTTCAGTATCCTTATATACTTCCACTGTCTCTTCAACTGCGGGTTGGGGCTTCGGCATGTATCCCTGTACTATTGTTGTTGGTGTTGGTTTACTGTCGATTGTGACGAGAACAATCCTGTCACTGAACTGTTCACAGTAATACACTCTCTGCCCTACCATCCTATTCATTAAGCATCCTACTCCCGTTACACCATTTTCTGCTGGCCTGTACTCACCTGACCAGAAAACCTTGCCTTCTTTATATGTCAATTCGTTAACCCCCACTATACCTCGACTGAGTTCTAGCATTTCCCTTCGCAGATTTTCTAGTTTCCCTACCACGTTCCAACTTCTATCATTCCACGCCACGACTCGTTATCGTCTCGTTGCTTATTCAATCTTTTTCTCATGACGACCTTCCCCTTGGCAGTCAACTTCCGGAGATCCGAATGGGGGACTAGCCCGGAATCTTTTGCCAATGGGAGATAATCATGACACTTTTTCAAGTATAGAGCACATGTCCTGTGGTACACATTAAGTGTCCTTAATGCAACGGTTTCCAGTGTCTTCTGCCTCCTCATGCCGTTGATCATTGTATGATTTCTCCGCCTTTAGGAGCAGTTCCCCACCTGAAGGCAAGAGAGCTCCCTCAACCTGCGTCCGCTCCTCTGCCTTCTTCGACAAGACCGTTGGCAGAATGAGGCTGACGCCTTATGCCGGACGTCTTCGGCCGCCAATGCTGATAATTTTTATTCACTTCGTAACAGGTCGGAGGAAGACAATGGCAAACCACCTTCAAAAGGCCACTGTCCGGTACAGTGAAACAAGATTCGTGCATCCGCTCGCCAGAATTCATTGCATGACTATGGAACTTCACGCTAAGTGTTTGTTGAAGTCACACACTGATGGTTAATACAAATGGAATTAACGGAAGTGAGCCCCTCTACCAGTTGATTTGTACGAAGCCTAGATGTTTGATGAACGCTAAAATTTAGTATTTTATCCATCCTCAGCAAAGGTAGCCGTATATAATGAAACAATAAGCAACCAATAGCATGAAAGAAATTTATTTACTGGTATCGGGCACTTAGTACCGTTAGCTGCTGGTAAACCATTCGGGATGAGAGGCCGTGGTCCAAGAAACTCTTCCGCTCCTAATGTTTCGTCCAGGACTGCGCTGGACATCTTGAGAGGCGCTCCTCCGCTGAGTCTTGCCGACTGACCGGTCGGAAGTCCGAGAGCGACATGTATACTGTAGGAAAGGGGCAGTGGTCTACGTAACACGTGATAAGCAGAGATAATCCTTGTCAAAGATAAATTGTCGTCTTCTCAAAGATAAAATTGTCTAGCGATTCTGCAGAGCTACTGTCCATATGTCGCTAAGTTTCATTGCCTCCTCTTTTCTATTGAAATTATCCTGATGCTTATAAATTTCAATGGCTTCTCTACATTGTCGTGGATGATAATTTGACGTTGAAGATAAAATTTCTGTTCCAGAAAACTTCACTTAGTTGTTTCCTGCTACAGCTGATTTCTCAATTTTTCCTAGTCGGCAAAGACTTTTGCACTCTTTTAGCCGTGTATTTACGCTCCTTTTTGTACTTCCAATATAAACTTTACCACAGGCACACGCGATTTTGTATACACCACATGTCGACGGAGGAGGGCGTTTATCCTTCGCAGATCGTAGTACTTGACTTATTTTCTTTGTTGGTCTAAAGACCGGTCTGAAGTCATGTTTCTGTAAAATCTTACCGATCTGATCAGTTACTTTTTTTATTAAAAGGGGGAGAAACTGTATTTTTCCGTCGTTGTGTTTCATCTTTGTTCTTCGGTCTTCTATTCTTTGGGTGCAAAATTCTCTATATCTCTCTCCCTGAGTATCTATTTTTTTCGAAGGCCTGATTCAAATGTTTTATTTCAGCGTCCAAGTGTGCCGATGTGCATATCCACTCGGCTCTCTCGACAAGACTTCTAATGACACCTCTCTTTTGTTGTGGATGGTGATCGGAATTTTTATGCAAATATCTGTCGGTATGTGCTACTTTCCGAAAAACCTTATATTCCAAACTTCCATCGGATTGTCTCATAACTAAAACATCCAAGAAAGATATTCTATTATCATTTTCCATTTCCATGGTGAACTGGATTTTTGGATTAATTTTATTTAGATGATCAAAGAATTCGTCCATAGCTTTTCTACCATGGGACCAAATCACAAATGTGTCACCTAAAAACCGATTCCAACGAGATGGTTGCTTATTTGCTTTGTCCAGAGCCGATTGTCCGAATTTCTCCATATCGCTAATTTGTATTATCTCTGCTCATCACGTGTTACTTCGACCACGCCCCCTTTCCTACAGTATATATGTCGCTCCCGGACGTCCGACCAGTCGGTCGGCAAGACTCAGCGTAGGAGCGCCGCTGGAAATGTCCAGCGCAGTCCTGGACGAAACGTGAGGAACGGAAGACTACCTTGGATCACGATCTCACACCCGGAAAGGTTTACCAGCAGCTGTGTCATCGGGTCGTGAGAGCCTTAGAGCCGTTCTTCAGAAGGCATACCTATCGCATTGTTTTAGAGTGTCAATAATAAAGTACATATAGCAAAACTACATGGCCATGGCATTTTGCTGTATGCTCTTTATGACTGACACTCACAAATAATGCGATAGGCATAACCTTCTGAAGACGGGCACTAAGTGCTCGAAGTCGGTGAAGAAATTAAATTTCTTTTATGCAGGTGGTTACTTATTATTTTACTTTGAATGCTAAAATTGTATATTGCACAATGAACTACTCTCCGTTACACACTTTACTTGGATTCGTAAGGTATAAATGTAGAAGTCGATGTTCGTATTTGTAACACGCCACTCCCTAGGCGGATACTTTATCCTCCGCGCTAGCTAACGAGGGTAGTAAGCGGAGAAAACGGCGCGGACCAGCATCGAACCCGGAAACGACTCCGCAAGAAGCAGAGCAGACAACGGGTCCAGACGGTGCCAAATTAGTTGCCTCCAGCCGTGGAACAGGTTTCGGGAGTACGTGTCGGCTACAGCGGCGTAGACGCCAACCTCGCGTGCCCCGAATCAGTTCATCTTGTCGTCGGGAGAATTCCGACCGCTGTCGCGTCCGCAGCAGGCAAGAGTTATTAATACGGCCGGACGGGTCCCCTAAATTGATTCTTGGTGACCTGGCTGCATCGAACTTTCTTACCCGGAAAAGGTGAGCTCAAATATACGAGCTCTACACTGCATGGTGCCTAGACAGAAGACAACAAACGAGTGACAGGTGTTCTCGAACACAAGGAACGACATGCGTTACGGGATCTTTCGAAAGAGAGTTCTCATCTACGATATATCATATTAGGCACTTGGTTATAATGGCTCTGAGCACTATGGGACTTAACTTCTGAGGTCATCAGTCCCCTAGAACTTAGAACTACTTAAATCTAACTAACCTAAGGACATCACACACATCCATGCCCGAGGCAGGGTTCGAACCTGCGACCGTAGCGGTCGCGCGGTTCCAGACTGTAGCGCCTAGAACCGCTCGGCCACTCCGGCCGGCCCAAATTAGGCACTTAACGGGAAGTAAACAACGGTGTGCTAGTAACCCTTTCAAGTCTGAGTTAATTTCTGTGGTCCAGTTCTGATAATGCAATAGCTAATTTCTAAAAATCCCTTTGTAATATTTTTTTCGTAAAATCGTTTATTGTGATTTGTGTTTCACCAGGGGTATGTGCATCCATGCTCTAGACGCCTCTCCGTAACAGATGGTATTGACAGAAGAAGCCAAGAATAATTTGTTTCATTTCTGTAAACCCGTTCAGCAGGAGATGCGTCCGTAGCTCGTGGTCTAGTGGCTAGCGCTGCTACCTCTGGATCGCAGGGTCCTTATCATATCATCATCATCATTCGTGACTGGGGCTTGGTTGGACTGTGTCAATATTAGACTACGTAAAAATTGGGAGTTTGTACGGGCGCTTATGACCGCGCAGTTGAGCTTCCCACAAACCAAACATTATCAGCGCTAGTTTAGCAGTGAACCATGGCTGCGAGCCGCTCTAAGAACATCCACGTGGAAATTATCGAACTGGGATTGGCCGAATTTCTACGTGGCGCAGGTCTTTCCATAGAATTAGGAGGAAGAGGGTGGCAAATCAAAGGCAGCTTTCAGTCCTAGTTGTTCAGAATTCTGGTATAATTCAGTCTACAAGCGATGACCACTATTACTTCCATTGGATAACTTACTAAAAATAATTTACTGAACAAAGAGTGTCCTACGTAGTGTTCCTGTCAAACTGGGAAAACAGAAACCATGAAATAGTTTCTGAAACACATACCTTACAATTATGTGCAGCAACATAAAGTTTCACTAGCCTGTCAGGTTAGCCGAGAGCGCTAATACGCCGCTTGAAGGACGCAATACGCCTGCCATAGCAGCTTAATGACGAGGGCCGATCTGCCGGTCAGCCTGGATGTGGTTTTTAGACGGTTTTTGCACATCGCACTATGTGAATACTGGGCTGGTTCCCACGTCCTGTTGAAAGGTCTCTGTTGGATTCCTTTCAAGTTAATTTCTTAAATCTGTTGTCATTTACGGCATAGATTCCACTTCTAAATTTACTGTGGTGTTTCTGACTCTATCTGGGAGGAGACTGAGCAGTGGAACGTGTTACTTTTACACATAGTCAAGAACGATCTGTCACACTACTACACTTTAAAACACACCTTATATGTAATTCATGTCACACAGTCTCATACGGAACCTACATCTGCTTTCTTTTATATACTAAGATAAGATACTGTCATCCCCCTTCCCTTCTGTGAGACCAGTACCATGTGCTTATACAATTGTTTGACCCATCAGGTTAATAGTAAGACGATAGTAACCAGTTCGAGGTTTTTCTTTTGTAAATTCCGTTTCGATGTAATTTATTTTAATTATCAAAATTATTGTGGAGTTACACTCTTTGTGTAAACCAAGTTGACCACGTGAAGCATGTGGTGTAAGCATCAAAGTAGCCCTCAGCCATTCTTTTCGGGAAGATTTCACAGAGAGTTAGTTTGAATTTAGTATACCAATGTGCCAGGATTGCGCTACGAACGTAACTTCTTTGGGAGAAAATTGAATCGGTTGGTTGTGGTTAATTTCCTCTTGCATATATTTCAACGTTCTTCGTGTGTTATTTTATGAATGCAGTGTTGTATGCAGTCTCCCAATCTTGGCTCCATATTTGATGTGTTCTGTAAGATTACAAACTAACATTTTCACAATCCTAAATAAGGCAACAGTTTAGTTATGAATCAAGTTTGATATGCTGAAATTCTAACGGAACAATGATCAATGTTAAAATAAATGTCCAAATATAAACTGATTTATTTCTTTTTATTTAAATTCTCTTTTTATATATATGTCACCGGTTGTCGTAAGATGACTATTAAAAGATTATAAGTAATGTTAGTCTGGTTAGGAATTTGGTAAGCTGGTAATACCTGGTGAAAGAGTTGCTCAGTAACTTCCCCAGATAGCTCACAGCTTTCCACCCGCTTTTATTGTCTTGAATATCAGCACCGCTTTCAGAACAAATTAATGCATCAACTTTACACCGTCTCCGCTACGCTACTCGCAGACATTAAAAGAACGTTAGCACTATTTCATGGCTCACACTTCATGCACAGAGCTGGGGTACATCAATTCCATCCATGGGGTCCAAGATGCAGACAGGAGGGGCATTCGGCCACCCTCTGACACTAAAATCGCCAAATCCATAGTAACATGGCCGACCCCGCGTTGAAGTAGGAAAACGGCCCAAAGAAAATGATGATGATGATTATAAAGATTCACTGACTGCCCCTATAGAAAGGACGAGTATCATAGACTACAATATTATTAGGAGCAGTTTTGGTCCCAGTTGCAGTCATGTATATCCATTACACAGTAAACAAATAATAAATCATCTTCTATCATTTTTTAACGGTCTAAACATTGTTGTTGTTGTTGTGGTCTTCAGTCCTGAGACTGGTTTGATGCAGCTCTCCATGCTACTCTATCCTGTGCAAGCTTTTTCATCTCCCAGTACCTACTGCAACCTACATCCTTCTGAATCTGCTTAGTGTATTCATCTCTTGGTCTCCCTCTACGAATTTTACCCTCCACGCTGCCCTCCAATACTAAATTGGTGATCCCTTGATGCCTCAGAACATGTCCTACCAACCGATCCCTTCTTGTGGTCAAGTTGTGCCACAAACTTCCCTTCTCCCCAATCCTATTCAATACTTCCTCATTAGTTATGTGATCTACCCATCTAATCTTCAGCATTCTTCTGTAGCACCACATTTCGAAAGCTTCTATTCTCTTCTTGTCCAAACTATTTATCGTCCATGTTTCACTTCCATACATGGCTAAACATTCTGCGCGTAAAAAACAGATATCTGAAGTCATTATGAGAAGAGCCTTTTTTCACAGAATACGGAAGGTACCTTATGGACATATAAAAATGTTGCTGAATATAGTCTGTAATGTGGAGTACTAGGTGCTCTAGGACCAGAACCAGAAATCTGAGTTTCAAACGTTTTTACTTTTTCTCCAAACAATTCTGCATGCAAGAGGTGCCTTCTTGAAATGATTGCTCAGTTGTTGATCTGTTCCTTGAATGAATATTATATAAACCAATGCTGGTATTTTTGAACCATGTTAGTTGGTTCGAGGTTTCCACTGGGATCGATTGACTGGTTTGTCTTCGTAGAACGTCTTTGGTGGTATGGAGCGTGCAAGGCCAGCGAGAGAGCAAAGCGCTCGTGGGGAAAACAGCAAATGGCTGCGCGCGCGCGGGACGAGTTTCAGATCGTAACGGCTAGCGAATGGACGGCTTTGCTGAGGCTGCAGAGAGCAGAACAGCGCGCGTGCTCATACACCGATTCTCGCTAATTCGAAGGAAGAAGACGGCACGCCATGGTAGCCATCTTGTGTAGAATGATGGTATGTCGCTTTTGGAACTTTCGAAGCTTTTGGTCACTGTGAACGAGGGGACTGGTTTCGGTTTCACCCTACAAAGTGACCTTGTTCTAGAACTGTGCTATGAACCTGATCTTCTAGGAAGAATAAGTCGATTTGGTTTGGTGGAGGTACGGCACGAACTGTGTAACCTGCTGTACTTGGTCGAGAAGGACCTGTTGCTTTGGGAGTCAGGCCTTAGTAGTGTGGTACGAGCAGTACAAAGGCACGACCAGTTCACGGGGTGGGTAGATGTTAATAAGTTTTAAGGGGACCACACCCTACCTATCAAACCCATGTTAATTTAGGCACGTATGTGATCCATTTCTGAAAAAAAGAACTATTAGATGCAGGACCTTAATATTTTTACTGTATGTTACATGATGCTAATAGAGTCAACTGTACTAAAATCTACTTTATCCATTTTATAGTTTTTAAGAAATACTTTTTTAAATTTATTAACAAAACGTATTAAGTTTTTTCTGCAGAAAATATTTTTTGTGAATTTCCTAATCGGAGAATATTAATGAATGTAGTACCAGTGTCTTTGAAAATTTCATTCATGTATCTATGATAGTTTTTGATATAATGGGGCATATGTACTGAAAATTTTAGGTTGCAGGAAATTGACTTTAAAGAAAAAACTTTTGAAATTTGTTGGTTACAGTTAATTAAAACTGTCCTGCTGCATATGATGGCCGTTCTTTGGCCTCCAGCAGGTCTTCCAGCTTATTTTTCACCTTCCTGGATGCTTGTTGTCTTGCTTTCTTGGCCATATTAGTTTCAGACCTGTCTGCATCGGCTATCCTCATTTTATCGCAATGTTGCAGCCCAGTGATCATATTTTCACCAGGATTAATTCTTAGCTTTTTCAGTACCGAACACATTCCAATATTACCACAACTGCGTGTAATAACAGCATAATGAACTCTTAGTTTCATTGAATGCATGTCTACAAATACAGTTTTAGCAAGGCGGTTCCAAATTCTGCTGTTGAAACATTCATTTGGGTTCTGTGTCTGCCCATGCAGGTATTTCCTTAGAAGGTCAGCATGAGCCAGGTCTCTGAAAATAGGTTTAATTGCTGTATCAATAGCAGCAGGAAGAGAATGCTGGTGAGAATAAGATTCTCCAGTTGCCTGAGGCCTATTGTATTTACACTCAAATTGCAAGCAGCTCTCCACCGTAGCCAGTCCTGTGTACGCCTCTTCAGATGCATCTTCAGAAAGCTTTCTGAACTTGTTTCCTCTAAATTGCCGTTTCTTGAAAATGCCTTTACGTTTTGTCATCTTCAATAAACACAACAAAACACACGTAAACAAGCACTGAAAACGTAAGTATAACAACTACTCTCAATCACACTTCAACAAAACAAAAGAATAAAGACCGTTGCATTCCAAGGATAGCCAACACATTCTGAAGAAAAAAATCCCTAACGTGCAATGTAGGGGATATAAAGATCCAAAATATATGCAGAAAAGTGGGTGACAGAAAAGTGGGCGTGGAACAAAAACACACGTGCTAGGAAAATGCTCTTTAAATGCTCAAAAAAATTTTTGTCAGGAAAAACCTACCCATAGTACTTAAATAAAACCTTAATCTATCGAAATATGATGAAAACCGAAAATCGACTCTTTTCGTCCTGAACCACTGTGTCGTCACCTTAAGTAAGGTTAGTCTGTACATGATACTTGGATAAAAGATTATTTTTTCCGTTATTGTAATGCCTCACTGTATACGGTTATACAGGGTGTCCCATTCGAACCTCCCTCATTTCAAGGACGCAGGAGAGAAAAACCACAGTAGATACGGCAACGAAAAATGCACCACATTGTAGAGCATCTCAAAGAATTTGTATTCCCGCGTCAGAAGTGCTAAGTATCGTCACCAGAGTCGCATGAAATGAAAATGGCGACCCCACAGCAGCGTGCGCAAGCTGTACTGTGGTTTTGCAGAAACAAAATCACCGATTACTGCGCAAGGAAATTATCGTCGTGTGTATGAATGTGATCCATCTGATGTGAAAACAGTTAAGAATTGGCACAGGAAGGTTCTGGCAACAGGAAGTGTTCTGAAACGTTCTGGCGGTGCACGTTACGGAGTTTCAGAAAAGACAATGGAGGACATCATACAAACGTTTCTCAGAAGCCCACGTAAGTTAATTCGTCAAGTGTCTAGGCAACTTGATGTACCTCGATCAACATTGCATCGTGTAGTTCACCAGCGTCTTCGTATGTGTGCTTACAAAGTGCAAATTCTGCAACATCCGACGCTGAACGACAAACCACGCCGACAATAATTTGCTGCAGATATGCTGCAGCGTATTGATATGGATGCCAGCTTCCTGGAAACATGTTCATTATCATATGAGGTAACCTTTCATCTATTAGGAAGGGTTAATAGGCATGACGTTCGGATTTGGTGTTCGCAAAATACGCAAGTTGTCATTGAACATGTTCGTGATACCCCTAAACTACACGTCTGGTGCAGGCTAATGCACGACCAGATTGTTGGACCGTTCTTCTTTGCGGAACAAACTGTGAATGGGTCAGTGTATCTGGACATGTGGGAGCAGTTTGTGTACCCTCAGATACAAGACTTGCAACCCAACATCATTTTTCAACAGGATGGATCTCAGCCGCATTGGTCAACGGCTGTTCGCAAGTTCCTGGATAGGAAATTTCCCAATCGTTGGATCGGACACGGAGGACTCATTGCCTGGCCACCAAGTTCACCCGACTTTACGCCGCTTGATTTCCTCATGTGAGGATTCATGAAGGACAAGTGTGTGTGCGACCAAAGTGGAGGATATTCGTGCGTTGCGGCATCGTGTCACTAATGCGATTGCAGCAGTAACAGAGGAATTATTACAAAGAACTTGGCAAGAAATTGAATATGCACTCGATATTCTTCGTGCTGCAAACTGTTCACATGTAGAGATGTATTGATGATAAATAAATAAATTCTTTGAGATGCTTTACAATGTAGTGCATATTTCATTGCCGTATCTACTGTGGTTCTTTTTCCTGTGTCTCTGAAACCAGGGAGGTTTGAGTGGGACACCCTGTATAGTACGGTACAGTTTTCATTGTTTGAGGACTGTGTGTAGTGGCACAGTGTAGTAATTACCGCAAATAGTGGAGAGCTCTCAGGTTAATATGTTGGTAACTGTTCTTGTTTTAAACTGAATTTTACAAACTGTTTTTTGTTAACTAACTGTAAATCGTAGCGTGAGAACATAAGGTGGTCATTTTCTGCATGAGCTTTGGTTAAATTATTTGCAAATTTTTGATGGTGTACAGCAACCAGCTACAAATTGGTTTCAGGTTACGTTACTCAAAAAGTACCGTTAACAGTTTCGAATTTTTTACAATTCACCATCAGACGGTTATTTCATGTTTTTATCAATCCATATTACACATTGGGTTCCTGTTAATTGCCATAGGATAAACAACAATTTACCGATTATAAACGTGTAACCAAAATAGTTTCACTACATATGTGCATCAGCGGTATATATTACACACTGGTTTCCTATTAGTTGTCCTGGGATAAACAATAATTTACAAATTACAAACGTGTAACCAAAATGGTTTCGCTACATACGTGCATCATCAACAATTTATTTATATAACAGCCACCTTCTCCAACCATGTCTACATACGACAAAATTTCATTAAAGTATTTGTCATCAAGGGCTCTCGTAAATGCTTTTGGTAGACTGGTTTATCTGTGTAAATTTCATGGCAAGTGTCCTCTGGAATTGCTAGTTTATAGAGTATTGTGAGAGAACTGTCTACATTTAAGTAGCCGACGCGCTACAACTTTGAGGAATAACTGATAGTTATGCGTCCTAATTCTTAATAGCCACAAGTGGCTAAGTGCGATCTGCACACTGAGTTGTCATTACTGTTGGTGTTGTCTGAGTTTTCTTTTAAATTTCAGCTTAAGGGATTGGCATTCATCTTTGCTGAATGGAAGTTGTTTTAGAAAATCGTTGTAATATTGTTGTTTAATTTTTTCTGGGGTATTGTCTTTGCGTAAGCTTTGTATGTGAGTGTTTAAATGTAAAACAAAAGAATTTAATTATAAGATAAAACTGATTAACTAATGATTGTTGGATCTTAAATAATAGAAGAGACGGGCACTTCCTTCAATAAAATAAATGAAATGGTAGGGCGAGGTTTGACTGTTCAGCCAATGTATAAAGAAGGTAGTTGGGCTACTGAAAACTAGTAATCTTTTATTAATAAGGAGGGTTCGACTTTTAGTGTACAACCATTCCGCTTCACTTCTCCACTAAATCCGTCACTGTGGCTATCAATTTTCTCCTACTATGTACAGATTTTCCCCTATTAATCCTGTGATCATGTCAGTTTCTCCTTACCTCTGTATTACATGGTTTATTATACAACAGATTTAGAAGCTAAAAAGTGTCATAGAAAATAAAGATCACATATAATCCCCCCATAACAGTCCTCGTATCGTAAAATCTAATAATGGTGTACCATGAAATGGACAAATAATGTACCCAAAAAAGCAAACAGGACTTTAGTACGACATTACATGTTACATGAGATCCCAGTATTCATAAACTTCATTAGCAGAAGTACCTACGACGAATAATGTAAAGGCACGTAAAGTCATCGGGAGTAGACGTTATCCAGGGTAAAATTAATATCCTGTCATTAAAAGAAATACGGTTCTACTACAGTCATGAGTGGAGAATGTGGGAACGCAAAAGAAACCCGGACTGCTAGGGTTAGATTAACTCTCTATGGGTACCCGATTTTGTCGCTACGTAGTCTCGTACTCAAGCGATTGAAAAAAAAAAAATCTGTATCGAGGAATTGATTTTTTTACTTCAGTAAATCAAGCAAGGAATTGATTTTTTTACTGCAGTAAATCAAGCAAAAACAAAACAAGAATGCTCAGTTACGTTTCCTATCCACAAAGAATTTCATGAATGTAAAACTGTACTTTTATCATTACTCTTAAGTGCAACCTCCATGGCCTAGTGATCTCGTTATGCAAAATTATTTTATGAGAAAAGGGACGCGGTTTTGTTAGAAAGAGAGAATAAGAAATAATATTCTGACCGTAAAATTTTTGTTAGACAAAGTTTTAACTCTATGAACTTTTTCAAAACAGTCACAGATACGTAGTGATACTTTTGATCATGTTGAGTCCCATATTATTAACGATCAATGAAGCCCACCATAGATACAATACAGATTTCTTGTGTCAGGACCGGCTTCGTCCCTTTAGCCCATTAGTTTATCATCAGGCTTCGTCCGTTCAGTTCATCATCATAAGGTTAGAGGCAAAATCTGGAAACTATGATCAGATAAACATTTTGCCGACTGCTGGGCGGAACCACAGCGAGCAGTAGTTGCACTCAACACTTCGTGGAACGCTAGGTTAGTGCAGCAAGAGAAAGGGGTGTGATAAGATTGTAGCTATCCAAAACTGCATTCCATCTGTACACGGAGTAAGCAGTGAGGGAAATCAAACAAGAATTTGGAGAGCGAATTTTAGTTCAGGGAGAAGAGAGAAAGATTTTGGTATTTACCGGTGACATTGTAACTATGTCAGAGACAACAAAAGGACTTGGAAGAGCAGTTGAATGAAAAGGAAAGTATCTCGAAACCGTAAGATGAGCATGAACAAAAGAAGAGTTACGGAATATAGTGGAAATAAATCAGGTGATGCTGACGGAGTTAGATCAGCAAAAGCGACACTAATAGAAGTAGATGAATTTCATTATTTGCGCAGCAAAATAATGTATGATGGTGGAAGGATATGGTTCAAATGGCTCTGAGCACTATGGGACTTAACATCTCAGGTCATCAGTCCCCTAGAACTTAGAACTACTTAAACGTAACTAACCAAAGGACATCACACACATCCAGTCCCGAGGCAGGATTCGAACCTGCGACCGTAGCGGTCGCGCGGTTCCAGACTGAAGCGCCTAGAACCGCTCGGCCACACAGGCCGGCGGTGGAAGGATAGAGGATACAGATTGCAAACTGACTATATCAAGGAAAAAGAGGAATTTGTTAATATCGAATATACGACTAAATTTTACCTTCCGTGAAGGTATTTGTCCGCAGAGTAGCACGAGGAAGCTGAGCAGTTCAAACAAAAAGAGAGTGTATGCTTTTGAAATGTGTTGCTACAGACGGATTCTGAAGATTAGATTGGTAGATTGCGTGTCTAGTGCGGAGGCACTGAATCGAATTTGGGGGAAAAGAAATTTATGGCACAACTTGGCTAAAAGAGGGCATCGGTTGACTGGACACAATACAGGTGTCAAGGAATTGACATCAAGGAATTGTCGGTTTGGCAATTGCGGAAAGTGTGAAGATGGGGTGGGGTTAAATTGTAGAAGGAGACAGGGGATGAGTCAGTACAGGTCGAACACTCAGTGGCGCTAAAAAAGCGCACCTTAAATCTTTATTGAAATTACTTTGATCATCATTATTATTCAATTAATTGATCTAACTGTAACTTTTTATTCCTGTGCCTTAGTCACATAATTTTAATCATAATATTAACTTCTTCATATGCTCTCATTTTTCTTCCTATCATTTTTTTTCCACTTGAAATCTTTGTTCATGTCTTTTTCAATAATTTTATGTATTAATTTCTATTAAATTTCTTTTGTTTCATCACCCTGCTTATTCGCCCGTGTTATTGCGTTCATCCTACCTATTTCTTATTTTGCTTGAATTTCGTTTTACTGATAAACCACCCTTTCATTTAAATCTTCATGTGTGTTATTTTGTGTACAGGACAATAGGTGTTAAGATAAGGTTTTAAATGTTTATATGACGATTACCGTGCAAAAAGAATTGCACATCTGGTGACGAAAAATACAGTTTTCACACCATTGCAAAGTCAATGTAAGAGAATAGCCGGCAGCTGTGACCGAGCGGTTCTAGGCGCTTCAGTACGGAACCGCGCTGCAGCTGCTAAGGTCGCACGTTCGAATCCTGCCTCGGGCATGGATGTGTGTGATGTCCTTAGGTTAGTTAGGTTTAAGTAGTTGTGGTGTCACCGCCAGACACCACACTTGCTAGGTGGTAGCCTTTAAATCGGCCGCGGTCCGTTAGTATACGTCGGACCCGCGTGTCGCCACTATCAGTGATTGCAGACCGAGCGCCGCCACACAGCAGGTCTAGAGAGACTTCCTAGCACTCGCCCCATTTGTACAGCCGACTTTGCTAGCGATGGGACACTGACAAAATACGCTCTCATTTGCCGAGACGATAGTTTAGCATAGCCTTCAGCTACGTCATTTGCTACGACCTAGCAAGGCACCATTATCAGTTACCATTGATATTGTGAATCATGTACCGGCAAGACCGACGTTCTTCATTAACGGATTAAAGTTAAGTATTCCACCAGCTACGTCCGTTTTTCTAAATTCTAATTTCCTTGTCCTGTTCCAGACCTCACGCCAGCCTGCGTGAGCTAAAACGCGTGCCTTTCGGCCTCCTCTAGTAACCCGGTGTTGGCTCTCCGGCCAACCAAAACAGTAGTTCTAAGTTCTAGGGGACTGATGACCTCAAATGTTAAGTCCCATAGCGCTTAGAGCCATTTTTTGAACCAGAATATTTCGTCTTTGTTTTTCACCTGACCGATCGGAATTTTTAAATAATCGGATAATACGCATAATAGATAAATATATTTAGATTCATATTCACGAAAGCTTCTATTGGAAAAAGAAAGATATAAAGAAAAAAGTGTAACAAATGGAAAAGTTCGTAACGTGTTTAAAATTTTGTGACACAGGAATAGACACAAAAAATAATATTTAAACTAACTAATCGAATGAAAATTATGGTCAAAGTCGTTTCTATAAATATTTAAAAATAAAAGTAATTTGCCCCACCTAATGCGTTCCAAACAAACAACATTCCTCATGTGAAGCTGTCAACCTATCCATCACACCATGCTATCAGAGTACATAATGCCGTTTTTAGTGGTTGTGAGCATCACGCAAAATTCAAAAAAATTTTACGTCAGTTACTCGCAAACGGCAGCCCGCCAAGGCGAATGGCTGCCGTGTGTGATAACTCAGATCTTAACCTACAACACGTATACTTGGTTTCAAAAACTGGGAACATCTCCTTGTCAGAGTTTAAGGCGCTACAGTTGAATTCGGTTGGAAGGGCTTCAAATCCCGACTGGCCGCAGCTTATAATTCTTCTGTGCGTTATCTGGTTCTACTGAATTCTAAGGAGATATAAAGCACTAATCTCACTAAATTTCTTTACTGATACTGAAATAGTGCTAAGGACGATAAAAGGAAAGTGGAAAATAAAAATTTCACCCGTATGGATTGCTTGTTTCTGACTTATATCTTACGATTATCATATCGTCTTTTATGTTGATGTTAATTGTTCCTCGCGGTTATGTCGTTGTGTAGGACGTTTGTTTCTTCAGCAGCGAAGGTGCAGAAAGTACATATGGAGTGTCTCATCAGGATTCATGACAACAGGGGGCTGCTGTATTTTTAGGAAACCTGATATGGGCATCAATCGCGACCGGTTCCTTGAGTGTAGTTTCCTTTTGACGTTAATTATCTAGCGATACAGTAACAGGTGGTCCGGCTAGTATGCGAGTGGCGTGCAGAATTTGCATGAGAAACGGTGTCGTGGGCTTGACGCTGAATAATGAGAAATAAAACGGTTGTAACAGTGGCGGGAACGTTTTCTGTCCTTTGTTTCACAGCCAGTGGTAACTATCTACTTCACGCAAGTGCATACTTTGGAAGATTAAAAAATCTCATTATGAGATAATTTATGTGCCTTATCGAGGCAAAATCTGTAAATGAGCGTGTGAGAATGGTCGAAGCAGTAAGATTTCAAAAAGGATTCAGTTTTTTAAAATTTTTTTTGATTTTTTTTACCAAACTGACTTTATCACATTTTATATAGAGCGCTAATAAACTTCATTTCGAACTTTAAAACATAAAAAAATTAGTAAATTAAAAAAAGTCAAAACTCGACTGTTAAAACGAAGAATTCGAAACTGATGATATGAATATCCATGTAATAGCGAAGCCCCTGCTGAACTAAAACCTGACAGTATATCGACAGTTTTTTTCTTTGTTCAACATGTAAAGATTTAGTGAACACTTCGCTCTTATATAAAAGGGGTTCCAAAAAGCTCACAATTTTTTTTTCGTAAATTATGTTTCTTTCTTCATTCCATTTTCTTGCTGCTTTCTTCATAATTTCGTTCTCGAACTACACTTTCCATCTTTGTTTTTTCCTGTACGAGCTCCTCTCTATAATTACTGTGGAATCTATTTCTGGAGATGGTCAATAAAATTTTAATCTTTTATCTGTATCGCTCACTATGAGGTTGTACTGTTGTTTTAGGGGATTTTAGTGTGTACCCTTCTGCCATTGTGTTTCGGCTGAGAATCTTCCTGATTATTTTACGTTTATCTATCAGGATGAAACCGAAGTCTTCTGTGACGGCACTGTTGTATGAAACATTCTCGGACTTCTTGCCGCATTAGTTCAGGGAACACCTCGAGCTTTGAACCGTTTCCTCCCTCGTCTTCGTCAGGAGCAACTGTGAACATTTGTGCTGTGGTGGCCTTATATAGCCCAAAGACGGTAGTTACGTCATCCTGTCGCAGATGGTGCCAACGTCTGGAATGGTGGCGCCACCGCTCCCGTCGTAGCATACACATTGCGGTGAATATCTCTGGCTCTTTTCGGCACGGAGAGGTCGCTTCGATGCACAGCTAAGATTATATTCACCGTCACGTTTGAAGGAGTTCTCACACGTTCTTATTTTTACAGAGTCCCAGTATGTGGGAACCTGGGAAGAAACTTTTGTTTCGTCGAGTAGTACTTTATGTTTGCGTGCGAAACTGAGTTCTGCACATGAAGTTATCTTAATTTTTAATATGCCGTTGTCAGGATGTTTTCCGTTCACCTTCCATATTAAGCAAGAGAGTTCCACTGCCATACAGCGGCTTTCTGTATTCTTAAGTGAGATGTGGAGCCTAGTGTTCGCGTGCAAGGAGAGAAAGCTTTTGCTGTATATGTCGTGAGTGCTTTAATAGGCACTCGAGCTCTTCTAGATCAATTCTCTTGCTTATTTTAAAACTTGTAAGAGTGGTAGAAGCAGGCTGTAATTTACTTATTGTCTGTGTTATTAGCTGACTTCCATCGTCGGACATTTTCAAGCACTAATCACAAGCCTCAAGCTTCACGTGACATTTGACTAAACAGAGCCAGTACATATGTAAAGGCATCCATTGTCTTCCTGTGCAGTGCGTTATTCAGTACGCCCCATCGTGCAGTAAGCCAGCTACATACGATCGTATGAAGATGCCAAATATCACCGATATAGAGCACTCATAAACTGCGACGTGTACATTCGTGCAGAAAAATTTATGAAAGGCTGCATCTTGTATCGAGAAGGGCAGAACATTGCCTGCCCAGCTAGCCGCGCGGTCTAAAACGCTGCTTCCCGAGCAGGAAGGCGTGCTGGCCCCTGGCACGAATCCACCCGGTGGATCAGTGTTGAGGTTCGGTGTGTCGGCCAGCCTATGCATGGTTTTTAAGGCGGCTTTCAGTCTTCCTCGGCGAATGCCTAAGTTACACTACGTCGGTCATTGCTGCGCAAACACTGTCTCCACGTACGCTCACCAGAATTACTCTACCACACAAACATTTGGGGCTACACTCGTTCCGTGTGAGACGTTCCCAGAGGGAATCTACTGGGGGCCAAACCACACAGTAACCCTGGGTTCATCTACATCTACATTTATACACCGCAAGCCACCCAATGGTGTGTGGCGGAGGGAACTTTACGTGCCACTGTCATTACCTCCCTTTACTGTTCCAGTCGCGTATGGTTCGCGGGAAGAACGACTGCCGGAAAGCCTCCGCGCGCGCTCGAATCTCTCTAATTTTACATTCTCGATCTCCTCTGGAGGTATAGGTAGGGGGAAGCAACATATTCGATACCTCATACAGAAACGTACCCTCTCGAAACCTGGACAGCAAGCTACACCGCGATGCAGAGCGCCTCTCTTGAAGAGTCTGCCACTTGAGTTTGCTAAACATCTCCGTAACGCTATCACGCTTACCAAATAACCCTGTGACGAAACGCGCCGCTCTTCTTTGGATCTTCTCTATCTCCTCTGCCAATCCGACCTGATACGGATCCCATACTGATGAACAATACTCAAGTATAGGTCGAACGAGTGTTTTGTAAGCCACCTGCTTTGTTGATGGACTACATTTTCTAAGAACTCTCCCAATGAATCTCAACCTGGTACCCGCCTTAGCAACAATTAATTTTATATGATCACTCCACTTCAAATCGTTCCGCACGCATACTCCCAGATATTTTACAGAAGTAACTGCTACCAGTGTTTGTTCCGCTATCATATAATCATACAATAAAGGATCCTTATTTCTATGTATTCGCAATACATTACATTTGTCTATGTTAAGGGTAAGTTGCCACTCCCTGCACCAAGTGCCTATCCGCTGCACATCTTCCTGCATTTCGCTGCAATTTTCTAATGCTGCAACTTATCTGTATACTACACCATCATCCGCGAAAAGCCGCATGGAACTTCCGACACTATCTACTAGGTCATTTATATACATATTGTGAAAAGCAGTGGCCACATAGCACTCCCCTGTGGCACGTCAGAGGTTACTTTAACGTCTGTAGACGTCTCTCCATTGAGAACAACATGCTGTGTTCTGTTTGCAAAAAACTCTTCAATCCAGCCACACAGCTGGTCTGATGTTCCGTAGGCTCTTGCTTTGTTTATCACGCGACAGTGCGGAACTGTATCGTACGCCTTCCGAAAGTCAAGGAAAATAGCATCTACCTGAGTTGATGATTACCTTACAACAGGTTCTCCATGGATTCATACTGCAGATATGTACTTCAGGTCAAACACATTCAACAAGTATTCCACATGAATAACGTTTATATGGAGAGAGGCGTCAGCGAGTCTCCCCATCTTCCAAAAATCCCAGGCGGGTTCCGAACGCACTGACAACCATCCATAGTGCCTTAGCGGAGTTCATCGACGCTGTCAACAGGATTCGGAATATACCAAAGTCTTTAAATATCCACACATAAAAAACATCATACTATTTGAAGATGGTGGCGCAGGAGGCTGTGGTATTAGCAAGCGACTGCAGATACACAGATAAGCCAACACATTATGACCTTTGCCCAGCGCGGCGATGGATGCCTCCTGGTGACGCTGCAAGCACGTGACGCGATGACAAAAGTGTGTATGTGGAGCAGACAGGGACGGGGGATCACCCTAGTTTAGATGTGGGAAGCAAATGGCGAAATCCATTGATCTTATAATGAAATGTTTCCCTGAGACATTTAAGTCTCTTTTTATTATCTACGACAATGATCGAAGCAGGAGAGATAAATTAAAATTTCTGCTGCGGCCGGGACTCGAACCAGGGTCTTTTTACTTGCGAGGCAAAAATGCTAACCATTACGATGGTCAACGTTGCTGCACGAAATACTTATCGTATAAATCCATTGAGATAAAGCGACTTTCACAAAGAGCACGTTATAATTATGTAGAGCCTGTGAACGAGTATCTCCAAAACGGCAAGGCTGATCGAATGGTCACGTGCTACTGTCGTGAGCATCTACCGAAAGTGGTAGAAGGAGAGGGGAAACAACCATTTGGCGCTAAATGGTCGGACGTCCACGCCTCTTCACAGAACGTGGAGTTCGGAGACTCCTCTGCTCTGTAAAGTGGTGATCTGTTGCAACTCTGCAGAAAGAACACATTGCTGGTGCACGCAAAAGTGCTTCGGAGCACACCGTCCATGTCACATTGTTGAACGTGCAGCTCCGCAGCAGACAATCGCTACGTGCTCACATGTTGACCCAACGTCATCGTCGATTAGCATTGCAGTGGGTACGGGACCATCGGGATTCGACCGCCGATCAATGGAAACGTGTCGGCTCTTCGGATTGAAAACATTTTTGCTACACTCAGTCAATATTCGTCTCCACAAATACTGTCATCGAAGTGAACGGCGGCTCGAAACGAGCAGCGCAACACAGACGCACGCTGATGGGAGCACTATTGTGCTATGCGAGATATTTTGCTACATTAGCATTGGATCTGACATAGTAATCGAAGACACGCTAACAGCTGAGAGCTTTCGTGTTTGAAGTCTTCCCGACGGCTATGTCGTCTTTCAGCAGTAATAACTATCCGGACCTCGGAGCGAGAGCCGTGTTGCAGTGATTTGTGGAACATTATAGTGGATTCACGATGTTGTATCGGCGACCAGATTCGCGTGCTGTGAATCCTATGGAACCTGTCTGGAACGCTCTCAGTGTGTCATCACGGCGTACGCAAAATCAGCGTCCCATTATTTAGGCGAATAACATAACCCGTGCGTAGACGTCTCACGTCACATATCTCCACAAACCTACCAACAAACTGCCGCGCGTGGTAGCCGTGTGGTCTGGGGCGTCTTGTCACGGTTCGTGTGGCTCCTTCTGTCGGAGGTTCGAGTCCTCCCTCGGGCGTGTGTGTGTGTGTGTGTGTGTGTGTGTGTGTGTGTGTGTGTGTTTTATCATTAGCGTAAGTGGTTTAAGTTAGATTAAGTAGCGTTTAAGATTAGGGACCGATGACCTCAGCAGTTTGGTCCCATAAGATCTTACCACAAATTTCCAAATTTGCAACAAAGTGTCCTATCCCTGCTTCACAGAATCAATAATGTATTTCGTTCGAGGGACGGACAAACAGGCTATTAAGCAGGTGGTCATACTGTTTTGGCTCAACAGTAGTAAAATGATCGTATGGTGTCAGTGGCCGCGAGTTCCCAGGCGGGAAGTGGCTCATCAGTTGTAACTAGGCTGTTTAGGTTTTTATGTTGGTAATGCCGCGTAGCGCTCTGTATGAAAATCACTGGCTGTGCTGTGTGAAGTCTGTGGCTGCTTGAACAGCACGTAGCGTTGCGCAGTTGGAGGTGAGCCCCCAGCAGTGGTGAATTTGGAGAGAGAGATGGTAGAGTTTTGAGTCGTCACTATAAGCGGACGATCTGGATGTGTGTCCTCCAGAAAAAAGGAAATTTGTAAAGGTGGATGTCATGAATTGATATACAGGGTGTTACAAAAAGATACGGCCTAACTTTCAGGAAACATTCCTCACACACAAAGAAAGAAAATATGTTACGTGGACATGTGTCCGGAAACGCTTACTTTCCATGTTAAGCTCATTTTATTACTTCTCTTACTTCTCTTCAAATCACATTAATCATGGAATGGAAACACACAGCAACAGAACGTACCAGCGTGACTTCAAACACTTTGTTACAGGAAATGTTCAAAATGTCCTCCGTTAGCGAGGATACATGCATCCACCCTCCGTCACATGGAATCCCTGCTGCGCTGATGCAGCCCTGGAGAATGGCGTCCACAATACGAGCACGAAGAGTCTGTACATTTGGTACCGGGGTTGCGTAGACAAGAGCTTTCAATTGCCCCCAAAAATGAAAGCCAAGAGGGTTGAGGTCAGGATAGCGTGGAGGCCATGAAATTGGTCCGCCTGTATCAATCCATCGGTCACCGAATCTGTTGTTGAGAAGCGTACGAACACTTCGACTGAAATGTGCAGGAGCTCCATCGTGCATGAACCACATGTTGTGTCGTACTTGTAAAGGCACATGTTCTAGCAGCACAGGTAGAGTATCCCGTATGAAATCATGGCGGTGAATCGAGGAAGTACAGTACATGCTGAGGAAACTAAAATGAGCGCTAACATGGAAATTAAACGTTTCCGGACACATGTCCGCAAAACATCTTTTCTTTATTTGTGTGTTAGGAATGTTTCCTGGAAGTTTGGCCGTACCTTTTTCTAACACCCTGTATATATGATGACTTTTGAACATTATTAAGGTAAATACATTGTTCGTTCTATATCAAAATCTTTCATTTGCTAACTATACCTATCAGTAGTTAGTGCCTTCAGTAGTTAGAATCTTTTATTTAGCTGGCAGCATTGGCGCTCGCTGTATTGCAGTAGTTCGAGTAACGAAGATTTCTGTGAGGTAAGTGATTCATGAAAGGTATGTTATTATTAGTCAAGGCCATTCTTTTGTAGGGATATTGAAAGTTAGATGCGTTGCGCTAAAAATATTGTGTGTTAGTTTAGTGATGATCAGAATAAGTAAAGAGAAAACTGTTTGAGTACGTAGGGTTTTACTCAGCTTTTGAAAATCAAATAACGTAGAAGTTTACCAGCGCAGTCATTCATAATTTTTCTAACGGGACGTTTCATAGCGCATACATGCTTTTGAACATTGTGGGTGCTATGTTTTCCCAAACAGCCACATGAAAGTAACGGTGCACCATCACGCACTTGCCGCATAAGCACCCTTTCACCGCAAGAAACATCAGCCAAAGCGTAGTTGTAACATTGCCATAATTGTTCTTGCGCATTGGTCGTGTCGGCGAAACCACTGGTTCCCGGTTTTATGTTTATTATGTCTTGCCCTGACGGAGCCGATGTACGAGGGCGTGCCAAAAGTAATGCTTCCGGGTTTCTCATGTGAAACCTCTTCAATCGGTTCCAACAAAACGAACGTTATTAACGTTGAATATCTTTATTTTCTACTTCAACATACTTTTAGTCATCTGCCACTAGGGGACTCCGAACTGTAAAGTATAACGTGGCAATGTGTAAGGTAGTCAGTCAGTGGTTGATAAACAGCTTGTTGCAATAGTGTTTCGAATTCGAGGAGTTCGTCCTTCAGCATGACAATGCTGCCAGGCAGCTGGGGTTGGGCTGTTGTGGGCAGTTTGGGAGACCGTTTAGCTAGTGATTCGGATGATTCAGTTTTATCAAAGGGTATGGTGACAATGTTCACTACGGCAGTTGGAGTAACATGTCTTTCTCATTGCAGTGAACAGTAATAAACAAGTTCTATGCAGATATTTTGATGTTTATTTTTTTAAACTTAAAAAATACCTCAAATGTGAAATGAAGCCATGGACATGGAATTCTTGACAACTTCCTCCAACTCTAACCACAAGTCCAGAGCAAGCAAAATAAAACTGGCCCAGAAAACATTTAACGTAGGAAACCCAACTTACATTATCTGCCTCAGGTATGATTAGTGTAAACTGGATTGGCTATATTAAGATGTGTGAAGTACTTCCCATGTATGTTTTACAAGGGACATTTTCTTTCCAACCACCGATCGGTCGAGTAATGGAAAACATAGCGAAAATAAAAAAAAATGTTTCATTTTCAATATTTAGCTACCCCTTCCAACTACTTCTCCGACTAACACATTTGACGTACAAACTTTCGAATACCCTCGTCATAGAAGGCACCCGCCTATGATTTCATCCGATTCCATAAACTGGTCTGCAGCTTGCTGTTTGTGCCAAATACTGTTCTGATAGAAAATGTTTCTCATGAGCAAAGAGATGAAATTCAGAGGGAGCCAAGTCCGGCTTATATGTTGTAGTAGTAGTGGTAGTTGTTCTGTAGTATACCCGCCGTTCTCTTTAGTTCTGAGAACACAGGGAGAACATAAAGATACCTAGAACAATAGTGTCTCCCGCCAAATACGAGGGCCTGGTGAGAAATTTCGCCTGCAGCTATGCAGCCAACATTACATAACTGTCGTGCGTTTTCTTCTTCAAGACAACTCTCAGCCGCATTCTGCAGTGGCAATGAAGATGCTCCTGCATCGTTTACAGTTGGAAATATTTGATTACCCACAATACAGCCCGTAATTGTCTCCCTCTGGGTTTCATCTCAGCTCACATGAACCGCTGGCTATGAAGACAACGGTTTGGCACAGACAACGAGCTGTAGACCAGCGCCGGCCGGTGTGGCCGAGCGGTTCTAGGCGCATCAGTCTGGAACCGCGCGACCGCTACGGTCACAGGTTCGAATTCTGCCTCGGGCATGGATGTGTGATGTCCTTAGGCTGAGTTAGGTTTAAGTAGTTCTAAGTTGAAGATCTCACATGTTAAGTCCCATAGTGCTCAGAGCCATTTGAGCCATTTCCAGGCCAGCGTAGAGAATTTGCGGAAAGCACTGGCGGCTGCCTTCTAGAAGGAGGGTATTGGAAAGTTGGTACAACGCTACGACAAACGTCTAAGTCGGATCGGCAACTATGGAGATAAGTAGCTGGAAGTTGTAGCTAACTGTTGCAAATAGCCGGCCACTGTGGCCGAGTGGTTCTAGGCGCTTCAGTCCGGAACCGCTCGACCGCTACGGTCACAGGTTCGAATACTTCCTCTTGGCTAGAGACATAGCTTCGTAGGCGTATTTATGTGCTCACTGTGCGCTCAGAACTGAAAATTGTTACGATACGCAATGAAAGGGTACACTAGATACTCAGTGCAGCACAAAGCTTCAACACATTTTCTTTGTACTTTTAATTTCACGATTGACTGGAAGTTTTTCTTTTTTTAAAAAAAATTCTTTATTACAAACCATAGTAATTATACCATGTTAACCCACTTCTTTATCTGATTAGTGGGTCATAATTATCATACAACTGATATAATGATGTTGCAGCTAATTACAGTTTTCAAGTGATCTACACTTCGTGTAACATACAATGGGCATTTAATATCTAATACCTAGGACTTATATCTATTTCTTATAACTAGTTCCTATCGTCTGCAGCGTCACATGTGTGCCAGTGAGAGATATAAACCTACTTTTGATAGCCTTGCTCATCGAGCTAAACCCGAAGAGCGTGCCCCTGGCACTGGGCAGGCTACGATGTTTATTCGCTGCAGTTCCCTAACTTAATTTTCCTAAACTAAGTCCTACAAACTAACTTATACTACGTCATATCCGGTGCATGTCCTTATCGGTAGCATTGACCCCCATTACCCCTAATCCTGCACGTGGCGGATTCCAACTTTGATGGAAAGTCCGCCAGTCCACGCACAGGCGGTATGGGAATGAGGTTTTCATTCTGCAGCGGAGTGTGCGCTGATATGAAACTTCCTGGAAGATTAAAACTGTGCCGGACCGAGACTCGAACTCGGGACCTTTTGCCTTTCGGGGGCAAGTACTCTATCAACTGAGCTATCCAAGCACGACTCACGCCCCGTCCTCACAGCTTTACTTCTGCCAGTACATCGTCTCCTACTTTCCAAACTTTACAGAAGCTCTCCTCCGAACCTTGCAGAACTAGCACTCCTGAAAGGAAGGATATTGCGGAGACATGACTTAGCCACAGCCTGGGGATGTGAGTCGTGCTTAGGTAGCTCAGTTGGTAGAGCACTTCCCTCCGAATTGCAAAGGTCCCGAGTTCGAGTCTCGGTCGGGCACACAGTTTTAATCTGCCAGGAAGTTTCATATCAGCGCACACTCCGCTGCAGAGTGATAATATCATTCTGGAAATATCCCCCAAGCTGTGGCTAAGTCATGTGTCCACAATATCCTTTCTTTCAGGAGTGCTAGTTCTGCAAGGTTCGGAGGAGAGCTTCTGTAAAGTTTGGAAAGTAGGAGACGAGGTACTGGCAGAAGTAAAGCTGTGAGTACGGGGCGTGAGTCGTGTTTGGGTAGCTCAGTTGGTAGAGCACTTGCCCGCGAAAGGCAAAGCTCCCGAGTCCGAGTCTCGGTCCGGCACACAGTTTTAATCTACCAGGAAGCAATCAGTGTTGGTTGTCTCAGTTATTCAGTTCATGTCCCTGAAGTATTCTGTTAAGACTTTCCGTGATACCCCGTTAGCCAATGTATTTAGCAGTTGGAAAGTGTCTTTACGTCTAAGCAGTTGATATGTGTCATGGTTTGGAAGTTGGAAGTACAGAAAAAAAAAAAAAAAAAAAGAGGCGTCATATTTTGCCCACCCTGTCATCAGAGCGTTTGTCGCTAGTGCCGAATCTCACGAAATTCCAGTCACCAAGTTTCTCCTCCGACAGCGAAAATCATAAGCAGAAACGGTCAGCATGACACAATAAGGGAAATCAGAGCTCGCACAGAAAGATATAGATGTTCGTTCTTTACGCGCGCTATACGAGTTCGGAATACCAGAGAATTGTTAAGGCGGTTCGATGAACCCTCTGCCAGGCACTTAAATGTGATTTTGCAGAGTGTCCATGTAGGTGCAGATCTAGAGCGACACTAATTACACACAGGAGCAAGTCGTATAGCAAAGTTCGTCGCCTGGACCCCTGCCGCTTTCCATTTCTTTGCTTCCAGATGAGGTGGGCGTGTCCCAATCTGAAGTTACGGTCCGGCCCCCAGATTCGCCTTCCTTTATTACGGACGGCGATCACGCCTCTGCGGGCCGTCCGTGACCTGCTGCTGTTCCGCGCGGCTGTTCCTTTTTCATGTGAATTACGCTACCAGGTAGATAGCGGCCCCCGCTTCGCTTTATTATGCAGCCTCCGTGCAGATGCTAGTCGCACCGGTGGGCTTTGAGCCGCTGCCGTGAAAGTCGCGGCCGGGGGGAGGTCTTCGTGGAACGGGTCCACCTTTCTTCCAAAGTTATTTCCTGCGCTCGCCGTGCCGTCCCGACAACGGCCGATGCCAAAGTGTGAATGCGTAGGCACAGGGAAGTGCCGGAATACTTTCTTCTTCTTCTTTCTTTCGTGAGCGAAACTGTCGGTGTGTCGTGCAGTAACCAAACACGCCGGAACCGGTTATGCTAACGAGGATTCTCGATACCAGAGTCAAGAACGCGGCTAACAAAGTCGGCTTAAAGGTTCGTAGGTCAAAGCTTCGTATAAGAATCGGTATTTCTGAACAGGTAACGGAGTTTGTGGTCCATGATTCGAGCTTTCAGGGGCAAAAATAATTTTCAGAATTTCGCCTGATTATCAGTTGAATTTAGAATTTTAAAATACTCTCATAATCTTATACTAAACGTATATGTGTGCACGCCAAAAGGGCATCGTGCTATGTGCTGACTGCAGCTGAATCCCCGTTAATTTTTGTAAGCGTGGCCCTATTTTGTACTACTATGGTGGTGTCAGTTTATGTGTTCAAGGTCCACCTTGCGTTTTGTGTGCTTTTAAGACGAATGGATTGCGTATCCAGTTACTTTTGCGACTTTCTTCCCATTTTATTTGGCTACATGAATGATGAATTACGTATCCAGCAACTTTTATACAATCGGATGATGCCCCAAAAGGATGAAACGCGTGATCGATATTAAATAATTTCGCAAACAAGACTGTTTTTATCCTAAAATACAAGTATTAAATGTGGAAATTGTATATTTGTCTTGCGGCAACGCAACTCACGATATACACTCCTGGAAATTGAAATAAGAACACCGTGAATTCATTGTCCCAGGAAGGCGAAACTTTATTGACACATTCCTGGGGTCAGATACATCACATGATCACACTGACAGAACCACAGGCACATAGACACAGGCAACAGAGCATGCACAATGTCGGCACTAGTACAGTGTATATCCACCTTTCGCAGCAATGCAGGCTGCTATTCTCCCATGGAGACGATCGTAGAGATGCTGGATGTAGTCCTGTGGAACGGCTTGCCATGCCATTTCCACCTGGCGCCTCACTTGGACCAGCGTTCGTGCTGGACGTGCAGACCGCGTGAGACGACGCTTCATCCAGTCCCAAACATGCTCAATGGGGGACAGATCCGGAGATCTTGCTGGCCAGGGTAGTTGACTTACACCTTCTAGAGCACGTTGGGTGGCACGGGATACATGCGGACGTGCATTGTCCTGTTGGAACAGCAAGTTCCCTTGCCGGTCTAGGAATGGTAGAACGATGGGTTCGATGACGGTTTGGATGTACCGTGCACTATTCAGTGTCCCCTCGACGATCACCAGTGGTGCACGGCCAGTGTAGGAGATCGCTCCCCACACCATGATGCCGGGTGTTGGCCCTGTGTGCCTCGGTCGTATGCAGTCCTGATTGTGGCGCTCACCTGCACGGCGCCAAACACGCATACGACCATCATTGGCACCAAGGCAGAAGCGACTCTCATCGCTGAAGACGACACGTCTCCATTCGTCCCTCCATTCACGCCTGTCGCGACACCACTGGAGGCGGGCTGCACGATGTCGGGGCGTGAGCGGAAGACGGCCTAACGGTGTGCGGGACCGTAGCCCAGCTTCATGGAGACGGTTGCGAATGGTCCTCGCCGATACCCCAGGAGCAACAGTGTCCCTAATTTGCTGGGAAGTGGCGGTGCGGTCCCCTACGGCACTGCGTAGGATCCTACGGTCTTGGCGTGCATCCGTGCGTCGCTGCGGTCCGGTCCCAGGTCGACGGGCACGTGCACCTTCCGCCGACCACTGGCGACAACATCGATGTACTGTGGAGACCTCACGCCCCACGTGTTGAGCAATTCGGCGGTAAGTCCACCCGGCCTCCCGCATGCCCACTATACGCCCTCGCTCAAAGTCCGTCAACTGCACATACGGTTCACGTCCACGCTGTCGCGGCATGCTACCAGTGTTAAAGACTGCGATGGAGCTCCGTATGCCACGGCAAACTGGCTGACACTGACGGCGGCGGTGCACAAATGCTGCGCAGCTAGCGCCATTCGACGGCCAACACCGCGGTTCCTGGTGTGTCCGCTGTGCCGTGCGTGTGATCATTGCTTGTACAGCCCTCTCGCAGTGTCCGGAGCAAGTATGGTGGGTCTGACACACCGATGTCAATGTGTTCTTTTTTCCATTTCCAGGAGTGTATTTATCTAGTACTTGAGAACGACAGCGTTTAGTGGTTTCCAAAAAGCTTTGCACAAAATTTCAAACACGTTAAAAACATTTTCTCGCTAATAACCCACTCAAAAATGACGAAAAAGTCTCTAGCTTTCTCCATTTACGATATTCATGCAGTAATGCTTCGCCATCAAACACCACGTTTTAAATTACTACTTATTTACTACTAACCATGTTTGGAACAGATTTTGCAGACAATATCCACATATACTACTGAACGAACGTGCTGAATTATATCATTGTAAAACACACAGTTCAGGATATTTGTCACCATAGACACTGGTGCCTGAAAAACTTCCTGTTGCTTCAAAGGCAGCGCCTTTTACCCACACTACACTCATCCAATATTTGATACTTAGGTTGGATTCCAGTGATCTTTAAAGTTGATTGAAAATCTTTTCTAATCTTTTTCACGGTACGTGCTTAAAGTCTAATATTTAACACATAATAAAACGTTTGAGATTATTTTTTACCTTGGAGTTCAGTTCCTTAAAGAATCAGGGATAGAGTGGTTTACTGGTAAAGTACTAAGGAAAGAAAAATTGACGATCAGTTAAGCGGCGGTAGAGGTAAGGTAATGGCCCTAGACAGGCAGCTCATAATCGGCAGCGCTCGATAATGGAAATAAGAGTCAAGAGTTATCACGACAACGTCATAGGAGCTGTCGATATAGAAAAACCGCTCGACTATCTTAAATGACGCACGATGTGCGATACTCTCAAGAAAAATAGAAGCAAGGGAGAATAAAAATGGAACACCAAGAACGAAGTGGTAGGATTGAATAGTGTGTAAGACAGGGATGTAAACTTTCTCTTCTGCTATTCGGTTGAAACATTAAGCAATCACTAACGGAAATAAAGAAAAAAATGCCTTCAAGAGTGGGATTAGAATTAGTGGATTAAAATTATTGTGAAAGGATATGACTAATAAAATTCGCTGACGACAAAGCTACCATCAGAGAAAGTGAGGAATAGTTGAAGTAGCTGTTAAATGGAATGAACAGTCTAATGAGCACAGAATATGGATTAATAGTAAAAACAAATCAATGAAGAGTATTAAAAATTAGTGAAAAGCTGAGTATAATCATAGTTCACGTTACAATCACCTTGATTGTAAAGAATTTTTACTAATTTATCATGAATAACCCTTGTAGCCGCTTCTATTGCATATGGATAAAAATTTGTATCCTCAAAACAGCTGTAAGTAGGCTGTTTAGGTTTTTATATTGGTAACGCCACGTAGCGCTCTGCATGAAAATCATTGACTGCGCTGTGTGCTCTCTGTGGTTGGTTGAACTTATTGTTGGAATATTCGCTTGTGTAGTGTTGGGCAGTTGGGTGGGAGCAGCGTGTAGCGTTACGCAGTTGGAGGTGAGCCGAAAGCAGTGGTGGATGTGGAGAGAGAGATGCCAGAGTTTTGAGAGGTTACTATAAGCGAAGGATCTGGACGTGTGTCCGAAAGAAAAAGGAAATTTGTAAATAAATATATATATATACGAGGTGCATTCAACTTCTAAGGCCTCCGATTTTTTTTCTCCGGACTGGAAAGAGATAGAAACATGTGCATTGTTTTAAAATGAGGCCGCATTTATTGTCAATACGTCCCAGAGATGGCAGCACTGTACGGCAGATGGAATTTTACTGCCAGCGACGAGAATGAGAACTGTTTTAAATACTTAAAATGGCGACGTTTTCCTTACTTGAACAGCGTGCAATCATTCGTTTTCTGAATTTGCGTGGTGTGAAACCAATTGAAATTCATCGACAGTTGAAGGAGACATGTGGTGATGGAGTTATGGATGTGTCGAATTTGCGCTCGTGGGTGCGACAGTTTAATGAAGGCAGAACATCGTGTGACAACAAACCGAAACAACCTCGGGCTCGCACAAGCCCGTCTGACGACATGATTGAGAAAGTGAAGGGAATTGTTTTGGGGGATCGCCGAATGACTGTTGAACAGATCGCCTCCAGAGTTGGCATTTCTGTGGGTTCTGTGTGCACAAAATCCTGCATGACGACCTGAAAATGCGAAAAGTGTCATCCAGGTGGGTGCCACGAATGCTGACAGACGCCACATGGCCGCCCGTGTGGCATGTTGCCAAGCAATGTTGAGGTGCAACGACAGCATGAATGGGACTTTCTTTTCATCGGTTGTGACAATGGATGAGACGTGGATGCCATTTTTCAATCCAGAAACTAAGCGCCAGTCAGCTCAATGGAAGCGCACAGATTCACCGCCACTAAAAAAATTTCTGGTAACCGCCAGTGCTGAAAAGATGATGGTGTCCATGTTCTGGGACAGTCAGGGCGTAATCCTTACCCATTGCGTTCCAAAGGGCACTATGGTAACAGGTGCATCCTAAGAAAATGTTTTGAAGAACAAATTCCTTCCTGCACTGCAACAAAAACGTCCGGGAAGGGCTGCGCGTGTGCTGTTTCACCAAGACAACGCACCCGCACATCGAGCTAACGTTACGCAACAGTTTCTTCGTGATAAAA
This sequence comes from Schistocerca americana, assembly GCF_021461395.2. Classification (NCBI taxonomy): domain Eukaryota; kingdom Metazoa; phylum Arthropoda; class Insecta; order Orthoptera; family Acrididae; genus Schistocerca; species Schistocerca americana. Next base: position 176,208,051 of record NC_060127.1, on the reverse strand, counting down.
ACTTTGAAGTGATTCCTCATGCTCACTACTCACCTGATCTGTCTCCTAGTGACTTTTGGCTTTTTCCAACAATGAAAGACACTCTCCGTGGCCGCACATTCACCAGCCGTGCTGCTATTGCCTCAGCGATTTTCCAGTGGTCAAAACAGACTCCTAAAGAAGCCTTCGCCGCTGCCATGGAATCATGGCGTCAGCGTTGTGAGAAATGTGTACGTCTGCAGGGCGATAGCGCGAGAAGTAACGCCAGTTTCATCGATTTCGGGTGAGTAGTTAATTAGAAATAAAATCGGAGGCCTTAGAACTTGAATAACTGTCTGAGTACGTTCAGTTTTACTCAGCTGTCTTTGTATCAAATAACGTAGAAGTCTACCAGCATGGTCATTCATAATTTTTCTAAGGGGACATTTCACAGCTACTATGTGATATTACAAATAATTCACTAAATACTAACCTTGCGTTATCGTAACATGACGCACATACAGAGGGCGCCATTGTCATGTATGACGAACAGTGAGGACATCTGTGAACTAACTAAACAGCGGCCTCAGTGTAATATGAACACTTGACCTGTATAATCTAAGAGGGACTATGACAAATAATTGCTGAAATGTGATAAGTATATCTGCTGGTATGTACCATCTACTTACAGGTGAAATTTATACAATCGTACTTTCGTGTTAACATGTATGTGATTGTATTTTAATTGGTTTCTGTATTACCTCTACCACTGAAGACGGCCACTCAGTGACCGAAATCTAAATATACTACAGTAAACGTAAGTTGCGACTGATTGCCGTGCCTTCTTTCACTAATAAACACAGTGGATCACGTAGGAGACAAGTCAAAAAATATTGCTGTCTTTGGAAGAATATAAGCATCATGAACGGAGCAAAGAGGACATAAAAGGCGGACTACAACAGCAAACAAGGCGTTTCTGGACAAAATAGTCCCAAAGATTATTCCGATCCTTGATGGGATGATTGGTATAGGAACCGATTTCCATAATTATGTAAAGATAGGGTCTCAGTTACAAAGCTATTTTTATTACAAATAACGCGTTTCGCCTGGTTGAGGCTTCCTCAGATTTTCGAAAGAAAGGGAAAAGCAAGGATGTAACTACACAGAACTAGCTTAGCGCCCGCTCTTTCCCTCACGTAGACTGTTTTTATTTTATGGAATTTTTATCTTCTTCACAACATGCAACTTCTTCTAAGCTTTTCACGGTAGTTGAGGCCATATAAGCTTGGTCTTTTCCGAGTGTAGTTCTGACCAATAAGCGATAGTGGTAGCAGGGTTTTTCTTAAGCACGCCTTTTGCGTTCTTGTGAAGATATTTCATTCCCAACAATTATTTCTTTGTATCTAACCGAGAAGTCGAATATTAATTTTCGTAAATTTAAATTTAAGATTTTTCTAATGTGACTAAATAATTTCTTAAAATTTTTCGTCCCATCATGCTCTCCCTTAGGGGGAAAATTTTCAGATATACTGAATCGTGTATCGTTTTTATTTATGACTGAGTCAAACATCAATTGTCGCAGAAGAAGTCTTAAAATCATTTAGTAGTTCCTCAGTAATTATATATTTACGAAAAAGCTCTTATCCACTGTTTTACTCCCTTAGTTGAATATCCAAAAATGCTGAAACACGTATTTTTTTATTTTCTAACTGAGAAACCAAATACCGATTTTCGTAGTTCTACCTTCAAAATTCCCTTAATATCGACGTACTTTCATAAAGCCTTTCATCGCCCGTTTCGCCCCCTTAGGACTGTAACTTTGGACAATCCGTTTTTAAACGATGCCTACGGTCTAGTATCCACACCCTCTCCAAACTTCAAATCTGTATCCTTACCTATTTCGGCGGGTTGATTCAGTGAATCAGTCTCACTCAATTTCACTCCCTTAGGGGTTCAATTTTCAAAAACACTGAAACATTTATTTCTTTTTTTTGTAACCGAGAAGTCAAATAACAACGTAGTTTTAAAAGTTCTTTAGTGACTCTTTAACAATGATTTATTTTCAAAAAAAGCTTTCACCCACTATTTCACCACTCCCATTGCCCCACAGTTAAATTTCCATAAACGCTGAAACACGTATTTCTGACCGAGAAACCAAATACCAGTTTTCGTAGGTGTAGCCTCAAAATTGTCTTAAAGGAGACATTTTTCATTCGTCGCACGAGCCTCATTTCAAATTGTATCGAGCGGATGGAGTCATGAATCCATGGACCCTGTATATGTCAGCAGGGGACTGTTCAAGCTGATGAGGCTCTGTAATGGTGTGGGGCGTGTGCAGGTGGAGTGATATGGGACCCCTGATACGTCTAGGTACGACTCTGACAGGTAACAAGTACGTAAGCATCCTGTTTGATCTCCTGCATCCATTCATGTCCATTGTGCATTCCTATGGATTTGGGCAATTCCAGCAGGATAATGCGACAACCTACACGTCCAGAATTGCTACAGAGTGGCTCTAAGAACACTGTTCTGAGTTTAAACACTTCCGCTAGCCACCAAATTCCCCAGATATGAACATTATTGAGCACATCTGGGATGCCTTCCAACATGTTGTTCAGAAGAGATCGCTATCCGTCGTACTCTCACGGATTTATGGACAGCCCAGCAGGACTTTTGTGTGTTCGCGCGGGCCCTACATGGTATTAGACAGGTGTACCACTTTCTTTGGCTCTTAGTGTGTTCTATCATAGACAACCGACATTATGTAAGTGAATAATTTTTTGCTTTTTATGTGCTACACTGCAATAAGCCTATTATACTATTATAAAAAGCGCTTAAGGATTTATGTGAGCATAAGTCTGCGATACCTTTTTACTTTGGTCCAGAGGTTGCCACTGTAATGGTACTTTGACTTCCGCGCCTCCGCCAATACAAAGATATAATTTACGATCGCGCAAGCAGAAGAGCGCTGCGCCAGCGACCGATTTTTATAAATAATTTTGTTCGTCTTTTTACTTTTGCGTAGGTTTTTGTTTTTTAACAACTAATTGATTACACTCTCTCTCTTGTCTTCATACGAAGGACGTGTATTTTTCGGCGATGTGTTGAATGTGCTTTTGGGTGGAAATTAAAATTACATTACAAAGCGAGGTTGTTTCAATAGTGATTCGAGGTGGTTATCATCAAATTTGTAAATTGATCATGACAGTGACAACTTGAAGAAGTTTTCAACAGACGGAGAAAAGTAAAAGACGGGTCGTCCTACAAGAGAAATTAGGAGGACAGCCATGAAGACTACATTGTAATTAATACTGCGTATCTAACAAGATTATAAGGTAAATTTCAATTAGTTTCTGATGCTATTTCCGTACAGTCGCTTTTTGTAGTGTTGTCGACCCGGTCTGCTATGCATGGTCAAATTACAGCACGATCTCAATCAATAATTCGAAGTCCACCTTATCCGTAACTGAAACCACCGAAATTCCAAACCCAGTCAGATTTTCTATTTTATATTTCTCACGGCAGAACCCCGAGGAGAAGGGTACACTACAATTGGCGTCCTGGTGACAGGACTTGCAATCTTCGGATTTGATACAAGTGCAGTTATTATAAATTTTGTACATTTTGTCTAATTTTAACCACTTAATAGCATCAGAAAATGAATTTGGACTAAGTCTCATTCATTTCAATTGTAATGTTACGTGCATTAAATTTACAACAATATTGTTTTCCCTGTTATTAATTCGTGTTAATTTTCATTTTCATGCTGAGGAAATTAATTTGGTAAAAAAAAGGGAAAAGGATACCGTTCCATAAAATAATTTGCACGGACGCGAAAGAAAAATTTTGGATCGAAAACTGTGTATTTGACACTACATTTGCAGCATAAGACTGAAAAAAAAATTGGTGAGTACAGAAATTTTTTCCAGTTTCAAGCAGCCATCTGTACTTCCTTTATTCCGATCCATTTATTTCGAAATTATTTTTTCAAATTGTAGTTAAAATTGTAGTTAAAATTGATTTACTACTATTATTGCAAATGATAAGTGAAGAGCATATTCATAGTCATTTATTTGTCAGAGGTAAATTTCAGTACCAGTTTAATAATTCAATTTCTAATTAGAAATCATATAGAAATATTCATTTCCATAAGAGAAATTTCAGATTTCAACATATCATATTTTAAATTTTTTTTTTTTTGCCATTGGATAATTTTATTTGCAATTAATTACGAAAATCGCAAGATTGGCGCTAGACGGGTAGAAATTGTTTCCGCGGACGAGCTTAGTGAAAGTGACACATTGCAAAACATGTCCGACACTCAAATGAATATTGAACTTAATTGTGAGGATGTTCAAGGCATAATTTTACCGGATCGATTAAGACAACAACCCCTATATTTAAACAGATATACAGGCGAATGGAGAGTGAGTACTACGCGACAAAACGTGACATTGACAACGTCAACTTCAGAACCAGACATCAATCAGACACGAAAAAATGACGAGACTAAGACACAGGACTCTGACATGCTCAACCAGATTCTGAAGTTACTTGGTGAACAAAACAGAAAATTTGACACTTTAGACAAAAGATTTGACGCTTTACACGACAATTTAAAACGTGACATTGGGAAATTTGACACTAAATTCGATGAACTGACACGGGACATAAAACAAAATTTTGAAAAACAATCGAGACAAATTGCCGACTTGACAGAAACCACCAGCAGTCTTGGAAGGAAATTTACTGACTTATCAGACAAGGTTACGAGACAAGAAAAGGTATTTGTGGAATTCAGTGACGAGACAAAAACTGACTTACAACGATGTAATGAGAAACTGTTAACAGTAGTTTTTGAACAACAGAAAACCAGTACCCAAGTTGACGAATTACGACAGTCACACAATTCCGTAAAAACAAACCAAGAACACTTAGACCTGACGATTACAGACCTTGCAGATAGATTAAATGATGTAACATTGGAGCAGAAATCCTTACAGGAAAAGTTAGAAAAACTTGAAGACAGAGCAGATGTAGCATCTTTAAAGAATGACACAACTGTAGCAGAGAAACTTGTACATGAATGCAAATTATGTGATGATTATTTAGATGAGAAGTTTGAGACAATGACTCAGATCATTTTAGATAAGACAAAGGAACAAGTAAAGGGAGAAACAGATAATAATCAGAAAGAGGAACGTAAACTTAAAGAAAATGTAATACCAAGTTCGTCAGTGATACCAAAACCCATAACAGGCAACCAAAACATAAATGAGAATCATAATAATGCTAGACCCAGCACACAGCCGAAAATAGAATTACCAATGAGTGATACAAATCCCAATGAACCATTTTCAATGCTACCACAAGATCAAAATTACTATCAGACATCACCACATACGATGCACAGTTTGACACAAAATGCAGGACCCATAATACCATCGGGAGTAGCTGATGAAACATTAGTACGACATGGATACTTTCAGACATTTTCATGTGATGAGAAAGACAAAGTGCATCCGATTGTTTTCATCCGCTCTTTTGATGGTATTTTCCCAAGACATTGGTTAGAAGCCGATAAAATTCGAAATGTTACAAATTTGTTACGTGGAAGAGCAGCTAAATGGGGAGCAGCAATGAAAAGACGATGTTTAATATTTGAACAGTTTGAACAAGCATTTCTTGAGGAATTCTGGTCGATCACAGAACAGCAAAGTTTAAAACGAGAAGTACACAATCCAGAAATTTACAACCCGAAGAAAGAGACTTTACGTCAATACTTTGAACGCTACCTAGACAAAACATTATATTGGATAAAACCAGCAGATTTACCAGACGTAATTAGAACACTTAAAAGCCACTTACCATTTCCTTGCCGTGATAAATTAATAGGAGTGTCCGAGGACAACATAAAGAATTTTTTTAGTTATGTTGATGAGATAGATGTTGTTTACAGAGATGAGATCAGGAATTTCAATCAATTGTATCCGATCCATCCAAGCAATTCGCGTACACACAACAGAAATGACAGAGGCTATTGGAATCTGCCTCCGACACCACAACAAAACACTCAAAGAAACAATTCGCACTACACTGGGACAAATCCATTCAATATTAGGAGAAACAACTCGCAGCATTGGCAAGGAAACAGTAATTATTAGTATAATGGTTATCTCAGCAGTAATTACAATCAGAACAATAACAGTTATATTCAAAATAACAACAACAGAAGAAGGAACCGAAATCATAGAGATCAAAGAAGAGAGCGTAACAGGTACCATCCAGGATATTTTCAGAGAAACAACATCCAAACATGTATTGCAGGAATAACAGTAATGACAATACCAGTTAAAGTCATGGGCGAAATAATGTATGGGAAAATCACAATGGACCACCGTCAGGATACATGCAATACAGCAACCCTCAATTCCTACCTAACGGAACCCCCAATGCGACGCGAGGTAATGTCAACAACCAAACAGCTGATACTTGGGTGACGCACGACAGAAATGTAAATATTATTGAGTTGGGCAATGAACCCAACCCGCAGAAACAACCGAATTTGCCGGAAAACGAACGACGACCGAGCTAAGCGCTCGAGTTACGGTCGATAGGGAGCAGAGCGCAACGGAACCGACGATTTGTTTTCTCCGATATGATGACAGTACGAAAATAGAAAAAGAATTATATGAGGATGTAGATTTTAATAGTACCAGTAAAACAAAGAAGATTATTCAGGCTATAACACGAGTTATGATTGGTAGTTATGAAGTGGAAGTAATGTTAGATACAGGAGCAGCAGCAAGTGTCATTTCAATGTCCTTATATAATGAACTCAAACAAATAATGAACATACAAAGATTGCCAGTACAGAATTGTCACATTATAAGTGCCACCGGTAACAAATCAAAGAATGTGAAATTTCAAGTGCTAATTAACTTCACATTTTCAAATATACCACTCAATTACAGTTTTCTGGTAGTAGGCAAATTAGTTACGCATTGCATATTAGGAATTGACTTTTTGAATGAATATCAAGCAATCATAGATTTAGGAAAAGGGAAATGTCACTTAACCGTAAACCAATAACAACTGACAATAGAGTTAACACAGGGTAAAAACTTAAACAGTAAACAAGGTAAATTTGAGCAGTTACATTTTGTGTATCCGCCAGCAACAAATATATGTGATTTAACTTTTAATGAAGCTGTATCTCAGGGAATTAAACCTAATGATTTATATGAGAAATGTACAGAATCTGAATATCTGACGAAGGAACAATAACTTGAATTACTTGAAGTTTTGCAGCAATTTGCTGAGGTATTTGTGGAGAAACCCGGAATTATTGGAGGCTGTACTTACGAGATGGATGTTAAACCACACAAAACATACTGTAGAACATATTATAATATTCCTTGGTCAAAGAAACCTGCAGTTTTGAAAGAGATTGAAAAAATGCAAGCTTGGGGTATCATTGAAAGGTCACATTCACCATATTGCAGTCCGATACTAGCAGTTAATAAAGAGGATGGTAGTTTAAGGTTAGTGCTGGACGCACGAGAAATTAACAAAGTTATAATCCCAATCAACACACGACCTATAAATTTGGAAGAACAACTTTTAAAATTTCATAATGTACAGTATTTAACCAATATCGACCTCCGCTCATAATTTTGGCAGGTGAACCTCCATAAAGACAGTCGTAAATACACTGCATTTTTATGTGAGGGACGTAGTTATCAATTTTGTGTTCTACCCTTTGGTCTACGAGTGTGTGCTGGAGTATTTATTGAAGCCTTAGATGCTGTTCTTGGACCACAATTGTTATCGCAAATCACAGTTTATGTTGACGACATTGCCATTGCCACCACTACTTGGGAAGAACATGTAAATCTTTTGAAGCAACTTCTGACTAAATTTTCTGACGCAGGTGTCACTATCAATTTATCAAAGACGAAATTAGGGAGGAGAGAAATCAAATTCCTTGGTCACATCATATCAACTGAAGGCATTTATCCAGACTCAAGAAAAATTGATGCAATAAAGAATTTTCCATCCCCACAGATTCGTAAACAACTCAAAGCCTTTCTTGGTCTATCTCCATTCTTCAGGAAATTTGTGCCCTACCACCTTCTTAACAGTCCACATCTTCTATCTTGACTCAAAAGAAATAATATGTGGAAATGGACAGAGTTCTGTCAGACAGATTTTGAAGCGATTAAGAATGCTTTAGATAATGTACCGTTGTTATGTCATCCTGACGTGACGTCAGACTTTTGCCTAGTAACAGATGCAAGTTCCTATGGGCTCGGAGCTTTTTTATTCCAAATTCATGTAGAAGATGAACAAACAGTCATCAAACCTATAAGTTTTGCTAGCCGCACGCTCACTGAATGCGAAAAGTATATTCAGTGACCGAGCGCGAAACACTTGCCATAGTATGGGCATTTCGCAAGTTTCGCTACTTTCTATGGGGAAAACGTACTAAGCTTTATACTGATCATCAAGCTCTTTCTTTCCTGCTATCATGCTAGTTATTACAGTCACGTCTTGCACGCTGGTGTGCATCACTACAAGAATATGATTTTGATATTATATATATATAAAAGGAGAATCCAACATTATAGCCGATGCTCTATCTCGTTTGCCACAAGGCTTACAAGAATTTTCAGATGTGACAGAACAAACATCAGATTTCAAAATTTTACTCATGTATGACGGTACATTTGCACCTTACTACAAAAACATGTGCAGGAAGTTAGCCATATTGCAGGACAATGATCCCAGTTGGATCCAGATAAAGAATGAATTACGTGCAGGAACAGACCCACATTTTGAAAAATATTAGACATTACACAAAGAAGTATTATTTCACCGACGAAACCCTGAATCACAGCATTGGTGTGTTTGCTTACCTGAAGCTCATGTTGATGATTTTATTTCACACAGAACTTGGGGACACTATGGGGTAACCAAATGTACAGATAAGATTATACAATATTGCTATTTTCCAAATTTAAGGCGAAGAGTATTGAGCAATATTAGGAAATGCATCATATGCCAGAAAGCCAAATATTCTAATCACACAAGCATGAATGAATTGCACCCAATCATACCTAAGAGGCCATTACAGCAAATTTCTTTAGATATTGCAGGACCCTATCCACAAGCACATGGAAGAATGAAATACATCCTTGCTGTGTTAGATGTTTTCACAAAGTATTTAAAATTATATGCTTTACATTCAGTTTCTACCAATGCTATTACCAGACATCCATTAACAGATTATTTTGTAAGAATAGGAAAGCCTGAAGTTATGATCACAGATAATGCAGAATATTTTACCAGTTTAAAATGGAAGACTTTTATTGAAGAACAGAATGTTAAACATATTTTAATTTCAAGATTTCATGCGGCAGGAAACCCAGTAGAAAGAACATTTCGAGAATTTGGACAGTTTATGAGAACACGCACACCAGAGAAGCACACAAAATGGGTAGAATACATAGCACCATTTGAACAAATAGTTAACAATTTAACTCACATTTCTACTGGATACACATCAACTGAATTAATTACGGATAAAACAGAAAGAAATGAATGGACAGACCCTCTACCTAAATTTACAGCAACAACAAATCATGTTAGTTTAGAAGAAAAGGTAAGACAAGCTTACACAACATTATGTGACAAAGCTAAGGAAAGAAAGCAGAAATACGACAGAGGTGTCAGGAAAGCACAAACATTTCAAGTTGATGAGTTAGTTTTACTAAGAACACATCCTAAACCCACAAAACTGAAACATTTAAACAGGAAATGGCAGATCTTATACTCTGGACCATACCGAATTGCAAATATTCCACACCCTGGCTGTTATTCATTAGAATATCCATTAACACATAAACCCAGAGGTCTACATCCACACAGACATTTGAAAAAATACATACAGTAAAATGTTAGCTAATGAGAAGAAGATAATTAATATGATATACAGTTATGATGAGCCTACATTTAAGTTATACAGATACTTACAATCTAATGAATGCAGGTAAGTCTAGAAAGCAATGTGAACCATCCAATAGCTAATAAGATATTTGGTTATAAGAGGAGTTGCTATTGAGGCATATACACATTAGAGGAGGCATATACACATTAGAGGAGGCAGAGAACTGAACAGAATTATTTTCTTTAGGAGGCATGTGATAATAGTAATGTTGATATGAGTGATGTGAGTGACTGAATGAGATGAGTGAATGTAATTTTAGTTTAATAAGAGGATAATTAGTAATATGGAGAGAGGTAAATGGAATATAAGATGAGAAAAGGGTATTATTATCATTATTGTTGTTGCTGTTGAAGTAAAAAGTAAGTGGTGATGAATAAGAGGAAAATATATATATGATGCTGAGGAATAAGTATATGTTATTTTGTGAAGAATGAATATTGGATACGTGAGAATGTTATGAGTAATTGAGAATATGTTGAGAGGGGAGAAACTAGATTTGAACGCTATATCACATGTACTCATGGAATACAGAATGAAAGTAGTGGAACGAATATTATTTATTGAAAGATTGGTATGCCTGAGATAATAACTTATGTGATGTCTTATATATTCTTATAACTAAAGGAGAAAGTATAGATTTATGTGGAAAGAATTATTTACAGCAGCCACTGTTGGAAATATACCAGAAGATTTAAATTTATAACACTTTAACACTAATCTAATGGGAACTTGTAATGAAATTTTTGGATTTATGTAGGCTTGACACTTCAGATTGGAAGAATTATTTAAGAGAACATATTTAGCTGTCATCTAATGACATAATTAAAGCTCATCTACTGAACTGAACTAATGTACCATTAAATAGAAAGGAGAGCAAGGAGAAAACAAAACGTCAGTCCTCTGTTGCGGCTCATACTCTCATCCCTCCCTTAGAAAAATTTATACATGTTGATGAAATATTTGACATTGTGTAATTCGTGATTATCTGAGAGTATAGAGAGACATACACACATATTTATTTATGAATAGAATTTTACAGGTACCACAAGGTAAATACAGAATGGATATACAGTATGGAACGCAGCAGCAATTATCTAAGAAGATTTATTTATTTATTTATTAAGTAAAACATTTATTTATATTGCTTGATACTCACAAAAGGAAGGAGATGAACTACACGAACTTTATAGGAACATGATTGACTTGAACTAGATATATACTGTATATACACTTACCACACTGATGTACATACTTGTAGGATCCTAAGATGTTTAGAGGGGCACCGCTCTTAGAAACGGTAGTAGAGGGGTACTATATTTTTCATTTAATTCTGTATATGTGCTATATGACAACAATGTAACTATCTCATGTAATGATTAATTGTAAATATTTGTATATTTATGTACTTACTATATCAAGAAAGGTATTTTAAGGAGATGTTAATGAGCTGCAAAGGACTTGTGCATGTAGCACATGATTCATATAAATGGAACTGAAAATGCAAAGAAGAAACCAACGTGATGGAACACTGGTCAAGAAATATTTACGTATAGTCCTGTGACGCCGGAAGTGCACATCCTCCTATTTCCATCTACTGCACTGCAAAGTTTTTTCCTTATTTTGCTAACCGAAGATATGACATTTCTGTGTCTTTATATATTGTAGTTGTTTTACTATTTGTATATATATATATATATATTTATGTCGATGTATAATTGGTTTGTTTTGTGAATATTATTTGTATTTATACGCTGGGTCTGGCCTAGGGAAAACTATGCTATCGAACGAATACATCGATAGATCGTGTGGAGAACCAAAGTGTTTAGGATCTTTGGTAGTGTTAACTCTGCCGCGTGGAGCGCGGGCAGAGGAGAGTTTGGCTGGAGTAGGGCGGTGAGCAGGTGTGTTGTGTGGCGCTCCCGCGAGTTGCCGCGCTTTCGGGGTTTGGCAGCATGTAACTGCGCTCGACTTGCTATGATAGTTTCTGACACAGTGTCGCGGACGGGAAGCGTTAGCTGGCACACTTCAAGAGCCCGTTTCGCCTGGTGACCGTGTCGAGAAGAAGGCGCACCAACATCCAGCTTCTGCAACAGCGACGGCCGACAATGAGTGACTGTCGCCACCTGCTCGACCGACGACTGCAAACAACAAGGAAGACAGGAAGCACGTAAAGTTTTAGAACTGTATGGAAGACCTCAACTTCTAAAATTGTTGCATCACAAAATTACAGCGACGTAGAATGAACCTTTGTTGGTCATTGTACCAATTGCATTACCAAGCAGGGTCCCTTCCTTTTCCAGAATGAACCCGAGTGTCGTTGAAATTCAAACGCCAGTATTAAAGTAATATCATTCCATTTCACTGCTTTAAGTTCAAAGTTCAGTTAAAGTATTCATAGCTGGCTACAATATTTAGATTACACAAGCACAAATTAAGAGTGCGAGTTTTGTTACCATATTTTAGCTTACCTGTGACTGCAGCTCAGCTTGGTACGTACTAAATTTTACTATTGTTAATTGTTCAGAATCATTTAATTCAAGTTCAAAGTTAAATGTCTTATTTCTAAATTGCGTAGATTCAAGTAGCTTTTGAAATGATTGTTGAGGTAGCCCAAGACTAACCGTATTTTACTGAATTTCGATGTGCTTCAGAAACAAAGCTCACTATTAATTTCAGTCACTAAATTAACTTTCAATTTTCTGGTTTTATTAATTCTTTTGCTATATTAAGTCAGAGTATAGCGAAATTTATTACTTCTGACAAACATTCAGTTTTCACACTACTTCAGTTGCCACGCTTCTAGTGCTAATTATATCTGCAATAACCTTTCTTTTTCAGTTACTATAGTAATTGTCGTAATTTTTCCCAAATCTCAAATATCTAATTACCGCTAGTTAATTGTTAACGTAACGGCCGCACATTTACTTTCTTTATTAACTTTACCCCTTTTCAAAATTAATTTCCACCAGTTTCATTAGCATTTTTCCTTTCAGTTAGATGTAACCCTTTCCTCCCTCTTTACCGACAGATAAACTTCGGTGACGATTGCTTTTCCCATTAGGTGCACGCGGTTTAATTTTTCACTGTCATTAAGGTCGATAAGTGAGGGGGAGGTTAGACGCCGACCAACGTCTCTGGTGCAATAGCATCTGTGGCCGTATGCGCAGTTGCACGGTACACGAGTATAAAGGGACGAAGCGAGCGCTGGAGCGGCAGTCTTGCGGCTCACTCTGAAGATGGTTGAACGTTATACGGCCGAAATATTAGAAGAAGGAGAATTCTTGCAGCTGCACACCCGAAACTTAATGGAACAGTCTTTACACCGCCAAAACCTGAAGATTCACACAAACATGATCAAATCTAGGGCCTCGTCATAGATTTGATCATAAAGGTCGTTAGTCTTCTGTTGACTGTAATGTGGAGTGTAATAATCATGTGGACCGCTAGCATCGCTACAACTATTTGACGTCTGTAGTGTGTTTGTAAACATGGCTGCAAAGTTTAGTTGTTGTTATATTGTTTTGCATGCTATTATTCTCGTGCTGCTGGACTGGCGACTTCACACCCACAAGCCGGAATTGAGGACGACACGCAATAAAATCAAATAATTATTAGCTCTCCATTCAACTTTGTCTATCTTTGAACCCTGGTAGCCACAAGTTAGAAAGTGCTTTATCTGTTTCGTACTTTTTGTTAATTTTGTAGTCGTTGAAACACTAATTCCATTAATTAAATTATTCAAAAATAAAAATAGTTTTTAACCACCATTTAGCTTACTAAACATTTATTTTATCTTCAAATATTCCTCCTCCAGGGCTTTATTAACCGCTTCACACGTTTCAGGAATTTTTTGTCTAATGTGTACTGTGGTATTCGAATGCTGTACTGTAAGCTAGTAAGCTCTCCTGCAGCAAGGAATCCCAGTGTTATGGCGAGCCTTCCTTCTGCAAATATATCATTTCTCTGGAGAGTATTCTGCTTCGTAATATGAGCGGCCACTTTACTGATCAAATACTGTCATGCGCTCTCTTCCTTTCGTAAGTGATTTATGTAAGATTTGACGGCCTCCATTGGAGCTCTCGTAACATCTTCTGCTGAATGCTTTTGTCATCTCGACGTAAAACCTAGGGCTTTACCAAACTATGTTTCCTTTTTTCCGCCGTTTCTCTTCCAAACACACACACACACACACACACACACACACACACACACACACAAAATAGAGCTGTGGTACAAGCAATTGCTGCACTTCATAACAAGTTGTTGTGGTCCGTCATCTTGAACTTTGACGAAAAATACACACATCAAAAAAAGATTTGCGTCACCTCGGTTCCCAGAGTTTCGGAACCTGTACAGAAAATCAGAAAACTGGATCAACATAAACATCATTTCCGCCATTTTTATTGCTCATGAAAGCCACTGATCGCACGTTGTACCTTCATGCGAGACCTTCAGAGGTGGTGGTCCAGACCGCTGTACACACCGATATCTCTAATGCCCACTAGCATGTCCTCTTGCATTGATGCGTGCCTGTATTCGTCGTGGCATACTATCCACAAGTTCATCAAGGCACTGTTGGTGCAGATTGTCCTACTCCTCAACGGCGATGTAGATCCCACAGAGTGATTGGTGGGTCACGTCGTCCATAAACAGCCCTTTTCAATCCCAGGCATGTCCGACAGAGTTCATGTCTGGAGAACGTGCTGGCCACTCTAGTGGAGCGATGTCGTTATCCTAAAGGAAGTCATTCACAAGATGTGCACGATAGGGGAGCGAATTGTCGTCCATGAAGAGGAATGCCTCCTGAATACCCTGCCGATACGGTCGCACTATCGGTCTCTGGGTGGCATTCAGGAATCGTACAGCCGTTACGGCGCCTTGACCACCAGCGGCGTACGTCGGCTCCAGATAATACCACCCCAAAACAGCAGGGCACCTCCACCTTGCTGCACTCGCTAGACATTGTGTCTAAGGCGTTTAGCCTGACCGAGCTGCCTTCAACACGTCTCCCACGACTGTCTGGTTGCAGGTAGTGCAAGACTGATTGGTGAAGAGAACCTGATGCCAATCTTGAGCGGTCGATTCGGCATGTTGTTGGGCCCAACTGTACCGCACTGCATGGTGTCGTGGTTGCAAAGATGGACCTCGCCATGGACGTCGTAGCGAAGCTGCACATCATGCAGAGTATTGCACACAGTATGAGTCGTTAGACGACGTCCCGTGACTGCACGGAAATTATTCAACATGGTTGCGTTGCTGTCAGGATTCCTCGGAGTCATAATCCGTAGGTAGCGGCCATCCACTGCAGTAATAGCCCTTGGGCGGCCTGAGCGAAGCATGTCATCGACAGTTCCTGTCTCTCTGTATCTCCTCCATGTCCGAACAACATCGCTTTGGTTCACTCCGAGACACCTGGACGCTTCCTTTGTTGTGAGCTCTTCCTGCCACAAAGTAACAATACGGACGCGATCGAACCGCGGTATTGACCGTCTAGGCATGGTTGAAGTACGGACAATACAATTCTTGTACCTCCTTCCTGGTGGAAAGACTGGAACTGATCGGCTGTCGGACCGGCTCTGTCTATAGGCACTGCTCATGCATGGTTCTTTACATCTTTGGACGAGTGTAGAGACGTCTCTGAACAGTCAAAGAGACTGTGTCTGTGGTACAATATCCACAGTCAACGTCTATCTTCAGGAGTTCTGGGAACCGGGGTGATGCAAAACTTTTTTTGATGTTTGTATGATAACAGTGTGCGATACCCCTTTTTAGCGCTACGTCAAAATTCGTTGCCAAAGAAATTTGACGAATATTTAATCATATTTCTTTGTCAAGGTAATATGATAGTGTAATTCCGCTCTTACTGAATTTCGCATTACGTAACGCCGTGACGACACACACAGCGTGCGTCCATACCCACGCAGCCGCCACCCACTCCAGCCATTAACTGTGCAAATAACTGGAGGCGGCCCTTCAGCTGCACTTATCCTCCACTTGCGGAAACGACTCGCTTGAAGTTGACATCTTCTGAGCTTCCGAGACGACAGAGCAGAAAATTATAAGCCAATAACGATTCTCATATCCAGCCACGAACAAAGTACACTGCTGCGGGAACCTAAGGAGCAACATAGCCCAACGAATCTTGGACCATACGTAGGAACGACAGCTGCTCTATAGTAGATAAGGAGATCTTCAAGAAACACGAAACTAGACAAAAAGAAATGACATTTTACTCAAAGATAATTATAGTGAAGTCACCGCGAATTATGATGCTCGTCTGGACATTACAAAACGCGGTGTATAGTTCGTAAGGCTAGCCTCTTATTCAAATGAGCAAAATACAGACAAAGTTTGGAAATGTTTTGGAAACAACGAAAATAAATGCAAACGACCTGTTTCGGATTTATGATTGATCATTCTTTGAAATTTATTTTAGATTTTCGATAAAAACACAAAATGGCGCCGGTAATTATTGTTTGGTCAAGGGCATGGAAGTTTTAAGTACGCAAACTGCGTACAGTGTAGACTCTCAGGAGTTGTTTGAAATCAAAAATGGATAACGTCGGCCGATACTAAATTACATTTATGGGAACTTTACCTAATGACAATGAAATAACCTTAAATTTAACGATATGGAGCTAGCTCGAATTCCGAGTTCGACTTTGGGGGTTTGTTTCGCTCTTCACAAAAAACAGTTAATATTACCAAATTTCATATTCTGTTGGTATAAGCTCCCAAGAAAAATGTATACTTCTAGAGGGTCAAAGCTAGAACTTGATAGCTTTGTAAGTAGGCTGTTTAGGTTTTTATGTTGGTAACGTCACGTAGCGCTCTATATGAAAATCATTGACTGTGCTGTGTGCAGTCTGTGTCTGGTTGGCATTGTTGCGCAGTTGGATGTGAACAGCGCGTAGCGTTGCGCAGTTGGAGCTGAGCCGCCAGCAGTGGTGGATGTGGGGAGAGAGATGGCAGAGTTTTGAGAGCCGGCGATCTGGACGTCTGTCCGCCAGAGAGAGTAAATATATAATACTGGATATCATGGACTGATATATATATATATATATATATATATATATATATATATATATATATATATTATGACTTTTGAACACTATTAGGGTAAATACATTGTTTGTTCTCCATCAAAATCTTTCATTTGCTAACCATGCCTATTAGTAGTTAGTGCCTTCAGTAGTTAGAATCTTTTATTTAGCTGGCAGTATTGGCGCTCGCTATTTTGCAGTAGTTAGAGTAACGAAAATTTTTGTGAGGTAAATGATTCATGAAAGGTATAGGTTATTGTTTGTCACGACCATTCTTTTGTAGGGATTATTGAAAGTCAGATTGCGTTGCCCTAAAAATATTTTGTGTCAGTTTAGTGTTGATCAGAATAAGTAAAGAGAGAAATGTCTGAGTCCGTTCAGTTCTCCTCAGCTGTTTGAAAATAAAATAACGTAAGAGGTTTATCAGCACAGTAATTCACTAATTTTTGTAAGGGGACGTTTCAGCTTGAACTGTTTTTATTTCATGCTGCACGCAGTTTTAAACTACAGCTTCCCAAGAAAAACCTGTATAAAATCTAGGAAAAAGTTTACATCTATTATTAGTTAAATTACATATCATATATCCTTGATGTCGCTGAACACAAATCTGAAGATAGTCTTCAAAAATCAAAATAGTTAATCCAACACGGCGGAACAAAAAGTATGTTTTGACCAATCGTGATCAACATTTGACCAAAACATAATGTTTTTGTTACATACATTTAGTCTGCAGTTAGTAGTAATTGGCGGAAAGTCATCGAGTAAAAACAGAAGTGATTTCTGGCGTTCCCCAAGGTAGTGTTATAGCCGCTTTGCTGTTCCTTATCTATATAAACGATTTGGGAGACAATTTGAGCAGCCGTATTCTGTTGTTTGCAGATGGCGCTGTCGTTTATCGACTAATAAAGTCATCAGAAGATCAAAACAAACTGGAAAACGATTTTGAAAAAAATATCTGAATGGTGCGAAAAGTGGCAGTTGACCCTGAATAACGAGAAGTGTGATTTCATCCACATGAGTGCTAAAAGAACTCGTTAAACTTCGGTTACACGATAAATCAGTCTAATCTAAAAGCCGTAAATTCAACTAAATACCTAGGTATTACAATTACGAACAACTTAAATTGGTAGGGACACATAGAAAATGTTGTGGGGAAGGCTAACGAAAGACTGCGTTTTATTGGCAGGACACTTAAAAAATGTAACAGATCTACTAAGGAGACTGCCTACACTACAATTTTCCGTCCTCTTTTAGAATACTGCTGCGCGGTGTGGGATCCTTACCAGATAGGACTGGCGGAGTACATCGAAAAAGTTCAAAGAAAGGCAGCACGTTTTGTATTATCGCGAAATATGGGAGAGAGTGTCACAGAAATGATGCAGGATTGGGGCTGGAAATCATTAAAAGAAATGGCGTTTTTCGTTGCGACGGAATCTTCTCACGAAATTCCAATCATCAACTTTCTCCTCCGAATGCGAAAATATTTTGTTGACACCGACCTACACAGGGAGGAACGATCACCACGATAAAATAAGGGAAATCAGAGCTCGTACGGAAAGATATAGGTGTTCGTTCTTTTCGGGCGCTGTATGAGATTGGAATAATAGAGAATTGTGAAGGTGGTTCAATGAACCCTCTGCCAGGCACTAAATTTGATTCGCAGAGTATCCATGTAGATGTAGATGTAGATGTAGATGTAGAAGGAGTTCCACGACCGTGTATCAACCCTTCCTCTAACTCGGATTGTGCATGGAGAGCAATTCCCTCGTTCTTCTTGGCGAGAAACGCCGATATGGATGAGGTGGATATGCTCAGGTGGATATGCTGTGTTCGTTAGTCTTTCGGCCAATAAGTTTGCATCCATTCTGCAATTACAGATCACTTTATAAACGTGCGTTACGGCGCGACAAGTTTTCTACCTGAACCGGGCGACTACGGCTCAGAGCACCGTGAGACTGCTTCAAACAATAAATGGACTGTAGAAACTTTCGTCAAGAAAAGTCTTCGTCCCAACGTTCTAGACTCATATTCCGTTCAAAAAATGGAATAAAATGTAATTTTCGACCATTTTGAAAGAGGACCTGGCCTTAACATGGTGTACGATCACTAAGGACAGCAATACAAGTTTTGCAACGTGCTCCCATGCTGATCACAAGCTGGTAAGGAATTCTTGTGATAGGCCGTTCCATTCTTCCATCAACGAGCTTGAGAACCCGCTGGATTGCCGTTAGTGCATGTGGATACGTCACAGCACGTCTCCCCAGCACATTCCACACGTACTCTATGCGAGTTAAGTCAGGGGACGGGCATATCAGTCCATTACCCAAATATCCTTTCGTTCCAAGAGCTGCTCCATCCGCGCGGTTCGATTCGTTCGCGCGTTGTCATCCAGAAAGATAGTCAAGGACGAATGCACCCCTGCAGGACACACACGGTGTAATATTTCTAGCTTAGTCAGCCATCATATTAGGCCCCAAGAAGCTGTTCCCAGAGCAGTGGAGATGCAAGAAGTATACAGATGACGAAATGAGGTGTGAGGTACCATTCCCGTGAGAAAGACTGCATGATGCTACTGCTGTGTGTTTGGCTGCTGTGTTCGGAGCAAGGGCGCCAAAACGTTGTAGTTATTATTATTAGTTAAACTACTCTTGGAATGACTTCACTTCTTAATATAAATATCTCTCAACAGCTGACTATCAAATATGGTTCAAATGGCTCTGAGCACTATGGGACTTAACATCTGTGGTCATCAGTCCCCTATAACTTAGAACTACTTAAACCTAACTAACCTAAGGACATCACACACATCCATGCCCGAGGCAGGATTCGAACCTGCGACCGTAGCAGTCGCGCGGTTCCGGACTGAGCGCCTTAACCGCAAGACCACCGCGGCCGGCAGCTGACTATCAATGAGTCATTTTAGAATTATTAAAACAATTTAAATCAATAACAAAAGACTGACGAAATTGCAGACGAAGCACTTCGGAAGCGTTCGTCTCACGCCTTTTCTGGTATGGCGCGCGAAATGTTTCGTGCTGTTCGTCACCCTGCATTAGGCAGTCGAGAAGAACAGACATGTTGTCTGTCGTAGGATGTGTTTCCAATTTTTATTTAAGTTCCTGTCCGTCACTCTGGATTAGGCAGTCGAGATGTACAGTCATGTTGTCTGTGGCAGGATGTGTCTGCCAGTATTTAGTATTAAAAGATTCACTCCGGTAGTCATGAGGCACAGACACGTGCCACAAATAGTGCAAAGATACATTGTCGTTAACGTTGTGTTTGATCATGTACTTTGGTGTATCAGAAGGTGTTGTATTAAGATCATGTAGTCTTCTCGTGTGGCTATATAAAAATACGCGAGTGGAATCCCAAAGAAGTGATACATTATTTCAGAACAGAACCTCTCTAGAAGTCAGTTTCAGCCTCAAGATACAGAACCTACGACCAGCGTGCTGTTTTCTGCGCTGTGGACATCAACTTGAAGACAGCAGGTTAGTGGACTATAACAGAACCGTCGTATTCCACACAGTGCAGCAGAAACAACTAGGAGCCTCACGTGTACTACAGGCACAGAATAAAATGTTCTCAGTGACACGTCAACTGCAGTAATGAAGGGGAGGTTATAACACTGCAACTGCATTTGCGTATCTTATACAATCAAATACCAAGTTTGGCTTATTACGTAGCATGCCCCAAGAGAACAAATAGTCCTGTCACGGAAAAGCCACGTATAACACTTCTGACTGTTACTACTATACCATAGCCTTAAAGTTGAAGTCAGGTCGTGAAATAAAACTATCTTGTTAAAGCAATTATGGTATAACGCAACAGAGCAGTGTTACCCTCCGAGAGGAATTTTGTTTTGTTGACCCTGTTGTGCCTAACGGAGGTAGCTTATCGGAAGTGAAAGTCAGAATTATGTAAATATTTAAACAGTAACAAACAATATTTTATGCTACACTGTTCAAAGAATAAGGAAAACGGTCGCCAGCCTAGTTAGGCAAGAGAATGGTTGACATTCTTGTTCAAGAAAATAAGTACGAGTAACTTTAAAGGACAAACACAACCTATACTTTGCCACACGCGAGTGCAATGAACTCTGACACCTGCATATGTTCACGGTAAGATTGGAAGCTGACAGAGCATAACAAACTATTTGCATAAATATGACAGATAACCATACGCATAATTTCTTTCAGGGCTTATTCAAACTGAATGGTCTTTATAACATTACTATTAATATTCACTGTAGAATCATAAATTGGACATAGGTTCAGTATTACTTTCCAAACATTTTCCTAGCTGACATAAAATTGTAAATGTAGTTCATTGCAAAATTATGAACTGGCCACAGGTTAAGCTTCTCTCAGCTAAATACTTCTTTTATTTAGAATGAAAGTTAAATGGAATTCACTAACAGCTTACTTCTCACAGTCTTATTTTTTAATAAAGAAATTATTGTTTTCATAAATAATGGTCTTTCTATTAATTGTTATTTATCATGAGCATAACATATAACCTGTGGATCTTATTACACTATTAATATGCACTTTAAATACCCAAAAGAAACAAGTGCTTAGCAAGCATGAGTATATAACTTTCCACAACTGCAGTTTTCCACTTTTACCACAATGAGACACAAAATTAACGTATATGTAAGATACTGACTGACCTTCTGCGATTTACAACAGGCAACAATGTGATCATTTACTATGCAAAACTTTATAAGCCTCAGTCTTAAGAACTTTTAATTTTGAAGTTGGCAACAAGACATTAATAAGCAGTTTTAATAGGAAAATTATTTTCAGCAAGCATCATTTACTTTAACTCACTCTCTTGCTACATTAACTTTCTTTTTACTATGTTCACGAGGCATTAATGAGCAAAACATTGTGCTTTAATGTTCTTGCACGGCCAATGGGGAGGTGACCATGAGGAAAAGACTGAACAATCAATTGGGGCGTGGGATGTCAGACGCTTGAACGTGGTAGGGAAACTAGAAAACCTGAAATGGGAATGCAGAAGCTGAATCTAGATATAGTACGAGTCATTGAAGTGAAATGGAGAAAAGACAAGGATTTCTGGTTCCCGCGCACGGGGTCCCGGGTTCGATTCCAGGTGGGGTCAGGGATTTTCTCTGCCTCGTGATGACTGGGTGTTGTGTGTCTTTCATCATCATTGACTCGCAAGTCGCCGAAGTGGCGTCAACTGAAAGGGACTTGCAAATGCAGCGGCCGAACTTGCCCGCATGGGGGTTTGCGGCCAATAATGCCATACGATCATTTCATCTGAAATAGCCCATACTTTAGTTCAAACGGAGAGGCACCTGAGAGGTGTTATGGTAAGGAAAAAAAATCAAGGTAGGTACATAAATTCAGTTATAAATTACCTTATATTCTGAGCACACTAACACATCCAGTAAGCTGATCCTTCACTGTACATTGATTTAGTGTTCAATTACAGCGATTGCGCAATATGGTGGCCATTGCGTGTTGGTAGGTAGATTTGCAGGCAGAATTCCTGGACTCTGTCATTTCTTGGTGGCGATGACAGATACCAATTTCAGAATAATTCCAGCTTTTTATCCATCCATCCGAGGCACTAGAAAGTGGCACGGGAAGCCTCTCTCGGCACGAGCACAATATACAACTTTTACATGGGCAGTTCACAGTTTGGTAGCTCGTCCCCGACTGACTCTTCGTTCCACCTTTTCTACCTAGGCCAACGGGTTAAAATTTCATAGAGTGGCTATAGGTCCGCCATGTTTGAAGCAAATTGAAGTTCTGGCCGCCATGTTTTCTTAAGTCAAGGCATTCGTCTGCTGTGTCCCGCCTCCTTGTAACTGCGTTTGACTTACTTGAAATAGCCCATACTAGCTTTATTTTTTCTAAAAAAAGCAATGGACAGCAGTGATTTCAGTGTACACTGACAGCAAAAAGGGATGTTTTTGTCGAAATATGGCTAAACTTTTCGATGTAGATAACACTACAAGACAACTCAAATAAATCTGTCCATCCACTGTAACGTTACTTGTTGCCCATAAATTAATGCAATTAGAGCAGGTACCACCAGAATATTACGGTGAAACTTCTAAACATGCTGTGGTTAACTATTAGAAACAGTAACGGGCGCAGAAATGCGATATTTTTGTCGCTATGCCTTGGCAGAATAAAAGTGTAGGGTCAGGGCAAATTTCCTTATTTGCTGAGAATAATGGCATACTTTAGCACTGCACTGAAGTTCCAATAGCTCCTTCAACAAACCAACTACATGTTCACTGTTTAACATATCAGAAACTGAACTACATAGCCTTCTTCTCAAACCAGCAACTAAAGTCTGTAACTGCACTATTCTTCTTTTGTGTCGTACACTAAGTTGCTTCATTTGCTTTATCCGCTTCTTTAGTTGCACATTCTCTGCTTGTACTCTGTTATATTGTGTTTTTAACTCCTTAGGGCTTGGTAGACAGTAATTGTGGTCAGCAGAAACAGATGTGGGTCCGACAGGCACTGAAAGAATGCAGTTACATCATAAGTTTATAACAGAGTTACACCATAAGAATATAATAGAAAGTATGTAATTCAAAGTAATAAGAACACAGAGTAAAATTAAATTATTGACTTACTTTGTGCTAATGATGTCACTGTAACAGCACTATCTTGCAAATTGTCGAAACATCGCTTTCTGGGTTGTGGTCGTAATACTTTATCTTGCTTTTGTAAATGTGGTGGAAAGTTAAAGATAGTAGGTCCTGCTTTTGACAAAAGGCGCCTCTGGACATTTGTGTGGTACATATATTTCTCTTCAAAATGAGCTGATCAGAGGTAACTGGCTGTAGTAGGAAACCAGTTTTCTCGCTTCATATTTATAACCCATCTTTTCGTAATTTCCTTATCTTTTAAAGGAAATCTGTAATCAACGATAAATAAATTACTTTCCTGCATTTGTCTTAAGCATAATTACAGTTCCAATGCAAATGACTCTTTAATAAACATTAAAAAACGTGTGTCGTATTTCGGTACTAATATACTTACTTATAATATGAAATATTTGTTGTTTTATCGCTGCGATTTGTGCAGTTGAACGCTGAACACACTGCAGGCATGTTGACTTTATATTTTGTAACAAAAAAGTCAACTAGAAAAGTTAAATATTGCAGTAATATCACAACAGCTGACACACTTCAAACACAAACAACAGTAACGCTTTCCTAATGTTTTGACTAAGGAGAACATGGCGGCCGAGTTAGCGTTGGTTGCCGCTAGGAGCGCTGTAACTAGTATCTCAGCCACTCTATGAAATTTTAACTCGTTGACCTAGGCCAACCACAATTTGCGCGCGCTACACAGTTCCGTTCATGAGGGGAACTACAACACCTTTTACATACAAATTAACTAAGAATCCTAAGTGAAGGTCGGCAGTTTACATAACAGCAACCAAACATATTAAATAAAACAGAACATTTGCATATATTGGTAGTTCTACACAAAATTATTTAAATAAAAGTATTTAATTTTAAAGATAACCAAAGAGATTGTATGAGGAAGACAAAAGATCACTACAGAGATTATACTTCACTGCAGTATCGAATTAATCGTACACTAATTACAGAAGTTCAACGATGGGTTGTTGACAAAATAGAAATCTAAATCAATCAACAAAAGGTATGTAGTGTCTAAGCTATAGTGTTACAGGGTAATGGAGAATGATCGCTACTAACACCAACAATCAATTCATTCTTCCTTTCTTGCCGTAACGGGACAGGAGCACAGTGTCGTAACAACCTTGACTAGCGAATATACCGTGTGCAAAGACTTGGATACGATATTGAGAATTTTACACCTTTAACTTTGAGCCGGTAAGGCTCGCTATTTAATTTTTTGCTTTTGTTTTGGGAATCACCCTCCTTCTCTGAAGTCGCCGCGATGTCAATATCGAGATCGGATTGGCGTCTCTGGTCGCCGCATATCTTTGGCGAGTAGGCTTCCCGCGACAGAACGAGGAAGAAGGGCCTTGCTGTTGAGTTAGCTCAGGACTGTGCATGAGGAGAGATGTCGGCGTCGGAGGGCAAGACCGCTTGGTCGATGGGCCCCGCAGAAACAGTCGGTTGGGTACGGAACGCCGTGGGCTCCAAGATCCCAGTTTGGAGGGCCGGTGTTGTTCCGATGGCGGTCATCGTGTGGTCATTCAAGGGCTGAGAAGTGATTTCTTGGTTCTGCCCTTAGACTCCGACGAAGAATTACGGCACGTTTGGTGTATGAGGTGAACACAAGAATTCTAAAAGTGTGCACGTTGGTGGTGCAGACTTGTGGGAGGTGTAAGCTTCGCTTCGGTATGTGACAGTACGTCACATAAATATTGACATTTTTATCGGTTGTAAACCGTAATTAACGTATTTTATGAATATAATTAGTATAAAAGATACAGTTAATGTTATTGAAACAGCTGATATGTAGCGATTATTTAAAAATAGCATCTTTATTTAAAACATGTCTACAAAAAAAAAAAAAAAAAGGATCGAAAAGAGACGCGATAGTGCGGCTGAGGAGGAAGGACGTATTTTATGGTACACACACTGTTTCGTTTCGCGAATCGGAAGGCAGCCATTGAGCAGCTACACATATTTTATGTACGTTATTCGGTATTCTGATAAAATAACCAAAGGAGAGCTTCTGTAAAGTTTGGAAGGTAGGAGACGAGGTACTGGCAGAAGTAAAGCTGTGAGGACGGTACGTGAGTCGTGCTTGGGTAGCTCAGTTGGTAGAGCACTTCCCCGCGAAAGGCAAAGGTCCCGAGTTCGAGTCTCGGTCCGCCACACAGTTTTAATCTACCAGGAAGTTTCATATCAGCGCAAATTCCGCTGTAGAGTGAATATCTCATTCTATAAACTAATTATTGTTATCATAAAATGAATTTGTTGGTATGCAGCGGCTGATTATTTTTTATAAGTATATTTTCAGTAATTTGCGCTGCGGGAAGCTCATCTTCCGATGCAGCCTCTGGTCGGCCATTACGCGCCGAAGTTTAATTTATTTTTCAAAGTGTTAACAGTAACTGTAAATGCGAGAGATTTCGTTGTAAGAACCTTTCTAAGTTGCAACAGATAATTTATTTACATTAAAGTTCATTTTTTAAATTATACAGATTCCATGAGTTCAGTAAGTTTTATCTTGGCCCCTCCACGGCAACAATCGAAACTCTCTCTGTGGTGTCACCGCCAGACACCACACTTGCTAGGTGGTAGCCTTTAAATCGGCCGCGGTCCGCTAGTATACGTCGGACCCGCGTGTCGCCACTGTCAGTGATTGCAGACCGAGCGCCACCACACGGCAGGTCTAGAGACGTCCTAGCACTCGCCCCACTTGTACAGCCGACTTTGCCAGAGATGGATCACTGACAAATACGCTCTCATTTGCCGAGACGATAGTTAGCATAGCCTTCAGCTACGTCATTTGCTACGACCTAGCAAGGCGCCATTACCAGTTAATATTGAGATTGTAAAACATGTACCGTCAAGAGCGATGTACACCAATTTTGGTTAAAGTTAAGTATTCCAGCAGCAACGTACCTTATTGGCTATATTAATTACATTGTCCTGTTCCAGACCTCACGCCAGTTTGCGTGAGCTTAAACGCGTGCATTTCGGCCTCCTCTGGCAACGCGGTGTTGGCTCTTCTGCCAACACATCACTCTCGAGCCTTGATTTGCAGTTAATAAATAGAAATTAGCAAAATTAAATTCAATTCAGTTAACGGCAACTATATAGTAATCATCACGTTTAAAATCTAAAGTTGGTACATGAATAACAGCGGCCCTTCAAGAACGCGTTTCACATTTACTTATGCACGTAAGTAAAAGTGAAAAGAGAAAGAATCAAGCTCTAACAAAAGAAAAATTCATCTTGATAAAAATAAGGAATAAAAATAAAATACACACACACACATATATATATATATATATATATATATATATATATATATATATATATATAATAACGTAACAAATGGCAACGTAACAGGTACTACAGTCTCCAGTTAGATCGCTCCTTGGGAGGAGACCTTTGATATGGCATTGTCATACACTCCTGGAAATGGAAAAAAGAACACATTGACACCGGTCTGTCAGACCCACCATACTTGCTCCGGACACTGCGAGAGGGCTGTACAAGCAATGATCACACGCACGGCACAGCGGACACACCAGGAACCGCGGTGTTGGCCGTCGAATGGCGCTAGCTGCGCAGCATTTGTGCACCGCCGCCGTCAGTGTCAGACAGTTTGCCGTGGCATACGGAGCTCCATCGCAGTCTTTAACACTGGTAGCATTCCGCGACAGCGTGGACGTGAACCGTATGTGCAGTTGACGGACTTTGAGCGAGGGCATATAGTGGGCATGCGGGAGGCCGGGTGGACGTACCGCCGAATTGCTCAACACGTGGGGCGTGAGGTCTCCACAGTACATCGATGTTGTCGCCTGTGGTCGGCGGAAGGTGCACGTGCCCGTCGACCTGGGACCGGACCGCAGCGACGCACGGATGCACGCCAAGACCGTAGGATCCTACGCAGTGCCGTAGGGGACCGCACCGCCACTTCCCAGCAAATTAGGGACACTGTTGCTCCTGGGGTATCGGCGAGGACCATTCGCAACCGTCTCCATGAAGCTGGGCTACGGTCCCGCACACCGTTAGGCCGCCTTCCGCTCACGCCCCAACATCGTGCAGCCCGCCTCCAGTGGTGTCGCGACAGGCGTGAATGGAGGGACGAATGGAGACGTGTCGTCTTCAGCGATGAGAGTCGCTTCTGCCTTGGTGCCAATGATGGTCGTATGCGTGTTTGGCGCCGTGCAGGTGAGCGCCACAATCAGGACTGCATACGACCGAGGCACACAGGGCCAACACCCGGCATCATGGTGTGGGGAGCGATCTCCTACACTGGCCGTACACCACTGGTGATCGTCGAGGGGACACTGAATAGTGCACGGTACATCCAAACCGTCATCGAACCCATCGTTCTACCATTCCTAGACCGGCAAGGGAACTTGCTGTTCCAACAGGACAATGCACGTCCGCATGTATCCCGTGCCACCCAACGTGCTCTAGAAGGTGTAAGTCAACTACCCTGGCCAGCAAGATCTCCGGATCTGTCCCCCATTGAGCATGTTTTGGACTGGATGAAGCGTCGTCTCACGCGGTCTGCACGTCCAGCACGAACGCTGGTCCAACTGAGGCGCCAGGTGGAAATGGCATGGCAAGCCGTTCCACAGGACTACATCCAGCATCTCTACGATCGTCTCCATGGGAGAATAGCAGCCTGCATTGCTGCGAAAGGTGGATATACACTGTACTAGTGCCGACATTGTGCATGCTCTGTTGCCTGTGTCTATATGCCTGTGGTTCTGTCAGTGTGATCATGTGATGTATCTGACCCCAGGAATGTGTCAATAAAGTTTCCCCTTCCTGGGACAATGAATTCACGGTGTTCTTATTTCAATTTCCAGGAGTGTATTTAGCTGCTTTAAAGGAAAAGACTGTTTTGGATCGAAGGTGGGTCCAAGTGAGGGACCGAATCATTGCTTAGCTTATTGAGAAACCTACGTCGGCCCGCAGCGTGTTAAATTCTGTTATCTATAGTTATAACGAGTAACTTGACACTCTGGTAGTCTTCACGGGTGAACTTTGGAGGTACTGTTAAGTGTTTGTAATAAGGGAAAGATCGACTGTGGAGCTTTTCAGTCGGACGCTTACGAATCGTGTTAATTGCAGTTCACTTGTTATGGTATTTTACGGTTCTGCTTGTCGTGGCGAAGTTGCCGATAGTATTTTCACGATTTAACTTGGGATATTATTCTGTGGTTTGGTGTGACCCTCCGAAGAGTTTAAAGCCCCAAATATTTTCTTACTGCCTTTTTTGCGACTGCCTTTTAACAGTTGTTCATTTGTCTCTTGTCTACCCCACCGTACTGCTGTTTGGTGCGGTGCGGTATAGGAGCTGCTACAATGGCAGGTTGCCAAGATTGAAGTAGTGTTATAGTTGGCGCAGGAGCGATGGGACACAGCATCCCCGAGGTAGCGATGAAGTGGAGTGTACCGTGAATATCAGGAATCCGGCAAAACATCAAATTTACGACATCGCTGCGGCCGAGAAAAGATCCTGCATAAATGGGACCAGCGACGACTGAAGTCGATCATTCAACGTGACAGAAGTCCAACGCTGCCACATATTGCTCCAGATATCAATGCTGGGCCGTCAACAATTGTCAGCGTGCGAGCCATTCAACGAAACATAATTGACATGGGCTTTCGGAGCACTTCTTGTCTTATGTAGGGGTTGCCGACCGCAGCTCCGTGTTCTGCCTGTTTACATATCTCTGTATCTGAATACGCACGCCTATACTAGTTTTTTTTGGCACTCCAGTGTATGTGGTCGCCGACTTACGCATACTGTCTTTACCCGTTCCATCACCTGCGTAGTGTTACGGGACCTGCCGGCCGAAGTGGTCGCGCGGTTCTAGGCGCTACAGTCTGGAACCGCGAGACCGCTACGGTCGCAGGTTCGAATCCTGCCTCGGGCATGGATGTGTGTGATGTCCTTAGGTTAGTTAGGTTTAAGTAGTTCTAAGTTCTAGGGGACTGATGACCTCAGAAATTAAGTCCCATAGTGCTCAGAGCCATTTTTTGCTACGGGACCAGCCCCATTTAGCGCTACATTGACGCTCATCTCCCTCCATGCAACGTCGAACTTCCTGTGCAAGACTGGATTCCTCTGACATCATGTTTCCTCACTTTTGTTCATTTCCGCCGAGTAGTTAATGTGTTACTTTATCTAGGTCGTCCTTAGGTGTTGCAGAGAAGTGTAACACAAACTCTTTCCAAAGTAACTGACTACAGACAAATATGGGGCTAGAGAAAATGGGAAAACGTAACATTTGACAAACCGTAGGTACCCAAGTAAGATATTTGATATACAGGGTGAAAAGTATTTAAACCGACAAACTATGGGAGGTTGTAGGGGACATCAAAACAAATATTTTTCCCTAATGTCATTTTTTTCCTATGAGGATTATTTAAACCGGTGGAGAGCGTATTACGCTCTTCAATTGTTAGAGACCGAATTACGATCTTCAGTTGTTAGAGGGCGTGTTACGATCTTCAGTTGTTAGAGGCCGTATTACGCTCTTCAGTTGTAGGCAACTGCTGTCCACCAGTGTAGTCGTACGTTGTCTCTGTTTACTAATGGAGCGATACACCTGGAGTGAGTGGTCGGTGCGTACTACGTATCGCACCACAACGGACGAGCTGCACAGCGGGTTTATCAACAACAATATCCTAATCGCCGTATCCCGCATCGTACGACCTTTGCTGCTGTGTACCAACGTCTGCGTGACACCGGGTCATTTAGCAGATTACCTGGACAGGGACGCCGCCGCACGGTAAGAACACTGCAATTGGAGGAAGCTGTCTTGCAGCATGTGGAGCAGGACCCTACAATCAGCACTCGTGCAATTGAACGTAACATGGGGACGAATCACACGAATGTAAGAACAGTCCTTCGAGAGCAGATGTTACGTCCATTTCACATACAGCGTGTCCACAACCCAGAACCAGTTTATTATCCACCCAGAGCACAGATTTCGCAGTGGTGCTTGGAACAGTGTGAAATGCATCCTACATTTCCATCCTCTGTGTTGTTTAACGATGAAGCTTGATGGAGTCTTCAAGATGCACAATTCGCATGTTTGGAGTGAGGATAACCCACATGCCACAGTTACTAGCGCTCATCAAGTGCGGTTTCTCGTTAATGTGTGGGTCGGTGTTGTTGGGGACTGTTTAATTGGGCCGTATCTGCTACCTAGGCCGTTATATGGCAGGCACTATTATAATTTTCTCGCCAGAGCATTGCCAGAATTGCTGGAAGACGTCCCGCTGTCTACAAGACAACGCATGTGGTTCCAACATGAAGGGGCGCCGGCACATTTCAGTCGTCGTGTGCGTCGATTCCTGGACCGACGGTACCCAGAAACGTGGATTGGCAGAGGTGGTCCTGTATCATGGCCTGGTCGATCCGCAGATATGTCCCCTCTGGACTTTTTTGTGTGGGGAGAGATGCGCAACCTTGTTTACCCAACTCCTGTTGCATCAGAAGAGGATGTGGTTGCTCGGATAGTAGCAGCAGCAGGAACAATTCAGGATACTCCTGGGGTTTCTGCCCGTGTCAGACAGAACATGATCCGATAGTGTAACCTTTGTTTACGTTTCAATGGAGGCATTTTTGAAAATATACTGTAATTGAAATTGCGTTGTGTTAATGTGTTGTCTCTTGGTCATAAAAAAATGGAAAAGTGTTTGTTGGTTTAATTAATTTGCCGCCAGAGAAATCTTCCTCTACCAGTTTAAATACTCCTCATAGGAAAAAATGACATTAGGGAAAAATATTTGTTTTGATGTCCCCTACAACCTCCCAGAGTTTGTCGGTTTAAATACTTTTCACCCTGTATGCGCAATGTTTCGAAACCCAGACATAGGTCATCCACAGATCCATTAATTACTAAACAGGAAAAAAAAGGGTACGACTGAACAAAATTTTGTCGTAAATTGACGATCTGCTAGGTCTAGGGCGCCTTGCCAATGTTCGCGCGGCTCCCCCCCCCCCCCCCCCCCCCCTCCCCTCCGCCCGTCGGAGGTTCGATCCTTCCCTCGAGCATGGGCGTGTGTACGTAGCGTAAGGTAGATTAAGTAGTGTAAGCCTAGGGACCTATGACCTCAGCTTTTTGGTCCCATAAGAACTTATCACAAAAAGTGAGGAAAAAAATACATACAGTGGCTGTACGAAAAATAAGAATTGAACGACACTGGAAAAATCAGACTGAATCACTGCGAAGTGTATTTCTCCAGTTGGCAAAGATTCAGTTAAAATCAACGAAGCTGTGGAAATTGAAGTGCAAGGGAAGTTACGCACATACCGTCACGTAGCTGGCAAGCTTCAGCGTCGTCACACAATATAAGCCACCTTCATATTAAAATGACATTTCAAAGTTAAAGACGAAATAAAACAAAGTGAGAACCGTTAAGAGTGTCATCTTCTGATTTTTAGAGAAATTGTTGCTACAGGAAGTGTAATAACAAAGTTTTTAAAGATGAGAAAATGACTGTTTTAATTGTTGGAACCGGAGGAATAAATAGTGTTGCAATCTTGGCTATTAATTTTTTTAAGATTATAACACTGCAGCAGCATTTACGTAGCTTGTGCAATCAAATATCAAGTTTGGCTTATTAAGTACTATACCCCAACAGAACAAATAGTCCTGTCACGGAAAAGCCACGTATAACACTTGTGTCTGCTACTACTATACCATAACCTCAAAGCCTAAGGCAGTTCGTATGAAGAAATTATTCTTATTCTAGTTATTATAGTATGAAGAAGCAGATCGGTGTTACCCTCTAAGAGGAACTTTTTTTTATGTTGACCGTGTTGTACCAAACGGAGGTGGCTTATCGGAAATGAAAGTCAGAATTTCGTAAATATTTGAACAGTACAAACAATGTTTTACCTAGCTATACTGTTTAAAGAATAAGGAAAACGGTCGCCAGCCTAATTAGGTAATATAAAGATTCACGTTCTTATTTAAGAAAGTTGGTATGAGTAACTTCAAAGGACAAACACAGCCTATATTTTGCCACACGCGAGTGCAACGAACTCTGACACCTGCATATGTTCACGGTTACGATTGGAAGCTGACAGAGCAGGACAGACTATTTGCATAAATATAACAGATAACGGAACACACTATTACTTTCAAGGCTTATTCAAACCGAATAAGTTTTATAACGTTACTAATAACATTCAGTGCAGAATCATAAATTGGACATAGGTTAAGTCTCTCTCAGTGAAATACTTTACTATTTACAATGAAAGTTAATTGGAATCCACTAACAGGTTACTTCTCACTATCTTTTGAGTAAAGAATTTATTGTTTTCATAAATAGTGGTCTTCCCGTTACTTGTTACCTAGCATTAGCACAATAGACAAACAGTGGATCCTGTTATACTATTAATATGCACTTCCAATACACAAGAGATACAAACACTTAGCAAACATGAATATATGACTATCCACTATTGCAGTTTTCCACTTTTAATACAGTGAAACATAATGTTGACAAATTTGCAAGAAACTGACTCATCTTTTAAAATATACTACAGGCAGCACTATGATAACTAACTAAGCAACACTTTATAAGCCTCAGTTTTAAGAGCTTTTAATATTTAAAAGAAACTGCAAATTGTCTTTATTACCACAGTCTTCTACTTTCAAGTAAATGATTAAATAGGTGACTTAGCAACTTGGCAAAACTGCATTTACTGCTTCCCACAATTTCACTAAATCCACAGTAAACCTGAATATTCACTTCTCATCAAAGATGAAACAACATTATGTAATTAACTGTCTAACTTTGAGGCTTTCTTCCACAAAATAGGACACTCGGTAATCATAGTTCAAATGGAGACGAACCTGAGAGGTGGTGTGATAGGGAAAAAAATCAAGGTAGGTACATAAAGTCAGTTATAAGTTACCTTATATTTATGCACACTAAAACACTCAATAAGCTGATCCTTCACTGTACTTTATATAGTACTCCTTTACAGTGATAGCGCAATGTGGTGGCTACTGCATGTTGGTAGGTGGATTTGCAGGCAGAATTGCTGGACTCTGGCCCTTCTTGGTGGCGATGATGAATACCAATTCCAGAATCGTCCCAGCTATTTATCCATCCATCCGAGGCATTGGAAAGTGGCAGAAAAAGCCTCTCTCGGAACCAGCACAATATACAACTTTTACATGGCAGTGCACAGTTTGGTAGCTCGTTCCCGACTGACTGTTGTTCCACCTTTTCTACCTGGGCCAACCACAATTTGCGCGTGCTACGCAGTTCCGTTCCCGAGGGGAACTACAACACCTTTTGCATATTAAATAACTAAGAACCCTATGTGAGGATCAACAATTTACATAACAGCAACCAAACACATTGAATAAAACAGAACATTTGCACATATTGAAATTTCTACAAAAAATTATTCACACAGAAATTACAATTATATACAGTAAGTTTTGTTCCCTCCAAATGGGACAAAGAATTTAAATGACAGATGTACTACATTGCATAGAATCAAACCATGACATCAAAGTTTTTTTTACAAAGAAACGAGTATTTTGTGTTATCGATTCAATCAAACAACATTTACAGAAGCTCAACGATGTAACATTAAATAAAACAAAAGCAAAATAAATCAGTAGAGTATGAAAGATATGGTGTTACAAGATGATTTATATTAATGAATACTGAATGGGTCTGTGTAGCTATATGTTTTTAACCTATTGAAGTTAATGTACAACACTAATACTGCGTCGAGATGACGATTTGTGGTAAAGGATGACACGGCGGTCGGCAGTGAATTATCATTTAAGGCCGGTGCACCTACCTCACAAGCCAAGAATCCTCAGTGATCTCGACACGAACCTTGTGTGTGAGGCGGAGGGTACTTGGTGTAACCCTGAATCTCCCACGTAGACCATCACTGTTCCTGTAGGTAGTGGTGTGCTGTTTGTTTTAGATACACTTCGAGATAATGTATCATTTTCCGAACCCCAGTAACTGTCTCCGTTTGCAACGCATAAGTCTGAAATTTACCTCAAAGGTGCGGTAAACCTTCCCCTGCAATGATGAGAAAGCGTGACGTCACACTCGTCTCGATGACGTTTCAAACAGGAAGGTATAAACACATGCGATAAAAGGCAGGCCGTTGGATTTCGCCGATGTACACGAAAAGGAATGTTCAATATCTACATCTATACTACGCGAGCTGGCTTGCTGTGTGTGGGAGACGGTTCTCCGTGTACCGCTGTCAGTTTCCCCTGTGTGGGCTCCATGCTATCTAAATTTACGCACACAGAGATCTTCCTTCATGTTGGGCAGATGGAAGCTGAACGATGAGTATTCCTGCTCTCAGAAACCCGTGCAATCCAATACCGGACCACTGTCAGATCTTTGTAATATCTTGATATTGCAAGATTCGACCAGCTGGCCCATACAGACCCACAAAGAGCTCCTTTCAAATTCTCTCAGGTGGCGATAACGCTGTCTTACATTTGTTTATTTATTTATTTGGTGTGTGGACAAATTACAATTTATAAAGGACACCACTAAAGCACATAATTTCGTAAATGGGCGAGAAGAATACAAACAAAAGTTACAGACTCATCACAAAGGTGCAAAGAAAAATATAAACCTATGTATAAATAGAGATCTAAATATACATGTGAAGATACGAAAGTGAGTGTATAACAAACTAAGAACCACATCACAAACGCTTGTCAG
The DNA here is from genome assembly GCF_021461395.2 of Schistocerca americana. NCBI lineage: Eukaryota > Metazoa > Arthropoda > Insecta > Orthoptera > Acrididae > Schistocerca > Schistocerca americana. The sequence goes on along the minus strand of NC_060127.1, from coordinate 176,172,668 downwards.
GATTCCTTATACGCTGAAGCGGCAAAAAACCTGGTACAGGCGTGCGTATTAAAACACGCAGATACGTAAACAGGCAGAATACGGCGCTGCGGTCGGCAACCCCTATATAAGACAAGTGTCCGGCGCAGTTGTGAGATCGGTTACTGCTGCTACAATGGTTGGTTATCAAGATGTGAGTCAGTTTGAACATAGTGGTACAGTCGGCGCACGAGCTATGGGACACAGCATCTCCGAGGTAGCCATGGAGTGGAGATTTTCCCGTACGACCATTTCAAAAGTGTACCATGAAAATCAGGAATCCGGTAAAACATCAATTCTCCGAGGCCGGAAACAGATCCTACAAGAACGGGACCAACGACGACTGAATAGAATGGTTCAACGTGACAGAAGTGCATCCATTCCGTAAATTACTGAAGATTTCAATGCTGGGGCATCAACAAGTGTCAGCGTGCGAACCATCCGCTGAAACATCATCTATACGGACTTTCGGAGCCGAAGGCCCACTCGTTTAACCTTGATGACTGCACGTCACAAAGCTTTACGGATCGCGTGGGCTCATCAACACAGACATTAGTCTGTTGATGACTGGAAACATGTTGCCTGGTGGGACGAGTCTCGTTTAAAATCGTGTCGAGCGGATGGACGTGTACGGGTATGGAGACAACCTCATGAATCCATGGACCCTGCGTGTCAGCAGGGGACTATTCAAGCTGGCGGAGTCTCTGTTAGGGCGTGTGGCGTGTGCAGTTGGAGTGATATGGGACCCCTGATACGGCTGGATGCGACTCTGACACGTGACACATACGTAAGCATCCTGTCTGATCACTTGCATCCATTCATGTCCTTTGTGCTTTCCGACGTACTTGGGCAATTCCAGCAGGACAATGCGACACGTCCTGAATTGCTACAGAGTGGTTCCAGCAGCACTCCTCTGACAATGAGTTTAAAGACTTCCGCTGCCCACCAAACTCTCCAGACATGATCATTGTTGAGCCTATCTGGGATGCCTTGCAACATGCTGTTCAGAAGAGATGTCCACTCCATCGTACTCTCACGGATTTATGGAGAGCCTTGCAGGATTCATGGTGTCAATTTCCTCCAGCACTACTTCAGACATTAGTCAAGTCCATGCGGAACTTCCGCGTGCTCTCGGGGACCCTACACGACATTAGGCAGGAGTACCAGTTTCTTTGGCTCTTCGGTGCATCATCACTGGCCTCTTCGGTCGCATTCAGGAACTCAGGAATCTGGCCGTGGTACTTTCTAATGGAGAGTTCTTCAACGACGTGTCGGTTTGTCTTTCACCACCGCAGTCACTCCAGTAGGCGGCATCTCCATTTTTTTTACAATGATCATGCAACACATGACGCTGTTCACAATCCAGGCCTGGTAACAACATCAAACACGAACAACGCTAACGTGTCGTGGTAGCCTTCATATAACAGAGAACTGCAGCTCTAACCCCGTACATATTCTGTGGTGGTGAGTACACGTGTTAAGTACCAGTGGAATCCGACCATGTCTTCAGGACTCTACACTTTCTTTTTAGACAGTTGTAAGACGTATGCTTTGCCGGCGATGGGCGAGGCATGACAGAGTCTCTGACCAGAGAGTAGTAGGTCGTTAGTTGTTGCTTGTCGGGCGGCCGCGGTGGCCGTGCGGTTCTAGGCGCTCCAGTCCGGAGCCGCGCTGCTGCTACGGTCGCAGGTTCGAGTCCTGCCTCGGGCATGGGTGTGTGTGATGTCCTTAGGTTAGTTAGGTTTAAGTAGTTCTAAGTTCTCGGGGACTAATGACCACAGCAGTCGAGTCCCATAGTGCTCAGAGCCATTTGAACCATTTTTTTTGCTTGTCGCTAGTCTGCGCTTGCCTGCGCGAGTAGTCGGTCGGCTGTAGTAGCGCGTCGACAGTAGTCTTTAGTAGCGAGTCGACAGTAGTCTTGTGTTGTCTGCGTGAGTCGGAGGGAGTCGGCGAGTGTCGGCTGTGCGCTCTGTTCGGGACTCCGGTCAGGACTCTGCGGGATGGGTATTGTTGTAGAAGGTAAAGAAGCAGCCTTGCGCATATCTAATAATGTATGTTAATTGTGATTTAATTTGTTCCAAAAAAATGCCCCAATAATAATTTTTATAATATAAAGTAACTTTTTTAAAGAAAAGCATTCATTTCAATTTAAAGAATATTTCCTATGCATTCCTTCCAAGAATAAAAAAAAAAAAAAATATACGCCAGCATTGCACGAAGCTGTGTCAAAAAATTTCTACATAAGAGCAGATATATTTGCAGTTTTTTTTTGAGGTAAGAATTTTTGCTTTTTTATTCAGAATACAGGGCCGAAGGGCAGCGCTGCTGTCCTCACAAAATTTACCAGGTTACTAATTTCTTTATTATTATTTCCGGATTTACGAATTGAATTTTGAGCTTACATTAAATGTGAATGCATTTCTGCACACAGATTACAAATGGAAGCCAATTTTGTTCAGAGATTACAATATTAGAAAAATTCATTTAATTATTAATTTTGTGGGGAGTTTACGTTTGGTTCATGGTCCACTGTCATTATTATTTTTCTGTTGGGAGGTTACACTTTACGTTTGGTTAATGGTTCGTGGTTCATAATCCATTTTCATTATTAATTTTTCTGTGGGGAGGTTACACAGTGCACTCGCGCCTTTCAGCGAAAAAGTATGAGCCATATACTGAAATAGTGTTTGCTTTTTGTCTTCTTCCACAAGACTGTGCCGCAGGTTACACTGTCTTTGTCACAGCGCATAAATGACTTATTAATGTACATAGATCCACTTCATAATGCAGGTTTAAGTCCCTGCAAAGTGAAGATAAATAAATATTGCTTGGTATGAGTGAACATGTTTCATACGAATCAATAACCGTTACGGTAGTGTCTACGCAGAAATGTTCGCTTTTAAATACTGAAATGCAAGGAAGACCATTTTCTGTTTTGATGCTATAAAGGCGGCTTCTGTGCGAGAAGAATGGGCAGAATAATGGTGCCTTTCAAACTGTCATGAAGGACAATACGATACTGCAGTCCTACAGGGCTCTGGAAGCATCCGCTGGTTGAAAATTTCGGGTGAGTGGGAAGCTGCTAACTACCTTGGTACAAATATGTACCAACTACAGTTCAACTTCTTTCCACTTACATCGCTCAGGCTTTATGGATAATCTGTTTGCTGCGGTTCCTTGCTGTTTTCTGCAGTTTCTTTGAAGGACAAGAAACACTCCTAGTGTAAAACCGTGTCAGTTTTAAAAACACAAAAGTAAATTATAATTTTGAAATAACTTACAGACATGTTTGATGCAGCACTGAATACAGTATATCTGTTTTATTTACAAATATTCAACGTCGTTTCCTTTACTATCACGACTAATGTCTTATCTGTAAACAACATCCTACCAGTAAACCAAATCATGGTGTACGGTGGCAACTGCTTTCATTATTCGTTGTCGCAGCTCGCTGATCTTTCCCGGAAGTGGTGGAACAAATACTTCATCTTCAGTATAACTCCATACACAGAAGTGCATTAGAGAAAAAGCAGCTGATCGGGGTTTGCTGGTGTTAGCTGGCGCTAACACAGCAGGCAACAAGTTGTGAGAAGATCGGTAGAGGCCATAGAGAGACGGGCAAGAAACGGGCCGCCAGCGCCGTCTCTACCGCAAGTATTTAGATCTCCGCCACAGCCTGGATGGTCCACTCCACTCCAGTCAGTCATCCAGTTAGTCAGCCAGACGAGTCATCAGTCGCAGCCCAGGGGGAGTTGCAATTGCAAACAGTCAGGCAGCACTGGCGATCAGAGCAGTGTACATAGAGGACTTGCACTTCACCAGCAGTGAGGCTAACCTTCTATATTACGAAGAGCTTGTACCACAATACCTGGAATATTTTGAGTTAAGTAGTTTTGGGGCAAAATACAAGGAGCGAAAGGCTATTTACAATTTGTACAGAAACCAGATGGCAGTTATAAGAGTCGAGGGGCATGAAGGGGAAACAGTGGTTGGGAAGGGAGTGAGACAGGGTTGTAGCCTCTCCCCGATGTTATTCAATCTGTATATTGAGCAAGCAGTAAAGCAAACAAAAGAAAAATTCGGAGTAGGTATTAAAATCCAAGGAGAAGAAATAAAAACTTTGAGGTTCGCCGATGACATTGTAATTCTGTTTGAGGCAGCAAAGGACTTGGAAGAGCAGTTGAACGGAATGGACAGTGTCTTGAAAGGAGGATATAAGATGAACATCAACAAAAGCAAAACGAGGATAATGGAATGTGGTCGAATTAAGTCTGGTGATGCTGAGGGAATTAAATTAGGAAATGAGACACTTAAAGTAGTAATGGAGTTTCGCTATTTGGGGAGCAAAATAACTGATGATGGTCGAAGTAGAGAAGATATAAAATATAGACTGGCAATGGCAAGGAAAGCGTTTCTGAAGAAGAGAAATTTGTTAACATCGAGTATAGATTCAAGTGTCAGGAAGTAGTTTCTGAAAGTATTTGTATGGAGTGTAGCCATGTATGGAAGTGAAACATGGACGATAAATAGTTTGGACAAGAAGAGAATAGAAGCTTTCGAAATGTGGTGCTACAGAAGAAAGCTGAAGATTAGATGGGTAGATCACATAACTAATGATGAAGTATTGGATAGAATTGGGGAGGAGTATGTGGCACAACTTGACAAAAAGAAGGGATCGGTTGGTAGGACATGTTCTGAGACATCGAAGGATCACCAATTTAGTATTGGAGGGCAGCGTGGAGGGTAAAAATCGTAGAGGGAGACCAAGAGATGAGTACACTAAGCAGATTCAGAAGGATGTAGGCTGCAGTAGGTACTGGGAGATGAAGAAGCTTGCACAGGATAGGGTAGCATGGAGAGCTGCATCAAACCAGTCTCAGGACTGAAGACCACAACAACAACAACAAGCAATTTTGTATTCTTATAAGTAAAGAATCCTGTTAATACAAGCATGCAGTTGTTTTTAAAGAGGATTGTGGCCACCAAACAACATCCTCTCCTTGCCTCCCATGGTTCAAGTCTACAGGACAACGTAACAACACAAAGGGGTGGGCAGGATATCGCTCCACCACGGCACATTCCTACAGAGATAAGTGACAGCTTAATGATGAGGAAGTGGTGGTGTGCCATCTTCCTGGGAAGTAAATTCTGTGCCCATATCCTGTTATGTTAGATGATGTTCAAGCATGGTCCAGGTACGCTATGCCAGTTACAGGTGACTCAGCAGCCTTTGCTACAGCTTACAGTGCCAGAAACATTTACCTTAGCTGAGTCCAGTACACGTTTAATTACGTGACCTGCTTTCTGCTCACTCCATATCAGAATATTATACTGATTCACTTTAGCGCAGCTATGGAAGGCGGCTCAGTCAATGAACACAATTTTATTGTGAAAACTATTTTCAGTTAACATTTTGTTAAACATTTCTACAGAAAAGAAAACGGCTCGTTTTTCTCATTGACTTTTTCTTGAACTCTGCAACGTTTCCCTTTTGTGTGGCTAGAATGACAGGTGTTTCCGTAATACCTTCCACACTACTGTAACACTAGGCATATTCAATTCTAAGCTGGCACACCTCGTTGATTTACCCGGGTTACTGGCGAACTGGTTCAACTGCTGCATCAGAGACTACTGGCAGACTCTGACCCGGGATTCTCTGTGACGCACGGCCGGTTGCGGTGAAACGGATGTCTTTCAGGTGGTGGCTTGCGATATTTAGTCCCGAATTGTCTTTGAAATGTAGCAATGGATTTGGATTCATGAAACCATAAACATCACTGCACACCCTCTGCATCGTTAAGCGACTCCTTGATGACTGTTGGAATAACTCATTCGCGCTTGCCATCTAGTGAGAACGTCGAGAACTAACAGTGTTAGGCGGGAATAAAACTTTAAGATATACTGCATTCGGTACTGCATGAAACATTTCTGTTAGTTATTTACCCTTCCCATAACTAAGGGTTACTTTTGCATAACTAATTGATAAGCACCCTGTACATCTACACTCCGCAAGCTACCCAACGGTGTGTGGAGGAGGTTACTTCTGGTACCACTAATTAATCCCCCTTTCCTTGTTCCACTCGCGAATGACGTATGAGAAGAATGATTGTCGGTAAGCCTCTGTATTGTCTCTGCATTCTCGAATATTTTCTTCGTGGTCATTTCGCGAAGTGTATGTGGGAGGAAGTACAATGTTGTCCGACTCTTCCCGGAAGGTGCTGTCTCGAAATTTCCGTTGTAAAAACTCATCGTGGGGCACAACGCCCCTCGTCAAAGCTCTGATGACACCGCAGTCTGCTGAGACTTCTGTGACACTCACTCGCCGACAAAGCGATCCCGTGATGAAACGCGCCGCTCTCCGTTGGATCTTTACCTTTTCTCTCAGTCCTTCTTGGAATGGGTCCCAGATCGAAGAAGAACACTGAGGAACCGGTCGAAAAAGCGCATTGTAAGATACTTCCTTCGCCGATGAGTTATTTCTCTTACATTCTTCCTATAACTCTGCGTTGCGTCTGTTTTTCATACTATTTCTTCCAAAAATCAAATGGCTCTAAGCACTATGGGACTTAACGTCTACGATCATCAGTCCCCTAGACAGAAATACTTAAACCTAACTAACCTAACGACGTCACACACATCCATGCACGAGGCAGGATTCGAACCTGCGACCGTAGCAGCAGCGCGGTTCCGGACTGAAGCGCCTAGAACCGCTTGGCCACAGCTGCCGGCTACTATTTGTTCAATGTGGTCATTTTACTTAAGGTCGCTCTGAATAGTTACTCCTGGATATTTTACGGTACATACTGCTTACACCTATTTGTCATCAATAACGTAGTTTTACGTTGAACGTGCCACTTCCAACAACTTATACTGTTTTGTTATGTAAAGACGATTCTCAAACTTACAAAGTCCTTTTCATCTACGGCATTGTAACGCCTGTGTACGATACTTTTCGTTATGTCTGTGTCTGCATAAACACTCTGATCCCCAGCTGTAAGTTACCGAATCTGTGGTGATTTCCTTTTATTTTTCTATTTTGCTAATAATTGATAAGTCAAGGTTCCATATATATATATATATATATATATATAATAGAGGGAAACATTCCACGCGGGAAAAATATATTTAAAAACAAAGATGATGTGACTTACCATACGAAAGCGCTGGCAGGTCGATAGAAACACAAACAGACACATACATACACACAAAATTCAAGCTTTCGCAACAAACTGTTGCCTCATCAGGAAAGAGGGAAGGAGAGGGAAAGACGAAAGGAAGTGGGTTTTACACTTCCTTTGGTCTTTCCCTCTCCTTCCCTCTTTCCTGATGAGGCAACAGTTTGTTGCGAAAGCTTGAATTTTGTGTGTATGTATATGGTAAGTCACATCATCTTTGTTTTTATATATATATATATATATATATATATATATATATATATATATTTTCTCTGTAAACACTATGAAATATTTTTAAGTCATTGTTATATGGTCATGTCTGTGTATTTATTTTTCGTGTCTGTACCAGACTTTTGGCAGTATGGTGTGATAAACCAAAGCCAAACAAAAAGTTAAAAAAAACGACTGTCGTCCGAAAAATGAAATGCTGGGGATTATTTTCAAAAGAGAATCCAAGGAAACGAAAATTTGAATCAAAACGTGATGATAAAATAAATATAAGCAAGAAGATCGATGTTGGAGAGACGTATAATTTCTAGCTTTTTTTTTTTTTGAGCAGTTTCCGACATGTTAGATGCAGCCCGCCACGAATTACCCTCTTCCGCTACACTTTTCATCTCGGAATAGCACTTGCAACCTACGTCCTCAATTCTTTGCTGGATGTATTCCAATCTATGCCTTCCTCCACAGTTTTTATCCTCTACAGGTCCCTCTAGTATCATGCAAGTTATTCCCTGATGTTTTAACAGATGTGTTAGTATCCTGTCCCCTCTTCTTGTCAGTGTTTTCCACATATTCCTTTCCTCCCCGATTCTGCGTAGTACCACCTCATTCCTTACTTTATCAGTCCACCTAATTTTCTATATTCTTCTGTAGCACTAAATCTCAAACCCTTCTATTATCTTCTGTTTTGTTTTGCCCATGTTTCACAATCATAAAATGCTGTGCTCCAAACGTACATTATTAGCAATTTCTTCCTCACGTTAAGACTGTGTTTGATACTAGGAGATTTCCCTTAGCCAGAAATACCCTTCTTGCCAGTGCTTGTCTGCTTTTTATGGCCTCCTTGCTCCGTCTCTCATAGGTAGCAGAATTTCTTAATTTAGAATTTACTATGTGACCCTCAGTTCTGGTGTTTTGTTTCTCGCACTTCTCATTCCTACTACTTCTTATAACTTTCATCTTTCTTCGATATACTATCAATTCATATCCTGTGCTCATTAGACTGTTGATTCCATTCTACAGATCGTGCAATTCTTCTTCACTTTCACCTTGAATTTTAATCCTACTCTTGATCCTTTTTTTCCCGTCACTGCTTGTTCTCTGAGACTACAGATATAACGGTAGTGTAGGCCATTTAGTTGAAGAGAAATGGACATCTTAAAAAGGACACTCAAAGAAATTGGAAAGAAAAACATAGGTACAAGGAAGGTAACTGCGAAGAAACCATGCGTAACATGAGAAATGCTTCATTTTACTGGCGAAAGAAATAAGCAAAAATTATTCAGGAAAACTTTGCAATACAGAAAACAAGTTAGGTTGGAATTGTATGTGCAGGGAAGCTAAGGCGATATGCCTGCGTGAAAAATGTGAAGAAATCGAAAAAGAAATGAATGTCGCAACGACTGACTTAGCATACACAGAAATCAAACACCCTTTACTGAAATTAGAAGCCGGCCGCTGTGGCCGAGCTGTTCTAGGCGCTATAGTCTGTAACAGCGCGACCTCTACGGTCGCAGGTTCGAATCCTGCCTCGGGCATGGCTGTGTGTGATGTCCTTAGGTTAGTTAGGTTTAATTAGTTCTACGTTCCAGCGGACTGATGACCTCAGATGTTAAGTCCCATAGTGTTTAGAGCCATTTGAACCATTTTGAAATTAATATTAAGAGCGCAATGGGAATGCTATTGTCAAAGGCAGAGGAGGTCGGACAGGTGGAAAGAGTACATTAAAGGACTCTATGAAGGGGAATACTTGTCTGATGTGATGATGGAAACATGAGTCGATAGGGAATAGACAGGGAATGTAGGATTAAGGTCAGAATTTGAAAGAGCTTTGGAGACTTAAGATCAAATATGGCAGAAAGGATAGACAATAGTCTGTCGGACTTTCTAAAATAATTGGAGGATGTGGCAAGGAAACGACCACGTCGGTGTGCAGGATGTATGAGTCTGCCGATATACCATCAGACTTTCGGAAAAACGTCTTCCACACAGTTCCGAAGATAGCAGGAGCCGACAAGTCAACTTATCGCCCAATCAGGTTATTAGCTCATGCATCCAAGTTGACAACAATATACACAAAAATGAATCAAAAAATTAGAATCTGATGACCATCAGTGTGGTTTTAGGAAGAATAACGGCACCGGAGAGGCAGTTCTGACGGTTCGGTTCATAATGGAAGCAAGACTGAAGAAAAATCAAGACACGTTCATGGGATTCGTCAACCCGGAAAATCCGATCGACGATGAAAACGATGCAAGATGTGCGAAATTCTGAGAAAATAGGGATAAGCTAAGGAGAAAGACGCGTAATATATGTACAAGAAGCAAGAGCGAACCCTTAAGAATAGCAGATTGAGATGAAAGCGCTCGGATTAAAAAGAGTGTGCCGGCTGTTGTGACCGAGCGGTTCTAGGCGCTTCAGTCCGGACCACACAGCTGCTACGGTCGCAGGTTCGAATCCTGTCTCGGGCATGAATGTGTATGATGTCCTTAGGTTAGTTAGTTTTAAGTAGTTCTTAGTTCTAATGGACCTCAGATGTTAAGTCCCATAGCGCTTAGAGCCATTTTTAAAAAGAACGTAAGGCAGGGAAGTGGTTTCTCAGCCCTGCTGTTCAGTCTGTGCATCGATGTGTCCTTTATATCATATGAAAACCACCTTTTACTACACGAACGTGTAGTTTATGGTGATGAAACGGCCTGTCTTTCGAAGCAGTCGGTGAGGTACCTATCCGAGTGCTCGGAAGCGATGTTTGATTTACAAAAACGAAGAATGCAGTAGAAACTCATCAAACCAGGATGAGAGTGGCCATTTTTCGTGGCGAGTTCATCTCTCTGTCTCGCTTACTCTCTCTCTCTCTCTCTCTCTCTCTCTCTCTCGTTCTCCTGGGTGGCGGTACTGACGCCGCATGTGGGAACTCCGTCCCAGCCTTACTGGACACATTTGTGCCCTCGCCATGTCAGCGGGCGGTCCTATTACGGCAGCTGCGATGTGGTGTGCTGTGTACAGACGGGCACTGCCTACCCATTAGGAATTCCCCAGGGAGCGGCTACGTCCAGGGAAAGTGGCGACTCACCGTCTGTCGCGTAGCTCGCGGTGGGCCATGGACGTCTGTTCGTGGTAGCGCTGTAATGGGGCGACGAGAAAAGGATACGAGAGAGAGAGAGAGATACAGAGAGAGATAGGAAGGGAGGAATGGTGAGAGGACAAAACTGAGAGCTTTTTCAACAAATAAAAAAACTGTCTATAGAAACGGGTGAATGACGAGTATCATTGTGCAATGTAGAGAGGGGCAAGTTTCGTCACGGGTTCATTTAATAACCGCGAGAGCGTTAGGAAGATGGCCATCAAAGTGGCAGACGCTGCGAGACAGACATTGTACGCAATGGAGACATTGAGCGTCGAAATTTCTACAGCATAAGTTACATGAGGTACAGAAATCATATCAGTTGTACAAGTCCAGAGACATCGGAAGTTTATCATCGATCTATCTTCCATCTCGCCATATCTTTTGCTGTCCAACAGTGAACCAGTATCTTTGTCCAATTGAAAAAAAAGTGTCCACGGTTTTCTCATCCCTGTCTGCTACTCATTTCTTCTTTTTTTCCCTATTGTTTCTTGATCTTCGTTTAACCATTTTTGTTTTTGAAACTTGCTGGCAAATTAAAACCGTAATTTAAAAAAAATCTACTGAATACAGTATGTGCAAATGGAATGTAACAAATGTAGCAGACGCCACCTGTCGGTAATAGTGTTATAATTCTTATAAATGACGTGCACTCTGCCAACCAATTTTATGTGACGCAGCATGTCAAAGTTGCTGGATTTGGACGGGTTACTCCCGTAACTGAAATATCAGGTACGTTCTGGTACATTTGATGTTGATTAGATAGGATGAAAAAGATTTGCTTCCGTGAAATAGTAAATTAGTATCATTATTGTTACAGATCTGAAGATTGTTCGGAATGAACCGAAACCGGTCATATGAATAAAAAAAAAATTGCAATCAAGATGGATTATAAGCAACATTAAATTAAAACTGCATGTTGGATGGAGGCTCGAACTCGACATTTTTGCCTTTTGGGGAGCAAAATCCCTACCGAATGAGCTACCCAAGCACGACACAGATGGAATATACATACAGTGTAGTGTAGGCCGTTTAGTTGAACAGAAAAAGACATCTTAAAAAACGGCAATCACAGAAATTGGAAAGAAAACATAAGTACAAGGAAGGTAACTGCGAAGAAACCATGAGTTACATGAGCAATACTTCATTTTATCGCCGAAAGAAATAGGTAAAAAATGTCCAGGAAAACCTTGCAATACACAAAACAAGTTAGTTAGGAATGAAATAAATTGTATGGGTAGGGAACCTAAGGCGATATGCCTGCATGAAAATGAAGAAATGAAGAAATTAGTCTCTGAACGACTGATTTAGCATACATAGAAATCAGACACCCTTATAGAAATTAAAAGCAAGGATGGTAATATTAAGAGCGCAATAGGAATGTCATTGTTTAAGACATAGGAGAGGTCCTATAGGTGGAAAGAGTACATTAAAGGTCTCTATGAAGGGGAATAATTGTCTGACGTGCTGAGGGAAACATGAGTCGATAGCGAATAGACAGGGGGTGTAGGAATAGAGTCAGAATTTCAAAGAGCTTTGGAGGCTTAAGATCATATGTGGCAGAAAGGATAGACAATAGTCTGTGAAGTTTGGAAGATAGGAGACGAGGCGCTGGCGGAAGTAACGCTGTTAGGAGGGATGGTGAGTTGTGCCTAGGTACCGTGGCCCGCGAAAGGTAAAGGTCCTGAGTTCGAGTTTTGCTCTGTCACACAGGTTTAATAGGCCAGGAGGTGAAAAATTCATTCCGGGTTCTTGTTTTCTTTTCCACATTCATTTCTTCTGTACTGCAGTTAGATCTCAATTAATCACATAACAGCAATAACGTAATGAGTAAATTTCTTAGCACGATTCTGACATTCCTGAATGTTCTTATATTCACCATTACGTCTGTTGTTAATACACTGCAGGAAAAAAAATGGTACATTCTTATAGAGGTTTCTAATTCACTCAAGATTTGTTGCTGCAACATGTGTATATGGAGCGCATGGAACGATTACGTTTACGGATCAATAGCGCGAGCTCTTATGAGGCACTACATATCGACCCATGCTGAAACACTGATCCACCTGCGTGGTGCAGCCTCCACGAGCGGAAAAGGACCTGCTGTGGCATCCAGTCGATCGTGCAAAATGTTCAAATGTGTGTGAAATCTTATGGGACTTAACTGCTAAGGTCATCAGTCCCTAAGCTTACACACTACTTAACCTGAATTATCCCAAGGACAAACACAAACGCCGGCCGGAGTGCCCGAGCGGTTCTAAGCGCTACAGTTTGGAACCGCGCGACCGCTACGGTCGCGGGTCCGAATCCTGCCTCGGGTATGGATGTGAGTGATGTCCTTAGGTTAGTTAGGTTTAAGTAGTTCTAAGTTCTAGGGGACTCATGGTGTGGCGTCACCGCCAGACACCACACTTGCTAGGTGGTAGCCTTTAAATCGGCCGCGGTCCGTTAGTATACGTCGGACCCGCGTGTCGCCACTATCAGTGATTGCAGACCGAGCGCCGCCACACGGCAGGTCTAGAGAGACGTCCTAGCACTCGCCCCAGCTGTACAGCCGACTTTGCTAGCAATGGTTCACTGACAAATTACGCTCTCATTTGCCGAGACGATAGTTAGCATAGCCTTCAGCTACGTCACTTGCTACGACCTAGCAAGGCGCCATTATCATTTGCTATTTAAATTGTGATGCATGTACCGTCAGACCGATGTTCATCAATTATGGATTAAAGTTAAGTATTCCAGAAGCTACGTACTTTTTTGCTAGTCTCTATTCCTTTAACTGTTCCAGACCTCACGCCAGCCTGCGTGAGCTTAAACGTGTGCCATTCGGCTTCCTCTCATAGTGGCTTGGCTGTCTTGCCAAGTCACAATAAAAAAAATGGCTCTGAGCACTATGGGACCTAACATCTATGGTCATCAGTCCCCTAGAACTTAGAACTACTTAAACCTAACTAACCTAAGGACATCACACAACACCCAGTCAGCACGAGGCAGAGAAAATCCCTGACCCCGCCGGGAATCGAACCCGGGAACCCGAGGGTGGGAAGCGAGAACGCTACCGCACGATCACGAGCTGCGGACAGGGGACTCATGACCACAGCAGTTAAGTCCCATAGTGCTCAGAGCCATTTGAACAAACACACGCACCCGTGCCCGAGGGAGGACTCGAACTCCTGCCGTCGGTCGTGCAGATGGCGAATACTTTCCCAGGATACGTGATGCCATACCTGATCGACCTGTTCTCGTAGTTTCGTAAGAGTTGTTGGCTGACGAGTCGCACGAGCCACTTGTCGTCCAACCATAGCCCCAACATGCTCGACTGCAGACAAGTCCGGAGATCGAGCTCGGCAGGGAAGTTGCTGCACGCCTTTCACAGCACTGCGTGGGCGAGTGTTATCCTGTTGGAACAATACATCACCATCCTGTTGCAAGAACTGCAGAAGAAAGGGTCTAGTAACATTCTGCAGAAACTGAGCGCTGGTCAGGGTCCCCACCGGCAGCACAAAAGGTGAACAAGAGTTGTAGCTTATTGCACCCTAGCCATACATAAACGCTTGGAAGGGGGCCAGCGAGCCTTGCACGAATCCTGTTTACAATGAGCAGTTCTCGTAGGCTGATCATAGATGATGCTGTAACTTACCGTCTAGTAAGGTCATCCGAAGACCAGCATCAGTTGCAAAGCGATTTAGAAAAGATTGCTGTATGGTGTGGCAGGTGGCAGTTGAAGCTAAATAACGAAAAGTGTGGGGTGATCCACACGAGTTCCAAAAGAAATCCGTTGGAATTCGATTACTCGATAAATAGTACAATTCTCAAGGCTGTCAATTCAACTAAGTACCTGGGTGTTAAAATTACGAACAACTTCAGTTGGAAAGAGCACATAGATAATATTGTGGGGAAGGCGAGCCAAAGGTTGCGTTTTATTGGCAGGACACCTAGGAAATTCAACAAGTCCACTAAAGAGACAGCTTGCACTACACTCGTTCGTCCTCTGTTAGAATATTGCTGCGCGGTGTGGGGTCCTTACCAGGTGGGATTGACGGAGGACATCGAAAGGGTGCGAAAAAGGGCAGCTCGTTTTGTATTATCACGTAATAGGGGAGAGAGTGTGGCAGATATGACACGCGAGTAGCGATGGAAGTCATTAAAGCAAAGACGTTTTTCGTCGCGGCGAGATCTATTTACGAAATTTCAGTCACCAACTTTCTCTTCCGAATGCGAAAATATTTTGTTGAGCCCAACCTACATAGGTAGGAATGATCATAAAAATAAAATAAGAGAAATCAGAGCTCGAACAGAAAGGTTTCGATGTTCGTTTTTCCCGCGCGCTGTTCGCGAGTGGAATGGGAGGGAGATAGTATGATTGTGGTTCGATGAACCCTCTGCCAAGCACTTCAATGTGAATTGCAGAGTAATCATGTAGATGTAGATGTACGTCGTACGCGAAAGCGACCACCACTTGCGTCCAGGCGGGATCTGTTTTAGTCAGTAAAACTCTTCTGGGTTTGAGGCCGCATTGCCATCAATAAAATTCCGACGTTGCGGCGACTGTTGCGAGGCGCCTTCCTCAGGGTGTATTGCTAACTGCTGAATGAGCACTAGTTTTGTTGCTTATATACTATGGAGGAGTGCTGTCATTGGATCTGAGGGTGAGTAGGAAGGGTATTAGGAGTTCATTTAATTGGTCTTTGCATTGCGTTTTGTCATTGGCGGAAATATGCGTTTTCCAGTGGAGCTTCCTTTACTGCTTGCCATTGCTGGCAATCGGCGAATAGGTAACTGAGCGGTGACTGCAGCCTAGCGTTGTTTGTTAACTGCGTAGTACCGAGTAGGAAGCGTCAGCGCTCTGTGTTCCCTCCGCCGCTGTGGCCGACCGCCCGCCTGTTGCTCTGCTGTCCTTCCGCAAAGCTGTCACAGCTGGCAGCCAAGACGCTGGAATGAAACTTCCTGGCAGATTAAAACTGTGTGCCCGACCGAGACTGGAACTCGGGACCTCTGACTTTCGCGGGCAAGTGCTCCACCATCTGAGTCACCATCTGAGTCACCGGCACTCACAGCTTTACTTCTGCCAGTATCTCGTCTCCTACCTTCCAAACTTTACAGAAGCTCTCCTGCGAACATTCTGGAAACATCCCCCAGGCTGTGGCTAAGCCATGTCTCCGCTGTGTACTTTCTTTCAGGAGTGCTAGTTCTGCTAGGTTCGCAGGAGAGCTTCTGTAAAGTTTGGAAGATAGGAGACGAGATACTGGCAGAAGTAAAGCTGTGAGTGCCGGGCGTGAGTCGTGCTTCGGTGGCTCAGATGGTGGAGCACTTGCCCGCGAAGGGCAGAGGTCCCGAGTTCCAGTCTCGGTCGGGCACACAGTTTTAATCTGCCAGGAAGTTTCATATCAGCGCACACTCCGCTGCAGAGTGAAAATCTCATTCTGAAGACCCTGGAAGTCGGTACCCGTCTCCTCTATTCGTGTTGTCGGGTCGCTTGACTATTTCTATAGCCTCTCTGATCTTCCTCCTCAAACTAAACGGTTGTTTCGCCAGTACGCGGGCCTCTCGAAATTCGATCTCCGTTCTGCACTGTTCCTGGTGTCCTCTCACCGCTGATTTGTTGTATTGTTTGAGGCGGATATATTTCTCGTTGTTCAGTTAACCTTGTGCTTATTGGACGCCGAGTCTCACGTATATACACCAGTCCACATTCGCCCCCGATTCGGAGTGGCCGTGCGGTTCTAGGCGCTACAGTCTGGAACCGAACGACCGCTACGGTGGCAGGTTCGAATCCTGTCTCGGGCATGGATGTATGTGATGTCCTTAGGTTAGTTAGGTTTAAGTAGTTCTTAGGCGACTGATGACCTCAGAAGTTAAGTCGCATAGTGCTCAGACCCATTTGAACCATTTGAACCAAGCCGATTCCATACACTCCGACGGCATGAAACTTGTCGATTCTATCTTTCGTCGAGCCCAGAATGTCTTTTACTTTGTTGCTGCTACGAAAAGTCAGTTTAACACCTGACCGACGGACAACTTTGCCCAGACGTTCAGTAACCGCTTGTACATATGGTAGCACGACTGTGTTCTGTGCTTCGTTCTGCATTTCCCTGTGGCCCTCCTCCTTCTGCGCCATGGTTCTGTGTATCATCCGCATGTCGTAGCTATTGACTCCAAAAATGAACCTGAGGTTCTGTAGTTCAGCTTTCAAGTTGTGTTCATCGCTGATCCTGTAGGCTCTCTTAGTAAAGCTTTCACGGCCGAATTCTTTTGCGCAGGATTCATGAAGGTACCTGTCCGTGTTGATGGGCTTCCTGTAAATTCTGTGTCCAAGCTGGCTTACGGTAAACTCCCACGTCGAGAAAAGGCAATACCCCGTTCTTTTCTGTCTCCGTGGTAAAGTGAATTTTGCTGTGTTGCTGGTTGAGATGTACGTGGAAGTTCTGAAGCTCTTCTTCTCCGTGTGGCCAGGTAACAAAGGTGTTATCAACACATCGTAGCCACCATTCTGGTCGTAATGGTGTGGACTGGAGTGCTGTTTCTTCGGACGCTTGCATAAAAATGTCTGCTGCGGCAGGCTAAAGAAGGGAACCCATAGCTACACCGTCCGTGTGCTCATACGTTTACAGGATCTGTTTCCATTCCCGAAGACCACAGCGCGACATTCTATCTTCTAAGTGACCTAACTGATCCTAAGAAATCGTTCAAATGGCTCTGAGCACTATGGGACTTAACATCCGTGGTCATCAGTCCCCTAGAACTGTAGCGCCTAGAACCGCGAGACCACCGCCGCCGCCAAACCGATGGCATTAGTGAAGCAGTGCATGTCTATGTCGTGGCGTGAGTGGGAAACTGGCTAAAGGTGTACAGACCCGCAGTGCCTCTTCTAATAACCGGTTTGCAGCAGTTCCTTTTGACACGCCTGGGCTCACAAGGCCCATGACTTGTGATAACTATACGATCTGCCACTCTTGCCCTCACAATACGACGATCCTGGCGGGTGTCTGTGTTGCGTGGACGTCCTGAAACTCGTCTACGGGTGTGAGAATGTTCACGTGACCACTGATTACGAACATCGTTGCTCAACTGACGCAACCTGTCGAACTTGTGTGGCAATTCTGCAAAAGGGACCTTCCGCCACTCGGAAGGCCACAATTTACACACAGGTGGCATATGTCATTATCGGATAAAAATCGACGTCCTCTTTCCAACTGTACTAATCCTTCTCAAGCAGTCTAGTATTACTACTTGCCGGTGTAACTCGGGGTCTCGTGAGATCACCGTAGTTAAGCGCTGTCGGTCTGGGTTAGCACTTGGATGGGTGACCATCCGGTCTGCCGGACGCTGTTGGCAAGTGGGATGCACACAGCCCTTGTGAGGCAAACTGAGGAGCTACTTGAATGAGAAGTAGCGTTTCCGGTCTCGAAAGTGACATAAGGTCGGGAGAGCGGTGTTCTGACCACATGCCCCTCCATATCCGCATCCAGTGACGCCTGTGGGCTGAGGATGGTACTTTTGGGCCTTCGTGGCCTGTTTGGCCTGTTCGGGACAGAGAGAGAGAGAGAGAGAGAGAGAGAGAGAGAGAGAGAGAGACTATTACTGCATACTCGCTCGCTTATTTGTACATGGTACTGTGTAATGATAACAGTCAAAATAATAATTTATCACTAAATTAGCTGTATTGTGCGAGACAGTGACTAACAATTCTCTCCAAGTACAATAGCGAAAGATGCAGTTGTAGGTCCTGTACGTCCTGCTGCTCGTTTTGGGATAACGCCCTGTGTCTCATATTACCGCAGGATGCTTTGCACAGGCTTCTGTTTCTGTACATGTTCTATTGACACAAGCGAACTGCACCAGTACATGCTTCATCCCATGCTAAAGGAATAAGTTACACAATCACACTAAATCGATCTTCACTTAAACGTTTGAGGGTACGATGGAAATTAATGCCTCCGAATTTTCTTATGTAAAAACTCTTAAACCTTTTCAAATCAAACAAAATTTAGTGCCGGCCGCTGTGGCCGAGAGGTTCTAGGCGCTTCAGTCCGGAAACGAGCTGCTGCTACGGTCGCAGGTTCGAATCCTGCCTCGGGTATGGATGTGTGTGATGTCCTTAAGTTATTTAGGTTTAAGTAGTTCCAAGTCTAGGGGACTCATGACCTCAGTCCCATAGTGCTTAGAGCCATTTGAACCATTTGAACCACTTTATTAACATGCTAAATCTGTATTCTTCAAGTCGTCATATTTGCAGCCGCCTGTCGCTAGAGGGCTCCGAATTACGATGTGTAACATAGTGGTACTTTAGCGTGGCTATATGGGTGCGCGAGAAACAGCGTGCTACAATCGAGTTTAGAGTTCGAAGAGTTCGGCCACACATGGACCCCACGACCCCACACTCCTTCAGCGCCACAAGGCCAGACCACACAGGAGCGCCACGATATTCACCAGAATCCGAAGCCTTGGGTTCATTATCATCAATCATCCCTCATTCAGCCCCATATGGGCCCATCCGATACTTCAAAAACCAAAACATAACGTTGCAGGACTCAATTCTGATAGTGATGAAGCGATGCGAGCAGAGGTGAGGTTGTGGCTCCGCCAACAAAATCAAACTTTCTTCAGTTTTCATATCAACAAACGGATCTTTTGTTGGCAAAATTGTGTCCGCCGTCAGGATGCATATGTTCGGAAATAAATATGTAGGCATGAAGAATAAAGGTGTAGACTGTGCAAAAGTCTGTTTTATTTGGAAACTTAGAGAGTTTTCCTATAAAAAGTTCAGAGGCATTACTTTTCAGGGCACTCTCTTAATTACTTTCTTACTGTGTACAGCCTGCTGATTGAAGGGCTGGAGTCCTTATAACACTAGCTTGTTATATGCCACACTAGTTTTTTATACGCTACTCTTCCTTAACAACCTAGTCTCCAGTCCTGTCACACGAAAAGCCACGTATAACACTTACCTGCTGTGACACAAGCTACTGTTACCCTCTGAAAGTGTTTGGGAAATTTTGACCGCGCGTTTGACTAATGGATAGAGGTTGTTGTTGTGGTCTTCAGTCCTGAGACTGGTTTAATGCAGCTATCCCTGCTACTCTATCCTGTGCAAGCTTCTTCATCTCCCAGTACCTACTGCAACCTACATCCTTCTGAATCTGCTTAGTGTATTCATCTCTCGGTCTCCCTCTACGGCTTTTACCCTCCACGCTAACCTCCAATACTAAATTGGTGATCCCTTGATGCCTCAACACAAGTCCTACCAACCGATCCCTTCTTCTAGTCAAGTTGTGCCACAAACTTCTCTTCTCCCCAATCCTATTCAATACTTGCTCATTAGTAGTGGATAGAGGTATAAGACTGTAATTTTGAATATAGTTCAATTAATACAAAAACTAAACAGATTTTAACTTTGGGGTTTAGTGAAAGTGCTAAATTTCAGATACGAATGAAGAAATGCACGGTCGCCAGCCCAATTAGGCACATTAATTTGAAATATATGGTTACGAAAATTGAATATTAGTTATTGAAGTTACTTTCATTAATATTTTCCTCTGAGTAGCACACAGCATAGGAACAGACACAGGGCACTCTGAGCTGTGTGTAGCAGCAGTCACAGTAATGCACATACTAGTAATCATAGAAAGCAAAATCGTAACGAACTCACACTAATAGGAGACACACTCAAGATCATTACTTAAATCAGTAATGAAATGTTACTGCAAGAAGTGCAGAACTAAACTTCGACGGCGGGCGGGGGTGTCACATGTAACAACGACTTGGAATAGTTTATGTTTTTACTTTTCAAGTGAAGTTGTTCATCACTAACCTGAATTAACCTCAAAAAATCATTCATGATAGTAATGAAAAGACTGGTGCGGCAGGGAGCGGATTGACAGGAGAGCGCGAGGGAGTTTAGTTGTGAGGTGAAGAGAAGATGGTGCGATTGCGCAACGAGCGGATGTACCCCGGTGGGTGAACAGGTGTTTTGGAAAAAAGCATTGTACAGGCGACAGTTGTAACGGCTATGTCTTGACATGGTCTGCGCAGGCAAGCAGTTGGTGACCGCTAACCGATGGAAAGAGTATATAGAGGGTCTATACAAGGGCAACGTACTTGAGGACAATATTATGGAAATGGAAGAGGATGTAGATGAAGATGAAATGAGAGATATGATACTGCGTGAAGAGTTTGACAGAGCACTGAAAGACCTGAGTCGAAACAAGGCCCCGGGAGTAGACAACATTCCATTAGAACTACTGATGGCCTTGGGAGAGCCATTCATGACAAAACTCTACCATCTGGTGAGCAAGATGTATGAGACAGGCGAAATACCCTCAGACTTCAAGAAGAATATAATAATTCCAATACCAAAGAAAACAGGTGTTGACAGATGTGAAAATTACCGAACTATCAGTTTAATAAGTCACAGCTGCAAAATACTAACGCGAATTCTTTACAGACGAATGGAAAAACTGGTAGAAGCGGACCTCGGGGAAGATCAGTTTGGATTCCGTAGAAATGTTGGAACACGTGAGGCAATACTGACCCTATGACTTATTTTAGAAGCTAGATTAAGAAAAGGCAAACCTACGTTTCTAGCATTTGTAGACTTAGAGAAAGCTTTATGACAATGTTGACTGGATTACTCCCTTTCAAATTCTGAATGTGGCAGGAGTAAAACACAGGGAGCGAAAGGCTATTTACAATTTGTACAGAAACCAGATGGCAGTTATAAGAGTCGAGGGACATGAAAGGGAAGCAGTGGTTGGGAAGGGAGTGAGACAGGGTTGTAGCCTCTCCCCGATGTTATTCAATCTGTATATTTAGCAAGCAGTAAAGGGAACCAAAGAAAAATTCGGAGTAGGTGTTAAAATCCATGGAGAAGAAATTAAAACTTTAAGGTTCGCCGATGATATTGTAATTCTGTCAGAGACAGCAAAGGACTTGGAAGAGCTGTTGAACGGAATGGACAGTGTCTTAAAAGGTGGATATAAGATGAACATCAACAAAAGCAAAACGAGGATAATGGAATGTAGTCGAATTAAGTCGGGTGATGCTGAGGGAATTAGATTAGGAAATGAGACACTTAAAGCAGTAAAGGAGTTTTGCTATTTGGGGAGCAAAATAACTGATGATGGTCGAAGTAGAGAGCATATAAAATGTAGACTGGCAATGGCAAGGAAAGCGTTTCTGAAGAAGAGAAATTTGTAAACATCCGGTATAGATTTAAGTGTCAGGAAGTCGTTTCTGAAAGTATATGTATGGAGTGTAGCCATGTATGGAAGTGAAACATGGACGATAACTAGTTTGGACAAGAAGAGAATAGAAACTTTCGAAATGTTGTGCTATAGAAGAATGCTGAAGATTAGATGGGTAGATCACATAACTAATGAGGAGGTATTGAATAGGATTGGGGAGAAGAGAAGTTTGTGGCACAACTTGACTAGAAGAAGGGATCGGTTGGCAGGACATGCTCTGAGGCATCAAGGGATCACAAGTTTGGTATTGGAGGGCAGCGTGGAAGGTAAAAATCGTAGAGGGAGACCAAGAGATGAATACACTAAGCAGATTCAGAAGGATGTAGGTTGCAGTAGGTACTGTGAGATGAAGAAGCTTGCACAGGATAGAGTAGCGTGGAGAGCTGCATCAAACCAGTCTCAGGACTGAAGACCACAACAACAACAACAACCGATGACATTTTATTGAGAGATTACATGGCGATCTACTTCTGGTGACACCCTATTTCTTTCACTGGCCATGCACTTTCTGCCTTCCGTATTGCAACTGTATCTCACCCGAGAGAAACTATTAGCGGGTGCTCAGTTACGAAAATCTGTTAGTAATCCATGTTGGAATCGGGCGCTACGCAATTTGTTGCACCATTCTGATCGAACTGTTGTTGCTTGGTGTCCAGTAGCGTCGGCATTCTGCCTTACCACCCAACCCGTGGGACTTGTTGTGTATAGTGTTCTAAAACTGAGTGTTTAGTTTGTCCCAGACAATATTGTGCATCTTGAAGTGTATGATGTACCCAAGTACGCTAACTCCATGACACATTGCTGCGGAGGTTTCAATATCCTCATCCGGTAAGTGAAGTCGGACACACCTACTGTACTCCGCGCTCCCGGTCGGGCCGATAAATCGGGTCCGAGCGACACAACCAGGTGTGGCTCGTGTTGGCTGCTCCGCAGGACTTCCGTGCTCGCACTTGGCCGATGCCGTGAACTGGGAATAATTTCTAAGAGAAGTGTGTAATGTATATTATTGCCTGCCTAGCTGAGAGTCCGTATGTAAGGCTACCGTTTCTTTCGAATGAATATATTTGGACAAGGTCTTAAAACTTACGATAGCCCTTTGGGCGTGCAGTGTTTTCTGTTATCTATAAAAAGGTATCACCTTTTTCTTATTTGAAAAGTTGTTATACATTTGTTAGCAACTAAAGCCAAATGATAGCCTTCATGTATAAATGTTCTCTGACAGGGAGTTTATTATTATAAATGTTATTTCTTCACTATTTGTCAATGCAAAATACAATTATTCACAGTTCTTGTGTAAGGTAAATTTTAATTTTAAATGAGTATATTTGGGCAAGGTTTTAAAACTGTAAATGAACTTACTGTAATTCTTTAGGCGTTCAGTGTATTCTATTTTTTTTTACTATTAAAAGGTATTGTCTTTCTCATCTGAAAAGCTTGTTATCGAAAGCTGACTGATGGGTTTCACGTACAGATGTTCTCACTTGAAGTTTGATAATTGTTATCTATTGATTGACTTTAATAAATATTGTTAACAATAAAAGGTGAATGCTTCCCCCTGTCCGAAGGTACAGTCCTTCAGCTTCGTTCTTTGGACGTTTTGTGATACGCCGAGGTGACACCGGTTTCAATCACTACCTAATCATCTACGAAGAACAATGTGTACATCCTTTGTTACCTGAATGCCCATTACTGCGCTTTTCGTACTCCACACTTCACAATCTACAATCTAGTATTGGTTGTATGTACTTCAAAGACAGGTTTTCGGGACGCCAGTTTCTTCATTGGCGTTATGTCATGTGCGTTCTCGAGATTCCTGAACACCATATAGCCACTGCGATTCCATCCCAGTCTCTTCGCCAATAGCTGTC
Organism: Schistocerca americana; assembly: GCF_021461395.2. Classification (NCBI taxonomy): domain Eukaryota; kingdom Metazoa; phylum Arthropoda; class Insecta; order Orthoptera; family Acrididae; genus Schistocerca; species Schistocerca americana. Next base: position 176,149,018 of record NC_060127.1, on the reverse strand, counting down.
TTATAGTAAAAATGTTGTAATTACACGATGTTCACTTCTGGAATCCACTTTGCGTTTCAGTGTTCGTCAACGTCCTCTCACCATGTATTTCAGCATCAACTACACTGGTACCACGATAATTCCTACATACCTTCTCACTACCTGTCTTATAACACGCATGCATTAAACAATGTACTCAAACATTCCCATGGCACGGCTACTGGGGTAAATGATTGACACTGAAGCTGGCCTCAGCATGCTACAGCCTGGAGGACAACAGACTGATCTCTTGTAGTGAGTGTCTCCGCAATACCTATCTCAGCTGCATCGTTGTCTTTGTCGAGCACTCAGACAGGCTTCCGAAGAGTTCCCATTTACAAAGGGGGTTCAAAAAGTTGTACACAGTGGTCTCTCATTTTTTAATTTTTTGCAGGAGAAGAATGAAATTTTTTCTGAACATACTTGGAACATTTAGCTATACATTGAGCCAACTCATTGTAGCCTCCATCAGGTGTGACGCATCTGCCCCAACGTTCTTTCTATGACGTAAATGCAGTTTGCTAAAATTCTGGGGATTGACTTTTACACCATCTCTTGGCACAGGAAATAAGGTCTTTCTCACTATCAAAAGTTTCACCGCGCAGGTGGGCCTTCAGACGACCAAAGAGGTAAAAATCAGACGGAGCCAAGTTAGGACTATGGGGAGGATGACGAAAATTCCAAACCATTTTCCTGATTTTCTCCTCATAAGAGCTGTATGTGGTTTGACATTGTCATGGTGCAGTCTGATTAGCTGACCCTGAAGCAGTGGTCTGTGAGTCTTGATGGCACTTCGCAGCTTGCCCAATGACAAACAGTAGCAGTCCCGGTTAATTGTGGAGCCAGGTTCCAAAAAGTCAATGAAAATGACACCACACTGACCTCAGGAGAAAGAGACCATGATCTTTCGGCCTGCTGGTCGTGAAAAGTTTCTTCTTCCGAGGGGAACCCGGGTGGCGCCACTCCATGGATTTGGTTTTGTTCTCAGGTTTGGACAGAAACAACCATATTTCATACTTGGTAATGACGACGTCAAAACACTGTTTCCACTTTTCAGTAAAGGTCTTCTTCCTCGCTTACAGACGTATGACGCAAATGACACCCAATCATCTGACCATGTTCGAAGTCTGTGAGATCCGTGGACAGCCCCATTCTGCTCTCTCACGATGTCTAATGACCACTGAGGTCGCTGATATGGAGTACCTGGCAGTAGGTGACAGCAAAATGTACCTAATTTGAAAAATGTATGTTTTTGGGGGCGTCCGGATACTTTTGATCACGTAGTGTACCTACAATTGCGCGCCAAGCTCTCTCTTACTCTAACACAACAATCTCAGACCAGAACCAGTATCTTTGTATCTGCGGTCGTGCACACTCAGTGTTCCGCATTATAAAGCCTATCAGCGAGATACATCGGTTCCAATACACTAAATTAATATTATATTTGGTGACACGTACAAGTGCGCCCCAGTAGACTGCTTTCAACTGGTAAAGGGCGTTCATAGCCCACGACATATGCGTCACTGTTCGAACTCTCTCGGCTTTCGAAGCTCAAGACAATTCGTCGGCGGCCGCGGCTGCAGTGAGACCAGGCGGGAGAGATGGCCCGTTGGCACTCCACCCAGGAGTCGAGTCACGCGGGCACTCGCTAGCAGTTAGGGGGGAGGTGGTAGCCAGTCTAACGACTCCCCAGCCTGCACCGCAATTACTCCCACACAGCCGGGCTGAGGCGCTGCGCAGACAGCGAGAGATGGCCCGAGGCAGTGACGCGAGAAGCGGTGGGAAAACGTGTTCCACGCGGCTCTGTGTCTGGACCGAAACATACGGTGGGAGTGCCACAGGGTTCTGTCTTTGGTCCACCACTATTCCCTGTATACAAGATGTATCATAATTAATGGCTTAAGCGCGTACAGCTGAAAGTGCACGATAACAGAAGCAAACACGGACTCTAAAGTGCATACCTTCAAGAGCTACAGGCACTTGGTTATCTCCGATACTACGAAACACATCTCTTCTACTGCGAGCTTTTTGCTTTCTATATTTTGAGACGAGGTAGTACGCCCAAAAACAAGAAAAAAATTCCAGTAAACATGGACTCTAAAGTGCATATCTTACGAGCTACAAGCAGCCGTTCAGTATAAGAGATGTGTTACACTAGCGAAGATGAGGAGGTGCTCATACCTCTTAAGATATGCGTTATAGAGCCCATGTTTACTTAAACTTTTTTGCTTCTAGTACCGTGCACTTTTACACGTTTACGCAATTAATTACAATACAGTCACTACAGGCTGCGAAAAAGATGCACGGATAAACTATCAGGTCGCATACATAACACAAGTAAGGAAGAAAATTAATTACGTGGACACATGTGTCGAAACACTTTCTTCTCGTATTAGAACTCGTATCATACAACTACCCGTAGCATATTCATAGCGCAAAATACGCAGGGATAGAATGAACTGGCTCCCCACATGAAACGTTTCTACATTTGTGAAGCGCTACCGTTATCGTTAATACCGCAATCCATCACAATACCGAATCCCAGATGTTCTGGTGTATCTATGCACTGTTGCAGCTTTCCAAAATTCGGACTCTAAGACATCCCGTACCTTGTACCCTGGATCGATGCACAAGAGCTTTCGAATTCCCCCGCAAATCAACCGCTAATGGGTTTGAGTCAGGAGAATGTGGAGGCCAGGAATTTACCACACCTTTTGCTACCCATTTGTCTTGGAACCTGGTGGTCGTTATAATCGCACAGGTATTAACACTGAAATGAACAAGAGGTCCGTTGAAACTTCTTGGCAATTTAAAACTGTGTGCTGGACCGAGACTTGAAGTCGGGACCTTTGCCTTTTGCGGGCAAGTGCTCTACCATCTGAGCTACCCAAACACGACACACTTGCCGTCCTCACAGCTTTCTCACAGCTTTACTTCCGGCAGTACTTCATGTCCCACCTTCCAAACATCACAGAAGCTGTCCTGTAAAGCTAGCTCAGATGGTAGAGAGAGAAAACTTATTAAGAAATTTTCTCTTCTTCCACAGGATGACCACAGCATTTACGAAAAGACTATGTAACATCACTATGACCTTACTGTAAAATTGTCTTTTGTAATGCCATTTAGCCTGAAGAAGAGGTTTAACCCTCGAAACAAGTCTCTAAATAAATAACTAATACAATAGTTAACAAATTTTGTGACTGATAGCGGTAATTTAAAAAAAAAACCTTTACATATTTCTTGAGACAGTCACGGTCGCAAAATAGTCAAAATACTTCAAATTCAAAAGCGATTTATTCAAAGAACTCCTCATCTTAAAACTTTGCTAGTAACGACTTTTGGTCATGGTCCATCGTCAGGATACCAGAAGAACAACTTAGTACGGGGTATCGAGTCACGTGATGTCATACTGGTGCTCAACTGAGCCCAACAAGTGGACTCCTTGTTACAGTGGTTATAAATGAAACTTTTTTGTGAAGACAAAAGGTTTTTTTGGTGTATCTTTGGTGCTGATTTCAGGGGAAATGTTCAGTTAATGCGGTATTGACACAAATTGAGAATTTCTGTGAAATACGCAAAATGTAGTTATGAAACGCCAGTATTGTTTTGTAGTTTTACCTGGGACAAATGTTGTTTTAGTTTATAGTCTGTAATACAGCTGCAGAAGAAGACAGAGATTAAAATACGTCCAGCAAATAATTTAGGGCGTAGGTTACAAGTGCTACTCTGAGGTGAAGTAATTGGCACAGGCAGCAGAAGACGGATGGCTCAGAAAATTTGAGAGCGTAAAGATGAACTGGTTGGAGTGGCATGGTTGGTGCTCTCTGAGTCAACATCTTGACCAAAAGTTTGGTTCGCATTTGGCTTAGTGGATTTTTTGTGTTACTCCATTAATTGTTTAATTTGTAGGAATCATGAAATTAACAGAATGAACAGTTAGTTCATTCTTTTTATTAAGTTATTTTCGGCCTTCAAAAGTGCAAAGTCCTACTGGATATGTGATGTGCGTGGTCGAAAAAAAATAAAAAAAAAAAATAAAAAAATATTATAATGGTGCTGCAATTTTATACACTCAGTTTTTGGGGGTAGTCACCTTAAAGAAGTACCACTCCCCTACATCCGTCCCCCACACTGCACAAAACACTCACGCGTGTCAACTTCCGTGAGGCTTCGTGGGGGACTGCGTAATTTTTGCCTTTCTTTAGAGCATAAGTGTAGGATTCAAGTAAACTGCTCAACCAATGACCGATGTCGCCGACTTGATCGATTTTGTTAAATACTGTCGCGTCGTGCGGACACGTAATTCAGTCTCTGTCTTCCCATAGAGCTTTTTTACCTTCAAGTACCGAGGAAGTAATTTCCCTGATGCCTTTGCACGTGTCTTATCGCACTGTCCCTTCTAATTGTTTCTCTCCTAACCGATTCCCCGTAGAATCTTCTCATTTCTTACCTAACCAGTCCGCCTGATCTTCATCACCCTTATATTGCATAACGTCTCAGCCTCCACGATGATCATATTTTCACGTTTAACCACAGCGCGCCATTCCCTTCCACACAGTACTGTGCTCAACATGCAGGTTCTCAGATCGTTCATCCTCAAATTAACCAAAAAGGTACATAAAGCCAACTCGCTAAAGGACATTCGTGCAAAAGACGTGCATTGGACCCACAAAATCTGCAAACAAACCTGGAACAATTTGTTAAAGCACTTCCAAAAGATGTTGACACTTTCAAGTATATAGCAAGTAGGTTCTCGGTGGTATAAGAAGCCAGTTGTCAAAAGGAGTGCGGTCTCAGACGCCTTGTCACGGTTCGTGCGGCTGCCCCCGTCGGAGGTTGGAGTCCTCCCTCGGGCATGGGTGCATGTGTGTGTTGTCCTTAGCGTAAGTTAGTGTACGTCAGATTAAGTAGTGTCTAAGCTTAGGGACCGATGACCTCAGCAGTTTGGTCCCATAGGACTTCACACCGGGCGGGGTGGCCGAGCGGTTCTAGGCGCTACAGTCTGGAACCGCGCGACCGCTACAGTCGCAGGTTCGAATCCTGCCTCGGGCATGGGTGTGTGTGATGTCTTTAGGTTAGTTAGGTTTAAGTAGTTCTAAGTTCTAGGGGACGGATGACCTTAGAAGTTAAGTCCCATGGTGCTCAGAGCCATTTTGACTTCACACACATTTGAACATTTCGTTGACATTCTGAAATTGACGAAGCACTGGAAGATAAAATTAATGACATTGAAAGGTCATCTTGGATACACTTTAAAGAAATTATCAACAAGTTTTTCGGCAACCACAACGTCCCTTATTAAGAAAATGTAATGAGAAACAACTGCTTCAAAGGGTTTGAACCTGCCCGTCTTGGAGTTAGTCTACATCTATACATCTACATGGTTACTCTGCAACTCACACTAAAGTGCCTGGCAGAGGATTCATCAGCTATTGTCCAGAAAATCTAGGTACTGCGAGTAAGGAACAAGGAAAAAAATTCGTTACAAGATCAGCGCCGGTAAGATGTCAACTCGATAATACAGGGAGTGTCCTCAGGCAGTGCAAGAAAGAAAAATCTCGAAACTGGGTTTTGAGAGGGAAAGAATGGGCAATAAGATTTACGCGCTTTGTAATTGTACCGAAGAACATAATACATCATTACGATGTTAAGAGGGTCTTATTTTACTGTGCTATGTGGATAAAGTTATTTTTTTAGTGTATGAATGAGGGCGTGCTGAAAACGTAAGGCATTTTAAATAAAACATACATTATATGACAGAAAGTACCACAACAACTGTATCTTGAGAGTGTCTCTATTCTATCATAGGAGTAGCTTCGACGGCACATTACCACCATCCTCAGACCTCACCAGTGCCAAAAGCTTCCATCAAGAGTCTATACTCGACACTAGCCCACGTGTGCTAGTAACAAGGATCCCGCAGTAAAAGGGTCACGGAAATGAAATACTCTTTTGGCATTGGTGAGGTCTGAGGATGGTGGTAATGTGCCGTCGAAATTAGTCGTGTGACAGAATACATTCATTCTCAAGATACAGCTGTGATTGTCCTTTCTGTCATACACATCATTAGCTGAAGTCCTTCGCCCATGCCATAAGATGACCATCAATAAAATAAAACATACGTTATTACCGCCTTGCATATTTCTGCTTCGTGACTGCATATTTACAGCCCTCTGCCGCTAGAGCGCATAGAATTGTAGCGTATAACATGGCTGTGTGTAGTGTAACTATGACGGTGCGTGAGAGACAGAGCGCTGTAATCGAGTCCGGAATTCAAAGAGTTCTTCAGCATGACAACGCCAGATCGCACATGAGCGCTGAGACACCTACAACAATCCGCCTTGGGATCACAGTCGCCAATCATTATCCATACAGTTCCGCCTTGGCCCCATCCAATTTTCATGTGTTTCCAAAACTTAAAGAAAACCTTCGAGGATTTCGGTTTGTTAGTGATGACGGGATGCAGGCAGAGGTGATTTTGTGGCTCCGTCAACAAAGTCGTGCATTCTGTAGTGAGGATGTCAACAAACTGGTGTTTCTTTGGGAGAAATGTGTACGCCAGCAGGGACGAGCATGACGAGAAATAAATAAGTGCGCATGAAGAAGGAAGATATAGAATGTTAATAAAGTTTGTTTTATTTAAAAAGCTTTAAGAGTTTTCGTCTAAAAGTCTCAGGTTCCACTCTAAATAATTCCATTTTCTGAATTTTCATCATTTGAGACAAGCGTTTGCCATTTTTTGGACTTAGCATGTCAAAATACATTCGGATCACCAAAAATGATTTAAAAATTGGGATCTGTAAAGGCTATGCTAAAGACATTGCTATTCACGTAATGATCGTAGGTCTCCTGGGAGACTTTATGTCGCAAGTCAAACTAAATGTATTCTCGGTAATATATGCGGAGCAGGTCAGAGGGTGAGAAAGGGGTAGGTACAGTGTTCTCCATACTCTGCGGGTTCGTCGGTTCGCTCTGCCACCTTCGGCCAGATTCTCGCAGGCCTCAGATCGCTATCTGAGAAGAGTGGGCGGATTAGTTCCAGCTGCTGCTTTCTCCAGAAGTGCACGTACATTAGCGTTGCAGCGGAAGTTATTAAAAAGGGCAGCCAACGTTAGGTGCGGCAGCTTTTGTAGCTGTTGCGGTCTTCAGTCCGAAGACTGGTTTGATGCAGATTTCCATGATGCTCTATGCTGTGCGACCCTCTTGATCTACGAATAACTACTGCAACCTACATCCTTCTGAATTTGCTTACTGTATTCATCTGTTGGTCACCGTCTACGTTTTTTGTCACCCACACTTCCCTCTAATACTGAATTTGTGATCCCTTGAAGTCTCAGAACGTGTACTATCAACCGAGTCCTTCTTTTGGACAATTTGTGCCACAGATTTCTTCTCTGCCCGATTCTATTCAGTGCCTCCTCATTAGTTACGTGAGCTACCCATCTACATTCTTCTGTAGCACCACATTTCGACAGCTTATATTCTCTTATTGTCCAAACAGTTCATCGTCCATGTTTCACTTCAGTACATCTGTTGGTCACTCTGTAACACCATAGCTCTAATGCTCTACTGATTTATTTTGCCTTTTGTTTTATTTAATGTTACATCGTTGAGCATCTGTAAATGTGTTTGAATCGATAATACAAACCTGTATACTCCTTTCTTTGTTAAAACTTTGATGTCATGATTTGATTCTATGCAATGCAGCGTATCTGTCATCTAAATTCTTTGTCCCAATTGGAGGCAGACAAAACTTACTGTGTATATTTGGAATTTGTTTAAATAATTTTTTTATAGAAATGTCAATATGTGCAAAGGTTCTGTTTTATTTAAAATGTTTGGCTGTTGTTATGTAACTGCAGATCCTCACTTAGGGTTCTTAATTATTTCATATGCAAAAGGTGTTGTGGTTACCCTCGGGAACAGAAATGTGCAGCGCGCGCAAATTGTGGTTGGCCTAGGTAGAAAAGGTGGAATTGTGAGTCAGTCGGGGACGAACCTCCAAACTGTGAACTGTCGATGTAAAAGTTGTATATTGTGCTGGTTCCGAGAGAGGCTTTTCCTGACGCTTTCCTATGCCTCGGATGGATGGAAAATGAGCTGGAAGTATTCTGAAATTGGTATCTATCATCACCACCAAGAAGTGACAGTCCAGTAATTCTGCCTGCAAATCCACCTACCAACATGCAATCGCCACCACATTGCGCAACCACTGTAAAGGAACACTACAGTAATGTACAGTGAAGGATCAGCTTATTGGATGTGCTAGTGTGCTCAAATATAAGGTAATTTGTAACTGAATTTATGTACCTACCTCGATTTTTTTTTTCCTTATCATAACACCTCTCAGGTTCCTCTCCGTTTGAACTAAAGTGATTACCGAGTGTCCTTATTGAAAGAACATTAAAGCCTAGTGTTTTAACTAATTAATGCCTCTTGAACATAGCAAACAGAAAGTTAAAGTTAATGTGGCAAGAGTGTGAACTAAAGTAATTGATGCTTGCAGAAAATAATTTTTTTCATTAAAACTAATTAATATTTTGTTGCCCACTTCAAAATTAAAAGTTCTTAAGACTTAGGGTTATAAAGTTTTGCTTAGTAAATGATCACATTGCTGCTTTTCGTAAATCGCAAAAGGTGAGTCAGTATCTTACAAATACGTTAATTTTGTGCCTCACTGTAGTAAAAGTGGAAAACTGCAATAGTGGAAAGTTATATACTCATGCTCGCTAAGCACTTGTTTCTTTTGGGTATTGAAAGTGCATATTAATAGTGCAATAGGATCCACAGGTTATCCTTTATCCTCATGATAAATAACAATTAACAGAAAGACCACTATATATGAAAACAGTAACTTCTTTTATTCAAAATTGAGCGAGAAATTTTTTTGTTAGTGAAATACATTTAGCTTTCATTCTAAATAGAATAGTATTTAGTTGAGAGAGAGACTTCACTTATGACCAGTTCATAATTTTGCAGTGAACTACATTTACAATTTTTTGACAGATAGGAAAATGTTTGAAAAGTACTATTGACCCTATGCCTATTTTATGATTCTACAGTGGATATTGATAGTAATATTATTGAGACTATTCAGTTTGAACAAGCCTTGAAGGCAAAAGTATATGTCGTTTTCTGTTATCATTATGCAAATAGCCATGTTATTTTATAACTGTTAGCACTTTCTTTAACGTGAACATATGCAGGTGCCAGAGTTCATTGCACTCGTGTGTGGCAAAATATAAGTTGTGTTTGTCCGTTAAAGTTACTCATACTTATTTTCTTAAACAAGAACGTCAATCATTCTCTTGCCTAATTAGGCTGGCGACCGTTTTCCTTACTCTTTGAACAATGTAGATAGGTAAAATATTGTTTGTTACTGTTTAAATATTTACGTAATTCTGACTTTCACTTCCGATAAGCCATCTCCTTTAGGTACAACATGGTCAACATCACAAAATTCCTCTCAGAGGGTAACACTGCTCTGTTGCTTTATACCATAATTGCTTTAACAAAATAGTTTTATTTCACGACCTGCCTCCAACTTTATGGTTATGGTATAGCAGTATAGGACAGGAGTGCTATAACCCTCTACGTTTTTTGTCACCCACACTTCCCTCTAATACAGAATTGGTGATCCCTTGACGTCTCAGAACGTGTCCTATCAACCGATTCTTTCTATTGAACAATTTGTGCCACAGATTTCTTCTCTCCCCGATTCTATTCAGTACCTCCTCATTAGTTACGTGAGCTACCCATCTACAATTCTTCTGCAGCACCACATTTCGAAAACTTATATTCTCTTATTGTCCAAACAGTTCCTCCTCCATGTTTCACTTCCGTACATGGCTACACTCTAAACAAATACCCTCAGAAAAGACTTACCAACGCTTAAATTTGTATCCGATGTTAACAGATTTCTCTTCTTCAGAAATGCTTTTCCTGCCATTGTCGGTCTACATTTTATATCCTGTCTACTGCCATCACTTATTTTTCTGTCGAAATAGCAAAACTCATCTACTACTTTAAGTGCCTCGTTTCCTAATCTAATACCCTCAGCCTCACCCGATTTGATTCGATTACGTTCCATTACCTTTGTTACGCTTATGTTGATTTTCATCTTACATCCTAGTTTCAAGACATGTCCATTTCGTTCAACTGCTCTTCCACGTCCTTTGGTGTCTCAGACACAGTTACAGTGTCATCGGCAAAGTTTTTATTTCTTTTTCCTGGACTTCAGTCATACTTCAAATTTTTCTTTGGTTTCCTTTACCATTTTTTCAATGTACATATTGAATAACATCGAGCATAGGCTACAAAAGCCATCTCACTCCCTTCTCAAGCACTGCTTCCCTTTCATGACTCTCAACTCTTATTACTGCCGTATCGTTTATGTACCAGTTGTAAATAGCCTTTCGCTTCCTTACTTTTATCCCTGCTACCTTCAACATTTCAGAGAGAGGTGCGGCAGGTATTCTTACAGAAACCGGAATCGTGGATCGATTCCCCTCTCAGCTCAACTGCACGTTTTCTCATTTCAGTTTACCACAGAAGCAAACTCTGTCTGCCAAAAGACAGTACGGTTGAATCAACAACAGGATTGTAACAATGTTATTCATTGTCAGCTTCTAAACAAGGGTACGCCTCACAATGGAAAGTAATGCGCACCTCGCAGCACAAAAATGGCTAGGCTGTAATTTGAATTATGCACCATGTTATGCAGGAGCCAATCACAGCACAGAATATACAGATATATTCATAAAAGTAAAGAATTTTGAAATTCTGAGTGCAGTGGAAGGATTAATATCTTTTGACACTTACTGCTCTTGTGGTGTTCAGTCCAGAGACTGGTTTGATGCAGCTCTCCATGCTACTCTATCCTGTGCAAGCTTCTTCATCTCCCAGTACCTACTGCAACCTACATCCTTCTGAATCTACTTAGTGTATTCATCTGTTAGTCTACAATTTTTACCCTCCACGCTGTCCTCCAATACTAAACTGGTGATTCCTTGATGCCTCAGAACATGTCCTACCAACCGATCCCTTCTTCTTGTCAAGTTGTGCCACAAATTTCTCTCCTCCCCAAATCTATTCAGTACCTCCTCATTAGTTATGCGATCTACCCATCTAATCTTCAGCATTCTTCTGTAGCACCACATTTCTAAAACTTCTATTCTCTTCTTGTCTAAACTATTTATTGTCCATGTTTCACTTCCATACATGGCTACACTCCGTACAAATACTTTCAGAAACGACTACCTGACACTTAAATCTATACTCGATGTTAACAAATTTCTCTTCTTTAGAAACGCTTTCCTTGCCATTGCCAGCCTACATTTTATATCCTCTCTACTTCGACCATCATCAGTTATTTTACTCGCCAAAAAGCAAAACTCCTTTACTACTTTGAGTGTCTTATTTCCTAATCTAATTCCCTCCACAACGCCTGATTTAATTCGACTACATTCCATTATCCTCGTTTTGCTTTTGTTGATGTTCGTCTTATACCCTCCTTTCAAGACACTGCCCATTCGGTTCAACTGCTATTCCAAGTCCTTTGCAGTTTCTGACAGGATTACAATGTTATCGCCAAAGCTCTTAAAATTTTTTTTTCTTCTCCATGGATCTTGATTCCTACTCCGAATTTTTCTTTTGTTTTGTTTACTGCTTACTCAATATGCAGATTGAATAACATCAGGAATACGCTACAACCCTTTCTCACTCCCTTCCCAACCACTGGTTTCCTTCCACACCCCTTGATTCTTATAACTGCCAGCTGGTTTCTGTACAAATTGTAAATAGCCTTTCGCTCCCCGTGTTTTACCCCTGCCACCTTCAGAATTTGAAAAGGATTGTTCCATTCAGCATTGTCAAAAGGTTTCTCTAAGTCTCCAAATGCTAGAAATGTAGGTTTGCCTTACCTTAATCTATCTTCTAAGATAAGTCGTGGGGTCAGTATTACCTCACGTGTTCCAACATTTCTACGGAATCCAAACTGATCTTCCCCGAGGTCGGCTTCTACCAGCTTTTTCCACATTTAAGTAAAGAGTTTGTGTCAGTATTTTGCAGCCGTGACCTATCAAAGTGATATTTCGTTAATTTTCACATCTGTCAACACATTCTTTCTGTGGGATTGGAATTATTATATTCTTCTTGAAGTCTGAGGGTATTTCGCCTGTCTTATACATCTTGCCCACCAGATGGTACAGTTTTGTCGAAGCTGGCTCTCCCAAGACTGTCAGTAGTTCTAATGGAATGTTGTCTACTCCCGGAGCCTTGTTTCAACTTAGGTCTTTCAGTGCTCTGCCAAACTCATCACGCAGTATCATATCTCCCATTTCATCTTCATCTATGTCCTCTTCCATTTCCATCACCCTTGTATAGACCCTCTATGTACACTTTCCACTTTTCTGTTTTCCCTTTCTAGCTTAGAACTGGTTTTCCATCCTAGATCTTGATGTTCATGCAAGTAGCTCTCTTGTCGCCAAAGGTCTCTTTAATTATCCTGTAGGCAGTATCTATCTTACCCCTACTGATATATTGCTCTTTATCTTTGCATTTGTCCTCTAGCTATCCATGCTTAGCCATTTTGCACTTTCTGTCTCATTTTTGAGACTGTTGTATTCCTTTTTGCCTGCTCCATTTATTGCGCATTTATATTTTCTCCTTTGATCAATTAAATTTATTATTTCTTCTGTTACCCAAGGATTTCTACTAGCCATCGTCTTTTTACCTACTTGATCCCCTGACATTTATTGTAAGGATAAGGATGCAACCTCTAAAAACGAGAAAGAAAACTGCGCCGTGTAACTGGTAGCACCACATCCGTAGCACTACAACGCCAGTAAACACACTTCATTTCGTGGCGTCGAGTGAAGAGCGGTAAGAGGTATCTGAGCTGTCGAGTTACAGTAAGGTGACCACCTGTCAACAGCGTGAATAATTACTTGAAAAAATTAGCATCTCTGAACAAAAATACCTTAGCTTAACCAGTTACACATACTAAAAGCGCCCGTGCAGTAATAATTAATGGTTTGCAGGATTTACTAACGTGCCAATAAATCAAATCCACTTAATTATTCAGTAAACAGACAGTTCTCCCAAGTTTTAATGAACTGCGTTGGTATGTCTACGAGTGGTGAAGCAGCGGGGTGGATTAACACAAATTTGCTTGGTTTTGCTCTAAGTCTATAGGAGGTGTGGGCAGCAGGCAGATGGCTAACAATGGAACGCCACTCGACAATCACAGCCTACCGTTGGCATGATGATAAAGCTGTATAGTCGGCGCACGTGTCAAGATGAATTGTTATGAAGAGAATTCAACGCAATTCACCAATACTGTCTTTTTACTAACTCAAAAGAATGAGGGTATGTAAATATTTGTTACAAAACGTATTCCATTTTACTCAGTTTCACCACTACAATGTATTAGACCATAGGAATTTATCGATCTCTTTTTTTGAACTGATCTAAATATAGCGTAAAGCCTTTTAACTTCTATAGTTTTTCATTGATTCCCTCTTCCAAAAAGGTCTATCATAAACTAGCAGTTTACTGGTCGCGACTGTAAAAGAAAACTAGGCGATGAGGATTTTTGTAGTATACTCTTGCAAAGTAATGTTTCCAGGCTATCCATGTTTTAAAAAAATAGGTCTGTGCTTTAAACTACAATGTACATTTTCTGGCGGATTCTTTCCTCTTTCTTTAACTAGTTTTCTCCATCCCGATAGCTAAGTGGTCAGAGCGGCGGTCTGTCACGCCAAGGGGCCCGGGTTCGATTCCCGGCTGGGTCGAAGATTTTCTCCTCTCAGGGTCTGGATGCTGTGTTGTCCTCATTATCATTTTATCTTCATCAGTTGAAGGCAACGGGAAACCACCACTGGAATCACTTCCCAAGACGCTCATGCGGTGGACCTCTGACGAGGCTTCCCCCATGACAAGGCCTCCCGTAAGGTAGAACACTAAGTAAGTTAACTAGTTTTAACAATAGGCCTAATGCAGTACTTAAAAATATAGAGGTCCTTGTATTTTACTGTTTCACTCAACCGACTGAGCCGAAATTTTTCATGAACGAAGATTTTACTTAGCTTGAAAAACATTTCAGTTTGAAATAGTTTCCACGGTTGTTTAGGAGATAACAGACAATGATCATACACACACTGTCGATAAATCTCATGGTTGATATTTTGTAACATTTTGGTAATGGCAAATATGTTTTAATCCAGGCTGAAATTGGCACGCTTTGAGGGTTTTAAATAACAATTGGATATATGGTCTGAGACAACCAGAATGCACCAAATGTGGTCTTAGATCCTACCATATTTTACGGATTATAAGAAGCCCTTTTTTCTTCAAAACATTACCGCCAAAATTCAGGTGTGTCTTGTGTTCGAAACAGACATAAAAATGTCCGGTGGTTTGTTTAAAATTTCCGCCAGTCTTAAAAATGCCCATATATTCGATCCTGCTGCAAACGTATCTCTATCTGGCAACACTGGACTCAACTGGCAGCAGAAGTGCACCGATGTGACGAAATGAGTTGCGGGGATTCACAATCTGGCAACAATGTCTCCCCAATCTCACAGACCCAGAACACGAGAAGACTATGAAGCGTCACTGCAGTCTACGGTGCCAGTGAACTTGCATTTAAAGTGATTTGTGTTATCGGTAATAGTACAGTATTTTTGTTAGTAATTACTTTCGTACTGGAAAAAAAGTAAAAGATATCCATAAGACGCGGGCTGTAAAATGAAAGTAACAGCATATGCAGAAGAACATGGAAACAGAGCAGCTGAGTGCCATTTCGGCCCTCCACCAACAGAAGAAACCATTCGTGATTAGCTGGTTTGTAAAGGAGACTGAAAAACGTGAGGAAGACGAAATGTGCAAATAGGGAACTGACTGCAAAATGACCAAAACTAAATGATGATGTATTGGAATCTATTCAAGGAAACCATCAAAATGGCATTCCAATTAATAGTAAAATGATTCAAATACTCGCTAGCCTGCACTATAGTAGCACTCAGCAGACACGAAGTTGATTGGTGCTACAGGTTTATGAAGTGTCGTGGACTTAGCATGCGAACCAAAACCAAAATATCTCAGAAAATGTCGCCAGAGTACGAAGAGGAAATATTATCTTTCCATCGCTTTATTATTCAACATCGAAAGAAACTCATTGTGGAACTAAGCCAAAGAGCGAATATGGACGAAATTCCTCTGACGTTTGATTTGCCAAGTAACAGAACTGCTGACGTGCTAGAACTGCAACTATAAAAGACGTGGAAACGAAAAAATGGACTTCACTGTTGTCCTTTCATGATGTGCTGACGGTACTGAACTTTATCCAATGATAATTTTCAAGTGCAGAACAGTTCCAGAACCTTCTGAAATACTGCCAGGTGTTATTGTTCACGTACCTACGTGATAAGGGTTACATGGACGAGGCTGGTACGAAATTAGGGATTAACAGAGTGTGCGAGAGAAGCAAAGGTGCTTCACTGAAGAATTTTTGTGCTAGATCAGTTTAGCGGCCATTAGAAAAAGTGTGTGAAAGAGAAATTAAGATAGGGAAATGCAGAGCTTGCTGTTATTCCGGAATGATTTACTTAACACTTGCAATCTTTTGACGTGTCGATAAACGAACTATTTAAAGTGTAGATGAGAGAGGAATGTAACAAATGGGTGGTGGATGAAACCCAAGGCCGATGGGAGATTCAGAATGATCAAGAATCAAACAAGTGTGTCAGTGGATAAAATAGTCGTCTTCCACAGTGAAATATTTCAAGAAGTACGGCGTAAGTAACGCTCTCGATAGCAGTGCAGAGCGTCTTATATATGAAGAGAACAACGATCACAACGTGAGGAAGGAGAAGAAGAAGAAAATTCAGATGACGATTTTGAGAGATTTTTGAGGGTCGTTTCGGTTTTATAAGCTAAGAATTCTTTTATCCGGCTTTGCAATATAATAACAAAAATGGGTAAAGTGTCTTTTTTTAAACTGCTTAAAATTAAGGTGCGTCTAATAGTATCGTGTTACAGTACGTAAAATATGGTAACATTTTTCAGCTTTTTTTCAAGGGGGTCTCCAGTTTGTGACCTCTTGTGATCAATACCCCTTTATTGCGTCTTCGTTCTGTTCCAACACATTGGTGCTACTGACGCATGTGATGGTGAAAGAACAAAAGCGATTGTGGAAAGTCCCTCCGTCTCAAATCCACACGGCAGAGAATTAAGGAAAGAGAAAATTTCGCCCCTGACTTTCGTGAAGACGATATTTCTCGAACGAAAACAACAAAGAAACAAGAGAAAGCAGAGTCTTCAAGGGAGTGAACAGAAGAAACCGACGAAGGTGGTGTCCCTGAAACAACAGAAGAAACACTGAAAGGCGTCAGTTAATCCGCCTCTCATATAATTTTGATAATTTTCGCCTTATCAAGTTCGGCACAGCATCTTTAGTCTGCCTGCATTTCGTAGTATTTTCCATGCTCATATTTTCCTTGGCAGGATCAAATGTTTGTATGCTTTTATTCTAGCCTTATTAACATTTAACAGTCAGCACAATATACAGGGTGGTCCATTGATCGTGACCGGATCAAATATCTAACGAAATAAGCGTCAGACGAAAAAACTACAAAGAACGAAACTTGCTTGCTTGATGGGGGAAACCAGATGGCGCTATGGTTGGCCCGCTAGATGGCGCTACCATAGCTCAAACGGATGTCAACTGCGTTTTTTTTAAAAATAAGAATCCCCATTTTTTATCACATATTCGTGTAGTACGTAAAGAAATATGAATGTTTTAGATGGACCACTTCTTTCGCTTTGTGATAGATGCCGCTGTAATAGTCACAAACGTATGACTCACAATTTTAGACGAATAGTTGGTAACAGGTAGGTTTTTTAAATTAAAGTACAGAACATAGGTACGTTTGAACATTTTATTTCAGTTGTTCCAATGTCATACATGTACCTGTGTGAACTTATCATTTCTTAGAACGCATGATGTTACAGCGTGATTACCTGTAAATATCACATTAATGCAATAAATGCTCAAAATGATGTCCGTCAGCCTCAATGCATTTGGCAATACGTGTAACGACATTCCTCTCAATAGCGAGTAGTTCGCCTTCCGTGATGTTCGCACATGCATTGAAAATGCTCTGACGCATCGTGTTGGAAGTACATCGCCATTCTGTCATCCAGTGAAACATCTTGTAGTAGCATCGGTAGAACATTACGTAGGAAATCAGCATACATTGCCATCGATAAAATGGGGGTCAATTATCCTTCCTCCCATAATGCCGCACCATGCATTAATCCGCCAAGATCGTGATGTTCCAGTTGTCGCAGCCATCGTGGATTTTCCGTAGTGCATATTGTACCGGTTTACGTTACCGCAGTTGGTGAATGACGCTTCGTCGCTAAATAGAACGCGTGCAAAAAATCTGTCATCGTCCCGTAATTTCTCTTGTGCCCAGTGGCAGAACTGCAATTCCTGGTGCATAGAAATATGATACGGGTGCAATCGATGTTGATGTAGCATTCTCAACACCGACTTTTTTTAGATTCCCTATTCTCACGCAATTTGTCTGCTACTGATGTGCGGATTAGCCGCGACAGCAGGTAAAACACCTACTTGGGCATCATCATTTGTTGCAGATGGTGGTTGACGTTTCACATGTAGCTGAACACTTCCTGTTTCCTTAAATAACGTAACTACCCGGCGAACGCTCCGTACACTTGATGGATGTCGTCCAGGATACCGAGCAGTATACATAGCACATGCCCGTTGGGCATTTTGATCACAATAGCCATACATCAACACGATATCGACCTTTCTCGGAGTTGGTAAACGGTCAATTTCAACACGGGTAATGTATCACGAAGCAAATACCGTCCGCACTGGCGGAATGTTACGTGATACCACGTACTTCTTACTTTTGTGACTATTACAGTGCCATCAATCACAAAGCGAAAAAAGTGGTCCAACTAAAACATTCATATTTCGTTATGTATACAAGAATATCTAATAAGAAATGGGGGTTCCTATTTGAAAAAACACAGATGATATCCGTTTGACCTATGGCAGCGCCATCTAGCATGCCAACCATAGCGCCATCTGGTTTCCCCTTTCAAGCTAGACAAGTTTCGTTCTTTGTAGTTTTTTCGTTTCACATTTATTTCGTCAGATATTTGGCCCGGTCACTATCAATAGACCACCCTGTATACTAAAGCCACGTGTCCAAACACGGATGCTCGTTTATGTTGAATGGCTGTGAGTGTAACACCCAATGTATGCAGCTACGTAAATGCAAGTGAAAGCTCTTCGTTTAGCTTTCCAGTAGTAACCTGGGAAGGCAGTTGAACATTATTTAAAGTCCTCGTAATTAGTCGAAGTGAGCTAGTTCCATCTGAAGTGCGAACCACTTCTACTACTACCAGGCCAGAATATACATGGGATGATGACAGTTAGGGAACGGAACTAATACAGAAACAGCCATCCTTACAAAGCATGAATACCATTAAACGGCTCCCAAATACTAGAAGAATCGCTGAAACCTTCAACAATGCTAGAATCATCGATGTCTATGCACCGTCTGGAAGAACTAATAAACACCGCAGAGAGGAGTTCGTTAAGCATGAAATAGTTAATCTCGAAAAACATCGAGCCAATATTATCATCGCAGGAGACTTCAACTGCATGCTCAGACATAAGGACCGAACACCTAGCCTTAACAAGTGTGTAAAATTAGAATCTCTAATGCGAGAGCTATAGTTGAGACATGCATGGGGAATGAAGAGACGAGTACAGTACAAGCTGGATTCAGGCATGTAACCGCTCACTCAGCAGACTGGACTGAGTTTATATTTCAGATGATTTATAAAAGCTGAATTTTACAGTCAGAAATGTGGCCCATCATATTTTTTGATCAAGTTGCATACAGCACCACAAGAAACATGGAGGAAAAAGAAAAATGCCAAACGAAAGGGTTGTGTAGACAGAACATCACATATCAGCACGACACAGAATGTGTCCAAGCTTTCCTGCCGATTTGAACGAAATGTGGAAACAAATTCCCGACATGTAATTCAGCAAGAGAACGATGGTTAAAATACACAAAACCGGAGATCAGGAAAATTCTCACGTCTTATTAAGAAGTTAATAGCTTATAGCGCAAAAAGACGACGTAATTCTTCTATCAGTACGTCACAGACCTGCACCATCCAGAATAAGGGGTAATAAGAAAGTACACGAAGATAAAAATAATTAAAGCAAAAGTAATAACACTAAAGAGACAATAAACATAAGCCTGCACATTAAGACCTAGAGCGCCGATTTGAACGAAATGTGGAAACAAATTCCCGACATGTAATTCAGCAAGAGAACGATGGTTAAAATACACAAAACCGAAGATCAGGAAAATTCTCACGCCTTATTAAGAAGTTAATAGCTTATAGCGCAAAAAGACGACGTAATTCGTCTATCAGTACGTCACAGACCTGCACCATCCAGAATAAGGGGTAATAAGAAAGTACACGAAGATAAAAATAATTAAAGCAAAAGAATTAACACTAAAGAGACAATAAACATAAGCCTGCACATTAAGACCTAGAGCGCAGAATACGATACAGATGGAGGAAACATCGTTATACCATCTTGATACGAGAGAGAAAAAGAGACAATTAGAAAATATTCGCTACAGGTAAGCTAAATCATGGGATCACGTTCCCGAAACAAAGCGAAATTAGGACAACCATATATAAACAACTCACAGCACAGCCAACCCGTCGAAGAAGTATTTCAAGGTTTTCATATGTTTTCTGCCACTGTAATTCACCTTTATTGTACTGTACTGAGCTAAACATGAATGAGCGCGCTACACGAATAGTGAATAACATCCTTGACTCTGTGTTTAAATATACTGCATCTGTGGTTCGCTTGCTTTCGTCAGATGTTCAACGCCGGGGCGCTCTTATTTGAGGCGTAGCAACGAGCTGTTTTAATTTTTAGAGAAGGAAACTTAATATTTGTGACTCTGAGAGAAATTATTTAGAATACATTATTAAGGAGTTGAAAACTTGTTTGCAAACATATGCTACTGATTCTATTGAAGGAGAAGATTTTTTTGCAGAAATTCATCAAGGTAACCATTGCATGCTCAAGAATGAAATGTTTGATTCTCAGAGCAGTTAACTGAAGGAAATTTTTGTTCCCCACGTAACGAATAACATTCATGATAAGCGTTGATTTGATCTCTTTGTTTTCATTATGACACAAATAACGCAATTTGTAACGTCCATAATTTTTGTGTTGAGAGAATTTCGTAAGTTTTAGGAACTTATTATGTTGAACAACATTTATTGACAATAATCAAAGTTTAGTTTTTCAAGAACGACTTAACTTTAAAGTAAAACTCTCCTCCATCACTCTTAGTACAGTTTTGAATATTTTATCGCGTGAGCATTGAACCTTAGGCCACACGAAGCCGCAGAAGCAAAAAAACCAATTTTGAAGTGAGTAGTATATTTTTTCTTTGGTTGCTGCATCTGCTGATTTCTATTTGCTTTCGAGAACTGCAGTACATAGGACACAAAACAACACGCCGGGCACGAGAAAAATAAATTTCAAGGCAGATCTCACTGTGCATTCTTATGAGGAAAATGTTTATAGTCAGAATTATTTGACGTTGTACGAACCAAGCAGATTAATTTACAGTGAACAATTTAGGTGATCTCAAATAGGAATTTTTCTTTTCAGTAGAGCAGTATTTTATTGTTACGGACATTTTAAGTCAAAAAATGCACTTTAAGTCACGCAAGTTCTATAATGTGCTTCATTATTGAGTGTCAGTGATATAGTCTTCACTGAGTACACAGTTACTTTTGGTAATTAATTAGATAAGTTTTCATTATCTCGAATTCAGTATTTCTATAAGTGTAAAGTTTTGTTTCACGACATTGTTAACATTCGCAACACAGAGCCAACCAAGGCAGCTGAATACGATTTCTGGAGCACACGTTACAGGTGGAGAAAGTTTCTGAAAAAAGAATACTCAGTATTTTCATGTATCGAAAGCAAATTAGCGCTACCAATGTATGTACAAACATTTGTATTTTCCCTTTGAGCTATTGTAATTTCATTGTAATTTTTTTGATTTAGTTCGATTTTATTTATTTATTTTTTGCAAAAAGATTGAGCATGGAGATCTTTGTGGTGTAGGCAGACAGTAGTGCATAACTTGTGAAATTTTCTGTGTTACCTAGATTTTTTCGCAGATATTTCTGTCGCATAACTAAAAATCATTTCGCGTAGCTACAAAAGAAATTTTGTTTGGTTATTGTGTTTTTAAATTTCAACACTGTGTCTAGAAACAAAACATTCCCTCGTGCTACCTGATCGCAGTCCATGTCGCAAAGTAACGACTCAATAATTAATGAAACAGAACAAGCACAAATGTCGTCACACATCAGTAATTTACTTGAGATTTCTAAGAACGCAAATAATTTTCCGACACTGATGATTTCTTTATTCATAAACGCAACAGGACAGATTTCCAACAGCGAGAAAGAAATTTCAGAAGCCGAATCGACAGGCGACAAGACGCACCAGCCATGTGAAAATTTCGCAGCAACCACGTATTAACACAATAGATGCGGGTTTTGCTTTCGTTTAACAGTACACGAGCCTACAGCTTGGGTCTGAGCACTATGGGACTTAACTTCTCAGGTAATCAGTCCCCTAGAATTTTACTTAAACCTAACTGACCTAAGGACATCACACACATCCATGCCCGAGGCAGGATTCGAACCTGCGACCGTAGTGGTCGCGCGGTTCCAAACTGTAGCGCCTAGAACCGCTCGGCCACTCCGGCTGGCAGTCTACAGCTGTTAGTGACAATACTCATACAAACTGCCTATTGGCTTCTGTCTCGGGTTCTTCGGCCTACGTTCATCTAATGATTTTTCTGACGTTTCCCCAGCACGAGTGGCTGGCATTGTCAAAGCTTCACCCTCCATTGCCGGTGGTGAACTGGAGCCGAGCTCGCGGCCGCAGACTATATGTACCTGGCGCGCCAACGTCCGAGGGTCATTTCCGGTGCGGTTCTCCTCTTGCTACCTGCGAGGGTCGTTCGCTGCAGTACGGGAAGCCAGGATCCGTTTACCTTAAGGCTTTCCTCTCTCTTGTTGAAACTACTCGCGTGTTTTTGTATTTCTACAGCTTCTCTGAACAAGCGAATGTGATAGTGCTTCTCTACAGCCAGAACTTCCGTGTCGGCGAATTTTATTACGTGGTCGGTCTCAGTCAGTGCGTGCTCTGCCACGGCCGATTTCTCCACCTGCCCCAACCTGCAATGTTGCTTATGCTCTTTGATCCTGGTGTTGATGGATCGTCCAGTCATTCCGACATAAACTTTTCCGCATGTGCATGGTATACCACCACCCGAGCCAGAAAAGAGGCATGATCAGTACGCTCGTAACGAGAGCAGAACGACTACGTGAGCCGCAACACCTCAAACGAGAAATGGAACACCTGGAAACTGTCCTGAGGAACAATGGGTACTCCACAAATTATATTAGATGTGGAACAGAGCCAAACACTCGGCGAAGTGAGGAACCAGAAAAAGAAATGTCGGGTACGGCCTTTCTGCCATACATTCCCAGAGTGACGGACAGAATCGGCCGTATATTGCGCAAACATGGCGTAAAGACGGTTTTCAAACCGACAAGGAAGATCAAAGAGTGTCTTAGATCGGCGAAGGAGAAAAGAGACCCACTTGCAATGTCTGGAATATACCGTATACCATGGACATGCGGAAAAGTTTATGTCGGAATGACTGGACGATCCATTAACACCAGGATCAAAGAGCATAAGCGACATTGCAGGTTGGGGCAGGTGGAGAAATCGGCAGTGGCAGAGCACGCACTGAATGAGACCGACCACGTAATAAAATTCGCTGATACGGAAGTTCTGGCTGTAGAGAAGCACTATCACACGCGCATGACTCTGAGCACTATAGGACTTAACATCCATGGTCATCAGTCCCCTAGAGCTCAGAACTACTTAAACCTAACTAACCTAAGGACACCACACAACACCCAGTCATCACGAGGCAGAGAAAATCCCTGACCCCGCCGGGAATCGAACCCGGGCGCGGGAAGCGAGAACGCTACCGCACGACCACGAGCTGCGGACACACGCGCATGTTCAGAGAAGCTGTAGAAATACAAAAACACGCGAATAGTTTGAACAAGAAAGAGGAAAGCCTTAAGGTAAACGGATCCTGGCTTCCCGTACTGCAGCGAACGACCGTCGCAGGTAGCAAGAGGAGAACCGCACCGGAAATGAGCCTCGGACGTTGGCGCGCCAGGTACATATAGTCTGCGGCCGCGAGCTCGGCAGTACCAGCGCTCCTTCACGGGACCAAGCCCGCGTGCTGCAGGCCATTCTTCTTCCGCACCTCCTTTAGGTGCCGCGCTTGCACGAACAGCGCATGTTAGCGTAAGTAGGGACCACCCACTTCCGTAGGGAACAAGTAACACTTCTCTCGCCTTTCGAGAAAAGTAAAATTGTCGTTTCCCCCTTCCCACCCAATAAACAATCCTAAGTGCGAGATGGCGGACGCTACTAGCACTTCCCCTGCTATCACCCGCAGCAAGACTGCAACACAAGAGGCGCGAGGATCGACTGCACCTGCCGAAACTCGCGCCCCGCCCGCTACCGAAGGCAAGGGAGCGGCTGGCGACGCTCGACAGCTTGGCGCGAAAGCGCAAAAGCAGCTCGAGTCGCGCCAGCTAATCACCGAACTTTTTGGGGCGGACGTCTCTCCCACCAAAACAACTACACTCAACATCACCTTACACTCACCTGTCACTGGACAGTCATGTACCATTGTCCCACCGACGCCGCAGCCTCAAGAGATCGAGGTATTGGCGGCGGATGTGGACCCAGAAAACCACTACACAGAGCCCTGGCAGGTGGAGGGCCCAAAACGCAGACCCAGAAAGGCACCAGCTCAAACAAGCGAGCAACCGAAAGGCGCTGTTGCCTACACCCACTAGCTCATCTCAGGCTAGCAACATTAACACAAAGCAAAACGCAAACACAGATGTGGCGAACAACAACAAAGCACACAAAGCCACAGCGGTGCCCACACAACACAAGACTGGTTTCCCCCCAGTTGTTATACAAAACTACGGGAACCTTAGTGCCCTTAACACTGCATTCGCGGAGAGGCACATAAACAGCACATTACATGCAAAGTACTCGGGGGATAGGGCCTCACTGTACTTAGCCACAGACAACGAATGTAAAGATCTTCTGACCTTCCTCAAAGATCGGAAGATCGAACATTACACGTACAGAACGCTGTACGAGAGAACCCAGCAGTACGTGATCAAGGGAGTGGACCCCAGCACCCTAAACGAGACAGTACATGCGGCCCTTTGTTATCTGGGATTCGACTGTAAAAGTGCCTCCCGGATGACAGGGTTCCGTACACACGCACCGTTACCACACTACATGGTTGAGTTAGCCGACACGGCTGATTCCCGCGCCATCCTGCAGATAAAGAGCTTTCTGCGGATGGACGTACGTGTAGAACTCTATGAACCACCCAACGTCCCCCAACAATGCAACAACTGCCAGCGGTTCGGCCACTCGGCCCTCCGCTGCGGCCTGGCAACTCGCTGCCGCGGATGCGCTGGCAATCACAGATCCAACACATGCACACAAATACAACCAAACCAGCGACGCTGTGCCAACTGCGGTGGGCCCCATGCGGCAAACTTCAGACAGTGCAACTCATACAAACAGGCGCTGAAGCGAAAACAAGACAAAAGGAGGGTACTGTACGACATACCACGTCCAAGGCCAGCGCCGAACCCAGTAAGGAACGGCGTAACGTTTGCCGCGGTTGCACGCCCTGGCGGAACGGCACAGGCTGCGGAACCTCAGCGCCCTACACACACGCGTGAAACAACCGCTGCAACAGCCACACAACAGCCACAGGCAACACCTGAAACCCAGCAAGCATCGGTACCAACACCTATGCACCCAAACAACACGACCCCACTCCCGGAAATCACGCGCTGCGAAGAAACGTACCATATACAGGAAAACACACCCACACAAGAACCCTCCGAACCCCAAGCCCAGAGGAGGAATAGACGTACACGCAAACACAGGGCGGGGAACACGAAATCACCACTACAGGCCACACAGCAACAACGGAACAGCAACACACAGGAAAACAGTCAACAAGACACCGAGACTGTAACTCACACTACCATCCCCCTCACCACAGAAGTAACACAGGCGCCACAACCTCTGCCACAGAGCACAAATGCCGCTCCTAATAACACACCAATACCCGCACAAGCGGCCGCTAACTCCACAACAGCACCTCAGGCTGCCACACCCAACACCAGCACACCACCTGGGGGAATACTGGAAACACTATTCCCTCGACACACGACCGTTCAAATCCTTACCAAGGTGCTGACGGCCGTCACTACACTCATCACCCAGCTCATGAGCGCCGAACCCGGGCAATACTGGGCTGTCATACACACTGCCATCACAACACTCTTTCACACTCTTACATGAATAATACACCACACCCGGCTCATAACGCAGACCCGCATACACTATCACGGATCCTGTTCTGGAATGCAGACTCGATCCACAACAAAAGGGCAGAATTTGCCGCGTTCATGGAGAGCAAGGGAATCCTTGTCGCGCTACTGAGCGAGACTAAACTTAAACCGCACAAGCAATTAAACTTTCCTGGCTATTGTGTCTATCGTACCGACCGACCGGGCGACGCCGTGGCAGGTGGAACTGCAATCGTCATACACAAAGACATTGAGCACACAAACATAGAGCTCCCTGAACTGGAAAAAATTGAGGCTACGGCCGTCAGAGTCAAGTTCAACGGAGCCTACACCACGCTGATATCGGTATACAACAGCCCTGTAGGCATCTCAACACGCGATATCAGCACATTACTCAACATTTCACCGCGAGTAATAGTCGCTGGAGATCTGAACGCAAAACACCCAGAATGGAATTCACGCATACGAAATCCCAACGGCAAAAAACTGTACGAACATTCGCTAGGTAGAAACTACATTATACTAGCGCCGACTGAACCGACGCACATTCCCTATCAGAGGGGACACAGGCCAGACGTGATAGACATGGGCCTCATCAAGGGCATTACAGCGACACTCAACGTTGCCGTTTAAAACGATCTGCCCTCAAACTACCAACCTGTAACACTATACATAGAGGAAACACTGCAGCACACGGAACAACGCAAGATGTTGGACTACAGGCGTGCGAATTGGACATTGTTCAAGCAAACGCTTGATAGCCACATCCCACCTATACACGAAATTAACGAAACAGGACAAATTGACGAGGCAGTGGAAACCCTCACTAACGCCGTCCGGGACGCAATGGCAGGCACCATACCTGATCGCACCTCACAACAACGCAGTGCGGCCCTGCCCCAGGAAATCCTGGGCCTAATCTCAATGAGGAATCGCCTCAGGAGACAATGGCAGCGCACCAGGCGTCCGTACTTCAAACGGCACATTAACAGACTACAGGGCATCATACACGATAAAATACAAACACATAGAACACAACGGTGGAATCAAAAACTCGAAGGGCTGGACACCGCACGACCTGGCGTGTGGCAGCTAGCCCGACACTTCACCAGGGAGAAAATATACACCCCAACGCTTCAAGGGCCTGACGGACCTGCATACTCAGCGGAAGAGAAAGCAGAACTAATGGATCGAACACTCGCAGCGTCATTCACACCGAACCTGGTACCATCAGATCCAGTGTTCACACTTGCTACTGACCAAGAGGTTACACGCATTCTAGCCCAACCATCGCGCGACGACATTCGACATGCTAGCACAGCCGAAGTCTCCTGGGCTATAATGCATTCCGCTGCTAGGAAAGCCCCTGGTCATGATGGAATTCAAAACCGTATCCTCCTAACACACATAACGAATGCCATACTAAAACACCAACACTTCCCCGCCTTTTGGAAGACGGCCAAGGTCCTGATGTTCATGAAGCCGGGGAAAGACCACAGCCTCCCATAAAATTACCGACCCATCAGCCTTCTGAGTTCGCTCAGTAAGATTGTTGAGAAGGTGATTCTCAAACGCATCATTAGGCACTGCATAACAAATGACATCCTGAGACCGGAGCAATTCGGCTTCAGGAATCACCACTCCACAACACAACAACTCCTACGGGTCGTTGAACATATAACACATGGCTTCAACATAAACAAAGCTACAGGGGCAGTGTTCCTGGACATCGAAAAGGCCTTCAACCGTCTATGGCACAACGGTCTCATCCGCAAACTCAGCGACGCGGGATTCCCTGACGGGCTGCTGCGTCTAATACACTCATACCTCACAGACAGGAGTTTCAACACTGACGTGCAGGGAAAACAATCAACACGACACGGTATACACGCGGGAGTACCCCAGGGAAGCATACTAGGGCCCCTGCTGTATAACCTCTACATAAACGATCTCCCAACCACACACAACACAATGATGGCAATCTACGCGGATGACACAGCCATCCTTGCGCAAGATTGGAAACCATCAAACATTACGTCACGCCGACAGACTGCAATCAGAGTGGCCGAGCCTTGGTTGGAGAAATGGCGTGTTAGAGTAAACGTCGACAAGTGCGAAGCCGTTCTGTTCACTAGAAGACCGAAGCAACTGCGCAAACACCGCTACTGCAGACCAATAACTCTACATGCACGCCCAATACGTTTCCGCGAGAAAGTCAAATACCTCGGTGTCTGGCTGGACCGGAAATTACTCTGGGGGGACCACATACAACACATGACCAACCGAGCTAGCGCGAGGCTCAAACAGCTCTATCCTATGCTCAACAGGCGTAGCACACTGAACAGAAGGGTGTCGAGGTCCATGTACATGACACTTATCCGACCCCTGATGACGTACGCAGCTTCTGTCTGGGGATACGCTGCGCCTACACGCCTGCGCCGTCTGCAGCTCATACAAAACAAAGTACTCAAAATCATAAGCAATGCTCCACGATACACACGCATCGCGGACCTTCACCGGGAATACCGACTTGAGACTCTCACGGAGGTAATCCACAAACTCACCACAAGACTATACAGAAACTCCAGACATTGGCAGAACCCGTTCATTCTGAATCTGGGGAACTACGACCACAACCATAGATGGAAACATAAAAGACCAAAAGACATACTTGTAAGGACATAACATCTATGGCCAAGCATACGCAAACATAACGGCACAGGCGAGCCCCTGTTAACCAGACGCCATTACTGGATATCCAGCTGGAATACACTGCCGAATAACTGGCACCACACAGGGAAGCCGTACCGTACACTGCATGCAAACAAGCTCCACACATCCCCCACACAGTGAGATGATCTATGGCCGATCTCCCACTACTGTATAACGATCTTGATTGTTCCAGGAATGCAGCAGCAGCAGCAACTGGGACACATCGCCATAGCTTGCCAAGGTAATGATGCATGATGCCCATACTAACAAATCCAACCTTGCATGAACTATGGCAGCTAGTAAGCCACTACTGCTCTTACTACCCATCCCACTGTCGCAGAGGTTTTTTTCCCACGGCACGAGCCATGGCACTTTTTTCCCTCTGCTCTACAAATCGCTACCCTGACTCGCGTTTCGTCCACTATCTATCACCTGATGGACCGTGTTAATGCGTAGTCTTACCCAGACGCACGGACAACATCACAGCCCAGCATCCTGTGATCCACTTACTAGATAACTAACATATTTACGGAGGTGACAATAGAACTTTTGGTTTGGTCACCACGTTGGTGCGGGCGTGGAGGGGCCCCATCTTAATTAAAGCTCGGCTCCAGTTCACCACCGGCAATGGAGGGTGAAGCTTTGACAATGCCAGCCACTCGTGCTGGCGAAACGTCAGAAAAATCGTTAGATGAACGTCGGCCGAAGAACGCGAGACAGAAGCCAATAGGCAGTTTGTCAACAAGTGGCCACGAAAGCCTTAACAATTTTGTGATACTCATACAGTCGTTGCAAATCCAGTAAACACGAATACGGAAATCACTAATCCAATCTTGTTTGAGCTGCTACTAAACACGAATAAAACAGTTGAAGAAAGCACAGAACAGTTTCAGAGAATAGACAAAACGCTTATCGAAACACAGAACAGTTTCAGAAAACAGACAAAACGGCAGAACTAAACACAAAATTACAAGAAGAAATAAGAACAGACATCAAAGAAATTGAGGGAAAACAGCAAAACCTTTCAGCAGAAATCCGACTGGAGATTAGGAATGACTTACAACCTATTATTACAAGGCTAGCAGCCAGGCTACGTAGTCTCAAAACTGAACTAAATAACTTAAAAGCTACAGAACTGAATGTCAAAGGGGAGCTGCTTGCAAAAATAAATATCACTATAGCGAATGTAGTGGTCTCGCAACTCACAGGACGTCATGGCCATCTTCATATCTCCGTTGAAGCAACTGGTGAACAGGTAGAGGCATTAAAACTGAACGCTGACGAACAAATAACGAATGTCAAAGATTTGACGGCAAATTTGTTCACAAACACAGACAGTGAGTCTGATGTCACACATCTTGTACCATTTTCAGACAGGCAGGCACTTAAGACTTTTAAAGAAAGCCAGACTAAAGTCAATCAGTAGCAGGAAAAGGACATAAACAACTTGTGAGAACAGTTGACACCTATCGAACGCAAACTAAATAGTAGTGCCGATACCAATGACTTCATGCGTTCACATACATACTCACTATCGGGAACCTGTGATGAATACACTAATTTGTGTCATCTTGGAAATGGTTCAAATGGCTCTGAGCACTATGGGACTTAACAGCTGTGGTCATCAGTCCCCTAGAACTTAGAACTACTTAAACCTAACTAACCTAAGGACATCACACACATCCATGCCCGAGGCAGGATTCGAACCTGCGACCGTAGCAGTCGCGCGGTTCCTGACTGAGCGCCTAGAACCGCTAGACCACCGCGGCCGGCTGTCGTCTTGGAGACTTTCCCAGGGAACAATACTTTTCACCAACATATGATAGCGAGCCGCCCATCGGGCGTAGTTGAGAACATAAGGGCTCTCACTGAATCGACCATTTCCATTAAAACCACTTTCTCCTGATAGTAAATTAAACCTTAGTAACTGCATCCACCCCCAACCAAGACTGGATGATTTTTTGTTTTCACTGTTACCAATCTGGTCTTTAAACCTCAAACTGGAATTCATGTGTGAATACTTCGAAAGCGAGCCAGCTGTGAAATGCGGACTGTAATTAGAGATTTTCAAAACGAAGCTGATTTTTACTACGTTTTCCTATCTGCACATTAGTCTCAAGCTACTCAGGATCGAGTAAAGCATAGTATAGTACTGATAAAAATATTTTGGTCAGTTCTAAAAATGGTTCAAATGGCTCTGAGCACGATGGGACTTAACATCTGTGGTCATCAGTCCCCTAGAACTTACAACTACTTAAACCTAACTAACCTAAGGACATCACACACATCCATGCCCGAGGCAGGATTCGAACCTGCGGCCGTAGCAGTCACGCGGTTCCGGACTGCAGGTCAGTTCTAGTTTTATAGCTCAGTCAGCTATTTTAAGGAGATGTTACATATGAACACATATCTCACAAACCCGTACAACTCGTCTGAGTTGATACGCGTGTGCTTAACAAGATTCACATTTGCGTCAAGTAATAATAGCACCAATATGCTAGGACGACCTGGAAGCTTTCCAAGGTTGTCTAAAAGGGCTGGAACTAGACACCGATAACAGAATCAGTAAAAAGCAAGGCAACAGCTAGCGACATTCATTTCCGCCGTACCATCACAGAAGTGACGAACGCTCTCGCAAAACTCATTATCACAGGGACAATTACAGACAACACAACAGGTAGTGTCTGTATGTTTCACACTGGCAAAACTGAACTAATTATCGTTGGGAGTGTGGATCGTTCAAGAGGTGTGCCGAGATCGTTCGAGCCGTTGCGATAACACTGTGTCCTGGATAGTGCAGTCGTTTCCGCACCTGCCTAATAAGCAGGAGATCCCGGGTTCGAATACCGGTCTGGTACACATTTTCGCTCGCGGCCGCTGATTCCGCTTAGTGTCCCGCTACAGCCGACAGCAGTGACCGATCCCCTTCAGTTTAAAGGAATGATATTTGGACTAGACTTTTTAAGTGAACACGAAGCAACTTTAAGTTTAATGATGCTGAGATAATCTTAGAAGCTGAAGGAAACTCAGTTATTAGGTACACACACATGTTTCAGAGCATTGTTTTTATCATAAAACGTTTTGTGTTTGATTTATCTTAGACTGAGAATGTGTACTTGATTTTGTTTATTGGTTTACCATAATAATTTTTTGCTGCATATGTGTAAGATAAGATGCTTTGCTGCAATGTCTTTCTGATGAAATATTTTTCATGTTCATATGTGAACGATAATGAATTATTTTTTTTATGAAATATTCTTGCGAATATATGTATATCGTAGCGTCTATAGTTTTATGAGAGCTCATTTAGGATAAGCATCTTCTGTTAGAGGTCGTAAGGAAGGTAAATAACTAATAAGAGAATTATGAAAAATGGGTGTAGGAAGACTGTAAATCGAGATGTAGCGGCTGCACCTAGAAATAGAAAGAAGTGAGTACAGAGAAAGGAAGTAGAAAAACCTGTGAGTAGGCAGGTGGAATAAATTGCATGTATGCTTTGGGTGGAGAAAGATGTTGATTGTAAAGTGAATATATAAATGAGTACAGGTAGCTTGAATTATGTTGTTATGATGATGTGATAACGAAATATTTGAAGAAAGTTTAAACATGATGTTTTAGGCAGGTAAACGATGAGGCGTATTACTATGTGAATATGATGTTTTTGGCAGTTAGACTGAGATATAAGATATTATGAGAAAAGTATGAGGTTTCAGCAAAAATATAAGTTCATGAAATATGCATACAGAATATGCACACAGTGTTCTTGTAAATAAGGTCCGCCCGCATCTCGTGGTCGTGCGATAGCGTTCTCGCTTCCCACGCCCGGGTTCCCGGGTTCGATTCCCGGCGGGGTCAGGGATTTTCTCTGCCTCGTGATGGCTGGGTGTTGTGTGCTGTCCTTAGGTTAGTTAGGTTTAAATAGTTCTAAGTTCTAGGGGACTGATGACCGTAGCAGTTAAGTCCCATAGTGCTCAGAGCAATTTGAAACAATTTTAAATAAGGTCCATCTTACATTTTCATGTAAATCTCCTGTATCACTTCACATATTTGTTCGGAATAAAGTCACATTTTTGCTATATAGTCTATGAAAGCTTCATTTTTTTATTAATTCACATAGATATTCATAAGTCGAGTCCTAGAGAGACAATACAGCATGTGCAGTTCAGATTTTGTTAATGCCTTTAAAATAAACACAAATGCAATGAAGCTGCCAAGGATTTAACTAAGTTTTGCAAACATTAGAAAGAAATAGTAACACTGAGTGCAAAGATACCTGAGATGAGTTATAAGTGACACAATATTTACTCACAATGTACAAAACTCCACAAGTAGTGTGTGTGCTCACTCCTTGTGAAAAGACAAGCTGGTTCGCAGGAGAGCTTCTGTAAAGTTTGGAATGTAGGAGAGGAGGTACTGGCGGAAGTAAAGCTGTGAGGACGGGGCGTGAGTCGTGCTTCGGTAGCTCAGTTGGAAGCCGGCACGGTAGCTCAGCGTGTTCGGTCAGAGGATTAGCTGCCCTCTGTAATAAAGAAACTGAGTTAATGGATCACCGATGAACTGAAACGGGTGTCTTGCGACGTCCGCTCCGAGCAGATACAACGAACAAAAACGAAAAAAATGAATAAAAATTAAAAAATGTTGGTAGAGCACTTGCCCGCGAAAGGCAAAGGTCCCGAGTTCGAGTCTCGGTCGGGCACACAGTTTTAATCTGCCAGGAAGTTTCACATCAGCGCACACTCCGCTGCAGAGTGAAAATCTCATTCTGGAATTTCGTAATTTTTGACAATAATCGGAATTTACTTTTTCAAGAACGACTTTCTTTACAGTTAAACCCTTCTCCATCATTGTTAGTAAAGTTTTGTATGTTTTATCATTTGTGCATTGAATCTTAAACCACATGTAACCACATTGTTTCTGACAAAAAAATTGTAGTGAGTAGTTTATTTCATTGCCTGCTGCGTATGATGACTTCTATTTGCTTTCGAGATCAGCGGCATATCAGACACAAACACAGCATGCTAAGCAAGAGGTAAGTTACTTTTCTTTCAAGGGATATCTCAATTTGTAGTCAGAATTTTCAAGTGTTGTACTAGGTACGCAGATCAATTTACAGTGAACAGTGAAAGTAATACTAAACAATTATTTTATTTCGTGTTGAGCAGTATTTTTTCTTATTTACACGTCAAGTTCTTAAGGGCCAAATTGAGGAGCAAATCTCGAAGGTTATGGAACGTGTCAGTACATGAAATTACAACATAAAAGTAATAATAGATAAAAATAAATGTTCATGAGCCCGAAAAAAGTCAGTCCATAAGTTTAAGTAAACACAATGAACAATACAATAACAATCAGCTTAATTTTTCAAGGAACTCCTCTACAGAATAGAAGGAGCGACCCATGAGGAACGTCTTCAGTTTCGATTTGAAACGCGTGGATTACTACCAACATTTTTGAATTCAAGTGGTTGCTTATTGAAAATGGATGCACACCTTTTTGCACAAGAGGTAAGGAAGTCCGATCCAAATGCAGGTTTGATTTCTGCCGAGTATAAACCGAGTGAAAGCTGGTTATTCTTGGGACTAAGCTAGTATTGGTAACAAGAAACGATAGTAAGGAATATATATATCAAGAGGCGAATGTCAAAATACCCAGAGTCGTGAACACGGATCGACAAGAGGTTCATGAACTTACACCACTCACTGCCGGAACCGCCCGCTTCTGAGGCAAAACTATCCTTTTAGAATGGGAAGAGTTACCCCAAACTATAATACCACACGACATAAGCGAATGAAAATAAGCAAAGTGTACTAATTTTCATGTCGAAGAATCATACTTCTGATACCGTTCGAATAGTAAAAATGGCAGTATTAAGTGTTTGAACAAGATCCTGAAAGTGGGCTTTCCACGACAGCTTACTATCTATCTTAACAACTAAAAATTTGAACTGTTCAGTTTCACTAATCATATACCGGTTCTGTGAAATTAAAAGGTCAGGTTTTGTTGAATTGTGTGTTAGAAACTGTAAAAACTGAGTCTTACTGTGATTTAGCGTTAGTGGATATTTCAAGTCAGAAATTATACTTCATGTTAGGTAATTTTCATAATGTACTACAACATCGAGAGTTAGTTAAATAGGCTGAGGACACATTTTCTTTCGGCATGTAATTAGGTTAGTCTTCATTATTTCTAATTCAGTGATTCACTAAGTTTAAAATTTTGTTTCACCACACTGTTTACATGCGCAACAGAGGAAAACAGTATTCAGTATTTTTATTTATAGATAAATTCTTACAGGAAGCTTACACTATTAACAAGCAACTTACGATAAAAACTCAGTGCAGAGAAAATAGAAAACTTAAATACGGAAATCGATGAAGACGAGAGCGAAAACGGTTTCTTATTAACTCCGAAAGACGAATCATCTGCACCGGACGGTATGCCCACAGATTTTTACCACGTATTGAGTCCAAACAACTGTGCAATTGTAATGAGACGACAAGTCTGAACAATGGGGTTATGAAGGAGCTGTTAGAGGGAATGTCTTAGTTCCCAGTTAAACAAGGATAATACTGAGTCTAAGACCAATCAACCATTCTGAATGGCGACTGTAAAATTACAGCGCGCAGGTTAGCCTGAAAGAATAAAAAATACGAAGGACACAATAGTCGGGAGGTGCCAAAACAGCTTTGGAAAGGGCGTGAAAATACAATTACAGAGGGACACAATAGCAACCACAGAACTTGTCAGATACATTACACAATCATTTCCAGAGTTTGGAGAAAGTGTTTGACAGAGTAAATCAACAATTTTTGCTCAACACCACGCACGCGGTGGGATTCCAACAAGGTTTCACCAATATCATACAAAATATTTTATGCAGAGGTGCAACTAAAATAATGACTAATGGATAACTAAGCACAGAGATCAAGATAACTGCGTTGGGCGGGGTTGCCCTCTCTTCACGGCACTCTTCTCCGTTGCTGTCGAACCTCTGCCGCCTCTCTAACGTAGAAAAGGACTGACGCGCGAAATTTGGCACGGACTTCAATGCAAGATGCCTTTAATAGGTTCCACAACGAAACATTGTCTCGAAATTTGGTAGAAAATCCGAAGAAATTCTACTCGTATGTAAAGTACACAAGCGGCAAGACGCAGTCAATACCTTCGCTGCGCAGTGCCGATGGTACTGTTACCGACGACTGTGCCGCTAAAGCAGAGATATTGAACGCAGTTTTCCGAAATTCCTTCACCAGGGAAGACGAATGGAATATTACAGTATTTGAAACACGAACAGCTGCTAGCATGAGTTTCTTGGAAGTAGATACCTTAGGGGTTACGAAGCAACTCAAATCGCTTGATACGGGCAAGTCTTCAGGTCCAGATTGTATACCGATTAGGTTCCTTTCAGATTACGATGATACAATAGCTCTCTACTTAGCACTCATATACAACCACTCGCTCACCGATAGATCTGTACCTACAGATTGGAAAATTGCGCAGGTCGCACCAGTGTTTAAGAAGGGTAGTAGGAGTAATCCATCGAACTACAGACCTATATCATTGACGTCGGTTTGCAGTAGGGTTTTGGAGCATATACTGTATTCAAACATTATGAATAACCTCGAAGGGAACGATCTATTGATACGTAATCAGCATGGTTTCAGAAAACATCGTTCTTGTGCACGCAGCTAGCTCTTTATTCGCACGAAGTAATGGCCGCTATCGACAGGGGATCTCAAGTTGATTCCGTATTTCTGGATTTCCGGAAAGCTTTTTACACCGTTCCTCACAAGCGACTTCTAATCAAGCTGCGTGCCTATGGGGTGTCGTCTCAGTTGTGCGACTGAATTCGTGATTTCCTGTCAGGAAGGTCGCAGTTCGTAGTAATAGACGGCAAATCATCGAGTAAAACTGAAGTGATATCAGGTGTTCCCCAGGGAAGCGTTCTGGGACCTCTGCTGTTCCTGATCTATATAAATGACCTGTGTCACAATCTGAGCATTTCTATTAGGTTGTTCGCAGATGGTGCTGTAATTTACCGTCTAGTAAGGTTATCCGAAGACCAGTATCAGTTGCAAAGCGATTTAGAAAAGATTGCTGTATGGTGTGGCAGATGGCAGTTGACGCAAAATAACGAAAAGTGTGAGGTGATCCACATGAGTTCCAAAAGAAATCCGTTGGAATTCGATTACTCGATAAATAGTACAATTCTCAAGGTTGTCAATTCAACTAAGTACCTGGGTGTTAAAATTGCGAATAACTTCAGTTGGAAAAACCACGTAGATAATATTGTGGGGAAGGCGAGCCAAAGGTTGCGTTTCATTGGCAGGACACTTAGAAGATGCAACAAGTCCACTAAAGAGAAAGCTTACACTGCACTCGTTCGTCCTCTGTTAGAATATTGTTGCGCGGTGTGGGATCCTTACCAGGTGGGTTTGACGGAGGACATCGAAAGGGTGCAAAAAAGGGCAGCTCGTTTTGTATTATCACGTAATAGGGGAGAGAGTGTGGCAGATATGATACGCGAGTTGGGATGGAAGTCATTAAAGCAAAGACGTTTTTCGTCGCGGCGAGATCTATTTACTAAATTTCAGTCACCAACTTTCTCTTCCGAATGCGAAAATACGAGTATTTTGTTGAGCCCAACCTACATAGGTGGGAATGATCATCAAAATAAAATAAGAGAAATCAGAGCTCGAACAGAAAGGTTTAGGTGTTCGTTTTTCCCGCGCGCTGTTCGGGATTGGAATGATAGAGAGATAGTATGATTGTGGTTCGATGAACCCTCTGCCAAGCACTTAAATGTGAATTGCAGAGTAATCATGTAGATGTAGATGTAGATGTAGAAAATCGACGGGAGTGTATAATGCGTATGGCGACGGTACAGGATTTTTAGTCAGAAAGGAAGTACAGGCAGGTCTAGAGATTGCAACAACTGGCCGACCAGCTGCGATACTGGTGAGCAAATTCAAGCCTTCGTCGCCGATAAAGAGCAGTCAGCATCTGTGCGTGAATCAGGCGCCCACTGCGGAGGCTCACCTCCAGCAACGTCCGCTGAACGATCGTTGAGGAGACATTGCTAGAAGCCATTTGGTTCATCGGGACTGTCAGTTGTTCAAATGTTGCACATCTGATCGCCCGTACACGTCTCCGCAACCTTCGTTCAGCCCTGTCATCTACAGGGAATGGGAAAAATAATCTGAACACGAGTACTTACTTGGGAACGGTTTATTAATAAGGGGTTGGACCTCCATTTTCCCGTAACACAGCTGAGATTCTTCTTGGAATACTGGCATATAATGATTGTACAGTCGCCAGTGGAATGTTATGCCACTCTTCGATCAGAACCTCTTCTAACTCTTGCAGTCGCGAGGCAGGCGGAAATCTGCTCCGGAGTCTGCGCACCAATGCGGCCGACAAGGGTTCGATATGTTGAAGTCCGGGGACTGTGCTGGCCAGGGAAGACGCTGCAGTTCAGCTGCATGCTCCTCATACAACGATTGTACTGTCCTGGCTGTGTGAATGGGCGCATTATCGTCCTGAAGTATGGCATCATTGTTGGGGAACATGATTTGAACCACGGGGTGCACCTGATCACCTAAAATATTCACATAATCACATAATCGTTGGCTGTAATACAGCCTCTGAGAGTAACGACGGGACTAGCAGAATACCATGATATGACTGCCCACACCATCACACTTCCACCTCCATGCTTAACTGTTGGAATCAGGCAATCAGGATTGTAGGCTTCTTTTGGCGTTCTCCGCATGTAAACTCGGCCCCATGTTGCAACTAACGAAAACGTTGACTGGTCCGCCCATTTGACGCCTTTCCATTAATCAGCCGACCAGGATTTATCCTCTTGACACCATGTTTTACGCTTCTTTGCGTTAAAATAAAATAAATGTCATGTGACTAGGGCCTCCCGTCGCGTAGACCATTCGCCGGATGCAAGTCTTTCGATTTGACGCCACTTCGGCGACCTGCGCATCGATGGGGATAAATGATGACGATTAGGCCAACACAACACTTAGTCCCTGAGCAGAGAAAATCTCCGACCCACCCGGGAATCGAACCCGGGCTCTTAGGATTGACATTCTGTCCCGCTGAACACTCATCTTTGCGTAGATTGTCGTCACTGATTTAGTGTCAGTATAGCAGCTAATCCATGAATGGAGTTCTCGGCGGGCAATGGCGATAGATACGGGTCTGGAAGATGGCTATTGAGCTCTGCAGTCACTTTAGCCGCCGTATACGTGTTATTTTGACACAGTTTGTAACGCTGCGCTTTGGGGCACGATACTCATTAAAGTCTGTACTATGGTAAGTTGACGTGCTTCACCTTATGAGAAAGGATTTTTGTACAGAAATTGACCGCGTGTACCGGAATGGAGGCAAATCAGACTTACACCCACTCTGTAATAACAATGATACGTCAAGCAAGTCCGAAATGCAACTATATGTCAGGACAGACAAGAAACAACACAGAAGATGCTACCAATTTGTTAATAATACGGTCGCCAGCCTAATTAGGCATTAACTCAGTTTCTTCCCTGTACAAGTTGATGTACGTTCAAGCAAAACAACACGTAGTAACACTGCATAATATGGGAAACTTTAGAACCAGAAAATCTATTGAACTGATAATTTCACTTTCTGTACTGATAGGGATAAACCATAAATACATAACACTACACTATAATGTTTACTACAAAACTTCGTATTGTCTATTGATCTGATTAAAATCGGGCATAGGTTACCCTAGAAATAGCACTTTCGAATCGCACACGCAACGTCAATTTTGATAAAGGTAAAACACTGATAAATTTTTGTTTTTTATATTGACTTTAACTTTGCTGATCAAATCAGTCTAGAACACTTCAGAATTCAAATGAATAAAAAAGAGGGGGGGGGGGGACCCTGAAACTGTTATGATCACTGTATTAAAAAATTCGATTACTGAAATCATTATGTGCTCAAGATTTCCAATATATTAGTTACTACTCTTTTCATTTTATTTCCTGCTCATTTAAATACCATTATATCTGTCTCGAAATGATTAAACTTCACTACTAAATCAATATCAAAATTATCTTCCAACTTTGTCAGACCTTTGTTATTCGTCTATTAGTTCATTAACAAAAAAGTTCTCTAAACATCATTCTAACATAGCTAGGTCTGCGGGTAATTATTATTAACATAAACTTTAATTCTTCAATTCGGGACACTCGGATTGCACAACATTTGGAAAGGACCCTGACTAGGTTAGTTGTGAGGATAATTAAATGATAGGACAGTTCTGGTAAAATTTAAGTTGTTATTGAACAGTATGGAACAAAAGTAACACTGGTCCACACGAATACAGTACTAAAAGTTTCAACCTGCTGGTATCGATGTGGCGGTTGGCGGGCGGCGAGATGGCGAGGCGCAGAGCACGCATACAACCACAGCAATGGCTCTTGATGTATCGGCACTTTACTTCTTCATAGCGTCGCAATACTTTTCCATTTAGTGCCTATGGAATTTTGCCATGCTGTATAGGCGTCGGAACGGCATATCCGAGGCTCAATGAAACTACGTCTTCCAGCAGAGCCTCCTCGATCCAGAACGTGTTGCTCAAACCAGTACCAAACTCCAACTACTACTGCTGAGCCCGTTGTGCCGTGCAGTGCCCGCGTGCATTTTCCCGCGCTCGCCTGCCATCCACCTTTTACCGCTCCCTTACAGACAGGGTATTCACCCGAGGTTTTGAATTCTACATATCCTAACACATTGCCTGCGTATGGACCAGACGCATAGTTACAATTTTAAACATGTTACAACAGTTTCAACATTTGTTACACTTCAATTCTATTACAATATTGCTTGACATTTGACATCAACATTAATATTCACATTGAAATTCGTTTACAGTTTTCTTAACACAATGGCATGAAACAAGAAAACAAATGAAATCAGAACATCGATTACACTAATTTATCGAAAATTCAGAAGAGATAAAAACTTAATTTTTATATGTACAATGCTACAACGTTGTTGTTGTTACAAGTTCGTGTTAGCGTACTACGATCTGTGTCATTTAGATTTGATTTGCGCCCAATATTCCGTTTACAAGATTATGTCTCTGCCTGTTTTGTGTCGGTTGTTATGACTGTTGAAACAGTTGCTCTTGAAACATTCAATAAGTTGACTGTCTTGGTTACTGATGTTCTAGCTAATCGGGCCCCCACAATATGCCCTCTTTGGAACTCTGGTTTTTCATTTGCACGTCCACGTAGGCCTCTGAATGCAAACACGTGAATGCAAATACGAAGTGCGCTCTACTCGTAAACAACCGGCACTGATGCGTAGTCAGTACCGAGCACGCACACTACAGAGCGACGCTTGCATTACCTGCATTGTTAACCGTCAAACACAAACATCTCCCATTATTACTGCTGTTCGCATTATTTTGCCTATCCCCTGTATGGCCAATAGTGCAACACAATTTGCCTCACCGCCGGTTTCACCTCTTTTGGATAGCGCCATTTCACCATTCACGGTGCACTTAAAACTCGGCGGCATGTTTACAAGCTTTTAGATGATCCATCTTTGAAGTGTACGTGAGACTGCAGCTGGTCATAAACTTGTAGAGATAATGAATACCAATAGCCGTACATTTCATAAAATATCTCAATTAGGAGACCATTATCGAAAATACATTAGAGTCATCTTCAGGCATCCACGTAAAACAGGCTGATGATATCCAGCCCTATTTGCATTAGGACAGGCACCATGAATATTCACTGCCCTCGTAGATTTCTACTTACACGATGTGTGCGCTCCAGCTATTTAGCAACTACTGGAATGCACATATCGTGTAAATTGAAATCGATGAGAGCGTGAACATACATGGTACTTGTCCTAATGCAAAGAGGGCTGGATATCATCAGTCCGTTTTACGTGGGTGCCTGAAGATGACAATAACGTGCTCTCGATATTGGTCAAGTACGATTGTTGGTATTCCTTATTTCTACAAGTTTACAAACGTAGCCGTTTCGGAAACGATTCCACTCTTGCATTACGAGAGCGACTGCACTGTTTTCCGCGTCCCCCCGACACGCTTTAATATCCTCCACTACTAGTGCTGCCATCTGCCGTTCGTGAGAGGCTACTGCACGTAGATGTCGAACTGGTGGTGACATTAATGTGACTGGACTGTGTACTATCCAATACTTTCACCTGTGTCGCCTTCAGTTATTACCTATGACATGTATATCACATATTCTTGTTTATGTGACATTTTTAAAACCTCAACAGTCCTCCCTTTTGGGGCCGTGCCAAAGAAATGAAAAACCCACTGTATCTTATCTAATCTACTGCCGTCGTGAATCAGCGAAGGCCTTTCAGTGAGTCACTAATGGCAGAATGCCGTGGAGCGATTTGTCGAAAGAGAATGTTGCCGACCGCTTTCTCTCCAATCTAAGACTGGGATCCTTTCCTACTGGGACCAGGTCCGGTTTCTTTCACCTACTCGCCTAGCCGGCAGCTCGTCCCAGATATTCCGTGACCTTGAGGTTAACAGGAGTCCAGTTCCCCTCTCTTACGTAACCAATAGTAAGCGCTATGTTTCAGTTTTTTCGTAATTACGGCAAAATGACTCTAAGAATCGCCTGCTTTCGTTTGCAACGTCATTTCCTGTAGGATCTCTGCTACTGTTATAACCCTACGGGGGGAAAATGCTACTTTGTTACTAAACCATCGTAAATTTTACTGCTCGATATTTTATTCAGAGGGAGTCATAATTTATAGTTTATCCAGTAGTTCCTTACAATTATTAGGTCTCCAGTGACACGTCACACACAAAATAACTAGAATATGTCCTGGTTTACATTCTACACTGACAATACCACATTGACGGTAACTGCCCATTGGTACCAACGGCAGTCATAAATTTTACAAGCCTTTAGTAATCTAGGGTTAACTAGCTGCAAGCCCGTCATTGCCCACGTATACATTCTGCCAATTTCCTGTTACGCCAATTTTCTATTAGAAATGGAAACAAAAAGTGAACTGGTCTTGTAGTGTGAGATCGAAGAATTTTATTTCCATGTGTTCGTGAAAACACCTTTGAAATTATTCAGTAGACTCGGTGTGAGATGGTTCTGGACAATTCCTGTATGCTGTGTGAAGCTGCTTCCCATGTTTACAACGCGATTTGGTAAACGTGTCCATGGCAATGCCTGTTAGTTGCTCCGTAGACGGTTATTGTTTTCGCCCACAGCCCTTCGCGTTTCGCAAGTTTGAACTGCCGACGGGGCACCAAGCGTCAGCGATTCCGCTGACTCGACTGTAGGAGTGTCTTAGCAATAAAAAATGAATGTATTAGAACTTCATGTATGATGTGGCATTTCTTCACGCATCGCAGTGTTATGAAGTCATACATACCCCTCGAACTATGTCCCAGAGAATGATTTATTTGTGCAACTACATTTTCGCTGTATGTGGAAACTGCGTGCGAATGTAGTTATTAGCAAAGAAGTAATAAATTTAAACGTCTTGCATAATGTGGCAATTTTTTACTCATCTCGTTGTTTATGATGTCATATTTTGTGAACTACGAGAGTGATAGGTAAGTCGCGTTTGTTGACTGGTAGTAAGGGATATGTGTGCCATATTAGGTTGAAAACGGTCGAATGGTGAAGATGTGATACATACAAGTACACATAAATACATGGACACACAAACACACACACATACACACACACACACACACACACACACACACAATTTTTATAATGTGCATGGATGCTAGAAGCGTCAATTGCCATGTTAACATGTTATTACAACAAGAAATACAATCAAACATCTGACGCTTTACAATTACTGTGAAATATTTATACACATGCAGGGATGTGCTCCAGGACCCGCCAGGTTAGCCGAGAGCGCTAACGCGCTGCTTCCTGGACTCGGGTTGGCGCGCCGGCCCCAGATCGAATCCGCCCGGCGGATTAACGACGAGGGCCGATGTCCGGCCAGCCTGGATGTGGTTTTTCGGCGGTTTCCCATATCCCGCTAGGTGAATACCGGGCTGGTCCCGATTAACCCTGCCGACTCTGCATCGTGGCGCAAGCAAAAGAAAGAAAAAAGAAAGGCATGTGCTCCAGGTCACCGTACTGTGCAAGAAGGAGGGAAAGTAGTGTACGTAACATTAACATCTACTCTTCCTTGCCCAGCCTACCTACGACCCCCCTCCCCTCCCCCCTCTCTGCTGTCTTCTGATGCTATGTTCGTGAAATAATGGCAACAGTTTCTTATGATTTGGAAACTTTTATTTTATTTCAGGGTAATTGTTTACTAACTAAATCTTAACGCTTGTCAAACAGCGAAACTTCCTGATTTCTGCCAGCATTGTATGTACAACACATGTATATTGTAGATCCTTTCGTTGTCTAAGAGTAGCACCTCCTTCATTAATAGCGGTATCCAAATCTCCCTCTCATTCACAATCAGTGTTCATTCAATGTTGGAATCTCTTCTTTCTGTCGATCACCTCTTCCACCCGTCAGTCTGCCCATCTTCTTCTACCCCCTCTCTCCCTCTATCTCCTCCTGTCTCTGTCCCTTCCCCCCTCTATGTCCATTTCCTACTATCCCTCTGTCCGTCTCCTCTTCCGCCGCAGTTTTTTCTGACCTTGAGCTTTATTGTTATTGCAAACACACAGTCTATAGTGGTATTCCAGACATAAGCCAATAATCCAAAAATTAAACTGCTCCGTTTTCTGTCAAAACTGTCGGTGAGGAAGAAAACAAAACAGCACATTGTTGTGTGTACTATTTACGTTTAAAAATATATACAATGAGAAAAATATATATACGGGAGAAACAATTTGTCTAATAGTTTAAATGCCCTGTCATGGTAGTATAAAACTGCCTGTGATAAAGGAAACAAAACCGCACGTTTTCACAGGATAGAATTTTCTTTCTCGTAGTCATTTTTAACAGAAAACTTGTGCATCACCCTCATCATCATCATCATCATCATCATCATCATGTTGGAAGTTTCCAGCCTCAGGCTGGGTCTGTATGGAACACAGGCCTCTCCATCGTCTTCTGTCTTGCCACCATCTCTCTGTCTTCACCCTGGTCCGGTCTTCTCCTTTCTTCTGGACGCATTCCTCTACTCCTTTCAGCCATCTGTCGGTCTTCCTCCTGGTCTCTTTCCTTCCAGTTTCATATCGTGTATCCTCCTAGGTATACTCTTGTCCTCTATTCTCCTAACGTGTCCATACCATCTCAGCCGTGATCGCTCTTGTGGTGTCACCGCCAGACACCACACTTGCTAGGTGGTAGCCTTTAAATCGGCCGCGGTCCGTTAGTATACGTCGGACCCGCGTGTCGCCACTATCAGTGATCGCAGACCGAGCGCCGCCACACGGCAGGTCTAGAGAGACTTCTTAGCACTCGCCCCAGTTGTACTGCCGACTTTGCTGGCGATGGTTCACTGTCTACATACGCTCTCATTTGCAGAGACGATAGTTAGCATAGCCTTCAGCTAC
Organism: Schistocerca americana; assembly: GCF_021461395.2. Lineage (NCBI taxonomy): Eukaryota > Metazoa > Arthropoda > Insecta > Orthoptera > Acrididae > Schistocerca > Schistocerca americana. The sequence goes on along the minus strand of NC_060127.1, from coordinate 176,104,131 downwards.
GTCATTTGCTACGACCTAGCAAGGCGCCATGTTCAGTTACTATTGATATTGAGAATAATGTACAGTCAAGAGCGACGCTCATCATTAATGGATTAAAGTTAAGTATTCCACCAGCTACGTCCGTTTTTCTCAAATTCTAATTTCCTTGTCCTGTTCCAGACCTCACGCCAGCCTGCGTGAGCTAAAACGCATGCCTTTCGGCTTCCTCTAATAATCACGGTGTTGGCTCTCCTGCCAACCCACAACAGCTCTATCTCCTCCTGTAATGGTTCCACCTTTATTAACTCTCTGATCCTCTCATTTCTTCACCTGTTTATCTTGTCACTCCAATACTGTTTCTCAAGAATTTCATCTCACTAGCTTTTACTTTGCTTTTCTCTCTTCCTTTCATAACCCAGGTTTCTGATGCATAGGTTCAGGACATAGTATGACTGGTATACAACCTTTTTTACTGATTTGGGGTACATCCTTGTTCCATATTAGGCTTCTAACACTGTTCCGAAATGCTTCTGCTTTTCTCTCCCTCTCGTTTATTTCTCTGTCGTTTTTTCCGTCTTCCTGTATCAGGCTTCCTAGGTACTTGAAACTCTCCACTCTCCTCAATCGTTCCCCACCAATTCATATTACACTTGTTCCTCTCTCCTACTTCTTGTTATAATCATCTCACTCTTACTTATACTTTCATCCCATATTCTTGTGCTGTTCGTTCCCATACGTCCAAATACTCTTGTACGTCCTCCTCTTTATTCCCCCAAATCATCAGATCATCTGAAAACACCATAGCTTTCATCTTCGTTTCGCCAATTACTTGTGCTACTTTACCCATTACGTCATCCATCACTACAATGAAGAGTGATGGTGAAAGTGCACTTCCCTGCCTCAAGCCATTCCTGTGTTCAATCCAGGCTGATCTCTCTCCTCCCACTGCCACACAGCTCACACTTCCTTGGTACGTTTCCCTTATTCTCCAAATAATCTGTTTTGCTACTCCTCTGTTCTCCAGGGCTGTGACACTCTGCTTCTACGTACAATATCATACACTTTTTCGATGTCCAGGAAGGTCATTAGTAGACCTATTCCATATTCATATTGCTGTTCCTGCAGTTGTCTTACAGCAAAAATTAGATCCGCCGTGAACCTTCCTGTTCTGAAGCCATGTTGCTGTCCCCTTATTCTTACTTCTAATTTTGCTCTAATTCGTGCTTCCAAAATTTTCTCAAAAATCTTTGCACAGTGACTCACCAATGTTATCCCCCGATAGTTCTTGCAGTCTTTTCTATTTCCTTTCTTAAAGATCTGGACAAATATTCCCTTCTTCCAGTCTTTTGGGATCATCTTCTGCCTCCACACAATTTTCATTACTCGATACAGCCATTGTATCCCCCATCTATCCTGCTGCTCTCACCACCTCGATACTTAGCTCATCCAGACCTGGTGACTTTCCTCTCTTCATCTTGCCCAATGCCTCTTCCACTTCTCCCCATGTAAGGTCTTTTTCTATTTGCTGTTCCTCCTCTTTTTTCTCCTCGGCTTGTTTCTCCTTATCCAGGTCTCCATTCGGGTTCAGGAGTTCTTCAAAATACTCCTTCCACATATTCTTGAGTTCGTCCTTATTCTCTTCATCTTGTCCAGTTTTGTTCCCATTCGAGCATAATGTCGTACCGTTCTTCCTCTTACCAGTACTTTTAATCATCCCATATAACACCATTTTTGAACCTTCACTATCCTCCTCCATCATTCTGGTCCTCTGTTCCATCCACTTTCTTCTTTCCTCCGCCACCACTCTTTTTGATTCTTTCTTGTTTTCCTGGTATTCTTCTCTTGTCTCTACTATTGTCTTCTAGAACCATACTCTAAAGGTTCTATTCTTCTGTACTATATCGTTTTATCATTCCACCAGGGTGCTTCTTTCCATCTCTTTTTGTTGATTGCCCTCGCATGTAATGCTTCCACCACACTTACTAATGTTTCCTTGAATCTATCCAATTCCTCTTCTACCGTTTTTGGTTTGGGATTCTTTCCTTTACTACTTGTAGGTACTGTAGCCTGCTTTCTTCCTCCTTCAACTTCCATACCCTTATACGTCTTTCCTGGTTTTCTGTCCCTTTATTATCCTTAGTACCTCTCAGGTTCATTACCAGCAAACAGTGGTCGCTATCCAAGCCCTCTGATGCTATCACTTTAATGTCAGTGATGTTCCTATTCATCTCACTATCGTACAGGAAGTAGTCAACTATCGACTTTCTCTTTAAGTATTGAAAGTACCTTGTGGCTCTCTCTTTTCCTGAACCAAGAGTTCCCAACCAGCAATCCATTCCTTTGACAGAACTCCAACAGTTTTTCACCTTCCTCACTTCGGCAGCCCCAACCCTCTGGTCCAAGCACACTTCCGCATTCTTGTCCTTCTCTTCAAAAGTGTGGGTTTAAATCTCCCATTACTATCATATTCTTCCTTCCCATCTGCTTCTGCATTTCCTCTTCAAACCTTTGCTTGTCCTCAGAAGTGCAACCCACCTGCGGCCATACCTCTATGGTTCAAAATGGCTCAAATGGCTCTAAGCACTAAGGGACTTAACACCTGAAGTCATCAGTGCGCTAGACTTTGAAGTAAATCGGCCAAGTACTTTTTTGAGATGTTTGGTATTACTGCTACGTACATATATTTGAATATAATATTTATTAAAAATATATAGCCTATGTCAATTCGAATGTTCATTAGGGTGTTGTGTAAATATTTGAAGTAAATAAGTCAAGAAATTATTGAGGTTTTTGGTAACAACGTTACCCCTTGTACATTACATATGTACTCATATCTTATACATATTAAAAGTAGGTTTATAAAACCGGACACGTATTCGAATGCAACGTTGTGACAAAATTTCAAGTCAGTCTCCCAGCTTCTAGAGTTCTGCGAGCACGAAAATTCCGAGGCAGGAATTTTATATGTAAAGATGAGAACTGTAAACATAATGGTGGGTACTCAGGTTTTTTGTTATTCATATTCAGATTATTTAAAACCTGAAGAAGAGCCCTCTTCATTTCTTACAAAAAATTTTTTCGTAATTGAGCTTTGTTGCACTTTCCCTAGGTTTCTTGCACCTTATATTTGTCTGGCACGGTTAGATGTTCCTATAAGCTCCTTCCATGATTTAGCAGCTTTTTTCGGTTTTGCTTTTTAGGTTAAGTTTTCTTAAGGGGAGAACGTACCCTGTTTTTCCTTCATTTTAATTTGACTGTTTTCAGCGTACCTTTTCTCAGAAAGTATCAACACTGAATTTTTTTCACATAAATTTACACAATTTGCTGTGAACCAGGTTTCTCTTAAAAAAAAAAAAAGGTAGTGTATTACAACTGCAATTTTGAAAACTATTTTATTAGTGATTTGCAAGCAAATTTTTAAAAGAAAGAACGTAACAGGTCCCTTTATAATATAGCTAGAAACTTAAAATAATGTCAGTTCATGCACTTGAACTAGGACAATTTATTGTTAAAATTTATGTGCTGTGGGATAAATGGCTTCAGGGGAAAGGAACATTGGACTTCAAAAACAAAAGTTAGGGGAGGTTGAATTTAAAGTTTTATTTCACTTACACAGTCTTTAATTATTCGTGGTACGCACTTACCATTTAAATTCATTGCTTCTTTCACTGCATCGATCATAGATTACTCTGCTACTGACTTGCAAGCAGCATGGGGTAAATGTCAGGTAATACTTCACCCCACTCTTAACCCCTTTCCAACAGTATGCGTACCGTATAGGAAATAATATTGTTTTAATTATGTTCACTGTTTTCTATCTTCCAGGTCCTTCAGACCTTTTCTTGACAATTTTGGAGGCCTATCTCGGCATTTCTTTGCCCAGAAAGAAAAGTACACACGTGTTGCTTTGTCACTATGGGAAACAACTGTATCCTAAACAACACCATGAATTCGAAGGAGAGATACAATTATATTTTTCTCTGAGACATGTGAGTCTCTTCTTTACCTGCGATAATGATTGAAGCAGAAGAAATGGATTAAAATTTGTGCTGAGGCAGGGACTCAAACCCAGGTCTTCTTGATAACTAAGCAGAAATGCCATCCATTACACCATCACAGCATTACGGGTAACCTCGCTGCACGAACTACCGAAGTTGAGTTCCCTCCCCAACACAAACTTTCAACCGTTTGGCCCTTACAGCAATTGCTGACAATCTGTAACCCCATCTGCGTTTCGTGACAAGTTTCTGACGCTGTCGTCACATGGTACACAACTGCCTCATCTGCGAACATCTACGTAGGGCTACAAATGTTATCCAACAGGAGTAACGCCCCTTGGCGGCGAGCCTTTTCACATATGTAGTGATAACTAATTAAATAAGAGTGTGGAGCAGCTGTCAGATGCGACGATACTAATTGTCTACGACCTTTAAAAATATTTTGCTTAACGTTTTCAGAACAAATGTAGGTTCTTATAGAGTACCACCTTATCTGATCAAAAGCATCCGGGCACCTGCTAGTGGGCATTAGTACGGACTGTGTCCAGCTTCGCTCTTTGTGACAGCTTTAACTCTGCTGGGGACATTTTCTATTGGAGGACAGGTATCAGTATCAGTGGGTGAATAGCAGGCAATTCTTCAAATGGGTCAAATGGCACTGAGCACTATGGGACTTAACTTCTGAGGTCATCAGTCCCATAGAACTTAGAACTACTTAAACCTAACTAACCTAAGGACATCACACACATGCATGCCCGAGGCAGAAGTCGAACCTGCGACCGTAGCGGTCGCGCGGTTCCAGACTGTAGCGCCTCAGGAGTGGAACAAGAGCAGATAATGATGTTGGAATTTGGAGTCTGGAGCAAAGTCGACGTTCTAACTAATCCGAAAGGTGTTCTGCTGAGTTCAAGTTGACTACCGTGATACTTCTGTTAATTTTTAGCACTTTAATGGTTCCTGCACGCAACAGGTGGCATACATCAAGTTCTGTTTCAATTTGCAGCATTTTCTGTATATTTCATTCATTACCTATTTTTCTACTACAGTTAACCTTGGTATTTTGTAATAACTATTTTTATTTACAATGACATTGTCTTCTTAATTTGTGCTGATCCACGCTATTCGCGCCCCATAGCGACACCCCCGGGATAACAAGGCCGCCCAGCAGTGTTAGTGACGTCACACTAAGCGGCCCACAGCCGGCGCAGCAGTCCACGGACACCTCCGTACAGACGCGCCTGGTGCTGACGATCTTCTGTCCGTCATACAGAAAAGAGCGAACTATAATTCGAACCAAAGACCAAATTATATATATTCTTGTAAACAGCATAAAGGTTCATAACGAAATACCGATTACATATACGGGCAGGAATAAGTTTAATCGATTGAGGAACTTTGCCACTATTTTATAATTGTCAGAACACTATTTAGCTTTAAAACTCGCATACAGGTGGTGACAAATGCCAACTGACAGCAGGACTTAACATTTTCAAGCTATTACACTGAAAGTAAATTATCTTAAACACTGTCATACATAGCAAAACCCTCACAACTTTCGTTTACAATAAGGTAACAAGAGTTCGCTTTATCTCATAAAACACATGACTATTGTGAATTTACTCATATGTTCATGGTGACAGCTCTTTTCAAGAATTTTTACAAGTATATCCCCAGTAATAAAGAATGGAAACAAAAGATAGATATCAAATATTCTCCTTTTAACATAGACATCACTGAACACAAGATTCTGTCTTGCACTGTGATACTAAGGGACTGCTCTTTCCTTTAAGAAAAGCCGGACAATTTGAAGTTCACTCTGCTATTGAAGATACACTTCTTGAAACAATATTAAAAATGTTATGAAAGGTAAGGAAATGAAAAACAACCAAGTGCATTACATGTAAGAATGTGAGCAAAAGGCTGAGGCTCTCTTTACTTACCATTTTCAATCTCTATACAGCTTATTTCCTTTTCCACGTAGAAATCACCAACTGCAAGTCTCATTATTGCTGTCTGTTACTAACAAAGTGCTTTTCTATTTAGAAAACCTGACAATTTGATGTTCATTCTGGTACTGAAGATAAACACTTTTCAGAGGAATTCTAGAAACTATTCCTGCCCGTATATGTAATCGGTATTTCGTTATGAACCTTTATGCTGTTTACAAGAATATATATAATTTGGTCTTTGGTTCGAATTATAGTTCGCTCCTGTCTGTATGACGGACAGAAGATCGTCAGCATCAGGCGCGTCTGTACGGAGGTGTCCGTGGACTGCTGCGTCGGCTATGGGCCGCTTAGTGTGACGTCACTAACACTGCTGGGCGGCCTTGTCATCCCGGGGGTGTCGGCCATAGTTGGCGCGCACTGTGCTGTTTCGCCGTAGCGGTGAAGCCAGTCGGCAATCCTTTCGGTCTGATACCAGACCTAGGGGTTTGCTACGCTTATAGTTTTAATGTTGGCTTCAGAAGATAAGTTTTGCGTATTTCAGTTTGAAAACTTCAGCATTTTTTTATTATCTCTGCATGCGATGTCGCTGGATAAGTTTTACATATTTCAGTTTGAAAACTTCAGCATTTTTTTATTATCTCTGCATGCAATGTCGCCGGCCTCTGTGGCGGAGCGGTTCTAGGTGCTTCAGGCCGGAACCGCGCTTTTGCTACGGTCCCAGGTTCGAATCCTGCCTCGGGCGTGGATGTTTGTGATGTCCTTAGTTTAGTTAGGTTTAAGTAGTTCTATGGGACTGATGACCTCAGATGTTGTTCCATAATGCTTAGAGCCATCTGAACCGTTTTTTCTATGCAATGTCAACCTGTTTTTAATACGTCTTGTGCCAACTAAGATCTCTGAAATGTTTGTTATTCTCCTACGTTGATCGAAAAATTAATATAGACAACAATAAGTTATACTGACGAAGAATCCTTAGTCAGTGTGAAACCATCAAAACTTTGTCAATGCAATAAAATTTGTGCAACCGGTTGGCTGTTTATTATTCTCTTCTAGAATGCTTATAACAGATTTTTTTCTATAGTTCTGCAAGTTAAAACATCAGCGATGTGTTTCTCTACCTTGCTATCACAAATAAAACGTAAAGCCTCAGGATTAGTGGCACTTGAAAAAAAAGCTTCCTTGTTGAAAGAAGGTCCGTGATATGGTAAGGAGAAATTTGTAAAACGTAAAATTTCACTGCCGGTTATGTCACAGTTACACTACTAGCCGTTACAATTCCTACACCACGAAGATGACGTGCTACAGACGCGAAATTTCACAGACAGGAAGAAGATGCTGTGATATGCAAATGATTAGCTTTCCAGAGCATTCACACAAGGTTGGCGCCGGTGGTGACACCTACAACGTGCTCACATGAGGAAAGTTTCCAGCCAATTTCTCATACACAAACAGCAGTTGACCGGCGTTGCCTGGTGAAATGTTGTTGTGATGCTTCATGTAAGGAGGAGAAATGCGTACCATCACGTTTCCGACTTTGATAAAGGTCTGATTGTAGCCTATCGCGATTGCTGCTCGCGTTGGTCGAGATCCAATGACTGTTAACAAAATATGGAATCGGTGGGGATCAGGACGGTAATACGGAAATCCGTGCTGGATCCCAACGGCTTCGTATCACTAGCAGTCGAGATGACAGGCATCTTATCCGCATGGCTGTAACGGATCGTGCAGCCACGTCTCGATCCCTGAGTGAACAGATGGGGACGTTTACAAGACAACAACCATCTGCACGAACAGTTTGAAGACGTTTGCAGGAGCATGGACTATCAACTCGGAGACCATGGCTGCGGTTACTCTTGACGCTGCATCACAGACAGGAGCGCCTGCGATGGTGTACTCAACGACGAACCTGGGTGCACGAATGGCAAAACGTCATTTTTTCTTATGAATCCAGGTTCTGTTTACAGCATCATGATGGTCGCATCCGTGTTTGGCGACATCGCGGTGAACGCACATTGGAAGCGTGTATTCGTCATCGCCATACTAACTTGATGTTATGCGGTGCCATTGGTTACACGTCTCGGTCACCTGTTGTTCGCATTGACGGCACTTTGAACAGTGGACGTTACATTTCAGATGTCTTGCGACCCGTGGCTCTACCCTTTATTCGATCTCTGCGAAACCCTACATTTCAGCAGGATAATGCACGACCGCATGTTGCAGGTCCTCTACAGGCCTTTCTGGATACAGAAAATGTTCGACTGCTGCCCTGGCCAGCACATTCTCGAGATGTCTCACCAATTGGAAACGAAATTAGTAGCTGAGCAACTGGCTCGCAACAATGCGCCAGTCACTACTCTTGATGAACTGTGGTATCGTGTTGAAGTTGCATGGGCAGCTGTACCTGTACACGACATCCAAGGATGTGGTTGTTCCGGGTACTGATTTCTCATGATCTATGCACCCAAACTGCGTGAAAATGTAATCACATGTCAGTTCTAGTATAATATATTTGTCCAATGAATACCCGTTTATCATCTGCATTTCTTGTATGTGTAGCAATTTTAATGGCCAGTAGTGTAATAAAATGTTCCGGGGCATTATGCTGTGGTCGAATGGTTTTCGCACTTAAACTCATCGTCTCGTCCCCATCTGCGGAGGACATTTTCAATGGGGGTCGTAGCTGTTTTCAGTGTCCTATTCGCGCCCTTCCTTACTACTGACTGCAGAAAAATTTCGTTTAGGCATGTTTTGAATACCCGAGAGAAATTGGTCGTTTTCGACTGTCGTGCTCGCTTTTTGCAGTCACTCCACGATGGAAAAATAGTACACATGTTCGTCACCACCGGGGTCCAGATATCGTCCAGTACCGCCCTTCTCCTTGCTACTGAAATTGCTAGGGTGTTTTAGAATATCTATGGCCAAGGATGCACGCAAACAGCTGGAAAAAGCATGAATATGCAGCTGTGGGAAGGTGTACGTGGGTACCACGAAAGGAACGGAAAGGGGGGACGTATCTGCACAAGAGCACAAGGGCAACTGCAGAAGGGGCGAGAGTGTCAGATCAGCTGCTGCGGAACATGCTTTGCAAGCAGGAGGCCACCACATTCGTTTTGTTAGAACTGCAGTACTGGCAGCCACAAGCGGATACCATGAAATGAAATGTCGTGTGGCTAGGGCCTCCCGTCGGGTAGACCGTTCGCCTGGTGCAGGTCTTTCGATTTGACGCCACTTCGGCGACCTGCGCGTCGATGGGGATGAAATGATGATGATTAGGACAACACAACACCCAGTCCCTGAGCGGAGAAAATCTCCGACCCAGCCGGGAATCGAACCCGGGCCCTTTGGATTGACAGTCTGTCACGCTGACCGCTCAGCTACCGGGGCGGACTAGCGGATACCATGAAATGCTATACAGAAAGCGCATAGACATTTAAAACATCCCAGGAGTTTGAACAGGAAGAAACAGGCCGTGGAATTGAGTGACATTTGGATCCCGGTGCTGAACAAGAGGTGTACCAGTCTTCCACTATGCGGGATAGCAACTGCGCTCTGGTATTCAAAACATGTGACGTCACGTCACTGAGCTGGAGCAAGCGTGAGTGGATTTTGCTGCAGTCAGCAGCGAGCCAGGGTATGAATCCGACACTCAAAGAAGCTGTGATCCCCCTGGAAAGTGTCCTCACCAGATGGGGACGAAACGTGGGGGCTTAAATGTGAAATCCATTCGACCACGGCATAATAGACCGGTATATTTTATTGACTGTGACGCACATCGTTGTTAATAAAGGATTTATTTTTTCATTTCTCTCACTGTTTTTGGCGGTGATGAGGTAAGCAGCATAATTCTGTGGTGTTAGAAGAGCTCCTCATTTTTTTGGATACATGTAAGGTGTACGAAATGGGATACATTGTTTTTTATTCTCCTAAAGAATGTGAAATTTGTCGCTTAGAACATTTGATGTTGTCACTTTTCAAAGGACTTTTATCAAATCAGAGTAGCAACGTTATAAACGTATGGGGCATACATGTGAACTACACCGTCTCTAATGACCTCGTTGTCGACGGGACGTTAAACACTAATCTCCTCCTCCCCCATGTGAACTACAGTTGGAAATTCTTAGGTAACGAGCATGCGTGGAGAGAAACGTTTAGTAGAGTGAAAGTTGACTGCTCACGAAAGAGGGAAGCAATCTGCGTAAAATTACCAACTCAGAGCACGGAGCGCCCACAGCTTAACAGACAAGGCTACCGCCGTGTATTAGCGGTCGTACCCTCCCATCTCCTGTTGCTTCGACAATAGCCTCTTCATTCCGGCGTAGCCTACAATTTGTAAGATTATTCGGATCAATAACTGTGCACAAAAACTGAACACGCACACAGCACGGTGTGTGTGTGTATGTGTGTGCGTGCGTGCGTGCGTGTTAGAGCATACCACGATGGAATATCGAAAGGTTCTGCCCAACTTTCGAAGTAAGCCAGTTTCTGAAGTTCTTGTATTACATGTTACAGTAGACAACAAATCAGTGAACTAAACTAAAGCCCTCACTCCAGGTGGGTAGATAGGGTGGAAATGAGATCACTGAAGGCTGGTGAATACTGTCAGTTATTATTCTCTTCTACGGAGTAGCTAAACTTTGTCATATAGGCGCACACGACATGCTACATTCACGGCTTGCATGGAAGTACTGAATCACCGGACAGAAAAGAAATTTAAATAATAGGAAACTGCACTAATTACTTATTTTTAATGCTTTGCACAACGCGGTGCATTTGTTTTCTTTAACATTTCTTGACGACGTTTGTATGTGTGACTTCCTGCCTCTCTTGCACTGTCGATGTCTTTTTGAGGTAATACTGCATATGAAAAATCGGACAAAATGAATCATGGAGTGTTTTTTTATTTTTATTTTTTTTGTTGTTGTGGTTTTAGGGCGCACAACTTCAACGGTCATTAGCGCCCAGACTACGTTAGGAATGCACCGCGAGTCACAAGTTTAAAACAGCAACGAAACGGAAAACACGATAAAAGACAGACTGACAGGCATAGGATTAAAAAAAAAGAAAACAGCATCATCAAATGTCCTTAGAGAGGGTTGTCAAGATGATAAAATGAAGAACGCGAGCAGCTGCTCGTGGGTCATCCGCTAAAATGGCATCTAGGGTACATGGCAGGCCAAGATCAAGACGCAGTGTGTTAAAATCCGGACAGGACGTTAAAATGTGGCGGACCGTCAGCAATTGCCCACATGGGCAGAACGGCGCCGGCGCAGCCGTCAGCAGATGGCGATGGCTGAACCGGCAGTGTCCAATTCGTAACCGGGCCAAAACTACCTCATCCCGCCGAGAAGGGCGTGAGGAGGACGTCCAAGCCGCGGGAAGAGGTTTCAAGGCCGAAGCTTGTTGTTTGTAAGTGCAGCCCAATCGGCATGCCACAGCGATAAAATGCGCCGACAAATGACCCTGCTACAATCTGACGAAGGGACACAACAAGAAGCTGTCCGAGGCTGGAGGACCGCAGCCTTGGCCGCGGCATCTGAATCATGGAGTGTTTCTGTATGCTAATGTTTGTTTGTTTGTTTGTCTACTTACAAGTATTGTACCTCTTCCGTTATACAACTGTCACACACCCACAAATCATCACTTACACAGATTTTTTTATTAATTAGAACTTGCTACAAAGATAATACGAAACTACGGTTTTACAGAGAGTTTGTACAGAGTCAGAGGTGTTACAGAACTTTTTGGTAACAGTTTATGTATAAAGTTGTCAATTAAAAATGTATTTTTACCACTACATGTTACTGATTTATCGATTACATGTTTTAATATTCTTAAATGTACGTGAAATCTGGTGTTTCGTAGGACAGAGCGGATCAGGTTATAGAAAGAGGCCCAGATCAGTTGCTGTTAGTTGCACAAACATACAAACTTTATTTTATTTCTAGTCTCCTACTTGGCACAGTAAAGTGGTTTAAATGTCTGGTCGTAGCGTTACAAAGCGATACGGGGTTGAACGAGCATCTGAGGTCGAACGGGCGTCTGAGAACTGTGCCGGCCGGGGTGGCCGAGCGGTTCTAGACGCTTCAGTCTGGAAACGCGCGACCGCTACGGTCGCAGGTTCGAATCCTGCCTTGGGCATGGATGTGTGTGATGTCCTTAGGTTAGTTAGGTTTAAGTAGTCCTAAGTTCCTGGGGACTGATGACCTCAGATGTTAAGTCCCATATGCTCAGAGCTATTTCAACCATTTTTTGTGAGAACGGTGGAACAGTCGACTTCGGTTTATTGGGAGAATTTTAGAAAAGTGTGATTCACCTGTAAAGGACGCTGGTGGGACCTATTATTGAGTACTGTTCGAGTGTTTGGAATCACATCAGAAAATGTTTCAAACGGCTCTAAGCACTATCTGAGGTCACCAGTGCCCTAGACTTAGAGCTACTTAAACCTAACTAACCTAAGAACAACACACACATCCATGCCGGAGGCAGGATTCGAACCTGCGACCATAGCAGAAGCGCGGTTCCGGTCTGAAGCGCCTAGAACCGCTCGGTCACATCGGCCGGCTTGTACCAGATAAGAGTGAAGGAAGACATCGAAGCAATTCAGAGACGGGATGCTAGATTTGTTCCCCGTAGGTTCAAACAACAGGTATGTGTTACGAAGACGCTTCGGGAACTCAAATGAGGACCCCTGGAGGGAAGGTAACAATATTTGCGAGAAAATTTAGAGAACCGGAATTTGAAGCTGACTGCAGAACGATTCTACTGCCGCCAACATACACTGCGCGTAAGGACGACGATGATGGGATACAAGAAATTAGGGCTCCTACGAGGCATATAGACAGTCGTTTTCCCCTCGCTCTATTTGCGAGTGGAGCAGAAAAGAAAATCACTGGTAGTGGTACTGGATACCCTGCGCCATGCATCGTAAGGTGGCTTGCGGCGTATCTACGTAGATGTGGATATAGATTGTAAGAGGTCCGAGCAGATGTAATTTCGATGTATTGCTCATGCGCTGCCTGCAATAGGCAAGGTATAAGAGAATCTCTGACCAGAGAGCAGTGTTGACTGCAGTAGGAACTGTGTAGCTGTAGCAGTAAGTCGTTGCTAGTCTGGAGTCTGCTCTGGTCTGGTCTGGTGTATCGTGTTGGCTGGGCCGGTCGCGGTGCAGCGATGCCGGAGCCTGAGCATTATTGTATAAGGTAAAAAGCAGCCTCGCGGATATCTAGTAATGTCATCTCAAGTCGCATGTAAATGTTTTAAAACTCTCGTAATAATAATCTTCCTCATAAAAAGTAACTTTTAACAACCATTCATTTCAATTTAAAGAATTTACTAACTTCTCCCATCCATGTTCATCCCGATTATTGCAATAGAAAAATCAGTTGCTCCCTTTCATAAATGACAGATAGGTCAGTCAGCATAGCACAGAGCTGTGCCGGAAAAATTTATTGTAAGAGCAGATATATCCGGCGACTTCATTCAGGTAAGAATTTTTCCTTTTTTCATTCAGAGTGATCTTTCAGGGCCATGACGCAGCACTGCTCTCGTCCAAAATTTACCTGGTTAAATTCACAGTGAATTATTGAAAGGTCATAAGTGAGCTACAATTGAATTGAGAGGTTACTTACATTGTTTTATTACCAGGTTACTGAATTTATTTATTTTTTATTGGGACGTTACACTGAATGTGAACGTCGTAATTATAATTTTTTTACTGTTGAGAGGTTTAGGAATTTTTCTGTTGTGAGGTTACGCTAAATATGAATGAATTTTGAGCTTAGATTAAATCAGAAAGAATTTTGTGTTGAGGTTAATGTGAAAAGAAATTTTGTAGGGAGGTTGCAAATGAGAAAGAAATTTGTTTTGAAGTTACACTAAAATTACAATCATTGTCCATAATATTTAATTATTATTTTTGTGGGGAGGTTACAAGATTTTTATAAGGAATTCGCATTCCTACAAGATTTGTTACCTTTATGCTTTCATAATAGGTCTTCAGATGGTGGGTTAAACCGGAGACGCGTTATGATAATTATTAAAAAAAATTTACTAGTTCCACAGCTTTGCTTCCGCCGTTTTTTTTTCGAAGCTCGAGACTTTATTGTGAAAAACTTACAAAAACTTTACGATTCAAAGTAGTGGCCATCGTTGACCACTGCTTTCTCCTAGCTTTAGGGGAGCATACGAACCCCGCAGTGTATAAAGTGGGCATCTTTTGAGGGGACCCATGAATCCATCCAATTTTGCACTTGTTCATATGACCGCAAGTGCTAGTCAGCTTGGTCGTTTGCCACAGATCGAGAAAGGTGGCAGTCAGAGCGAGGAATATCAGGAGAATACAGTGGGTGGGGTAGAACTTCCCATTTCAACGTTTGCAGGTATGTTTTGAAGGCATTTTCGACTTGGGGTCGTGCACTGTCATGCTGCAAAGTCATCTTTTCGTGTCTGTCGCTGCAGTGTGGCCGCTTGTCTTCCAGTGCTCGGCTTTCGATAACGATCTCCTGTGATTGTTCTCGTGGGTTGTAGTAGCATCGAAAGCTTTCCCTCTTTCAGAACCATGCCCGTCTTCAACGTCAAAAATCACCATTGTTGGACCATGGAAACAATTTTCTGCGAAGTTGTCACTAACAGGTGTCTCATCATAGATCTTACCCAGATTTTTATGAACCAGCCACAGATTTCGTCATAGCAAAGGAGAAAATTAAAACCTCCCGAAGATGACGAGAATTGGGCTCATAAATTAACGTATTCAGTCGAGAATATGGAGCAATGAAAAATCGACTAATATTTTGATGGCGTTATGTTCTCAAATGCCCAAGCTTACTGTATGATACTTACGACTAACGACTTGCACCACTACTTTCCACAACTGCCGTTTATTGCAAAACGGCGGAAGCAAAGTTGTAGACCTAATAGAAAGAACCATATAGCCCTTTTCCAGTAACGAAATTTCATTTATCCGATGATGAGGCACGTGGTGTAGAATTCCATGAAGCCTGATAATCAGAACAGAAGTAAACGTCACACAGTCAAGAATAATCGGAGCATTATTAAAATTGTGGGAAGATAACGAATGCCGTACTCTAGTCTCACACATGGACAACTAAAATACCGTCAGTGTTCCGTGAGCACGGGGCAAGATCTTTCTCTTTGAACCGTGAATCCTAAGCCGCTGAATGCGTTGCAAATAAAATATTACGCGAAGCTGTGCTAGCGTAACCGAATCTATAGTCCTGAAAGCGTTACAAAAACAAAAGATTACGCCAAGCTCCACTAACGTAACCAAGACTTAATCGTAATCTTTGTAGCTGAAAGCGTGGTAACGACCATCGGAACTTAATGGGAACTTAGTGCACACAGCGTCCATAAGCCAGGCCTGACAAGCGTGAAAATCCAGCACCGACAGCAGAATGCGGTATAGTTTTTGTCTAGCATTGTATAGGTCATGCTTCGACCGAACTCTGCTGTGAGCGCACTTGATTGGTCGGCCAAAGATACCTCCAGAGCAATCGATTACAGACATACCTTCACTCTGCCAATTAGATACAGTAGTATGCTAAGCAGTCTAGAACGCAGGTACAGAACGTCATCGCACTATTTTAGCGATTCCGACCTCTCGTAAAAGTGAATAACTTGTGGGACGACACTTAATGAATGGCAACCATCACTAAGATCAGTCAGGAAGGCTGTCACTCGTGGAAAATCAGAGAGAGACAATTTGAAACTTTGAGAGTTTTTTATAGCCTTTAAATCAGGGTGGGCAAGAATTTGGGTCATAGCTGTGCCTTAGCACGAGTGCCATAGTGTCGACCTCACTGTGCGCTTCCCACACCACTGCGACATGCTGCAGTATCACGATCAACATTGTATGCCAAAGTTCTTGTCTCGATTTCCGAACTAATTGTCCGAATACACACCACCACTCTAGGCGCAAAAATCTGTAAAATTGTCTGCATCTACCTGTATGCCGACACACTGTACCCCATAAAAATTATATTACGTCTTCAACACGCAAAAAAAAAAAAAAAAAAAAAAAAAAATTCAATACTGAAATTTGTTTTGCTTGTGATCTTTGTTGTTGAGAAATTGGAAATAATAAGCCCAGTAGTGTCCAGTATGGCTGTACTGCTATTTAAATGAGGTACATCCGTTGTTTCTCCCTCTGCCCCGTCCCTCGCGGACAGTCAGTGTGGGCGTGGCGGCGGGGGGAATGTGAAGCGAGGCCGAGGGCAGTTGCACTTGGGTCAGGCACGACTGGTGAGTCGAATTCTTAGATGCCCCTCCAGTAGACTAAATTGGGACCGGTCTCTCAATTGGACTAGCATAAATCGCCTTTAAAGCCATTTCATTTGTAAATGGAAAACCGACACTTACCATTGACTCGGGGTGTTGCAAATAAAGACGTGATCAGCAGTATCTGTTTCGGATGCCTCCATCTGCAGACAACAGTAACGAAATTGCAAATATCTATTGAAACAACAGACAAAATGGGCCAGACGACTCTTTGGAAGCGCCAAAGAAACTGGTATGGGTATGTGTACTCAAATACAGAGATATGTAAACAGGCAGAACACGACACTGCGGTCCTCAGCGCCTATATGAGACAAGTGCCTGACGCAGTTGTTAGGTCGGTGACTGCTGGTACAATGGCAGGTTATGAAGATTTAAGTGAGTTTTAACGTGGTGTTATAGTCGGCGCTCGAGTGATGGGACACAGCATCTCCGAGGTAGCGACGAAGTGGGGATTTGCCGTACGACCATTTCACGAGTGTACCGTGAATGTCAGGAATCCGGTAGAACTTGAAATCTCAGACACCGCTGCGGCCGGAAAGAGATCCTGCAAGAACGAGACCACGACGACTGAAGACAATCGTCCAGCGTGACAGAAGTTCAACCCTTTCGTAAATTGCTGCATATGTCAATGCTGAGCCATCGACAGTGTCCGCGTGCGAACCATTCATCGAAACATCATCGATATCCGCTTTCGGAGCCGAAGGCCCACACGTGTTACCTTTGATGACTGACTACACGACACAAAGCTTTATGGCCCGCAAATTTTTTATTCATATGACCGGTTTCGGCTCATTCAGAACCATCTTCATATTTCAGTTACAGGAGTAACCCGTCCAAATCCAGCAACTTTCACATGCTACGTCACATGTCAGCATGTGAAAGTTGCTGGATTTGGACGGGTTACTCCTGTAACTGAAATATCAGATCTGAAGATGGTTCTGAATGAACCGAAACCGGTCATATGAATAAAAAATTTGCAATCAAGACGGATTTTAAGTCACATTATAAAATCACTGATTGCTGTTATCCCATAAGACATTATGTCTGTTTTTGCAAACTTTATGCCCCGCATTAGACCGTCAATACCGACATTGTTGATGACTGGAACACGTTACCTGGTCCGCGAGTCTTGTTTTAAATTGTATCGAGCGGATGGACGTTTACGGGTATGGAGACAACCTCATGAATCCTTGGACCCTACATGCCAGCAGGTGATTGTTGAGGCTGGTGGAGGCTGTGTAATGATGTGAGGCGTGTGCAGCTGGTGTGATATCGGAACCCTGATACGTGTAGATACGACTCTCAGGTGACACATACTAAGCATCCTGTCTGATCACCTACATCCATTAATGTCCACTGTGCATTCCGACGCACTTGGGCCATTCCAGCAGGACAATGCGATGCCAAAGACCTCCAGAATTGCAACAGAGTTGCTCCAGGAACACTCTCCCGAGTTTAAACACTGACGCTGGCCACCAAACTCCAGAGAAAGGAACATTGTTGAGCATATCTAGGATGCCTTGCAACCGTGCTGTTCAGAAGAGATCTCCACTCCTCTTATTCTCAGGGATTTCTGGACAGCCCTGCAGGATTCATAGTGTCAGTTCCCTCCAGGACTACTTCAGGCATTAGTCGAATCCATGCCACATCATGCTGCGGCACTTCTGCATGCTGGCGGGGGCCCTACAGGTGAACGTGTTTCTTCGGCTATTCCGTGTAACAGGTGTAATGGTTCTTTATTTACGTGACCATTACGGCCCTCCAACCCCAGTTCTCGATACCAGTAATATCGTACTATTTTTCTGCGAAGTAACAGACATATTTTTGTGACAATATTCACATTTGGTTTTATTAATGTATAGGTAGTCCGATGTGTTGATATATTACAGTGATATGGTTCTTGAGTGTATTTATTTCTGTGAGACTGTCCTAATCTTTGACTTACTTGTAACCGTTTAGGCGGGAATGCGCACAGAGCAGTCTTTGTTTCACTTTGCAGAAGTTAAGTTGTTATTTCGTTTTGTAAAAGAACAGTCAAGTCTCGTGTTTGTTTAAAATGGAAGTTAAATATTTGAGCTGCTCGGGGGAACAAAATGGTAAGCGCCAAAATCACAGTTTCGAGATGCAGCGCATCTAAAGTTTCAATTGCTCTGCAAATCTGAAAAATTTTTTTTGAACAGTCCTTTTGTTCTGTAGCGATTCTAATATCTATCTTCTACTATACAGACATAAATGAAACTCAGGACTAAAACAAATGAAATATACAAAAATTATTACATTACCATACACCATTAACAACACATAGTGATAGAACATTACATATTAAATTTTACAGTAAGTCTTCAACACTTTACTGAAACTGCAAAATCATTCATCACTCTCATTACTAACGTCTTTTTCATCCAAAACTGTTGGCTTTAGTGACAGGATAAATTCATGGTTGACAGGAGGTATGTAATTTAGGAGCGACAGGACGTCAGCAACTTTCTTCTTTTCAATAAGCCTTTGCCCATTGTATTTAAGTCGAAGCATAGGAACTGGTCCTTGCCTTCCACGTTTCCTGAAGCTTATTTCATGTCAAATGTCATGACAAAATGTCTCGCTGATGAATAAATATGATGAATATTCGGAGGTCACCTTCCACCTACATACTTTTCTTAGGTTGACATCTCGACCATCAACTGTCTTCTTTCTGAAGACAAACGCTTCTTTAGAGTATCGTATTTGATGGAAATCGTCTCTTTTCATATTATATACAAGCAGTGGAGTCTTCTTAGTCGACTTCTTGATGATCTCCAACCACTGATCTGGACTGTACCCATCTTGTACTTGTCGGCGAACGTTATTGTCAATTGTCGCGAAATCTCTATCGGACGGCAACATTGTGTGCCCGCTCACGGGGAAGTGGTGTTCAATCACACGAAACCTACCAGTTGAAATTAGATATTTCCAAAACAGTACCATGTTCCAGTTCTTATTTTGGCCACAGCGGCACCTTTTCCGAGACGACCTCTTTGTCTGTTCCTGAATGGTTTCTGCAGGAGCGATACACTGTTCGTTGTTTTGGGCAATATGATCTGATTCGCTATTAACCTGTATAACAACGAAAACTACTATTACCGTTACCATTATTATTATTACATGCAACAATATAAATGAGAAATGCGCATTCACACACCACTTAGCCAAAAAATGTAGCCATTCTAAAATAACCGCAAAATTAACGTACTTCAGGAACATATGGGTATGTACATGCACTTACTATTATGTTCGGGAAACGTACTAAAGACAGTATATTTACAAAATAACATACCTCTGAGTCATCTGAATCGTTAGGAATGTATTCTGGATCCCTCTCGAAGATATTAGTATCATTGGAAGTATATTTGTCGTCTTCTGTCATGTTCACTGTTGCCATAATCTCGGAGACGTTTTTACTTGCCGCCATTCTCTCTGTCACTTACCATTATGTTTCCGCAACAGACGTACAGTGGCGCTTACCATTAAGTTCGGCCCTGACGTCTGTTGAGTGAATTTGGAACTACTAGTAAGTTTACTGCATTGTGCACCCCACAGGTGGTGTCATTAGCCATCTACCGCAAAATACACGGCGATGGCGCTAACCATTGTGTTCCCCCGAGCAGCTCATTTGAATATTGATACAAAAGTGTTATCTTGATGATATGACAGTTAAGAAGAAGTATATGTGAATTTACAAGAAGTTTAATAAAAATGTGGATCGTGAACACCAAGTCAAAATTTATTTCTACCATACCATTGTTCTGATCTGAGATTGTTTGATCCTTAAGAATTTCCTGAAAAACGCATTTGTTAGGTCTTCAAATATTGCTACAATACAGACCTGGACCTTCTAGGAGTCAAAGTGGAGTCAGGCTAGAATCAACAAGATGAGGCATAACAACTTCGACGAAATCTACGTGGGAATCCATTCAAGATAAGTACCAAAATTAATGACTTTTTTAAAGTGACTTCATTATTTCCATTCTGACGATACCGTCCACAGTCAATAACTTTGTTATTGCCCGATAAAGCGAACATATGCTGCGTGAGGAACATTATTAATCTGATTTCTAACCTACTTTGCAAGTGGTGGTATTGTTGGAACCGATATAAATTGATTTCATTTTCCTTCAGCTTGCTTGTTTTGAAGCTTCTTGGTGTGGCTTTCAGTTCTTTTCTGCAGTTCGGATAGCTAGTGTCTGGTGTTCCTACAGCGCGTTCACCAAAGTCACACTCGTAAATCGACTCTCGATGCATCTAGCACACAAAATATGAAATATTATATCCATCCTACTGCCGCCGGTCGTGCAGCGTGCGCAAAGGCACATTTCAACGAACACTGGATTCGGGTGCCGTCCACACTGCCGATACATGTGTGCCCTTACGGCGTACGGGACCAGTGCTGAATATGTCAACAGCTACATTTGCAAACCGAAAGAAACCGACGATTTCCGTTGAGTCTGGGCGTTGCAGAGAAAGAGGTGATGATAACAATTGTTTGAACCGCCTCAAGCTACGAAAATTTCAAATATCTGCCGAAAGACCAGACAAAATGTGCCAGACGACTGTTTGGAGAGGCACCTGGTATATGTACACTACTGGCCATTAAAATTGCTACACCACGAAGATGACGTGCTACAGAAGCGAAATTTAACCGACAGGAAGAAGATGCATTGATATGCAAATGGTTAGCTTTTCAGAGCATTCACACAAGGTTGGCGCCGGTGGCGACACCATCAACGTGCTGACATGAGGAAAGTTTCCAACCGATTTCTCATACACAAACAGCAGTTGACCGACGTTGCCTGTTGAAACATCGTTGTGATGCTTCGTGTAAGGAGGAGAAATGCGTACCATCACGTTTCCGACTTTGATAAAGGGCGGATTGTAACCTATCGCGATTGCGGTTCATCGTATCGCGACATTCCTGTCGCGTTGGTCGAGATCAAATGACTGTTAGCAGAATATGGAATCGGTGGGTTCAGGAGGGTAATACGGAACGCCGTGCTGGATCCCAACGGCCTCCTATCACTAGCAGTCGAGATGACAGGCATCTTATCCACATGGCTCTAACGGATCGTGCAGCCACATCTCGATCCCTGAGTCAACAGATGGGGACGTTTGCCAGACTACAACCATCCTCACGAACAGTTGGACGATGTTTGCAGCAGCATGGACTATCAGCTCGGAGACCATGGCTGCGGTTATCCTTGAGGCTGCATCACAGACAGGAGCGCCTGCGATGGTGTACTCAACGACGAACCTGGGTGCACGAATGGCATAACGTCATTTTTTCGGATGAATCCAGGCTCTGTTTCCAGCATCATGATGATCGCATCCGTGTTTGGCGACATAGTGGTGAACGCACATTGGAAGCGTGTATTCGTCATCGCCATACTGGCACATCACCTGGCGTGATGGTCTGAGGTGCCATTGGTTAAACGACTCGGTCACCTCTTGTTCGCATTGACGGCACTTTGAATAGTGGACGCTACATTTCAGAACTGTTACGACCCGTGGCTCTACCCTTCATTCGATACGTGCGAAACTCTACATTTCAGCAATATAATGCACGACGGGATGTTGCAGGTCCTGTACGGGCCTTTCTGGATACAGAAAATGTTCGACTGCTGCCCTGGTCAGTACATTCTCAAGATCTCTCTCCAACTGAAAACGTGTGGTCAATGGTGGCCGAGCAACTGGCTCGTCACAACACGTCTTGATGAACTGTGGTATCGTGTTGAAGCTGCATGGGCAGCTGTATCTGTACACGCCATCCTAGCTCTGTTTGACTCAATGCCCAGGCGTATCAAGGCCGTTACTACGGCCAGAGGTGGTTGTTCTGGGTACTGTTTTCTCAGTATGTATGCACCCAAATTGCGTGAAAATGTAATCAGATGTGAGTTGTAGTATAATATATTTGTCGAATGAATACCCGTTTATCATCTGAATTTCTTCTTGGTGTAGCAATTTTAATGGGAAGTAGTGTATTTTGTGTGTGTGTGTATGTGTTTGTGTATACAGCCTCGCAGCGCGCTGCATTGCGTTTCCCTGTGTGAACAACGCCGCACGAGTACACACGATTGCGGCAGTGTAGAGCGAGCTGGCGAATGCCTGGGAAAATTCGCGGACGACATTCCGGCTGGTTTTGCCGGCGCTCGCACTGGCCGCGTGCAGAGGCGGCCGCTCTTCCTCTGCGGCTGGACGGGACTGGAGCGCGCTCAGCTATGCCCGGCCTTCCCCAGCGCGACCGTCGGCTTCGGCGCTAATTGCTCGCCGTCCGCCGGCGCTGACCCAGTTACTCCACCTCGCGTCCAGATGCAATTACCTCCGACGTCTGCGCTGCCGCACTTCTTACGCGCCTCTCCCAACGGTAATCCGAGACGGAGTAAGTGCTCTGCTACATCAACTGCGTGATTATTTTCTACAGTCCTTACGTCGCGCGTTTACTGCAATTTATCCCAACTGCTCTCCGAAGTGTACCTGCTGCGATCGCTGGGTAGATCCTGCACACTAGCCCAACGAAGGAAAACGAACGACAGCCAATGGATTCTGTTGTATAGCTAGAGAAGGCCGAAATGCACGCGTTAAATCACGCAGGCTGGCGTGAGGTCTGAAAATGGATACGTAATAAATGCTATAAAGAAAAGTACGTAGCTGCTGGAATACTTAACTTTAATCCATCATTGGTGTACATCCCTCTTGGCGATACAAGTTAGACTCTTTAGATACATACAATATACTGTTAATGGCGCCTTGCTAGGTCGTAGCCATTGACTTAGCTGAAGGCTATGCTTTCTACACTCCTGGAAATGGAAAAAAGAACACATTGACACCGGTGTGTCAGACGCACCATACTTGCTCCGGACACTGCGAGAGGGCTGTACAAGCAATGATCACACGTACGGCACAGCGGACACACCAGGAACCGCGGTGTTGGCCGTCGAATGGCGCTAGCTGCGCAGCATTTGTGCACCGCCGCCGTCAGTGTCAGCCAGTTTGCCGTGGCATACGGAGCTCCATCGCAGTCTTTAACACTGGTAGCATGCCGCGACAGCGTGGACGTGAACCGTATGTGCAGTTGACGGACTTTGAGCGAGGGCGTATAGTGGGCATGCGGGAGGCCGGGTGGACGTACCGCCGAATTGCTCAACACGTGGGGCGTGAGGTCTCCACAGTACATCGATGTTGTCGCCAGTGGTCGGCGGAAGGTGCACGTGCCCGTCGACCTGGGACCGGACCGCAGCGACGCACGGATGCACGCCAAGACCGTAGGATCCTACGCAGTGCCGTAGGGGACCGCACCGCCACTTCCCAGCAAATTAGGGACACTGTTGCTCCTGGGGTATCGGCGAGGACCATTCCCAACCGTCTCCATGAAGCTGGGCTACGGTCCCGCACACCGTTAGGCCGTCTTCCGCTCACGCCCCAACATCGTGCAGCCCGCCTCCAGTGGTGTCGCGACAGGCGTGAATGGAGGGACGAATGGAGACGTGTCGTCTTCAGCGATGAGAGTCGCTTCTGCCTTGGTGCCAATGATGGTCGTATGCGTGTTTGGCGCCGTGCAGGTGAGCGCCACAATCAGGACTGCATACGACCGAGGCACACAGGGCCAACACCCGGCATCATGGTGTGGGGAGCGATCTCCTACACTGGCCGTACACCACTGGTGATCGTCGAGGGGACACTGAATAGTGCACAGTACATCCAAACCGTCATCGAACCCATAGTTCTACCATTCCTAGACCGGCAAGGGAACTTGCTGTTCCAACAGGACAATGCACGTCCGCATGTATCCCGTGCCACCCAACGTGCTCTAAAAGGTGTAAGTCAACTACCCTGGCCAGCAAGATCTCCGGATCTGTCCCCCATTGAGCATGTTTGGGACTGGATGAAGCGTCGTCTCACGCGGTCTGCACGTCCAGCACGAACGCTGGTCCAACTGAGGCGCCAGGTGGAAATGGCATGGCAAGCCGTTCCACAGGACTACTTCCAGCATCTCTACGATCGTCTCCATGGGAGAATAGCAGCCTGCATTGCTGCGAAAGGTGGATATACACTGTACTAGTGCCGACATTGTGCATGCTCTGTTGCCTGTGTCTATGTGCCTGTGGTTCTGTCAGTGTGATCATGTGATGTATCTGACCCCAGGAATGTGTCAATAAAGTTTCCCCTTCCTGGGACAATGAATTCACGGTGTTCTTATTTCAATTTCCAGGAGTGTATATTCTCGGCAAATGAGAGAGTCTTCGTCCGTGTAGTCGCTAGCAAAGTCGTCCGTACAACTGGGGCGAGTGCTAGTACGTCTCTCGAGACCTGCCGTGTGGTGGCGCTCGGCCTGCCATCACTGACAGTGGCGACACGCGGGTCCGACATGTACTAATGGACCGCGGCCGATTTAAAGCTACCACCTAGCAAGTGTGGTGTCTGGCGGTGACACCACAGATTCGGCCGAAAGATAGTCGCCAACGCATTGGTATTCGGTCTACCACCCTTACAAAACCGAGGGGTTGGGACGAAGGAATACTGTCACCGCATTGGTTCTGGTAACTTGGCGAGGTTGTTCCCTTTTTATTACTGTTAAAAAGTATCCTTTTAATAACAGTTTCACCTGCCGATAGTATGACGAAAGAAGGGAATCTGGCAGTCGTCGCATTTGCAGCATTTATTTTAGTGCAATAAGCTGATCATTGGGAAAAGAACAAGAAGAAACGACGCTGGTGGATGACCTCTCTTTTAGAAAGTAGCGAACAGTGTAGTCGGAGAAACTATGACCTTAAATCTGAATTGCAATATGGGTTATTCCATCTTTTTTTTCGAATTAAAGCTACAAGTGCTGGCCCGCGTGGCCGAGCGGTTCTTCCGTCTGGAACCGCCCGACCGCTACGGTCGCAGGTTCGAATTCTGCCTTGGGCATGGATGTGTGTGATGTCCTTAGGTCAGTTAGGTTTAAATAGTTCCAAGTACTAGGAAACTGATGACCTCAGATGTTAAGTCCCATAGCCCTCAGGGCCATTTTGTACCATCTGAAAGCTACAAGTTTGGAATTGTTATTGAATTGTGCTGCCCGTAAAATTTGAAAAAATAACACCCCTTTTAGGTGATCAACACATGCAGTAAAAAGGTCTCTGAAGATTTCATTTTCTAATTCACGCAGAGCACACTATTTTCTAACAGCTCACTTATTTTCCTCGTAGTGCCTAATATATTCTCAATTCTTTGGTCGGTCTGTGGGTCAAGGAAGAAGTTGCGAAGCAAGAGCGTCTGGGTGCAAATATACTTCTAATGCTTTCAATGACAAAGCAGAAATGTGAATGAACGTGCTCGGATCAGGCGGTTGGTTGAGTCTTGAGCATGCAAGAATCTCATATTAGAGCTTGTGACGGAAAATTTACAAAAATATCAAATTTTACGAGAATGACAGCCATCGAGATGGAAGAAGTACTCTGTATAATTGCCTATCTAGATACCACACTGAAGAGCCGAGGAAAATGGTACACGTGCCTAATATCGCGTAGGGCGCCTAGGAGCACAGTGTGACACAGACACCACACTTGCTAGGTGGTATCCTTTATATCGGCCGCGGTCCGTTAGTATATGTGGGACCCGCGTGTCGCCACTGTCAGTGATTGCAGACCGAGCGCCGCCACACGGCAGGTCTAGTCTAGAGAGACTCCCTAGCACTCGCCCCAGTTGTACAGCCGACTTTGCTAGCGATGGTTCACTGTCTACATACGCTCTCATTTGCAGAGACGGAAGTTTAGCATAGCCTTCAGCTACGTCATTTGCTACAACCTAGCAAGGCGCCATATTCTGAACAGATAATATTGTGAATCATGTACCGACAAGAGCGACGTTCATCATTAATGGATTAAAGTTAAGTATCAAACTAATTACGTCCGCTTTCTGAATTCTAATTCCTTGTCATAGTTCAAATGTTTCAAATGGCTCTGAGCACTATGGGACTTAACATCTGTCGTCATCAGTCCCCTAGAACTTAGAAATACTTAAACCTAACTAACCTAAGGACATCACACACATCCATGCCCGGGGCAGGATTCGAACCTGCGACCGTAGCAGTCGCACGGTTCCGGACTTAGCTCCTAGAACCGCTAGACCACCGCGGCCGGCTCCTTGTCATGTTCCAGACCTCACGTCAGTATAGTTCTTCCCTCCTCACGCCAGCCTGCGTGAGCTAAAACGCGTGCATTTCGGCCTCCACTAGTAACACGGTGTTGGCTCTTCTGCCAACACAACACGACGTGGCATGGAGTCGACTAATGTCCGAAGTAGTGCTGGAGAGAACTGACACCATGAATCCTGCAGGGCTGTCTATAAATCCCTAAGAGCACGTGGGCGTAGATATCTCTTCTGAACAGCATGTTGCAAGGTATCCCAGATATGCTCGATATTGTTCATCTCTGCGGAGTTTCGTTGCCAGAGGAAGTGTTTAAGCTCAGGAGAGTGTTCCTGTAGCCACTATGTAGCAATTCAGGAGGTGTGTAGTGTCGCATTGTCCTGCTGGAATTGCCCAAGTCCGTCGGAATGCACAATGGACATGAATGGATGCAGGTGATCAGACACGATGCTGTCAGAGTCGTATCTAGATGTGTCAGGGGCCCCATATCACTCCAACTGCACACGCCCCACACCGTTACGGATCCTCCGCCAGCTTGAACAGTCCGCTGGTGACATGGATTTATGAGCTTGTCTCCATACCCGCATACGTCCATCCGCTCGATACAATTTAACGAGGCTCGTGCGTTCATCAACAGTCGAAGACGTAAAGCTTTGGGTCGTGGAGTTATCAAGGGTAGACAAGTGGGCCTTCGGTTCCGAAAGCCCATATCGATGATTTTTCGTTGAATGGTTCGCACGCTGACACTTGCTGATGGCCCAGCACTGAAGTCCGCAGCAATTTGCGGAATGATTGCACTTCTGTTACGTTGAAGGATTCTCTTACGTCGTCGTTGGTGCAGTTCTTGCACGTTCTTTTTCCGGCGTCAGCGATGTCGTAAATCTGATGTTTTACCGGATTCCTGATATTCACGGTACACTGGTGAAATGGTAGTACGTTAAAATCCTCACTTCATCGCTACCTCGGATATGCTGTGTCCCATCGATCGTACGCCGACTATACCACCACGTTGAGACTCACTTAAATCTTAATAACGTGCCACTGTAACAGCAGCAACCTATCTAACAACTGCACCAGACACTTGTTGTCTTATGTAGGAGCTGCCGACCTCAGCGCCGAAATCTCCCTGTTTTACATATCTCTGCATTTGAATACGCGTGCCAGTTGTTTTTTGGTGCTTCAGCGTATATTAGTGACCACCGATGTCGAATATGAGCCTGACTTCCAAGGTAGCAACTTCTAGAATGACATTTTCACTCTGTGGCGGAGTGTGCGCTGATATGAAACTTCCTGGCAGATTAAAACTGTGTGCCCGACCGAGACTCGAACTCGGGACCTTTGCAACTTCTCGCTTGCCCGAGTTGCCCATAAATTGTAACATCGGGCACGGTCGTGATAAGCAAACGCCAGCGGCCGAATAAAAAGTTCTCTGTACTCACGTCGGAAGGTCTTGCTGAGACCCAGCGCTTCTCTTAAAAGAAGGAATTTATTGTTTACTGTTGCATATTTTATTACTACTGATGATGATGATGTTTGGATTGTGGGGCGCTCAATTGCGCGGTTATCAGCGCCCGTACAAAGTCCCAACCTTTTCTCAGTCCAATTTTGCCACTGGCATGAATGCAATTGCGCGGTTATCAGCGCCCGTACAAAGTCCCAACCTTTTCTCAGTCCAATTTTGCCACTGGCATGAATGATGATGGAATGGTGAGGACAACATAAACACCCAGTCATCTCGAGGGATGTGAAAATCCCTGACCCCGCTGGGAATCGAACCCGAGATCCCGTGCTCGGGAAGCGAGAACGCTACCGGGATACCACGAGCTGCGGACTCCTATCGTTACTCTCAAAGGCCGTGTTACAGCCAACGATTATGTGAACATTTTAGGTGATCAGTTGCACCCAGTGATTCAAATGTTGTTGCCCAACAGTGATGCCATATTTCAGGACGATATTGCGCCCATTCACACAACCAGGACAGTACAATCGTGGTGTGAGCAGGATGAAACTGAACTGCAGCGTCTTCCCTGGCCAGCACAGCCCCGGACTTGAACTTTATCGAACCCTTGAGGGCGGTACTGGAGCACAGACCCCGGAAAAGATCTCCGCCTCCCTCGTCAGTACAGGAGTTAGAGAAGGTTCCGATCGAGGAGTGGCATAACATTCCACTGGAGACTATGTAATCATGATATGCCAGTATTACTTTATTAAGGGCAAGTGGGAGTCTAACCCATTATTAATAAACCATTCCCAAGTAACAATAGGTGTTCACATTATTTTGCTTATCCCCTGTATTTCTCCTTCAAATTATTCAACGGCTTAAAGGGGTGTTTAAACTGTCTTACGTAACTTGTGTTAACTGGCCTTGAACTTCTGTTGTGTAGTCTTTCTGGTCTGTCGGCCCGAAATCAATCTCAAACAGTTACTACTGATTTGTATGTTATTGATGTTTTAAGTATATCTTGTTAAATAAAGGATTACCAACTACTGTGAAGCAACAAACGGCTTTACATAAACTCATTCTGCACCTTCCTCCCGCCCGTTGAATTGTTGTATCCTAGGGCGTCAAAAAAAATGGTTCACATGGCTCTGAGCACTATGGGACTTAACATCTACGGTCATCAGTCCCCTAGAACTTAGAACTACTTAAACCTAACTAACCTAAGGACATCACACACATCCATGCCCGAGGCAGGATTCGAACCTGCGACGGTAGCAGTCGCGCGGCTCCGGACTGAGCGCCTAGAACCGCTAGACCACCGCGGCCGGGCCTAGGGCGTCCACTGAAATCTCACATAACAGTAAATAGGTTGATACAATTATTTTCTGCACGCCAGTTAGCTTGCAGTTAATACTTTCGAGCAAACAGCTAGACCAAACTGGAAGAGGAGGAGATTAGCGTTTAACGTCGCTACACACACTTCATTACATCGTAACATCTTTGACAGTTATCGATATGCCATACGTTGCTAAGTAGGCAGTAGCGTCCTGAATATTCAGATCAGTAGAGGGCAGTGCAATAGCGATGTTACTGGTCTCTTATTTTATGTTATTTTGTTATTTTTCGTTTTAATACGTTATGTTTTACGACATAATTTTAAAAGAACGAAGTTAATTGCAAATATTTCAGCCATATAAGCTTTAACATTTCTCCGTTGAGACGTCCAGCTTAACCCGCAAGACAGGAAATTGTGGAAAGGGGCCAAAATAAGGGGCTGTCAGTTTCACTCGAACATACAACTTTATTATTTGATCAAACACTATAAGAGCCCCCCCAAAAAAATTTTTTTAAACACACAGCTTTAATCTTTGAGACTTAATTAATTCAATTTAAAAACGGCTGAATGCCAATAACTTGAAACTCAAGCATAACCAGAAATTTGAAAGGCAACCCTTAGCTTACAACAGGCCCAAACAATCTGAGATTTTCAGAACAAACAATTTGAATTAAAAATCGGCTCAAAGCCCAACACTTAAGGCTAAACAAACACTAAATTTTTAAAAAAAGGCCTTACGTAAGTCAGTTCTTAATTAAGCAAAACTCAACCAAAACAGGCATTTAAAAGGCAAAGCCTTATCTTCAAACAGTTCCATAGTTAGGCCGAGGCCCAAAGAATCAGACACTTCAAGAGCAAACAGGCTAAATTCAAATCGGCTGAAGGCCTAACACTTAAAACTCCATAACATTAATTTTTTAAAATACTAAATTCCGTACGTGAAACAGTTCTTTAAATTAGGCTGAAGGCCTAAAGCATCTTACGCCTTAAGGGCAAATCCACTAGAAGCAGTACAAGTACAAACAACAAGAACAAATTAAAAAAGGGCAGTGCACACGAGGGCGCTCAGATGTTCGAGGGTCGGCCTGGAATTCAAACACTAATACTCGCTTAGGTGAGACAGGCTTTTGCGGACCCACCGACAAAACACCGAGCGAGGTGGCGCAGTGGATAGCACACTGGACTCGCATTCGGGAGGACGACGGTTCAATCCCGTCTCCGGCCATCCTGATTTAGGTTTTCCGTGATTTCCCTAAATCGTTTCAGGCAAATGCCGGGTTGGTTCCTTTGAAAGGGCACGGCCGATTCCATTCCCCATCCTTCCCTAACCCGAGCTTGCGCTCCGTCTCTAATGACCTCGTTGTCGACGGGACGTTGAACAACACTAACCTAACCTAACCTAACCGGCAAGATAACTTCCAGTTCACCCGACCAGGGCACACCAGGGAGTTCAACGGAACAACTTAGAAGATATCGGCGCCCAAAACCAAGAAGAGAAATTTGTTAACATCGGGGATAGATTTAAGTGTCAGGAAGTCGTTTCTGAAAGTATGTGTATGGAGTGTAGGCATGTATGGAAGTGAAACATGGACGATAACTAGTTTGGACAAGAAGAGAATAGAAGCTTTCGAAATGTGGTGCTACAGAAGAATGCTGAAGATTAGATGGGTAGATCACATAACTAATGAGGAGGTACTGAATAGGATTGGGGAGAAGAGGAGTCTGGGGCACAACTTGACTAGAAGAAGGGATCGGTTAGTAGGACATGTTCTGAGGCATCAAGGGATCACAAATTTAGTATTGGAGGGCAGCGTGGAGGGTAAAACTCGTAGAGAGAGACCAAGATACGAATACACTAAGATTCAGAAGGATGTAGGTAGCAGTAGGTACTATGAGATGAAGAAGCTTGCACAGGATAGAGTAGCGTGGAGAGCTGCATCAAACCAGTCTCAGGACTGAAGACCACAACAACAACAACAACAACAACCAATCATACATGGAGCTGTCAAACTACACACCGTTATGGACAGCAACAACACGATGAGGAAACTACACTGTCTGAAATTTACGTCAACGGCCAGTGCAGATAACCGGAACGTTAACGGCCACAAATCAGAAGATTCCGCTGGTGTACCTCACTTCAAATAACGAGATAAAGTGAAACTCGACCGGAGGGTGGCTAGAGTTTTCCAACTTGAGAACCATGTTGTTGCTCGCGGGAATCTCCCAACAGCCGACAACGAACTCCAAACGACACAATGTGAACAGTCTTGACTTGTTGGTAGAACTCAACTTTCGTGTCCAGGGTCGGTGAGCCACGGACCTCGTAGCAATGGAAACAGCCGGCCGTGTGGCCGAGTGGTTATAGGCGATTCAGTCTGGAACCGCGCAACCGCTACGGTTGCAGGATCGAATCCTGCCTCGGGCATGGATGTGTGTGATGTTCTTAGGTTAGTTAGGTTTAAGTAGTTCTTAGGGGACTGATGGCCTCAGATGACAAGTCCCATAGTGCTCAGAGGCATTTGAACCATTTTTGAGCAATGGGAACAGCCCCACACACTCCGACACCGTGTAGAGACCGCCAGCAGCCCCAACCCAACTGCGTCCCGCGGAGACTTGCTCGCTGCTCCACGCCAACCGACCGACTGGTCGCACACCGCCCAGCCGGAAACTATAAGCGCCGGGTAGGGGAAGTCCAAGCTGCGAGTATCGATACACACCGCTGCTGCCAGCCGCGGAAGGAGAGGATAACAGCGTAGTCTCGATAACCGCGGAAGACTAAACACAGAATCGCAACGAAGGTTTAATCCAGCGCATAGCATGAGCCAGCCACGGCTCATGTCTACCAGTTAACTGGCAAGCAATATTCCAGGGCAAACAACTAGCGATACTTCATTACATCATAACATCTTTGAATGTTATCGGTTCGCTGCACGTTGCTAAGTAAGCAGCAGCGTGCTGTACATGCAGATGGTCTTATAGAGGGCAGTGTCATATTTTACAATATTAATATAAAACAAGCAATGTAAGCCGATTTTATAATTAGATACTATAAGCATGGGGGTAACTGTGACGCATCATACATACGTACATATAGCCGAGTACAAGGTAGTGTAAGTTATCAGCTTTTTACTCTACGCTATTTTAATTTCTCATTCTTTGCATCACAAATATAATAGTGGTTCAGCTTATGGCTGATACTATAAATAGCATTTTTAAGACTATAGTTTTTCATCACGTATTAAATAACCATTCATTCTGTTGGTTATGAATGACGTGTGGAAAAGACTTCTGCAGCAGCTGACGGCATCTGGTGCTTCTGCAGTTCCTGTGCCGTGGATCCAAATTTTATCCGTATGCTCAAGTGTCTGCGAAATCCTAAGGGCTCAAACTGCTGAGGTGATCGATCCCTACACTTACACACTACTTAAACTAACTTATCCTAAGAACAATATACACACCCACGTCCGTGAAAGAACTCGAACCTCCGGCGGTAGGAGCCGCGCAATCCGTGACATGGCGCCTCAAACCACTCGGCCACTCTGCGCGGCTTATCTGTATGCCCCACTATATTTGTGGTATATATTTCAGAGTACGGTCTGAATATGGTCTGCCTTTGCACTGAAACTTGTCAGCAATAAATGTGATTTGTGCAATCTAGACTGCTTTCCTAGCTACAGTTACAAAAAGTAAATCATCATTGTTATGACATTATATGTTGCATTTCCTCCACCTACGTTTACGACTACTTGCGCTGGCAAGGAATAAAATGAATGAAGTTACCGTGACGTGCCGTGCCTAGCACAACAAACGTGAAACGGACGCGGTGGAACGCATTGTACATGTTGCCGTTTAAGCGGCATCCGGGCAAGTGTGAAATGGACTCAGGCACCACCAGTTCCATTCGGAGATGACAGAGGCTTTACTGGCAGAAGCCAGTGTCTTGCTGTTTCACATAGAGTCAAGTCCCATCGAAAAATGTGAACAGTTTGCAGATATTGATAAAATATGAACATAGAAATTTTTCGACGAATGGTGTGGCAACAGTGACTAAATAACTGGTTTGTCTGTGGAGGATTGCTTTAATTACACACGAAACTAATGGAGCAGTCAGTATGGCAATTCTTAGTCAAGAGCGTCCATTGTTTGGCTACATTACAAGCCCAACAAGTTACAAGATAATCAACAACATTTACAGCCTTACTGTTTAACTCCAAGAAGCAATACATCAGTATTAAGTTTTAGCGTGACAGTTGAAATAAATTAACAGATAATATGAGCAGCGTTGGGTGTAACCATTGTTAGAAAGTCTCCTACATACGGGCTTAAAAACGACAAATAAATGGTATCAAGTCTGACCATTCCAAAGCAAGCTGAATATCCGCAGATAAGAGACATACAGGGTGGCGCACGAAATGTGTTGCCATTTTGTTTTTGAATATAAACTTTATTGTCAATACAATCTGAAAGGAACATGTACTACAACGAAGAGCCGTCCATGGAGATTTGTTCTAACTCAGCACATGCTCGATATGTCCACCATTTCGTTTCCTAACTTCCTTCAAACGAACACTGAAGTTAGTGATTACTCGACGGCACATGTCTTCCGTAATTTCACTGCAAGCTTGAAGAATAAGTCTTCTGAGCTCCATTAAATCACGTGGACGTTTCGGGAAAATTTTTTCCTTTAGGTACCCCCAAAGAAAAAAGTCACATTGATTGAGGTCTGGACTATTGGCGGGCAAATTTTGTCCGTCATTGAACCGACCAGGAAACCTGAGTGAAATGATCCGCATGTCGAAATGCTCGTGTAAAAACTCCAACGCAGTGTTTTCAGTATGTGGCCTTGCTCCATCTTGCATTAACTACTGCGTGTTGAAGGGCAAGGCAGTAGCAAGAAGCTGTGGAATTTAATGGAGCTCAGAAGACTTATTCTTCAAGCTTGCAGTGAAATTACGGAAGACATGTGCCGTAGGGTAATCACTAACTTCAGTGTTCGTTTGAAGGAAGTTAGGAAACGAAATGGTGGGCATATTGAGCATGTGCTGAGTTAGAACAAATCTCCATGGACGGCTCTTCATTTTAGTATATGTTCCTTTCACATTGTATTGACAATAAAGTTTATATTCAAAAACAAAATGGTAACACATTTCGTGCGCCACCCTGTATTAGCTTTTTAGGCAACGCAGTCAGATTTCGTACGAAATCTCTGTTACCCATCGCTCGCACATGTTCAGTATCCGCAAAAACCTGGTTCAATTAAGACAGCAAAATGGAGTGGGAGAGAAGTTACAGTTGAGTAAGTGATGAAGAGGACTGGCTGATTATAATTAGACTAACGGCATTTCAAGTGCTGCAATGCGGGTTGCATACGTCGCAGGATGCTATAGATCTTAGGTATATCCATTAAACGGTGCGCTCGCAGAGTATGCTGAAAAAATAGTAGTTCCACATTCTGCCACCAGGTAAAGATATGGTGCTGTGAGCAGACAGAATGTGAAATGTTTCAATGTTTCCTGGTTTGGCGTCAGCATGCTGTTTGCCACTTGGCGATGCATGTTCATTTCTTTTGTGAAGTGACTGTTGGTGTGAAGCAAGGCTGGTCAACCTTTTTTACCTACAGCCTACTTTTGTGTCTCTGTTAGAAATCAAATTAGCTAACCATCCACCAGTTCCAAAGGAATAGTGTCTTACAAATTGGGGAAGTAATTTTACTTTATAAAATTATATAATGCAGTGCTGTAGCTAGTTAAAGCATACAAAAATAATTACCAAATACTTGTGAGTAGGCTGTTTAGGTTTTTATGTTGGAAACGCCATGTAGCGCTCTGTATGGAAATCACTGACTGTGCTGTGTCCAGTCTGAGGATGGTCGGCATTGTTGGAATATTCGCTATTGTAGTGTTGGACAGTTGGCTGTTAACAGCGCGTAGCGTTGCGCAGTTGGAGGCGAGCCTCCAGCAGTGGTGGATGTGGGGAGAGAGATGGCAGAGTTTTGAGAGCGGACGATCTGGACGTGTGTCCATCAGATACAGTAAATTTGTAAGACTGTATGTCATGAATTGATATATATATATATATATATATATATATATATATATATATATATATATATGTATAATACGAAAAACGGGGATGTGACAACAACAGACTCTCTGAAATCCAGCAGGATTTCATCAAAAATAATACAAGAAATTTTAATAAGACTTTCAGAGAAAACTTACAGGGATACCAAGCGCCTAGCTTGTGCTTCAAGAAACCCGATGGCTCTTTGGAAAACAACACGAAAAATAACTGCAAAATCTTAGCCCAATATTTCAGTTTCCTCCTCAACTGCGAACCACCCCAAGAAAAACTTGTCTTCTCTTCTCCAGTATTCACACACCCAGACACACATGCCCCGGATCTTGAAGAAATTATGGAGATAGTCAAGCAGTTGAAAAATAACAAAGCACCAGGAGAAGATGGGATCATTGCTGAGTTCTGGAAACTAAACGATCCTATACTTATGCAGAAATTACAACGTATAATATCAAACATATGGATAACGGAGCAGATACCAGAGGACTGGAAATGCGCTCTAATTCACCCGCTACACAAAAAGGGCGACAAGACAGACATGAACAATTACAGAGGAATTTCCCTGCTTCCAGTCGCTTACAAAATCATTTCCAAAGCGCTTTTAAACAGAATAGAATCCCAAGCAGATACACTAATTGGTGAATACCAGGCCGGATTCACAAAAGGACGGTCATGTGCGGAACAGATCTGGTGCTTAAAGACAATATTACAAATGAGGAAATGCAGAAACACAGTAGTTACATTCATCGACTTCAGGAAAGCATATGATTTAGTGGACCATGGAACCCTGTTTAAAATCATGGAAGAATTTGGGATCGACCGAAAGACACGAAAAATCACAGAACAGTCACTTACAGGAACAACGGCCAAAGTGAAATTCATGGGCGAAGTATCAGAACCCTTCGAAATCAAATCTGGAGTCCGACAGGGGGACGGACTATCCCCAATCCTTTTCAATATTGTTCTAGAAAAGATAATCAGTGAATGGGAACCTCACGTAAAGGGTATCCAAATTGGTATCAAGAAAGAGAACCGAATTAAAGTCAAGTGCCTTGCTTTCGCTGACGATATTGCAATTATCACCAATAACAGAACAGGAGCGATTCACGCAGTGGAAAAACTACATGAAATTTCACAAAAAACCGAACTACAGATATCTTATGAAAAAACCCAATATATGGAAAGGCAGCCAGAAAATAAATACCCTTTAATAACAAAATATGGTAAAATTGCACAAGTCTGCCATTTTAAATGCCTCGGTGAAACTATACAGTCCTCAGGATTAAACCGAATTACCAATGAACAAAGAATCACCAAGCTCCAGAAAGCCCACAAGCTAACATGGACGCATTACAACAAGAAGTGCATTTCGACAGACGCAAAATTGAGGCACTATACAACAGTGATTCTTCCAGAAGCAATCTATGCAGCTGAAACAATGGTGATTGATGGTCATTCTAAAATTAAGGAAATAGAAAAGCAGGAAAGAAAAATTCTCAGGAAGATTTACGGTCCAATCAACAAAAATGGCATTTGGATGAAGAGACCACAAAACGAGCTCTATAGAAAGATCAACATAGTAACAGATGAAATCAGAAAGCGCCGAGCCAAATTTTATACACACATCTACAGGATGGAAGACTCCAGAACAGCAAAGAAATTATTCAATATTATAACAAGAAGTAAATGTGGCACGGAATGGCTGAAAGAAGTCCAGAGGGATCTACAGCAGATCAACATAAAAAATCTCGAAGATCGCACCGAGTGCCGGCATAAAATCACAAGTGTGAAGTTTGGGGAAAGAACATCGCGTCAGCCTGGTAAAAAATGGACAGAGGAACGGAAGAAGGAGCATTCTGAGAGGATGAGGAGGTTTTGGGAAGCAAAGAAGAAAAACATCCGAAGATGAAATTATGAATTCAAGTTCAATCGCTCTCCTAAAGAGGAACAATCGTTATAATAATAATAATAATGACTTTTGAACACTATTAAGGTAAATACATTGTTTGTTCTCTACCAAAATCTTTCATTTGCTAACTATGCCTATCAGTAGTTAGTGCCTTCAGTAGTTATAATCTTTTATTTAGCTGGCAGTATTGGCGCTCGCTGTATTGCAGTAGTACGAGTAACGAAGATTATTGTGAGGTAAGTGATTCATGAAAGTTATAGGTTATCGTTAGTCAGGGCCATTCTTTTGTAGGGATTATTAAAAGTCAGATTGCGCTAAAAATATTGTGTGTCAGTTTAATGATGATCAGAATAAGTAAAGAGAGAAATGTCTGAGTACGTTCAGTTTTGCTCAGCTGTTTGAAAATCAAATAACGTAAGCGGTTTACCAGCACAATCATTCATAAATTTTTCTAAGGGGACGTTTCATACCTTATGTCAAAATTTGATGAAAGTTGATGAAAATGCTTTTAATACCTCTACTGCCTATCTCCCACTAAGAAAGCTGGAGCGCCCACTAGTGAGCGGTAGAGACCAGGTTCACCACCACTGGTGTAAAGGGTTAAGAGGGTTGAAGTTTTCTGTACGAAGCGCACTGGTTACGACAGCAATATCACCGCTGCATTGCGGTAATATCGCATACAGAAAGAGCCATGAAGAGCCCCATGTCAATGAGTGGGCTAAAAAAATATAATCAAAAAATCTGAGGAAACAGGTGAATTAGATGACGCAGCAGGGAGAGAGAAGTGGCCCATTTCCATGGCAGTTGTTGCAGTGTCTCAGTTTCTGCAGCCGGTGCTCGAGCTGTGTCATAGGAATCGTCTCTCCCCTGGTCAACAGTTCCACCGATTTAGTCGGCCATTTCACACTGGCACCCCTACGGGATTTAGTAGGAGCACCAAATGAGGCTCCAAGGTAGGGCTCAAGCAGTGTCGTTGCCCTTCGTTTTTTCGCACACGTGGAAATCGATGACATGAAGCCAAGCCAGGGAACATGTACGGGGCACATTTCACTGTCCACTGTGACGTGAATGCACAGAATTGTGACTCATGGGGTTCTACGTCTCCACATGTTGTGCAGGAACGTCACTGGACTGATCTTATGTGACTGTGTGGTGTGATTTCAGGAATTCCTTCATCCTCGGTCCGTTTTTCTTCCAGAAGATGACACCCCGTGGGCATGTTGGATGTACAGTGACATCTGCATTTCATAAGGACCTCCTTCTACAAGACGTGATTTCTGCTATACAAGAACGCAAATTTTCGTGCAAGATGCGGAAACACTATATGTCTCATGCCAGGTGAAAGATTTCCTTCGGGAAACGTTCGGCAACCACGACATCATCTCTAGGCAGTTTCGAGGTGTGTGACTTCCAGATCTTCTGACATAAAAAAATGTGACGTGTGGTTGTGAGGTTATCTGAAATGTCCTGTCTATTAGTATGACCCACTGCGCTCAATGTGTGCTCAGTAAATTAGTTATTATTTTCTACACTATTGGCCTTTACAATTGCTACACCACGAAGATGATGTGCTACAGACGCGAAATTTAACTGACAGGAAGAAGATGCTGTGATATGCAAATTATTAGCTTTTCAGAGCATTCACACAAGGTTGGTGCCGCTGGCGACACCTACAACGTGCTGACATGAGGAAAGTTACCAACCGATTTCTCATACACAAACAGCAGTTGACCGGCGTTGCCTGGTGAAACGTTGTTGTGATGCCTCGTGTAAGGAGGAGAAATGCGTACCATCATGTTCCCGACTTTGATAAAGGTCGAATTGTAGCCTATCGCGATTGCGGTTTATCGTATCGCGACATTACTGCTCGGGTTGGTCGAGATCTAATGACTTCAGCAGAATATGGAATCGGTGGGTTCAGGAGGGTAATACGCATCGCCGTGCTGAATCCCAACGGCCTCGTATCACTAACAGTCGAGATGACAGGCATCTTATCCGCATGGCTGTAACGGATCGTGCAGCCACATCTCGATCCCTGAGTCAACAGATGGGGACGTTTGCAAGACACGAACAGTTCGACGACGTTTGCAGCAGCATGGACTATCAGCTCGGAGACGATGGCTGCGGCAACCGCTGAAGCTGCATCACAGACAGGAACGCCTGTCTGTACTCAACGAGGAACCTGGTTGAACGAATGGCAAAACGTCATTTTTTCGGATGAATCCAGGTTCTGTTTACAGCATCATGGTGGTCGCATCCATGTTTTGCGACATCGCGGTGAACACACAATAGAAGCGTATATTCGTCATCGCCATACTGGCATATCACCCGGCGTGATGGTATTGGGTGCCATTGGTTACACGTCTCGGTCACCTCTTGTTCGCATTGACGGCACTTTGAACAATGGACGTTACATTTCAGATGTGTTACGAACCGTGGCTCTACCCTTCATTCCATCCCTGTGAAACCCATTTCAGCAGGATAATGCACGACCGCATGTTACAGGTCTTGCAAGGGCCTTTCTGGATGCAGAAAATGTTCGACTGCTGCCCTGGCCAGCACATTCTCCAGATCTCTCACCAACTGGAAACGTCTGGTCAATGGTGGCCGAGAAACTGGCTCGTCACAGTACGCCAGTCACTACTCTTGATGAACTGTGGTATCATGTTGAAGCTGCATGGGCAGCTGTACCTGTACACGCCATCCAAGCTCTGTTTGACTCAATGCCCAGGCGTATCAAAGCCGTTATTACGCCCAGAGCTGGTTGTTCTGGGTACTGATTTCTCAGGACCTATGCACCCAAATTGCGTGAAAATGTAATCACGTGTCAGTTCTAGTTTAATATATTTGTCCAATGAATCCTCGTTTATCATTTGCATTTCTTCTTGGTGTAGCAATTTTAATGGCCAGTAGTGTAATATTAACCCAGTTTCTTAGATGGACTGGGAATCTAGTGGTAGGGTAATTCTCCGCCGGAAGTATGGAGTGTTTGCACCAAGTGGAGTACGAGTGACAGTGGTACCAAGAACCGAGGCACGTACTGTCGTGACGTCACTGTGTTATTCGTCACAGTATCGTTCTTTGAGCTGGAGCATCGGCTCTTTAGTGATGGGTCCTTCTTAGGTTGTGATAACTTTGGCCATTGAATGGAAAAGGTCAGGTTCCAAGGTGTTGTTTGGGTAAGTTAGGTTACATGAAGGAAGTGGCTGAGCCATAGTCACGAGATTGCTTCCAATGACGGTAGATGGGAGACGAATAGAGACAAGTTGTGCCATTAGTCAGTAATCACTACTTTGTAACTCTAGCCTCATTATAGATCGATCACGTTCGTACAAATTCTCGATAACCACTTTTGGTTTCCACGTGGAGTAGATTCAACGCATACCAGTCATTTGGAAGATAGAGTGCAGCTCTAGAATATACCGTGAGCATTTTCCCGTTCCTGATATACCTTAAATGTCTTTGTGTCGGTCTGGACCACTTGGGTCGGATATACTGTGACCCCTTTGTCTGTCAACAATAGATGTAGCGCTGTCAGAATTACGGTACGCACCAGGGTTGTCCTTGGTAGTACCGCCAGTTGGGACAAGGAAGACACTCCCTTTTCCTCCTCTTCCTCCTCCTAGTGGACAGACCTGATATTCGTGACTCAACTCTAACACTATTAAAGATAACAATTCCATCTGTTATGAAAACAAGCAGCCTTTATCGACACAAATATTAACATTAAAAAACGTAAAAACGAAGAAAACATGACCTGCTACAGTGTTTCCCATGGATACTTCACTTACTAGATCGTTACAAAAAACATATAGTCTCAAAATGTTCATTGTAATCCAGCTTTCTACGTGCGTGACCTTGTTGTGTATGTTAACCCACATACGCTTTGTGTACGAACTTCCGTACCACCTGCCCCTGTTTCTTCCCAGCTAGCGCCACTTATACCTGCAGAAACGCGTCCACAGAACCTCTGAAATGACATATGCGTCCCATGTTGAAAATAGTAGCCCGAATTGGCAAATACACACGACAAAAATGTTTTGCATCACCCCAGTTCCCAAAACTCTTGAAGACAGACGTTGACTGTGGATATTGTATCACAGACACAGTCCGTTTGACTGCTCAGAGGTGTCACTAAACACGCCTAAAAATGGAAACAACCATGCATGAGCAGTGCCTAAATTAGACGGAGGGAATCCGACAGCCGATGAGTTCCAGTCTACATCTACATCTACATGGATACCTCTGCAACTCACATTTAAGTACCTGGCAGAGGGTTCTTCGAACCACCTTCACAATTCTCTATTATTCCAATCTTGTATAGCGCGCGGAAAGAATGAACACTTACATCTTTCCGTACGAGCTCTGATTTCCCTTACTCTATCGTGGTGATCGTTCCTCCCTATGTAGGTCGGTGTCAACAAAATACTTTCGCATTCGAAGGAGAAAGATGGTGACCGGAGTTTCGTGAGAAGATTCCGTCGCAGCGAAAAACGCCTTTCTTTTAATGATGCCCAACCCAAATCCTGTATCATTTCTGTGACACTCTCTCCCATATTTCGCAATAATACAAAACGTGCCGCCTTTTTTTGAACTTTTTCCATGTACTCCGTCAGTCCTATCTGGTAAGGATCCCACACCGCGCAGCAGTATTCTAAAAGAGGACGGACAAGCGTAGTGTGGGCAGTCTCCTTGGTAGGTCTGTTACATTTTCTAAGTGTCCTGCCAATAAAACGCAGCCTTTGGTTAGCCTTCTCCACAACCTTTTGTATGTGTTCTTTCCAATTTAAGTTGTTCGTAATTGTAATACCACGGTATTTAGTTAAATTTACGGCTTTTAGATTAGACTGATTTATCGTGTAACCGAAGTTTAACGAGTTCCTTTTCGGACTCATGTGGATGACCTCACACTTTTCGTTATTTAGGGTCAACTGCCACTTTTCGCACCATTCAAGTATCTTTTCTAAATCGTTTTGCAGTTTGTTTTGATCTGCTCATGACTTTATTAGATCGACAAACGACAGCACCAGCTGGAAACAACCGAAGACGGCTGCTCAGATTGTCTCCCAAATCAAAAAAAATTTTGGATCACTTCTGAAGACAGATGTCGACTCTTCAGAGATGTCAGTAAACCCGCCCAAAGATGTAAACAACCATGCATGAGCAGCGCCTATTAGACGGAGGAGGTACACGGCTCGTGTTGTCTGTAGTTCAACCATGCCTAGACGGTCAATACAGCAGTTTACAGCGTCCGCATTTTACTTCGTGCCGGGAAGGGCTCTCAGCAAGGGAAGTGTCCAGGCGTCTCGCAGTGAACCAAAGCGATGTTGTTCGGACATGGAGGAGATACAGAGACATAGGAACTGTCGATGACATGCCTCACTCAGGCCGCGCAAGGGCAAGTACTGCAGTGGATGACTGCTACCGAAGGAGTACGGCTAGGAGGAACCCTGACAGCAACGCCACCATGTTGAATAATGTTTTTCGTACAGCCACATGACGTCGTGTAACAAACTGTGCGCAATAGGCTGCATGATGTGCTACTTCACTCCCGACGTTCACAGCGAGGTCCATTTTTGCAACCATGGCACCATGCAGCGCGGTACAGATGGTCCCAACAACATGCCGAATGGACCGCTTAGACACAATGTCCAGCGGGTGTAACAAGGCGAAGGATCCCTGATGTTTTGGGGTGGCATTATGTGGGGCCGACGTACGCCGCTGGTGGTCATGGAAGGCGCCGTAACGTCTGTACGGTACGTGAATTTCATCCTCCGACCGAAAGTGCAACCATATCTGCAGCATATTGGCGGGGGATTCGTCTTCATGGACGACAAATCGCGCCCCCATCGTGCGTGTCTTGTGAATGTCTTCCTTCTGGATAACGAAATCGCTCGACTAGGGTGGCCAGCATGTTCTCCAGACATGAACCCTATCGAACATGCCTGGGATAGATTAAAAAGGCTGTTAATGGACGACGTGACCCGCCAACCACTCTGAGGGACCTGCGCCGCATCGCCGGTGAGGAGTGGGACAATCTGGACCAACAGTGCCTTGATGAACTTGTGGATAGTATGCCACGACGAATATAGGCGTGCATCAATCCAAGAGGACGTGCTACAGTGTATTAGAGGTCTCGCTGTATGGTGGTACAACATGCTATGTGTGGTTTTCACGAGCAATAAAAAGGGCGTAAATAATGTTTATGTTGATCTGTATTCCATTTTTCTGTAAAGGTTCCGTAACTCTCGGAATCGAGGTGATGCAAGACTTTTTTTTGA
This sequence comes from Schistocerca americana, assembly GCF_021461395.2. NCBI lineage: Eukaryota > Metazoa > Arthropoda > Insecta > Orthoptera > Acrididae > Schistocerca > Schistocerca americana. The sequence continues at coordinate 176,060,705 of NC_060127.1, read as the reverse complement.
TGTGTGTACAAAGTTACCGATTAGATCATTTCCACATCTTGGTACAGTTCATATCATACAAGAAATTTCTTCATCTTATCCTTTGGTGTCTAAGAGCTAGCTGACATCTTCCATTGTGAAACCTATACTCTGGTAATTTACCACGAAGCCAACCCATTTTCTTCTGATGCTCGATTGCATAAATGTTCCTGTACTGCACGCGCTTCCACACATCCTTTAATGTAGTAACAAAGTTCCTTTTGGGTTCCCCTTTTTTCCTACGTTCAGTTTAATAACCTCAAAACGTGATGCGATTTTCCTTCCATACATCACGTCATGTGGCGAAATCAGCACTATAATGCGCTTTTGAGCCGCGCGGGATTTAGGGCGCTGCAGTCATGGGCTGTGCGGCTAGTCCCGGCGAAGGTTAGCGTCCTCCCTCGGGCATGGGTGTGTGTGTTTGTCCTTAGGATAATTTAGGTTAAGTAGTGTGTAAGCTGAGGGACTGATGACCTTAGTAGTTAAGTCCCATCAGATTTCACACACATTTGAACATTTTTTTGCGCTTTTGAACTATAAGGAGCCACGACATACGGCAGGTAAACATCTCAAACATTGTAGTGACTACTGTTGTAATAAATCAGCATCATACCGAACATTCAGTTAACATGTTCAGCCTGTTGGTCCAATGAACTACTTCTTCCTTTTTGGGTATGTAGCAGAGTATTTCCGTTAAATCCTACGTGCAGCTGGTGGCCTGTTCCATGACTATCGTTCAAGGAGATCAGGCTTCAAAAACCAACTGTTCACCATCACCTGCGCTGTCGTAGAGGTAAAGGTGGATAAATGGGCTCTCACTCTGTTTTTTATATAACACCTTTTATTTTTAGTATAATCACCTGTAATTAACATAAAACATTTCTCTAGTATGTCCTGCAATAGTTACGACATGTTTTGGTCCAACTTTTTAATATTTGAAACAAAATTTTATTTTTTTCTTCATACTCTGCATTTTGTTGCGTCAAGAATTTGTGCTGGTAATATGGGCCCCAAGGTAGTTTGAAATAAAAGAAACAAAAATTTGAAAAATATAATTTTATTTAATTTTTCTGTATAATGAAAGAAAGATTCACTCTGAACATTGTTAATTAGTCTACTGGTGGGATGATTTTCACAGCCTACGCCTAGCCTATTTACAATAGTCACACACATAAACATCTTTTTCGCATCCAGCGCATTCGTTTTGAGCCCACATCTCACAGGCTATACACTGCACCCAAAGTTCACCTTTTGTGTCCTTCGAAAAAATCCCTTCACAAAATAGACATACAGCGTCGTCAACATCAGGTACAGAAACACCAACTTTTTATTTCTTGTGCAAAGCTGGTAGGCCATGCGCCTGACGCCATTTCTGGTAAGGCCGTAGAATTTGGATTCCATAATGAGAAGATATTTAACCAGTTCGTCCTCTAGTCCCTGTGGTAAAACCGGTGGAAAGCCTTTGGAGCGCAGAACGAGGGACAGAGTACACTTTAACCGCTTTTTTCAACCCAGTTTTTTCTCTTTAATAGCCACAATAGCATTTGCCATATTTTCTTTGTCCCACGATTGCCGTTTCGATTTTTTTGGGTGTACAAGATGTGTTCGAGGCATCTGAAACATAAAGAGTAGCAATATCAGATTGATTTTACGGGGCCCATAATACCAGCAGCAAAAGGGGCCCATATATGCACCCTTGCCATCTTGGGAAAAACGATCTTGCCTACGGTTAGTTTGGTTCGCAACCTACGTTAATTAACGTAAAACGGTATCCCAACAGCAAGCCAAATACGTACCTTACCTTAGTTCTACTAATAACATGTTAGAAATTTGAGTTTAATTCAAGTAAACACTAACCTTTCAAACTTTTGATGGCAGCGAAAAAATTCACAGCACAAGTACTCACAAACCATGACAGCTACTACGTCTGCGCACTGTACAGTGAAGTTTGGCAACTAGTTCTAGTAGTTCATGTGCTCTCCGCTAGAATTCGTGGCCTGTACTTCCAAATATGAAGGGGGCCCATAATACCAGCAGGGGCCCATTTATCCACCTTTGCCTCTACTGGTTTGCTGAGTTCGAATGGCGACGATTGTAACACGTCACGAAAATTGGCCAATAGTAGTCAGAACGTAGCGGCTATCCACTGATATCTGGCTAAACAGACATTAGGTGTCCATCCCAGTCACCTTGAATGGTTTACCTGCCTCTGCTAATATCTTCAGAGACTCCTGCTGATTATTCAAGTCTTCACACAAAATCTCACATACTGGTCGACACGTTGCTTCCACGATCTCGAAGAATAATACTCAGCTACATTACGGTCCTTTGTCCCTCATCCTCTGTGTCCAGGGCGTGTCTTCATGTGCTTCTTTTAATACAGTGTAGTGACAGCTGGAACACGAGACACAAGCTTCGTTGTCCTACGTAACAAGCCATCACCTACAGTGAACGTCGGTGTGTTTTGAATAGCTTCCAGTCTGCGTTAGCGGACTGTGCCTTTTGCCATTCCACAACGCTACGCTCAATTGCTTGTATGACACCTATCTTCCTGCTCAGTCCATTGCCTTACCATTTCTTCTACCCGGTTTGTGGATCACTTCAAAGCCGGATTCGGTTAATTTCAACAACCATTATCAGTCTGCTAGAAGGGTCTTTAAACCTAACAATTATTTCAAAGTTGCGTGGTACTTAAACACTCTGAAACTCTTGCCAAACAGGTGACACATGAAGTACGTTGTAACACTAATATCGATTTCAGCTATACTTATCTCATTTAGCTTCTTTTTCTGTTTATGCTTAATGTGAACTCTGTACAGGGCGAGTCAAAGAGATGATATATAGAAATTTATTGAAATAACTTACAGATTCGGTAGTTGTGTCCTTGTAGAAAACAACCTCAAGTTTGATTCGTGTATAGTGCGCCAGTAACCGATTCCGCCACCAGGTGCGCCAGCTTTTGTGCATAGTTAAAATGGCTGCTATCGCTGGGACGGTTCCTGATCGTTGCGTGTTTTGGTTTCATGAAACGAACTCTGCAACAACTATGTGGCGTAAATTTCGCACCTAATTCGCTAAAGAACCTCCAAGCAGGCCTACAATTTACTTGTGGCACAAGAGCCTGTTAATGTGTTTTGTGCTCTTAGCAAACAGAAGGGGTGCATCCCTTTCTTCTTCATGGTGAAAACCGCACCAGTATTGAGTATGTGGATATGCTTGAAAACTTTTTAATTCTATAGATCGTCGGAATAGCGCAGTAGGCAGTACAGTTGAAGAGGAATGGACATCTCTAAAAAGGGCCATCACAGAAGTTGGGAAGGAAAACATAGGTACAAAGAAGGTAGCTGCGAAGAAACCATGGGTAACAGAAGAAATACTTCAGTTGATAGATGAAAGGAGGAAGTACAAACATGTTCCAGGAAAATGAGGAATACAGAAGTACAAGTCGCTGAGGAATGAAATAATTAGGAAGTGCAGGGAAGCTAAGAAGAAATGGCCGCAGGAAAAATGTGAAGACATCGAAAAAGATATGATTGTCGGAAGGACAGACTCAGCATACAGGAAAGTTAAAACAACCTTTGGTGACATTAAAAGCAATGGTGGTAACATTAAGAGTGCAACGGGAATTCCACTGTTAAATGCAGAGGAGAGAGCAGATAGGTGGAAAGAATACATTGAAAGCCTCTATGAGGGTGAAGATTTGTCTGATGTGATAGAAGAAGAAAGAGGAGTCGATTTAGAAGAGATAGGGGATCCAGTATTAGAATCGGAATTTTATAGAGCTTTGGAGGACTTACGGTCAAATAAGGCAGAAGGGATATATAACATTCCATCAGAATTTCTAAAACCATTGGGGGAAGCGGCAACAAAACGACTATTCACGTTGGTGTGTAGAATATATGAGTCTGGCGACATACCATCTGACTTTCGGAAAAGCATCATCCACACAATTCCGATGACGGCAAGAGCTGACAAGTGCGAGAATTATCGCACAATCAGCTCAACAGCTCATGCATCGAAGCTGCTTACAAGAATAATATACAGAAGAATGGATAAGAAAATTGAGAATGCGCTATGTGACGATCAGTTTGGCTTTAGGAAAAGTAAAGGGACGAGAGAGGCAATTATGACGTTACGGCTAATAATGAAAGCAAGGCTAAAGAAAAATCAAGACACTTTCATAGGATTTGTCGACCTGGAAAAAGCGTTCGACAATATAAAATGGTGCAAGCTGATCGAGATTCCGAAAAAAGTAGGGGTAAGCTACAGGGAGAGACGGGTCATATACAATATGTACAACAACCAAGAGGGAATAATAAGAGTGGACGATCAAGAACGAAGTGCTGTATTAGGAAGGGTGTAAGGCAAGGCTGTAGCCTTTCGCCCCTACTCTTCAATCCGTACATCAAGGAAGCAATGATGGAAATAAAAGAAAGGATATCAATGATACGATTCGCTGATGACATTGCTATCCTGAGTGAAAGTGAAGAAGAATTAAATGATCTGCTGAACGGAATGAACAGTCTAATGAGTACACAGTATGGTTTGAGAGTAAATCGGAGAAAGACGAAGGTAATGGGTAGTAGTATAAATGAGAACAGCGAGAAACTTGACATCAGGATTGATGGTCACGAAGTCAGTGAAGTTAAGGAATTCTGCTACCTAGGCAGTAAAGTAACCAATGACGGACGGAGCAAAGACGACATCAAAAGCAGACTCGCTATGGCAAAAAAGGCATTTCTGGCCAATATCAAATACCGGCCTTAATTTGAGGAAGAAATTTCTGAGGATGTACGTCTGGAGTCCAGCATTGTATGGTAGTGAAACATGGACTGTGGGAAAACCGGAACAGAAGAGAATCGAAGCATTTGAGATGTGGTGCTATAGACGAATGTTGAAAATTAGGTGGACTGATAAGGTAAGGAATGAGGAGGTTCTACGCAGAATCGGAGAGGAAAGGAATATGTGGAAAACACTGATAAGGAGAAGGGACAGGATGATAGGACATCTGCTAAGACATGAGGGAATGACTTCCATGGTACTAGAGGGAGCTGTAGAGGGCAAAAACTGTAGAGGAAGACAGAGATTGGAATACGTCAAGCAAATAATTGAGGACGTAGGTTGCAAGTGCTACTCTGAGATGAAGAGGTTAGCACAGGAAAGGAATTCGTGGCGGGCCGCATCAAACCAGTCAGTAGACTGATGACCAAAAAAAAAAAAAAAAGTGGGACGGTTTACTACCAGAAGGAAGGTACACCACCTCATTTCATCACAGAACCAGGCCTGTGTCTAGGGGGGGAGAGGAGGGGGCAAACCGGGGTATCTGCCGCGGCGCCAAATTTATGTTCTTGTAGCAAAAAACCTTGTTTCACAAAGCGCCTAGCCATCGCACCTTGGTCTATCGAACATTCATATGATTTTGAAATGCATCCGTGTTGGTTTTCGGACATTTTTAAATACATTCTAAGTTGATTCCTCAACGAATCGTAAGTTGATTATTGAATGCGTGCATAGTGTACGTGATGTCTCTGACAGGAAAATCACCGTCGTGTATAGAAATAAAAACTTGCCCGCGTATAAAAGGGATCGGGGCTACACGCGTTGAGCCGAATTAATCCGAACAGGTGAATGACAATCGCCGTATGTTTACGTGGTTGACTGGGTGACCGAATGATCGCCGTTTTTATAATTACTAGCGAAATCCATAGATTCAGATTCCCAGAGTGGAAATAAACGACTAACAGGGATAAAAGGTAAGAAAGATTACATATTATCTCCTCGGCGTATTGTAGGAAATGAAATTTTTACAAAAAATTTTTGCCAGATCGCCACACTACTAAGAACCAGTTGCGCAGTTCCCGGATAGCAGGCGCGTAAGTTTTACTCTCGGAATAGCGACGAAAACGTGTTGTACGAAGCGGGATAATTGAATCGGTTAGTGAAATTAACCGGGTGATGACAATATTGTTTGTTAGAATGACGAAGGACAAGAAATGGGGACATTACACAAAATATATGGAAGAATAAGACGATTCAAAATGTACAGTATATAAATATTTCGTTCTACTACTTTTCGGTCTCAAGCTTGAGAAACTGGAGCATACGAATAAAATGTGAAACTATTTCCTAACATAAAACTTTCAGCTTGTAGTGGGCTACAAAAGCATTTGATATTGACACTTTTATACTTCATTTACATAAATAACAAGACAGAATATGATTATTTATGTCAAAAATGCCTTGTTGCAATATTAGGAAGTTCCATTCGTTTTATCTTGCAGACAGTGACGAAATAGAAGTCATCAGATCGAGAGACCACACCAACTGGTTTTTTTTTTTTTTTTTTTTTTTTTGGTCATCAGTCTACTGACTGGTTTGATGCGGCCCGCCACGAATTCCTTTCCTGTGCTAACCTCTTCATTTCAGAGTAGCACTTGCAACCTACGTCCTCAATTATTTGCTTGACGTATTCCAATCTCTGTCTTCCTCTACAGTTTTTGCCCTCTACAGCTCCCTCTAGTACCATGGAAGTCATTCCCTCATGTCTTAGCAGATGTCCTATCATCCTGTCCCTTCTCCTTATCAGTGTTTTCCACATATTCCTTTCCTCTCCGATTCTGCGTAGAACTTCCTCATTCCTTACCTTATCAGTCCACCTAATTTTCAATATTCGTCTATAGCACCACATCTCAAATGCTTCGATTCTCTTCTCTTCCGGTTTTCCCACAGTCCATGTTTCACTACCATACAATTCTGTGCTCCAGTCGTACATCCTCAGAAATTTCTTCCTCAAATTAAGGCCGGTATTTGATATTAGTAGACTTCTCTTGGCCAGAAATGCCTTTTTTGCCATAGCGAGTCTGCTTTTGATGTCCTCCTTGCTCCGTCCGTCATTGGTTATTTTATTGCCTAGGTAGCAGAATTCCTTAACTTCACTGACTTCGTGACCATCAATCGTGATGTTAAGTTTCTCGCTGTTCTCATTTCTACTACTTCTCGTTACCCTCGTCTTTCTCCGATTTACTCTCAAACCAAACCGGTACCAAACGTATTACCAGCATTTTCAGTCTTTGTGTAGCAAAACGTTTGAGGATCTTTGATGAGGTTCAAATGGCTCTGAGCACTATGCGACTTAACTTCTGAGGTCATCAGTCGCCTAGAACTTAGAACTAATTAAACCTAACTAACCTAAGGACATCACACACATCCATGCCCGAGGCAGGATTCGAACCTGCGACCGTAGCGGTCACGCGGTTCCAGACTGAAGCGCCTTTAACCGCACAGCCACACCGGCCGGCTTTTGATGAGGTAATAGATTCTTTCGCAGGATGGAAATCTGCAGCAAGAATAGAGACAAGAAAATGGTTGGAATCTAGGGATTGAAAAAATGCGCACTGTCTTGTTTGTCTTTGGCTTTGCTAGTTTTATGTTTCCTATATTTAATTTTGTATCACTAAGAAGAGGAAATTATTAGAAAATAGTCAGTAAAGAGTGCAGATTTTCTGAAGATTTCTTATTCTCCCGGTCTCAAATAATCCCACCCAGTATTAATTGTCAGGTTTTTTTCTTAGGGGATTGGGGGGGAGGGGTGGCATTTTAATTTCCACTTTCCTGAATGTAGGTTTTATGTTTACCATTACAAAATGATAGAAGAATCTTGTGTGTAGAGGCGTGGCACTACACTTTCGTACACTTCAGACCAAATAACATATCTTAAATTTCCTCGAACAATTGTGTTTTATATATTAACCTCCTCGGAAAGATGTACGCTAAAAAATGAATACATTTTTTGAAAAATTGATTTTTTTGACGTCCTATCTCAAACGCAGTGGTCGGGAAGGGAGTAAGACAGGGTTGTAGCCTCTCCCCGATGTTGTTCAATCTGTATATTGAGCAAGCAGTAAAGGAAACAAAAGAAAAATTCGGAGTAGGTATTAAAATTCATGGAGAAGAAATAAAAACTTTGAGGTTCGCCGATGACATTGTAATTCTGTCAGAGACAGCAAAGGACTTGGAAGAGCAGTTGAACGGAATGGACAGTGTCTTGAAAGGAGGATATAAGATGAACATCAACAAAAGCAAAACAAGGATAATGGAATGTAGTCTAATTAAGTCGGGTGATGCTGAGGGAATTAGATTAGGAAATGAGGCACTTAAAGTAGTAAAGGAGTTTTGCTATTTGGGGAGCAAAATAACTGATGATGGTCGAAGTAGAGAGGATATAAAATGTAGGCTGGCAATGGCAAGGAAAGCGTTTCTGAAGAAGAGAAATTTGTTAACATCCAGTATAGATTTAAGTGTCAGGAAGTCATTTCTGAAAGTATTCGTATGGAGTGTAGCCATGTATGGAAGTGAAACATGGACGATAAATAGTTTGGACAAGAAGAGAATAGAAGCTTTCGAAATGTGGTGCTACAGAAGAATGCTGAAGATTAGATGGGTAGATCACATAACTAATGAGGAAGTATTGAATAGGATTGGGGAGAAGAGAAGTTTGTGGCACAACTTGACCAGAAGAAGGGATCGGTTCGTAGGACATGTTCTGAGGCATCAAGGGATCATCAATTTAGTATTGGAGGGCAGCGTGGAGGGTAAAAATCGTAGAGGGAGACCAAGAGTTGAATACACTAAGCAGATTCAGAAGGATGTAGGTTGCAGTAGGTACTGGGAGATGAAAAAGCTTGCACAGGATAGAGTAGCATGGAGAGCTGCATCAAACCAGTCTCAGGACTGAAGACCACAACAACAACAACAACATCTCAAACGCTCGAAGGGTGGGGTGGGTGTGAGGGGGGAGAGGGGGTGGGTGATGGGTGCCATATCAAGTTCTTGTCCCGGTTCGAAAATACTGCAGATCCGTGGCTGCACAGAATTTTGAGGTTTCCTCGATAATAGCTTCCCAAGACGCATGGCCATCTCGTTCCTCAAACTTGGTACTTTAATTAAATACTGTGTGTATGTTCCTCCCCCTCCAGACAATTCAGCCGACCTGAAGAAACGAATCTACGCTGCCGTTGCACAAGTTACGCCCAATTTGCTGAAACGAGTGTGGAAAAAAATGATTAATGCCGTGATGTTTGACACATCACAAATGGTGATCACAAAGAACCAAAACGGCACCTGACATTTTTGACTGAAACGTGAGGTGGTTTGCTACAAATTTACACGTCTACCGAGTCTATAAGCTAAGTCAATAAATTTATATGCAATTTCAAACTTTTAAAAGTCCTCTTTGACTCACCACGTATAAACAAGCTCTTTGATGGAACGTCTACGTAAATGTGTTAATTGTGTGTGTGTAGTCCGCAGCTCGTGGTCGTGCGGTAGCGTTCTCGCTACCCGCGCCCGGGTTCCCGGGTTCGATTCCCGGCGGGGTCAGGGATTTTCTCTACCTCGTGATGACTGGGTGTTGTGTGATGTCCTTAGGTTAGTTAGGTTTAAGTTGTTCTAAGTTCTAGGGGACTGATGACCATAGATGTTAAGTCCCATAGTGCTCAGAGCCATTAGAACCATTTTGTGTGTGTGTGTAATTTCAAAAGTAATGTTCTGCAGAAGTACTGAAAGGTGAAAACTATACTTGCAGTACTGGCTCATGCATAGGGATGATGATGATGATGATGATGATGATGATGTTTGGTTTTGGGGCGCCCAACTGCGCGGTCATCAGGTTCCATACAAAGTACCAATTTTTACACAGTCCAATCTAGTCACCGTCCCGAATGATGATGATGATGACAGCAGAACACCCAGCCACTGGTCCGGAATCGAACCCGGAACCCCGCGATCCAGAGGCAGCAAGTCTAGCCACCTTTTTTAAAAAAATCTCATTTTGTTCTGTATTTTTCGTTTAATTTGTTCGGCGCGGACGTCCGATGACACCCATTTAGGTTCTTCGTTGATCTGTTCACTCAGTTTTTTGTTACGAAGGGTAGCTAACCCTCTGACCGAACACGTTGAGCTACCGAGCCGGCACCCGCTAAAACACGAGCAGCGGACTCTCATGCAGAGGGAAAGTAGGTTTGTAATTATGTAAAACGTGACGGGAAGTCCCTCCGTGACGAAAGTGGCTTGATGGGAATGGAAAATGTGGATCTGGCTGCCGAACTGGTAGTTTCATTTGGCCAAAAGTTAGTTGGTGGCTAACAGGCAAACTGTTCGCATCTTGAATAAGGCAAGAAGAGCAGCAAAATTATATAGTACAGTCTCAGTTGGGGGAGAAATTTGTCTCATTATTCGTGCCTTACATTGGTTAGCTCTGAACTACGAAAATTCTGCATTAGGAAGATAATTTTCAGAGCGTCCTATGCAGCGAGAGTCACCAACACATTCGCCACCTTCTTGAGTGGACACAGGAAATGGACTACCCACTGTCTTTGTCTAAAGTCGTCAGTTGAGCACTCTATGACTGGATGGACCAGTTATGTGGTTTCTTACTCAATAACAAGTTGTGTACTTTAAACTTTGTGCTGAGAACCCATTTTTAATCCTTAGTCATTTATCTAGACGGGGTCCTTTTCCAAGTGGTAGTATGTTTCTGAGTGTGCTATTTCACTGAACTGAAGAGTAGCTACTTTCTTTAATATCGTGGAACAACTTTCTTTATTATTCAGTGAGAGTTGTTTCTGAAGCATTTCGCGTGTGTTTCACAGGATAGTTAAGGTTTCACTAAACTATAATTTGCCAAAGAAATATCTAAAGAGCTCTGCTTGAATGCCGTTCTTATTGAAACCTCAGTGCAGCGTTGTAATTACCTGCACGTGATCAGTGATAAGTCAGATCACTGAGTTATCAGTCAGATTGTGATAAGTCAGAGTAGTTGCTGGTTAGTAAACTTGAAGGGCCAGCTAAAGGAATAATTACTGTTCAGGTTTTAATGATGCTCATATTTTCATACGTTTCTAAAAAAGTGGTTCTAAGCAGTATGGGACTTAACATAGGAGGTCATCAGTCCCCTGGACTTAGAATTAAGTAAACCTAACTAAGCTAAGGACATCACACACATCCAAGCCCAGGGCAGGATTCGAACCTGCAACCGTAGCAGCTGCGTGGTTCTGAACTGAGGCCCCTAGAACCGCTCGGCCACAGCGGCCGGTCATACGTTTCTAGTTAATAGTGTTTTTCACGTTGTGTTTTGCTTTAAATTTTGAGCCATGAGTTAATTTGTTGATAGTTTCTGGGTCTCCATGCTAGTTGTTGAGCCGGCTTTGCTTTCGATATTACAATACAGTACAAATGAAGTGTAACCAACAAATTTGTTACATGTGTATGCTGTAGTAAGTGTCAGGCTACCCAAACTACTACGCATTCACAGACCAGATGCCTCATTTGTATTATTTCTAGTATAAGGAAGTGTAGGCTCTCTAAGAAAAGAAACAGTGTCAGAAAGATAATAGGACTCTCTGGAAACCATTTCCATATCAGTACTTCCCAATAATTAAAATGAAAAATAGTCCTCATGTCAAAGCTAGTAATGCTCAAACATTAGTAATCATTCACCTGTAATGATCATTAGCTTTCTGCGTTAGTATACAGGTAGTAAGTGTTACTGAGATCCAGCTGTTGCCAAAACGTCTTTACCTTTCTTCTCTGTAGTTCACGCCAAACGACTGGTATATTGCTTGCTAACGTGTACTGCTGTCTCATACCATATTTGCAAAACAGATTTTCACTATCAAGTAAATTCAATTCCCATAATTAAATTTGTTTTTCAAAAGTACAAGTACATGGCACAACTTTTAATGAATTTCAAAATGGTTCAAATGGCTCTGAGCACCATGGGACTTAACATCTGTGGTCATCAGTCCCCTAGAACTTAGAACTACTTAAACCTAACTAACCTAAGGACATCACACAACACCCAGTCATCACGAGGCGGAGAATAATGAATTGCAGTCTACCTTATAACTAATAGAACCTTGGTTCGAATCCCGTTTGTTCTGCTGATACTTTCTTCCAACGGAATTTCTACGGTATGCAGAACACAGCGCAGTAAAACCAGGTATCGCATTTTTCGTGTTTTGTTAAGAGAAATCAGGGGATGCCACCCTGTGCTGTATAAAGTATAAAAAGTTTTGTTAACATGCTTGAGGTGATAGAAGTGCAGAGTCGGGGCTGTATGCCTGTTCGTCTTAACCTCACCTCAAGTGGAGAAAATTTACACTAATGTCACTGCAGTAGACTAAATGGTTCATATTTGTCAGCATCTAATAAAAAAGAACAATCACATAAGCTATACCTTTGCACTTGATGTACGTGATATATATCCACAGAAGAGTCCTACTTATCAGGTAATAAAATGATTTGGAGGAAACATCGCAAAATCACTTTCTTCACTATTAGTACAATTGGAAATTGAACGTCAATTACTTACGCAGTTTTCAAGGCAGGATCATATACAGGGTGGTTCATTGACAGTGACCGGACCAAATATCTCACAAAATTAAGCGTAAAACGAAAAAAAACTACAATGAACGAAACTCGTCTAGCTTGAAGGGAGAAACCAGATGGCGCTATGGTCGGCCCACTAGATGGCGCTGCCATAGGTCAAACGGAAATCAACTGCATGTTTTTAAAAATAGGAACCCCCATTTTTTATTACATATTCGTGTAGTACGTAAAGAAATATGAATGTTTTAGTTGGACCACTTTTTTCGCTTTGTGATAGATGGCGCTGCAATAGCCACAAACATATGGCTCGTAATTTTTGATGAACAGTTGCTAACAGGTAGATTTTTTAAATTAAAATACAGAATGTAGGTACGTTTGAACATTATATTTCGGTTGTTCCAATGTGATACATGTACCTTTGTGAAGTTATCATTTCTGAGAACGCATGCTGTTACAGCGTGATTACCTGTAAATACCATATTAATGCAATAAATGCTCAAAATTATGTCCGTCAAGCTCAATGCATTTGGCAATACGTGTAACGACATTCCTCCCAACAGCGAGTCGTTCGCCTTCCGTAATGTTCGCACATGCATTGACAATGCGCTGACGAATGTTGTCTGGCGTTGTCGGTGGATCACGATAACAAATATCCTTAAACTTTCCCCACAGAAAGAAATCCGGGGACGTCAGATCCAGGGAACGTGCGGGCCATGGTATGGTGCTTCGACGACCAATCCACCTTTCATGGAATATGCTATTCAATGCCAACCGCATGCGAGCTATGTGCCGGTCATCCATCATGTTGGAAGTACATCGTCATTCTGTCATGCAGTGAAACATCTTGTGGAACATTACGTAGGAAATCAGCATACATTGCACCATTTCGATTGTCATCGATAAAATAGGGGCGAATTAGCCTTCCTCCCAAAATTCCGCACCATACGTTAACCCGCCAAGGTCGCTGATGTTCCACTTGTCGCAGCCACTGTGGATTTTCCGTTTCCCAATAGTGCATATTATGCCGTTTTACGTTACCGCTGTTGGTGAATGACGCTTCGTCGCTAAATGGAACGCATGCAAAAAATCTGTCATCGTCCCGTAATTTCTCCTGTGCCCAGTGGCAGAACTGTACACGAGGTTCAAAGTCGTCGCCATGCATTTCCTGGTGCATAGAAATGTGGTACGGGTGCAATCTATGTTGATGTATCATTCTCAGCACCGACGTTTTTGAGATTCCCTATTCTCGAGCAATTTGTCTGCTACTGATATGCGTATTAGTCGCGACAGCAACTGAAACACCTAGTTGGGCATCATCATTTGTTGCAGGTCGTGGTTGACGTGTCACATGTGGCTAAATACTTTCACATTTGAATGATGTCGTCCAGGATACCGAGCAGCATACATAGTACACACCCGTTGGGCATTTTGATCACAACAGCCATACATCAACACGATATCGACCTTTTCCGCAATTGGTAAACGGTCCATTTTAACAAGGATAACGTATCACGAAGCAAATACCGTCCGCACTGGCGGAATGTTACGTGATACCACGTACTTACACGTTTGTGATTATTGCAGCGCCATCTATCACAAAGCGAAAACAGTGGTCCTACTAAAACATTCATATTTCTTTACGTACTACGCGAATATGTAATAAAAAATTGGGGTTTCTATTTTAAAAAACGCAGTTTATATCCGTTTGACTTATGGCAGCGCCATCTAGCAGTCCAACCATAGCGCCATAGGGTTTCCCCCTTCAAGCTGGCCGAGTTTCGTTCTTTGTAGTTTTTTCGTTCGACACTTATTTCTTGAGATACTTGACCCGGTCACGATCAATGGACGACGCTGTGTATTGCCCTTACCTACTTACGTCAAGTACTTGTATTAAAATCATAGTCTTTATGTTTAAATACTTGTCAGGATTATTTATTGCACATTTTAAGCATTTGCTGCGTCTTAGAGTGCGCTGTTGGTTTTAAATAAACTTAAAAACGTCCGCATAACGGCGGATGAAATGGCGGTCAGGGGCAATCCTTTTCGCCTCCGCAGCAGTTGTACTGAAATCTCAAAAAGGCAAATGGAGGTTAATATCTAATACATGAGTACATGTCCGCTCAGTGTTGCTCTGCACTGTATTAAGATACATAACCATGATACATTTACCACTATACCGACCTGTAAGTCCAGATAACAGTCGGTGTTAAAACGAAACAAAATGTGGTAGCATTAGCTACGATACCACGGCCTAGGTGCAAGTTCTTAGGTTGGCACTACGACACCGACACCGACGACAGCGCCCTCCAGCCGGTGCTGTGCAGCTCTACGGCTGCCGCTTCACATTCAGCCCATTTGATGCCGAGCAGACCACCAAGCAAAACTATTTCATGGTGGGCAAGCCACTACTTGTAACTTGATGTACAGTTTCGCACCTTCGCTCATCTCAGCCAAAGTACGTAGTAAAACCACCTTTAAATTGCAGTACCAAGTGTTCTACCTCACTTGCTCCTCCTAGTTTCCCACCATTCTGCCTGCCCTTCAGTTTACAGGAGTAGACCCACGCGTCGCCTACCAGGCGGGATACAAAACAAAAGAAGCTTGATAAGACATATGAGGAACAAGATGAAAACCAAACGAACAATAAAGGTCAATAGAGAGAGATTCTAATTGTGAGTTGCTGTTTTTACAACGGCAGCGGCTCTTATACAATGAAACTGGTATAGGCATGCGTAATCGAGTACAGAGATACGTTAACAGGCAGAATACGGCGCTGCAGTCAGCAACGCCTGTATAAGACAGCAAGTGACTGGAGCAGTTGTGAGATTTCTTACCGCTGCTACAACCGCCCCGGTAGCTGAGTGGTCAGCGTGACAGACTGTCAATCCTAAGGAACCGGGTTTGATTCCCGGCTGGGTCAGAAATTTTCTCCGCTCAGGGACTGGGTGTTGTGTTGTTCTAATCATCATCATTTCATCCCCATCGACGCGCAGGTCGCCGAAGTGGCGTCAAATCGAAAGACCTGCACCAGGCGAACGACATTTCCATTTATTTACCGCTGCTACAATGGAAGGTTGTAAAGATTTAAGCGAGTGTCAACGTGGTGCTATAGTCGCGCACGAACAAGCGGACACAGCATATCCGAAGTAGCGATGAAGCGGGCATTTTCCCGTACGACATTTTCACGAGTGTACCGTTAATATCAGCAATCCGGTGAAACATCAAATCTACGACATCGCCGATAAAGATCCTGCAACAACGGGACCAACAACGACCGAAAACAATCTCTCAACGCAAATTTCTGTAGATTGTTACATATTTAAATGCTGGGCAATCAACAAGTGTGAGCGTCCGAACCATTCAACGAAACATCATCGATATGGTCGTTCAGAGCCGAAGGCCCACTCGTGTAATCTTGATGACTTTACGCCTCGCCTGAGCTCGTCAACATCGACACTGGATTGTTCATGACTGCAAACATGCCGCCTGGTCGGACGAGTCTCGTTTCAAAGTGTATCGAGCGGATGGACGTGTACGGCTATGGAGACAAGTCTCACGACACCACGGATCCTGCATGTCAGTGGTAATTCCAGCAGGACAATGCGACACCTCACATGTCCAGAAGTGCTACAGAGTGGCTCCAGGAACACTCTTCTCTCCTCCGCTGGCCACCAGACTCCCCATACATGTACGTTATTGAGCATATCTGGGATGCCTTGCAGCGTACTGTTCAGAAGAGATCTCCACTCCGTCGCACTTTTACGGCTCTATGGACAGCGCTGCAGGATCCATGGTGTCACTTCCCTCCAACATTACTGGAAACATCAGTCGAGTCCTTGCCACGTCGTGTTGCAGCACTTCTGTCTGCTCGCGGGCCCCTGCACGATATTAGACAAGTATACCAGTTTCTTTGTACAACGTCCCGTAATAAATCCACGTAATGAGACATTAGTTAGATGCAACTAAAGTGTCCTGCCTATCGCCAGTCTTGACAATGGGACGATAAATTTAGTAAAAATGGAAGGAGGCTTGTAACTTTCCAACCTTACAAACTTACATGAAATGATTGTAGCACCAGCAGTTGCCGGAGATAGAGTTCATTCACCGCATTTTTTGGCCAAATCTCCTATGATGTAATGCTGGGCGGCAATACGATTCGATAGCTGCATCAAACCTAGCTAAAGGTTTATGACGAGCAGCGAGTTTCAGAGGAGAAAGTGTTTAGACAGAGTTTCTATTAGGGGATGGATGCTTTGCTCTTATGAAGAACACGGTACGTGCAGTGCGGTGTTCTAGATACACGCACATACACGCCCGTGAGGTCACGCCCAGTCTCGTCCAGCGAAAGTCTCGCCTGTTGCTCGTCAGCGGAGCCCGTCAGCTGGGTGGCTGTAGTACCCGTTCCGTTACATAAGCGGAGTGCTTTGTGTGGGCAGAGGTGAGACAGGCGGAGAGAAAGAGGAGTGGTCGGAGATGGCAGCTCGCTATTACGGCGGTGACCGGGCGTGGTCCGGCAAGGAAGCGGCGGCCCCAGGCCGTGCTGAGCTGGACTGGACACTCGCCCAACCGGGGCCCGGCACTGGCTGCATCCCGCGGCACTCGGGCAAGAACTGGTTCTGCACGGGCGGCAGGCTCCCCAGAGGACGCGCCGCCACTTTTACCGGCAGCGGTAGCTCCGTGAAGAGCATGCTGACGGGGGCTACGTGGGGTTTCCTATCGTGGGGTTTCCCACAAGGGTGCAGCAGGTAGCGGAGCTGTCCCGAACAACCGGTTCCCTAACGAGGTGTTTGTGAACTGAGCCTCCCCCACTACTTGTCTACCCCAGTCGCTCACCCTCAGTGCAGGAGTTGTCACCGTTTCTCAGACAGTGGCGTCGATAGCTTTCGTTCCGTGCGTTTTCATATACGACTTCTGTTCTATGCAGTGTACACGATGGAAGTGATAACAACAACGAATGGGAGGCCGTGTCTTATCAACGATGGTTATCGCTACCGTATTTATAGGAGTATAGAATATACCAACTGGCTGTGCGTAAATTATGAACGGAGTATGTGCAAAGGCCGTTCAAAAATTGCAAATGGTGAAATCGTTGCTCAACAGCAACATTCTTATCCACCTGACAAAACAGATGTGGAGATAAAGAAAAGACTACATAATTGCAGAAAAAGAGTTCGTGAAGAAAAGACAGTTCCTGTAGCCCAAATTTTTAAGCAGGAATTTCAAGATTTGAAAGCTAAAGTATTAGAATTCGTGGCGCATATTCCGAATTGTGACAGCTCCAAGACTCAATTGTGTAAGGCGAGAAGAGAAGCTCTTGGGACGACCCAGAACCCTGGCTCTAGTTCGGGAATTCAACTTAGCGAAGACCTTTTGAAATTAACGGAAGGTACTAGTTTTTTGAAGACTGATGATAGCTCTGTTCCAAGCAAGAGACCTCTAGTATTTGTTTGTGACGAAGCAGAGAAAATCCTTTGTGACAATGAAAATGTGCTTATCGATGGCACATTTGACAGCTCTTCGAAACAGTTCAAACAACTGTACACAATCCATGTCAACACTGGAAGTACAGAAGAGGCAACTAAGATATTTCCTATTTTATTTGCTTTTCTGCCAGACAAAAGTAAAAATTCATATGGAAGACTTTTTTCTGGATTGAAATCTAACATGCCTGGGTGGTCACCAAAAACTGCAGTGCTAGTTTTTGAAATGGCTACAATTAAAACAATGAGTTCTCTGAAACACAACTTTCCGGTTGTAATTTTCACTTTAACCAGTGTCTGTGGAAGAAGGTACAGGAACTGGGATTAACGGAAGCCTACAGGGATAGGGAGGAAGTCCGGTTGTTTTGTCGCATGTGTGCCGCAGTGACACATCTTTCACTTAACACTGTCGATGAAGCGTGGATTTTAATGATGGAACAAATGCCCAGTGGAGAGAAGATCACAGCATTTGCAGACTATATGGTTCATCGTGGATGGAAAATCCTAGTATACATATTGAAATGTGGAATGTTTTTCACCAACGGCACAGAACGACAAATGCCGTCGAAGGTTGGCAGAGAAAACTGAACATCTCAATGAATCAGAAACATCCAAATGTGTACTTTCTGATTCAAAAGCTGAATGAGGAGGCAGTGAATGCTTTCTTTTTTAATTAAAAAACATTCCATTGGCCTACCTCTTCAAAAAAGAAAGAAAAGTTACATAGATCTTGACAAAAGATTAAAAGACATTATGAAAACATAGGAAGACTCTGGAGATTTAAAAAGGTGTTTAAAATCTCTAGCCCTTTTACAAAAAACAGAATAAGAAATTACGACTCATAAAAAAAAGGTTATCAATTTGCTACTGTAATGTTAAACAACAATAATAACAACAAAAACTAAACAACAACAACAAAAAATAAACATAAATAAATAAAAAGAGAAATAGAAAAAAACATTTAAACATGCCTAAGTACTACGGCCATAGCCAGTCTTAACCCTAGATAAAATGTGAAGGGTTGTTCTTGTTTTCATGTCAGTCGGAAAGTTCACTGTTACGATATTTGTTTGTAGTCGGAAACACGAGCGTCACCACGGAGGGGGTCTAGAGACTCGAAAAGTTGGATGATAAAAAGTTTACCGTGATGTTCTGTGTGAAAAATTCTGGGATTTGCTGTGGGCCTTAAAATATTGTTGTTTCAAAACGATATGTTAAATACAGCACACATTTTACCAGCATCAATAATTTCGCAAAGTTAAGTTGCCGATTCTGGAGTTTTGTCATATATGTCATACGAAACCAATTATTTGTATTTGGCGGATCTCATTCACAAAAGTACGCTTTTAACGGTATTTCTAAAGTTCTAATACAAAATCTGCTATTTGTTGAATTTTTAGCTCAACAAAACTGAAATTTTACTTGGTAAATTTCTTACATAACATGGTCACTCGTCCTGTGAAGCTTCCAGAATTTTTGGTGAGGAAGGCGGAATGAGGACTCAGACAGCTGGTTGCCCACTTTCCTGTCAGAGTCTTTTAAACACGATCATATTTTTCTTTATTTTGCTCCAACAGGAGCATTTTTCAGCTGATTATTATGTAGTTCATTTTATAAAGATGAAATTCCAACTAGATGAGCTTTGGTGGAGTCATCTATATTAAGCAACGACTTTTATCATACGTAGACATCAAGAACAACACTCTAGTTATCGAGACTTTATACGCCGCATCTAACCATAGGAAAATATTCTGTAATTTCTTTCAGATGAATACGCCCATTGTTGGGTAAGTCTTTATGTAATTACTAACAGTAAACCCGGCGTTGCCCAGATATTTATTCATACCAGTTTTGTGTCAATTCATCCCCTCTTCCCTCGTCTCTCTTGTCCATTTAGTCCTATCTCGTCTCTCTATCCACCTCCTCCTTCCGCCCATCCGTCTCTCTTTCCATCTCCTCCATCTGCACCCCTCTCTCACAACACTTCCTCCTCCTCTCCATCCTCCTCTCCTTCTCCATCCATCTTCACGTCTCTGTCCACCTCCTCCTCCCCTTTTTCTAACAGTACATCAAATTCACTATAACACCCCTAATTTATGTATTTATTATAGTGTTCCATTAGTCATTCACCACCTTCCCCCTTTCTCTGTTTACCTGCTGCTCCCTCTCTCTTTTAATCTGCTTCTCTCACTTCTCTGGATGCACCTCCTCCCCCCGCCCCGCCCCATCACGTCCTCCTCTCTCCGTATATCTCCTACTCTGCCTGTGAAATGCCATCTCCTCTTTCTCCGTCTATGAAAAAATACGTGTACCTGCCAGCTTTCATGCTGATTGACGAAATGATGTTGAATTTATTTAAAGGTAGACCAACCATCCGCCATCCAGCATACGTTGGCTTGTATAAATACTTTCACCACATAAACATACATTCATGAGCCAACTCCCAAGATAATCAGTCAATTCTGTTGTAAGGTACCCTCCGCCATACACCGTATGAAATTTCAGGTAGACGGTGAGGTTCCCCTTGGTTTTAAGATCAAATGTACACAATTTCATCAAGAGCGGAGGAGCACTGTGGCTTTTGTTGAAATCCGTAAGTAAAGTACCCTCGACCATACACTGAACGAAGTTTTATGTACACAGTGACCTTCCTCTTGGTTTGAGAAATAGGTATTCATTTTTATACACTCCGCTCGCTGTATGCCGACTTAGTTTCAAAACGTAAATATTAGATTCAAATGGCTCTGAGCACTATGGGACTTAAATGGTGAGGTCATAAGTCCCCTAGAACTTAGAACTACTTAAACCTAACGAACCTAAGGACATCACACACATCCATGCCCGAGGCAGGATTCGAACCTGCGACCGTAGATGTCGCGCGGTTCCAGACTGTAGTGCCTTGAACCGCTCTGCTTCGAGCAACAGAAATCATGTAATGATTTCTGTAATGATTTCTGTCGTATAAGGGGCAACATAGCTATTAAATAATAGCAACGAGATTATGAGAGCAGTCACTTTCAGTGTTACGTAAAATAACGTTATACCTTGTAAATTATCACGACACAAAATGAAGGTGATAAGCAATGTGGGACTTACTTCCGTTTGCGTTTCAAACTCTCGGAGAACTCTTGCTTGGTGAGGAGGGTGGGAGGGAGCAGCAAGCGGAGCCTCAATTTGTTTTGCCGTCCCGGGCCTCTGACTGGTATAGTCGCCACTGCTCGTGGGAAACCCCACGGTAGGAAACCCCACGACACCCTGACGGGACTGGAACGTCACGTCAGCCTGCGTGGCCGAAGATGCGAGTTTGGCAGACTACCTCAGGGTTCAATGCTGGTGCCATTTCTCTGTAATCTATAGGGTGTCTGTAATTAAAGTTTTAGTTTAAAAACAGTGTAGAAAACCATTGCTCAGGATGACGTCGAATCTTAACAGAATATTATCGGTGGGGAGAAAACGTTATGAAACAAAAAGATTTTTTTTTTTCGAAATTTCGCTAAAATATGGCGCTACAAACCTCAGAATAAGTGCATCAATAGATGCGCGACGCCAGGCACTTCCCCAGTTTGCCCAACACGACTGTTTCTGTGAAAGATAGCTTGCTGCTGGTAAAGTTTCACAAAAGATCCAGACACCCAAGAGTATGAAGAAAGGTGAACAGTCAATTTGTACGGTTCACAAACAACTCAAGTACACAAATAATTACAAAACGTTATCGTGGAAGTAGGGGTCAGGAGGTGCTGGTGAAATAACACACACTGCTAAAGATACCTTTTTATTTAAAAAAAAAGCTTTCTCAATAATAAATTTTTAAGTCTGGCATTTTTTTAAGAAAACAATTCCAAAAACAATTTCCAATAGCTGACAAACTTTCTTTATGAAAAGGAGAATGCAAAGTATGATGTTAACAACTTACCAATAATAAGATTTTAAACTTATCTCATATATATATATATATATATATATATATATATATATATATATATATATAACAGAACAATTCTTTTAAAACACCTAGAGGTAGCTAGTTTGCACTAAAGTTAAAATAGTTGTCTTGCATAACAAGCCACCATCTCCCCGAGATACCCAAAACCGGAAGATACACCAAGGGCGGTGCCTGTACAGACGCTGAATCACAGAGACACACGACACCGACACTAAATCACCCAATCAAGGTATGAATGAAACGGCCCGACCAAGGAAGCAATTACCACATTCCCGCGGGCAGGCAAACGAAAACTGTGGTGGGAAGACCTCAACAAAACCACTGGTGAAGAAACTCATACACTTCACTGGAACTTGAAAAATCTCTTTTACACAGGGTGTTACAACAAGGTACGGCCAAACTTTCAGGAAACATTCCTCACACACAAAGAAAGAAAATATGTTATGTGGACATGTGTCCGGAAACGCTTACTTTCCATGTTAGAGCTCATTTTAATACTTCTCTTCAAATCACATTAATCATGGAATGGAAACACACAGCAACAGAACGTACCAGCGCCACTTCAAACACTTCGTTACAGGAAATGTTCAAAATGTCCTCCGTTAGCGAGGATACATGCATCTACGCTCCGTCGCATGGAACCCCTGATGCGCTTATGCAGCCCTGGAGAATGGCGTATTGTATCACAGCCGTCCACAATACGACCACGAAGAGTCTCTACATTTGGTACCGGGGTTGCGTAGACGGTTATTGCCACGTGCTAATCCGTACATCAAATGGGCATCTGACAACTCCGCATTTGTAAACATTGCACTGACTGCAAAACCACGTTCGTGATGAACACTAACCTGTTGATGCTACGCACTGATCTGCTTGATGCTAGTACTGTAGAGCAATGAGTCGCATGTCAACACAAGCACCGAAGTCAAAATTACCTTCCTTCGATTGGGCCAACTGGCGGTGAATCGAGGAAGTACAGTACATACTGACGAAACTAAAATGAGCTCTAACATGGAAATTAAGCGCTTCCGGACACATGTCCACATAACATCTTTTCTTTATTTTTTTGTGTGTGAGCAATGTTTCTTGAAAGTTTGGCCGTACCTTTTTGTAACTCCCCACCACAGCACCTGGAACACGCTGCACTTCCTTATGCTCGTCAGAGCCAACCGTTGCCAGTGGTTTGAACGGCCGATAAGAAGACATACGGTCCCGCGCGCTGACCTCCTACACCACGGCTTCTAAGCTTCATAAGCCACGTACATGCGGGTAAGGCAGACATAGCGCCTGAGAGCCAAGAGGTCGGCCAAAGCACGTGGCGAGCAGTTGACGACCCCCAACAGCAGGGCCCCGCTCGCGCCACCACCTCTCTCGGCCACAGCCCACTACGTACTCCTCAATCGTCACGCGACCCTACACTTGCTCCACCTCCCGCCAGAGGGCGGTAGTGATCCAAACAGCGCGTCAAACCGAAAGCGCCACCGCAAACACTAGACGCGAAGCGAAAGCACTCCGCCTGGCGCGCTTTTCGAAGAGCCGGACACAACTACGGCTCAGAAGGCATTGATCAGACGTCTGCTAAGGGTCAGGAGAAAACGATTACAAAATACGAAAAGACAGGTCCTTTTGAAGTGCAATGGTCAGAAGATGGAATTTTAGAAGTTTGAAACGTAGTAGGAAAGCTAGAAAATCTGAAAAGGGAGATGCAAAGGCTGAGTCAATGTGTAGGAAGGCTCATTGAAGTGAAATGGAAAGAAAATAAAGTTTTATGCTCAGACGAATCTGCGGTAATATCAATAGCAGCAAAAAATACTATACAGGGAGTAGGATTCGTTACGAATAGGAAAATAGGGCAGAGAGTGAGCTACTATGATTACTTAAGTGATAGATTTATTCCCGTCAGTTTCGACTGCTAACCAACGCCGACAACGATAGTTAAGGGATACACGTCAATGCCGCAAGCAGCAGATGAAAAAAGTAGAGAAAGTATATCAGGAAACTGCACGGGCAATTCAGTACGTAAAGAGTGATAAAAACCTAATAATCATGGGGGATTCGAAAGTGGCTGTACGGAAGGAACAGAAGAATGAGTTGTGGGAGCATATGAACTTGGCAGTAGGAATGAGAGAGGGTAAAGGCTAATTGAGCTGTGAAATAAATTTCAGATGGTAATAGTGAATATTCGGCTCAAATGTTACAGCAGGAAGAGTTATACTTGGAAAAGACACGGAGACCCGGAAAGTTTCCAGCTCAGTTACATCAAATCAGACAGACATTCATAAACCTGATATTGCAATGTAAGGCGTACCCAGGAGCAGATACAGACTGATATCAAATTTAGTGACAATGAAGAGTAGACTGAAGTTTAAGAGAATGATCGAAAAGAATCAGGGTGGAAAGAAGTTTGGTACTGAGTTGCTGCGGAATGACTATACGCGTTTGAAGTTCACTAAGGTTGCGGATATTGCGATGAGAAACCCAGGAATAGGCAGGTCAGTTCAAGGGGAATGGACATCTCTAATAAGGGAACTCACAGATGTTGGGAAAAGAAACATTGGAACAAGGAACGTAACTTCGAAGAAACCTTGGGTAACAAAAGAAATACTTTAGATGATCAACGAAAGAAGGAAATGCAGCACTCTTCAAGGAAAGACAGGAATTAAGCAATAGAAACCAGTTAGGGACGAGCAGTCAGTTCAGCGTCGTGGATCGGCGCAGCCTGCTCCATGGAAGTCCACCTGCCGTTCTGGAGTCTGAAGATGATCCTTAAGGACTGAAGCCGGTCGCTCCGATTAAAAGAAATTTGTGATCATGACTGTTTTTTAATTATTATATAAACAGTAACTGCGGGGTAGCCAAGATGAAATGGCTAGAGGAAAGATGTGAAGAAATGGAGAGAAGAATGATCGTCGGGATGTCTGATTGAGGATACTGAAAAGTCAGAACAACCTTCGGGGAAAATAAAAGCAATAATAGTAACACAGAGTGCAATGCTAATTCTGACGTGAACACAGAAGATAGGATAGGTGGAAGAACTACACTGAGGTCTTCTGTGAGGAGAGAAGTCTTGTCTGATGCCGTGATAAAAGAAGAAATTGGGGTCGATAGGGATGACGTACGGATACAGTATCAGATTCAGAATTTAAGACAGCTCTGGAAAACTCCAAATTAAATAAAGCGTAAGGGGCAGATAAGATTCCATTGGAATTTATAAAGGCAATGGGGGAAGTGGCAACAAAACGACTTTTCAAGTTGGCGTGTAAAATCTATGACGCCGGCGAAGTACCTTCATACTTTGGAAAAATATCATCTACGCAATTCCAAAGATAGAAAGAGCTGGCAAGTGCAAGAAGTATTGCAACCAACGGCTCCATGCAATTGGACTAGTGGACACTGCACTGTGCCCGAAATGTCGCACAAGTGGATGACGACCATCACCACTTAATTTGTATCGTGGTGGAGGACGTCTGGCTCCTAGGAAGACCGATGGTAGCTTCCTACCTCCGTGTGACCCCGCAACATAGTACACCCGGTTCCTTCTTACATCCGGAGAGTGACTACTTTCCGGCAACTAAATCACAGTCGATCATCTGGGTCAAAGGTTGGACGATCGCGTTACCTCTATGGGGATGCTGCCAAGTCGCGACTTGACTTTTGGTATTTCTTGCAACAAGCCCACAATGAGGTACATAGATGGTCACACTATCGGAAAACTTTTGCCAACTATCTTCAGGCAGTCTTCCTCGACCCACCACGCACTTGGGATGTGCCGGGTGCAGTCGGTGTGCACATTTGACAGCTGATAATGAACCTCACGCTTCTCTCACCACTCAATATGTAATGCACATTGTAAGAGGTATGTGCTGCCAGCGATATGTAAGCTATAAGAGAATCTGAGACCAAAGAGCAGTGTTGACTGCACTACGAACTGTGTAGCTGTAGCAGTAAGTCGTTGCTAGTCTGGAGTCTGCTCTGGTCTGGTCTGGTGTATCGTGTTGGCTGGGCCGGTCGCGGTGCAGCGATGCCGGAGCCTGAGTATTACTGTATAAGGTAAAAAAGCAGCCTCGCGCATATCTAGTAATATTATGTAAACTCACATGTAAATCTTTTAAAAATGTCCTAATAATAATCTTTGTCTAATTTCTAACAAGCATTCATTTCAATTTAAAGAATTTAATTTTTTTTTATGCATGATCATTCCGATTGTTCCAAAAGAAAAATCATTTGCTTCCTTTCATAAATAACAAATGTATAGGCCAGCATTGCACAGAGCTGTGCCGGAAAAGAGCTATTGTAAGAGCAGATAGTTGCCGACTTTATCGAGGTGAGAATTTTTGCTTTTTATTCAGAATGATCTTACAGGGCCATGACGCAGCACTGCTGTCGTCCAAATTTTACCAGGTTACTGAATTTATTTTTTATTACGAGGTTTAGGAATTTTTCTGTTTCGAGCTTATATTAAATTAGAAAAGAATTTTGTGGGGACATTAAAAAGGGAACCAATTTTGTTCAGAGGTTACACAAAAAATAGAATCATATTATTATTATTATTAATTAAGTTTTTTTGTGAGGTTACACAAAAATTAGAATCATTAACCAAATAATATTTAAAATTATTTCGTGTGGGGAGGTTACAACATACTATACCATGAAATGATCTACATTTTCCTTTCAACAGAGTGATCTTTACTGAAAATAAATAAATAAAATACAAAAGAAGTGGTCAGCGCGCCAGAACGTCAATGCTAAGGACCCAGCTTCAATTCACAGCTGGGTATGAGATTTTCTCCGCTCAGGGTGTTGTGCTGTCCTAATCATCGTCATCTCAACCCCTATCGACGCGCAAGTCGCCGAAGTGGCGTCAAATCGAAAGACTTGCATCCGGCGAACGGTCTATCCGACGGGAGGCCGTAGTCACATTCTTTTTTACTTCCTGTCAAAAGCTTTTTTGCAGCGCAGCGCGGACGAGCAAGAAGCCAGTGAGTTTCTGGATCGACAGGGATGTGGCGCTTTGTCTACTATAGTCTCGTGGCGGGCTGAGCAAAGTTTCTCGGTTGAGGATCCACGGCGTGAACAAAACGATCGAGGTCCCCTCACAGATTCTCGATGGTTTTATACCCAGGAAATTTGGTGGCCAGGAGAGTATGGTAAACGTATCCTCCTGTTCATCCAATTACGGACGTAGACTGCGAGCCTTATGACACAGTATACTTTCCTGCCGATAGATGCCTTGGTGCCGAGGGAAAAACCGCGTTTAGGGGAGGGGACAAGCTCCCCAAGGATAGGCCCACACTTGCATTGCACCACTGTGCCTTCTAGAATGACGAGATCACCCACGGAACGCCACGAAACTGTTCCCCAGTCCATAAGGCTCCGACGATTGTTGCTGGGTCTTTTCTTTCAGACGGCCATTTGTCCCGTAAGCATAAATCTATTCAACTGGAGAGGCCACCTGTCACCATGTAACAAAGCAAGTTATTACGGGATGATATTCGTTGCAGTAAGGCACGCAGTCATCTAGTACGGTAGCTACAGGATGGCAATGTTTTTCTTCGTTTTGCTCACAGCACAACTGACGCTGCCTGCCGTGAGAACTGCATAGCGTAACATTCAGTCGATACGAAGATTCATACCCTCTACGAATCTAAATAATCCATGTTAGTTATTATCCGGTTTTGTTCAAATTTGGTAAACAGCCTTTTGTTATTAATGGAATGATGCTGTCAAAATTTCAGACTTTTATTTATTATTGTTTAGGAGATAAAGAGAATTACCTAAAACTTCCGAAAGCTACGTTTCTTTTTTTAAAACCAAGTTAGGAACAATAACAGATTGACTTTGACTATCATTTGAAGCCATTCCAATGTTATCAGTGCTTAAAAATCAATTAACAAGAATTTCCTTTTTAAAACTTTAGTAACTATGCATTATGTAACACAAAAATCGGTCAAAATTATTATTTGATTATATTTTGCCGTGTGAATGCGTGATAATGATTGAGATACTCTATGTGGGCCATACGTTAAAATTTAATATTTCATTTTAGTAAAACCTAGTACAAACGTGTGCTTGCTTTTGTATAAAAGCAGCCAGAATGGAATTTAGACGCGGAATAAGTTTATTTATCAATTTTAAGAATATTTCGCACTTCGTTTATTTTGATTAAACATAATACGAGAATTTGAAGTTTTCTTGATATTAATTACTATCAAATTAGCGATTAGATGTCCGCCCCCGGTAGCTGAGTGGTCAGCGCGACAGAATGTCAATCCTCAGGGACCGCGTTCGATTCTCGGCTGAATTGGAGATTTTCTCCACTCAAGGACTTGTGTTGTCCTAATCCTCGTAATTTCATCCGCATCGACGCGCAAGTCGCAGAAGTGGCGTCAAATCGAAAGACTTGCACCCGGCGAACGGTCTACCCGACGGGAGGCCCTAGTCACACGACATTTATTTTAGCGATTGGATGAGGCAAGATTTCCAGCGAGAATCATATGGAAGGAACGTTCTAATTGGTCGTTTAGATCAACAGCCTATCAGAATTAAGCTGTCCCCACGCGAAAAGAGGGGTGGACACATAGGAGAGTACCTCGAGAAGAGTCGCTTGCTAGCCGGTCTACGGAGAACACGATGTCAGACCGCTCCTTAAGAATACTCTGTAAGATGAGGAAATATTGAGGTCAGTGCGGTTCGAACATATCGTGACTGAAGCGACTGGAGTTACGAATATCTTAATGAAACTTTGGTGTTTCTAAATTAAATAGTTTGAGAGATATGAGCGTGTGAACTTTCTGCTCGTAGCAACAACTCCATGTGGCGTGTTTCGTGCTCTGTGTGGGGTATTTCGGCGAGCACCTCTTACGAAGAAGACGGCTGAAACGACCGAATGTTTAACTGGTGAATAGTTCTGGGTCTGTGACTGGTAGAACGCGAAAACTAGTCGGGTCGGACGTACTAAAATTCTGGCTGAATATTTGTTACGCAGACAGTAAAATTTGAATGATAACGTTTTACCATATTAAATACGGACTTGATAGCCATTTCATGTGTTGCAGTATGAATAAAAAGCAAGAGTTAATTTAATTTTAAAACGCTTTTCTGCAAGTAGACTGAAGATCCCGATCGGTCGATTTTTTAATCATGAACTTCCAGGAACTGGTTCTGAACTAGAGTACCTCGGCCTCTGTGTGGTAGGTATTAGGTGGTGGTTTCATCAACACTGCTTTACACTGCCCAACACGTATCTGCTACCACAGAGTGAAGGGACGTCTGCAAGAATCCTATCGAGGTAGGTGGACTGAACGACAGCGTAACAAAACCGCAGACGACCGAAGAGGCCCTGCTGTAACCACTCAGTGGACGTCATGTGGGACACTGGCGTACAAATTCCAGGCTTCGTCACCAATCATCAGCAGTGAGGACAGGTTCGTGAGCCAGGCGCCTGCTACTGAGATCCATACACAACAACGCTCGATGAACGGCTATTGAGCTGACACTGTCGGTATTCGTTTCGTTCATCCGGACGTTCAGTTGCTCATTTTGCTTAGCTGGGCGGTCGGTTGCTCAGTAGTTGCACGTCTATCCGCCCATACAAATCTCCGCATCCCTGTCAGCTACGGCCTGTGGTGCACCACAGTTGCCGGCCCATGTGGCCGAGCGGTTCTAGGCGCTTCAGTCTGGAACTACCGCTGCGGTCGCAGGTTCGAATCCTGCCTCGGGCATGGATGTGTGTGACGTCCTTAGGTTAGTTAGGACTAAGTAAAACTTCCTGGCAGATTAAAACTGTGTGCCGGACCGAGACTCGAACTCGGGACCTTTGCCTTCCGCGGGCAAGTGCCCTACCAACTGAGCTACCCAAGCACGACTCACGCCCCGTCCTCACAGCTTTACTTCCGCCAGTACCACGTCTCCTACCGCAGGAGAGCTTCTGTAAAGTTTGGAAGGTAGGAGACCACGTCGGCCCACGAACAGTTTACAAACTGAGCCGTTTCGGAAATGCGTCCACACGTGGCACGAAAGCTGTGTCATGGCGATCTGGGCGACAGATCGGCTTCGTTTCTGCATTACAACGACTGGGACTGTTTTGTCCGTGGCTGCGACCCGTTTCGTATACCTGTCCTCTGTGAGCGGACATTGCACGCTGACGTCGGACATAGACAGTGGATCGAGGATGTGAAGGAGAAAAAAGTCACCAGTCTCTTCTCCCCTTGGGGAACCACAGGTAAAAAAGAAAAACGACACCATTAAATAATCTCCTGGCACAATTACAGTACGAGGTTAGCACTAGGGAAAGGTAGGTATTTTTCGTCTTCTCGTGACTGATGCAAAAGATAAGTAGGATGCGCTTCTAGTTCTATTTGTCCGAGTGGAGAGACCGGAGAAGACAGACAGCAACCGGATGTTTCCAATTAGAGGCTGATGCGTAATCAGCCATTAGTCAGCTGCCCCGAGGTCGACAGCCTAGATCGGGAGTGATGCGGTGCAGGGAGAACAAATGTCCAACTTTAACTGGACACTAGGCAAAGTTAATGTCACTCCGCTAGACGGATCACCCTTCACTCTGCCGAGAGCGGTGAAAGACTTCTGCCTCATTACTGTCTGAAGATACACTTCCACCCGTGATCTGGGAAACTACAGCCGGATGTCACCGGTGTAAAAGCAAGTAAGCGGCTTCTCCATCTAGGTGAACGTCAGTTTCGTCGTCCTGCTGCCCATTCAGTTGTGCACAGAAAGGAGAAACCCAGTGTCAGTAGCGGTCAACGTTTTTGCTCTAGAGCCAATAGGGACACTCCTGGGTGGCACCTCAGACTGGATATGTACCGATCTTGTTATCAACTGGTAAATGGTAACCTGCATAAATTAGTACGTTAAGAGCCCCCTATAGACTATCCGTGATAAGGGCGCAACAAGTTCCCCCCTTCCGACACTGTTCGTAAAAAGTCGGCACGATTCGCAATACTTTGTTTGTTACGACTGCTCTCTGTTTCAGATTGTTTCCACCTCAAAGCTGTGACACTAATTTCCTGACGAAGTGCTGTTCTGTTGTCTGTGTGAGCGGATGCCTGACTTATTAATAAAAGTGACTGTACTTGCACTAAACACACTACTGTCAACCGTCGTAACTTTATACCACATTTCTCCATTATTTGAAAACACTAGGCTCAGAGTAGGAATTACCCATCACGACAGGCATTGTAACATCTTAATCTATAGTTATTGACTGCTAGGGAAAGCGAAAATGTGCACTAATTATGGCCTGTCAGAATGAAATTTCAGTTTCAATACTGTCATTCAGGTTAACTCTAGACCGGTCTTAAAAAATATTTTTCCTATATCTAATGGCATGAGTAACTTTCAACCTGCCAAAAGGAAATCAGGCTTTAATAAGAAGTGAAGTTGATTCAGTAATGGAGGTTTACTTTGAAATAACCAGATATTCGCATCGACCAACTAATGTTCAATGAGAGCTACTATTGACAGAAGCTCATTTCATAGGGAACAAAATTAAAGGGCAATGACCAACCTAAGATTGTGTAAGAAAGTGGGAAAACATGGATTAGAAATCACAGAGATAATAAAACTGTTATGTTTAGTACAAAATAATGCATGTAGGTGCAACACCAGCCATTTGAAGCGAAAGCGGTAAGCGGTGGAAAGATACGCTGACTCGTAAAATGACACCCTGATTGAATATATGCAGTGTGAGATACGATAAAAAATGCGTACTCAATATTTTGCGTGTCATGTTTTCTTAGCTCGCTGCATTGTGTTACAACAGCCTTAGTTAGTTTAATGATCCTTGTTAAATATAAGAAGCTTATCTGAAGATGATCATTTCCGTAATGCGCATTCACGAATCCATGTTACTTCCGTACCAAAATCTGATCGTGTGAATCGCTCAAAAAAAATGGTTCAAATGGCTCTGAGCACTATGGTACTCAACATCTGAGGTCACCAGTCCCCTAGAACTTAGAACTACTTAAACCTAACTAACCTAAGGACATCACACACATCCATGCCCGAGGCAGGATTCGAACCTGCGACCGTAGCAGCAGCGCTGTTCCGGACTGAAGCGCCTAGAACCGCTCGGCCACAAAGGCCGGCTGAGTCACGCACATCTTTGAGTTGTCAGTACTGGAAGACAGACAATAAAACTTTCCTCTTTTAACCTCCTCTGTCCTAGCAATCGCCGCACTACTTACTCCCCTGTACTTGATGTAAGAGACGAACTTTATTCGGCTCCTGGCCGAATTCACCAACCTTAATTAAAATTAAGCACATCATAAATATTACTGGGTCCTTAACAATTCTTATCTGTTACAAAGGAGGAAAAATACACTATTTAAGAAGCTCTTAACCTCATTTAACCTTTTGGATTCAGAGTTTAGTTATAAAAATTTGGCTCAGAACCAAAGGCCGCCCAAATACTAGATTCGGCACGCAGATTGACGAACACTAGATTAAATGGTTTCACCTATTCCGGTCAACAGGATGCATCCATCTCCTCCGCGATCTTTTCTTCTGTCTTGTCCTTTTAGGTTCCTACTCAATAATTTTGGAAGTCTATTTTCATGCATTATGCCTACATGTTCCCACCACCCGCTTCTGCTCAGATATACTCGTATTTTCTTGTGCATTGAATCATGTTGTAATTCATTTCTAATATCTTTATTTCTGAAGCGATCTTCTCTGGAGCACCCTTTAACACTGCGGACAAATTTCGGCTGCCTGGATACTGCGCACATCCCTTCGCGTTTCCGACCCGTAGTGAGCAGTAGATACTGCCACGACTTTGTATAAATTCACTTGTCTCTCTTTCGCGATTTTTCCTTTTTGGTGCATATTTATAATTATTCCACAGACTGCGTTTAATTTCAGTATCTTGTTATCATTTACATTGTCAAGATTCCTTCCTGTGTCACAGTCCACATACTGAAAGTGGAATACCTATTCCAATATTACATTATTTTTCGTAATTTTAAATGCCGCGAAGCCAAAACTGAAACGCTAATCCGAAGAATGGCGTCATTATGGGTCGCCGCGAAAGTCGAAAGTGGGTCAGAGCCCCAGTATGGTGAAAGTTATGGTGGTTCTCGTGTACGACTGAGATGGTGTTATCTTAACCCATTACGTTCTTCCACGCAGACCGCCTATGCACAGTATTACTGCTCGTTTTTGGAGCATCATTTGCAACCAGCTTTGCGAAAGAAGCGGCGACACTTTCTGCGCAACACAGCCATCATCTTGCACGACAATGCGCGGGCGCATACAAAGCAAGCTGTGGCTGCTCTGTTCGGTCGATGGGACTGGGAAGTACTGTACCATCCACCATACTCCCCGCACTTAATTTCTTGTGACTTTGATTTGATTCCGAAGATGAAGGAACCACTTCGTGTCATTCGCTTCAGAACTGTTCCAGAGATTCGACAGGCAGTAGACCGCTCCATTCGCACCATCAACAGAACAGGCTCTGATAACGGTATACTACGCCTTCCACATCGCTGACAACGGGTTCTACACAACGCTAGTAACTACTTTGAAGAACAGGTGCGAACAAGTAACTCTTTTGTATCGGTTGTGAACAAATAGTTGTCACTATTCAAGTTCCAACCCTGGTAGTTATATAAACAATTTTTGATAATACATAGCTTTTAGAAAATGATTCCTTTTTTTTGGGGGGGGGGGGGGGTACCCACTCGTAATTCAGCACCAACTGTGGCCGAAAACCTGTTGCACCACCTCGGATGAATATTCGCCTTCCCAACGAATTATTCATTTTATTTGTGCTAGTGTCCTTGCGCCAGCACTTTAGGGAATTGTGTCAGATAGTGAGATTGCAGGCCCTTTTTCTTGGACGTTAGTTGCAGCCTTGCTTTCCAAGGTACGCTGACAGGTGTAGCAGCGATTTTAGAGCAGGCGAAAGGCAAGTGAGAAGTTCCCAGCATAGTACACTGCTTCTAATGAGACAGCGCTTGTCCACCAAACAAGGGACGGTCTCTTTCCGACGAAGCGCGAAAGGAACGCCGGGCCTGGCGCAATGTTCGCGGTCCGCAGCTAACCGTCTGGAGAAACCACTGGAGGGAGAATACTCCAGCCAAATTTTGCAGCAGAGCCCCGATCATTTCACGTTTTAGACAAACTTAAGAAGGATATACAATATAGACTGGCAATGGCAAGGAAAGCGTTTCTGAAGAAGAGAAATTTGTTAACATCGAGTATAGATTTAAGCGTCAGGAAGTCGTTTCTGAAAGTATTTGTATGGAGTGTAGCCATGTATGGAAGTGAAACATGGACGATAAATAGTTTGGACAAGACGAGAATAGAAGCTTTCGAAATGTGGTGCTACAGAAGAATTCTGAAGATCAGATGGGTAGATCACATAACTTCACAAGATGCGACATCGTCGCGAAAAAACAAAGTGACCCGTGTATGTAATAAGTTTCCTTTAATTTACGTCTATGGTCACAATCTATCCTGTTTAACGGTTTACCGGTTTCGGTCTTTAATGACCATCATCAGATCTGTCTCATAAAAACAAAGTCCTAATGCAGTGCAGCCATAGTGGCATCGTCAACTGTTAAATGCGGAATCAGCACCAGCATCGTCAAATACATATAAATCACATCACATGCACGATTCATGTTGTTAGTAAAAACTTTGTTTTTATGAGACAGATCTGATGATGGTCCTTATAGATCGAAACCGGTAATCTGTTAAACAGAAAAGATTGTGACCATAGACGTAAATTAAAGGAAACTGATCACATAACTAATGAGGAGGTATTGAATAGAATTGGGGAGAGGAGGAGTTTGCGGCACAACTTGACTAGAAGAAGGGATCGCTCGGTAGGACATGTTCTGAGGCATCAGGGGATCACAAATTTAGTATTGGAGGGCAGCGTGGAGGGTAAAAATCGTAGAGGGAGACCAAGAGATGAATACACTAAGCAGATTCAGAAGGATGTAGGTTGCACTAAGTACTGGGAGATGAAGAAGCTTGCACTGGATAGAGTATCATTGAGAGTTGCATCAAACCAGTCTCAGGACTGAAGACCACAACAACAACAACAACAAGGTGATTTATAAAGTAAAATTGTTAGCTACATCAGTTACATTTTTCATGCGTACCATATTGCATCTCGAGAGTTTATTTCCATTCCTGAATGGTCTGAGAGTTCGTGTAGTTGTTCAATATGATATAATTTTGTAGGTTTTTTCTGCTTCCATTTACATTCTAAGAAAAAAAGGAAGGAAACTGACACATTACAAAGATATTACCCCAATGCGACGGAAATCGATACATGTACAAACAAACAAATGATTGCAATTTCAGGGAAACTGGTTGATTTATTCAAGAGAAAAAGGTGTACAGATAAAGTCAATCAGGAGTTGGCCCATATATAACCCTTATGCAAGCAGTTATTCGGCTTCACACTGATTGACAAAGTTGTTGCATGTCCCCCTGAGCGATATCGTGCTAAATTATGTCCAATTAGCAAGTTATATCCTCAAAATCTCGAGCTGGTTGGAGGGCCCTGCTCATAATGCTCCAAACGTTCTCCGTTGGGGAGAGATCCAACGACCTTTGCTGGGGTAGGGTTTGACAAGCACGGACACGAGCAGCCATGTCACTGTCTGTGCGGCTAGTCCCGTCTTAGGTTCGAGTCCTCGCTCGGGCATGGGTGTCTGCGTTGTTCTGAGCATGAGTTAGTTTAAGTAGTGTGTAAGTCTATGGACCTATGACCTCGGCTGTTTGGTCCCTTACAAATTCACACACATTTTAACAGTTGAACTCTCGCCGTGTGCGGGCGGCCATTATCTTGCTGAAATGTGAGCTCAGGATGGCTTGCTATGAAGGGTAACAAAACGGGGCGTAGAATATCGTCGACGTATCGCCGTGCTGTAAGTGTGTCGCGAACGTCAACCAGAATGAAACTGCTCACCAGACCATCACTGCCGATTGTCGTGTGGCGCTGTCCACAGTCAGCTTGGTATGCCAGCGCTGTCTCTGGCAGACACTTCTTCGGCCTGGAATCTCATTGGCTGGAGCAGAACTGTTCGTGACGAGTCACACTGGGAAGTCAGCCCCCATGACGAGCGCGTTACACTGTGTAATATACAGGGTGTCCACAATGAGACTCCGACGTTTTAATATCCTACATCTTTCTCATTTCAGATGGTGGGCCTGTGAATCCTGAAGGGGCAGACAGAGCAACTCAACAAGTTTGTGGTGTGCAAATTTGATGCACCAAGTGGCCGTAGTGGACCTGCAATCAGTTGTTTTAGCAAAATGGAGGATATGAAGGAGCGTGCACAAGTGATCTGCTGGTATGCAGGGACAAAATCGGCGACCCAAGTGCTAAGAAACTTTCGTCGAATTTACAACAAAGCGCCCCCGTCGTGATCAGTTCTTGGCTACTGGGAGTGTTGCGAAAGGGCACGGTGGTGGTAAGCCTGGGAACAGCGAACATCATGTGGAACAAGTGCGGCGGTCATTCGAACAAACTCCGCAGAAGTCAGTGCAGTGCGACAGGCAGCACGAGAACTTCGTATGAAACGTCCAACAGTGCACAAAGTGCTTCATCAGCGATTACGTTTGTACGCATATAAAGTGCAGGTTGTGCAAGAATTCAAGCCTGGTGATCGACCAAAGCGAGAAGAATTTGCGTGTGTCATGTTAGATTGCATTGCCGCGGACGAGACATTTCTATCACGCGTGACGTTTACTGACGAGGCAACCTTTCACGCGTCATGGGCTGTCAATCGTCACAATGTGCGCATCTGGGGGTCCGAAACTCCACATGCACCTGGGGAACACATGCGCGACTGTCCGGAAGTTAATGTGTGGTGTGGTTTGATGGTAAATCGCATTGTTGGGCCGTTTTTCTTTCAGGAGCCGACTGTGGATGGAGCCATCTACCTGGACATGTTAGAACTATTTGCCGTGCCACAGATAACAGACATGCAGTCAAATGTGATGTTTCAACAGGACGGTGCGCCACCCCATTGGAGCCTTGATGTCCTAAAATGACACATTCCCGCAACGATGGATTGGCCGTGGAGGTCCATTTCCTTGGCCGCCACGTTCGTCCGACATGGGAGAAGCATTATAAAAAATCTCTTGGTTTACGTTTCAGCAGCAGAGGATCACAGCGAAAACTGGCGACTCGACAGAAACGTAGACCTCATCGAAGTCAGTGAATTAGATACAGCAGTGCATGACCTGAAGAACAGCAAAGCGACAGAGACAGAGGGAATAAACGCATGATTGTTTAAATACGGAGTTCTTGTTCTAAAGTAATGTATGCTACTTCTCATTAACGAGTGTTCGACTGCGAGTAAGATACCTGAGAAGTGGAACCTGCTTAAAATATTCTCTGTATTCAGGAAATACACCCGAAGCGCTCCAAGGTTATAAAATCTGTACATCGACATCTACACCCCGCGAGTACTCTCTTAAATGTAGACGGCGTCCTATCTCTGCTACAGTTTTATTAGAAGTAGCTTTTAGAGCTTTTAGAGAAGGATGATCCTGCATTGATGGTACTTTTAGCGTATAGTAACTGGCAAAGAAGGAGAAAGAATTCAGCTTACAGCCGCACATAGCGTTTGTAGAACATGATAAATTTTTGGTGCAGTCACTGGGCACTTACAGTGGAAAAATCACGGAAAATGTATTTCCTTCACTTCTAATTAACTCTGTAAATGCTCTTTGCAGAAAGACAAATATTATCATGGAAGACGGAGATAACTTGCGTAAACAACTGAAAAAAAACACGGGGTGCTACACAAGGGTGTGGCCTGTGTCCAACCATTCTCAATCACTACGTAGGTGAGCTAGTCAGGGATGGAACAAAATGTCACTTACGC
The DNA here is from genome assembly GCF_021461395.2 of Schistocerca americana. Lineage (NCBI taxonomy): Eukaryota > Metazoa > Arthropoda > Insecta > Orthoptera > Acrididae > Schistocerca > Schistocerca americana. Next base: position 176,023,008 of record NC_060127.1, on the reverse strand, counting down.
CAAAAATGATCAACAGACAGTAATAATTTAATACTGTGCTCCAGACAGTCGATTGAATAACAACGCAAAAAATTATAACAATTTTCAAAGAGCTTTTCTCACCTTAATTTTTTGGTTTCTAGATATAACACGAACATCTCCACAACACCTGATAATGGTATACTACGCCTTCCACATCGCTGGCAACGGGTTCTACACAACGATGGTGACTACTTTGAAGGACAGTAACAGGTGCAAACATGCAACTCTTTTTGTATCGGTTGCGAATAAATAGTTGCCACTATTTAAGTTCCAACCCTCGTATTTTAACCCCTTCAAAATACTCTTCATTACAACTAATGCATTTGTCGCACCGGTGCCTCCACTGTTCGAAACATTTTTTGCAGTCATTGCCTGACAGCTCCTACCTCGTTTGTTCATGACTTCTTCATTATTGTCAAATCGGTGTACATTCGTGCCCTCTTCTTGCGTGGAAACAATAAAATGTCGCAAGGACCCAGGTCAGGCGAGCAAGCCGCGCAGGGCAGCGGAACCATGCAAATTTCGATCAACAACTAATAGAGATGTCTCTGTGTGTAGGTGCGTTGTCATGGTGGAAGAACCAGTCTCCTGTCTGCCACAAATCGGGTCTTTTTTGACGAACACGAACTTCCAAATAAAAGGTCTGATTGACGGTGTGACCAGGGGGAACAAACTCTGAAGGCCCTTGGCATCATAAAAGGAAATCAGCATTGTTTTTCTTGTGTTGGCTGAAGAGCCAACAGCATGTTACTAGTGGAGGCCGAAATGCACGCGTTTTAGCTCACGCAGGCTGGCGTGAGGAGGGAAGGACTATACTGATGTTAGGTCTGGAACATGACAAGGAATTAGAATTCAGAAAGCGGACTTAATTAGTTTGATACTTAACTTTAATCCATTAATGATGAACGTCCCTCTTGACGGTACATGATTCACAATATTATCTGTTCGGAATACATTCATAGTAACTGAATATGGCGCCTTGCTAGGTCGTAGCAAATGACGTAACTGAAGGCTATGCTAAACTGTCGTCTCTGCAAATGAGAGTGTATGTAGACAGTGAACCATCGCTAGCAAAGCCGGCTGTACAACTGGGACGAGTGCTAGGGAGTCTCTCTATGCTAACCCTGCCGTGTAGCGACACGCGGGTCCGACGTATACTAACGGACCGCGGCCGATTTAAAGGCTACCACCTAGCAAGTGTGGTGTCTGGCGGTGACACCACAATAACATCTCTACTATTAAATGTCTGAAGTCCTGGAACTGTTTTAACTTTATCATCATTACATCCAACTCAACTACTGCAGCAGTGATCCAACCATTACCACACGACGTACACCAACTTTGGTAACAGTAAAATTCAATACACATCCACAGAATACAGAGGGACCCTGCAGTATAGCCTGGGATTCAACGCCATCAACTGTAGTAATCTCCAAATCGTCGATAGCCTCGCGAACGGCCATACGGGGACGTGTTGTAAATCTCCTGAAGCGGGGCATCTTCTGTGCGTGCGGTCCAATGCTGTCGCACGACCACTCAGGGTTACATGTGGCTACTGTCGGCAAAATTTGGTGCGAACAGCGAATCTCATTGTCTTCAGTGATGAAACTCTCTTCGAGTTGAGCCCCGATCACCAGCGAAGACCTGTCTGCAGACACCCACGGCAGCGGTGCTGTACCAGCCTGACTGCAGCCCGCCGTACGGCCCCAATTGCCATGTATGATGGTCTGTTGTGCTGTTTCTTTTCACAACCCTTTTGGCTGTCATCTGTAGCACAGCACACCTGTACACAGACGACGTTCTACGCACCGTTTTGTTGCCCTTCATGACAAACCACCCTAAGCTTTCATTTCAGCAAGAAAATGTCTGGTGAGCGTTTCTGCCACTTCGTGATTGCTAAATCCTACTTTGTCCACAAAGGTCGCCGGATCTCTCCCAAATCAAGAACGCTTGGAGCATTACGTGCAAGGCCCTCCAGCCAGCTCAGGAGTTTGATGAACTAACGAGCCATTTTGTCAGAATTTTGCCCGACATCCCTCAAGCGTTCGACAACGTAAAATGGTACAAGATACTCGAAATTCGCAAGAAAGTAGGAGTAAGCTGTAGGGAGAGACGGGTAATATACAATATGTACAAGAGCCAAGCGGGAATAATAAGAGTGGTCGACCAAGAACGAAGTGGTGGTGTTAAAAAGGGTGTAAGACAAGGATTTAGCCTTTCGCGCCTACTGATCAATCTACAGGGTGTTACAAAAAGGTACGGCCAAACTTTCAGGAAACATTCCTCACACACAAATAAAAAAAAGATGTTATGTGGACGTGTCCGGAAACGCTTAATTTCCATGTTAGAGCTCATTTTAGTTACGTCAGTATGTACTGTTCTTCCTCGATTCACCGCCAGTTGGCTCAATTGAAGGAAGGTAATGTTGACTTCGGTGCTTGTGTTGACATGCGACTCATTGCTCTACTAGCATCAAGCACATCAGTACTTAGCATCAAAAGGTTAGTGTTCATCACGAACGTGGTTTTGCAGTCAGTGCAATGTTTACAAATGTGGAGTTGCCAGATGCCCATTTGATGTATGGATTAGCACGGGGCAATAGCCGTGGCGCGGTACGTTTGTATCGAGACAGATTTCCAGAACGAAGGTGTCCCGACAGGAAGACGTTCGAAGCAATTGATCGGCGTCTTAGGGAGCACGGAACATTCCAGCCTATGACTCGCGACTGGGGAAGACCTAGAACGACGAGGACACCTGCAATGGACGAGGCAATTCTTCGTGCAGTTGACGATAACCCTAATGTCAGCGTCAGAGAAGTTGCTGCTGTACAAGGTAACGTTGACCATGTCACTGTATGGAGAACGCTACGGGAGAACCAGTTGTTTCCGTACCATGTACAGCGTGTGCAGGCACTATCAGCAGCTGATTGGCCTCCACGGGTACACTTCTGCGAATGGTTCATCCAACAATGTGTCAATCCTCGTTTCAGTGCAAATGTTCCCTTTACGGATGAGGCTTCATTCCAACGTGATCAAACTGTAAATTTTCACAATCAACATGTGTGGGCTGACGAGAATCCGCACGCAGTTGTGCAATCACGTCATCAACACAGATTTTCTGTGAACGTTTGGGCAGGCATTGTTGGTGATGTCTCGATTGGGCCCTATGTTCTCCCACCTACGCTCAAGGGAGCACGTTATCATGATTTCGTACGGGATACTCTACCTGTACTGCTAGAACATGTGCCTTTACAAGTACGACACAACATGTGGTTCATGCACGATGGAGCTCCTGCACATTTCAGTCGAAGTGTTCGTACGATTCTCAACAACAGACTCGGTGACCCATGGATTGGTAGAGGCGGACCAATTCCATGGCCTCCACGCTCTCCTGACCTCAACCCTCTTGACTTTCGTTTATGGGGGCATTTGAAAGCTCTTGTCTACGCAACCCGGTATCAAATGTAGAGACTCTTCGTGCTCGTATTGTGGACGGCTGTGATACAATTCGCCATTCTCCAGGGCTGCATCAGCGCTTTAGGGATTCCATGCGACGGAGGGTGGATGCATGTATCCTCGCTAACGGAGGACATTTTGAACATTTCCTGTAACAAAGTGTTTGAAGTCACGCTGTTACGTTCTGTTGCTGTGTGTTTCTATTCCATGATTAATGTGATTTGAAGAGAAGTAATAAAATGAGCTCTAACATGGAAAGTAAGCGTTTCCGGACACATGTACACATAACGTATTTTCTTTCTTTGTGTGTGAGGAATGTTTCCTGAAAGTTTGGCCGTACATTTTTGTAACACCCTGTATACATCAAGGAAGCAGTGGTGGTAGTAAAAGAATGGTTCAGGAGTGGAATGAAAATTCAGAGTGAAAGGATATCAATGATACGATTCGCTGATGACATTGCTATCCTGAAAGAAATGAAAGGAGAGTAACATGATCTGTTAAATGGAATGAGTACAGAGTGTGGATTGAGAGTAAACCGAAGAAAGACTTTTGTCCCGTAATAGCTATTACGAGACCAGTTAAAGGCACTGCTATACTTGTAACACGAAGGTTACTGGATTGGAGCCGTTTTGGCGTGACGATGATATAGTACAACGTCGAAACTGGTTGCCTAGAAATAAACCTATATAACGGCGATTGGTATTGTCGTTATTGAACCTTTGGTTATCATCCGAGGCATCCTTATAGCACAGTGGTACGTCGACGATATTCTACACGGTAAGCCACCTTAGCTTACATTTCAGCAAGATAATGCCAGACCGCCCCCGGCGAGAGTTTCTACTGTTTGTCTTCGTGCCTGCCAAACAATACCACGGCCAGCAAGGTCGACGAATCTCTCCTCAACTGACAACGCGTGAAGCTTTAGCGCTAGGGTCCTCCAACTAGCTTGGAATTCTGACGATCGAACGTGCCAACTGGACAGAATCTGGCACGACATCCGCCACGAAGACATCCAACAACTCTGTCAGTGCCAAGACGAATAACTGTTTGCGTTAAGGGCCACAGGTGGGCCAACACGTTATTGACTTACTCAATTTGTGGAGCTTGTTCTCTTGAATGAATCATCGAATTTTTGTGAAATTGTAATCCTTTTTTTATCTGTACATATACGTCACATCTACCAATTTTCGTCCCGCTCGGACAATTCCTTTGTGAAGCGGTTTTTTTTAAATTGCGTATTAAGGATGAGCAGCAAATACTTGCAGTAGTGTTCATCTGCAGGTATTCGCACATTTCGCTACAGTCTTCTAGAAACGCAGTCATCTCACGGCAGCATCTGTTACGTAAGCTTCTCTTTGGATGCAACGATTTCACCTGCCATATTGATGAACTGCAAAGAAGATAAAAACTGGACCCCAGATGCGGGTGTTACACTTCACATCGGCAGCTAATGACACGGAGGATGGTGAATGAGGACGTAATAGGCGCACCGGATTAGCTTCGCCGTTCTCTGTGAACAGCGATTGGAAGTGAAGGGCGGCGTAGCAGCTTTTGCCACGCTCCGTGGTTTTTCAAGCTGTTCCGCTATCAATCTTCGTGCTGTCCATAAAATTTCATGTAATGGAGCGCGGTGGACGGACGATTAAATCACCGACACAGTGTCTGTTCATCTACCGGCACCGTAAAAATTTAAGATGACCTGGTTAAAGAATAAACTAAGTGCATTCTCCAGTTCTAGATTAACATTATGAAATTATGTTTGCATTACATTAATCAGTTTAGCATGGCAGATTTTAATGCGAATACGAAGTACACAAATCAAAAAAGGTTTTGCATCACCTCGGTTCCGAGAGATCCGGAAACTAAACAGAAAATTGGAATAGATATCAACATAAACATCATTTCCGCCTTATTTATTGCTCCTGAAAAAAACACATTGCATGTTGTACCACCACACAGCGAGATCTTCAGAGGTGCTGGTCCAGATTCCTGTACACAACGGTACCTGTAATTCCCAGTAGCACGTCCTCTTGCATTGATGAGGCCTTTATTCACGGTTGCATACTATGCACAAGTTCCTCAAGGCACTGTTGGTCCAGATTGTACCGCTTCTCAACGGCCATTCGGCGTAGATCCCTCAGAGTGGTTGGTGGGTCACGTCGTCCATTAACAGCCCTTTCCAATCCATCCCAGGCATATTCGATAAGGTTCGTCTGGAGAACAAGCAGGCCACTCTAGTCGAGAGATGTCGTTAACCTGAAACAAGTTATTCACCAGATATACACGATGGGGGCGCCAATTGTCGTCCATGAAGAGGAATGCCTCGTCAGTATGCTGCCGATGTGGTTGCACTATCGGTAGGAGGATGGCATTTACGTATCGTACAGCCGTTACGGCGCCTTCCATGACCACCAACAGCGAACGTCAGCCCCACATAACGCCACCCCAGAACAGCAGGGAACCTCCACCTTGCTGCACTCGCTGGACAGTGCTCTAAGGCGTTCAGAACTGGGGTGCTGCAAAACCTTTTTGATGTGTGTATTTGCTATAACACTCTGTTGTTTCGGTTAGCAACTCTTAGCAAGGATGTTCATTAAGTAAGAAGGTAATCAAGGGTACATTGTCTGACCAAAAGTGTCTTGGCAAAGTGTTGCTCGCAGTGGACCACAGGATGTAACGAGAGGCGAGGCGAATGCGTCAGTATAAAAGGAGTGGAGAAGTATTACGGTATCATTAGTGAGGCAGTAGTAGCTGGATTGGTCTGTTAAGAAAGCTCAGTGGCTTCGAAGATGGACTATTCACTGGATTTCTGGGTAACAAATCGATCAGGGACATTTAAACGCTTCTAAAGCGGTCCAAGTCGACTATCTTGATGTGATTATGAAGGAACAACGAGGGCTAAACGAAGACCAGGCAGAACGCATGTGCTGGGGTGGATAGGGCCCGTCGAACATTGCGGAGGGTAGTTGTAAAATATCACGTGATATAAGAAAAAGAAATCACTCGTGAGTTACGATGTACAACCAGCAGTGCCGCTAGTACAATAACAATGTGGTACAATGGTCGAGCCGTTCCTCATAAGCAACGAATTCCTGTTGTCACTGCTAAGCGACGCTTACGGGGTGTAAGGAGAGCGGCCACTGGACCATGGATGATTGGAAACGACGCATGCAGAGTGATGCATCATGAAATACCCTGTGGCAATCTGGTTATTACGTGGATGGTAAGGTCTTTGATGTGGTGCTTTCTGTTTGTTACCTCAGAATATACACTACTGGACATTAAAATTGCTACACCACGAACATGACGTGCTACAGTCGCGAAATTTAACGGACAGGAAGAAGATGCTGTGATATGGAAATGATTAGCCTTTCAGAGCATTCACACAAGGTTGGCGCCGGTGGCGACACCTACAAAGTGCTGACGTGAGGAAAGTTTCCAACCGATTTCTCATACACAAACAGCAGTTGACGGGCGTTGCTTGGAGAAATGCGTACTATGACGTTTCCGACTTTGATAAAGGTCGGATTGTAGCCTATCGCGATTGCGGTTTATCGTATCGCGACATTGCTGCTCGCGTTGGTCGAGATCCAATGACTGTTAGCACAATATGGAATCGGTAGGTTCAGGAGGGTAATACGGAACGCCATGCTGGATCCCAACGGCCTCGAATCACTAGCAGCCAAGATGACAGATAACTTATCCGCATGGTTGTAACGGATCGTGCAGCCACGTCTCGATCCCTGAGTCAACAGATGGGGACGTTTGCAAGACAACAACCATCTGCACGAACAGTTCGACGATGTTTGCAGCAGCATGGACTACCATCTCGGAGACCATGGCTGCAGTTACCCCTGACGCTGCATCACATACAGGAGCGCCTGCGATGGTGTACTCAACGACGAACCTGGGTGCACGAATGGCAAAACGTGATTTTCTCGGATGAATTCAGGTTCTGTTTACAGCATCGTGATGGTCGCATCCGTGTTTGCCGACATCGCGGTGAAAGCACATTGGAAGCATGTATTCGTCATCGCCATACTGGCGTATCACCCGGCGTGATGGTATGGGGTGCCGTTGGTTAAACGTCTCGGTCGCCTCTTCTTCGCATTGACGGCACTTTGAACCGTGGACATTACATTTCAGGTGTGTTACGACCCGTGGCTCTACCCTTCATTCGAACCCTGCCAAACCCTACATTTCAGCAGGATAATGCACGACCGCATGTTGCAAGTCCTGTACGGGTCTTTCTGGATACAGAAAATGTTCGACTGCTGCCGTTGCCAGCACATTCTCGAGATCTCTCACCAATTGAAAACGTCTGGTCAATGGTGGCCGAGCAACTGGCTCGTCACAATACGCCAGTCACTACTCTTGATGAACTGTGGTACCGTGTTGAAGCTGCATGGGCAGCTGTACCTGTACACGCCATCCAAGCTCTGACTGAATGCCCAGGCGTATCAAGGCCATTATTACGGCTAGAGGTGGTTGTTCTGGGTACTGATTTCTCAGGATCTATGAACCCTAATTGCGTGAAAATGTAATCACATGTCAGTTCTAGTAAAATATATTTGTCCAATGAATACCCGTTTATCATCTGCATTTCTTTTTGGTGTAGCACTTTTAATGGCCAGTAGTGTAATTATTGTCTGTTAATATAAGATAATGGATTTTATTTCGTCCTCACATGTGTGTAAATCACCTTTCCTGCGAGTTATTGCCTTTCTCAGTGTAGCGTATGTACATTAGTTATTGGCCGCCATTGCTGAAACATTCCCGAAATTCACCTAAAGCTGGGCGCGGCGCCCACGTAATTAAGCTGGCTTCATTAATCAAGAGAAGGAAAATGTGAAAGCAATACAAGCACATACGGTGAAAATTCTAAGTTATTTAAGATATGCCACGACGAAGCAAGCCGCGTATGATAAACAACGACGCAGCTCATTTATTTTTTTACTATTTTCAGCTACTTATAAATCTTTTCTGGATCATTAGCGGCTGTACGTGCAGAAGCCACATTTACCTTGAAAATTAGATAGCTCATGGTTCAAATGCCTCTGAGTACTATCGGACTTAACATCTGAGGACATCAGTGCCCTAGAACGTACAACTACTCAAACCTAACCAACCTAAGGACAACACACACATCCATGCAAGAGGTAGGCTTCGAACCTGCGGCCATAGCACCATCGCGGTTCTGGACTAAAGCGCCTAGAACCGCTCGGCCGCAACGGCCGGAGATAGCTCTTGTTCTCCTGTTTAATGTCTTGCTTAAGACGGTAGCCGTCATCGCAGACTTATGAATCTAGCCACATCTTTAAGCAAATAGTAATTATCGTGAGACTTTCGGCTGTAGCTACGTCTACTCTCTTTCCACGCATTGATCACGACTTGTGGGGTCTGCTGTTAAGGTGAACCGGATTTAGTGTGTTAATTTTGAGGGGTGCCCATATGCTCTTCGTGTCCTCACCCAGTACCCCCCTCCCCCCCCCCCCCCTCCCTTCCCAGGACGGCATGTGCTTACCCCAAGTCTGAAACTAGTGTAATCTATGGAACGTGTTCAGATGTCTGCGAATCGTGTAACTGAGGTGGAACGTGGGGACCAGCCCGGTATTCACCTAGCGGGATGCGGAAAACCGCCTAAAAGCCACATCCAGGCTGGCCGGCACACCGGCCCTCGTCGTTAGTCCGCTGGGCGGATTCGATCCGGGGCCGGGGCGCCTACCCGAGTCCAGGAAGCAGCGCGTCACGCTCTCGGCTACCGTGGTGGGTCTTATCTACGTGTACTATTACGTAAAAATGGGCGTTATTCTCTCAACAATGTTTATACATAACGTTCAAAGCAAAGCCTTAAAGAGTAACAATAACCACTCCGCTTTTATATTTTTCATCATGTTTAGGGAAATTAAAGTGCAGCATTTCCCCTTTATTGATCACGTACATTTTAATAAGTTAGAATTTATTACACTGTGACACAGATGACAGGAGAGAGATGGAACGATATACCAAGTGACCAAGTGACACAATTGGACGAATTTACCTCTGGCAATGGACTAACTCGTATAAAGGGCTGAACTGTGATTTCAGCAGTATTCATTTAAGAGCTAGAAATCATAGTGGCCGATATTTGATGATGAACTTCATGAAACTTGACTTGAAATTTTTTTATTCGATACTTTCCAGACAGTAATACAGTTCGCTAGGACGGTCTCCGGCTGATAAAAAAAATTCTCTGTTACCATGCTAGATACAACTATGCGTTGTGTTTCAAATGGTAGCATAACTCAAAGATTTTTATGGATACATTTCCATTTGTGGCCTGTAGAAGGTTTCCATGTCTTTGCCAACATCTCCCTCGTCACCGCCTCTACAGCATCCAGAGTTCATGGCGTAACAGTTTACACGTCAGGAACTGAAGTGTTAGAACCTAACGTAACCCCACAAAACATTAGGTTGTTGCATAAATTCGTAGCATTTTCCATAAATTTAATACACACAACAGACACACATAACACAGACTTTAGTCATAAATGACATATTCTCCTTTGCTACACTGCTGGCCATTAAAATTGCTACACCAAGAAGAAATGCAGATGATAAACGGGTATTCATTGGAGAAATATATTATACTAGAACTAACATGTCATCACATTTTCACGCAGATTGGGTGCATAGGTCCTGAGAAATCAGTACCCAGAACAAACACCTCTGGCCGTAATAACGGCCTTGATACGCCTGGGCATTGAGTCAAACAGAGCTTGGATGGCGTATACAGGTACAGCTACCCATGCAGCTTCAACACGATACCACAGTTCATCAAGAGTAGTGACTGGCGTATTGTGACGAGCCAGTTGCTCGGCCACCATTGACCAGACGTTTTCAATTGGTGAGAGATCTTGAGAATGTGCTGGCCAGGGCAGCAGTTGAACATTTTCTGTATCCAGAAAGACCCGTACAGGACCTGCAACATGCGGTCGTGCAATATCTTGCTGAAACGTAGAGTTTGGCAGGGATCGAATGAAGGGTAGAGCCACGGGTCGTAACACATCTGAAATGTAACGTCCACTGTTCAAATTGCCGTCAATGCAAACAAGAGGTGACCGAGACGTTTAACCAATGGCACCCCATACCATCACGCCGGGTGATGCGCCAGTATCGCGATGATGAATACACGCTTCCAATGAACGTTCACCGTGATGTCGGCAAACACGGATGCGACCATCATGATGCTGTAAACAGAACCTGGATTCTTTCGAAAAAATTACGTCGCAGGCGCTCCTGTCTGTGATGCAATGTCAAGGGTAACCACAGCCATGGTCTCCGAGCTGATAGTCCATGCTGCTGCATACGTCGTCGAACTGTTCGTGCAGATGGTTGTTGTCTTGCAAACGTCCCCATCTGTTGACTCAGGGATCGAGACGTGGCTGCACGATCCGTTACAGCCATGCGGATAAGTTGTCTGTAATCTCGGCTGCTAGTGAATCGAGGCCGTTGGGATCCAGCACGGCGTTCGGTATTACTCTCCTGAACCCACCGTTTCCATATTCTGCTAACAGTCGTTGCATCTATTCCAACGCGAGCAGCAATGTAGCGATCCGATAAACTACGATCGCGATAGGCTAGAATCCGACCTTTATCAAAGTCGGAAACGTGATGGTACGCATTTCACCTGCTTACACGAGGCACCACAACAACATTTCACCAGGCAACGCCGGTCAAAAGCTGTTTGTGTACGAGAAATCGGTTGAAAACTTTCCTCATGTCAGCACGTTGTAGGTGTCGCCACCGGCGCCAACCTTGTGTGAATGCTCTGAAAAGCATATCACAGCATCTTCTGTCTGTCGGTTAAATTTCGCGTGTGTAGAACGTAATCTTCGTGGTGTAGCAGTTATAATGGCCAGTAGTGTATTTGCAGCACTGTGTCAACGTTGGATAACTTTTCGATTTCGAGGTTGTAGAAATCACTTGCTTTTGAGGCGAGCGAGTTTTTGTCCGGGAAGGAAGTTCCTTGAAGGTTGATCGATAGGAAAAAGGTGAAAAACTGAGAGCGCAAGATCAGGTCAACCCAACTTCTGTAGAGAGTTACGGAGGAGTAACTTCATTTCACGCAGTCTTCCTGGTCGTTGTTCTCTGACTGTTTCTGCAAGACGTCTCAGTTGTTGACAATAAATGTCTGTAGTGATTGTTACACCTTGGGGAAGCAATTCGTAGAACACCAAACTGTCGCTGTTCTACCAGATTCGTAATATTAACTTTCGTGGATGCATGTAGGGGAGTTGCTGCTTTCTTTGGATCCAACCACTCCTTTCTTTTCCTTATTTTATTTTAAAGACACCATCTCTCGTCAAAATGCGGCGATACAGGATAGGAATGCTCGGTGTTGTTCACTGGACAATTCGCGGAGAGCAAGCAGAGACGCACATATGGCCATCCGCTGGCTTTTGTGATAATGGCTTAGAGCGTGTGGTACCCATACACATCTACATCTACATCTACATCTACATGTCAACTCCGCAATTAACATTTAAGTGCTTGGAAGAGGGTTCATCGAATCACAATCATACTATCTCTCTACCATTCCACTCCCGAACAGCGCGCGGGAAAAACGAACACCTAAACCTTTCTGTTCGATCTCTGATTTTTCTTATTTTGATGATCATTCCTACCTATGTAGGTTGGGCTCAACAAAATATTTTCGCATTCGGAAGAGAAAGTTGGTGACTGAAACTTCGCAAATAGATCTCTCCGCGACGAAAACGTCTTTGCTTTAGTGACTTCCATCCCAACTCGCGTATCATATCTGCCACATTCTCTCCCCTATTACGTGGTAATACAAAACGAGCTGCCCTTTTTTGCACCCTTTCGATGTCCTCGGTCAATCCCACCTGGTAAGGATCCCACACCGCGCAGCAATATTCTAACAGAGGACGAACGAGTGTAGTGTAAGCTGTCTCTTTAGTAGACTTGTTGCATCTTCTAAGTGTCCTGCCAATGAAACGCAACCTTTGGCTCGCCTTCCCCACGATATTATCTGTATGGTCTTTCCAACTGAAGTTGTTCGTAATTTTAACACCCAGGTACTTAGTTGAATTGACAGCCTTGAGAATTGTACTATTTATCGAGTAATCGAATTCCAACGGATTTCTTTTGGAACTCATGTGGATCACCTCACACTTTTCGTTATTTAGCGTCAACTGCCACCTGCCACACCATACAGCAATCTTTTCTAAATCGCTTTGCAACTGATACTGGTCTTCGGATGACTTTACTAGACGGTAAATTACAGTATCATCTGCGAACAACCTAAGAGAACTGCTCAGATTGTCACCCAGGTCATTTATATAAATCAGGAACAGCAGATGTCCCAGGACGCTTCCCTGGGGAACACCTGATATCACTTCAGTTTTACTCGATCATTTGCCGTCTATTACTACGAACTGCGACCTTCCTGACAGGAAATCACGAATCCAGTCACACAACTGAGACAATGCCCCATAGGCCCGCAGCTTGATTAGAAGTCGCTTGTGAGGAACAGTGTCAAAAGCTTTCCGGAAATCTAGAAATACGGAATCAACTTGAGAACTCCTGTCGATAGCGGCCATTACTTCGTGCGAATAAAGAGCTAGCTGCGTTGCACAAGAACTATGTTTTCTGAAACCATGCTGAATACGTATCAATAGATCGTTCCCTTCGAGGTGATTCATAATGTTTGAATACAGTATATGCTCCAAAACCCTACTGCAAACCGACGTCAATGATATAGGCCTGTAGTTAGATGCATTACTCCTACTACCCTTCTTAAACACTGGTGCGACCTGCGCAATTTTCCAATCTGTAGGTACAGATCTATCGGTGAACGAGCGGTTGTATATGAGTGCTAAGTAGGGAGCTATTGTATCAGCGTAATCTGAAAGGAACCTAATTGGTATGCAATCTGGATACCTGAAAGCCCGTATCAAGCGATTTGAGTTGCTTCGCAACCCCTAAGGTATCCACTTCTAAGAAATTCATGCTAGCAGCTGTTCGTGTTTCAAATTCTAGAATATTCCATTCATCTTCCCTGGTGAAGGAATTTCGGAAAACTACGTTCAATAACTCCGCTTTAGCAACACAGTCGTCGGTAACAGTACCATCGGCACTGCGCAGCGAAGGTATTGACTGCGTCTTGCCGCTTGTGTACTTTACATACGACCAGAATTTCTTCGGATTTTCTACCAAATTTCGAGACAATGTTTCGTTGTGGAACCTATTAAAGGCATCTCGCATTGAAGTCCGTGCCAAATTTCGCGCGTCTGTAAATTTTAGCCAATCTTCGGGATTTCGCTTTCTTCTGAACTTCGCATGCTTTTTCCGTTGCCTCTGCAACAGAGTTCGGACCTGTTTTGTGTACCACGGGGGATCAGTTCCATCTCTTACCAATTTATGAGGTATGAATCTCTCAATTGCTGTTGCTACTATATCTTTGAATTTGAGCCACATCTCGTCTACATTTGCATAGTCAGTTCGGAAGGAATGGAGATTGTCTCTTAGGAAGGCTTCTAGTGACACTTTATCCGCTTTTTTAAATAAAATTATTTTGCGTTTATTTCTGGTGGATTTGGAAGAAACGGTATTGAGCCTAGCTGCAACGACCTTGTGATCACTAATCCCTGTATCAGTCATGATGCTCTCTATCAGCTCTGGATTGTTTTGGCTAAGAGGTCAAGTGTGTTTTCGCAACCATTTAATATTCGCGTGGGTTCGTGGACTAACTGATCGAAATAATTTTCGGAGAAAGCATTTAGGACAATCTCCAAAGATGCTTTCTGCCTACCACCGGTTTGGAACAAGTATTTTTGGCAACATATCGAGGGAAGGTTGAAGTCCCCACCAACTATAACCGTATGAGTGGGGTATTTATTTGTTACGAGACTCGAATTTTCTCTGAACTGTTCCGCAACTATATCATCGGAGTCTGGGGGTCGGTAGAAGGAGCCAATTATTAACTTAGTTCGGCTGTTAAGTATAACCTCCACCCATACCAGTTCGCACGGAGTATCTACTACGACTTCACTACAAGATAAACCACTACTGACAGACACAAACACTCCACCACCAATTCTGCCTAATCTATCTTTCCTGAACACCGTCTGAGTCTTCGTAAAAATTTCTGCAGAACTTATTTCAGGCTTTAGCCAGCTTTCTGTACCTATAACGATTTCAGCTTCTGTGCTTTCTATTAGCGCTTGAAGCTCAGGGACTTTTCCAGCACAGCTACAACAATTTACAACTACAATTCCGACTGTTCCTTGATCCAAGCACGTCCTGTATTTGCCATGCACCCTTTGAGATTGCAGCCCAGCCCGTACTTTCCCGAGGCCTTCTAACCTAAAAAAACCGCCCAGTCCACGCCACACAGCCTTCGCTACCCGTGTAGCCGCCAGCTGAGTGTAGTGAACTCCTGACCTATTCAGCGGAACCCGAAACCCCACCACCCTATGGCGCAAGTCAAGGAATCTGCAGCCAACACGGTCGCAAAACCGTCTGAGCCTCTGATTCACACCCTGCACCCGGCTCTGCACCAAAGGTCCGCAGTCGGTTCTGCCAACGATGCTGCAGATGGTGAGCTCTGCCTTCATCTCGTAAGCCAAGATCGGCAGCCTTCACCACCAGGCTGCAGCCCTGTCTGAGAAAATAAAAGTAAGACAAGTTCAGTTTGTAGAAAGGGTGACACGCACATTGACCGAAATCCGTCGGTTCCCCAATGATGCACTATATACAGATTATGCTCGTATCTGTGTGAACGAGGAGGTGTGAATAAACAGAATCACATATTCTGGACAGATGTGAACATTCACTGGATGGTTCCATCGAAGGCATTCGGCACATCAGTGATAAATGTTTGATGTTGAATGTGGAGTTCTCGAAATGTTGGGACTTTCTGCATGCAGCTCGTTACCTGCAGCTGTTAGAGAAAGATGTGTTCTCGTCATTGCTTTTTGAAGCCGTGACGTTTCCGACTTTCTTTCTGCACGACGGTGATCCAACTTCCTACCGACTGGTTAGCTGGATTTACCTGGCTATCCAGTTTCCCCAGTTACGGACAGGTTGTGGAGGTTCAGTGCAGCGTCCCCTGATGTAAGTCGATGAGATTTCTACCTGCAGTCAATTTCGTATGCCGTGAAGACGAAAAACTTTGCACACCTCATGGGGCGGTCTGTTGATCGCTGAGTTGGTTTAAGTCAATCAGAAATGGATGAAGCAGATAATAAAAACCTAACAACGTCTAGCATGTAATGTAGGCCTTAGAAGCTATCACCAGCATTTGCCTTGTTCTGCGCAAAACTGCCGTAACCTGAGGATGATTAAAGCTATGCGCAAAGAAAAGGCACCATTGTTTTTCTTGTTTTCGTTCCTATGCCACTTAAGTGTTGCGTCAAAAATGTCAGCTTCCAAAATGACCGCCATGTATGTTACACACCCTCATGGATATTCCCCTTCTCTCATCTCACAAAGTTTGATGTCATATTTTTTGTTTATCCACCTGGTTTTGTAGTAGAACTGAGGGCCCACACCTATGAAAAACCTTGACCTCTCTTCGTCTCTGCACCATCGCTCTCAATTTACTTCCGTAGAAGGTCACAAATATTTCCCTTTTCATAAACGATTTCCTGTGGCCTGTCTGCATTTTATATCTTCTTAGCTACTTCCCTCGTCTATTATTTTGCTTTTCAAATAGAGAAATCAGCCTGGTGTCTTAAGCATTCTCATATTTTTTAATTCCTGCAGCATTTCGCTATTTAAGTTCACTATTCTCTGGCAGACTTGTTTCACTTTTGTTGACGTTCATTTAACAATCTCTTTTCTTAGTCCCTGTCGATTCCGTCCAACTGGTCATCTAAATCTTTTCTTGTCTGTCACAGAATTGCGTTTTCGTCAAGATTTTCAGTACAGCCGACATATGAATGGCGTGAGACTCACCAACTGCATTGATACTGAAGTAGATTCCAATTTACTGTTTAGTCTCATTTGCACATTTTTAAAATTATATGACATGTTTTAATCACTGAGAATCATCTTCAGAGACAAGTAGTTGCGTTAGCAACCCGTCTGATCTATTACAAAAGCTCATACCAGCGTACGAGGGCTGCCCAGAAAGTAACGCTCCGCATTTTTTTAACAGTTCTTTATTGAACATAATGAGAATCACACACACGAAAGAATCGTGTTTTGTCTACGCAACCTATTTTTTCACGTAATCTCCATCCCGTTCTATGGTCTTCCTCCAGCGCGAAACAAGAGCGTGTATGCCCTGTCTGTATCAATCCTTGTTCTGGTAGCGGAGCCAGTGTTCCACTGTGAAAACACCTCCTCATCGACCTCAAAGTGTCTTCCACGAATGGCATTCTTTAGTGGCCCAAGCAAGTGGAAGCTAACTTCAACATGTCAGGTGTGACAGCCGTGGATGGTCTCTCCGACTGCTGCAAATCGCGGAGCTCCGCCAAACAGCCTTCTGATGGCCTCACCCTCCGTGTCCAGCGACTAACTGTACTGCCGTCGACAGCAGATGCTCCATAGACTTTGCGCACGCGTTTATGAATATTCCCCACAGTTTCTTTCTCTGCAGCGAGAAATTCAATGACGGCACGTTGCTTGTAACGTATATCACCAACATAAGCTACGCTGTCTGTCGTAACTGACGGAAAATTTGGTGCGCTCATTCAGGAGTCTTTAAATAACACGTACGTAACGTTTCGCTTTCGTAGCATTGTTTTCGGAAGAGAAAAAAAAAAAGGCCGTGCATTACTTTCTGAGCAACTCTCGAACTTTATTTCCTCTCCCTGTACTTGCATTAATTTTCCTAATTTCTCCTTTGTTTCCTTGGTTGAGTTACAGTCTTGTCTCGTTCCGTTTTCAAATACAGTAGTTCCTCAATTTAAAACGTTCAGGATTTTTTATACGTAGCAGTCACTGACGTCTGATTACGCTCGGACGTGTCATGTCCGCCAGCAAAATCATTTTCAGCTTTAAGACACTTACATACTTCTACTTCATCATCATGAAAAGGCTAGCAACCTATTCCGACCGCAGACTTAGTCCCATCTTTTCATGGAACGGCGTACGTCTCTTCCTCCAGCATGATAACATTCGAGGGCAATTTTAGTTGTTTTTCATCCTTCGTACATCGTCTTTCCAATTTACTGTAGTCTGAGGTAATTTCCCTTGAAAATAAAATATTTTAGTTTCTGCCTACTTTCTTTATTCCTTTTCCTATCCCTTAGAGAGTAACTTTGTTATTCTGTGCACCATGGTTTCTATAGCAATAATTTTTTAGAAGTCAGTACGAGTACTACACCTTTCACTGTTCGTCGAATTGTTTAGCACAGACAACGAGATTTGTTAAGTTTACACTGTGTTGTTGTCATTTAATTGACTAATTACAACCTAATTAAGTAAAATTGGAGACCTGTGACATAAGTCTACAGATATCATGGATCTAAGACGATATTTCCCTTGCCAGGCCGTAACTGAATTTTCACTGGATATCTGTAAATTGTAATTTTTACTAGTAACATGTACAGTGCAGATAATGACTAAAATCTGTCCTCTTCTCGTAGAATAAACTGATGATCTGGGAGTAGCACCACATTTATGTACGTTACTGGCCATTAAAATTGCTACACCAAGAAGATATGCAGATGATAAACGGGTATTCATTGAACAAATATATTATACTAGAACTGACATGTGATTAAATTTTTACGCAATTTGGGTGCTTAGATCCTGAGAAATCAGTACCCAGAACAACCACCTAGGGCCGTAATAACGGCCATGATGTGCCTTGGCATTGAGTCAAATAGAGCTTGGATGGCGTGTACAGGTACAGCTGCACATGCAGCCTCAACACGATACCACAGTTCATCAAGAGTAGTGACTGGCGTATTATGACGAGCCAGTTGCTCGGCCACCATTGGCCAGACGTTTTCAATTGATGTGAGATCTGGAGAATGTGCTGGCCAGGGCAACAGTCGAACATTTTCTGTATCCAGAAAGGCCCGTACAGGATCTGCAACATGCGGTCGTGCATTATCATGCTGAAATGTAGGGTTTCGCAGGGATCGAATGAAAGGTAGAGCCACGGGTCGTAACACATCTGAAATGCCACGTCCACTGTTCAAAGTGGCGTCAATGCGAACAAGAGGTGACCGAGACGTATAACCAATGACACCCCATACCATCACTCCGGGTGATACACCAGTATGGCGATGACGAATACACGCCTCCAATGTGCGTTCACCGCGATGTCGCCAAACACGGATGCGACCATCATGATGCTGTAAACAGAACCTGGATTCATCCGAAAAAATGACGTTTTGCCATTCGTGCACCCAGGTTCGTCGTTGAGTACACCATCGCACGCGCTCCTGTCTGAGATGCAGCGTCAAGGATAACCGCAGCTACGGGGTACGAGCTGATAGTCCATGCTGCTGCATACGTCGTCGAACTGTTCGTGCAGATGGTTGTTGTCTTGCAAACGTCCCCATCTGTTGACTCAGGTATCGAGACGTGGCTGCACGATCCGTTACAGCCATGCGGATAAGATGCCTGTAATCTCGACTGCTAGTGATACGAGGCCGTTGAGATCAGCACGGGGTTCCGTATTACCCTCCTGAACCCACAGATTCCATATTGTGCTAACAGTCATTGGATCGCGACCAACGCGAGCAGCAATGTCGCGATACAATAAACCGCAATCGCGATAGGCTACAATCCGACCTTCATCAAAGTTGGAAACGTGATGGTACGCATTTGTCCTCCTTACACGAGGCATCACAACAACGTTTCAGCAGGCAACGCCGGGCAACTGCCGTTTGTGTATGAGGAATCGGTCGGAAACTTTCCTCATATCAGCACGTTGTAGGTGTCGCCACCGGCGCCAACCTTGTGTGAATGCTCTGAAAAGCTAATCATTTGCTTATCACAGCATCTTCTTCCCGTGGGTTAAATTTCGCGTCTGTAGCACGTCATCTTCGTGGTGTAGCAATTTTAATGGTCTGTAGTGTATAAACGATATGATGGCACTGTGCGAGGTGTATAGGAAAGTGTCACCGGTAGGTGACTGTAGGAGGATACGATATTCGTATTGGTGTAACGAATGGCAGCTTGTTCTAAATATAGTAAAAGTGTAAATTACTGCATATTTGCACGAATAACAATCCCACAATTTTCGAATACGACATTAGTGTCGTGCTGCTTTAAACAGTGACATCGATTACATATCTAGGTGTGCAAAAATGATATGGAATGGAACGAGCACAATAGGACGTTGTAGGGAAGGCGAATGCTCGACTTTAGTTTACTGCGAGAATTTAGGGGAAAGTGTATCACGTCTATAGAGGAGACCGAGTATAGAATACTAGTACCACTCATTCTTGAATACTACTCAAGTGTTTGGGATCCACACTAGGTCAGATTAAAGGAAGACATCGTATCAGGTGAGACGCTTGCTGTTAGATTTGTTACCGTAGGGTTCGATCAACATGCAAGTATAACGGAGATGGTTCGGGAACTCAAACGTAAATCCCTTGAGGGAAACCGATGTTCTTCTCAGGAAACACTGTTGAGAAAATTTAGAGAATCGGCATTTGGAGCAGACGGCAGAACGATTGTACTGCCGCCAGAGTAAGCGTCGTGTGAAGACCGCGAAGATAACAGAATTTAGTGCTTGTACGGAGGCCTTATAGATAGTCTACTTTTCCCTCGCTCTATTGGCGAATGGAACAGGCAAGCAAATGATTATTAGTGGTGCAACGTACCCATCGCCATGTTCTACATGTTGGCTTGCGGTATGTGTATATAAATTTATATGTAAAATTGCATTTTAGAACCGTTTCATCGCATTTGATTAATTCCAGGTTAATTTTGACCTGGTCTCTTTTTGAAAGTTTTCAAAGCTGCCTCCAACTCTTCTAGTTCAACGGATCTATTTCATTAAAGTCACTAGTGTGTAGACGACTTAAAAGTGTTTGAATTAACGGCACGTTAGTTTAGAGGTTATGTTATGTCGGCTGGTAATTTACAGACGCTGTTTATAATAGCGAAAGTACGGTATAATGAACGGGAGAGCCACTTTGTGAAGTCGGAGCCGACGAAAGGCCACAAGACGCCGTCTCCAGCCACCTGGATGTCTCTCTGGAGAAGCTATTTTGTTCACACAGCATCTCCTGGTGTCGCAAAACCCGTCCTGCAATTTACAACCTCCGGTTGGAACGTGCCGTGGCTGGGATAGAGCACCATTAGCACGGGAACTTTAACAATCTGTTATACTATATGGCCGGTAGCACGTCGTACGTAACGTGTTAGCAACAGCTGCAGTTATTATTTCGCAGTCCTTTGATCTCTGACTCGTGAATAAAGTGCGGAGGAAGAGGAAAGGATAAAATCTAACCCGTCGACATACAGTTCGTTAGAGACAGAGTCAGCTTGTGTTGACTGGGGGTCGAGGAAATGTCCCGGTGATCGCTATGCGGAAACAACATAACGAAAAAGTCAGGATAAGTGCGAGAAAGTCTCACGCACCGAGGGTTCCGCACAAACTTTATTATGTATACTGATAGTTCACCAATTCCACGAATCAAAACGCCGACGATTTTTGCCCGTTATCAACATCGTTACTGCAAGATATCAAAATATGTGGCGTAAATGGCCGTATAGTTTGATTGCATTTGCATAGAAATTTAATTCTTTTACATCACCCTACAGTCTGGAAACGCGCGACTGCTACGGTCGCAGGTTCGAATCCTGCCTCGGGCATGGATGTGTGTGATGTCTTTAGGTTAGTTAGGTTTAAGTAGTTCTAAGTTCTAGGGGACTGATGGCGTCAGAAATTAAGTCCCATAGAGGTCCGAGCCATATGAACAATTTTTTTTTTACATCACCAAGGGACAAGGGAACATCTTCTTTAGGATGTGACATAAATTGCAATTTGATGCGTGAGCCCGTTCCAGAGAAAAAGGAGTCTTAATAGATGCACAGACGCACAGTCGGATAACATACAAATTTTTTTCTATTGGTGTAATAACAAATTAATAATTTTCCGATTTTTTTTCTTTTACTTTAAAATCTTGCTTCTTGCCAAACTTCAAGAGTCCAGCTCCAAACGAAGCATGCAATTTTGTTGTATAGCCAGCAACCCTTTTATTTAATGAAGAGCTTGTCAAAAATCCATTACAGTTGCGGTACATATATTTTGGCTACTAATTTCCAAGCAACTGGTTCATTCTCAGCCCTTAACTACTGGCAAGGGAACCTTACGATCGCACCCCCCTCAGATTTAGTTATAAGTTGGCACAGTGGATAGGCCTCGAAAAACTGAACACAGATCAATCGAGAAAACAGGAAGAAGTTGTATTGAACTATGAAAAAAATAAGCAAAATATACAAACTGAGTAGTCCATGTGCAAGATAAGCAACATCAAGGATAGTGTGAGCTCAGGAGCGCCGTGGTCCTGTGATTAGCATGCGCAGCTGCGGAACAAAAGATCCTCGGTTCAAGTCTTCCCACGAGCGAAAATTTTACTTTCTTTATTTTCGCAAAGTTATGATCTGTCCGTTCGTTTATTGACGTCTCTGTTCACTGTAATAAGTTTAGTGTCTGTGTTTTGCGACCGCACCGCAAAACCGTGCGATTAGTAGACGAAAGGACGTGCCTCTCCAATGGGAACCGAAAACATTTGATCGCAAGGTCATAGGTCAACCGATTCCTCCACAGGAAAATACGTCTGATACAATCTATATGACACTGGTGACGGCATGTGCGTCACATGACAGGAATATGTTGTCGACCCACCTAACTTGTACACTTGGCGAATGTGTAAAAAGATTCTTCTACCTTGCCCGATTTAGGTTTTCTTGTGGATGTGATAACCACTCCCAAAAAAGTGTGTTTCGATGTTTGTTTAGGTGTAGCGTCCCCATACTACGGCGCAGTTATCTCGCATCGGGCGGATGGATGGACAGATAATAATTGTCTGAAAATAAAAAATTAAATTTTCCACTCGAGGAAAGACTTGAACCAAGGACCTCTCGTTCCAAAGCTGCTCACGCTAACCACGGGACTACGCCGCTTTTGAGCTTACACTTTCCTTTATGTTTCCTATCTTGCGCATGGACTACTCAGTTTGTATATTTTGCTTATTTTTTTCATAGTTCCTGTTTTCTCGATTGATGTGTGTTCAGTTTTTCAAGGCCTATCCACTGTGCCAACTTATAACTAAATCTGAGGGGGATGCGATGGGGAGGTTCCCTTGTGAGACAGCGATGAAAGTCCCTAATCCTAATGACACCAATCACTGTGTGATGCATGTCCTGCCAAGTTTAGATGGTTGTCATTGGTATCATTCACTTTCAGTGCATTCTCAGCAGATCATGCTTGAGAATGAATCAGTCTGTTCGAAACTAGTTTCAAAAATGTATGTGACAGATATTTAATAAACCCTTCTTTAAGAAGATCCGTACAGCTTTTGATGATTGAGTTCGCGAGTATCGAACTATGTGATATAAACGGGGGCATTGCGTTGACGTAGAGACGTAGACTTAGTGCAGCGACGAGAGAGCATAGACTTTGCATGCGACTTAAAATTCAACTTCAAACGTTTACCCTCTTTTGAGAGAAGGTGTACTTAACAGTTAACTGAACTTCATACACACTTTACTTAGTGTCTGGAAGAGACCGCAGTGGGGGTAACAAACACGTGCAGGGTGGGATGAGGTTGAAAAAGACGAGTAGCGCATGACACGCAAATAGCCAGGCTACATACCCGTAAGATGTCATCCAGTATTTGAGAATGAGAGAACTTATCGACTTGCAACAAACTTTTTTTTTTTTTTTTTTTTTTTTTTTTTTTGGGTCATCAGTCTACTGACTGGTTTGATGTGGCCCGCCACGAATTCCTTTCCTGTGCTAACCTCTTCATCTCAGAGTAGCACTTACAACCTACGTCCTCAATTATTGCTTGAGTATTCCAATCTCTGTCTTCCTCTATAGTTTTTGCCCTCTACAGCTCCCTCTAGTACCATGGAAGTCATTCCCTCATGTCTTAGCAGATGTCCTATCATCATGTCCCTTCTCCTTATCAGTGTTTTCCACATATTCCTTTCCTCTCCGATTCTGCGTAGAACTTCCTCATTCCTTACCTTATCAGTCCACCTAATTTTCAACATTCGTCTATAGCACCACATCTCAAATGCTTCGATTCTCTTCTGTTCCGGTTTTCCGACAGTCCATGTTTCACTACCATACAATGCTGTACTCCAGACGTACATCCTCAGAAATTTCTTCCTCAGATTAAGGCCGGTATTTGATATTTGTAGACTTCTCTTGGCCAAAAATGCCTTTTTTGCCATAGCGAGTCTGCTTTTGATGTCCTCCTTGCTCCGTCCGTCATTGGTTATTTCACTGCCGAGGTAGCAGAATTCCTTAACTTCGTTGACTTCGTGACCATCAGTCCTGATGTTAAGTTTCTCGCTGTTCTCATTTCTACTATTTCTCATTACCTTCTTCTTCGATTTACTCTCAAGCCATACTGTGTACTCATTAGACTGTTTATTCCGTTCAGCAGATCATTTAATTCTTCTTTACTTTCACTCAGGATAGCAATGTCATCAGCGAATCGTATCATTGATATCCTTTCACTTTGTATTTTAATTCCACTCCTGAACCTTTCTTTTATTTCCATCATTGCTTCCTCGATGTACAGATTCTTCCTGACTAATGTCTTGAACTTCAGCCTACTCTTCATCACCACTATATTGTGATCTGAGTGTATATCTGCTCCTTGGTACGCCTTACAATCCAGTATCTCATTTCGGAATGTCTGTCTGGCCATGATGTAATCTAATTGAAATCTTCCCGTATCTCCCGGCCTTTTCCAAGTATACCTCCTCCACTTGTGATTCTTGAACAGGGTATTCGCTATTACTAGCTGAAACTTGTTACAGAACTCAATTAGTCTTTCTCCTCTTTCATTCCTTGTCCTAAGCCCATATTCTCCTGTAACCTTTTCTTCTACTCCTTCTTATACAATTGCATTCCAGTCGTCCATGACTATTAGATTTTCGTCCCCCTTTACATACTGCATTACCCTTTCAATATCCTCATACACTTTCTCTATCTGTTCGTCTTCAGCTTGCGACGTCGGCATATATACCTTAACTATCGTTGTCGGTGTTGGTCTGCTGTCGATTCTGATTAGAACAACCCAGTCATTGAACTGTTCACAGTAACACACCCTCTGCCCTACCTTCCTATTCATAACGAATCCTACACCTGTTATACCATTTTCTGCTGCTGATGATATTACCCGATACTCATCTGACCAGAAATCCTTGTCTTCCTTCCACTTCACTTCACTGACCCCTACTATGTCTAGATTGAGCCTTTGCATTTCCCTTTTGAGATTTTCTAGTTTCCCTACCACGTTCAAGCTTCTGACATTCCACGCCCCGACTCGTAGAACGTTATCCTTTCGTTGATTATTCAATCTTTTTCTCATGGTAACCTCCCCCTTGGCAGTCCCCTCCCGGAGATCCGAATGGGGGACTATTCCGGAATCTTTCGCCAATGGAGAGATCATCATGACACTTCTTCAATTACAGGCCACATGTCCTGTGGATACACGTTACGGTCACTATTTTTAGACTTAATCAACGTAGTTTTCGACATTACTAGGAGTGCCTTCATCAGAAGTGAAAACAATTAAAGTGGCCTATTACATAGTCACAGAGTTATAGGGTAAGGCATTTTTATGTAAAGAGTAAAACACAGAGGGAGTACTTACATGTCACATATAAAATAATTAACACGCCAGAAGGGCTTTAGTTACAAAATATCTAAGATGGATTAAGTGAAGGCGAGCCACTATGGGCTGCTCGTAGCTGTACGGCCACAGGATGGAACGGACTGAGGTGCCCGCGTTAACAAATGCGACCAAGTGAACCTGGCATTGCACCGAGCGTGCCATCTAGTAGCCGTAGGCACAATCAGGCTACTTCACATTCGAGTCTAGGCAGATAAAATTATAATGTATAATGTTCAGTACGTAATGAAAAATCATCATTTGTTTGGCAGTGGCAGACAACGTAACATTTTGTCTGCATCAGAGCTTAGAAGTACAATATAAAACATAAAATGTAATTATGAAAAATGCAGAGAGGGCTGAATGATAGCTTGTAGAAAGCAATATAACATCGAATACAGCCAAAAAACAATTTAATAAATAGAATTATGAGAATGACTGAGATGGGAAACAACATTTCGGCAAACTGCACAAGGACACCTGAAGTCAAATGCCAAGTAACGGCTTTATACCGTTGAAGAAATTTTTTATTACGTAGCTGCAGCTGTTCATTGAGAATGCGGCTATCACTTCTAGAAAGATGTTTAAAAATCTCCAATTTTTCTAGAATATCTACTGTACGCCCTTTCTTTTCGGTGTGGAAAATGTTGCTATCGCAAATAGGTTTAGGTGAGTGACCTGTAATCAGAAGATGGTCGGCAAATGACGAATGTTGGGGGCTGGTGCCATTTTTTCGTAACAGGTGTTCTTTATATCTGATTGTAAAGGCACGTCCTGTTTGTCCTATGTAGTAAGAAGAGTAGGTATGGCAGGCAATTTTGTAAACGCCAGAATTTTCTAAAGGGCAACGAATAGATTGTAAATTATGAATGAAGGCACTCCTAGTAGTATCGAAACCAGGTCAATTAAGTCTAAAAATAGTGACCGGGCTCATTTCTTGCAATTGTAACCTAGAAACGGTCCCTGAACGTGCAGCCATGTTTAAAAATTTGCTTTATGAGACTATTTTTGCTGGCACCGCCCACAAAACGATAAAATGAAAACAAGTTTATTGGTTAATACATTTTCGCTTTTCCTGCAGTAAAACGGTCGCATGAGGGATGGCGTTTTAATTTATTACTTCTTTACTACTTGCCCTATTCCCATTACAAGTTGCAGACAGCATGTCCATATACCACTGATAACACCTGAAAAAATATTTCACTGGACGACTCATTGTTGAGGAGATATGACGTTATAAACACTGAAAAATGGCCGCAGCATGCTTATCGTTTTAATTTATCACATCTTTACTTCTCACTCCATTCGCAACATGTTCCACCGACACTATCCACATATTCCACTGGGATGTGCCTGCAAAATTATATCACTGTATCAACTGTAGTTCAGGAGATACGACATCACAAACGTTGAGCGGCCTGAAAACGAAGCTTCAGGCACTGAGGTGACAGAGGTCATGGGATAGTGATAAGTGTGCTGATATGCAAAAGGGTTGCATGAAGATCGATGATAGAAGCTGAGCCAAGCGAGCCTATCAGGAGAGAGGCCAAAGACAGACTCGTAAGCAACGCCCCACCAACGCCCTCTCCACCACAAGTATTTAGATCGCCACCGTATACCAGAGGTCGCGGTCACTCACGGTCATCCCAGTCACGCATTTAGCTCAGTTACTATTCTAGTTCTCATCTGTCCACATCACTGGCTAGGAGAGTGTAGTGATTATAGTGCGACTTGTACTTCACCAGCAGTGAGGCTACCGTGGACTATTACGGAAGAGCTTGCACCACAAGACAATGAAGCTTAATGTTAAGCAGCTTCCTGTTTAACTAAATAAAGAACCCTGTTAATACATGTGTACAGTTGTGTTCGAGAAAGAGGGTACCTGCCACCAAACAACATCCTCTCCCTTGCTTCTGCCGCTTGGAGAGACCGCGCACCGCGCAGTTAAAGGCACCATGTCATGGATTGTGCGGCCTCTCCCGCCGGGGGTTCGAGTCCTCCCTCGGGCATGGGTGTGTGCGTTGTTCTTAGCATAAGTTATTTTAAGTAGTGTGTGAGTCTAGGGACCAATGACCTCAATAGTTTGGTCACACACATTTGAACATTTCTCGATTTCTTCCACTGGTTGAAGACTCTACAGTCTCAAAGACGATACAAAAACAAGTACATATACCGATGGTGGCAGCATCGTGAACACAAGATATTAAAGAACACTACATCGGCAGAGTTGCCATTTGTACTCGGGTGATTCATGTCAAAAGGTTTTTGACGTCATTATGGCCGCACGCTGGCAATTAACAGACTTTGAACGCGGAATGGTAGTTGGAGCTAGACGTATGGGACATCTCATTTCGGAAATCGATCGGGAATTCAATATTTCGAGGTCTAGTGTCAACAGTGTGCCGAGAATACCACACTTCAGGTTTTACCTCGCACCACGGACAACGCAGTGGCCAACAGTCTTCACTTAACGACCGAGAGTACCGGCATCTGCGCAGAGCTGTCGGCGCTAACAGGCAATCAACACTGTGTGTAATAACCGCATAAATAAATGTGGGACATATGACGAACGTATCCATTAGGGCAGTGCATCAAAATGTGGCGTTAATGGGATGCGGCAACAGACGACCGACGCAAGTGCCTTTGGTAACGGCACCGCATCGTCTGCAGTGGCTCTCCTGGGCTTGTGACCATATTATTTGGACCCTAGACAACTGGGAAACCGTTGTCTGGTCAGATGAGTCTCGATTTCACTCGGTAAGGGTTGGGTTGGGTTATTTGGGGGAAGAGACCAAACTGTGAGGTCATCGGTCTCATCGGATTAGGGAAGGACGGGGAAGGAAGTCGGCCGTGCCCTTTCAAAGGAACCATCCCGGCATTTGCCTGGAGCGATTTAGGGAAATCACGGAAAACCTAAGTCAGGATGGCCGGACGCGGGATTGAACCGTCGTTCTCCCGAATGCGAGTCCAGTGTGCCGACCACTGCGCCACCTCGCTCGGTCAGTCGATAAGAGCTGATGGCAGGCTTCGAGTCTGACGTAGACCCCACGAAGCTATGGACCCAAGTTGTCAACAAGGAACTCTGGAAGGTGGTGGAGACTCCATAAAGGAGTGGGCTTTGCTTATGTGTAATGGACTGATCATTGACTACCTGAAGACCATCTGTATTCATCCATGGGCTTCATGTTCTCAAACAGCGATGGAATTTTTACCAATGACAATGCGACATGTCACCGGGCCGAAATTGTTCGCAATCGACATTCTGGACATTTAGAGCAAATGATTTGGATGTCCCGATCGTCCGACATGGATCTCATCGAACATTTTGTGGGACGTAATTGAGAGGTCAGGTCGTGCTCAGAATCCTGCACCGGCAATGCCTTCGCAAATATGGACGGCTATAGAGGCAGCCTGACTCAATACTTCTGCAGTCACTTCGAACGACTTGTTGAGTCCACACCACGTATAGTTGCTGCACTAAGCTGGGAAAAGGGCGGCCCGACACGATATTATAAGGTATCCCAAGACTATGGGAAACATGGAGTTGACTGGAGGGAGAGACGGCTAATTACAAATTTATATTTGAACTAGAGCCCAAGAGTAAGAAAATGGTTCAAACGGCTCTGAGCGCAATGGGACTTAACATCTGTGGTCATCAGTCCCCTAGAACTTAGAACTACTTAAACCTAACTAACCTAAGGAAATCACACACATCCATGCCCAAGGCAGGATTCGAACCTGCGACCATAGCGGTCACGCGGTTCCAGGCTGAAGCGCCTAGAACCGCACGGCCACACCGGTCGGCTCAAGAGTAACAATAGAAGTGTGATGAGTGAAGAAATTGAACTGGGAAGAGGTGTAAGTCACAGTTGTTGTTTATCACCAAAACTGTTCAATATATATCTGGAGGAAATTATTAGTGAAAGTTTTGATGGAAGGAGAGGAGTTTGTATAGGGGGTCGGAAAGTGGAGTGTATAAGATTTTCAGACGACATGGTTGTGATGGTAGATAGTGCAAGCGAGATGGAACAAATGTCAGATGATCTAAACACAAAATTAGAAGAATATGGATTGAAGATTAATAAGAGGAAAACGAAAAGCATGGTAATTGGAGGAAAGGGGAGAAAATGCCGTATGAAAATAGGGGGAGAGGAAATAGAGCAAGTGAATAACTTCAATGACTTGGGAAATGTAATAATGGATGAGATGTATTGCTCAATAGAAATTAGGAAAAGAATTGCAATGACTAAATAAGGATTCAAGAGGCAACAGAAATTACTTTGTGGACCACTAAACAAAGATCTGTGGAAAAGACTTGGCAAATGTTACATCTGAAGCGTTGCACTATGTGGTGCGGAGACCTGGACATTGAGGAAGGAAGATCACAGAAGACAGGAGGCACTAGAGATGTGGATATGGAGAAGACTGGAAAAAGTGAAATGGGAAGACCGATTAAGGAATGAAGAAGTATTAAGAAGAGTTGGAGAAGAAAGAAACATGTTGAATGTCGTCAGAAAGAGAAAACGGAACTGGATTGGACATTGTTTTTGGAGGGACTGTTTACTGAAGGAAGGAATAGAAGGAATGGTGAAGGGAAAAAGGGGAAGAGGAAAAAGAGGATATCAAATGCTGGACAATATCAAAGGAGAAAAATATTCAGAAATGGCTATGGACAGACAAAAGTGGAAGAGGCTTAACCCATGACAAGACCGGCTGTAAGGCAGAATATCATACTACTACTGCTATTACTACAAGACTATTGTCATGAGAAATCCGTTAAATGCACGTGAGAAATGTATGACATATATTTCTCCTGCAAAACCTGCGAATCAGTTTCAAGCAAATTGGTTGGTTGGTTGACTCGGGGGAGGGCTCCAAACAGCGATGTCATCGGTCCAGCAAATTGGTAGACATGTTGTCTATTACCTGGAAAAAAAATTCTGTGGAGTATGAAGCAGCAGCCACCTATTGGCAAGGTGGTGATGACGTGGTGACAGAAAGGGGGGATGAGACAAGCAGCGAGGGGAAAGGAGGATACGGACACAAATGAGGGGGAAGGGTAGGAGATGGACAGATGGAGGTGGAGGGGAAATGGGCAGATAAAGGGTTGATGAGGAGACGGACAGAGAAAGGATAAGGAGGAGATGGACTCTGGAATAAATACATACACATGCAACGCCGGTTATTCGGCTAATATGTTACTAAAGCCGTTACTGATGGAGCCAATATTCATTACCAAAAATAAATAATACATTGGACTGTGAACGTTCTTATAATACCCTTTCACGAAACGTTGTTACTTCCGTGCGTTAAGTCTACCACGGCCACTTCCAGTGTGTAGAGTCTGAGTTGGTAGCAGGGCAGGATAAAGGGAATAAATTGCCCCCTCTCAACCTACTACAACCTGCAACGATCTAGGGGACAGATGACCTCGTATATGAAGAC
Source organism: Schistocerca americana (assembly GCF_021461395.2). Lineage (NCBI taxonomy): Eukaryota > Metazoa > Arthropoda > Insecta > Orthoptera > Acrididae > Schistocerca > Schistocerca americana. The sequence goes on along the minus strand of NC_060127.1, from coordinate 175,992,251 downwards.
GATATCTGTTCTTTCGGACATGTCCGAAACAACAGATATCATCTTCATATAGTTAAGGCTAACTAGCCATTGACCTTATTCTTCTGTGCAGATGCACAGGTATTGTAAGATTAAAGGTCCGCAGGAGAGCTTCTGTGAAGTTTGGAAGGTAGGAGACGAGGTACTGGCCGAATTAAAGCTGTGAGGACGGGGCGTGTGTCGTGCTTGGGTAGTTCAGTTGGTAGAGCACTTGCCAGCGAAAGGCAAAGGTCCCGAGTTCGACTCTCGGTCCGGCACACAGTTTTAATCTGCCAGGAAGTTTCATACCAGCGCACAGTCCGCTGTAGAGTGAAAATTTCATTCTATTGTTAGATTGTCTGCCGCTAGTAATGAGTGTGATGGGCAGGGGCACTACGAATGTAGTGTGTGGACATTACGTTGGGAATGTGGATCTAACGGGGAGCGTGCAATGGATAAATCCCTGCAGTCGCGCTATCTTCCGTGCCCTCGGTGGTTCAGACGGATACAGCGTCTGCCATTTAAGCAGGAGACCTCGGGTTCGAGGCACACATTCTCAGCTGTCCTCGTTGATGTATATCAACACCTGTCGACAGCGTAAAGTCTTGATTTAATTATCATTTCATTGATGACCTCGTAGTTTGGTCCCTTTACTCCCCAAACCAACCAACCAACCAACCAACCAACGATCGAGATTTATTTCTCCTCAGCCCACTTAATGCGACACAGCTAGTTAACCGATATTTTTATGCGAATTGATGTGAAAAGAAGCTATATTTTACTTTCGGAACATAGTAATCAATATGTACAGTTATGTAAGGCACGGTAAGTTTTCAAGAAATATACTCATTTTTATTAAAACATTTTTCTATTATTCCCTTATTTCAGCGCCGTGATTTCAGTATGCCTCTGTCGTAGCCAAATGGTAGCTGAAATAAACGAAGAATTCGATGCTTATTCTATTGCCTGCTATGAAGCTACGGACACTGGAGGCGTACTTCTATTGTAGTTTTTTTCGGGCTAGGATGATCTATTTACATACGTAATTAAGTTTTTACGGAATTCTCGGCGAGCGAGTGTCAGTTTCCTCCCACCTCAACTTAAACCTTGTTTATTTGGCCCAAGTCAGTTTTTTAATTTGACACCCTTGATATAAGCGGAGAAGGGACAAATAGGGTATCATTGTGTCAATGATTTTTTTTTTGGGTCATCGGTCTTCTGGCTGATTTGATGTGGCCCGAAACGAATTCCTCTCCTGTGTTAACTGCATCATGTAAGGGTAGCACTTGCAACCTACGTCCTCAATTATTTGCTGGATGTAATCCAATCTCTGTCTTTTTCTACAATTTTTGCCCGCTACAGGTACCTCTATAGCCAAGGAAGTCATTCCCTGAAGAGTTAACAGATGCCCTTCCATCCTGTTCCTTCTCATTGTCTGTGTATTCCACTTATTCCTATCCTCTCCGATTCTAAGCGGAACTTTTCCATGCCTTACCTTATCAGTCCACCTAATTTTCAACATTCGTCTGCAGCACCACATTTTAAATGCTTCGATTCTCTTCTATTCCGGTTTTCCCACAGACCATGAATCCTGTGCTCAAAACGTACATTCTCATCAATTTCTTCGTAAGATTGAATGTACACTAAGATTAAGTGTACACTAGTTCACTTCTCTCTTGGTCAGGAGAACCGCGCGACTGCTACGGTCGCAGGTTCGAATCCTGCCTCGGGCATGGATGTGTGTGATGTCCTTACGTTAGTTAGGTTTAAGTAGTTCTAAGTTCTAGGGGACTGATGACCACAGATGTTAAGTCCCATAGTGCTCAGAGCCATTTGAACCATTTTTTTCTTGGTCAGGAATGCCATTTTTGCCTGTGCTAGTCTGCTTTCTATGTCTTTCCCCTCCCTTGTTGGTTAGTTTGCTACCTGGGTAGAAGAATTCCTTAATTTCATCTACTGCGTGACCATCAATCTTGATGTTAAGTTTCTCGCTGTTCTCATTTCTGCTACTTCTCATTACAGTCGTCTTTCTCCGATTTATTCTCAATCCATGTTCTGTACTCATTAGACCGTTCATTCCATTCAGCTGGTCTTGAAATGCTTCTCCATTTCACTGAGGATAACAATGTCATCAACGAATCTTATCATTGATATACTTACACATCGAATCAAGGCTTCTTCGATGAAGAGATTGAACAGTCCCTGTCTTACATCCTTTTTAATCCGAGCACTTCCTTCTTGGTCGTCCACTCTTACTATTTCCTCTTGGCTCTTGTACATATTGTACTCGTATATCATCCGTACTTGCTATAGCTTTCCCTTACTTTTTTCAAAATTTTGAACATCTAGCACCATTTGACATTGTCGAACTCGTTTTCCAGGTCGACAAATCCTGTGAACGTGTCTTAATTTTTCTTTAGTCTTGCTTCCATTGTCAACCGCAACGTCAGAATTGCCTCTCTAGTGCATTTACCTTTCCTAAAGCAAAACTGATCGTCATCTAGCACATCCTCAGTTTTCAAGTCTTCTGTATATTATTCTTGTCAGCAACTTCGATGCATGAGCTGTTAAACTGATTGTGCGATAATTCTCGCACTTGTCATCTCTTGCAGTCTTCCCCATTGTGTAGATAATATTTTTTCGAAAGTCAAATGGTATGTTTCCAGACTCATACACTCTACACACCAACGTGAATATTCGGTTTGTTGTTGCCGGTTCCCCCAATGATTTTAGAAATTCTAATGGAATGACATCTACCCCTTCTGCCTTATTTGATCTCAAGTCCTTGAAAGCTCTCTTAAATTCTGATTCTAAAACTGGATCCACTGTTTCCTCTAAATCGACTCCCGCTTCTCCTTCTATCACATCTATCTTTTCCCTAATAGGAGCCTTCAATGTACTCTATCCGCTCTCTCCTCCGCACTGAACTGCGAAACTCCCGTTGCACTTCTAATGTTACCACCCTTGTTTTTAGTTTCACCGAAGGTTATTTTGACTTTCGTATATGCTGAGTCAGTTCTTCCGACAATCATTTCTTTTGCGATTTCTTTACATTTTTCATGCAGCCATTTTGTCTTCCCTGCTTTTCCTATTTATTTCATTCCTCAGCATCTCGAATTTCAGTATTTCTGAATTTCCCTGTACATTTTTTTACTTCCTTCTTGCGTCTACGAACTGAAGTATTTCCTCTGTTACCCATGGTTTCTTCGCAGTTGCCTTCTTTGTACCTATGTTTTTCGGACCAACTTCTGTGGTTGCCCTTTTTAGAGATTCCTCTTCAACTCTGCTGCCAACTCTACTATTCCTCATTGTTTTATCTGTAGCCTGAGAAAACTTTTCGTCATTCCTTAGTACTTCCGTATCCCACTTCTTTCCATATTGATTCTTCCTCACTAATCTCTTAAACTTCAACCTACTCTTCATCACTACTACATGGCGCTCTGAATTTATATGTGCTCCTGGGTAAGCCTTACAATCCAGTATCTGATTTCGGAATCTCTGTCTGTCTGATGTTCCCGTATCACTCTGCCTTCTCCAAGAATACCTCTTCTTCTTGTGATTCTCGAAGAGAGTATTCGCCATTACTAGCTGAAATTTGTTACAGAACTCAATTAGTCTATCTCCTCTCTCATTCCATATCGCAAGCCCATATTCCCCTGTAAGCTTTTCTTCTTCCCCTGCAACTGCATTCCAGTCACCCTTGACTATCAGATTTTCATCTCCCTTTACTGTATTGTCCTTTGAGTATCTTCATGTACTATCTCTATCACCTAGTCTTCCCCCTCTTACACGCTTTTCAATCAGAGCACTTCTTTCTTGGTCGTGTACTCTTGTTATTCCCTCGTGACTCTTGTAGATGTTATACCTTTTCCGTCTCTCACTATAGGTTCCCTTATTTTCCTCAGAATTTCGAACATCTTGCACAATTTTACATTGTGGAACTTATTTTGCAGGTCGACAAATGCTATGATCGTATCTCGATTTTAATTTAGTCTTGCTTCCATTATCAACCGCAACGTCAGAATTGCCTCTCTGGTGCCTTATCCTTTCTTAAAGCCCAACTGATCGTCGTTTAACGCATCTCCAATTTTCTTCACTTACTCGGATTTTTTTTCCTCCCACCTCATTTTCAAACTTGTTTATTTGGCCTATATCAGTTTTAAAAAAATGGTTCAAATGGCTCTGAGCACTATGGGACTTAAAACTTAGAACTACTTAAACCTAACTAACCTAAGGACAGCACACAACACCCAGCCATCACGAGGCAGAGAAAATCCCTGACCCCGCCGGGAATCGAACCCGGGAACCCGGATATCAGTTTTTAGTTTCACATCCTTGATATAAGCGGAGAAGAGACGAATAGGCCTACATTCAGTCTGTGATACAGTGAACTGCAATGACATAACCGAATTTCACAATGAGCAGGTTGATATCGGTCGTTAACTGGAAACCAACATCTCGGAAACGACGAAGCTGACCAACTGTTCTCGTTTATCTGTCGCGAGCACCAATGCAAAGTTGTTGAAAGGCGGTGAAACAAAGAGCAGGTTACAAGGGGTGGGACATCCACGCATCATCATATGGAGGTCAAAGTTTTGCCTAGACCGCAGAACTGGTGGCTATCTGGTGCAGACCTGAAACGCAGAAGAAAGGAATATTGGGTTTAACGTCCCGTCAACATGGGGGTCATTAGAGATGGAGCACATGCTCCGATTGTGTCAAGGATGGGGAAGGAGATCGATCGTGTTCTTTCGAAGGAAACATCAGAGACTTCTGTAGGTATTCTGATTGCAGTCAGGAAGATAAAATGTCAAATGAGATATTTCAACTTTTATTTTCATTTAATCTGAAAAGCTGCGTCAGAGTTTCCACATTCACCGTCACTCGAATTTCAAGATAAATTTTCATTTCCAGTATCATTCTGCTCAGCGTCCTCAACAACTGACAATATTTCAGGTTCGCTGTATGAAACGTCTAATGTTTTAATTAACTTGTTAGTGAGGTACAACTGCACGTCGCAGTTATGGTTCTTGCGTTAACCAGGATGAGTTTTACGTGTTCTTCTCCATTCTGAAGCACTTGATTCTGTTACCAGTCGCGCATACGGCACGTTTATCGCTAACTAAATGAGGTGCCTTGTATCCACGGGGGATACTTTACTACGACACTTCTAAGCACCAGAACCAACGAGTGTGTTCAGCTTTAATCTTATTCCAGTAGCTTGAAATTTTCCAGAATTACGGTGTTTCCTGTCACTATACTACTTCTCTATGTTGTTTCCATAATAAGAGTGCCGGCATGGTACTTTCAACCGCAATACACACGGGCTGACACACCATCTCCAATGAACTCTATGTCGACTGGTTAACTTTTATCCTCCCGCTTCTTTGGTATACATCTGCGGATCAGAGGTTAAACAAGTTGCGAAATATTAATTGCAGCGCGTGCTATTGGCGATGTAACAGATTGTTCAAGTTCCCGTGCTAATGGCGTACTGTTCCAGCCACGAGATGTGAATAGAGGCTATAAATTGCGGGGACGGGTTTCCCGACACCAGGAGACATTGTGTGTACAAAATGGCCCAGCCAGATGGCCGGCGATAGTGGCCTTCATTGGCTCCGGCTGCATAGCGTCGTTCACCCTTTCATTATACTGTCGCTGTAAAAAACAGCTTTCTTCGGCGGCAAGATGACATGGTTGTAGCTCAAAAGTAACGTGCTGTTAATTCACACGTTTGAATGTTGCAAACGTCTTCACTGTTGGACATTTGATAGCATGCAAATGGGAAATGTGAAAGGGGACATCTTAACAGGCTCGTTATGAAACAAAACCATGCCAGGAAGATCTAAAAATATTTGTCACAAACGACAAAATCTGAAAAAAGGAGGAACGTGAATACATCATCAACGAATGTATAACCAGAGATGTCCGAAACAAATACGATAATACAGATCAACAAGCAGGCGAGACAGTGAAGGGCTTTAAAAAGGTAGCAAGGTGTAGAAGATGTATGAGAACAGAACTGGCATTTATGTCTGAAAAATAAGATTCAATCAATTTGGCCCACATACGTACACGGGGTTGCTTCAGCTGTTTCGAATCCTACTGGTGCATGACATCTTCACTGCCACTACTTGATCAAAGTGGGGAGGAGAGAGCCGGCCGAAGTGGCCGTGCGGTTAAAGGCGCTGCAGTCTGGAACCGCAAGACCGCTACGGTCGCAGGTTCGAATCCTGCCTCGGGCATGGATGTTTGTGATGTCCTTAGCTTAGTTAGGTTTAACTAGTTCTAAGTTATAGGGGACTGATGACCTCAGCAGTTGAGTCCCATAGTGCTCAGAGCCATTTGAACCATTTTTGGGGAGGAGAGGCGGCGGCGTAGAGTTCCTGATCACCAGACTTTGTTACAACGACCTTAATTAAATTTCAGATGAACTGTGGGCATGTGGTGTCCATCGGGTAGATTAAGTCCGGCAGAGCACTTGGTACCATTCTAGAGGAGTCGGCTATTTGCCAGCACTGCCTTTGACCCTCTCACGCTCCCCACCATCATACAACACGAACGTGTATTCCACACAAATGTCCGCTACATTCAACAGATGAAATTCAGTTCTCAGACAATGCGAGGAGCCGGCCGCAGTGGACGAGCGGTCCTAGGCGCTTCAGTCTGGAACCGCGCGACTGCTACGCTCGCAGGTTCGGATCCTGGCTCGGGCGTGGATGTGTGTGATGTCCTTAGGTTAGTTGGGTTTAAGTAGTTCTAAGTTCTAGGGGACTGATGACCTCAGAAGTTGAGTCGCATAGTGCTCAGAGCTAATGCGAAGAAGAAACCATTGTTCGCAGAGGAAGCAGACCCTATCAGATTACGCGGCTGAAGCTGCCCCGCGGGGTCTCCCACCGAGCAATGCCTGTAACTGTTCGACTATGACGACTGTGAGTATGGTAATTTTACTCCCCTTATAAGTGATAATGACAGGAGAAGGTATGAAACTTATTGCCAAGTGGTCAGATGGGATATAACAGCTACGTGGATTGATCTTGGGCTAATCTGTTTTTGAAACTTCCTGGCAGATTAAAACTGTGTGCCGGACCGAGACTTGAACTCGGGACCTTTGCCTTTCGCGGGCAAGTGCTTTACCAACTGAGCTACCCAAGCACGACACACGCCCCGTCCTCACAGCTTTACTTCTGCCAGTACCTCGTCTCCTAACTTCCAAACTTTACAGGAGCTCTCCTCCGAACCTTGCAGAACAGTTTTAATCTGCCACGAAGTTTCATATCAGCGCACACTGCGCTGCAGAGTGAATATCTCATTCTGGAATCTGTTTTTCTTTTATTGCTAAAGCAAGATGATTTATAACGACGCCATGCTCTGTCCGAAAGAGTTGGTCTAGATGAAAGCATCAGGCCTAAACTGCGGGCAAAGCGATAGCGGGACGACAACATTATGGCAGCACAGAGCATCCGGACAGCACTGCTACGATAAAGACAATGTGAAATTAAATTCTGTATAGTCAGTAGATGGAGTGTAGCCATGTATGGAAGTGAAACATGGACGATAAATAGTTTGGACAAGAAGAGAATAGAAGCTTTCGAAATGTGGTGCTACAGAAGAATGCTGAAGATTAGATGGGTAGATCACATAACTAATGACGAGGTATTGAATAGAATTGGGGAGAAGAGGAGTTTGTGGCACAACTTGACAAGAAGACGGGATCGGTTGGTAGGACATGTTCTGAGGCATCAAGGGATCACCAATTTAGTTTATTAGGGCAGCGTGGAGGGTAAAAATCGTAGAGGGAGACCAAGAGATGAACTCACTAAGCAGATTCATGAGGATGTAGGCTGCAGTAGGTACTGGGAGATGAAGAAGCTTGCACAGGATAGAGTAGCATATATAACTGATTTGCTGACGTCATGCAGGGAGAGCACAAAGTCTCGCCCTGATTATAACAATTTATTACAGAATAACAGTTTGACATAATAATTTACATGTGATACCGTTACATAGGTTAGCGTTACTAGTTTTTTTTAAGACCACTTACGTTAGTAAACCTCAACGTGTGCTCCCTTGATAGCTCGGAGAATGTCGAGGCGCTATTCTATTTCCAGCCAGGTGTTTCGTAACATGTGTACTTGGTTGGTTGTGTTGGGGAAGGAGACCAGACAGCGAGGTCATCGGTCTCATCGGATTAGGGAAGGACGGGGAAGGAAGTCGGCCGTTCCCTTTTGAAAGGAACCATCCTGGCATTTGCCTGGAGCGATTTAGGGAAATCACGGAAAACCTAAATCAGGATGGCCGGACGCGGGATTGAACCGTCGTCCTCCCGAATGCAAACATGTGTACTGTCACAGTACTCACAGCAGCTTGTATCCTAGCCTTCAGTTCGTCGACGTCAGCAACTGGTGTGACGAAGACTCTGTCCTTGATATAGCTCCAGAAAAAAGTCAATGTCTGGAGAGCAGGGTGGCCAGGGTGTTGTACCATTCCTTCCAGTCTACCGATCCGGACGTAACTCCCCTCTCCAGACATTACACACCTTGACTTTTTTTCTGGGGGTGTTGATGTTTTTGGCAAGCCACCAGGCAAGAAGTAGAAAGCCACACCGTGGGTGGTCGGGCAAAATGTTGCTGAAATGTGAGTCGAGGACGGTTCGACATGAAGAGCAACAAAACGGGGCGTCGAATACCGCCGAAGTACCGCTGTGGTGTAAGGTTGACGCAGATAACAACCGCAGTGATGCATCCCGGTCCATCACTCATGGTTGTCGGGCTGTATTATGGAGGTCCACAGTCAGGCTGGTATGCCAACACTGTCACAGGAGTCTCCAGGCAAGTCTTCGATGGGCATAGTGGCTCAGTTTGAAGCGATCAGTCAAGATCATTCTACTCCCGTCAATGAGATTCCAGTCCGAAGACGTTTCTGGAGACGGCCTCACAGTGGTGGGATACGAACCTGTCTGTCTTCCACCATATGGCCCAACATCCAGGAGAGATGGTCTGGGATGCCATTTCTCTTCATAGCAGGACCCCTTTGGTCGTTATCCACGACACCCAACAGCACAGCGGTACGTCGAGATATTTTACGTCCCGTTTTGTTGTTCTTCAAGACAAGGCATCATCAGCTAACATTTCAGCAAGACAATGCCCATATGATACTGCGAGAGTATCTGCTTCTTGTTTTCCTGACTGCCAGACCCTGCCATAGCCAGAAAGATCACCGAATCTCTCCCCAACTGAGAACGTTTGGAGGGTTTTGGGAATGGCCCTCCAACCATCTCGAGACTTTGACGAGCTAAAGCGCCAATTGAACAGAATTTGATACCATATCCCTCAAAAGGCAACCAGCATCTCTATCAATTAATGGCAAGCAGAGTAACTGCTTGCCTAAGGACCAGAGGTTGATCAATGCGTTACTGAGTTGCTCAGTTTGGGAAGCTCTTCCTCTTGAATAAATCATACAGTCTTTCTGAAACTGTAATAATTTGGTTTGTCTGTATATGTATATTGCATCCGTCCCATTCGGATAATTAATTCGTGGTGTGCCCTTTGTTTTTTTCTTAGAGTGTATATTCGAATTATTGTTGTGTGTGTGAAGTCTTATGGGACTTAACTGCTAAGGTCATCGGTCCCTAAGCTTACACACTACTTAACCTACATTATACTAAGGACAAACACATACACCCATGCCCGAGGGAGGACTCGAACCTCCGCCGGGACCAGGCGCACAGTCCATGACTGCAGCGCCTTAGACCGCTCGGCTAATTCCACGCGGCTAATTTTTGTTACAACAGTTTTCTTCAGTGTGACTGGTGGTTAGATGCTGTTTTAGCGGAAGTATTGCTCTTTGATTATTGAGTTTAATATGCAGTTAGGATTATTGTTTTCTGTTCGGAACTATTTTATTACGAACGGAAAGAAAACAGTTACTGTTTGTAAATGCTAGTATACTACTGAGATCTTTTGTTTTAGATTTCGTATAAGGAAGAAGTCTAACTGCAACCCAGTCATATCAGTACTTAAGGCCCATATCGTAATATTTCGTCGCCTTTCCGGCTTAGATTTTTTAAAATATGACTTGTAAGTACTGCACCTCTTTCCAGTCAGTACAAACATTAATTTTATTAATGTATTATATACCTAATATGTTTTATAACATTTAGTTTAATTCTGAAGACGATGCTCATAGTATCGTCGAAACCTGGTCAATTTTGGCTTAATATTTGTGACCGAGGGCTTATTTGTTCTAATATAATTCTGACACGGCCACTGAACCTTAGCAGCCATGTTCAAAGTTTTAATATAATAAGCCATTGTGAGTGTGGTGGGGGTTTGATGTTAGGCCCCTATTGTGGCTGGTATCTCCTGGACCGTAATTCGACAGTCTTGCGCCCAGCATCGGAAATGTGAGCAAACAGACAGACTTAAAAAAAAGTTCTTTAGCGCCTACTTACGGTAGACACAGCACCATATGCAGTAATTTTTTTATCACTCGAAAAAAAAGATCGTTCGGTATGGAATTCTCTCTTTTCCTGAGCTAATCTGCTTTTCATTTTCTTTTTGGTTAGTTCTCCTTTGAAGAACACGTTTTCTATTTCGACAAATCCTATGAATATGTTTTACCTTTTCTTAAGTCTTGCTTTTTCATTATCAAGCTTTTCGTCAGAGCTGACTCGCCAATCCGTAAAAAGTCAAACTCATGATAACACATGTTCAATTTCGTTTTCCATTCTTCTGTGTATTCTTGTCATTAACTTCGATACGTGAGCTGTTAAGCTGATTGTAGGCTATCTGCCGTTGGTATCTTTTAGACTGTGTGAATGTACGTATGGCCCCACCAACATTGAGCGAAGAACTACCCATGCGCTGTTCGAGAAACGGTGGTATGCGCTTTTTCTATAGCTGTGTTGCGACAGTCATGTCATTCCGATTACAAAAACTCGTAGCACTATCTCTTGTATGTCCCGGAGTAAACACTAACCCTGTCACACACTTTTGTTACAGTCATTGACAGAACTGCCATCTGCCAGGATGATTTTGTAGCCTTGCGGCCTGGAGACGCTGAAGATTGTATGATACGGATACAGCAACAACTGTTCGTAAATATGGAGATGGTATCTGCTCTTTCGGACAGACACTACTGGTGATTTTGCAGCTCTCGAAGAATGAAATTACAATGAAATCCAGACCATTAGCTGCTTACAGGAGTTGGTAGATATCAATGGGGACAGTTGAAAGTGTGTGCCCCGACCGGGACTCGAACCCAGGATGCCCTGCTTACACGGTAGACACTTATCCGACTCACCCATCGAAGGCACAGAGCACAGTGCGACTGCCAGCTTGTCTCTGGCACGCTCCCCGTGAGATCCCACATATCCAACTTAATGTCCACAAACCACATTTGTAGCGCCCCTGCCCACCATACTCATTACTCGCGGCAGTCAAACTACCGATTCCTGGAAGAGTTCCAGCAATGTGAGTGCATCCGCACTGAAGAAGATCATTTGCCAGTAAGCCTTATCTGTATGAAGGTGGTATCTGTTCTTTCGGACATGTCGCACACTCACACCGAATGTCTGATGACGTAACAGTTCCCAATGCTGAAATGCACACGAGAATTGAAATACTGTATCGCAAATAACGTTACTCGATTATTCTTCTTCCACTGATGTTTCGTACACAGTATCAAACGTAACCTCTTCTTCGTAGATGAAAATGATCTCTCTAAGCTTTCTGCAGTTAAAACTCGACGAAACATAAACAGTTCAGATGGGTTTTGTAACTCGTGTACTTAACTTTTTATCCCTCAGTGTCCTGGAATTCTTCACAAAAACACGATATATATAATCTATTCAATGTCCCAAGCGAATTGACTAAAAGGTACGACTTTATACATTTCATAATAGTTATTACTCAGAGCGGCACGGATGGTGCGTGGTAAACGTTACATCAACAGCGATCCCCGAACTCCACAAGTCCCGTTCTAATATACATTTCCAAACAATAACTTGATAGTTTGTATTACAATTTTTTGAGATTACAATTAGAAATTTTCACATCACATTAAATTGAAGTACGTACAGAAATTTTACAGTTGCTCATATTTGTTCCCAGCATACAATTTGCCCAGAAAACAATATTATCAGTTGGATTTACATCAAATAAGTAGATCGAACAACAGTTTTTACTAGCTACATAATTACTCGACGACGAAATTTACTAGTGTTCCTATCAAGTTCATGGTGTACTCGTACATATTATTTAAGTTTTTTATCAATGTTAACAGTGATTCTGTCCTTTCACAGGAACTCTTTCGATGACTTGTTTATATTGGGTTTGTTGTGACTTGGCAAGACAGCCAAGCCACTAGGAGATAGCCGAAAGGCACGCGTTTAAGCTCACGCAGGCTGGCGTGAGGTCTGGAACAGTTAAGGGAATTTATAGTAGCAAAGAACGTAAGTAACTACTGGAATACTTAACTTTAATTCATAATTGGTGAACATCGGTCTGACGGTACATGTATCACAAGATAAATAGCAAATGATAATGGCGCCTTGCTAGGTCGTAGCAAATGACGTAGCTGAAGGCTATGCTAACTATCGTCTCGGCAAATGAGAGCGTAATTTGTCAGTGAACCATCGCTAGCAAAGTCGGCTGTACAACTGGGGTCGAGTGCTAGGAAGTGTCTCTATACCTGCCGTGTGGCGGCGCTCGGTCTGCAATCACTGACAGTGGCGACACGCGGGTCCGACGTATACTAACGGACCGCGGCCGATTTAAAGGCTACCATCTAGCAAGTGTGGTGTCTGGCGGTGACACCGCAGGGTTATTTCGCAGTCCCATAATTATTTCGTAAATTAATGAATTTACTTACGTACGTAAGTAACACACATGAATAATAGATGTACTACGTTTATCCAGTCTTTGTTTCATGTATTTCGGCTGACAAACGAAAATGAGGAAACTGGTAAAACACGAGTTCATTATATGCTAATCGGAACAGAATGCGATAATCCCAGACGTTCTTTCCAATTGACCGAATTCATAGGTCTCTTTTGTTCGTATTTCGTAATGATTTACATACTGTGTTAATAACAATTAATGGTTTTGACACTAGAACTGCGTTGTTCCTTGGAATGTGGACGGTCACTTGCCGTTAATTGACCGAGAGTTGTGATAGTGGACCGTACAATATGCCTTCCAAAGTGTTCTGTTACCTATCACGTTCCACTATAATTACAGGAGCTTTTCCTTGTATTCCCTAATAAATTCCAACACGCATCACGACGTAGCTTGCTGACAAACTCTTCAAATGATGTTTTCAGTAAACTAATTCCTCACTATCACACACAGAAACTGGTAATTCAGTCATATTTTAAAGCAGACACATCAGGTGGTTGGTTTTGAAAATACTATCGAGCCAAGGAAGAGCACCAAAGGCCATTTATATTGCTCTGCTTGCACCTTTTCCTTTCCAGTGACAGTGTCCACTGGCTGAATAAGAAGTTAGCTTTTTATAGATGTGGAAATCACGAAATAATAAATTTCTTTCGTCCGATACATACAGGAAAGCAGAACAAATTGTGCTTAATGTGCAGTAATGGGAAGTAGTATACTGCAGGAATTCCCTTACTAGATGATTGCAAAGGAAGCTGAGAACAATGTGTGCTTAATGTGCAGTAATGGGAAGTTGTGTACTGCAGGAATTCCCTTACGAGACGATCGCAAACGAAGCAGAGAACAAATTGTGCTTGATGTGCAGTAATGGGAAGTTGTCTACCGCAGGAATTCCTTTACGAGACTATAGCAAAGGAAGCAGTGCTCCTCATTCTGGCCGTTGTAGTCCAACAAGGACCGGCCGACAGCCATGTCATCCTCCGACAACGGCCTCATTGTATGCGGTATGGAGGAGCGTCGGGTCATTAAATCTCTCTCCCGGAGGTTGTCGGCTTTCCATAGCTTGGAGCCACTACTTCTGACTCGCGCAGCTACTGAATTGGCTTCATGAGTTTGAATGACTTTGTACCAGTCCTCTTACCAAGAAAAATCTCCAACACTACTGGGTTTGTAACCCGAGTTCTCCGCATAGCAGGCAGGCTCGCTATACAGAGGCGGACGAAAATAAATCAATATCGTTTAGGTTCGCTAATCGTACAAATGACACTGTGGAGGTACGACGTGGAAGGAACAAATAAAACAAGCTGTTAGTAAAGCAAGTATAAGGAAGAAACGAAGTTTAAAGTTTTAACGTCCCGTCGACATCGAGATCACTAGCGATGGAGCACAAGTTGTTTCAAGGACGGGGACGCAAAGCGGCCGTACTGCTTCAAAGAAATCATCCCGGAGTTTGCCTGTAGCGGTTAAGGGACATCGCGGAAAACGTAAATCTGGATGCCCGGATAAGAATTTGATCCGCTGTCCTACCGAAAGCGAGTCCAGTGTGCTAACCGCTTCCTTAGCTCAATAATTACGAGAAGGAATTAGGGAATCAGCCACTATTCTATCCTTTCGAATCTTGAACATGGTTGCAGACAGCGGCTGTAGAAGGTAATCGATGTGAGGAAAAGGTGCAAAATAGCCTAATCAGGTCCAGTAGTACAAGGTTTATTAAAAAATCCTTGACCTAGGTTTCGATGTCTTTAAAAATGTCTTCTTGAGAATGATCGCTGGTTAACACTGGTTACCTAATGTTGTGGAGGCACGTTAAATATGTAGCTAGAAGGCACAAGAGAAGACCAAATTCACCTCCATAATAATAAAACCACAATTTCGAAAATAAAATCGTGTGTAATCATCCTCAGGTATTAACTGTGTGACACGGGACACTTTTCTTCACATTCGTACTTAAATTTAAAATTTCGCCCATTCCATTTCCAAACAACTGACATTGAGAATGAGCCAAGGTACGATATAACAGCTGCTCAAGCAAATTTAGACACGCAGTCACAGCTGCAGCAACGTTATAAGTTTCTAACAATGAATAAATTCCTTCTCTTCGTTACATAGTCAGTAATAATTCATTTAATAGTAAACTGAGCATGTTATAACAGTCTTGATGCGATAAATTATTCAGGTCTCTTGTCTAAAATCATTAACTTTAGATTTTTTTTACAAAACCAACTTTTATCTTACAAGTATATAATCTTTTCGTATAAGGTACATTTGCTTTCATGTTCTGGAATATAATAAATTATTTTGATAATATCGGGCTTCAGCATTCGTAGACGTTAATACAATGATTTAACGTCTTTCGAAATCTCTCAAGTGATTCGATTTATTTATGAAACTCATAATTAAAGAAGGATTTTGAGGTTTACGTGGCGTAAACAATTCCCTCCTTACAACCATATTTTTATCAGACATTATTGATTTCTCCAGTTACTATATTTAATAACAGAATTAAAGAAAATCCACAAATTTGTAACAAAAGTGTCAATAATGTAAGGTAGATATTAATGGGAAAAACCTGAAATGACATGATATAAAACAGAGGAAAAGGCATGTATCGAGTGTTACACTAAATGCTACGATCGTGTATTAAATCAGAGGTTGTTTAAGGCGGGTACACTTCAACACATTGCATGCATAAAATTTAAGAAGACACATGGTTGCTGTGTAAGTTCAGGTAATGTACTGTGATATCTCACACCTCATCAACCATTAACGTGGATGAAATGAGGTAAATCAAAAATATGTGAGCTTCCTCTCCAAAATGTAGTAAAGGAATCATTAGCTCCCGAAAAGCGTCATAGAGTTACAGAAAATTTATGGTATAAGCGTAACTGCTCCATGAGAAAGCTATGTCCTAAAGAAATGTATTATATTGTAACAAATTACAGGCCGTGTTTTTTGAACTTGAGAGTTGTGATGTGTATCATTTGCCTTCCTTTCTTTTTGCGTACAAAAACGGGCAACTTCACTCTGTTATACATTGTACGCCAATGATAGAAAAAGAAAGACAACACGACACGTTTCCTGTCAATAAATCTTGGAATACTTCCGCACGACTGGGGCTTTCGGGGAAACCTGAAAACAGTGAGATACGACATCCGAGTTAGCAAAGATCTTTACAATCTCGTAGTCGTATAATTTCGCTGTCGTTCACATCGACTTTCGCCGAACGAACAACAGTATCTTCCGAGCAGCGCCGTGACATTTGGACTCGGAAAAACCAGCAAGAGAAAGTGAGTGAGCAGTCAAGCAAGAAGAAAGCAAAATTTGTGTAATATATCTGCCATAAAACGTAATAAACTGTTCTGCGGCCATTTCTCAGGTGCAACAACATCCTGTTACGTGGCTGGCTTTCAAAATGAATGACCGAATGCAAATTAAACAGCCCGTCGAATTCAGAGTCATTACAGATGGAAAAGGGCGAATGAAACTGCATACGTAAATCCTGAAATTCGTATGGGGAATCGTACATGTTATTTCCGCACGACCCAGAACGTCAGAGGCGGTATGTACTGAAGGCTGAATAACCACCTCTCGCTGCGCAGACAGCTGCGAGACTTCCAGGAAGAGAGTCAGTGGTGTTCTGGAAGGACCGACAGATATGTGGAGCCATGGCGACTCCAATGCCGTGGCCATTTGCGCTAGGTTTCTGCGTTGAGGATCTGTGGCGCCAACAGTCAAATCAATGTGGTTCCACAGATTCTCTATTGGGCTTAGCTCCGGATAGTTTGGTGGCAAGAGGAATACGGTGAACTCATCCTGGTGCTATTCGAATCACGCATGTACACTGCGAGCTGTGTGTCACGGTGCATTGTCCTGTTGGAAGATGTCATCATGGCGAAGTAAAAATCATACTGCATTACGGGTGCTCATAGTTCACAAGGACTGATGTATCCACTGTGACGAAATCACCCAGTGAATGCCACGAAAACATTCCTCTCTCACACCATAATACTCCGTCCTTATACGTTAAGTCAAAACCCGTTTTTAGTTAGAACGCGTTCTTACTAGTTAAAACTAGTTTATACTGAGCCACTTCGTCAAAACGCGTTTTGCCTAGTTAAAGCTAGTTTTAACTGACTTCCGCTTTTGACCAGCAGTAAATTCTTGTTGTACCTAAGGCTACCAGTATCAACTAGTTTCAACTAGTAAGAACGCGTTCTAACTAAACTAGAGAGAACTAGTTTTCACTAAATTCATTTAGTGTCAATAATTAAAATTCAGAGGAACTACGTGCTGATTGAAATAAAAAACAGCATTTTTGTATTGTGCAGTGCAATATTTATTGAGAATATTGATCATACAGCCCTAAGTTATTAACATTAACTACAGCAGGGATTCCCAAAGTGGTCGATATCGACCCCTTGGGGTCGATATCCTTTTTCCTAGGGGTCGAGATAAACGAAAACTGATTTTGGGGGTCGACGACGTCTAAAAATCGACCCCTATTAAATTAACTCAAGTTCTTATTTGAAACTTTCAAGATAGGTAGGTACTGTATTGTTTATGTTGTGTTAGTCACCGGGTTCATCCATCACACTGAATGTTTTATTTTCTCTTTGCGGATTAATACTTTTTTAAATATAATTTCCTACCTACTTAAGATTGTTTAAGTACTTAATTTGTAATAACCATTATAAATTAAACTTGATATTTACTGAATTGTATGTCTTTTATTTTGTTAAATTTTGTTGAGAAAATGAAGTCAACTTTACTCACTTAACCAAGTGCAAGGTTTTCCAATTGGTACCTTAGTACCTAGGTATTTTGTATCGATAGGAAAAAAACTAAAGATAGGCCCCCTTACTCATAATAGTCTGCTAACTTAAAGCATTGGTAATTCTCACTCTGTCTTCTTCTATTGACCTAAGTCAGAATGAAAAATAACGCTCTGTAGCAGCTGTTTTAAGTTAGCGGACCATTATGAATAAAAGTAGGTAATTTGGTCATGGAGGTCTGAGGTAACAGTTCATTTTGGAAAAGGGGTCACTTGTCCAAAATAGTTTGGGGATCCCTGAACTACAGCAATACAAAAATAACCATACACTGAAGAAACATTTTAAGGAACATTACAGAGCCATATTAAGAGCATTAGTTACGAAAGTGCAAACAAAATAATCATACAGTAAAAGTATATTAATTACTCATACATCTGACAAAAGTTGCTACAGTCTTAATAAAACAGAAAAGTAACAAAAAAATTCAACAATTAAATTTTTATTATTTGTCACTGCAAGGCTAACTCTCGTGTCATTTTGAGTTACAAAGGTTTCCATTTTTCCGACAAAAGTACCTTTTTGAAATACATGCCTTCTTACACACACAGCGAACAAATCCTTGTCCTGATCCTAAGGCAGTTCTTAATGATACCTTTGTCTCTGGCACGTCTTCCAGCAGCAAGAATTTCTCTTTGGACTCGTCATATTCGGATGTGGAAGAGAACTTTTAATTCGCTTGTTTGAAAGGCGATTGGGTACTTAATACATATTACGAAGTATATTAAAATGTAAGTATTAAAACTTAAAATATTAATTAATTACTTGAATAGTTGGCAACATTTTCAGAGCATTAAATCAATGAACTAATGAATATGTCTGACATTTGTCCTTAATTAGTGAAATCAATTCATAAATACATACCTGCAATACTATTTGTCGAGTATCCCATATTTTGTTCCAATCTTGTGCAAGCCCTGTTCATCTTTCTGAAGAACAACTCCAATAATATTAGGCAGATCTGCTTTAGCTCTGTCGATAACAGGAATCGTTATAATTATATTGTCACTGATTTCTACAGTAGCATGTATTGAATCTGAAGCCATCTTCATTCTTTTGGCCTGTTTCGTCAGGTTTTCATGAGCGCTTTCTCTAGCTGTTCGTATTTGAGATTGTCGTTTCGTAATAGAATCACCTTGTGGATCTTCGTGACGAGCTGGAGTTATTTGAGGCTCTGCCCTCGTACTAGCTACAGCTTCTGGATCCTCTTGATTGGCTGCTGCTGTTGTTGGAGACTGTATACCTGTACTGGGCAAAGCTCCTGCATCTTCTTGTCTGGCTGCAGCCGTAATCTTTCCATTGCTACTAGCCATAACCGCTATCTCCTCTGAGTCGTGTGACAGTTCCAGTTCATCAAGTGTCTCATTTACTGCGTCCACTACATCAATTTTATTTAAAGCCTATTTAAGGTAATCTTCATCTTGTATCTCCTTAATAACATCTAGAGGCAAACTCGAAGTTATAAGCCCCACTCGTGGTTCTGTGCCAAACATAGCTTTGTAAGGTGTTCGCTTGATACCAGAATGATATGCCCGATTTTTCATAAACTGTACAAAGCAAAGACGGTTTGACCAGTTGGTGGTAATGTTGTCTTGCAGGTATGAAGCCAATATTTTTTTAACGTCTTGGTTGGCGTGTCTTTGGCTGTGCCTCGGTTTTCGTGAACCAATTTACACTCAGGCCACAACAGATCCAGCCCGTTTATGACAGAATTAACAAATTCTCTGCCGTTGCCAGAGTGTAAAATACAACGTGCACCAAATGTCAAAAATATATCTGCTAAATGATGTGCGACTTCCTCTGCCCTCTTCCTTTGCAGTGGACGTAACAAAACAAATTTTGTCAAGTGGTCCTGATACACCATTACATAACTAAATCCACGATTTTCTTGAGTCTGCAGGTCGATCAGATCAACCTGGCAACGACTGTTCATTTCTGAATTAAGTATAGGTTTCGAAACATGCTCCCCTTTCTTAATGTTCCTTTTGCGCTGACAAGTTTCACACATAGACAGATAAATGTTTATCATCTCCACTGTTATGTTTGCCCATATTCTTGAAGTTTCTACCTGTAATCTATAAAATTACTAAATAAGCAGCAACCAGTCGCAAGATCATGTTTTCTTTGTTTACTTTTGCAAATCGATTTCAACTGATTAACAGCCATCATCGGTGCTACAAATACAAGAATAAAAATAAAAATAATTAATAACAGTGACCAAATGAATAAATGTACATAAAGCAACGTAAAACCAATTAAATGTATATAGACGCATTAAACCATTTAAAATGCACATACAAATTTACCTTTCAACGTGTATGTTCCCTGAGTAATAACTCCGTCTTTAACAGACGTCAAACATAAAGTGATACATAGAGAATTGATTATGACAACGAGAAACTGTAAGGGGGCGGTGCAAAGCAAACCCGCCCTCTATGCAAAAAATATAGCTAAAATAAAAATGAGAAGAAATGACATACAAAGTGCGGTAAAATATAATGAAAAAATACTGAAAAATTTAAAAAAATGGATACATTGACAAAGATTTTGTCAACCACATAGTACAGTTGTATACGCCAAAAAGCTATTGTAAAATAAGTGAAAATAGATACAAACATATGTGAGAAGCACACCATATAAATTTTTTTTTTAATTTTCAAAAATTATTTATCATATTATCGAAGAACAAAAGTAATCATAATGCCAAAACGCAAAAACTGTATTGTCATCCATCTAGCGTACAGTAAATGATATTCAGGAAGATCGGATTTTTTTCCCGGCATATGGCGCCACATTACTGAATGCACATGTAAAGTAAACTAAGTTGACATAAGAAAATTACGGATATGAACGAAACAAACTTACTAAAGAAACAAGACCAAATGTAGAAATAAAGTGCTATCACATTTCATACATGGGAAAATTAACACAGGCTCGATAGGATGAATTGAGAACTTGTAGGGGCTCTTACGGCGTGCTCGTATATCATGAGACTTGAATCCACACCATATGTCTGTTGGTGTAACCGACAAAGACGGCAAAGGCCTAACTAAAGCGCGGCAACACAAACTTTGTCACAATAACATAATTCATATCACCGACCTATTTATCTCCCCCCCCCCCCCACCACTTTCACTCTTCCCTGCTCCACCCCCTTCTCGTTTTTCTTTGTCCTATCACTTCTATTCCCAACAAGCAAATGCTCGGCGAAGAGCACCCAAAAATGAACTCCCCCTCACATTTACCTGCGCATTGAGAAGGCACACGCTAGCTGATACATGATGACAAAAGATCTCCATATCCTCTAGCAAATCAAGATAATTTCCCTTTTCTGCTCTATATAATAACCTCACATGCGTCGCAGTTTGAGGAAGT
This sequence comes from Schistocerca americana, assembly GCF_021461395.2. Taxonomy (NCBI): domain Eukaryota; kingdom Metazoa; phylum Arthropoda; class Insecta; order Orthoptera; family Acrididae; genus Schistocerca; species Schistocerca americana. The sequence continues at coordinate 175,971,154 of NC_060127.1, read as the reverse complement.
TCATGTCCACTATTTATAATGTGGGCTGCAAAATTCAGTTAATCAGTTGAAATCGATTTGCAAAAGTAAATAAAGAAAACATGATCTTGCAACTAGTTGCTGCTTATTTGGTAATTTTATGGTTTACGGTCGCTGCGCAACTTGGGAACCATATGGAGCCTCCGTTCAGAATCTTTAATCTGTCTCGACCTCCACGACCAACGGCCTGATGAGCTGCTTCAATAATGTCGAAAAGTTCTTCGACACATAAGCAGTACTTCACAGGTTCTTTTCTTGTCACTAACTTCCTGGTCCCATAAATCTTAATAATCGATTTAGTCTTCTGTACTGCTTCTGTGTCTTTTTCTCAGCTGATTGTGCTTCTTCAGTTTCGTCCACTAATTTATCGTAAGATTCTTTTGTGATAACACTGTAATGATTTTCTCTTTTGCCGTATTCTTCAATCCTCCTCACAAATTCTTCTTTCTATCGCCTTTGTTGATTTAGATCTGCCATGCTAAATACGTACGAGCTGATCTGCACGTGCTTAACCCTCGACCGTGTTGTTTGTTGTGGCGGAAAGCGGCCAGTGGCGGGCTATTGTCGGCCGCTGCAACGCTGCTCATGCGGGGAGTTTTGAGGCCTGGAACTGTTCCCGTGCGTGTAATTCTTTCCCCGCCTCTAGCGCTTACCGTAGCGGCGCGTATTTGACACGCTTATGTGCTATTGTTGTGGGGGGGAAGTGATTATCTAACAACTGAATACCTAACAGTTCAAAGGTTTCCACAGTAGCAACGCTCGTACAGAATTAATAATTATTTATTTTTAATTTTTATATAATGAGGAAGGGTTTTAGTGGTAGATCTAAAGTAAACACAGTTTTTTGAAGAATATTTATTAGAAACGACTCTTTGTATGGTATAGCTCAAAGTATGGTACTGCACACAATCCCGCTCTTCACAATATACAAGTGTTTCTCTTCTTATGTTTTTCCCGTTGTCATCCAGTTTGCTGCAACACTCGCCATTTTCGTGTCGGCGTCTTCTTGTTTTCACTATTCAGAATGAGTCTGGATCTATTAATATTCCAATAAATATTGCATTGCACAATTTTCAATTATCACGTAGTTCCTCTCAATTTTAATATTTGCTCCTAAATAAATTTAGTGAAAACTAGTTCTGTGTAATTTAGTTTGAACACGTTCTTACCAGTTGAAATTAGTTAATAGTGATAGCCTTAGTTACAACTAGAATTTACTGCTAGTCAAATGCCAAAGTCAGTTAAAACTAGTTTTAACTAGGCGAAACGCGTTTTTGGCGAAGTGACTCAGTTGTTTATTGTTGTGGTCTTCAGTCCAGAGACTGGTTTGATGCAGCTCTCCATGCTACTCTATGCTGTGCAAGCTTCTTCATCTCCCAGTACTTACTGCAACCTACAGCCTTCTGAATCTGCTTAGTGTATTCGTCTCTGGGTCTCCCTCTACGACTTATACCCTCCACGCTGCCCTCCAATAATAAATTGGTGATCCCTTGATGCCTCAGAACATGTCCTACCAACCGATCCCCTCTTCTTGTAAAGTTGTGCCACAAACTCCTCTTCTCCCCACCTCTATTCAATACCTCCTCGTTAGTTATGTGATCAACCCATCTAATCTTCAGCATTCTTCTGTAGCACTACATTTCAAAAGCTTCTATTCTCTTCTTGTCCAAACTATCTATCGTCCATGTTTCACTTCCATACATGGCTACACTCCATACAAATACTTTCAGAAACGACTTCCTGACACTTAAATCTATACTCGATGTTAACAAATTTCTCTTCTTCAGAAATTATTTCCTTGCCACTGCCAGTCTACATTTTATATCCTCTCTACTTCGACCATCATCAGTTATTTTGCTCCCCAAAGAGCAAAACTCATTTACTACTTTAAGCGTCTCATTTCCTAATCTAATTCCCTCAGCATCACCCGACTTAATTCGACTACATTCCATGATCCTTGTTTTGCTTTTGTTGATGTTCATCTTATAAACTTCTTTCAAGACACTGTCCATTCCGTTCAACTGCTCTTCCAAGTCCTTTGCTGTCCCTGACAGAATTACGTCATCGGCGAACCTCAAAGTTTTTATTTCTTCTCCATGGATTTTAATACCTGCTCCGAATTTTTGTTTCCTTTACTGCTTGCTCAATATACAGATTGAATAACTTCGGGGATAGGCTGCAACCCTGTCTCACTCCCTTCTCAACCACTGCTTCCCTTTCATGTCCCTCGACTCTTATAATTGCCATCTGGTTTCTGTACAAATTGTAAATAGCCTTTCGCTCCCTGTATTTTACCCCTGCCACCTTTAGAATTTGAAACAGAGTATTCCAGTCAACATTCTCAAAAGCTTTCTCTAACTCCACAAATGCTAGAAATGTAGGTTTGTCTTTCCTCAGTAAAAACTAGTTTTAACGAGTAAGATAGCGTTCTAACTAAAAACAGGTTTTGACTGTAACACATACACACGGTTGTTGCAGGGCCGTATACGCTGACGGCCATCTGCCGGAGTACAAAACAAGATTCATCTGAAAAGGTCACTTGTCGTCACTCAGAGGACGTGCAGCTGCGTTATTGGCGTCCAGTTCCAGCCTTCGACGACTGTGAACAGCAGTCGGCCTGATTGGATGAACCAGGCTCCAGCTGTGTAGGCCCGTACGCAGCAACGTTCGCTGAACGGTCCTTTGGGGATTCACTGTTGACAACCGCTTCGCCTATCTGGGCAGTAGTTACTAAACAGTTGAACGTCCGTTCGCCCACACACATGTCCATAGCCTCTTTCACCCCCGTCGTCTATTTATCCCCGGTTTTGGATACCGCCATTTTGCGATGCGCGGTATTCTTTAACCACGATGGCGCGCGAACAGTTTAGAAATACAGCCCGAGAACGACTGCACTGTTGACCGCTCCACACCTCCCCTCACCCCCCCCCCCCCCCCCCCGCCCCCCACTCGCTTACTAAATTTTCGCTGTTCATGCAATAAAAGTGTCGCTTCAGAGCATTACCTTTTAATTTATAATTTCTTTACTAGCACCTCTATTAGCATCACATTTCACGGACTTTGTCCACATACACCACGCGATCTACCTGCATTATACACACATACACTATGTGATCAAAAGTTTCCGGACACTCCCAACATACGTTTTTCATATTATGTACGTTGTGCTACCACCTACTGCCAGGTACTCCATATCAGCGACATCATCAGTCATTAGACTTTGTGAGAGAGCAGAATGGGGCACCCCGCGGAACTCACTTACTTCGAACGTGGTCTGGTGATGATTGGTGTCCCTTGTGTCTTACGTCTGACGCGAGGTTTCCACACTCCTAAACTTCCCTACGTTCACTGTTTCCGATGTACAGGCCGACCTCGTCTGTTGACTGACAGAGACCGCCGACAGTTCAACAGGATCGTAACGTATGATAGGTAGACATGTATCCAGACCATCACACAGGAATTCCAAACTGACAGTACTATGTCAGATAGGTGGGAGATGAGAAAACTGGATCTCATTGTCGATCGGCTGCTCATAAGACACACATCATGCCTGTAAATGCCCAACGACGCCTCGCTTGGTGTAAGGAGCGTAAACATTGGACGATTGAACTGTGGAAAAACGTTGTGTGGGATAACGAATGACGGTACACAATGTGGCCATCCAATGGCAGGGTGTGGATATGACGAATGTCCGGTGAACATCATCTACCAGCGTGTGTAGTGCCAACAGTGCAATTCGGAGGCGGTGGTGTTATGGTGTGGTCGTGTTTTTCATGGAGAGTGTTTGCACTCCTTGTTGTTTTGCGCGGCACTATCACAGCAGAGGCCTACACTGATGTTTGAGCACCTTCTTGCTTCCAGCTGTTGAATTCGGCGATGGCGATTGCGTCTTTCAGCACGATAGAGCACCTATTCATAATGTGGCGGAGTGGTTACACATCAATAACATCCCTGTAATGGACTGGCCTGCACAGAGTCCTGACCTGAATCCTACAGAACACGTTTGGGATGTTCTGGAACGCCGACTTCGTGCCAGGCTTCACCGACCGGCATCGATACCTCTCCTCAGTGCAGCACTCAGTGAAGAATGGGCTGCCATTCCCCAAGAAACCTCCCAGCACCTGATTGAACGTATGCCTGCAAGGGTGGAAGCTGTCATCAAGGCTAAGGGTGGGCCAACACCATATTGAATTCCAGCATTACCGATGGAGGGCGCCACGAACTTTTAAGTCGTCTTCAGCCAGGTGTGCGGATACTTTTAATCAGTTTAGGAGGTATGACGTCATAAACACTGAGTTGTCGATTATGTGCGAAGTATATGTGACACGTGTGTACTCAGACTAAGGCTCGGGTAAAAGGCTGCTCCTTAACTACTGGGTCGATTTCAACCATACTTGGTACACACATTACTTAAAACCGGGGAAGAAATACCGTAGGGGTAAGGGCGAGAGGATTAATAGATATGAAGCTGCATGCGGAACAATTGCAACAACTTTGAGAAAAGCAGAAAAGGAAACCCAAAAGAAATTAAATAAAGTTATGGCTATACCTACGCTCGTATATGGTTCGGAATCATAGACAGTAATAAGGAAAACCAAACTCACATATACAGCAGCAGAGATGAAGTTCGTGAGATATGTAAGGTGCTGTAATGAAATAGGGTATGAAACCATAACATCTGACTTGAAAATCTTTTCTGACAATATAGAAGGGAATAGAATAATGTGGAAGGATAATGTCGATAGAATGATACAAAATAGACTGTCAAAAAGATTATGGACTATCAGCTGACTGAAAAAGAACTAGGTAGACCTCATAAGAGATGGATGCATGGATGGATGGATGGATTGATCGATGGATGGATGGATGATAGAGAGCGGAGCAGATGACTATAATTCCTAATCGTTGGAAAGGGATTATGGTAAGGACCAGCAATCACCTATTGTGGTGGGTGTGATGACGTGATGTGAGAAGGCGGTGGAGCAGATGGATAGAGACAGTGAAGGAGGAGATGGACATAGATAGTGGAATGAGAAGATGGACAGAGAGAAGGGTAAGGGGAAAGGGACAGAAATGGATGAAGACAGATAGAGAGAGGGGAGGATATGAAAGGGTGGAGAGAGGAGCAAATAGACTGAGGAAAGAAAGGAAATGGACAGAGAGAGGAGTGATTAGAGGACAGAGAGGAGGAGATCGACAGGGAGCAAGGAGGAGAAAGGGACTGGACAGAAGGGGAAGGAAGTGCTGTACAGAATAGATTTTTCAACTTAGATTGTAAGACGGGATTTTTTTTCACGTTTTTCAGTTCTGCTGAAAGTCTACTGGAAATTATATCTGCTGAACAGTGCACACTACTCCGTACAACGCTTAAGGAAGTGTTGTACAGATACAAATTGTTTTTCTGTTTATTGTTTCAGTTTCTTCTGAATGAGGCAATATTGTCAACAAAAAATCCCATGATGAAGCATTTGAATAGCGATGGTGCTGCAAAGATTCCGAGACACCTGATCAACGGCCTACACCAAGTTCCGGAAACGACACCGCCAATCAATATGATAGCCCTCTACTGGGCTAAGAACGTTGTTAGTGAGTACACGGAGTTGTCCCAAAACGTGACAGGACACAACAAAAATGTTCAAGTGTGTGTGAATTCCTAAGGGACCGAAGTGCTGAGGTCATCCATCCCTAGACTTACACACTACTTAATCTAACTTATGCTAAGAACAACACACACACCCATGCCCGAGAGAGGACTCGAACCTCCGGCGGGAGGGGCCGCGCAGCCCGTGACATGGCGCCCTAAACCGTGCGGCCACTCCGCGCGGCCGACACAACAGAGTGTAAGCAGTCATTGTAGAAAGGTCTTCGAGCTACACTGTGGGAAAAGGAGATCGTTATTCTTATACATAGCATTCAATTCCTGCACAATATCTTGAATGTGATAGAGAAAGCTTTTCATATTCTCTCTGTCCAGACCTGCTGGTATAGCGTAACTTGCTCGCACTAGGTAGCGACACAGGGAGACGGGGTTCGGATCCACGCAGGGGATGATCGACAGCGGGCTGGTGCAACGGCCAGCGAGAGTGTCGCACTTAAGCGTTTTCCAACGCTCCTCAAGGGAAATGATTGGAGAGTCCTCAAATTCCACCTCAGCAAAATCGGTTAAGGTAGGATAAAATTCAGAACACATTTTACACGATTCACAAACAGATAGTGCACAAGACCTTTTTTCCCTTAGGTTACTTCAAAGATCGAGGCCTCAGGACGGGCATGCGGCTACGAAGTTTTGTTTTCCTTTATTGTTATTTCATCCCCATCGCCCCGTATGAGGTGAGGAGTAGGTTTCCAGAGGTACAGTACCCCGTTCTACAGCTTAATTTTCAGAAGACAGATGAGAACGTGACAAACGATATTTATGGACGCAAAATTTCAGAAGTTTAAAAATTTTATGGCGAGATATAATAATACTGACTGGTTTCTTCGTTCACAATACAAAAATGAAATAAAACACTTTGCAGGTAAAGATAAAATAGATTTTTAAAAACTTTAAAAAGAAAAGGTTACACTTCGAGCTAGCTACTTTTAAATATATTGATGAAAGATTTGATGATGAGGGTATTGGCTGGTAGTGGATTTAGAAAGGAGAACGAAGAAATAATAATTTGATATGATGATGAAAACATTCTGCTTGGAAACAGAGAAGATACACTGCAGGAACGTTTACATGTATTTAACGTGGCAGCCATAAACCAAAATCTGGTCCTGTTCACTCAAAAACCCAAATTTATGATCACATCCGCGGAACACATTTGATGCCAACTTAAAGTGAACGGAAAAATTATTCAACAAGTAATGACATTTAAATATCTTAGTATTGAACTGTCCAGAAGTGTAAATGCCGGAAAGGAACTTAAACAACAACTGGTAAAAGCGAATTGGCTGAGTGTTTAAATGATACTATTTTCAAAAACAAACGTAAAGGAAAAGACGCAGTGGCAAGAATGTATAAAACAAATTACTACACACACGTCTGAGACAAGACATGGAACATCAAAAGGTAGAAGAGTTTTGGAAACCACAGAAATGAAAATTTTGGAAGGATTACAGGAAAGACAAAGACAGTCAGAGAAGTGAAGGCATTAGGGAAGTATGTAGGGAAGTATGTAGAGTGGACTCCATTAAAGAGTCGGTATATAAGAGAAATCATGGATGGAATAAACATATAGACAGAATGAATGAACGGAATATTGGTAAAATCGTAGGAAATAAATCACCAGCTGATAAATTGGCCGTCCAAGGAAAAGATGGAGTGACAACCAGAGAGTAGAGTGAGGAGTAGTTAAGGACACAGGATTTGGCCTGGAAAGAAAGAAACGATGAAGAAGAAGAAGAGGAAGGAGAAAATGGCGCTGAGTGGAGAAGTTGTGGAAAAAATTAAACGTTAGGATTGTTGTGGGTGTAAATCTGTAAGCCGTTGGGCGATCTGTAGAGAGAAGATAGATGGTAAGGTAGACATTGGAAGAGATGGAAAGGATGCGTTTGGTATCAGAAGAGGAAAAAAGGTGGAATGAAAAGGAAAAATAGGAGGGAGGGGAAGCCTTGATGGGGTAGAAATAGGTGGGAAAAGCTATAGCTCGTTGGATGGATAAATATCTCGGCGGATTTCATTGTCTGGGAGAGGGAGTCAGTCAAAGTTGCGTTGCTATAGGGCATGGAGTGTGTATCTGAGGGAATGTGGGACATTTGTTTGTGTGACCATCTTCCGCAGCAAGCGTATAAATACTTGTTTTGCAAATCAAACTGCCATTTCCTGCTGCTATTTATTTTATTTAATCCATACACGTTTCCCCTTCTACTGTTTTAAGGCATCATCAGTGGGATCTATAATGATACAGTTTTGTTAGTTATAGATTATCAAACAAATCGCGAAGCGAACTGTTTGATAATCTATAACTAACAAAACTCTATCATTACAGATTCCACTGATGATGCCTTAAAACAGTAGAAGGGGAAACGTGTATGGATTAAATAAAATAAATAGCAGCAGGAAATGGCAGTTTGATTTGCAAAACAAATGTGGGACGTGTTTGCAGAGGCTCCAAGTTTGTTGATCAGAAGGGGAGCAATGTCGGTTTTGGAATATAGTTTGTGGATATTACAGAAGATGCGTAGTTGATCAATGTGCCTGAGGAGAGATGGGAATTGATGAGATAGAGGAGCCACGTGGGGGAAGGTACACGGATGCTGAAGCGAGACGGAGTACATGGAGTTCGAGGAATTTGAGGGAATTGTAGAAACTTGGTGGATCAGACATCCTTGTAATGTTTGCATAGGAAAGAACGAGTCGGATCAATATTTCATGGGTATGAGGGATAGTGGAGAAGTGTAGTTCGGCCACTTAGTAGCTTTGGTAGTTCACAAATGGTCCAAATGTCTCTAACCACTATGGGACTTAACTTCTGAGGTCATCAGTCCCTCAGCCTTAGAACTATTTAGACCTAACTAATCTAAGGACATAACACACATCCATGCCCGAGGCAGGATTCGAACGTGCGACCGTAGCGGCAGCGTGGTTCCGGACTGAAGTGCCTAGAACCCCTCGGCCACAGGGGCCAGCGCTAGTTCTTATTGTGGGTTTTCTGATGAATGTTAGTAGGTGACGTTTCCATATTAGCTGCCAGGCGATGATTAGTCCAAGATCTATATCTACATTACACTCCGCAAACCAGTTGACGGTGTGTAGTGGAGGGTACATATGGTACCACTAACTGCCCCCCCCCCCTCCCATTTCCTTATTCCATTCGTGAATGACACGTGGTGGGAATGCTTGTCGGAAAGACTCTGTATTGGCTCTAATTTCTCGAATTTTCTTCTTGTGGTCATTTCGCGAGAAGTATGTGGGAGGAGGTAATATGTTGCTTAATTATTTCCGGAAAGTGCTCTCTTGAAATTTCATTAGTAAATCTCTCCGTGATGCACATCGCCTACCTTCTGACGTCGTTCTCTGGAAGTTGTTGAGCAGCTCTGTAAGGCTCCTCTGGTGGCTACACGATCCCGTGATGAAACGCGCCGCTTTTCGTTGGACTTCGCCTGGTCTGCTACCTGATATTTTGGTATATTAGTTGAGTGGACAGGATCGTCGTAAATGGTAATGTAGAAGCTATGAAGACGAATGATGCGGCTGGTTCGTCCCACAATATTGCCTGGATTTTGGAGGTGTTAATCTTGAGGAGATTCGTTACACTTGGTGGCAGACTCATTGACGTGAATATGGAGAGATTGTTGTGATTCCTGGAGTGTCGGGCAGAGGGCGATGAAAGTCGTGTCATCAGCATACTGAAGGAGATTGACTGGTGGGCTTTGTTTGGGCGTATCAGCAGTGTAGAGGAAATAAAGGAGAGAACAGACGACAGAGTCTGGGGATACAGTGGGATGGAAGCGAAGGAGGATGGGCTGTTAGACAGGAAGGATACAATAAGGTGGAGACAGTTAAGACGATGTGCATATGTATGTAGTCTGAAAAGGAGAGTGGAATGCCATACACGGTTGTAGGTTCAAATGGTTCAAATGGCTCTGAGCACTATGGGACTTAACATCTGAGGTCATCAGTTCCCGAGAACTTAGAAGTACTTAAACCTAACTAACCTAAGGACATCACACACATCCATGCCCGAGGCAGGATTCGAACCTGCGACCGTAGCGGTCGCATGGATCCAGACTGAAGCGCCTAGAACCACTCGGCCATATCAGCCAGCAGGTCGTAGGCTTCCTGTAGGCGAAGGAAGAAAAAAATCGCGGATTTAAAGGAGTTGAATTGGAGGGGTAGGAGATGGATGACATGCAGGAGCTGGTCAGCAGAGGAGAAATTGGGATGAAGCAACAAGGGTGACCTGAAAGGAGGTGGTTTTTGATTCTGGTGTTGATGGATCTGTCGGGAGAAGATTGATTCAAAGACTTTGCTAAAGACTTAGGCGAGGCAGATGAAACGGTAGGAGGAGGTATCAGTAGAAGGTTTGTGAGGTTTCCTGTAATTGAGGATCGTAACCTGTGTAGAGGATAGTGGTGTAATGGGATGCAAGGGTGAGCTGAAAGGAGAGGGGCATTCTTCGAGTTGATCATACTTAAGGTAGTTGTGACCGTGGAAAGTGGCCACAAAGGTTTTTATTTCTTTCTTTATTGTCATTTCACTCCCCAAAAAGGGGCAGGCTGGCAGAGACACAATACGCCACTCTTTAGCCAAGGGACTTACAAAGAAAAACATAGGGTAATGAGAAAATAACACATAACATAGAATGGTATAAAATTATGAATTATCAAGAACAAAAAGAGAAGAGTATAAACGGAAGATTTAAAATCAACATAGACTAGAGCCATACACAGATGCGGAGAATGAACACTGTGAGTCGACACAAAAATAAAGAAACACCACAGTGGGAACACAAATGAATGATGCTGGTGACACTGCTGGTGCTGGTGGAACGTAGCAATGCACACGGCACTGGAGTAACACTGGCACCACAACGAAAACGTTAAAAATCAATGCACAGAACGGGACCTACCGCCGAGTGAAGGGAGGAGGGGGGAAGAAAAAGGGGGGGGAGAGACGGTAGCGTGGAACTGGGAGAGGGGTAGGAGTGGGGCAGTGGAGAAGGAAAGGAGCTGGAAGCCTGGGGGGGGGGGGGGGGAGAAAAGGAAAGAAGAAGGTGTTTGGCAGGGGAAAAGGAGGAAGAAGGGAAGGGGGAGGTGGAGCCCTGAGGGGGAGTGGGGGGGGGGGGGGAGGAATGATTACGGTGCAATCTGTACATATTATAACCTAGTCCGAAGCATAGTTGTAATCGGTGTGTTAGGATAACATCAGGAACAACTATAGGGATATTTACTACTAAAAACACTCTTGATCACGATTTGTTTATCAAGGTGACCGGTTTCGACCACTACAGTGGTCATCTTCAGACCATTGCGTAGGAACCTGTTTCTGTTGGAGAATCACTATTCGCGGCAATGAAGGCAGTTATGAGATGGTGAGCTGCAGAGGACGCGCTTTCTGGAGGGAAAAGCAGGAAAGTAAACAGCCGTCGCAACTCTAGAGAAGAGAGACACTTGACAACAATCTAAGGCGCGTACAACGTTCAAACAATAAAACGCGTGCGTGGGAACGGAAAGCTCGGGGGTTCGTTTTTTTCACTCCTCCTTTCAACCTAGTATTCTCCTCTCAATGGTTTAGAGGTTCGTCAGATACGACACGTGGTTCGGATTCCACACTGAACTGTAGATCCCCGTTCCCCGGTTGAATTACCGGTGTGGTTTAGGGAGACGTCACCGACGTGGCGTCCAATAGAAAGACCTGCACCAGGCCGTTAAGTGACACGAAATCATTATTACCAGCATCTAAATCTGCCTTATTCTTCTACGCACATTATAAATTCAGGTTGCCCACGGCATATTTACACTGATAAGCCAAAACATTACCACCATTGCCCACCGCGACATTGGATGCCGCACGATGGCGTTGTGGGCACGTGAAGCGGTAACAAAAGTATGCAAACGGAGTAGACACGGACAGAGGATCACCCTAGCGGAGATACGGGCTGCAAATGGGGAAATCCACTGGGGTAAGAGACTTTGGCAAAGGGCAGATTATTATTACGCAGTGCCTGTGAACAAGTGTCTCTAAAATGGGGAAGCTGATCGAGTATTCACGTACTACTGTCGTGAGCATCTACGGGAAGAGGTAGGCACTAAATGGCTGGACGTCCACGACCGAACGTGGTGTTCGGAGGCTTGTCTGCTCAGTAATGTAGAATAAATGAAATGATAATTAAATCGACATGCTAGCTGCAAACAGGCGTTCATACACATCATTGGGGACATTTTGGAAGTGTGTACCCCGACCGGGACTCGAACCTGGGATCTCCTGCTGACATGGCAGACGCTCTATCCATCTGAGACACCGAGGACACAGAGGATAGTGCGCCTGCAGTGACTTATCCCTTGCGCGCTCCCCGTGAGAATCACATTCCCAAAATATCCACACCACTACTTTCGTAGTGGGTCTCACGAGGAGCGTGCAAGGGATATGTCACTGCAGGCGCACTATCCTCTGTGCCCTCGGTGGCTCAGATGGATAGAGCGTCAGCCATGTCCTTAGGTTAGTTAGGTTTGCGTAGTTCTAAGTCTAGGGGACTGATGACCTCAGATGTTATGTCCCATAGTGGTGAGAGCCCTTTGAACCATTTTTGTCTTCCCCGACCGTGATGTCATCTTTCAGCAGTATAACTGTCCGTGCCTCAGAGCCAGAACCGTACTACAGTAGTATGAGGAGCGTTATAGTGAGATCACATTGATGTCTCGGTGACCAAACTCGCCGGATGTAAGTCCTAAGGAACCCATCTGGCTCGCTATCGGGCGCCATCACCGCGTATACAAATGAGCGGTTCGTTATTTACGCGAATTACATGACCTGTGCGTAGACATCTAATGCCACATACCTCCAAAAACCTACGAAAAATCTGTCGGATCCCTGATAAACAGAATTAGTGATGTATTTCGTTCCAAAAAGGGACAAACAAGCTATTAAACAGGTGGTCATTACGTTTTGGCTCACCTTTGTATTCCTATGTGTGTATATGAAGGCTACTTGGAAAGTACTGTAGGAGTCAGATACGGTTTTCACTGATATATATAGAAAGACTGATCCATGAGGAAAGTTATAGAAAAACTGATCCACGAGGAAAGTTTTAGACAGACTGATCCACGAGGAAAGTTTATGTATATAATTTATTGCATCTAAGGCAGACAGTCCATCTGGCCGTCAATACTCAGTGCCACCCGCGTGAATTCAGGGCAGATCGCTAGTAATGATGTAAAATTTGTCAGATCGTGTAAATGCGGACTCCAACTGGTCGGGATAAGCGCTAGGGGAAAAAGACAGAACAAATACTACTCTCAACACTAAAAAAATTTTAAATTGTCGACTTAACTGACCTTTTGACCACTTTGGGACAGAAAATACTCCGAAATAAAGAAAGCTTCTTACTTAAAGTTTTTTTTGTTACCTTGAGCGCGTGTAGGTACACTGGATTACTACTTACGACTAAGCTGCAGCCTTCAGATCCACAGAGTACAGGTTATGAAACCATGGTGTGCGACAAACTGCACTTGTGTAAGTGCGGCGTCGTATCGGGTTACTCTCTTTTTATTATGAGTCCGTTACGATGGCACAATCGAAACTGGTAATACAGTGAACATACAAGCCGTCAGGCAATAAAAGACTTCGTATCAGAAGCTTTCCTTACACTGAATTAACTGAGCGTTCTCCAGCCTACAACATCAGGCATTTAGATAATATTTGGTTTTTTTAAGAGCTCTGTTTCAGATAAAATATCTATTGCGTTTCTTTGCAGTAAGCGTTAATCTCTTCTCTGAAAACCACGTACTGACGTTTCCGTCTACCCAATCAAGTACATCATTTACATTATATTTCACGTATTTCATAACAACACATTTTTCATCTGAAAAAAGAAAAGAATATGAATTATCTGCCTGTCTGACAATACTTCAATGTATATGGAGAAAAGCAACGGACCCAGAACGGACCCATGTGGCACTCTCACTTTGCATCACCCCATTCAGATTGAAATATCTTTCCTATTTTGTAAGACTGTAGGACAGTCTTCTACTTCCTACTTTCCAGATACGAATTACTGTTGTTTCCTATAACCCTACAATGTTGAAATACTCACTCGCTTTTGATTTAATCGATTCCGACTCTCTGTGACCCAAATTTCTTCTGCCCTCCACTTTCTCTCGCAGACTTTGCCGGTAGGATTCCATTAATTCTGCGATGTTATCAGTCAGTCTCATCCTTTTCCGCCATCTTCTTCTCGTACAATCGACCTTCCCCAGCATTAATGCTTTTCCAATGAATCATGCCCTAAGTTTCCTTTAATTTACGTCTATGGTCACAAACTATTTGTTAACAGATTACCAGTTTCGGTCTATAATGACCATCATCAGATCTGTTCTATAAACATTACAACTTCAGTTTTTATAAAACTGATCTGATGATGGTCGTTATAGACCGAAACCGTTAATCTGTTAACAAAAAGTGTGTGACCATAGACGTAAATTAAAGGAAACTTATTGTGTACACGGGTCACTGTTTCATTCGCGACAATATCGCAACTTGTGAATCATACCCTCTCATGATGTGCCCAGAATAGGCCAGTTTTTGTTTCAGTACCAGATCGTACAAGGAGCAATCTAATCGTATTCACCGTAATACTGACCTGTTCGTTCTCTTTACACTTTTTGAAAAGTGTAGCACTGTGGCAAATCAACAGATGTTCACCCTGAGCCTAGATCGTGAGAGGAAAAGATGTAAAATGATAGTGGCACCCTCCATCACACTACTGTTGCGGTAAGGTGTGAAAGAGACACCTAACGAACACACATTTTAAGTACGTTGATGCAACGTCGCTATAACATTGATTTTCAATGAGCAGTTGTGTACAGATTCTACGAAACTTCAAGCCAAAACGAATTCCCTGGAAAAATTATTTCAGGCCTACTCCGGTATATTTGCGTGCACTTTTTCCTTTTTCACGTGCTGCATAGTCCACTGCTGAGTACTGTTCAACCTGGGTCAACATTATCCAGCTAAAGTGTTGGAGAAAGAACTCAATAATTAATCGGCGCGAGTACTACTCGTGATAAGACATCACCTCCAACACACGGTTCCATCTGACTGTATTCGAATGTCTGCACTTGCTCTACGCCACAGAAAATTCGACTGTAAGAGATTTTATTAAAATCTTGTACTAATTCTCTCAAAACGACAATCTGTCCCTTATTAGCTTCACTTTTACGTGTTGGAGACATTAGGCTTTCATCTCCAGACCATGCCTCGCATCACTATGTTCCACTCACACTCTGGAATACTGTCCCAGCTCACCAGAGTGTTGTTGTTGTGGATTTCAGTCCTGAGACTGGTTTGATGCAGCTCTCCATGCTACACTATCCTTTGCGAGCTTCTTCATCTCCCAGTACCTACTGCAACCTACATCCTTCTGAATCTGTTTCGTATATTCATCTCTTGGTCTCCCTCTACGATTTTTACCCTCCACGCTGCCCTCCAGTACTAAACTGGTGATCGCTTGATGCCTCAGAATATGCCCCACCAAACGATCCCTTCTCCTAGTCACGTTGTGCGGCAAACTTCTCTCCAATTCTATTCAATACCTCCTCATTAGTTATGTGATCTACCCATCTAGTCTTCAGCATTCTTCCGTAGCACCACATTTCGAAAGCTTCTATTCTCTTCTTGTCTAAGCTATTTATCGTCGAAGTTTCACTTCCATACATGGCCACACTCCATACAAATACTTTCAGAAACGACTTTCTGACACTTAAATCTATACTCGATGTTAACAAATTTCGCTTCTTCAGAAACGCTTTCCTTGCCATTGCCAGTCTACATTTTATTTCCTCTCTACTTCGACCATCATCAGTTATTTTGCTCCCCAAATAGCAAAACTCCTTTATTACTTTAAGTGTCTCATTTCCTAATCTAATTCCCGCACATCACCCGATTTAAATCCACTACATTCCATTATCCTTGTTTTGCTTCTGTTGATGTTCATCTTATAACCTCCTTTCAAGACACTGTCCATTCCGTTCAACTGCTCTTCCAAGTCCTTTGCTGTCTCTGACAGAATTACAATGTCATCGGCAAAGCTCAAAGTTTTTATTTCTTCTCCATGGATTTTAATACCTACTCCGAATTTTTCTTTTGTTTCCTTTACTGCCTGCTCAATATACAGATTGAATAACACGGGGGAGAGGCTACAACCCTGTCTCACTCCCTTCCCAACCACTGCTTCCCTTTCATGCCCCTCGACTCTTATAACTGCCATCTGGTTTCTGTACAAATTGTAAATAGCCTTTCGCTCCCTGTATTTTACCCCTGCCACCTTCGAATTTGAAAAAGAATATTCCAGTGAACATTGTCAAAAGCTTTATCTAAGTCTACAAATGCTAGAAACGTAGGTTTGCCTTTCCTTTATCTATTTTCTGAGATCTCACGAGAGTAAGAACCGGAAATGCGACTGGTGGGCCGGAGATGTACACCGCCAATTACATTGTACACTTAGCTCTTCTCCTGATTGGTCCGTGTCTGCCGGGAAACAGTATGGGACTCACGGTCCCACCCTGATGCACTTTGTTTGTTCTCCCAAAATGTTTTGTACCCTCTCTCTCTCATCTACTGTCTTACCAATGTACCCTCACATCTCTCCTCAACCTAAACACTCATCACCGAACGTCACAGCACACACACCCAAGGTTCAATGAGAGCAATATGGTTCCCGTACCATTTCATCAGCGCAGCCGCTTTCTCTAGGTCGTTCTTTGTGTCGCAAGAACTCTAGGTCTGGAATGACCTACTCCATTATATCAGCGAACTGGATAACTGTTAAAGCTTCAAATGATAAAATGTCAACATATTTTCCTCTTCTTCCAAGTGATCAGCTAGTGCAACTGAGAAGCAGATCGACCGATTAGCAGGGGTTCCAAAGTCAAGAAAGCCGACAGCGATCGGAAGAGCGGTGTGGTAACCACATGTCGCTGCGTACCCCACGCAATGATGCCATTTGCAGAGGATGACATGGCGGTCGGTCGACCCAAATACCCCGTTTACAGTCGTAACTGGGAACTTTGCCTTTTACCTTCTTCGCTGATGTAGTGTACCTAAATTTCTCTTCGTCGGGACTCGCTGGCTCAGAAAATATCACTCTTGTATGCATATAAATACGCTTTGTACCGGCCACTATCGTCGTTAATATTATTGTTACATAATTCCCATCAGCAGTAGAAACACTAGTAGTATGCCAACTGTTTGTATTAACGTTCCTACTTCTTAGTCACTACTGTTATTCACGTTGTCTTCACATATATTCCAGTCATTTTTAATTCTATGAATACCTTTTTATTACCATTTATTACTTTAAATTATTTCCATTTAAAAAAAAATGGTTCAAATGGCTCTGAGCACTATGGGACTTAACATTTAAGGTCATCAGTCCCCTAGACTTTGAACTACTTAAACCTAATTAACCTAAGGAAATCACACACATCCATGCCCGAGGCAGGATTCGAACCTGTGACCGTAGCGGTCATACGGTTCCAGACTGAAGCGCCTACAACCGTACGGCCACACCGGCTGGCCCTATTTCTTAAGGAAGTACGAAGTAAAAACAGTGCTGTGTGAGTGAAATCCCAATGCAAGAAAGGGCCTCTAGTCCCCTATATAACCAGTTTAAATAAACAAATAAATGAATAAATAGATAAATGAAATTACTTGAGTGGTCTATGGTGCGTTTCCCATATGCGTTCCCATGCAGCATGTCACGTGTTAACCCCAGTGTGCTATATCACAGTAAATGTGTGTACTGTAAGATATTACTCTAATGTTCGCGCCAGCTTATTGACAACAAAAGACGCATTTCTCAGCTGTTTCTTAAATTTAAGTTAAAATCCTCATATTCACGAGGCATTCAGCATCGCCTGCTACATAAACGCTACCTCGACAACTCTCCACGCATTACAGTGTTCACCTACACACATTCATGTTACTGCTCCATTTTTCTCAAATCCTAAATTGGATGGACGCAAAGGCCATTTTTAATCTCTGGCAACCTAGAAAAGAATTTCTTTGGTCTATCTACCATCCACCATCACCCACCACCCCACCTCCATCTTAATTTTCATTAGGACATAATTACGTCATCTGCTCAAGCCGTTCCATGGCCTTCCTTTCCGTCCCAGTGATTCCCATCATGCAGCTGTGTACTGATCGCTGAGGACCTCTCAGTTCAAAAAAAATTTTTTCTTAAAAGTTCCAATCTGAGACTTAGGCTTTATCTCGAAACTGGTTTTATGTACGGGTTGTACATTTTCCTCTTCGCTCACCGACACACGTATCACACACAGACACAAGCAAAATAATAACTTTGTCTCTGACATGGGCAACATTGTCCCACAAATAAATTAAAATATAATCTGCTCTCGATTATAGGACTTTCGATAATCCGAAACCCCCAATGATTTAAAAAATTTTCACAGTCTCCAGAACAATACTTCATAATTTGAAAAAAAAATCATTCTGTTTTTGTCCTATCGATAATCTGAAGTTGGAAAGTTGAGGCAATCTCGCCAACACTTCACTTCATAACTTCAAGTCAGGCATTCCGTGCTCTCAATAATTTTCTGTGATTCCCACTGAAGTTCCCGTACGTCCATGATTCAGGTTCATACCACCTGTCGTTTGTTTCTTCAACCTAAATCCCACTCACTCTGCAGTCTGCTCTGATACTGTGTTGTTGTCAGTCCGTGTCTCTCGAATCTGTGAATTGCTGTGAGTGCTAGAAGGAACGAGAGTGTTTCAGTCAACCTTATTATTCAAGCTGTAAAGAGCGGAATTTAGAAAATAGGGGTTGAAGAGATAGTTTACTATCTATATTGTCCATAATTTTTAAAAATAAAGTTCGTCTCACCGGAAGTGCCTCGAGCACAGGAAGAAAAGAGTCACATCACAGCGGATTTTCCTGTCTTTAGAAGTGCTTGCTTAAGTAGATAAATAAATGTAGAGAACAAAACGTTGCCGTGTGTGATTTGAGGTGTCGTGTTCAAGGAAAGAGCGAAATATTATGCTCGGCGTCTGTGGACTGAAGTATTTGCGGCAACTTAGAGGTGGCTTGTAATTAATTAAAAATGAAATAACGTCTTCTCGTTAAATAAATCTACAGATAGCCAGCATGGGCAGTTTCTTTTCGATTGGTTACGATCCACGCAACACATTCAAACAATCTAAACGCAGATTAAAGAAAAAAAAAAAAAAGAGAGATCACACCCTAACGTTCAAAGGCGGAAACCGTCATGGAGGAGAACCGAACAAAGACAGAATAGCTGTCCTTGTAGCCTGTAACATGGAGGATCTTTGAAGCTGAAACCACCTTAGTACCACCATAATAGGTAAATATGCGAAACCACGCTTTTTTCATAGGAAAAAATAGCTTCCGAAAACTTGTCGCTCAGACAAAAGAAGCACGGATATCAAAGGGACAGAATCGTTTAACTATTGGCACACCTCGGTTAATAGTGATACGAAAAAGGAGAAATGCGAAATTTTACTGTTTTTGGACGACTCCGCCGTATATAACAAGCCGCCACCATCAGATGACGTAAAACTGATTTTTTCCCCACCCATCACGATCTCAAGATTGCAACCTTTGGGTCATGGTATAAGGAAAAATTTTAAACTTTTTTATGGCAGAAAAACTGTTTCAATTGTGCTGGATAGCATTAAAAAGAGAGAAGGCGATCGTAATAGTTTTGAGCGCTATAGCGTTGATCGGTAAGGCCTGGCAAACTGTCAGCCCTATGACACTCTCTAACTGCTTCTGGAAATTCGGGTTTCTAATGCAAAGAGAAAACGCGGAACAGCCTCCGCGTCGCAGCAGCTAATGAATTCATATCTCGAAAGCAGGAAGTAGAAGGTTATCCTCCAGTCTTACAAATTAGGAAAGAGTTTTCAATATGACTGGTGTCATTTAAAGTGACAGCTCCACACATTTCACACTGGTTTCGTTGCATTGCTTTATATACATCCATGAACTGTCACAAAATATGATAAATAATTCATAAACATTTTTTTCCAAATGGTAAAAATGATTATATGAAACATGTGGATGTATTAAATTGACCTAGGTGATAGGGTAGTCGACAACTTCAGCACAGAGAAGAGATTAACTCAAAGTGGGAATTCACGAATTTCTATCAAGCCATGGTGAGTTAACCTTTCAAGATTTGGTACATGCTGACAAACATATGGATGCCCATGGTATTCTAACCAGCGGTGATCCGTTGGTCTGTCAGGACAAGGACATGAGTTTACCTTTCAGGAATTGATCCATGCTGATCAAGACATGGTTGCCCCTGGTATTCTAACTGGTGGTGAGCTCTTTGTCTGTCATGACGAGGACGTGAGTTAACCTTTCAGGATTTGGTTCACACTGAGAAAGATATGGATGCCATTAGTATTCTAACCGGTGGTGAGCTGTTGGTCTATCAGGATGACGACATGAGTTTACCTTTCAGGATTTGGTTAATGCTGATCAAGACCTTGATGCCCATGGTACTCTAACCAGTGGTGAGCTGTTGGTCTGTCAGTCCAAGGGTGTGAGTTAACCTTTCAGGATTTAGTTCACACTGAGAAAGACATGGATGCCATTAGTATTCTAACCGGTGGTGAGCTGTTGGTCTATCAGGATGAGGACATGAGTTTACCTTTCAGGATTTGGTTAATGCTGATCAAGACCTTGATGCCCATGGTACTCTAACCAGTGGTGAGCTGTTGGTCTGTCAGTCCAAGGGTGTCAGTTAACCTTTCAGGATTTGGTTCACACTGAGAAAGACATGGATGCCATTAGTATTCTAACCGGTGGTGAGCTGTTGGTCTATCAGGATGAGGACATAAGTTTACCTTTCAGGATTTGGTTAATGCTGATCAAGACCTTGATGCCCATGGTACTCTAACCAGTGGTGAGCTGTTTGTCTGTCAGTCCAAGGGTGTGAGTTAACCTTTCAGGATTTGGTTCACACTGAGAAAGACATGGATGCCATTAGTATTCTAACCGGTGGTGAGCTGTTGGTCTATCAGGATGAGGACATGAGTTTACCTTTCAGGATTTGGTTAATGCTGATCAAGACCTTGATGCCCATGGTACTCTAACCAGTGGTGAGCTGTTGGTCTGTCAGTCCAAGGGTGTGAGTTAACCTTTCAGGATTTGGTTCACACTGAGAAAGACATGGATGCCATTAGTATTCTAACCGGTGGTGAGCTGTTGGTCTATCAGGATGAGGACATGAGTTTACCTTTCAGGATTTGGTTAATGCTGATCAAGACCTTGATGCCATGGTACTCTAAACAGTGGTGAGCTGTTGGTCTGTCAGTCCAAGGGTGTGAGTTAACCTTTCAGGATTTGGTTCACACTGAGAAAGACATGGATGCCATTAGTATTCTAACCAGTGGTGAGCTGTTGATCTATCAGGATGAGGACATGAGTTTACCTTTCAGGATTTGGTTAATGCTGATCAAGACCTTGATGCCCATGATACTCTAACCAGTGGTGAGCTGTTGGTCTGTCAGTCCAAGGGTGTGAGTTAACCTTTCAGGATTTGGTTCACACTGAGAAAGACATGGATGCCATTAGTATTCTAACCGGTGGTGAGCTGTTGGTCTATCAGGATGAGGACATGAGTTTACCTTTCAGGATTTGGTTAATGCTGATCAAGACCTTGATGCCCATGGTACTCTAACCAGTGGTGAGCTGTTGGTCTGTCAGTCCAAGGGTGTGAGTTAACCTTTCAGGATTTGGTTCACACTGAGAAAGACATGGATGCCATTAGTATTCTAACCGGTGGTGAGCTGTTGGTCTATCAGGATGAGGACATGAGTTTACCTTTCAGGATTTGGTTAATGCTGATCAAGACCTTGATGCCCATGGTACTCTAACCAGTGGTGAGCTGTTGGTCTGTCAGTCCAAGGGTGTGAGTTAACCTTTCAGGATTTGGTTCATGCTGACAAAGACATGGATGCCATTAGTATTCTAACCGGTGGTGAGCTGTTGGTCTATCAGGATGAGGACATGAGTTTACCTTTCAGGATTTGGTTAATGCTGATCAAGACCTTGATGCCCATGGTACTCTAACCAGTGGTGAGCTGTTGGTCTGTCAGTCCAAGGGTGTGAGTTAACCTTTCAGGATTTGGTGTAGGCCTGTGAGGATGAGGACGAGGAAGATACGAGAAGTAACTGCCACCTGTAGTCAACTGAGCTTGGCTAGGACATCTGTCCATACTCTACTCTGCTATGTCCTCAAAACAGAAACAATAGATGCTTTTTTTTCAGCTCTCATCACGATCGAAAATTCTCTGGCAACACTAGATGGATGTCGCAGTCTCATAAGAAAATTAGAGTGTGTTTTTCAAAATCGCGTTTAACAACTTCATTTGTACGATTTTCATATGCTCTGTATGAAATACCACATTTACATATGAACTGTATGTATTATTTTAATCATTATTGAAATAAAAGAATTAAAATAATACTGAATGTATATATGTGTTTAATATGTACGTTCTACAATTTACTTTAATTCCAACTCTCGTATATTTAAACGTTTTCCTTGTTCCCTCTGGATTATTTGAACTTCTCTTACTTTTAACTTTTCCCTGGTACCTTGATCTTCACCCACCCTTCTCTCACGACTTGGGAAGACTTAAAGAACATAAATCTTTTCATTTACACCGAAACCTTAGTTTTGGAACCTGTATATGGTTTACAAACGACGAATTGCTTGCTTTCTTTATTTCTTCTCTGCATAAATGCTGCAACCTATATTCATTTCAGCCTCTTTACAATTGTCAAGCCCTGATCTCCCGTTACAATACTTACCCCTCCCTACATTTCCCTCTGTCACCAAACTGACTATTCCCTCATACGTCAGGATGTATCCTGTCCGTCTATCCCTTCATTACGTCAACATGTGCCGTAAATTCATTTTCTCCCCTATTCGATTCAGTTTCTCTCGATCAGTTACTCCATCTACCAATCTAGTTTTCAGTACTGTTTGTAGTATGACACATCGAATGCTCCTGCTGTCTGTACTGTTCATTGCCCACGTTTT
The DNA here is from genome assembly GCF_021461395.2 of Schistocerca americana. NCBI lineage: Eukaryota > Metazoa > Arthropoda > Insecta > Orthoptera > Acrididae > Schistocerca > Schistocerca americana. The sequence continues at coordinate 175,948,393 of NC_060127.1, read as the reverse complement.
ACTCTCTTAGAAAGCTATACTTGATACAAATAATTTTACAGAAGAGTTCTGAACACTTCAATCCAAATACAAAAAAAAAAAAAAAAAAAAAAATGGTTCAAATGGCTCTGAGCACTATGGGACTTAATATCTGAGGTCATCAGTCCCCTAGAACTTAGAACTACTTAAACCTAACCAACCTAAGGACATCACACACATCCATGCCCGAGGCAGGATTCGAACCTGCGACCGTAGTAGTCGCGCGGTTCTAGACTGAAGCGCCTGGAACCGCTCGGCCACACTGGCCGGCAATCCAAATACAGACTGAAATGACAAAGCCGTAGGATATCTCTCAGAATTGTGTCTGAGCTCCTTTTGCTCTGCGTAGTGCAGCAACTAGATGCGGCGTGGACTCAACAAGTCGTTGGATGTTCCCTGCACAAGTATTGAGCCATGCTGCCTGTGTATCCGTCCACAAATGCGAAAGTGTTCGCGGTGCAACGTTTTGTGCACGAACTGACCTCTCGATTGCGTGCCATAAATCTTCGGTGCGATTCATGTCGGACGATATGGATGCCCAAATCATTCGCTCGGAATGTCCAGATAGTTCCTCCAACCAGTCGCGAACAATTGTAGATTGGTGACATGGTGCATCGTCATCCACAAAAATTCCATTGTTGTATGGGAACATGAAGTGTATTAATAGCTATAAAAGCCCTTCAAGCAGCCGAACATAACCATTTCCAGTCAATGATCGGTTCAGTTGGAGCAGGGGACCCAGTCAATTACATGTAATCGCAGTCCACACTAACAGGGAGCCGTCACCAGCTTGTACAGTACGTTGTTGAGACTTTGGGCTTGAATCTTCGAGGGGTCTTCGCTACACTCGAAGCCTACCTTCGGATCTTACCAACGGAAATCAGGACTCAAGTGACCAGGGCATGGTTTTGTAGTCGTCTAGGATCCAACCGAGGTAGAAAATTGCTGCGGAAGCAAAGGGATCTTCACAGGAAACATAAACACAGCCAAAACCCTTCAGACAAACAAAAATTACGCGAAGCGAAACGTCATGTGAGGAGGGCTATGCGAGAGGGGTTCAACGAATTTGAAAGTAAAGTTCTGTGTACTGACTTGGCAGAAAATCCTAAGAAATTTTGGTCTTATGTCAAAGCGGTAGGTGGATCAAAACAAAATGTCCAGAGACTCTGTTACCAAAATGGTACTGAAACAGAGGATGACAGACTAAAGGTTGAAATACTGTATATCTTTCACAGAGGAAGACAGCACTGTAGTTCCCTTTCTAGATTGTCGCACAGGTGACAAAATGGTAGATATAGAAATAGACGACAGAGGGATAGAGAAACAATTAAAAGCGCTCAAAAGAGGAAAGGCCGCTGGACCTGATGGGATACCAGCTCGATTTTACACAGAGTACGCGAAGGAACTTGCCCCCCTACTTGTAGCGGTGTACCGTAGGTCTCTAGAAGAGCGTAGCGTTCCGAGGGATTGGAAAAGGGCACAGGTCATCCCCGTTTTCAAGAAGGGACGTCGAACAGATGTGCAGAACTATAGACCTATATCTCTAACGTCGATCAGTTGTAGAATTTTGGAACACGTATTATGTTCGAGTATAATGACTTTTCTGGAGACTAGAAATCTACTCCGTAGGAATCAGCATGGGTTTCGAAAAAGACGATCGTGTGAAACTCAGCTCACGCTATTCGTCCACGAGACTCAGAGGGCCATAGACACGGGTTCACAGGTAGATGCCGTGTTTCTTGACTTCCGCAAGGCGTTCGATACAGTTCCCCACAGTCGTTTAATGAACAAAGTAAGAGCATATGGACTATCAGATTGTGTGATTGGATTGAAGAGTTCCTAGTAACAGAACGGAGCATGTCATTCCCAATGGAGAGAAGTCTTCCGAAGTAAGAGTGATTTCAGGTGTGCCGCAGGGAAGTGCCGTAGGAGCGTTGCTATTCACAATATACATAAATGACCTTGTGGATAACATCCAAAGTTCACTGAGGCTTTTTGCGGATGATGCTGCAGTACATCGAGAGGTTGTAACAATCTGCAACGAATTAACGCATGGTGCAGGGAATGGCAATTGAATCTCAATGTAGACAAGTGTAATGTGCTGCGAATACATAGAAAGAAACATCCTTTACCATTTAGCTACAATTTTGCCGGTCACCAACTGGAAGCAGTTAATTCCATAAATTACCTGGGAGTAGGCATTAGGAGTGATTTAAAATGGAAAGATCATATAAAGTTGATCGTCGGTAAAGCAGATGCCAGACTGAGATTCATTGGAAGAGTCCTAAGGAAATGCAATCCGAAAACAAAGGAAGTAGGTTACAGTACGCTTGTTCGCCCACTGCTTGAATACTGCTCACCAGTGTGGGATCCGTACCAGATAGGGTTGATAGAAGAGATAGAGAAGATCCAACGGAGAGCAGCTCGCTTCGTTGCAGGATCACTTAGTAATTGCGAAAGCGTTACGAAGATGATAGATAAACTCCAGCGGAAGACTTTGCAGGAGAGACGCTCAGTAGCTCGGTACGGGCTTTTGTTGAAGTTTCGAGAACATACCTTCAGCGAAGGGTCCAGCAGTATATTGCTCCCTCCTACGTATATCTCGCGAAGAGAGCATGAGGATAAAATCAGAGAGATTAGAGCCCACACAGAGGCATACCGACAATCCTTCTTTCCACGAACAACGAGACTGGATTAGAAGGGAGAACCGATAGAAGTACTCAACGTACCCTCCGCCACACACCGTCAGGTGGCTTGCGGAGTATGGATGTACACGTAGATGTAGATGTAGATGTAGATATGGTCACGAGCCGAGGAGAGGCGCTGCAGGCGGTGTCGTGCTGTTAGCGAAGCCATTCGCGTCGGCCGTCTGCTGCCATGGGCCATTAATTAAAAATCTGACCGTACTGTCCTAACGGATACGTTCGTCGTATGTCTCCCACCGATTTCTGCACTTATTTTACGCGGTGTTGCTTGTCTACTAGCACTGACAAATCTACGCAAACGCTCATTCGTCAAGTGAAGGCAGTCATCCACTGCGTTGTCGGTGACGAGAGGTAATGCCTGAAATTTTGTGTTCTCAGCACACTCTTGGCACTACGGAATACTGAATTCCCTAAAGATTTCCGTAATGAAACGTTCGCTGCGTCTAGCCGCAACTACCATCCTGCATTCAAAGTTTATTACACTACTGGCCATTAAAATTGCTACACCACGAAGATGACGCGCTACAGACGCGAAATTTAACCGGCAGGAAGAAGATCCTGTGATATGCAAATGATTCGCTTTTTAGAGCACTCACACAACGTGCTGACATGAGGAAAGTTTCCAACCGATTTTCTCATACACAAACAGGAGTGGACCGGCGTTGCCTGGTGAAACGTTGTTGTGATGCCTCTCGTGAGGAGGAGAAATGTGTACCATCACGTTTCCGAATTTGATAAAGGTTGGACTGTAGCGTATCGCGTTTGAGGTTTATCGTATTGCGACGTTGCTGCTCGCGTTGGTCGATATCCAATGACTGTTAGCATAATACGGAATCGGTGGGTTCAGGAGGGTAATACGGAACGCGGTACTGGATCTCAACGGTCTCGTATCACTAGCAGTCGAGATAACAGGCATCTTATCCGCGTGGCTGTAACGGATCGTGCAGCCACGTCCCGATCCCTGAGTCAACAGATGGGGACGTTTGCAAGACAACAACCATCTGCACCAACAGTTCTAAGACGTCTGCAGCAGCATGGACTATCAGCTCGGAGACCGTGGCTGCGGTTACCCTCGACGCAGTAACACAGACAGAAGCACCTGCGATGGTGTACTCAACGACGAACCTGGGTGCACGAATGGCAAAACGTCATTTTTTTTCGGATGAATCCAGGTTCTGTTTACAGCTCATGATGGTCCCATCCGTGTTTGGTGACATCGTGGTGAACGCACATTGAAAGCGTGCATTCGTCATCGCCATACTGGGGCATCACCTGGCTTGATGGCATGGGGTGTCATCGGTTACACGTCTCGGTCACCTCTTGTTCGCATTGACGGCACTTTGAACCGTGCACGATATATTTCAGATGTGTTACGACCCGTGGCTCTACCGTTCATTCGAGCCCTGCGAAACCCCACATTTCAGCAGGATAATGCACGACCGCATGTTGCAGGTCCTGTACAGGCCTTTCTGGACACAGAAAATGTTCAACTGCTGCCCAGGCCAGCACGTTCTCCAGATCTCTCACCAACTGGTCAATGGTGACCGAGCAACTGGCTCGTCACAATACGCCAGTCACTGCTCTTGATGAACTGTGGTACCGTGTTGAAGCTGCATGGGCAGCTGTACCTGTACACGCCATCCAAGCTCTGTATGACTCAATGCCCAGGCGTGGTTGTTCTGGGTACTGATTTCTCAAGATCTATGCACCCAAACTGAGTGAAAATGTAATCACATGTCAGTTCCAGTATAATATATTTGTCCAATGAATACCCGTTTATCATCTGCATTTCTTCTTGGCGTAGCAATTTTAGTGGCCAGTAGTGTATTTACCATCGTGCGGCCACAATCACGTGGGGAATCTTTTCACATGAATCACCTCAGTACAAACGACAGATCCGCCATGCAATTCCCTTTTACACCCTGTGTACGCGATGCTACCGTTATCTGTATAAGTCCATATAGCTGTCCCATGACTTTACTCACCGCAGTGCATAACATCTTAAAATCTTCCTCTTTTACGGAAAACATGATTTTAGTCAGCTTATTCTTACCAGTCTGCATTTTATATTACACAATGAAGGCTTTCACTACCGGATGTTTCAGCTGCCGAGAATTCTTCCGGGCTATACGGCCGTGGTCCATGGATCTTGTCTGTCCCTGACTTTTCATCCAAAGCTACGTCGCAAGACTCAGCACAACCAGGAGAACCTCCGAAGATGTCCAACGTAGCTTTGGACGAAACGTCAGGGCTAGAAGAGTTCCATGGACCACGGCCATATAACACGGAAGAATTCTCGGCAACTGCATTTTACATTACCTTTACTTCTGACATCGTCTCTTATTTTCCATTTTAAGTACCAATAAGAATAGCTGGCTCTAAAAGTAGAAAAATGTTAATTAATGTGGATTAGTAGGAGAAACAAACCAATGTTCGAATGTAAAGGTAGCAGCGTCCTGCTTAACACAGTCACATTTTTTTAGATATCCGGGAGTATCACTGCAAAGCGATATGAAGTGGGACGAGTCTGTGAGGTGGTTGTGAAGTCGAGTAGTCGACTTCGATGTATTAGAGAATTTTGGGGAAATGTGGTTCATCTACATGTAGAACGCTCGTGCGACCGATTCTTGAGTACTGCTCGAGAGTTTTGGAGGTGCACCAGACCGGATACGAAGTGCTTGGACATCAATGCAGATCAGAGGCTGGCTACTAGATTTGCTACCGGTAGATTCGAACAACAAGCAGGTGTTACGGAGATGCTTCGAGAATTTAAATGGGGATCCCTAGAGGAAAGGCGACTTGCTTTTCGAGGAACAATGTTCAGAAAAATTAGAGAACTAGAATATGAAGCTGGGTGCAGAATGATTCTGCTGCAGCCAACGTACATGTCGTATAAGGACCACCAAGATACGATGCGAGACATCAGGTCTCATACTGAAGCGTGTAGACAGTCGTTTTTCTGTCGCTCTATTTGCGAGTGGAACAGGAAAGGAAATGACTGGTAGTGGTACAAGGTACCCTCCGCCACGCACCGTACAGTCGTACGGGGGTTTTCAGAGTATGTATGTAGATTAAGACTTGGGTTATTTGGATTAGGTTGGGGTTGAGTTGTTTGGGGGAAGATACCAGACTGCGAGGTCATCGGTCTCATGGGATTAGGGAAGGACGGAGAAGGACGTCGGCCGTGCCCTTTCAAAGGAACCATCCCGGCATTTGCCTGGAGCGATTTAGGGAAACCACGGAAAACCTAAATCAGGATGGCCGGACGCGGGATTGAACCGTCGTCCTCCCGAATGCGAGTCCAGTGTGCTAACCACTGCGCCACCTCGCTCGGTATTTTGATTTGGAAAACTCGTCTACTACGTCTACAAGCATCAGCTAACATCTGAACTTTTTTCATTACCCTTTCTTACTTTTGTTGATGTTCATAACACCTTTTCAAGTCACCATCCATTCCATTCAATTGATAAGCCAAATTCTTCAACGTATCTGGAAATGGAAATGTCGTGTGATTAGGGCCTCCCGTCGGGTAAACCGTTCGCCTGGTGCAGGTCTTTCGATTTGACGCCACTTCGCCGACCTGCGCGTCGATGGGGATGAAATGATGATGATTAGGACAACACAACACCCAGTCCCTGAGCGGAGAAAATTTCCGACCCGGCCGGGAATCGAACCCGGGCCCTTAGGATTGACATTCTGTCACGCTGACCACTCAGCTACCGGGGGCGGACAACGTATCTGGAGAGTTGTCGTTATCAGCACAGCTTGAAACTTTCATTTATTTTCATCGAATTTTAATGACCGTTCTAAATTCCACTTATTTTTCGATTAAGCAACTCTGTGACCTCCATAACATTTTATTAAGAAGAAATATGAGTCATTAGAATTACACGACAGTCTCTTCAAGGAAGGTGTATCTCCTCAGTGAAGTGCGTCACTTAAGTGCTGCTGAGGTACAAGAAAGCCAATATTTCTGCCACTAACTGAGGTACGGCGGAAACTATAATTTATACGAATGCTGTGAAACGTTCTCCACTGCGTAATGAAGCGCAGCTGATTAAGACGTGCTACACCCTGTGTAAGCTACCCACTAAAAGGCTTTTAAATGCGGCTTGCCTAGTAGTCACCTCTCGTGGTCGTTGTAAATTCTTAGTACTTTATTGTCCGTAACTGATTCTTAACTGGTGTCGGCGTAATACTTCAAGGATTACGGCGCCAGATGTTCTGCGCTGCTACATTATTTTCCCCCGTAGCAGATTTCTTCGTTACGCACCCTTGTGGTCAGAAATCTGCAGCATTCCAGTTCTAAAAGCTACCTCGGTAATTATTCTGTGTGTAATTATCATTCTATGAGGGCACGAGGGAGGGAAACGTGACTGATTGTCAATAACACTACAGAATAATACTACAAAAGACGACAAATGCATTGCTGTCTTGATAGAAATTATAAACTTTTTAACCAATAAAGATATATAGCAGCAATGCGCTGCAAAATGAAGTAGAGCAGTCGCTACCTCGTGGAAAGAGTATAATTCTAATTATTAGATGTAGTTGCCACCTTTTATGCAAAACACTGTTTTTTCTTGTTACCCAGACATGTTTCGCCACCTCTGTGCCATCATGGGTCATGATTATTGAAAAACCGTAAAAAGTGAACATATCCTATGTTGTAGCTGATCTAACAAAATGATGCATAAGACAATTCTTGTTAGTTTTTGTTCTTACCTGGATTTTACCTCGTATGGGTTTGCAGGACCATCTGTTTCGTACCCTGCACTGGTAGCTTGTCATCCGCAAACCAAATGGTGTACATACGAATTTTATCAGCGAGTTAACACATCCTTTGATTTTTAAAAACGAGATTTTGCTGTGGCAAAATGTTCTGCGTATAAATTCTTTATTACTCACTTTTTTTTTTCGACCATACAAACGCCTTTTTACTCGATATTGTTGTGCGTTCATTTGTTCCCGATTGAGTTTGGCACCGAATTTGAATGTTATTTGCTTTTATTTATTTTTCTGTTTGTGTGTTGATTAACAGAAAAAACAGTGATGAATCGTCAGTAACACTACAGAAAACGACAAATACATTGCTGTCTTATATTATAAACTTTTTAACTAATAAAGATATATAGCAGCGTAAAAAGCGGAACCTGTATCAAACGATTTTAACTGCAAACACGGAAAAATCCTAGAACTGAAAATCCGTAAAATGACTGCAACTGTATAACGTGAGTATAATGTTCAGTGTGAAGTTTTCCCCAAAGATATCCAACAAATACAGATAAAATGGGACAAAATCCTTTCGCTCAGTGGAAGTCCCGAACGCAAAAGCTTGCTTTAGGTTGATAATATCCGGTGACTTGCATAATAAAAAGTACCAATATAGAGTTCGGTAGTATAATATCATGCAATTTTATTAAGCCATTGGGTACTGACAAACTGCTTGCACTTCACATTACAAAAGGTAGAGAACACCATAGTGTCTGGTTACAAGACTTGTAGTAATCTTCTTGAGATAGTAACAGCTTATAATACGAGAGTTGGAACTTTAATATTGGCAATTTTTTATTTACAGCTGGTATAAAATAGATACGTGTTTCAAAGTTTTACTGACCTTCAGAGTAGTCACTAGAATTGTGTATAACCCGTTGCCAGCGATGTGGAAGTCGTAGGATACTCTTAGCAGTGCCAGTTGTGTTGACAGTTCAAGCGGCTCGGCCTATTGCCTGACGAATTTGTAGCAGTTCTGAAGCGAATGCCGTGAAGTGTTTCCTTCAGCTTAGAAATCGAGTTGAACTCACGAGGGCTTAAGCCAGGACAGTGCAGTAGGTGGTATAGCACTTAGCAGCCCCATCAGGCAGAGAAATCAGTAACGGCTTGCACTGTACGTGCATGACATTGTCCTCCAAAATGATGGTCACGTCCTGCAGAAAATGTCAACACTTCTGTCTCTATGCTGTTCACTTTTGGAGCACTACCTGCGACCAGCTTAGAGACAGAAGTGATGACACTTTCTGCACGACCTGACCATCATTTTGCAGGACAATTCTCAAGCACGTTCTGTGTAAGTTTTTACTGGTTTGTTTAACTAATGGGTCTGACTCGATGGCTGACAAAGTAGCGGAAGCGAATGCAGGAGATAGATTTGTTAGAGGGATTCTGGAAAAAACGTAGAATCGGTATTGGGAATCGCCGACAAGAATCTGATGTGCACAATTCTTGACCTGTGCTTAGAGCTCTGACCAGGCTTGAATGAAAAAAATATATGCAATTCAGAGATGCAGTATTGGTATCGTGAGAGTTAAGTATAGTCTTCATGAAAGTGAAGGAAGACGACGCAGTTTCCGTGAAATCTTCTTGGTCAAAATTAGAGAACCGTTATTCGAAGAAGTCTGTGTTGCCATTCCTCTATCACCTTTGTATATATCGACGAGGGGAACGAACCGTGTGATGACATGGTAGAGAAAGAGTTAAGAAAAGGAAGATAAGGGTTTAACGTCCAGTCGACTTCGAGGTCATTGGAGAAGGAGTATAAGTTCAGAGAGTTTCAACGATGGAGAAGGAAATGGGCCGTACGCAAACAAAGAGAAACACCCCGCGAACTGCCTTTACGGAAGTCACGGAATAACAAAATCATCATGGCCGGAAGCAGGTCTGAACTGACGTTCACAGCCCACGCATCAACTTTGCTGACGAAGACAATACACAGAGTAATAGGAAAGGAAACAGAGAATGTGTTAGATGACGATGCATTTGGCTCTTCTGACCCTGTGCTTGATAATAAAAGTAAGGCTGAAGAAAAATGAGGACACGTTCACAGGATTTGTAGATCTGGAAAAAGCGTTCGATAGCGCAAAATTCAGTAAGATGTTCGAAGTTCTCAGAAAAACAGGAGTAAGCTATAGGCAAAGATCGATAATATACAATACGTACAAGAACCAGAGTCGATGATCAAGAACGAAGAGCTCGTATTACAAATATTATATGGGTGTTCAAATCCATGGTGAAACTTTCAGTTGTCTTTTTTTTTTTTTTTTTTTTTGCACAATCCGCTACATCTTTCGGTCAGTGACCATTTTCAAGCTTAGCTGGCGTAAAAGGCATGAATGTTATACCATAATTTTAACAAAAGTAATTTGCTCTTTTAATTACGTTTGTTCAAATTATGTTATAACGTACCTGCCGTTTATGCCAACCAAGTCTGAAAATGGTCATTGACCGAAACTAATAGCTAATTGTCGAAAATAAATGACAGCTGAAGATTTTCCATGAATTTTAACAATTACTTGGCAGCTAAATATCCCCACCTGCAAAAACATACATATATATGGACGTAATCGTTCTCCCCTACTGTTGCTGAAGCGGTATTGAATAGCGTATTTCATGACAGGTGGATTGGCACGTTCACCGGATCTGACGTCCCCGGATTTCTTTCTGTGGGGAAAGTTAAAGGATATTTCCTATCGTGATCCACCGACAACGCCTGACAACGTGAGTCAGCGCATCGTCAGTGCGTGTGCGAACCTTACGGAAGGCGAGCTACTCGCTGTTGAGAGTAAGTCGTTACACGTATTGCCAAACGCAATGAGGTTCACGGACATCATTTTGAGCATATATTGCATTAATGTGGTATTTACTGTCAATCACGCTGTAACAGCATGCGTTCTCAGAAATGATAAGTTCAGAAAGGAACATGTACCACATTGGAACAACCGAAATATAATGTTGAAACGTACCAACGTTCTGTATTTTAACTTAAAAAACCTACCTGTTAACAACTGTTCGTCTAAAATTGTGAGCCATATGTTTGTGACTATTACAGTGCCATCTGTCACAAAGCGAAAAAAGTGGTCCAACCAAAACATTCATATTTCTTTACGTACTACACGAATTGTAATAAAAATGTGTGTTCCTGTATAAAAAAACGCAGTTGATATCCGTTTCACCTATGGCAGCGCCATCTAGCGGGCCAACCATAGCGCCATCTGGTTTCCCCCTTCAAGCTAGACAAGTTTCGTTCTTTGTAGTTTTTTCGTTTGACGCTTATTTCGTGAGATATTTGGCCCAGTCACGATAATGGACCACCCTGTATAAGACTGTTCCCGGCTACATTTCCCTCCTGGTATCCTGTACATACCTCATAAATTTTCCACAACTCACAGAGAAAACGAACTCCCCTGTTACATCTCCCGTAAGCTTCAGTCATTCCCGACAACCCCTAAATACTGCACGTCGCAGCTTCCCTCCAGAACGGCTTAATTCCCGTCGCTCCGCGATCTTCCTCTCCCTGGACCTCGAACGTGCTTATGACCGCGTATGGCATTCCGGTCTCCTCTTCAAGCTCCAAACCTTCGCCCTTCCCATTAATTACGTCCGTCTGATCGGCTCCTTTCTCTCCCACCGTCCTTCCTACGTCACCATCCATAACACGGATTCCTACACCTTTTTTCCCTCCGCCGGTGTGCCCCAAGGCTCTGTCCTCTCCCCCCTTCTGTACCTTTTGTATACGGCGGACATGTCGCCGCCGTCACCCCCCGTCCACCTTCTCCAGTTCGCCGATGACACCGCATTCCTTGAGCCAGCCGCGGTGGACTCGCTGTTCTAGGCGCTCAGTCCGGAACCGCGCGACTGCTACGGTTGCAGGTTCGAATCCTGCCTCGAGCATGGATGTGTGTGATGTCCTTAGGTTAGTTAGGTTTAAACAGTTCTAAGTTCTAGGGGACTGATGACCACAGATGTCAAGTCCCATAGTGCTCATAGCTATTTGAACCATTTGAACCGCCTTCCTTGCCCTTGCCCCCACCCTGCAGCGCTCCCAACACCTTCTCCAATCCCATCTTCAGCGGTTCACTGCTTGGTGCAACCAGTGGTTGCTCAAGGTGAATCCCTCCAAAACCCAGGCGATCATTGTAGGCAAAACCACCCCTTACTTCCGCCTCCTTGATTTCTGTATCACCATCTATGGCCGTCCTCTCACCCTCACCCCCACCCTTAAGTACCTTGGCGTCAACCTCGACCGTCGCCTCTCCTGGATCCCCCATCTCCAGACAATCCAAGCTGAGGCACGCTCCCGACTCCGTCTCCTCAAGCTCTTTCCGGCCATACGTGGGGTCTGGACCCCTCCACCATACTCCACACCTATAAATCCCTCATCCGTCCTATCCTTTGTTACACCCATCTGGCCTGGATCTCCGCCCCCCCCCTACCTTTTATAAAACCCTTCAAATCCTTGAAAGCCATGCTCTCCGCCTCGCCTATTGCATTCGTCTCCCCTCCCCCATGCGGATCCTGTACGATCTCATTCCATTCCCCCACCTCCTCCGTTTCCTTAAAAGGCTACGGATCCTGTACACCTCCCACAAACTCGATCCTCCTCACCCGCTTGTCTCGCCCATCCTCTCCCACCCCCGCCCACTGCCGCGCCTGTATTCCCACATCCCACCCGGTCTCCATCTCTCCACCCTCCTTACCCTCTCCCAAGGTGGCTTCCGCCAGCTCCCCCTCCCTGATGGTGTCCTCCCCCCTCCATCCACCCCTACTATCGATCCTCCCCCTCCCCACTTCCTGTGTCCTTTCCTTTAGGCACCCTCCCTCCCTTCTCTTTCCTTTTCCCCATCCCCTCCCTCCACCCCTCTTCCCCCAGGCTTCCCCTGCCCTTTCCTCCCTTCCCCGTCTCCCCTGCCCATGGCAACTGCTCTCCCCTCTCCATCTCCCACCCCCCTCCTCCTCTCTTGGCAGGTCCCCGGACTCGTACACGGTTCGTGAACTTTTGCGCGCCGGAGTTCAACGCCTCGTGTTTCTGTGTGTGCCGTCGTTTTGTGCTTAAGTGGTTCAGTGTTATTCGTTTTGTGCACCTACGTTCATGTGTGACACTCTTTGTCTATGTATGTATCCAGGTGTCTGACCAAATTTTATCTTGGACTCTACGTCCGTGACCGGCTTCATGTATTTTAAAAAGTGTTTGTCTCCGTTTCTATGTCCACCATGTTTTTTTCTCTAAATGTCTTCATTTGTATCTTTTGTGTTTCTCTGAGGCCAAAGAGCGGCGTAGTATGCTGCTGCTGGCCTGCCTGTAAACAGGTTTAAAAATAACAATAAAGAAAAAAAAAACTTCCCTCCAGCAAACACAGCACGATCTTTGCCAACGTATATTTAAATCGCTTTCCCTGAAATCCACCCCTCCTCCCAATCTAGACATACCCTTCCCATCCCATACGAAACGAGGGCTACAACCTATCCTTTGCCCAGCCTGCCAATAAAAAAGAGCTGCCTCAAAATATATTGTTGTTAAGGGCGTCCAGTTGAGCGCACATTTGTTAGATTCTTATGCATGTTCTCTAAATCAGAAACAAGATTGTTGCCAATTTGTACTACATCAAATTCAGCTCGTGCTTGACAGTTAATTAAGTAAACGCCGGAACCCATACATTAGTTTCTGCACTGGTGGAAGTGTCTGGTCTCAACTTATTTTGCACATTTAGCTGCTCCTTCCCCGCTAGCGGTCTACAGTTTCCCTCTGCTTCTACAGAGGTAGCAGCGTCACTTTTCACGTTGTCGTTCCTTTGCACCCTTCTCATCATTATTAGTAGTCTCGGCTCACTAGTGCAGTGAATGGAACAAGAAGTGGTACTCACAGTAACTCTTAGTGGACTGAAGTCAATTAAAAACAAACAGACACAGTCCGAACACGCCTTGGAGACCGAACGGTACCGACCGGCCGCCGCTACATCCTCAGCCCTTAGTAGTCGCCACATGCGGATACGGAGGTGCATGTGGTCAGCACACCGTTCCCCCGGCTGTTGTCAGGTTCCGCAACAGGTGCCGCAACTTCTCAGTAGGCCTCTTAAGGGCTGAGTGCACCCCACTTGACAGCAGCTCTCAGCAGACCTGGACGGTTACCCCTAAAGTGATAACCAAGCCCGACAGCGCTTAGCTTCGGTGATCTGAAGCGAACCGATGTTACCGACGTCAGTTTTTTGCATTAAATCCCAAACCACTTCCCAATGTTTCATGAAGTGAGAATACAACACGTCCCTCTGATGAGCAGATTAATTTGAGCGGTCCTAATCTTTGTCTTATTACTATGATGCTTTTTTTTTTTGAATCACCAGTCTCCTGACTGGTTTCCATGTAACTGGCTACGAACTGCTCTATCGTCTCACAGTAAGAGTAGCACTTGCGCCCTATGTCTTCAATTAATTATTGGATTATGCCATCCTCTGTCTTCCCTTAGAGCTTCTACGCTGTACAGCATGCTCCACTACAATCAAAGTTGTTCCCTGATGCCTTCATACCTGTCCTATCATCCTGCTTCTTCTTCCTGACAGTGTTTTGTACGAGGTGCATTCAAGTTCTAAGGCCTCTGATATTTTTTCTCCAGAATGGAAAGAGATAGAAACATGCGCATTGTTTTAAAATGAGGCCGCGTTCATTGTCAATACGTCGCAGAGATGGCAGCACCGTATGGCAGATGGAATTTTACCGCCAGCGGCGAGAATGAGAACTGCTTTAAACACTTAAAATGGCGACGTTTTCCTTACTTGAACAGCGTGCAATCATTCGTTTTCTGAATTTGCGTGGTGTGAAACCAACTGAAATTCATCGACAGTTGCAGGAGACATGTGGTGATGGAGTTATGGATGTGTCGAAAGTGCGTTTGTGGGTGCGACAGTTTAATGAAGGCAGAACATCATGTGACAACAAACCGAAACAACCTCGGGCTCGCACAAGCCGGTCTGACGACACGATCGAGAAAGTGGAGAGAATTGTTTTGGGGGATCGCCGAATGACTGTTGAACAGATTGCCTCCAGAGTTGGCATTTCTGTGGGTTCTGTGCACACAATCCTGCATGACGACCTGAAAATGCGAAAAGTGTCATCCAGGTGGGTGCCACGAATGCTGAGGGACGACCACATGGCTGCCCGTGTGGCATGTTGCCGAGCAATGTTGACGCGCGACGACAGCATGAATGGGACTTTCTTTTCGTCGGTTGTGACAATGGATGAGACGTGGATGCCATTTTTCAATCCAGAAACAAAGCGCCAGTCAGCTCAATGGAAGCACACAGATTCACCGCCACCAAAAAAATTTCGGGTAACCGCCAGTGCTGAAAAAATGATGGTGTCCATGTTCTGGGACAGCGAGGGCGTAATCCTTACCCATTGCGTTCCAAAGGGCACTACGGTAACAGGTATATCCTACGAAAATGTTTTGAAGAACAAATTCCTTCCTGCACTGCAACAAAAACGTCCGGGAAGGGCTGCGCGTGTGCTGTTTCACCAAGACAACGCACCCGCACATCGAGCTAACGTTACGCAACAGTTTCTTCGTGATAACAACTTTGAAGTGATTCCTCATGCTCCCTACTCACCTGACCTGGCTCCTAGTGACTTTTGGCTTTTTCCAACAATGAAAGACACTCTCCGTGGCCGCACATTCACCAGCCGTGCTGCTATCGCCTCAGCGATTTTCCAGTGGTCAAAACACACTCCTAAAGAATCCTTCGCCGCTGCCATGGTATCATGGCGTCAACGTTGTGAAAAATGTGTGCGTCTGCAGGACGATTACGTCGAGAAGTTACGCCAGTTTCATCTATTTCGGGTGAGTAGTTATTTAGAAAAAAAATCGGAGGCCTTAGAACTTGAATGCACCTCGTATATATTCCTGAGCCGTGTGCGGCTCGTGTTCGTGCAGTTTATACCTTTGCGGTACTTCCGTCCCGCTTCTTATTCGATTTACTGGCTTAACTAAGATGCTGGCTTGGCTGCCCATTAGTGGCGCTTATCGATAAGAGCACTGTCGTACTTTCTTTGGAGCGACCGCTAATATTTCCTGGTCGTCGAGTACCAGGGGCTCGGTCGACATGGAGCAGCAGTGAGGTCCGGGCAGCCATGATTCGCCCGCCCATTGCCGACACACACGACATGAGTGGGAACGACGTTGGTTTGCCGTTCGGTCGCTACTTGGGCATCATCATTTGTTGCAGGTCGTGGTTGATGTTTCATATGTGGCTAAACACTTCCTGTTTCCTTAAATAACGTAACTATCCGGCGAACGGTCCGGACACTTGGATGATGCCGTCCAGGATACCGAGCAGCATACATAGCACACGCCCGTTGGGCAATCTGATCACAATAGCCATACATAAACATGATATCGACCTTTTCCGCAATTGGTAAACGGTCCATTTTTACACGGGTAATGTACCACGAAGCAAATACCGTCACCACTGGCTGAATGTTACGTGATTCCACGTACTTATACGTTTGTTACTATTACAGCGTCATCTATCACAAAGCGAAAAAAGTGGTCCAACTAAAACATTCATATTTGTTTACGTACTACACGAATATGTAATAAAAATGGGGGTTCCTATTTTAAAAAAAACGCAGTTGATATCCGTTTGACCTATGGCAGCGCCATCTAGCGGGCCAACCATAGCGCCATCTGGTTTCCCCCTTCAAGCTAGACAAGGTTCGTTCTTTGTAGTTTTTTCGTTTGATGCCTATTTCGTGGGATATTTGGCCCGGTTACTATCGATGGACCACCATGTATAATACTATACCACATATTAATATAGTGCCGTCGGCCCAGTTGGGGCAACCTCAGTGACAGTGTCTTGGGTACACTGCATGTCTTGAGCAATGATCGACTTACTTCCGAATATACAAGGAGAACATTAATAAAACCGACAAACAGCAGGGACGGACTGCTGACTTGCAACGCAGGAAAAGAGGTCCTACGAACATGCGTCCCGAAATTCGTCGTTGCCAAGGTAGATGGCCACGTGCCGCGTGTTGCTTGTGTGTTGCAGGCTATGCGATTGACGCGGCCCATTGTAAGCAGCAGAGTGGTACACGGTATTCGCGTCGGGAACGAGCCAAGATGGTGTTTGTGTGCGGCCAAGCAGATGGAAACTGTCGAGAGGCAGCACAGCTGTACCAGAACAAGTGCCATCATGGTTATCAACCACATCACTCAACATTTCAAGCCCAGTTCTCTTAGGTTGTTCGAAGATGATGCTGTAATTTACCGTCTAGTAAGGTCATCCGAAGACCAGTATCAGTTACAAAGCGATTTAGAAAAGATTGCTGTATGATGTGGTAGGTGGCAGTTGACGATAAATAACGAAAAGTGAGGTGATCCACATGAGTTCCAAAAGAAATCCGTTGGAATTCGATTACTCGATAAATAGTACAATTCTCAAAGCTGTCAATTCAACTAAGTACCTGGGTGTTAAAATTACGAACAACTTCAGTTGGAAAGACCACATAGATAATATTGTGGGGAAGGCGAGCCAAAGGTTGCGTTTCATTGGCAGGACATTTAGAAGATGCAAGTCCACTAAAGAGACAGCTTACACTACACTCGTTCGTCCTCTGTTAGAATATTGCTGCACGGTGTGGGATCCTTACCAGGTGCGATTGACCGAGGACATCGAAAGGGTGCAAAAAAGGGCAGTTCGTTTTGTATTATCACGTAATAGGGGAGAGAGTGTGGCAGATATGATACGCGAGTTGGGATGGAAGTCATTAAAGCAACGACGTTTTTCGACGCGGCGAGATCTATTCACGAAATTTCAGTCACCAACTTTCTCTTCCGAATGCGAAAATATTTTGTTGAGCCCAACCTACATAGGTAGGAATGATCATAAAAACAAAATAAGAGAAATGAGAGCTCGAACAGAAAGGTTTAAGTGTTCGTTTTTCCCGCGCGCTCTTCGGGAGTGGAATGGTAGAGAGATAGTATGAGTGTGGTTCGATGAACCCTCTGCCAAGCACTTAAATGTGAATTGCAGAGTAACAATGTAGATGTAGATGTAGATGTATTTGGGCGTTTGCATGATCATGGGTCCTATCAAACAGACGAACCAGCAGAGAGGGAGCGGACTGTGCGTACACTACATTTGGAGGACCAGGTTCACCAGGATACTGAGACGAACCCTAGTACAAGCTCCAGGCAAGGGCCCTCTGACACGATGTAAGCCAAAGTACGAATACGCGTATCCTGCATGACAACCGCAAATATCCCTTGGAGGGCACTTTGAACATCTGTTGTGACGCAGATGCGATACAGTTTTGTTCTGTGATCTGTGACAGTTTGTTGTCGTTGCACGCACACTGTCCATTTCCAGACAGATGTTCATCGTAAATTTCTTTCTCCAATTTCAGTCAGTAATCTGTCCCTGGAGTTTGTAAATTTTATTAATGTTCACCACGCATGCAGGGCGTTTTTGTGTCAGATAGCCATACAGGAGGTAGTATTGATCAAAACAAGAAGAAAAGTACTGGTAGTGATACTGTATGTCCGGGAACCAATAACTATTTAGATATGGGAGAAACTGGTCCCTCAGACCGGGCGTTGTGACCGAGCGGTTCTAGGCGCTTCAGTCTGGAACCGCGCGACCGCTACGGTCGCAGGTTCGAATCCTGCCTCGGGCATGGATGTGTGTGATGTCCTTAGGTTAATTAGGTTTAAGTCGTTCTAAGTTCTAGGGCTGACGTTACGGCTAATAATGGAAGCAAGGCTAAAGAAAAATCAAGACACTTTCATAGGATTTGTCGACCTGGAAAAAACGTTCGACAATATAAAATGGTGCAAACTGTTCGAGATTCTGAAAAAAAGTAGGGGTAAGCTACAGGGAGAGACGGGTCATATACAATATGTACAACAACCAAGAGGGAATAATAAGAGTGGACGATCAAGAACGAAGTGCTCGTATTAAGAAGGGTGTACGACAAGGCTGTAGCCTTTCGCCCCTACTCTTCAATCTGTACATCGAGGAAGCAATGATGGAAATAAAAGAAAGGTTCAGGAGTGGAATTAAAATACAAAGTGAAAGGATATCAATGATACGATTCGCTGATGACATTGCTATCCTGAGTGAAAGTGAAGAAGAATTAAATGATCTGCTGAACGGAATGAACAGTCTAATGAGTACACAGTATGGTTTGAGAGTAAATCGGAGAAAGACGAAGGTAATGAGAAGTAGTAGAAATGAGAACAGCGAGAAACTTAACATCAGGATTGATGGTCACAAAGTCAATGAAGTTAAGGAATTCTGCGACCTAGGCAGTAAAATAACCAATGACGGACGGAGCAAGGAGGACATCAAAAGCATACTCGTTATGGCAAAAAAGGCATTTCTGGCCAAGAGAAGTCTACTAATATCAAATACCGGCCTTAATTTGAAGAAGAAATTTCTGAGGATGTACGTCTGGAGTACAGCATTGTATGGCAGTGAAACATGGACTGTGGGAAAACCGGAACAGAAGAGAATCGAAGCGTTTGAGACGTGGTGCTATAGACGAACGTTGAAAATTAGGTGGACTGATAAGGTAAGGAATGAGGAGGTTCTACGCAGAATCGGAGAGGAAAGGAATATGTGGAAAGCACTGATAAGGAGAAGGGACAGGATGATAGGACATCTGCTAAGACTTGAGGGAACGACTTCCATGGTACTAGAGGGAGCTGTAGAGGGCAAAAACTGTAGAGGAAGACAGAGATTGGAATACGTCAAGCAAATAATTGAGGACGTAGGTTGCAAGTGCTACTCTGAGATGAAGAGGTTAGCACAGGAAAGGAATTCGCGGCGGGCCGCATCAAACCAGTCAGTAGACTAATGACCAAAAAAAAAAAAAAAAGTTCTAGGGGACTGATGACCTCAGATGTTAAGTCCCATAGTGCTCAGAGCCATTTGAACCATTTGAAACAGGTCCCTCAGTCACATCTGTTACGTAGAAGTAAGACACTATGGGCAGGGCTGCATTTGGTTACCACGCTTCCTTGCACATCCTTCAGCCCTTGTTTGCAGTGAATCATGCATTGTTTGAAATACAGCTGGCTCCACTATGAAATTCGCTGGCAGATTAAAACTTTATGGTGTACCAAGACTCGGACCCAGGACCTTTGCTTTTCGCTGTCAAGTACTCTACCAAGTGAGCTACTCGAGCAAGACTGACGACCGCTCAGTTTTACATCACGTGTGGTCGAAATTGCGAATAATGACAACTATCAGCTGTAGAATGGAATGACGACAGTGAAAAGTTGTGCCGGACCGGTACTCGAAGCCGGATTTTTCACTTATCAATTATTGCGAACTCATCTGATGTGCTTAGTAACGGCTGTGATGCCCGCGGTTCTTCGTCATGAAAATAACACCGGCGCTTCACTATCGTCACAGTTTTATTTCCGCCTGTGTCTCATCTCCTACCTTCCAAACTTAAAGAAATTCTGCGAACTGTCCCCCAGGCTGTAGCTTATCTAAGTCTCAGCAGTACCTTTCTTCCTAGAGTGCCAGTGCAAATGTCTCTAAGCACTATGGGACTTAACAACTGAGGTCATCAGTCCCCTAGAACTTAGAACTTATTAAACCTAACTAACCTAAGGACATCACACCCATCGATGCCCGAGACAGGATACGAACCTGCGACCGTAGCAGCAGCGCGGTTCCGGACTAAAGCGCCTAGAACCGCTCGGCCACAGCGGCCGGATAGAGTGCTAGTCCTGCAGGTTTCTCAGGAGAATTTCTGTGAAGTTTGGAAGGTCGGAGTTGAGGTAGCGGTGAGAGTAAAGCTGTGGAGATGAGTCGTGAGACAATATTGGGAAGCTCAATCGATAGAGCACTTCACAGCGAAAGGTAAAGATCCTGGGTTCGAGTCCTGGTCCAGTAAACAGTTTTAATCTATCATGGAGTTTCAAATCAGCGCCTCACCGCTGCTGAGTGTGAATTCATTCTGGACACATGGCTCCATTCAGACTGTGTCTCAACGTCCACACATTGTCGACAGGTTGGTCATATACCAATGTTTCAAAATGGCCACATAAACACAAATCTAACGGATTCGTGTTGGATGAACGGACAGGCCACGCTACTGGCCCCATTGATCAATTTCGCGCCCATGAAAAGTTACGGTGAGGCACTGTTCCACGATCCGTAGAAAACAGAGAGCTGCTCCGTGTTTTCTTCAAAGGTGACGTTCTCCAATAGCGCTGGTAATTCAAGGGGCAGAAAACTGTGATACATAACTCAAGGTACCCTCTGCCACACACCGTCAGGTGGCTTGCGGAGTATGGATGTAGATTTAGATAGTACCTGCTAGTGTGCTTGGCAAAGTGTGTGGCTCTACGAGTCCATCATCGACAATTCCTCATCATACATTGATACTGAACAATACTCATGACTCACCTCCATCAATACTAGACGATATGCATCTGTCCACATACGTGTATTATGGTAAATCTTTGCGCCATCTCTTGAGAATTCTATATCATCTGCAAATAAAATGACGGTTCTGACCGAGGTTGTATCTCAACTGCAAGGCTCCTTGAAAATATTCCTAATTGCGGCATCCTCTGAATCCAGCAGACTAAAACGGATTTACACTACTGGCCATTAAAATTGCTACACTAAGAAGAAATGCAGATGATAAACGGGTATTCATTGGACAAATATATTATACTAGAACTGACATGTGATTACATTTTCAGGCAATTTCAGTGCGTAGATCCTGAGACATCAGTACCCAGAACAACCACCTCTGGCCGTAATAACGGCCTAGATACGCCTGGGCATTGAGTCAAACAGCGCTTGGATGGCGTGTACAGGTACAGCTGCCCATGCAGCTTCAACACGATACCACAGTTCATGAAGAGTAGTGACTGGTGTATTGTGACGAGCCAGTTGGTTGGCCACCATTGATCAGACGTTTTCAATTGGTGAGAGAAGTGGGGAATGTGCTGGCCAGGGCAGCAGTCTAACATTTTCTGTATCGAGAAAGGCCCGTACAGGACCTGCAACATGCGGTCGTGCATTATCCTGCTGAAATGTAGTGTTTCGCAGGGATCGAATGAAGGGTAGAGCCACGGGTCGTAACACATCTGAAATGAAACGTCCACTGTTCAAAGTGCCGTCAATACGGACGAGAGGTGACCGAGAAGTGTAGCCAATGGCACCCCATACCATCACTCCGGGTGATACGTCAGTATGGCGATGACGAATACACGCTTCCAATGTGCGTTCACCACGATGTCGCCAAACACGGATGTGACCGTCATGATGCTGTAAACAGAACCTCGCTTCATCCGAAAAAATGACGTTCTGCCATTCGTGCACCCAGGTTCGTCGTTGAGTACACCATCGTAGGCGCTCCTGTCTGTTATGCAGCGTCAAGGGTAACCGCAGCCATGGTCTCCGAACTCATAGTCCATGCTGGTACAAACGTCGTCGAACTGTTCATGCAGATGCTTGTTGTTTTGCAAACGTCCCCATCTGTTGACTCAGGGATCGAGACGTGGATGCACGATCCGTTACAGCCATGCGGATAAGATGCCTGTGATCTCGACTAATAATGATACGAGGCCGTCGGGATCCAGCATGGCGTCCCGTATTACCCTCCTGCGCCCATGTTCTGCTAACAGTCATTGGACATCGACCAACGCGAGCAGCAATGTCGCGATACGATAAAGCGCAATCGCGATAGGTTACAATCCGTCCTTTTTCAAAGTCGGAAACGTGATAGTATGCATTTCTCCTCCTTACACGAGGCATCACAACAACGTTTCACCAGGCAACGCCGTTCAACTGCTGTTTGTGTATGAGAAATCGGTTGGAAACTTTCCTCATGTCAGCACGTTGTAGGTGTCGCCACCGGCGCCAACCTTGTGTGAATGCTCTAAAGAGCTAATCATTTGCATATCACAGCATCTTCTTCCTGTCGGTTAAATTTCGCGTCTGTAGCACGTCATCTTCGTGGAGTAGCAATTTAAATGCCAGTAGTGTAGTACACACGCATATAGGTCTATCAGGCCGTCTTGTCTCGCATTTCGTGAGAAACTCGGTGACTATTGTCCGTCATTGCTCGTAAAGCCCGCCCAGCCTTGACAACGAAAAATAAAGAGAAACTACCACAAGTTAGCTCACATATTACTATTTTCACAGATTTTATTTATATGAAATGCCTTCCTAGAGCAAAAAACTTTTTAGACGTAATCTTCGAACATTAATATGAAAAGCGTATTGCACTAACACCATCTGACGGCTACCGTTTTGTGTACAGTAGGCTGTCTCACTAAACAGCTCGCATTTGTTCATAGTACCTCTGTTAAGCGTAATCTGATGAGATACTTTGTACTGGCGACCTTGTAATGTGATAAACTTCCTTATATGGGCGGTTTAGCTGAGCAGTTCTCCTTAGATATTTCCGGAACCGTTTAAGATATCGTAATTCTGTTTTACACAGATGAATAGAAAGTTTTGGTGGAACAACCAGACGTTTCGACTTTCGGTCGAAACCAAGATATTACTATCATCGCATGCTTTTAAGACTGCTCTGTCGTGTGGTGCAAGAATGAGATCCGTACGTTGGACCAGTTGAGAATAACATAGGGAATGGACTTATAGACATCGGATGTTTAGGACAAGAACCGAAAACCTCCTGGAAATTCTTTGTCGTCACACCAAACAGTATATTCTAATGGTTCAAATGGCTCTGAGCACTACGGGACTCAACATCTTAGGTCATCAGTCCCCTAGAACTTAGAACTACTTAAACCTAACTAACCTAAGGACATCACACACATCCATGCCCGAGGCAGGATTCGAACCTGCGACCGTAGCGGTCGCGCGGTTCCAGACTGTAGCGCCGAGAACCGCTCGGCCACACCGGCCGGCTCCACAAAGTGCCTCTACCAGTGAAAACTGAGGAATATAAAGATATCACGAAACTTGCCAAGATCAATGTACCAGTCTCAGACACGGAATTTTATAATATGGTGGTCGGTGACGCAGCTGTGATGGATGTTACATAAAAATCAACAGAAGGAAATGCGCAATAAAGTTCATGTTAACCTCACACCATATCGCTTTTATTAGGATTTGGTTTAAATCTTAGGCCTCTCAGCGCACTCCAGACTGGTAAAGAACTAAGAGTTATTTCTTTAGTTACTTGTTCATTTCTTGTAGTCCCATTCAGAAGTGCTGTGTGGAAGAGTGAGGCAAGTCCAATTTTTTAAAATACAATAAATATCACAATAAAACTTTGTTTGATAATAGGCAATTACTGTGTGTTGGTGGGCTATGTAAAGATTGGCCAATTAAAAAGGTCTTGAAGCGTCTGGACATATTTCTGCGCCTTACTCGAAAGTATGTAAACCTGACCGACCTCGTTACTACACCAATGCCTTCAGTTGTGAGAATATCCTTAGTAAGCCATTTGTAGTCTCTCTTCGTAGCTATGTCAATAACACAGATACCAGAATAAAATTCTCTTTTTTAAACAGAACCGTAACAATTTCGCCAGCTAGTATCGAAATTTAAAAGAGACAAATGCAACACCCTTTTACTCTTCAAAATGCGATTACTAGTTTCTAAGTACTTACAACATTTAGAATTTATACAGGGTGTTTCCGTAAGAGTGTGCAAAAATTTAATAGGACATAGAGGATGCTCCACTGAACAATTTGAGGTACGGAACCAGGAGTCGGAGAAGCCAGCTTACTGTGTACATTTTTATTAATATTAGTTAGGTGAAAATACAATCTCTGACACAATGAACGTACCATTTGTACTGTACCTTACGGAATGTGCTGAAATTAACGGCCATCCACATGAATGCAAGCACCACATCGGCGAACTAGATTCTGACGCACTCTGACAAATATTCCCGGTGTGCTTCCAGTCACACCACAGGCAGCTACAATTCTGACAACGCATTCGATCTCCGTATCCACTGGCGTCTCATACACAAATGACTTTAGGTTTCCCCATAGGAAATAATCAAGAGAATTCAGGTCTGATGACCACGTAGGACATCCCTTCCAAGCCTGCGACCAGGAAATACTGTGCCGGTACTGCTCCATGGTATTGTACTGTAAGCCTCTGAATAGCACTGAGTAATGAGTGGGTCTGTCGACTCATAGAACGTTCTGTCATGGGGCAGTGTAAATATGATACAACTTAGCCATCTTATGGACAAGTAAAGCAAACAAAACCTGTATCATGATTTCCTTGTAATCAGGCTCGTCCTCTTTGGTTCCTTGCAGGAAATAAAGAATGTACGTGTAAATAAATAGTACAGTACCTGTAAACTTGTACACAGGTCAGTTGTAAATAAATGAAAAACGGTAATGGTAGATAAAACGGTAGATAAGTTTACTTCTCAGAATGAGATTTTCACTCTGCAGCGGAGTGTGCGCTGATATGAAACTTCCTAGCAGATTAAAACTGTGTGCCCGACCGAGACTCGAACTCGGGACCTTTGCCTTTCGTGGGCAAGTGCTCTACCAACTGAGCTACCGAGTTCGAGTCTCGGCCGGGCACACAGTTTTAATCTGCCAGGAAGTTTCATATCAGCGCACACTCCGCTGCAGAGTGAAAATCTCATTCTGGAAACACCCCCCAGGCTGTGGCGAAGCCATGTCTCCGCAATACCCTTTCTTTCAGGAGTGCTAGTTCTGCAAGGTTCGCAGGAGAGCTTCAGTAAAGTTTGAAAGGTAGGAGACGAGGTACTGCCAGAAGTAAAGCTGTGAGTACGGGGCGTGAGTCGTGCTTCGGTAGCTCAGTTGGTAGAGCACTTGCCCGCGTAGGCAAAGGTCCCGAGTTCGAGTCTCGGTCGGGCACACAGTTTTAATCTGCCAGGAAGTTTCAAGTTTACATCTATATTTCCTTAAGTTAGCTTCTCCAACCCTAGGCTCCCTGCTTCAAATAGTTCAATAGAGCATTCTCTATGTCATATTACATTTTTGCACGTTCTTACGGAAACACACACTATGTTTATAAGATGAAACCAATTACTACCTTCTACGGAAGTTCGTAATTTTATAACCAAATAAGGGAATGTGGCACGTCGGACAGGGAGGAAACAGAGTGTTGCATCACAGCGACACCGGTATGAAAGGGGCACAGAAGAAGTGTAGTTTTCATTCCGTCAGGGTCGTTCACATGCGCTGAGTGCTGGTTAGTTTGAAAAAACAAATGCCTTTCACGAACTAAGAGTAACTAGGTGTGGCACTTTTTGTGGAGAATGCAGATGGAACGCGGAGAGAGCATATGAGTTGTACGCACAAAGAATGACACTCAAAAAAATTTACGAGAAAGTTACTGGAATACTACGCAGAGGGTAAGGGGACAGCTTTCAAATGCCAGGCAAGAAGAAACTGATATTCTCGCACCTGTTACTCTTAATTCAGAAGTTAGCTCCAATGTAATTGCAAAACGGCCTCGGGAAACAGTCATCCCAACGTTTTTCGCATTCTCCGCGCGAACACCTTCCATCCGTACGAAGTGCCACTTCAGCAGCACAGCACTGCAGAAGACATGTTACGGGTGTTCATAATTAATGCAACACATTTTTCTTTTCCAATACACCATATTATATCCCCACTCTCTTGGCTACAAAATATTATTTTTCGACATAACCTCCATTCAGTGCCGCGGTCTTATGCCACTCACTGCGAGGGTCGGTGTGCCGCACGCTACCACACTACTGATCGACGACGCAGCCGACGTCTTATTGCGTCACTGACCTCCCGACCATCCACGTACTCCTTACCGCGGAGTACACCTTTCGTTTGGCGAAAGAGATGGAAGGTACGAGATACAGGATGTAGGGTGGATGAGGAAGAAGAGTCCAATCAAGTGTTTTGAGCTTCTCCCGGCTGCGTAGATTTGTTTGAGGCCTTGCGTTGTCACGGAGAATGAGAGGTTCGTTTGCATTTTTCTGCCAACGATAACCCATTCACGGTTCCAGAAGACGATCGCCATTACTTTACTGGCTTTGAACTTTTTCTTTTCGGAGGAGACGTGGTTTGGTTGGTTGGTTTTGGGGAAGGAGACCAGACAGCGTGGTCATCGGTCTCATCGGATTAGGGAAGGATTGGGAAGGAAGTCGGCCGTGCCCTTTCAGAGGAACCATCCCGGCATTGGCCTGGAGTGATTTAGGGAAATCACGGAAAACCGAAATCAGGATGGCCGGACGCGGGATTGAACAGTCGTCCTCCCGAATGCGAGTCCAGTGTGCTAACCACTGCGCCACCCCGCTCGGTGAGACGTGGTTTGGCGCAACACCATGGACTGCCGTTTTGTTTCGGGTTGTAAGGGACGAACCATGTTTCGTTATCTATGAAGATATCTGACAGAAAATTGTTACGATCGGCGCCGTAACTAGCAAGCAAATCCGCACAAATTGTCCTTCGTTGCTCTTTGTGCTCTTCTAGTAGGTGGCGAGGGGCCCAGTGGGATACGCCTTTGAGTGCCCCCACCGGTGGACAAGCGAGATGTGTTTGAGTGTGATCCGTCAATCACCGCGAATGAGAGTGACCGGACGCTCCAACACTGCAGGAATCACAGCTGTTCAAAATGACTCTGAGCACTATGGGGCTTAACTTCTGAGGTCATCCGTCCCCTAGACTCAGAACTACTTAAACCTAACTAACCTAAGGACATCGCACACATCCATGCCCGAGGCAGGATTCGAAACTGCGACCGTAGCGGTCGCGCGGTTCCAGACTGTAGCGCCGAGAACCGGTCGGCCACTCCGGGCGGCAATCAGAGCTGTGGTTGTGATGATCACAGACACCCCGCCCAACGACTCTAAGTGCTTTTGTTGACTGCCGAGTCAGCGTAGACATTCTGCAAGTTCCTAGGAAGATCAGCCATGCACTTGTTTTCCGCCAAAAGAAATTCATTGACAGTTCTCTGCTTGGAACGCGCCTCCATTATAGACGCCATTTTGTAGCCCATGTTTATCGCAGCCACCTAACGGAAGTTCATGAAACTATAGAGGCTGGGACGGGAATATTCCGCGATGTCCCACAACAAATTCCTCACTTTTTCAACTCAAACTGGGCGAGGGAAAAGTTACTTACTGAACGCTCCACGTATGTACGAGGGTTGCGATTTTAATAGTGGTCACTATTTATTTACAGCTCGTACAAAATAGATGCATGTTTCAAAGTTTTACTGACCTCCACAAGCATTGTGTATAGCTCGTTAACAGCGATGTGGAAGTCGTAGGATACTCTTAGCAGTGCCAGTTGTGTTGACAGTTCAAGCGGCTCGGTCTATTGCCTGACGAATTTGTAGTAGTTCTGAAGCGAATTCCGTGTTTACTTCAATTTATAAATCGAGTTGAACTCACGAGGGCTTAAGTCAGGGGAGTGTATTAGGTGGTATAGCACTTAGAAGCCCCATCGGTCAAACAAATGGCTCTGAGCACTATCGGACTTAATAGCTGTGGTCATCAGTCCCCTAGAACTTAGAACTACTTAAACCTAACTAACCTAAGGACATCACACACATCCATGCCAGAGGCAGGATTCGAACCTGCGACCGTAGCAGTCACGCGGTTCCGGACTGCGCGCCTAGAACCGCGAGACCACCGTGGCAGGGGTCAAACAAATCAATAACTGCTTGCACAATACGTGTTTGAGCATTGTCTTGAAAAATGATGGTCAGGTCCTGCAGAAAGTGTCATCACTTCTGTATCTGAGCTGGTCGTAGGTAGTGTTCCAAAAATGAACAGCATAGAGACAGAAGTGATGACACTTTCAGCAGGAGCTGACCATCATTTTGCAGGATAATGCTCAAACACGTACAGCGCGAGCTGTTACTGATTTGTTTGACTGATGGGGCTGCTAAGTGCTGTACCACATGCTGTACTCCTATGTCTTGAGCCTCCCAAGTTCAACTCGATTTCTATACTGAATGAAACACTTCACGGCATTCGCCTCAGAACTGCTGCAAATTCATCGGCAATGCTCAAGCACGTACAGCGCGAGCTGTTATCGATTTGTTTGACTGATGGGGCTGCTAAGTGCTGTACCACATGCTGTACTCCTATGTCTTAAGCCTCCCAAGTTCAACTCGATTTCTAAACTGAATGAAACACTTCACGGCATTCGCCTCAGAACTGCTGCAAATTCAGCGGCAATGCTCAAGCACGTATAGTGCAAGTAGTTATTGATTTGTTTGACTGATGGGGCTGCTAAGTGCTGTACCACATGCTGTACTCCTATGTCTTAAGCCTCCCAAGTTCAACTCGATTTCTAAACTGAATGAAACACTTCACGGCATTCGCCTCAGAACTGCTGCAAATTCATCGGCAATGCTCAAGCACGTACAGCGCGAGCTGTTACTGATTTGTTTGACTGATGGGGCTGCTAAGTGCTGTACCACATGCTGTACTCCTATGTCTTGAGCCTCCCAAGTTCAACTCGATTTCTAAACTGAATGAAACACTTCACGGCATTCGCCTCGGAACTGCTGCAAATTCATCGGCAATGCTCAAGCACGTACAGCGCGAGCTGTTACTGATTTGTTTGACTGATGGGGCTGCTAAGTGCTGTACCACATGCTGTACTCCTATGTCTTAAGCCTCCCAAGTTCAACTCGATTTCTAAACTGAATGAAACACTTCACGGCATTCGCCTCAGAACTGCTGCAAATTCATCGGCAATGCTCAAGCACGTACAGCGCGAGCTGTTACTGATTTGTTTGACTGATGGGGCTGCTAAGTGCTGTACCACATGCTGTACTCCTATGTCTTAAGCCTCCCAAGTTCAACTCGATTTCTAAACTGAATGAAACACTTCACGGCATTCGCCTCAGAACTGCTGCAAATTCATCGGCAATGCTCAAGCACGTACAGCGCGAGCTGTTACTGATTTGTTTGACTGATGGGGCTGCTAAGTGCTGTACCACATGCTGTACTCCTATGTCTTAAGCCTCCCAAGTTCAACTCGATTTCTAAACTGAATGAAACACTTCACGGCATTCGCCTCAGAACTGCGGCAAATTCATCGGCAATAGACCGCGCCGCTCGAACTGTCAACACAACTGGCACTGCTAAGAGTATCCTACGACTTCCACATCGCTGGCAACGGGCTGTGCATAATGCTTGTGAAGGACAGTAAAACTTTGAAACATGTATGTATTTTGTACGAGCTGTAAATAAATATCAAAGTTCCAACCCTCGTAATTTTGCTGCTAGATTCTGAAGCGACGTCGGATCAGTAGTTTTTCTACCCAAATATTTCTCTTTACAGAGAATGCTTCCTCCACAAATCCTGGAAAACTGAATCTAGAAGTGTGCATTATTCGACTGCTGAGAATCCACATTGGCTGACGCGGGTTGAATTTCACGTGGTGTCACCGCGAGACACCACACTTGCTACGTGGTAGCCTTTAAATCGGCCGCGGTCCGTTAGTATACGTCGGACCCGCGTGTCGCCACTATCAGTGATTGCAGACCGAGCGTTGCCACGCGGCAGGTCTAGTCTAGAGAGACTCCCTAGCACTCGCCGCAGTTGTACAGCCGACTTTGCTAGCGATGGTTCACTGTCTACATACGCTCTCATTTGCCGAGACGACAGTTTAGCATAGCCTTCAGCTACATCACTTGCTACGACCTAGCAAGGCGCCATATTCAGTTACTATAATTACTGATAATATTGTGAATCATGTACCGTCAAGAGCGACGTTTATCATTAATGGATTAAAGTTAAGTACCAAACTAATTACGTCCTCTTTATGAATTCTAATTCCTTGTCACGTTCCAGACCACACGTCAGTATAGTCCTTCACTCCTCACGCCAGCCTGCGTGAGCTAAGACGCGTGCATTTCGGCCTCGAATTGTAACACGGTGGTGGCTCTTCTGCCAACACAATACTTCACAGGGATCGAGCCTGAACGTTTGGTGGGGGATTATGACAAATTAAGTGACTGGTCCTTACTTTATTGAAGAAAACCTTATTGGTCGAAAAATGTGACCTATTTCCTAAGAAAGTGCTAGAAGCTATTCTAAGGGAGATATCGCTTGAAACACGAAAACGAATGTGGTATCTGCGCTATGCGTGCTCGGAGCATTACTCGCTTGTTACTAGGAAAGTGCTCTCACAACTCTGAATGTCGTAATTTCTCCGCAAATATTAATCAGATTTGTACACGGCGTCCCAGACGTATTGTGGCAACGTCCAAGTGCTCGTGGAGATTATGTTGAGAAGTAAATCGAGTACAGGGACCCGTGCCCAGCAACATGATCCAGCGACGCTACAGAGCATCGAAATTATAGGCGTTGGCGCCTGCCACTAGGCAACCCCATCTGCAGCAAATATGACTCTGTATGATGAAGGCCCACAGCTGGGACGTTTTGCAACGTTGGTTGTCAGTCGGTGATCGCGACTCATTGCCACGATCGCCAGTGGAGAAGCTGGAGATAGCTGCTGCATAGACAGTCCTTGCCTTCTATGAGTTCAGTGTTCTGTTGGCCCAGAGGGTGACAGTCTCGGGAAAAGGTTTCCATGCACTGTTTATTTTTCTCCTAGTTGTTGTTGTTGTTGTTGTGGTCTTCAGTCCTGAGACTGGTTTGATGCAGCTCTCCATGCTACTCTATCCTGTGCAAGCTTCATCATCTCCCAGTACCTACTGCAATCTACATCCTTCTGAATCTGTTTAGTGTATTCATCTCTTGGTCTCCCTCTACGATTTTTACCCTCCACGCTGCCCTCCAATACTAAATTGGTGATCCCTTGATGCCTCAGAACGTGTCCTACCAACTGATCCCGTCTTCTGGTCAAGTTGTGCCACAAACTTCTCTTCTCCCCAATCCTATTCAATACTTCCTCATTAGTTATGTGATCTACCCATCTAATCTTCAGCATTCTTCTGTAGCACGACATTTCGAATGCTTCTAGTCTCTTCTTGTCCAAACTATTTATCATCCATGTTTCACTTCCATACATGGCTACACTCCATACAAATGCTTTCAGAAATGACTTCCTGACACTTAAATCTATACTCGATGTTAACAAATTTTTCTTCTTCAGAAAAGCTTTCCTTGCCATTGCCAGTCTACATTTTATATCCTCTCTACTTCGACCATCATCAGTTATTTTGCTCCCCAAATAGCAAAACTCCTTTACTACTTTAAGTGTCTCATTTCCTAATCTAATTCCCTCAGCATCACCCGACTTAATTCGACTACATTCCATTATCCTCGTTTTGCTTTTGTTGATGTTCATCTTATATCCTCCTTTCAAGACACTGTCCATTCCATTCAACTGCTCTTCCAAGTCCTTTACTGTCTCTGACAGAATTACAATGTCATCAGCGAACCTCAAAGTTTTTATTTCTTCTCCATGGATTTTAATACCTACTCCGAATTTTTCTTTTGTTTCCTTTACTGCTTGCTCAATATGCAGATTGAATAACATCGGGGAGAGGCTACAACCCTGTCTTACTCCCTTCCCAACCATTGCTTCCCTTTCATACCCCTCGACTCTTATAACTGCCATCTGGTTTCTGTACAAATTGTAAATAGCCTTTCGTTCCCTGTATTTTACCCCTGCCACCTTTAGAATTTGAAAGAGAGTATTCCAGTCAACATTGTCAAAAGCTTTCTCTAAGTCTACAAATGCTAGAAACGTAGGTTTGCCTTTCCTTAATCTTTCTTCTAAGATAATTCGTAAGGTCAGTATTGCCTCACGTGTTCCAGTGTTTCTACGGAATCCAAACTGATCTTCCCCGAGGTTGGCTTCTACTAGTTTTTCCATTCGTCTGTAAAGAATTCGTGTTAGTATTTTGCAGCTGTGACTTATTAAACTGATAGTTCGGTAATTTTCACATCCGTCAGCACCTGCTTTCTTTGGGATTGGAATTATTATATTCTTCTTGAAGTCTGAGGGTATTTCGATTGTTTCATACATCTTGCTCACCAGATGGT
The DNA here is from genome assembly GCF_021461395.2 of Schistocerca americana. Classification (NCBI taxonomy): domain Eukaryota; kingdom Metazoa; phylum Arthropoda; class Insecta; order Orthoptera; family Acrididae; genus Schistocerca; species Schistocerca americana. The sequence continues at coordinate 175,915,948 of NC_060127.1, read as the reverse complement.
AGAGTTTTGTCAGGACTGGCTCTCCCAAGGCCATCAGTAGTTCCAATGGAATGTTGTCTACTCCGGGGGCCTTCTTTCGACTCAGGTCTTTCAGTGCTCTGTCAAACTCTTCACGCAGTTTCGTATCTCCCATTTCATCTTCATCTGCATCCTCTTCCATTTCCATAATATTGTCCTCAAGCACATCGCCCTCGTATAGACCCTCTATATACTCCTTCCACCTTTCTGCTTTCCCTTCTTTGCTTAGAACTGGGTTTCCATCTCAGCTCTTGATATTCATGCAAGTCGTTCTCTTATCTCCAAAGGCCTCTTTAATTTTCCTGTAGGCAGTATCTATCTTACCCCTAGTGAGATAAGCCTCTACATCCTTACATTTGTCCTCTAGCCATCCCTGCCTAGCCATTTTGCACTTCCTTTCGATCTCATTTTTGAGACGTTTGTATTCCTTTTTGCTTGCTTCATTTACTGCATTTTTATATTTTCTCCTTTCATCAATTAAATTCAATATTTCTTCTGTTACCCAAGGATTTCTACTAACCCTCGTCTTTTTACCTACTTGATCCTCTGCTGCCTTCACTTCTTCATCCCTCAAAGCTACCCATTCTTCTTCTACTGTATTTCTTTCCCAGATTCCTGTCAACTGCTCCCTTATGCTCTCCCTGAAACTCTGTACAACCTCTGGTTCTTTCAGTTTTTCCAGGTCCCATCTCCTTAAATTCCCACCTTTTTGCAGTTTCTTCAGTTTTAATCTACAGGTCATAACCAATAGATTGTGGTCCGAGTCCACATCTGCCCCTGGAAATGTCTTACAATTTAAAACCTGGTTCCTAAATCTCTGTCTTACCATTATATAATCTATCTGATACCTTTTAGTATCTCCAGGGTTCTTCCATGTATACAACCTTCTTTCATGAGTCTTAAACCAAGTGTTAGCTATGATTATGTTGTGCTCTGTGCAAAATTCTACCAGGCGGCTTCCTCTTTCATTTCTTAGCTCCAATCCATATTCACCGACTATGTTTCCTTCTCTCCCTTTTCCTACACTCGAATTCCAGTCACCCATGACTATTAAATTTTCGTCTCCCTTCACTATCTGAGTAATTTCTTTTATTTCATCATACATTTCTTCAATTTCTTCATCATCTGCAGAGCTAGTTGGCATATAAACTTGTACTACTGTAGTAGGTGTGGGCTTCGTATCTATCTTCGCCACAATAATGCGTTCACTGTGCTGTTTGTAGTAGCTTACCTGCATTCCTATTTTCCTATTCATTATTAAACCTACTCCTGCATTACCCCTATTTGATTTTGTGTTTATAACCCTGTAGTCACCTGACCAGAAGTCTTGTTCCTCCTGCCACCGAACTTCACTAATTCTCACTATATCTAACTTCAACCTATCCATTTCCCTTTTTAAATTTTCTAACCTACCTGCCCGATTAAGGGATCTGACATTCCACGCTCCGATCCGTAGAACGCCAGTTTTCTTTCTCCTAATAACGGCATCCTCTTGAGTAGTCCCCGCCTGGAGATCCGAATGGGGGACTATTTTACCTCCGGAATATTTTACCCAAGATGACGCCATCATCATTTAACCATACAGTAAAGCTGCATGCCCTCGGGAAAAATTACGGCTGTAGTTTCCCCCTGCTTTCAGCCGTTCGCAGTACCAGCACAGCAAGGCCGTTTTGGTTATTGTTACAAGGCCAGATCAGTCAATCATCCAGACTGTTGCCCTTGCAACTACTGAAAAGGCTGCTGCCCCTCTTCAGGAACCACACGTTTGTCTGGCCTCTCAACAGATACCCCTCCGTTGCGGTTGCACCTACGGTACGGCTATCTGTATCGCTGAGACACGCAAGCCTCCCCACCAACGGCAAGGGCCATGGTTCATGGGGGGGGGAGGGGGGGTTTTTCCTAGAAGCCTCCAAATTCCCCAATGTTTCTCGGTATACAGCAGAAAAAAAATGGGGATGGGGTCCATGTCCGAAACGACTATCGCTATTGCCTGACCTAGTTGTGATGATCACAGTCACCTCTTCCAACGACTCACGGTGCTTTTGTTCACTGCTGTGTGTCAGTAGACATTCTGCAAGTGCCTACGAAGATCTCTGATGCAACTTTGCGAGACGTTCCCCCTATGGTCCACATTTGCTGTCGAAGGATTGGTCTAATGGCAGACATCGGTTCTTGTAACTTCGACACTCTGGACGATGTTGGCAAACGCAGACTCTTGTCCTCGATTTATTCCTCAAGACTCTCCCTACAGCCATTCGTAGTTCGTCGCAACACTTCGGGGACACGCTGTAGAGAAAAACGCCGTTGAATTCGTCTCATTTGGAGTAACAATAACAGAAGCAGAATTACTACATTCGCATTTGACAAATGCGAAGATGATACCAGTATTTACGTAATTAATACATGTATGGAAAGAGATGTATGTCATTTATTCAGGACCTTAGAACAACTGATTTGAGTGAAAACCGAATTACGATTTCTTAAACACTTTGGGAAGTATCTGAGGTGTTCAGCTCAGCTTAGTTGAGTCACCCCATGTACAGGGTGTTAGCTACTGTACAGGAAATACTAGACTGAGATGGTTTCGAACATCCACACTGAAGTGAGCAGGTGCAGCGTTATGTTGTATCCACATCCTCTCACGGACAGCCAAGAGTACGTTCTCCAACTCAGGTACAACTTTGTGCGAACTAGTAAAGCAGACAAAACTGCGTCATGGCTTCCTAGTAATCACACTCGTCCTCATTGTTTTCTTGCAGGAAATGAAGAATTTACATGCAAGTAAACAGCGCAGTAACTGTAAAGTTGCGCGCATGTTACTTTTAAATAAGCTGCAAAACAATAATGCTAGACTAAGTGGTAGACAAGTTTATTTCCATATTTCCTTAAGCTGGCTTGCCCCAACCAAAGTTCCCCATCTCAAATAGTTCACTGGAGATTCTCTGTGTCCTGTTACATTTTTGCGCGCTGTTACGGAAACATCCTGTATGTAACAGATGTAACACTACACATAGAAGGTATAAGGGGAAGAACTGCCACATCATGTCTGAGTTAAATTGCCACCTCGTTTTCTTACATTAAATACACTTTTAATTTTAATTTAAAATACATCCACAACCTTACTTATTGTCACGGTCTGAGGTCCGCGGCTCGTGGTCGTGCGGTAGCGTTCTCGCTTCACGCGCCCGGGTTCCCGGGTTCGACTCCCGGCGGGGTCACGGATTTTCTCTGCCTCGTGGTGACTGGGTGTTGTGTGATGTCCTTAGGTTAGTTAGGTTTAAGTACTTCCAAGTTCCAGGGGACTGATGACCATAGATGTTAAGTCCCATAGTGTTCAGAGCCATTTGAACCATTGTCTAAGTTAGAAACAAGTTTAAACAAAATTATGTATATACATTTGCATATTTTATATAGTTTTTTATTTGTTATTTTTTATTTAATCTTTTTGTAAAATTTAAAAGAATATTGTAGTAACGAAACTGAATCTGTATGATGTAACATGTAAACTCACACAGTGTGCGATCTGCTGTATAACCACAGGCAGCTTTACTTGATAAATAATGAAATAAACAAATTCTCCAGAACGTGGGGAGTCTCCATAAACGACACGTGGTTCGGATCCAGCGTTAACATGCAGCTCACCTTTGCGCAGATGGATAACAGGGGTCGGTTAGGGACAAGCAAGTGGCTGAAATATCGTCCAATAGAAGGACTTGCACCAGGCCGTTGAATCACACGAAACTGTTCGTATTGTCTACATAATAATTAAGTTTCTACAGAATCCGCAGAGAGCGATTACTTTTCGTTCTTGTCCAGTTTTTTTAGCATATAAAAGTACACGATATCCCGAATCATCGAACATTGGTAGTAGTAGGACTTAACTGCCATATCCCGGTATTCATTTCACTGACGCGCTCCAAATTCTGACGAGCAGCGCTTTCTTGAGACTGAGAAACACATACGAATCAGCACGCTTTTAAAAAGCATCGCTCGTGCGAACTCAGCTTGCCCTTTTCTCACATGACGTACTGCGAACCATACACGAAGAGCAACAGTGATATTTCGTATTATTAGATTTCCGGAAAGCATTTGACGCGGTGCCCAACTAAGGGCTGTTAACGACGGTACTAGCCTATGGAATAAGATCACAGATACGTACGTGGCTCGAAGACTTCTTAAGTAATAGAACACAGTGTGTTGTCCTCGACGGCGAGTGTTCATCAGAGACAAGTGTATCGTCAGGAATGCCCCAGGCAAGTGTGATAGCATCGCTGTTGTTCTCTGTATATACACTCCTGGAAATGGAAAAAAGAACACATTGACACCGGTGTGTCAGACCCACCATACTTGCTCCGGACACTGCGAGAGGGCTGTACAAGCAATGATCACACGCACGGCACAGCGGACACACCAGGAACCGCGGTGTTAGCCGTCGAATGGCGCTAGCTGCGCAGCATTTGTGCACCGCCGCCGTCAGTGTCAGCCAGTTTGCCGTGGCATACGGAGCTCCATCGCAGTCTTTAACACTGGTAGCATGCCGCGACAGCGTGGACGTGAACCGTATGTGCAGTTGACGGACTTTGAGCGAGGGCGTATAGTGGGCATGCGGGAGGCCGGGTGGACGTACCGCCGAATTGCTCAACACGTGGGGCGTGAGGTCTCCACAGTACATCGATGTTGTCGCCAGTGGTCGGCGGAAGGTGCACGTGCCCGTCGACCTGGGACCGGACCGCAGCGACGCACGGATGCACGCCAAGACCGTAGGATTCAACGCAGTGCCGTAGGGGACCGCACCGCCACTTCCCAGCAAATTAGGGACACTGTTGCTCCTGGGGCATCGGCGAGGACCATTCGCAACCGTCTCCATGAAGCTGGGCTGCGGTCTCGCACACCGTTAGGCCGTCTTCCGCTCACGCCCCAACATCGTGCAGCCCGCCTCCAGTGGTGTCGCGACAGGCGTGAATGGAGGGACGAATGGAGACGTGTCGTCTTCAGCGATGAGAGTCGCTTCTGCCTTGGTGCCAATGATGGTCGTATGCGAGTTTGGCGCCGTGCAGGTGAGCGCCACAATCAGGACTGCATACGACCGAGGCACACAGGGCCAACACCCGGCATCATGGTGTGGGGAGCGATCTCCTACACTGGCCGTACACCACTGGTGATCGTCGAGGGGACACTGAATAGTGCACGGTACATCCAAACCGTCATCGAACCCATCGTTCTACCATTCCTAGACCGGCAAGGGAACTTGCTGTTCCAACAGGACAATGCACTTCAGCATGTATCCCGTGCCACCCAACGTGCTCTAGAAGGTGTAAGTCAACTACCCTGGCCAGCAAGATCTCCGGATCTGTCCCCCATTGAGCATGTTTGGGACTGGATGAAGCGCCGTCTCACGCGGTCTGCACGTCCAGCACGAACGCTGGTCCAACTGAGGCGCCAGGTGGAAATGGCATGGCAAGCCGTTCCACAGGACTACATTCAGCATCTCTACGATCGTCTCCATGGGAGAATAGCAGCCTGCATTGCTGCGAAAGGTGGATATACACTGTACTAGTGCCGACATTGTGCATGCTCTGTTGCCTGTGTCTATGTGCCTGTGGTTCTGTCAGTGTGATCATGTGATGTATCTGACCCCAGGAATGTGTCAATAAAGTTTCCCCTTCCTGGGACAATGAATTCACGGTGATCTTATTTCAATTTCCAGGAGTGTATAAATGATGAGTCGGATAGGGTGGGCAGCAATCTGCGATTGTTTGGTGGTGATGCCTTCGTGTAGGGTATGGTGTCGACGTTGAGAAACTGTGGGAAGATACGACTTGGACAAAATTTCTTGTTGGTATGATGAGTGGCATCTAGCCCGAAACGTGGAAAAATGTAAGTTAGTGCAGATGAGTTGTTGTTGTTGTGGTCTTCAGTCCTGAGACTGGTTTGATGCAGCTCTCCATGCTACTCTATCCTAACCAGTCTCAGGACTGAAGACCACAACAACAACAACAACAGTTTGGAGCAACACCGAAGTCTTACGGAGATGCTTCGGGAGCTCAAACTGGAATCCGTGGCTTGCGGAGTATCTATGTAGACGTAGATGTATTATTATTACTGTTATGAGACCATCAATAGCAGACGCAATGTTAGTGCTAACTCTCAGACAAGTGTTGAGTCGTTGTCGTGGCTCCACAGACAGCTGGACTTACAAGCGATGCCCATTCCGGGGCTCACCGCAGTTTCCATCGGCGTGCACCGTTGCGGTTACCCGCTGTGTACCAGACGTGTCGCAATGAAACCTCGTAAGGCGAACAGGTACGAAAATTTCTTGCGCCTACAGGATTCGAACGGGCTACGTCAGACTCTGGCGCCGCAGCTCGCGCCTGCGGAAGCCAGTGTGGCTTCAGAGGCTGCTACAGTGTTCCTGAGAGACAACGACGCACTCTGTATTCAGCGCGCCGGGTAGTAGCGTCCGCTCCCCAACCTTGTGCGACTTAACGAAATAACTGGACTAACCTTTTGTGCCGAGTAGGAGGTTCTGGGGCGTGAACTCAAAACCCGTATTACGCAGGCCGGCTTTCACACTCTCAGAGCGCTGAGACCATCTTTCCTGTTCGGTGAGGAGTGCGTGGCCTTGGAGAGTGCAGTACTTGGTCGCTTCGGGTACAGCTGTGCATTTTACCGTGGGATTACAGTGTGTATCTGTGGGACATATACGAGGCGATAGCTGAAAATAACATATGGATTCATAAATAGCATATTGCAGGGCGTGTGTTATTCTGAAATACGATGCAAAGTTCCTTAAGGGGGTAGGACGTGAAACGGGCCGACTTGGAGCAGGAGAGGCACCACAGGACATTTTAATTTACACTGTCTATACTTTTACAAATAAATTCATAAAACTTTGTTAGCATGACCATAAAGGATTCAGGATTCACTCATAGCAGAGGAAGTAAAAAAAATAACAAAACAAATTTTTTTTACATGTGAAATTTCATCATTTTTTCACTTGATATTGGCTGCATTTGTTGATGTAGGTACACTTTTCTTCATAAGTAAGAGAGATTCTTCGATGAATTTTGAACAGCATACAAACCATACTCACAGGTGTATCAAACTCCAGAATTTCCCAAATCTGTTAAAAACTGTGGTAAAAATTGAGATAATTAACTATAAAATTCGAGTTTTCTCTAAAGACGAAGTTTAAAACGTAACAGCCAATTAATTTTCCATAGATTAAATAAAATCTAGATTTTCACACACCTGTAAGTATGGTTTGTAAGCTGTGCAAAATTCATCGAAAAATCTCTCTTACTTATGAAGAAAAGTGTACCTATAGCAATAAATGCAACCAACAGTAATTGAAAAAAGTCATGAAATTTCACATTTAAAAAATATTTTTTTTCGGGTTTTTGAACTTCCACTGCTATGAGTGTCAATCCTGAATCCTTCCTTATCACGCTGACAAAGTTTTATGAATTTATTTTTAAAAGTGTAGACAGTGCAAATTAAAATGTCCTGTGGTGCCTCTCCTTCTCGAAGTCGGCCCGTTAGACGTCCTACCCCCTTTAACCATCAGATGTAGAAGAAAATAAAGACAATGAAATTTTGTGTCGGACCAGGACACGAACCCAGATTTACCGCTTATCGCGCGCAATCGTTTACCACTTTTTTTTTTTTTTCTCACTTCGTCCGTAATTCTGAATTCTGCGTAAGGTATGTTGAGACGTCCCATGACACCTTTACAGTTCATCGTTGATCCCTCCACTCAGTTAGTTTTTTTTTTTTTTTTTTTTTTTTTTGTTACAGAGGGCAGCTAACTCTCTGACCGAACACGCAGAACTGACGTGCCGGCACCATTTGGCTGTCTGCGCACGAATCATGCCAGAGCCAAACTTCCGTATGTCGTCAACCATGTGTCCACAACCAGCATTCGTTCATCGATTATGTGTATTCCCGTACAGTCGAGACCTTGTACTTGAAAGTCGCTTCCCCGGTGTCGGCGGATACTTACGATGTTGCTGTGCCTGTGTTATGCACGGCTATCCAAAGGAGCTTCGGATTGTAATTCGGAATAACACAGGTACTGCAATATTTATCCGCGGACACCGGGCAAGGGACTTGAAATGTTACTTTATAAACTAATAAAAAGTAGCCCCAGCCGGCCAGTGTGGCCGAGCGGTTCTAGGCGCTTCAGTCTGGAATCGCTCGGCCACTACGGTCGCAGGTTCGAATCCTGCCTCGGTCATGGATGTGTGTGATGTCGTTAGGTTAGTTAGGTTTAAGCAGTTCTAAGTTCTAGGGGACTGATGACCTCAGATGTTAAGTCCCATAGTGCTCAGAGCCATTTTGAACCAAAGTAGCCCTAGTTTTCAGAATGAGATTTTTCACTCCGCAGCGGAATGTGCGCTGATATGAAACTTCCTCGCACATTAAAACTGTTTTAGCCCCAGTTTTAATGAACGCCTGAAAATATTATAAATAATTTTACGTATGTAAATAAATTTGTATATTAATTGAAAGAAACGAGGTACTACAGAGATGATGTATTTTTAATTATTCATAAATTATTTTCCAAAAAAAATATGTGATTTAAAACGTGTAAAGAAAACTCTGTGAAACAAAACGTAGGAAGTACCGTCATTTGCGTAGAGGCATTAAGAAAGTGCAACGCGAATAGCTCTCTCTCTCTCTCTCTCTCTCTCTCTCTCTTTCTCTCTCTCTCTCTCTCTCTCTCTCTCTCCCTCTCTGTCTCTCTCTCTTGTCCTCCGCTATCGAGGTAAACTGTGTGCCATTTGTACGCTGTTATTGAACAACCATGTTAATTTGGTGTCAAGTAGTCGTGTTTAATTTGAAGATTCCTTTCCTTGCTATTCATGTCAAATGTGATTTTGTTGTGAATTTCTTTTTTTAGTCCATTTTCACAGTGCATCGAAGAAAATTTGCTGTCGCATTATTTGCTGGTCACGGCCGAACTCTGTTAGTGTTCATTTGCTGTTTAATCCATCAGACTATAATTCGTATGTCCCTGAGGTCATTTTTACTGATCTTTTTCTCTCAAAACCCGGAAAATGTTATTATGCGAATCCCGTAATATTCAGATCGGTCAATGGCCTCCAAACGATGTAGTCTACCAACGCACCCGCCGGTATGACGTAATTACGATGCTCGAAGGCAGAGTTCAGCTTAATTAGGAAAGAGTGTAAAATTTTTCTGTGCCACGTTTTTCATTTTCAATATTATTGCCTCCAGGAAAGCAAGTTGCATTCATGTAGTGTTATCAACCAGTACTTACCAATTATTCAGTGCTTTCTTAAAAGTCATGTTTGCTAGCAGAGATAAAATTCATTAGCATTCCGTTTTAATTAATTAATATGTATCTAATCAGACCTGCCAGAGTAACCGAGAGCGCTAACGCGGTGCATCCTGGACTCGGATAGGCGCACCTGCCCCGAATCGAATCCGCCCGGCGGATTAACGACAAGGGACAGTGTGCCGGCCAGCCTGGATGTGGTTTTTAGGTGGTTTTCCACATCCCACTAGGTGAATATCGGGCTGGTCCCCACTTTACGCTCAGGTTACACAACTCGCCGACTTTTGAAAACGTTCGCACTCCTCCATGGCTTACACTAGATGCAGACAGATAGCACTCCGTCTTCAGGCCACAAGTGGCCCATCGGGACCATCCGACCGCCGTGTCATTCGCAGTTGAGGATGTGGATAGGAGGGACGTGTGGTCAGCACACCGCTCTCCCGGTCTTTATGATGGTTTTCTTTGACCGGAGCCACTACTAGTCAGTCGAGTAGCCCCTCAAATGGCATCACGAGGCTGAGTGTACCCCGAAAAATGGCAATAGTACATGGCGGCTGGATGGTCACCCATCCAAGTGCCGGCCATGCCCGACAGCGCTTAACTTCGGTGATCTCACGGGAACTGGTGTATCCACTGTGGCAAGGCCGTTGCCAGTTGCAGACAGATGGCGTACACTAATTCCCTTCTGGTGGGGTTCGAGGTGGCGGCAGAAAGGGCATCTGGCCACCCTCTGTCACTCACTCTGCCAAATCAATAGTATCACGGCCGACCCCGCGTTGAAGCGGGATAAAGGCCTCAAGAAAGATAGAAATATGTATGTAATCAATAACAATAATATAAAACATCTCATATTATTTTTGTATTATTACTTTTTTATTGAGAAACGCTACAGACTTTGAAGTGAAATATCTCACCTGTACGGGAATATACATAATGGATGTACAAGTGCAGGTGGTAGACGCCTACTTGATGACATATGGAACTTGGGGTGTGGCCGTGAATAAAGCAGTGATAGCCAGCTAGTGAGGCGACCATTCGCTGTAAGAGGGAAATCCGGGTTCGAAACCGGTCTGGCACATATTTTCTTTGTCTCATTCCCTTCTACAGCCGATGGTTGTTCATTTTCGCAGTTGCGAATACATTTAACATATTTCTGGATAATGTCATTTTCATACATTACAATTCGCACGGAATATTATATGTTTCAGGAATAACTGGCTTGTTTTTCGCGCTTGCAAAGTCTGCAAAATTAAATAGCAAGCAGGTCCTGAATGATTATTACAATTCGCAGACACCTCAGTGAGACCATCGTAGTCGAGGGTAAACAGACATCGCCCATGCCGGTTATTCGCCTTCATACAACCCTGCTCACCAACATTTTCACTTGAGACTAGCCAATAACATATCGAAGAGAATATTGGTAATAAATAATAAGGTATGTGTCAACATCTGAACGAAGATAAATAATTATTCTCACTCATACGAGTGAGTCTTACCACACCAAGGCCAGGAGGCGAAAAGTGAAGAGGAAAGAAACAAAAGAAAAATGATAGCGTTTAATTCACAAAGATATCGGAATACAATTTACTCTTCTAAACTTTAAAAGACTGTGTATTTATGTTCTATGCATATGACCCTTTTCCTTATTATCGACGCAACAATGCACAATTAGCTCATCATATTTAGAGAAACAAATAGTAACTTTGCTAGCACGTGAAAAACAAGAAAAATACTAAGGTTGACAACCTTCGACAGTCAAAAATGGAAAGGTCTTTTAGGAAAAAAATTCCACCGTCCTGCTCAAAAAGGCAGGAAAAGGCTACATCGGATTCGTTGGGTAATCAACTAGAAGACAGCAACGAATCGGAGCGTTTGCAACCATCCAAATGCACACTAAAACACAAAAAGAAGGTTAAACATGAGCAAACAAATTATATAGCAACACACAACATAAACTCACTACTTCAGACCGGAAAACTCAAGGAGCTCGCAGATGAACTAAATAAACAAAAAATTTTAATAACAGGGATCCAAGAAATGAGGAACACCACAGAGGACCCATTCGAATCACAAGGATACAGAATTTATAATGGGAAACCAGGACCGAGGTCAATGAAACAATGTCCCCAGTTTGGAACAGGGTTTTTAGTAAACATAAAAATAATAGATTCAGTAACGGATTTCCAAGCAGTATCACCAAGAATTGCGATTCTAAGCTTTAAAACAATGAATAAAACCTATACAATAATAAATGCTCATGCCCCAAAAAATGAAAAAAATTGTCTAACAAAAACAAAGGAAGAGGTAGATAAATTTTGGTACCTTCTAGAACAAACTGTGAACAGAGGAAATAAAAAGAATGTAAAAATCTTATTGGGAGATTTCAATGCTCAGTTGGGAAAAGAAAGGAAATATAAAGATATAATTGGAAAATGGAGTCCACATAAATTTACAAACAAAAACGGTCAAAGACTTGTAGAACTCGGCAGAGAACACAACCTTATATCTAAATCAACATACGTTAAGAGGAAGCCAAGTAAACTTAAAACATGGAAACATCCAGACTGAAGGAAGGGCGAGTGGCAGCTAAACCATGTCTGTATGGATAAAAATTTTCATAAGGAGATTCACAATGTTAAAGTACTGAGAGGAGTAGACACAGGCTCAGACCATTATATGGTTAAAATTAAAATCAAATTCACACCGTTAAAGAAGAGGACTAGAAAAACTAATAAAATAAAAAGGAGGTTTGACCCACATCAGCTAATTAAAAATAATAAGTACGAACAAATAACACAAACCATCAAATTAACAGATGATCTAAAACAACTAGTGCCTAATCTTAAAAAAGAAGCAGAGAATCTAGCTCCCTTGAATCCACGAAGGAAACATGCATGGTGGACATCAGAATGTGACAAATTCCATGAAGATAGACACCAAGCATGGTTAAAGTTTCAAACATATAAAACTGAAGAAAATGCCATCAACTTAAAAAACGAAAGAAAAAAATTCACTCAAAATATTAGAAGAATCAAGAGAGGATTTCATAAAGATATTATAAAGTCTATAGAAGGTAATTATCATAAAACCAACTCCAGGAACTACTACAAAATCTTTGGGAAACAACTACAACAATATGAGGCCCCTACACTAATACTGAAAGATGAAGATGGAAGAATGACACACAGTAACAAGGAAAACGCAAAAATCATGGCAAAAGCATTTTACAAACTTCTGAATTGCGAGGAACCCAAAGAACCCCTACAAATCAACATAAATACCCCAATAAAAATCAAACCTAACAAACTAGACACTCCAACTTTCCGAGAAGTAGATGAAATTCTTAACGAACAAAAAAATTATAAGGCATGTGGAGAAGATCAGGTTTTTGTTGAAACGTGGAAATATGCAAGTGACACAGTCAAGACCTCCTTACACATGGCTCTAACAAAAATTTGGGTAACAGAACAATTTCCCGAACATTGGACCACAGCTATCATCCACCCGCTACACAAAAATGGAGATAAGAGCAACCCAGACAACTACAGAGGCATCTCTCTCCTAGATTGCACATACAAAATTCTATCCAAGATCCTACATGAAAGAATGAAGGAGCAATTAGAACAGGGGAATATCAGGGAGGTTTCAGACCATGGAGAAGCTGTGCAGAGCAGATAATTAGTTTAAAATTGATTATGGCATACTACAAGAAACGGAACAAACCTCTGGCAATAACATTTGTAGATTTTAAGAAGGCATATGACTGTCTCCACAGACCTTCAGTATTAAAAATTTTAAGAAATCTAGGACTCCATCCAAAACTAATTAAAATAATACAACTCACTCTAACCAACACCAAATCAAAAGTGAAGTTTACAGGAGAAATTTCGGAACCATTCCTCATAAAAACAGGCTTAAGACAAGGTGACTGACTATCACCATTACTTTTCAACTGTGCACTGGAATACATAATGAGAGAATCCAAAGAGGATAAGAATTGGAAGTGCAAAAGATGATATTAGCTTAAACTGCTTGGGATTCGCTGATGATCTTGCTCTCCTAGCCAACACCGTTCAAGAAGCCAGGCAACAAGTGAAATCACTACAAGAAATAGCAGAGAAAGTAGGCCTTAGAATATCACTTGAAAAAACGGCGATTATGCTAACTGATCCACCACTTGCAAACAAAATTACAATAGGAGAACAGGAAATCAAAATTGTTCATAAATTTAAATATTTAGGCGAAATAATAACATACAATGTAAATGAGAAGCCATCATGGCAAAATAGAATAAAAAACTGAACTATGCAAATTACATTACCAAAACTACATACAACAAAAAAACCTATCTATAGATGCAAAATTAAAACACTATAAAACAGTTACACAACCAGAAATAACATATGCAACTGAAACTATCTTCAAAACAACTAATACAGCAGAAATTGGCAGAATACTAATAATAGAAAGAAGAATAATTAGGACATGTATAAATAAACAGTATAAAATAAATGGACATTGGAGAATAGCATCAAATGAAACAGTATATAAGAAAATAGAACCAGTCATGAGCACAATCAGGAAGAAACGCATCTCATTCTTTGGACATCTGATGAGAACTCCAGAAAACAGAGTTAGGAAAAAAATAATCCAAACATTGTGGAATAGCAAGAGCGACATTAAATGGATCACAGAAATTAAGGAAGATATAAAAGAACTTCAAATTACAGTAGATGACCTAAAAAACAAGACAGAGGAAACCAGAATACTGCAACACCCGGAAACCAGATTACAAATGAAAATGAATAAAAGGAGTACAGGAAGAGTTGTCTCAGATGAAGAAAGAAAGAAAATATCTGAAAGAATGAAGAAATATTGGGCAGACAGAAGAGCAAAACACCTTTCATATAAGAATAGCCTCTAATAATTATATTACCTAAATATATTAAGTTATTGTCGAACCAAACTGTATCCATGTGTAACAACGTGTTTAGAACTTTGTATTTTTGACTACAGTGGTCCCATGAACGCCATAAAATAAACAATAATAATAGTGTCTTCTGATGTACACTACTGGCCATTAAAATTGCTACACCACGAAGATGACGTGCTACACACGCGAAATTTAACCGACGGGAAGAAGATGCTGTGATATGCAAATGATTAGCTTTTTAGAGCATTCACACAAGGTTGGCGCCGGTGGCGACACCTACAACGTGCTGACATGAGGAAAGTTTCCAACCGATTTCTCATACACAAACAGCAGTTGACCGGTGTTGCCTGGTGAAACGTTGTTATGATGCCTCGTGTAACGAGGAGAAATGCGTACCATCAAGTTTCCGACTTTGATAAAGGACGGATTGTAACCTATCGCGATTGCGCTTTATCGTATCGCGACATTGCTGCTCGCGTTGGTCGATGTCCAATGACTGTTAGCAGAATATGGGCTCAGGGGGGTAATACGGGACGCCATGCTGGATCCCGACGGCCTCGTATCATTATCAGTCGAGATGACAGGCATCTTATCCGCATGGCTGTAACGGATCGTGCACCCACGTCTCGATCCCTGAGTCAGCAGATGGGGACGTTTGCAAGACAACAACCATCTGCACGAACAGTTCGACAACATTTGCAGCAGCATGGACTATTAGCTCGGACACCATGGCTGCGGTTACCGTTGACGTTGCATCACAGACAGGAGCGCCTGCGATGGTGTAATCAACGACGAACCTGGGTGCACGAATTGCAAAACGTCTTTTTTTCGAATGAATCCAGGTTCTGTTTTCAGTATCATGATGGTCGCATCCCTGTTTGGCGACATCGCGGTGAACGCACATTGGAAGCGTGTATTCGTCATCGCCATACTGGCGTATCACCCGGTGTGATGGTATGGGGTGCCATTGGTTACATGTCTCGGTCACCTCTTGTTCGCATTGACGGCACTTTGATCAGTGGACGTTTCATTCGATCCCTGCGAAACCCTACATTTCAGCAGAATAATGCACGACCGCATGTTGCAGCTCCTGTACGGGCCTTTCTGGATACAGAAAATGTTCGATTGCTGCCCTGGCCAGCACATTCTCCATATCTCTCACCAATTGAAAACGTCTGGTCAATAGTAGCCGAGCAACTGGCTTGTCGCAATACCCCAGTCACTACTCTTGATGAACTGTGGTATAGTGTTGAAGCTGCATGGGCACCTGTACCTATCCAAGCTCTGTTTGACTCAATACCGAGGCGCATCAAGGCCGTTGTAACGGCCAGAGGTGGTTGTTCTGGGTACTGATTTCTCAGGATCTATGCACTCAAATTGCGTGAAAATTTAATGAAATGGTTCAAATGGCTCTGAGCACTATGGGACTCAACTGCTGTGGTCATCAGTCCCCTAGAACTTATAACTACTTAAACCTAACTAACCTGAGGCCATCACACACACCCATGCCCGAGGCGGGATTCGAACCTGTGACCGTATCAGCAGCGCGGCTGCGGACTGGAGCGCGTAGAACCGCACGGCCACCGCGGCCGGCAAAATTTAATGACATGTCAGTTTTAGTATAATATATTTGTCCAATGAATACCCGTTTATCATCTGCATTTCATCTTGGTGTAGCAATTTTAAGGGCCAGTCATTAACAGGTCATTAAGCTATTGTCTAACTCCTTTCAGATTGAAGTATAGGAAAATGTTTATGAATTACGAAAGTATGCGAGAGGACTGGAAACAAATAACGACACTAGGCACGAACTTCGAATACGTACAAGCAAAGCTTGAACATGGGATGAGAGTATTGCAACGGTTAGACATAGGAAGACTAGCAATGAAGATAAAAAAAAACGTGTCCATGACGACTGCAGTAGGTTATAAATGCTGTAACGCAGGAAGAAGATTATGTTTTTTTTTGGGGGGGGGGGGGGGGCGAGTCGCCAGTCTTTTTGACTGGTTCGATGGTGTCCGCCACGAATTCCGCACTTCTGCTAACCTACTCATCTCAGAGTAGTACACTGCAAACTACGTCAAATTGGTTATTATTTTCATTACATAATCTGAGCAGCCCTTAGAAAAATTGGCTATAACATCTGAGTTTTAAGCAACTGCCAGAGTTTGACGACTGTACTATCAGTTTCATCATTTTCTTTGCTTTGGGTTCCAAAACCGTTAATAATTGATCGGAAAGAAATAGTATGATGCCATCGTGGCTGTCAACTTGAATACAAATTCTACAGAAACATTGGGAATCGTTTGCTCTTCCACTTCCGATATAACGAAGCTGAGCCATGGCCAAATCTTTGACGGATTGCTCACATTAATAAATGTAGTTGAAAATGAACGTATTGATTACAAATGGATGTATAACTGTTCAATGCATAGCGATACATCGATGAAAATTGCAGAGAATATAAAAGAAACTTATTTATTTTTTACTTATTTTATATGTGTGTTGTATGGATCATGGTCATATAAACATCTAAGCCACAATCCATTTCGCGACATATATATGTGCATAATCGATGAAAGCGCAGTTTGAGTTAAGGACTTATTTTTGGCAAACGTCTTTCAAAAAAAAAAAAAAAAAAAAAAAAGAACACAGTATCGTCATGCCCAGTATGAGCGATTCAACGATCTGGAACAAGTTGATTTAAAGATGTGCGAACCTTCGTACCCCAAAGCGCGTGTGCTTCACCTTGTGAAAGACGAATTTGTGGAATCCTTGTCAAACTGTGATATGTCCAGGTAAAGTTTTGTCGAAAAATCGGCCAGAACTTTCGTTGAGTTTGCGATTTTCAGTTACACTCGAAGGCTCATTTGTACTAATTGAGTCCTGCCACTGATGTGATGGAATGACTTACAACTAAAATAGCTCCGTGAACTATCTGACCGCGGTGTTTCTGACCTTAGTGTAGTTGCTGCAAGTATCATAGCTCTCCCAAATAACCAGTTTTGCACATTGGTATTTCCGACCAGAGCCTCGCTTACTGTTACAACTTTCTTTGACACAGCTACAGAGAAGTGCAGCGTCAATGGTGTTCGAGCAGACATATTTTTATATACGGTGCCTTAATGTGTATGTACGTCAGTATGTTGCTTGTTGTTTCTCAGCATAGAACAGTCTCCAAACACATCAAAAACTTTGTGACATGATATTTTCTACGTGGTCATTAATGCACCACTATGTGGACCAGGACCACGCCTGTCAGTATAGAGTAACTGTTTTGCGTCCAAGTGACCACACTACAACTGGAGAAAATCAATATTAGTAGGTTGCTCTTGCCACATGTAGGTGGAGATACTAACAAACCTAAAAACATGTAACTTCTAATGACTGTGGTTGTTAGTCTCTAAATGAAGTAAATACTGATGTAACATCCTTCAATAGACCATCCTCAGTTAGCAACAGAAGTATCTGTTACATTCTATTGCAAACTGTTAGTCCCTGCAAATGAACCTGCTCACTGTATTCAAGTATTGATCTCCCTCTACAATTTTTATACCCCACAATTTGCTCCATTACCAAACACTATTTAGTAGACACTTCAAGATGTACCTTCTTAACCAATATCTTAGTTTACCCAAGGTGTACCAAAAATATCCTTTTTCATCCGTTCGTTTTAGTGCCTCCTAAATTATTCGATATACTCTACTAATCTATGGCACTGTTCTGTAAGACCACATTCTCAAAGGTTCTGTCTGTCCTCTTCTGGTCTGAATCATGTATCTTTCACGTTTCACATGTGTACAAGGCTACATTTTGGACAAATACATTCAGGAAAGACCCGAACGCTTGAGGTTATATCCGATGTTAAGTAACTTCTCTAGCGATTGCCAATCTGCACATAATATTCTCTCTTCTTCGGCGACCGTCAGTATCTTTGCCACTCTTAGCAAAACTCATCTACAGCCACTAGTGTCTCATTTCCTAATTTGATTCTTTCAACATTGCTTGATTTCATTCAACTATATTCCATTATATTTCTTTACTTCTGTTGATACACATAACACCTGCAACTACTGTCAATGTTGTTCAACTGTATTCAATGTCTTTTGCCGTGTCTGACAGTATTACACCGTCATCAACAAACGTTAAAGTTTTTATTTTTCTCCTTAATGTTCTCATAGGTTTCCTCTGCTATTTGCTCAACGTACAGTTTGAATATTGGGAATAGGTCACAACCCTGTCCTACTTCTTTCTAAAACACTGCTTCACTTTTATGTCCTGTGATTTGTATAGCTGCAGTCTAGTTCCTGTGTAAATTGTAGATACGCCCTTTAGATTTTACCCCTGCTACTTCCAGAATTTCAAAGTAGCATTCCAGTCAACATAGTGAGGAAACTTCTCTAAATATACTAATGCCATGACCTGAGGTTCACCTTTCTTCAATTAATTTATATTACCAAACAACCAATTTCTGTTACTGAACAACTAAATCCGTTCATGACCAATGACTTCAGTGTCAAATTGCCTATCGAATGGTTTGAAGGGGCAACAAAAATTTGGCTTTCAATATTTCATGTAATTACTGATCGAACTTAAAAATTGAAAAAGTTGTCATAATCTAATCATTGAGATGTCTAATGTTACGTCAAGGGTTTAACCGAATCATTTTCATCCACTATTTAAGAATGAGAGCACGTAGTGACTTCCAACAAACCTTACAAATATCTTCAAAACCATTATGAAAGCTTCAGCATGAGGCCTGACGTTTTAATTTACATTTAATTTACATGGTAGTTACAATTAAACTTCCGTTACCTTGAGGAGCCAGTGTGGACGGAAAACTGCTTAGCGTATGGGTATTATTCATTTATTTATTTTCTCTTCACTTTACATCGTGCTATCTAGATAGCTAACATAGGCCACACCGTCATGGACAACCACAGCTAAAATACTTATACATAGTTTGCTGATCTTTCAAGGAATAAAACACTAATGATCAAATGAATAAAAGTGATGAACATATAGCGGAATGAAAGCTCTTTATTCACTATGGATGTATTTACTGAAGACCTTGTACGCTCCCACTACCGGTTTGGCAACACTTTTAGTTGTATCTTCTTGTGAATCTATTGGTGTTACATGTAGCTTGGTTCAAATGGCTCTGAGCACTTCTGAGGTCATCAGTACCCTAGAACGTAGAACTACTTAAACCTAACTAACCTAAGAACATCACACACATCCATGCCCGAAGCAGGATTCGAACCTGCGACCGTAGCGGTCGTGGCGGCCAGGGTGGCCGAGCGGTTCTAGACGCTACAGTCTGGAACCGCGCGACCGCTACGGTCGCAGGTTCGAATCCTGCCTCGGGCATGGGTGTGTGCGATGTCCTTAGGTTAGTTAGCTTTAAGTAGTTCTAATTTATAGGGGACTGATGACCTCAGAAGTTAAGTCCCATAGTGCTGAGAGCCGTTTGAACCTTTTGTTTTGTAGCGGTCGCGGGGTTCCAGATTGAAGCGCCTAGAACCGCTCGGCCACTCCGGCCGGCTTACATGTAGCTGTTGTGTTTTACGATTAACAAGGTGTAATGCGAGACACCGACCAGCAATATCCTCAGCGATTGCAAAAGTTAAACTCGAGTGACCATCTTTGTCTGTGTCAAACCGTCACGAATCCCTTAATACCAATACAACAGTCTACAAGGACTTCAACAAACACAGCTATACAGGATTAACGAGCATTCATTTAGCTGTACATTCAACAATTTCACTGATTTTAACATGTCTATTTTATTGCTTAAAATTTCTGTTAACTATGATTTAAAAATGTTAATTCCACTACTACAATTCCACTACTACAATTATTCTCCGCCACTAAAAAAGTACCACATAGAAAAAACCTTAACGAATTACTCAGCTATTAATACAAATCTAGTGGTACATGTTCTGTTCTGTTTACGTGTGGTCCTATTTGTTTTCGCTCCTGAATCGGCCCTAATACTGCCCCCCAAAAAATGGCTCTGAGCACTATGAGACTTAACATCTGAGGTCATCAGTCCCCTAGAACTCAGAACTACTTAAACCTAGCTAACCTAAAGACATCACATACATCCATGCCCGAGGCAGGATTCGAACCTGCGACCGTATCAGTCGCGCGATTCCGGATTGAAGCGCCTAGAACCGCTCGGCCACCGCGGCCGGCAATACTGCCCCCAGGCATGTCACTGTCTGATGGATTCCTTGGGCTTAGGGAAACACGTCAGCGTCGTTTCCAGTTTACTAGCGACTCCACGTTTCACTGTAACCTCACAGAATTCACTCTCCCGTGATCACTGGCACCATTGCTATGTGGATTCTTGAAAAACCATTTCATTCAGTGGTCGCCTTATCTTGCCTAGCCGGGATGACAGCATGTTTCCGTGCATTTGACTGCCTAGTGCAGACTTCCTCTGCGTTCGTTGATATTGAGGCTGCAGTATTGTCCACGATGCGCCAGGTTCACCTGTTCCTCGGCTTTGCTCTGGGCTCCAGCGTCATTAATGCCTGACGGCCATTACCCATCTTTATAGGAATGATGTTGGAACTGTCCACTGGAGGATTTGCGTTGTTAGTAGTGTTAGTGTCAGGGCTTGCCGATAGGCGCCGCTATTGGTAAGTCGACGTACGGTTGAAACACAAGAATAGGTATGAATTACAGTTCCAGACAGTCTATGTGGATCTGGACAAAGTGAACAGGGCTTTGTGTCTTGTACCGGGGACCTAGAAACGACGGAGAGGCTTCGTCACACCATAGCCCTCAGTGGTTCACAACACCACAACAGGCCACAGCAGACTACGCACCCCATAGCCGCCCCACACCGAACCCAGGGTTTAATGGCTCAAATGGCTCTGAGCACTATGGGACTCAGCAGCTGTGGTCATCAGTCCCCTAGAACTTGGAACTACTTAAACCTAACTAACCTAAGGACATCACACAACACCCAGTCATCACGAGGCAGAGAAAATCCCTGACCCCGCCGGGAATCGAACCCGGGAACCCGGGCGTGGGAAGCGAGAACGCTACCGCACGACTACGAGATGCGGGCTCTCTAACGACTTCACCAGGCACTTGTTGTCTTATACAGGGTGAAAAGTATTTAAACCGACAAACTCTGGGAGGTGGTAAGGGACATGAAAACAAATATTTTTCCCCAATGTCATTTATTCCTGCGTGGATTATTTAAACCGTTGGAGGCCGTATTACGCTCTTCAGTTGACAGAGGCCGTATTGGTTCAAATGGCTCTGAGCACTATGGGACTTAACATCTGTGGTCATCAGTCCCCTAGAACTACTTAAATCTAACTAACCTAAGGACATCACACACATCCATGCCCGAGGCAGGATTCGAACCTGCGACCGTAGCGGTCACGCGGTTCCAGACTGAAGCGCCTAGAACCGCACGGCCACACCGGCCGGCTGAGACCGTATTACGATCTTCAGTTGTTAGAGGACGTATTACGCTCTTCAGTTGTAGGCAACTGCTGCCCAACAGTGTAGTAGTGCATTGTCTCTGTTTACTAATGGAGCGATACACCTGGAGTGAGTACACTGTTATGGTTGGTGCGTACTACGTATCGCACCACAACGGACGAGCTGCACAGCGGGTTTATTAACAGCAATATCCTAATCGCCGTATCCCGCATCATACGACCTTCGATGTGTGTACCAACGTCTGTGTGAGACCGGGTCATTTAGCAGATTGCCTGGACAGGAATGCCGTCGCACGGTAAGAACGCTGCAATTTGCAGCATGTGGAGCGGGATCCTTCGATCAGCACTCGTGCAATTGCACGTAACATGGGGACTAATCAGACGAATGTAAGAACAGTCCTTCGAGAGCAATTGTTACGTCCATTTCACTTACAGCGTGTCCACAACCTCTGGAGCCTGTTGATTATCCACCCAGAGCACAGTTTTCCCAGTGGTACCTGGAGCAGTATGAAATGCATCCTACATTTCCATCCTCTGTGTTGTTTACGGATGAAGCAACGTTAGGGCATGATGGACTCTTCAACATGCACAATTCGCATCCAGAATGTGATTTCCACTCTGCAACGGAGTGAGCGCTGATATGAAGCTTCCTGGCAGATTAAAACTGTGTGCTGGACCGAGACTCGAACTCGGGACCTTTGCCTCCCGCGGGCAAGTGCTCTACCAACTGAGCTACCCAAGCACGACTCACGGCCCGTCCTCACAGCTTCAATTCTGCCAGTACCTCGTCTCCTACCTTCCAAACTTTACAGAAGCTCTCCTGCGAACCTTGCAGAACTAGCACTCCTGAAAGAAAGGATATGGCGGAGACATGGCTTAGCCACAGCCTGGGGGGTTGTTTCTATAATGAGATTTCTGCAATATCCTTTCTTTCAGGAGTGCTAGTTCTGCAAGGTTCGCAGGAGAGCTTCTGTAAAGTTTGGAAGTGAAGCTGTGAGGACGGAGCGTGAGTCGTGCTTCGGTAACTCAGTTGGTAGAGCACTTGCCCGCGGAAGGCAAAGGTCCCGAGTTCGAGTCTCGGTCCAGCACACAATCTGCCAGGAAGTTTCACAATCCGCATG
The DNA here is from genome assembly GCF_021461395.2 of Schistocerca americana. NCBI lineage: Eukaryota > Metazoa > Arthropoda > Insecta > Orthoptera > Acrididae > Schistocerca > Schistocerca americana. The sequence continues at coordinate 175,893,109 of NC_060127.1, read as the reverse complement.
TTTGGAGTGAGGATAACCCATATGCCACAGTTACTAGCCCTTATCAAGTGCGGTTCTTCGTTTATGTGTGGGTCAGTGATGTTGGAGACTGTTTGATTGGGCCGTATCTTCTACCTAGTTTAAATGATGACTAACTGAAACCCTCAGCTGCCGACAGGTGTTGTTGATATACCTCGATGTGGACAGCTGAAAATGTGTACCCCGAACGGGACTCGAACCCGGGATCTCCTGCTTACATGGCAGACGCTCTATCCATCTGAGCCACCGAGGACACAGATGAATAGCGCGACTGCAGGGACTTATCGCTTGCACGCTCCCCGTGAGACTCACATTCCCATCTGTCCACAATTCTACATATGTAATGTACGTTATACACATTTGCCCATACACTCATTACTCGCGCACGGTTTGGCGATTCCCGTAAGAGTTTGGGCAACCTGTGCGCATTCGCACAGACGAAGGTGAATGGCTGGGTAGCCTTTAACTATATATATGAAGGCAGTAACTGTTCTCAAAGAACAGATACTGTAGATGACCGTGCAGCTTTTTCCTGGAATAAATGATGACTAACTGAGGGTTTCAGCAGCACGGTCATCTACAGTATCTGTTCTTTGAGAACAGTTACTGCCTTCATATATATTTCTACCTAATTGTTGTCTCTTGGTCATAAAAAAAATTGAAAAGTGTGTGTTGGTTTAATTAATTTGCCGCCAGAGAAATCTTCCTCTACCGGTTTAAATACTGCTCATAGGAAAAAATGACATTAGGGAAAAATATTTGTTTTAATGTCCCCTACAACCTCCCAGAATTTGTCGGTTTAAATACTTTTCACACTGTATAGGCGTTCCCGGCCACAGTTACGTATTCTGCCTGTCTACAAACCTCTGTATTTGAACACGTATGCCTATACCAGTTTCTTTGGCGCTTCATTGTATGATGTTTCCGTTTTTACCCTAAATGTGGAAGATATTAAGATCCTTTTACATTCTTTATAATTATTCTTGTCGATGTATACCTATTAACCGTTTTCAACTACTATATTCATTTTGAACATTCTTTTTTATTTTTTATTTTTTTTTTATTTATTGCCAAATTATAGACCTGTTACCTGATGTTTAAAACTGGTCGTACGTTTTACAATTTCCGTTTTTCATCTTTTTACAGTTTTCTTTCCTTTTGTTTTATCTACAACATTAACAAAGAATGATACTTTTCAAAATAACAATAATTTAAGGTTGAAATATAAATAAAATTTTGTTGTTTTTTTAAGAAGAATATAAAAAGAAGATAGGATACATGAGAGATTTGTTAGCACCATCACCGAGTGTGACTGACGGTGAATATCTCGGAATGGTTTCTTCGAGCCCTTGACCGCCAGTCACACACACACACACACACACACACACACACACACAAATGGTTATTAGTAGAGAAATAATGCTGCTTATCCTATTTGTTACTAATCCTATGTATTAACTACTTTAGGTGCGCATCCATGTACAGCATTTGGTGTTTTCTTGGCTAGATTGCCAGCAATTTGCTTATTTACTGTCACATCTCAGCTTCCTCTTCCTGTTCCTCCTCATTGTCACTATTTTCGCTGTCACTGTGGGTATCGCTGTCCATCCTCTGGAGATTTCTGTTACGCTGCGCATAGGCATGTCTGTGACGTCGTGTCCGCAAATACTCTTCATGTGTTGTTTTTGAAATGCTGTTTGTCAGTGTGTTTCAAATGGTTCAAATGGCTCTGAGCACTGTGGGACTTAACATCTGTGGTCATCAGTCCCCTAGAACTTAGAACTACTTAAACCTAACTAACCTAAGGACGTCACACACATCCATGCCCGAGGCAGGATTCGAACCTGCGACCGTAGCAGTCGCGCGGTTCCGGACTGTATCGCCTAGAACCGCTCGGCCACATCGGCCGGCTCAGTGCGTTTAATTGTGCCCATTGTTCTTCGTCTCTTATTGCTGTGTATATATCTATGTCTGTATCTGTGTAATCTAAGTGTAGTGAATGTCTATTGTTCGCGTATTGCCCGCAGAAAAAGACAGTGTGTTCTGGGGAACCTTTTCCCCGCATGTGCATGTAGGTGTCTGCCTCAGACTCACGTGGTTTAAGTGCGTGGGATAAGGTCCGTGCCCGGTTAAGAAATGTACCATACCGCGGCTGGGATCGATATGTCTCATTCTCAACCGCTCCCTTATGTCAGGGAGGAAGTCGTGCAGTTTACGTCCCTTATCACTTACATCCCACCCACCTTGCCATGTATCCAAACGCCAACTTCTAAGGTGACGTATCCTCTCTATCGACACACCGGTTATTGTGTGTACCTTATCTAGTCTCCCCACCTTTAACCAGTACCTTGCAGCTCTGTATTTGATCGTGATATCTATGGGGCATATTCCGAGCAACACACACAGTGCATCCGCTGAGGTAGTACCGAAGGCTCCAGATAGCCTAAGTAGGACACTTCTCTGCCCTCGTCTGACGGATGCTTTGTTGGTGACCACGTTCAGTCTATGTGCCCACGTGCTAGCTGCAAAGCTGTGTACTGATTCGAAGAGCGCACAGTGGTATGTACGTATGACTGGTAGAAGTAGTCTTTACTGTTTTGAATTTAACCTCACCAGTTTGTGGAGTATTTTTTCTGCTTTGTCTGTTGTTAGCCTTATGTGTTCGCGGAAATTCAATTTTTCATCTATGTGTACCCCAAGATAGCGCATAATGCGTGCTCGTTTGATGTTTGTGTCCCCAATTGTAACCAAAGGATTCCTTTAGAGTGATCCTTTCAGTAAAGTGTACGTTGTTTTGTTTTCGGCTATCCGTTACACCAAGGCAGTATCCCGACAACGAATGCGTATCAAAGTAGCGGCGACTGTAGCTGCGTAATGCAGACAGGCTGTTCTGCTGGTGCACGGTGGTCGGCCGTGGCCGACTGGAATTAGTGGGTGGATCCGGTGGCTGAGAAGGAAGGCTGCGACCGGCGAAAGGTCGCCACGGTTGCAACAGACCGGCGACGGAGAAATGGCCCGAAAGTGTGTGGCAGCGGCGGCGGCATAGAAAGTGCCCTACCGGTCCTTTCTGGCTGTCGGGGCGATCGACTAGCCGCTACAGATCTGCTGCGCTGACCCGCAGGTAGCGAAAGTGGCGCGCTGTGATTAGGCTGCAAGTGCGGCTGCTTTTTACCGGAGTTGCAGGGCGCGGAAGGCCCCTCCCACTGGCGGTACTCGCGGTGACCCCGGCAGGCCATCCCTCCAGACGCCGTGCGGGGAGAGGGGCGGCTGTCTGCCTTCTGCGGATGAGTCGGCCCGGACTGCCTCCTCCCTTTCTCCCTGTGTGTGTGGATGCGAAATGCCACCACGCCGGGGATGTGTATATATACTGCCGGCGGATCATCGCCAGGGCACAACAGTTCGGCTCCTCTCACAGGCAGCAACAGCCAACCCGAGCAAGATGAGGACCACTGCTGTGGTGAGTTCCACACGGCTCAGTTTTCGGACTTGAAAAAATTTCTGCAGTGTTAATAACGTTCTATATCTCTGTAGCTTTCATACATTCAGTATGCTTATTAATACTTCACAGCTGCATTAGTTTCTTGACTGAGGTAATTTAAGGCCACGTTTTATTTCCACAACCCGAGCAAGATGAGTACCACTGCTGTGGTGAGTTCCAAACGGTTCAGTTTTCGGACTTAAAATAATATCTGCACTGTTAATAACGTTTCATATCTCTGTAGCTTTCATACATGCGGTATACTTATTAACACTTCACAGCTGCATTAATTTCTTGACTGAGGTAGGCCTCGTTTTATTTCCACAACCCGAGCAAGATGAGCACTACTGCTGTGGTGAGATCCACACGGTTCAGTTTTCGGACTCGAAATAATTTCTACAGTGTTAATAATGTTCCATATCTCTGTAGCTTTCATACATTCAGTGTACTTATTAACACTTCACAGATGCATTAGTTTCTTGACTGAGGTAATTTAAGGCCATGTTTTACTTCCACAACCTGTGCAAGATGAGCACCACTGCTGTAGTGAGTTCCACATGGTTCAGTTTTCGGACTTAAAATAATTTCTGCAGTCTTAATAACGTTCCATATCTCCGTAGCTTTCATACATTCAGTATGCTTATTAATACTTCACAGCTGCATTAATTTCTTGACTGAGGTAATTTAAGGCCACGTTTTATTTCTACAACCTGAGCAAGATGAGTACCACTGCGGTGGTGAGTTCACGTGGATGAATGTGAGGACCTAAAATAATTTCTGCAGTGTTCATAAGGTGCCATAGCTTTCATGCGTTCAGTAGAGCTGCATTAAATATCGTAAGAGATATCATTTTTCTGCGTGAGGCTGCTTTTTTATTTCTACAACGCAAGCAAGATGAGGACCACTGCTGTGGTGAGTTCCACATGGTTCAGATTGCGGACCTAAGAAAACTTCAGTGTTCGTAAGGCTCCATAGGGTAAAATAACTTCTGCAGTGTTCATAACGCTCCATAGGGTTCATACATTCAGCACTCTGTCTATAACTTTACATCTACATTAAAATTCTTGAAAGAGCTAATTTTTATGCATGCGGCCACTTTTTATTTCCACAGGAGCTCAGTCTGCGGACCTAAAACAATTTCTGCGGAATTACATATACATCCTAATATCCTCTATAGCTCTATAGGTTTCACATATTCAGTACGCTTATTAATATTTCATATCTGTACTTAATTGTTTGAAATCGTTAGTTTTCCTGCATAAGGCTGCTTTTTATTTCCACTATTTTCCTTGAAAACTTAAAACAAAAACAACAGATTTATGGCAGAATATTCGTTTCAAGAAATTTGTATTTTTTAAAGCCAGTGTCTATCATTATCTGAAGCGTACACCTTCAGTTCACATCTGACGTGCAGGTACTTCCAACTTCAACACTAGTGATGTGACTGCCCTTTCTTTACGTACTGTGTAAGGAACTGCAATAGAATCTGTGTACACAATATGCTTTAAGGGCTTTCATACATCCAGAAGACTTATTTAGAGTCCACAGCTGTACTGACTTTCTTCAAGACACTTCTGATTGCCTCAAGCCGCTTTTTATTATGAATATTAATTTTGAAAAATTAGAAAATTAAGTAGATTGCGCAAGAATATTTATTTCAAGAAATTTTTATTTACTGTTAAAGCTAGAGACGATCACTAAAAACCACATTTAGTTTTCTAGTCCAGAGTCTCATATACATTTACGATTTTACAGTTTATGAACACACACCTCCACTTTCAGAACTGGTGTTGAGATACCAGACTATCATTTCTTCCAACGTCAATAACGCTGAAACACTCCTTTCTATTTTTATTTTCCTCTGAAAATGAATATTCCTCAAGCCTGTAGCTGTGAACCAAATGAAAATACCCTCCTTTCACTTCACTATTACATTTCGCAATACTGCTTCTATAACGATAATGAGAACCTCTGTTGTATCTGTCATTGTGCAGAACTCTGTATTTACCAGTTTGTGTAATAATAGATTCACCAACCTAATAAGGTACATTCCTGCTGTACTCTACAGTCTCCCAGAGTAAGTGGAGGTCGTCGGTTTCGCAAGGACTAAGACAGGGACATAAAACACGAACTGTGACAGTCAACATCGCTTTATACCACTAAGCGTGTAGACATGAGACGTATGTGTCTTGTACGTCCCATGTATACTCAAAGTTTTACACACTTTGTGATAAAACACCTGGCATTTCACTGTAGTACCTCGTTCCTTTCTCCATGCTGTATAATCCTCAAGTGCAGAGTGGCGTAAGCACAGTCTGATGTGACTACTACTGTACGGTTTTATGAATCTGAGGATGGCAATACATATTACCGAAACTAGTTATCCATTAATAGTGTTAACATTAAATTGTTTTTCAAAAGAAGACTACAATACAATCAGCAACGTCAGTGAACTTCAGGCTCGAGCTGTCACTAGAATGCAGTTGCTATTGCCATGTTCGCTTAAGAAATTATCGAGGCTGGCCTGTATTCATTGGAAGCGACAGTTGTTGTCGGGTTTGAATCCGATCGTCATTGATACACCGTGACTGTTTTATATGGTCCCTGTGGGTTACGAACTCGTTGCGACCACTTTAGTTACGACTATAGTGTAAACACAACTCCACTGCCTCACTGTCAGCGGTAGAGTATGACATGACCGTCTGGTACACCATTCACAGCGCTCCAGACTAAACTCAGTTGAATTCCCTCCAAACAGGCCAACGGTACCGACCGACCACCGTGTCGTCCACAGGCGCTAGGCGTGACTGGACGCGGATATGGACGGGCGTGTGGTCAGTACACCGTTATCCCTGCCGTTGTCAGTTTTCGAGATCGAAGCCGTCGATTCTTCAACTGTTGCTGTGGCGTGAGAGGCCATATGCGTTCTCTATATTCCTCCAACAATCATTTTTGTTCCTGCCTTTCGCGATCCATTTTCCCTTTCGGAGGCCCATCGCCCCCGTATCCCTGTAACTTCATCCTTCCACTTTATTCTTGGCCTTCCTCAGTCCCTTGTGCCCTCCACGGATGCTGAGAATGAGATTCGCGGCAGCCTTTCCGCTTCCATCCTAACTAGGTGTCCAGCCCACACCCATCTTTTTTTCTTCATCCTTCGGACGATATCAGCTTGCGAATATAAGTCTGCCAGTTCGTAATGTTTTTACTATCCTCCATTCCTGTGGCTGGGTATCCTTCTCGGGGCCAAACATTTTCCTTAATATCATCCTCTCGAGGACTAGTAGTTTCTGTTCATCTATTTCCCTTGATGTAAACGTTTCAGAGCCAGTGCTACCGAGAGTATTATACGCTGGGATAGCATGATTTTAAAACTTCTCGAAACTTCTCTACGGCACAACATGTCCCATAAGCTAGAACATGATCTATTTTCCGTTTCGAACCTTACCTTTATTTCAGTTTCCAGTCTATTTTGCTCGCTAAAAATGCTACTCAGATATTTAAATATGTCTACTCCTTGAAAAGTCAATTCTCAGCTATCAGTGGTGTTTGATCATGACCATTTACTCAGTTTTCTCTCCCTGCAGTATTTCGGTAAAAACGTCTTGAGCATCAGCTATACCTCCAGCTTTCTATATTTTCCTTTACATTTCGTAACCCTCGTTAGCCGCTACAATCTTTCCCTTCCAGTACCATGTAACTATATTTAACAGATCTCCTATTGATCCTTCCGTATCTCAGTTTTCTTGCACGGTGTTCTGTTGCCTACTAATTTTCCAGTACCACTTTATATCGCCATTTACATGTCCTCAATATTTCTGCTACAACCGTATGTGACCGAATGCAAGACGGTTCTTTCGACATCAGGCTAAATGTGCATCCCCGCACCTGTCCAAGAGAACTCGTGGCTGCCGGCCGTTATGGCCGAGCGGTTCTAGGCGCTTCTGTCTGCAACCGCGCGACAGCTACGGTCGCAGGTTCGAATCCTGCCTCGGGCATGGATGTGTGTGATGTCGTTAGGTTAGTTAGGTTTAAGTAGTTCTAAGTTCTAGGGGACTGATGACCTCAGATGTTAAGTCCCATGGTGCTCAGAGCCATTTTTGAGCCAACTCGTGGCTACTCTTTAGTGACGAGATTATTGTTCTTAAATTTTCTTATGAGGAATATAGACGGAGTTGCGCCAGAAACAGAAAAAACCTGTCCAGTTCTGCAGTTGGATACGGCAAGAGGTCATTTCGTTCTTTTTATGGCTCTCACACGATTATCTGGGAGAGAACTGAAACGAATCTAGACGCTTAAGCTGGTTTAATTGTCTGCGGGAACTCCACCCAGCGGACGGTAATAGCTTGCTAGCGCAGCTGGCCTCCTATTATGCAACAGCGAACAGCTTTCACGAGGCAAGATGATAGCCCGACAAGACATCCTGCGGCCACTTTGCTCCACATTATCCAGATACCTTCTCCAGCACATTAGCTGGAACCGGTCCCGCAGTTTCCGCTCGAGTCCGATTGAATAATCCAGATTAGCGTTCCCCGTCGTCGGGTAGTATACCGCTGTCTTTTTGGCAGTACGGGCTTGGAAGATTAAATTCTTTGAGCGGGTCGCTATGTTGTGCAGGAAGGGAATAGAGCTGATACACGGAACTGCCGTTCTACATTTTTAGCAGGACCTATAACGTGTTCTGAAGTTAAACACGTTGGTCTACCTCCGTCAAAATGTGCTCCATGGAAATGTGAAGGGATTCAGAAAAATCCGATCATATAAAATTCTTGTAAAACGGTTTCATGTTTTATGTATTAGCGTCAGCTACTTGTTTCAAATAGAAATTTGAGCCGGGGCTGTACTCGATCCCGGATTTCCCGCTTGTCATGAGCGGTCGCCTAAACCACGCCTTCGCTCCTTCAGGGTATAAATTGTGAATATTTGTATTACAAACTACTCAAATTATGTACGATCTCACTTGCTCTTACCTATTTAGTGATTCCCAGAGACAAAAAAAAAATTGATCTCCAGTGTTTCATATATTTATTGACCGAACTCAAAAATTTAAAATTCTGTCGTGATCTACTCATTAAGAGGTAAAGCTCCGCGTTCTTGCTCTAGACATGCCAATGGGACTGACCGACCGCCGTGTCATAGTCTGCCAACGGCGTCTCTGGATGCAGTAGGAGGGGCATCTGTTCACCACACCGCTTGCCCGATCGCTGTCGAGTTCGAACCGCTGCTAATCGATCGAGTTGTCTCCCAATTAGCCTCAAGAATCCGAGTGCATTCCGTACCAGTCCTCTAACCAAATTAAAAATCTGTGGCAGTACTGGGAATCGAACCCAGGTCCTCTACACGCCAATCAGCAGTACAGACCCCTCAGCGGCGGAGGCAGACTGTTAGGACGTACAGTCCTACATTAAACACTCAGCAAAGTACAAGTAATAAAGTTAGCAACTGTGCATGTGTCTTGAGCCAAGTATTCAATCTATATTCATCCGCTATTTCGTAATGAGAAGGCTTAGAGACTTCCAATAAACTTCAAACATCATTTCAAATATTTTCTGAACTTTTTCTCTCTCATAGCTTCCGAAGAAATAAATAACTGAAACAAGTTCGTCCCTTATTACATTTTCGCTGTCCATGCAGTAAAAGTTCAGGGTCAGGTACGACGATTCAGTTTATTACTTCTTTAATACAAACTTTTTCGGAAAACCGTTTGCAGACAGTATCCGCATATAACACTGAATTTACCTGCAAAATTACATCATTGTGGGACACATAGTTGACGTCATAAACACTCATATGCGTAAACAACCAGCTCTGAAAACGGAGTTGTTGATCCTGTTTTGTACATGCGAGTTCGATTCTATAGAAAAATCAGTGTTGGTTGGGCTACTGATATTAGGGTTATTTGGCCAGACGTCATCGCCGAAGATACCCAACTCTTGCCAGCTCAGCTTTATTCGAAGTGTGTTCTGTTGCTGCGAATATGGTACAGATATAACTGTGCAATAAAACGATTACCATTGTGAAATGGGGTGAATAGAAGACTATCTTAAGACTATCTTTCACAACGAGAATTGCCGTAAATGCGATAAACGCTGACGAAATTTTCCCTCTTGTCTCCCTCGGTAGCTGCACGCTCAGTGCTGCGGTTTGCTAACCTAAGGGGTCTGGGTTCGATACGCGGCTGTGCGGGAGATTTTCTCCACTCGAGGACGGGGTGATCTGTTGTCCTCACGTTCGTATCGTCATAGTCGGGATGCCACGATTGAGATGAATGTATGGACACTCCCCGTCAGCCAGTATGTTAAAAAAATAATAAAAATAAATTTTGCCTCACCCTAAACACAACGTCTTTATATGTCTTGTCAGTCATTCCACATTTTTTCTCGCCAAACATTTACCGATCTTTTGTCATTGCAACACTGGAATCCAAACTCTCCTCTTGGAGCCATATAATGGACGGTCAGGACACAATTATATGTACGTGATTCTGGAGACGGCGCCAGACCTGAGGAGTTCGCATTCAAGCTAGCAGAACAATAATGTGGTGGAACAAGACTGTTTCAAAAATCATGTAACACTGCAAAAAATAAAAAGAAACATTAAAATGGAGAATCTAGAGGCGAAGTATTGTTTGGTGTAGCAACAGGTCTTTTCCCGAGAAAGCAAAGTAAGTGATATGTTTTGCATTCCATGTCCAATTTTATCGTGTGCTCAGTTAAATTAACGAAAGCTAGGAAAAATAATTTTCATCTACTACAAACCTGAACTGATCATTTATATGGTTAACGCAAACCTCACATGTTTACTTTCTTGCAGTACATATGAAATATTTGTTTCAGGGAAAAGTAAACCCGCTTCTTCTTCTTCGTGCTTTTGCCCATTTTTTCTGTGCAGTCAGCAATGTTATACCTGTTGAGGCGCCGTTAGTGACTGTTGGTAATCTGTGTACCCCAACTGTCTGTGTCTAAAGTAAATCTCATTCTCAAACGTGAAAGCGTTTTCTAAAAGTCTGCATAGTGTGTATCTTGGTAGGACGTAGGAACCAGGTCGGTATTCACCTATCTGGATGTGGGAAACCACCTAAAAACCACATACAAGCTGGCTGGCTCGACAGCACTTGGCGTTAATCCGTGAACCGGGTTCGATCCGCCTCTCGGAAGAGGCTGATGAACGTGGTCGTTTATCAGGCGATTTCTTAGCAGGAAATAATATTCCGTGAGAAAAAAAAAATGGTGTGATATTTAAGGCAGCTTATCGTGATAAACTGGAAATTTAAGGTCGAGTCTTGATCTCGCACAGTTTTGGAATTTTCGCTAAAGTTTATCACAATATGTGGTTCAGTAGAAAGCACCCATTGCCACGTACTTCGCAATCATCAACGGGGCACAGGTGAAGCTGTAGATGCGGTCGTTCCTGTCCCACGTGGCGGCCCTGCTCGCACAGTGAACCGGGACCTAGCTGCTGCTGCCAATGGCCAGTGGCCGGTGGGCGGTGACTCACGTCACGTGCGACCGCGATGGAACAGCTGACGGTCGCTTTCACGGTTCCGGCGCACACGGAGGCCGACCGGTTCTCGTTTGCTTCCTCTGCCGATTCGCTCTCCCCTGATTTACAGCCGCCTTTCTCCCGCTTCCCTGTCGGGCTATTAATAATTCTGGCGCATTGTGCCTACAAGGTTTGGCTGAAAATCCGCCATTTCTCAAGTGTGATGCGCACTAAAGGAAGAGACATGGCTACCTTACACTCTGTCTCCCGAAATGCGCCACTGCATTCGTATCTGGTGTTCTTCTGGTCTTCAGTCCGATACTCGTTAATGGAGCTGTGGACGGTAGTGATTCCTCTGTAAGTCTCTGCACGATTACTGCACCCTAAATAAATTTGCACCCCTTTTCTGCCTTTAGACCTTTATGTATCTCTGCTACTTTTACAGTTCCCTACCCTTCCACTCCACACACACACACACACACACACACACACACACACACTTCGTTCCATTACCAAACTGGCTGTTCTTCGATGACTCACAATGTATCCAGTCAATATACCTCTCTTTTTGTCAACTTCTACAAAAAAAAAAAATATTCTCCCTGCTCACATTCAGTATCTTATTTTTAGATATCTTTTCTACCCATCTAATCTTCTGCATTACCCTGTAAGATCGACTTTCAAAATATTCTTGTCTGCCGGCCGCGGTGGTCTCGTGGTTCTAGGCGCTCCGTCCGGAACCGCGCGACTGCTACGGTCGCAGGTTCGAATCCTGCCTCGGGCATGGATGTGTGTGATGTCCTTACGTTAGTTAGGTTTAAGTAGTTCTAAGTTCTAGGGGACTGATGACCACAGATGTTAAGTCCCATAGTGCTCAGAGCCATTTGAACCATTTTTTTAATTCTTGTCTCGTCTTTGTTGTAATGTTCATTCATCCTGCTTCACTTCCATCTGGTGCAACACTCAATACATATACTTTCAGAAATGAGTCGCTAACACAGATTTATATTACGATACTTAACAGTCGACCATTAGATGAGACCAGAATGAAAATAATTCTGATTCACTATTAGGCGAAAAGCTAAAGAACAAAAGCCATTGCTTTGAAATTGAAAATACTTGTAAGGGAAGAAAACCGTGTTACTTATGCGATGACACAGAAGAAACAAAAGTGTACTGTGTAGTTTATTAATCACAATTTTAGATTTTCGTTCTCTGCTCTGATTCCATGATTTATAAAACTCCGTTATCAAGTTCCCAAGCAACCTGACCACAAATATCAACGACATAATGAGATTTTTCACTCTGCAGCGGAGTGTGCGCTAATGTGAAACTTCCTGGCAGATTAAAACTGTGTGCCGGACGGAGACTCGAACTCGGGACCTTTGCCTTTCGCAGGCAAGTGTTCTACCAACTGAGCTACCGAAGCACGACTCACGCCCCGTCCTCACAGCTTTACTTCTGCCAGTACCTCGTCTCCTACCTTCCAAACTTTGCAGAAGCTCACCTGCGAACCTTGCTGGACTAGCACTCCTGAAAGAAAGGATATTGCCGGGACATGGCTTAGCCACAGCCTGGGGGATGTTTCCAGAATGAGATTTTTCACTCTGCAGCGGAGTGTGCGCTGATGTGAAGCTTCCTGGCAGATTAAAACTGTGTGCCGGGGCGAGACACGAACTCGGGACCTTTGCCTTTCGCAGGCAAGTGTTCTACCAACTGAGCTACCCAAGCACGACTCACGCCCCGTCCTCACAGCTTTACTTCTGCCAGTACCTCGTCTCCAACCTTCCAAACTTTGTAGAAGCTCACCTGCGAACCTTGCTGGACTAGCACTCCTGAAAGAAAGGATATTGCCGGGACATGGCTTAGCCACAGCCTGGGGGATGTTTCCAGAATGAGATTTTTCACTCTGCAGCGGAGTGTGCGCTGATGTGAAACTTCCTGGCAGATTAAAACAGTGTGCCGGAGCGAGACTCGAACTCGGGACCTTTGCCTTTCGCAGGCAAGTGCTCTACCAACTGAGCTACCCAAGCACGACTCACGCCCCGTCCTCACAGCTTTACTTCTGCCAGTACCTCGTCTCCAACCTTCCAAACTTTGCAGAAGCTCACCTGCGAACCTTGGTGGACTAGCACTCCTGAAAGAAAGGATATTGCCGGGACATGGCTTAGCCACAGCCTGGGGGATGTTTCCAGAATGAGATTTTTCACTCTGCAGCGGAGTGTGCGCTGATGTGAAACTTCCTGGCAGATTAAAACAGTGTGCCGGAGCGAGACTCGAACTCGGGACCTTTGCCTTTCGCAGGCAAGTGCTCTACCAACTGAGCTACCCAAGCACGACTCACGCCCCGTCCTCACAGCTTTACTTCTGCCAGTACCTCGTCTCCAACCTTCCAAACTTTGCAGAAGCTCACCTGCGAACCTTGGTGGACTAGCACTCCTGAAAGAAAGGATATTGCCGGGACATGGCTTAGCCACAGCCTGGGGGATGTTTCCAGAATGAGATTTTTCACTCTGCAGCGGAGTGTGCGCTGATGTGAAACTTCCTGGCAGATTAAAACAGTGTGCCGGAGCGAGACTCGAACTCGGGACCTTTGCCTTTCGTGGGCAAGTGCTCTACCAACTGAGCTACCCAAGCACGACTCACGCGTGGTCCTCACAGCTTTACATCAGCCAGTACATCGTCTCCTACCTCCCCAACTTTACTGGTAGAGCACTCGCCCGCGAAAGGCAAAGGTTCCGAGTTCGAGTCTCGGTCCGGCATACGGTTTTAATGTGCCAGGAAGTTTCATCAACGACATACTTTACTGGAAACATATTACAATATCGTATTCAACATGTTGAAGAAAAAGCAGTAAGTTATTCACAGAAATAGCCGGACTTGTTAAAAAAATTTTTCAAATGGCTCTGAGCACTATGGGACTTAACATCTGACGTCATCAGTCCCCTAGAACTTAGAACTACTTAAACCTAACTAACCTAAGGACATCACACACATCCATGCCCAAGGCAGGATTCGAATCTGCGACCGCAGCAGTCACGCGGCTCTCGACTGTAGCACCTAGAACCGCCACTGAGGCCGGCTAAGGCGCTGCAGTCATGGACTGTGCGGCTGGTCCCGGCGGAGTTTCGAGTCCTCCCTCGGGCATGGGAGTGTGTGTTTGTTCTTAGGATAATTTAGGTTAAGTAGTGTGTAAGCTTAGGGACTGATGACCTTTTTTGAACTTGTTAAAGATTGGGAAGCAGTTTTGTAATGTGTCAAATTAGAAGCAGTAACTTCTTATTTTGCCGTCCTGTCCCCTTTCCTAATCTCCCCTACATCGCTGATCTACATACTAGAGCAATGTAGAACGAGTGCGGATTCAGACAAGTACTTAGCAGTTACAATTTCTTACAGGCGTACCTGCTTTGCGCGCTCCTGGCGTCAGCCTGGGCTGGCGAAGTCTCCAAGGCTGCTTCTGAAGCGGCCACAACGGACAATGGCGCCAAGAAACAGGACAAGCGCGGTATTCTCACTGGCGAGCACAGCATCGGCGGCGGAGGTGGACTCATCGGAGGCGGAGGTGGTCTCATCGGAGGCGGAGGCGGACTGATCGGTGGTGGATCTGGCTACTACGGTGGCGGATCTGGCTACTACGGCGGCGGGTCCGGCTACTACGGCGGCGGGTCCGGCTACATCGGGGGCGGAAGTAGCCTCGTAGGAGGCGGCGGCGGACTCATCGGGGGCGGAAGTGGCCTCGTAGGAGGCGGCGGTGGACTCATCGGAGGCGGAAGCGGACTCATCGGTGGCGGATCTGGCTACTACGGTGGCGGATCTGGCTACTACGGCGGCGGTGGCGCCATTGGCGGATTCGGAGGTGGCGGTGCCGGACTCGGAGGAGCCGGAATCGGTCTCGCTGATGGCGGAGCCGGACTGGGAGGCGCAGGGATCGGCCTAGGTGGAGGACTCGGCGGCGGTGCCGGCTTCGGTGGCGGCGCAGGCTTCGGCGGTGGTGCCGGCTTTGGCGGTGTCGCCGTCGCTGCCCCGCAGACCCAGACAGTGGTTCAGACTGTGAGGGTGCCCGTCCCACAACCTGTCCCCGTGCCAGTCAACCGCCCCGTCCCCGTTCCCCAGCCCGTCCCCGTCCCCGTGAGCCGTCCCGTGCCCGTACCGCAGCCGTACCCCGTCAGGGTGCCCCACCCGGTCCCCGTATCCGTGCCCCGCCCCTACCCCGTCGCCGTACCCCGACCCGTGCCCGTCCCGATTGCTAGGCCCGTACCGGTCCCCGTGCCCCAGCCGTACCCCGTCCGCGTGCCCCAGCCTGTACCTGTCGGAGTTCCCCAGCCCTACCCTGTCCGCGTTCCTGTACCTCACCCTGTTCCAGTGCCAGTCTCCACCGGCGTCTCCTCAGTTGGCGTCGGAGGCGGTCTCGCCACTGGAGGTCTCGGCGGCATCGGAGGCGGTCTGGGAGGCGGTCTGGGAGGCGGTCTGGGAGGCGGTCTGGGAGGCGGTCTGGGAGGTCTGGGAGGCCTGGGCGGTGGAGTCTACAGCGCCGGTGGCCTCGGAGGGGGCGCCTACTCTTCCGGATTGGCCGGAGGTGCCGGAGGCATCATCTCGTCCGGCTCTCTGGGCACGGGACTGTTGAGTGGTGGCTACGCTGGTTCCTACGGATACGGCGGCGGTTCCTACTCGACTGGAGGCATCGGCTACGGTGGCAGTTCCTACTCCACCGGAGGTCTCATCTCCGGCGGCTCCAGCGGTCCGCTGAAGGGCGTCTACGTGCCCAGCTCTGCTGGTGGGCTGAATGGTGGCAGCGTCTACTCTGGCAGCCTGGGAGGTGGAGCCAGCAGCTACAGCAACAGCTACAGTGGCGGCTATGGAGGCGGCTATGGAGGTGGCTACAAGAGCCACTACAAGCACTGAAGTCGTCTCTCCGTAGCGCCATCGAAACGATTTCCGTCCCTCACACGTTCCACCACCGTGGCTCATTAAGATGGGAACGATTCGATGGCCAAACCACGATGACTATTCAACCTCGCTGAATCCGAATGGTGCTCTATATATGGACTGAAACAAAACACCACGATGTTGCAAGAGAGTAATCATCAAGTATGTGCCATCGCAGCTCACTGTCTTCACTTGTACTTGACCGCCTGAGGATTTCAAAAAGGGCTCTTGGCAGCGTTGAGACAACCGCATATTCCAGATCTTAACAGCGAAGATGGGAAAGTTGTACCAATCTCGTCAACAGCCCAGGGGCGGAGTGCGGTATTAAGTGCCGTGGAGCTCAGTAGCAGCTGCAGAATTTCTTGGCGTCTTGTCTCATTCCATCTTTCAGATTCGCAATGCAACACAAATTGCATTCGATGTCGATCTCTACCATTACACATATCTTCTTTCTTTTTTGACGAATCATTTTTATATTCTCTTTTTGTACTTTTATAATACTTGATTCGTGAAAAGGTGTATTCTATACTTTTGTAATAAAGTGGTTGTATCAAAGTGACGTCTCTATTATTTTCAATCCTTTGTAACGAGTGCCGTCAACCTCCTTTTATGTGTCATTCGTTCTTATTTTTATCATTTAAAGATATTTGTGTAATTTTCCAATTTGAAGTCTAAACCATTATTACAATTATCAGACACACCTCTTCTGATGCCAATAATCACGTTCCGAACTTTGGTGTCCCACTACACAGGGCAGATTGATGTTTCCTAGCAATGCTCTTAATTTCATTTACCTCTATTTTGACTGGAAACGACCTGGTGCATGTGACTTTTCTTGATGTCAGTTTAAAGGGCCTTAACTGAAGAACCAGACTCAGAAAATGAGCTTCCGCTTCTTAATGAACGTATCAACCGAGATGTATACTTGCTGTCGTCTACCAATATCTCAAACTCGCCTATAGGCCATGTATCAGCATTCATATTGTCCGTCATGAATGTTCTTACCCTAACAGTTC
This sequence comes from Schistocerca americana, assembly GCF_021461395.2. Taxonomy (NCBI): domain Eukaryota; kingdom Metazoa; phylum Arthropoda; class Insecta; order Orthoptera; family Acrididae; genus Schistocerca; species Schistocerca americana. Next base: position 175,876,192 of record NC_060127.1, on the reverse strand, counting down.
AGAGTTACTTTAGCCCCATCTTCTGGATAGTAATAACTAATTTCGTGTGGTTCAATGATCTGATTCAAGTCTCTCTATCAGATGCCACTTATTGCGACTTACGTGCCCCCAAAAACTCCAGTTACCCAAGAGGGGAAATAGGGGCTACGTGCAGTTTAACTTGGAATCCGAACCTCGTGTCTTTCCCGGGGACACCTCACTCCGCTGAGACGTGAAGGCTAACCTAAAAAGGAGACTGAAAAATCCGTGTTTCGATCCATATTTAATCCCGCAACCTCTCGGCTCTCACGCACCCGCTTTACCGCTGGAACACTTTTCCAGTTTTTTTTATTGGTTAAATTATTTAATTACATTTTAGGACATAGAGTTATTATTCTAAAAAAGTTACAGACGTAAGAAAACAGTACAGCCACATGCATCTCGTGTAAACAGGACAACAAAATCACCACTCCGCGTATCTTTTAGGTCACTAAGCTAATAAATACACTTTTAAAAAAGCGATCGATGGTATATCCTAATACTTGGAATGTTCATGTCAGTGTCTCTAAGTACATGTAAACAATGTGGCACACGATTACTCTAGAAAAGATAAAAGGCAGAACAAATTTTGCTTCCACTCAAACACAAAAGGGCTCCCCAGATGCAATGTAATATTCTTGAAGCATTTCAGTACCCAAAATTTGCGATCACTATTGAATCTGTCACGTTTAGCAGAAAACGTGTAACTGTGATTCACATATTCGCTCTCGTTTGAGTCCTCTGACGTGAGTGCATAACACAGAGTCATTGAGACATCGACCACGTAATTTTGTTTTTCTTTTTTTTTAATGTATTAAAAACTTGTTTTTTACATTTCGGGATAGGCATACAGCTATTACTGCATACAACGTTTACAGACATCCAAAACCATACACCTGCAGATCAAGTGCATACGTTTAGGCCTTTTATGGCGTCAGGATTACAAAACGTACCACAGGTCTATGATAACACATCAGAGTGTCTCGCAACATATCAGTTTGGCCACTAAGCAAATAAATATTTTGAAAGAAAGTTGTTAGTGACACGTCTTAGCCTTTAAATGTTCTTGGCATTATCTATCAGTACATTTAAACAATGGGGCACATAAATAGGCTGTAAGTACTACAAACAAAATATGGACACGAGAAGGCTTGCTTCATTTTAGGATGAACAGGTAATTGTAGACCATTGGAATTGTTAAGACCTCTTCTAGGAAATTAGAGACTCTCTGTTTCTTTCCTTATGTATAAAAAGCAGGTTTAGCAATCAATTAATAACAGAACAAAGTTTATTTCCCTCAATCACAAAAGGGTACCTTAACCTCAGTATGATATTTCCTCAAACCTTGGTTACCCGTATTTTCATTCGCCACTGAAATAGTCACGTTAAATTGAGAAATGTGTGTAATTCACATACTCACTTGTGTTCGCCTCCATTTCTCTCGGAAGACAAGCCATTTCAGTGTTATCCACATCATGCTGCAGTCACGGTGCCATAACTTCTTCAGGTGGGTATGCAATGTCTTTCTCGCTAGTGTTCTCTTGCGGTTCAGAGACTTGTTCGTCCCCATTGTCTTCCCATTAACATTAAACTGGCAAAGTTTTGCAGATGTTCGAAATATAGCGCGTAGTTCAATGTGAGATGCCTTTAATAATTTCCACAACTAAATTATGTCTCGAAATCTGGCATCAAACCAAAAGGGAGTGTGGTCATACATAAACCACACCATTGGCAAGACGTAATCAATACCTTCACTACGCGATAACAACTATGAAGTCACTGATGACAGTGCCACTAAAGCAGAGTTATTAAACACGGTTTTCAGAAACTCCTTCACCAAAGAAGACGTAGTAAATATTCCTGAATTCCAATCATGAACGACTGCCAAGATGAGAACATAGAAGTAGATATCCTCAGTGGAACAAAGCAACTTAAATAATAAAGCCAAGTTCTCCGGTCCACATTGCATATCAGTCAGGTTTCTCTCAGTGTCTGCTGATACAATAGCTCCATATTTATCAATTATATACAACAGCTCAGTCACAGAAATATCCGTACGTAAAGACTGGAAAATTGCTCAAGTCACACCAATACCCAAAAAGGGACAGTACGAGTAGTGCGTTGAATTACAGGCCTATATCACTAACTTTGATGTTCAGTAGGGTTTTGGAACATATACTGTATTCGAACATTATGAAGTACCTCGAAGAAAACGATTTATTGGCACATAGTTACCATGGATACAGGAAAATATAGTATATAACACAACTAGTTCTTTATACTCATGAAGCAATGAGTGCTGTCGACAGGGAATGTCAAATTCATTCCATATTTTTAGGTTTCCAGAAGGTTTTTGTCACCGTTCCTCACAAGCGTCTTCTAAGCAAACTGCATACCTATGGAATATCGCCACAGTCGTCCGACTGGATTCATGATTTCCTGTCAGAAAGGTAACAGTTCGTAGTAATAGACGGAAAGTCATCGAGTAAACCAGAAGTAATATCCGACGTTCCCCAAGGAAGTGTTATAGGCCCTGTATTATTCCTGATCTATATTAACGACATGGGAGACAATCTGATAGCCGTCTTACATTTTGTACAAATGATCCTGCCATTTACCGTCTTTTAAAGTCATCAGATGACCAAAATGAATTGAAAAATGATTTAGATATCTGTATGGTGCGAAACGTGTCAATTGCCCCTGAATAAAGAAAAGTGTGAAGTTATTCACATGCGCACTAAAAGAAATCCGCTAAATTTCGATTACGCGATGAGTCACACAAATCTGAAGGTTGTAACTTCAACTGAATACTTAGGGACTACAATTACAAATAACCTAAATTGGAACGATAACATAGATAATGTTGTGGGTAGAGCAAACCAAAGATTGCGATTCATTGGCAGAACACCTAGAAGGTGCAACAGGTCTACTAAAGAGACTGCTTACACCACGCTTGTCCGCCCTATTCTGGAGTATTGCTGTGCGGTGTGGGATCCGCATCAGGTAGGACTGACAGACGACATCGAAAAAGTACAAAGAAGAACAGCTCCTTTTGTATTATCGTGAAATAGGGGAGGTAGTGCCAGAGATATGAAACGTGAATTGGAGCGGCAGTCATCAAAACAAAGGCGTTTTTCGTTAGGATGGGATCTTCTCGTGAAATTTCAATCGCCAGTTTTCTCTTCCGATTGCGAAAACATTCTTTTGGCACCCACCTACATAGGGAGAAATGATCATCACGATAAAATAAGAGAAATCAAGGCTCGCACAGAAAAATTTAAGAGCTCGTTTTTCCCGCACGCCGTTCGAGAGTGGAACGGTAGAGAGAGAGCTTGAAAGTTGTTCATTGAACCCTCTGCCAGGCACTTTATTGTGAATAGCAAAGTAATCACGTAGATGTAGATACTGTAGTTTGCATTTCCCTTCTCTCGTTGTTCGCTGCTTCCCGGCTCCGTTTTGAACAATCTTCTGTTGTTGGTTGATGCTTTCGTAATGTCTATTTTGAAGAAAAAAACACTCCGTCGTCAGGCCACGAATGGCCTACCGGGACCATCCGACCGCCGTGTCATCCTCAGAGGAGGATGCGGATAGGAGGGGCGTGGGGTCAGCACACCGCTCTCCCGGTCGTTAAGATGGTTTTCTTTGACCGGAGCCGCTACTATTCGGTCGAGTAGCTCCTCAATTGGCATCACGAGGCTGAGTGAACCCCGAAAAATGGCAACAGCGCATGGCGGCTGGATGGTCACCCATCCAAGAGCCAGCCACGCCCAACAGCGCTTAACTTCGGTGATCTCACGGGAACCGGTGTATCCACTGCGGCAAGGCCGTTGCCCTATTTTGAAGAATGTCGCGGTGCGAAAGAGGTTTTGGTAGCGCATCCATTTTCCACGGATTTTTACAGCTTGGTGCCTTCAACCATCTTAAATTTGTCTCATCATTTGTTTTCTTCGTAAACCCATTTTCAGTATGTTTGAATTGTCCTTTATAATCACTAACTCGTGCTATCATTGCCACATCCTCTTCTAGAGGTTCATTGACACTTTTCATTTTAAATTTTTTAAATTATATGCTTTCTGGACGTGTCCTTACAACCATCTCAAAAGTGGGATGCCAGTTATGCCGATACGGCCCTAAAAAACGACACAATACCCACAGCCCGATCGGAGAAAATCTCCGATCCGGATGGGAATTGAACCCAGGTACCATCAGCCATGAATCCGCCGCGCTGACCCCGAAGGTTCCGAGACGGACCACTTTGATGTTGTTGTGGCTGTATCTTGGCATTAACGGTAATAGCAGTTCCACCTATTAATTTACTTCGAGTCTTTTCTGTCCCAGTGGCTCCAGAACACTGTTTTGTGTTTAAACACATCCGCTGCCCACCAAACTCCCCATATTTGAACATTATTGAGCATACCTGGGATGCCTTGCAAAGTGCTGTTCAGAAGAGATCTCTACCCCCTCGTACTCTTACAGATCTATGGATAGCCCAGCAGGAGTCACGGTGTCAATTATTTCCAGCACTACTTCAGACATCAGTCGACTCCATGACACGTTGTGTTGCGGCACTTCTGCGTGCTCTTGCGGGGGGGGGGGGGGGGGGGGGCAAGTGTTTCTTTGACTATTCAGTGTATTTTTTTGAAGGACATCATCTTTACGCCAGTGACTGTTATAAGTCTTTATTACACTACTGCAATTTCGGCCTTAGGCCATTATCAAGTGCTGATATTATGGCTAGATAGATTATGGCTAGATATGGCTAGAACGCCGAATTTGTAATAGTGTAATAAAAACTTATAACAGTCACTGGCGTAAAGATGATGTCCTTCAAAAAAATTTTTATGACTGTGTATCCCAGCTACAACAATTGTGTTCGTGTATATTTGTTCCAGGTGTAATTTTCGTAATATACAAGCGTAAAAGGGGGCTATGATCACAATTTCCCCTCAGATGTACAGTGGCATTGCATCTGAAGCATGTGAGAGACTGGTTTCTTTACAAAACACAGCATACAGTCACGTAAAATGGTATGTCCTTTTGTAATTCCACTGTAGCTTTTCTATTGCCATGGCCGGAAACAGCCGTTTAAACTAAGCACTTCCCTGATCGTTTCGAGCCGCACTTTGAAAGGTATATTACAGACCCTCACTGATCTCAAGCCAAGACCTGCGTACGTTATTGATACTGCGCTGACACACCTATCACTGTGCTTAAATTTTACGCAGCCCTAATATTCGTTCACTAAGATTGTCATTAATACGTTCTGCATATACAGGGTGGTCCATTGATAGCGACCGGGCCAAATATATCACGAAGTAAGCATCTAACGAAAAAACTACAAAGAACGAAACTCGTCTAGCTTGAAGGGGGAAACCAGATGGCGCTACGGGTGGCTCGCTAGATGGCGCTGCCATAAGTCAAACGGATATCAACTGTGTCTTTTTAAAATCGGAAACCACATTTTTTATTACATATTCATGTAGTACGTAAAGAAATATGAATGTTTTAGTTGGACCACTTTATTCGCTTTGTGATAGATGGCGCTGTAATAGTCACAACGTATAAGTATGGGGTATCACGTAACATTCCGCCAGTGCGGATAGTATTTTCTTCGTGATACATTACCCGTGTTAAAATGGACCGTTTACCAATTGCGGAAAAGGTAGATATCGTGTTTATGTATGGCTATTGTGATCAAAATGCCCAACGGGCGTGTGCTATGTATGCTGCTCGGTATCCTGGACGACATCATCCAAGTGTCCGGACCGTTCGCCGGATAGTTACGATATTTAAGGAAACAGGAAGTGTTCAGCCACATGTGAAACGTCAACCACGACCTGCAACCAATCATGATGCCCAAGTAGGTGTTTTATCTCCTGTCGTGGCTAATCCGCACATCAGTAGCAGACAAATTGCGCGAGAATCGGGAATCTCAAAAACGTCGGTGTCGAGAATGCTACATCAACATAGATTGCACCCGTACAATATTTCTATGCACCAGGAATCGCATGACGACGACTTTGAACGTCGTGTACAGTTCTGCCACTGGGCATAAGAGAAATTACGGGATGATGACAAATTTTTTGCACGCGTTGAATTTAGCGACTAAGCGTCATTCACCAACAGCGGTAACGTCAACCGGCATAATATGCACTGTTGGGAAATGGAAAATCCACGCTGGCTGCGGCAAGTGCAACATCAGCGACCTTGGCGGGTTAATGTATGGTGTGGCATTATGGGAGGAAGGATAATTGGTCCCCACTTTATCGATGGCAGTCTTCATGGTGCAATGTACGCTGATTTCCTACGTAATGTTCTACCGATGTTACTACAAGATGTTTCACTGAATCACAGAATGGTGATCTACTTCCAACTTGATGGATGTCCGGCACATAGCTCGTGAGCTGTTGAAGCGGTATTGAATAGCATATTTCATGACAGATGGATTGGTCGTCGAAGCACCATACCATAGGTCCGGACGTTCACCGGATCTGACGTCCCCGGATTTCTTTCTGAGGGGAAAGTTGAAGGATATTTACTATCGTGATCCACCGACAACGCCTGACAACATGCGCCAGCGCATTGTCAATGCATGTGCGAACATTACGGAAGGCGAACTACTCGCTGTTGACAGGAATGTCGTTACACGTATTGCCAAATCCATTGAGGTTGTCGGACATAATTTTAAGCATTTATTGCATTAATGTGGTATTTACAGGTAATCACGCCGTAACAGCATGCGTTCTCAGAAATGATAAGTTCACAAAGGTACATGTATCACATTGGAACAACCGAAATAAAATGTTCAAACGTACCTACGTTCTGTATTTTAATTTAAAAAACGTACCTGTTACCAACTGTTCGTCTAAAATTGTGAGCCGTATGTTTGTGACTATTACAGCGCCATCTATCACAAGCGAAAAAAGTGGTCCAACTGAAACATTGATATTTCTTTACGCACTACACGAATATGTAACAAAAAATGGGGGTTCCTATTTTAAAAGAAACGCAGTTGATATCCGTTTGACCTATGGCAGCGCCATCTAGCGGGCCAACCATAGCGCCATCTGGTTTCCCCCTTCAAGCTAGACAAGTTCTGTTCTTTGTAGTTTTTTCACTTGACGCTTATTTCGTGAGATATTTGGTCCGGTCACGATCAATGGACCACCCTGTATACCGATCACAGTATTGTCAGTTTCTCACTTCCACACAACTTTACGCCATGTTGAAACTTTGATGTCTATGATTCTGCTGTGTGCATACACAAACTCTGAGTCAGAGATATTATTATCGCGAGTAGTAGCGAGGGGGGAGTTGTCGAGGGGAGTCGTAAGTGGTCGAACACAGGGTGCGGTGGAGAGAAGCCTGTCCGTGTTGGAAGCGCCGGAGGAGAGTTAGGTGTTAACTGAGGACTTTTTTTGGTAATTTACCTTTTCGCTGCACGTAATTGAAGGTTTGTTTGCGCACTGGGGGTGGATTTGGTCAGATTTATGTTTGCGTACACTCAGAGTAATATTAGTATCTTTGTTGTGCCCAGAAACGTGTTTATTGAGTATAGACACTGTGGAATAATTAAAAGTCCTCATTTAACTCATCAATTTTCTGAGTATAGTAAATTACATGTTTTTATTGGTTTCTTTCATTTTTGTTCACATCGTTTAAGGTTAGTTGACCAAACCCCTCCTGATCATTCAGTTTCTACGTATTAAAGTATGGTAGTAATTGTTATAATTAGTGCATGCATTGCACTCTGCAGGGACCGCAGTATTGCTTTTTTTAACAAAATATTTTAACATGTTGCTGATCATGCAGTTGTCCATCGCGCACAGTAACATTGCAGAGCAGGTGTTAGGAGACGTAAGAGATATTTGGAAACTCGCAGTCAGATGATTGAGAATTGATCCGTTGATAATTCGTGGGAGGAATAATTAATTTTCTCAGGCTCTCTCTCCTCGATCAAGACGTGGCTCTCACAGTTCAGCTGAGAGGCTGCGCGGGGTAGCCGTGCGGTCAGGGGCGCCTTGCCACGGCTCGCGCGGCTATCTCCGTCAGAGGTTCGAGTCCTCCCTGCGGCATGGATGAGTGTGAGCTGTCCGTAGTGTAATTTAGATTATGACGTGTGTAAGCCTAGGGACCGATGACCTCAGCAGTTTGGTCCCATAGAACTTACCACAAATTTCCGATTTCTTCAGCTGACACTTTCGCGCAGCTCAAACGACACTCGGCAGTAAACAAGAGACCCGCTGCACACAGTCGACATCGATTTAAGACACCGTTATTAGTTTTATCATAGTTGAAGTGTCCAAGACGCCATAAGATACAAGAAAAAGCAGACATGGTTTACATAAAATCATCTGGCTGCGTGTTGCGCTGTTTAGAATAAAGGAAAAGAATGCTGAAAACTGAGAAATAGTTTGGAATAAGAAAAGTTAACTAATCGAGACTGCATAAGAAAGGTAACGAAGACAAAACTGATCTAAAGATATAAAGAAAGATGTTCTGGAAATAAACACCGCTGGACTGACGTAATGTAGACTTTGGAATCTTATTGAACATAAGTCACGTAAGACTCACACGAAAACGTCATTTAAATAATACGAAAGCCTAAATTGTTGGCTGTACTATTCAGTAAGACCTCGTCTTAGTCTCGACTGAAGAAGCATCGAAAAGGTGCCAGAGACGAAAATCGCAATGAACTCTCTAGATCCGCTACTGTTCGTGATATTTTACATATTGTAGTACACATTAATAGAAAGTCACATTAATGTACAATAGCACCACATCACTGATAAAATAAACCTTTATACCGCACGAGTTTCTATCGAAACTATCATCATCATCATGCAACCTGTACGGCAACATGAGATACATGTAAACATCTATCAGTGCAACAAAATGTTGCAAAAACGCTCACGAAAAAATAACATAAAACTCAACGCTCTAACATTAAATGTATTAAAACAACGTGTACGACATCACTCTTATTGCGGGATCAATAAAAAGTTAATTTGCGTGACTGAAATGAAAATATATTGTACAAATTAATGGAATGACAGTATTCATGTATGCAAAGCGTAAGTTTAAAAAAAAAGAGTGTTTTGCACACCATAATATTACAGTTAAAAAAGAAAACGTATTTCATATATACAGACACTCGCTTAGTTAGAGATTTCGTTTGACAAGGTATGGGACAGGTAGTCAGCAGTGCCCGTATAGAAGCAACGATCTCTACTTCCGCCAGAAGTAATTTAGCGATACCGCGGAAAACGCAAGTCAGGTTCGCTGCATAAGAAATGGAACCCTCTTCGCTCGGAATACAACGATAGTCTGTTTAAAATAGTACTAACTCATTCAATTTGTCCCTAGTGTACAATACTGTTTTTCAAGCAAGTTATTAATAACGCGAACTGCTGCCCAAACATTTCTCACTAACGATACCTCAAGTACTACACACACTATTCGCACAGTGTATTTCATTATGTAACACTACATACACTATAGGCTGATATCACGACTATGGAGATGGGTAAAGCTTTCCATTTTGCGGACGGCGGCTTCCCATTCGTTGCATCAAAAATTGAATCAGCGTGACTCCATAATGAATGAGATGTTGAGCTGAGAAATAGGAAAATGTGATAAAAACAGAGCTTTTGAGTAACGTTTCCCAGAAAAGAGAAAAAAGAACAATACCACAAAAAGTCTGCTATGAAATGAGAGACATGTTTTATCGTTACTATTATCGTTTTTATTTATTTCTGTGTTGCGTTTTTTTTACCAAACTCTTACTCTGTGTTGATAAGTAATACTTCACTGTACAGAATGTAGTGCATACCAGGTTTTTAAATGCCTTTTGAAAGAGGTTAATGTTAGTCATCTCTTCGGGCGTTTTAATATGCACACTTACTCTATGGAAAGAAAAATGCACTTCTGAGTTTCATGTTTATTCTTTCTTTTTAAACGTATGTTCAGTCCAGATCTCGTTTCATGTTCACGGACAGAACTATTTATGCTGTGATTATCAAGGTTTCGTCTGAGGAGCGTATCTGATTGATGAATGGCGTAATTAAAATCCCCTATTTTGTGAACAGACTCTTATAATGATCCAAATTAATATTTTCCGATTTTGTTTTAAGGCCCTTTCCAATATTTTCAAAATTGTGTTCACATGTTGTGTATTTGTTCAGCAATAAAGAATTGCATAGAATTCAGAGCACTTACTAAAAGACACTAGCTATCACAAACTGCTAAGAGGGTTGTAACGGAGTAACACGTTGAAGACATTCTGTTAGCAGGTATCTTTGCGTATTCATACAGCTTCGACTGAGAATCTGTACTCATTATCCCTGCAAATTTTGTATCTAGTGTCCAATATTTTGAGAAGTAGTACTACTCACCAACAGAAAGTCCGTATCATGTTTTGTTGTGAATGATCCTTCTTCTTTAGGACTCCGAGGACACTTCACACACATATTAATGTACTTTATTTCTTTACAAACGCCTTTTTACTTCGCAAGATGCGGTGAGCATTATGTTGTGTTTCGTAACCCCGTCGGCGTTCAAAAATGTATGTGCAGTGTCCTCGGAATCCAAAACAAGAAGGATCAGTCACAACAAAACACGACAACATATCAGTAAAGGACGCTATAGAGTTGGTCCTGTAAAACCGCATAATGTAAAATCACGTTTTTCAATAAACGAAAATCCTACTGATGATACATAGAGGTGTTGAAACATGTTTGAGTAAAAGGGAAAAGCAGTGTGTTTGCAAAAAGGTGGAACCCATATTCTACAACTCGCCAACAATGTTCTTTCAGGGCAGCTCAGAACCGCGATTCATCGCTGAGCGCAGTGCGACATCATTCATCAGCAGAACATGGTTCTGGTCACGGACACACTCCAAACATCACCATCTCTGATGTAGTGGTAACCACATTATACTCACCGGACGGCAAGTTTCAAGTCGGGCTGCTCCTAGTTCCCGGCCAATCTACATCTACATCTACATGGATAGTCTGCAAATCACACTTGAGGCTCTGGCATACTAATTATTCCGATATCGAAAAGCGCGTGGAAAAAACGAACACACGTATCTTCACGTGCGAACTCTGATTTCCCTTATTCAATTATAATGATCGTTTCTCACTATGTAGGTCGGCATCAGTAAAATATTTTCGCATTCCCAGGAGAAAGTTGGTGATTGAAATTTGGTGAGAAAATTCCACCGCAAAACGTCTTTGTTCTAATGATGTGCACCCTAATTCCTGTATGACGTCAGGGACACACTCTCCCCTATTTACATCTACATCTACATTTATACTCCTCAAGCCACCCAACGGTGTGTGGCGGAGGGCACTTTACGTGCCACTGTCATTACCTCCCTTTCCTGTTCCAGTCGCGTATGGTTCGCGGAAAGAACGACTGCCGAAACCCTCCGTGCGCGCTCGAATCTCTCTAATTTTACATTAGTAATCTCCGCGAGAGGTATAAGTAGGGGGGAAGCAACATATTCGATACCTCATACAGAAACGCACCCTCTCGAAACCTGGACAGCAAGCTACACCGCGATGCAGAGCGCCTCTCTTGCAGAGTCTGCCTCTTGAGTTTGCTAAACATCTCCGTAACGCTATCACGCTTACCAAATAACCCTGTAACGAAACGCACCGCTCTTCTTTGGATCTTGTGTACCTCCTCTGTCAACCCGACCTGGTACGGATCCCACACTGATGAGCAATGCTCAAGTTTAGGTCGAACGAGTATTTTGTAAGCCACCTCCTTTGTTGATGGACTACATTTTCTAAGGACTTTCCCAAGGAACCTCACTCAACCTGGCACCCGCCTTACCAACAATTAATTTTATATGATCATTCCACTTCAAATCGTTCCGTACGCATACTCCCAGATATTTTACAGAAGTAACTGCTACCAGTGTTTGTTCCGCTATCATATAATCATACAATAAAGGATCCTTATTTCTGTGTATTCGCAATACATTACATTTGTCTATGTTAAGGGTCAGTTGCCACTCCCTGCACCAAGGGCCTATCCGCTGCAGATCTTCCTGCATTTCGCTACAATTTTCTAATGCTGCAACTTCTCTTAATACTACAGCATCATTCGCGAAAAGCCGCATGGAACTTCCGACACTATCTACTTAGTCATTTATATATATTGTGAAAAGCAATGGTCCCATAACACTCCCCTGGGGTACGCCAGAGGTTACTTTAACGTCTGTAGACGTCTCTCCATTGAGAACAACATGTTGTGTTCTGATTGCTAAAAACTCTTCAATCCGGCCACACAGCTGGTCTGATATTCCGTAAGCTCTTATTTTGTTTATCAGGCGACAGTGCGGAACTGTATCGAACGCCTTCCGGAAGTCAAGGAAAATGGCATCTACCTGGGAGCCTGTATCTAATATTTTCTGGGTCTCATGAACAAATGAAGCGAGTTGGGTCTCACACGATCGCTGTTTCCGGAATCCATGTTGATTACTTCAGAGGAGATTCTGGGTTTCCCGAAATGACATGATACGCAAGCAAAAAACATGTTCTAAAATTCTACAACAGATCGATGTCAGAGATAGAGGCCTATAGCTTTGCGCATCTGCTCGAAGACCCTTCTTGAAGAATGGGACTACCTGTGCTCTTTTCCAATCATTTGGAACCTTCCGTTCCTCTAGAGACTTGCGGTACACAGCTGTTAGAAGGGGGGCAAGTTCTTTCGCGTACTCTGTGTAGAATCGAATTGGTATCGCGTCAGATTCAGTGGACTTTCCTCTGTTGAGTGATTCCAGTTGCTTTTCTATTCCTTGGACACTTATTTCGATGTCAGCCATTTTTTCGTTACTGCGAGGATTTAGAGAAGGAACTGCAGTGCGGTCTTCCTCTGTGAAACAGCTTTGGAAAAAGGTGTTTAGTATTTCAGTTTTATGCGTGTCATCCTCTGTTTCGATGCCATTATCATCCCAGAGTGTCTAGATATGCTGTTTCGAGCCACTTACTGATTTAACGTAAGACCAGAACTTCCTAGGATTTTCTGTCAAGTCGGTACATAGAATTTTACTTTCGAATTCACTGATCGCTTCACGCATAGCCCTCCTTACGCTAACTTTGACATCGTTTAGCTTCTGTTTGTCTGAGAGGTTTTGGCTGCGTTTAAACTTGCAGTGCAGCTCTCTTTGCTTTCGCAGCAGTATCCTAACTTTTTTGTTGATCCACGGTAGATTTTTCCCGTCCATCACAGTTTTACTCGGAACGTACCTGCCTAAAACGCATTTTACGATTGCCTCCAACTTTTTCCATAAACACTTAACATTGTCAGTGTCGCAACAGAAATTTTCGTTTTGATCTGTTAGGTAGTCTGAAATCTGTCTGCCTCCTATTACTCTTGCTAAACAGATAAACGTTCCTCCCTTTTTTATATTCCTATTTACTTCCATATTCAGGGCTGCTGCAACCGCCTTATGACCACTGATTTCCTGTTCTGCGCTTACAGAGTCGAAAAGTTCGGGTCTGTTTGTTATCAGTAGGTCCAAGATGTTATCTCCACGAGTCGGTTCTCGGTTTAATTGATCGAGGTAATTTTCGGATAGTGCACTCAGTATAATGTCACTCTATGCTCTGTCCCTACCACCCGTCCTAAACATCTGAGTGTCCCAGTCTATATCTGGTAAATTGAAATCTCCAGCTAAGACTATAACATGCTGAGAAAATTTATGTGAAATGTATTCCAGATTTTCTCTCAGTTGTTCTGCCACTAACGCTGCTGAGTCGGGAGGTCGGTAAAAGGAGCCAATTATTAACCTAGCTCGGTTGCTGAGTATTACCTCCACCAACTTAGCGATAATACAAAACGTGCAGCTCTTCTCTGAACTTTCTCCATGTACCCCATTAAAACTACCTGGTAAGAAGCCCAGACCGCGCAGCAGTATTCTAAAAGAGGGCGGGCGAGCGTAGTGCGGGCAGTCTCTTTAGTAGATATGATACATTTTTCTAATTGTTCTACGAATAAAACGCAGTCTTTGATTTGCCTTCCCCATAACATTTTCTATGTGTCTTTTCCAATTAAACTGTTGATTCAGGGCAGCTCAGAACCGCGATCCATCACAGTCCTAGGTATTTAGTTGAACTTATGGTCTTTAGGTTTGAGTGATTTATCGTGTAACGAAAGTTTAAAGGATTCCTTTTAGCACCCATGTGGATGACCTCACACTTTTCATTATTTAGATGGGTGTGAAGCACCTTAATCGTTTACTGTTAGAAATATCTCAGGGTTGCAAGGGAATGTCTTTTAACGTGAATAATAATTTATACATTCGCCGGTTCGTGTGGTACGCATATTATTAATTCAAAGCTTAGCACTTTCTTAACTGTGAAAAGTCTCGTCACTTGAACGAAAGATAACCGTGAAGCGGGAACCAGAAGAATCTGTTTCGATGTTGATACTACTCTTTGCAAAATGAGTGAAATCGACTTCACTTTAGTATGTCTATTCAAGTCAGGGGAGTGCAGTAGGTGGTATAGCACTTAGCAGCCCAGTCACTCAAACAAATCAGTAACAGCTTGCACTGTACTTGGTTGAGCATTGTCCTGCAAAATGATGGTCAGCGCTGCAGAAAGTGTCATCAATTCTGTCTCTAAGACGGTCGTAAGTTGTGTTCCGAAAACTAAAAGCGTAGAGGAAGAAGTGATGACTTTTTCTGCAGGACCTGACCATCATTTTGCAGGACAATGCTCAAGCACGTACAGTGCAAGCTGTTACTGATTTGTTTGACTGATGGGGCTGCTAAGTGCTATACCACATACTGCACTCCCCTGGCTTAAGCCCTCGTAAGTTCAACTCGATTTCTAAACTGAAGGAAACACTTCACGGCCTTCGCTTCAGAACTGCTACAAATTCGTCGGGCAATAGACCGCGCCGCTCGAACTGTCAACACAACTGGCACTGCTAAGAGTGTCCTACGACTTCCACATCGCTGGCAGCGGGTTGTACACAATGCTGGTGACAACTTTAAAGGTCAGTAAAACTTTGAAACACGTATCTATTTTGTACAAACTGTAAATAAATAGATGCGCAGTAAAGTTCCAACCCTCGTATATTATGGGTAATAAATGAAAAGGGTCAGGGAAAATTCGGTACGTCAGTGTATAATAAAAATAATTAAAGAGTTAGTTTCAATATTTCATCTGACTGTGGGTATGAACAGAGTGTGGATGAAGCAGAAAACACCACTCATTTGGTAGAACGTAGTAGAATTACAGGATTCGTTGAATGGAATGAGTCTAATGAGTACAGAATATGAAATGAAAGTAAATCGAAGAAAGTCGAAAGTAATGAGAAGGAGCAGAAATGTGAGAAACTCAATTTCAGAATTCGTGATCCCGAAATACATGAAGTTAAGGAATTCTTCTATCTAGTGAGAAAAATGACTGATGGACGGAGCAAGGAGGACATAAAAAGCTGACTAGCACCGGCAAAAAGGGCATTCCTGGCCAAGAGAAGTCTACTAATGTTACAGATTGGCTTTAATTTGAGGGAGAAATTTGTGAGAATATTTGTTTTGAACGCTGCATTCTATGGTAGTGAAACATGGACTGCGGGAAAGCTGGAACAGAAGAGGATTGAATTATTTGAGATGTGGTGCCACAGTCGAATGTTGGAAATTAGGCGGACTGATAAGGATTGAATCGGCAAGGAAACATTGACAAGAAGAAGTGATGAGATGACAGAACATCTGTGAAGACATATGGTAATAAATAACGTCTGTGTTACTAGAGGGCAGAAACTACAGAGGAAGACAAAGATTGCGGTATACCCAGCAAATAATTGAGGAAGAAGCTTGCAAGTGTTACTCTGAAATGAAAAGGGAGAGGAATTCGTGGCGGGCATCATCCAACCAGTCAGAAGACTGAAAAGAAAGGAAAAAATCGTGGTCCTGAAGACACACGTAGAGTTTCTACACGGATCAGTGATTCCAAGTACGAAAATAAGGCGGACGTTACTGTTGCAGACCTTCGTCCTTTCCAGTTACAGCGGGTTCAGCTTCTTCGAGTGCGAGTTGAAGATACACATTTCGAATGTTATCGGCTGCTTGAAAATTGCTGGTCGGAGATGGAATTTACGAAAATCACCTTTTAATTTAACCAATTCCCTTTGTGTAAAACTTTCTGTATTTGTTTGGGTCATATTCTAACAGCTGTACCTCTGTAACGTGTAAAAACTGAACTCATGTTACCTTTAGTGTTTTATACGAATCTGCTTATATTACCACCTTCCAAAATTCTTCTTGGAACAACATCTATAGGAGATTTGTGTGTGTTAGTAGCTGTCAGAAGAACGTTTTTGCGTTTCGGGTACGGCGAACATGGTGGCAATATGTTCTGCAGCTGCGCGCACTGATTTATGAACTTCTGCGTTTCTCTTCCTGTTAAGTCGTTTGTTATTTTCACGCTCTCCTAAGGAAGACAGTTCTTCGCTGAGTTACTGCCGCGTGTCTAAGCTGTTAATTTGTTTGCCCTCGTCGGAGCACCAGATTGTAGCAAGAACATCTCCTCGGCTCTCAGCCCACTATGAGTTGTCGAGTCCAGTTTGCAAACGGGCAAACTGTTTTTCTTCCGCACTGCGGAAATAGTTCAGTAAATTATTTCGAGCAGACGAGGAATTTAACTTTCTCATGAAGTTACTTTTTCTTTTTAAGAAAATGACAGTTTCACTTCTTTTTTTTTTTTTCTTTAGTTCGCTTCATGGTCGAGGTCATAATAGAAATGCCACCTGGGGAGCCATGACGAGACGGATTTGTAATTTTCCTGCTCTTACCTCACAAAGGTTAGAAGAAAAAATATACTCTGATAAAAGAGCAACGTATTACACACACGTACGTTACATTAAGGAACGAAACAAACGAGAAACGCAAAAGAAGAACAAAAATATTTTAATGATTAATAAAACCACCTCTGCTATATTACGATACATTTATTTTCCTACAATCGTTCTTACAAAGGAATGGTCCAATCCCCCATGTTTCGTACTTCGTGTAAATCTTTCCTCTATTTATACAATTCATGTTCAGATATTACGAAATGAAACCGATTTGGCACACTGCTTAAGCTCAAGCGTTTTGTCCCTCTTTCGTGTAACCGAAAAGCTTGCAGCATTCTCTGTGTCAATGAAAAATATTATCGTAGGGCCTACATGTTTTCCTTGGGCTGGAAGGTACTGTATTTCTGCTCTGGACTTTAATCAGCATAAGAATCATCGTTTGGACCACAATTCATGGAATCGTCCGAGTTGCTCCTGTTGCTGCTAATGTTCCCACAATTTCTAACGCAATGGAGCCATCATTCGAATGCATATAAACGAAATTAACTCTTGAATGATACATATGTAGATCATCAAGAGTTGTAGCTGATTTCACTGCATAGCACATACTTCATATCTAGTATTTACAAGGCTGGAGACATTAATTTTTTCCGCATTACTATGGAACATAGGAACCTACACAGACAATACGAAGAAATCATAGAAAAAATAATTAATTTTTATCTACATTGTTAACACTTAGCAATACCGTGAAGGCAATTGTTGATTATTGCGGGAATTAAATGACATGCAAATTCCAGCGAATATGAACTATGCACAGTTGTAAGAGAAACTAACAACCGAAACTGAAATTCGCTTTACAAATCAACGATCCCACTGAGCCAAGTTCTCCGTTCATGAACGTAGCGTCGACCAATAACATGTGCCCGCCGTGTTGCGCATGTGCTGTCTTCTACTGCTATAGCAGGGGTGTACAAACCTCCAGCCGCTTCGCGAGCTATGAATTTGGTAATTTTCAACAACTTTTTTAAATGAAACTTCCTGGCAGATTAAAACTGTGTGCCCGACCGAGACTCGAACTCGGGACCTTTGCCTTTCGCGGGCAAGTGCTCCACCATCTGAGCTACTGGCAGGAGTAAAGCTGTGATGACCGGGCGTGAGTCGTGCTTCGGTAGCTCAGATGGTAGAGCACTTGCCCGCGAAAGGCAAAGGTCCCGAGTTCGAGTCTCGGTCGGGCAAACAGTTTTAATCTGCCAGGAAGTTTCATATCAGCGCACACTCCGCTGCAGAGTGAAAATCTCATTCTGGACTTTTTTAAATACTTGCAGTGTGTCTTAGCAGCTAAAATGTTGACATTGTGTTTCTTTCGGCGTACGCTTACTGTATGAAAAAACTGAAGGCAGTTTTTGACACGTCGGAGTGGACCATTCCATTGTTAGAAAATCTTCAGTTTGCCTACAGTTAAACTAAACAGTAAATTAGACCAGCATATGAACGTATGAAATAAGCTACTCTTCAGTCTTACACTAAATTATTACCGAGTTGTGCTACAGTCATGACACATATGGCCTTGTTGCCGTATGTAATATTAAAGATCAAATCCAAAAATAATGCTCAGAATCATTCTGCAGACCGTGTAATGCAAGTATGGCGTGTTGTGGATTGGCAGGAGACCAATCCGTAATATTAAAGCAAGCCGAAAGGCACGCGTTTTAGCTCACGCAGGCTGGCGTGAGGTCTGGAACAGGACAAGGAAATTAGACTAGCACAAAAGGACGTAGCTGTGAAATGCTTAACTTTAATCCATAAATGGTGAACATCGCTCTTGACGGTACATGTTTTACAGCATCAATAGTTACTGGTAATGGCGCCTTGCTAGGTCGTAGCAAATGACGTAGCTGAAGGCTATGCTAACTATCGTCTCGGCAAATGAGAGCGTATTTTGTCAGTGAACCATCGCTAGCAAAGTCGGCTGTACAACTGGGGCGAGTGCTAGGAAGTCTCTCTAGACCTGCCGTGTGGCGGCGCTCGGTCTGCAATCACTGATAGTGGCGACACGCGGGTCCGACGTATACTAACGGACCGCGGCCGATTTAAAGGCTACCACCTAGCAAGTGTGGTGTCTGGCGGTGACACCACATGGCGAGCAGAAAAGCCGTGGTAAGTACAGACTGGATCGCTCCGCAATTGAGGTAAACACGTAATCTTAGAACTTGGCCTCTGTCAAGTGGGATAATCGACTGTATCGTCGTAATCGCCAAAAGCAATGACAAAACCTTGAGTACACAGGTGATATTAATGAGTAAAGGATCAGCTCATCAAAACAGTCGAAAATAAATGCGAACAACGGTGAACAAATATTATGCGCAACAAAAAGGAAACAGGTGACATTGCTTACGCTAAACTGTGTCGTCATTTGACAGATATGACAGTAAGTGAATAATTATAACGTACAGTTGCAAAGTAATAGTGTGAAATATATCAGGATCGGTAGTTATGATCTCAAAGAACGATCATATGTCATTAAAAATGTAGCTACAAAAGACGCATTGACGCTGAAAATACAAAAGAGCTAAATCAACCATTTATATCATGACTTTAGTACAACTCGGTGCTGGTTTAGTAAAAGACTGTTGTCAGCGTGAACTGTTTATTTTATTCATTAAGATGTACCTTTAGCCTAATTTCCAATTCTGCTTAATTGCAGGCGGTCTGAAGATGTGCTGTTTGAGGATTTCCCGGCGCTGCATCTGCTTGAAAGGTTCCCGGGAATTACGCCGGATAATATTGCAAAAACTGGACAACATTTCAGCGAGACAACTGCCCGCCATCTTCAGGTGCTACTGTCGCGTCGCTGAGAAGCTCGCCAATTTATACAGGGTGTTACAAAAAGGTACGGCCAAACTTTCAGGAAACATTCCTCACACACAAATAAAGAAAATATGTTACGTGGACATGTGTCCGGAAACGCCTAATTTCCATCTTAGAGCTCATTTTAGTTTCGTCAGTACACACTGTACTTCCTCGATTCACCGCCATTTGGTCCAATTGAAGGAAGGTAATGTTGAGTTCGGTGCTTGTGATGACATGCGACTCATTTCTCTACAGTACTAGCATCAAGCACATCAGTACGTAGCATCAACAGGTTAGTGTTCATCACGAACGTGGTTTTGCAGTCAGTGCAATGTTCACAAATGCGCCGTTGGCAGATGCCCGTTTGATGTATGAATTAGCACGGGACAATAGCCGTGGCGCGGTACGTTTGTATCGAGACAGATTTCCAGAACGAAGGTGTCCCGACAGGAAGACGTTCGAAGCAATTGATCGGCGTCTTAGGGAGCACGGAGCATTCCAGCCTATGACTCGCGACTGGGCAAGACCTAGAACGACGAGGACACCTGCAAAGGACGAGGCAAATCTTCGTGCAGTTGACGGTAACCCTAATGTCAGCGTCAGAGGAGTTGCTGCTGTGCAAGCTAACGTTGACCACGTCACTGTATGGAGAGTGCTACGGGAGAACCAATTGTTTCCGTACCATGTACAGCGTGTGCAGGCACTATCAGCAGCTGATTGGCCTCCACGGGTACATTTCTGCGAATGGTTCATCCAGCAATGTGTAAATCCTCATTTCAGTGCAAATGTTCTCTTTACGGACCAGGCTTCATTCGAACGTGATCAAATTGTAAATTTTCACAATCAACATGTGTGGGCTGACGAGAATCCGCACGCAATTGTGCAATAACGTCATCAGCACAGATTTTCTGTGAACGTTTGGGCAGGCATTGTTGGCGATGTCTTGATTGGGCCCCATGTTCTTCCACCTACGCTTAATGGAGCACGTTATCATGATTTCATACGGGATACTCTACCTGTGCTGCTAGAACATGTGCCTTTACAAGTACGACACAACATGTGGTTCATGCACGATGGAGCTCCTGCACATTTCAGTCGAAGTGTTCGTACGCTTCTCAACAACAGATTCGGGACCGATGGATTGGTAGAGGAGGACCAATTCCATGGCCTCCACGCTCTCCTGACCTCAACCCTCTTGACTTTCATTTATGGGGGCAGTTGAAAGCTTTTGTCTACGCAACGCCGGTACCAAATGTAGAGACTCTTCGTGCTCATATTGTGGACTGCTGTGATACAATACGCCATTCTCCAGGGCAGCATCAGCACATCAGTGATTCCATGCGACGGAGGGTGGATGCATGTATCCTCGCTAATGTAGGACTTTTGAACATTTCCTGTAACAAAGTGTTTGAAGTCACGCTGGTACGTTCCGTTGCTGTGTGTTTCCATTCCATGATTAATGTGATTTGAAGAGAAGTAATAAAATGAGCTCTAACGTGGAAAGTAAGCGTTTCCGGACATGTGTCCACATATTTTCTTTCCTTGTGTGTGAGGAATGTTTCCTGAAAGTTTGGCCGTACCTTTTTGTAACACCCTGTACGAGGTGCATTCAAATTCTAAGGCCTCCGATTTTTTTTCTCCGGACTGGAGAGACATAGAAACATGCGCATTGTTTTAAAATGAGGCCGCGTTCAGTGTCAATATGTGCCAGAGATGGCAGCACCGTAAGGCAGAAGGAATTTTACCGCCAGCGGCGAGAATGAGAACTGTTTTAAATACTTAAAATGGCGACGTTTCCCTTACTTGAACAGCGTGCAATCATTCGTTTTCTGAATTTGCGTGGTGTGAAACCAATTGAAATTCATCGATAGTTGAAGGAGACATGTGGTGATGGGGTTATGGATGTGTCGAAAGTGCGTTCATGGGTGCGACAGTTCAATGAAGGCAGAACATCGTGTGACAACAAACGGAAACAACCTCGGGCTCGCACAAGCTGGTCTGACGACACGATCGAGAAAGTGGAGATAATTGTTTTGGGGGATCGCCGAATGACTGTTGAACAGATCGCCTCCAGAGTTGGCATTTCTGTGGGTTCTGTGCACACAATCCTGCATGACGACCTGAAAATGCGAAAAGTGTCATCCCGGTGGGTGCCACGAATGCTGACGGACGACCACACGGCTGCCCGCGTGGCATGTTCCCAAGCAATGTTGATGCGCAACGACAGCATGAATGGGACTTTCTTTTCGCCGGTTGTGACAATGGATGAGACGTGGATGCCATTATTCAATCCAGAAACAAAGCGCCAGTCAGCTCAATGGAAGCACACAGATTCACCGCCACCAAAAAAATTTCGGGTAACCGCCAGTGCTGAAAAAATGATGGTGTCCATGTTCTGGGACAGCGAGGGCGTAATCCTTACCCATTGCGTTCCAAAGGGCACTACGGTAACAGGTGCATCCTACGAAAATGTTTTGAAGAACAAATTCCTTCCTGCACTGCAACAAAAACGTCCGGGGAGGGCTGCGCGTGTACTGTTTCGCCAAGACAACGCACCCGCACATCGAGCTAACGTTACGCAACAGTTTCTTCGTGATAACAACTTTGAAGTGATTCCTCATGCTCCCTACTCACCTGACCTGGCTCCTAGTGACTTTTGACTTTTTCCAACAATGAAAGACACTCTCCGTGGCCGCACGTTCACCAGCCGTGCTGCTATTGCCTCAGCGATTTTCCAGTGGTCAAAACAGACTCCTAAAGAAGCCTTCGGCGCTGCCATGGAATCATGGCGTCAGCGTTGTGAAAAATGTGTACGTTTGCAGGGCGAATACGTCGAGAAGTAACGCCAGTTTCATCGATTTCGGGTGAGAAGTTAATTAGAAAAAATATCGGAGGCCTTAGAACTTGAATGCACCTCGTATGTTGGTTTTCTAGAACAGCGCAGGTGCCAGCGGAGGCACAACGTCATCGAAGACCAATCGTAGACGGCGTCGAATACCAGAGCCCTCTGCTGGAGAAACGGGTCGCGGTCTGCGGAAGCGCGCCGCAGCACTGGAAAATGCGGCCGGGAGCGACGGACCCCGATCGCGCGCGCGAGGTGTTAGCGCGCGATTTAAGGATCTGCGCTACGGCTTCCCATCTGCGTTGACTCGGCGCGGTTGCTAATCTGTGGCTGACGATTCCTTAGTGCCGCCAAGGCTGGCTCCCAGGCTTTGCTCAGGTGAAACCCTGTGTCTCTGTTTATTAGGTCAGTGCTTATACGTATTTCGATCGCCTCTTTGAGCGCGGAGTCCCAGTATGTGGAAGCATACGAGAGGGTCTTGGTTTATTCATAGTTCATGCCGCGTCCCGTGTCAAGGAAGTGTTCAGCAAACTCAGATTTCTCTGGCTGACCCAACCTCGTGTGGCCTTTATGTTCGTCGCATCTGTCTTTAACCGTACGACACGTCTGGCCAATATAAGACTTCCCACAGTGGCACGGGATTTTATATATTCCTGGTCTCCCCAGCTTATCGGCAGAGTTTAGCCATTTCGATCTGTGCTTGCCCAGAACGGGTACTCCGAGAAGCAGATCCGGAATGCATTTCGACCAGCACGCTCCAAACCTCAAGAACAACCTGAAGAAGCAGAGAACAACACGGGGTTGGTTTTCCTACCGTATGTCGGTGGCGTGTCTTTTAAGATGGGCAGAATTTTCAAGAAATACCGGATTAAATGTGTTTTCCGGCCTCCAGCACGAGTGCTATCAATGCTGGGTTCTGTTAAAGACGACCTCGGCCTGCGCTGTTCTAGAAAGTCAGCATATAAATTGGCGAGCTTCTCAGCGACGCGACAGTAGCACCTGAAGATGGCGGGCAGTTATCTCGCTGAAATATTGTGCGGTTTTTACAATATTATCCGCTGTAATTTTCGGGAACCTATCAAGCGGTCTGAAGATGTTCTGGGAAGAGAAACTCCCCATCGCAACCCCCTCAGATTCAGTGCGAAGAGCGCCCAGAGAACAGCCCGTCAAAAACTGAATGCAGATCAAACAGTAAAACTGAAAGAGGTGTACTGGACTCTGAAAAAAAAAAGCAAAATAGAAACCGTGAACGGTCCAAGAACAAGACGTGCAAGCTAACAGCAACTACAAGCATAACAGCAAGTTGGTACGGTATTAGACTGCCAAGCGGGCGAACGGTGTTAAACATCCCTCGTGCCCATTTTTTTATATTTTTATTTTTGG
Source organism: Schistocerca americana (assembly GCF_021461395.2). Lineage (NCBI taxonomy): Eukaryota > Metazoa > Arthropoda > Insecta > Orthoptera > Acrididae > Schistocerca > Schistocerca americana. Next base: position 175,852,278 of record NC_060127.1, on the reverse strand, counting down.
CTGTTCGCTTGGTTCTAATTTGTGCCTGTGTCGTGGTGCAACGTCCGTCATATAAGGTAGGGATCTATAATGACAGTTGATTCTGCACAACTACACTGGTAGCAGCCGAAATGAAGTGGCTTTCGAATGTGAACCGCAAACGTTTGATGACAAGGCGACAAGTCAGCCGAATCCTCGATAAGCAATGTCGCTGTGTGGAAAAATGCCTGCTTGTCACATGGGAGGACATGAGTACGGTTCCAACTGAAATCACAAGAACTCAGTGTGGTCGTTCAGAGAGCTGTCTGACCTCTGTAATAAAAGACAGAGAGTTAAGGGAACAGCAGTAAATTTCAACGGACGAAATGTTAGAATTCCGTTTCGAATGTACACATTGCAAATGTTTGGTGGGCGTGTATCGTGTCGTCCGAGCAGTAAAAATAAATAAATAAATAATAAAAATTTTAAAAAATCCTCTACCAGAAAACACGTCTGGTGAGTCACATAAATGGTTCAAATGGCTCTGAGCACTATGGGACTTAACATCTGTGTTCATCAGTCCCCTAGAACTTAGAACTACTTAAACCTAACTAACCTAAGGACATCACACACATCCATGCCCGAGGCAGGATTCGAACCTGCGATCGTAGCGGTTCCAGACTGAAGCGCCTAGAACCGCATGGCCACACCGGCCGGCTGGTGAGTCACACACGCGATTAGAGACAGGACGTGTGTCATTTGTTATCGATGCCCCTAATCTGTATGCCTAGTTAGTGAGTGAGATGTGCCTGCTAGCCCGATTATTTAGGTGTTCGTATGAATATGAATGTGATCACTCCCAAGGAAATGATGAAAACATAACAGTTTGTGACATAAGTTTCAACCAGTGAATACAACAGTATCAAAATCACACAGTTTCTCTGTGCTCTGTCAAAACATGTGTTTTTAACATTTTTGAAGTTGCGTTCAGTTTTGGACGTCTTGACTCCTGAATTTCTTTATTGTAACATAGTTCACAGCCGTTTATTTGTTGTATTCATTACTGTGAGACGTCTATGTGGTATCTCGCTATTCATCACTTTTACTTGCGACAGAAACATATTCTTACCACATGACTCATATTCTGTAACCAATGTACGCTATGAGGACTGCCAAGGCTACAGAAAGAAGACAAACATTGCAATGACCGGACGCATAGTTCATAATGTTAGGAAAAAAATGCACGAGGACAAAGTGATCATAGCGCGTTCACATTGCAACCCGACACCAAGAACCACTTACACACGACACCGTTGCTGTTTCCAGTACACTCTCAGTGGTAGCACAATAAATGAGTAATATACTACGGTCCGAAATAACGTCCGCATTAAGCGTTTTGAAACTATTTTAGGTTGAGTTACATTCATTAATTAGTTATTGACCTTTCTTGCTTCAGCACTAAACTTTGACGCCACCTGCTTCAGATTATAATATTTATGAGCTTTTGAAGTGGTCTCTGTTCACTTCAGCTAATGTTATAGTAATTACTGAACAAATGCTGTAAGATACATAGCCATAAAAAGGCAATTTGTTGTTTGATATTACGAAGATTGAAATCACATATACGAGGGTTGGAACTTAAATAGTGGCAACTATTTACTCACATGCGATACAAAAAGGTTACATGTTTGCACTTGTTACTGTCCTTCAAAGTAGTCACCAGCGTTGTGTAGAACCCGTTGCCAGCGATGTGGAAGGCGTAGTATACCGTTAGCAGAGCCTGTTCTGTTGATGGTGCGTATGGAGCGGTATACTGCCTGTCGAATCTCTGGAACAGTTCTGAAGTGAGTGTCACGAAGTGGTTCCTTTATCTTCGGAATGAAATCAAAGTCACAAGAACTTAAGCCCGGGGAGTACGGTGGATGGTACAGTACTTCCCAGTCCCATTGACCGAACAGAGCAGCCACAGCTTGCGCTGTATGCGCCCACGCTTTCTCGTGCAAAATGATGGGTGTGTTGAGCAGAAAGTGTCGCCGTTTCTTTCGCAAAGCTGGTCGCAGGTGATGCTCAAAAAACGAACAGTAATACTGTGCATTTACGGTCTGCCGTGGAGGAACGTAATGCGTTAGGATAACACCATCACAGTCGAAAACATAGCGACACCATTACATTAGACTGCCCGCTCCCAAGTGACTCTGTTTCCCTCGATTGTGCGCAGGCTGATGACGTGGGACGGGAGAGTCCATTTGTTCGGAGGTAAGGTAGTTATGTCAACAACGTGTGCTATCAGCGACAATAGTAGGTTCCATCGCATAGTGTCTCCACAGCAGTGTTGCCACTATTTAAGTTCCAACCTACGTATATCAGTTAGTTACAATAATTGACACTAGATTGAAGTTACATACGTGGATATTTCATTACGCTCCACTAGATGTCTCTACTTCCTCTTCCTTCCACTTCTGTGTCAGCCTTTTTTTGCTACGGAGAATTCTGATCATTTTATGAGGAACTGTCCGAGAATATAATTTAGTATGTGTGCAAATCATTTTATGATGAATTGTCTAAAAAAATAATTTCGTAAGTATATAGATAGTTTTCATATTTATCTATTGTGCTATAATGGCATAATAAGAATAACTTGGTGTTTCCATAGCTAACCACCGATATATGTGGTTTTTAGGTTATTGGGAACAGAAAACGCACATCTCCAAGGAAGCAACAGATAATTTTGGGACACAGATATGACCACAAAACTGTGGGAAATGTACTGAAGAAGCAAGCTGAAATGGGAGAGTTTGGTTTGAGGTACAAACATGGTCGGAAGAAAATCTGCAGTCCCAGATCGTGCACGGCAATGCATAATAACAGCAAAGGAAGAGATAAAACTGAGTTCAGTGCCCACTGTTCTTAATATCGAGCAACTGTTTTCCATCTCAACCTCCCACCAAACAGTTTTAATGTTGTACCGGACGAAATAAGACGCCTAGGTACAGTTATGGGTTCTTAACTTTACTGCTGGTGGGACCGAGATGATACTACAACGTGTAAAGTAACAGAGCGATCCATTACAACTTGAACAACACGAAATGCTTAGTTGTGTAACAATTCGTGTGCACTGGAATGCCACGAGTACTTATTACTTTCGCTCAACATTAACGTATCACCTGATACAGAATCTCTTCCCGCAGAGCACAATTGGCTATAAACTTCTACCCTGGGTTCTCTCCAACACAATTATCGCACTGTTGGTTCGGTGGAAAGGTGATGCTGTCGTCTATTTCTTTATTTTGGCTTTAGGTTACAAGAACCATACAGCCAACAACGCTTACAAAATGCCAAACAAACATAATCGCAAAGAAACGAAATAGAACAAAATTACGAAGTTAGAAAAATAAAAGTGCAATTAGACAAACACCAGACAGCCAGCGGCAGAATTACAAACAGCACTATACAGCGACATTATGACAAACATACATATGCTCTTAAAGTAAAATACAGAACCAGAAAGGCCAAACACCGTACAACATACAACACGTACAACAACAGCTGAAGAACAAAATTGCAAATAATATCGTATAACAATATGAGAAATGTAACATACAGACAGCCGTACACGAAGTACATGAAAAACCCAAAATTACAAAAACAATACAACCAACGGTATGTACAATAGTGCCAGTAGATCAGTGACATAAAATGCACAGTAATAATGAAAATTTAAAACACAAATTTGCACACCTGATTACGAACCGGGCTGATGCCATGTGAAAATAAAGACCTTGGAAAGTGATAAACTTGGATGCCGGTAGCTTTCAAATAGCCTGACAAAATTATATTTATCACAACGGTGGGGTAAAACAGGAACACTGGTAGGGAGGGGTAACATCTAGCAACCAATTTCTTATACAAGTCTTACTGTCCAGTCGTGTACTTGGAACTTGCCAATATGATGTGGTTAAGATCCACTGCAGCAGTTGCGTCCTTACCACGATGTCCAGACCGATATAGATTTGCGGAGTAACACACGTGTCCTCTCCTGATGCAAATGTTAAAAGTCACACGAGGTCCGTCAAGCTGCACCGAGGCGAACCATGGCCGGAGAGAGATGTTGGATTGTATGGCAGGCAGGTCACGACGGTGGCGGGTGGAAATCTGTTGGGAGCATCTACGGCACCGTCTCTCATTCCTTGTAGTTTCTGATAGCGACTATGTTTACCGACTTTGCCTTGGCACCTCGCTCTTCGGACGACACCACATTTAAGACGGCTTTCGTTTCCCAACCTTACGAAGAAGAAATCTGCAAAGAATGCCCGCCCAAGAGAAAAGCATGTTGAAGAATGAAAAACGTTCCTCAATCCCTATCACCACTGTACATCCGACGAGGACTTAAAGCGAGTGATTATTTCGGTTGAGAAAAAATTTAATGTGTATAGCAATGACAATGGTTTAAAAGTGTGGATGGAGACAGGAGAGGGACTGAAAAATGACTGTGTCATGCAAACGAAGAAGTTCAGCGAAAGTGTAATACTGTCGGCACTAATGTGTTCCAAATGAGTGACAAGAGTTAAGGTTGCATAGGTTCAGCAACAGGTTTAGTATCTGTGATATGCTAAAAAATTTATTAAATACCGCAAGGAAACATATCAATGGAGAAAACCTTGGCTCATTCATTTTCCAAGATGACAATGCTAGCAGTCACCATGCCAGTGTTGTCCAGGAGTTCTGCAGAGATCTGGGTATTAAGGAGTTATGACGGTCCCCAGATTCTCCGAATATGAATCCTACTGCGCATTTTTTGTAGCAGTAGAACAGAGTTAATCGAGAAAACTGTTCAGATCTGGTGCCATGAAATTGGACCTGGTATATGTGAAAAACATGTCGAGTCAATGACAATTCGAGTTCAAGACCTTAAAAAGGGACGAGGTGTACACATAAAATACTAATTTTGTTGTAATATGTTCTGTACAAATTAAATGCACTTTACATTTTAAAAAATCAGTAAACAGATGAAATATAGTGTCTTCGTTGTTGATTGAAAGTACATTAAGTAAAATTTATATGTGGGGATATTATTTTGGACCGTACTGTAATATAGCTGAGATTAATATCGATAACCATTAAAACTTCCCAGCTATGGTGCTAAACATGATCAAGATAAAAATACTTGTGTAACGCACATCAGCATTAAACCCTCTGTGATCCGACGTAAACTCAGTGATTTATGAATGAACTGCGTAATCTGAACTGAATTTGTCGCCTTTCTGAGAGATACAGTGTGAGCTTCGTAAGATGTGACACCCCTGTCACAATCAGGACCAAAACAGCATGACCACGTGCGACCCGGTCCGCCGTTGGAAATCACGCAACTCCTCTAAGTTACGGAGGATCAAGATCTCGATAGCGTGCCAGATGTGTTCCACCGGGTTCACATCAGGCGAATTTTGTGGCCAGTACATCAACGTCATGCTTCTTCGTCGATTCTGCGGAGAACCCACTCACTTATCGGTCCTTCTAATTTTTAGTATCCACCTAATTTTTAATATCATTTTACAGCACTAAATCTCAAGTATTTCGATTTTTTTAGTTTTGGTTTTCCTACAGTCCATAATTCACTATCGTACAACGCTTTGCTCCAAAATTAAAATCTCAGAAATTTGTTTCTCAAATTGCAGCGTATGTTCGATTCTTTTGACTAGGACTAACCTCTTTGCCTATACCAGACTGCTTTTTACGTCATTATTGCTTCGTTCGTCAAGTATTAGTTTTCTTTCAAGGTAGCACAACTCCTTAAATTCCTCTACTTCGTGGCCATCGATTTGATTACCACTTGTCTCACTCCTGCTACTCGTCATTGCTTTCCACTTTCTTCGGCTTATACTCAATCAATTCTTCACTCAGTACTACTTTCATTCCATTCCACAAGTAATGAAGGAGGAAGAAACATACCACCCACAACATCAAGAAGATAAGGAGGTTTCGAGTCCAGGGCGTTCCTCCCAGACGTCGGCAACCTTTCGTTTAAAGTAGACAGGATCTTAAGGAAAAAACAAGTAAAAGCGCTTTGCGTCCGAACAAGACACACTCAGGGCATAAGCACCACAGGCGCAAAGCTGCGAGCTGGCGCCAGTGCCATAGAGACTCGCCACTTGCGCCAGTTCCACCAGCGCCACGGGAGGCGCTGATGATGAAGATATCGACTTCACTTCGGCCAATTGCCGGCCGTTTACAGTCCGCTAATGACCGGACGAAAGTGGACAACAGCTACTCGAAAGACAGAGGAGCAGCTCTCGCTCACTTGGTTGTCATCGTCCAGGGCTGACTCAGACAGGGAACGTCGTTTAGTGAGCTGTTAGAAGTGAACAGACAGTACTTGTAAATTTCACTTGCTATGTACTGTGAGGTTTAGCTACGATTATATGCACTTAGCCATTGAGGGACTTTTTTGTGTTATATTACAGGCAGTGATGCAGACTTCATATTTGGACTAGTCACAAAGATAAATAAGCCTTTTCATTTGTGTGACTGTTACTAATTTATTGTATTGTAGAACCTTCATTCTGCTATCCTATTAGCCGACTCCGAGGCATAGCTGTGTAATAGTGGCAGGGAGAGATTTATTAGCGGTGTGCTGCACCAGAAGCCGTTTCACAAACTCGACCTCCACAGCAGTAGCGACGAGGCCTTTACGAACCTGGCGACGAGGCTTTACAAATAAAGTAATCTTACCAGTTCGGTAAATGACTATCTGGGACTGCGGAAGGCGGGAGTTTACAAAATTCCTTACCACTGTGTCAAAGCTCACATAGGACAGATGATAAGTAATGTACACGCAAGAAGGTGCTTTCAACATGAGCACTTTATCACCACAGGACACTTTATGGATTATGCAGACACAAAAATCTTGGTCCCAGAGACAATATTTTGGGATTATGTAATTGAAAAATTTGTGGAAATATGCACAGCACAAGATCTTACAAATCGTGTCAGTGGCTTTCAACTGAACAAGGCTTGGGACCCAGTGATTTCTTTCATTTCGTCTGACAGAAAACATTTTATTCGTAATGACATATCTGACGACATTTGACGTTTCTTTCTAACGACATGACAGTAGGCGGACATGTAGTTTCAGTTTTACACATGCGCTTCTGAGCCGCAGGTGGAACACTATTTGCATAGCACGCGGACTTCGATAGGGGACGCTCCTGTGATGGCCGCCCATGTGCATGTGTCTCCGTGCTAATTTTTGCTATAAAGCCAACACGGTGAGCTAGCCAGTCATATGTATCATTCGGTTCAAGAGTGGCGGATCGTGCCACTGCCAGCCCCCCCCCCCCCCCCCGTCCCCCATCCCCCACCCTTGCCCATATGGGGCAGGGAAAAGAAATCGCAATATAGGGGGGGGGGGGGGGGGGGAACTAGCAGTCTCCGGTGGCGGACACTCACCTGAAGATGGCTCAACGTTAGCCAGTCGAGATACCATGGCAAGAAGTCAGCAAAACCTGTCTGCAATCTCGAAACCTCAGAGAAAGGTCATCAAGTTGTTTTTCGCTTTCATTGAAGATATCAATGTCATCTGTGGAACTTATCATTGAGATTTTTTCACCCCAAACTGTAATCTCAGACTTGTACCTTTGTCTCTTAATCGCTGAATAATCGCGCGGATAACATTGTCACCTAGCGATTTTCTTTTAGTTATGTTCTCGCCCGTATGAGTTGTCCACAGAGGTGAACTGACGTAGCTTTGAGTTCAGTTTTGAAAGTCAGTATTTCACCGTTGTTGTTTGAATGTGGTTCCTGTTAGGTAGTATAAAAATACATATACCCCCAATGTGTGCTCTGTTATGCGAGTACTGTCCATCTTATAAAGGCACATTTGCATGCCGAGCGTGAGTTTCCGCGGAAACGCGAAATACTAATTAAATAAATAATCAGTGACAAATAAATAAAGCCTATGGCACACAACTGCAGCGCTGTGTCGCTGATAAAACAAAAGCACAATTACGTTACTCTTATGTTTGATTAAAAAAGGAGAGCTCAGATTGAAGTGGTGCGAGAAGCACGTATTTTTTTTTATTGTCTGGCACACCGCCATATTTCATGTTATAGAAGAATACTGCGAGTTGCAACCACACTAGGCACTCGATTCTGTAAAGAATTATATTTATAAAAGTAAGTAGGATTATGAACTGTAGGCTTATTCATTGAATATATCTGATTTAACTAACTGTGTAACTTTTTTATGTTTAGTAGACAATCACCTCTGTACGACGTATTGGCATGGCGCACCTACCGCAGCAGTCTTTGGAAACGATTTAATTACGAAGTCCGATTATTCAGTTTTATTTCACGGTCAACTACGAGTAACATTGCCTTTACGAAAAAGCCATTGTCAAGCGTCTGATACCGAATAATTAAACGTCCACGTTCCAGATAAGCAAATACAATTGCAATCACAATCACCATCATACAGATAGAATAATCAATATCTAAATAACAATATATTTTTATTTATTTATTTGATTTATTTTAATCTGCATAAATAAAAAAGTTTGTTCAAAACCTTGCATCTCCGAAAGTTCTTCCTCAATAGATTTGAAATTTTGACACAACGTGACATTCGAGTATGCGGATGTTTTTATTCATCTACTGGAGCGAAGTCTTATAATACACAAATACATACGTAATACAGAAAGTGGAAAGGTGTTGCCAACAATTTTGAACAGCACTTGACCGATTTACATCGAACTATTACAGGACACAGTAATAACTATCTATATGGACACGAACTGCTTATTTTTTAAACAACAATCTCCAAGTTTATTTTAAGAACGACTGCAGGAAGGTCGATGTTGTGCTCTTCTCAGTTGTGAGTATGTGTGGTTTTGTTTTCTCTCTCAGAATTAGTTAAACTCCTGGAAATTGAAATAAGAACACCGTGAATTCATTGTCCCAGGAAGGGGAAACTTTATTGACACATTCCTGGGGTCAGATACATCACATGATCACACTGACAGAACCACAGGCACATAGACACAGGCAACAGAGCATGCACAATGTCGGCACTAGTACAGTGTATATCCACCTTTCGCAGCAATGCAGGCTGCTATTCTCCCATGGAGACGATCGTAGAGATGCTGGATGTAGTCCTGTGGAACGGCTTGCCATGCCATTTCCACCTGGCGCCTCAGTTGGACCAGCGTTCGTGCTGGACGTGCAGACCGTGTGAGACGACGCTTCATCCAGTCCCAAACATGTTCAATGGGGGACAGATCCGGAGATCTTGCTGGCCAGGGTAGTTGACTTACACCTTCTAGAGCACGTTGGGTGGCACGGGATACATGCGGACGTGCATTGTCCTGTTGGAACAGCAAGTTCCCTTGCCGGTCTAGGAATGGTAGAACGATGGGTTCGATGACGGTTTGGATGTACTGTGCACTATTCAGTGTCCCCTCGACGATCACCAGTGGTGTACGGCCAGTGTAGGAGATCGCTCCCCACACCATGATGCCGGGTGTTGGCCCTGTGTGCCTCGGTCGTATGCAGTCCTGATTGTGGCGCTCACCTGCACGGCGCCAAACATGCATACGACCATCATTGGCACCAAGGCAGAAGCGACTCTCATCGCTGAAGACGACACGTCTCCATTCGTCCCTCCATTCACGCCTGTCGCGACACCACTGGAGGCGGGCTGCACGATGTTGGGGCGTGAGCGGAAGACGGCCTAACGGTGTGCGGGACCGTAGCCCAGCTTCATGGAGACGGTTGCGAATGGTCCTCGCCGATACCCCAGGAGCAACAGTGTCCCTAATTTGCTGGGAAGTGGCGGTGCGGTCCCCTACGGCACTGCGTAGGATCCTACGGTCTTGGCGTGCATCCGTGCGTCGCTGCGGTCCGGTCCCAGGTCGACGGGCACGTGCACCTTCCGCCGACCACTGGCGACAACATCGATGTACTGTGGAGACCTCACGCCCCACGTGTTGAGCAATTCGGCGGTACGTCCACCCGGCCTCCCGCATGCCCACTATACGCCCTCGCTCAAAGTCCGTCAACTGCACATACGGTTCACGTCCACGCTGTCGCGGCATGCTACCAGTGTTAAAGACTGCGATGGAGCTCCGTATGCCACGGCAAACTGGCTGACACTGACGGCGGCGGTGCACAAATGCTGCGCAGCTAGCGCCATTCGACGGCCAACACCACGGTTCCTGGTGTCTCCGCTGTGCCGTGCGTGTGATCATTGCTTGTACAGCCCTCTCGCAGTGTCCGGAGCAAGTATGGTGGGTCTGACACACCGGTGTCAATGTGTTCTTTTTTCCATTTCCAGGAGTGTATAACGACGATAGTAGTGCATTTAAATCATTAGAAAAATTGTTTCTTCCATACATATTCTTCCACATCATATATTTTTATGTGCTGTTTTGTTTTCTTCTGGCTGACAGTTTTCGAAAATAACAGGTAGATTGTATTTACATCTTATCAGCATATGATTATTAAAATATTACCGACTCTGAATTTGCAAGATAAATAAACAAGGCTCAAAATAGTTGGAAGGAAATGGACACAGGGAGTAGGAAGAAGAGGATCGACAGAGCAGCGTGAGTCGGAACAACAGGACAGAGAGAGAGAGAGAGAGAGAGAGAGAGAGAGAGAGAGAGAGATGGAGGAGGAAGAGATGGAAGAGAGAGGGTTGGAAGTGAAGTACAAAGAGATGAGGGAGGGAAGAGACAGCTAAAGAGAGGAGGAGATGAACAGAGAAGGCAGAGGAAATCGACATAGAGAGGAAGAGAGAGGGAAGAAGGAGATCGACAGAGCAGAGTGGGTCAGAAGAAGGGAAGAGAGAGGGGGGGAGAACGATTGAGGAGGAAGAGATGGACAGGGGGCTACAGAGGTGGGAAGTGACTGACAGAGAGATGAGGGAGGGGCGAGACAGCTAAAGAGAGGAGGAGTAGGAGATGAACAGAGAAGTTGGAGGAAATTGACGTGGAAAAAGAGAAGATCGACAGAGAAAGTGGGAAGAAGGGGAGAGCAAGAAAAGGAGAATGAGAGAGAGAGAGAGAAGGTTGGAGGAGGAGGAAATGGACAGAGAGAGGGGTAGGAAGTGATGGACAGACAAATGAGGGAGGGAGGAGACAGCTAAAGAGGAGATGGACAGAGAAGGTGGAGGAAATTGACAGAGAGAGAGATAAGATCGATGGAGAGAGTGGGAAGAAGGCGAGAGAAAGAGAGAGAGAGAGAGAGAGAGAGAGATAAAAAGAGAAAGAGAGAGAAGGATGCAGGAGAAAGAAATGGATAGAGAAAAGGGGAAGTGATAAACAGAGACACGAGTGAGGGAGGAGATGGGAAAAGACAGGAGGAAAAATAGGAGAAGATGGCAGGAAATGGACATAGAGAGGTACGAGAAGAAGGAGTTGGGGGGAGGGGGGAGACAGAGAGAGAGAGAGAGAGAGAGAGAGAGAGACAGAGAGAGAGAGAGAGAGAGAGAGAGAGAAAGGGAGGGACGAGGAGATGGGGAGATGGACAGAGCGACTGAGAGAAAGAGATTAGGACATACATCCAGTTCGCACACACAATTAGCAAATGCGTAGCACTGCCATGTTTCCTAGTAAAAAATAAATCAGCAGCATATGTCTTCGTTCATTTCTTTGCTCTCCAGTCTATGTTGTAATTGTGCGTTCTTGAGAGGTGTCACAAACTTTTTGTGACCACGTGTAGTGCAGTTGTAAGTTAAGCATTCTGCAGAAATACCACGTAGAGCAGTGAAGGAATGCCACCGTGTGGCAGTACGTGGTCAGATCCGTAATGGGCAACCGGGTCAACGAGAACGGTATGGCTAGCGCCGCCAGAGTGTGCGCTATGGAACGGCGCATGCCGGCGAAGATGGTGGAGGAACTTGAAACGATCCAGGCCGAGGCGCGGGTCGTGAGGCGAATCGCTACACGCGTGTTCTACACAAAAAAAGACACCTGTCCTGCCGGAGCAGGCCGTGGCGCAATCTGGTCGTCGGCGTTTCAGACTAGGCGTGAGACGGGAAACCAGACGCGCCGCTCTCCAAGGCGACAGCCAGGTGAAGACCAGCTAATCACGTAGCGGCCTCTTTTTTGATCAAATGTTTGAGATGCGAAAGACTTTCTATAAGTTACGCAATGGGTTCTTGTCCGAATTTTCATACCGAAACGAAGAGTGGGAAATGGATAAATGGGGTATCAAATTGATTAGAGCGAGGTTTAGTTTTTCAGAAACGTATCCAATTGCTTGATAGTGCTCAGGGCAATTAAGAAAATTAGTGATTGGAGAGGGAGCTGAAATTTTCGCGAGCTAGATACATATGGTCCACGACAGAAAAACACGCACTACACACTACAAAGAAATTATTGCAAACTGATCGCAAATCGATACACGGGTATCGATGTAAGATGTAAAATTGTAAACTTTGGCGGCCGACGGATGAATGTGTGATACTGCAGCACACTTTCAGGGCGCAGCTGGCAGGTACAGTAAACAGGTGACATGTCGCTACCAGGGCATAATGTCATTCCGAATTTCATTCCGTGCACTCGGTTGGACGGTAACTAAGGCTCGCAGACAGGCGACTGGACAATTTACGCAGATATCGGCGTTTGAATGAGGACGTGTAGTTGCGCTCAAAGGAGCCGTTTGGAAATATCGGAAAATCGCTCGACATCTGAATAGCAGCGATGCCACTATCCGGCGATGCTGGCAGGAATGGGTGAACCACGGCCGAACATAGCGTCGAGAAGGAAGAGATCGACCCAGAGAAACGACAGAACGTAAGGACCCAGCAATCAACATAGAGGCTCTCAGAGCCCTGAATTCATCACTCTCATCGGTCCCAAGTGCAATTGGAGCTTCATTGACCACAAGGAGCATTAATAGCTGGCTCACAGACAGGGAGCTGAGGTCACGGCGCCTTTTGCACCAACTACCATTGACCTTTTTTCCACCAGCAAGCCCGTCTGCAGTGGTATCGCGCACATTCGGCTGGGAATCTCACCGAGTACTGCAACACTGTTTTCAGTGATGAGTCCCGCTTAGAACTGAGCCCGATGTCTGGCGAAGACATGGCTGGAGAGGCTCAAGAAACTGGTGGGAGATACGAGGCGCATTCAAGTTCTAAGGCCTCCGATTTTTTTTTTCTAATTAACTACTCACCCGAAATCGATGAAACTGGCGTTACTTCTCGACGTAATCCCCCTGCAGACGTACACATTTTTCACAACGCTGACGCCATGATTCCATGGCAACGGCGAAGGCTTCTTTAGGAGTCTGTTTTGACCACTGGAAAATCGCTGAGGCAATAGCAGCACGGCTGGTGAATGTGCGGCCACGGAGAGTGTCTTTAATTGTTGGAAAAGCCAAAAGTCACTAGGAGCCAGGTCAGGTGAGTAGGGAGCATGAGGAATCACTTCAAAGTTGTTATCACGAAGAAACTGTTGCGTAACGTTAGCTCGATGTGCGGGTGCGTTGTCTTGGTGAAACAGCACACGCGCAGCCCTTCCCGGACGTTTATCTTGCAGTACAGGAAGGCATTTGTTCTTCAAAACATTTTCGTAGGATGCACCTGTTACCGTAGTGCCCTTTGGAATGCAATGGGTAATGATTACGCCCTCGCTGTCCCAGAACATGGACACCATCATTTTTTCAGCACTGGCGGTTACCCGAAATTTTTTTGGTGGCGGTGAATCTGTGTGCTTCCATTGAGCTGACTGGCGCTTTGTTTCTCGATTGAAAAATGGCATCCACGTCTCATCAATTGTCACAACCGACGAAAAGAAAGTCCCATTCATGCTGTCGTTGCGCGTCAACATTGCTTGGGAACATGCCACACGGGCAGCCATGTGGTCGTCCATCAGCATTCGTGGCACCCACCTGGATGACACTTCGCATTTTCAGGTCGTCATGCAGGATTGTGTGCACAGAACCCACAGAAATGCCAACTCTGGAGGCGATCTGTTCAACAGTCATTCGACGATCCCCCAAAACAATTCTCTCCACTTTCTCGATCGCGTCGTCAGACCGGCTTGTGCGAGCCCGAGGTTGTTTCCGTTTGTTGTCACACGATGTTCTGCCTTCATTAAACTGTCGCACCCACGAACGCACTTTCGACACATCCATAACTCCATCACCACATGTCTCCTTCAACTGTCGATGAATGTCAATTGGTTTCACACCACGCAACTTCAGAAAACGAATGATTGCACGCTGTTCAAGTAAGGAAAACGTCGCCATTTTAAGTATTTAAAACAGTTCTCATTCTCGCCGCTGGCGGTAAAATTCGATCTGCCGTACGGTGCTGCCATCTCTGGAACATATTGATAATGAACGCGGAATCATTTTAAAACAATGTGCATGTTTCTGTCTCTTTTCAGTCCGCAGAAAAAAAATCGAAGGCCCTAGAACTTGAATGCACCTCGTATGGGACATATGGCCCAACAAGCAGGAGTGATGGTCTGGAGTGTCATTTCTTTTCAAACCAGAACCCGTTTAGATGTCATCTGCGGCAGCCTTAGACCACGGCGGTACGTCGACAATATCGTAAGTTCGCTTTCTTTTCCATCATGGAAAGCCATCTCCGGCTTACATTTTCCCAAGATAATGCCCACCCACACACGGTGAGAGTTTCTACTGCTTGTCTTCGTGCATTTAAAGCCCTACCTTCGCCAGCAGGGAAACTCGATCTCTTCCCAACTGCAAACGTTTGGAGCCTTACGGGCACTGCCCTCCAGTCGTCTCGGGATTTTGATGGTACAACGCGCCAGTTGGACTGAATTTGGCACGATACCCCTCAGGAGGGCATCCAACAACTCCTTCAGTCAGAGCCAAGCCAGATAACTGGTTGCACATGGGCGAGAGATGGGTCGACGCGTTATTGTCTGGTCACTTTGTGAATCTCTTTCCTTAGACAAAGGATCCAGTTTTTCTGAAATCGTATTCCTTTGTTTGTCTGTTCACGTACGTCACGTATATTGATTTCCCTCCCATTCGGAGGATAATTCTTTCGTGGTGTGTCGTTCTTCTGTCGTAGAGTGTAAATGAAGTGTCAGAAACTACATTACTTTAAGAGCTAGCTATTTTCGCAAAAGGGGGTGCAATGGTGTGTTTTCCGTCAAATTGAGCACAAAATTCTGGACTTTTCGAGAAGACGCTAGAAAGCGAACGAGGTACCGAAAAGCTCATGTCTTCTGGACGAAACATGAAAATTAAAACAAACTTTTTAAAAAGAGCTTGTAACCTCCCCCCTCACTTATCGACCTTAAAGACAGTGAAAAATTAAACCGCGTGTACCTAATGGAAATTTGGGAAAAGCAATCGTCACCGAAGTTAATCTATCGGTAAAGAGGGAGGAAAGGGTTACATCTAAATGAAAGGAAAAATGCAAATGAAACTGGTGGAAATCAATTTTGAAAAGGGGTAAAGTTAATAAAGAAAGTAAATGTGCGGCCGTTACGTTAACAATTAACTAGCGGTAATTAGATATTTGAGATTTGGGGGAAATCACGGTCGCCAGTCCTAAGGACAATTACTATAGTAACTGAAAAAGAAAGGTTATTACACATATAATTAGCACTAGAAGCGTGGCAACTGAAGGTTGACACGTGTAGTGTGAAAACTGAAAGTTTGTCAGAAGTAATAAATTTCGCTACACTCTGACTTAATTTAGCAAAAGAATTAATAAAACCGGAAAATCGAAAGTTAACTTAGTGACTGAAGTTAATAGTGAGCTTTCTTTCTGAAGCACATCGAAATCCAGTAAAATACGGTTAGTCTTGGACTACCTCAACAATCATTTCAAAAGCAACTTGACTCTACGCAATTTAGAAACAAGAGATTTAACTTTGAACTTGAATTAAATGATTCTGAACTATTAACAATAGTAAAATTTAGTACGTACCAAGCTGAGCTGCAGTCACAGGTAAGCTAAAATATGCTAAAAAAACTCGCACTCTAAATTTGTGCTCGTGTAATCTAAATATTGTAGCCAGCTACTGAACTTTGAAATTAAAGCAGTGAAATCTAATTATATTATTTTAATGCTGGCGTTTGAATTTCAACGACACTCGGGTTCACTTCGGAAAAGGAAGGGACCCTGCTTGGCAATGCAATTGGGACAATGAGCAACAAAGGTTCATGCTAAGTTGCTGTAATTTTGCGAGGCAAATGGAACAATTTGAAAAGCTGAGGTCTGCCATACAGTTCTGAAACTTTACGTGCTTTTAGTCTCCCTTGTTGGTTGATTGAAGGTTTGAAGCCGTCGATCGAGGAGGTGGCGACAGTCACTCATTGTCGGCCGTCGCTGTTGCAGAAGCTGGATGTTGGCGCGCCTTCTTCTCGACACGGTCACCAGGCGAAACGGGCTCTTGATGTGCGCCAGCTAATGCTTCCCGTCCGCGACACCATGTCAGAAACTATCATCGCGAGTCGAGAGCAATTACATGCTGCCAAACCCCGAAAGCGCGGCAACTCGCGGGAGCGTCACACAACACCTGCTCCACTCGCTACTCCCGCCAGACTCTCACTGTTCTGCCCGCGCTCCACGCGGCAGAGTTAACACTACCAAAGATCCTACACACTTTGATTCGTCACACGACCTATCGACGTAATCGTTCGATAGCAGTTTTCCCTAGGCAAGACCCAGCGTAAAAATACAAATAATATCTACGAAACAAACCAATTATACATCGACATGAGTGCATAAATATATATATACAAACAGTAAAACAATTACAATATATAAAGAGACAGAAATGTCATATCTTGAGGTAACAAAACAAGGAAAAAAAATAATAGTACAATAGATGGAAATAGGAGTATATGCATTTCCGGCGTTACACGTGCCCCACATTGTCTGAGGATGTTCGTGTAACGTAAACAGACTCAGAAAATGTCCCAAAAAAGAAACAGCGGAAATGCATATGCTCAAAACATCAACAAAATTTAGCATTCGTCTAATTAATCATAAATCAAATTTTAGACCATAATAATTGAGTGGGGACACTCCTAATCTTATTCCACTCTGTCATCTTGCACAAAATAAAACAGGTTGACAACATATTAAAATTCATAGAAGATATAGAAAATGGTTTAGCTATTCCAAAATCATTAAAATTCGTAACACTATGAGAAATGGAATACTATTTGCAAAATTAATCAGAGTACATGGTCATAAAAACAGGTAGATGAAAATACGCAAATTAATAATTAATTACGTAGAATACACATTTTTAAATAACCCTTTCATAATTAATATTCTCGTCATGGGAGTCCATTAAACGCTAAACAAGAAAATAACACACATCAGATCGAAAAAAACATAAATATTGACAGCAGAATCTTTTCACATCAGCTGTCCGGGAAGAAAAGCAACTCCACATTCCGTACTCGCGAGTACAAAGGATGCCGACAGCGGCACAAGAGCCGACAGCGGCACAAGAGCCGACAGCGGCTCGCCTCGCCAGTATTGTTGCGCCCGCGTGTGCGGCACGCTTGATCTCACTCGCCCTTATGACGGCGTTTCCAGAACGTCCGTTTCACTGAATTCTTTCGGAAAAACTCACTCCCGAGTAATCTCAAGGAGTCCATAAACACTATCACAGTGGATAACTCAACACTGTCCATCATCACACGCATGTACTAGCCTGAAACTTAAAACACCGTCTAAGTACATCGGAAATGACTAGTAAAACACATATTCATGAAATCTTACAGCTAGTTACAAAATCATATTTACATTGCTTAATCTACTGTGACTCAGCTGAAAACTTAAACTAGCAGCTTGGATTTTTCAATTGATAAATAATCACTTTCTCTTAAATCATTTAGTCAAAATTAATTACTTATTAATTACAACTTCTTTATCAAACTTAAATTTAGAGATTTCATTGTCTATCTCGCTCGATTTCTCAAGAGCTTTTACAAGTACTAAGTCTCCGATTGCAAACTTAGCAAAACGCGCTTTAGCGTCATGACGACGTATGCGAGCATCGGCTTTTAGCTTCATTACTTCTCGCAAACGATCTTTTTTCACACCAATACTAATGTTAATCCGTGGAGGGAATTTGATTATCTCTTCCACTAAACTTTCTACACTTTTGTCAATGCCGAGATTCCTCACTTTACGGCAGTTCAAATTCATACCTACATCAATACCATCCGGCCAGTTAACAATGTGTATAGGCTGGTATTGCCTATGCACACCGTCTCCTGCCTCGTCAAAACTAACTACTATTGTTTTATCTTGGGACGTACCTGTCAAAGTTTTGCTTTCGCAGTTAATCACTGCACGGTACTTTAATAGCCAATCTAACCCGATAATTACTTCCGTAGTTAAGTCTGGCACGACGACAAACTCTTGTTCAAAATCGTGCCCCACATATCTCGAAGTTGACAAAAATCTGTTTTGTGACCGGTTTACTGGCCTTCCCAGTAGCACCGATAATTTTCACTCCTGTTACTGGCATAACTACGATGCCAGGTCTGTCTTTCAGTAACTCAAATATTTTCCCAGATACAGCACTCAATTCTGCACCGGTGTCAATCAACACGTTTAGTTGTAGGTCGTGCATATTAACAGACACTACTATCTGTCTACACTTGTCCTCGACTGTTTCTTTATTTTCCCACAGTAAATCCTCGTCTATATCCAGGTCATTCCAGAAAAAACCATCCGGCTTTGATCCTAAATCCGGTTTATCTGGCGGCTTTTTCAGCCTCTGTTCACTTACAGTTTTAATTTCAACACGTCTGTCCTGAGGCTTAGTCTGTAGCTTCGCCTCCAATATCGAAACCTTTTCCTGTAACTCGTCAACTTGTGAGTGCTGCTTTGCTATCACTTCACTAATTGTCACCTTCGTTGATTCCTCTTTGGTCAGATTGATCTCATCTGCCAATCTACCTGGAAGAATGTGCCCAGTAGCATCTGAAAATACTTCCTCTGGATCTGCGCAACCCACACTGCTACCGTCTGACCGTATAACGTCAGCTCTAACCTCATACACGCAGTAATCTACGTGCTTCTCTACCAATCGTGTCCGGCTACCACTAAAATTTTCATAATCTTTCTCCTTAATACTCTCGCAATGTTTAAACTGGATGTTCGCGTCGGATGGGTCGGCTACTTCTACCACTACAACTTTCGGTAAAGTCTGCCGGTTAGGGCCAGAACTTTCCGTTACTACTTCAACATTCAACTCCTGCGGGACGAAACACGACGCATCTTGCTCGTGCTCCCCCTTAACATCAACTATTTCTGGTAAAGTCTGCCGGTTAGGGCCAGAACTTTCCATCACTTCACAAATACTATCTTCCTGCGGGACGAAACGCGGCAAATCCTGCCCGCGCTCCCCATAAACACTTCTCCCGTACAGGCCCCTATAATCTCTTAGTTCGTCGTATAAGCGACCGAACTGCCTTAACCAGACCTCATCCCTCTCTGCATCCCCTCGCTCGATGACGGACGTTTTATCCGACATCTGATCTTCTTTCAACACTTGCGAATCATTCTTAAACTCAATCTCCAGTTCCACTGTG
Source organism: Schistocerca americana (assembly GCF_021461395.2). NCBI lineage: Eukaryota > Metazoa > Arthropoda > Insecta > Orthoptera > Acrididae > Schistocerca > Schistocerca americana. Next base: position 175,832,775 of record NC_060127.1, on the reverse strand, counting down.
GGTATTACAGCTGCCACTTTATAGTCGATTTCCGGAACACTACTTAAATTGTTCTCACTGACAGTGAATGTATTTTCTACTGCCGTGTATACAGTTGATCTACTAGTTGTGGGCGCACTCCTTTCTCCTAACACTGGCACACTCTCCCGCCGTTGATTATTCCACACGGAATTTTCATAACGACGACACCTGGGTTTTCTCCTGTTATTGGGCCGCCAAAATTTCTCCACGCCCGGTCGGCCCCTCACCGGCGCGGCTAATGGTTTCCCTGTCTCGTCCCAGCAGATACGCTCCCCGGATGCTGCTGAGGCGGCTGATCACACCCTCTGGCGTTATTACTATTCTGTGAAGCCCGTATCACGTTAGTATGATACTGGTTTCCGTCATTCCTGTTATTATTTGCATTGTACCGATTGTTATTACGGTCCGAACCATTATTGTTATTGCTGCCATGGTTGCGGTATGCATTATTCCCGTGGTTGTCGTTGTTGTGGTTGCTGTGGTACCCGTTGTTGTTACCACGGCCTCTGCCACTGTCGCGATTATTGCGCCAATTGTCCTCGTCCTCCACTCTTTCCAGGAAATCATTGATTGTCCTGTAATTGCTTCCTACGTATCGTTTTGTATCATCTGGAAGCTTCTTGTAGAGTTCCCAGACTATTTCGGATTCCGAGCGGCGGTCACGCAAATATTCCAACTTGCGGATCCAGCCCTCACAAAACTCCTTCATCGAACCGCGCGAATTCGCATCGAAAGGCCTCGCTACGACAAATTCGCGCCAGACACTTTGCTGTTTTTGCTCTGACCAGTATTCAGCCAGAAACAAATTTTTAAATTCGTCAAAAGTCAGGTTCGTAATGTTGAGGTTTAAGCCCCAACGCTTGGCATCACCAGCCAACACATCAATAATCGCATTAATTTTTCTCTCATCAGTCCATGATCTGGGTAAAACTCTTTCACAACTTTTAATGAAATCCGTCGGGTGTATACCGCCTTTTTTCAAGGGGTCGAACCGCTCCTCTTTCGTCAACAACTCCGAACTATGTGCACAGATTGGCACATAGCTCTGTTTTTCGTCAAGTTTCCTTTCTAATTCCGACACCCTCGTAATCACTTGGCAAGTGGTTGTCGCAAGCGTTTCCACTTCCCTCTTTTTCTCTTCGCAGGTATTAGCCTGCTTCGTCACTTTGGTATCTACTTCGGATACTAAAGCCTTTAAAGTTTCCACCTTCTTTTGATCCTCTTTTTTCACTAATTGAATTTGTTCCGTCACCTTATTCTCGATGATCGGAGCAACTGATTCTCCTACACTTTTCTCGATTCTGCTAATTTCAGAATTAAAACGAGTATTTATGCTCGCAATTTCCGCCTGAACGCCTATCATTTCCTGTTTAAGATTACCGATTTCGGTATTAATTACAACAATATCTTCTTTGATTTTATCAACTTTTGTGTTAACAACTCCAACATTGTTGTTAACAACGTTAATAGCTTTGTTCTGATTGTCTAGCATCCGTTCAAATTTTTCAGACTGAGCTTCTTGCTTGACCGATTGACTCTTGATTTCGTTAATCAAAACGTTCAATAAATCAGTTAAATTCCCGGAAACTACCGGTTTTACTTCCGTAGCGGCTTCCTCTTTAATTGTCCCCCCGTATTCGTCATCAAGGGATTCAGATTTGATTTTCACTTCTGATTCCGAAACATTTTCTAAAGTTTGGAATTCCATTTCTGCTCTTTGTTGCGTTTCGCCGGTCGCGTCTTTCATGCTAGCCGCCTGCCCCTGAACAATGGGTACCGCGGTGCGCGTTTCCCACTGTTCGACCGATTGTTCCGTATCCAAGTCTACCAAATTTTGGCAATTGTTGCCTTCACTCATTTTAATAATTTTCAATATAACTGCCAAATCTCAACTCTAATTAGGATTCCTCACACGAATATTCTCGCTGACGTATCGACCATTTCGTAACCAGTACTTTGTTACGAGATTTGCACAATGCAAAATTCGTGTCCAGAACAACCTCAAATTTGAAGATTGTCCTGTCACGGTCGCCACGTGTAACCTCCCCCTCACTTATCGACCTTAAAGACAGTGAAAAATTAAACCGCGTGTACCTAATGGAAATTTGGGAAAAGCAATCGTCACCGAAGTTAATCTATCGGTAAAGAGGGAGGAAAGGGTTACATCTAAATGAAAGGAAAAATGCAAATGAAACTGGTGGAAATCAATTTTGAAAAGGGGTAAAGTTAATAAAGAAAGTAAATGTGCGGCCGTTACGTTAACAATTAACTAGCGGTAATTAGATATTTGAGATTTGGGGGAAATCACGGTCGCCAGTCCTAAGGACAATTACTATAGTAACTGAAAAAGGAAGGTTATTACACATATAATTAGCACTAGAAGCGTGGCAACTGAAGGTTGACACGTGTAGTGTGAAAACTGAAAGTTTGTCAGAAGTAATAAATTTCGCTACACTCTGACTTAATTTAGCAAAAGAATTAATAAAACCGGAAAATCGAAAGTTAACTTAGTGACTGAAGTTAATAGTGAGCTTTCTTTCTGAAGCACATCGAAATCCAGTAAAATACGGTTAGTCTTGGACTACCTCAACAATCATTTCAAAAGCAACTTGACTCTACGCAATTTAGAAACAAGAGATTTAACTTTGAACTTGAATTAAATGATTCTGAACTATTAACAATAGTAAAATTTAGTACGTACCAAGCTGAGCTGCAGTCACAGGTAAGCTAAAATATGCTAACAAAACTCGCACTCTAAATTTGTGCTCGTGTAATCTAAATATTGTAGCCAGCTACTGAACTTTGAAATTAAAGCAGTGAAATCTAATTATATTATTTTAATGCTGGCGTTTGAATTTCAACGACACTCGGGTTCACTTCGGAAAAGGAAGGGACCCTGCTTGGCAATGCAATTGGGACAATGAGCAACAAAGGTTCATGCTAAGTTGCTGTAATTTTGCGAGGCAAATGGAACAATTTGAAAAGCTGAGGTCTGCCATACAGTTCTGAAACTTTACGTGCTTTTAGTCTCCCTTGTTGGTTGATTGAAGGTTTGAAGCCGTCGATCGAGGAGGTGGCGACAGTCACTCATTGTCGGCCGTCGCTGTTGCAGAAGCTGGATGTTGGCGCGCCTTCTTCTCGACACGGTCACCAGGCGAAACGGGCTCTTGATGTGCGCCAGCTAATGCTTCCCGTCCGCGACACCATGTCAGAAACTATCATCGCGAGTCGAGAGCAATTACATGCTGCCAAACCCCGAAAGCGCGGCAACTCGCGGGAGCGTCACACAACACCTGCTCCACTCGCTACTCCCGCCAGACTCTCACTGTTCTGCCCGCGCTCCACGCGGCAGAGTTAACACTACCAAAGATCCTACACACTTTGATTCGTCACACGACCTATCGACGTAATCGTTCGATAGCAGTTTTCCCTAGGCAAGACCCAGCGTAAAAATACAAATAATATTTACGAAACAAACCAATTATACATCGACATGAGTGCATAAATATATATATACAAACAGTAAAACAATTACAATATATAAAGAGACAGAAATGTCATATCTTGAGGTAACAAAACAAGGAAAAAAAATAATAGTACAATAGATGGAAATAGGAGTATATGCATTTCCGGCGTTACAAGCTGTCTCTCTACCGTTCCACTCTCGAACGGCACGTGGGACAAACGAGTACTTAAATTTTTCTGTTCGAGCCCTGATTTCTCTTTTATTTTCTATTGTGATGATCATTTCTCCCTATGTAGGTGGGTGCCAACAGCATGTTTTCGCAACTTTTTAACCTTCTTTTATTTCAATCACTGCTTCTTCGAAGTATATCTTCAACAACAGGGGCGAAAGACTACATGTCTGTCTTATATGCTTTTTAATCCGAGTACTGCGTTCTTGGTCTTCTAGTCCTATTGTTTCCTCTAGGTTCTTGTTCAAATTGCATATTACCCGTCACTGTCTCTAGTTTACCGCAATTTTTCTCATAGTTTCAAACATATTGCACTATTTCATATTGTTGAACGCTTTTTGCAGGTCGACGTACCCTACGAACTTGTCTCGATTTTTCTGCAGTCCCGCTTCCATTTTCAACCGCGAAGTCAGAACTCCCTCGCTGGTGCCTTTACGTTTAGTTATTGACTCCTGCAATCTTGGTAGTTGTTTGGACGAAGTTTCCCCGATTGATTGATGCTATATCGCCAGTCTCATACATTCTACTCACCAACGTGTGTAGTCTTTTTATTGTCACTTCTCCCAATGATATTAGATGCTGCGATGGAACGCTATTGATCCCTTACCTCTTATTTGGTCTTAAATCTTTTAAATTGAAATCCCAGTACTGGATTCAATGTCTCTTGCCTGTCGAGTTCTGTTTCTCCTCCGGTGGTTAGGTAGCCTCAAACGGATTTCATCTGACGGTTGATTTCACTTCAGGTCTTGCTTACCATGAACCATCTGGCACGTTGCAAACTCATAAACTCGTAATGCGGATCCTGTAGTGTCGGAATGTAATGTACGCGTTATCGGCAATGCAGTTAACAGCTTGCACTCGCCAACGGTTCTGCAAGCTGAGCTGCCATCAAGCCGAAGCATCCGTGCACACGCCCCCACGCCCTGGGTGCTGTCTTTTATTTTCATGCCTCGTTAATTTCTTACATATCTCCTTCAGATTACATCTCTCTCCATGTATCTAGTAATTTTCCTTAACGGCTGGAACAAACTCTCGCCATTGTTTTCTTGTGTGCTTTTACGTACTCTCAGGTTCAGAAAAAAAACAGAACACCTTGAATGACTACAGATCGAACGTTCATATTGACGGGAATTGTACGTTAGTATGTTCTGCAGAAATGATTAGCATTTGAGCCATGTCGGCCCACGGGTTCAAGATCAACATTGATATCGCAACACACTTACCGGTGAAATGTGCCCGTGGCTCTCCTTGTCGCTATAACGCGAAGATAATGGATCAGTGTGACTTGAACAGACAAACAGGATGCCTCCCAGATGCATAAACGAACCGTACCGTCAAATTAGTAAGTCTGAAAGAGGGCGCATTATTGGAATGAGAGAATGTGATGCATGCATCCGGGAATTGGTCTGCGTATAGGACGATTTGTTTCGGCAGTGGAACGGGTGTGTGCAGAATGGTTCACGGATTGACGTAGAACACGGCGAGATGGGTCAGGTCTCACCATCCAGCTCGCTTCCCGAGAAGATCGACACCTGATCCGAATGGCACCTCAGGACAAATCTTCGTCCTCCTCGACTCTGACGCAACACTGGAACAGTGTAACACATCGTACACTATCAAGGCAGACAGTCTATCGACGTTTATTATATCATGGGTTACGTGTGCATCGTCCACTTCCCTGCCTACCTCTGACGAATGTGTAGAAACATGCTAGACGACAATGATGTACGGAACAACGTCACTGGGCCCAGGAATGGCATCAGCTCGTGTTTTCGGACGAATCCGGGTTCTGTTTGTTTGAAAATTATGGCCGCATTTTGGTTCGCCGCAGACAGGGGGAACAGCATCAGAGTGACTGCATTTGCACACGACGTACAGTTCCGACTTGAAGCCTTACGGCACACCATAAGGCACCATTACAGTTGGTGCATGTACAGGGCTCTGTGACCAGTGTTACCTACGTGAATGACATCCTGCGACCCGCCACCATACCCTTTCTGCACAACACTCCAGATGCCATTTTTCAGGAAGACAATGCACGACCGCACGTCGGTACGCGAACGCCATTCGCGTCTTATACGCATCGATGCCATCACAGTCGTACTTTTGACAAGAAGTAAGTTTTGTAAAGATGGTTGCAACTGTTAAGGGACGTATCAGAGCTTCAATACAGTTTTTGAATGAAAGTCTCTGTACATTATCCAATAAATGCAGTATCCTCCACCGTCTCCTTATGAATTTTGGTTGTTGACTATGTGTGTTGCTGCGCTGCAGTGAACGGAACACAGTGGCTAAGACTGAGGAATGATCTGTTTAGAACAGTTACATGCCCTTGGATCGGACTGCGCAAGGATTTTCTTTTATTTAGCTGGTTCGCTGCTGCGCTGTGTTTTTGTGCTCATCACTTTCGAGCAGCACCGTGTTTCCGTTGCCACAGGTAAGCCACGTAACTTTCGTTTAGGGCTCATGCATTGCATTTCAAAATTACCAGGTTCAGTTTAGGTAAAGATTAGTTTAGATTTCATTTCTTATGCAGACAGACTTAGCCTCACAGTGCAGTCTTACATACGTAATATTCTGAATAGGAAAACATGTCTGAGAAACGTATCGTTTCCGTTCTGACGATGATGATGTTTGGTTTGTGGGGCGCTCAACTGCGTGGTGTTCAGCGCCCGTACAAAGTCCCAGTTTTTACACAGCCCAATTTTTTGTACACAGTTCAGTACAGCCACTGTCACGAATGATGGTGATAATGATGAAACGGTGAGGACAACAGAAACACACAGTCCCCGAGCAGAGAAAATCCCCAACCCGGCCAGGAATCGAACCCGAGACCCTTTGATCTAGAGGCAGTAATGCTAGCCACTAGACCACAGGACAACAGAAAACACCCAGTCCCCGAGCAGAGAAAATCCACAACCCGGCCAGGAATCGAACCCGAGACCCTTCGATCAAGAGGCAGTAACGCTAGCCACTAGACCACGAGCTGCGGACGTTTCCGTTCTACTACGGTTTCAGTTCGCACGTGTAACGCGTCCACGTCTGCTGAGGGAAAGACAAAAGTCTCAGAGCTGCTTGTCCTGATACGCAACAGTGCAGACAGGATGATGTGGGGTCTCAATTTACGAGACTCCTGTAGAGACAGAGGAAGATCTGCTGGCACGAGTTCCGTCCGGTGCACTCCAAACTGAAGAGACAACCAGGTGGGACGGAGAGTGTCTACCAGAACATAATTCGTAGGTATAAAATGTCTGAACAACGATGGTGGTCGCCACATCGAGCTGCTGTTGTGATGGATCGGTACTGTTCTGCATGTACATTATGCTGGATTACTTTTTGCTGTGAAATAATACGAACTCGTAAGGTTTAAGTGTTAATACAAACAAATGTTCTTAGGTGATAAATGGATGTTTCGTTATGTGTCCTTTCGAATTGTTACGTACTAATTGTAGTGCGTTACGCCTAATTCAGTTCCGCAAGCAGAAGTGGATGAGTCAAACAACTGGACTGAAACCGTCTTAGAACGGGAACGGTGCGTTTCCGCACATGGATTCCAGTCCAAAATATTGAGCCGTGTGTCGGCTCTCAACATATATCGCGCTGTTAAGAATGTTCTGAGTCCTTCCATTCTATCGTTAATTGATTCTTTCATATTTATCGTTATGCTGCGTACGACTCTGTTGAGATTCCCCTCTGGCGGCGTGTCTGCTCTTATCGATCTTCGAGTCGTTGCTTCCTGTTAGCCTTGTGTAAGCGAATAAGATCTTTGGGGGGATGGCCGGTTGGTTGCCTAGTGGTGACGAGTCGGTCGGTCGGTTTTTAAAATCGCGAATGAGAGAATGTCGCACGCTGAGACCGCGGCGTGGCGTGGCGATGGAGGAGGGTTGGCTGTTGTTCCGAGAAGCCACGTGGTGTATCCTGGCGGTGCGAGACGTGTGGGACGAGTTGCCAGGGGACAAGGCTGTAAGCTCTTGCTGTGAGCACCCGGGGGCCACGGCTGTGGTTCCGAGTCACTACTCGGTGGGAGCGGCAACGGATGTCTTTGAATTGTCCGTCTGGAGGCGGGAATGATGGACTAGTAAGTCGCCTAACCTGAGGAGTGGTATTTCGCCGCCGTGGGTGCAGAGAAGACGAGGGCTCCGGTGACAGAGCGCGTGGCTGCCTGACTGTGCCCAGTTGGGCACGCTGGCGACGTGGACACGGTCGGGTGTGAGGAACCTTTGCGTCGGAGTTCACCTGCTGTTTCTCTGAGTAACTGCAAGTTAAGCTGGTTAAAGGCTTAGATGTTAAATGAAGAATTTTGGTTTGTGCAGCCAGCGTCTTTTCTGCCTTGTGGACTCCTGCGTTCGGGTTTCCTGTCTCTGTCGCCGGTGTATTTATAGACAGTGATCATTTACGCTTCTTATTAGTACTGCCCGGTAGGAAGTGTGTTTTTGGGCAGGGATTATGGGTCCTGATTTGATTCCTCCTCCTCCCCTGGCCTCGCGTGAGGTCGATGTGATTGCTGAATGCGAGGCGTTGTGGGTCTGTTAGTCCGCTTCTAGCCTGAGCATCCTTCGGGAGACAATTGTGGCCGCCCTTACACCCGGTCGGTTAATTATTTCTATCCCAGGACATTTTGGTGGCAGGACATGGTATTAAAGTTGTTAGTTATTGTAAAATGTTAAATGGTTGCATTTTACTCTGATTGTTTTTGGCCACTGTTTAAAAAGGTTAAGTTTGCCTTTCATTGGTGGGTTTTTTAAAATTACGTGGCTATAAAATTGTTAGTTATTGTAAAAGGTGAATGACTGTATCTTTACTTTGATTGTTTTAATCTACTCGGCATCCTTTGAAAATGCTACTTCTGCCTCCCTGTTAGCGAGCCCTTGTAATTTAATATCTTGTTGTGGCAAAATTTAAAAGAAGAAGCTCCCTACAGGTTCGATAGCGAAACTGTATGCAAATTGGTGTTTTTGTTCCAATTCTCGGCAAGATTTAATTTTGTTATTAAATGCTTTATCAAAGTCTGTTTTAAGTAAAATGGCTTGGCTATTAACGGTAAAGTAAAGTTTTTAATTTCATTACCTGGCAAATTTTGATTTGGTATCAAATGTTTTATCAAAGCCGGTTTTAAGTAAAATGGCTTGGCCGTTAACTTTTGAAAAGGCACTCATCCCTGCTAGCTTTTTTGGATCTGTTCCTGGTGGAGTGGTAAAGAAATGACTTTTAATGGTTGAAGTAATCAATAAAGAAATTGTAAATTGCAACTTGACAGTGACCAACTAATTTTGGCCCCGTTTCCCAACTGGGGTTTTTCCTTGATTAATCGTAACACCTGTCTCAAATATCGTGTACTCACACCCCTCTATATATCCTATACGCTTGTAACGGCATTTTCCGAACGCCCTGTAGAGCTTCACAAGACAACTTATTTAACATACAGCTTAATGTTTTCCGGGTAACGGCCTTGCCGCAGTGGATACACCGGTTCCCGTGAGATCACCGACGGTAAGCGCTGTCGGGCGTGGCCGACACTGGGATGCGTGACTATCCGGGCCGCCATGCGCTGTTGCCATTTTTCGGGGTGCACTCAGCCTCGTGATGGGAATTGCGGAGCTACTAGACCGAACAGTAGCGGCTCCGGTCACAGAAAACCATCATAACGACCGGGAGAGCGGTGTGCTGACCACACGCCCCTCCTATCCGCATCCTCAGCTGGGGATGACACGGCGGTCGGCTGGTCCCGATGGGCCACTTGTGGCCAGAAGACGGAGTGCTTTTTTATGTTTTCTAGTTAATTTGATAAATGTCAACAGTCTGAGATAGTTTTCGCAACTCGTTCTTGTCAGATTGCGTTTCCCTAACTACACCACTTGCATTGTTCACGATTACATTACACTACATGGACAGAAGAGGTTAAAGATAAGAAACGGGTACACATATAGTTCACAATATTCGGTTCACTATGATATTTATTTTTATTTAGAAAATTTACAGTTTAAGTCCTAACTTGTCTGAAGAACTGCAGGAAGGAGCCAGAGTTGTAGGTACGCTTCTGATCACTGATAGAAATCAACCATCCCATTTCCATATTAATTTAGAATTGTTCCACGAAACGATTGATGCGACAGTTTTCTTTTACTCGTCTCGTCTGGAATGGCAAGGAAGCAACGCGATAAATTTCTCAAGGGCTTCACAGGCCTGACACATAGCCAAGACAAGTTACGCCATACGTTATATTTGGCGTGTTGAGGCCCAACTACTAATCCTTCGGTTCTAGGCGCTATAGTCTGGAACCGCGCGACCGCTACAGTCACAGGTTCGAATCCTACCTTGGGCATGGATGTCTATGATCTCCTTAGGTTAGTTAGATTTAAGTAGTTCTAAGTTCTAGCGGACTGATGACCGCAGCAGTTAAGTCCCATAGTGCTCAGAGCCATTTGAACCATTTTTCACAAATCCTTGAACCAAACTTCTTTCTTTTGCACGTCTTCTGAAGTTGCTCGCTTCCACAAAAGGGTAAGGGTCTGTAGACAAGACTTGGCAGTAGCAGAAAAATACGAAGTGAAATTCGCTTTCTACACCCGCACCTGTTGAGTGCACTGGACGCAAAGCGCTATTAATGAAGTAGAATTAAACGAGAAGGTTTTCTTCCTCGTGTTGAGAGCTGTTATTACTCTTCGCAGCTTCCCGCCTGCCACGCGGATTGCTCAGCGCAGCTGCTGAGCGTATTGTCGGCCACCGCCCAGCTGGGAGCGGTAGCAGGTGTGGCTGGCTGCCAGTAGAGCGTGAAAGTTTTGTTTCCGCAAGAGGTCGGCTCGAGAGCGGAAGAGTAGAGTTCCACTTAAGAAATAAAGTTGCAGCATGTTTTGACTGAGTTGCGTCACTACCAAGGAAATGTTTGCGAGCACTCTTGTTCTCTATGCAGGGTGTAAACTGTTTACAGCACACCACAGTGACCAACAATTTGATACAGCACAACTGCAGTCCATCAAGTCGGGAAACTTGAACATGTGGAACATGTTCCCAGATATGTCAGTGTCTCGAGGACTTCTTTAGTAATAGAACCCAGAGTGTTATCTTCGATGGCGACTGTTCATCAAAGTCATTGTCAGAAGTGCCCCATGGAGGTGCTACAGGACAGCAGTTCTTTCCTATATACGCACGTTTTCTGGCGGACAGGGTACGCAGCAATTTGGAGTTGTTTCCTGTACTGGAAGGTGTCGAAGTTGAGTGAATTAGCAGGATACAAGAGGACTTGGATCAAATTTCTACGAGTAGTTGGTGTGATGAATAGGAGCTAGCTCTTAATGCAGAAAAATGTAAGTTAATGCTAATGAGTGGTAAAAAGAAAACCGTAAGATTCACGTACGGCATTAAAAGGAGTATACTGGGGCACACTTGTATGTGGAACCAGAATAAGATAAGAATATTAATAAATTAAAATGAAACTAGTGTACTATAAACAATGAATGTCTCTGATAGGCTGAATAATGTGCATCGCTGACTGTACGTGATCAGAGCCAAATATACTTGAGCCGTGTGTCGGCACTCAACATATATCGCGCTGTTATGATTGTTCTGAGTCCTTCCATTCCATCGTTAATTGATTCTTTCATATTTATCGTTATGCTGCGTACGATTCTGTTGAGATTCGCCTCTTGTGGCGTGTCTGGTCATATCGATCTTAGAGTCGTTGCTTCCTGTTAGCCTTGTGTAAGGGAAAAGATCTTTGGGGGGGATGGCATGTTGGTTCCCTAGCGGTGACGAGTCGGTCGGTCGGTTTTTAAAATCGGGAATTAGAGAATGTCGTACGATGAGACCGCGGCGTGGCGTGGCGGTGGTCGGTTGGCTGTTCTTCCGAGAAGCCGCGTGGTCTATCCTGGCGGTGCGAGACGTGTGGGACGAGTTGCCGGGGGACAAGGCTGTAAGTTCTTGCTGTGGGCACCCGGGGGCCACGGCTGTGGTTCCGAGTCACTACTTGGTGGGAGCGGCAACGGATGTCTCTGAATTGTCCGTCTGGAGTCGGGAATGATGGACTAGTAACCCGCCTAACCTGAGGAGTGGTATTTCGCCGCCGTGGGTGCACAGAAGACGTGGGCTCCTGTGACAGAGCGCGTGGCTGCCTGACTGTGCCCAGTTGGGCACGCTGGCGACGTGGACACGGTCGGCTGTGAGGAGCCTTTGCGTCGGAGTTCACCTGCTGTTTCTCTGATTAACTGCAAGTTAAGCTGGTTAAAGGCTTAGATGTTAATTGAAGAATTTTGGTTTGTACAACCAGCGTCTTTTCTGCCTTGTGGCCTCCTGCGTTCGGGTTTCGTGTCCCTGTCGCCGGTGTAATTATAGACAGTGATCTTTAGACTTCATATTAGTACTGCCCGGGAGGAAGTGTATTTTTCGGCAGGGATTGTGTGGCTCCTGATTTGATTCCTCCTCCTCCACTGGCCTCGCGTGAGGTCGACGTGATTTCTGAATGTGAGGCGTTGTGGGTCTGTTAGTCCGCTTCTAGCCTGAGCATCCTTCGGGAGACAATTGTGGCCGCCCTTACACCCGGTCGGCTAATTATTTCTATCCCAGGACATTTTGCTGGCAGGACATGGTATTAAAATTGTTAGTTATTGTAAAATGTTAAATGGTTGTATTTTACTTTGAATGTTTTTGGGCACTGTTTAAAAAGGTTAAGTTTGCCTTTCATTGTTCTTTTTTTTTTAAATTATGTGGCTTTAAAATTGTTAGTTATTGTAAAAGGTGAATGACTGTATCTTTACTTTGATTGTTTTAATCTACTTGGCATCCTTTGAAAATCCTAGTTCTGCCTCCCTGTTAGCGAGCACTTTTAATTTAATATCTTGTTGTGTCAAAGTTTAAAAGAAGTTGGCTCCGTACATGTTCGGTAGCGAAATTGTATGCAAATTGGTGTTTTGTTTCATTACTTGGAAACTTTTAGTTTTGTTATTAAATGTTTTATCAAAGTCTGTTTTAAGTAAAATGGCTTGGCTATTAACGGTAAAGTTTCTAATTTCGTTACTTGGAAAATTTAGATTTATCAAATGTATTGGATCTCTTCCTGGTCAAGTGGTAAAGAAGACTTTTATTGGTTGAAGTAATCAATAAAGAAATTGTAAATTGCAACTCGACAATAACCAATTAATTTTCGAGGCGTTTCCCAACTGGTGGTTTTCCTTGATTAATCGTAACACCCGTCTCAATAGTGTACTACTTTGTTGGAGTAAGAGAGATTAACGTAGGTATGTCAGTATCGTTGAACATGGAAGCAGAAGTATTTATGTAAGCAAGGTAAACATTTAAGTAATTATGATTTCTGATTTTTGCCAGCGCGTTAGTACAGATGAGTTGGCTGATAATTTATAACTGTTGAGTAACCCCAGAAGGTACGTGAACAATTTTGATAAAGAGGTTACTTAAATATTTCATTTTTATAGTGCTTTTAAGATTTGTTGACAGAGCCATGTGTAATTTAATGATTTGCATTTATGTTGGATTAATGAAGTTAGATAATACATGATGTTTAAATCTCATTGTTTGTGAATCAATTGTGAGCAATGTACCTTCAATTGTCAAACGTTTTTGAAAAGACAAACTTAACATGCACTGTAAATTTGCTAAGAAAACTCAGTGTTAATAATTCACCAAAATCGGTACCGCCTCCCAGTTCAGATCACATATTTTTCAAAGAAGTTGGATTTTCTTAAATGTTCTCGTTTATCAGCCAAATGAATTTCACGTGCATGTCAAGTATTATGGCCAGCATTCCACACTGCTGAGCCTGTAACTAACATTCATATTTTTTGCGAGAGACCAGAATATATCGCTTTACTCCGTTGCTACTTTAGAGGTAAGACAATTCAATTTATTTGCTACGTGCACAGGGACCAAAGTTATCAGTTTTGTACAGGACCTGATGATTCAGTGCTTATGGGACTGAATTTATTTTGCAGTGAGTGCATTTCTTTATTGCTATTGGAAGTTGCATTGCCCAATTGTTCCTTAAAGTTTCTCAATATATTTTTAAAGGACGTTGCACTAGTAACAAACACAATATATTTTTAAAGAAAGTTACACTATATGTTTTTTTAAGTTACAAGCATTAGTAGTGTTTTGGTTGACCTAGTCACGTCTTCAAATTCTAAAGGTGGCAGGGGTAAAATACAGGGAGCGAAAGACTATTTACAATTTCTACAGAAACCAAATGGCAGTTATAAGAGTCGAGGGACATGAAAGGAAAGCAGTGGTTGGGAAGGGAGTAAGACAGGGTTGTAGCCTCTCCCCGATGTTATTCAATCTGTATATTGAGCAAGCAGTAAAGGAAACAAAAGAAAAATTCGGAGTAGGTATTAAAATCCATGGAGAAGAAATAAAAACTTTGAGGTTCGCCGATGACATTGTAATTCTGTCAGAGACAGCAAAGGACTTGGAAGAGCAGTTGAATGCAATGGACAGTATCTTGAAAGGAGGATATAAGATGAACATCAACAAAAGCAAAACGAGGATATTGGAATGTAGTCGAATTAAGTTGGGTGATGCTGAGGGAATTAGATTAGGAAATGAGACACTTAAAGTAGTAAAGGAGTTTTACTATTTGGGGAGCAAAATAACTGATGATGGTCGAAGTAGAGAGGATATAAAATATAGACTGGCAATGGCAAGGAAAGCGTTTCTGAAGAAGAGAAATTTGTTAACATCGAGTATAGATTTAAGTGTCAGGAAGTCATTTCTGAAAGTATTTGTATGGAGTGTAGCCTTGTATGGAAGTGAAACATGGACGATAAATAGTTTGGACAAGAAGAGAATAGAAGCTTTCCAAATGTGGTGCTACAGAAGAATGCTGAAGATTAGATGGGTAGATCACATAACTAATGAGGAAGTATTGAATAGGATTGGGGAGAAGAGAAGTTTGTGGCACAACTTGACCAGAAGAAGGGATCGGTTGGTAGGACATGTTCTGAGGCATCAAGGGATCACCAACTTAGTATTGGAGGGCAGCGTGGAGGGTAAAAATCGTAGAGGGAGACCAAGAGATGAATACACTAAGCAGATTCAGAAGGATGTAGGCTGCAGTAGGTACTGGGAGATGAAGAGGCTTGCACAGGATAGAGTAGCATGGAGAGCTGCATCAAACCAGTCTCAGGACTGAAGACCACAACAACAACAAGTCACGTCTTTTAAAAAGCCAGACGTAACGTTCCAAAGAGATATCAAATGGAACGAGCATTTGAAGATTGTGGCAGGGAAGGCAAATGGTCGAACTCAGTTTATTGGGAGAATTTTAGGAAAGTGGTGCTCATCTATAAAAGAGATAGCATATAGGACGCTAGTGCCACCTATTCTTGAGTATTGGTCGAGCGATTGGGATCTATACCAGGTCGGACTGAAGGAAGACATCGAACCAGTTCAGAGGCGAGCTACTAGATTTGTTACCGGTAGGTTCGATCAGCAGGCAAGTGTTACTGATATACTTTGGAAATTCAGATCCCTTGAGAGCCACCGTGGTACAACACCCGAGTTAGAAAACTGCTGCGGAAGCAAAGGAAACTTCACAGCAAACATAAACATAGCCAACGCCTTGCACACAAACAAAAATTGCGCGAAGCGAATTGTAATGTGGGGAGGGCCACGCGAGAGGCGTTCGATGAATTCGAAAGTACGTTCTATGTACTGTAAGAAATTTTGATCTTATGTCAAAGCGGTAGGTGGATCAAAACAAAATGTCCAGACACTCTGTGACCAAAATGGTACTGAAACAGAGGATGACAGACTAAAGGCCGAAATACTAAATGTCTTTGTCCAAAGCTGTTTCACAGAGGAAGACTGCACTGTAGTTCCTTCTCTAGATTGTCGCACAGATGACAAAATGGTAGATATCGAAATAGACGACAGAGGGATAGAAAACAATTATAATTCCTCAAAAGAGGAAAGGCCGCTGGATCTGATGGGATACCAGTTCGATTTTACACAGAGTACGCGAAGGAACTTGCCCCCCTTCTTGCAGCGGTGTACCGTAGCTCTCTAGAAGAGCGTAGCGTTCCAAAGGACTGGAAAAGGGCACAGGTCATCCCCGTTTTCAAGAAGGGGCGTCGAACAGAGGAGCAGAACTATAGACCTATATCTCTAACGTCGATCAGTTGTAGAATTTTGGAACACGTATTTTATGTTCGAGTATAATGACTTTTCTGGAATCTGGAAATCTACTCTGTAGGAATAAGCATGGGTTTCGAAAGAGACGATCGTGTGGAACCCAGCTCGCGCTATTCGTCCACGAGAATCAGAGGGCCACAGACACGGGTTCGCAGGGAGATGCCGTGTTTCTTGACTTCCGCAAGGCGTTCGATACAGTTCCCCACAGTCGTTTAATCAACAAAGTAAGAGCATATATATCAGACCAATTGTGTGATTGAATTGAAGAGATCCTAGATAACAGAACGCAGCGTGTCATTCTCAATGGAGAGAAGTGTTTCGAAGTAACATTGATTTCAGGTGTGCCGCATGGGAGTGTCGTAGGACCGTTGCTATTCACAATATACGTAAATGACGTTGTGGATGACATCGGAAGTTCACTGAGGCTTTTTGCGGATGATGCTATGCTATATCGACAGGTTGTAACAATGGAAAATTGTACTGAAATGCACGAGGATCTGCAGCGAATTGACGCATGGTGCAGGGAATAGCAACTGAATCTCAATGTATACAAGTGTAACGTGCTCCGAATACATAGAAAGAAAGATCCCATATCAGTTAGCTACAATATAGCAGGTCAGCAACTGGAAGCAGTTAATTCCATAAATTGTCTGGGAGTACGCATTAGGAGTGATTTAAAATGGAATGATCATATAAATTTGATCGTCGGTAAAGCAGATGCCAGACTGAGATTCACTGGATTCACTGGAAGAATCCTAACGAAATGCAATCCGAAAACAAAGAAAGTAGGTTACAGTACGCTTGTTCGCCCACTGCTTGAATGCTCAGCAGTGTGGGATCCGTACCAGGTAGGGTTGATAGAAGAAATAGAGAAGATCCAACGGAGAGCAGCGCGCTTCGTTACACAGCCCGCTTCGTTACAGGATCATTTAGTAATCGCGAAAGCGTTACGGAGATGATAAACTCCAGTGGAAGACTCTGCAGGAGAGACGCTCAGTAGCTCGGTACGGGCTTTTGTTGAAGTTTCGAGAACATACCTTCACCGAGGAGTCATGCAGTATATTGCTCCCTCCTACGTATATCTCGCGAAGAGACCATGAGGATAAAATCAGAGACATTAGAGCCCACACAGAGGCATACCGACAGTCCTTCTTTCCACGAACAATACGAGACTGGAATAGAAGGGAGAACCGATAGAGGTACTCAAGGTACCCTCCGCCACACACCGTCTGGTGGCTTGCGGTGTATGGATGTAGATTTAGATTTAGATGTAGATGTAGATTGATAAAATTTGCAGATCTGGCATCTGAAGGTGATTCTACTCCCCGCCAACATATATTTCGCGTAAGGACCACGAAGGTACGATACGGGAAATTAATGCTCTTACAGAGACATATTGGTAGTCGTTTTTCCCTCGCTCTATTTGCGAGTGGAATATGAGAGGAAATAAATAGTAGTGGTAAAATGTACCCTCTGCCACGCACTGTCGGTGGCTTGAGAATTGTGTATGTAGAAGTAAATGTACATGAAACTACTACAGACTGACCTACAGATACTACCTAAGTTACAGCGGCTGCTCTGTGCGCGAGTTTTTCGATATTCTCTCACTCTCTGCGCACCAGCTTTTGGTCCTAGAGAAAGAAATGACTAGCCTCATTTGGTAGCACATTTAACGTGTTTTAAATTTGCACTGCGATACCTTTTCGCTACAGACCACGGTGAGTTATTCAAGTAAAACCTACAAAAGTCGCTGTTACACGCATCCTCACTTCTACACTCACAGCCACTGGTCAGGATTTTCAGTATATTAGTCGTGGTATTCCATCCAACTATACCAAAATCTGGGACTTTTTTTAGTCTTTATGGACTGGGCCATTACGCCACCGGCGTAGTCGGCTATTTCAATAAAATTATTGAGTTAAACGTCCCCGTGAGGGTATTGAAACAAAAAAAATTTTGTAATCATGACGCATAAACAATTTGAGTTTACAAATCGTTCTCAACTTCACCCCTAAAAGCACAGTATGCAGGAGAGAAACGATTTAATTGTTGAAACTTCCTGGCAGACTAAACTTGTGGCTCCACGATACTCTCCATTATCACCAAATCCCCTTAAACAGTTCCTTCCAAGCTGTCGCCGTCCGTCTTTCCCTTTCTGGATACACGTTCTCTCTTTGTACGGTATACATTCCATCGTCCACACCAATGGCACGAGCTGATCTCCTTCATCTTCTTGATCAGCTTCCACCCCCCTATTTGCTGGTTGGGGACTTCAATGCCCACCACCCGCTTTGGGGATCTCCACATCCTTGTCCACGTGGCTCTCTATTGCTAGACGTCTTCCACCAAGCGGATCTAGTCTGCCTCAACACTGGGGTCCCCACATTTTTGTCTGCCTCCACGACAAATTTATCTCATTTGGACCTTGCGGTCGGTACTGTTCCGCTAGCTCGGCGCTTCGAATGGTTCGCCCTTGATGATACACACTCGAGTGACCACTTTCCATGTGTTCTTAGACTGCAGCCTCAACTGCCATATATGCGCCCGTGACGCTGGAAGTTTGCCCAAGCCGATTGGACACTTTTTTCGTATCTAGCGGCATTCGATGACCGTCGCTTTCCTAGCGTCGACGATGAGGTCACACATGTTACCGACGTTATTCTCACAGCTGCAGAACGTTCAATACCACGCACCTCCGAATTGCCCCGGCGGCCCCCAGTTCCTTGGTGGAACGAGGCATGCCGTGACGCAATACGTGAGCGGCGATGTGCTCTTCGCATTTTCCGTCACCATCCAACTTTGGCCAACTGTATCCGATATAAGCAGCTCCGTGCGCGATGCCGTCGCGTCATCCGCGATAGCAAGAAGGCAAGCTGGAAATTCTTTATTAGCTCATTTAACACCTTCACTCCCTCCTCGGAAGTTTGGAGTCGGCTTCGACGGTTCTCAGGCACGCCTAGTGTACCCCGTCGCAATTTCTAACTCATTGGGTCAGCACTTTGCTGGGATTTCGAGCTCTTCAAATTACCCGCCAGCGTTTCTCCCGAAGAAACGTGCAGCGGAAGTGCGACGTCTTGCTTTCTCCTCTCAAAATCACGAAAGCTACAATACTGTTTTCTCCATGCGGGAACTCCAACATGCCCTCTCTTCTTCTCGCTCCTCCGCCCCAGGACCGGATGGTATCTATGTCCAAATGTTGCTGCATTTATCAACCCATAGCCTGCGTTACCTCCTTCACCTTTATAATCGAATTTGGACCGACAGTACCTTTCCCAGGCGATGGCGGGAAGCTATTGTCGTTCCCGTTCCGAAACCTGGAAAGGACAAACATCTCCCCTCTAGCTATCGCCCCATTTCTCTCACGAGTAGTGTCTGTAAGGTTTTGGAGCGTATGGTGAATTACCGTTTAGCTTGGTGGCAGGAATCCCGCAGTCTTTTAACACCAGCCCAATGGGGATTCCGAAAGCATCGTTCTGCCGTTGACCATCTTGTTGCTCTCTCCACTTATATCATGAACAATTTTCTCCGGAAACGCCAAACGGTAGCAATATTTTTTGATCTGGAGAGAGCATACGATACCTGTTGGAGGACAGGCATCCTCCGCACACTGTTCTCTTGGGGCTTTCGAGGCCGGCTGCCCCTTTTTCTTCGCGAATTTATGGCAGAGCGCACATTCAGGGTGCGGGTGAACACTACTCTCTCTCGTACTTTCTCCCAAGAAAACGGGGTACCCCAGGGCTCCGTGCTGAGTGTTGTACTGTTTGCCATCGCCATTAATCCAATTATGGATTGTCTCCTTCCTGATGTCTCGGGCTCCCTCTTTGTGGACGATTTTGCGATCTACTACAGCTCTCAACGGACCAGCCTGCTTGAAAGACGTCTTCAAGGATGTCTCGATCGCCTCCACTCGTGGAGCATCGAAACCGGCTTCCGTTTCTCACCCAGTAAGACCGTTTGTGTTAATTTTTGGCGACGTAAGGAGTTTCTTCCACCCTCCTTACATCTAGGTCCTGTCAACCTTCCGTTTTCCGACGTCGCTAAATTCTTGGGTCTTATGTTTGACAGAAAACTGTGCTGGTCCTCCCACGTTTCCTATCTTTCGGCTCGCTGTCTGCGTTCCCTTAACACCCTCCGTGTCCTGAATGGTACCTCCTGGGGAGCGGACCGAGTGGTCCTTCTCCGCCTCTATCGCGCCTTAGTGCGCTCGAAATTGGATTATTGAAGCATAGTCTACTCCTCTGCTCGGCCGTCTATTCTTCGGCGTCTCGACTCTATCCACCACCGTGGATTACGTTTAGTGTCTGGAGCTTTTTACACCAGCCCTGTGGAAAGCCTTTATGCTGAGACTGCTGATCCTCCGCTGTCCAATCGGCGGGCAGTCCTTCTGAGTCGTTATGCTAGCCATCTGTCTTCCATGCCTGCTAATCCAGCCCATGACCTTTTTTTCGACGCCTCCTTTGATGTAGCGTATGCAGGCCGCTCCTCCTCCCTACTACCCCCGGGAGTCCGCTTCCGCCAACTGCTCCATTCTCTCTCCTTCCGCTTTCCTAAAACTTTCTTGACAACTTGGGGTACAGCACCGCCTTGGCTCCGTCCCCGGATCGACTTGCTCAGAGACCTATGTAAATTTCCCAAGGATGGTACCCCTACATTTGTCTTCCGTCGGGCATTTGCTGCTCTATGTGCACAAATGACGGAAGCCACATTTATTTACACCGACGGCTCGAAAACATCGTTAGGTGTAGGGAGTGCCTATATTGTTGGCGACACCCCAAATCACTTTCGGCTTCCCGACCAGTGTTCGGTTTATACTGCGGAGCTTTACGCTGTTCTCCAGGCTGTCCACTACATCCGCCGCCATCAGCGGATACAGTACGTAATCTGCTCAGATTCTCTCAGCTCTCTCCTAAGTCTCCAAGCTCTTTACCCTGTGCACCCTCTGGTCCACCGGATTCAGGACTGTCTGCGCTTGCTCCACCTGGGGGGCGTCTCAGTGGCGTTCCTCTGGCTCCCGGGACACGCTGGTATCTGTGGGAATGAGGCGGCCGATATAGCGGCCAAGGCTGCAGTCTCTCTTCCTCGGCCAGCTATTCAGTCTCTTCCGTTTACCGATCTACGGAGCGGTTTATGTCGCCAAGTTGCTCATTTATGGCATGCGCATTGGTCAACACTTCCCCATAATAAATTGCGGGAAGTGAAAGCCCTTCCTTGCGCTTGGACCTCTTCCTCCCGAACGCGTCGTCGGGAGGAGGTAATTTTAGCTAGACTCCGGATAGGGCACTGTCTTTTTAGCCATCGACATCTTTTAAGCGGTGATCCTCCCCCACTCTGTCTCCACTGCTCTCAGCTGTGGACGGTCAGACACCTTTTAATTGAATGCCCCTATTTTAATCCGTTACGCTCCCGTCTACAGCTATCGCCTGATCTATCGTCGATTTTAGCAGATGACACGCGCTCAGCTGACCGCGTTCTACAGTTTATTAGTGACAGTGAAATGACGTCAGTCATTTGATTTTTTTTTTTTTTTTGGGGACAACCAACCCCTTTCTATAGTGGATTTTTAAGCATTCCTTCTGCCTTTAGTTTCTCAAGTTTTATGACTTTGTTCCCATTGCTGCTGATTTTAAATTTCGTTTTTTCCTGTTTCCTACGTCACGGGCTGGGCGCTAATGACCATAGAAGTTTTGCGCCCCAAAACCACAAAAAAAAAAAAAAAAGATTAAACTTGTGTGCCGGACCGAGACCCGAACTCGGGACCCTCGCCTTTCGCGGGTAAGTGCTGAGCTACCCAAGCACGCCCCACGCCCCGTCCTCACAGCTTTACTTCTGCCAGTACCTCGTCTCCTACATTACAAACTTCAGAGAAGTTCTTCTGCGATCCTTGCAGAACTAGCACTCCTTGAAGAAAGGATATTGCGGAGATATGGCTTAGCCACAGTTTGGGGGCCGTTGTCAGAACGAGATTTTCACTCCGCAGCGGAGTGTGCGCTGATACGATACTTCCTGGCAGATTAAAACGAGCTTCTGTGAAGTTTGGAATGTAGGAGACGAGCTACTGACAGAATTTAAGTTATGAGGACGGGTCGTGAGTCGTGCTTGGGTAGCTGAGATGGTAGAGCACCTGACCGCGAAAGGCAAAGGTCCCGAGTTCGAGTCTCGGTCCGGCGCACAATTTTAATCTGCCAGGAAGTTTCATATCAGTGCACACACCGCTGCAGAGTGAAAATCTCATTCTGGATTTAATTGTTTGAAGTAAAATTTACGCAAACGTCAATATTGGAATTAGTAAGTGCTCGACTAAACCGGCGGCGCAGCAATAGCCCAGTAAAGGTCTTTGAAGCGTTGCGGTTGCATAAAACCCGTGGGTAGAGGCAGCAGAATCGCCATTCACGTCACTATCTCCTAAGCAGCCTTCTGAAGTTTCGTGCACTGCTTTCTACAGATTCCTGTCGTACCCTGATGCCTTAGCACATGCCGCATCAGCCGATAACTTACATTTGGTGTTTTATACCTATTCATTTCCTGATCGGTTATGCTGAGAAATTCCTCGTTTCCTATTTTGTTAGCCCAGTTTCAGCATTCTTCTGTAACATCAAAGACTATACGCTTCGCTTCTCTTCTGTTCCGGTATTATCACTGTCCATGATTCGCTTTCATGCAATGCTCCAGAAGTACATTCTCAGAAATATGTTTCTCAAATTTACTCTCTTTTTTTGATACTAGTATGTGTCTCTCTCCCTTAGTACCGCGCGGGATTAGCCGAGAGGTCTCAGGCGCTGCAGTCATGGACTGTGCGGCTAGTCCCGGCGAAGGTTCAAGTCCCCCGTCGGGCATGTGTGTGTGTGTGTGTGGGCGTGTGTGTGTGTGTGTGTGTGTTTTTTTCGTTAGGATAATGTAGGTTAAGTAGTGTGTAAGCTTAGGGACTGATGACCTTGTCAGTTAAGTCCCATAAGATTTCACACACATTTGAACATTTCTTTTGAGCTCCCTTTGTCTGTAAATAAATGGCTCCATGTGGTACCTCTACCACAGTCCTAGTAAGTTATACAATTATTTTCATGTTTCTTGGACTATAACGGAGGCCTCTCCCTATGATTTGGGACATGGTAGTTTTACAATCATAGCACACTTTCTAAGTAAAACAAATGACAAAATATTTACGGTTAGTAGAAACATGATTTTTAATGTACTTTTTTATATAAATAACATTGACTTATCTTTCGGTACCTGCCCTTCCCCTCTTAACCCCCTCCTCAATTCCCCCTCCCCGTCTCCCCTCTCCCTCCCTCCCTCCCTCCCTCCCTCTCTCTCTATCTATCTCTCTCTCTCTCTCTCTCTCTCTCTCTCCGTCTGCTCCTTTCCTCCCTCCATCTCTCTCTTCCTCAGACACACACACACACACACACACACACACACGCACACACACACACACACACACACACACACATACCTCTGTGGAGTAGGAATTGGCGAGAAAGCAAGATTTCGGTTTGGATTTGAAGTTAATTTTATTACCTGTTAAATGATTTCTACCCCTCGGTAAAGATTTTCGTGGCTGAGTACCTCATTCGCTTCTCTGCCACAGTGAGGCTGAATCAAGTCATTTCTCCTTCAGTTATTATACTAACCAACTGGAGCATGAAAAAGGCGAATAAGTTTCTGTTTAAAAGACTGTAAAGTAGAATTAGCCAGCTGGTACTGCACTTTTCAGTCAGTGTTTTTAAAGATAAGCATATTCGATTTTTGAGCACCGATAGGATCATTTTCCGCTGGTTCCCTTCTTTTTCCTGCCACAGCAGGGCATGTCCTCCACGTATAAATAAATTTCATTTATCGGTGAAATTTGTTAGTTGCTTTATGTGAAGTTAAAGTAATGTAAAACCAATCGTACTCTTCAGCCCAGTTTTTACGTGCACAGGTATATTCCACGTGCTGCAGCACTAGACATGGGATTCTCCGGAATCATTCTGATGATAACGGAGACACTTTAAAGCATATTTCTCCGTGCTACGTTACTTCATAATCTACGTTTTCGCCTCACACCGCATTTTACGTGCGTGTTTTACGTGGAAGGTTGGGGTAAATTTGAACCGATGTATCCGCGATATGAAGTAAATTTTCAACGTTGTTCGAGATCGGGATCTTAGGAATATATCTTACAAAATTGTGACACTTTCCGTGCATAACCCCTCGGAACCCGTAGTAGTTGGTAGTAAAAAATGGCAAAAAGTCTTTAGGTTCTTTTTTTCTAACGAACCGCCTATGATCTAATGAAGCCTCTATAAGCCCCTTAAGGTCCAAGGCAGACCACGCCAAATGCAAGAAGAGCGAATCGATTAGTTCCATTTGGATAAGGAGGAGGAAGTGTGTGTCGCTGTACTTCAGGATGGTAATATTAAGACGGTCCTGCTGCTGGGTATATACGAGGATATTCGGAAAGTAAGGTCCGATCGGTCAAGAAATGGAAACCACTGTGAAAATCTAATAAAGCATTGCACATGTGTGTTCGATAGTGTCTCTAGTATGCCTGTCGGTTACATAACTTTGCTCTTTTCAGTTCTGAGCGCATGGAGAGCACATAAGTATTCGTAGAAAATAGTGTCTCCCGCCTAGTATGAGGTCCTGGTGAGAGATTTCGCCTGATGTTATGCAGCCCACCTTACAGAACTGTCATACGGTTGTTGCTTTGTAACAATTCTCGGTCGCAATCTGCAGGGGCAATGAAAATGCTCCTGCAGCGTTTTCGATGGCAAGTGTTTGATCACCTGCACTACAGCCCGTAATTGGCTCCTTTTGCGTTTCATTTCTGCTCACATTAACTTCTGGCTATTATGGCAACATTTTCGCTCAGACAACGAGCTAAAGATGAGCGCAGAAAATTGACGGGAAGCATAGGCGGCTGCCTTCTTTGCCGAGGGTGTTGGAAAGGTGGTACAACGTTGCGATAAATGTCTAAGTCGGAGTGGTGACTATATAGAGCAGTGGCTGGAAGCTGTAGCTAACTATTGCAGATAAAATATTTGATTTTCAAATTGGTTTCCATTTCACGATCAATCGGAGGTTACTTTGCGAATAGCCCTAGTAAATAGTCCCTAGTCCAAGGGCTATCCGAAATAAACCCCACCTTTCTGTCAACAATAGTACTCGTGGTATGAGCCCCGAAACAATGCCGTGTCTATACGCGGCGTATTGGAACATATTACACTCAAGGAAAAAAATCGCAACACCAAGGAGTTGAGCGACATAAACGAAAGATGGTAGTCGTGTTTCTATTTCTGAAAGGTGATATCTGCTCAAATGTCGCACCATTCGGATGAGAGTAGGCTAGTAGCGCCACTACGAAGATAAAAATCAGGTTTACTTTAAATACACGCTGGGACGGTCGCGAGCGTTGTTACTTTTCAGACTGGACGTGGTTTGTTGGTGCTAGTCAACGATGTCTCTAAGGCGACAGAGATAGCATTATCAACAATTCACTGAATTGGAACGAGGTCGTATAGTATGCCTGTTACAAGGTGGATTTTCCTCCTGCGCCAGCCGCTGTGGCCGAGCGGTTCTAGGCGCTACGGTCCGGAACCGCGCTGCTGCAACGGTCGCAGGTTCGAATCCTGCCTCGGGCATGGGTGTGTGTGATGCCCTTAGGTTAGTTATGTTTAAGTAGTTCTAAGTCTAGGGGACTGAAGACCTCAGATGTTAAGTCCCATGGTCCTTAGAGCCATTTGAACCATTTTCCTTGTGCGATATTGCAGAGAGACTTGGCAGGAATGTAGGTACTGTATACGAGTGCTGGCAGCGGTGGTATCGAGAATGTACGGTCTGAAGAACACCGGTCTCCAGAGTGTCAGCTGGCGTTACCGAGAGGGAAGACCATCGTACTCAGCTTATGACTCTGGCGCATCGTACTGCATCTGCAGCAGGAATTTGAGCAGCAGTTCTCACCACAGTGACACAGCGGACTGTTGCGTCGATTACTTCAACGGTAGCTCCGAGCCAGACGCCCTGCGGCGTGCATTCCACCAACCCCAAACAAACATCTGCGACTTCAGTGGTGTTAAGCTAGAGCTCATTGGAGGGCATGATGAAAGTATGTTGTGTTTTCAGATGAAAGCTTTTTCTGCCTCATTGGCAGTGATGGTCGTGTGTTGGTTACAAGGAGTCCAACTGAGGGCCTGCAACCAAACTGTCTGTGTGTGAGACACACTGGACCTACACCTGGAGTTATGGTCTGCGCTGTGACTTCGTCTGACAGCAGAAGCATTCTCGTGGTTGTCCCACGGACACTGACTGGAAATGTGAAGGTCATCTGGTGATTAGACCTGCTGTGCTGCCATTCATGAGCAGCATTACAGGTGGTGTATTCCAACAGTATAACGATCGCCCACCTACCGCTAATGTAGCCCAACATGCTGTACAGAGTGTCGACACGTTGCCTAGGCCTGCTCGATCTGTCTCCAGTCGATGACATGTGGGATCATCGAACGAATACTCCATCATCCCTGTATTGGGCAACCAACTAAAACAGGCATGGAACTCCATGTCTCAAACTGTCATCAGGCCCATGAACGACACAATGCATGCACGTTTGCAAGCGTGCATTCGCATTCCGGTGGCTACATCGGTTATTAATGTACTAGCATTTCACATTGCAATATCTTATTTCGCGCTCAGATGAACATTTGGTCTCACAATGTTAATCACTTAAGGCGGGTAGGACGTGAAACGGGCCGACTTGGAGCAGGAGAGGCACCACAGGACACTTCAATTTCCACTCTCTATACTTTTACAAATAAATTTATAAAACTTTTTCATCATGACCAGGAAGGGTTCAGAATTCACACTCTTAGCAGTGGAAGTTGTAAAACACAACGAAATTATTTTTTTTTACATGTGAAATTTTATCATTTTTTTTCACTTACTAATGGCAGCATTAGTTGCTATAGGTACACTTTTCTTCATAAATAAGAGACATTCTTCTATGAATTTTGCACAGCATACAAACCATACTCAAAGGTGTATGAAACTCTAAATTTTCCAAATCTATTAGAAACCGTGGTAAAAATTGACGTAATTAACTACAAAATTTGTGTTTTTTTCCAAACATGAAGTTTAAAATACAACAGCTCATTCGTTTTTTCATAAATTGAATAAATTCTAGAGTTTCATGCAGCTGTAAGTATGATATGTATGCTGTGCAAAATTAATCGAAGAATCTCTCTAACTTATGAAGAAAAATGTACCTATAGCAACAAATGCAGCCATTAGTAAGTGAAAAAATGATGAATTTTCACACGCAAAAAATTTATTATGTGTTTTAGAACTTCCACTGCAAAGAGTGTGAATCCTGAATCCTTCCTGGTGATGCTGACAAAGTTTTATGAATTTATTTGTAAAAGTATAGACACTGGAAATTAAAATGTGCTATGATGCCTCTCCTGCTCCAAGTAGGCCCGTCTGACGTCCTACCCTCCTTAAATACATTACCTACACAAATGTATTCCTGAAATTTTATTACTATACGTTAATCATTTTTCGGTGCAGTTATTTTATTTGTGCCAGTAGTGTAGGCAGCGCATGCTGTGGCTTGCGTACCGATGAATCTTACTGCCTTTATCAATATTATTGCTTGTTAACAGTAAACTTCATAAGATAGTAAATGTACTTGTGAGGATCCAGCCATCGTGCCCACCTGCTTAAACACCTGTGTGCAAGGAATATATCTATTACTCATTTCGCGCCATGGCTTCTTTTTTTTTCCGACGATGACCTACCCTCAGAGTATGATGCCACAAGGGTTTAGTGATTGCAAGTAGGAAAAGTAAGGCAAACTTTTGACGATTTGATATACAACAGCTGTTTTTACCAGTAGCGCGAAAGCTGGAGAGATTAAACTTTTAAGATCTTTAACATGTGACTTGCAGGTTACGGTGAGTGGACTCGAGTTAAAAGTCCCGTTGTCGTTCACTCATAGAAGTGATTGAGTTGGACAGCCACTGTGCTTTTCGGGGCAGTGAAAGACACTGGGAACCGCTCCTCGTTACACTTTCACCGTAAGCAAATTGCGACACGTGAATCAGCTGCTATAATATTCTTGAAGATCATATTGCGGTAATTTTCATCTCTTGTCGCAGCGACTAACGTTCTCCACTTGCACTCGTGAAGGGGATGTTGTCGCCGATCTTACGCTAAGTGGAAGGAGCTCTTTAAGAGAGCGGACAGAATGAAGGGCGTAATACAGCTACATTCGAAAGACATCGGATTCCGCCAGGAGACAGGAAAGACCTTTTCACTGTCCGCGTGCGCTCCATCTCTTCACGCCACAGCTCTCTGTCTGTGGAACAGAAATTACTAAAGTATTTTCCATAGACTCTTCTGGACGGTTCCCGTGTAATGTCAGATGAAAATAAGTTGTAATGCGTATTTATTTATGTTGTTGTTGTGGTCTTCAGTCCTGAGACTGGTTTGATGCAGCTCTCCATGCTACTCTATCCTGTGCAAGTTTCTTCATCTCCCAGTACCTACTGCAACCTACATCCTTCTCAATCTGCTTAGTGTATTCATCTCTTGGTCTCCCTCTACGATTTTTACCCTCCACGCTCTCCTCCCATGCTAAATTTGTGATCCCTTGATGCCTCAGAACATGTCCTACCAACCGGTCCCTTCTCCTCGTCAAGTTGTGCCACAAACTCCTCTTCTCCCCAATTCTATTCTATTTATTTACAGATATATTTATTTATTTATATTATTTATTTATGTATTTATTTATTTATAGATATATTCTATTTACTTATAGACTACCAAAATCTGTTAAAATAGCAATGATTTTTATTGTGATCTCTACAAAGGTTGCCTATTCTATGCACTATGTCAGTTTTTACTAAACACAACAAATCCTAAATGTCTTTCAGTAGGTTGCAGGAGTGTGACAAGTTTTTACACTGCTACATCTTTGTAGGACTTTTGCTGTACAAAGTGATGCAGTCTCTGCAGTTTATTATTATTACTGTTATTATTATCATCATCATCATAATTATTTATTTGCGAATTGACCGCTTAGGATCACGCTACAGTTCTATTTCTTCTTTGTCAGAAGTTTCCTCTTTCTCCAGTACTTCTTCATATTGATGCTGTGCTGTTGCTTCTGCCCAGGCTCTTCCATTCTTCTTAGTTCTTTCGACTTGAAATCCTTCCAAATTTTGAATCATAATCCGAAATTTATCCCTATTTAACATCTGAACTTCCTGTAATGTTCAACCTTTGCAGACCTTTACGAACTTTCTTAATCCATGCCGTTGTTGTCTTCTTTTTGCACAGGTAGTCGAATATCGTTGTTCTTATGAAACTTCCTGGCACATTAAAACTGTGTGCCGTACCGAGGCTCGAACTCGGGACCTTCGCCTTTGGCGGGCAAGTGCTCTGCCATCTGAGCTACCCAAGCACGACTCACGTCCCGTCCTCACAGCTTTACTTCCGCCAGTACCCCGTCTCCTACTTTCCAAACTTCACAGAAGCTCTTCTGCGAACCTGTTCGCAAACGTCCCGAGTTCAAGTCTGGGGGGTCCGGAACACAGTTTTAATCTGCCAGGAAGTTTCATATCAGCGCACACTACGCTGCAGAGTGAAAATATCATTCTGGATCCTTGTTGTTAGTCTGGTTTTGTCCATTCTGTACAGGTACCCTAGAAATTATAACCTCCTCTTTTTCGTAGTCTCCGAGATTTTCTCCAGCTTTTTGTAGATTTTATAGTTGCTCCGAACTTTCCAGCCAGTTTCAACCTGAGTTGTACCCATGATTTTCCGTAATGTTCTTCTTTCTCGTATCTCCAGCTTTTTCGAACTTCTAATTCATTGAGAGACATTGGGTGGCATACAGGCACTTTGATAATAAAATAATAATAATAATAATAATAACCCCGTGGAGGCCCGGGAAAAGAATAGGCCTCCAGTATGTTCTGCCAGTCGTAAAAGGCGACGAAAAGAACAAACCACTAATAGGGCTAACCCCCCTTTTAGTGTGATTAGTTGGTTCAGGACAGAACTAAAGAAGTCTCGGACAAGCGCCGTCATGGTCGGGGACGACGCTTGAACCCTATGCCCGCCCACAATGGTAACGACACTGCTAGCCAACTGGAAAATGATTTAAATCCAAATAGAGGTGTTTTGCAGGATATGCTTCCTGCAACCACCCTAGAAGGAAAACAAAGACAGAGGATGAGATGGTCAGATGAAGTTAATCGACACCTCATGTTCTGTTATTACTAAGCAACAAACCTAGGAACCAACACAACTGGATACAGATCACAAGTATACACAACATTTATTACCAGATACCCAGAATTAATTTTTTTAACAGAACAACGACTAGCTGATCAGATCCGCGTAATAATCAAAAATAACAGGATACCCCAGTCAGAAATAGAAAACATCAAACAACAAGTACAACAAATACTGGAACAAAATAATGTGCAATCAGAAGAAGAAGAAAATACAGTAACGGACTCAAACATCCCAGAGCAAACAAACAAAGAACAACACGCACCAATTAAACAATCAGAGGAAAATGAAATCTTAAGACAGCCACCAGAACAAGCACAAATAGAACACGAAGTGACGCAGATGTTAGATACAGAAGAAAAATTCCAGCTAACATATGTAGAATACAAAGACACAAATACAGACATTAGACCATTCTTGCATAGACCACCAAATAACCCACAAGTTGAAACAACAATAAAAACTATCAACACAATCATACACAACAAAATAAATGAAAACACAACTATGGAAGAGTTACAACTACTGGTTTATATAGGAGCACTCACTACACTAAATATACACACTAGGCAGAGATCAGAACCAACCAACACACAGAAGAAACCCACAAAACCAGCATGGCAACACAGGCTACAGATCAAAATAGAAAAACTGAGAAAAGACATCGGACAGCTAACACAATTTATAAGAAATGAAATCTCGGAAAAAAAACGAAAAAGGTTAGGTAAAATCTCACAACAAGAAGCGACAGAGCAATTAGACGAAAAGAAGCAGAAATTACAAGCATTAGCCAAACGACTCAGAAGATACAAAAAAAGTGAAAACAGAAGGAAACAAAACCAAACATTCAACACAAACCAAAAGAAATTTTACCAGACAATAGATAACACACACATTAAAATAAACAATCCACCAAACATAACAGACATGGAACACTTCTGGAGCAACATATGGTCAAACCCAGTACAACATAACAAGCATGCACGGTGGATACAAGCAGAAAGAGACACATACAAGATGATACCACAAATGCCTGAAGTGATAATTTTGCAACATGAAGTCACCCAAGCAATTAATTCTACTCACAATTGGAAAGCCCCTGGAAATGATAAAATAGCAAATTTCTGGTTAAAGAAGTTCACCTCAACACATTCACATCTAACTAAATTATTTAACAGTTACATTGCAGACCCATACACATTCCCTGATACACTTACACACGGAATAACATATCTGAAACCTAAAGATCAAGCAGACACAGCGAACCCAGCTAAATATCGCCCCATAACATGCCTACCAACAATATACAAAATATTAACTTCAGTCATTAAACAGAAATTAATGACACATACAACACAGAACAAAATTATAAATGAAGAACAAAAAGGCTGTTGCAAAGGAGCACGAGGATGTAAAGAGCGACTGATAATAGATGCAGAGGTGACATATCAAGCTAAAACTAAACAAAGGTCACTACACTACGCATACATTGATTACCAAAAAGATTTTGATAGTGTACCCCACTCATGGTTACTACAGATATTGGAAATATACAAAGTAGATCCTAAATTGATACAGTTCCTAAACATAGTAATGAAAAATTGGAAAACCACACTTAATATCCAAACAAATTCAAATAATATGACATCACAGCCAATACAGATTAAGCGTGGAATATACCAAGGAGACTCATTAAGTCCTATGTGGTTCTGCCTTGCCCTCAACCCACTATCCAACACGCTAAATAATGCAAATTATGGATACAATATTACTGGAACATACCCACACAAAATCACACATTTGCTATACATGGATGATCTAAAACTACTGGCAGCAACAAATCAACAACTCAACCAATTACTAAAGATAACAGAAGTATTCAGCAATGATATAAATATGGCATTTGGAACAGACAAATGTAAGAAAAATAGCATAGTCAAGGGAAAACACACTAAACAAGAAGATTACATACTAGATAACCACAGCGACTGCATAGAAGCGATGGAAAAAACAGATGCCTATAAATATCTAGGATACAGACAAAAAATAGGAGTA
Source organism: Schistocerca americana (assembly GCF_021461395.2). Taxonomy (NCBI): domain Eukaryota; kingdom Metazoa; phylum Arthropoda; class Insecta; order Orthoptera; family Acrididae; genus Schistocerca; species Schistocerca americana. Next base: position 175,800,595 of record NC_060127.1, on the reverse strand, counting down.
GATAATATAAATATTAAAGAAGAACTAAAAGAAAAATATAGACAAAGACTAACAAAAATACTGAAAACAGAATTGACAGCAAGAAACAAGACAAAAGCTGTAAATACTTATGCCATACCAATATTGACCTACTCATTTGGAGTAGTGAAATGGAGTAACACAGACCTAGAAGCACTCAATACACTTACACGATCACAATGCCACAAATATAGAATACATCACATACATTCAGCAACAGAAAGATTCACATTAAGCAGAAAGGAAGGAGGAAGGGGATTTATCGACATAAAAAACCTACATTATGAACAGGTAGACAATTTAAGAAAATTCTTTCTAGAACGAGCAGAAACTAGCAAAATACACAAAGCAATCACCCACATAAATACATCGGGTACACCACTACAATTTCATAACCACCTCTACAACCCTTTAGATCACATAACATCAACAGATACAAAGAAAGTAAATTGTAAAAAGAAAACACTACATGGCAAGCACCCGTATCATCTAACACAGCCACATATCGATCAAGACGCATCCAACACATGGCTAAGAAGAGGTAATATATACAGTGAGACGGAAGGATTCATGATTGCAATACAGGATCAAACAATAAACACCAGATATTACAGCAAGCATATTATTAAAGATCCCGATACCACAACAGATAAATGCAGACTTTGCAAACAACAAATAGAAACAGTACATCACATCACAAGCGGATGTACAATACTAGCAAATACAGAATACCCCAGAAGACATGACAATGTAGCAAAAATAATACATCAACAACTTGCCATACAACATAAACTTATAAAACAACACGTTCCCACATACAAGTATGCACCGCAAAATGTACTGGAGAATGATGAATACAAATTATACTGGAACAGAACCATTATAACAGATAAAACAACACCACATAACAAACCTGACATCATACTCACCAATAAAAAGAAGAAATTAACACAACTAATTGAAATATCCATACCTAATACAGCAAATATACAGAAGAAAACAGGAGAAAAAATTGAAAAATACATCCAACTGGCTGAGGAAGTCAAGGACATGTGGCATCAGGATAAAGTTGACATTATACCAATTATACTTTCAACTACAGGAGTCATACCACGCAATATCCACCAGTACATCAATGCAATACAGCTACATCCAAACTTATATATACAACTTCAGAAATCCGTAATTATTGATACATGTTCAATTACCCGAAAGTTCTTAAACGCAATGTAACATACCGTACAGTTAAAAGGAAGTGACGCTTGATCAAGGTCCGCGTCACTTTCATTCCGAACCAGACCTAAGGTCTGAGAAAGGAAAGATAATAATAATAATGATGATGATGATGATAAAAACAATCAGTCTATAGACTAGTTTTATGCGGCCCGCAGCAAATTCCTCTCCTGTGCCAACGTCTATTTCTCAGAGGAAAAATCTCAGCCTAGTTTCTCAATTATTCGCTGGATGTATTCCCGTCTCTGTCTACCTCTACAGGTTTTATCCTCTACAGCTCCCTCTAATACCAAGGAACTTGTTCACTGATATCTGACCTCCTATAATCCTATCCCGTCTTCTTGTCAGTGTTCTCCGTACGTTCCTTTCCTCACCGATTCTGCGGTGGACCTCCTCATTCCTTCTTCTATTGTGTGAACAAAATTAACAATTTTTTTTATAAGGGAGCGATCAAAAAGTTTTCGTGCGAAGACCGCACAGTCCAGAAGCGGTATGTAAATCAGGTAATATCCCCCCGGGCATTGAGGCGTCATCCCTTCGACGCACTAGTTTGACGAAACCCTTTTGGAGAACACTGTGAAGCGTGAAGGAGGTCGTAACTGCCTGCTGCACATTCTTGTCTGACAGGAATCGTCGAACCTTCAAGGACTTCTTTTTAAGGGAACGAAGGCACGTTAATCACATGTGTATAGGGTGGGTGCTGGACCGTCTCTTCCACTTGAGTTGGCGTAACTTCTGCGTTACGACATTTGCGATATGGGTAAGTGCGTCTTCATGAAGTTGCAGCACTGCTTTGGCGCACCATTTCACAACTGTGGTTTCCGACGGACATGCAGCCCCAGCCACAATCTTCATTCTCCGATGGATGTCTACTGGCATGAGATTTTCACTCTGCAGCGGAGTGGGCGCTGATATGAGACTTCCTGGCAGATTAAAACTGTGTGCCGGACTGAAACTCGAAGTCGGGACTTTTGCCTTTCGCGGTCAAGTGCTCTACCAACTGAGCTACCGAAGCACGACTCACGCCCCGTCCTCACAGCTTCAGTTCTGCCAGTACCTCGTCTCCTAACTTCCAAACTTAACAGAAGTTTGTAAGGTGGCAATAGCCTTGCACCATACATGAGTCCATTTAACGTGACACTTAAGGTTTTGTTGGAGTGATACTCTAAGTTACCGCGTAGGAAATCTATGTGGAAACGCATCGGCACGCGAGAATTCAGCGATTTTGTAATTATAAGATTTTGCGGAAAGGCAGTAGGCGAGACAGTGCTCGGCAACCTCCCCGCTTAGCCGCCAAAGACCACAGCCTGACGGTATGAATGGTGAACCGGGGGATTTCGGTAATCCGTTTAGAGAGGCCGCAGCGGTTGCCAACCTCTGAAGGACGTGCGGCTGCAGGTGTTCAGGTGTTTACCAAAACAGAGCAGTGGATAGCTGGACAGGCTTTCCTGTGCGTGCTCTCGCCTATGCCCCACTAATTTTACTCCTTCGAGTAACTCAAGTGGGGCAGGCCAGGAGTTCCGAATAACAAACTTCCAATACAAGAATCTGTGTTAGCTACGACGGGGAATCTTGCGGGGAAAATCTCTAGTGGTCTCTTGGGAGAAAACATCCAGTAAACGTGTTATTGCCCACGGCTGTGGTTATTGCCAGACGGCCAGGGCCGAGTTTGGTTGTGAAATTTTGTAGAAATAAAAGAATGGTGGAAAAGAGTTCCTTTCCCAGGCCGTACATTCGTCGGCAATGGCAAACTGGGTATTTTGAGAGCTTCTAGTGATGTGATTCGCTCGGTAATAGTTGAGGTGAGAAAACAAAGGTGAAGAGCGATCTTGTTGGACTCTCGGTAAAGGTCTTCCGTTCTGGGCTCTCGCACTGAGAGGACGTTAGCCAAGTCGTCTCCCCTCTTGGTCTTTCGTTCTGAGTGGACGTTAGCCGCGCCAGCTCTTTGCTGCCGGGAACATCGTTGCAAATAGAGAAGTTTATGGACAGCAGTCTGCTGTCCGAGTAGTGTAGGAGTGTACTTTCCGAGACGCCACACGCCAACCGCACAGCCTCGCCGTCGCCGTTGGAGACCGCCGCTCCAACAGGAACATTACGGTGAGATCGCTCCCGCTTCGGCCTGTGTTAGCAGTAACGTTAAGTAGTTGGACCACGTGCGATTGCTGTTTCCACAGAGATTTCACAGTACTTTGAAGTGTAGTGGTTCTTCGTATATATGTTATAAGAGATCGCGTTTTGGACCGATTTTAACCCAGTTACTGCCAGTGAAAGTTGGGAGGATAAATTGCAAATTGTTCATTGTGTTTTATTCAGCATTGATCTCAAGGTTATAATAAAATTATGGTGATTCAGTAGAGCCTTTACTTTCAGTAGTTGACCCTGAATTCACCCTTATGCTTTACTTTATTTTTGTGTATGTGTGTGAGGTCACTGAACACCCTAAGTGTTCGTGATCGTTCATGTTTGGAAGTAAAAATTGGTGTCATTTATCGTCAACACTACCACCGCAGCCGGCCGCGGTGGTCTAGCGTTTCTAGGCGCTCAGTCCGGAACCGCGCGACTACTACGGTGGCAGGTTCGAATACTGCCTCGGGCATGGATATGTGTGATGTCCTTAGGTTAGTTAGGTTTAAGTAGTTCTAAGTCTAGGGGACTGATGACCACTGATGTTAAGTCCCATAGTGCTCAGAGCCATTTGAACCAACTACCACCGCAGATTAATAAGGGGTGACAGGGCCACATTTAAATCTAGCGTTGTCCATTTTTGCGTACAGTTCCACTCCCAATTTCTCTGTAGGTTGTTTGTCAGGGACGAACACACGCAAAAATCGGACAAGCAATGGGTGGGGTGTTACAAGTTCTCCTGCGAACCTTGCAGAACTAGCACTCCTGGAAAAAAGGACATTGTGGAGAAATGGCTTAGCCACAGCCTGCGGTAGAGCACTTTCCCGCGAAAGGCAAAGGTCCCGAGTTCGAGTCTCGGTCCGGCACACAGTTTTAATCTGCCAGGAAGTCTCATATCATCGCACACTCCGCTGCAGAGTGGAAATCTCATTTTGGAAACATCCCCCTGTCTGTGGCAAAGCCATGTCTCCGCAATATCCTTTCTTTCAGGAGTGCTAGTTTTGCAAGGTTCGCAGGAGAGCTTCTGCAAAGTTTGGAAGGTAGGAGACTACGTACTGGCAGAAGTAGGGCTGTGAGGACGGGGCGTGAGTCGTGTTTGATGTCTACTGGTGATTGTCCTTCAGCAACCAAGAAAAGATTGCATGTTGGTTATATTTGCATGCATATGGTCATAATGTCGTCATTGTTTGCGTTTCCTCTTTTACCGCGCGCAAGTGGCAAAGACACGAGTACTTATCCCTTACCTACATGTCGGTGCTTAAATACCCATATCGGAGTTCAGACACGCCGCATGCACGCTGCAGCAGTGCCCTCGAGCGGTAAGTTTTTGATCGCTCCTTATAATTTGTCATTCCCTACGAGTTGGATAGATTGGTAGATTACCTATACAGAGTGGTCAGAAACAGTCTGAAAAGCCAGTAAGGGTGTTGCAGGGTAGGTTGTGTTGAGAAAAAAGTTAAGAGAAAAATTCGAAACGTTGTACCGTTTCCGAGTTAATAATTAAGTAGGTCCATAAGTTCGTAGCGTTTTCCCATGAGTTTATTAGACACAACAGACACACGTATCAGAGACTTTAGTCATCAATAATACGTTCTCCTCCACTATTTGCAACAATCTGCCAACGCTGGGGTAGCTTTTCGATTCCGTGACTGCAGAAAACACGTGGTTTTGAGGTGAGCAACTCGTCGAGCCATCTTCGGAGCGCATCTTCATCCGGAAAGGAAATTCCTTGAAGGCTGTTCGATAGATAGCGGAGAAGATGAAAATCTCAGGCCGCAAGATCGGGTGAATCAGATGGGTGCGGAACGAGTTCCGAACCCAATGCCTGTATAATGTTTTTTGTCATTCCAGCAGTATGTGTATGGGCGTTATGGCGGATTAGCATCACTCCACGCGGTCTTCCTGGTCGTTGATCTTGGACTGTGACTGCAAGACGTTTCAGTTGTTGACAATAAATGTCAGATATGGTGTTTACATCTTGGGAAAGCAAGCGTTACTGTTCAAAAATGGTTCAAATGGCTCTAAGCACTATGGGAGTTAACATCTTGTAAGAGGTCCATGACTAAGGAATTTATTGCTAGCGCACTCGAGCAGATGTAATTTCGATGGATTGCTCACGCACTGCCTGCGATATGTAAGCTATAATAGCATCGCAGACCAAAGAGCAGTGTTGGCTGCAATAGGAAGTGTGTGGCAGTAGGAGTAAGTAGTAGCTAGCAGGCGTGTGTATGCAGTTGGCTGGCCCGGTCGTGGGGAGCGATGGCGGTGCCTGAGCAATGCAGTATAAGGTAAAAGCAGCCTCGCGCATATGTACTATTGTTCTATCAAGTCCCATGAAAATGTTTCAAAAAATCTTTTAATAATAATTTTTTTTTAAATTAGCTTTTGACAGTCATTCATCTGAATTTAAAGAATTTGCTAATTTCTGCGATCCATGGTCTTCCCTATTATGGTAAAGAAAAATCAGTTGTTTCTTTTTATACACGACAAATCTAGCGGCCAGCATTGCACTGGGCTTTGCCAGAAAAATTTCTTATAGGAGCAGATATATACGCGTTATCCGGCGACTAGATTGAGGTAAGAATTTTCAATTTACTCAGAATGATCTTTCAGGGCCATGACGCAGCAATGCTGACATCCAAATTTACCAGTTTAGATTCCGTTGCCGGCCGCGGTGGTCTGGCGGTTCTAGGCGCTCAGTCCGGAACCGCGCGACTGCTACGGTCGCAGGTTCGAATCCTGCCTCGGGCATGGATGTGTGTGATGTCCTTAGGTTAGTTAGGTTTAAGTAGTTCTACGTTCTAGCGGACTGATGACCACAGATGTTAAGTCCCATAGCGCTCAGAGCCATTTGAACCATTTTTAGATTCAGTTAATTACTGAAAGGTTATATATGAGTCACATTTTTTATTTTATGAGGTTAGTCACGTTATTATTGCGAGATTACGGAATAATAAACTGTTGGGAGGTTACACTGAATGTGAATGTTATATATATATATATATATATATATATATATATATATATATATATTTAACTGTTGGGAGGTTACAATCTGAGGTCATCAGTCCAGTAGAACTTAGAAATACTTAAACTTCACTAACCTAAGGACACTACACACATTCATGCCCGACTCAGGATTCGAACCTGCGACCGTAGCAGTAGCGCGGTTCCGGACTGAAGCGCCTAGAATCACTCGGCCACAGCGGATGGCCGTTACTGTCCCACTAGACGCATAACATTACCTTTGCTGTATGCGGGCAGGTCTCTGCACGCTGATTTGCCGCTTTTCTGGGCTCAAACATTTCTTTCTTTCCCTTATGTTAGCATAAATACATCATTTTTCATCACCAGTGACGATACAGGACAGGAATTGTCGGTGTTCACAAGTGATGACGAGCAAGTAGAGATGTACATATGGCACCCGCAGATTTTGGGAATTTTGGCTTAGACCATCCCATTTTCGAACCTCCCCCATTGCTACCCAAAGTCGCAGAATGGCGGAATGATCATAGTTCATCAGATTTAATAGGTCTCGAGTACACTGACGTAGATTGTGGATTAACGCTCTTAGACGATGCTCATCAAACCGTGAAGGTTTTTCCTGAAGATCCATAGTCACTCCTTAAAACATAAAACCATTTTCTTGCCTCGCTGTGTCCAGTGGTTTTGTCCCCATACGCGGCACAGATGTTTCTGGCTGCCTCTGCTGCTCATACAGAAGAACATGTCGAATATGTTTGATTACTACATTTGGTCCTCCATCTTCTAGCGTCCAAAGTTCCACGTACTAACTCCAGATGAGCGAACGATAGTATGTAAACTTAAGTAGCAACAGCGTACTACAGATTAAAAAAATCGATAAGATAAACCATTACCTACCGCAACACTAACATGCAAAATAAAACCGCTACGAACTTATGCAGTAACCGAACAGCACTTAAGTTAGCCAGTCACGCCATTGCACGCACAAACTGACACGGTCCGCCAGATTCAATTAATATTAAAAAAAAATGTTCAAATGCGTGTGAAATCTTATGGGACTTAATTGCTAAGGTCATCAGTCCCTAAGCTTACACACTACTTAACCTAAATTATCCTAAGGACAAAGACACACACACCCATGCCCGAGGGAGGACTTGAACCTCCGCCGGGACCAGCAATTAATGTTCAGTTCCTCTCATAGCATATATGACAGCGCATGAGACTGCTCAGCCTTTAGTTCGTGTCCTTTAGTTCGGGTCCGATCCTTACCACCGTCTAATGTCCAATGTTTGGATCGATCACTTGTCCGGTTTTAAGAAACAACACGAAAAAAACATCTGGTGACACCGTCTTTGGCGGGCCCCTTGAATTTGCTCGTGTAACAGCCTGATTGACCAACTTCAATGCTAATTAACTCGGATACAGTCCAACATTTTTCTTAATATTTATTTCCTCAGAACAATCTACTTTGCGACGTCTTTACAACTTTTACAGCCTGGTTCTGACCACGCCGTATACAGGGCGTTTTTGTAAAATCCTGTCACAGGCTTCTAGGAGTTGTAGAGGAGACTTAAAAATTAAAGTTATGGTAAAGAAACCACGGCTGTTAAAGTACCGTCCGGATGCAAGACAAGTTGACGAACGGATCACTTTCGTAACTCCCGCTTTACGGTACGCACACACACTGACGATCAGTCCCTATCGTACGGGGCCAACTAGATACACGGGCCCTGCAACGAACTTGTGACGTCACACTAGTCGGCCTTTCCACCACACGTCGCGAACACAGAAAATCAATATTTTATCGAAAAGCTACCCACCGAAGCTCTTAATTTTGTCGTGTGCTTTCGAGAACTTGCACGCATTTAAACACGCAGTCAAAAATTATTAAACTCGTCTGAAATACTTACTCGCACCCCGCCGCAGACGGCTTCTGGAACTCGCAAGACATGTAATGTCAGGTGCTGTGACGCACATAGCACGGCCGGTCTTTCTCACGAGCCTCGCTGTCGCAGTTATGACGTCACATACCATTTGCGTCTGACTACAACAACGGCTTCGACAAACTGGTACATTTCCAGCTAGGAGGGCAGACTGAGGTGCTCCACAGTCCTTCGAGTCAGAAGGAAACCCGGCGACGAGTACTCGAAACACTGTCCACACCATGAGCTTCTGTAGAACACACAAGCCAGAGCTCACTGTTTTCGCTGTGAAGCAGGAGATTTGACCTGATCTTCAAACTTTTTTTGATTCAAACGACACAATTCTGCACCTGACTTCCTTACCAAAACAAATCTACTAAGTCCCCCCTACGAAGTGTAGAAGCCTGTAATAGGAATTGCGAAACAGCCCGTATATACAAAGCTAGTGTTTTGAGTCTAACGCTATAGCGAGTATACACTGTGATGTCGGGAATAGTGTAGTAGATACAGGAGAGTGTTTTTAGGGACTCACGATGTTTTCTGGTCGGCACTTCACTCTAGTCGCTGATTTTAGGATCACATGAAGAAATGTGCACTTGGGACCGCCATAAGCATTTTCCGCAGTTTTCATTGTTGTTACAAATGATACCGTGTTTTCTGCGTCTATTTTAAAAATTTCGCATTCTAAACATATGAGTGCTGTATAATACGTTAAGTGCCTTGGAATATATTGATAGTTCAGATACAGAATTTTAAGGTGTGTAAATTGTTACACACCGGGTGATCAAAAAGTCAATATAAATTTGAAAACTGAATAAATCACGGAATAATGTAGATAGGGAGGTACAAATTGACACACATGCTTGGAATGACATGGGGTTTTATTAGAACCAAAAAAAATACAAATGTTCAAAAAATTTCCGACAGATGGCGCTTCATCTGATCACAATAGCAATAATTAGCGTAACAAAGTAAGACAAAGCAAAGATGATGTTCTTTACAGGAAATGCCCTCTATGTCCACCATCATTACTCAACAATAGCTGTAGTCGCGGAATGATGTTGTAAACAGCACTGTAAAGCATGTCCGTAGTTATGGTGAGGCATTGGCGTCGGATGTTGTCTTTCAGCATCCCTAGAGATGTCGGTCGATCACGATACGCTTGCGACTTCAGGTAACCCCAAAGCCAATAATCGCACGGACTGAGGTCTGGGGACCTGGGAGGCCAAGCATGACGAATGTGGCGGCTGAGCACACGATTATACCAAACGACGCGCGCAAGAGATCTTTCACGCGTCTAGCAGTATGGGTTTTTTTGGTTCTAATAAAACCCCATGTCATTCCAAGCATGTGTGTCAATTTTTACGTCTCTATCTACATTATTCCGTGGTTTATTAAGTTTTCAAATTTATACTGACTTTTTGATCACCCGATATTTTAGAAATACTTGTATAACACGTGGGCAGTTAAGCCATACTTCGTCGGTCGTGCACCATCTTCTACAGTGATGCAAAACAAGGGTTTTTTACCATGGAGAAAAACTTTGGCGAACGACGTGTCGCATTATGAACCATAAAAATTCCGTCGTTTTTTGGGAACGTAGTCCACGAGTGGCTGCAAATGGTCTCCAAGTAGCTGAAAATAACCATTTCCAGTCAATGATCGGTTCAGTTGGGCTAGAGCATCCAGCCCATTCCATGTAAGCGCAAACCACACCATTATGGAGCCACCACCAGCTTCCACAGTGTGTTGGTGGCAGCTTGGGTCCATTGCTACGTGGCGTCTGCGCAACTCTTACCAACTGGCCAGGCCATGGTTTTCCAGCCGTCATGGCTCAACCCATACTGTCACGAACTCAGGAAGGGCGCTGCAGGCGATGCCGTACTGCTGGCAGAGGCACTCGCTTCGATCGTCTGCTCCCGTAGCCCATTCAAGCCAAATTTCGCCGCACTGTCGCAGCGGATGCGTTCGTTCTACGTGTCACATTGATTTTTTCGGCTATTTCTCGCAGTGTTGCTTGTCTGTAAGCACCGACAACTCTACGCAAACGCTGCTATCGGTCGTAAAGTGAAGGCCGCCGGCCAGTGAGTTTTCTCTGCTGAAAGGTAATGCCTGGATATTTGGTATTCTCAGCACTCTCCTGACACTGGACCGAGCGAGGTGGCGCAGTGGCTAGCACACTGGACGCGCATTCGGGAGGACGACGGTTCAATCCCGCATCTGGCCATCCTGATTTAGGTTTTCCGTGATTTCCCTAAATCGCTCCAGGCAAATTATGGGATGGTTCCTTTGAAAGGGCACGGCCGACTTTTTTCCCCATCCTTCCCTAATCCGATGAGACCGATGACGTCGCTGTTTGGTCTCTTCACCCAAAACAATCCAATCCATCTTGACACTGGATCACTGAATACTAAATTCCCTAACGATTTACGAAATTGAATATCCTATGCATCTACTCCAAACTACCATTCCGCGTTCGAATTTTGTTCATTCCCCTCGTGCGCTCATATTCACGCTGGACACTTTTTCCTATGAATCACCTGAGTGGAAATGACAGCTCCTCTAATGCACTACCCTTTTATACCTTGTGCACGGGATACTACTGCCAACTGTACATATCCACATCGCCATCTCATGACTTTTGTCACCTCAGTGTGCAGCGCAAGTGCTTCAGAGCACACCGTTCAGCGAACACTTTTGAACATTGGGGTCCACCGCTGACGATGCCTATCCATTCCCTCACTGACCCAACGACAGTGTCAGGTATGACTGCATTCTTCGGGGGAGTCGAGATTGTACCGTGGCTCAATGGAAACGTGTCGTCTGGTAGGACTAATAACATTTACTTTTACACCAAGTAGATAGTTGAGCCCGAATCGGCAGTGATCTAGGTGAACTATTGCTGGAAACGTGCCTCGGTGCAGGCTCTTAAGAACAGAATCGTCCAACACTTGTGGGAGGAACAAGTTTGTGACCGTAAGTTGGTGTCTTTGACCACCAAATACACTTGTTATGAATCCGATGGAACACATCTAGGACGGAATCGGGCGCAAGATAAGCATTCAGAAACAACCGGCCCGCGAATTACCGGAATTTCGTGACTTGTACGCAGACATCTGCTGCCACGTACCTCTCGAAATTTACGAAGTACCTTTCCAACTCGTACGACACAGAACTACTGCTATACCGCATTCCAAAGCTGAATCAGCTCACTGCTAAGGAGGTGGCATAACAAATTCGTAGGCTTCCCAAGCAGAGTCCATTTTAACAAAATCATTTTGTGTGTTAGGGCGTGTCATAGCGAAATAATAAATAACTACATTGCCGACAACGACTTTTCCTTAATCTACAGTCATTTAGAAGTTACTGAAACAAATTTATGCCATTGGACTGTAAATTACTCTTCATTTACATCACCCAATCATTATTTCGACGAATATCGGCCTATCTGATGGACATTTACAGGCAACCAAATGATTACAATCACAAAAAGACTGGATGATTCATTCAAGACAGAGAGTTTCACAAAATCCGCAAGTCAGTAATCCGTTGGTCCACCTCTGCCAATTATGCAAGCAGTTATTCGGCTTGGTATTGACTGGTAAAATTGTTGGATATCCTCCTGAGGGATGTCGTACGAAATTCTGACCAAGTGGAGCGTTAAGTCGTCAAAATTGCGAGTTGGTTAGTGGGTCCAGCCCATAATGTTCCAGATGTTCTCAATTGCACAAAATCCGCCAACCTTGCTGGTGGAGGTACGGTTTGGTATGCACGAACAAGCAGTAGGAACTCTCGCTGTGTGTGGACGGGCATTATCTTACTCAAATGGAAAGTGGATGTACACATATCAAAAAAAGTTTTGCATCACCACGGTTCCCACAACGCCTGAAGATAGATTTAGACTGTGGATATTGTATCACAGACACAGTGCCTTTGACTGATCAGAGATCTCACTAAACCCACCCAAAGATTTAAACAGCCATGCATGAGCAGCGCCCATTAGAAGGAGCGGGTCCCACAGCCGATCAGTTCCAGTCATTCCACCAGAAAGGAGGTACACGGCTCGTGTAGTCTGCTGTTCAACCGTGCCTATACCGTCAACACCGCAGTTCGATGGCGTCCGCATTGTTACTTTGTGCCAGGAAGGGCTTTCAACAAGGGAAGTGTCCAGGCGTCTCGGAATGAACCAAAGCGATGTTGTTCGGACATGGAGGAGATACAGAGAGACAGGAACTGTCGATGACATGCTTCGCTCAGGCCGCCGGAGGGCTACTACTGCAGTGGATGACCGCTACCTACGGATTATGGCTCCGAGGAACCGTGACAGGAACGCAACCGTGTTCAATAATGCTTTTCGTGCAGCCACAGGACGTCGTGTTACGACTCAAACTGTGTGCAATAGGCTGCATGATGCGCAACTTCACTCCCGACGTCCATGGCAAGGTCCATATTTGCAACCACGAAACCATGCAGCGTGTTACAGATGGGCCGATGAGTGTCGCAGATGCCTTCATCCAGACAATCGTCGGACACGTGTCTGGCGGCAACCCGTCAGGCTGAACGCCTTAGACACACTGTCCAGAGAGTGCAGCAAGGTGGAGGTTCCCTGCTGTTTTGGGGTGGCATTATGTGGCGCCGACGTACGCCACTGGTGGTCATGGAAGGTGCCGTAACGGCTGTACGATACGTGAATTCCATCCTCTGACTGATAGTGCAGCGACATCGGCACCATATTTACGAGGCATTCGCCTTCATAAACGACAATTCGTGACCCAATCGCGTACATCTTGTGAATGACTTCCTTCAGAATAACGACATCGCTCGACTAGAGTGGGCAGCATGTTCTCCAGACTTGAACCCTATCGAACATGCGTGGGATGGATTAAAAAAGACTGTTTATGGATGACGTGACCCACCAACCACTCTGAGGGATCTACGCCGAATCGCCATTGACGAGTAGGACAATCTGGACCTACAGTGCCTTGATGAACTCGTGGATAGTATGCCACGACGAATACAGGCGTGCATCAATACAAGAGGACGTGCTACTTCGTGTTAAAGCTACCAGTGTGTACAGCAACCTGGACCATCACGTCTGAAGGTCTCACTGTATGGTGGTACAACATGCAATGTGTGGTTTTCATGAGCAATGAAAAGGGCAGAAATGATGTTTACCTTGATCTGTATTCCAATTTTCTGTACAGGCTCCGGAACTCTCGGAACCGAGGCGATGCAAAACTTTTTTTGATGTGTGTATTATTCAAGAGTAAGAGGTTCATACATTGATCGAGTTAATAGCGCGTTGGTCCAAGTACGGTCCTCATGCGAGTAGTTATTCTGCTTGGCATGGATTCATAGAGTTTTTGGATGTCCTCTTGGGGATATCGTGATAAATTCTGTCCAACTGGCGCGTTAGATCGTCAAAATCCCCAGCTGATTGGAGAGTCCTGCCTGTAATGCTTCAAACATTCTCATCTGGTTCAAATGGTTCTGAGCACTATGGGACTTAACTTCTAAGGTCATCAGTCCCCTACAACTTAGAACTACTGAAACCTAACTAACCTAGGCACATCACACACATCCATGCCCGAGGCAGGATTTGAACGTGCGACCGTAGCGGTCACGCGGTTCCAGACTGTAGCGTCTAGAACCGCTGGGCCAACCCGGCAGGCTCTCAGCTGGTAGTGATCCGGGGACCATGCTGGGCAAGGTAGGGTTTGGCAAGCACGAAGACAATCCGGAGAAACGCCTGGCGGATATTATCTTGCTGAAACTTGAAACTGGAATGGCTCGCCATGAATGGCAACGATACAGAGCGTCAAATATCGTTGACGTACCGCTGTGCTGCAAGGGTGCCGCGGCTAACAACCAGAAGTGCCCTACTATGAAAACAATGGCACTCCAGGCAGCAGCTCCTGGTTATCAGAGCATATGGCGGGCACATTTCAAAACGAAGCTAGTCACTGGAACCATTGATTCTCCAGTGAATGAAGTTCGAGGCCGGAGACTTGTCTGGAGACGCCCCAGACAGCAATGGGATACCAACATGAGTGTTGCCCGCCATACAAGCCGCCAACCAGGAGCGGTGTTCAGGGCACTTTTCCTTCACAGCAGGTCTCCTTTGTCATCCGCCGTCCGCTTACAGCATAGCGGTGCGTCGTCGATGCTCTACGCCACGTTTTGTTGCCCTTCAGGACAAGGCATCCTAGGTTTGTATCTCACCAAGATAATGCCCTTTGATACGCGACGAGAGTTTCTACTGCTCGTATTCGTGCATGCTTAACCGTACATGCGACAGCAAGGATCCCAATCTCTCCCCAATTGAGAAGTTTGAGAGCATTGCGGGCAAGGCCCTACAACGAGCTCGGAATTTTGACGATATCACGCGTCAGTTAGGCATAATTTCGCACGAAAACCCTCAAGATGACATCCAACACCTCTCTTAGTCGATGCCAAACAGAATAACTAATTATACACTACTGGCCATTAAAATTGCTACAGCAATAAGAAATGCAGATGATAAACGGGTATTCATTGGACAAATATATCATACTAGAACTGACATGTGATTACATTTTCACGCAATTAGGGTACATAGATCCTGAGAAATCAGTACCCAGAACAACCACCTCTGGCCGTAATAACGGCCTTGATACGCCTGGGCATTGAGTCAGAGCTTGGATGGCGTGTACAGATACAGCTTCAACACGGTACCACAGTTCATCAAGAGTAGTGACTGGCGTACTGTGACGAGCCAGTTGCTCGGCCACCATTGAGCAGACGTTTTCAGTTGGTGAGAGATCTGCAAAATGTGCTGGCCAGGGCAGCAGTCGAACATTTTCTGTATTCAGAAAGGCCCGTACAGAACCCGTAACATGCGGTCTCCATTATCCTGCTCAAATGTAGGGTTTTGCAGGGATCGAATAAAGCGTAGAACAACGGGTCGTAACACATCTGAAATGTAACGTCCACTGTTCAAAGTGCCGTCAATGCGAACAAGAGGTGACGGAGACGTGTAACCAATGGCACCACATACCATCACGCCGAGTGATACGCCAGTATGGCGATGACGGATACACGCTTCCAATGTGCGTTCACCGCGATGTCGCCAAACACGGATGCGACCATCATGATGCTGTAACCGGAACCTGCATTCATCGGAAAAAATGACTTTTTCCATTCGTGCACCCAGGTTCGTCGTGGAGTACACCATCGCAGGCGCTCCTGTCTGTGATGCAGCGTCAAGGGTAACCGCAGCGACGGTCTTCGAGCTGACAGTCCATGCTGCTGCAAACGTCGTCGAACTGTTCGTGAAGATAGTTGTTGTCTTGCAAATGTCCCCATCTGCTGACTCAGGGATCGAGACGTGGCTGCACGATCCGTAACAGCCATACGGATAAGATGCCTGTCATCTCGACTGCTAGTGATACGAGGCCGTTGGAATCCAGTACGGCGTTCCGTATTACCCTCCTGAACCCACCGATTCCATATTCTGCTAACAGTCATTGGATCTGGACCAACGCGAGCAGCAATGTCGCCATACGATAAACTGTAATCGCCATAGGTTACAATCCAACCTTTATCAAAGTCGGAAACGTGATGGTACGCATTTCACTTCCTTACACGATTCATCACAACGTTTCACCAGGCAACTTCTGTCAACTGCTCCTTGTGTGTGAGAAATCGGTTGGAAACTTTCCTCATGTCAGCACGTTGTAGGTGTCGCCACCGGTGCCAACATTGTGTGAATGCTCTGAAAAGCTAATCATTTGCATATCACAGCATCTTCTTCCTGTCGGTTAAATTTCGCTTCTGTAGCACGTCATCTTCGTGGTGCACCAATTTTAATGGGCAGTAGTGTATAAGGGCCAGATGTGGACAAACGCGTTATTGACTTGCTCAGCATATGAGGCTCTTTCTCATGATTAAATCTTCCAAATTTTCTGAAATTGTAATCATTTGTTTCTCTGTAAATGCACATTACATCTAGCGATTTCCGTCCCATCCTAATAATTCTTTCATACTGCGTCGGTTTAACAGAAATCATGATTGTCTGAAATAAATGAAAATTTACTTACGGCCAAAGGGCCGAAATTTCTTTTAAAAAAATGAAAGGCCCACGTTTCGATAGTTTTGCAGTGGTCCTGTGCTGGGAGAGAAACTGCTGGATTCTAATCGTCCCCTAGATACTGTCAATTAGATTTCCGCGTGGCTACTGACGCTCCATTCTAGCTTGTCACTGGACATTTCGATGTTAAGCTCGCCATGTGGAGTGGTTGTACAATAGACCATTGTCTAAGCTATTCCGGCAGCTAATTAGCACGATACAGTGAACCGACGGCTTGTAGTCAGCGGTGCTGATTTCCTGCAGCGATACACTGATGTTGCGTGACAGTTCTCCTACGGACGCTTGTTCATAGCTTCGCGTGGGGCTGCAGGCGAAAACACACGAGATAGAGTGGACTGCGATCGCTGACAGAGAGGGCGTCGGTAACTTGTAGCTATGCTCCTTGTTCATGCTGTTACGGAGTTTAATTATTTTGGCAAAAATGGTTGAAATGGCTGTGAGTACTGCTGAGGTCATCAGTCCCCTACAACTTAGAACTACTTAAACGTAACTAACCTAAGGACATCACACACATCCATGCCCGAGGCTGGATTCGAACCTGCGACCGTAGCGGTCGCGCGGTTCCAGACTGAAGCGCCCAGAACCGCTCGGCCGCTCCGGCCGGCTATTTCGGCAGGCTCACTCAATTTTCACTGCAGCACTCACGACTACTGAGCAAGCACATGAGGTAAATGGAAGATAAAGTAGGTCGCTGATGCGTTGTCACAACCGTTACATAGCGTTAATGCTACGACGCGCGTGCACTAATCGGTCTCCTCTCATTGTAAGCCTCCAATCCTTGAAGAGGTTTGTCAGTACCTCTCAAAATAGCAATTGTTAACCATGAATTGCCACTAACTACTTCTGTTGTTCACAATAAAGGATGGCAGCCAAAAACAGTTGCAGGATAGAATTTTTTTATTAAAATTCTTGACCAAGGTTTCGGTATACTTCTGTTGTAGTACAAGAAAATTGAATCTTGCAACCAACAAAAGTAATAGGTCCTTGTAGTAACTCCTGTTGACCAGTCTCATTTTTGTGTAATTGAAAAAGTATCCACTGTCTTGTACACTGGCAATCTGCTCCTCCTCATGTATCTTCTGCGTCGGTACGGCATGGCGATGCGTAGCGTGCGGCTGCCTCGAGTCGAATGAGCCTGCAGCTGCCTCAGGACCGGATGACGCCATTGATAAGACGTCACGCGGCAGTTATCAGTGCCGTTGCGCAACCACAGCTGAGTTTTTGAGCAACACGGTCCTAGTAAAACTAGGGACCGTGTTGCCCAGGCCATTTGAATCGCGCGCCACAGGCTCGCTCAGCGGCCAAGTCCCGCTTAAGGTCACCCGCCTTACAAAGCGGCATACAGTAAACCTATTCTTCGCCGCATCTTCAGAGAAGTTCGTAGATGCCTGCAGTGTGGGGAGTACCTATGGAATTCTTCGTGGATCTCAACAGACCTCGCATCTCACTAAACTGTTGGTTTACTTCCCCACGACACATCCTTTCCTACACGGTCACTGACACCTCTTACATACGTCAGCAACAGGTTCTTTCATACTCTTTTTTTTTTTTTTTTTTTTTTTTTTTTTTTTTTTTTTTTTTTTTTTTTTTTTTTTTTTGTAGTTCGACAGCACCAAATAGCTCGGTTTATGTTCTTGCTGCTATTTCCATTCACATGGAAGTTTTTACGGAGCTTTTTCCCTTCACGTTGGGGATTATCAGCATCGCAGATATTGGGCCTTCTGCGTGTTTAGCACAGTGTTATTTTGTGCTGAATGTTGGCGCAACTCCACATGTACACATCTCCTGGTGCGCGTCGGTACCTGGCACACTCTATGCACGAGACCGTTCCATAAGTAATGCAACACTTTTTTCCCGACTCGGTTCGGTCGTAAAATACGAAATTTTCTGTGGGTCATCATCGTATATTCCTGCTTCGTCTCCTATTGTTTTCTGTGGGACATATTCCTGCTTCATCTCCTATTGTTTCTGGAAGTTCAGATAGGTATCGGAGCTATACGTAGCATTCAAAATGGCATCTGCAACGGACGTGCATTCTAAGCACAGAGCTGTCATTGAGCTTCTTTTGGTGGACAAAACCAGGGCGTCGTAGATATTCTTGGGCGCTTGCAGAATGTCTAAGGAGATCTGACACAGGCCAAAAGCATGCTGAGTCGTTTTGCGAGGCGTCTGTCATCCTCGCAATAAGGTCGTGCGAACCTGTTCGATCTCTCGCGAACCGTCAGGACATTCAGATACCAAGCTGTCTGCGGCCGCGCCGGGTAGCCGAGCTGTCTGGGGCGCCTTGTCAGGGTCCGCGCCACTTTCCCCGTCGGAGGTTCGAGTCCTCCCTCGGGCATGTGTGTATGGGTCATCCTTAGCGTAAGTTAGATTAAGTAGTGTGTAAGCATAGGGACCGATGACCTAAGCCGTTTGGTTCCATAAAACCTTACCATAAATTTCCAAATTTTTTCGAGCTGTCTGCGGAGCAATCGGAACGACTTTGCGAAGAAAACAAAACAAAAAAAGAAACAAATCACATTCTATAAGTTACGGCTGTATCTACTCCTGTATATGATTCCAAATGCCGGCCCGCTACGGTCGCAGGTTCGAATCCTGCCTCGGGCATGGATGTGTGTGATGTCCTTAGGTTCGTTAGGTTTAAGTAGTTCTGAGTTCTAGGGGACTGATGACCACGGAAGTTAAGTCCCATAGTGCTCAGAGCCATTTGAACCAAATGCTGGCCGGGGTGGCCGAGCGGTTCTAGGCGCTACGGTCTGGAACCGCGCGACCGCTATGGTCGCAGGTTCGAATACTCCCTCGGGCATGGATGTGTGTGGTGTCCTTAGGTTAGTTAGGTTTAAGAAGTTCTAAGTTCTAGGGGACTGATGACCTCAAAAGTTAAGTCCCATAGTGCTCAGAGCCATGATTCCAAATCATGGACAGTAACATAAAACGAAAAAATCAAGTATATAGGCAGCACACAGAAATTCATGAAGTATGTAAGAGTTTGTAATAAAATGAATAAAATAAGGAACGGAACATAAGATCAGATTTAAAGGTGTTTACAGTTGATGACACGATACAGAAGAACAGAATGAACAGGAAAGATCATGTTGATAGAATGACAGACCTTGTAAGAAGTGGATGATAGAGACTGGAACAGATGACTACTACTTTTGTGACGGCTCCCAAGTGACCAGGATGTAGCTATGTCTGTTGGCCGAAAAATAATTAATGACAAGAATTGCGCCAGCCAGAATGAAGAGATAACTTATCTCTATTTCTGACCAAACGTGCACCAGCAATACAAGTCCAAGTAATATCCAAGAGTAATCCCTGTACTGAGCCCAGTCGAATACAGTAGCAAATACCACACTGCAATGGCTCCGCTATAAACTCCACAAAAGGCTAGCAATAGGCAATAGACAATAGACTGTCCGTCTCGGGGCCAGAGGCAAAAGGCAGAGAGCGCTGCGGACCCAAGCTCAGCCATGGCGCGACCGTTTCCGTCGGCGGTAACGCCCTGAGACGCCGACGGCCGCGACAGGAACTGTGGCCAGCGATGTCACGGTCAGGGCGCGCGTGCGCGAGTTGGTTGGTTGGTTGGTTGGTTGGGTCCGTGGATACAACAACAATACCAAATTCTTGGAGGGAGATGATGATGATGATGATGATGATCGAGTTCAGCGTGTTCGTCGCTACAAAACTGCAAACGAACTGCTCCTTCTCCATAACATCGCAAGGCCTCACACAAGCCAACACACCCGAGAGAAGCTCACGATACTTCATTGGACTGTTCTTCCTCATCCACCAGACAGCCCGGATCTCGCACCTTCAGAATTCCATCTGTTTGGCCCAATGTACGAGGTGCATTCAAGTTCTAAGGCCTCCGATTTTTTTTCTAACTAACTACTCACCCGAAATCGATGAAACTGGCGTTACTTCTTGACGTAATCGCCCTGCAGACGTACACATTTTTCACAACGCTGACGCCATGATTCCATGGCAGCGGCGAAGGCTTCTTTGGGAGTCTGTTTTGACCACTGGAAAATCGCTGAGGCAATAGCAGCACGGCTGGTGAATGTGCGGCCACGGAGAGTGTCTTTCATTGTTGGAAAAAGCCAAAAGTCACTAGGAGCCAGGTCAGGTGAGTAGGGAGCATGAGGAATCACTTCAAAGTTATTATCACAAAGAAACTGTTGCGTAACGTTAGCTCGATGTGCAGGTGCGTTGTCTTGGTGAAACAGCACACGCGCAGCCCTTCCCGGACGTTTTTGTTGCAGTGCAGGAAGGAATTTGTTCTACAACACATTTTCGTAGGATGCACTTGTTACCGTAGTGCCCTTTGGAACGCAATGGGTAAGGATTACGCCCTCGCTGTCCCAGAACATGGACACAATCATTTTTTCAGCACTGGCGGTTACCCGGTATTTTTTTGGTGGCGGTGAATCTGTGCACTTCCATTGAGCTGACTGGCGCTTTGTTTCTGGATTGAAAAATGGGATCCACGTCTCATCCATTGTCACAACCGACGAAAAGAAAGTCCCATTTGTGCTGTCGTTGCGCGTCAACATTGCTTAGCAACATGCCACACGGGCAGCCGTGTGGTCGTCTGTCAGCCTTCGTGGCAGCCACCTGGATGACACTTTTCGCATTTTCAGGTCGTCATGCAGGATTTTGTGCACAGAACCCACAGAAATGCCAACTCTGGAGGCGATCTGTTCAACAGTCATTCGGCGATCCCCCAAAACAATTCTCTCCACTTTCTCGATCATGTCGTCAGACCGGCTTGTGCGAGCCCGAGGTTGTTTCGGTTTGTTGTCACACGATATTCTGCCTTCATTAAACTGTCGCACCCACGAACGCACTTTCGACACATCCATAACTGCATCACCACATGTCTCCTTCAACTGTCGATGAATTTCAATTGGTTTCACACCACGCAAATTCAGAAAACGAATGATTGCACGCTGTTCAAGTAAGGAAAACGTCGCCATTTTAAGTATTTAAAACAGTTCTCATTCTCGCCGCTGGCGGTAAGATTCCATCTGCCGTACGGTGCTGGGACGTATTGACAATGAACGCGGCCTCATTTTAAAACAATGCGCGTGTTTCTATCTCTTTCCAGTCCAGAGAAAAAAAATCGGTTGCCTTAGAACTTGAATGCACCTCGTAGTATGTACTGGGCGTGATGCAATACTCGGATGATGGGGAGGTTATTGCTGCAATAAGACGATATGTCCGGCGTTGACCAGTGGAGTGGTACCTCACGCCGGCCGGAGTGGTCGAACGGTTCTAGGCGCTACAGTCTGGAACCGCGCGACCGCTGCGGTCGCAGGTTCGAATCCTGCATCGGGCATGGCTGTGTGTGATGTCCTTAGGTTAGTTAGGTTTAGGTGGTTCTAAGTTCTAGGGGACTGATGACCACAGCAGTTAAGTCCCATAGTGCTCAGAGCCATTTGAACAATTAGCCATTTGGTACCTCGCGGGCATACAGGCTGCCTCCTCTCCTCCTCTCCTCCTCTCCTCCTCTCCCCCTCTCCCCCTCTCCCCCCCTCTCCCCCCCTCTCCCACTCTCCCCCTACCGCCCCCTCCCCATACACACACCGTAAGATGGAGTAAGACCATCGCATCCAACGGGGATTATCTGTTGAAAAATATAATTTCGTAGCCAGAATTGCGAAGAATAATATGGTTTTTTTTGAATAGCGAATAAAACTAACCTGCTTTCATAAAAATAATTTGTTGCATAACTTATTGAACGCTCCTCCTAACAGCTCGTCGCTCAATGTTTAGCACATTTAGACATCCAGAAAAGGACTGCCTTTCTTATTTTCTATTTCTAGAGTGTACTGTACGTTTTTATGTTGGAAATTGTGCTGATGAAATCTGTCCAGTTCTTCTTCGCCTTGCGTTCACGTACCTGACAAGGGAAACGGCCAATCGCACGCCCCTCAGATTTAGTTGTAAAATGGCTCGGTGGATAGACCGGAAAAACTGTACACAGGTCAGGCATGAAAACGGAAAGGTGTACTGAAATAAGAAACAGCGAAGAAGCAGTCAACGATCGAAGCTCATGATGTGCAATATTGCGAGAGTTTGAAGAATGACGGCGTCGTGGTTGTGTGGTCAGGGTGCTCAACTGCAAAGTGGGAGATCCGCGTTAAAAGCTCTCTTCTTTTCCACAAATTTATTAACTTTCCAACCGGTCATTCATATGTCTGTTCTCCTTCTGTAGGCTTCGCAGTTACATGCTATACATTGGTTATAAAATATGAGTGATATGGTAAGAATATATTGACGTCACAAGTTAAATAGCGACAGCAGGCGAGACGTCGCATAGACACCTCACAGAAATGAAAACAACAAATAAATGGGTGGTGAACTACGTTACAACAAAGAAATTCAAGAGTCAAAACTACCAAAACGGGACGCTTATGTCATAAAAGGTGGTACTTACGTGTAACAAATAGGAGGTAAGTACATATGAAGGTCCCTTCGTAACACCTCGTTGTTGCAAACGGACACAGACAAAAACTTGAATACTGCGAACAGGTACGTAAATCAGCAGACGGACAGCTCATAATTTTGAGAAAAGAAATTAGGCACGAGGGAGATTTCAAGGCTTGTCTCCCGCTTCGCACTGCAAGACCGTGACCATGTAAACAAGCCGTGGCGGCTCGAATTCTCTCCATCTTGTGCTTGCACCGTTCACTGTTTCTATTTTGCTTCCTTTTTCACAATTCAGTACACCTTCTTCCTATTTTCACGCTTGATCTGTGTTCATTTGTTGACCCGCTATCCACAGGGCCATCTTACCACTAAAGCTGAGGGGGAGATGCGATTGAGAGTTTCCCGTTTCCCTTTTCAGTCAGAAACGTGAGCGCAGAGGCGCGGAACTTAGCACAGTCTGTTCGTAAGCTTCCACGTATACTTCAGCCGCCACAGGGGAAAGTGGGGAGTCCTTCCCAACTCCGTCTGTCAGTCCATAAAATTTGCCCTGCCAGCTAAAATATCGTGAAGACAAGTACAGTTGCACCGAGTTGCAAATGACTAATGATATTTGCTGCTGTCAGGTGTAAAATAATTCTAGCTAAGGTACCTGGCTAAACACAGATTTTATATCAAAGATGACCACCATTAGATCCACAGCTAGCACTAGCACTTTGTAGCGGGACACCCTCCTCTAGCATTACTTTTCCTCAACAGTAGTTGTCGATACCAGTATTATTTTTTTCGAATTTTGGACAGGTCAGAATTATCTCAGTTTCTTTTCTGATAACTTTCATACAGTTCCATACATACTATGTTACATTTCAAGCTATAATTCATGAAAAGGAATTACTTTATAAAATATTTTACATTCGATGTTACAATCGATAAGTACTAGTTCTGCATGCACAGTTAATTTCATTCTTTTACTGACGTTTGAAATAACGAGTTATTAGCACACTTCAAATTTCTGTTATTAATTACGCAATCTTGTACTGTTTGCTATGTTTATTTCTGGATTCATTTGTGAAATAATAATCGAAATTAATAATGTAACTGTAGAAATTTGTTTGTTAAGAAAAATTGTGAACCCTATGGAATATTGTTGTTTCCGCAGAGTGTGAGAGTCGTAAGCGTGCCTCTGATGTGATTGAACGTATTTTAGTATAGTAGGTGAGAACAATGTAATTTCTGCTTTGATAATGTGAAATATAAAAATACTATATGATATACTAAAATGTGAAGAAATCAGTGGAAAATACATTTACGTAAAAAAAATTCTGTAACAACAATATTCCAGTTTATTTAGTTCAAACCAACCGTGAGAACCTGAAGTTACATTCTCAGCTTCAAGAATCAGACCCCTAGACAAGAAGAAGTGAAGTCATCTCAACATGACAAGCTAAGTAAACTTGAAATTTTATTGTAATCCTCGCTCCTCTCAAGTCTTCATAAAGAACTTTGCTTTTTATTACTTCGACTGGGCATTGTTCGATGTGGACAACAGATGAAAAAAGGATGAAGGGGTGAGATTTCCTGTACATAAGCTGTACCAAAAGTGCTATTCTGTAGTTTTGCTACATTGCATAAATGACGCAGAAACGGTAGGATTAACGGTAATATTAGTAACACTGGTATGGGAAGAAATCCGAAACTGGGAGCCGATGATTTCTCTTTATTTGTTGTTTTGCATAATTAATCGCTCAGTGTTAGTCCATTGTGTATTTTATGTCCTTGAAAAATATAAATTGCATTTTGAAAGTAATAAAAACTTGCTTGAAAGTATAACTTCTGCGCTTTTATGTAATCAAAGCAATTACTTCTGAAGTATGGTTTAGATGCACAAACATTAAAAAAGCCGAGATATTTATTGTTGTTAATTTGTACTCAATGGAACGTTCTTCATCATGATCAAAGGCAAGACTTTCCTGTTGTTACTGATAAGTGCGAAACTTGTTTATTAATAAGAGAAACATCTTTTATAAAATTCAACAAAGTATTGAACTGATGTTTGATATGTTTTCTTTTAGTGACTTTTTTAATTTTACCTTTTTTGTGTTTTCTAGCGCTACATGATATCTCTGTATAGTTTTTCTTTATTTTTGCTGCAGCATTCCTTTTTTTTCACGTTAGATACCAACAAATTTAGAATAAATCCTG
This sequence comes from Schistocerca americana, assembly GCF_021461395.2. Lineage (NCBI taxonomy): Eukaryota > Metazoa > Arthropoda > Insecta > Orthoptera > Acrididae > Schistocerca > Schistocerca americana. The sequence continues at coordinate 175,775,551 of NC_060127.1, read as the reverse complement.
AATTAAACATCGGTAGTTTCAATTTTGCTGCAAATACTGTTTCTTATTAAGTAACGGACAGGAGGATAACTGTGTAGAACAAGAATGTCCAGTAGGTTACATGGCCATTTACATATCGCTGTTCAGTTTCTAGACGGTTCACTGCTTCCTGTTTCTAGGAGAATCTAGTACGACACTGCTCGCTTACGCAAACACAGCGAACGAAATGCTGTAACACCCGATACATGTGCAACACACCAAACGAACAAGTAACATGGTTACGAACTTAACTGACGAAAGCAACTAGGAAAACTACTACAATCTAAGATAACTTCTGATAGTCTACAGTAGACTATGGTAGTTTTACAGCTCTACTATTCTCTTATCAGAAGGATGAAATGTTTGGAATCCTTAACACAAAGCTCTGTGGGCCAACCAGGAGGTGTAACCTGTGGGCCAGATATTTCGCCAGATAATATGTGGTTGAGTTTATCCCACTGATGATCGGACTTAGAGGACAACTTCCCTTACGCACCTTTCTTACCCCGTACAGAAGAAGAACCAGGAGTCAACACAGAACAGACAGGGATCCAGTGTTAGAATTTAAAAGGGCTTTGGAAGACTTACAATCAAATAAGGCGGTAACGATGGATGACATTGCATCAGAATTTCTAAAATCGTTGGGGGAAGGGGCTACATAACGACCATACACGTTGGTGTGTAGAATATATGGTCTGGCGATACACCACCTGACTTTCAGGAAAGTATCATCCACACCGCGAAGTGCGAGAACTGTAGCACAATCAGCGTAACTGCTCGTGTATCCAAGTTGCTGACAACCCTAATATACAGAAGAGTGAGTCATCATCATCAGTTATCTGCTATGTTACCAGGTCCTTTGCCTCTCCATTTTCTGCGATCCATTGCTTCCTTCTTAAGGCTGCTGTATGTTGTACCGTCCATCATGTCATCCAGTATCTGGAATCTCTTCCTTCCTCGCTTCCTTTTCCCTTCTACATAACCTTCTAAAACTGTTTTTATCAGTCCGTCATTCTTTCTTAATATATGCCCATCCAGTTTCTTTTTCTTCTCTTTATTACATCCAGTAACTGTCTTTTCTCTCCCGCTCGTCTCAGTACCTCTTCATTTTTCACTCTGTCCATCCAACTTATTCTTTCAATCTTCCGCCATGTCCAGATCTCAAAAGCCTCCAGCCTTTCTCTGTCTTTTTTCCTCATAGTCCATGTTTCAGCGCCATATAGAAGAACACTCCATACAAGACATTTTATGAGTCTCTTTCTGAGTTCTCTGTCCAGACCGCTGCAGAAGATTCTCCTTTTCTTATAAAACGCCTCTTTTGTCATTGCTATCTTTGTTTTAATTTCTGTGGTGCACTTCCAGTCGGTGTCTATCCTGCTTCCAAGATACTTAAAATTTTGCACCTGTTCTAGTGTTTCTCCATTCAGCACAATTTTTATTTCCTTATTTCCTCCTATTGCCAATACTTTTGTTTTATTTGTGTTAATTTTCATTCCATATTTTTTTCCGTTAGTTGCAATGGTGTCCACCAAATCCTGCTATTCTTTTTCCCCTGTGGCTAGAAGGACCATCTCATCAGCAAATCTCAAGCACCCTACTCTTCTTCCTCCAATTTCTACTCCTTTGTCATCTAATGAGCATTGGTCAATCATATTTTCCAAGTACAGGTTGAAAAGAGTAGGTGATAAACAGCATCCTTGTCTTACTCCTTTCCCTAGTCTGATCCAGTTTGTACTTTCTCCTCTCACTTTAACTGAAACTTTTTGATTATGGTATAATGAGTTTGTCTTCTGGTTTTCCAGTCCACTCTCTTTTCCCTCATAATAGTCGCCAGCTTGTCCCAAACCACATTGTCAAATGCCTTTTCTAAATCGATGAAGGACATATACAGGTCTCTTCCTTTTTCAATAAACCTTTCTCCCAAGATTCGTAGGAGCCCTATTGCATCTCTGGTGCCCGTATTCCGTCTAAAGCCAAACTGCTCCTCGCCGAGATTCTCCTCTATTACCTTTTCAAGTCTTTTATTAATTATTCTTAACATCACTTTGGCTGCATGTGAAATGAGGCTGATTGTCCTGTGCTCGCTGCATTTCTTGGTTCCTTGTTTTTTCGGTAATTGAATCATTACTGTTGTCAAAAAGTCCTCAGGCCATTCACCACTGTCATATATTTTATTACATAACCTCAATATTTCTCTTATTCGATTGTGGTTCAAGCATTTTAGTATTTCTCCCGGTATTGTATGTGTACCTACTGCTTTGCCATTTTTCATTGCAGCAATGACAGACTTTACTTCTTCCATTATGATGGTCGGTCCTTTCTCTTCATCACTTACACTGTTGTGTGATTCAAGTTCCAGAGTTTCTGGTTTGCTATTTGTGTCATATAGAGTGAGTAAGTAGGCTGTTTATGTGTTTGTATGTTCGCAGCGCTGTGTAGCGCTCTCCATTAATAGCTCTGACAATGCTGTACGCGCTCTGTAAGAGACTCTCTGTGGCTGGTTGGAGTCGCACCTCGAGGTGAACAGCCTGCAGTGATCGAAGTCGGGTGCGAGTAGTCAGCAGTGATGGAGGTTAGAAGTTAATAATTAGCAGTGTTGGAGGTTTGCAGTATTAGCGCGGGCGGACGGTCTGAATGTGTATCCGTCATGGAGATTTATTATTGATGATTACATAATTTGCCGTCCGGAGTGGCCAAGCGGTTCTAGGCGCTTCAGTCTGGAACCGCGTGACCGCTACGGTAGCAGGTTCGAATCCTGCCTCGGGCATGGATGTCTGTGATGCCCTTAGGTTAGTTAGGTTTAAGTAGTTCTAAGTTCTAGGGGACTGATGACCTCAGATGTTAAGTCCCATAGTACTCAGAGCCATTTGAACTATTTTTTTACATAATTTTTTTTAAACTCGTCACGTGATTAACGTAAAATCGCGTGAATACATTGTTTGCTCTGCAACAAAATGTTTCCTTTGCTAACCATACGCCTATTAGTAGTTCGAGCCGAGCCTACAGTAGTTTGAATCTTTTATTTAGTTGGCTTTATTGGTGTTTGCTGCATTGCTGTAGCTTGTGTAATGAAGATTTTCTGTGAGGTAAATGACTTATGATATGTATGGGCTATTGTTAGGATTTCCTCTTATTCAGGGCCATTCTTTTGTATTAATTATTTGAAGTCAGGTTACCATTTTTGAGCAGTCAGACTGCGTTGCGCTAGAATATTGCGGGTCAGTGTTGAAATGATAAGAATAAGTAAAGAGAAAGTAGGATCAGTACGTTCAATTTCACTCAGCAGTTTCAGAATTAAATGACACAGAAGTTTCACCTTCTCAGTTATAGCAATGTAAATAAAAAAAACTTATTTAATTATGAAGTTTAAAATGGAAAAGAAAAATAAGGCTTTCGGAAAGTGAAGGTCACCTGAGAGGCAGTTCCAACGTTGCGGTTGATAATGGAAGCAAGACGGAAGAAATATCAAAACACGTCCATTGGACCCGTCGAACTAGAATAAGTGTTCGACAAGGTGAAATGGCGCAAGGCGTTCGAAATTCTGAGAAGAATAGAAGGAAGCTGTAGGGAAAGGTGGGCAGTATCCGAATGTAGAACAACAAGAACGAAGTGCTCAGTTTAAAAACGGATGTAGTTTTTCGCCCTTACGTTCAGTCTACATCGAAAAAGCAATAACGGAAATAAAAGAAAGGTTCAAGAATGGAATTAAAATTCAAGGTGAAGAGATACCAAAGATAAATTCGGTGGTAACTTTTCTATCCTTGGTGAAAGTGAAGGATAATTACAGCGTCTGCTGCATGTAATGAACAGTCTAATGAGTACAGAATAAAGATTAACAGTGTATCGAAGAAGACGAAAGAAATAAGAAATAGTGGAAATGAGAACAGCAAGAAAATTATCAAAACTGGTGATTATTAAGTGCATAAAGTTAGGGAATTCTGTTACCTAGGCAACAAAAAATAAATAAAAAAAATAAAAAAAGACAATGGCGGAAGGACCAAGGAGGTCATAAAAAGCAGACTAGTACTGACAAAAGGGGCATTCCTGGTCGACAGAAGTCTACCAATATCAAACATAGGTCTCAATTTGAAGAATAAATTTCGGAGAACGTACATTTTGAATATAGCTTTGTACGGTAATGAAACGTGGACTGCGGAAAAAGTTGAAACAGAAGGAAATCGAAGCATTTGAGATGTGGTGCTACAGAAGAATGTTGAAAATTAGGCACACTGATGAGGTTAGGAATGAGGAGATTCGCCGGAGAATCGGCGAGGAAAGGAATACATGGAGGAAGAAGAAGAAGGGACAGGATGGTAAGACAAGTGTTAACATATCACGGTGTAACTTCCACGGTACTAGAGAGAGCTGTCTAGCGTAGAGGAAAACAGAGTTGCAAGTAATTGGTGACGTCGTTTCAATTGGTGCTCTGAGTTGAAGAGGTTAGCAGCCCTGAGAGCGGGAGAAAGGGGGGGGGGGGGGTAGAGGGAATTCATGTCGGGCTGCATCAAACCAGTCGGAAAATAGATGACTAAAAACAAAATTCTTTGTGACACCCATATATACTAGATTTGTACAGGGTGGGCAAATAAAAGTGGCCCGGACGAGAGGGTACGATTGGACGTGAATTTTTGCAGCATTAACGGAGGAGGAAGAGACCTACAACTTCCAAAAGGATGGGGTAACTGCCCACACATACGGGTGAGTCTTACTCCTCACAAGAGTTGTTAGCACAGGTCACTCTGGTCCCGACCACCCAAGTCACCTGATCTGCCAGTGTGGGATTACTTTGTGTGGAGAGCCCTCGAGCCTAAGGTGTAGCGCAACAACCGTGATAGTCGTCAAGAACTGCAGCAGAACATTTCGGATGAGACTGCAGAAATTCTAGCGGTCCAACTTCGACCCGTCTTCAGCAACTTGCTGACCAGGGCCCAAAAGTAGCCAGAGGTGAATGGTGGTCACTTTCAACAACTGCTACAGTCAGGTTGGTCCTGGGAACTCTGTTCTCCGGGCCACTTTTCTTTGCTCCATCCTACAGTTACATTTCTGATGGTATGAACTAAAAGACTCATCAATGTGAAAAATGTATCAAATTTCAGCTGAGGACGCTTCATAAATATCCCCTGTTGGCTCCTTCATTGGACATGTATGCTAGCATCCGCTGTATGCGACTTACCAGTGTTGTTACACTGACATGACTACAGTTGTGCGAACATCGTCTTGGGAAAACTACTGGTGTCTGGACCTGTCTTTGTTAGGATTATTTGTTTGTTTCATTGTCCTGTACATGGAAAGGAAGGGGGAGCATACCCGCTAGTGTTTCGATCCACCACGTTTGACAATCACAAGAGAAGACCACTGTTTTGTACATCACGAACATCACAGCCTCTTGACATCAGTACTGCGATCCGGGGACTTGTAATGGACCAACCCGCCATTGATCGGAGACCAGCATCAGCAGGATTAGGGAACTACCACCCCATGCTTAGGCTGCCGGTAACACAACAACACATACGGATGTACCGGGCGATCAAAAAGTCAGTATAAATTTGAAAATTGAATAAGTGACGGAATAATGCAGATAGAGAGGTACAAATTGACACACATGCCTGGAATTACATGGGGTTTTATTAGAACCGAAAAAATAGAAACGTTCAAAAAATGTCCGACAGATGGCGCTTCATCTGATCACAATAGCAATAATTAGCATAACAAAGTAAGACAAGGCAAAGGTGATGTTCTTTACAGGAAATGCTCAATATGTCCACCATCATTCCTCAACAATAGCTGTAGTCGACGAATAAAGTTGTGAACAGCACTGTAAAGCATGTCCGGAATTATGGTGAGGCATTGGCGTCGGATGTTGTCTTTCGACATCCCTAGAGATGTCGATCGATCACGATACACTTGCGACTTCAGGTAACCGCAAAGCCAATAATCGCACGGACTGAGGTCTGGGGACCTGGGAGGCCAAGCATGACGAAAGTGGCGGCTGAGCACACGATCATCACCAAACGACGCGCGCAAGAGATCTTTCAGGCGTCTAGCTATTTTTTTTTTTTTTTTTTTTTTTGTTCTAATAAAATCGCATGTCATTCCAAGCATGTGTGTCAATTTTTACTTCTCTATCCACATTATTCCGTGGTTTATTAAGTTTTCAAATTTATACTGACTTTTGATCACCCGGTATTTGGAGTGGTGCCGCGGCAAGGAAGCATTGGCTGCTGATTAATAGCGCCGCACAGTGTTCAGCAATAAATCACGGCTCTGCACTACTCAGACTGACCGTTGTGGTGAGTCTGGAGGCGACCTATTGAAAGGTCCCAATCTTACAATGTTTTTGAGAAGTATATCTTCTGGCCGTATTTGTTGGGAGCCATCGTTTATGACTTCCGGTCATGGCTGGTAGTGACAGCTGACGGCACATCGGTGATTCACGGACATCCCGCGCTTTCATGTGTTCCCTCTCATGCGGCAATATTGTGGCGACAATTTTCGACAGGACAATACTCTTGTCTCTATGGACTGTCTGAGTGATGCTGACGTACTCCTGGGGCCAGCAGTCTCGCCAGGTCTGTGCCCGACAGAACGTGTGTGGCACCAGCTCCGATATCAACTCCGTCCCACAGCCAGCATCCAAGATATCAAGGAGCAGTTACAACAGTCGTGACCCAACTCGCAGCAGGAGACTGTAGAACGGCATTCCGACACCCTCGCCGAATGAATCGGTGCAGGAGGAGGAGGAGGAGGAAGAGGAGGAGGAAGAGGAGGAAGAGGAGATTAGTTTTTAAGGACGCGTCGACAACAAGATCATTACAGACGGAGCTCAAGCCCGGATTAGGAAAGGATGGAGAAGGAAACTGGCCGTGCCCTTTCAAAGGAACCATCCCGGCATTTGCCTGAAGCGATTTAGGGAAATCACAGAAAACATAAATCAGGTTGGCCGGAGATGGGTTAGAGCCGTCGTCCTCCCGAATGCGAGCCCAGTGTCCTATCCACTGCGCCACCTTGCTCGGTGAATTGGTGCATGCATCCGAACCAGGTCTCTGTCATAAGAGTAAAAACCTTTCAGTAGCTAAATTTGCATACATTCCTTCTTTTTTTGCAATTGGTTTCAACACATATAACTGTCATCTTCTTGTTCTCAAAACATTTTTGTTATATAACGTGTTGATTGTGAGTTAACACAAATTTCTGAGTTAACGAGAATATTTTGAAGACCAGAAAATAACAGAAATGAAGTGGCAGAAATGAGAATGTTAAGGTGGATGAGTGGGGTGACACGAAAGGATAGACTAAGGAATGAGTACATCAGAGGAACAGTGAAAGTGGGGCCCATAGGGAAGAAGATCCAAGAAAGTAGGCTAAGGTGGTATAGACATGCGCAGAGAAGAGGGAAATACTATGTAGGTAGAGTTGAAGACCTAGAAATCGAAGGATGAAGGAGAAGAGGAAGACCTAAACTGAAATGGAAATACAAGGTAGCAGAAGACCTACGGGAGAAAGGATGGCAGAGAAGAAGCACTGGATAGGCATTTATGGAAGAGAAGGATCCAACAAAGCAACGCCGACCCCACATGACGTGGGAAAAGGCTGAGATAATGATGATGATGATTATGAAAATGACAGTTATGTTTGTCAGAAATGGTTATCAAAAACCGAGACGGCTTTGTGCGATCTTGACTACTGAACGTCTTTTATCAGATAAAACATACACTGATGCGCCAAAGAAACTGGTATAGGTATGCGTATCGAAACACAGAGATATGTGAACAGGCCGAATACGGCGCTGCGATCGGCAACGCCTGCGTAGGACAACATGTGTGTGGCGCATTTTTATCAGGGATTCCGTGAAACATCAAATCACCGACATCGCTGCGGCTGGAGAAACATCCTGCAAGAACGGGACCAACGACGACTCAACAGAATCATTCATCGCGACAAAAGTGCGACCCTTCTGCAGATTGCTGTAGATTTCAGTGCTGGGACATCAACAAGTGACAGCGTGCGAAACATTCAACGATACATCATCGATATGGGCTTACGGAGCCCAACGTCCACACGTGGAACTCTGACAACTGCACGACACAGAGCTTTACGTCTCTCCTGGGACCGTTAACATCGACATTGGACTGTTAATGACAGGGAACATGTTGCCTGGTCGGAGGAGTTTCGTTTCAAATTGTATCGAGCGGATGGGCGTGTATGAGTATGAAGACAGCCTCACGAATCCATGGATCCTGCAACTCAGCAGGAGACTGTTCAAGATGGTGAAAGCTCTGTAATGGTGTGGGGTGTGTGCTGTTTGAGTGATGTGGAACCCCTGACACCTCTAGATACGACTCTGACAGGTGTCACATACGTTGTATCCTGTCTGATCACCTGCATCCATTCATGTCCATTGTACACTACGACGGACTTGGACAATTCCAGCAAGACAATGCGACAAGCCTACACGTCCAGAATTGCGATAAAGTGGCTCCAGGAACGCTCTTCTGGGTTTAAACACTTCCGCTGGCCATCAAACTCCCCAGAGACGAACATTATTCAGCATATATGGGACCCTTTGCAACGTCCTGTTAAGAAGATGTCTCCACCACGTCGTACTCTTACGGATTTATGGACAGCCCTGCAGGATTCATGGTGTCAATTTCCTCCAGCACTGCCTCATGCGTTAGTCGAGTCTATTGCACGTCGTGTTGCGGCAATTCAGCGTGCTTGCGGGGGCCCTACAAGATTTTAGGCAGCTGTACCAATTTCTTTGGTTCTTCGGTATACATTGTTCCTTTTAATTTCTCAGTATAAGAAAATTCAATCCGATAAGAGTCGTCATGAACCATGGACCTTGCCGTTGGTCGGGAAGCTTGCGTTCCTCAGAGATACAGAGAGCCGTACCGTAGGTGCAACCACAACGGAGGGGTATCTGTTGAGAGGCCAGACAAACATGTGGTTCCTGAAGAGGGGAGCAGCCTTTTCAGTAGTTGCAGGGGCAACAGTCTGGATGATTGACTGATCTGGCCTTGTAACATTAACCAAAACGGCCTTGCTGTGCTGGTACTGCGAACGTTGAAAGCAAGGGGAAACTACAGCTGTAATTTTGCCCGAGGGCATGCAGCTTTACTGTATGGTTAAATGATGATGACGTCCTCTTGGGTAAAATATTCCGGAGGTAAAATAGTCCCCCATTCGGATTTCCGGGCGGGGGCTACTCAAGAGGACGTCGTTATCAGGAAAAAGAAAACTGGCGTTCTATGCATTGGAGCGTGGACTGTCAGATCCATTAATCGGGCAGGTAGGTTAGAAAATTTAAAAAGGGAAATGGATAGGTTAAAGTTAGATATAGTGGGAATTAGTGAAGTTCGGTGGCAAGAGAAACAAGGCTTTTGGTCAGGTGAATACACGGTTATAAATACAAAATTAAGTAGGGGTAATGCAGGAGTAGGTTTAATAATGAATAAAAAATAGTAGTGCGGGTAAGCTACTACAAACAGCATAGTGAACGCATTATTGTGGCCAAGATAGACACGAAGCCCACGCCTGCTACAGCAGTACAAGTTTACATGCCAACTAGTTCTGCAGATGACGAAAAAATTGAAGAAATGTACAAGGAGATAAAGGAAATTATTCAGATAGTGAAGGGAGACGAAAATTTAATACTCATGGGTGACTGGAATTGGAGAGTAGGAAAAGGAAGAGAAGGAAAAGTAGTAGGTGAATATGGAAGGGGGGTAAGGAAGGAAAGAGGAAGCCGCCTGGTAGAATTTTGCACACAGCATAACTTAATGATAGCTAGTACTTGGTTCAAGAATCATGAAAGAAGGTTGTATACATGGATGAGGGCAGGAGACACTGGAAGGTTTCAGATAGATTATATAATGAAGATGTATGAGACAGGCGAAGTACCCTTGGACTTCAAGAAGAATATAATAATTCCAATCCCAAAGAAAACAGGTGTTGACAGATGCGAAAATTACGAAGTATCAGTTTAATAAGTCATGGCTGCAAAATACTAACACCAATTCTGTACAGACGAATTGAATAACTGGTAGAAGTCAACATCGGGGAAGATCAGTTTGGATTCCATAGAAATGTTTGAACACGACATATCTTAGAAGATAGATTAAGGAAAGGTAAACCAACGTTTCTAACATTTGTAGACCTAGAGAAATCTTTTGACAGTGTTGACTGGAATACTCTTTTTCAAATTCTGAAGGTGGCAGGGGTCAAATACAGGGAGGGAGAGGCTATTTACAATTTGTACAGAAACCAGTTGGCAGTAATAAGCGTCGAGGGGCATGAAATGATAGCGGTAGTTGGGAAGGGAGTGAGACAGGGTTGTAGCCTATCTCCGATGTTATTCAATCTGTATATTGAGCAAGCAGTAAAGGAAACAAAAGAAAAATTTGGAGTAGGAATTACAATCCACGGAGAAGAAATAAAAACCTCGAGGTTTGCCGATGACATTATAACTCTGCCAGAGACAGCAAAGGACGTGCAAGAGAAGTTGAACGGAATGGACAGTGTCTTGAAAGGACGATATAAGATGAACATAAAGAAAAGCAAAACGTCGATAATGAAATGTTGCCGAATTAAATAGGGTGATGCTGAGGGAATTAGATTAGGAAATGAGACATTTAAAGTAGTAGACGAGTTTTGCTATTTGGGGAGCAAAATCATTGATGATGGTCGAAGTAGAGAGGCTATAAAATGTAGACAGGCAATGGCAAGGAAAGCCCTTCTTTATAAGAGAAATTTGTTAACATCGAGTATAGATTTAACTGTTAGGAAGTCGTTTCTGAATGTATTTGTATGGAGTGTAGCCATGTATGGAAGTGAAACATGGACGATAAATAGTTTAGAAAAGAAGAGAAAAGAAGCTTTCAAAATGTGGTGCTACAGAAGAATGCTGAAGATTAGGTGGGTAGATCGCATAACTACTGATGAAGTATTGAATAGAATTGGAGAGAAGAGGAGTTTGTGGCGCAGCTTGACAAGAAGAACGGACCGGTTAGTAGGACATGTTCTGAGGCATCAAGGGATCACAAATTTAGCATTGGAGGGCAGCCTGGAGGGTAATAGTCGTAGAGGGAGACCACGAGATGAATAGACTAAGCAGGTTCAGAAGGATGTAGGTTGCAGTAGGTCCTGGGGTAAATGCGTAATTCGAGTCGTCCGAGACCAATAATGCTCACCACAACTTTCACCCAATCCTCTATGTCAACGGAAAGTGTCAGTTTGTGTCCCGTTTGAAACAACATGATCTTAAAACGGAAATTTTATAGTTCTAGTCTACAGAGCGACCGAAAATTCGTATAGTGCGATGTTCGCTTTTTGGATATATGTAGAAATAGAGTAAAATCTTTCGGCACATCCTCATTGTCGTATGCTACACCCAGCCAGGAGCGCTAATCGTTCGCTGTTTATTCGTTCTGTTTAACTGTCCCTGGTAATACACATCGCTAAACCGAATATGGAATGCTGCATCGAATATGAACGTAAAATCCGGCGTTAAAAATAATTTGGTTTGTAACGGGAAACAAAGTGATGAAGTCCATCGACACCGGGTTTAGCATTAAATATGCGATGGGTTGGTCTTGTTTGGACCAACTCCATCTACACACAGCTAAACAATACAGCAAACTTATAAACAGAACAAAGCGTAATGTGATGCAATGCAGATAACAAAACATCTTGGTTAAAGTGACAACCGGACCTACGCATTAACGGAGAAAGTGAGAGGAAACAAGTAGACCACAGGCCATTAAAATTGCTATACCACAAAGATGACGTGTTACAGATGCGAAATTTAACCGACAGAAGACGATGCTGCGATATAAAAATTATTTAGCTTTTCAGAGCATCCACACAAGGTTGGCGCCGGTGGCAACATCTACAACATGCTGACATGGGGAAAGTTTCCAACTGATTTTTCATACACAAACAGTAGTTGACCTGCGTTGCCTGGTGAAACGTCGTTGTGATGCTTCGTGTAAGGAGGAGAAATGCGTACCATTACGTTTCCGACTTTGATAAAGGTCGGATTGTAGCCTATCGCGATTGCGGTTTGTCGTATCGCGACATTGCTGCTCGCGTTGGTCGAGACCCAATGACTGTAAGCAGAATATGGAATCGGTGGATTCAGGAGGATAATACGAAACGCCGTGCTGGATCCCAACGGCCTCGTATTACTAGCAATCGAGATGACAGGCATCTTATCCGCATGACTGTAACGGATCGTGCACTTACGTCTCGTTCCCTGAGTCAACAGATGGGGGCGTTTGCAAGACAACAACCATCTGCATGAACAGTTGGACGACGTTTACAGCAGCATGGACTATCAGCTCACAGACCATGGCTGCGGTTACCCTTGACGCTGCATCACAGACAGGAGCGCCTGCAATGGTGTACTCCACGACGTACCTGGGTGCATGAATGGCAAAACGTCATTTTTTTCGGATGAATCCAGGTTCTGATTACGGCATCATGATGGTCGCGTCCGTGTTTGGCGACATCGCGGTGAACGCACACTGGAAGCGTGTATTCGTCATCGCCATTTTGGCATATCACGCGGCGTGATGTTATGGGGCGCCATTGGTTACACGTCTCGGTCACCTCTTGTTCGCATTGACGGCAGATTGAACAGTGGACGATACATTTCAGATGTGTTACGACCCGTAGCTCTACCCTTCATTCTATCCCTGCGAAACGCTTCACTTCAGCAGGATAATGCACGACCGCACGTTGCAGGTCCTGTACGGGCCTTTCTGGATACGGACAATGTTCGACTGCTGCCCTGGCCAGCACATTCTCCAGATGTCTCACCAATTGAAAACGTCTGCTCAATTGTGGCCGAGCAACTGGCTCGTCACAGTGCGCCAGTCACTACTCTTGATGAACTGTGGTATCGTGTTGAAGCTGCATGGGCAGCTGTACCTGTACACGCCACCCAAGCTCTGAGTCAATGCCCAGACGTATCAAGGCCGTTATTACTACCAGAGGTGATTGTTTTGGGTACTGATTTCTCATGATCTATGCACCCAAACTGCGTGAAAATGTAATCGCGTGTCAGTTCTAGTTTAATATATTTTTCCAATGAATACCCGTTTATCATCTGCATTTCTTTTTGGTTTAGCAAATTTAATGGCCAGTAGTGTAGTATTAAACAGGCTTGCTACGGACGAAATATATCAGCAGTTGCCTGGAAGAGGCGAAACGCGGTTTCTTCACTAAAATAGCCCAAGTGACGTTAGAAAGTGATGTCGAGATGAGTAATGCGTATGAAATGAAACAATCGGATCGGCAGAAGGAAAAAGAGGAATCATTTGAAAAGTAGTGTTACCGAAAAATACTGAAGATTAAATGGAGAGATCAAATACGAAACGTTGAAAATCACATAAAATTAGTGAGGGAGAAGTCTTTGGAAGAGCCTTTTCAGATGAAGAAACAGCATAGCGGGGCGTCTCCTTCAGCACGCGAAGATGGAAAAAATAGTAGGGGGAGGCGAAGAGTGGAGAATTTAATAGTTTGTAGAGTATTTGTAGGGGTAAAGATATTATCACGACTTAGGAAAAATGAAGAGTAGTATAGAACCAGTAGTAAGACCAAAGACAAATATGTGAAGGAATTACCGCGATTGTTTTCGAATAGTGCACCGCACGGTACAAGGACGATCAGATTCGTTTGCCGGTTCAGAGCGTTGATCAGTTTTAGCGAGACAATGAACTGCCGTGGCGGCCAGCGCAGAGCGTAAACGAAGCGGCGAAATGCCGCGAGCGGACATTAATCCTGAGATACGTATCTGAGCCGCCCGCCGTGAAAGCCGCTGCCGGCTGCTAGCCGCTCCCACCGGCCTTCACAGCTTCTGGCCTCCAAGTCACAGCCTACTGGAACCCCGGCCCGGGTCAGTGGCACTCTGCAAACGGAATGTGTGTTTCCGGTTGTGAAGTACTGAACATTTTGCAGTGCTGGGTGATTCAGTAGGAAAGATCAGATATCAGTTGTTCATTACAGACAAACTAAGAAAGACAGAAACAGTTTGCAAATTTTAATGGATAGAGGAAGATCCAAGGTTTCGTGTTCGGACAGGCACTATACCATACACTCAACACGAGCACCATACGTTGCTCGAAGATCATCGAAATGGCGGTCCATTTCATTCTGCACGGGAATCGACAGATCCCTGTTTATTGAATCGACAACTTCAGAAATTCGATTTCTCAGCTGTAAGAGAGTAGGTGCCATAGGGTGTGCACCGCACAGAGAAAAAATCTCAGGTTGTGAGCTCTGGTAACGGGCAAGGCCAAAAGCAGTGATCAAGCTCCTGTTGTCCACCTCTTGCAATTCAACGTGTTTTGACGATATTGTTAGAATAACGCCACACCTCAAGGTGAAAGTGAGGCATCATGTATATAAATTAAAATCATTTGAATATTTATGATGTTTAGATTAGATTACATTTACTTTCATTCAAATGATCCGTAATGAGGAGGTCCTCCAAGATGTAGAACGTGTCAGAAAAACACATGACAAATATTCTCAACTGAAACAAATAACCTGATGTATCTTCCACAGGTCCCGAGTGCGATGATCGCCAGTTTTTTTAATGAACACTATATGAAAGAACCATATGACAAACACTAATGCACTGACCTTAAAATAAAAGTTTTTTTATTTATAAAGTAACAAACATGTAATAGATCTACTATAATACCTGAATGAGATTTTCACTCGGCAGCGGAGTGTGCGCTGATATGAAACTTCCTGGCAGATTAAAACTTTGTGTCGGACGGAGACTCGAACTCGGGACCTTTGCCTTTCGCGAGCAAGTGCTTTACCAAGCGCACACTCCGTTGCAGAGTGAAAATCTCATTCTGCAAACATCCCCCAGGCTGTGACTAAGCCATGTTTCCGCAATATCCTTTCTTTCAGGAGTGCTAGTTCTGCATCGTTCGCAGGAGAGCTTCTGTAAAATTTGGAAGGTCGGAGACGAGGTACTGGCGGAAGTAAAGCTGTGAGAACGGGGCGTGAGTCGTGCTTGGGTAGCTCAGATGGTAGAGCACTCCCCGCGAAAGGCAAAAGTCCCGAGTTCGAGTCTCAGTCCCGCACAGCGTTTTAATCTGCCAGGAAGTTTTATATCAGCGTACACTCCGCTGCCGAGTGAAAATCTCATTCTGGAAACATCCCCCAGGCTGTGGCTAAGCCATGTTTCCGCAATATCCTTTCTTTCAGGAGTGCTAGTTCTACAAGGTTCGCAGGAGAGCTTGTGCAAAGTTTGGAAGGTAGGAGACGAGGTACTGGCATAAGTAAAGCTGTGAGTACCGGGCGTGAGTGGTGCTTGGGTAGCTCAGTTCATTCGTTCGTTGCATCTGCTAGGGACGGACGTCGTAAGACATCCGTTTAAGTTCGTGGTTGATCGATTAACTCAGTTTGTTTTTAATACAGAGGGCAGCTAAACCTCTGTCCGAACACGCTGAGCTACCATGCCGGCGACGAACGAAAACGAACAAAATGACATTAATAAAAATAAAATAAAAAGTTGATAGAGCACTTGCCCGCGAAAGGCAAAGATCCCGAGTTCGAGTCTCGGTCCGGCACACAGTTTTAATCTGCCAGGAAGTTACTGTAATACTTATTTACAATGAACACATTACTGCAGTGAAATGGGGTGGAAGTTGGATCGTACTTACACACACACACACACACACACACACACACACACACACACACATGTCGAGGAAACAAGGAATTTTGCAGCATGGGGTGCTCTTCCCTATGCATATGCAGACAATAATTTCGAAGAGTTTCTCATACGAATCATAAATCTGCTTTTACAGAGGCGCTTTCTTGCTGAATTGACTGCGGAATGCACGTTGCATTAGAACAATGGATCGACTTCGCACAAATTCCAGCATACAAAATGATTTTTCTTGTGGTGTAGTCGCCTTGATGCCGCAAACAACAGCGCAGCTGTGTCAAAACTTTGAACCGCCCTCTATGCAGTGACATGCGCAATGTGTTTCTACCTGTAATAGTTTATCTGTAATAAGCAATTGAAATTCGTTCTTTCTTTCTGGATCGTCCGGTATTTATTCTCTTAATGACCGCGCCAATTAGATTTTTTGTTTCTATCAGCGTAGCTCTGCACACCGATACTTGAACACTTTTGTCTCCCAACTGTTAGAGCAGCAGTGCGGTTGTGATCTGAAAAAGTATCCTAACAGTCCCATGCAAACATTACAATAACCACAAACTGGAAGTGTGAAGCATGTAATAGGGGAGAGAGTTGTGCATGGAGAATAGTTTACCTGGGAACAGATGGTGTTCCACAGTGGGCGTTCCAGTCTAGTGACAAATCATGCAATCACGTACTGGAACAAGCGCTAGACACAACCATACCCACCGAGCGACATTTTCTACAGTGTTTGTTTCTGTCAAACGTGAGGTTGTGTTCTCTCCAGAATTTGTAAATATTTTTACACATTTAAGTGCTGTATAATATATTCAAGCCATTTGGAAGATGTTATTAATTCTTCATCTAAAAAATTTTGTGGTGAGTAAATTGCTGTGTGTTTTTAAAACTAGTAGTACGACACGTGAACAGTGAAGCTATACTTCACGTGTTGTGCAGAGTCTTGTACGTCGGAACGGAAGTAATTCCTCCGCCATGGAACATTTCTTATTTGCAAATGAACTAGCCTTCAATGTCTTTATAATTTTACCTGTCTTGGATGTATGAAATTTGCATTAGTAGCCAAAAACGTCTATTTGAAAGTGACGGAGGCTATCGAAAAGGTTCAAAGACTGGGAGCTAGTTTTGTATAATCTCGTAATAGGGGAGAGAACGCCACGCATATGATACGTAAATTGATGTGGCAGTCAGGGGTGGTGGCAAGGGGGGGGGGGGCAATAGCCCCCCCCCCCCCAAATGGAGTATCATATTACACTGGATAAAATGACTTCAGAAATCAAAGAATATATTACTCCAACAGATTCACTCTTTTTTTTTAATAATTATGTAGCAATATAGGTTGTAATGTATTTCAAAAACATTTTAACAAAAGAATAACGGCGGCAAATAACTTACTATCTAAACCAATAAATAGCATTTAACTTAAAACGGACGTCTCATTATTTATTAATATACATTGGAGGTATATTAATTTACGAGTATCACTTACAATAATCAAGAAAGCTAAATATGCTAAGTATAATTAGCAACACTTAAATTGCTGACCCCAGCCAAAAACTTCGAAATCGACGGACATCTGGGTCAAATCCAGAACTGTTACCAGAAACTACTTTAAGCAACACCAAATTTTACCAATTTTTTGGTGGAGGACCCCAACTCTCCTTTTGTTAAACGATATTCCATTACCCCCCCCCCCCCCCCCCCGCCTTTGACCGACTTCTACAATCGCCCCTGGTGGCCGTCATCAAAACAAAGCCGTTTCTCGTTGCTTTAGAGCATAGTCACGAAATTTCGTTCACCAAATTTCTCGTCCGAATGCGAAAATATCTTGGCGCCCACCTACATAGCGAGAAATGAGCTCGCACGGAAAGATTAAAGTATTCGTTTTTAGCGCGCGCTGTCCGAGAATTGAATAGTAGAGAAATGGTCTAAAAACGATTCAATGAACTCTCTGTCAGGCGTAATCATGTAGGTGCAGATGTATTTCGACTTCATTTGGTTTCACCTGCTGATTACTGGCATGCAGTGAAGTAGTAATGGAACAGATAGGCTATTAAATACAGTAGTGAAAAGATTTTCTCGATTGCAACACGTTTAAATTTCAACAGAATATTTCCTCCTACGCACATCACCGTGCTGTGTCTTGAAACATTTTTTCACATTTGGGAAAACCTTATATTTCCGGATTAATTCTTGTAATTTCAGGATAACTCTACAGAACACAAAAAGTTGATGCTGTCATTTAAAACTGGAGTAAGAATTTGTATTAAACTACTATTACAGACTGTTGATATACTTTCCGGGATGTGAGGTCGTGGTCCAAGAACTTTTCTGCTCCTTACGTTTCGTCCAGGACTGCGCTGGACTTCCTCAGAGGCGCTGCTCCGCTGAGTCTTGCCGACTGACTGGTCGGGTGTCTTTTCAGACATTGTCTTACATCAAGTCAGTTCCAGTGGGATAATGAATTTTATGAACAACTTGATGGAGTAGCAATGGGTAATCCATTAGCCCTGCGATTGCCGATCTTTATATGGAGAAATTTGAACAATCAGCCCTAGACAAAGCCAATAACAAACCATCTCGTTGGTATCGATATGTAGATGACACATTTGTGGTTTGGTCCCATGGCAGAAAGGCCTTGGACGATTTCTTTGATTATGTAAATAAAATTCATCCAAAAATACAGTTTACCATGGAAATAGAAATGGCTAACACAATATCTTTCTTGGATGTCTTAGTTATGAGACGGTCCGATAGAAGCTTGGAATATAAAGTTTTTCGGAAGGCAACACATACGGACAGATATTTACATAAAAATTCTAATCATCATCCTCAACAAAAAAGGTGTCATAAAAAGTCTTGTCGATCGAGCGGAACGGATATGTACACCTGAACATTTGGATGCTGAAGTGAAACATCTGAAGCAGGCTTTTGAAAAAAACGGCTATTCAAGAAAAGAGATAAATAGAATTTTGCGTCCAAGGAACAGAAACCCAAAAGATAAGAATGAACCACAACGACAGAAAAATACAGTAGCTCTCCCATTTATTAAAAAAGTAACAAATCGGATCGGTAAGATTTTACGAAAACATGACATAAAACCGATCTTTAAACCAACAAAGAAAATAAGTCAAGTACTACGATCTGTGAAGGATAAACGCCCTCCCCTGTCGACATGTGGTGTGTATAAAATTCCATGTACCTGTGGTAAAGTTTACATTGGTACTACCAAAAGAAGCGTAAACACGCGACTGAAAGAGCATAAAAGTCTTTGTCGACTTGGAAAAATAGAAAAGTCAGCTGTAGCGGAACATGCTCTTCAACCAGGCAACCATCAAGTGAAGTTTTCGGATTCCGAAGTTTTATCTACAACGTTAAATTACTATCCACGGCTATATAGAGAAACTATCGAAATTTATAAACATCACGATAATTTCAATAGGAAAGAGGAGGCTATGAAACTTAGCGATATATGGACAGTGGCTCTACAAAATTGCTAACAATTTTTATCTTTGACAAGGTGGTAATCGATAGTCAACCTTATCTTTGCTATGGATGATCACTGCTCATCACGTGTCACCTGAACCACGCCCACCTTTCTCACAATATATAAGTCGCGCTCAGCCTCCCGGCCACGACTGCATTACCTACCGCCACCTCAAACACTGCCCTCCCTCCTTCCTTTCACTCCTTGCCACCCTCTACAATGTCATCCTTGCCACTGGCTTCTATCCCGACCTGTGGACAACCTCCCATATCCTGATGTTCTCCAAACCCAACAAGCCTCCATCTGATGCGTCTTCCTATCGTCCTATCTGTCTCACATCGGTGTTCAGCAAGCTCTTGGAATCCATACTTTCCTGGCGCATCCATCACCACCTCCGCCAACACCACCTCCTCCCAAACACCCAATGTGGCTTTCGACCTTCCTTCTCTGCTGATGACCAACTCCTCCGCCTCACTCATCTCCCCTCCCTCCAGCTTAACTCCCGTCGTTCCGCCATTTTTGTCTCCCTTGACCTCGAAAAGGCCTACGACCGTGTCTGGCATCCCGGTCTCCTGTTTAAACTCCAAACCTACGCCCTTCCTATCAACTACATCCGTCTGGTGACCTCCTTCCTCTCCCACCGCCCCTCCTATGTTACCATCCATAATGCCAATTCCCACACCTTCTACCCCTCTGCAGGTGTGCCCCAGGGCTCTATCCTCTCCCCTCTCCTCTACCTCCTGTACACGGCAGATATGCCCCAACCCCCCCCCCCCCCCCTCCAGTACACCTCTTGCAATATGCTGATGACACCGCATTCCTCGCCCTCGCTCCTACCCTCCAACGGTCCCAACGCCTTCTCCAGAATCACCTTGACCTTTTTGCTGCATGGTGTAACCAGTGGCTCCTGAAACTCAATCCTTCCAAGACCCAGGCAATCATCATAGGTCGTACCACTCGCTCCTTCCGGCTCCTGGATTTCTCCCTTACTGTCTGCGCACGTCCTGTCCGTCTCACCCCCACCCTCACCTACCTTGGCCTCACCATTGACCGTCACCTCACCTGGATCCCTCATCTCTGCTCCATCCAATCCAAAGCCCACAACCGCCTCCGACTCCTCAAACTCCTCTCTGGCCGGACGTGGGGGTTGCACCCCTCTACCATCCTTCACACCTATAAATTCTTAATCTGTCCCATCCTCTGTTATGCCAGTCCTGCCTGGATATCTGCCCCCCCCAAATTCTATAAGTCCCTCCAGATCCTTGAGCGTCATGCACTTCGCCTCGCCTTACGAATACGCCTCCCGTCCCCCACGTGGATCCTCTACGATCTCATTCCTTTCCCCCATCTGCTCCTATTCCTTGAACATATCTGCATCCTTTACACCTCCCGCCATCTTGCACCCCCTCACCCCCTGGTTGCCCCTCTCCTCTCCCATCCCCGCCCCCTGCCATGTCATCCCCATTGTGTCCCCCCTACCCTCCATCTCTACACCCTACATCTCCTTTCCCAAGGTGGCTTCCGTCAACTGTCCCTCCCGGATGATGCCCTCTCTCCCTCCATTTATCCCTCCTATCAACTCTGATCCTCACTCCCCCTCCTTTCCTCTGTCCTTTCCCTGGGCTCCCTCTTCCCCCCCCCCCTTTGCATCCTGTTTTCTCCCCACTAAACCTCTCCCAACCTCCCTTCTCCCCCCCCCCCCAAGTCCTTTTGTATTCCCCTCCTCTGCCTACCCTACTCCCTGTCGCGTCTGCCCCCCACCCCTCTTATGGGTCCTCCTCCTCCATCAGCTCCTATCCCGGTTCTCCTCTTCGCTTTTTCTCTCCTTTCCCCCATTTTTTTGTTTTCCCATCATCTGTCCAGTTTCCCCCCACCTGCTCTCGGTTGTGGTGTGTCGCATTTGCCAACTTTTTCGTGGAGTGTTCCAGTGACTATTCAGTGTTGTTCGTCTTTCTCGTGTTGCGAACGGACACCATGCTGTCGCTAGGTGTGCATTTTATGTCTTTTGCGAACAGAATCCAGACTATCGCCGTGTTTTTTTAATTGTCTGTCTATTGTTTTACCTGTCTGATTCGTATGTATTTTATTAGCTACATCGTCCCTCTGTTGTTTGTTTTAAGTTCCACGATTTCTTTTCGCCATGTTCCTCTTTAAGCCTCCGATTTTATCGCCTGTTTTTATTATTTATTCTCTTCATATTTCTCATAAAGTCTGTAGGCTGAAGAGCGGCATGCTAAGCTGCTGCCGGCCCGCCCCCCTTCGGGGGGAATTGAAATTCAATAAAGAAAAAAAAAAAAACCGACCAGTCAGTCGGCAAGACTCGGCGGAGCAGCGCCTCTGAGGAAGTCCAGCGCAGTCCTGGACGAAACGTAAGGAGCAGAAAAGTTCTTGGACCACGACCTCACATCCCGGAAAGTATATCAACAGCCATGTCACCTGGTCGTGAAAGCCTTCATTCTACTACTATTACAGATTTGGCTAGAGGTGAATGTGTGAGAAGTGTTCCAAGGCACAAAATTCTCCTCTACATCGAACGTGAACAGAAACTCGGTATGTCAACGTTTGGTACGAAGTTTTCAAGGATTGCATCATTGGTCCCTCTTTTATTGATCGGACTCTAAAACAAGCATATATATATATATATATATATATATATATATATATATATTCCAACGGGCACGGTGCCCCTGTTACTGGAAGATGTCTCGCTGGTCATGGCACCAGCATTACGGATGTTGACCGTGTCTCACTCGTGTATCGAAACGTTTCAAGAAATATTTCCCAATAAGCACCTTTATAAAACATTGCGAAGAATATACAACTTCGCGTAATTCAGCAACTACGACGAGAAAGCACGTCTCAATGACGCAAATTTCTTTTTTTAGACGCATCGAGAGGTGCGAAACAGTTGCTCGATCTGAAGTTTAGGTATTAATTTTACGTTAGGTCCGCCTTAATGACTGTAATTTAATGTGGGGTTGTATTAAACCGGTGAGTTTGCTGGCTGACGCCATTGTTCGACGATGCATGAACGATCAACAGAGAAAATTCCTTACGCAAGAAATTACATAAGGTAAGGGAGTTGTCTGTTCGTTTAGCGAAGAGTTAACGAGAGAACGCGAATAGTGTTCGGTCGTTTCATCACCGAACAATCCGCCTCCAGCTCCACGCATATGACGCCTGAAAAATTATTAAAACACAATACAGACTACTTTCATGACAAGGATATAAGCTAAGTAATTAATCTTTTAAACAGTTGACACTACTACATATATGCGATTATTAGCCAGGAAACAAAGAGAAGAAAACTTACGTCCAGTCCATAAGAGATCACACAGGTGAAAGATAGAATTGTAATTATATGAAAGTTTAATGGCTCTGAGCACTATGGGACTCAACTGCTGAGGTCATTAGTCCCCTAGAACTTAGAACTAGTTAAACCTAACTAACCTAAGGACATCACAAACATCCACGCCCGAGACAGGATTCGAACCTGCGACCGTAGCGGTCTTGCGGTTCCAGACTGCAGCGCCTTTAACCGCACGGCCACTTCGGACGGCGAAAGTTTAATAAACGATGATGATGACGACGATGGTTAGTGTTTTAGGGCGCACAACACCGAGGTTATCAGAACCCGTTCCCAAAATAAATGTTGACGAGTGTAGCCAAGATCTGTTAAACAAGGTTACATAAACAAAAACATGGTCGGTGATAACCTGAAATTTAGAAACTCGTGCGACTGGCTGATTTCGACGACCTGTCATTTTCAAGCACATGTATAAAAGCGGTGTCAAAAAGTGAAACTTCTAAGTCAATGCAATCAAAAAATACGGCCATTTATGCCACATATTCTCGAACTCGCAAACTCACTCAAAAAACCTATCGGTACTTCTCTTTGACGTAGAAGCATTAAATTTGGCTAGAAATAAGGTCTCCATTATAATGAAAGGAAAAACTCCGAAAATTGTTAATTTGTAATTACATCACAGCATTTTTTTTTTTTTTCAATGGTCATCAGTCTGGCTGGCTGTCCGCCGTCTCTCAAGATCCCTTTTTCTCAGATTTGAAATATATGTCACATACAAAAGTCTAGAATTAAGTTGGGGGATGCTGAGGGAATTAGATTAGGAAATGAGATAATTAAAGTAGTAAAGGAGTTCTGCTATTTGGGGAAAAAAATAACTGACGATGGTAGAAGTAGAGAGGATATAAAATGTAGACTGGCAATGGCAAGGAAGGCGTTTCTGAAGAAGAGGAATTTGTTAACATCGGGTATAGATTTAAGTGTCAGGAAGTCGTTTCTGAAAGTATTAGTATGGAGTGTAGCCATGCATGGAAGTGAAACATGGACGATAAATAGTTTGGACAAGAAGAGAATAGAAGCTTTCGAAATGTGGTACTAGAGAAGAATGCTGATGATTATATGGGTAGATCACATAACTAATGAGGAGGTATTGAATAGAATTGAGGAGAAGAGTAGTTTGTGGCACAACTTGACAAGACGAAGGGACCGGTTGGTAGGACATGTTCCGAGGCATCAAGGGATCACAAATTTAGCATTGGAGGGCACCGTGGAGGGTAAAAATCATAGAGGGAGACCAAGAGATGAATACACTAAGCAGATTCAGAAGGATGTAGGTCGTAGTAAGTACTGGGAGATGAAGAAGCTTGCACTGGATAGAGTAGCATGGAGAGCTCCATCAAACTAGTCTCAGGACTGAAGACTACAACAACAACAGCAAAGTCTAAGGCCCCGTGACTGCATCATTCTAAGTGAATGCAACCAAAAGTACCAGTCATTTCTGTCAAAAATTTTGATACTCGCAGTCACCCATCATATCCTATAAGTTACTTCCCATTGACCTAAAATCACGAAATTTGGCATAGAATAAAGGTGTGAGAGCATAAGTAAAGGGAAAAATCTGAAATTATTAGCGTGTAATAATATCACACGAAAAAATAATTCTTTTATCATTTCTTAACCGATTTCTGACTCTTTATTAAAACCGATTCCTTGCCTGTATCAGTGTCAGTAGAAGGCTAAAATCGTCGAAATCTTCGATTTCGAAATGGACGAATTGTACAGAACCCTCTCACTGCACTCGCACCTGGACAATTTTTGTTTCTTTATTTCATGAACCCATTCTCTATATTCCACAAATTGTATACCTTCATATGCTCAATACATGCTAAGTCTTAAATGTGGAAAACCTGGTTGTCAGCCTACAATAAAATTTATGCCCCTTTTGTTGGATCGGATGAGGTAGTCCAATCGCATGGCCCTCTCGGTCACTGGACGTCAACTATTTTAGATTTCTACCAAATAGGGGTAATGCAGGAGTAGGTTTAATAATGAATAAAAAAATAGGAGTGCGGGTAAGCTACTACAAACAGCATAGTGAACGCATTATTGTGGCCAAGATAGATACGAAGCCCATGCCTACCACAGTAGTACAAGTTTATATGCCAACTGGCTCTGCAGATGATGAAGAAATTGAAGAAATGTAAGATGAGATAAAAGAAATTATTCAGTGAAGGAAGACGAAAATTTAATAGTCATGGGTGACTGGAACTCGAACGTAGGAAACGGGAGAGAGGGAAACGTAGTGGGTGAATATGGATTGGGGGAGAGAAATGACAGAGGAAGCTGGCTGGTAGAATTTTGCACAGAGCATACTTTAATCACAGCTAACACTTTCTTCAAGAATCACAAAAGAAGGTTGTATACATGGAAGAATCCCGGAGATACTAAAAGGTATCAGATAGATTATATAATGGTAAGACAGAGATTTAGGAACCAGGTTTTAAATTGTAAGACATTTCCAGGGGCAGATGTGGATTCTGACCACAATCTATTGGTTATGACCTGTAGATTAAAACTGAAGAAACTGCAAAAAGGTGGGAATTTAAGGAGATGGGACCTGGATAAACTGAAAGAACCAGAGGTTGTACAGAGTTTCAGGGAGAGCATAAGGGAACAACTGACAGGAATGGGGGAAAGAAATACAGGAGATGATGAATGGATAGCTTTGAGGGATGAAGTAGCGAAGGCAGCAGAGGATCAAGTAGGTAAAAGGACGAGGGCTAGTAGAAATCCTTGGGTAACAGAAGAAATATTGAATTTAATTGATGAAAGAAGAAAATATAAAAACGCAGTAAATGAAGCAGGCTAAAAGGAATACAAACGTCTCAAAAATGAGATCGACAGGAAGTGCAAAATGGCTAAGCAGGGATGGCTAGAGGACAAATGTAAGGATGTAGAGGCTTATCTCACTAGGGGTAAGGAAAATTAAAGAGACCTTTGGAGAAAAGAGAGCCACTTGTATGAATATCAAGAGCTCAGATGGAAACCCAGTTCTTAGCAAAGAAGGGAAAGCAGAAATGTGGAAGGAGTATATAGAGGGTTTATACAAGAGAGATGTACTTGAGGACAATATTATGGAAATGGAAGAGGCTGTAGATGAAGATGAAATGGGAGATATGATACTGCGTGAAGAGTTTGACAGAGCACTGAAAGACCTGAGACGAAACAAGGCCCCAGGAGTAGACAACATTCCATTGGAACTACTGACGGCCTTGGGAGAGCCAGTACTGACAAAACTCTATCATCTAGTGAGCAAGATGTATGAGACAGGTGAAATACCCTCAGACTTCAGGAGGAATGTAATAATTCCAATTCCAAAGAAAGCAGGAGTTGACAGATGTGAAAAATACCGAACTATCAGTTTAATAAGCCACAGCTGCAAAATACTAACGCGAATTCTTTACAGACGAATGGAAAAACTAGTAGAAGCCGACCGCGGGGAAGATCAGTTTGGATTCCGTAGAAATGTTGGGACACGTGAGGCAATACTGACCCTACGACGTACGTTAGAAAATAGATTAAGGAAACGCAAACCTACGTTTCTAGCATTTGTAGACTTAGAGAAAGCTTTTGACAATGTTGACTGGAATACTCTCTTTCAAATTCTGAAGGTGGCAGGGGTAACATACAGGGAGGAATGGCTATTTACAATTTGTACAGAAACCAGATGGCAGTTATAAGAGTCGAGGGGCTTGAAAGGGAAGCAGCGGTTGGGAAGGGAGTGAGACAGGGTTGTAGCCTCTCCTCGATGTTATTCAATCTGTATATTGAGCAAGCAGTAAAGGAGACATAAGAAAAATTCGGAGTAGGTGTTAAAATCCATGGAGAAGAAATAAAAGCTTTGAGGTTCGCCGGTGACATTGTAATTCTGTCAGAGACAGCAAAGGAAGAGCAGTTGAACGAAATGGACAGTGTCTTGAAAAGAGGATATAAGATGAACATCAAAAAAAGCAAAACGAGGATAATGGAATGTGGTCAAATTAAGTCGGGTGATGCTGAGGGAATTAGATTAGGAAATGAAACACTTAAAGTAGTAAAGGAGTTTTGCTATTTGGGGAGCAAAATAACTGATGATGGTCGAAGTAGAGAGGATATAGAATGTAGACTGGCAATGGCAAAGAAAGCGTTTCTGAAGAAGAGAAATTTGTTAACATCGAGTGTTGATTTAAGTGTCAGGAAGTCGTTTCTGAAAGTATTTGTATGGAGTGTAGCCATGTATGGAAGTGAAACACAGGCGATAAATAGTTTGGACAAGAAGAGAATAGAAGCTTTCGAAATGTGGTGCTACAGAAGAATGCTGAAGATTAGATGGGTAGATAACATAAATAATGAGGAGGCATTGAATAGGATTGGGGAGAAGAGGAGTTTGTGACACAACTTGACAAGAAGAAGGGACCGGTTGGTAGGACATTTTCTGAGGCATCAAGGGATCACAAATTTAGCATTGGAGGGCAGCGCGGAGGGTAAAAATCGTAGAGGGCGACCAAGAGATGATTATACTAAACAGATTCAGAAGGATGTAGGTTGTAGTAAGTACTGGGAGATGAAGAAGCTTGCACTGGATAGAGTAGCATGGAGGGCTGCATCAAACCAGTCTCAGGACTGAAGACCACAACAACAACAACAACAACCAGTGGCGGCAGCTGCAAGATGATGTGTATGTGGAGCCCATCCTGCATACGCAGGCACTGGAACAACGCATTGATGCTGCCTGTGACGCCATTCGGTGCAGCACGGTACATCTAAACGTGTGCGTCAGTCGCTGCTGCATAGTGTGCGCAGGTGCTTAGACTTCGAATGCCTAGTCTAACGTTGGCCTTATCGCAGCATGTCGTGCACTGCGTTTTACTGTACGCGAATGATGAATTAATAAGTACTCTCCACCACAGACACAATGCACTTCAGGCCCTCTGTCCACACGGCCTTTCTTGCTCCTTACCCTGTCAGGAACAGTTTCGTGCATTTTGCACCTATTCCGCAAATTTATCCTGCGTGTCTTTCTCGAAGTTGGACAGCCATTTAACTACACTTTCTAGGACAGTAATAATTATTATGAATGCGAGGGCAGGCTGGAAAGTGATGCACACATGCTTGTGGAAGTCGGCGTAAGTGACCTTGAGAAACGCACCATGTCCCATGTGGCAGGTAACTTCACCCTCTACATGCGAGTTGCGTTGCGGTCATCCAGTGTGATTTTGAGTAGCGGAAGTATGGACTCTCCTTCTCAGGCGAAAAAGTTCGCAAAACAACCACCAGAAAAAAAGGGACTCTAAATCACCTCCGCCGCATTAACGGCAACCTGGTACCGATATTCTTGCAACAGGAAGTGCTGTGCGAAATCTGATGTTTGAACCGATTCCTCACCCTCCTTACTCCCCCGATCTTACGCCTCGCGATTATTATTTTTTGCCTCTGCTCAAGACGGCCTCAAGGCAATCATTACACTTCGAACGATGACGTGAAGACAGCTGCGAAGTCCGAGATTCGAGAAAAGTTGGAAGAATTTTTGAGTGACGGAATGAAAAAGAAACTATTACATGTTAGGAGAAATGTGTTAGCCTTGTTGTTGTGGTCTTCAGTCGTGAGACAGGTTTGATACAGCTCTCCATGTTACTCTATCCTGAGCAAGCTGCTTCATCTTCCAGTACGTACTGCAGCCTACTTCCTTCTGAATCTGCTTACTGTATTCATTTCTTGGTCTCCCTCTTCCATTTTTACCCTCCACGCTGCCCTCCATCACTAAATTGCTGATCCCTTAATGCCGCAGAACAAGTTGTGGCACAAACTCCTCTTCTCCCCAATTCTATTCGATACCTCCTCATTCTTCTGTAGCACCACATTTCGAAAGCTTCTATTCTCTTCTTGTCCAAACTATTTATCGTCCATGTTTCACTTCCATACATGGCTACACTCCATACAAATACTTTCAGAAACGACTTCCTGACGCTTAAATCTATACTCGATGTTAACAAATTTCTCTTCTTCGGAAACGCTTACCTTGCCATTGCCAGTCTACATTTTGTATCCTCTCTACTTCTACCATCATCAGTTATTTTGCTCCCCAAATAGCAAAACTCCTTTACTACTTTAAGTGTCTCATTTCCTAATCTAATTCCCTCAGCATCAAGCGACTTAATTCTACTACATTCCATTATCCTCGTTCTGCTTTTGTTGATGTTCATCTCATATCCTCCTTTCAAGACACTGTCTATTCCGTTCAACTGCTATTCCAAGTCCTTTGCTTTCTCTGACAGAACTACAATGTCATCGGCGAACCTTAAGCTTTTTATTTCTTCTCCATGGATTTTAATACCTACTCCGAATTTTCCTTTTGTCTCCTTTACTGCTTCCTCAATATACAGATTGAGTAACATCAGGGAGAGGCTACAACCCTGTCTCTCCCTTCCCAACCAGTGCTTCCCCCTCATGTCCCTCGACTCTTGTAACTGCCATCTGGTTTCTGTTGTACAAATTGTAAATAGCCTTTTGCTCCCTGTATTTTACCCCTGCCACCTCTAGAATTTGAAAGAGACTATTCCAGTCAGCATTGTCAAAGGCTTTCTGTAAGGCTACAAATGATAGAAACGTAGGTTTGCCTTTTCTTATTAAACTGATGGTTCGGTAATTTTCACATCTGTCAACATCTGCTTTCTTTGGGATTGGAATTGTTATATTCTTCTCGAAGTCTGAGGGTACTTCGGCTGTCTCATACATCTTGCTCACCAGATGGTAGAGTTTTATCAGGACTGGCTCTCCCAAGGCCTTCAGTAGTTCTAATTGAATGTTGTCTGCTTCCGGGGCCTTGTTTCGAATTAGTTGTTTCAGTTCTCTGTCAAACTCCACACGCAGTATCATATCTCCCATTTCATCTTCATCTACATCCTCTTCCATTTCCATAATATTGCACTCAAGTACATCGCCCCTTTATAGACCCTCTATATACTCCTGCCACCTTTCTGCATTCCCTTCTTTGCTTAGAACTGGGTTTCCATCTGAGCTCTTGATATTCATACAAGAAGTTGTTAACGGTGAATTATGTTGAAAAACAGATAAACGATTATGTAGCCGATCTTTCTAATTGTTTTTATTCGAGTTCTACAAGTACGTGTGCGCCGCTTTCCAGCCTACCCCAGTAGTATTGCTGAATGACAGAATCAAAGTGTGAGTAGTTCTGGTAAAACATGTTTCGTATCGAGGTGGACTTAGAAATACCGCATTGCTACCTAGTTAACGATAGGGAGTGTACGATAGTGGCATATTTGACGTAAGAGTTAGTCTGTCCAGTACGGCTTTCTGCAGGCGGTTTTTGCTGCTGTCTGTCTGTGCATTCACCGGAAGGATGGAGCCGGTTGCTAGCGAAGCGCCTGAAGAGACTGTAGTCTTCCTGTCCAGCTCTGCAGACGTCAGCGGTGAAAGGTCCAGAGGGACCAAGAGGCGACAAACGAGAGGGAAAGTAACCCACTGGCCGGGGCCCTGTGTGTGGGCGTGGGCGGGTGTGAGTGTGGGAGAGAAAGAAGAATAGAAGCGAAGTAACAAACTCATGTTCAGTCATGTACTGTAGAATGCTTTCAGGACTACCGAATTTGTCGACGTTGCAAGGAGGTTTTCTGTTTCCGGGCGAGAAGGACTCTACATTCTACCGTCGTTCAGACAAATCGTATCTTCGACCCTCTACGTCCATCCACTCATATTATTTCATGCAACACTTCCCAACGTTAGTACACCATCAGCGTCCTTTTAAACATCGCCAATGTCGCATGTCTTCCTGCATTTAGGCCCACTCGCATTATACACACACACACACTACGGTATACTTACAGGGTGTCCCAAAAATTATACAACCTTTTACAGCTCATAACTAAACTCCGTCCGAACAGGCCTCGGAGGGCCCACTGGTAGCGACCGACCGCCGTGTCATCCTCAGCAGGTAGGCTATACTGAATGTGGAGATAGAAGGCATGTGATGAGCACTCCGCTCTCCCGGCCGTTGTCTCGTGACCGGAGCCGCTACTTCTCAATCAAATAACTTCTCGATTGGCCCCAAAAGGCTGAGTGCACCCCGCTTGCCAACAGTGCTAACGCAACACGAACGGTCGCCCATCCAAGTGCTAGCACAGTCCGAAAGCGCTTAACTTCGGTTAGCTGACGGGAAATCCTGTTATCGCTGATGCAAGGCGGTTTCAACAGCTCAGAACTACGACAGTTTTTTTTTTCCTTTTTCACGTGTGACGGCTTGGAAAATGGCTGAAAGCACGCTGTACCCTGAGCAAAGGAAGTTCATTCTGAAGTGCTACCGCAAGACTGAGAACGTAAGTGAAGTGCAAAGACAGTTCAGAATGAAGTTTCAACGAGAGGTGCAACCGCGACTCACAATTACTCGTCTCCGAGATACGTTTTAGGAGGAAGGAATTATCAAGAACGCCTACGAAAATCATTCCGGAAGACCACGGTCATCCGCTGGCACCAGAAGAGAAAGATAAATTATCGAAACGTTTCAGCAGACTGCTAGAAAGTCTGTAACGCAAGCAACTCGTGAGAAACGGGCGTCCGCCGCATTTTGAATCGCGTCGAATGGAAAAGTTTTATTTCTAGGTTACTTCACGCTCTCGGTGAGGACGATCGTGACCGGAGAACGGAAATCTGTCAGTGGTATCAAGCAAGATGCGCGCAGGACGAAAAGTTCGCTTACGACGTTTGTGGGAGTTAAGAGGTCACTTTTAACTTAAATGGTTCAATTAATCGTCACAATTGTACCTACTGGGCAGTTGAGAATCCTCACGTGAGAGTGGAAAACCATGTAAACCTAGCGGGAGTTACACTGTCGTGTGGTTTATCAGCAATTGGTCTGGTTGTACCTTCCTTTCCTGAGCATAAACTGACTGGTGAAGTTACAACAGGAATACGCCATGCCACGCATCGAAGAGCTGTTTCCGGGTGGAGAATGGTATTTCCAGCAGGATGGAAAACCTCCCCACTACCACCGCGACATAAAGTCTTACCTTGACGAAACCCTATCGGATTGATCGATAGGACGAGGCGGCAACACGGAGTACTTTGCACGCTCACCAGATTTGACCCACACGATTTTTTTTTTTTCTATGGGGGCATGTGACGCACAATGTTTTCAGCACAAGACGAACTACAATCAATGAACTGAAGCCACCAGTTGAAAACGAATGTGCCAAAAATGCCAGTTGCAACGATTGGGAATGTGTTGGATTCCATCGGTCAGCACCGGCCGGAGTGGCCGAGCGGTTCTAGGCGCTTCAGTCTCGAACCGCACGACCGCTACGGTCGCAGGTTCGAATCCTGCCTCGGGCATAAATGTGAGTGATGTCCTTTGGTTAGTTAGGGTTAAGTAGTTCTAAGTTCTAGGGGACTGATGACCTCAGATGTTAAGTCCCATAGTGCTCAGAGCCATTTTAACCATTTGAACCATCGGTCAGCGTTCTCGCTAATTCCCTTGCCGCCTAACAGAAGACCATAAAGAGCACAGAAATACCATCTGTGTGGTCGTGACAATTTTTTGTCGAACATCGTTACTGTTATGAAACACGGGTTCATCGCTTCGAATCGGAAACAAAACGGCAATCCATGAATTTTTGTTTGTCGCTACAAAAATGCAAGCGAACTTCTTCTCCATGGCAACACAATGCCTCACAAAAGTCTGTGCACCCGAAATAAGCTCACAAATTTCGATGCATTATTCTCCGCATCCATCCTAGATCCCGGATCTTGCACCTCCCGACATCCATCTGTTTCGCACAATGAAGGGTGCACTCCACGGAAAGTAGTAAATGGATGTTGGGGAGGCTACTGATGCAGCAAGACGTTCGGTGCTACGTCGACCGGTAGAGTTGTATTCAGTAAATACAGTCCTGAATAAACCGACCTGCTCTCAGGAAAAAAACGATTGCATTACTTACTGAATGTCCCTCGTAGCTCCTAAGATAGGTTGGGAGTAGTTCAATCGCCCTCACACTTGAAGAACGTCGCCTCTCTTTAAACATAAAAAATATTTCAAATCGATTTTCTTGCGTGAATGTGTGGAAATGTTTCATGTTGTCTATCAAAAATGTAATAAAACGTGTATGAACTGTGAATTCAGATCAATGCCAGGAGAGAAATCAGCCTGTGGCTGAAATGAATCGGAGGAATTGTACTTTCAAATGTTCATTAAAAAAATGAAAGCGAGAAGCAAAGCTCCTGACAGCAATCTGTGTGAACAGATTGCAATCGCTGTGAACAGACTATGTTACGTAAGTCTGTCTCTCTCCGTAGACGAATTAGTTTTGATTTACAATTAAATACGTTAAAAATGGTTTATATTTAAGGTTTACTAAGATGACATGCACTCTCCGCAATTATTAAACGCAATATTGCATGTTGTAATATTTGTTTCAGAATTGTTGTAATACTAGTTTCAGAATTTTTGTAATATTAGTTTCAGAATTGTTGTAATATTTGTTTCACAGAAGCTATCTCGAACTGCAAGATCAGCAGATCACGGTAAAGAGACGCAATGTCCCGAATACAATTCGTGTTCAGTCACTGATGTCAAAGCAAAGGGCGTCCCTGAGGTTGTTTGTGCATCATTTAACAGTTACTTGTGATCATTTTGAGCAAGCACAAATCACTTATGCTCTGATTATCGTCTCCAAACTGTGAAACTGCTGCTATCGCTTCTGTCAGACACAGACACCACACAACTCATGGTGATGTTAAATTACTACGGCTCGTAAATGGTAAAAACTTCAGGAGTCAATTTTATTTTCAAGTTGCTGTATTCTTTTTAGATGCGTGTGACATGCAGTAGAAATAATGCCCTCCACCATTAACCATGAACACTGCTCCAGTGCTCAATTAGAAAGGAACTATTCTCATCTGATAATTAGATTTTCACGAATTCCGTCCTTTTATTCTAATTCTGGAGCAACATAACACGTCAACTCTCCGTATAGTCCTGAAAAATGGTTCAAATGGTTCTGAGCACTATTGGCCTTAACTTCTGAGGTCATCAGTCCCCTAGAACTTGGAACTTTTTTTTTTTTTTTGGCATCAGTCTACTGACTGGTTTGATGCGGCCCGCCACGAATTCTTTTCCTGTGCTAACCTCTTCTTCTGAGAGTAACACTTGCAACCTACGTCCTCTATTATTTGCTTGACGTATTTCAATCTCTACCTTCCTCTACAGTTTTTGCCCTCTACAGCTCCCTCTAGTAACATGGAAGTCATTCCCTCATGTCTTAGCAGATGTCCTATCATCCTGTCCCTTCTCCTTATCAGTGTTTTCCACATATTCCTTTCCTCTCCGATTCTGCGTAGAACCTCCTCATTCCTTACCTTATCAGTCCACCTAATTTTCAACATTCGTCTATAGCACCACATCTCAAATGCTTCGATTCTCTTCTGTTCCGGTTTTCCCTCAGTCCATGTTTCACTACCATATAATGCTGTACTGCAGACGTACATCCTCAGAAATTTCTTCTTGAAATTAAGGCCGGTATTTGATATTAGTAGACTTCTCTTGGCCAGAAATGCCTTTTTTGCCATAGCGAGTCTGCTTTTGATGTCCTCCTTGCTCCGTCCGTCATTGGTTATTTTACTGCCTAGGCAGCAGAATTCCTTAACTTCATTGACTTCGTGACCATCAATCCTGATGTTAAGTTTCTCGCTGTTCTCATTTCTACTACTTCTCATTACCTTCGTCTTTCTCCGATTTACTCTCAAACCATACTGTGTACTCATTACCCTGTTCATTCCGTTCAGCAGATCATTTAATTCTTCTTCACTTCCACTCAGGATAGCAATGTCATCAGCGAATCGTATCATTGATATCCTTTCACCTTGTATTTTAATTCCACTCCTGTACCTTTCTTTTATTTCCATCATTGCTTCCTCGATGTACAGACTGAAGAGTAGGGGCGAACGGCTACAGCCTTGTCTTGCACCCTTCTTAATACGAGCACTTCGTTCTCGATCGTCCACTCTTATTATTCCCTCTTGGTTGTTGTACATATTGTATATGACCCGTCTCTCCCTGTAGCTTACCCCTACTTTTTTCAGAATCTCGAACAGCTTGCACCATTTTATATTGTCGAACGCTTTTTCCAGGTCGACAAATCCTATGAAAGTGTCTTGATTTTTCTTTAGCCTTGCTTCCAGTATTAGCCGTAACGTCAGAATTGCCTATCTCGTCCCTTTACTTTTCCTGAAGCCAAACTGATCGTCACCTAGCTGAAACTTGTTACAGAACTCAATTAGTCTTTCTCCTCTTTCATTCCTTGTCCCATGCCCATACTGTCCTGTAACCTTTTCTTCTACTCCTTCCCCTACAACTGCATTCCAGTCGCCCATGACTATTAGATTCTCGTCCCCCTTTACATACTGCATTACCCTTTCAATATCCTCATACACTTTCTCTATCTGTTCATCTTCAGCTTGCGACGTGGGCATGTATACCTGAACTATCGTTGTCGGTGTTGGTCTGCTGTCGATTCTGATTAGAACAAACCGGTCACTGAACTGTTCACAGTAACACACCGTCTGCCCTACCTTCCTATTCATAACGAATCCTACACCTGTTATACTTGGAACTACTTAAACCTAATTGACCTAAGGACATCACACACATCCATGTCCGACGCAGGATTCGAACCTGTGACCGTAGCGGTCGCGCGGTTCCAGACTGTAGCGCCTAGAACAGCTCGGCCACAGCGGTCGGCTACAGTTCTGATCTTGCACCTTCTGAGCACTACCTATTTTTCAAATTTAAGCGTGATTTTGGGCGAAGACGCAAAAGCATCGGTGTTCAGCATTGGTTTTCACCGGAGACATCTTTCTGTGAAGAGGGTATAGAAAAGCTAATATCCAGCGATGACAAAGGTCTGAAATATGGCGGCAACTGTCTAGAAAATAGTTTAAGAAATGCTCTATCTTGCAAATGTATTTCGGCTTAAAAAGCGTTTTGTGAGTTTCTTTTTTTCCAAAACAGTACGTACTTTCCGGACATGCATCGAAATATTACTGGTTATAAGGTCCGCCTGTTACGCAGAATTCAGCTTTTTCATAAGACCCAAACTTATTTCATCCACTTTAAGATATTCTGAGTGGGTTTTCTTCACTAAAATCTCTGAACTGTAAACATATTTTAAGTGATAACTAATCTACGACAATACTGCTTTTTTGTTGCTATCATTACCTTAATTTTACATTACACGGTTATGCTGGACTCTCTGTACAATATCATGTACTGGTAGCTCGACATCTCCACATTAATATCGTTTACTTGCATATGACGAGCCACCGGGACAGGATATTGCACGGACGGTCCTGAATGACAACAACAAAACTCTCCTTTCGCAGATTAGTTATCACTTAAAGTATGTTTACATTTGAGAGATCTGAATGAAGAAAACTCACAGCCGATTGCACAAAGCTGCTGAAACGTGTGGACTATGTAGAAAAAAAAATTAAAACGAGCAGCCCTTTTCCTCAACAATATTGTACCCTACTGGCCATTAAAATTGTTAGACCAAGAAGAAATGCAGATGATAAACGGGTATTCATTGGACAAATATATTGTACTAGAACTGACATGTGATTACATTTTCACGCAATATGGGTGCATAGATCCTGAGAAATCAGTACCCAGAACAACCACCTCTGGCCGTAATAACGGCCTTGATACGCCTGGGCATTGAGCCAAACAGAGCTTGGATGTCGTGTACAGGTACAGCTGCCCAAGCAGCTTCAACACGATACCACAGTTCATCAACAGTAGCGACTGGCGTATTGTGAAGAGCCAGTTGGTCGGCCACCATTGACTAGACGTTTTCAGTTAGTGAGAGATCTGGAAAATGTGCTGGCCAAGGCAGTAGTCGAACATTTTCTGGATCCAAAAAGGCCTTTACAGGACCTAAAACATGCGGTCGTGCATTATCCTGCTGAAATGTAGCGTTTCGCAGAGATCGAATGAAGGGTAGAGCCACGGGTAGTAACACATCTGAAATGTAACGTCCACTGTTCAAAGTGCCGTCAATGCCAACAAGAGGTGACCGAAACGTGTAACCAATGGCACCACATACCATCACGCCGGGTGATACACCAGTATGACGATGACGAATACACGCTTGCAATGTGCGTTCACCACGATGTCGCCAAACACGGATGCGACCATCATGATGCTGTAAACAGAACCCTGGATTCACCCGGAAAAATGACGTTTTGCCATTCGTGCACCCAGGTTCGTCGTTGAGTTCACCATCCCAGGCGCTCCTTTCTGTGATGCAGCGTCAAGGGTTACCGCAGCCATGGTCTCCGAGCTGATAGTCCATGCTGCTGCAAACGTCGTCGAGCTGTTCGTGCTGATGGTTGTTGTCTTGCAAACGTCCCCATCTGCTGACTCAAGGATCGAGACGTGGCTGCACGATCCGTTACAGCCATGCGGATAAGATGCCTGTCATCTCGACTGCTAGGGATACGAGGCCGTTGGGATCCAGCAAGGCGTTCCGTATGACCCTCCTGAACCCACCGATTCCATATTCTGCTAACAGTCATTGGATCTCGACCAACGCGAGCAGCAATGTCGCGATACGATGAACCGGAATCGTGACAGGCTACAATCCGACCTTTATCAAAGTCGGAAACGTGATGGTACGCATTTCTCCTCCTTACACGAGGCATCACAACAACATTTCACCATGCAACGCCAGTCAACTGCTGTTTGTGTATGAGAAATCGGTTGGAAACTTTCCTCACGTCAGCGCGTTGTAGGTGTCTCCACCGGCGCCAATCTTGTGTGAATGCTCTGAAAAGCTAATAATTTGCATATCACAGCATCTACTTCCTGACGGTTAAATTTCGCGTCTGTAGCACGTCGTCTTCGTGGTGTAGCAATTCTAATGGCCAGTAGTGTAATTGTTGTAATTTCTAAATGCATTTGCTGGTTTCATTTTAATGATTTTTTCTGTAACTTAAGAGGATAGCCAAGCGTAGAAACCTTTTTTCAGCCTAATTTTTTTAATGCCTTCAAATTTTCCTTAAGATTCATTCATGTAACGTGTGCCATAAATGTTAAAATATGTTAAAGCCACGATTTTCCGCATTTTGGTCTAGCGCATGCAAGTGCTGGAATACTACCAATGTAGCACTATAATAGTTGCCGACAGAATTGGAGTACTGCTAGTTTCTGATAACATCACAGCTGTCACTGGTATCAACTGAAGTACACACATCAAAAAAAGTTTTCCATCACCTCGGTTCCGAGAGTTCCGGAACCTGTACAGAAAATTGGAATGTAGATCAACATAAACATCATTCCCACCCTTATTATTGCTCATAAAAACCACATATTGCATGTTGTACCACCATACAGTGAGACCTTCAAGGTGGTGGTCCAGATTGCTGTACATGCCGGTACCACTAATACCCAGCAGCACGTCCTTGCGTTGATGCATGCCTGTATTCGTCGTGGCATACACCCACAAGCTGATCAAGGCACCGTTGGTCCAGATTGTCCCACTCCTCAAAGGCGATTCGGCATAGATTCCTCAGAGTGGTTTGTGGGTCGATCGTCCATGAACAGCCCTTCTCAATCTATCCCAGGCATGTTCGATAGGGTTCATGTGTGGAGAACATGCTGACCACCCTAGTCGAGCGATGTCGTTACCCTGAAGGAAGTATTCCACAAGATGTGCACGATGGGTCGTCAATTGTCGTCCATGAAGACGAATGCCTCGCCCATATACTGCTGATGTGGTTGCACCATTGGTCGGAGGATGGCATTCACGTATCGCACAGCCTTTACAGCGCCTTCCATGATCACCAGCGGCGCACGTCGGCCCCACATAATGGCACCCCAAAACAACAGCGAACCTTGCTGCACTTGCTGGACAGTGTGTCTAAGGGGTAGCCTCCAAACACAGACTATTGTCTGGTTGAGGGCATATGCGACACTCATCGGTGAAGAGAACGTGTTGCCAATCCTGAGAACTCCATTCGGCGTGTTCTTGCGCCCATCTGTACTGCGCTGCATGGTCTCGTTGTTGCAAAAATGGACTTCGCCATGGATGTTGGGAGTGAAGGTGCGCATCAGTCAGCCTATGGCGCACAGCTACCGTTGTAACACGATGTCCTGTGGCCGCATAAAAAGTATTATTCAACGTGGTGGCGTTGCTGTCAGTGTTCCTCCGACCCATAATCCGTAGGTAGCGGTCATCCACTGCAATAGTAGCCCCTGGGCGGCATGAGAGAGGCATGTAATAAACAGTTCCTGTCTCTCTGTATCTCCTCCATGTCCGAACAACATTGCTTTCGTTCACTCCGAGACGCCTGGACACTTCCCTTGTTGAGGGCCCTTCTTGGCACACACTACTGGCCATTAAAATTTCTACACCACGAAGATGACGTGCTAAAGACGCGAAATTTTACCGACAGGAAGAAGATGCTGTGATATGCAAATGATTAGCTTTTCAGAGCATTGACACCAGGTTGGCGCGGGTAGCGACAACTACAACGTGCTGACATGAGGAAAGTTTCCAACCGATTTATCACACACAAACAGCAGTTGACCGATGTTGCCTGCTGAAATGTTGTTGTGATGCCTCATGTAAGGAGGAGAAATGCGCACCATCACGTTTCCGACTTTGATAAAGGTCGGATTATAGCCTATCGTGATTGCGGTTTATCGTATCGCTACATTGCCGCTCGCGTTGCTCGAGACCCAACGGCTGTAAGCAGAATATGGAATCGGTGGATTCAGGAGGATAATACGGAATGCTGGATCCCAACGGCCTCGTATATCTAGCAGTCGAGATGACAGGCATCTTATCCCCATGGCTGTAACGGATCGTCGCGATCCCTGAGTCAACAAATGGGGACGTTTGCAAGACAACAACCATGTGCACGAACAGTTCGACGACGTTTGCAGCAGCATGGACTATCAGCTCGGAGATCATGACTGCGGTTACCCTTGACGCTGCATCACAGACAGGAGCGCCTGCGATGGTGTACTCAACGACTAACCCGGGAGCATGAATGGCAAAAAGTCATTTTTTCGGATGAATCCAGGTTCTGTTTACAGCATCATGATGGTCGCATCCGTGTTTGGCGACATCGCGGTGAACGCACATTGGAAGCGTGTATTCGTCATCGTCATACTGGTGTATCATCCGTGATGGTATGGGGTGCCATTGGTTACACGTCTCGGTCACCTCTTGTTCGCATTGACGGCACTTTGAACAGTATACGTTACGAGGTGCATTCAAGTTCTAAGGCCTCCGATTTTGTTTCTAATTAACTACTCACCCGAAATCGATGAAACTGGCGTTACTTCTCGACGTAATCGCCCTGCAGACGTACACATTTTTCACAACGCTGACGCCATGATTCCATGGCAGCGGCGAAGGCCTCTTTAGGAGTCTGTTTTGACCACCGGAAAATCGCTGAGGCAATAGCAGCACGGCTGGTGAATGAGCGGCCACGGAGAGTGTCTTTCACTGTTGGAAAAAGCCAAAAGTCACTAGGAGCCAGGTCAGGTGAGTAGGGAGCATGAGGAATCACTTCAAAGTTGTTATCACGAAGAAACTGTTGCGTAACGTTAGCTCGATGTGCGGGTGCGTTGTCTTGGTGAAACAGCACACGCGCAGCCCTTCCCGGACGTTTTTGTTGCAGTGCAGGAACGAATTTGTTCTTCAAAACATTTTCGTAGGATGCACCTGTTGCCGTAGTGCCCTTTGGAACGCAATGGGTAAGGATTACGCCCTCGCTGTCCCAGAACATGGACACCATCATTTTTTCAGCACTGGCGGTTACCCGAAATTTTTTTGGTGGTGGTGAATCTGTGTGCTTCCATTGAGCTGACTGGCGCTTTGTTTCTGGATTGAAAAATGGCATCCACGTCTCATCCACTGTCACAACCGACGAAAAAAAAGTCCCATTCATGCTGTCATTGCGCGTCAACATTGCTTGGCAACATGCCACACGGGCAGCCATATGGTCGTCCGTCAGCATTCGTGGCACCCACCTGGATGACACTTTTCGCATTTTCAGGTCGTCATGCAGGATTGTGTGCACAGAACCCACAGAAATGCCAACCCTGGAGGCGATCTGTTCAACAGTGATTCGGCGATCCCCCAAAACAATTCTCTCCACTTTCTCGATCATGTTGTCAGACCGGCTTGTGCGAGCCCGAGGTTGTTTCGGTTTGTTGTCACACGATGTTCTGCCTTCATTAAACTGTCGCACCCACGAACGCACTTTCGACACATCTCCAACTCCATCACCACATGTCTCCTTCAACTGTCGATGAATTTCAATTGGTTTCACACCACGCAAATTCAGAAAACGAATGATTGCACGCTGTTAAAGTAAGGAAAACGTCGCCATTTTAAGTATTTAAAACAGTTCTCATTCTCGCCGCTGGCGGTAAAATTTTCATCTGCCGTACGGTGCTGCCATCTCTGGGATGTATTGACAATGAACGCGGCCTCATTTTAAAACAATGCGCATGTTTCTATCTCTTTCCAGTCCGGAGAAAAAAGATCGGAGGCATTATAACTTGAATGCACCTCGTACATTAAAGATGTGTTACGACCCGTGGGTCTACCCTTCATTCGATCCCTGCGAAACCCAACATTTCAGCAGGATAATGCACGACCGCATGTTGCAGGTTCTGTACAGGCCTTTCTGGATACAGAAAATGTTCGACCGCTGCCCTGGCCAGCACATTCTCCAGATTTCTCACCAATTGAACACGTCTGGTCAATGGTGGCCGAGCAACTGGCTCGTCGCAATACGCCAGTCACTACTCTTGATGAACTGTGGTATCGTGTTGAAGCTGCATGGGCAGCTGTACCTGTATACGACATCCAAGCTCTGTTTGACTCAGTGCCCAGGCGTATCAAGGCCGTTATTACGGCCAGAGGTGGTTGTTCTGGGTACTGATTTCGCAGTATCTATGCACCCAAATTGCGTGAAAATGTAATCATATGTCAGTTCTAGTATAATATATTTGTCCGATGAATACCCGTTTATCATCTGCATTTCTTCTTGGTGTAGCAATATTATTGGCCAGTAGTGTAACAATGCGAACGCGATCGTATAGCGGTATTGACCGTCTAGGCGTGGTTGAACTACAGACAACACGAGCCGTGTACCTCGTTCCTGGTGATAACGATGATGTTTGTTTTGTGGAGAGCTCAACTGCTGGGTCATCAGCACCCGTACAAAGTCCCAATTTTTACACAGTCCATTTTCTTTTCAAAATCCAATGTAGTCACTCTCGCAAAGGATGATGATGATGAAATGATGAGGACAATACCACGGCTGGGAATTGAACCTGGGACGCCGTGGCCCAGAGGCAGCAACGCTAACCCTTAGACCACGAGCTGCGGAATCCTTCCTGGTGGAATGACTGGAACTGATCGGCTGTCGGACCCTCTCCGTCTAATAGGCGTTGCTCCTGCATGGTTGTTTACATCATCGGGCGCGTTTAGTGTCATCTCTGAACAGTCAAAGTGACTGTGCCTGTGATACAATATCCACAGCCAACGTCTATCTTCAGGAGTTCTGGGAACCGGGGTGATGCAAAATTTTTTTTGATGTGTGTACTAGTCTATCAAGATTTCTCTTCGTAATACGATTTACGGTAAAAAGCCTGAAAGCACGTAACTTTCTCGTGTCTGCTTAACTTGTCATTTCTCTTTTTCTTTTATCCAATGTAAAATGCGAGTGGTTGAAAATGACAAAGGTTCCAAAACTAGTCTCAATCGCGCAAAAAATGCGGAAGCCAGTCAATAGATATAAGTTCGCAAAATATGAGTGATTCGACCATGGTCGAAAAACAGGTCGAGTAAAACTTTGTTTTCAATATTAAAGAACACAAGTTGAGCCTCTAACCATTCGCTTTTTTCCCTCAAACTAAAAGTTTTCAAATTGGCTGTAGCTGTAACTCATGAAATATACACGAATTTCCATTATATGGTATGTTATGTTAACCGGGGGCCAAGAAACGACGGAGAGGCTCCGTCCCCGCCGTAGCCGCAGTGGTCCACAACCCCACGACGACTACCGCAGTCCACTTCACCCCTCCTCCGCCCCACACCGAACACAGGGTTATTGTGCGGTTCGGCCCCCGGTGGTCCCCCCATGTGAACGTCTCACCCCAGACGAGTGTAACCCCTATGTTTGCGTGGTAGAGTAATGGTGGTGTACGCGCACGTGGAGAATTTGTTTGAGCAGCAATCGCCGACATAGTGTAGCTGAGGCGGAATAAGGGGGACCAGCCCGCATTTGCCGAGGCAGGTGGAAAACCGCCTAAAAACCATCCATAGACTGGCCGCCTCACCGGACCTCGACACAAGTCCGCCCGGTGGATTCGTGCCGGGGACCAGGCGCTCCTTCCCTTCCGGAAAGCCGTGCGT
This sequence comes from Schistocerca americana, assembly GCF_021461395.2. Lineage (NCBI taxonomy): Eukaryota > Metazoa > Arthropoda > Insecta > Orthoptera > Acrididae > Schistocerca > Schistocerca americana. The sequence continues at coordinate 175,732,574 of NC_060127.1, read as the reverse complement.
TAGACCGCACGGCCAACCGGGCGGGGAACTTCCATTATAACTTTTTGTAGCGTGTCAGTCGACGTTTTTTATAGTGTGGTACGTAGGATTTTTGCGTGGTATCTCAATTTCGACTTTTGTGGCACGTTTCTATAAGACTTTTTTGTTGGATAGATTTCAAAGCGCAGTCATTTCGTTAAAAGTCATTTTTAAATATCATCTGATTCAAAACAGTTTTCGAAATTTTGTTCATGGCCGGAATGTTTGGCCTTCAGACCTCCCACCAACTGCCCTCGCACTCCGCGATGGTCTTTCGTCGATGTCCTGAAGTGTCCTCTGGCTGTAAGTGTTTTACTTTTAAAAAATTCATAATACGATATTATGGGTGTACAATAAAATTCTAAATCAGTTTTGTAATTTGTATGCAATTTTATTGCAAACAATCGTGAATGTCGATTCGAAAATCGACCGTCATCCGGGCCACCCCATTAATGTACGAATTATTTTGTAACTGTAAACCTAAGTATGAATGGTCGGAAAGGTGTTTGAAAGGCCATCATTCGTTACACACTCAACACGGAGTTAGGAAACATCGTTCTTGTGAAACACAACTAGCTCTTTACTCACACGAAGTTTTGAGTGCTACTGGCAAGCTATTTCAAATTGATTCCGTATTTCTAGATTTGCAGAAGGCTTTTTCACGCTCTACCGCACAAGCTGCTTGACGTGAAATTGCGTGCTTATCGTATCAGTTATGTGACTGGATTCGTGATTTCCTGTAAGAGAGGTCACACAGTTCGTAGTAACTCACGGAAAGTCGTCGAGTGAAACAGAAGGAACTAGGTAGTGTTATAGTTCCTCTGCTGCTCCTTATTTATGTAAACGAGTTACCAGACAAACCGAGAGGCCGTCTTAGGACTTTTGCAGATGATGCTGTCGTTTATCGCCTAGTAAAGTCATCAGAAGATCAAACCAAATTGCAAAAATATTTAGAAAAGATAACTGTATGGTGCAAAAATTTTCAATTGACCCTAAATGATGAAAAGTATGAGGTTATTCGCATGAGTGTATGCTGTACCATAACCTTAAAGTTGTACCATAACCTTAAAGTTGGAGGCAGGTCGTGAAATAAAAGCATCTTGTTAAAGCAGTTATGGTATAACTTAACAGAGCAGTGTTACCCTCTGAGAGGAATTTTGTTATGTAGATCGTGTTGTACCTAACGGAGGTGGCTTATCGGAGGTGAAAGTCAGAATTATGTAAATATTTGAACAGTAACAAACAATATTTTATCTATCTACACTGTTCAAAGAATAAGAAAAACAGTTGCCAGACTAGTTACGCAAGACAATGATTGACATTCTTGTTCCAGAAAATAAGTATGAGTAACTTTAACGGACAAACACAACCTATAGTTTGCCACATGCGAGTGCAATGAACTCTGACACCTGCACATGTTCACGGTAAGATTGGAAGCTAACAGAGCAGAACAGACTATTTGCATAAATATGACAGATAACAATAGACACTGTTACTTTCAGGCATTATTCAAACTGAATGGTCTTTATAACATTACTATTAACTGTGGAATCATAAATTGGACATATGTTCAGTATTACTTTCCAAACATTTTCCTAGCTGACATAAAATTGTAAATGTAGTTCACTGCAAAATTATGAACTGGCCACAGGTTAAGCCTCTCTCAGCTAAATACTTATCTATTTAGAATGAAAGTTAAATGGAATTCACTAACAGGTTACTTCTCACAGTTTTTTTAATAAAGAAATTATTGTTTTCATAAATAATGGTCTTTCTAATAATTATCATGAGCATAAAGGATAACTTATGGATCTTAGTACACTATTAATATGCACTTTCAATACCCAAAAGGATCAAGTGCTTAGCAAGCATGAGTATATAACTTTCCACAACTGCAGTTTTCCACTTTTACGACAGTGAAACACAAAATTGACATATATGTAAGATATTGACTCACCTTTTGCTATTAACAACAGGCAGCAATGTGATAATTTACTAAGCAAAACTTTATAAGCCTGAGTCTTAAGAACTTTTAATTTTGAAGTTGGCAACAACACATTAATAAGCAGTTTTAATAGGAAAATTATTTTCAGCAAGCATCATTTACTTTAACTCACTCTCTTGCCACATTAACTTTCTTTTTACTATGTTCAAAAGGCATTAATTAGTTAAAACACTAGGCTTTAATGTTCTTTCAATAAGGACACTCGGTAATCACTTTAGTTCAAACGGAGAGGATCCTGAGAGGTGTTACGATAGGGAAAAAAAAATCGAGGTAGATACATAAATTCAGTTATAAATTATCTTATATTTGAGCACACTACCATATCCAATAAGCTGATCCTTCACTATACATTACTATAGTGTTCCTTTACCGTGATTGCGCAATGTGGTGGCAACTGCATGTTGGTAGGTGGATTTGCAGGCAGAATTGCTGGACTCTGTCCCGTCTTGGTGGCGATGATAGACATCAATCTCAGAATAGTTCCAGTTTTTATCCATCCATCCGAGGCATTGGAAAGCGTCAGGAAAAGCCTCTCTCGGAACCAGCGCAATATACAACTTTTACATGGGCAGTTCACAGTTTGGTAGCTCGTCCCCGACTGACTCTTCATTCCACCTTTTCTACCTAGGCCAACCACAATTTCCCGAGGGGAACCACAACACCTTTTACATACAGAATAACTAAGAACCCTAAGTGAGGATCAGCAATTACATAACAGCCAAACATTTTAATTAAAACAGAACATTTGCACATATTGAAATTTCTTCAAAAAATTATTTAAATAAAATTATTTGATTTTAAAAATACCCAAAGAGATTATGTAAGAAAGAGCTTCTGTAAAGTTTGGAAGGTAGGAGACGAGGTACTGACAGAAGTAAAGCAGTGAGAACGGGGCGTGAGTCGTACTTCGGTAGCTCAGTTGGTAGAGCACTTGCCCGCGAAAGGCAAAGGTCCCGAGTTCGAGTCTCGGTCGGGCACACAGTTTTAATCTGCCAGGAAGTTTCAAATCATTACAGAGATTATACTTCATTACAGTATCGAATTAACCGTACACTAATTACAGAAGTTCAACGATGGGATGTTAAAAAAAATAGAAAGCTAAATGAATCAACAAAAGTGTGTGTAGTGTGTAAGCTATGGTGTTACAAATGCTAAAAGGAACACGAAAAATCGGTTAAATGTAAAAGCCGTAAATTCAACTAAATACCTAGTAATTACAAAATAGTTCAAATGGCTCTGAGCACTATGGGACTCAACATCTGTGGTCATAAGTCCCCTAGAACTTAGAACTACTTAAACCTAACTAACCTAAGGACATCACACACATCCATGCCCGAGGCAGGATTCGAACCTGCGACCGTAGCAGTAGCGCGGTTCCTGACTGAGCGCCTAGAACCGCTAGACCACCGCGGCCGGCCTAGTAGTCACAGTTACGAACAATTTCAATTGGAAATAACACATAGAAAATGTTGTGGGGATTCAAAGCAAAGGCTGCGTTTTACTGTCAGAACACTTAGAAAATGTGACAGATCTACTAAAGTCACTGCTAACAGTATACTTGTCGGTCCTTCTGTGGAGTGTAGCTGCGCGGTTTGGCATCCTAAGCAGATAGGATTAATGGAGTATATAGAGAACGTTCAAAGAGGAGCAGCACATTTTGTACTATCGAGAAATAGGGGAGAGTGTGACGGAAATGATGGAGGATTTGGGGTTTCTCGTTGCGGGGGAATCTTCTCACGAATTTTCTCCAAAAATGTTTCAAATGGCTTTGAGCACTATGGGACTTAACTTCTGAGGTCATCAGTCCCCTAGAACTTAGAACTACTTAAACCGAACTAACCTTGCGACATCACACACATCCATGCCCGAGGCAGGATTCGAACCTGCGACCGTAGCGGTCGCGCGGTTCTAGACTGTAGCGCCTAGAACCTCTCGGCCACCAAGGCCAGCCCACGAATTTTGTATCACTAATTTTCTCCTCGGAATGCGAAAATATTTTGTTGACGCCGATCTACACGGGGAAAGATGATCATCATAATAAAATAAGGGAAATCGGAGATGGCTTAGAAAGATATTTTTTCCGCGTGCTATTCGAGATGGGAATAATAGAGAATTATTTTGAAGGTGGTTCGATGAACCCTCTGCCAGGCACGTAAGTGTGATTTGCGGAGTAACCATGTAGATGTAGATGTAGAATGTCTGTTCTACATCTACATCTACGTACATACTCCGCAATCCACCATACGGTGCGTGGCGGAGGGTACCTCGTACCACAACTAGCATCTTATCTCCCTGTTCCACTCCCAAACAGAACGAGGGAAAAATGACTGCCTATGTGCCTCTATACGAGCCCTAACCTCTCTTATCTTTGTGGTGTTTCCACGAAATATAAGCTGGCGGCAGTAAAATTGTACTGCAGTCAGCCTCAAATGCTGGTTCTCTAACTTTCCTCAGTAGCGATTCACGAAAGGAGCGCCTCCTTTCCTCCAGAGACTCCCAACCGAGTTCCTGAAACATTTCCGTAACACTCGCGTGATGATCAAACCTACCAGTAACAAATCTAGCAGCCCGCCTCTGAATTGCTTCTATGTTCTCCCTCAATCCGACCTGATAGAGATCCCAAACGCTCGAGCAGTACTCAAGAATAGGTCGTATTAGTGTTTTATAAGCGGTCTCCTTTACAGATGAACCACATCGTCCCAAAATTCTACCAATGAACCTAAGACTACTATCCGCCTTCCCCACAACTGCCATTACATGCTTGTCCCACTTCATATCGCTCTGCAATGTTACACCCAAATATTTAATCGACGTGACTGTGTCAAGCGCTACACTACTAATGGAGTATTCAAACATTACGGGATTCTTTTTCCTATTCATCTGTATTAATTTAAATTTATCTATATTTAGAGTTAGCTGCCATTCTTTACACCAATCACAAATCGTGTCCAAGTCATCTTGTATCCTCCTACAGTCACTCAACGACGACACCTTCCCGTACACCACAGCATCATCAGCAAACAGCCGCACATTGCTATCCACCCTATCCAAAAGATCATTTATGTAGATAGAAAACAACAGCGGACCTACCACACTTCGCTGGGGCACTCCAGAAGATACCCTCACCTCCGATGAACACTCACCATCGAGGACAGCGTACTGGGTTCTATTACTTCAGAAGTCTTCGCGCCACTCACATATTTGGGAACCAATCCCATATGCTCGTACCTTAGTTAGGAGTCTGCAGTGGGGCACCTAGTCAAACGCTTTCCGGAAGTCAAGGAATATGGCATCCGTCTGATACCCTTCATCCATGGTTCGCAAGATATCATGTGAAAAAAGGGCGAGTTGCGTTTCGCAGGAGCGATGCTTTCTAAAGTCGTGCTGATGCATGGGCAGCAACCTCTCTGTCTCAAGGAAATTCATTATATTCAAACTGAGAATATGTTCGAGAATCCTGCAACAAACCGATGTTAAGGATATTGGTCTGTAATTTTAAGGTTCCTTCCTTCTACCCTTCTTATATACAGGCGTCACCTGCGCTTTTTTCCAGTAGCTCGGGACTTTACGTTGGGCAAGAGATTCGCGATAAATGCGAGCTAAGTAAGGATCCAATGCAGTAGAGTACTCGGGGTCTTAGTTCTGCACCAACTTGCTTCGTGACTCAAGGATGAATGCATGAAAGATCAAAACCATGAACACAGTTTGGGATGACACTGTGTGAAAAAAAAAAACATGAGAAGTGTCTGCAAATATTGACTGCGTGGCAGAATTCCTGTTCTGCTTAGCGAGGCATCGGTTGGGGACGCTGGAACACACATCAGCGGTCGATGCGAGGAGGGTTGAGTCACTCACGTCGAAGTTCGCTACTCAAGAACTGGAACGCCGAGGTCGAGAAGCGATTTATCGAGCAGTAAATCAACCGGCGCCACATTCTCGGCGTGGTTACGAAGAATTACTGCTACATCCGGGTTGAAAATGAAGCACAGTGATTGTCTTGCAACGAGCCCGTTCTCCTTGTCGTAAAACCGTCGGAGCGTAAAGGCCCTCTTACAAAACGGAGGCGCTGGGGAATGAGTGGTGAAGCTTGTCGGACATAAACTCTTAATATCAGTTACTGGCAAACAGACAGCTGAAGGAAGAAGTCCGCAAAACAAACACAGATAGGTTCTTTAAAGGAGACTCCCAACAGGTATTATGCTAAGGTTAAAGTAGGAAATATAATAGAGAATATTACCGAAATTCTGCAGAGAGGCATTTGAGAAATTGTTATAAAATCTATCAGCTGCTTATTTGTCCCATTAGTCATCTACCGATTTCGGTTATTAACCATTATCCAGGATGTTGGGTACTACACATTAGTTAAAGGCATCCCATATTACTTTGAAGCTGAACAATATCGAAACTATCCAACGATATTGCACAAGTCATATGTCAAATAGTCAGACATCACAGAAAAAACAAGCTTTGTTTTCCTGTGATGCCTGTCTGTTAGACATCATTCTGTCAGGTGTTTGCACAATTTCACGGGATCATTTAGATATCGTTCAGCTTCAAAGGAATATGGGATGGTTTTAACTAATCTGTTGTACCCGACATCCCGGTTACTAACCGAAACCGGAAGGGATGACAAGTGGGACAAATAAACAGCTGATGGTTAAAGTGAATTTTATAAAATATTTTACGGCTGTTGAACCTCACCTTATGGCAGCATTAAGCATCTGAGAAAGGCACTCGAACTACAGGTTATTTAAAAAAATTGTTAGTTATTCCTACAGCACGTAGTATTGGTCAAAACTACAATAATTATACGGGGCGATTCCGTGATAATATCACAAATTTTCAGGGATGGTGGAGCAGAGTAAATATCAATTTGAGGTGCGTGTCCCTGTTCCGGAAACGACCGAGCCGAAAATTACAAGCAATAATCGTTCTGATACCTCTAGGCAGTGTATGCCTTGTATAGCAAGCTCTTTGTTTTCCATACTTTAGGAGGAGGTAGTATGGAACAAAAGAAGATAAACAAAATGTCCAGTAAACTTGCGCTCTTAAAGTACATATCTTAAGAGCTGTGAACACTATTTTATCTTCGATACTGTTGTAAGTAGACTGTTTAGGTTCTTTTATTGGTAACGCCACCTCTGTATAAAAATCACTGGCTGTGCTGTGTGCAGTCTGTGTCTAGTTTGCATTGTTGTCTGCCATTGTAGTGTTGGGCAGCGGCAGCTGGATGTGAACAGCGCGTAGCGTTGCGCAGTTGGAGGTGAGCCGCCAGCAGTGGTGGATGTGGGGAGAGAGATGGCAGAGTTTTGTAATTTGTCATGAACTGATATATATATATATATATATATATATATATATATATATATATATATATATATATATATATGATGATATCAAGGTAAATACATTGTTTGTTCTCTATTAATATCTTTCATTTGCTAACTATCCCTATCAGTAGTTAGTGCCTTCCGTAGTTTGAATCTTTTCTTTAGCTGGCAGTAGTGGCGCTAGCTGTATTGCAGTAGGAGTAACCAAGATTTTTGTGAGGTAAGCGATTTGTGAAACGCATACGTTAATGTTAGTCAGGGCCATTCTTTTGTAGGGATTTCTGAAAGTCAGATTGCGTTGCGCTAAAAATATTGTGTGTCAGGTTAAGCACAGTCATGTATAATTGTTCAAAAGGGGACGTTTCACTGTAAAACACAGCTTCTCTATAGCGTAACTACCTGATTTCCAAATTTTTGGAGGAGGTAGTATGGAGCAAAATCAGGAAAAAAAATGTCCAGTAAATACGGGCTCCAAAATGCAGTTCTCTAGAGCTATGAGTACGTGCTCATATTCGCTAGTGTGACACACATCTCTTCTACGGAACGAGTGGTCTTAGCCCTTAAGAAATGCTCTTTAATTCAAATTTGTGGTAAGTTCCTATGGGACCAAACTGCTAAGGTTATCGGTCCCTAGGATTACACACTACTTAATCTAACTTGAACTAACTTACACTAGGGACAACACACACACCCATGCCCGAGGGAGGACTCGTACCTCCGGCTGGGGAAGCCGCGTGAACCGTGGCAAGGCGCCTGAGACAACGCGGCTACGCCACGCGTATACAGTTTAGAGACAATTTTTACTGAACTTTTTTTTTGGTTCATATTACCTCCTACAACATATAAACCAAAGACCTTACTACGCACACTGTCACCTCAGAAAGCGGCCTACCCTGCAATTTTAGCAATAACAGTACCGGTTCATGCATTCCATTGTCAGATAGATCACGACGATTTTCGACTGTAATTTTCGGCTCGGTGTCTGCGGACCAGACTCCCTTAGCCAAAATTGATACATTTAGCCTTTTCCATCATCCCTGAAAGTTCGTGACGCCATCACAGAATCTCTCTATATGTTTGACGACCAATTCCTTGTGAGATACGACCGTTTTACTTCTGCTGAGTACTTTGTGGTATTTAAACAAGAGACAGGACGCACAAGAAATGGCATAGTAAATGTACACGTTGGCAGATGCAAACAGTCGTGTAATCATGGAGGTGAGGCATCTACACTCCTGGAAATTGAAATAAGAACACCGTGAATTCATTGTCCCAGGAAGGGGAAACTTTATTGGCACATTCCTGGGGTCAGATACATCACATGATCACACTGACAGAACCACAGCCACATAGACACAGGCAACAGAGCATGCACAATGTCGGCACTAGTACAGTGTATATCCACCTTTCGCAGCAATGCAGGCTGCTATTCTCCCATGGAGACGATCGTAGAGATGCTGGATGTAGTCCTGTGGAACGGCTTGCCATGCCATTTCCACCTGGCGCCTCAGTTGGACCAGCGTTCGTGCTGGACGTGCAGACCGCGTGAGACGACGCTTCATCCAGTCCCAAACATGCTCAATGGGGGACAGATCCGGAGATCTTGCTGGCCAGGGTAGTTGACTTACACCTTCTAGAGCACGTTTGGTGGCACGGGATACATGCGGACGTGCATTGTCCTGTTGGAACAGCAAGTTCCCTTGCCGGTCTAGGAATGGTAGAACGATGGGTTCGATGACGGTTTGGATGTACCGTGCACTATTCAGTGTCCCCTCGACGATCACCAGTGGTGTACGGCCAGTGTAGGAGATCGCTCCCCACACCATGATGCCGGGTGTTGGCCCTGTGTGCCTCGGTCGTATGCAGTCCTGATTGTGGCGCTCACCTGCACAGCGCCAAACACGCATACGACCATCATTGGCACCAAGGCAGAAGCGACTCTCATCGCTGAAGACGACACGTCTCCATTCGTCCCTCCATTCACGCCTGTCGCGACACCACTGGAGGCGGGCTGCACGATGTTGGGGCGTGAGCGGAAGACGGCCTAACGGTGTGCGGAACCGTAGCCCAGCTTCATGGAGACGGTTGCGAATGGTCCTCGCCGATACCCCAGGAGCAACAGTGTCCCTAATTTGCTGGGAAGTGGCGGTGCGGTCCCCTACGGCACTGCGTAGGATCCTACGGTCTTGGCGTGCATCCGTGCGTCACTGCGGTCCGGTCCCAGGTCGACGGGCACGTGCACCTTCCGCCGACCATTGGCGACAACATCGATGTACTGTGGAGACCTCACGCCCCACGTGTTGAGCAATTCGGCGGTACGTCCACCCGGCCTCCCGCATGCCCACTATACGCCCTCGCTCAAAGTCCGTCAACTGCACATACGTCCACGCTGTCGCGGCATGCTACCAGTGTTAAAAACTGCGATAGAGCTCCGTATGCCACGGCAAACTGGCTGACACTGACGGCGGCGGTGCACAAATGCTGCGCAGCTAGCGCCATTCGACGGCCAACACCGCGGTTCCTGGTGTGTCCGCTGTGCCGTGCGTGTGATCATTGCTTGTACAGCCCTCTCGCAGTGTCCGGAGCAAGTATGGTGGGTCTGACACACCGGTGTCAATGTGTTCTTTTTTCCATTTCCAGGAGTGTAGATCGCTTCGGTGTCACTGTGTGGGCAGGAGTTGTCGGTGACAGACTCACGGGACCATACACTTTATCAAACACCAGGTGCTGCGTATCACCAATTTCGGCGCGATGAATTACTATTACTGCCGGCCGAAGTGGCCGCGCGGTTCTGGCGCTGCAGTCTGGAACCGCGAGACCGCTACGGTCGCAGGTTCGAATCCTGCCTCCGGCATGGATGTGTGTAATGTCCTTAGGTTAGTTAGGTTAAACTAGTTCTAAGTTCTAGGGGACTAATGACCTCAGCAGTTGAGTCCCATAGTGCTCAGAGCCATTTTTTTGAATTACTATTACTATCAGGCGAAACTACGACCACTCTGTCAGGAGATGTGGTGCCAAAAGTGTCCCGCTCTACAGCACCAAACGTGCGATCGAGCACGTCACTCATGTGCGTTGGTTATTGTGTCATATCAGATGCATATACTGTTTAATCAATCAGTGCTTATCTTAAAGGGTGATATTGCTAAATGAGGACAAACTGCAACAAACGTTCCCGGTGAGGATAAAGAACAAACAGGATCGTATATAACCTTTACTGCTGCATTTCCCCTTTTTGAGCCTTCTTCAGGATTCGAACAGGAATTGCGTTAACACGGTAGTCATAACTGTGGGTTCTTTCCTTGCTCTGGGGGATGGCTCATCAGAACTATAACATATGAAGTATATTATTACATGAATGAATAAAAGATTTACTTAACTTGATACAATCCTCTACCACAATATTACTTGATTTTCAATTGTCGTGGACTATTAAAGCATCCCTCTTTTTCTCTTGAAGTACAGCATTCAACGTTTACAAAACTACGTTTCTATTTGCTACTTGAATAACTTTTCAGCCCTGCTCGATGATGTTGACTGCTCCGTGCTCGGCTCTATATTGAGGTCTGTGCGAGAGCACTGCTGATCTTCTTCAGCTTCTCCCATTCATCGTTGCGGAGAGCAGCGAGACATTTCTGATATCTGTGGTATCGACGACTGCTGCCGACCGCGGCGTGGCGCAGCGATCTTTGGACGATACCACTAATTACCAGAGGTATCGGAGGACATCGCCCCTTCACAAGGGACACGACTTTGGTACATGTATGACGGAGCGTCATCCATCTATCTACAGATATTGTGATAATACCTCGCGACAAACCAAGCGTCGTGACTGTCGGATTGGTCGAGGCACTCCCAAATCCATTGAACTTCAAACAGCGGGACATCAATATGATATCGCTTACTTTAAAGCAAATGAAATGATCGTACGGCATTATTGGCCGAGAGACCCCATGCGGAGTGTTGGGCAGCCAAAATTGCAAGTCGCATTTAACTGACGCCACTTCGGCGACTTAGGAGTCAATGATGAAATGATGATGAGAGACAGACAACAGTTAGTCGTCTCCAGGCAGAGAAAATCCCTGACCCGCTTTGCTCTTTTCAGCCGTGGGATATTTGTGCTGTTGGGGCTCCATTTATTTGTAATTTGGGAGAAGATGATGATCGATTCATTTGATTCATACTTCCTTATGTTATATATGCTCTTTCTTTCTGTCTCTCTGAGGGGGTGGTTTTTTAATCCCGGCATTTGCCTTACAGGTAAGGGAAACCCCTCTAAAACCTCACCTGGGATTATTGGTTTCAGTTTAAATTGTCTTCTTGATCTTTTCTTTAATTCTAATTTAGTCATATATATATATATATATATATATATATATATATATTAGTCTTCTTCTAGTAAGTGTCCAATATTATCTTCTGGTCCCGTCTGTAAGTTAAGTTCGTCAAAATCTTCTTGTGTGTCTAATGCATTGTATTATGGTGTGTGTCGGATATTTATATTGATATTTGGGGAAGTCGAAAGTGATGATGTTTTCTTGTAGCAGCTCAGTTGTCAGTGTGCTGGAGTGCAGTCTGTTCAGGCCAATCTTGCTTGCCAGTTTGATAAGTCGACTTTTTAGCGTTGTGATTTTTGCTGTGTCATAGACTTCACTGTTTCTTGTATAGGTGCCAGATCTTGTGGCTAGTCTTAGGATGCGCCTCTCTGTACTTAGTATCCTATCGGTTTGGTATGCGTTTGCTGTCCATACTGGTGCTGCGTATTCTAGTACTGGTCTGATGAGTGACTTATATGTATATACTAGTGTGCCGTTTGGGGCTCCGTTGAATCTGCCTTTGATCAACTTAAGCAGTCCTTCTTTCCTCCTGGCTTTTGTAATCACCTTATCAATGTGTGGTTTCCATGAGAGGGTGGAGTCCATAATGAGGCCTAAATAGTTTGCGTTTTTTGTTGCTTTTATTTCTTGTCCCCATAACTGTAGTCTGACATCTTCTGGTTTTTGTTGCCGGTTTTGAGTGTAATTTCGGTGTCTGAAAACCACCAGCTGGCTTTTAAGGGCATTTGGTTTGATTAGCCATTGGCTGAGCCATTCTTCTAGCGTTTTTAGGTATGTGGTGTTTGTGAGTTGCAGTTCATCCGTTGTTCTCTCGTGACACCAATATACTGTGTCATCAGCATATAGTGCAAGGCCTTCGTTCCAATGGTTAGGGCGAGGTATGTCTGCTGTGTATATGCTGTATAGCAGCGGTGATAGTATGGCCCCCTGTGGTACACCGGCTTCTGGTGAGAAAGTATTTGAAAATTTGCCTTCTATTGAAACTGCTATATGTAAGGTACCCAAACAACTGGTCCAGCTTACCAAGACCATCCCATAGACCATCAGCAATTTCAGTAGAAGGGAAGACCACGAGCTGCGGATTTCTAAGCATATGTGCAAATGTACCAACGATTTTTTTTTTTTTTTTTTTTTTTTTTTTTTTTTTTTTTTTTTAAATGGACTCGTAGTCCGGGGTGATATGTTACAATACAGCATCACCGGTCTATTGCGGTCTAACTGTGTTGGTGAGGCAGTGAATTTCCACAGGGCAGTGACTGCGTCACTGCAATTCACTTTGGAGGTGTGGCGGTGGGACTTGTAGTCCCGTACCACCCTCTGACGGTGATAGTACTACATGAGTCAGGCAGAAAAATTTTGCCTAACATGGGCGGGTGAACGTGTGGCGGTGGGACTTATAGTTCCGTGGCGCGTGACGAACTGCACAAGCGATCTATATGGATCAACTATTTAATATGACTGCGAGAGAGACAGAATACGTGAATTAATGTGGAACATTACGTATACTACGGACTTAATTTACTTCTGCTATAGCTATTTTGGAGAGTATGATCGCGGTTGACCTGTAATTAGCGCCATTGTTGGAAACTGCCATTTCGAAAAATGGTTTAAATGGCTCTGAGCACTATGGGACTTAACTTCTGAATTCATCAATCCCGTAGGACTTAGAACTACTTAAACCTAACTAACCTAAAGACATCACACACATCCATGCCCGAGGCAAGATTCGAACCTGCGACCTTAGCGATCGCGCGGTTCCAGACTGAAGCACCTAGAACCGCTCGGCCACTCCGGCCGGCTTGCCCTTTTGAATACGAAGTGTAATTTGGTTACTTATGATAGCATTTCACCTCATACTGGAGGATGATGTAATCTGAATTGCAGTTATGACTGAAAACGCATCTTTAATTCTCTGGTTATTTTAACTTCTCCCTTCTGTGGCTGAGAACATTGTTTGGTGTTTCGCAACTCGAGGGAACTTTGTATCCTGGGATATCAGCAAAGCCTGCACCGTCATAATCATTTTGTTTTGTAGATTTGAGAATTGAAACAGGAATTACATTTATACCTGGCAGTGTGGGATAAATTTGTGTTGAAATTTTGGGGAAACGACTTCTCTCGCTCAAAAGTTTCCAATCAAGTAACTAGATATTATGGAGTCATAATGATTTAACTTCAGTTTAATGGGCAGAGAGGTTAAAGAGACATTTAAAGGCACTGATGTACGGTACGTCCAACCTGTCAAGAACCCACAGGAGTTTGCGGCCAATGCTTGTGACGCACTCAGTATGGAACTACGTGAAATTGAATGATTGCGTCATTCACTGCGAAGAAGGGGCAAACAGTGTGTCAGGGTAAGCGGTAGCCGCGTGCAGCACTGTCTATAATGCAACTTCTAATTAACAGACAGTGGGGAGTGAGAGGAGAGGTTGCCCCATGTCTCAATAGGTACTTGTGTCAGGACAAGTAAGGACCAGTGAAACGATAATGAGACAGATGGAAAGTAAGTAAGTAAGTAAATCGTTTATTAGTTCACTAGTCACCACCATAGTAGTTAATACATCTTTACCAGTGTGAGACAAGACGGACAATGTCACCATGTAAAACTGCTATGGCCATGATTGCACCACCAAGCTCGCATCTCTTCGTCTGAAGCAGATCGGTGGTCACGAATTTTTTTCTTCAGGGCTCCAAAGATGTGAAAAACGGTTGGGGAGAAATCTGGACTGTGCGGAGGATGATAAAGGCTTCCCAGCGAAAGTTCTACAGCGTGCTAGAAACAACTTTGGCAACATGTGGGTGAGTATTATCCTGAAACATAATGGTGCTGTTCGCCAACATTCTTATGCTTTTGAGCCTGACGGTGAGCTTCAATTTTTGCAAAGCGTCCACGTACCGCGGTGCATTAATTACGGCGCCGTGTTCCAGAAAGCCAATGATCAGTGGGCCCTTGCAGTCAGAGAAAAACGACGTGCCGGCCGCTGTGGCCGAATGGTTCTAGGCGCTTCAGTCCGGCCCCGCGCTGCTGCTACGGTCGCTGTCATGGGTATGTGTGATGTCCTTAGGTTAGTTAGGTTTAAGTAGTTCTAATTCTAGGGGACTGATGACCTCACATCTAAACACCCATAGTGCTCAGAGCCATTTCAACCATTTGAAAAACGATGTAATTCACTTTCCCGAAGCTGGCGTGTCTGTTGGTTCGACTACGCTGGAGAAGCTCCCCTGGGAAGACCTTACACATTGTCTACACAGTTCCGGCGTCTCCCATAAGTTTCCCTTTCTTTTGAGACCGTGAGATTTCCGGAGAAAGACATTGCAGGACAGCACCGCTGTAATCAATAATTGGAAGTATAAGCGTTTGAACAAGTTTCTATTTTAGGTCAAGAAGGAATAGTTTTTTTATAATTTTGCAGGGCGTAGAGAGATGGTGCTGCCTTCTTGGACGTGTTCAGACCAATTTAGATTTTCGTCTGTTATTACTCCTAGACTCTTCTGTGAAGGAGAGAAGTCGGTATTTGTTCAGTTTACGATTAAAGATGGTAGAGATTCCTGATGTTTGTGGCTAATGAGCAAATAATGACCAATCAGTGCCGCATGTGTTTTGGGTGCGTTAAGCTTTAAAACACTATTCTCGCACGAAGTCGGCGTTCCAAAACATCCCAAATGTAGTCTATAGGATTCAGGTCAGGACTTTGTGCAGGCCAGTCCATTACAGGGATGTTTGTGTCGTGTAGCCACTCCGCCACAGGTCGTGCGTTATGAACAGGTGCTCGATAGTGTTGAAAGATGCAATCACCGTCCCCGCATTGCTCTTCAACTGTGGGAAGCAAGAAGGTGCTTAAAACATCGATGCAGGCGTGTGCTGTGATAGTGCCACGCAAAAAAATAAGGGGTGCAAGCCCCCTCAACGAAAAACACGACCATGCCGTAACAGCACCGCCTCCGAATTTTACTGTTGGCACTACACATGGTGGCTGATGATGTTCACCGGGTACTCGCCATACCCACACCCTGCCATCTGATCGCCACATTGTGTACCGTGATTCGTCGCTCCCCACAATGTTTTTCCGCTGTTCAGTCGTCCAATGTTCACGCTCCTTACACCAAGCGAGGAGTCGTTTGGCATTTACCGGCGTGATGTGTGGCTTATGAGCAGCCGCTCGACCATGAAATCCAAGTTTTCTCGCCTCCCGCCTAACTGCCATAGTAATTGCAATGGATCCTTATGCAGTTAGGAATTCCTGCGTGATGGTCTGGATAGATTTATGCCTATTACACATTACGACCATTTTCAACTGTCGGCGGTCTCTGTCAGTCAACATACGAGGTCGGCCTGCACGCTTTTGTGCTGTACGTGTCCCTGCACGTTTCCACTTCACTATCACATCGGAAACAATGGACCTAGGGATGTTTGGGAGTGTGGAAATCTCGCGTACAGACGTATGACACACGTGACTCCCAATCACCTGACAGCGCTTGAAGTCCGTGACTTCTGCAAAACGCCCCATTCTGCTCTTTCACGATGTCTAATGAGTACTGAGGTCGCTGATATAGAGTACCTGGCAGTAGGTGGCAGCACACTGCACCTAGTACGACAAACGTATGTTTTTTGGGGGTGTCAGGATACTTTTGATCACATACAGTACAGCTAGTGGTCATTAACGTAAGTGTGATAACTGCAGTAGGGAAAAACTGATGACACGTATTTTACGAGACTGATTCCTGTAGCCTTCGACATAATTTCCTATCTATTCCATGGATATTGGAAAAAAACGTGTTTTTATGCGTGATACCAATAGGCGGCAGGACTGTCGTATAGGTAGGTTGATACTAATGCTCTATTTTTAGAAGCTCTTTGCGTTTCGCATACTAAACGAAAGAGAAGAAGAGTACGGTGCAATAAAATTCTGACACAAAAAGTCGTAGCAAGCATGCGGTAGAGACGCACTACTTCGGGCAACAGGTGGTTCAAAGACTTCAGTGAAGGCCGACTTGCCTGTAGTGTGCAAGGTGGTCCCGGTGTTTCGGCTTCTGCTGTGACTGGTCAACATCAGCACAGGCGCTGTGATTTCCCGTGAGGATCGGTGGATAACACTACGAAACATTAGCGAATTTCGTATGACAGTGTGTTTACGAATATGCGTGATCATCTCCATATGACTCCTCATTGTGCCCCTAGGGTTCCATGCCTGTTGATACCCGAACAAAAGGTTGCGCGAATGGAGATGATCCATGAGGTGCTGCATCTGTTTACTATTGGAGGGGATGCGTTTCTGGAATCGATTACCACCTGTGACGAGTCGTGGCTGCTAAAGAGACTGCTTACATCACGCTTGTCCGCCCTACTCTGGAGTATTACTTTGCGGTGTGGGATCCGCATCAGGTGGGACTGACGGATGACATCGCAAAAGTACAAAGAAGGGCAGCTCGTTTTGTATTATCGCGAAATATGGGAGATAGTGTCACAGACATGATACGTGAGTTGGAGTGGCAGTCATTAAAACAAAGCCGTTTTTCTTTGCAACGGGATCTTCTCATGAAATTTCAATCACCAGTTTTCTCCTCCGATTGCGAAAAAATTCTGTTGGTAGCCACCTACATAGGGAGAAATGATCATCACGATAAAATAACAGAAATCAGGGCTCGCACAGAAAAATATAAGTGCTCGTTTTTCCTGTGTGCCGTTCGAGAGTGGGACGGTACAGAGACAGCTTAAAGGTGGTTCATTGAACCCTCTTCCAGGGACTTCATTGTGAATAGCAGAGTAATCACGTAGATGTAGATGTAGATTATGATCCTGAAGGAAAACAAGCCAACACGGTGTAGAATTCGCCATATTATGCGACACCAAAAAAGGCGAATGTTGTTCCGTCTGCAGTGAAAGAGATCGTGAACACGTTTTCTGACTGTCACGGAATTTACCTGCATGCAGTTCCCCGTCACACTACCGTTACAACAGCATTCTAAACGTCAGTATTGGCTAAACTAAGGAAGCACATTGCAGGGAAACGACCAGAAGTTTATCGGACTGGGTGGCGACTTCATCAGGACAACGCACGGTCTCACACTGCAAAGCAGGTCATGGAATTTGTGTTTCAGCTCGACATTGCCTCTGTACTGCATCCGTATTACAGCCCTGATCTTGCATCCTTCATTTTTTTAAATTCTCGTCACTAAAGTGAAAGCTTCAGGGCATTCGATTTGTAAACTCTGAATCAGTGCTCAAGAAAAATGAAGCGATTCTCAAGGACATGACGAAGATTGGTCTGCAGCATGTGTTCGAGGACTGGCAGGTTCATTCAAGCAGGAGTCTAGCAGTTTCAGACAGGCCATATAAACACAGAAATGGAGTGATAAACATCCGTGGGATAAAAAATGTAACCTCCCCACAAAAATTTAAATGAATATGACAATATTTAATTATGAATGCTAATGGACATTGCGCTAAGTGTAACCTCTCCACTGAAATTTTAAAGACAGAAATAATAAATGAATAGGAGCCAAACATAACCTCCCTAGCAATTAAATTTAATGACAACAAAAATGTGAAATTCGCAATCTGACTCTGGTGTAAGCTCCCACAAAAATAATGAAAAACAATTCAGTGCTAATGAAACTTCAGTGACAATGAAAATTCAATTAAACCGAAATGTCGGTCTTTGGCCCTGTGCAAAAATCAGAATTAAATTCTTACCTCATTGTAACTGCTAGTCAAATTTCTGCTCTTATTCTTGCGCACGGCTTGGAGGAACTGCATTGCAAATAATAATATTCTTTTTTTTTTAAATTCAACTGAAACTTTTCTTTAAGGGAAGTGGAACGAAATCGTTAGTTCAATTAAATAAAATTTTTTTGTAAAAATTGCTTTGAAATCAAATTATTATTGGGGCACTTGTTGGAAATTAATTACAATAAATAAACTTTACATTATCTGATGATTACCTACATTAACAATATACCTCATTCAGCATCTTGACCAGAATGCCATGTCGACGCTCGCCGACTGCGTCCCGCTCGCGACCGTGACAGGACTAGACCACTACTGCCGACAGACTACATCACACAACTGAACTGGGCTGCTACTACTGACCGACTGCTCTGCATGACGACTACTACTCGCAACGACTACTGACAGAGTACTACTGGCAACACTCGCGCGGTCAAGCGCATACTAACTACGATAATAGGCTCTCTGGTCAAAGATTTTAACGTGCCTCACCATCGCTGCTACGTTACATACGTGTTTCATAACCCTCCACTGGGGGGGCAAAAATTTGGCAGCGATGGTGAGTCATTTGGACTTGCCAAGCGCGGCAAAATTTTTCTTTAATTAGTCAACTTGTACAATTTACAGAATATTTAAATTTAGTACATAAATTAAATGTGGTGCACACGCACCGAGTACAAAATATATCAGACAAAGACAAAATGTGAGTACAAAACATAGTAGTAAATCAGAAAACTGTATATACAAATTATTTGACAGAAAACAAACTGCACACGCACTGAAAAAATTCTTTAGCATTTTCCGAACAAATAAACAGAATGGCAAAAAACATGTTGATAAGTGAGATGAGTGTACTCGCACTGGAGTTGAGAACATATCAACAAATGACGAAATGTATATACAATGAGTAACAAATGACATAAGTGCATACGCACTGTAGTATTGAACATACAAAATGAGTACAAATCATATTGAAAAATGAGAAAAGTGCACAGGCACTGAAGTTCAGTAGAAAGCATATTAACACCTAACATAAGTGCACATGTACTGTAGTTCAGAACATATCATCAAAATAAAAATGTATATACAATGTAAAAGACAAGAGTGCACATATACTGTACTTCAGAACAAATAAAACAAAGTCTTTAGCATTTTCGCAATAAATAAACATAATGGCAAAAAATCATGTCGACAAGTGCCATAAGTGTACTCGCACTGGAGTTCAGCGAATCGAAAAAAATGTATACCCATGAACATAAATGATGTTAGCAAAAAAATGATTTTCACTATGTGACAAGAATTAGGATAGGAAAGGGAAGGATTGCATCATGGTTGTAGCACTTTAGATTGCACACAGCTGTTCTGAAAGTCCATATCTTTCCACAGAAGTACAACACCAAGTGACACAATTTGAAGTTCTTTTCCCATCAGAATTTATCAGTGTAGCCAAGACACTGAACTGTCGTAGTAATGTTCCATGTTCTCATTTTGGCAGTACACTAGGTACACCAAACAGTGGGACCATAATAACGTCTTCATCGCTCACGGTGGTGGACAGCATGTCGTGTCAACACCACGCTCTTACAAGGCACACCAACGCAGAATTAGTGCAAAACCAAAGATAGTGCTCCATGATCACTAGGATAGACAGGACAAATGGACATTGCAGTAATTCAGGGTAGTTAGCTCATAAGGTGAAGGACATTAAGTCACATAATATTGACAATTACAGTCTTCATTAGTAGTTTGCGGCATTCATAGCCCAGTTATTGAACATTTCTGTACCAAGTATGTAGTATTACAGAAAAATGTTCATTAATTGTTTTACATAGAATCAGTAGCCTTCTTTTCCTAGTTACAAAGCATCATGAAATAATCGCGTTCTTTTCCAGTTACAAAGTATAGCATAGCTAATTAATCATTTGTCATTCCAATAGTATTAATCATTAGCCTTTTCCTAATTACAAGGCATTATTAAACAGTCACATTCCTTTCCAGTTACAAAGTATGGCATAGTTAATTAATCATTTGTCATTTCAATATAGTAAGAATCATATTCTTTTCCAGTTACAAAGCATAATTAAGAATCATTAGCCTTCTTCTAATTACAAAGTATTATTAAACAATCACATTCTTTTCCAATTACAAAGCATAATTAATCATTTGTCATTTCAATATAGTAAGAATCATTAGCCTTCTCCTAATTACAAAGCATTTTCATTTCCAATTACAAAGCATAGCATAATTAATTAATCATTTGTCATTCCAATATAGTATTAATCATTAGCCTTCTCCTAATTACAAAGCATTTTCACTTCAAATTACAAAGCATAGCATAATTAATTAATCATTTGTCATTTCAATATAGTATTTATCATTAGCCTTTTCCTAATTACAAAGCATTATGAAACAATCGCATTCTTTTCCAGTTACAAAGTATGGCATAGTTAATTAATTATTTGTCATTCCAATATAGTCAGAATCATTAGCCTTCTCCTAATTACAAAGCATTATGAAACAATCACATTCTTTTCCAGTTACAAAGTATAGCATAGTTAATTAATTATGTGTCATTCCAATATAGTAATAATCATTAGCCTTCTCCAAATTACAAAGCATTATGAAACAATCGCATTATTTTTCAATTACAAAGCATATCATAATTAATTAATCATTTTCCAAGTGACATATTATTCATTGCTGATCAGCATTACTCAGAACTTTCTCGAACTGGTATCACTATTTGGGACTGTTAATACATTTTTTTGTCAGCAATGCATTGCGTTGTGATCGATAATTAATTGCTGAGGCATAACACTATTTGCTTTTGACCTATTGCTGCAAATGACGATAGTTAACGTCATTCGTCATGAGTCAGCTGTAGCAAGATTATGTAACAAGGCAGTGTATGTGATCACATTTATAAATGATAAACACAAATGGGTAAAAAATAAAAATGCAAGTACTAGAACAGGTATAACAAGTAACAGGTTTAGTAAGTATCATGAAAAGCTTCTCCTGAAAAAAAATACAAAATGGATTATTGACCTGAAAGAAGAAACGCACACTATGCTGAAAAGTAGTGAACTTCGAATTAACAGGTAGTGAAATGTGTATAAAAATGTGTTCCATAGCTGTCCTTTCCAAAACTTTCCGTCATCCTACTATGCAATATAACACCTGCTGTCAAAACAAACTGCAACAAATACTTAAATAACTACGTAGCATAAATACATCACTTCAACATTATCCTCATCTGTAAAGAAAAAAACTTCATTATCCATCACTTCATTATCCATATTATCATAACTTCATTATTATCATCACCTGTAAAGAAAAACTTCATTATTCATAACAGCATATCCTTCATCATTAAATACATAACTTCATTATCATCTGCAAAAAAAAATCACTTCATTACTCATTACACAACTATTCCTTATCTCTAGCAAATTTCATCACTAAAACTAAGATGTGTAGTTCTGTCTGACAGCCTGCATCAATCGCCTTGTATTCTGAAAGAAAAATTAGGTAAGACTGCTATTCTACGATGAGTATAGTATATTCTTGTTAATGTTTGTTAATCCTGATGCATTTACTCTTCCTCATAAAGTTATTGCATCTTCTTTCGTTTATTCCGTAGGTGAAATTCCCGTTTCTGTTGAATTTATTTCTTACACGCATCATTTCTTTCTGAAATTGATGAACAAAGATTAATGTCTTGCATTTAAATCATATACCCACTAAATAATGACTGGTTTATGGTGACATAATTAACCATACAGCATAACATGACAGAAAACGTAATATGTCAAAGACATTGACAGTGTTCAGATGCAAAAATGTACAGAGAATATCACAATGCAGCAGCAAAAGAAAATGTAAAACAGTCACGATGTTGAGATATCATAGGGCAAAAAAAATGTCAAAGTCAACTGGTGTGTTATATCTTAACTATTTCACAGAGCATACAAACAAAACTGGAATACCATCATATACACAAAAAAAATGGAAAATGTGCACGGTCTGATGTGGAACGACAAGAAAAGCGACCTGCTAACCTTATCTTGCCGGGCACTTGCCAAGAAAAAATACGATAATCATCAGTAATTAGTCAGGTGAATATAATTGCATTAGTAAATGGCATCATAGTGTGTTGAATCATAAAGTGTCTTCATTCAATAAACGGTTTAATGTTTGAGATATGGTGATTGCCTTTCGATTTTCTGGTTCTCAAAGTTTCGACGTGTACAACATTGGGGTGAGGGATGCTGCGAATCCGATATGGACCTGCGTATAGAAGTTCAAATTTACTGCACTTACCTTTTATTCTGCTGGATAAATAGTGCGTACGTACTAATATTTTCTGTCCAACGTGAAAGTCGCGGCGTGTACAAACCTGTTTTTGCTGTCTTCTCCGGCGCTCTGCGGCACGTTTGATGTTGTTCAGCGCAATGTCAATTATTTCGTGGTCTTAGTCGACGACATTTAGGGAAGTTTACTAATTTTTTAATTTTGTTTGTTGGTTCAACGTTTTTCAATATAACAGACGGAGATAGCATAGTGGATTCATTTGGGATGGAATTAATTACATCTTGGAATGAGAGTATGTGTGTATCCCAATCAATATGTCTCTCGTGGCAGTATATTCTACACAGTTTACCAATTTCTTTCATTAATCTTTCACAGGGGTTCGAAGAAGCATGGTACTTGGATATATAGATCGGAGAAATGTTTCTAGCTCGTAACATGCGTGTCCATATGGCACTACGAAATTGAGATCCATTGTCAGAAATTACTCTCATCACATGCCCTACATGAAATAGAAAATGTTTTACAAATGCTTTCGAAACAGTTTTAGCAGTAGCTTTGCGTAACGGAGTGAAAGTAACAAATTTTGAAGTGAGTTCAACAGCGACAAAGATGTAGCAAAAACCTCTGTTAGTTCTCGGAATCGGACCAAAAATATCTACTGCGGCCATATGTCTTAATTTAACAGGTATAATGGGATATAAAGGAGGAATATGTGAAGTGGCGTCTGATTTAGCTTTCTGGCAAATTTTACAAGACGCTAAAACTCGTCGTATACGTTTCTCCATGTTAGAAAAATAACAGTTCTGTCTCAGTATAAGAAAACATTTTCGTGCTCCGTAATGTGCGTAACTTAAATGAGTGTACCAGATTAGTTTGTTAACCAGTTCGTCAGGAATGCATAATAACCAATTGTTTCTGTCAGGATGAGAGCGGCGAAACAGAATGTCATTGCGTACAGTGTAATGGTTTCTAATCGTAACATTATTCCTATCTTGCCAAAGGTGTTTAATTTCTTTCCACACGTTGTCTTTATCTTGCTCCTTTGCTATGTCCTGTAATGACGATGAAATAAAGTTTTCAAATGCAACTTGCTGAATGTACATGACACAAATTTGTTTTGCAGAAGTTGGTTGCTACGTCTTGCTGATTGTTGCCGAGAGACCGCGATAGTGCGTCTGCTATAACATTTTGTGTGCCGGGAATGTGGACAATCGTAAAATTAAATTCTTGTAAATATAGTTTCCATCTACTTAACCTGTCGTGAGTAAATTTAGCTGAAAGCAAAAATTGTATAGCTCTATGGTCTGTGTAAACGGTAGTATGTCTGCCATAAAGAAAGTGCCGAAATCTCGTAAAAGCCCATACAACACATAATGTTTCCAATTCTGTAACGGAGTAATTTCGTTCAGCAGGTGACAAAATGCGGCTTGCAAATGCGATGTTTTTAATTACTGTAGAGCCATCTTCTTCTATTTCCTGAAAAATGTGTACGCCTAAAGCCGTGTTAGAGCTGTCGGTGGCAATGGAAAAATTTCTGGTAAGATCTGGGTGCGATAAAAGTGGAGCATTCAACAAAGCATGCTTCAGGTTCATGAACTCAGAATGTGCTTGCTTATCCCAACACCAAATACTGTTTTTACCTGTTAATTGGCATAATCTGGGTGTGTCTAAAGCAGAGTGATGAATAAATTTACAAAAAAAATTAACTAACCCCAAAAAACTGCGTAGTTGCTTTTTTGTTGTAGGAACAGTAATGTCACGTAGAGCTTGAAGTTTTTCCGGATCAGGTGCAATGCCTTCTGCTGAAATTACGTGTCCAAGAAATTTTATAGAAGTTTTGCCAAAGTGCGATTTACTAAGATTAACTGTGAGTCCTTGTGCATGGAAAGTTTGTAACAGACGTTCTAAAATCACATTGTGTTCAGACCAGTTAGCTTCTGCAATAAGAATGTCGTCTACATACGTCGTAATTCTGTCCTTAAGTTCTGTCGGAAGTATTGTGTTCAAACCGCGAATAAAAGCTGCAGAAGAAATAGTTAAGCCGAACGGTAATTTGCAAAATTGATAACAGTCGCCAAAACAGAGAAAAGCTGTATATTTTCTGCAATTCGGATGAAGCTGAATTTGCCAAAATCCCGATTTCAAATCTAATGTGGAATAAATAGCTGTACCATGAAATTTCTGTAAAAGTTCCTCTAGTGTCTGTGGTCGATCTGTTTCATTAATAATAATGTCATTAATGTGACGTGAATCAAGTACGAGGCGAAGTGAGCCATCTTTTTTCTTAACAATATGTAGCGGGTTTATGTATGGACTAACTGCCGGTTCTATAATTCCTTGGTCAAGCATATCCTGCAATTCCTTTTTAACCTGTTCTCTGTGAATATATGGGATGGGATAATGCTTTGCTTTAAATGTGTCGTGCTGTTTCACTTGAAATTCATACATAAAGCCGGACATAGTACCACGAATGTTGTCAAAAACTGGAGCTTGCTGTAAAAGAATTTTGTGTAATTGCGTTCGTCGTCTGTAGTTGCACTGCTCTCTTTAACCTTATCAGAAATCAATTGCATTACGTCGTAGTCAGCTTCGTCTGGAGTATTATAGTTGTGTGCGTACGTATCCGTGAACAATGTGGGATTACAGTCTATGTTACGTGTTGCGGAAATGACCTCTGTGCGGTTAATTGTTTGTTCTTCCGCAGATAAAGAGTGCTGAAATTCTAAAGCCAGTTGAACGTTTTCATCCTTTAACATTAAATAAGAATTCTGAATATCAATGACTGCGTCGTGTTGTACCAGAAAATTCGTACCTAAAATTACGTCTGTTGTCAATAAAGGAACAATCCAAAAATTTGAGTGTAAAGTATGACCTCCAATACAAAATGATAAATGCGTCTGTAATTTAACGTCTACACCTTTACTCGATACTGCTCCTTTTACTTTTGTTTTGCCTAAAGGTAATGTCGGATAGGTATTCTCTTTGTTACACTCGTTAAAAGTTTCTTCATTTATTACTGATATAGGTGATCCGGAATCAATTACTGCTGAGAATTTCGATGAACCAATTTTAATTTTGATGACAGGATGTGAAATGGTTTTTTGAACAACTGGTCTTTCCTGCAAAAGAGTGTCTCGTATGTCGTCAAAAGTAATTATACACTCCTGGAAATTGAAATAAGAACACCGTGAATTCATTGTCCCAGGAAGGGGAGACTTTATTGACACATTCCTGGGGTCAGATACATCACATGATCACACTGACAGAACCACATGCTCATAGACACAGGCAACAGAGCATGCACAATGTCGGCACTAGTACAGTGTATATCCACTTTTCGCAGCAATGCAGGCTGCTATTCTCCCATGGAGACGATCGTAGAGATGCTGGATGTAGTCCTGTGGAATGGCTTGCCATGCCATTTCCACCTGGCGCCTCAGTTGGACCAGCGTTCGTGCTGGACGTGCAGACCGCGTGAGACGACGCTTCATCCAGTCCCAAACATGCTCAATGGGGGACAGATCCGGAGATCTTGCTGGCCAGGGTAGTTGACTTACACCTTCTAGAGCACGTTGGGTGGCACGGGATACATGCGGACGTGCATTGTCCTGTTGGAACAGCAAGTTCCCTTGCCGGTCTAGGAATGGTAGAACGATGGGTTCGATGACGGTTTGGATGTACCGTGCACTATTCAGTGTCCCCTCGACGATCACCAGTGGCGTACGGCCAGTGTAGGAGATCGCTCCCCACACCATGATGCCGGGTGTTGGCCCTGTGTGCCTCGGTCGTATGCAGTCCTGATTGTGGCCCTCACCTGCACGGCGCCAAACACGCATACGACCATCATTGGCACCAAGGCAGAAGCGACTCTCATCGCTGAAGACGACACGTCTCCATTCGTCCCTCCATTCGCGCCTGTCGCGGCACCACCGGAGGCGGGCTGCACGATGTTGGGGCGTGAGCGGAAGACGGCCTAACAGTGTGCGGGACCGTAGCCCAGCTTCATGGAGACGGTTGCGAATGGTCCTCGCCGATACCCCAGGAGCAACAGTGTCCCTAATTTGCTGGGAAGTGGCGGTGCGGTCCCCTACGGCACTGCGTAGGATCCTACGGTCTTGGCGTGCATCCGTGCGTCGCTGTGGTCCGGTCCCAGGTCGACGGGCACGTGCACCTTCCGCCGACCACTGGCGACAACATCGATGTACTGTGGAGACCTCACGCCCCACGTGTTGAGCAATTCGGCGGTACGTCCACCCGGCCTCCCGCATGCCCACTATACGCCCTCGCTCAAAGTCCGTCAGCTGCACATACGGTTCACGTCCACGCTGTCGCGGCATGCTACCAGTGTTAAAGACTGCGATGGAGCTCCGTATGCCACGGCAAACTGGCTGACACTGACGGCGGCGGTGCACAAATGCTGCGCAGCTAGCGCCATTCGACGGCCAACACCGCGGTTCCTGGTGTGTCCGCTGTGCCGTGCGTGTGATCATTGCTTGTACAGCCCTCTCGCAGTGTCCGGAGCAAGTATGGTGGGTCTGACACACCGGTGTCAATGTGTTCTTTTTTCCATTTCCAGGAGTGTATTTTCGTGAACTACATTTTGCGTGTCAAAGGTAGTGCTTGTGTTACTGGAAGATGCGACTTGTACAGTATCTAGTCAGATTATATCTGACGTGTTATTATTATTAGGAGGATTCTGTGGCATTTCGACTATTTGAACTGTCCTATTACTTCTTCCAGACGTGTTACGCTCTGGATGATACCTACTGTCCGGTTCATTCATGAGAATAGGTTCTTGCGGATAATTTTGCTGTTGGTATGTCCGACTGTTGTTAGGTGTACGCTGAAAATTGTTCTCATTATTTTTACGTCTGTCGTAATAGTCATTCCTATACGGTGTATTGCGATGGGAATTGAAATACTGTCTTCTTTGTACATAGTTGTTTCCTTGCTGCCGTGCATTACTATTTGTTGGATCTGGGACTATACGTGCACGCGGCGGAACATTAAAGCCTGGTTGACCTTGTACATTCCATTGTTGGTTAGGTATGCTAACCGGCTGTTTTTGATGTTGTTGTTGTGAAACACCTCTATTGTTACTAAAGTGTGGTTCCTGTTGCTGAAAATTTTGACGATATTGATAATTAGAATTTTGTCTGTCACCAAAGTTCTGGTAGTTGTCGTTTCTAAAGCGTCTGTTATCTTTTCTATTGAAATTACGTGTCTGATCATAATTGCTGTACTTTTGTTGACCTTGGTTGTTACACGAAAAGTTTTTGTTTACAAAAGAATAATCAGATTGCTGTACTTCCAGGAGCTGTAAAAGATCTCTGAATGCTGAAATGTTTTCCTTTTGCTGCCCCGTTAGAAGTGACACTCGTAATGACCGTGGTAATTTGGAAATGCATAATTGTATAAGTGCGGATTCACTGTACGGCTCACTTAGGTACTGGTTCTGTTGCACCATGTGCTCAAAAAATTGCGTCACACTGGGAAAATTGGAGTTCTCGTAATTCGGCAAACTAATTAACTGATCTTTAATTCCGCGCTGTGTCGTCTTCGACCAGTACGCTGACAGAAAAGCATTCTGAAATTCCTCTACCGAGTAACACTGTCTCGCGATCGGTCTCATACGAGTTGCCGGTTCGCCTTCCAAAAAACTGCAAATAAATTCAAGTTTATGTGTTACAGGCCAAGTCGGTGGAAGAGCAAAGCTAAATTGTTGAATCCAATCCAGTGGGTGAATCTGCGTTCTATCGTTTTTAAAAACTTTAAACTTTCTCACTGACAGAAAATGTTTGTAATCGAAATTATCATCTCTGTGTGATGGAACAGGTTCAGGATCGTAAGAGAATCTATTGAACTGTGGTTGATCGGAATCTAAGTCCCGTACTCTCTGTAGATTACCCAAATTATACGCGCTGCGTGAGTCTGACAAATGTTCATAAAGTGGCGTCTGTTGTGGTATGTTATTAACTGAAATGTTTTTCATCTCTGTTACTTCTTGTTGTAAATTTGACAACTTCCTACGTAACGTGTTGTTAGATGAATCGATCTCATTAATTGTCTGCTGTAAATTTTGAAATTCAGGTGTTTGGTTAAATGAAACCGGTGCAGTATCGTCTGATTTATTGTCATTAGTATTTTCGATAACATCAATACGACTGGCCAATTCATCACATTTTTCAGTCAGTATTTTAACCTGATCATCGGTTTTAGAATCAGACACATTAATCTGTTTTTGCAACTTACGCGTAGTTTCGCTCAGTTTTTTAACATCAGCTTTGATGACATCGCAATCCTGTGTTAGTTCTAATTGTTCGAATCTGTCTGTCACTGTTTGAATATTTACTGTGTGTGTATCTGTTTTTGATTTAAGATCAGAAATTTCATCCCGTAATTCCGCGTTCAACTGTTCTATGGTATTAATTTTGTCGGACACTGTAGTAATATTATTGTCTACATACGTCTTCGCTTTCGCGAACATTTTTCGTTTGTCCTCTTGTCTTTGTGCAGTGATTGTTTCCATGACTTGTCGTTTTACTTTGTTTTGATCTTGAATAAATTTGCGGAAACGCGTATCACTGTTTTGTATGTGCTGATTAAAGTGCTCGTTCATCTGAGTGTTCTGCTGTTCGAATTTCGCGTCTATCTTTGCGTCCACTGTGCGCGAAAGTTCTACCGTCATTGCTTTAAACTCGTCCCGTAATTGTGTAGCTTTTTCAGAGCATTGTTT
Source organism: Schistocerca americana (assembly GCF_021461395.2). Taxonomy (NCBI): domain Eukaryota; kingdom Metazoa; phylum Arthropoda; class Insecta; order Orthoptera; family Acrididae; genus Schistocerca; species Schistocerca americana. Next base: position 175,703,110 of record NC_060127.1, on the reverse strand, counting down.
AGCGACTCCGCTAATTTCGCCTCTGAGTGTTTCTGTTGCGGCTGTTTGCATTTCCCTTAATTCTTGCGCAACAGACTAAATTTCTTCGCTATTTTTTTGTGAACAAGCCTCAATTTCCACGCGCAACTGTTCCTTAGTGTCATGGCACTGCGCGGCAACGGCTCTAATTTGTTCACTAAGCTGTTTGAGATTTTCGTCATTATTGTCAAGTTTCTCATTTAAGTGTTTGTTATCTTGTTTGTTATCTTCCCTAAGTTGTTTGACCTGTTCATTAAGTTTGTCTTGTTTTTCGTCATTATTGCCAAGTTTTTCATTAATTTGGTTAAGTCGTTGCAGCAATAGTACCATAATTTGATCTGAGCCAAAATTAGCATTTCTATTCTCTGTGCTAATTAATGGTGGAACTGGAATTGTTTCGCTTTGTGTGACCATTTGGTCATTCTGTAATTTACAAAAAGGTTTATCAGTCGAATGTACACTGTCAGACACTATTTCGGAATTAAATAAATCCGTCGTACTTTGTGTATCCTGTTCATTTTCATTACACAAATTTGTCTGTACGTTACTTGAGTTTTCCAAATCGGGTGTGTTAAGCTGGGCAGCGCTCATTACAATAGAGCGTTCTGCGTCATCAATTGTCGTCAAATTAACAGACGAGACAATTGAGTTCGTTTGTTCATTATCGGGGTAAAAGTCATCACTAGTGGTTGGAATGCACTGATTGTTAGTGAACGCAGGATTGTCATCATTACACTGCGTGTCATATGTCCTATCGGTAAAGTTGTTTGAGTCGGTAATTTCATTCATAATACCTCGCGATACATTATTCACAGTCTTTCGCGGCATTTTTACAATAATCAAAATTTTTCACAAAATAAATAAGCACAATGCAAAAGCAACACAAATACAACAGAGCAACGAATTGCCGTTGACCTGTAGAAAGAAAGTCACAAGTTAATAGAAGCGTTGCGCCAAATCCTAATTATATTTAAGCAAATAAGAGCAGATATCTGACTGTCGCTCAAAAGACTCTCAACGAAATACGATCCTGGACTGGGTGTCGCCAAGTGTAACCTCCCCACAAAAATTTAAATGAATATGACAATATTTAATTATGAATGCTAATGGACATTGCGCTAAGTGTAACCTCTCCACTGAAATTTTAAAGACAGAAATAATAAATGAATAGGAGCCAAACATAACCTCCCTAGCAATTAAATTTAATGACAACAAAAATGTGAAATTCGCAATCTGACTCTGGTGTAAGCTCCCACAAAAATAATGAAAAACAATTCAGTGCTAATGAAACTTCAGTGACAATGAAAATTCAATTAAACCGAAATGTCGGTCTTTGGCCCTGTGCAAAAATCAGAATTAAATTCTTACCTCATTGTAACTGCTAGTCAAATTTCTGCTCTTATTCTTGTGCACGGCTTGGAGGAACTGCATTGCAAATAATAATATTCTTTTTTTTTTAAATTCAACTGAAACTTTTCTTTAAGGAAAGTGGAACGAAATCGTTAGTTCAATTAAATAAATTTTTTTTGTAAAAACTGCTTTGAAATCAAATTATTATTGGGGCACTTGTTGGAAATTAATTACAATAAATAAACTTTACATTATCTGATGATTACCTACATTAACAATATACCTCATTCAGCATCTTGACCAGAATGCCATGTCGACGCTCGCCGACTGCGTCCCGCTCGCGACCGTGACAGGACTAGACCACTACTGCCGACAGACTACATCACACAACTGAACTGGGGTGCTACTACTGACCGACTGCTCTGCATGACGACTACTACTCGCAACGACTACTGACAGAGTACTACTGGCAACACTCGCGCGGTCAAGCGCATACTAACTACGATAATAGGCTCTCTGGTCAAAGATTTTAACGTGCCTCACCATCGCTGCCACGTTACATACGTGTTTCAAAAATCGATCTTAGTTTTGCTGCTCAGCCCTCGAACATACAATGAAAAATTATAGGACCTAATAGTGAACCCTGGGGGATGACTAGTATTACCTGTCTCTAATGTGGCTTTGTGGTACTGGACATGACGCAGTGCTGGTGAGACGTCAGGTAATAGCGAAACCACTGCTCTGCACATGGCGAGGAATTCATGCTGCTATGTTTGAGAGGTACAATGTCGAAGCAGACAGTGTGAAAGGTTTTGCCAAAGACTAAGAATGAATTGATAGTTGCCTTTCGTGCATCCATGGCAACCTTCTGGTCATCCATCAAGGAAGAAGTTGTGCTGCGATGTTTAGGGAAACCAGAGTGGTAATCGTCTAGTCATACTGTACATGGTGCGAGAAAGCTCCGGTCGGCCCAGAGGAGAGAGCTTCTGACTCCACTGTGCGTAAACGCGAGGCATGGCGACGACTTTGTCTCGAAACGCAGCTGGCTCTGCGCTGAGGCTGAAGTCAGCTGGGCGTCGCTCCGCGTCAGGTGAAAGCCTCCTAGATACTCAAGGCGTACGCACAGCGGAAGTATTGTCGTGTGATGTCACTAACTGTCGGCATGCTGGCGGTTTGTAATGCGAATCTTCAGTGCTCGAGTGTACTCAAAAATGGCTATGGGACACAGCATCTCCGAGGTAGCGATGAAATGGCGATTTTCCAGTACGACCATTTCACGAGTGTACCGTGAATATCAGGAATCCGCTGAAGCATCAAATCTCCGACAACGCTGCGGCCGGAAAAAGATCCTGCAAGAACGGGACCAACGACGAGTGAAGAGAATCGTTCAACGTCAGAAGTGAAAATTGTTCCGCAGATCGCTGCAGATTTCAATTCTGGGCCATCAGCAAGTGTCAGCGTGCGAACCATTCAGCGAAACAATATAGATACGGGCTTTCGGAGCCGAAGACCCACTCGTGTACCCTTGATGACTGCACCACACAGCTTTAGCCTTCACCTCGGCCCGTAAACACTGACATTGGGCGGTTGATGACTGATGCTGGCCGGTCGGACGAGTCACGTTCCTAATCGTATCGTGCGGATGGGTGTGTACGGGTATGGAGACAACCTAATGAATCCACGGGCTCTGCATGTCAGCAGGGGACTGTTCAAGCTTGTGGAGGGTCTATAATTGGCTGAGGCGTGTGCAGTTGCCGTGACACGGAATCCCTGATACGTCTAGATACGACTCTGACTGGTGACACTTACGTAAGCATCCTTTCTGACCACCTGCATCCATTCATGTCCAATGTGCATTCTGACGGAGTTGGGCAATTCCAGCAGGACAATGCGACATCCCAAATGTGTAGAATTGCTACAGAGTGGCTCCAGGAACACTCTTCATCGTTTAAACGCTTACGCTGGCCATCAAACTCCTGAGACATGAGGATTATTCAGCATATCCGGGATGCCTTTGCAGATGTGCTGTTCAGAAGAAATCTCCACCCGTCGCATTCTTACGGATTTATGGACAGCCCTGCAGGATTCGTGGTGTCAGTTCCCTCCAGCACTACTTCAGACATTGGTTGAGTTCATGCCACCAAGTGTTGCGGTACTTCTCCGTGCTCGCGGGGGCCCTATATGCTATTAGGCAGGTGTACCAGTTTATTTGACTCTTCAGTGTATATGAATTTAGACTCTTTCAAGAGGTAAACTTTTTCCTAAGAGTATACTCGAGCCAGCCGCTGTGGCCGAGCGGTTTTAGAGACTTCAGTCCGGAACCGCGCAGCTGCTACGGTCGCAGGTTCGAATCCTGCCTCGGGCATGGATGTGCGTGATGACCTTAGGTTAGTTAGGTTTAAGTAGTTCTAAGTTCTAGGGGACTGATGACCTCAGATGTTAAGTCCCATAGTGCTCAGAGCCATTTGAACCATCCTCTGTCACTCCCACCGAAAAGCCCATATTCTCCCGTACCCCTTTCTTACGTTCCTTCCCGTACAAGAGCTTTCCAATCCCCTACGGCTAACTATCACAAGCTAACCTGAGATAAGGAGTATTCATCGGGTCTGATATTTGGAAATCAACGGAACTCGAAATCTTAGAAGATAATATGAAATAAGACTGTTATAATACATCACATTAGAGATAAAGCATCAGAAGAGAATGCAAATGATATTTTCCAAAGAAATATAAAGTGGGTGTAAATTAAAAAAAAAAGGACTGTATTCAGTTCTGTACAACAAATGCTGTCATCCCAACAACTGACGTAGCAAATGGCCAGGAATCAGTAAATAGGGTAAAATGCTCCTCTTTTTTGGGTACACATATTGATGAGAACTTGAACTAGAAGAAGCATATTACCGAGCTTCTCAAACAGTTAAGCTCTACTTCTTTTGTTATTCGTATAATTTTAAATCTTGGAAACAAACGATTCATCCTCGTGACGTATTATGCACATTTGCACTCAATACTGCCCTATGGAACAATTACTGGGGTAACTCACCACTTAGAACGAATGTATTTAACACGCAAAAGCGAGTAATGTGAACAATGTGTGGTGTTCGCCCACGATCGTTATACAGGCATCTCCTCAAGGACCTACGCGTTTTAACTGCACCGTCGCAGTGTATACGTTCGTTAATGAAATTCGTGATAAATAGTCCATCCCAATTTCATTAGCAGTGATGCCCATATCTACAACACTGTAGGGAATAAAAAACAGGCCACGAAAAAGTCGGACTTGCGCACTGCAGGTTCCGTACAAACTTAATTATGTATATGCATGAGACAGTTCATCCATCCTGGAATCGAGATGCACGACGATTTTTGTTTCTGATTGACATTGCTACTCATAAGATGTCGGTCCCAAGAGTCCCAAGACTTTCAAGAATGTTTTAACTACAAGTTTGAAACCCGACAACAAATGACAATTCTTTTCGTATGATACAATTACAAATTAACAATTTTCTGTTTGTTTTCCTTAACTTGCACTGTGAAAGCTTTCTTCCTCCGAATTTCATGATTCCGGACCAGCAGAAACTACCCTGTAGGTTTAAACGAGTGACGTTGCGAATTTGAAAATATATGACATAAAGTGAAGCATCTTTTGAGTGCACTGACTTATAAGCTTCACCCTTTCATAGCGTCAAGAGACCGTAGACAGTAACATGTGGCATAGATTTCAGCTTGATATGTCGACTCGTTCCTGAAAAAAAGGGTTTTGAACAGTATGAGAGATAGACAGACAAACTCATGGACAACAAAGTGTTCCCACAAGGTTTCCATTCTTGCAGACTGAAGTACGGAAAGCTAAAAACGACTTTTATTGCCCATAATTAAAGCAGTCAGTGTCTGAGAAAGGAGTTTAGTACGCAGCAATAAACATCTATGTTCATTTGACCAACGCAATAAAATGTCTGACAGGTAGCGAAACAAGCTTTAAGTTAACTTACAATCATTTCTCCTGGACAACTATCCTTCTATTCGATTCACGAATTTCTGTTTAAAAGATGGCATACAGAATTGAAAAAAAGTGTTTTTTAAGTGTAGTTGAACGAGTAGAATTAAAAAATAATGTCTTCATTAATGTTAATATTAACCATGTATAGGACCTAAGTATCCCTTAAGCTTACTCGCTCGCCTTCACTTCGATGAAAGAATCGTTCAAATGATCTGTGGAACATACTTAAGAAAATTGAAGGTCAGCTTGAGACTTCTTTAAAGAAATAGCGAACAATATACCCGGCAACTACTAAGACTATACGAGGACATAACAAGAAACATGCAAGATAACTATAATGTTCTGGGTACCTCTATGAGTTTGTAATTGCACCTCCTGAGTCCTCACGACAGCAATTTTCCAGCAAATCTAGGTGCTATGAGTGAGGAACAGAGAGAAGGAATCTTTCAAGGCGTTAAAGAAATGGAACGGAGGTACCAGGCCGATGGGACGTCAGCACGATAGCTGACTATTGCTGGATGCGCACAAGGAGTTTCTGCAGGAAGAGCACAAAACAATAAATTATAAACGGAACTTCGAACGTAAAAGAAGAGAGACGTAAAAATTTACGCCGCTGTATTAGTGCTGAAGAACACAGCAGTGCATTGAAGTGTAAGGAGTGTGCCGGGCGGAGTGGGCGCGCGGTTTGAGGCGCCATGTCACATCAGCCCCATCAGCCAAACAAACCAGTAACAGCTTGCACTGTACGTGCTTGAGCATTGTCCTGCAAAATGTGGTCAGGTCTTGCAGAAAGTGTCATCACTTCTGTCTCTGTGCTGTTCATTTTTGGAACACGACCTATGACCAGCTTAGAGACAGAAGTGATGACACTTTCTTCAGGACCTGATCGTCATTTTGCACAACAGTGCTCAAGCACGTACAGTGCAAGCTGTTACTGATTAGTTTGACTGATGGGGCTGCTAAGCGCTATACCACCTACTGCACTCCCCTGACTTAAGCCCTCTTAAGTTCATCTCGATTTCGAAGCTGAAGAAAACACTTCACGGCATTCGCTTCTGAACTGCTATAAATTCGTCGGGCAATAGACCGCGCCGCTCCAACTGTCAACACAACTACGACTTCCACATCGCTGGCAACGGGTTATACACAACGCTGGTGACTACTTTAAAGGTCAGTAAAACTTTGAAACTCGATCTGTTTTGTATGAGCTGTAAATAAATAGTTACCACTATTAAAGTTCCAACCCTGGTATTTGTTCGGTGTAGTCCAATTTCTGTTTTCCACTATACTTTTTTGGCCCTCTACAGCTCCCTCTAGTACCATGGAAGTAATTTACTGTCATCTTAACTAATGTCCTGTCATCCTGTTCCTTCTTCTCGTCGGTGTTTTCCATATATTCCTTTCTTCGCCTATTCTGCGGAGAACCATCTGATTTCTTACCTTATCAATCAAACTGACTTCCAACTTTCAACAGTCTTCTGTAGCAGCATATCTCAAATGTATTGTTCCACAGTCCATGTGACACTACCACACAATGCTGTGCTGCAAACGTATATTCTCCGAAATTTTTACCTCAAATTAAGGCTAATGTTTGATATTAATAGATTTCTCTTTTGCCAGAAATGCCCTTTTCGCCAGTGTTTTGTATGTCCTCCTTTCTCCATACATCATGTTGCCTAGGTAGCAGAATTTTTATCTTCATCTGCTTCATGATCACCTATTCTGGTGTTATGTTTTTCATTGTTCTCATTTCTGCTACTTCTCATTACTTTCGTCTTTCTTCTATTTATTCTCAGTCATATCCATTTTTTGACTATATACGTTTTTCTATGAATTTTCTTGATCATCATCACTCTGTGATGTTCGTTCCATTCTACCGGTCTTGTAATTCTTCTTCCCTAGCAATCTTCCCTAGCAATCTTATCACTGAGATTCTTTCGCCTGTAATTTTAATCCCATTCTTGAACTATTCTTTCGTTTCCGCCTTTGCTTCTTCGATGTATAAGGCCGAAAGACTACAGCCCTGTCTTACCCCTTTTTTAATCCGAGCACTTCGTCCTTTGTCTTCCGTTTTTATTGTGCCCTATTGGCTCTTGCACGTATTATATACTGAAGCGCCAAAGAAAGTGGTACAGGCATGCGTATTGAAATACAGATATATGTAAACAGGGAGAATATAGCACTGTGATAGGCAACGCCTGTATTAGACAACAAGTGTCTGGCGCAGTTGATAGGTCGGTTGCTGCTGCTACAATGGCATGTTGTGAAGACTTCCGTGTTCGGCGACATCGCAGTGAACGCACATTGAAAGCGTGTATTCGTCATCGCCATACTGGCGTATCACCCGGCGTGATAGTATGGGGTGCCAGTGGTTACACGACTCAGTCACCTGTCCTGTTGTTGGCATTGACGGCACTCTGAACAGTGGACGTTATATTTCAGATGTGTTACGACCCGTGGCTCTACCCTTCATTCGATCCCTGTGAAACCCTACATTTCAGCAGGATAATGCCCGATCGCATGTTGCAGCTCCTGTACGGGATACACAAAATGTTCGACTGCTGCCCTGGCCAGCACATTCTCCAGATCTCTCACCAATTGAAAACGCCTGGTCAATGGTGGCCGACCAACTGGCTCGTCACAATACGCCAGTCGCTACTGTTGATGAACTGTGGTACCGTGTTGAAGCTGCACGGGCAGCTGTACCTGTACACGCCATCCAAGCTCTGTTTGACTCAATGCCCAGGCGTATAAAGGTCGTTATTACGGCCAGAGGTGGTTGTTCTGGGTACTGATTTCTCGGGATCTATGCACCCAAATTGCGTGAAAATGGAATCACATGTCAGTTCTAGTAGAATATATTTGTCCAATGAATAGCCGTTTATCATCTGCATTTCTTCTTCGTCTAGCAATTCTAATGGCCAGTAGTGTATGTACTAAATTGCGACTTCTCAAATGCGCTACAGTAAGTCGTCAGCCATCGTTCGTGCGGTGAAGAGTACATATTTAACTGTAAAGACAGCCTATCAAATGGTGTGCTTAAATCGGCATCACTTCACACTTGCTTATTGAAGCAATCTTGAATGTTCTCAGTACTACAGGAGGATCCAACACGAGATAAAAACGAGGTTAAGCCGACTGTAACGCACTTCAGTCGTTATTCCTACGGGAAGTGTCTGAAAATTACCTATATGCGATATTCTGCCCACTGACAGCTCTTCAAACAGTTTTTTAAAAGCAATATCCAAGAGTTCCCACAAGCTGTAGAGATGTTTGACACGAGGGGAGTGCAATGATATCGACAGATGAGTATTCCATTTGGGGGGGAGGGCAACACAATTTGCGATGGGCGTCGTAGAGAGACTGTCAATAGCGAGAACAGCATTTCTGAAGTAAAGTGTTATAAAACATTTTCTGAAGGTATGTGGAGTGTAGCTTCGTACAGAAGATAAACGTGTACGATAAACAGTTCAGACAAGACGAGAGTACGCGGCAGTCTGGCTGTGTTCTATTGCCTTCAGAAACACTGTCTACATGGCAGCAAATTAATCCCCTCTCTACAGAACTGAATCATCTGCGTATACTTCTCGTTTCCTCTGTACGGGGGAGTTATGCAGTACAAATTTACGCCTGTAACAGATGACTCATTCCCGCTGTCCAAGTTCTGTTCTTTCTCTACCACATAGTCAACTAATAGACATGAAAATATTCACATATCACATTACTTCATATTTATTCATTCATTCACTCTAATAGTCGAACACGAAAAATTAGAAACAACTGTCAAAAGATTTCATATTAGCAGCAGATAAACATTTTATAAGAAAAATGCATTGCTTTCTGAGGCACTGAATCGACCTGAGAAAAATATAAATTTGTGACACAACTTGACGAAATGAAGGGGCTACACATTCCAAGCTTTCAAGGAGTCGTTGATAGCGGAGGAAAGTGTGAGGGGATAAAACATGTAGGGAGAGGTCAGGATTTGAATAGGGTAAACAGTTTCAAATGGATGCAGGTTGCTAAAGCTGTGAATTGTCAAGAGACCTCCAGCACAGCAGTGCCTATCAATTACGGCGCAACTGAACTATTATTGATTTAGGTGAAATAGCCAACCCACTTTTTTCGTGTTAAATTTACAAGTATGGTTTAGCTATTAAAACTTCAAAAGCACAAATTTTCGGCCTATCTGTTTGGAGTGAGGAATCTGTATGGGTCTAAGAGAAATTATTTTATACTTTTTAGCCCGTTTTGAAAACGTGTTATATTTAAAAGTTATTAATTAAATAATTATTGTCAAATTCACTTTAAAGCACAAAGAGAATCGCTGTCTTTCATTTATTTTGTAGATGTGAATGTATTTACTTAGAAGGGAAAAAAGCATTGCTGTGCATGCAGGGCACATCTAGATTACAACAAAAAAAAAGCTGAAAGCGTGCAACTTAAATTGAATTATTGTAAGAAAACTGTGTAGCTACCAGTTTCGGCCCTTCGGTGCTCCATCTTCGAGTTTAGTTGACGTTGAGGGGGTTATCACGATACATATACACGCTGCACCAGTGGCCTACATAATTGGTTAACGCAGATTATCTGTCACTATGAAGTCGTCTCTCCAGCCATCAACTGGATCGTGACAACCCCTTCAGCATCAACTAAGGCCTGAAGATGGTGCATTGAACCTCCGAAACTGGTAGCTACACAATAAATCACTTCATAATGACGGCTGTAGATGTTTCATTTTCTTATAATAGTGAATGGCCTTAGTCCCCCTGATCTCCAACCAAAAGGATGGACATACAAAAACAAAATCGAGTTCAGTCTTCGGACAACAACTGCATCGCCACGTGGTCCCCCTTCAAGATAACGTCGGTGGTACTCCCCTAAATATTCTACCTTCATATTAACATAACGCGACAATTATTGTCTTCTCCTTTTACCGTTGTGCAACTCTAGTTTGAGAAACCGTTCCTCTTTCGAACAGCTTGAAAGTTGTTTATCGTAAATTGTAATTATTATTGGCGTGGTGAAAGATGGACGGAAATGTGTAAAACTACATCTATGACAATATTATCGTTATCTATACTTTTCTCAAAAAATTGCAAGGCAATCTAGTGAAACTTTAATACCGTTATCATAAAATGTGAAAGATAGCTTTACAACTTGTTATATGATAACCTTTAATTCGACGTGTCGGCATTCAAACATTTTCTTGAACCTCCTACTATTGGACAGGTCAGAATTCTGATCGAGAACAAAAGGCAGAAATTAGCTACTCTTTCTACAAATAATGAAAAAATCAATTCTCTATTATCTGACTGCCAATTTTAAAACAATCACGCTGCAATGCTCCCGTACGCAACAGACAACTTACCTCGCCTTGTCGCTGCAACTTCGTGGGCAGGAACATGCTAAAATACTTGAAAAAGAAATACTGCGATCCGTGCAGAGTACTGATGCAACGATTCCTGTGCCTTTTTTTAATATGGGGACTGAGTGATCAGTAAGGGTGTGGTCAACAAGCCTGTAACCAGTGTAAAAAAACGAATGGAACCAAGAAATACTTTTAATTTACTACGTTCTGAAAATGGAGATTCATACGTTTACGAACTTTACTCAGACCTTTCTTCTCCTTCAACAGTTTGAAAACTTTAATGATCCCATAATGACTATATTCAATAATCACGTATCTGGTCGCAACAAAGATACGAATATTACTCTCAATGCATGCATACACAAATCTGACAAAATCCCTCGACTGCGTAAGCAAGCAACAGTTACGTGCAGCAAAAAGGCAAATTACCCAAAAATCCTCTATTAATACCAAAGTCTCCTTCGGCGCTACTAGCACGATCACCGCAGGCTGCGTCCCACTACGCTCAACGACTATTCGCTCGCTGCCACTCGCGATAATAATATCTCTGACTCAGATTCTATGTATGCACGCAACAGCAAAAGCAGTAGACAACTTTCCAAAAAATATGAACGTCCAACTTTCAAACTCATTTTATGTTTCGCAAGCAAATCACCTGCTGACACGACACTCGTTTACCTGGTTATCGGCTGCTTTCGTATTATAACGGCGAGTAGCTTTCTGTGTTTGTCGTCCGAGAAACAATACCGCGTAAATGGTACTTCCATTTCTTTCCAGACCACGATCAGTTAGCACAATTTATTGAGCGCACTTGTTACCGCAGGAATGATGCTTTCCCCATTACCCAATAAAATGAATTGATATTTGTCTTTATTTTTATTCTGAGCGTCCCTGTACCATTCATCCAATTACGATAAAGCTTTGGTAAATTGTTGTGTGCTCGCCTACAGAGGGTTATGTGGGGTTAAAGACTACCTACCACCAGCAGCGGTCAGGGTGAACAGTGGGTGACGTAGAGGCTTAACTCTGGAGCAATTTCAGTTCAATTTTGTACATACACAACTCATTAGTTGTACAAGAATTGGCATACAAATACTTTGAGTAAATGTACCCCTACACTGGGGATACGGGTGGTGATGAGAAGAGGTGACACGTAAAACTGTTCGATAATGACCTATATTAGTATCAGATCAATAGATTTTGTAGTCGCTACGCTTTATAGGCGAAAAAATATCATCCACGCAATTCCGAAGACTGCAGGGGCTGACAAGGGTGCAAATTATCTCACAATTAGCTTCACAGCTCATGCATCCAAGTTGTTGACGACAGTAATATACAGAAGAATGGAACAGAAAATTGAGGACGTCTTAAATGATGATCAGTTTAGCTTTAGGAAAGGTAGAGGCATCAGAGAGGCAATTCTGACGTAGCGGTTGATAATGGAAGCAAGACTAAGGAAAAATCAACACTCGTTCATAGTATTTGTCGACCTGGAAAAAGCGTTAGACAATGTAAAATGGTGCAAGACGTTCGAAATTTTGAGAAAAGTGGGGGTAAAGTGTAGATAATGACAGGTAGTATGCAACAGCCATTAGGGAACGATAAGAATGGAAGACAAAGAACGCAGTGCATGGATTAAAAAAGGTGTAAGACAGGGAATTAGTTTGTCACCCCTGTTGTTCAAGGGATACATCGAAGAAGCAAAGACGGGAAAAATCCTAATGGTTAAACCCTGGGAGTAAATTCAAGGTGAAAGGATATCAGTGATACGATCTGCTGATGAAATTGCTACTTTGCGTGACAGCGAAGAAGATTGACATGATCTGCTGAATGGAATGGGCAGTCTATTGAGCATAGAATATGGACTGAGAGTAAATAGAAGAAAGGCAAAAGTAATGAGACGAAACAGAAATGAGAAGAACAAGAAACTTAACATAAGGACTGATGGTCACGAACTAGATGAAGTTAAGGAATTCTGCTGTCTAGGCAGTAAAATATCCAATGACGGACGGAGCAAGGAGGACATCAAAAGCAGACTAGCACTGGCAAAAAGGGCATTCCTTGCCAAGAGAAGTCTAATAGTATCAACCATAGGCCTTAATTTGAGGAAGAAATGTACGTTTAGAGCACATCATTGTATGATAGTGAAACAAGGACTTTGGGAAAACCGGAACAGAAGAGAAACGAAGCATTTGAGATGTGGTGCTACAGATGAATGTTGATAAGTAAGTGGTGTGATAAGGTAAGGAATGAAGAGGTTCTGCACAAAATCGGAGAGGAAAAGAATATGTGGAAAACACTGACAAGGAGAAGGGACAGGATGACTTCCATGGCACTAGCGAAAGCTGAACAGGGCAAAAACTGTAGTAGAAGAAAGAGATTGGAATACATTCATCAAATAACCGAGGATGCAGGTTGCAGATGCTACTCTGAGATGAAGAGGTTGGCACAGGCGAGGAATTCTTGACAGGCCGCATTAGAGCAGTCAGAAGACAAAAAAAAAAAAAAAGGGGATGGATTGCATAGTCAGTTATCACCTGTAACACCTGAAAAAATTTCCAGTAAATTTGGCATACACATTGCTTGCTATCTGGAGGAATTTACTGTCCCTGTGAGACACCCCTAGCACCCTTATGGCTGAGGGTTTGGAGTGAGAAGGGGTTCCATAGAAGCGTAACAAGGAAACGCCTTCAACAAAATTTGTTATAAGCTTGACTAATTCTTTGCATATAAATACTGTGGGAATAAGGAACCCCTACCACCGCTAGTGGTAGGGTTGAGGATGAGAAGGGGTGATATGCAGAAGCGTCTGAAAATGACATGTTGATATTTATATAGAGTAAGTAGTTGATTCTGCAGCCAAAAAATTTACCTGTTTTTGCAGAAGACAGAAATACTGAATATTCTAACGCACGTGAACAGTGTTTTTAACGCGTTTTTATTGGGTCTCTTTCTTGACTGTTTTTGTCTGTACATTGCAAATTTTGTAATTGATTTCAAACTAGAGAGTTGGAACTTACAACATAACTCATAACTGGATGGAAGCGCAATACTAATGCGTTTTCGTGTGCCGTGTGTGGCGGAGGATACTTTGTTTCTCTGTCTCATTGTCTAGTCAGTACAAATTTTGCGATGACCTTTAAACTAACGTCTCGATGAGCTAGAGCCTTGAAACTTGAATTTAGCTCAGAAGTGGATGACAGTTTATGGTGTGTGGCAGAGGGTACTTTGTATTTCTTTTTGTCTCTCTGTTCGGTTTAAACTTCACCATTTAGTTTAAACTTATTTCTCGATGTGCTAGAGACTTGAAAGTTTCAACTTAATTGAGAACTGGACGAGAATGCAATATAGCTCGCTTTACTGTCTGGTGATCTAGTGTGTGGCTGAGGGTAGTTTGTGTATCATTGCTTCTGCCCCTTTTCCCGTAGCAATCGCGAATGTATCGCGGTAAGAATGATTGCTCATAAGCCTCCGTGTGAGTGCCAGTTTCTCTAACTTTCACCTTCTCGGTCTTTCGCGAGATACACGTAGGAGGGAACATTATGGGGGTTGAATCAGGTGAAGAGAAACTGAAATAAACTTGAAATTTACCACATGCCTGTTGTATTCTTATCGAAATGTCTCAAACAGATTGAAACGGTTTGCATACACACGACTAAGAAGCAGCAATAATTATTTGAATAAAAAAACTTTTTAGTATAATATGTTTTAAAACGGACAAAAAGTATGAAAAAAAACTTAACCTAGCCCCATATAGATTCCTAACTTGGCGGAGGTAGCCCTGAAAATTTGTTCTTGGGAGTTTTTAAAAGTCATGACAATACGACAAGCATAAGGCACATGCAAAATGAAAAACGACGGGCAGGTACAGTAGATAATAAGATTGTTGAGGCAGCTCTCGTTGAGAAATATCACACAGCAGTGCCTATCAATTACGGCGCAACTGAACTATTATTGATTTAGGTGAAATAGCCAACCCACTTTTTTCGTGTTAAATTTACAAGTATGGTCTAGCTATTAAAACTTCAAAAGCACAAATTTTCGGCCTATCTGTTTGGAGTGAGGAATCTGTATGGGTCTAAGAGAAATTATTTTATACTTTTTAGCCCGTTTTGAAAACGTGTTATATTTAAAAGTTATTAATTAAATAATTATTGTCAAACTCACTTTAAAGCACAAAGAGAATCGCTGTCTTTCATTTATTTTGTAGATGTGAATGTATTTACTTAGAAGGGAAAAAAGCATTGCTGTGCATGCAGGGCACATCTAGATTACAACAAAAACAAAGCTGAAAGCGTGCAACTTAAATTGAATTATTGTAAGAAAATTGTGTAGCTACCAGTTTCGGCCCTTCGGTGCTCCATCTTCAAGTTTAGTTGACGTTGAGGGGGTTATCACGATACATATACACGCTGCACCAGTGGCCTACATAATTGGTTAACGCAGACTATCTGTCACTATGAAGTCGTCTCTCCAGCCATCAACAGGATCGTGACAACCCCTTCAGCATCAACTAAGGCCTGAAGATGGTGCATTGAACCTCCGAAACTGGTAGCTACACAATAAGTCACTTCATAATGACGGCTGTAGATGTTTCATTTTCTTACAATAGTGAATGGCCTTAGTCCCCCTGATCTCCAACCAAAAGGATGGACATACAAAAACAAAATCGAGTTATGCGTGCCTGGTGCAGTGGCTTGCAGCTGTCAACCACTCTCAAAAACAAATCTCCACTTTGATTCCCTATTTTCAAGTGAGCGATAGTTTCCTTATTCCAAAAGATTTTCGGAGTCCAGCCGCATGACGTCGACATCTTACAAGTATATTTAGGAAAATAGGAAATTTGTGGCAAGATCTTGTGGGACCAAACCGCTGAGGCCATCGGTCCATAAACTTACACAGTATTTAATTTCATTTTAAAGTAACGTACGCTAAGGACAACGCACACACCCATGCTCGAGGGAGAAGAATCTCCGACGGGGGGAGACGCGCGAACTGTGACAGTACGCCCAAGACCACGCGGCTACAACGCTCGGCAACGATAGTTAGGGTGAGAACCACTCAGCCCGATTTAGGAGAGTGCTTTACACAGGAGAATGCTGTTCTCTTTTCCTCTCGTAATTGTTATTTTATCCCCTCGCCTCATCTCGGCGGGTTAGCCACTTTTGAGGTACACGACAGAAACTTTTAAAATATGTTATTAAAAATTGGACCTAGCGATTGATAAACATGATTATTTAACACAATAAAAACAGTGCTTGTTAATTGCATAACTGAAAATATTCAGATATAGACATAGATGAATGGGAAATTAGTATTGCACACGTGTATGTAAAACAGTGTGTTAGTTGAGTGGATAGGTCGTCAATGGCAAGGTAAAAGTCATGGGGGCGGAAGCTGGGGTGGTTCGGCCTATATTTTTAGCCTGGATTTTGGTAAAGCCGACTATGAGTAAGCACTGATTTAAGCAGGTAAATGGGCGTGGAGGCCCTTTGCTTACTGCCGTATTAGCGCCCTCTGTAGGTTTTAGCGCCCTCTGCCCTGTCTGCTCCATCTAAGACGTATGGTCTCGTGTGTGATTGTGATATTGTATGCATGCTCTCTGTCGAATTTCAGGCCCATGGATTGAAAATCACAATAATAAAACCAGTTGTTCCCCAGGTCTGTCATTAGTACTGAAGTTTTGCCTTTCAGAAGATATAAAAGAAATCACCATGTCTCTTGCATTACCAAGTTGAAAGCAGCCATCACGATTAATAAAATCTTCTGCCAGAGATATTTCCACATGACGAACTTCGCCGTGACATCTACCCTTCCTTCCTACTATAACCTGGCCTTGTTCCCCCCCCCCTCCCCAGGGACCCATTTTTCCTCACCCCACCTTCTCCCAGAGCGGATTTTCCCCCTCCCCCCCCCCCTCCCCTGAGACCCTGCACCCCATACTTGCCTCTTTCCTTCCCAAATCCCTCCCTACCTGGCCCTCTTCAGTGCGCCCCCCTCTCATTTCCCCCATCTCTTCCCCTCCCTCCCTTCTTCAGGTCTCCCTCATCTCCTTGCGCCTGGCAGATCCTCCATTTTGATCATTGTCAGTGTGCCACATCAGTGTTGTGTTTAGTGCTGTTTCTCCTGTGCATCAAGAGGTGTGTGTGATTTTACTTGTGCACTGCCTTACGGTTTGCCGTCGGTGTTCGTTATGTGCTACGCCATCCGTCGATACCTTTTATGCTCCAGTCATACTGTGACTTGTGTTCTTTAAATTGTCGCAGTGTGTGGCTTTTTGTGTGTGCTACTTTAAAACAGTTTTTTTATCTCCATTTTACAGTCACCCCGTTTTTTGTCTATTGCCTTCTATGATGTTCCCCTTTTTTATATCTATGTTCACCATATTCTCTCCTTTGTAATTTTTAAATGTCTTCTATTGTTTGTTCTATGTCTTTTGGCTGAAGAGCAGCGCATATGCTGCTGCCAGCCCGTCCCGCTGGGGAATTGAAATACAATAAAGAAAAAAAAAGAAGTATTTCCACAGATCATCTCCACCTGCCTATCTCCTTCACTATGCTGATGAGACCACTTTCCTTTCCTTCAACCATACACTCCAGAAATCCCAACAATCCTTTCAAATCCACCTCTGTCGCTTTATGTCCTGGTGTAACCAGTGGTTCCTTAAAATCAAGCACTCCAAAACGCAGGCAATAATTTCATGCCGACCTACCTGCACCTTCCATCTCTGTGACTTTTATCTTATTATTTACGACCATCCTATCGAGTTAACTAACACACCACAATACTTTGGATTAACTCTCACTGGCAACTACGTGGAAACCTCACCTATTGACCATCGAACAGAAAGCCCACAATAGACTGAAACTTCTAAAACTATTAACGAGCCTAACTTGGTAATTACATTCTTCAACTATCCTCCACACCTACAAGACCCTGATCCATCCCATCCTTTGTTATGCAAATGTTGCCCGAATATCTGCCTCACCAAAGTTCTAGAAGACCCTCCAACTCTATGAACGCCACACATTCGTTTCGCCTATCACAATGATTACCTTCCCCCATATGGATCCTCTACCTTCTCATCAAATTTCCACCCCTCCTCAACACAGTGAACACCTCCACATCTCCATCCGTGAACTACACTCCTGGAAATGGAAAAAAGAACACATTGACACCGGTGTGTCAGACCCACCATACTTGCTCCGGACACTGCGAGAGGGTTGTACAAGCAATGATCACACGCACGGCACAGCGGACACACCAGGAACCGCGGTGTTGGCCGTCGAATGGCGCTAGCTGCGCAGCATTTGTGCACCGCCGCCGTCAGTGTCAGCCAGTTTCCCGTGGCATACGGAGCTCCATCTCAGTCTTTAACACTGGTAGCATGCCGCGACAGCGTGGACGTGAACCGTATGTGCAGTTGACGGACTTTGAGCGAGGGCGTATAGTGGGCATGCGGGAGGCCGGGTGGACGTACCGTCGAATTGCTCAACACGTGGGGCGTGAGGTTTCCACAGTACATCGATGTTGTCGCCAGTGGTCGGCGGAAGGTGCACGTGCCCGTCGACCTGGGACAGGACCGCAGCGACGCACGGATGCACGCCAAGACCGTAGGATCCTCTGCAGTGCCGTAGGGGGCCGCACCGCCACTTCCCAGCAAATTAGGGACACCGTTGCTCCTGGGGTATCGGCGAGGACCATTCGCAACCTTCTCCATGAAGCTGGACTACGGTCCCGCACACCGTTAGGCCGTCTTCCGCTCACGCCCCAACATCGTGCAGCCCGCCTCCAGTGGTGTCGCGACAGGCGTGAATGGAGGGACGAATGGAGACGTGTCGTCTTCAGCGATGAGAGTCGCTTCTGCCTTGGTGCCAATGATGGTCGTATGCGTGTTTGGCGCCGTGCAGGTGAGCGCCACAATCAAGACTGCATACGACCGAGGCACACAGGGCCAACACCCGGCATCATGGTGTGGGGAGCGATCTCCTACACTGGCCGTACACCACTGGTGATCGTCGAGGGGACACTGAATAGTGCACGGTACATCCAAACCGTCATCGAACCCATCGTTCTACCATTCCTAGACCGGCAAGGGAACTTGCTGTTCCAACAGGACAATGCACGTCCGCATGTATCCCGTGCCACCCAACGTGCTCTAGAAGGTGTAAGTCAACTACCCTGGCCAGCAAGATCTCCAGATCTGTCCCCCATTGAGCATGTTTGGGACTGGATGAAGCGTCGTCTCACGCGGTCTGCACGTCCAGCACGAACGCTGGTCCAACTGAGGCGCCAGGTGGAAATGGCATGGCAAGCCGTTCCACAGGACTACATCCAGCATCTCTACGATCGTCTCCATGGGAGAATAGCAGCCTGCATTGCTGCGAAAGGTGGATATACACTATACTAGTGCCGACATTGTGCATGCTCTGTTGCCTGTGTCTATGTGGCTGTGGTTCTGTCAGTGTGATCATGTGATGTATCTGACCCCAGGAATGTGCCAATAAAGTTTCCCCTTCCTGGGACAATGAATTCACGGTGTTCTTATTTCAATTTCCAGGAGTGTATATCCCTCTCGTGTCCCCTCTGATCACCAAACCTGGTGTGCTGCCACGTCTTTACAAACACATGCCTCCGTCCCTACCACTACACACGTTCAGTATTTTGTCCCATCGCAACTTCAACCAACTCTTTCTCCCAGACATTGAGATCTGCTCTGATACTCATGCCTCATACTAACTGTAACTCTTCCCAGCTATCCCACTCCACATCAAGGCCCCTCTCTCCTTATCCTTCTCCATGCATCCCTCTCACTATCCTCCTCTTACCACTACTCTACCTCACCCTCTGTCATTCTAACCTCCTGTATTCCACCCCAATCCTTTCCTTCATCTTCATAAATTTCTTAACTGACCCCTATCTTTCCTGCCCACACCTATCAGTCCTATGGAACATAGTATCTCCTCCAGAAATCCTTCAGATTTTACACGAAAGTGCAGTGCATCAGCCTTTTTTTCTCAATCGAATTTCACCATTTTGCGACGGGTTTTTGAAATGTATATATTTTCATTTTTCAGCAGTCCGCCTTTGTTTTTTAACTTGAAATAGAAAACCAATCCCAGCATTTTTTTTCTTTTTTTTTTGACTTGGCTGAAGAGCGGAATATTGTGCAGGTAAAGATCCACCCCTTGCCCTTATGGGACGATGAGAATGAAATAATAATAAAAGAAAAAAAAGTATTTCACAGGCCAAATGTCAAGATTAGAATAACCCGCAGAGTGTGCTGTAGAGATAGGATGCTCAGCTAGGGCTGACTTTATACTCTTTGAAAGGCGATTGTGGCGATCTTCTTAGACGAACTTTTATGTATTGTGTCTGTGTGGTCTGAACAATGGAGTCGTTTGCATACCGCATGGCGTTTTGTAGATTCCAGCCTTCCACAATCCCAGTGCATCCTCTAACGAACCGAGGAGGGCACAGGTCTTTGTAGGTCGCTAGAAGACTATTTGTACATATAGTTTCTTTAGAACACTGCCCAACCGAGAAGAAATATTACCCACGTATGGGAGGAAAGCCTGGCACATGAACAGCTCCTCCTTATCTTTTGAGTGGCCACGTTTATTTCTCGTTGAAACTCCGCTGATTTGATGTGGAGAACATATGAGGGGCGTTCAGTGAGTAATGCAACACATGTTTTTTTGTGAAGGCAAGTTGATTTTCTTCAGGGTTTCAATTCACCTTATTATTATTTGGCTGCAAAACCATATTTTTGAACATAGTCTGTGTTCAAATTGACGGCCTTACGCCACCTTACTGGGAGGACCTGCCTGTACACCCGCAAGGTATCACAGTAGGGGTCGACATCAGAGCCATCGCCTTGCTGCATCAATAACCTCACCATCATCGACGTACTGCTCCTGGAGGACTGCATCCTTCATTGGGCGAAACAGATGGAAGTCGAGAGGTGCGAGACCCGGGCTGTAGGGTGGATGAGGAAGGACAGTCCAGTGAACTAATGGGATCTCCTCTCATGTGTGAAGACTTGTGTGACGTCCGGTTGAGATGTTTGTTTGTGATGCGTCGATCACGTTTAACTGCAGGAGTCACAGCTGTGTGAGGCCGCGGAAGATCGGACAGGTTCGCACGACCTTGTTGCGATGATGACAGACGCCTCGCCCAACGGCTCGCCGCGCTTTTGTTTATTGCTAGGTCCCCGCAGATCAGGCCTTCATAGATAGCGTGTTCCGTGAGCAGACGGCGTGCGCAAGCCTGCTTGCAGCAAGTACTGTACCCTCTCCATCGCCATAGAGAAGGGGATGTGCAGACGTGTAAGTAATTCATAGTTAAACTTTTTCTTGACAACAATAAAATTTTGCAAACTTTTACGTTGATGGTTTTTGTGATGGATTATAATCAGTAATGCAATATTGCTGGCAAAAATTAATTGTATTCTGAATGAAATGATTTTACAAGCGTTCAAATGGGACTTACTTTTTACAATAATGTTACAACTAGCATTGCGCAAACATACCTACAGTAGTCTTGAGTTTCTCAAAAAAATAATTCAATAATATTAGTTCCTCTTATGATAATAGTTAGCTGTTGTCTCTGTACATCCGTTTATAATATCTTGTAAATCATAGCTAGTGGCTGGCAGGCACACCGCTCCTCTCAACCTCTCGCTTCAGACCTGCTACCGACTCGCTTCACATCTCGCTTACTACTGACTTCCTACGAACGCTAAAGTGCGGTCTCTCCCGCCAACAATGCTTTCTGGTGCAGAAAATCCCTGCTACCATTACAAAATGTATCAATACCCGGTCTTTCCCGCTATTTTCTAAAATGCATCCATACGCGGTCTCTTCCGCCCTTTTTAAAATATACACTACTGGCCATTAAAATTGCTACACCACGAAGATGACGTGCTACAGATGCGAAATTTAACCGACAGGAAGAAGATGCTGTGATATGCAAATGATTAGCTTTTCAGAGCATTCGCACAAGGTTGGCGCCGGTGGCGACACCTACAACATGCTGACATGCGGGCAGTTTCCAACCGATTTCTCACACACAAACAGCAGTTGACCGACGTTGCCTGGTGAAACGTTGTTGTGATGTCTCGTGTAAGGAGGAGAAATGCGTACCAACACGTTTCCGACTTTGATAAAGGTCGGATTGTAGCCCATCGCGATTGCGGTTTATCGTATCGCGATATTGCTGCTCGCGTTGGTCGAGATCCAATGACTGTTAGCAGAATATGGAATGGGTGGGTTCAGGAGGGTAATACGGAACGCCGTGCTGGATGCCAACGGCCTCGTATCACTAGCAATCAATAACAGTCGAGATGACAGGCATCTTATCCGCATGGCTGTAACGGATCGTGCAGCCACGTATCGATCTCTGAGTCAACAGATGGGGACGTTTGCAAGACAACAACCATCTGCACGAACAGTTCGACGACGTTTTGCAGCAGCATGGACTATCAGCTCGGAAACCATGGCTGCGGTTACCCTTGACGCTGCATCACAGACAGGAGCGCCTGTGATGGTGTACTCAAAGACGAACCTGGGGGCACGAATGGCAAAAAGTCATTTTTTCGGATGAATCCAGGTTCTGTTTACAGCATCATGATGGTCGCATCCTTGTTTGGCGACATTGCGGTGATCGCACATTGGAGGCGTGTATTTGTCATCGCCATACTGGCGTATCACCCGGCGTGATGGTATGGGGTGCCATTGGTTACACGTCTCGGTCACCTCTTGTTCGCATTGACGGCACTTTGAACAGTGAACGTTACATTTCAGATGTGTTACTACCCGTGACTCTACCCTTCATTCGATCCCTGCGAAACCCTACATTTCAGCAGGATAATGCACAACCGCATGTTGCAGGTGCTGTACGGGCCTTTCTGGATACAGAAAATGTTCGATTGCTGCCCTGGCCAGCACATTCTCCAGATCTCTCACCAATTGAAAACGTCTGGTCAATGGTGGCCGAACAACTGGCTCCTCACAATACGCCAGTCACTACTTTTGATGAACTGTGGTATCGTGTTGAAGCTGTACACGCCATCCAAGCTCTGTTTTACTCAATGGCCATGCGTATCAAGGCCGCTATTACGGCCAGAGGCGGTTGTTCTGTGTGCTGATTTCTCAGGATCTATGCAACCAAATTGCGTGAAAATGTAATCACATGTCAGTTCTAGTATAATATATTTGTCCAATGGATACCCGTTTATCGTCTGCATTTCTTCTTGGTGTAGCAATTTTAATGGCCAGTAGTGTATCAACGTGCGGTCTCTCTTGCCAGCAATACTTTGGTGCAGACATTCCCTGCTACCACAATTATTTCCAACATCACAAATATTGATTATTCCTACTTAATCCTATTAATAAAATTAATAAAATTTCATAAATTGTGATTTGACAATAGAAATATAAACGTCTTACAAGATAACCAGTTTCCGCGCTTCAATACAGCATCTTCAGGCCTTAGCTGACGCCAAAGTGAGTAACATCATCCGTATACGCGATGCATCAGTGGCCAACATAACTGGTTTACACAGGCTACCTTTGACTGTGACGTTGTCTCTCCAACCTTCAACTGTCAGTTGGAAAGATAACATGACAGCTACACACAGTCTGCGTAGGAGAGTTCTGTTGGTCATTGATGCATCATGTATGCGGAGGATGTTAACCTCTTCAGCGTCAGCTAAGGCCTGAAGATGGTGCCTTGAAGCGCCGAAACTGGTAGCCATGCAACAAATCACATCATAAGGACGTCTGTAGGTGTTTCATTTTCTTACAACAAGAATAAGGGACAAGATGACAGCATAACCGCCGTCTGCTTCACGTCTGCTGTGCAGCGAGCTACCTTAATTTGAGTATCAACTGTATTTTTCTTACTTGTCACTTCTTCCGTGTGTTTTTGCTTTTAGGAAGCTTTATTGTCGAGTGCTATAAATAGTGTTCCATAGATTTCGTGTTTTTTTTAATACAGTCAGAGAGAGTCCCTTTAATCATCCATAGTGCCAGTAGTGCTAGTGTTTGTTTTCAATACAGTCCAGAGACAGGTTGTGCTATTTTCATTTCTTTCCACAAGAAGTGACTAGCAATCACAGTTTAGTCAATAATCAGCCGCCTTTAGTGAATTAGCAGTCTAGTTAAAAGTTGATTAACTCTCTTCAGTAAATAGATTCCTTAGGATGGATAGGATGTGTGACTGCTGTGTACGGACGCAGGAGGAGCTGGCCACTGTTCGCGAACAGCTGAACGTGTTGATGGCCGCGGTCAGCCGTCTTCAGGCTGCTGCCTCGGAGTGTAGCGGCAGTGGGGAGTCTGGTGCGTCGCATGGTACACCCAGGTGTTGCATGCTTCACCCACTGTCCCTGCTGTCGAGACATCTTCGCGGGTACCGGGCGCGGTTGGGCCACCCTCTCCCCAAGGGGAGCGGCGGGTTCAGCGGCGTTCGCGGCGCACGAGGCGGAGGGTCAATGTGGAGGCTGGCCGTGTGGCATCGCCCGCTCTGCCTGTGAGTGGACATGTGGCCGCTCCTTCAGCAAGGTCCGAGCAGGCACACGGGGGGAGGGGTTTATTAGTTATTGGGAGCACCAACGTTAGGCGGGTGATGGAGCCCCTTAGGGAAATAGCGGAAAGGTCGGGGAAAAAGGCCAGTGTTCACTCTGTCTGCTTGCCGGGTGGTCTCATCCGAGATGTGGAGGAGGCCCTACCGGCGGTGATAGAGAGCACTGGGTGCACCCGACTACAAATTGTTGCTCGTGTCGACACCAATGACTCCTGCCGTCTGGGTTCAGAGGTCATCCTCAGTTCGTACAGGCGGTTCGCGGAATTGGTGAAGGCGGAAAGCCTCGCTCTCGGGGTGGAATCAGAGCTAACTATTTGTAGTATCGTTCCCAGAACCGATCGCGGTCCTCTGGTTTGGAGCCGAGTGGAAGGCTTAAACCAGAGGCTCAGACGACTCTGCGGAGATCTGCGGTGCAAATTTCTCAACCTCCGCTATCGGGTGGAGAAATGTAGGGTCCCCCTGAATGGGTCAGGCGTGCACTACACGCCGGAAGCGGAGTACGTGTGGAGTCCACATGGGGTTTTTTAGAATAGAGAATTCCCTCCCTAGGCCCGACAAGACGCCTCCTGAGACGCGGCAAGGTAGGAGTAGGCAAAATGCAACAGGGAATAACAATATTAATGTGCTAATAGTAAACTGCAGGAGCATCTATAGAAAGGTCCCAGAACTGCTCTCATTAATAAACGGCCACAACGCCCATATAGTACTAGGGACAGAAAGTTGGCTGAAACCAGATGTAAACAGTAATGAAATCCTAAACTCAGATAGGAATGTATACCGCAGAGACAGGCTGGACAGTGAAGGGGGAGGCGTGTTTATAGCGATAAGAAGTGCAATAGTATGGAAGGAAATTGACGGAGATCCGAAATGTGAAATGATTTGGGTGAAGGTCACGGTTAAAGCAGGCTCAGACATGGTAATTGGATGTCTCTATAGGCCCCCTGGCTCAGGAGCTGTTGTGGCTGAGCACCTGAAGGATAATTTGGAAAATATTTTGAGTAGATTTCCCCACCATGTTATAGTTCTGGGTGGAGATTTTAATTTGCCGGATATAGACTGGGAGGCTCAAACGTTCATAACGGGTGGCAGGGACAAAGAATCCAGTGAAATTTTTTTAAGTGCTTTATCTGAAAACTACCTTGAGCAGTTAAACAGAGAACCGACTCGTGGCGATAACATATTAGACCTTCTGGTGACAAACAGACCCGAACTATTAGAAACAGTTAACGCAGAACAGGGAATCAGCGATCATAAAGCGGTTACGGCATCGGTGATTTCAGCCGTAAATAGAAATATAAAAAAAGTTAGGAAGATTTTTCAGTTTAGCAAAAGTGACAAAAAGCAGATTACAGAGTACCTGACGGCTCAACACAAAAGTTTTGTCTCAAGTATAGATAGTGTTGAGGATCAGAGGACAAAGTTCAAAACCATCGTACAATATGCGTTAGATGAGTATGTGCCAAGCAAGATCGTAAGAGATGGAAAAGAGCCACCGTGGTACAACAACTGAGTTAGAAAACTGCTGCGGAAGCAAAGGGAACTTCACAGCAAACATAAACATAGCCAAAGCCTTGCAGACAAACAAAAATTATGAGAAGCGAAATGTAGTGTGAGGACTATGCGAGAGGCGTTCAATGAATTCGAAAGTAAAGTTCTATGTACTGACTTGGCAGAAAATCCTAAGAAATTTTGGTCTTATGTCAAAGCGGTAGGTGGATCAAAACAAAATGTCCAGACACTCTGTGACCAAAATGGTACTGAAACAGAGGATGGCAGACTAATGGCCGAAATACTAAATGTCTTTTTCCAAAGCTGTTTCACAGAGGAAGAGTGCACTGTAGTTCCTTCTCTAGATTGTCGCACAGATGACAAAATGGTAGATATCGAAATAGACGACAGAGGGATAGAGAAACAATTAAAATCGCTCAAAAGAGGAAAGGCCGCTGGACCTGATGGGATACCAATTCGATTTTACACAGAATCCTGGAAGGAACTTGCCACCCTTCTTGCAGCGGTGTACCGTAGGTCTCTAGAAGAGCGTAGCGTTCCAAAGGATTGGAAAAGGGCACAGGTCATCCCCGTTTTCAAGAAGGGACGTCGAACAGATGTGCAGAACTGTAGACCTATATCCCTAATGTCGATCAGTTGCAGAATTTTGGAACACGTATTATGTTCGAGTATAATGACTTTTCTGGAGACTAGAAATCTGCTCTGTAGGAATCAGCATGGGTTTCGAAAAAGACGGTCGTGCGAAACCCAGCTCGCGCTATTCGTCCACGAGACTCTGAGGGCCATTGACACGGATTCACAGGTAGGTGCTGTGTTTCTTGACTTCCGCAAGACATTCGATACAGTTCCCCACAGTCGTTTAATGAACAAAGTAAGAGCATATGGACTATCAGACCAATTGTGTTATTGGATTGAAGAGTTCCTAGATAACAGAACGCAGCATGTCGTTCTCAATGGAGAGAAGTCTTCCGAAGTAAGAGTGATTTCAGGTGTGCCGCAGGGTAGTGTCATAGGACCGTTGCTATTCACAATATACATAAATGACCTTGTGGATGGCATCGGAAGTTCACTGAGGCTTTTTGCAGATGATGCTGTGGTGAATCGAGAGGTTGTAACAATGGAAAATTGTACTGAAATGCAGGAGGATCTGCAGCGAATTGACGCATGGTGCAGGGAACGGCAATTGAATCTCAATGTAGACAAGTGTAATGTGCTGAGAATACATAGAAAGATAGATCCCTTATCATTTAGCTATAAAATAGCAGGTCAGCAACTGGAAGCAGTTAATTCCATAAATTATCTGGGAGTACGCATTAGGAGTGATATAAAATGGAATGATCATATAAAGTTGATCGTCGGTAAAGCAGATGCCAGACTGATATTCATTGGAAGAATCCTAAGGAAATGCAATCCGAAAACAAAGGAAGTAGGTTACAGTACGCTTGTTCGCCCACTGCTTGAATACTGCTCAGCAGTGTGGGATCCGTACCAGATAGGGTTGATAGAAGAGATATAGAAGATCCAACGGAGAGCAGCGCGCTTCGTTACAGGATGATTTAGTAATCGCGAAAGCGTTACGGAGATGATAGATAAACTCCAGTGGAAGACTCTGCGGGAGAGACGCTCAGTAGCTCGGTACGGGCTTTTGTTAAAGTTTCGAGAACATACCTTCACCGAAGAGTCAAGCAGTATATTGCTCCCTCCTACGTATATCTCGCGAAGAGACCATGAGGATAAAATCAGAGAGATTAGAGCCCACACAGAAGCATACCGACAATCCTTCTTTCCACGAACGATACGAGAGTGGAATAGAAGGGAGAACCGATAGAGGTACTCAGGGTACCCTCCGCCACACACCGTGAGGTGGCTTGCGGAGTATGGATGTAGATGTAGATGTAGATGTAGATAGCTGCTATGTCATCAAGGAAGGCCCTTTGTGACACTGGAGGGAGCAGTAGAAGTAAAAACTGTAGAGGATATCAGAGTCTGGAATGCAAGTAGCAAATAATTGAGGGCGTAGGTTGCAACTGTACTCTGAGATGAAGAGATTGGCACAAGACAGGAATTCGTCATTGGCCGCATCCAATCAGTCACAAGGCTGATGACTCAAAGCGATGGGGAGGGGCTCAAGCGGGAATAGTCCTCGATGTTCCACAACTAATTCCGCAGTTTTCCAGCGAAATTGGCTGAGAAAAAAATGTGTTACGTTACTTCTTGAAATAAGACAATTTCGGTTGCAAAATCTTTTTTATTTAGAGGAACTGACGCGTTTCGCTCTTTTGGGGCATCGTCAGATTGAGAAAAATGACAATAGTGAGGCATATGCTGATTAAAATGGGGAAATTGAATTAACTTAAGGAACCCGAACGGGCAAGGCGAATCCTAGATTGTGGTTTATTGGTAGAATCCTGAAGCGATGCAAAGGAAGTAGCTTAGAATACGTTAGTTCGTCTAGTCTTATTGTTAGTCTGTATGGGACCCTTACCAGTTGGTTCTGCTTCAAGAGATTGAGAAGGTCCAAAGAAGAGCGGCAAGATTTGTGACTGGTACATTTAGCCATCGCGAGAGCGTTACAAATCTGATAGAAAGTTTGAAGTGGGACACAATTGCAGATGGACGGCGCGCTATGCGGAAGGGGCTGCTCACTAAATTCCGAAATACGATCTTCCCCGAGGATGTAGAGCATATATTATTACCACCAACTTTCAAATCGCGTAATGATCACCATTCACAGACAAGGGAAATTACAGCTCGCACTGAGGCGTTGAGACAGTGGTTTTTCCCTCCCGCGATCCTCGAGTGGAACCGAGGGGGGGGGGGGGGGGGGATATGACTTTGGCGCGAACAGTGCCTTCCGCCACACACTGCTTAGTGGTTAGCGGAGTATATATGTAGTTGTAGACGAAAGAGCCGCAGTTGCAGGATGTACAGCCGTCTCTACACTTTACCATAACTGTGAACGTAAAGATTAATGTGGAAAACCAACAGACATCCATTAATTCCCACATATGTCATTAACATAATGTGGTGTCACCGCCAGACACCACACTTGCTAGGTGGTAGTTTTAAATCGGCCGCGGTCCATTAGTACATGTCGGACCCGCGTGTCGCCACTGTGTGATCGCAGACCGAGCGCCACCACAAGGCAGGTCTCGAGATACGGACTAGCACTCGCCCCAGTTGTACGGACGACTTTGATAGCGACTACATGGACGAAGCATTGCTCATTAGCCGAGCCAATAGTTAGAATAGCCTTCAGCTAAGTCAATGGCTAAGACCTAGCAAGGCGCCATTAGTAACATTGCATGCATCTAAAGAGTCTCACTTGTATCGCCACAATCTCCAGATGTACCAAAAGGATGGATTAAAGTTAAGTATTCCAGAAGCTACGTACTTTTCTTTATAGCATTAATTACGTATCCTGTTTCGGACCTCACGCACCCTGCTTTAGCTTAGCGCGTGCCTTTCGGCTTCCTCTCATTGTGTCTAGACTGTCTTGTCTAGACACAACAGATAAAATTTGTAAGGAACCCTCGTCCTATCGTCATGGGATGTGCAAAAGCGTTGCGGAACCTGAGACCGGGAATACGATGCCAAGTATAGCTACAGTGTCTGCTGGCCCGGCAAACTACGACAAACCAAGAAAAATTTAAGAAATCTTATGCGTTGGATTACTTTTTGAACACCCTTCGTACATTGCCTTCGAATACAGGCAGTAGGTGTTGCAGCCTCTTTGCAGAGCAGTATGTGTCTAGTGGCCACACTTCTAAGCACATCCATACATCCGTACTACGTGAAGGGTGCTGCCACAGGCCACTGATTTTTGACTTCGTGGCCCTGCGGTTCTACAGAAGTCGTCCATGGAATATATACATCTACATCTTCATCTACTTTCCGCAAGTCACCTGTGGTGTGCGACGGAGGGTACTATGTGAACCGTGTGTCACTGCCCCTTTTTCCCGTTAGTCACGAAAGGTTTACGAGAAGAACGATTGGCGGTAACCCTCCGTGTGAACTCCAGTCTCACCAGTTTTACCTACGTGTGCTTTTCGTGACATAAAAATAGGAGGAAATGCACTACTGGCCATTACAATTGCAACACCAAGAAGAAATACAGATGATAAACGGGTATACATTGGACAAATATATTATAAAGAACTGACATGTGATTACATTTTCGCGCAATTTGGGTGCGTAGATACTAAGAAATCAGTACCGAGAACAATCGTCCCTGGACGTAATAACGGCCTTGATACGCCTGGGCATTGAGTCAAACAGAGCTTGACTGCTGTGTACAGGTACAGCTGCCCATGCAGCTTCAACACGATACCACACTCCATCAAGAGTAGTGACTGGCGTATTGTGAGGAGGCAGTTGCTGGCCACCATTGACCAGACGTTTTCAATTGGTGAGAGATCTGGAGAATGTGCTGGCCAGGGCAGCAGTCGAACATTTTCTGTATCCAGAAAGGCCCGTACAGGACCTACAACATGCGGTCGTGCATTATCCTACTGAAATGTTGGGTTTCGCAGAGATCGAATTAAGGGTAGAACCTCGGGTCGTAACACATCTGAAATGTAACGTCTACTGTTCAAAGCAGCGTCAGTGCGAACAAGGGGTGACCGAGACGTGTAACCAATGCCACCCCTTACCATCACGCCACGTGGTACACCAGTATGGCGATGACGAATACACGCTTCCGATGTTCGTTCACCGCGATGTCGCCAAACACGGATGCGACCATCATGATGCTGTAAACAGAATCCTGGATTCATTCGTGCACCCAGGTTCGTCGTTGAGTACACCATCGCAGGCGCTCCTGTCTGTGATGCAGCGTCAAGGGTAACCGGAGCCATAGTCTCCGAGTTGACAGTCCATGCTGCTGCAAACGTCGTCGAACTGTTCGTGCAGATGGTTGTTGTCTTGCACACGTCCCCATCTGTTGACTCAGGGATCGAGACGTGGCTGCACGATCCGTTACGGCCATGCGGATAAGATGCCTGTCATCTCGACTGCTAGTGATACGAGGCCATTGGGATCCAGCACTGCGTTCCGTATTATCCTCCTGAACTCACCGATTTCATATTCTGCGAACAGTCATTGGATCTCGACGAACGCGAGCAGCAATATCGCGATACGATAAACTGAAATCGTGATAGGTTACAATCCGACCTTTATCATAGTCGGAAATGTGATGGTACGTACTTCTCCTCCTTACACGAGGCATCACAACAACGTTTCAGCAGGCAACGCCGGTCAACTGCTGTTTGTGTATGAGAAATCGGTTGGAAACTTTCCTCGTGTCAGCACATTGTAGGTGTCGCCACCGGCGCCAACCTTGTGTGAATGCTCTGAAAAGCTAATCACTTGCATATCACGCCATCTTCTTCCTGCCGGTTAAATTTCGCGTCTGTAGCAAATCATCTTCGTGGTGTAGCAATTTTAATGGCCAGTAGTGTAGTGTAGTGGTAGATTGGTTGCTTATTTGATTTCGGAGAGAGGACCAAACAGCCAGGTCATTGGTTCCATCTGATTAGGGAAGGATGGGAAAGGAAGTCGGCCGTGCCCTTTCAAATGAACCATCCCGGCAATTTAGGGAAATCAGGATGGCCGTACGGGGTCTTGAACCGTCGTCCTCCCAAATGCGAATCCTGTAGTGAATTGGCTGACTCCTCTAGGAACGTAATATTAAAAGACAGCCCTAGGTTCCAGAGTCCGCCTCCTCTAGGAACGTAGGATGACGGAAATTCAGTAGTTAAACACACCATGAAGCAGAAAGTCTCTGTTGCAGCGTCTGCCGCTGGAGGTGGCTGAACGTAATATTAAGACAGCCCTAGGTTCCAGAGTCCGCCTCCTCTAGGAACGTAGGATGACGGAAATTCAGTAGTTAAACACACCGTGAAGCAGAAAGTCTCTGATGCAGCGTCTGCCGCTGGAGGTGGCTGAACGTAATATTAAAAGACAGCCCTAGGTTCCAGAGACCGCCTCCTCTAGGAACGTAGGATGACGGAAATTCAGTAGTTAAACACACCGTGAAGCAGAAAGTCTCTGATGCAGCGTCTGCCGCTGGAGGTGGCTGAACGTAATATTAAAAGACAGCCCTAGGTTCCAGAGTCCGCCTCCTCTAGGAACGTAGGATGACGGAAATTCAGTAGTTAAACACACCGTGAAGCAGAAAGTCTCTGATGCAGCGTCTGCCGCTGGAGGTGGCTGAACGTAATATTAAAAGACAGCCCTAGGTTCCAGAGTCCGCCTCCTCTAGGATCGTAGGATGACGGAAATTCAGTAGTTAAACACACCGTGAAGCAGAAAGTCTCTGTTGCAGCGTCTGCCGCTGGAGATGGCTGAACGTAATATTAAAAGACAGCCCTAGGTTCCAGAATCCGCCTCCTCTAGGAACGTAGGATGACGGAAATTCAGTAGTTAAACACACCGTGAAGCAGAAAGTCTCTGTTGCAGCGTCTGCCGCTGGAGGTGGCTGAACGTAATATTAAAAGACAGCCCTAGGTTCCAGAGTCCGCCCCGATTTCCTCGATCAAAAAACAATACAGTCATGTGGCTTGTTGGTCATGAAGTCCACTACGTGATGAGTGGATATGAAGCAGATCCGTGTGCCTTTTCCCAATGTATGGCCACCGCACATTGGATGTGGCTTAGGATGTCCCGTTATCGCGAATTTTTTTCTATTATGTTATATCTTGTTCTTCATCGACAAGGCGTTGGACGATTTGCGATGCCCCCTTTTTCATTTATTTATTTATTTTGTGGACACTTCTATGGATGAAGATGTTCCACGATGTAGAAGTGACGGAAGAAAGAACGTGTGGGCATGTTAAAATTGACGCCCCATTCCTTCCTATACGTTTTTCTGTTTTCACCCTTTTGCTTTCGTCGAAATGACTTATTTTGTTTTGTTTTAAGCAATTACCTTCAATAAGTGTTTTGGAAAAAAAGAGAATATTTTCGTTTTTTGAAGGAAAAAACTGCTATTTGAGTGTATGTTTCGGTGTGTTTCCTGTGTCGGGGGAAAAAAAATGGGATTGATGATAAGTTGATATATTTATGGTAAAAAAAAAAAATAGGTGAGTGGTCAGCGCGGTGGTCTGTCACGCCAAGTGGCCCGGGTTCGATTCCCGGCTGGGTCGGAGATTTTCTCCGCCCAGGGACTGGGTGTTATGATGTCCTCATTATCATTTCATCATCACCAGTGGAAGGCAACTGGAAACCACCACTGGAGTCACTTCCCTAGACGCTCATGCGGTGGACCTCTATGACGAGGCTTCCCCCACGACAAAGCCTGCCGTAAGGCAGAACTTGAAGTTTTTTTTTTTTTTTAGGTTGCAGAACAATCTTTATTGGATCAAAAACGACGCGTTTCGCCTTGTCTCTCTCAAAGTACAATGAAATAGGACGCAATAAAATATCCTGAGCTGCTATACTAAAAAGTGAAAACCAAAAACGTAAATATGCAAGCGGTAAACGATGGGAAAGCAGTTAAAAATGTTATAATTACTGTCAAAAAGCATTCGTCAAATACGCCCGAAGTTCCCGCTAAACGAGCGTGAAAAACACCGTAAGAGATAGAATAAAAGCCAAAAATAAATAAATCTACAGAAGAGTACATAAAAATTTTAACCACTGGGTTACCTCGAGCGATGTGATTGCGATATGGTTATAGCACGGTAGAGTAAGGCCGTTCTCATACAGTATAAACACGGCTGAAGAACAAAGTGACGGTGGCTGATCCGTCCTCACACAATGCGTAGACAGTATTGATAGAAACAGAAGCAGCTAATGACGCTAGTACAGATAACCGTCAATAGCTGGTGCCAAATGCAGGTACAAACTCATGAATGAAAAGAAAATCAAAAGAAATTCGCACAAACGTTAAATACGAAAGAAATTGTTCGAATATTATTACATAATTGAGTCCAATATTAGAGCATGCGGTTAAGTTATGCGAAAGCTGTGCAGTTAAATAGAAATGATATAGAAAGAGGAAGAACAAATGCGGCAGAGTTGCCTAATACAATAAACAGGGTCAGGGAGCTGACAAACACAAAGAAAATCTTATATGTAAATTGAAGGTGGAGAGGGAAAGAGAGGAAAGGAAAGGAAAGGAAGAAAATCTATTCGTATATGCCACAATTATTATTATTATTATTATTATTCTTTCTTTTCTCAGACGTTATGTCTGGTCAAAATTGGAAATTGACGCGGACCTTGATCAAGCGTGACTTCCTTTTAACTGTACGGTATATGTTACATTGCATTTAGGAACTTTAGGGTAATTGAACATGTATCAATAATTACAGACTTCTGTAGTTGTATACACAAGTTTGGATGTAGCTGTATTGCGGTGATGTACTGGTGGATATTGTGTGGTACGACTCCTGTAGTTGATAGTATAATTGGTATAATGTCTACTTTATCCTGATGCCACATGTCCTTGACTTCCTCAGCCAGTTGGATGTATTTTTCAATTTTCTCTCCTGTTTTCTACTGTATATTTGTTGTATTGGGTATGGATATTTCGATTAGTTGTGTTAATTTCTTCTTTCTATTGGTGAGTATGATGTCAGGTTTGTTATGTGGTGTTGTTTTATCTGTTATAATGGTTCTGTTCCAGTATAATTTGTATTCATCATTCTTCAGTACATTTTGTGGTTCATACTTGTATGTAGGAACGTGTTGTTTTATTAGTTTATGTTGTATGGCAAGTTGTTGATGTGTTATTTTTGCTACATTGTCATGTCTTCTGGGGTATTCTGTATTTTCTAGTATTGTACATACGCTTGTGATGTGATCTACTGTTTCTATTTGTTGTTTGCAAAGTCTGCATTTATCTGTTGTGGTATTGGGACCTTTAATAATATGCTTACTGTAATATCTGGTGTTTATTGTTTGATCCTGTATTGCAATCATGAATCTTTCCGTCTCACTGTATATATTGCCTTTTCTTAGCCATGTGTTGGATGCGTCTTGATCGATGTGTGTCTGTGTTAGATGATACGGGTGCTTGCCATGTACTGTTTTCTTTTTACAATTTACTTTCGTCGTATCTGTTGATGTTATGTGATCTAAAGGGTTGTAGAAGTGGTTATAAAATTGCAGTGGTGTAGCCGATGTATTTATATGAGTGATTGCTTTGTGTATTTTGTTAGTTTCTGCTCGTTCTATAAAGAATTTTCTTAAATTGTCTACCTGTCGA
Organism: Schistocerca americana; assembly: GCF_021461395.2. Classification (NCBI taxonomy): domain Eukaryota; kingdom Metazoa; phylum Arthropoda; class Insecta; order Orthoptera; family Acrididae; genus Schistocerca; species Schistocerca americana. The sequence continues at coordinate 175,668,067 of NC_060127.1, read as the reverse complement.
TAATGTAGGTTTTTTATGTCGATAAATCACCTTCCTCCTTTCTTTCTGCTTAATGTGAATCTTTCTGTTGCTGAATGTATGTGATGTACTCTATATTTGGGACATTGTGATCGTGTAAGTGCATTGAGTGCTTCTAGGTCTGTGTTACTCCATTTGACTACTCCAAATAAGTAGGTCAATATTGGTATAGCATAAGTATTTATAGCTTTTGTCTTGTTTCTTGTTGTCAGTTCTGTTTTCAGTATTTTTGTTAGTCTTTGTCTATATTTTTATTTTAGTTCTTCTTTAATATTTGTATTATCTATTCCTTTTTTTGTCTGTATCCTAGATATTTATAGGCATCTGTTTTTTCCATCTGTTCTATGCAGTCGATGTGGTTATCCAATATGTAGTCTTCTTGTTTAGTGTGTTTTCCGTTGACTATGCTAATTTTCTTACATTTGTCTGTTTCAAAAGCCATATTTATATCTTTGCTGAATACTTCTGTTATCTTGGTTGAGTTGTTTATTTGTTGCTGCCAGTAGTTTTAGATAATCCATGTATAGCAAATGTGTGATTTTGTGTTGGTATGTTCCAGTAATATTGTATCCATAATTTGTATTATTTAGCATGTTGGATAGTGGTTTCAGAGCAAGGCAGAACTAGAAAGGACTTAATGAGTCTCCTTGGTATATTCAACGCTGTATTGGCTGTGATGTGATATTATTTGAATTTGTTTGGATATTAAGTGTGGTTTTCCAATTTTTCACTACTATGTTTAGGAACTGTATCAATTTAGGATCTACTTTGTATATTTCCAATATTTGTACTAATCATGAGTGGGGTACACTATCAAAATCTTTTTGGTAATCAATGTATGCATAGTGTAGCGCCCTTTGTTTAGTTTTGATATGTCACCTCTGCATCTACTATCAGTTGCTCTTTACCTGCTCGTGCTCCTTTGCTTGGGTGACTTCATGTTGCAAAATTATCACTTCAGGCATTTGTGGTATCATCTTGTATGTGTCTGTTGCTGCTTGTATCCACCGTGCATGCCTGTTATGTTGTCTGGTAAAATTTCTTTTGGTTTGTGTTGAATGTTTGGTTTTGTTTCCTTCTATTATCACTTTTTTTGTACCTTCTAAGTCGTTTGGCCACTGCTTGTAATTTCTGCTTCTTTTCATCTAATTGCACTATCGCTTATTGTTGTGAGATTTTACCTAACCTTTTTCGTTTTTTGTCTGATATTTCATTTCTTATAAATTTTCTTAGCTGTCAGATGTCTTTTCTCAGTTTTTCTATTCTGATCTGTAGCCTGTGTTGCCATGTTGGTTTTGTGGGTTTCTTCTGTGTGTCGGTTGGTTCTGATCTCTGCCTAGTGTGTATATTTAGTGTAGTGAGTGCTCCTATATAAACCAGTAGTTGTAACTCTTCCATAGTTGTAGTTTCATTTATTTTGTTGTGTATGATTGTGTTGATAGTTGTTATTGTTGTTTCGACTTGTGGGTTATTTGGTGATCTATGCGAGAATGGTCTAATGTCAGTATTTGTGTCTTTGTATTCTATATGTGTCAGCTGAAATTTTTCTTCTATATCTAACATGTATGTCACTTCATGTTCTATTTGTGCTTGTTCTGGTGGCTGTCTTAAGATTTCGTTTTCCTCTGATTGTTTAATTGATGCGTGTTGTTCTTTGTTTGTTTGCTCTGGGATGTTTGAGTCCATTACTGTATTTTCTTCTTCTTCTGATTGCACATTATTTTGTACCAGTATTTGTTGCATTTGTTGTTTGATGTTTTCTAATTCTGACTGGGGTATCCTGTTATTTTTGATTATTATACGAATCTGATCAGCTAGTCGTTGTTCTGTTAAAAATTTTAATTCTGGGTATCTGGTAATAAATGTTGTGTATACTTGTGATCTGTGTCCAGTTGTGTTGGCTCCTAAGTTTGTTGCTTGGTAATAACAGAACATGAGGTGTCGGTTAACTTCATCTGACCATCTCATCCTCTGTCTTTGTTTTCCTTGTAGAGTGGTTGCAGGAAGCATGTCCTGCAAAACACCTCTATTTCGATTTAAATCATTTTCCGTGTGGCTAGCAGTGTCGTTACCATTGTTGACGGGCATAGGGATCAAGCGTCGTCCCCGACCATGACAGGGCTTGTCCGAGGCTTCGTTAGTTCTATCCTGAACCAACTAATCACACTAAAAGGGGGGTTAGCCCTATTAGTGGTTTGTTCTTTTCGTCGCCTTTTACGACTGGCAGAACATACCGAAGGCCTATTTTCTTCCCGAGCCTTCACGGGGTTTATTATTATTATTATTACTATTGTCACTATTATTGGCAGCAGCAGCAGTAGTACAATTACTGCCAATATTAACTTCATTGCCAGCTACAGTCTAAGCGCTTCAGTTCTAAGCGCTTCAGTTTGGAACCGCGCGACCGCTACAGTCGCAGGTTCGAATTCTGCCTCGGGCATGGATGTGTGTGATGTCCTTAGGTTAGTTACGTTTAAGTAGTTCTAAGTTCTAGGGGACTGATGACCTCAGAAGTTAAGTCCCATAGTGTTCAGCCATTTCGACCATTTTTTAACTTCATTGTTCTATAATCAGTATTATTTACTCACATCACCACTTCAGACATTCAGATTACTTGAACACTGCTTGTCATATTAAAATTGTTATTTCTCAGATAAGTACGACTGTGAAAAAAGTGCTGTATGTGTGATACGCTCGTCCAATGTAAAATAAGGCGTGGTCTTAAGTAAATAAATAAAATTCCGATTAACATAGCAAGCCCTTCAAGTGTGGGATAATGCCAGAACAGAAACTAAATAATAAAATAAAAAAATAAAAACAGTAACGTAGATGTGATATGGCTGCATGTGTAGGAAATGCAGAAACAGTCCTATAAATCCTCTCATTCTGTGGCCGTGGTGCAGCAACTCTGATATATTTCCAGTAGGAAAAAACAGTCTAGTTTTGGTTAGAACAGCAGTCGAGACCGCAATTACATTTGTTCATTATGAGCGGCTTCGGCTGATGTTACAGCCACCCTCAGATTTTTTTGGAACCGCTATGGCTGGTGCTGGCTGCTACACGGTTTCTCGCATGATAACACAGCCGTGCACAGTGTGCAATCGTGGTGTCACGTGAAAACACGTGTAGCAGCCAGCACCAGCCGTAGGGGAGCCCAAAAAAAGATGTGAGGGTGGCTGTAACATCAGCCGAAACCGCTCGTAATGAACAAATGTTATTGCGGTCTCGAGTGCTCTTCTAACCAAAGTAGAGCACCACATTGCTGCGCTCCAAGGACAATGTTGTCTAAATTTATGAAAAACATCAGAACTTTTTGTGGTGACACCGCCAGACACCACACTTTCTAGGTGGTAGCCTTTAAATCGGCCGCGGTCCGTTAGTATACGTCGGACCCGCGTGTCGCCACTGTCAGCGATTGCAGACCGAGCGCCGCCACACGGCAGGTCTAGAGAGACTTCCTAGCACTCGCCCCAGTTGTACAGACGACTTTGCTAGCGATGGGACACTGACAAATTACGCTCTCATTTGCCGAGACGATAGTTAGCATAGCCTTCAGCTACGTCATTTGCTACGACCTAGCAAGGCGCCATTACCAGTTATATAGAGATTATATTAATGTCTAAACAAGAGCGATGTTCTCCAAGTATGGATTAAAGTTAAGTATTCAGGCAACTACGTTCTTTTCTTGATAGGATAATTACTTCAACTTGTTCCAGACCTCACGCCAGTCTGCTTGAGCTTAAACGCGTGCATTTCGGCCTCCTCTAGCAACACGGTGTTGGCTCTTCTGTCAACACATCACCTTTATTGATGCGTTTCGCCTATTTTGAGGCATCTTAAGATTTTCTACATGGGAGAAAATACTGACGGAAGATTTACGTGAGTCTTCCTTCACCCTGGTGTTTTTGTAGAATTTTAAAGAAGCTTTTAACACCTTCTCAAGCTAGACAGGACGAGTACGCTAACCTGTTTTATGCATTTTTTCCACGTAGAAAATATGAAGATGCCTCAAAATGGGCGAAACGCATCAATAAAGATTCTGCTGTCATTGCAGTCATGAGTGTGTTTTTCTACTGAGGACAGACAGTAGTTTTATTTATGAGGGTTTCGGCTGATGTTACAGCCACCCTCAGATTGTTTTGGGCCCCGTATGGCTGCTACACGGTTTCTCGCGTGATACCGCAGCGGTGCACAGTGTGCAATCGTGGTATCACGTGAAAAACCGTGTAGCAGCCAGCACCCGCCATAGGGGGCCCAAAGAAATGTGAGGGTGGCTGCAACATCAGCCGAAACCGCTCATAACAAACAAATGTTATTGCGGTCTCGACTGCTGTTCTAGCCAAAGCACAGTACCACATTGCTGCGCTCCAAGGACAATGTTGTCTGAATTTATGAAAAACAGTCTAGGTTACAATGACAGCAGAAGCTTTATTGACGCGTTTCGCCCATTTTGAGGCATCTTCAGTATTTCTACATCGGAAAAATACGTAAGACAGATTAAGGGAATCGTCCTGTCTGGCATGAGAAGGTGTTAAAACTACTTTAAAATACTACAAAAACACGAGACTGAAGGGTTACGTCAGTCTTCCTTCACCATAGTGTTGCTTTAGGATTTTAAAGAAGTTTTTAACGCCTTCTGATGCTAGATAGGAAAATGCCAATAATCTGATTTTATATATTTTCCCACGTGGAAATTATGAAGATGCCTCAAAATGGGCGAAACGCGTCAATAAAACTACCGCTGTCATTGCAATCTAGACTGTATTTTCCTACTGAAGACGGAAAAAAAATGGCTCTGAGCACTATGGGACTTAAGTTCCGAGGTCATCAGTCCCCTAGAACTTGAAACTACTTAAACCTAACTAACCTAAGATCACCACACACACCCATGCCCGAGGCAGGATTGGAACCTGCGACTGTAGCCGTCGCGCGGTTCCAGACTTTAGCGCCTAGAACCGCTCGGCCACCCCAGCCGGCTACTGAAGACGGACAGTAGTTTTATAAGTCGAGTGGCAGAACTTCCGTTCGCTACGGCCGAACGTGGCCGCCGTTCGCAGAGTGTGCGCCACGGAAGCGAGCTGTGTTCCGTATGGTCAGCAGCGACGCTGGGCGATCGTGTTCGCCGTTACGCCGCCCGCAGTCCGGTGCCGAAGCCAGCACCCGCGCCCACCGGAAAAGCGACCACCAGTCCACCAGCTGCGCGTCCGTCCAGTATCGCTGTGAAAGGTCACGCGAGCGGCGCGCCGCACACAGGGGAGAAAGTGAACTACTGTGCCGGCCGCCTCTGGGGCGCGGTCGCCGATTCAGGGAGAAAGTAGTTCGCACCGGCCAGGCTCACACACACGCTTAGCTGGGCCGAATAGACGGAGGAACGGAGGATGTCGACGGCGGGGGGGTCCTCGCGTCGAGATCCCCTCGGAGGGGTGTGGGCGGAGGAGCTGCAGCCCCGCCAAACCGCTCTTAATTGGGCGACGAGACTGGACTGGTTTGGCGACGCACCTCGGAGTGTCTCCCCCACCAGCCTACTCCGTCGCCGACCGCGTTTTCGCCACAGCCACACGGCGTGCTCTGGACGCGACGTTCATCTCGTGTGGTAACTACCGGGAGGAGAGGGAGGGAGGGGGGAGGAGAGAGAGAGGGAGAGAGGTGTGTTACGACGTCCGGTGGAGGGCGATCCGCTGCTCCTTTACCTCTCTCTAGCCTCCAGAGAGGCAGATGACGACCAGGGGTATATATACTGGTGGGCTTGCCGTCCAGAGTCATCAGTTGGGTTCCTCTCTCAGCAGCAGCAGCATCCAGGCAGCATGAGGACAACTGCTCTGGTGAGTTCTACCTCCGGCACTTGAGGGCTCGCCCGCTTCTTGTCCTCCACTCCACTGGACTGTTACCGGGCACTCAGTTTCTTGGGGCTCCCTCGTCTCCAGGCATCAGGCGAGGTGGATCAGGGACGACTGCGTTTCAAATACCCAGATTTGAGCTTTTTATGAATCTCTTACGAATACTTAAAGCGAATACTCGGATGGTATCTTCGAAAGGGGATGTTCTTGAGTTCGTGCTTCACACTTGGCATGGTGTTGAAACTTAATCTCGGATCCTATTATTTTGGTCCCCTTCATCCCTTTCGGATGATAAGGAAATTCGTTGCAGCATTGCCTAATATGTGTCTTCACATGTGGAATTTCAGCCATCGAATGGCTGAAACGGAATTGTCAAACTTTCTGTTGATTTCTGTAATCGTAAAAACGACACATTTCATTTTGTGCACTACTTCCCACTGATTGTCGAACATTTCTTTGTGACTGAATCCACTCTCTCTAAGGAAGTACCCGAGGTGTCTGTCCATTTTGGATGACAAGTAAAGATGTTTGGGGTGACGCGAAAATGAAAGAACAAGGCAGCAAATGGAACCTTTAACTTCTCCTAGCTGGGATTCACAGTCACTTTTCCAAATGACATCATCGTTGCCTTTGAATGTAAAAGTTATTTTTTCATTAAACCCACTATTGCAGTTTCGACTGTGTGGCTATTATGATGTAGAGTACAGGGAAGGTTGTGTTGGAGCATGTGCTAAAAGTCAGGTATTTATAGAGTTTTGACATGCGATCAACATCAATGTCAGCAACACCGAAATAGCAATAGTGGATTTTATGAATAAATAATTTTTACAGTCAAACGCGAGCATGATGTCCTTTAAAAACAGTTCCTCATTCCATCAGGAACATCAAAGAAAATCACACGCTTAAAGTACAGACCTAAATGCACTCTGTTTATTGATTTGTAACAGCAGGAAGGCACACGTTTCGTCGATGCGATAAACTGTTTTCAAATAATGGGCTACTGGCAGGAGACATCATTCATCTAAGTAAACAGTCCTTGAGATACCTGCTTAATGCCTTCTACACGTGCCGAAGCAGAGATTCTGTTGGAACAATAAACTGTCATAGGACGATGTTATTTCTCAGTAGCTCCACGTCCGAAGCCGCTGGATAGAATCGTAGTCGATCCCAGGTAACTCCATGAGGACATCGGTCGCTTATTGTAAGTAGCGGTTTGTCAGAAGAACCACATAGTTATTGCATATCTACAGAGGAATTCCAAGACGTTGTTCATTCGGTCTTTCTCCAACCTCTTCTTTTCAAATGAAGGAGTAGGTTTAGCATTATAAAGACAGTAGGAGAGTGGGATCAGTAAGGCGAAGGAATTATTAGTTACCTGTTTAAAACATCTAGAACCGAAATCATTTCGCCAGTCATGCAAGGCTGTTTAGAGGATTACAGAACTCTTAACTCTCAACCGGTCACCAACCTTGTCATAGTAGTCGTGCCTGAAAGGGAAGAGGAAGAAGGTCTCTCATATTATAGTACTTTGAGGTGCTACCTTCAGTCCAAATTCTTAGAACTCAAGTTGCTTTTTTCCCAGAGAAACCTAATAAACCTCTCTGCTCAATATGTTATTTTGCTTCAAGCCGCCAATCCTGTTGCTGAGATCACAAAACGATCTGAGTTATTCGAGAATACAAGTTTCAAGTAGTCTTTCCTTTTTACACATTCCTTTCGTTGGTATTCAAAACACAGTTTTCACTCTATTTTACTTATTCAGCTACAATATTTGTTGTATCCAGTTTCTGTTCTTAACAATCTAATGTACGCTACGATTTTCTCGGCTGCATCTCAAAATACAGGCAACTCACAAAATCAGGATAGCTGTCGTTTCTGAAGATTTCATTTTAGGCTTGGAACACAATAAGCACAATTTCCTCGGCTTCACTCCGCCCCAATTAGCTGAATATTGTTCGTGGGATTTTTTGTTTGCACCTTGTTTAACTATAAACTGTCCTAAGTATACATGGAGCAAATACACTCAGTGCTATGTTACAATGACATCCATTCAAGTTGCAAAGACCATAAGTGGAGGTGGACTTGCAGTTCATATTAAATAGACAACCTCTTTTATCACCATTTATGAACGGGCAAGTCGATTACTCGACGTTTTCGCATTATTAAACTTTCAAACTGTAGTTCCCTAAGCAATAGGGCCACTGCCAGCTACATTTTCTTATTGAATATTAAGTTAATATTAATACTTCCCCGTTTCTTTCTCTAGCATACGAAGAGCTTGCAATCCGTAAATGCACAAGACACTGTGCAAGCAATAGCGATCATTTTATGTTGTACCTTGCAGAGTAATGCTAGTTGGCCATTTGTATTATTTCTTTTTCTTCCGCACGCAATATTTCTGTAACAGCGCAGGAAACGGCCTTCTAGTCTGATCAAATTTTTTTGTAAAGTTCTAATTGCACCAGTTTGTACGCACCGCGTTCTTTCATACATTTCCCAACGAGTTTATGGATTGCAGGCACCTGTTAGGAATTTCAGTTCTCCAGTGTCCCGATGCTGTCAAGCAGAACGTGAAGGTTTAACCGTTACTAGCACTCAGCTGCCACTCTGTCTCAGGAATTACCGTTGTGTCTATCGCTACTGTGGTTAAATGCATATTATGTCATCGCGACCGGTTTTGCAACTACAGGAAGCACTGAATAAAATTTTTAGCCCTCTTGGCCTGTTCTCTTGACACTGACGTTAAGCCATTGCACTACTAAGCAACTCGTGGACAGTGTGATACATACGACAACATATTTTCTTTCCGAAATATCAAATTTTGCGTATTCATGGTCGGTGGTCTCTCTCTTTGACGACTTTCTAACGTTTTTAAGTCATCTGTCTTTCGACTGACTTGAGCTGTACTCTAGCGTCTTCTATATTATTCTAATGCCTTCTTCAGCACGTAACAAGTACACACAACACCCTTGATTAATAACACATAATTAAACACTGTGGCCTCTTACGTTAACCAACAGGTTTCTAATAATACCAAACAGTTACACCACACACACACTCAAACGGAACGGATGTGATTAGATTTTGGGTTTCCCACGCATTGTTCCATTCGGTTTCGGCCATGTGACTGAATTTAGCAGTTTAATCATCCGCTGGAATGCACCACTCTTGTATTCCATTTCCTTGCAGTCTTTACCAGTTCAGCCAGTTATATCATTCCCCGGAATACTAGCAAGTCCCTTGGTCTTTACACCGTTTTGCTTACCCTTGACCGAGCGAGGTGGCGCAGTGGTTAGACACTGGACTCGCATTAGGGGGGACGACGGTTCAATCCCGCGTCCTTCCCTACTCCCATGAGACCGATGACCTCGCTGTCTGGTCTCCTTCCCCAAACAACCGAACCCTTACCCTTGGCGTCCGTGGAAATGCTCTTACAGGCTGAGTTACACAGTCGCCACTCAAGGCACTCCATCGCAGTTTCATCACTGAACTGTGGAAGGCAAAATTACAGGTCCGAGGCCCAGTGCAGGACAGAAGTCTTAATCGACCAGGAACTGTTAGAAGAGCACACGGTCCACTAGAGGGAGACAGATTCCTTTAGGTAGCTAAACCCTTATACCCTATACTGTTAACTAATATTGTCTCAACGATTGCAATTAGCATCAGACAGTCACAGTGTAACGCTTTCTCAGACTTGGTGTCCTTCTGATGCTACTTTCAGTCATTCTGATGGTGGTTAATACTGATTAACAGCATAAAAGATCTTTTTTGATTGTGTATGAAATGATAAATCTAACCACTGCCTTGACTCTGAGCACTATGGGACTTAACGTCTGAGGTCATCAGTCCCCAAGAACTTAGAACTACTTAAACCTAACTAACCTAAGGACATCACACACGTCCATGCCCGAAGCAGGATTCGAACCTGCGACCGTAGCAGTCGCGTGCTTCCAGACTGTAGCGCCTTGAATCTCTCGGTCACCCTCGCCGGCAAACCCAATCACTATCTCGTGACAAAATTTCACTGTTTTGCAAGGACTCTAAGCTTACCAGGTAGTCACTAAGTTGAACTGTATCTCTCAGGTATACTTGGCCGCAGTGCTTCTGTCGTCGGCATGGGCAGGCGACACGAGCGCTGGTGAGGCGCCAGCCAAGAAGGACAAACGGGGGATCTTCACCGGCGAACACAGCTACATCGGCGGAGGAGGCATCGGTCTGGGCAGCAGCTACGGAGGACTGTCCGGTGGCATCGGCGGAGGCCTCTCCAGCTACGGCGGGTCCTACGGCTACGGCGGTGGCTACGGAGGAGGTTACGGCTACGGCGGCGGCTACGGCGGCGGCTACGGCGGCGGCTACGGCGGCGGCTACGGTGGAGGAATCGGACTGTCATCTGGATCCATCGGTCTCGGCTCCGGAGGAATTGGCTTGAGCTCTGGCGGAATTGGCCTCGGCTCCGGAATTGGACTCGGATCCGGAATTGGTCTTGGTTCCGGAATTGGTCTCGGCGCTGGTGGTCTCGGAGGTGGAGCCGGGGGAATCGGACTGGGATCTGGCGGTATTGCCTCTGTCGCTGTCGCCCCTACGCAGACCGTCGTGCAGACTGTGAGGGTACCGCAGCCAGTCCCCGTCCCGGTGACCGTCAACCGCCCGTACCCGGTGCCCCAGCCGGTACCTGTCCCGGTAAACCGCCCGGTGCCCGTACCCCAGCCGTACCCTGTGCGAGTTCCCCACCCCGTCCCGGTCTCCGTGCCCCGACCCTATCCCGTGGAAGTCCCCCGCCCCGTGCCCGTGCCCGTTAACAGGCCCGTCCCCGTCCCCGTGCCCCAGCCTTACCCAGTCCGCGTCCCGCACCCCGTCCCCGTCGGAGTCCCCCAGCCCTACCCGGTCCGTGTGCCCGTCCCCCACCCCGTTCCGGTACCGGTCTCAACCGGAATCTCCAGCATCGGAATCGGTAGTGGAATCTCCTCTGGCGGCATCATCTCAGGAGGTGGTCTCGGAGGAGGGCTCGGAGGAGGTCTCGGAGGAGGACTGGGAGGCGGCAGCATCATCTCCTCTGGCTCCCTGGGCGGTGGTCTGATCGGTGGAGGGTACGGCGGAGGATACGGCGGTTCGTACGGATACGGCGGATCCTACGGATATGGTGGCTCGTCTGGTGGACTGATCTCTTCGGGGCTCTCAGGAGGAGTCCTGAAGGGAACCTACGTCCCCAGCATCGCCGGAGGCCTCAGCGGTGGCAGCTTGTACTCTGGTAGCCTCTCCTCCAGCTACGGAGGTGGTTACGGCGGTGGCTACAAGAGCTACTACAAGCACTAGAACCTCGCACAAATGACACCAGTCCAAAGCATACAAGGCTCCCTAGGGAAGAAGTGAAGAAAGCACGATGCCAATCAAAACACAGGAAGACGTCCTCTATGCCGAAGTATGGGGATGCCTCCAGATGGGAGTGTGGAGCTATCTCCCCAATGTCCAATTTTGGCTGGTGTGGAATGGGCTTCAGATCTCGCGCCGAGATGGAAGCAGCTTTCCACCTAGTACGATATTCCCAAGGAATCGATGCTGCTCACCAAGTCATATTGTTCATAAATTTATATTCACTTCATTCACTATCATGTTATTTCAACATCAACCATATTCTTCGAGCCTTAATTCACCTTTCTCCATTATCGTTTGTGATATTTTGTACAAGAGAAAAGTCTTTCACTTTCTTAAATAAAGCAGTTTTGTATACAAAAAAGGAATGCATTTCGTGTATCATTGAAATACCTACATTTTGTTTTACATCTTTCAACCTTTTTTTGGTGGGAGAGAATCTATTACCTATTGCTAAACATGATCCTTTCAACTTACAGCTTTAAAAATTATTTTACTTTTTATTTATTGCCAGCGCAGTTTCAAGGGTTACATGTCATCGGACAGCTGAAAGCATTCTACAAATCAGTACAAACACTGCTTCGCAGAAAGAATGTTCTATATAAACCACCAAAAACAGTGAATGAGCAGTATTTACAAATATCAAAAAAATGTGTGTGAATTTCATGGGACTCAACTGCTAAGTTCATCAGTCCCTAAGCTTACACATTACTTAACACAAATTATCCTAAGGACAAACACACATCCATCCCCGAGAGAGGACTCGTACCTCCGCCGGGACCAGCCGCACAGTCCATGACTGCAGCCCCCAAGACCGCTCGGCTAATCCCGCGCGGCCCTCTGACGGATATACAATATTCTTCGAGTTAAATAGTTTAGTTGCGTGTTTCAGTTTGTCTTGGATGACAGTAGTCTCCAGTGAGTCTAAAATGGCGAAATATGAAGTTTAGTGACGAACAGTTGTAAGAAAAAGGTGAGGAAGTTGTAGGAAAACGGTGAGGAACATAGCTCAATAGCTCGTTTGGAGTCGTTTTGAGGACGAGCACTTCAATGAGAAAATAAAAAGCTCACACGTGTGTGAGTGGCGACTGTCGCGTTTTGGGATCCACATCCGAGTTATCATTAGGGCCCATGATAGTGAGTAGAACAGTTAAATGAATTACATAGCGACTGACTGAATAATTTCGCCGGTCAGTGTGGCCGAGCGGTTGTAGGCGCTTCAGTCTGGAACCGCGCGACTGCAACGGTCGCAGGTTCCAATCCTGCCTCGGGCATCGATGTGTGTGATGTCGTTAGGTTAGTTAGGTTTAAGTAGTTCTAAGTTCTAGGGGACTGATAACCTCAGATGTTGAGTCCCATAGTGCTCAGAGCCATTTGAGCCATTTTTGATTGAATAATTTCTCCTTCAAGTTGTGATGTCGGGTCATGTTTACGAAAGGGTTCTGAGTGTTAAGTTTGCATCTTGCAAATTACTTTAGAAACAAGACGTGATGTGTCACAGGCTAAAATTCAAAAGTTTGTACAGTATGCTTCAAATGTCAAATACGTACGTATGTGCCAATAAAGGATGTAGCGTTAGAAGAGATCTGCGATATTTACTAGCGTTATTAAGCTGTTACCAAAGGACAGGAAGCTCAATCACGTAAGACGAAGTAAACATTTTGCTGACCGCGAAATTATGGATCAAAATGAAACAAGGGAATGAAGAGCAATGCGAGAAGCGTTCGCTGATGTCTAAAAGTGTAAATTTTGCAGAGGTTTACAAATGTAACTATTGACAAGTTGTGCAGTGCTTTCTTTTCCTAGTATGATGAGATTAGCTCATGGAAGGTGCCTTTCGCAAAACCTCTTATCTCACAGTCAGTACAAGATCATCGTGACAAAATATATCTGCAACAGTAGATATGATTTCTGGAGAAGGAAATCATGAGCAGAAACTTGTATCCTATGCTACAAAGTTGTTGTGACCAGACGAAGCTGTGAGTTCTGTGATTTCTCTGGGAAATGGTTCATTTGAACTACAACATACGGAATATTAGCAAATTTGTCACATGAATGAATAAAAAGATTTACTTAGGTTGATGTAATTCCTTGCCACATGAGGTGTCAGTGCTTACTAATACATCACTTGATACACTTAGTAACAATCTGTTTCCTTGAAGTCCAATGTTCAACATTCACAAAAGTACATTTCCATCTGAGACTTGAAACTCTTCAGTCCTGCTCGATATCGTTGATTGCTTGAGCTGAGGGAACTAACTGTGGTAGAGCGTTTCCTTGCTTGGCTCTATATTGACCTCCGTGCGAGGGCGCTGCTGTGCTGAAAGAGAGGGTGTATCTTCTTCAGCCTCCCCCATTCGTTGTTGGGGGTTCCAGCGAGACATCGCTAACGTCTAAGATATCGATGTGCTTTATCATCTTCGGTGTGGCGCTGCGATCTTCGGACGACTACACAAACTGACTAACTGCATACAAAAATAATTGTTTGAAAAGGAACAGGGAAGTTCTAGAAATTTTATCTTGCAGTCGAAAGGGTGTTGTGTTTACGTTGTAGGAGGTGGATGCGTGATAGACCTTTATACTACTAACAAAAAGATGAAGTGTTGCATACTTTTATTGTTCATTTTGAATCAAACCCGCTGCAGTTGTAATTTCACAGTTTTTTTGTATGGGTGAATACATGTGCCTTACCTGGGTTTCAGGACACTTATCAACATGTGCTCCTGTAATAATTGGTGAAGCTCAAGTAGGACACTAAACAAAATATATTAACATTAGGACAGCCATTACGGATTTAACGGCTCAGCAGAATACGTATTAATTGAGTAAAATTAAACTGTACAAGTTAGGTGGACAAATTAACCAAATTATCCAGTACTATGAGAGAACCTGTGTGGATGAGGCGTGAACAGTGTGAGGTCGACCTGTTAACCTCGAGGGTAAACATGGTCTGACAGAAAAAGTTACACTCTTTAAAAATGCACTCATAGGCACTTCGAACGGGACAGACTTGAGAAAGAAAAGATAAGAGCATAAATGCCGCTATAAACAACCAAAATGCCAGAATGAGATGTGTGGGCGTTAATCTGAAACTTCCTCACAGATTAAAACTGCGTGACGAACCGAGAGTCGAACTCGTGACCATTGCCTTTCGCAGGCAAACGTCCTGAGTTAGAATTTCGAGGACGTTTCAAACAAAATGCCAATTGTCGAACTGCAAAAGGTAGCTTACCATATAAGCGCTATGGCAGCCACATGTTCAGTACACACACACCATCACCCGTATGACCAACTGCCATCATGGATGTAAGGAGACGGCACAATACATACAAGACATGAACCAATGTCGAATGAAAGCGACGAATACAAAGCCAGTTTCAATGCTTATATCCACGCCTCACTGATATATTCTTTTGGACGTATACTTGGCTAAGACGTATTGTACATAGTATCGGCATAGAGGAGGCCTAATATGCAGACCTTATTTATGTTTTTGAATGGTTTTGACTTGTTATATTTCGTTACAAGAAACTGAAAGGTTACGGGGTCAGATTCTGGGAGAAAAAATCTATTTTCGTTTTATTGGCTTATTAGAGTCCTCCAAGTTTCCTCTTTAAAATGACATGTCATACATGAAACTTCCTGGCAGATTAAGACTGTGTGCCGGACCGAGACTCGAACTCGGGACCTTTGCCTTTCGCGGGTAAGTGATCTACCATCTGAGCTACCCAAGCACGACTCACGCCCCGTCCTCACAGCTTTACTTCTGCCAGTACCTCGTCTCCTGCCCTCCAAACTTAACAGAAGCCCTCCTCATGTCATACATGGTTCCACTAGAATTATGACTACTTCTCATAGACTTGTGAGATCGGGTATAGCGCTTTTGTGATACACTCCTGTCATGGCTGAGCGTCAACGTATTGGCAGTATGGACATGACACGAATTCAAATGCCCCCCTTCCCAAAACCTTGTTATACACCGTTTGTTCGAGATTTTTTTGGTTTCACGATGTTACTCCTTTATTTTTTTGACTTTGGGTTGTTTGTAAACAATGTACTACACGAAAGTTGTTGCGTCAACTTTTTTCGTATGTAGTGCATCATGTTCTGGGCTTTGTATTTCCACACCACAGCCACAGATGAGCATCCACAACACGGTTTTGCCCAAAAGGTGAAAAGTGCTGGTATAAATACAATAAGGAGAAAAATAAAGTCATCACCACAATCTACCAGCGGACATTATGGAAGAAATAAAGATCATCTTCAGAGATCTGGCTGACACAAGTCTTCTGATGAAGCGTCTTCATGGAAGAACGCAGAACATCAACGAGGGCTTAAATTGTGTGATATGGCATCGCCTCCCAAAAACAGGTTGGTTGGGATTAATACACTGCAACCTTCAGTCTTGGAAATATTGATCCTTGGAAAGTTGTCGGTTCAAACAAAGTACGTGTTATGTTGACTTCAGAACAGCACAGACTAAGGCACACAGACAATATAACCAAGACATTAATGAAAACAGCAACTCAGGTGCAAAGGCATTCCAAAAGAAGACTTGAAGTTGATAATGAAGAATGAAGGGAGCTGGATCACGAGTGTTTCAATCTTCTTTTTCCGTTTACCGTAAATTTACTTTGTAATTCTTCTAGGAACATTATCTCGGCTACTATTGAACGTAGAAGTATGAAATTTTCATGATATATTCAAATGGGTTTCTTGTACAAACTAAAACAGTAACATCTGAATTACTTGATTTGCAAAAGATTTAGAAGTGATAATGTAGTGAAATTAAAGGAAAAAATTTGCTATAAGGTAAATATATCATATATCTGTAAGTAATTATTTTGACGAAAAGCCTTTGTTTCAATATTGTAACAAAGTATCAGTGCACATACAGTAAAAATTATCTGTCTGTAGCTCCAGTAGTTTGTGAGTAAATGTTCCCTGTATCAGACATCGATTAACTTTGCGGGGATAGACTATTCCGTGTCCCCTTAAGGACTTACGCAGATATTTTCAATTCAAGTGTCTACATGTAGTTACTTTGCATCATGATGTGGAATTCTGGTTCTGTTCATTATAGTCCTGAACCATTGGGAATGAAATTTCTGTTTCAAGTAGGCCAAGGTTTTATGTTACATGGCTGCATTTGGACCTTTCGGTGGTTGTGCTTGTTCACGGAAAAAAAGTTGTATACATTTATATAAAATTTTTGCGTTTACCATAGAAATTTTCACAGTTTTATACTGCTTTAGGGGATAGACGAGGGTGATTCTCGATATTGGAATGATGGTTCAAATGGCTCTAAGCACTATGGGACTTAACTGCTGAGGTCATCAGTCCCCTAGAACTTAGAACTACTTAAACCTAACTAACCTAAGGACATCACACACATCCATGTCCGAAGCAGGATTCGAACCTGCGACCGTAGCAGACGCGTGGTTCCGGACTGAAGTGGCTAGAAACGGTCGACAACAGCGGCCGCCCTTTGGAACTGATATTCATGATTTACCTTGACAAAAACAACAAAATACGAAACTGA
This sequence comes from Schistocerca americana, assembly GCF_021461395.2. NCBI lineage: Eukaryota > Metazoa > Arthropoda > Insecta > Orthoptera > Acrididae > Schistocerca > Schistocerca americana. The sequence goes on along the minus strand of NC_060127.1, from coordinate 175,651,300 downwards.
GTTTAGACCTTCATTGTACCCCTTTTAGATCGTATAATGTAATTTTTAATTAAAAATCTTGCTCCCGGAGGGTATTAAACGACATCGACGAAAGGTCTTCGTGGAGTGGGAGATGTGGACGTCACAATTTTCAGTCTATAGCAAAATATCAATCATGCTGCGAAACTGTTATTTGTACAATGTAGTAAGGACAAATATTTTTAAAAAAATTGTTTTCAACAAAATGGAGACACCGGACAATGACAGCCAATGTTTTCGACAAAAGAGTAGTTTTCAACACGAGCGCCAGAAATCGAAATTAAAATTTCATTTTCAAGCATTCACGTTTCACTTCGTATGGAAAAACAAGCGAAATAACAAGTTAAGCAGATGCGAAACAAATAATTGCTCTCAGACTGTCTAACATAAGCGAATTATGTTTCGAATTGAAATCTTGCTTTGAGTAGTATTTTAAATTGATACTAATGCCGTATATGATATTGCCCGAAAGTAACAGGATGTGTGCTCCTTCGATAGCTGTTACAGTATTACAACGGTTGCGTCCGAGTGCTCGAATCAAGCCCCCACAACCGCACGAGTGGTCGACTGTGAAGAGCGGACAAATTGAATAGCTGGGCGGCGGCCATTAGAGTGGTAAACTGACGCGCGGAGTTCGAATGTTTATACATCGCTTTTGGTTACAAAATGCCTTCCCTTGAGTTCGCTCGCAATCATAATGCCTCATTTAAATACGTTACTACAATATACTTTTTAATTTATGAACAAACAGCAACTAGTCACTGTTTATGAAATTATCTTACGTACTACATGGAATCTGCCGTAGCTAAAAGTTATGTACTGGACCCCTAGCATTTTTCGTAGTTCGTTTACGATAGATGTACGCAAAATGCATCAAAGTACTCGAAGATTGGCCCACTATATTAATAGATATTTTCTGACACTACCTTGCTTTAGATTTTATGACGAGAAGTGCGTTATATACGGCATAGTGCTTTGGCAACTCACGACCAAATTATCAAGTTTCAACCTAACCTAGACCATGAAAACACTACCGATACGCCAACTTTCTTCAAAATGATCAGAACATGTAAAATGGTATTCTGTCAGTCGGAAATCTTGCTTCCTGACAGCGTGTAACCATTTTTGTAACAGCTGTGGTTTTGAGAAAGGAAACCTGCAAATAGATGCACAGACATTATGCTAATACCGTGTTACAAAAACATTTATTAAGCAAGCGCACTGACATACAAAACAACTTAAAATATTCACATACCTGTGAAATGTAATATTCGTTCCTTTCTCGAATTTATTTGTACAATTAATCGCTGCACAACTCTTCACCATTGTACTTCTTTTGATTGGAATGTACAGACAGTAGAATTACGAGTAACAAATACTGTATGTACGCCCCAACAAATATACAACGTTGAATCAGGGTCTTCATAAACAACAATACTACACAACACTCAGACTACAACCACTATAATGGCGTCCAGCCGAAGGTTCAAACTATCCCGCGACTGCAGCGCCATCAGTGAGTCTAGTTATTTTTTACAAGGTCTTTGGCTCGAATGCACCATACCCCCAACCAGTAAATCGCGGAAACATTTTAACATTTATGAAATCATTACATGAATGAATCTTGAAAATACAGTATCTAAGGAACGTTTTAAGCCAGCAAAAATATTAGACTACAAAATGTCCTACCCCTTAAGTTCCGACATATTGTTGCATCTTACTCTGAGCTTTTATTGTCTTTCTTTGTATGGTCTTTGACTTAACTTTCTAACCTCTTGTATCGTACCTGTATGCTCCTGTTGTTGACTGAGCGATTAATACAATGCTGAATGCCCATGTTACATATTTCTTAAGTTTTTGACTCGACCATGTTTCTCATTTATATCCAGAGACATAAATGTCATGTACTGTAGCCTCTGTACAAAAATTTTCTGAAGTGTGCGTGTTCTACTTTCTTGGCGCCAGTCCGTATTATAGCGTCCCCAGTGAAATAATACGAAAAGACTTAAAAAACAGTATTTATAAAGAAGAGACATTTAAAAATTGAATAATATATATTTTTATCATGTACCCGTAAAATAATAATTTCTCTGTGTAAGTTTCGAGTGCAAAGAAATATAACAAAATGATCTAAAGAGACGATAAGATACGCTCTTTTGTTAATTTTTTAGTCGTCTCCACTTCTTCTCTTGTCTCGGTTGCGTGTAGACGGACATCTTGCGAGTGCTGGCAAATGTAAGCATATTTGCACTAATTAAGCAGATAATATATTGATTTAATATCATTGTTCACGTTTAATATGTAAGAGGTGATCCCGATGCCATGTCCGCCTTCCTTTGAATTAACCTGCATTCGAGTAATTTACAGTTCAACAATCGCAGCGGCCGATGCAGCCAACGACGCCATTACGTGGCGATATTAACTTATTTAGCAGAAGCAAAAACTCCCCCGCTGTTAACATAATATACATCATTCTCCACAGCCGCCCGACGTTGCAGAAAATACGTAGCTTTACGGTTCTTATTTTCAGTTCCACAGCCGAGAGCCAGGGCCAGGACTCCGACTACAATGCAATGGTTAACGGAGGTAAGAAAAATTACTCTCGCGCGTGTGTGGGCCGCAATTGTAATTAATAACTAAAGATTTTTTGCTTTAAAGTGAACTGACTAGGCGACGAATTTAATATGAAAAGTTTATTCCATTGTTCAACTTATATGCTCATGTGTTAAGATTCAGCGACTAACATTCATTAACGTAACAAATAATTTAAGATTAATATCGTTAAAAAGGAGAACTTCACAAAAGGATTTAATCGTAAATCAAAATTGAATGAAACATCGTTTTTATTAAGGCCCACCACGTACGTCGGCAACAATGAACATAATAACAATAATAATATATTAAATTACGACGGCCAACGGACGCGAGAGTATCAGGAGCTGCCGCGCTTTCTTTGATGACTGCGGGATCGACGAAGTCCCTAAGCCCCGTGAGAGGGCAGTCAGTGCCCTAGCGCAGTGTATTTAGAGGCACGCGCATGAGGGTGAAGGAAAGTCGTTTAGTTAGAAATGGCTCTGAGCACTATGGAACTTGACTTCTGAGGTCATCAGTCCCCTAGAACTTAGAACTACTAAAACCTAACTAACCTAAGGACATCACACACATCCATGCCCGAGGCAAGATTCGAACCTGCGACCGTAGCGGTCGCGCGGTTGCAGACTGTAGCGCCTAGAACCGCTCGGCCACTCCGGCCGGCAAGTCGTTTAGCTGCCGACAGAAAGCAGAGCTCTGTGGTTCGAGTGACGTGTCGACATTAAGTGGAGACTATCACCGCTGTGTGAGCGGCGACCGCATTCTGCAGTGTCTTGGATGATTGGCGCACCCAGTGGAGCTCTGTGATTGCTATTGCAAGTCCAATTCACCCCTCCGCCGCCCCACGCCGAACCCAGAGTTATTGTGCGGTTCGGCCCCCGGTGGACCCCCAGGGAACGTCTCACACCAGACGAGTGTAACCCCTATGTTTGCGTGGTAGAGTAATGGTGGTGTACGCGTACGTGGAGAACTTGTTTGCCCAGCAATCCACAAAAAAATGGTTCAAATGGCTCTGAGTACTATGGGACTTAACATCTGTGGTCATCAGTCCCATAGAACTTAGAACTACTTAAACCTAACCAACCTAAGGACATCACACACATCCATACCCGAGGCAGGGTTCGAACCTGAGCAGCAATCGCCGACATAGTGTAACCGAGGCGGAATAAGGGGAGCCAGCCCGCATTCGCTGAGGCAGATGCAAAACCGCCTAAAAACCATCCACAGACTGGCCGGTTCACCGGACCTCGACATAAATGCGGCGGGCGGATTCGTGCCGGGGACCAGGCGCTCCTTCCCACCCGGAAAGCCGTGCGTTAGACCACACGGCCAACTGGGCGGGCACATTCATATGTTACAAATACAATAAATTCTGAGAAGCTTCTAGGAATGATGAATACTTACAAACAAATGTTAGCTGGTGGCAGCGACCACCAAACACTACAAACATCGACGCTAAAGTATTCTCCACGAGGCACGCAGCGAAATTTTTAGCAAGATAGAGTTATTTAGGGTAGCATACGTCGACCAGTGTCCTTCCCTGTACATTTCAGTGAATTTCCCCATAGTGTTAGTGAATGAAATCGAAACAGCCAAACAGTTGCAAGAAAAGGGGGGTTTATCCAACTTTTGACCACGACTTCGATGGATGTAAGCCCGTCTTCTCCAGACGTACATATAACCTGAAGACAGTGTAACAGCAATAGCTACAAACGCAGAAACGTACATGTCAAAATTACGCGTCATAACGGGACTAGATCCCCAGAAAGTTGTGGCAACATCACATACACAGACAAGCCAAAACATTATTACCACTGCCCATTGCAACGTTGGATACCGCCTGGTGGCATTTTCAGCACGTGACATCTTTGCCAAAACATCACCGTAGCGAAGATATGGGCTGCAAATGGAGAAATCCATTGAGATAAGCTACTTTGACAAAGGGCCGGTTATCATTACGCATAGCCTGTGAACTAAATGGCGAAGCTGGTCGACTTTTCACATGCTGCTGTCGTGAGCATCTACGGAAAGAGGTAGAAGGACAGTGAAACTACAGGGTGATCAAAAAGTCAATATAAATTTGAAAACTTAATAAACCGCGGAATAATGTAGATAGAGAGGTAAAAATTGACACAAATGTTTGGAATGACATGGGTTTTATTAGAACAAAAAAAAAAACAAAGTTTACAAAATGTCCGACAGATGGCGCGTAAAACATCGCATCGTTTGGTGATGATCGTGCGCTCAGCCGCCACTTTCGTCATGCTTGGCCTCCCAGGTCCCCAGACCTTAGTCCCTGCGATTATTGGCTTTGGGGTTACCTGAAGTCGTAAGTGTATCGTGTTGACCGATATCTCTATGGACGCTGAAAGACAACATCCGACGCCAATGCCTCCCCATAACTCCGGACATGCTTTACAGTCCTGTTCACAACATTATTCCTCGACTACAGCTATTTTTGAGGAATGATGGTGGACATATTGAGCATTTCCTGTAAAGAACATCATCTTCGCTTTGTCTTACTTTGTTATGCTAATTATTGCTATTCTGATCAGATGAAGCGCCATCTGTCGGACATTTTTTGGTTCTAATGAAACCCAATGTCATTCCAAGCATGTGTGTCAATTTGTACCTCTCTATCTACATTATTCCGTGATTTATTCAGTTTTCAAATTTATACTGACTTTTTGATCACACGGTACTACTACGCCAGAATGGTTGGACGTCCACGACTCTTCACCGAAAGTGGGGTTCGGAGGCATGTCTGCTCAGTAAAGTAGGATAGATGCTGATCTGTGGCATGCCTGCCGAAAGACCGCTATTATGGTGCACACACAAATGTTTCGGAGAATACGGTTGATCACACATTGTTGAACATGAAGTTCCGCTGCAGACCACTCTACGTGTTCACATCTTGACCCAACGACATCGTCAATTACGATTGAAGTGGACTCGGGACTATCGGAATTCCACCGTCGACCAATAGAAACGTGTCGGCCCTTCGGGTGAATCACACAGGTCGATGCTGGTCTCCACAAACGTCGTCATCGAGGAGAACGGCTGCTCGAAACGTGCAGCGCGCCACCAAAGCAGGCTGATGGAAGTAGTAAGGGGTGTTCAAAAAGCCTCTCCGAATTGCCATATGATTGTTAGCTGCGCGTGCCGTATGATTGTTCGCCTCCCTGGGTTACTTCCCTACAAGTGGGCCGGCCGCAGTGGTCTCGCGGTTAAGGCGCTCAGTCCGGAACCGCGCGACTGCAACGATCGCAGGTTCGAATCCTGCCTCGGGCATGGATGTGTGTGATGTCCTTAGATTAGTTAGGTTTAAGTAGTTCTAAGTTCTAGGGGACTGATGACCACAGATGTTAAGTCCCATAGTGCTCAGAGCCATTTGAACCATTTTTGAACCTTCAAGTGGACTCTCCCAACATTCCACTGTTTCGTTTATCTCAGCCAGCGTCAATAGTGTCGTTGGTGTGTGTCGCTACGTGTTGACGTGAACTTTTAAGTTTAGTTCTTTTGTTCGTTTATTTCGTTTTTGTCACTGTTACAACGCAAACCACTGAAGAACGGGTGTTTTTAGTCGAACAAGTATTCAAAGCTGGCGGTAAATACGCAGTTTCAGTTCGTCAAATATTTAATTTAGTTTTCCCGGAGACAACACTCCCACATCGCGATACTGTGCGTGATTTGATTAACAAATTTCTAAGCACGGATTCAAAAATGGTTCAAATTGCTCTGAGCGCTATGGGACTTAACATCTGTGGTCATCAGTCCCCTAGAACTTAGAACTACTTAAGCCTAACCAACCTAAGAACATCACACACATCCATGCCCGAGGCAGGATTCGAGCCTGCGACCGTAGCAGTCGCGCGGTTCCGGACCGAGCGCCTAGAACCGCGAGACCAACGCTGCCGGCAGCACGGATTCAGTGACACATGCACCGAGAAGTGGTCGTCCTAGTGTTTGGTCTGAGGATAAACTGCTCTATATTTCCGTTAAAATGCGCATGAGTCCGAACACGTCAATAAGAATACTCGCCCAGGAAATCGATGTTAGTGTCCAAACGGCCCACACAGCTGTAAGGAAAAAATTAGAACTTTTCCCATACAAAGTGAAGTCTTGCGAGAACTGAAAAATACTGATCATGGCAAGAGAATGCATTATTGTCAATGGTTCAAAAATTTCATTCAACAAAATGGAAGGAATATTCTTAACGAAACGTTTTTCACTGATGAGGCGTGGTTTCATTTATCTGGGTACATGAACGACCAAAATTCTCGTATGTGGAGTACTGCAAATCCATTGTGTATACATGAGGAGCCACTTCATTCTGTGAAAATAGGAGTTTGCATTGCAATTTCTAGACGTCGGATTGTAGGTCCCATATTTTTCAACGAATCAATAAACGCGCAACGATACTGCAGTGATATTCTGTACCCATTCATAGGAGAACTTGCGTTAAGTGAAATACTGAACGGTTATTTTGAACAAGATGGTGCAACCGCGCATACAGCTCGCGTTTCAATGTCACTGCTTGCTAATGTTTTTGGTGATCGCATAATTTCACAGGGACTTTGGACTCCGCGATCGCCTGACCTAACACCACCTGACTTTTTCTTCTGGGGTGCAGCGAAAGCAAAAAACCGCCCAAAATCCATCGATGAATTGAAAACTGCAATATCCACTTTCATTGCTTCTGTTACAGAAGAAATGTTACAATTTGTGTTTGCAAACATGATTAGACGAACTGAATTGTGAATTCAACAACAAGGGGGACACTTTTAACATTCAATGTGAAAATTCGTAAGTAAAATAATATTCAATAAATTTATAACTTGTATTTCACAGAGATTCATTTCCGTATATTCACTGCGGCATACGTCACGCGCGGTTAACAATCATACGGCACTGCGGCGAGACTTTTTGAACACACCATATTATGCCATGGGAGAAATTCTCCTGCGCGAGACCCGCTTCATGATTTTATACACGACCAAAATCTCTTAGCAGTGTTCGTCAAATGCGTTGGCAAGGTTTCACTTTCTTTCCTTACGCTCATTCTCGCTTCGTTCAATTTTAGTTTGCCTGTTAGGTTTTGAGTACTCTTGAACGTGTGATGAAGCTCTGTTGGTTTACGTAGCATATTTCTAACTCGACTCTCTCTCTCTCTCTCTCTCTACATCTACATCTACGTCTACATCTTCGTGATCACTCTGCTGTTCGCAATTAAGTGCCTGGCAGCGGATTTAGTGAACCACCTCAACCCGTCCACTCTCGAACCGAGCGCGGGAAAAACGAGCACTTTATTTATTTTTTTATGTGCGAGCCCTTATTTCGATTATTTTATCGTGATGATCATTTCTTCCTATTCTGGGTGCCAAGAGAATGTTTTCGCAATCGGGGGAGAAAACCGATGATTGAAAACTCATGTGAAGATCCCGTCGCAACGAACAACGCCTTTGTTTTCATGATTGTCAATCCAATTCACGTATCATTTCTGTGGCACTATGTCCCCTATTCCGCAATAATACAAAACGAATCGCCCGGTCTCGGTGATGGTTCAAATGGCTCTGAGCACTATGGGACTTAACATCTGAGGTCATCAGTCCCCTAGAACTTAGAACTACTTAAACCTAACTAACCTAAGGACATCACACACATCCATGCCCGAGGCAGGATTCGAACCTGTGACAGTAGATCTCGGTGATCCCGTGCCAAATTCTGTCGTAACTGACATGGTTCTAGAAGGGATCACGCAGGGTCATCTCTTACTGATCCCCGCGTTCAGTAATGTGCGCTGTGGTCCGAAACTCCTGCGTCTCTACCAGCACTGTACACAGCTGTCAGATCTGCCACAGATCGCCAGTCCCCCTTCTACATCTACATCTGCATCTACAACCATACTCCGCAAGCCACCTCACGGTGTGTGGGGGAGGGTACCTCGAGTACCTCTATCGGTTCTCCGTTCTATTCCAGTCTCGTATTGCTCGTGGAAAGAAAGATTGTCGGTACGCCTCTGTGTGGGCTCTAATCTCTCTGATTTTATCCTCATGGTCTCTTCACGAGATATACGTAGGAGGGAGCAATATACTGCTTGATTCCTCAGTGAAGGTACGTTCTCGAAACTTCAACAAAAGCCCGTACCGAGCTACTGAGCGTCTCTCCTGCACAGTCTTCCACTGGAGTTTATCTATCATCTCCGTAACACTTTCGCGATTACTAAATGATCCTGTAACGAAGCGCGCTGCTCTCCGTTGTATCTTCTCTCTCTCTTCTATCAACCCTATCTGGTACGAATCCCACACTGGTGAGCAGTATTCAAGCAGTGGCCGAACAAGCGTACTGTAACCTCCTACTTCCTTTGTTTTCGGATAGCATTTCCTTAGGATTCTTCCAATGAATCTCAGTCTGGCATCTGCTTTACCGACGGTCAACTTTATATGATCATTTCATTTTAAATCACTTCTAATGCGTATTCCCAGATAATTTATGGAATTAACTGCTTTCAGTTGCTGACCTGCTATATTGTAGCTAAACGATTAGGCATCTTTCTTTCTATGTATTCGCAGCACATTATACTTGTGTACATTGAGATTCAATTGTCATTACCTGCACTATGCATCAATTCGTTGCAGATCCTTCTGCATTTCAGTACAATTTTCCATTGTTATAACCTCTCGATATACTACAGCATCATCCGCAAAAAGCCTCAGTGAACTTCCGATGTTATCCACAAGGTCATTTATGTATGTTGTGAATAGCAACGGTCCTACGACACTCCCCTGCGGCACGCCTGAAATCACTCTTACTTCGGAAGAGTTCTCTCCACTGAGAATGGCATGCTGTGTCCTGTTATCTAGGAACTCTTCAATCCAATCACACAAGTGGTCTGATAGTCCATATGTTCTTACTTTGTTCATTAAACGACTGTGGGGAACTGTGCCGAACGCCTTGCGGAAGTCAAGAAACACGGCATCTACCTGGGAACTCGTGTCTATGGCCCTCTGAGTCTCGTGGACGAATAGCGCGAACTCGGTTTCACACGATCGTCTTTTTCTAAACTCATGCTGATTCCTACAGAGTAGATTTCTAGTCTCCCGGAAAGTCATTATAGTAGAACATAATACGTGTTCCAAAATTCTACAACTGATCGACGTTAGAGATATAGGTATATAGTTCTGCACATCTGTTCGACGTCCCTTCTTGAAAATGGGGATGACCTGTGCCCTTTTCCAATCCTTTGGAACGCTACGCTCTTCTAGAGACCTACGGTACACCGCTGCAAGAAGGGTGGCAAGTTCCTTCCCGGATTCTGTGTAAAATCGAACTGGTATCCCATCGGGTCCAGCGGCCTTTTCTCTTTTGAGCGATTTTAATTGTTTCTCTATCCCTCTGTCGTCTATTTCGATATCTACCATTTTGTCATCCGTCCGACAATCTAGAGAAGGAACTACAATGCAGTCTTCCTCTGTGAAACAACTTTGGAAAAAGACATTTAGTATTTCGGCCTTAAGTCTGTCATCCTCTGTTTCAGTAGCACTTTGGTCACAGAGTGTCTAGATATTTTGTTTTGATCCACCTACCGCTTTGACATAGGACCAAAATTTCTTAGGATTTTCTGCCAAGTCAGTAAAAAGAACTTTACTTTCGAATTCACTGAACGCCTCTCGCATAGTCCTCCTCACACTACATTGCGCTTCGCGTAATTTTGGTTTGGATGCAAGGATTTGGCTATATTTATGTTTGCTGTGAAGTTCCCTTCGCTTTCGCAGCAGTTTTCTAACTCGGTTGTTGTACCACGGTGCTTCTTTTCCATCTCTTACGATCTTGCTTGGCTTTACAGTGCCTCTAACCTACACATTCTTGTGTTTTCACCGTCCCTCAGCATTATTACAATGGTGCTCACCACACTAGCACGCGAGCAGCGTCTCTACCATTCATGAAGTTGCTTATGTAAGAGGATTTCCCAATTTGCAGCCCGTTTCGTTGCTAGAATCATTACTTATTCGTCTCTGCTTCGTTTAGATACTTTTTTTTTTACCGCTCCACGTGTCCACAATGCCACCAGGTAGCATTCGATTTCGTGGTGGGCAATGGTTACAAATTTTTGGCTTGAGAGGTGTTTAGTAATGCCAGGCTTCTTTTCAGAAAGCAGGTTGGTTTCAGAAAGCAGGTTGGTTTGGCTAAAAAAATCCTATTTTTCAATATACCGGGTGATCAAAAAGTCAGTACAAATTTGAAAACTGAATTTAAAAAAACTGGTTCAAATGGCTCTGAGCACTATGGGACTCAATTTCTGAGGTCATCAGTCCCCTAGAACTTAGAATTACGTAAACCTAATTAACCTAAGAACATCACACACATCAAAACACCGGCCAGTGAAAACTGAATAAATCACGGAATAATGTAGATAGAGAGGTACAAATTGACACACATGCTTGGAATGACATGGGGTTTTATTAGAACCAAAAATATACAAAATTTCAAAAAATTTCCGACAGATGGCGCTTCATCTGATCAGAATAGCAATAATTAGCACAACAAAGTAACTTTGCAAAAACAGACATAAAGTCTTATGGGATAACAGCAATCAGTGATTTTACAATGTTACTTAAAATCCGTCTTGATTGCAAAAAAAATTATTTTTTTAATTCATATGACCGGTTTCGGTTCATTCTGAACCATCTTCAGATCTGATATATCAGTTACAGGAGTAACACCTTGTGACGTAGCATGTGAAAGTTGCTGGATTTGGATGGGTTACTCCTGTAACTGAAATATCAGATCTGAAGATGTTTCTGAATGAACCGAAACCGGTCATATGAATTTAAAAAAAAAATTGCAATCAAGACGGATTTTAAGTAACACAACAAAGTAAGACAAAGCAAAGATGATGTTCTTTACAGGAAATGCTCAATATGTCCACCATCATTTCTCAACATTAGCTGTAGTCGAGGAATAATGTTGTGAACAGCACTTGCGACTTCAGGGAACCCCAAAGCCAATAATCGCACGGACTGAGGTCTGGGGACCTGCGAGGCCAAGCATGACGAAATTGGCGGCTGAGCACACGATCATCACCAAACGACGCGTGGAAGAGATCTTTCATTCGTCTAGCAATACATTTTTTTTGTTTTGTTTTTTGTTTTGGTGCTAATAAAACCCCACGTCATTCCAAGCATGTGTGTTACTTTTTACCTCTCTATCTGCATTATTCTGTGGTTTATTAAGTTTTCAAATTTATACAGACTTTTTGATCATCCGGTAATTTCTGTCCAATGTGCCTGCAGCCCCGCCAAACCGTTCTTAATTGGGCGACGAGGCTGGACTGGTTCGGCGACGCACCTCTAAGTGACTCCCCCACCAGCCCACTCCGTCGCCGACCGCGTTTTCGCCACAGCCACACGGCGTGCTTTGGACGCGACGTTCCTCTCGTGTGGTAACTACCGGGAGGAGAGGGAGGGAGGGGGGATTAGAGAGAGAGGGAGAGAGGTGTGTTACGACGTCCGGTGGAGGGCGATCCGCTGCTCTTTCACCTCTCTCTAGCCTCTGGAGAGGCAGATGACGAGTGGGGGTATATATACTGGTGGGCTTGCCGTCCAGAGTCATCAGTTGGGTTCCTCTCTCAGCAGCAGCAGCATCCAGGCAGCATGAGGACAACTGCTCTGGTGAGTTCTACCTCTGGCACTTGAGGGCTCACCAGCTTCTTGTCCTCCACAACACTGTTACTGGGCACTCGGTTTTTTAGGGCTCCCTCGTCTCCAGGCATCAGGGGAGGTGGATCAGAGACGACTGCATTTCAAATACTCATCTGGCCAGCCAGATTTTAGTTTTATTTTATGAATCTCTTACGAATACTTAAAGCGAATACTCGGATGGTGTCTTCGAAAGGAGGATGTTCTTGAGTTCGTGCTTTGCACTTGGCACGGTGTTGAACCTTAATCTCAAATCGTATTATTTTGGTCCCCTTCATCCCTTTTGGATGATAAGGAAATTCGCTGCAGCATTGCCTAATATGTGTCTTCACAGGTGGAATTTCAGCCATCTAATGGCTGAAACGGAAGTGTCAAACTTTCTGTTCACTTCTGTAATTGTAAAAACGACACATTTCATTTTGTGTACTGCTTCCCACTGATTGTCGAACATTTCTTTGCGACTGAATCTACTCTCTTTAAGGAAGTACCCGAGGTGTCTGTCCGTTTGGGATGACAAGGAAAGATGTTTGGGGTGACACGAAAATGAAAGAGTAAGGCAGCAAGTGGAACCTTTAACTTCTCCTAGCTGGGATTCACAGTCACTTTTCTAAAGGACATCATCGTCGCCTTTGAGTCTAAAAGTTATTTTTCATTAAACCCACTATTGCAGTTTCGACTGTGTGGCCTTTATGAACTAGAGTACGGGGAAGGTTGTGTTTGAACATGTGGTAAAAGTCGGATATTTACAGAAATAGCAATAGTAGATTTTATGAGTAAATAATTTTTACAGTCAAACGCGAACATGATGTCCTTTAAAAACATAGGCCCTCATTCCATCAGGAACATCAAAGAAAATCACACGCTTAAAGTACTAACCGAAATGCACTCTGTTTATTGATTTGTTACTGGAGGAAGGCACACGTTTCGTCGAAGCAATAAACTGTTTTCAGACAAACAATGGGCTACTGGCAGGAGACGTCATTCATCTAACTAAACACTTTAATCCACTTTATTCACTGCAAATATGATTTTATTTGTTTTCTATGCTTATAACCGCTAACCCTAAGCATCCTCTGAGGGACAAACATAAGGTTCTTTGTGAATTTTCTTGCATTTTGTATGTCTACGAAAGGGTTCGTCGTCAGTGATTGAGGAATCACAATAATAGCGAAGCAGCAAATGGGATGATCTTCCTCAGCACCATAGGAACACTCAAGTTCATCCTCTAGTTATTGCACATCCCCCACTTAAGTTGATCGTCCTTGAGATACCTGCTTAATGCCTTCTACACGTGCCGAAGCATAGGTTCTGTTGGAACAATAAACAGTCATAGGACGATGTCATTTCTCTGTAGCTTCACGTCCGAAGCCGATGGATAGAATCGTAGTCGATCCCAGCTAACTCCTCGAGGACATCGGTCGCTTGTTGTGTGAAGCGGTTTTTCAGAAGAACCACATAGTTATTGCATATCTGCAGAGAAATTCCAAGATGATGTTCATTCGGTTTTTCTCCAACCTCTTCTTTTCAATTAAAGGAGTAGGTTTAGCATTATAAAGACAGTAGGACAGTGGGATAAGTAAGGCGAAGGAATTATTAGTTACCTGTTTAATACATCTAGAACAGAAAACATTTCGGTAGTCATGCAAAGCTGTTTAGAGGATTACAGAACTCTTAACTCTCAACCGGTCACAAACCTTGTCCTAGTAGTCGTGCCTGAAAGGAAAAAGGTAGGAGTTCTTTCATATTGTAGTACTTTGAGGCGCTACCTTCAGTCCAATTCTTAGAACCATTGAACGATGTTTTTTAAATTACTTTTTTCCAGAGAAACCTAATAAACCTCTCTGTTTAATATGTTATTTTGCTTCAACCCATCAGTCCTGTTGCTGAGATCACAAACCGACCTGAGTTAGTCGAGAATACAAGTTTCAAATAGTCTTTCCCTTTTTCACATTCCTTTCGTTAGTGTTCATATCACAGGTTTCACTCCTTTTACTTATTCAGCTACAATATTTGTTGTATCTAGCTTCTGTTCTTTCTAGTCTACTCTACGCTACGATTTTCTGTAGTTTTTCTGTTCGACTGTATTTCAAAACACAGGCAGCTCACAACATTGGGATAACTGTCGTTTCTGAAGATTTCATTTTAGGCATGGAACACAATAAACACAATTTCCTCGCCTTCACTCCAGCACAGTTAGCTGAACATTGTAAATGGGATTTTTTTTCTTTTTCTTTTTTTTTGCTCCGTGTTCATCCATAACTATCCGAAGTATACATGGAGCAAATACATTCAATGCTATGTTCTAATGGCATCCATTCAAGTTGCAAAAACCATAAGTGGAGAAGGACGTATAGTTCATATAAAATAGACTACCTCTTTTGTAACCATTTATGAACGACGACGGTGGTTACTCGACGTTTTCGCATTAGTAAACTTGCAAACTGTAGTTCCCTAAGCAATAGGGCCACTGCCTGTTACATTTTCTTATTGAATATTACGATATTATTAATACTTCCCTGTTTCTTTCTCTAGCATACGAAGAGCTTGTAATCCGTAAATGCACAAGATACAGTGCAAGCAAAAGCGATCTTTTCATGTTGTACCTTGCAGAGTAACGCTACTTGGCCATTTGTATTACTTCTTTTTCTTCCGCACGCAATATTTCTATATCAGCACAGGAAACGGCCTTCTAGTCTGATCAAGTTTTTTGTGAAGTTCTAATTGCACCAGTTTGTACGCGCCGCGTTCTTTCATACATTTCACAACGAGTTTATGGATTGCAGGCAGCTGTTAGGGATTTCAGCACTCCAGTGTTCCGATGCTGTCAAGCAGTACGTGAAGGTTTAACCGTTACCAGCACTTAGCTACTACTCTTTCTCAGGAATTACCGTTGTTTCTATCGCTACTGTGGTTAAATGCATATTACGCCATCGCGACCGGTTTTGCAACTACAGGAAGCATTGAATAAAATTTTTAGCCCTCTTGGTCTGTTCTCTTGACACTGACGTTAAGCCATTGCACTACTAAGCAACTCACGGTCAGTGTAGCACACAACATATTTTCTTTCCGAAATATCGAATGTTGCCTTTGATGGTCGGTGGTCTCACTCTTTCGCGACTTTCTAACGTTTTTAAGTCATCTGTCTTTCGACTGAGTTGAGCTGTGGTCTGCCTTCTTCTATATTATTCTAATGCCTTCTTCACCACGTAACAACTACACACAACACCCTTAATTAATAACAAATAACTAAATACTGTGGCCTCTTACGTTAACCAACAGGTTTCTAATAATACCAAACAGGCACACCACACACCCACACACACACTCACACACACACTCAAACGGAACGGATTCCATTAGATTTTGGCTTTCCCACGCATTGTTCCATTCGGTGTAGGCCATGTGTCTGAATTTTGCAGTTTAATCATCCACTGGAGTGCATCACTCTTGTATTCCATTTCCTTCCAGTCTTTACCAGTTTAGCCAGCTATATCATTCCCCGGAATCCCAGCAAGTCCCTTGGTCTTTACACCATTTTGCTTGACTGAGCAAGGTGGCGCATTGGTTTGGCACTGGACTGGCATTCGGGAGGACGACGGTTCAATCCCGCGTCCTGCCATCCAGATTTAGGTTTTCCGTGATTTCCCTAAATCACTCCAGGCAGATGCCTGGATGGTTCGTCTAAAAACTTCCTTCCCCATCCTTCCCTACTCCGCTGAGACTGATGACCTCGCTGTCTGGTTCGAATGGCTCTGAGCACTCTGGGACTTAACTTCTGAGGTCATCAGTACCCTGGAACTTAGAACTTATTAAACCTAACTAACCTAAGGACGTCACGCACACCGTGCCCGAAGCAGGATTCGAACCTGCGACCGTAGCGGTCGCGCTGTTACAAACTGTAGCGCCTAGAACCGCTCAGGTACCTCGGCCGGCCGCTGTCTGGTCTCCTTCCCCAGACAACCCAACCCTTACACTTGGCGTCCGTCGAAATGCTCTTACAGGACGAGTTACACAGTCGGGACTCAGGGCCCTCCATCGCAGTTTCAACACTGAACTGTGTAAGGCAAAACTACGGGTCCGAGGCCCAGAGCAGGACAGAAGTCTTAATCAGCCAGGAACTGTTAGAAGAGCACACGGTCCACTAGAGGGAGACAGATTCCTTTAGGTAGCTAACCGCTTATACCCTATACAGTTAACTAATATTTTCTCAACAATTGCAGTTAGCTTCAGACAGTCACATTGTAACGCTTTTTCAGAATAGTGTCCTTATGATGCTGCTTTCATTCGTTCTAATGGTGGTTCACACCGATTAACAGCATAAAAGATTTTCTGTGATTGTATATAAAATGATAAACCCAACCACTGGGTTGGCTCTGAGCACTATAGGACTTAACATATGAGGTCATCAGTCTCCTAGAACTTAGAACTACTTACACCTAACTAACCTAAGGACATCACACACATCCATGCCTGAAGCAGGATTCGAAGCTGCGACAGAAGCGGTCGCGCGGCTCCAGACTGTAGCGCCTAGAACCGCTCGGCCACCCTGGCCGGCATACCCAACCACTGTCTCGCGACAAAATTTCACTGTTTTCCAAGGACTCTAAGCTTACCAGGTAGTCACTCAGTTGAACTGTTTCTCTCAGGTATACCTGGCCGCAGTGCTCCTGTCGTCGGCATGGGCAGGCGACACGAGCGCTGGTGAGGCGCCAGCCAAGAAGGACAAGCGGGGGATCTTCACCGGCGAACACAGCTACATCGGCGGAGGAGGCATCGGTCTGGGCAGCAGCTACGGAGGACTGTCTGGGGGTCTGTCCGGCGGCATCGGCGGCGGTTTGTCCAGCTACGGCGGGTCCTATGGCTACGGCGGTGGCTACGGAGGAGGTTATGGCTACGGCGGCGGCTACGGCGGCGGCTACGGTGGCGGCTACGGAGGAGGAATCGGACTGTCATCTGGATCCATCGGTCTCGGCTCCGGAGGAATTGGCTTGAGCTCTGGCGGAATTGGCCTCGGCTCCGGAATTGGACTCGGATCCGGAATTGGTCTTGGTTCCGGAATTGGTCTCGGCGCCGGTGGTCTCGGAGGTGGAGCCGGGGGAATCGGACTGGGATCTGGCGGTATTGCCTCTGTCGCTGTCGCCCCTACGCAGACCGTCGTGCAGACTGTGAGGGTACCGCAGCCAGTCCCCGTCCCGGTGACCGTCAACCGCCCGTACCCTGTGCCCCAGCCGGTACCTGTCCCGGTAAACCGCCCGGTGCCCGTGCCCCAGCCGTACCCTGTGCGAGTTCCCCACCCCGTCCCAGTCTCCGTGCCCCGACCCTACCCCGTGGAAGTCCCCCGCCCCGTGCCCGTGCCCGTTAACAGGCCCGTCCCCGTCCCCGTGCCCCAGCCTTACCCGGTCCGCGTCCCGCACCCCGTCCCCGTCGGAGTCCCCCAGCCCTACCCGGTCCGTGTGCCTGTCCCCCACCCCGTTCCCGTACCGGTCTCAACCGGAATCTCCAGCATCGGAATCGGTAGTGGAATCTCCTCTGGCAGCATCATCTCTGGAGGTGGTCTCGGAGGAGGGCTCGGAGGAGGTCTCAGAGGAGGACTGGGAGGCGGCAGCATCATCTCCTCTGGCTCCCTGGGCGGTGGTCTGATCGGTGGCGGGTATGGCGGAGGATACGGCGGTTCGTACGGATACGGCGGATCCTACGGATATGGTGGCTCGTCTGGTGGACTGATCTCTTCGGGGCTCTCGGGAGGAGTCCTGAAGGGAACCTACGTCCCCAGCATCGCCGGAGGCCTCAGCGGTGGCAGCTTGTACTCTGGTAGCCTCTCCTCCAGCTACGGAGGTGGTTATGGCGGTGGCTACAAGAGCTACTACAAGCACTAGAACCTGGCACAAATGACACCAGTCCAAAGCATACAACGCTCCCTAGGGAAGAAGTGAAGAAAGCACGATGCCAATCAAAACACAGGAAGACGTTCTCTACGCTGCAGTATGGGGATGCCTCTGGATGAAAGTGTTGAGCTATCTCTCCAATGTCCAATTTTGGCTGGTGTGGAATGGGCTTCAGATCTCTCGCCGAGATGGAAGCAGCTTTCCACCTAGTACGATATTCCCAAGGAATCGATGCTGCTCACCAAGTCATATTGTTCATAAATTTATATTCACTTCATTCACTATCATGTTATTTCAACATCAACCATATTCTTCGAGCCTTAATTCACATTTCTCCATTGTCGTTTTGTGATATTTTGTACAAGAGAAAAGTCTTTCACTTTCTTAAATAAAGCAGTTTTGTATACAAAAAAGGAAAGCATTTCGTATTTCATTGAAATACTTACATTTTTTTACATCTTTCACCTTTTTTCGGTGGGAGAAAATCTATTACCTATTGCTAAACATGATCCTTTCAACTTACAGCTTTAAACATAATTTTATTTTTTATATATTGGCAGCGCAGTTTCGAGTGTTACATGTCATCGGACAGCTTGCAGCATTCCACAAATCAGTACAAACGCTGCTTCGCAGAAAGAATGTCTAAAGCACCAAAAACAGTGAATGAGCAGTATTTACAAATATCAAAAAAATGTGTGTAAAATCTCATGGGACTTAACTGCTGAGGTTATCAGTCTCTAAGCTTACACGCTACTTAACCTAAATTATCCTAAGGACAAACACACAAACTCATGTCCGAGGGAGGACTCGAACGTCCGCCTTTAACCGCTCGGCTAATCCCGCGCGTCCGTCAGACGCATATACACTCCTGGAAATGGAAAAAAGAACACATTGACACCGGTGTATCAGACCCACCATACTTGCTCCGGACACTGCGAGAGGGCTGTACAAGCAATGATCACACGCACGGCACAGGGGACACACCAGGAACCGCGGTGTTGGCCGTCGAATGACGCTAGCTGCGCAGCATTTGTGCACCGCCGCCGCCAGTGTCAGCCAGTTTGCCGTGGCATACGGAGCTCCATCGCAGTCTTTAACACTGGTAGCATGCCGCGACAGCGTGGACGTTAACCGTATGTGCAGTTGACGGACTTTGAGCGAGGGCGTATAGTGGGCATGCGGGAGGCCGGGTGGACGTACCGCCGAATTGCTCAACACGTGGGGCGTGAGGTCTCCACAGTACATCGATGTTGTCGCCAGTGGTCGGCGGAAGGTGCACGTGCCCGTCGACCTGGGACCGGACCGCAGCGACGCACGGATGCACGCCAAGACCGTAGGATCCTACGCAGTGCCGTAGGGGACCGCACCGCCACTTCCCAGCAAATTAGGGACACTGTTGCTCCTGGGGTATCGGCGAGGACCATTCGCAACCGTCTCCATGAAGCTGGGCTACGGTCCCGCACACCGTTAGGCCGTCTTCCGCTCACGCCCCAACATCGTGCAGCCCGCCTCCAGTGGTGTCGCGACAGGCGTGAATGGAGGGACGAATGGAGACGTGTCGTCTTCAGCGATGAGAGTCGCTTCTGCCTTGGTGCCAATGATGGTCGTATGCGTGTTTGGCGCCGTGCAGGTGAGCGCCACAATCAGGACTGCATACGACCGAGGCACACAGGGCCAACACCTGGCATCATGGTGTGGGGAGCGATCTCCTACACTGGCCGTACACCACTGGTGATCATCGAGGGGACACTGAATAGTGCACGGTACATCCAAACCGTCATCGAACCCATCGTTCTACCATTCCTAGACCGGCAAGGGAACTTGCTGTTCGAACAGGACAATGCATGTCCGCATGTATCCCGTGCCACCCAACGTGCTCTAGAAGGTGTAAGTCAACTACCCTGGCCAGCAAGATCTCCGGATCTGTCCCCCATTGAGCATGTTTGGGACTGGATGAAGCGTCGTCTCACGCGGTCTGCACGTCCAGCACGAACGCTGGTCCAACTGAGGCGCCAGGTGGAAATGGCATGGCAAGCCGTTCCACAGGACTACATCCAGCATCTCTACGATCGTCTCCATGGGGGAATAGCAGCCTGCATTGCTGCGAAAGGTGGATATACACTGTACTAGTGCCGACATTGTGCATGCTCTGTTGCCTGTGTCTATGTGCCTGTGGTTCTGTCAGTGTGATCATGTGATGTATCTGACCCCAGGAATGTGTCAATAAAGTTTCCCCTTCCTGGGACAATAAATTCACGGTGTTCTTATTTCAATTTCCAGGAGTGTAAAATGTTCTTAGAGTTAAATAGTTTATTTGTGTGTTTCAGTTTGTCATGGATGACAGTAATCACAAGTGAATCTAAAATTGCGAAATATGAAGTTTAGTGATGAACAGTTGTGGGAAAAAGGTGAGGAAGATATCTCAATAGCTCGTTTCCAGTCGTTTTGAGGACGAGCATTTCAATGAGAAAATAAAAAGACCACGCGTGAGTGACTGTCGCGTTTTGGGATCCACATCTGAGTTATCATTAGCGCACATGATAGTGAGTAGTTACGTGAATTACGTAGCGACTGATTGAATAGTTTCTCCTTCAAGTTGTGATGTCGGGTCAAGTGTTGTTTACGAAAGGGCTTTGAGCATTAAGTTTTGCATCTTGCAGATTACCTAAGAAACAAGACCTGGTGTGTCACAGCCTAAAATTCAAAACTTTGTACAGTATGCTTCAAATGTCAAATACGTACGTATGTGCTAAGAAAGGATGTGAGCGTTAGAAGAGATCTGCAACGATTTACTAGCGGTAGTAAGTTCTTACCAAAGGACAGGAAGCTCAGTCACATAGGGCGAAGTAAACATCTTGTTGATCTAAATTATGGATCTAAATGAATCAAAGGACTGAAGACCAATGCGAGAATCGTTCACTGATATTTAAAAGTGCAAATTTTGCAGCGGACCTTACGAAACATACTAACTGATAGCTGTTGAATTTGTTGAAAAACCCTAAGCAGTGTTTGTCTTCCGTGAGGTCGGTAAAGGATCGATTTACACATTCTATCAGTTTTCACTTAGGCTCTGACAGGGAAAATGACACTGAAGGTCAATGTACAGAATTGCATGTTCCTAAATTCGTTCTGTGGAGGATTGTTATACGGTTCCTCTTTTCAATCATTGCAAGAAAGCCAAAATGGTAAGTGATGACGTAAGTGACTGAGGAATAGAAAACCAAGAGAAATCGATTATACAGGCGAAAAACATCCAGACGTGATGGATACCTGTAAAATCGTACGTGTGTGATGCGAAAAAAATTGCTTCCTTTCCGGCAAAAGTTTATCATAGGTCGCTGGAAAGACGAAGTGTACCAAGTGATCGGAAGAGAGCGCAGACCATTCCCGTTTTCTACATGAGACGACTCAAAGGTGCACGAAATAAACATAATTTTTCACTGTCAGTCTCTTGTAGAATAATTTAACACTGCTTACGATAAAGCATTTTGATGTTTTTGGAGACCGAATCTTCTCTGTAACGAACATGATTTCCAAAAAAAACACCAACTTGCGAAACTCAAAAAACTCAGCACACAACGACGCCTGTCTTCCTCTACCTACGAAAGGCAATCGTTTCGAAAGGCACTCGATATAAGCTCTGCACTGTCATCTACGAGCTTACGACATATCAGGAACGTAGAACTACACACAGCAATCAAAAGTTTTACATCACCTCGGTTCCGAGGGTTCCGGAACCTGTACATAAAATTGGAGTAGAGATCAATATAAACATCATTTTCACCCTTTTTATTGCTTATGAAAACCACACAATACATGTTGTAACAAAATACAGCGAGACCTCCAGAGGCGGTGGTCCAGATTGCTGTAAAACACCGGTACCTCTAATTCCCAGTAGCACGTCCTCTTGTATCGATGCGTGCCTGTATTCGTTCTGTCATACTATCCACAAGTTCATCAAAGCATGTTGGTACAGATTGTCCTACTCCTCAACGGAGATTCGTCGTGGCCCCCAGTGTGATTGGTAGGTCACGTCGTCCATAAACAGCCATTTTCAATCTATCCCAGGCATGTTCAAAAAAATGGTTCAAATGGCTCTGAGCACTATGGGACTTAACTTCTGAGGTCATGAGTCCCCTAGAACGTAGAACTACTAAAACCTAACCAACCTAAGGACATCATACACACCCATGCCCGAGGCAGGATTCGAACCTGCGTCCGTAGCGGTCGCGCGGTTCCAGATTGTAGCGCCTAGAACAGCTCGGCCACCCCGGCCGGCCCAGGCATGTTCGATAAGGTTCATGTCTGGAGAACATGCCCGTTACTATAGCTGAGCGATGTCGTTATCCTGGAGGAAGCTATTCACAAGATGTGCACGATGGGGGCGTGAATTGTCGTCCATAAATATAATGACGATATGGTTGCGCTATCGGTCGGAGGATGGCATTCACGTATCGTACAGCCTTTAAGGCGCCTTCCATGACCACCAGCAGCATACGTCGGCCCTACGTAAAGCCACCCTAAAACAGCAGGGAACCTCCACCTTCCTGCATTCGCTGGACAGTGTGTCTAAAGCGTTCATCCTGAACGGGTTGGCTCCAAACAAGTTTCCGACGATTGTCTGGTTGAAGGCATATGCGACACTCATCGTCAAGAGAACGTGATGCCAATCCTGAGCGGTCCATTCGGCATGTTGCTGGGCGCGTCCGTACCGCACTGCATAGGGTTCGTAGTTGCAAAAATGGACCTCGCCATGGACATCGGGTTGAAGTTGTGCATCATGCAGGCTATTCCGCACAGTTCGAGTCGTAACACGACGTCACGTGGCTGCAAGAAAAGCATTATACAACATGGTGGCGTTGCTGCCAGGGTTCCTCCGAGCCGTAATCCGTAGCTAGCGGTCATCCACTGCAGCAGTAGCCCTTGGGCGACCTAGGCGAGGCATGTCATCGACAGTTGCTGTATCTCCTCCATGTCCGAACAACATCGCTTTGGTTCACTCCGAGACGCCTGGACACTTCCCTTGTTGAGAGCCCTTCCTGGCACAAAATAACAATGCAGACGCGATCGAACCTCAGTATCGACCGTCTAGGCATTGTTGAACTACAGACAACCCGGACCGTGTACCTCCTTCCTGGTGGAATGAGGGAAACTGATGGGCTGTCGGACCACCTCTGTCTAACAGGCGTGCTCATGCATGGCTATTTACATCTTTGGCCGGGTTTATTCACATCTCTGAACAGTCAAAGGTACTGTGTCTGTGACACAACATCGGCAGTCAACGTCTATGTTCAGAAGTTCTGGGAACGGGGATGATGCAAAACTTTTTTGATACGTGTAGAAATATCAAGATGGTAGCCTTAAACATCAAGAAGGTAATATTACAAATATAAAAAATTAACATATTATGAATGAGAAAATTTACCGAAATATTCTCGTCGTGCATATCTAACGATAACATTTGATCTGAGTAATACGAATTTAGAATCAGACGACATCGAGGTGTACCAAAAGTAATCCAGCTTTTTATGTCCATGGTTTTACACTAAAGCACCAAAAAAACTGGTATAGACATGCGTATTCAAATGCAGAGATATGTGAACACGCAGAATACGGCTCTGCGGTCGGCAACGCCTATACAAGACGACAAGAGTCTGGCGCAGTTGTTAGAACTGTTACTGCTGCTACAATGGCAGGTATCAAGATTTAAGTGATTCTGAATGTGGTGCTGCAGTCGGCGCACGAGCGATGGGTATACAGCGTCTCCGATATAGCAATGAAGTGGGGACTTCCCCGTACGATCATTTCACGAGTGCACCGTGAATATCAGAAATCCGGTAAAACATCCAATCTCTGACACGGCCAGAAAAAGATTTGCAAGAACGGGGCCAACTACAACTGAAGAGAATCGTTCAAGGTGACAGAATTGCAGTCCTTCCGCAAATTGCTGCAGATTTCAGTGGTGGCCCTTCAACAAATGTCAGCGTGCCGAACCATTCAACGAAACATCATCGATATGTGCTTTCGGAGCCGAAGGCGCAGTCATTTACCTTTGATGACCACGCGCCATAAAAGCTTTACACCTTGCCTGGGCGCCGGCCGAAGTGGCCGTGCGGTTAAAGGCACTGCAGTCTGGAACCGCAAGACCGCTACGGTCGCAGGTTCGAATCCTACCTCGGGCATGGATGTTTGTGATGTCCTTAGGTTAGTTAGGTTTAAGTAGTTCTAAGTTATAGGGGACTAATGACCTCAGCAGTTGAGTCCCATAGTGCTCAGAGCCATTTGAACCATTTTTGAACCTTGCCTGGGCCCATCAACACCGACATTGGACTGTTGATGACTGGAAACATGTGGTTGTATCGACCGGAAGGATGTGCACTAGCATGTAGACAACCTCATGAATCCACGCACCCTGTATGTCAGCACGGGCTGTTCAAGCTGGTGTAGGCTATGTAATAGTGTGGGGCGCGTCAGTCGAAGTGTTATGGGACCCTTGATACGTCTAGATACGTCTCTGACAGATGACATGTACGTAAACATTCTGTCTGATCACCTGTATCCATTCATGTCTATCGTGCATTCCGACGGACTTGGGCAACTTCAACAGGACAATGCGACATCCACTCATCCCGAATTGCTAGAGAGTGACTCCAGCAATACGCTTCTGAGTTTAAACGCTTCCGGTGGCCACCAAACTCCCCAGAAATCATCAACATCATTGAGCATATCTGGGATACCTTGCAACGTGCTGTTCAGAAGAGATCTCCACCTCCTCGTACTGTTACGGATTTATGGACAGACCTGTAGGTTTCATGGTTTCAATTCCCTCCAGCACTACTTCAGACATTAGTGGAGTCCATGCCACGTCATGTTGTGACACTTCTGCGTGCACGCGTGTGCCCTAAGTGTGTATACGTTAGGACGGCTATTAGTGGACGAGAGTAATGAGACGTATCAGGAATGAGAACAACAGAAACGTAATGTAAGGATTGATGGTCGTGAAATGGATGAAATTAAAGAACTCTGCTACTTCGGCAGCAAAATAACCAATGACGGACGGTGGAAGGAGGACATCAAAACCAGACTAACACTGTCAAATAGGGCTTTCCTTGGCCAAGAGAAGTCTACTTCCATCAAACAGAGGCCTTAATTTGAGGCGGAAATATCTGAAAATGTACGTTTGGAGCACAGCATTGTATGATAGCTTTGGGAAAATCGAAGCATTTGAGTTGTGGTGCTACAGACGAATGTTGAGCAAAAGGAGCACAGATAACGTGAGGAATGAAGAGGTTCTGCGCAGAATCGCAGTGGAAAGAAATATACAAGGAGGAGTGACAGGCTGGTAGGACATCTATTAAGAATCAGGGAATGACTCCCGTGGTACTAGAGGGAGCTGTAGAAGGCCAAAACTGTAGAGGAAGACAGAGTTTGGCATACATTCAGCAAACGATTGATGACGTAGGTTGAAAGTGCTAGAGATGAAGAGGTTGGCACAAAGAGGAAATCATGGACGACCGCATCAAACGAATCAGAAGACTTATACCTCAGAAAAAAATTAATGGACATTAATGGAGACTGTGTCCAACCTTCGCCTTTACTATGGCTTGAACTCCGCTGGCGACACTTTCAACGAAGTGTCTGAATTTCTGTGAGGAATGGTAACCCATTTTTCCTCAAGAATCGAACCCAGAGAAGGTACTGATGTTCGATGTTAGGATCTGGGGCGTTCCATCTCGTCCAAGAGGTGTTCCATTGAGTACATTCGGTAGCCTGGGCAGACCAGTCCATTTCAGGTATGTTCTATTACACAAATGAATTCCTCACAGATGCTGCTTTGTGAGAGCGTGCAGTATCATGCTGTTACAAACAGCCACGGCCTGCTTTACGCAGTACACATTTCTGTAACTGTCTTCATGTCCCCCCGCATTTTGCGTTTTCTTAAGCACAGTAAAAGGACCACAGCTAACCGAGGAAAACACCTCCATGCTTAAAACCAACACCTGCTCAGTTCTTCACTGTTGGCACGACAAGCATTCCTCAAGCCCAAACCCGTCCATAGAACTGCCGCATGGTACAGCGTGATTCATCACTCTAAGTCCAATGGTCCACTGTCCAGTGTCGTCGTTCTTTGCACCTCCTCATGTGTCGCTTACCGCTGACTACGGAAATGTGTGGCTTACGAGGAGCTACTAAGCCACAGTACCACTTTCTTTTTACCTCCCTACCAATAGCAAAGAGGTCCATTCGAAGAACATCTCGGGAAGTAATTCCAGTGGCGGTTTCCCGTTGCCTTCCACAGTCCTCCACATCCTGTCGCCTCGCTGACCCAGTATCCCGCTGAGGTTGGCTACCCAAACTTCCAATGGGTCGCTCAGCTTAACGGGAGCACCACGTGTAGGTAGGATTGTGGAGAATTGAGGTGAGAAAGGATAGGAGAACTCTCTCTTCGAGTTCCTGTATTCGCATCTCAAATAGAAATAGGAGATAGAGCAAGTGAATAACTTCAGTTACTTGGGAAGTGTAATAATGGATGATATGTATTGCTCAAAAGAAATCAGGGACAGAATTGCAATGGCAAAAGAAGGATTCAAGAGGAAAGAGAAATTACTTTATGGAGAACTAAACGAAAATCTGATGAAAAGACTAGCCAGCTGTTACATCTGGAGTGTTGCCCTGCGTGGTGCGGAAAGCTGGATATTGAAGAAGAAAGATGAAAGTAGATTGGAGGCACTAGAGATGTCGATACGGAGGAGAATGGAAAAAGTGAAATGAGAAGACCGAGTAAGGAATGAAGAAGCATTAAGAAGAAAAAATGGTTCAAATGGCTCTGAGCACTATGGGACTTAACTACTGAGGTCATCAGTCCCCTAGAACTTAGAAATACTTAAACCTAACTAACCTAAGGACATCACACACATCCATGCCCGAGGCAGGATTCGAACCTGCGACCGTAGCGGTCGCGCGGTTCCAGACTGTAGTGCCTTTAACCGCACGGCCACTTCGGCCGGCGCCCAGGCAAGGTGTAAAGCTTTTATGGCGCGTGGTCATCAAAGGTAAATGACTGCGCCTTCGGCTCCGAAAGCCCATATCGATGATGTTTCGTTGAATGGTTCGGCACGCTGACATTTGTTGAAGGGCCACCACTGAAATCTGCAGCAATTTGCGGAAGGACTGCAATTCTGTCACCTTGAACGATTCTCTTCCAAACTGACGCGCTTAGAACCGCACGGCCACGCCGGCCGGCCATTAAGAAGAGATGGAGAAGAAAGGAACATGCTGAAAGTGATAACAAAGAGAAAACGGAACTGCATTGGACATTGTTTGAGGAGGGACTGTTTGCCTATCTTGCACGTCGACTACTCAGTTTGTATATTTTGCTTATTTTTTTCATAGTTCCACACAACTTCTGCCTGTTTTCTCGATTGTGTTCAGTTTTTCAAGGCATATCCACTGTGCCAACATATATCTAAACCTGAGAGGGGTGCGATGGGGAGATTCCCTTGTGAGTGGTACATGTTCGCTATGTCCAGTATCTAGGAAATGGTGACTCTAAGGAATTCAAAGAAGTTTTAGAAAGTGACCCGTATGGGAACAGTGTAAACATAAGCAATCTTGAATGTATAAGTCGCTTGCAGAAGAGACTGGGTGCAAGCTCAGAAGGCTCAAATCAGTTGTGAAGGAAGAAAAAATTATATGAAGGGAAATTCTTGGATGGGAAAGGAATAGTGGCTGATTCCATGAGAGACCACATTCAGAACTGCTCTGGCCTAGCAATTAGGCAAAATACAGGCAATCTAGAAGAAATCGGGAGCTATATGGTCTTTGTATTTCCACACCACAGCCACGTATGAGCATCCCCAACACGGTTTATGCCCCAACGGTGAAAAGTGCTGGTATAAATACAATAAGAAGTAAAATACAGTCATCACCACAGTCTACCAGTAGTCATTTTGGAAAAAATAAAGTTCATCTTCAGAGATCTGGCTGACAAGTCTTCTGATGAAGCGTCTTCATGGAAGAATTCAGAACAACAACGAGGGCTTGAATTGTGTGATATGGCATCCAAAAACAGTGTTGGTTGGGATTAATACACTGCATTTTCGAGTGTATGATGCTAAGGCAATCTACAGTCTTGGAAATATTGATCCTTGAAAAGTTGTCGGTTCCAGCACAGTACGTGCTATGTTGACTTTAGATTAGCACAGGCCAAGGCATACAGACAATATAATCAAGACATTAATGAAAAAAGCAAGTCACTTGATTATCAAGAATGAACGGAGCTGGATCAAGAGTGTTTTAATCTTCTTTTTCCGTTTCCCGTAAATTTACTTTGTAACTCTTCTAGGAACATTATCTCAACTACTATTGAATGTAGAAGTCTGAAATTTTTATCACATATTCAAATGGGTTTCTTGTACACACTAAGACAATGACATTTGAATTACTTGATTTACAAAAGACTTAGAGTGATAATGTAGTGAAAATTAAAGGAAAAAATTTGCTGTAAGGTAAATATATAATATCTCTGTAAGTAATTATTTTGACGAAAAGCTTTTGTTTCAGTATTGTAACAAAGTATCAATGCACATACACTAAAAATTTTATTTCTCTAGCTCCAGTAATTTGTGAGAAATTGTTCCCTATATTAGGCATCGTTTAACACTGCAGGGATAAACGATTCCGTGTCCCCTTAAGGACTTATGCGTATATTTTCAATTCAAGTGTCTACATGTAGTTTCTTTATCGCGCGGTATGGAATTTTGATTCCGTTCATTCTGCTCCTGGCGCATTTGGAACGTAATTCAGTTACAAGTAGGCAATGTTTTCATGTTACTTGGCTACATTTCGACCTTTCGACCATTGTGCTTGTTCACGGGAAAAAGTTGTCTAAATTTATATAAAATCTTTGTTTTTACCATAGCAACTTTTCACTGTTTTGTATTTCTTTAGGGGGTAGACGAGGGTGACGCTCGATTTTGGAACTGATATTCACGATTTTTCTCAATAAAAAAAAACAAAGTACGAAACTGAGTTAGACTTTTATTGTACCCCTTTAAAATCGAATTATGTTAACAGCATCTTCCGTAGGTTCTTGGTAGAACAACATTATAATAAATGAAAAGCACTAGTTTGCTTTTGTTCTACAATACTAATTTTATTGTGCTAACCCGTTTTTCGGCTTGCAAGGCCATCTCCAGACATTCGTGTCTGGCATTTACGTCTGAAGATGACCTTTTAAGCCGAAAAACGGGTTAGCACAATAAAATTAGTATTTTAGAACAAAAGCAAATTGGTGCTTTTCATTTATCGTATTATGAATTTTTCAGTTAAAAATCTTGCACCCGGAGGATATTAAACAACATCGACGAAAGGTCTTCGCGAGGTGTGGACGTCGCAGTTTTCAATCTAGAGCAAAATATCAAACCTCCGCTGAAACTTGATATTCGTCTAATGTAGTACGCACAAATGTTTTAAAAAATGGTTTATAATAAAACGGAGACAAGCGAACAATGACAGCCAATGTTTTCGACAAAAGAGTAGTTTTCAAAACGAGCGCCAGAAATCGAAATTAAAATTTCATTTTCAAGCACTCACGTTTCACTTCGCATGGAAAAACAAGCAGACGCGAAACATATAACTGCTCTCAGACTAACATAAACGAATTATGTTTCGAATTGAAATCTTGTTTTGAGTAGTATTTTAAATTGATACTAATGCCGTATATGATACTGCCCGAAAGTAACCGGATATCTACTCCTTCGATAGCTGTTACAGTATTACAACGGTTGCGTGCGAGTGCTCGTATGCACCATACCCCCAACCAGTAAATCGCGGAAACATTTTAACATTTATGAAATCAATACATGAATGAATCTTGAAAATACAGTATCTAAGGAACATTTTAAACCAGCAAAAATATTAGGCTACAAAATGTCCTACCCCTTAAGTTACGACATATTGTTGCATCTTACTCTGTGCTTTTATTGTCTTTCTTTGTATGGTCTTTGACTTAACTTTCTAACCTCTTGTATCGTACCTGTATGCTCCTGTTGTTGACTGAGCGATTAATACAATGCTGAATGCCCATGTTACATATTTCTTAAGTTTTTGACTCGACCATGTTTCTCATTTATATCCAGAGACATAAATGTCATGTAATGTAGCCTCTGTACAAAAATTTTCTGAAGTGTGCGTGTTCTACTTTCTTGTCGCCAGTCCGTATTATAGCGTCCCCAGTGAAATAATACGAAAAGACTTGAAAAACAGTATTTATAAAGAAGAGACACTTAAAAATTGAATAATATATATTTTTATCATGTACCCGTAAAATAATAATTTCTCTGTGTAAGTTTCGAGTGCAAATAAATATAACAAAATGATCTAAAGAGACGATAAGATACGCTCTTTTGTTAATTTTTTAGTCGTCTCCACTTCTTCTCTTGTCTTGGTTGCGTGTAGACGGACATCTTGCGAGTGCTGGCAAATGTAAGCGTATTTCCACTAATTAAGCAGATAATATATTGATTTAATATCATCGTTCACGTTTAATATGTAAGAGGTGATCCCGATGCCATGTCCGCCTTCCTTTGAATTAACCTGCATTCGAGTAATTTACGGTTCAACAATCGCAGCGGCCGATGCAACCAACGACGCCATTACGTGACGATATTAACTTATTTAGCGGAAGCAAAAACTCGCCCGCTATTAACATAATATACATCATTCTCCACAGCCGCCCGACGTTGCAGAAAATACGTACCTTTAAGATTCTTATTTTCAGTTCCACAGCCGAGAGCCAGGGCCAGGACTCCGACTACAATGCAATGGTTAACGGAGGTCAGAAAAATTACTCTCACGCGTGTGTGGGCCGCAATTGTAATTAATAACTAAAGACTTTTTGCTTTAAAGTGAACTGACTAGGCGACGAATTTAATATGAAAAGTTTATTCCATTGTTCAACTTGTATGCTCATGTCTTAAGATTCAGCGACTCTAACATTCATTAACGTAACAAATAATTTAAGATTAATATCGTTAAAAAGGAGAACTTGACAAAAGCATTTAATCGTAAATCAAAATTGAATGAAACATCGTTTTTATTAAGGCCCACCACGTAAGTCGGCAACAATGAACATAATAACAATAATAATATATTAAATTACAACGGCCGACGGACGCGAGAGTATCCGGAGCTGCCGCGCTTTCTTTGATACCTGCGGGATCGACGAAGTCCCTAAGCCCCGTGAGAGGGCAGTCAGTGCCCTAGCGCAGTGTATTTAGAGGCACGCGCATGACGGTGAAGGAAAGTCGTTTAGCGGCCGACAGAAAGCAGAGCTCTGTGGTTCGAGTGACGTGTCGACATTAAGTGGAGACTATCACCGCTGTGTGAGCGGCGACCTCTTTCTAGAGCGACGGTTGGCGCTCTGTGGAGCTCTGTGATTGCAATTGCGCTTTTTTCTGTTACTTTCCGTGTTTAATTTTGTGATGCGTCATTGTTGTGTATTGGACCGGGGACCTCGAAACGACGGAGAGGCTTCGTCACCGCCGTAGCCCTCAGTGGTTCACAACCCCGCAACAGGTCACAGCACCCACCCCACCGCCGCCCCAAATCTAACCCAGAATTGTTGTGTGGTTTGGCCACCAGTGCCCCCTCCCTCCCCCCCCGGAACGTCTCATACCTGACGGGTGTAACCCCTCAAATGTTTGCGTCGTAGCGTAATGATGGCGTACGCGTACGTGGAGACAGTGTTTAAGCAGCAATCCAAAAAATGGTCCAAATGGCTCTGAGCACTATGGGACCTAACATCAATGGTCATCAGTCCCCTAGAACTTAGAAATACTTAAACCTAACTAACCTAAGGACATCACACAACACCCAGTCATCACGAGGCAGAGAAAATCCCTGACCCTGCCGGGGATCGAACCCGGCAACCAGGCGCGGGAAGCGAGATCGCTACCGCACGCCCACGAGCTGCGGACACGCAGCAATCGCAGAGATAGTGTAACTGAGGCGGAATAAGGGGAACCAGACCGCATTCGCTGAGACAGATGGAAAACCGCCTTAAAAACCACCCACAGGCTGAGCGGCACTCCGGACCTCGACACTAATCCGCCGGGCGGATTCGTGCCGGGGACCGGCACGCCTTCCCGCTCGGGAGACAGCGCGTTAGACAGCACGGCTAGCTGGGCGGGCGATGTATCATTATACTGCCCTAGCGCCCGATGCTATGCACGTGTAGACTCTATGGCCTGCAAAGATTTTTTTTTTATTTAACTATTTAACTGAAGTTTTATGCTGTTCACAAATTGCAACACCTCTAAGTTATTCACGCTAATTAAGGTGACATAAGCATGGTGCCGGCCGCGGTGGCCGTGCGGTTCTGGCGCTGCAGTCCAGAACCGCGGGACTGCTACGGTCGCAGGTTCAAATCCTGCCTCGGGCATGGGTGTGTGTGATGTCCTTAGATTAGTTAGGTTTAAGTAGTTCTAAGTTCTAGGGGACTTACGACCTAAGATGTTCAGTCCCATAGTGCTCAGAGCCATTTGAACCATAAGCATGGTCTTTTCCGAATGTACTTCTGACCAAAAAGCGATTCTGGTAGCTGGAGTCCAAATTTATTGTTAGTCATACCTTTCGCATTCTTGTGGAGATATTTCCATAGCAACTTTATCCTCTTTCAA
The DNA here is from genome assembly GCF_021461395.2 of Schistocerca americana. Classification (NCBI taxonomy): domain Eukaryota; kingdom Metazoa; phylum Arthropoda; class Insecta; order Orthoptera; family Acrididae; genus Schistocerca; species Schistocerca americana. Next base: position 175,618,426 of record NC_060127.1, on the reverse strand, counting down.
ATATTTCTTTATATCTAATTGAGAAGTGAAATATCAGTTTTCACAAATTTAGTTTTAAATTTTTTAGTGTAACAAAGTACACTACTGGCCATTAAAATTGCTACACCAAGAAGAAATGCAGATGATAAACGGGTGTTCATTGGGAAAATACATTATACTAGAACTGACATCTGATTACATTTTCACACAATTTGGGTGCATAGATCCTGAGAAATCAGTACCCAGAACAACAACCTCTGGCCGTAATAAGGGCCTTAATACACCTGGGCATCGAGTCAAACAGAGCTTGGATGGAGTGTACAGGTACAGCTGCCCATGCAGCTTCAACACGATACCACAGTTCATCAAGAGTAGTGACTGGCGTACTGTGACGAGCCAGTTGCTCGGCCGCCATTGACCAGACGGTTTCAATTGGTGAGAGATCTGGAGAATGTACTGGCCAGGGCAGCAGTCGAACATTTTCTATATCCAGAAAGGCCCGTACAGGACTTGCAACATGCGGTCGTGCATTATCCTGCTGAAATGTAGGGTTTCCCAGGGATCGAATTAAGGGTAGAGCCACGGGTCGTAACACATCTGAAATGTAACGTCCACAGTTCAAACTGCCGTCAATGCGAACAAGAGGTGACCGAGACGTGTAACCCATGGGATCCCATACCATCACGCCGATGACGAATACACGCTTCCAATGTGCGTTCACCACGATGTCGCTAAACACAGATGCGACCATCCTGATGCTGGAAACAGAACCTGGATTCATCCGAAAAAATGACGTTTTGCCATTCCTGCACTCAGGTTCGTCGTTGAGTACACCACCGCAGGCGCTCCTGTCTGTGATGCAGCGTCAAGGTCCGCGAGCTGATAGCCCATGGTGCTGCAAACGTCGTCGAACTGTTCGTGCAGGTGGTTGTTGTCTTGCAAACGTCCCCATGTGTTGACTCAGGGATCGAGACGTGGCTGCACGATCCGTTACAGCCATGCGGATAAGATGCCTATCATCTCGACTGCTAGTGATACGCGGCCTTTGGGATCAAGCACGGCGCTCCGTATTACCCTCCTGAACGCACCGATTCCATATTCCACATTCATCGGACCTCGACCAACTCGAGCAGCAATGTCGCGATACGATAAACCGCAATCGCGATAGGCTACAATCCGACCTTTATCAAAGTCGGAAACGTGATGGTACGCATTTCTCCTCCTCACACGAGGCATCACAACAACGTTTCACCAGGCAACGCCGGTCAACTGCTGTTTGTGTATGAGAAATCGGTTGGTAACTTTCCTCATGTCAGCAAGTTGTAGGTGTCGCCACTAGCACGAACCTTGTGTGAATACTCTGCAAAGCTAATCATTTGCATATCACAGCATCTTCTTCCTGTCTGTTAAATTTCGCGTCTGTAGCACGTCATCTTCGTGGTGTAGCAATTTCAATGTCCAGTGGTGTATATTCTTAAAAATTATCATCCCGTTTTGCACACCCTTAGGGGCTGAATTTCCAGAAATACTGAAACACGTATTTCTTTTTCTTTAATTTCCAACCGAGATGTCAAATACTAATTGTCACAGATGTAGCCTTAAAAATCCTTTAGCAGTTCATTAGTAATTACTTATTTTCAAAAAACTTTTGACTTATTATTTTACACCCTTAGTGACTGAATTTCCAAAAATGTTGAGAAGCGTATTTTTTATTTTCTGATTGAGAAACCAAATACCAGTTTTCGTAATTCTAGCTTCAAGAATACCTTAATAGCGACGTAATTTCAAAAAAGCCTTTCATCCCCTATTTCACTCCCTTAGGAGTGGAATTTTGGAGAATCCTTTCTCATGCGAAGCCGACAGTATAAGAACCACTCCCTGCCCAATCTTCAAGTTTCTATTCTGAGCCGTTTGGTCTGGGCGATAACGAGTCAGTGAATCATCAGACCATAATTCACTGCTTTAGGAGTTGAATTTCCAAAAACCGTGAAACATTTATTTTTTCATCTTCAAACGAGAAGTCAAACACCAGTTTTCAATGATTTAGCTTTAAAACTTGTTTCAAAATGAAATATTTTCATTAAACGTCTCTCCGCCTTAGCGGTTCAATTTCCAAAAAACACTCAAACACGTATTTTTTATTTGTAACCGAGAAGTCAGATAGCAGTGTTCGTAGAAGTAGCTTTAAAAATACTTAAGCAGTTCTTTGATAATGATATATTATAAATAACAGGTTTCACCCCCTATTTCATCCTCTTAGGTTTAAACTACTAAAAATGCTGAAACACACATTTCTTTATTTGTGAGATTCTCGGGTCATACGCTGCAAGAGACTTAACGGCAGTTCTGTGCTTGGAACTCATCCCCGTTACAGACGCGGTTTTGAAGGCTACGTATCTATATCTACGTCTACATGCATACTCTGCAAATCACATTTAAGTGTCTGGCAGAGGGTTCATCGAACCACTTTCACAATTCTCTATTATTCCAATCTCGTATTGCGCGTGGCAAGAACGAACACCTATATCTTTCCGTACCAGCTCTGATTTCCCTTATTTTATCGTGGTGATCTTTTCTCCCTATGTAGGTAGGTGTCGATAAAATATTTTCGCATTGGGAGGTGAAAGTTGGCGATTGGAATTTCGTGAGAAGATTCCGTTGCAACGAAAACCGCCTTTCTTTTAATGTATCATTTCTGTGACACCGTCTCCCATATTTCGCGGTATATACAACGTGCTGCCCTTCTTTGAACTTTTTAGATGTACTCTGTTAGCCCTATCTGGTAAGGATCCCACACCGCGCAGCAGTATTCTAATAGAGGACGGACGAGCGTAGTATTGGCAGTCTCCTTAGTAGATCTGTTACATTTTCTAAGTGTCCTGCCAATAAAACGCAGTCTTTGTTAGCCTTCCACACAACATTTTCTGTGTGTTCCTTCCAATTTAAGTTGTTCGTAATTGTAATACCTAGGTATTTAATTGAATCTACGTCTTTTAGATTAGACTGATTTATCGTGTAACAGAAGTTTAACGAGTTCCTTTTAGCGGTCATGTGGACGACCTCACACTTTTCGTTATTTAGGGTCAACTGCCACTTTTCGCACCATTCAGATATCTTTTCTAAATCGTTTTGTAGTTTGTTTTGATCTTGTGATGACTTTATTAGTCGATAAACGACTGCATCATCTGCACACAACTGAAGACGGCTTCTCACATTGTCTCCCAAATCGTTTATATAGATAAGGAACAGCAAACAGTCTGTAACACTACCTTCGGGAACGCCAGAAATCACTCCTGCTTTACTTGATGACTTTCCGTCAATTACTATGAACTGTGACCTCTCTGACAGAATATCACAAATCCAGTCACATAACTTAGACGATATTCCATAAGCACGCAATTCCACTATAAGCCGCTTGTGTTGTACAGTGTCAAAAGACTTCTGGAAATCCAGCCCCTTCACCTGTCGGAAATTAATGAAACAAAAGGGACTGAAGCGGGAATATTCCCCGATGTCCCACAACAAATTCTGCACTGTTTCAACCAAAACTGGCCGAGAAAAAAAAGTGTTGCATTACTTATTGACCACTCCCGTAAGTGTATGTTGTCTAACATAACTTTCGTAACCACAAATGCCCTTAGGATTTCCATAGATACTATAAGGCTCCATTCAAGGTAAAAATTATCTTTCTGGTAATTTGATCTACCTTCTACGTAAATTAATCTTGTTACTGCGACATTAAGCGAAAAATTAATCCCCTCTGCCGACCGGACATGAAATTTACTTGACCGAGACAGATAAATCATACGACAACCTCTTACAGGCTCTCGCAAAAGACAAACCTGTTCACAGGCAGCGCAGGGGAAAAAAAGATGTATTTATCTCCCGCGCGGGGTCCTACGAGAAGTGAAGGCCTTTAATTAAAAGAAAAAAGAACCGGGCGATGTTTCCAGCACGCGAAAGCGGGAAAATATTTTTATGGCTGCAGAAAGAGGGAACGGTGCTGTCCAGCTAATGTGAGGCGCAAAGAGAGCGGACGTCTGGAGTGGATTCGCGACACTTGAGAGGTCCGTACAGGCGCAGCACACAAAGGCAGTTGCTCCAGAGGAACGTACGTACCGGCTTCCGAGAAACAAATAAACGAGTACCGAACCGGCTGTGGGGCGGACGGGAATTCGGGTCGTCCAGGAAGAGAAATTTCGCGTGCTTGTAGCTGCCTGTGATTTTTCACCCACACACTGCAAGCCCGGAGAGAAAGAGGGAGGTGCAAATGTCACTTGTGCAGGGAAAGTCTTGCACCGTTTCCTTGGAATCGCTCACACGTAAGGGACGTTTCGATTCTACTGATATGAGGATATATCGATATTTTTATTTCGATACCTATGGTACACGGCGACAATGAAAATTTTTACAAGAATGAAACAATGACTAACTTAAATAAGATTAAATTATTTTATTTAAAATTGAAAAAAAATACAGCAATCGATCACTAATAATCTCTCTATTGACTGAATACCGTAACACCCAAACCCGCCAAACGCAAAATATTTCCGTCTGAAAAATCAGTCAAAATTTCTCTCGACGCCTTCCTAGCGGACATCCTCCATTCCTTTCGAACTATGACAGTGTAGACCACATGTGGCTTACATTCAAAGAAATAGAACCGACAGCAGCGGAGAGATCTATACCAAATAAGAACACACGGAACTGACCCCACTGGTGCGCAAAACAGGCCAGAACACTACTGCAGAAGCAACGCAAAAAGAACGCCAAATTTAAAATAAAGCTAACTCCCCAAGATTGGCGATGTTTTAAAGAAGCTTGAAATTTAGCGCGAACATCAGTGCGAGATTCTTTTAATAGTTTCCTCAACGAAATTCTATCTCGAAATCTGGCATAAAATGCAAAGAGATTCTAGTCGTATGTAAAGTATGCTAGTGGCAAGACACAATCAATGCCTTCTCTGCGCGATAACAATGGAAATACTATCGACGACAGTACTGCCAAAGCAGAGTTACTAAACACAGCCTACCGAAATTTCTTTACCAAAGAAGATGAAGTAAATATTCCAGAATTCTTATCAAGAACAGCTACCAACATGAGTCACTTAGAAGTAGATATTCTAGTGCAGGAAAGGAGCTTAAATCACTTAATATGTGCAAGTCCTCCAGTCCAGACTGTATACCAATTAGATTTCGTTTGAAGTGTTCTGATATAGTAGCTCCGCATTTAACAACAATATACAGCAGCTCTCTCGACAAAAGATCCGTACCTAAGACTGGAAAAATTGCAAAAGTCGCGAATAGTTAGGAAAGGAAGTAGGAATAACCCGATGAATTACAGAGCCGTATCACTAACGTTGATTTGCAGCAGGATTTTCGAACATAACGATTTAACGAGAGGAAAACGAACTGTTGACACACAGACAGCACGGTTTCAGGAAGTATCGTTCTTGTTAAACACAACTAGCTCTTTCTTCTCATTAAGTAAAGAGAGCTATGGACAGCGTATCTCAAATCGATCCACATTTCTAGATTTCCATAGGTTATTAATACAGTTCATCACAGGCGGCTTATAATAAGGTTGCGTGTCTATGGAGTAGCGTCTCAATTGTGCGAGAGTATTCATGATTTTCTGTCAGAAAGGTCATTGTTCGCAATAACTGACGAATAAAAAAAATCGATATCTGGCGTTCCCCAAGAAAGTGTTATAGGCCCTCTGCTGTTCCTTATCTGTACAAAGGAATTAGAAGACAATCTGAGAAGCCGTCTTACATTGTTTGTTGATAATGTTGTCATTTACCGTCTAGTAAACTCATCAGAAGATCAAAACCGAATGCAAAGTGCTTCAGACGTCTGTATGTTGCGAAAAGTGTAGTTGACCCTAAACAATGGAAAGTGTGAGGCCATCCACAAGAGTACCAAACGGAATCCGTTCAAATTCGGTTAAATGATAAATCGCACAAATATGAAAGCTGTTAATGTAGTTAAATAACTAGGAATTACTATTACGAACAACTTAAACTAAATTGATCACATAGTTCATGTTGTGGGAAAGGCAAACCAAAGGCTGCGTTTTATTGGCAGATGCTAAAGGTCTACTAAAGACAGTGCCTACACTACACTTGTACATTCTATGCTGTGCATTATGGGCCACTTACCAAAGGGATTGATGGAAAATATAGGAAATATTCGGAGAGGGGCAGCTTGATTTGTATTATCGCGAAATAGGGGAGAGAGTGCCACTGATATGATACGCGAGTGGGGGTAGCAGTCGTTAAAACAACGGCGTTTGTCGTTGCTGCGAGACCTTTTCACGAAAAATCAATCAGCATCTTTTTCCTCTGAATGCGAAAGTATTCTGTAGACGCCCACCTACATAGAGAGAAATGATCATTGTAATAAAGTACAGGAAACCAGAGTTCGCACTGAAAGATTTCTGTGTTGTTTTTTCCCGGGCGGTGTTAGAGAATAGCACGGTTGATACAGGGTGTTTCAAAAATGAACGGTATATTTGAAACGGCAATAAGACTAAACGAGCAGCGATAGAAATACACCGTTTGTTGCAATATGCTTGGGACAACAGTACATTTTCAGGCAGACAAACTTTCGAAATTGCAGTAGTTACAATTTTCAACAACAGATGGCGCTGCGGTCTGGGAAACTCTATAGTACGATATTTTCCACATATCCACCATGCGTAGCAACAATATGGCGTAGTCTCTGAATGAAATTACCCGAAACCTTTGACAACGTGTCTGGCGGAATGGCTTCACATGCAGATGAGATGTACTGCTTCATCTGTTCAATTGTTTCTGGATTCTGGCGGTACACCTGGTCTTTCAAGTGTCCCCACAGAAAGAAGTCACAGGGGTTCACGTCTGGCGAATAGGGAGGCCAATCCACGCCACCTCCTGTATGTTTCGGATAGCCCAAAGCAATCACACGATCATCGAAATATTCATTCAGGAAATTAAAGACGTCGGTCGTGCGATGTGGCCGGGCACCATCTTGCATAAACCACGAGGTGTTCGCAGTGTCGTCTAAGGCAGTTTGTACCGCCACAAATTCACGAAGAATGTCCAGATAGCGTGATGCAGTAATCGTTTCGGATCTGAAAAATGGGCCAATGATTCCTTTGGAAGAAATGGCGGCCCAGACCAGTACTTTTTGAGGATGCAGGGACGATGGGACTGCAACATGGGGCTTTTCGGTTCCCCATATGCGCCAGTTCTGTTTATTGACGAAGCCGTCCATGTAAAAATAAGCTTCGTCAGTAAACCAAATGCTGCCCACATGCATATCGCCGTCATCAATCCTGTGCACTATATCGTTAGCGAATGTCTCTCGTGCAGCAATGGTAGCGGCGCTGAGGGGTTGCCGCGTTTGAATTTTGTATGGATAGAGGTGTAAACTCTGGCGCATGAGACGATACGTGGACGTTGGCGTTATTTGGACCGCAGCTGCAACACGGCGAACGGAAACCCGAGGCCGCTGTTGGATCACCTGCTGCACTAGCTGCACGTTGCCCTCTGTGGTTGCCGTACGCGGTCGCCCTACCTTTCCAGCACGTTCATCCGTCACGTTCCCAGTCCGTTGAAATTTTTCAAACAGAACCTTTATTGTATCGCTTTTCGGTCCTTTGGTTACATTAAACCTCCGTTGTAAACTTCGTCTTGTTGCAACAACACTGTGTTCTAGGCGGTGGAATTCCAACACCAGAAAAATCCTCTGTTCTAAGGAATAAACCATGTTGTCTACAGCACACTTGGCGTTGTGAACAGCACACGCTTACAGCAGAAAGACGACGTACAGAATGGCGCACCCACAGACTGCGTCGTCTTCTATATCTTTCACATCACTTGCAGCGCCATCTGTTGTTGAAAATGGTAACTACTGTAATTTCGAAAGTTTGTCCGCCTGAAAATGTACTGTTGTCCCAAGCATATTGCAACAAACGGTGTATTTCTATCGCTGCTTGTTTAGTTTTTATTGCCATTTCAAATATACCGGTCATTTTTGAAACACCCTGTAAATATTGTGAAGGTGCTTCGATGACTCTCTGCCAGGCACACAAGTGTGAAGTGCAGAGTACACATGCAGATGTTTATGCAGCGGCAGATTGCAGATCTAAATTTCAAGCACTGTGTGGCTATCATCAGTGCTGAAAAATTTAAGAACACCTTATAATAAGAAACAACATAAGTCAAAACATGTTATTGTTGTATAAGCTTTGTAAAAGAGCAGATGACTAAATGAGGCACCTGTAATATTAAGGTCAATTCACTCATAACCGGTGCCTTGCCACGGTTCGCTCGGCTCCCCCGTTGGAGGTTCGAGTCCCCCCGCGAACATGGGTGTCTGTGTTGTCCTTAGCGCAAGTTAGTTTAAGTTGGATTAACCATGGAGTTGGTGAGGAGGCTTGCGTGCCTCAGCGATACAGATAGCCGTACCGTAGGTGCAACCACAACGGAGGGGTATCTGTTGAGAGGCCAGACAAACGTGTGGTTCCTGAAGAGGGGCAGCAACCTTTTCAGTAGTTGCACGGGCAACATTCTGGATGATTGACTGATCTGGCCTTGTACCACTAACCAAATGGCCTTGCTGTGCTGGTACTGCGAACGGCTGAAAGCAAGGGGAAACTATAGCCGTAATTTTTCCCGAGGGCATGCAGCTTTACTGAATGATTAAATGATGATGGCGTCCTCTTGGGTAAAATATTCTGGAGGTAAAGTAGATCCCCATTCGGATCTCCGGGCGGGGACTACTCAAGAGGACGTCGTTATCAGGAGAAAGAAAATATGCGTTCTACGGATCGGAGCGTGGAATGTCTTATCCCTTAATCGGGCAGGTAGGTCAGAAAATACAAAAAGGGAAATGGATAGCGTAAAGTTAGATATAGTGCGAATTAGTGAAATTCGGTGGCAGGAGGAATAAGACTTTTGGTCAGGTGAATACAGGATTATAAATATAAAATAAAATAGGGGTAATGCAGGAGTAGGTTTAATAATGACTAAAAAGCTACTACAAACAGCATAGTGAATGCATTATTGTGGTCAAGATAGACACGAAGCCCACGCTTACTACAGTAATATGAGTTTATATGCCAACTACCTCTGCAGATGATGAAGAAATTGATGAAATGTATGATGAGATAAAAGAAATTATTCAGGTAGTGAAGGGAGACGAAACTTTAATAGTCATGGGTGACTGGAATTCAAGAGCAAGAAAAGGGAAAGAAGGAAACATAGTAGGTGAATATGGATTGGGGGTAAGAAATGAAAGAGAAAGGCCTCTGGTGGAATTTTGGACAGAGCATAACTTAATCATAGTTAACACTTGGTTCAAGAATCATAAAAGAAGGTTGTATACATGGAAGAATTCTGGAGATACTGAAAGGTATCAGATATGTTATATAATGGTAAGAGAGAGATTTAGGAAATAGGTTTTAAGTTGTAAGACATTTCCAGGGGCAGATGTGGACTCTGACCACAATCTATTGCTTATGAACTGTAGATTAATACTGAAGAAACTGCAAAAAGGTGGCAGGGATAAAATACAGGGAGCGAAAGGCTATTTACAATTTGTACAGAAACCAGATGGCAGTTATGAGTGGAGGGGCATGAAAGGGAAGCAGTGGTTGGGAAGGGAGTGAGACAGGGTTGTAGCCTGTCCCCGATGTTATTCAATCTGTATATTGAGCAAGCAGTAAAGGAAGCAAAAGAAAATTTCGGAGCTGGTATTAAAATCCATGGAGAAGAAATAAAAACTTTGAGGTTCGCCGATGACATTGTAATTCTGTCAGAGACAGCAAAGGACTTGGAAGAGCAGTTGAACGCAATGGACAGTATCTTGAAAGGCGGGTATAAGATGAACATCAACAAAAGCAAAACGAGGATAATGGAATGTAGTGGAATTATATCGGGTGATGCTGAGGGAATTAGATTGGGAAATGAGACACTTAAAGTAGTGAAGGAGTTTTGCTACTTGGGGAGCAAAATAACTGATGATGGTCGAAGTAGAGAGGATATAAAATGTAGACTGGCAATGGCAAGGAAAGCGTTTCTGAAGAAGAGAAATTTGTTAACATCGAGTATAGATTTAAGCGTCAGGAAGTCGTTTCTGAAAGTATTTGTACGGAGTGTAGCCATGTATGGAAGTGAAACATGGACGATAAATAATTTGGACAAGAAGAGAATAGAAGCTTTCGAAATGTGGTCCAACAGAAGAAAGCTGAAGATTAGACGGGTAGATCACATAACTAATGAGGAGGTATTGAATGGAATTGGGGAGAAGAGGAGTTTGTCGCACAACTTGACAAGAAGAAGGAACCGGTTGGTACGACATGTTCTGAGGCATCAAGGGATCACAAATTTAGCATTGGAGGGCAGCGCGGATGGTAAAAATCGTAGAGGGAGACCAAGAGATGAATACACTAAGCAGATTCAGAAGGATGTAGGTTGCAGTTGGTACTGGGAGATGAAGAAGCTTGCGCAGGATAGAATAGCATGGAGAGCTGCATCCAACCAGTCTCAGGACTGAAGACAACAACAACAACATCAAGTAGTGCGTAAGAGTAGTGATCGAAGACCTCGGCAGTTTGGTCCCATAGCGATTTAGCATCATCACCTCCATCATTAATACTTGCCTATACAAACAGCCTGTATTATATTATCCATGCCAGTATTTCGGTTCATACTGAGGACGCAGCTGACCTCAGTTTACGTCATAATGTTGTGCAGAATCATCTATACAAACTTAATTTAGGTTACAGAATGTCCCGGCTTTGTTAATAAAATTTTGGCTAATCTTTGTAAAGTAGCAGAGAGAAACATTGGAAGTTAGTAAATAAAAACCTTGCTAAAATAGCTTTGATAATAAATATTCAAAAGGCATTCGTTAACCCTTTTTCACATGGACCTGCGCGGTTGTTTCTCTATGAACTAACAATAGTTTCTATATATCGCTATTTAAAAACGTAAATGAATAATAATATACAATTCATCTACGTCAATATACATACTCCGCAAGCCAACATTCGGTGCGTGGCGGAGGGTATCCTGTACCACAACTAGTAGTTTCCTTCCCTGTTCCACTGGCTGATGTAAAGAGGGAGAAAGGACTGTCTGCGTGCCTCTGTAAGAGCCCTAATCTCTCTTATCTTATCTTCGTGGTCTGTACGTGAAACGTATGTTGACGGCAGTAGAATCGTTCTGCAGTCAGCTTCAAATGCAGGTTCTCTAATCTTTCTAAATAATCAAGAATGAGATTTTCACTCTGCAGCGGAGTGTGCGCTGATATGAAACTTCCTGACAGATTAAAACTGTGTGCCCGACCGAGACTCGAACTCGGGACCTTTGCCTTTCGCGGGCAAGTTCTCTACCATCTGAGCTACCGAAGCACAACTCACGCCCGGTACTCACAGCTTTACTTCTGCCAGTGCCTCGTCTCCTACCTTCCAAACTTTACAGAAGCTCTCCTGCGAAACTTGCAGAACTAGCACTCCTGAGAGATAGGATACTGCGGAGACATGGCTTAGCCACAGCCTGGGGGATGTTTCCAGAATGAGATTTTCACTCTGCAGCGGAGTGTGCGCTGATATGAAACTTCCTGGCAGATTAATTTCTAAATAATGTTCCTCGTGAGCAACGTCCCCTTCCCTCCAGGAATTCCAGTTTGAGTTCCCGAAGCGCCTCCTTAACGCTTGCTTACTGATCTAACCTACAGCTAACAAATATAGCACCTCATCACTGACTGGCTTCGATGTCTTCTTTCAGTCCGGCCTGGTGCGGATCCCAGACACTCGAGCAGTACTCAAAACCAGGGTCGCACTAGCGCCTTGCATGCGGTCTCCTTTTCATATGAACAGCACTTTCCTAAAATTCTCCAACGATCCTCACATGCTCGTCCTATTTCGTATCGCTTCGCAAAGATATGCTCAGATATTTAAACGCCGTGACTTTCTCAAGCAGGACACTACTGGTGCAGTATCCGAACATTACGGTTTGTTTTTCCTACTCATTCGCATTATTTACATTTTTGCTACATTAAGAGCCAGCTGAAATTCATCACACCAACTAGAAATTTTGTCTAAGTCATCTTGTATCAAACTACAGTCATTTATCTCCGACACCTTCCTGTACACCACAGCATCATCGGGGAACAATCACATATTGCAGCCCACACAGTCTGCCATCTTATATATGTACGAGGGTAAGTCAATTATAATCCGCAATTTAGTTATATTTTTGTTTATTTTGGTAGTACTGTCGTTTTACGTTGATGAAGCATGCTTTGTTTATTTGTTGTTAAATCTTTGCTATTTTCAAGCTGCTAGGTTAGTTTCGTTATCGCTGCCGTGCTGTTAATCATGGCTGCTCCGTTGTCTATTTGCACCAAAGAAGAGCGACCTTCAGCAATCCGTTTTTTTTTTTTTTGTGGTCGGAAGACGTATCAGGGGCCGAAATTTATCGGTACAGTACGGGAACAGTGTTTCGCCATAGCGGAGTGCCTACGAATGGATAGAAAAATTTCGAAATGGTCGCATAAGTGTTACGCACGATCAAGGAGCCGGACGACCGTTTACCGCCACAAACGAAGAAGCCATTGAGCGTTCACGTGAAATGATTCTCTTAGACAGACGATTAAATATTGACGAAGTGGCACATCGTCTACAAATCAGTCGCGGTTCTGCCTAGGAAATCATCCACAACAGATATGGGTTTCATAAAGTTTGTGCAAGATGGGTCCCATAACAAACTCACACAGTTACATAAACAAACGTGCTTGGACATCTGTAAAAAAACATTTGGATCGCTATGGTAACAAAGGGGACAACTTCTTAGACAGGATCATTACTGGTGACGAGACATGGATCCATCATTACGAGCCGGAGAGCAAACGGCAGAGTATGGAATGGAGACATACAAATTCACCGTGGAAGAAAAAGGTCAAGAACCAACCGTCCATAGGAAAACTGATGCTTACTGTTTTTTGGGGCGCAAAAGGTCCAGTACTGGAACATTATGGTGAAAGGGGCACAACAGCAAACAGTGTATTTATTTATTTATTTATTTGTTTATTGTTCCGTGGGACCAAATTAAGGAGAAGTCTCCATGGTCATGGAACGAGTCAATACATGAAATTATAACACGATATTAGAAACAGCTAAAATGAAATATAAAAAAACATAAAGTCGTAAGTTTAAATGAAGAAAATCAACAATGTAACACTGGAATTTGCTTAATTTTTTAGCTCTTCCAGGAGCTGCTCGACAGAATAGAAGGAGTGAGCCATGAGGAAACTCTTCAGTTTAGACTTAAAAGAGTTTGGGCTACTGCTAATATTTTTGAGTTCTTGTGGTAGCTTATTGAAAATGGATGCAGCAGAATACTGCACTCCTTTCTGCACAAGAGTCAAGGAAGTGCATTCTACATGCAGATTTGATTTCTGCCTAGTATTAACTGAGTGAAAGCTGCTAACTCTTGGGAATAGGATAATATTGCTAACAACAAACGACATTAAAGAAAATATATACTGTGAGGGCAATGTCAGAATTCCCAGATTTTTGAGTAAGGGTCGACAAGAGGTTCTCGAACTTGCACCGCATATAGCTCGAACAGCCCGTTTTTGAGCCAAAAATACCCTCTTTGAATCAGAAAAATTACCCCAAAAGATAATACCATACGACATAAGCGAATGAAAATATGCGAAGTAGACTACTTTTCGTGTTGAAGTGTCACTTATTTCAGATACTGTTGTAATGGTAAGTAAAGCAGCATTTAGCTTCTGAACAAGATCCTGTACGTTACAGTGAAATGCTTACTGCCATGATAAAACCTGCAATTCGAAGTAAATGCCGAGGATTGCTGTCAAAAGGTGTTGTGTTGTTGCACGACAGTGCCCGTCCGTATACTGCTGCCCACACAGCTGAAACGCACCAGAAACTCAAATTTGAAGTACTGGATCATCCTCCATACAGTCCCGATCTTACCCCTTCTGGGCCGGCAGGAGTGGCCGAGCGGTTCTGGGCGCTACAGTCTGGAACCGCGCGACCGCTACGATCGCAGGTTCGAATCCTGCCTCGGGCATGGATGTGTGTGATGTCCTTAGGTTAGTTAGGTTTAAGTAGTTCTAAGTTCTAGGGGACTGATGACCTCAGAAGTTAAGTCCCATAGTGCGGAGAGCCATTTTAACCATTTTACCCCTTCTGACTATCACTTTTTTGGTCCACTCAAACAGGCATTAAGGGGCCGTCGATTTGCCTCGGACGAAGCAGTGAAAGAAGCGGTGCATTCCTTGCTCGCAGCTCAACCGAGAACCTTCTTTTATGAGGGCATCAGGAAGGTTGTACAACGATGGGCCAAGTACGTTGAATAGACTATGTCAAAAAATGATGTCCTTGTTAGTTTCCTATTTGATTACAAAAGAATTTTGTAACTACTTGGCAGATAGTAATTGACTTACCCTCGTATATATAAAATAGCAACGGTCTCCGATGAATACTCGCCGTCGAGGACAACATACTGGGTTTTATCACTTGAAGTCTTCGAGCCACTCACATATCTGGGAGCCTACTCCATATGCATTAACTGTCTGCAGTGCGGTACTGTGTCGAACGCTTTTCGGAAATCTAAAATATGCAATCAATCTGTTGGATTCCACCGCGATTTAATAACGAGATACGCAATATGCTGAGGGAGCAAAGACTGTTGCACTCTATGTTAAAAAAAGAACGCGCAAATGACGACAAGCAAAGATTAGTAGAGATTCTTGCGTCTGTGGGAAGATACATGCGGGAAGCATACAACAGCTACCAACTGTCATACATTGTCTAAGATCTGGTAAACCCGAAAAAGTTCTGGTCCGATGTAACATCGCTAAGTGGGTCTAAGGTTTCCATCCAGTTACTCGTTGACCAGTCTGGTTTGGCAGTAGAAAACAGCAAAACGAAGGTTCAAGTTTTAAATTCAACGTTTAAGAAATCGTTCACTCAGGAGAATGGTACAAACGTAACATCGCTTGACCATGACGCAGAGTCCCTTGTGGATAAGACAGTAATAAGCATCGCACCCATGGCGTAGAGAACCGACTGAAATAGTTGAAAACAAATAGGTCGCCAGGTCCGGATGGAATCCCAATTCGGTTTTACAAAGAGTACTCTACGTCATTGTCCCCTGCTTAGTTAGTATTTAACGCGAATCTCTCCATCTGCGTAAAGTGCAAAGCGACTGGAAAAAAGCGCAGGTGGCTCCTGTATATAACAAGGGTAAACGAACAGTGCCGCAAAATTACAGACCAATGTGCTTAACGTCGGTTTTCTGCAAAATTCTACATCATATTCTGAATTCGAATTAAATAAATTTCCCAGAGACCGAAAAGCTAATGTCCACGAATGAGCGCAGCTTTAAAAAGCATCGCTTGTGCGAAACTCAGCTTGCTCTTTTCTCACACGATATACTGCGGACCATGGATGAAGGGCAACAGATTGATTGCATATTTTAGATTTCCGAAAAGCGTTCGACACAGTACCGTACTGCAGACAGTTAATGCATACGGCGTAGGCTCCCAGATATGTGAGTGGCTCGAAGACTTCAAGTGATAAAACCCAGTATGTTGTCCTCGAAGGCGAGTATTCATCGGAGACCGTTGCTATTTTATATATACGAGGGTAAGTCAATTACTATCTGCCAAGTAGTTACAAAATTCTTTTGTAATCAAATAGGAAACTAACAAGGACATCATTTTTTGACATAGTCTATTCAACGTACTTGGCCCATCGTTGTACAACCTTCCTGATGCCCTCATAAAAGAAGGTTCTCGGTTGAGCTGCGAACCAGGAATGCACCGCTTCTTTCACTGCTTCGTCCGAGGCAAATCGACGGCCCCTTAATGCCTGTTTGAGTGGACCAAAAAAGTGATAGTCAGAAGGGGTAAAATGGTTAAAATGGCTCTCCGCACTATGGGACTTAGCTTCTGAGGTCATCAGTCCCCTAGAACTTAGAACTACTTAAACCTAACTAACCTAAGGACGCCACACACATCCATGCCCGAGGCAGGATTCGAACCTGAGATCGTAGCGGTCGCGTGGTTCCAGACTGTAGCGCATAGAAGCGCTCGGCCACACCGACTGGCTCCACTTACTAGGCACATACTTGTCCAGCCCACAACTTGCGATCTGTTTAAACTTTGTCCACAATTCCCCTATGGCCATCATTCTGGAACTAAATTATCGCAGTTCATTGCCTGAGTCAGATGCTAACAACTGCTTATCTGATCTTTCTATCAGAAAGGCTCTCCTCGCCCTCTCGACTGATTTATCAACTTTCGTAAGCATAATCTCTGTGATGACATCATGATCACTAATGCCTGTCTCGCCGGCCGCGGTGGTCGTGCGGTTCTAGCGCTGCAGTCCGGAACCGCGGGACTGCTACGGTCGCAGGTTCGAATCCTGTCTCGGGCATGGATGTGTGTGATGTCCTTAGGTTAGTTAGGTTTAAGTAGTTGTAAGGTCTAGGGGACTGATGACCTCAGAAGTTAAGTCCCATAGTGCTCAGAGCCATTTGAACCACCATTTGAACCCCTGTCTCTGTACTGACGCCAGCTATAACGCCCGGTCTGTTAGTAGCTACAAGGTCCACACTACTTCCATTGCGTGCGGGCTGCCGAACTAGCTGCTGAAGACACGTTTCGGATAACGTGTGCAAAAGTAGTTCACAAACTGCCTGTCTGCACCCCCTGCAATGAATCCGTACACCTTCCAGGCTATATTCAGAAGGTTAAAGTTGCAACCAACTAGTATTGCATGGCGGGTATTTATACAATTAATTCTGCTTATAGAATAAAATTTTGCTAAAAACTTTTAGAAGGAAAAACGATTGATTTCATTTTAACGCCAGCTCCAAATAAAATCTAACCACCAGCAGCTCTACGAACTAACGTACCAGCGGAGGCACATTTAAGAAACGAGAAACATTAAAGTTTACAATAAGTTCACTCATAAATTTGGCATAGGTCCATATAATTAATGTTGCAATTTGATGCCATATTCACTGAGATTTAGAGCAAGCTGGCTACCAAGGTCGGACAAATTTTATGTTGCACAATACCGACCATGTTCTCAGATGTGAGCCTAGAGGGGTTCTATTATGACACACCAATACTGGCGGGCCGACACCCTTCGGGGGGTGTTTCCGGAATGAGATTTTCACTCTGTAGCGGAGTGTGTGCTGATATGAAACTTCCTGGCAGATTAAAACTGTATGCCGGACCGAGACTCGAACTCGGGATCTTTGCCTTTCGCGGGCAAGTGCTGTACCAAATTTTTTTTTTTTTTTTTTTTTTTTTTTTAAGATTTACCGGACCGAGACTCGAACTCGGGACCTTTGCCTTTCGCGGGCAAGTGCTCTACCGACTTTTTTTTTTTTTTTATATATATATATTTTTTTGGGGCCAGTGCTCTACCATCTTTTTTTTTTATATTTTTTTGTTTTGTTACTTTTTTTTTAAAGAAAACAAATAAAAACCTCTTGGGTATGAAAATAAAAGACGACATTCTTCATAAATAACACAATATCCTTTGAAAACGAAAAACATAAAATGTAGCTATATTTCCGCAACGGCCTTCTTTTGTATTTGTATGTTTTTTTGGTAACATAAATGAGTGTACAGTCTCACCATCAGTAGCATTTTTTTTTTTTTTTTTTTTTTTTTTTTTTTTTTTTTTTTTTTTTTTTTTTTTTGGAGCACAAGAGAAAGAAAACAAATAGGCTGCAGATAGAGAGCTATGTATTAAAGGGAGAAACATGTGTAAGGAGAGAAAAAAAAAACTTAGAAGAGGAGGAGAAAAGAGAACTGAAATAAAATAGGAATACTTTCCGCGCCATGCTCCACTTTGGCGCGCCAGCAGAACAAAATGCATTCTATCATTGACCATTGAAGGGGAACGTGGGATCGTCCAGCCTTGGCTGGCACGGTTCGTTGAGATTCCAGCTTTGAGGCGGGTTGGTGAAAATGCTCTGTAAATAGTTCGCGAAAGTGGCCCGATAGTGTCGATGCCGGCGAAGGGTGTGGTGATACACTTGGAGGCGTGTCCAAAAGTCCGCCGGATCGACGATGTCGTCTCGGAAGAGGTAGTCGACAGCCATGCCACTGATCCATGTGATGGCGTGCCACTTAGCCGATGGAAAGTAGGTCGTGTCGGGATATATCATCATAGTGGGAGAAACGTGATGTGGTGGTACTCGGAGGTAGAAAGCCACAATCTTCTGTACGAGGGTCCAGACAGCTGCTGCTGGCCCACACTCAAAACGATGTAAATCTGTATCTTCGACATTGCACTTGAGGCACAGGGGTGAGTCCACCAGTGCGATGCGATGCAGTTTCTGTCTTGTAGTATACTTGCCGTTGACGAGAAGGTACCACATAGAGGTGGTGTCAGTGGTGTGATATGGTTGGTGGATCGTTTTCCAAACTGTAGGCCATGAAACCTGGGGGTGACGTGTTTCGACGGGGTTGCGGGGTGGAGACTTTCGGAGAAGGCGGTAGATGTCGCGGGTGGTCGTCTTCCTGGTCCTGGGGAGCTCGGTGCATATGTAGCTGTACTCCAAAAAGAAACGGCCGATATGTGACATCGGAGGTGGGATGTGTGCCAAAGACGTCGGTGGGCGTCTCGAAACAGGCGCGAGCTCGGCGGTCAACATTCCAGTAAAACTAGCATTTTGGCTTTTCCATAACCGGAGCATAGTGCTGGTGTAAAGTGCCGTTGTCCTGGCTCTCACATTAACCAGATCGAGGCCACCGTCGCGCTTCGGTAAGGTGAGAGCTTCATACTGGACTTTGAAGATGTGTCCAGAACAAATGAAATAGCCGAATGCCGCCTGTAACCTGGCCGCCATTGTCGCAGTGATGGGCAGAATCTGCGCTATATGGGGTATCCGAGCTGCCAGATGGGTATTGACGAAGGTGACTCTCTGGCACATATTCAGCGGGCGTAGTATGTGATTTTGTATGTTGGCCCGGATGCGTTGCAGCAGCGCACGAAAATTGATCGCCGAGGTGCGGCGAATGTCTCGCGTGTACACCAATCCGAGACAACGAATGGTGTCTACCAGTTGAAATGGAACTACGCTGTCTGCGGGAAGGCCGCGGCCGATCTTCATGGCGTATGATTTTGCCACGTTCATAGCGCTCCCTGCCCCTGCACTGTAACGGGTAATCCACTGCATCGCAGCTTGTACTTCAGCCGCTGAACGTACGACGAGGGCCAAGTCGTCCGCGTAAGCTCGGCAGCGGAACATATGATCCCGGAGTGGAATACCTGTCAAACGTCGCCGTAATCCGCAAATGAGTGGTTCCATCGCAATGGCATAAAGTACCGTCGACAAAGGGCAACCCTGCCGTACTGAGCGTTCAATCCGTATAGGTTCTGTAAGTCTGCCGTTGACGAGAAGTCTGGACGTTGCTCCACGAAGGAGCCGCATAATCACGTGCGTGAACGTCGGGGGAATTGCCATTCGGTCCATCACTGCGTTGAGGAATGCATGATTGACGCGGTCAAACGCTTGTTTGAAGTCGATGGAGATGAAAGCGCCTGGCAGTCGCGAGTGTGTTGCCACAGCGATCACATCTCGATAGTCACTGAGGGCCGTCTGTATATTACGATCGCCGCCTAAGGATGTTTGTTCGTGGGAGACAATGTCCCGTAATACATGTTTGAGTCGCACTGCCAGAAGGCGTGTGAAAATCTTGAAGTCCGAATTGAGTAACGTGATCGGCCGATAACTATCGAGTCGTGTTCCTCCTGCGGGTTTCGGGACTGGTACAAGTAAGCCTTCCATGAACATTGGTGGCGGGGTCGCTGCGCCGGACAAAAGTTCCCAGTACATGTCCCTCCATCGTGGCATCATCAAATCTTGGAAGGTTCTGTAAAATTCGAGAGGTAAACCGTCCGGGCCGGGAGATCGATTCAGAGACCCCTTGGCCACAACGCCTTGGACGTCGTCGGTGGTCACTTCAGCAGTCAGGAGGGTTGCAGCTGCTGCGTTTAGAGTACCAAGTGTCTCATGGGCAACCTCAGCAATGGCGTCTGCACCGGCAGGTACTTCTTGATAGAAAAGTCTATAGTGCGTTGTGAATGCATCCGCAATGGTAGCTTGCGAAGTCAGCCGTCGTCCATCAGGTAAGTCTAAAGTTGTCATTAAAGCCTGTCGGCGTCGACGAACATTTTGAACAATATGATGCATAGAAGGTTCTTCACCATTAATCCTGTCTTGGCTGCGGGCTCGTACAATGGCTCCCTCTAGACGGCATCTGGTCAAGGATAGAATCTTTGCCTTGATGCGTTGAGCTTCTTTGAGGCGATCCGGGGATGGAGGATGATCCATGAGTTCACGTAGAGCGCTATAGTAGAAATCAGTTGTATGGTGATTCCACCTGGCTTTTGCTCTGCCATAGTGTGTCAATGTGCGTCGGATGGCCGGTTTGGCGCACAGCAACCACCACTGCAGTGTGGTCTCGTAACGCATAATGCGTTGAACACAGGTGTGCCACGTGTCGGTGACCTGTTGTCGACATTCAGGGTCCCGCAGTAGCGCGACATTGAGTTTCCAAGGTCCTGCACTGCGCCATATAGATTGTCGACGTAGGTTCATGGTACAGATATAGATGTCATGATCCGAAAAGGCAGACGGCCAACGTTCCGCGTCGAGGAGTACTGATTTTAGAGCGTTAGAGATGTATACTCTATCAAGTCGGCTGGCGGAGTGGCTCGTGATGTGTGTATACCCCGGGCGGTCGCCGTGTATCACTCGCCAAGTGTCGAGGAGACGAAGGCGGCGGACGAGGAAGCGAAGTTCGGGACATGTGGTGAAATGGGGGTATTGGTCTGTGCGCTCGAGAACACAGTTGAAATCTCCACCTACGATGAGATGATCGTATCGACCGAGGAATAAAGGCGTGATATCTTCTGCGTAGAACTGGGAGCGATCCCTCCGTTTATCAGTGCCCGATGGGGCGTAGAGATTTATGATTTTGAGTCCTTCAACTGTTATGGCCACCCCTCGCGCTGTTGGGAGGTATGCGACATCGGAAACTGCAATTCCTTCTCGGAGGAGGATGGCTGCGCCTGTGTGTTCCATAGCTGCAGGGGCGGCGTACGTCTCATATCCATAACACCCAGTCCAAGTCGCTGTCCTCAGTTCTTGTAACAAGGCGATGTCGATGTCCGCTGCTCTTAGCGTGTCACGGAGCAGTTGAAGTTTAGCATGGGAGCCGATATTATTAGTATTGATAGTAGCTATTCGGTACGCCTGATGGGAGATCCGTGCTGTTGATAAGGTCGTAGCTGGTGAAGATTGTTGTTGTGGGTGCTGGAAGTCCATAGAAGTCGCAGGATTCGCCGTAGAAACTTCCCCCATTTTAGTTTTGGTCTAACGGAGAAACAGATCTCATTTCCGCATCAGATGGAGGTGGGAAATCCGTGTCATCCGCCCATGAAAGGTGTCCGACAGGTTTGACATCGGCGAGAGGTGGCAGCGCTGGCCGAGTCGGCTCAATGGCGTCGGTGACAACAGGCGTGCTATGTTCCATGGCTTCTGGGCGCGGGGCTTGCGCACGATCTCTGTCGGACGGTTCACCGTCTTGTGGATGACGCGTCTCCGTGGCAGAGGAGAAAGTGTTATCGTGTTCTCCGTCGGAGTGATGTGGCATTTCTTCATCCTGCGGAGGGGGCTCAATGGTCGATTCTGATGTCTTGCGGCGTTTTTTTCGTCGTTTGGGTGACTTCTGCTTTCGGCAATGAGTTTCGGTGTCTGAGGAAGGAAGAGATTCACGTCGTTCCGGTACAAAAGCCGCGGGTGCTATGATGCGGTCTTCATTCTCCAGAACACTCTCATTGGTATCCTTGTGATCTTCTAGCGTGGGTGTGTCCGGCTGTTGGACATGTTCACGGGCGGCATCGCCGGTGTCAAGGTGCTGGGACGCCTCCGGGTGTATCGGACCAGAGAGACGCTCGTGAACGGCGCCTTGTGAGGGCTGGACGTGCAGTGTCGCAGCATAGGTGACTGGAAGGGTGGTCACGGTTCTGTCGGTGTTCGTATCGTCGGGCCTTAGTTGTGTGATGCGGCGTTGCAGGCATTCATTACGGACGTGGCCTTCTTGGCCACAACCGGAACATGTTCGAGGTTGTCCGTCGTAAATGACAACCGCACGGCAGCCGCCGATAGAAATGTACGATGGAACGTGCCGTTTGAGATCGATTCGGACTTGTCTCACACCATTAAGCACCGGATACGTCGTAAACTGTGCCCATGTCTCGGCTACGTGGCTCTGCACTTTTCCGAACGGACTTAGCGCCGCGATGACTTCATCTTCAGCCACCTCGAAAGGCAGTTCGAATACACGGATCGTCCGAAGGCCAAGTCCTGCATGGTCGACATCCACAGGCCCGACGTTTCCGTCGGAGTGCCGAAATTTTAGTCCATGTCGCGTCCTTTGAATGATCTCGTTGCAGGCAGCGTCGGAAGTCATCTTAACATAAACGACGCTGCTAATGATCGATAGGTGTATGCCGATGAGTTCGTCACGCGGGATCTTCACGTCTTCGCGTAGGAAGCGTTCGACGGCCAGTGCTTTGGGTCGTGCGTATTCGTTTGAGAAGGTGAACTTAAGAGTGTTCTTCCTGTAAGAGTTGGCCATTACAGCTTGTTCGACTGAGAAGCGCTGTGACGAGGAAGTAAACAAAACACTCCGCGCGCGCAGCGGCGTGGACGGCCGAGCGCGGTGCGCACTGCTGCCCTGCCGAACGCAGACTGCTACCAACTGAGCTACCCAAGCACGACTAACGCCACGTCCTCACAACTTCACATCCGGCAGTACCTCGCCTCGTACCTTCCAAACTTTACAGAAGCTCTCCTGCGAACCTTGCAGAACTAGCACTCCTGAAAGAAAGGATATTGCGGAGACATGGCTTAGCCACAGCCTGGGGGATCTTTCCAGAATGAGATTTTCACTCTGCAGCGGAGTGTGCGCTGATATGAAAGTTCCTGGTACAGGCAGAAGTTAAGCTGTGAGGACGGGGCGTGAGTCGTGCTTGGGTAGCTTAGTTGGTAGAGCACTTGCCCGCGAAAGGCAAAGGTCCCGAGTTCGAGTCTCGGTCCGGCACACAGTTTTAATCTGCCGGGAAGTTTCACCCTTTGTGGGGGAATCGAAATTCAATAAATAAAAAAAAAGGCAGGCCGACGATCTGTGCAACGCTCACTTGCCATCGGAACTCTTTCGTAGATGGTGAACAACATTGGGCACTTGGAACATTTGACGTGACATTGTTTCCTCGGTCGTGACATTAATGATCCTTTGTGAGTGCATTTTCCGTCCTGGAGGATATACACGAGCAGGAAGTTTCTTGGGCTATAGGCTACTAATAATTGTGTTTAGCAAACTAGAACCAAATTTTATCAGTAAATTCTACCTCTTAATTTCGCTAGAAATATCTTACATGTGCCACTGAAAGAAACGCTACTTTGTGATGAAAGCGATGTTTGCCTACTTTTTTGGACTTCGTATTCGTGCCTGTTGTGTGAGCCCCTGGCATCATTCCATTCCTGGCCAGTTGCATTTTTCATGTTTTGTTTACTTCGGAAATATACGAGGTCGCAGAGTTAGGTGGGGACACTGCATATAAACTTTTTTTTTTTTGGTAAGGGAATTTCCAAAAAACTACCTGAGACATCCGTAAACAATGCAGGAATAGAACTACAGTACAGATTCGATGGAGGATTATTCAACCAGTCCAGACTCCATTCAAAAAGGTTCACCAGTACCCCTCGTGTGACAGAGCTGCAGTATGCTGATGAAAATGCTTCTCCAGCTCATTCACCTGCAGAGTTCCAGCTGTCAGTTCATTCCTTCAGCAGGGCGTACGAACGGTTTGGTCTCTCCATCAATATTCCAAAGACAAAGATGATGGCGCACCCAACACCTGGCTCCTCCGTTCCTGATTTCAGCATATCCATTTATGATACACCCTTGGAACAAGTGGACCATTTCCTCTACATAGGAAGCATACTGTCATCTAACTGCTCATCTGGAAAAGATGTGGAGAATAGATTACGTGCTGCCCATGTAGCATTTGGACGTCTTACAAAGCGTGTCTTCCTGAATAAAGACCTAACACTGTACACCAAATTGATGGTGTACAAAGTTTTAGTCATTTCCACCCTGCTATATGGTTGCGAAACCTAGACGTTATACTGCTGTGATCTGAAGAAACTACAACGCTTCAACCAACAGAAGCTAAGATATATCATGAACCTGAAATGGGATGACTTCATATCCAACACGGCTGTTCTTGAGAAAGCAAAAATGTATAGCATGGAAGCTCTTATCATTGGGCATAAACTCAGATGGGTCGTACATGTCCAGCGGATGAAAAATGACAGACTTCCACGCCAAATGATGTACAGCGAAGTGAGCACACGTAAAAGGCCACGAAGTGCCCCTCTCAAACGCTATAAGGATCAGTACAAGAAAAATCTGAAAAAATTGAACATCGATCCGAGTAAGTGGTCCACAATAGCAGAAGATCAAAGTCGCTGGCGCTCAGTTACCTCAAATGCTCTCCAAAACTTTGAGCTGGAACGTCGAAGAATGGAGAATGACAAACGCCGGAGACGTAAACTCCTCCAGGCTTAGCCACATCCTCCACCTTCCATCAGCTGTAATGTCTGTGGCCGCCTGTTCCACGCTAGGATTGGATTGCTAAGCCATCAACGACACTTCCCCGCCTGAACCGTGACAAAGAAAATCTCAGGAGAGAAATGAAAACTCTGATACGAGTATCAGCCGACGACGGTTTCCTCTATGCGTGGCTGTACACTCCATACTAAAAACCAGCTCCTAATGAAATCACGTGCATTTGGAATATTGTCTCATTTGCGCGACTGGATTCGTGATTTGCTGTCAGCGAGGTAACGGCGAGAACACGTGTAGTACAGCCGAAGTGATATCTGGCATTCACCAAGAGACTGTTACAAGCCCTTCACCGTTTTCATGTTTATGAATTATTTATAAGACAATCTCTGCAGCATTCTGAGATTGTTAGTAGATGCCGTCGTTGGCAGTCTAGAGAAATCAACAGAATCAAAATGATTTAAACAATGAGTTTTAACGGTTCAGATTTCGGCTATTGATTCTGAACAATAACATGTGTGAGGTTGTAATAATCTATTCAATTGTTCAAAGTTTTAAATATTCACACCCAGAAGCCGCAAAGCTCAGAGGCTTTGTCGGGTAAGTATACAGCGTGTATCAAAAAGAATCATCCGATTCTAAAAAACTCATAACTGTTATGTTATTTGAGGTACGTGCGTGAACAACGTACCGCTGGAAAGAGTAAACTCTCGAGTTTCATTCACTTGGTTCTCGCTAGGTAGTAACAGTGTGGGCCCACTTCACTTCTAGTAAAAACAGTGTCGGGGCAACAGAAAGCTTTTTGTGTTCTTCGTTTTGCGCAGTTCCGGTCAGTAATAACAGTCCAGCGTGACTTTCGTACTAGGTATGTTGTGGATCCATCTACAGAACAGAGCATTAGACGATGGCGTGAACAATTCCGAGAAACAGCTTGTTTGTGTAAAGGCCCCCGAGTGTCTGAAACAGACGTCGAAGGCATTCGCCACAGTTCCACGAGGAGTCCGCAGAAATCGGTTCGCCGCTCAGCTCGAAAGCTCAACATGCCCCCGATGTCTGTCTGGCGTGTGTTGCGACGACGTTTACACATGAAACCCTACAAAATTCAGCTGCTGCAAGCTCTTCCTGAAGGTGACAAACGACAACGAGTCGAGTTCTGTAATTTCATTCTTGGTAAGATGGAGGATGACAGTTTTCTTCCACGCTTACTGTTTAGTCACGAGGCAACATTCCATTTCAATGGAAAGGTGAATCATCGTCATAATGTGAGAACATAGGGTACGAAATAACCATATGAAGTTGTACAATATGAGAGGGACTCTCCGAAATTTAATGTGTTTTGTGCAGTTTCACGGGAAAAGGCGTATGGTGATTTCTTCTTTTTTTTTTTGTCTTCGAGAACAGTGTCACAGGGAGAACATTTCACGATGTGCTTGAGAACTTTTTTTTTCCAAGAGTTGGAGACCGACTTGAACGACTTCATTTGCCTATAGAATGGGGCACCGCCACACTGGCATTTGGAAGTGCGGGAACTTTACAGTCAAAGGGTTACTGAACAATGGATCGGTCACACAGCACCAGGTGATCCAGCCTTACATTACTGGCCTCCAAGGTCACCGGATCTGACTGTCCGTGATTATTTTTTCTGAGGGTTTATAAAAGACTGTTTATGTGCCTCCGTTACCAACAACAATGAATGAACTGAGACGTCGCATAACAGCAGCTGTGGAAGCTGTAACTCAAGACATCCTCGCTGGAATGTAGGAACAATCTGAGAACTGCATTGACATATGCCGTGCATCTTAGGGGAGCACATTCAACAACACCTATGAAAAGGTATGAAAAAAGCTTTTTTGAGTTTCCCGTTCATCAAAAACCAAAATTCATTGTATATGATTATTAGTTTCAGAAATATAGGCGTGTCCAATCAGATGATTCGTTTTGATACACTCTGTATTTTGTTTGCGACTGCGAGACGAACGATGCTCCATATGCCGGTTTGAGACATACGGTAACGTCATATCAGTATTTTTTTCTGTTTTCCTTGAGCTAGTAAAATTACTATTACCGCATATAATCATGCACTGAGGCATAAGTCCATAGTGTTTCAAAATCTGGAGGAAACGGATATAAACTACAACATCTTTGTGATGTGATCTCTGTTTTCGTCTTTCTTCTTCTGTTACTTCGATTGATGCCATTGCTCCTCCTGGCCTGCTGTTAAGATGTATGTATGATTGTAACCAACTATTTATTTATTTCAAGTAATGACTCTTGTTTTATTATTTCGACGTTAATCTCTTTAATATGTAACTGGGTAGAGCAAACCAAAGACTGCGATTCATTGGCAGAACACTTAGAAGTTGCAACAGGTCAACTAAAGAGACTGCTTACACCAGGCTTGTCCGCCCTATTCTACAGTATTGATGTGCGATGTGGGATCCGCATCGGATGACATCGAAAAATTTAAGGGCAGCCATTTTTGTACTATCGCGAAATAGGAGAGATAGCGCCAGAGACATGGCACGTGAGTTGGAGTGGCAATCAATAAAATAAAGGCGTTTTTCATTGTGACGGGATCTTCTCACGAAATATCAACCGAGCGATGTGGCGCAGTGGTTAGCACACTGGACTCGCATTCGGGAGGACGACGGTTCAAACCCGTCTCCGGCCATCCTGATTTAGGTTTTCCGTGATTTCCCTAAATCGCTTCACGTAAATGCCGGGATGGTTCCCTTGAAAGGGCACGGCCGATTTCCTTCCCCGTCCTTCCCTCACCCGAGCTTGCGCTCCGTCTCTAATGACCTCGATGTCGACGGGACGTTAAACACTAATCTCCTCCTCCATGAAATTTCAATCACCAGTTTCCTCCTCCAATTGCGAAAACATTCTGTTGGCGCCCACCTACGTAGGGAGGGATGATCATCTCGATAAAAGAAGAGAAACCAGGGCTCGCACAGAAAAATTTAAGAGCTCGGCCCCCCCCTTCCCCCCCCCCCCCCCTCTGCGGGAGAGAGACAACTTGAAGGTGGTTCGTTGAATCCTCTGCCAGGCACTTTATTGTGAGTAGCAAAATAATCACGTAGGTGGAGATGTAGACTTGTTCCCCAATGGAAATGTGGGTGAGTCTTATTGTATCAGCGCAAACAACCGGCTTGGGCGATATTTGTTTACCAGTCAATGGTGTTACCTCAACGAGATAACTACGAATTTTAATGATTACTTAAAACCTCCACATTATTTAATTAAAAAAAGTCTGATCCCAATGCGAATTAAACTAGCGCAATTGAGACACTCCAAATCTTCGAGGTAACGAAAATACGAAGCCAATGCAGAGATTCCGAGAGAAAAATATTTTGTCTCTCACAAATTTTAAATCCGTAGACCTTTCGTCAGTTTAACTCGCCCAGTTCAATACGGTGAGTTAAAATGATGACGCCTCGTAGGACTAGCTCAAATAGATCACTAATGCGGTGAATACGTAATTTTATTTCAAAATGTATGTATTTCATGACTTTTTCGTGTATACGAACGAGACGTACATATTAATACTGAAAAGATCATCTAAATTAAACGCGAATGAAATTTATTGGAAATTATTAATGACACTAAAGGGAGAAATATAAAATAAGAAAATAATACAATTAATAAGTTCTTGCGAAGATACCATTGTTACACGGGGTAAGATAATACACCACTCAACCCGCCCAATTCTGCTTTGTGTAGCTGTAAAATTTGCTTATCTGTGATTTCAAGAGTTGAAACTTTAGCCAGTGGTAAAATTTGGAATTATTGCGTAATTATTGTACACTTTGTAACTGATGGCCCCAAGATGGCAGACATTCATAATGAGATGCGCGCAGCTTCTAGTAGCCACCAGCATTTTTCTTTCAAAGAAGTATTCTATAGTGTTGAGCTGCAAGCAAATGCCACCTATAAGTTGTTTACTTATATGTGACATTACGACCATCAGTAGTTCCCGCAAACTACTGTGTACTTTAATGTGGTTATAATGAGAAAATAACTACGTACGACGGCTTCAATGAATCCAGACACTGAGTGATCAGATAGCAGACCTGTAAATTTAATTACCATTATAGCTGCGATGAGTGAAGTTACGTCGCGATTGCAGGTGAAACTATTGCTGAGGCTGATAATGCAGCACAGGATCCTATTATGCAACTACTCCTGTAACTGAAAAATGGAATGACTACCATAATCAAAGGCAAGAAACCATGGCCGATCATTGTACCACTATGAAGCAACAACAAAACAATCTGAATAGTCAGGTTGCTCAACTTAAAACCGAGCATGTTAATCATGTGGAAACAGTAACTAAAGAGATGTCAAAACTGAAAACCACAGCTCGAGGCATTTCTGAGTCTGTCGAAAAACTGACTGAAATCCTTTGTACTTTGCAAGTGGACCAAGAAGCTTTTCAGTTCACCCTTCGACAGGTAGCAACCGAAGTAGAGGATCTCTCCACTGATAACGGAATAAAATTAATTTTTATGGGGAAAGGGACGAACAACTTACAGAAAGATTAGAATCAGAGCTACAGAAAGTCGTGCAGCAACTATTGCGAAAGTTTATTACCTACAGAGCACTTCTGAATAGCCAGTTAAAGATATATTAGGACTTATACATAAAATTTTGACACGAGATTTGCCTAAAGGGCAAGAATATGTTCTCGCTCACCTGAATGGTAAGTTACGTAACATAGAAAAGCAATTAAACGCAGTAAAGCAACAGGTTATGAAAGATACATCACAAGCATCTCAGGTAGCTGATACTTGTGATGTTTATCAGAGATCAGTACCAAACGATACCTAGGCTGATGAAATGGATTGTAGTAATGTGTCGCCACAGAACAGCAGAAGTAAGAGTATGGGGACTACGCTACCTTTTTCTGTTATTCTCCCGGACTAAAGTCTACTCTAAAGGAAACAGCTGGAACTCCGCAAACTTATGGCACACAATAGTAATAATAATAATAGTAATAATAATAATGAGAAAAGCTACAATAGCATATGCGGTACAGGTTATTTCTCGCAGCTGCATATAAACTTTTATTGGTGAGATAGGCCACATGGCGGAGACGTTAATTCGGTGACGAAAGCATTAACAAAAATCACGCTGAGCGCGTTCCGAATTGTATCAAGAAAGTGAGATTGACGGAAAAGCCCAACTTGTTACGGTCTTCCCGATTACGACACAATACACCGAACACGGCGTCTTAGACATGCTACGACACATTACACAAACAACGACCCACCAGAATGGGTAGTGGCGATTTAATTGTAAATCAGTTATTTACTAGCATATCCCACTACCAAAAGTATTAAAGGACTCTATATTCGCAGTGAGATCTTAACAAATATTTCCTCCAAGTAAAAGTGAACCACTAAACGATTAAAAGAAAAAGACAGTCTCAGGAATTACGATTTGTTACCTGCTCAGTTAGATACCACTGAATACATTCAAACTATGATTTAACTAAGGTAAAAAAAAAGCGAACAGCTGTTGTGTAACTTCTGTAAATGAATGAACTCTGGTTATATTTCACTATGTTAGTAATAATGCTATTTTATAAGTTACTAGGGACGCACTGGTGGCTAGTTGCTGTTATTCAGTAGGTACACACTTGTTACGGTGAACAAAGACCGGTACTGCGACCATTAAGTTTTAGAATATGCTCGCAAATGAGAATCGGAATCGAATGATACGGCCCAAGAAATGGGGCAGTTTGGTCGGACATATGGAGTTTTTGGAGGGGATGAAAGAATCGACCGTCCACAAGTAATGGGATTTCATTAATGAACAAGTAAGCAAGTGTGTAAGGATTTTGTGAAATATGTATGAGATGCCGCCTTACCTAAAAAAAAAGAGAAAAAAAGAAAGAACAGTAACATTACCTACATTAGCCAAAATAAATAAATGGTAGTGTTCTCAGAGATTTGAACGAATGAGTAACAGTGTTAAGTAATACCATAAGTACGTATACTGTAGCCTGAAGCCTTAGTTTGAAGTGACGTTTATTCACAATCTTCGTGTGAAAATATTCCATTGATATTCTGTAGATTAAAGTGAACTTTTCGCCTTATGATAGAAAGAGTAAAAAAGGCTAAGTATTTTGGAAGCAACTTAACTTATGTTACGTAATCTGATAAGTTATTGGGAATTTACTTCTAATATATAGCTAACTTCCACGTGTTAATGAGTGGCAGCTGTGAAAGTAATGGTAAAGATATTACGTCATAAACCATTTGTATTAATAAAGCAATGAAAGCTGCAAAGAGATTTTAGCCCTCAGAGCCACTGAGAGTGAGAGGTACTCTTTCTAGAGCGATAAAACTAAGAGCTTAAAATGACCATATTCTAGTGAAAATCTTGACCACAAAAGGTCTGTTGAAATAGCAGAGATACCTCGGCTGGGTAATCTGACCTTGAGCCCTGTACATAGGATGTGACACGAAACTAATCAATAAGTGGTTAATCAGTAAACAACAACATGAAGCTTTGTATGTTACGCAGATTCTTCGGACTAAATTCTGAAGAAAGCCCAAAATTTTGAGTGGCACACGATAATTGGACTACTTTTATTTCCATTAGATTTTGCAACATTATATATACCTGTATGTAGTAGTAAGTGAGTAGTCTCAAACCAAAATAGTTACTATGACGTTAACTAATATGTAAGTGAAAGAACAAAGTTATGGCTTACAACGCGAGCTGAAGGTAACCAGATAAACATGAAATGTACACTTACAGTAATATGTCACAAATATTTTGGATGGATACATAAGCAAGTGTGAGGTACTTTAGGTTTCTACGTACAAGTCTCAAATAAATAAAATTCACCTCTATTTTATCTTTCCGTAAGTTCATCCGTTAGGGTTTTCTCTCCTTGTCTCCTTTTATGAGAAATATTTTTGCACACATTGTTGCTTGTAATGATTTGGTTCGCGTACTGATAATTTATTGCCTTTACTTTGCAATAAATGAATGAGTTGAATTATCTTGCTTAGTGTGGTTGGCGATAACATTGTAGGTATTTAGCTGTATTCACGTCTTAGAGGAAATGAGACGCAGAATATTATTCCATGAATTAATCGAATCATCTCCCTGCATAGAAAGTTGTAATTAAATAAAGATTTGTAACGCACTGAAATGGGATCAGGTGAATTTTTTGATGAACAGAAAATCAAACTACTCGTGATTCGGGACTAACGCATACGAAGTGTTCTGTAACTAAGGTTAGGAGGAAAGAATTGACTTATTTTACCCAGTTTAAGCAGTTACTTTTTGTATGTGCATCTAGGACTGTCTGTGGTGAATAAAAGGTCAAACAGCGGTCGGTGGTGATGCGAAGTAACAGTCACTTACTGAACAAACTATGCGAAAACGAAAGTGCGTTTCACTTACCAGTGCTGGTATGTTCTGGAGGTAGATGGCAATTCTAGTCACAAAAGGGGTCGTTGCTTCATCCAGAGAAATGTGCCAAATGCTGTAAAATCACCAGTCTCTCTCTCTCACACACACACACACACACGCACACACACACACACACACACACACACACATCCAAAATGTTCACTGAATCGACACTATACTTCTAAGTGAACTCTGGTCACTCTGTGAGCAGAGCCCGATTCAGACTGTGGCACGCCCGATGTGGTAGCTACTAAATCACAAGGGCAGGTCATGAAGTTGGGATCATGAATGTGCTTCAAACGTTGTACGCCTTTAGTAGGCCTTTAAAACAACATACCGTGCAAGTAGTAACATGTGCTACTCTGGCAATTCCGAAAAAATTGCGAGAGAAGCTTTATGCGTCTGTTATGTAAGTGTTCAAATGGCTCTGTGCACTATGGGACTTAACTTCTAAGGTCATCAGTCCCCTAGAACTTAGAACTACTTAAACCTAACTAACCTAAGGACATCACACACATCCATGCCCGATGCAGGATTCGAACCTGCGACCGTAGCGGCCACGCGGTTCCAGACTGTAGCGCCTTTAACCGCTTGGCCACACCGGCCGGCTATGTAAGTGTTGTATCTGTATCTAGATGCCTGGCGTAAGCAGTCGTTGTCGGCGAGTAGTTAGCGTACGCACATTAAAAGAGGGTCATGCACGAGTCGACGGTTCGAATCCCGCTATTGCTTAAATTTTAATCTATATTCCTCTCATCACTGGTCACATTACGTAATTTATATGACATTTGAGAAGCAAAACAATGAAGAAAGACCACTCGCATTTTCATGAAGTTGTAGTGAGCTTCACACGTAATTTGACTATTTAGTATTTGTAATTAAATTTTCAAGGGCGAGGGACAGACTTGGAAATCCCAAGTCAAACCTCGGTAAATAAAAATGCGAATGACGTTATTCACAATCAGCAAAACCGTAAGTCACAATGTGCCAAACCACAAGAGTAATGTACAATTAAATGTTCAAATGTGTGTGAAATCTTATGGGACTTAACTGCTAAGGTCATCAGTCCCTAAGCTTACACACCACTACTTAACCTAAATTATCCTAAGAACAAACACACACACCCATGCCCGAGGGAGGACTCGAACCTCCGCCGGGATACAATTAAATGTCGAATGTACTCTTGACATCACACGTTTTAGGATGGTATTTGCTGTATAGACATGGAAAACTTGAAACAAATACCCTTGTCTCTTTTTAATTACATTACGTTTCAAACATCATATACATTAAATAATATTACCAGTGATGAAAAAATAGATAAATAATTCTGTCTGACCGGGAGTCAAACCGTCGCTTCACGCACGTTCGTCTTACAGAGCTCAAAGGCTAAACACTTAAGTCTATGAACTTTAACGTGCGGCACTAAGGCCCAGATACAAACATTTTGGATTTGTAAAACTTATCTTGCGATTTTCTCAGAGTAGTCAACCTTGCTACTTCCACATTATATTGTTTTAATTGCCTTCTAAAGGTGTGCAAAGTTTGACGTAAATCTGTGGTCCCAACGACGTGGCATCACATTTTCAATTGTTGCCGGTCTGCTATCTCTGACGCTTGCATTCTTAACGTTCTATGAACCGATACGAAATGTTTTCTAAAGTTGAAAACAAAAGCGATGAAAAGGAGGTACGGAGACATTGTGTATTGTGCCTGTGTTTACATCTTCCTAGACTGGTCCGTAACTAATAAAGACGATTTAAAAACTGTCTACTGTATTCTGTAAATAATTTGTAATACAGCCAATAGTGCCGTGATCACAGTATAACATCACGCCTCAAGGGATACTAACAATAATTTCTTACAAATAAACCTGATTCAAAAATAACAATTATTACCACACGAAGAGAAAATGAATGAACTGTAACCTAATATAAGTTTTTCTCGTAGCAAAAGAGTGTATTTCGTGTACGCAACATCATGCCATAGCGTCTACAGTCTTACGAACCTGATTCGTTGTCCGCAATGCCCACGTCACCGGTCCTCTCCAGCGGAAACCCCTAATATAAATTTTAATTAATAATAAGACTATCCGAATTTTATCCAAACTGTTAAAAGGAAAGAGTATTAATGGAATCAAATTATTTGTGATTCGGCTCTAAGTCTTAAATAATGACAAGAACTAAGTGTAGTCTACAACTATGCATTGTGATTATTACCGAACTGCTGCGAATTTGTGACATTTAAGACTATTGAATATAACGTTTCAACTTGGCGAAATACACTCCTGGAAATGGAAAAAAGAACGCATTGACACCGATGTGTCAGACCCACCATACTTGCTCCGGACACTGCGAGAGGGCTGTACAAGCAATGATCACACGCACGGCACAGCGGACACACCAGGAACCGCGGTGTTGGCCGTCGAATGGCGCTAGCTGCGCAGCATTTGTGCACCGCCGCCGTCAGTGTCAGCCAGTTTGCCGTGGCATACGGAGCTCCATCGCAGTCTTTTAACACTGGTAGCATGCCGCGACAGCGTGGACGTGAACCGTATGTGCAGTTGACGGACTTTGAGCGAGGGCGTATAGTGGGCATGCGGGAGGCCGGGTGGACGTACCGCCGAATCGCTCAACACGTGGGGCGTGAGGTCTCCACAGTACATCGATGTTGTCGCCAGTGGTCGGCGGAAGGTGCACGTGCACGTCGACCTGGGACCGGACCGCAGCGACGCACGGATGCACGCCAAGACCGTAGGATCCTACGCAGTGCCGTAGGGGACCGCACCGCCACTTCCCAGCAAATTAGGGACACTGTTGCTCCTGGGGTATCGGCGAGGACCATTCGCAACCGTCTCCATGAAGCTGGGCTACAGTCCCGCACACCGTTAGGCCGTCTTCCGCTCACGCCCCAACATCGTGCAGCCCGCCTCCAGTGGTGTCGCGACAGGCGCGAATGGAGGGACGAATGGAGACGTGTCGTCTTCAGCGATGAGAGTCGCTTCTGCCTTGGTGCCAATGATGGTTGTATGCGTGTTTGGCGCCGTGCAGGTGAGCGCCACAATCAGGACTGCATACGACCGAGGCACACAGGGCCAACACCCGGCATCATGGTATGGGGAGCGATATCCTACACTGGCCGTACACCACTGGTGATCGTCGAGGGGACACTGAATAGTGCACGGTACATCCAAACCGTCATCGAACCCATCGTTCTACCATTCCTAGACCGGCAAGGGAACTTGCTGTTCCAACAGGACAATGCACGTCCGCATGTATCCCGTGCCACCCAACGTGCTCTAGAAGGTGTAAGTCAACTACCCTGGCCAGCAAGATCTCCGGATCTGTCCCCCATTGAGCATGTTTGGGACTGGATGAAGCGTCGTTTCACGCGGTCTGCACGTCCAGCACGAACGCTGGTCCAACTGAGGCGCCAGGTGGAAATGGCATGGCAAGCCGTTCCACAGGACTACATCCAGCATCTCTACGATCGTCTCCATGGGAGAATAGCAGCCTGCATTGCTGCGAAAGGTGGATATACACTGTACTATTGCCGACATTGTGCATGCTCTGTTGCCTGTGTCTATGTGCCTGTGGTTCTGTCAGTGTGATCATGTGATGTATCTGACCTCAGGAATGTGTCAATAAAGTTTCCCCTTCCTGGGACAATGAATTCACGGTGTTCTTATTTCAATTTCCAGGAGTGTAGTCTTATCTTTTATCTATGTGTATCCGAACAATGTACGAGTTTGATAACGAAAATAGTGAAAACGTCATTTGAACTTAAGTTTATTTCAAATACTAAATATTTATCACTTATGAACATTTGGATTTGTTAATGCCTTTAAGTTTGATTTCGTCAAATAAATAGCCTCAGTCTAAGGCGTCTGTATAACAACATACCAGGAATTTTTTCTTGTTTTTTTTTGCTACTTTTCCAAAGACAATCATGCACTGAGCCATTAAATCAATAGTGTTTCAAAATGTAGGTGAAGGGGTATGAAATAAAACGTCTTTGCGATGTGATCTCTTATCTTTTGTCTGCCTTTCTTCTTCTGTCAGTTATTTTGTTACTGTTCCTTCTCCTGGCCTTGGTCTGTTAAAAAGACTGTACAGTTGAAAACACATATAAGTGGATTTATTTATCTCAGGTAATGACTCTTGTTTTATTATTTCTTAACAATAATCTGTTATCACATTAATATGTTAATGACCGATTCTCAAGTGGAATTGTGGGTGAATCTGTGAATATATTACATGAGCTCGAATAACCGATACATGTTTAGCCGTCATTGTGGTCACCTCACCGAAATAACTACGAATTGCAATAATTGGTTGGAATCTGCATATCATTTGATTAAAGTAGTCCAGTTGGTCAGTGCGAATCAATTTAGCCCACTTGAGATAGCCCACATATTCAAGGTCATGAAAATATGAAGCCAAGCCAGTTTCTTAAGGGAGAACGATATTTTATCGGTAGACCTTTCGTCAATTCAACTTGCCCGATTCTAATTACGGTTAGTTAAAATACATTACATTAAA
The DNA here is from genome assembly GCF_021461395.2 of Schistocerca americana. NCBI lineage: Eukaryota > Metazoa > Arthropoda > Insecta > Orthoptera > Acrididae > Schistocerca > Schistocerca americana. The sequence continues at coordinate 175,581,789 of NC_060127.1, read as the reverse complement.
TCTCTAAATAACAATACCACTTATCTTCAAAATTACGACGTTTGTCCTCTGACTGATAATCTGTTCAGTCAGACACTTTTTTTTCCAACACACATAATTTATGATTCATGATCAGGTCAACTGTAAAGCCCGGTCCACACGCAACGATCTGTCTGCGCAGACATCGGCGCAGATGTCTGTACATGCAAAAGATCGCTGCAAATGTGATGTGTTCACACGACACAAACACCAATCTACTACTCGCTCGCCATCTGTCGGTGTAGAAATAAAATATCAGTGGCAAGCGACTACGCTCCTCGTAAACGTCAAAAATTTATATCAGTTATTTTGAAATATAGAAATGGAGGAAGTTCTGTTGTGGTCTGTGTTCGCAACTTGTGTTGCAAAAAACATTCAGAGCAACCGCAGGAAACAGAGAAAGCGGTCAAAATAGTGTATACAGTGGCTGCTAAAGCGAAAGCAGTTTTCTCACGTAAATTTACTTTGAGAGTTGCAGGGCGAACCGGTTTTGTTTTACATTGCCTCGTGTTCCATTTCCTCGCACATTGACACTCCAATTTCATCTTCAATTGTACTCCTGCTTGGTCTTGGCGTTTCTTGATCACTAAGTAAGCCAAGCAGATCAAAATAACATAAAGTTGGCTGGTATACTTGATCTACTCCTGCACCAGATCTTCTAGATTTCTGAACTTTGGATAACTCTTTTCGGTAAACAGTTCGCTGACAGACTTAATTTACTTGACTTGCCTCCATGAACTCATCCTTCAAGACAGCGTAAATAGCTTCACATGTGTTGGGTGTTATTTCACTCAACGCTTGTTTCGATATTGCAGTTGAAAATTCCAAATCCTTGTGGCTCCTTCCTGTTGCTAGGAATTTTAATTTTACCACCAGCCCTTCATGAGGAGAAATTGCCCTTCTCATACAAGATTTTTTTCTCATAATATGAGGGGTTACAAGCTTTAAGAGATAATTATAAGTTTCGACATCCATCCGTAAATAATTTCGCCAGTTCACAACGAAATTTTTTTTTTATTAACGTTTCTCTGTTTGCCGAGTCGTCAACTGCCCGCAATTTTTCAATTAGAGCATTGTATGCTGCTGTCTTTTTGCCTCGGTCACTATATTTTTTACTGTTAATCTTCCACAAACATGAGTGGTTTCTATATATTTCAATGAATTCACTTACAAACTCTCGAAAACACTGACGAGTATCCGCCATTTTAATGCCCTGTGCGCACATATACAAACACTAGACTGAGCAAACAGCTGTTTCGCGCCAGATTTGCAGCGATCTCCTGTCCACACGCTCCAACTTGTCTGTGCAGATGTGGTTTGAACCCATAAATTTGAGAGGTTTCGCTCAAACCTCCAACTCCAACTTCCAGGTTTGCACACACCTCAGGTTGGTGCAAATCTTCTGTCCACACGCTACGATCTGTCTGCGCAGATGTGATGTGCGCAGACATTTGCGCAGACAGATCGTTGCGTGTGGACGGGCCTTAATAAAAACATAGTGGCGAAGACTCTAATTTGAAGTTAATTTTATTATACTGGAGACCCTTTCTGGCAAATTATTTAGTATTTCCATATTTAGTTAGTAACATTATGATCTCTTGTGAAGTCTACATTCTTTTGATATATCTATTATTCATAATTTTGCACTCACAGCGTGCTTCAACATAATTGACGACGTTTGGAGAGAAATAAGCACATCACCCTTACATCTCCAAGCCTTCAACGTCCGTTCACAGAATCATGTAAACGACCGTCTGTAGACGGGCTACGAAGTAGTTCCTAAAATCTACCAATCCTGTCAACCGTAACTTTCACCTAGTTAGCAATCTACCGCAACGACTGCTTCTCGAACAATAAACCGACTGCACTCTGCTATACACGTACACAAATACTTTTTGACAGCTTTCACACTTTTGGAAATATTGTTCCAGAATTAAATTAAAAATAGTGCTCATCCCATGATTGCAAAGGTCTTAGCGAGATTACTTTTGGCAGCAAGTCGAGGAAATATAATTCTGGTGCTAATTATTAACGTTTCTCTATTTTCTTATTAATGTAGTCTAGGTTCATTTTTAGACGGGGTATACCGTAGACGGTCGTTGCTGTTAGATGCAGTAGCTACACTCGCCTGAGGAGGCAAATGTAAGGAATGAAGGACAGCATCATAGTAACATCGGGTTCTGTAACGGAAACAATAACAGGTGCTCACAGCAAAAGGAAACAAGATATGAGTTCGCAAGAATATGCCACAGATACGTTTTCGAAAAACAAGCGAAATCTGGAGCTTCCGATTTGTGGACGGTGCTAGGTATGGAAAGTGTAATAACAGTATCCCTCTAGCGCCTTTTCTGTTGTGTCTCTGGGAATTTTGCTGATTTCTGTTGCATATGACAGCACAATCCAGCACTTTTCAGTGTTCAGATAAGGGAATGAACAGCACGTCGAATTTATTTCACTGCTATGTCATTTGCAAAAGAAGTTAGCAGAATTCGCAGTACGAGAGTCTGGTGTGTTGACGTCACCGTGAACTCCTTCGATAAACAACCTAAGCCCTGATGCTGTGGTTCGAAACGTCCATTGGTGGGGCATAAATCCTATTGAAACAACAGCACTGAAAAGTCTCTTCTTTCCAAAGAAAAGCCGTGACGTCTACAACGAAATGACTATTTATGCATCGGTATGAAGTTTTTGTTCCCTTCAACACAGTTGCCCTACAGTTTAATTACAAACCCGCCTTCGCATCCGAGGTCACTATTGCACGCCTGTGCTATGGCGCTCGACTCGATGGTAAGTTTGTTCGAGTCCCGGTCGTGGGTGAAGTTCTCAGTGTCAGAATTCGGACAGCAAGGGGAAATGAGGTGTTGGCGATGGCGTAAAGTATCTGATCATGCGTCCTTGTGTCGATGCCTGGATTAAATTCCAAACCTCTCCACAGCGTTCCGTGAAGTAAGCTCATATGACAATGATGATGATGATACGTTCGTCGGCTGGGGAAGTTAAGCATGCTGCTATTCGTGAGTGGTAGTCTTTGTGACGTCACTGGCTTATACCCTCGCCCTTCTCTCGTCATCACCGTCAGACAACACAAACATAACACTTGTAACTTGTTGGGTTAGTTGATGAGTTCTAAACTGGACTGGTTTCCAGTTCTTTAACTTCCATGTACATCTGCCTTGTTATCCAAAACAATGAAAGTGGTATGCTAAGGTAAACGTTATCTGACGAAAAGAGTCAACAAATCCAACTGAAACTGTATAACGGTACTATAATTAATTTTTCCCAAAAATGATCAGAAGACCCCAAACAGTATACTAAATAAGCTACCCTACGAATTCCTGTATTATGCTGTGCGATGGGCAGTGCTACAGTGGGTAACGTCACGCTGCTAGACTTGCAGTCCCAACACAAGAACTAAGAGGATAAAAATCCTACATAGAACTGCGAAACGAATTTGTAAATCATAACTGTCCAAAATGCCTTTCCACGAATGCGGCCCATATCACTAACGTCGATTTGCAGTAGGTGTTTGGAACATGTTCCGTGTTCGAACATTATGAATTACCCCGAAGAAAACGATTTATTGACTCACAGTCAGCACGGTTTCAGAAAACTAGATCATTATACTCATGAAGTAATGAGTGGTATCGACAGGAAATATCAAACTGATTCCCTGTTTTCAGTTACCAGAAGGCTTTCGACACCGTACCTCACAAACGTCTTCGAACTACACTACAGAACATTAAAATTGCTACACCACGAAGATGACGTGCTACAGACGCGAAATTTGACCTACAGGAAGAAGAAGCTGTGATATGCAAATTATTAGCTTTTCAGAGCATTCACATAAGGTTGACGCCGGTGGCGACACCTACAACGTGCTCACATGAGGAAAGTTTCCAACCGATTTCTCATACACAGACAGCAGTTGACCGCCGTTCCCTGGTGAAACGTTGTTGTGCTGCCTCGTGTAAGGAGAAATGCGTACCATCACTTTTCCGACTTTGATAAAGGTCGGATCGTAGCCTATCGCGATTGCGGTTTATCTTATGGCGACATTGCTGCACGCGTTGGTCGAGATCCAATGACTGTTAGCAGAATATGGTATCGGTTGGTTCAGAAGGGTAATACGGAACGCTGTGCTGGATCCCAACGGCCTCGTATCACTAGCAGTCGGGATGACAGGCATCTTATCCGTATGGCTGTAACGGATCGTGCAGCCACGTCTCGATCCCTGAGTCACCACATGGGGACTTTTGCAAGACAACAACCATCTGCACGAACAGTTCGACGACGCTTGCAGCAGCATGGACTATCAGCTCGGAGACCATGGCTGTGGTTACCCTTGAATCTGCATCACAGACAGGAGCGCCTGCGATGATGTACTCAACGACGAACCTGGGTGCACGAATGGCAAAACGTCATTTTTTCGGTTGAATCCAGGTTCTGTTTACAGCACCATGATGGTGGCATCCGTGTTTGGCGACATCGTGATGAACGCACTTTGGAAGCGTGTATTCGTCAACGCCATACTGGTGTATCACCTGGCGTGATGGTATGGGGTGCCATTGGCTACACTTCTCCGTCACCTTTTGTTCGCATTGACGGCACTTTGAACAGTGGACGTTACATTTCAGATGTGTTACGACCCGTGGCTCTACCCGTCATTCGATCCCTGTGAAACCCCACATTTCAGCAGGATACTGCACGACCGCACGTTGCAGGTCCTGTACGGGCGTTTCTGGATACAGAAAATGTTCGACTGCTACCCTGGCCAGCTCATTCTCCAGATGTCTCGCCAAGTGAAAACGTCTGGTCAATGGTGGCCAAGCAACTGGCTCGTCACAATACGCGAGCCACTACTCTTGATGAACTGTGGTATCGTGTTGAATCTGCAAGGGCAGCTGTACCTGTACACGTCATCCAAGCTCTGTTTGACTCAATACCCAGGCGTATAAAGGCCGTTATTACGGCCAGAGGTATTTGTTCTGGGTACTGATTTCTCAGGATCTATGGACCCAAATTGCGTGAAAATGTAATCACATGTCAGTTCTAGTACAACATATTTGTCCAATGAATAGCCGTTTATCATCTGCATTTTTTCTTGGTGTAGCAATTTTAATGGCCAGAAGTGTATGTGCCTATGGAATATCCCCTTAGTTGTATTACTGGATTCGCGATTAACTGTCAGAGAGGTCACAGTTCGTAGTAATAGACGGAAAGTAATCCAGTAAAACAGAAGTAATATCCGGCATTCCCTAAGGAAGTGCTATAGTTCCTCTATTGTTGCTGATCTATATTAGCGACATAGGAGACAATCTGAGTAGCCATCTTACATTGTATGCAGATAATGCTGACATTCATCGTCTTGTAAATTCACCAGATGACCAAAACGAATAGGAAAATTATTGAAATAAGATATCTGTATGGTGCGAAAAGTGGCAATTGACCATGAATAAAGAAAAGTGTGAAGTTATTCATATGAGTACTAAAAGAAATCCGCTAAATTTCGATCACGCCACAAGTCATACAAAACTGAAGGCTGTAAATTCAACTAATCAAGCAACAAGTCACACAAAACAGAAGGCTGTAAATTCAGCTAAATACTTTGGGATTACAATTACAAATAACCTAAGTTGGAACGATCACATAGATAATGTTGTGGGTAGAGCAAATCAAAGACTGCGGTTCATTGGCAGAACACTTAGAAGGTGCAATAGATCTACTAAAGAGACTGCTTACACTACAATTTCCCGCGCTATTCTGGAGTATTGCTGTGTGGTGTGGGATCCGTGTCAGGTGGGGCTGACGGATGACATCGAAAAAGAAGGGCAGCTTCGTTTTGTATTATAGTGAAATAGGGGAGATAGTGCCACAGACATGATACGTGAACTGCTGTGGCAATCATTAAAACAAAGGCGAGTTACGTTGAGAAGGGGCCTTCTCATGAAATTTCAGTCAGCAGTTTTCTCCTCTGATTGCGAAAATGTTCTGTTCGCACTCACCTACATAGGAAGAAATGATGATCAAAACAAAATAAGGGAAATCAGGGCTTGCACAGAAAAATTTAAGTGCTCGTGTTTCCTGCGCAACGTTCGGGAGTGAAACGGTAGAGAGACACCTTTAAGGTGCTTCATTGAACCCTCTGCCAGGCACTTTACTGTCAATAGCAGAGTAATCACGTGGATGTAGATGTAGACCCGCGAATGTAGTTCTGCACTGACAAAGAACTGTATTCTGACGTGAACTTTACCTAAACTGCATGTGATATTAATTTCGAAACGCAATACTTAACTGTGAATGACTTTGTTGTTTCCTAACTGATGTTAAATTGGGGCTAATAAATTGTCATGGCTTGTCTGTGGAAACTGAAACGGGGTGCTGCTAGAAAATGATGAACATAAAAAAGCACCGCAGCAAGAAACCAGCAAAACAAAAGAGAGAACTCAGCGCAGTGCAGTGTCATGTAAATATTACAAGCAAATTTAGCTGCCACTTTAGCCACCGCGTTCCGCAAAATACAATGCGGAGATGCACGATTGAAAATCCAAATTTTTTGGGAGGAGATGATGTAGGATATTGCATTTACTAAATGATGTAGAAGAGCCCAGCATTCAAAAACTGTACTGAAGTACTACAGCAATCAGCTTTATAAAAAATCGCTGGTTTTATAAGAAAAATGATTCTGCCATGAAATGAGTAAAGAAATGGTAGAGTGGTAAAAGAGTGGTACACTTATAATTTCTGACTGCAAGCCATACCAACAGATAATTGAGTATAATCACCAATGAAACAAACTAACCTGAATCTATAAAGGAAAAGCCCACTAAAATTTCCCTTTTTCAAAGACGTGAATAAAAATTACGTGAAAGCAAGCAATGCAGCGAACACATTACCTGATATCTCGCACTTCCGACACGGACTTAATAAAACCATATTTCCAGAAATTTACATCTCCTGAATCTATACATCTTTGCTCCACCAACAATTTCCTGGCGACTTAGCAGCGTGGCCAACATCCGACTCTTCCTCACTCACTTCTCACAGAATGCTGCTGGCAAAAAAGGATGTTACTGCCAACCAAAGATCACACTGCTTGTACTCAGAACCTCTGTGGAATAACGTATCCACAGTTAAAGTTTCTGTTCGAAAAATATCCAGTGTACAGTAATTAAAATCGAATGAAAATGCGGAGCTAATATAACTTTCAGTGAACACCAAAAATAGGCAACTATGTGATCAAAAGTATCCGGACACCTCAAAAACATAGGTTTTTCATATTAAATGCATTGTGCTGCCACCTACTGCCAGGTACTCCATATCAGCGACCTCAGTGGTCATTAGACATCGTGAGAGAGTTGAATGGGGCGCTCCGAGAAACCCACGGACTTCGAACGTGGTCAGGCGACTGGGTGTCGTGTCATACGTCTGTACGCGAGATTTCCGCACTATTAAACATCCCTAGGTCCACTGTTTCCGATGTGATAGTGAAGTGGAGATGAGAAGGGACACGTACAGCACAAAAGCGTACAGGTCGACCTCGTCTGTTGACTGACAGAGACCGCCGACAGTTGAAGAGCGTCGTAATGTGTAATAGGCAGACATCTGTCCAGATCATCACACAGGAATTCCAAACTGCATGAGCATCCACTGCAAGCGCTATGACAGTAAGGCGGAAGGTGAGAAAATTGGATTTCATGGTCGAGCGGCTGCTTATAGGTCACACATCACGACAGTAAATGCGAAACGACGCCTCGCTTGGTGTAAGGAGCGTAAACATTAGACTATTGAACAGAGGAAAAACGTTGTGTGGAGTGACACATCACGGTATACAATGTGGTGATCCGATGGCAGGGTGTGGTTACAGCGAATGCCCGGTGAACGTCATCTGCCAGCGCGTGTAGTGCCAACAGTAAAATTCGGAGGCAGTGATGTTATGATGTGGTCGTGTTTTTTTAAAAAAAAATGGCTCTGAGCACTATGGGACTTATCCACTAAGGTCATCAGTCCCCTAGAACTTAGAACTACTTAAAGCTAACTAACCTAAGGACATCACACACATCCATGCCCGAGGCAGGATTCGAACCTGCGACCGTAGCGGTCTCGCGGTTCCAGACTGTAGCGCCTTTAATCGCTTGGCCACCCCGGCCGGCTCGTGTTTTTCATGGAGGAGGCTTGTACCCCTTGTTGTTTTGCGTGTTACTATCGCAGCACAGACCTACATTGACGTTTTAAGCACCTTCTTGCTTCCCACTGTTGGAGAGAAATTCGGGGATGGCGACTTCATCTTTCAACACGATCGAGCACCTGTTCATAATGCACGGCCTGTGTCGGAGTAGTTACATGATGATAACATCCATGTAATGGACTGGTCTGCACAGAGTCCTGACCGGAATCCTATAGAACACCTTCGGGATGTTTTGGAACGCCGATTTCGTGTCAGGCCTCATCCACCGACATCGATACCTCTCCTCAGCGCAGCATTCCGTGAAAAATGGGCTGACATTCCCCAAGAAACCTTCCAGCATCTGACTGAAAGTATGCCTTCGAGAGTGGAAGCTTTGATCAAGGCTAACGATGGGCCATCACCATACTGAATTCCAGCATTACCAATGGAGGGCGCCACGAACTTGTAAATCATTTTCAGCCAGGTGTCCGGATACTTTTGATCTCATAGTGTAATAACGCTACATACTATACTGCATACAAGAGTCCATTACTTTCGCCTACGCTCTACAGACATGTGAAACAACAGCTCCGCAGCGAAAGGAGCCAATGTGTGCGGAGGAAGAACACCATTTCCGATAGCCGGTTGAACCCTCTTCGTGCGATACCCCAGCCAACAATACCATGTGATGTTTACATTTCTGCTTGCTTTTTACAGTTCAACTGCAGTTCCTGCATCGCATAAGCAATTAGCAGAAGTTTTTAATTAAAAATGTAGTTATTATGAACAATTTAATATTTAACACAAAATTTGAAAGACTGTTTTACTATCGCTTACAGATCTGTTTATTTTTGGCTTTCGTACCTCTGTCGGTAAAAACGGAAACAGTAATTTTGGAGAGCATTTCTCATGAAAAAAATGGATTTAGACTGGATTACAAACAGTCTTGACCACAATAAGTATTTATTTACGATGTTAATCACTGTAAATATATTATTACAGTGAAGACTGTTTCAGCTCATTTTTTAAAAAAAGGAACCCTTATCACTTTATTGTGCGTCTGGCTCTCTACCCTAACATACAAAACCCTTTTCCACAGGAACGGGCGCACGCATCATGTTGAAATTTACATACACTACAGGCCATTAAAATTGCTACACCACGGAGGTGACGTGTTACAGACGCGAAATTTAACGACAGGAAGAAGATGCTGTGATATGCAAATGATTAGCTTTTCAGAGCATTCACACAAGGTTGGCGCCGGTGGCGACACCTACAACGTGCTGACATGAGGAAAGTTTCCAATCGATTTCTCATACACAAACAGCAGTTGACCGGCGTTGCCTGGTGAAACGTTATTCAGATGTCTCATGTAAGGAGGAGAAATGCGTACCATCACGTTTCCGACTTTGATAAAGGTCGGAATGTAGCCTACCGCGATTGTGGTTTATCGTATCGCGACATTGCTGCTCGCTTAGGTCGAGATCCAATGACTGTTAGCAGAAGATGGAATCGGTGGGTTCAAGAGGGTAATACGGAACGCCGTGCTAGATCCCAACAGCCTCGTATCACTAGCAGTCGACATAACAGGCATCTTATCCGCATGGCCGTAACGGATCGTGCAGCCACGTCTCGATCCCTGAGTCAACAGATGGGGACGTTTGCAAGACAACAACCATCTGCACGAACAGTTCGACGACGTTTGCAGCAGCATGGACTATCAGCTCGGAGACCGTGGCTGCGGTTACCCTTGGCGCTGCATCACAGACAGGAGCGCCTGCGATGATGTACTCAACGACGAACCCGGGTGCACGAATAACAAAACGTCATTTTTTCGGATGAATCCAGGTTCTGTTTACAGCATCATGATGGTCGCATCGGTGTTTGGCGACATCGTGGTGAATGCACTTTGGAAGCGTGTATTCGTCATCGCCATACTGGCGTATCAACCGGCGTGATGGTATGGGGTGCCATTGGTTACACGTCTCTGTCACCTCTTGTTCCCATTGACGGCACTTTGAACAGTGGATCTTACATTTCAGATGTGTTACAACCCGTGGCTCGACCCTTCATTTGATCCCAGCGAAACCCTATATTTCAGCAGGATAATGCACGACCGCATGTTGCAAATTCTGTACGGGCCTTTCTGGATATAGAAAATGTTCGACTGCTGCCCTGGCCAGTGCATTCTCCAGATCTCTCACCAAATGAAACCGTCTGGTCAATGGCGGCCAAGCAACTGGCTCGTCACTGTGGTATCGTGTTGAAGCTGCATGGGCAGCTGTACCTGTATACGCCATCCAAGCCCTGTTTGTCTCAATGCCCAGGCGTATCAAGGCCGTTATTACGGCCAGAGGCTTTTTATGTTGTTGCTGATTTCTCAGGATCTATGCACCCAAATTGAGTGAAAATGTAATCACATGTCAGTCCTAGTATAATATGTTTGTACAATGAATACCCGTTTATCATCTGCATTTCTTCTTGGTGTAGCAATTTTAATGGCCAGAAGTGTATTAAGGTCTACGGTCGTTTCCTGCCCGCTCCCGATACGAATGCCTGATCGGTGAACAAAACCGCGTTCGTCAAGAGCAGAAAGAATGAAAATTAATAAGGAGAACAAGGAATTTCAGGTACTGCGGAAGTACTTGGAGCATGTCATATTATTTGGAGGGAACTTTAATGTAGTGAGTGTAGATTGGGACATTTTTTAATTCATTGTAGGTGGTACAGACAGACAGTCTTCAGAACACATATTTCTAAAACTATTTTAAGTAGTTAGTCCGACAACCTACATACAATGAAACTATTTTATACCTTATAGTTACAATCCGGTCTCGAGTTATCGACAATACCAGTAAAGATACGGGAATTAGTGGGCATGATATCATAGCGAGAATGCTTACTAAAGTTAAGAAAGGCTAGGAGCGTATTTGTGCAAGAGGAAAATTACGTAGCTATTAGCACACTCTTCCCCCCCGCCACCCGCCGCGAGACAATGAATGGAAATCACACACTTCCAGTGATGGACGCAGAGGAATTACAGAAAATGTTCGAACTGGTTGTAAATCGCACTCTGGAGGGGTATGTGCAGAGTAAGTTGTTTAAGGGCGGAAATTAAGCACTATGTTATAATAACAAAACTTGAAATGTGCTGAGGAAGCTAGGAGTGTTGCACGTTAGGTTTAAAAATCCTCGAAAACGACAACAGACGAAAGTTAGTAGAAATTCGTGTTCCTACAGAAATCGATAGGTGAAGTGTACGAGGCGTGTTTTTTAAATAAGTACCGTTTTGAAATTCAAATAAAAGAGGTGCTAAGATATCTCAATAATTTTATGTTTACATGAAAGCCTCTACCTTAATCTACACACTGACGCCATTACAGTCTGATTCTTCCTTGTTTACGTTGTGTACTGAGTGTTTAAATGGTTCAAATGGCTCTGAGCACTATGGGACTGAACATCTGTGGCCATCAGTCCCCTAGAACTTAGAAGTACTTAAACCTAACTAACCTAAGGACATCACACACACATCCATGCCCGAGGCAGGTTTCGAACCTGCGACCGTACCGGTCACGCTGTTCCAGACTCAAGCGCCTAGAACCGCACGGCCACACCGGGCGGCTGAGTGTTTTAGATGCCTCCGATAATCGTGAGTCCCGCCGACTGTGAAGTACGGGCTGTTATAAGATTTGATGGTGCTAAAGGCCTAAAAGCGATAGATATTCAATGTGAGATCTATGCCAGTTTACGGAGAAAACATTATGAGTGGTGGAAGGGTAAGAAGGGTGGGTGAGAGCATTTAAAGATGGCCGCACAAATGTGCTTGATGAACAACGGAGTGGGCGTCCCTTGGTCGTTAATGAAAGTTTGGTGCAGGAAGTCTACAATAACGTGAGAGAAAACAGAAGCTTTACGATTTCCTCCTTGCGGGATGATTTTCCTAATGTATCTCGTAGTGTTTTGCATGTCATTGTGACCGAGCCCTTGAATTACCGAAAATTGTGCGCACGTTGGGTACCGAAAATGTTGACGGATGTGCGCAAAACCAAACGTTTAGACAGTGCATCGACTTTCCTTGAGCGGTATCACAACGACGGTGATGATTTCTTAAGGCAAATTGTTACGGGCGATGAAACATGGGTGGCCTACGTCACACCAGAATCAAAGCAACAGTCCGTGGAATGGCGGCATTCAGATTCACCCAGAAAATTGAAATTTAAGCAAACAATTTCTGCCCGGAAAATCATGTGCACAGTTTTTTGGGACAGGAAAGGAGTATTGGTTGTGGAATTTCTGCCTCGTAATGAGACAGTCAATGCGGCAGCTTACTGTAAGACGTTGCACAATCTGCGCCCTTCAATTCAGAACAAAAGACGTGGCAAGTTGAGCAAGGGCATCGTTTTGCTGCAAGACAATGCCCGTCCGCATGTAGCGAATCAGACCAAAGATCTCATCGCATCTTTTCGATGGGAAACTCTAGATCATCCTCCGTACAGCCGCGGTCTTGCGCCCAGTGACTACCATCTGTTCCTGCACTTGAAGAAACACCTGAGCGGTCAGCGTCTACAAGACGATGACGAAGTCAAAACAGTGGTGATGCAGTGGTTAACAAGTCAGGCGGCAGACTTGTATCCAAAAACTGGTACAACATTATGACAAGTGCCTCAATATTGACGGAAATTATGTAGAAAAGTAGATTAAGGTAAAGGCTTTCATGTAAAATTAAAATTATTGAGATATGTTAGCACGTCTTTTTTTAGTTTCAAAACGGTACTTACTTAAAAAAAAAACACGCCTCGTATCACAACTTCCACCGCTGTCGTAGGCTGGCGAAAGAGCTTACCGAGAACCCGAGAAAATTCTGGTTGTATGTAAAGTCCCCAAGTGGGTCGTAGGCTTCTCTTCACTCATCGAAGTCTGGTGCGGCAAACACACTGCAGGAGTCCAGGACGGAGGGATCCTTTCGGTCTGTGGAATGTTTCTTGGCATTCCCTGGATGATCTCGTCATTCTGGAAGGCAGAATGGATTAACACCAGTATGCATCTGTTCTTGTTGAATATGTCCACCCCTACATGCAGTTTTTTTTTTCCCTCGGCACGATGGCATCTACCAGCAGGACAACGCAACGTGTCACAAAGCTCGCAGTGAACTTGCATGGTTCGAAGAGCACCAGAACAAGTTTACCGTACTCCCCTGCCCACCAAACTCCCCGGACTCAACCCCATTGCAGAATCTGTGGGAGACCTCCATCGGATTGTTCGTGCCATGGACTGTCAACCGAGAAACCTCGTGCAGTTGTCAACGGCAATGTAGTCGGCATTCTTCCATGTCCGTTCCTCCAGAACCTCAGTTACTCCCTTCCCGCTCGTGTCGCAGCAGTTCGCACTGCAAAACGTGGTTATTCAGGTTTTTGACACCTGGTCACATAAATGTGACTGGATTGTGTAATTATGTTGAATGAACACATGAATTACAGACATGTGTTCTGGCAGCACTGATAAATGCAGAAACATAAGCTCAAATGCAAAATTCCGCTATAAGGAGATGCATGAAATTTAGCTATTACTGCAGTGAACATTTTGGAAACAATTAAAACTATTACTGAAAGGGTACCGTATAGGAATAGGTAATGCGCTATAGATTGAGCAGCGTCATTCACAATGATGTTGACTGGCGTCAGGTTCTGTACCCACGATTAATTAGTAGCCCATAGCAGATTGTACAACAGTTAAAATTCGACAAAATACACTCCTGGAAATTGAAATAAGAATACCGTGAATTCATTGTCCCAGGAAGGGGAAACTTTATTGACACATTCCTGGGGTCAGATACATCACATGATCACACTGACAGAACCACAGGCACATAGACACAGGTAACAGAGCATGCACAATGTCGGCACAAGTACAGTGTATATCCACCTTTCGCAGCAATGCAGGCTGCTATTCTCCCGTGGAGACGATCGTAGAGATGCTGGATGTAGTCCTGTGGAACGGCTTGCTATGCCATTTCCACCTGGCGCCTCAGTTGGACCAGCGTTCGTGCTGGACGTGCAGACCGCGTGAGACGACGCTTCATCCAGTCCCAAACATGCTCAATGGGGGACAGATCCGGAGATCTTGCTGGCCAGGGTAGTTGACTTACACCTTCTAGAGCACGTTGGGTGGCACGGGATACATGCGGACGTGCATTGTCCTGTTGGAACAGCAAGTTCCCTTGCCGGTCTAGGAATGGTAGAACGATGGGTTCGATGACGGTTTGAATGTACCGTGCACTATTCAGTGTCCCCTCGACGATCACCAGTGGTGTACGGCCAGTGTAGGAGATCGCTCCCCACACCATGATGCCGGGTGTTGGCCCTGTGTGCCTCGGTCGTATGCAGTCCTGATTGTGGCGCTCACCTGCACGGCGCCAAACACGCATACGACCATCATTGGCACCAAGGCAGAAGCGACTCTCATCGCTGAAGACGACACGTCTCCATTCGTCCCTCCATTCACGCCTGTCGCGACACCACTGGAGGCGGGCTGCACGATGTTGGGGCGTGAGCGGAAGACGGCCTAACGGTGTGCGGGACCGTAGCCCAGCTTCATGGAGACGGTTGCGAATGGTCCTCGCCGATACCCCAGGAGCAACAGTGTCCCTAATTTGCTGGGAAGTGGCGGTGCGGTCCCCTACGGCACTGCGTAGGATCCTACGGTCTTGGCGTGCATCCGTGCGTCGCTGCGGTCCGGTCCCAGGTCGACGGGCACGTGCACCTTCCGCCGACCACTGGCGACAACATCGATGTACTGTGGAGACCTCACGCCCCACGTGTTGAGCAATTCGGCGGTACGTCCACCCGGCCTCCCGCATGCCCACTATACGCCCTCGCTCAAAGTCCGTCAACTGCACATACGGTTCACGTCCACGCTGTCGCGGCATGCTACCAGTGTTAAAGACTGCGATGGAGCTCCGTATGCCACGGCAAACTGGCTGACACTGACGGCGGCGGTGCACAAATGCTGCGCAGCTAGCGCCATTCGACGGCCAACACCGCGGTTCCTGGTGTGTCCGCTGTGCCGTGCGTGTGATCATTGCTTGTACAGCCCTCTCGCAGTGTCCGGAGCAAGTATGGTGGGTCTGACACACCGGTGTCAATGCGTTCTTTTTTCCATTTCCAGGAGTGTAGAAATAATTTAAAAGTAAAGTTAAAGTAATACAATGATTTTATGACTCACTTTCTTTATTACTGGTTTCCCTATCACGAATCCGCAAAAAATAAGTTTTGCTGGTTAGTGCTTTGAAGACATTTTGTGTTAAATACTACGACCTTTTAATAATGTGTCATTTAGTACGAGGGTCACTCCAAAAGAAATGCACACTATTTTTGTAAAAATACAGTTTTCATTCTGCATGTGTGAAAGTTTTACCGTGTGTAGATATATCCTTCCCGCTTGTTTTCAAACTTAGTTCAACCTGTTCCCGTGAGTGGCGCCGTCACAGCATGTCTTCAAGATGGCTGCTACACTTGACGTTCGTCAGAAGCAATTGCTGTCATAGAATTCCTGTGCTGTGAAAACAAGACAGTGGGAAACATCCACAAGAGGTTGGAAAAGGTGTATGGAGATGCTGCTGTCGATCGCAGTACAGTTAGTCGGTGGGCAAGCAGGTTACGTGATGAAAGCGGGCACGGCAATATTGAGGATTGCCCTCGCAGCGGCAGGCCTCGTACTGCACACACTCCAGACAATGTGCAGAGAGTAAACGAATTGGTGACTGCTGACAGACGCATCACAGTGAACGAATTGTCACGCTACGTTGGGATAGAGGAAGGAGGTGTTTGCAGAATACTGAAAGTGTTGGTGTTAAAAAAGGTTTGTGCCAGGTGGGTTCCTAGGATGTTGACAGTGGCTCACAAAGAAACAAGAAAAACAGTATGCAGCGAACTTTTGGAACAGTTCGAGAATGGTGGAGACGAATTTCTTGGAAGAATTGTGACAGGTGATGAAACATGGCTCCATCATTTTTCACCAGAGACGAAGAGGCATTCAGTGGAGTGGCATCATGCATATTCACCCAAGAAAAAAAAATTCAAAACCATACCTTCTGCTGGAAAAGTGTTTTTCGATTCCGTAGGACTCTTGCTTGTGGACATCATGCCAAGTGGATCCACCATAAATTCTGACGCATATTTGGCGACTGAAGGAACTTCAAGCTTGACTGAGTCGTGTTAGACCACATCGGCAAAATCAGGATGTTTTGCTGCCGTACGACAATGCACGGCCACATATCAGTCAAAAAACCATGGAATCGATCACAAAACTCGGATGGACAACACTGAAACACCCGTCTTACAGTCCTGACCTGGCTCCATGTGACTGTCATCTCTTTGGGAAACTGAAAGACTCTCTTCGTGGAACAAGGTTTGAAGATGATGACTCCCTTGTGCACGCTGCCAAACAGTCGCTCCATCAGGTTGGTCCAGAATTTTACTGTGCGGGTATACAGGCGCTGGTTCCAAGATGGTGTAAGGCAGTTGAGAGGGATGGAAATTATGTGGAGAAATGAAAATATTGTTCCTAAAGGATGTATCTACACACTGTAAAACTTTCAGACATGTAGAATAAAAGATGGATTTAAAAAAAAAACACTATTTTTTTTCTCTTGGAGTGACCCTGGTAATAATGATAACGGTAAAAGTCTCAGAGGCCCAAACAAAGATACAGATCATTTTCTGGTATGGATACGGGAGAGGGAAAGGATATCTAACGCAGCTTAAGGAGTCTGGCCCAGGGCACAGAAATATAATATAACAACTTTTGAATCAGTGGAAGTTAGAGAACAGTACCAAGAGAAGATAACCCGGATTCTGGAGAACTTTGGTGAATATAACAATATCGAAGATTAGTGGGAAGCGATAAAAAAGACGGTGGAGACATCGGCAAGAGAGATACTTGGAATTGGGACAAGGCAAGTAAGACCATCATGGTTTGATAATGAATGCGAAATAGTAACTGAAGAAAAGAACAAAGCATATAGAAGGACACTGTGATCACACTGTACGATGGAGGTAGTAGAAGAATACAAAGAAAAACGGACGACTGAAAAGAGGACTCACCAAAGAAGTAAGACAGCATGGATGAAAACGAGTGTCAAAGAAATGGAGCTCATGAGAAGCAAAAATGAAATAAGAAAATTCTATAGAGTCGTGAATGGGGCACGGAAGACTTTTGGTAGTAAAACTAGTTTAATAAAAGATGAGACAGGGAATATAACAAGTGAAGAGAAGGGAATATGTAAAAGATAGTGCAGGTCTTTTGATAGTCTCCTCAACCCTAGAATAACTATACCACGGAGTCCAACAGAAACGAATGGGGAAGAGGACCCAGACAACAACACTCTACCCCACCAAATATAGAAGAAGTGAAAACGGCCATGAAGAAATTGAAAAGGCGACAGGGGCAGATGGTATTCCAGCAGAACTTCTAACATTCTGCGTGGTGTCTGTTGTTCTATGTCGTGTCTCCCTACCACTTTCGCGCAACGACGCTCTGAGCGTGTTTTTTAGGGAATTGACTAGTTTGAACATGGGACCTGTTGCTGGTAAGGAGACGCCAGACCACACATGACATGTAGAGTTCAGAAGAGTTCAGTGAGACTAGCGATGATATAATCAAATACTTAATGATTTCAGCGTCAGCTCCACTACACTCCCTGTAAAAGAATCTTAATACTAACTAAATTTAGTGGAAGGGGTTCAAGCCCGCATCTCGTGGTCGTGCGGTAGCGTTCTCGCTTCCCACGCTCGGGTTCCCGGGTTCGATTCCCGGCAGGGTCAGAGATTTTCTCTGCCTCGTGATGGCTGGGTGTTGTGTGCTGTCCTTAGGTTAGTTAGGTTTAAGTAGTTCTAGGGGACTTATGACCACAGCAGTTGAGTCCCATAGTGCTCAGAGCCATTTGAACCATCTTTGAAGGGGTTCAAGGCTTTCCTATTTTTAGTTAGCTGGTAAAATAACGTCGAAAAAGCAGTTAAGTTTACATTTGGAAATTTTATTCTACTCACAAAACATTGTTTATAAATTGCACTATTGATAAAAGGAAATGTTTTAATACAGGATGACAAAAACCAACTGCGTTCAACAAATATATGAAGGAATATTCCCTGAATGGGTTTACAAGTTCTACAATGGATCGAAGGATGACCTATGCCGTATCACATCTATAATCTAGGTTTAAATTAAGTTTCACAAAAGAGAAAACTATCAAAATCGTCTACAGTGACCCTCCATTATCTTTAATTACTTATCTAACTTGTCGTAAATTACAGTGGCTGATGTGGCTTCTCAATAATTATGTAACAGAAAAATCATCGCGTTTCAGATTTTAACTTACGTATCAAATGTGAATACCATGAACTTCAATTGACGATCGACACTAGTATTACGTGAAAAGGGGATGTAA
Organism: Schistocerca americana; assembly: GCF_021461395.2. Classification (NCBI taxonomy): domain Eukaryota; kingdom Metazoa; phylum Arthropoda; class Insecta; order Orthoptera; family Acrididae; genus Schistocerca; species Schistocerca americana. The sequence continues at coordinate 175,563,163 of NC_060127.1, read as the reverse complement.
CAGATGAGACTTCTGCAGTTCTGAGTGAAGCCTTATGCGCTCAAAAATGCGGCATCGCGTGCGTTCATTACCTTGTCGGTGTTCGTCAGCGGGCGGCGGCCGGCTCAGCTCCATGCATCTCGCCGTCTCGGAGGCAACTCCTTTCTAACTTCTCCTTACTACAATTTACCGAAGTTGGTTTAAAAAAATCTATCTGGTTGTGTTTTCATCTGACCAATCAGGGTTTCAATGTTAACCTTAAGCTCCGCCTACAAAAATTCTGTCTATCCAATGAGAAACGTTATACTTTTCGTGGTGGGGCAATGTTTTTAAAGTTTGCAACGTAACAGAGACGCGAAAAAGTCTCACGCTAAAACTTGCAGCTGGTGTGGCCCTTTTAGTGTTATCGTAAGATCTATACTGTTCTTATGGAGAGCTCTATCTTTTAACATGGGCTGGGGGGTAGTCCTGGCGGTTACTTTTCGTGGTGGGGCAATGTTTTTAACGTTTGCAACGTAACAGAGACGCGAAAAAGTCTCAGGCCAAAACTTGCGGCTGGTGTGGCCCTTTTAGTGTTATCATAAGATCTATACCGTTCTTCTGGAGGACTCTAGCTTTTAACATGGGCTGGGGGGTGGTCCTGGTGGTTAGCTGGTGACGTGGGTGTCCGTCCCTCATTGTAGGGACTTCTAGCTTAACACGGTACTGCTCTCGGCTTCTGTTCTCGTTTCTCCCCTCAGAACTGCGTCTGTCTCACGGTGGGAAGGTATGACATGCATTTAGGCATTCTTGTGTTAGTCTGTGGTATTCCATTTGCTCACTCGTTACTCGTATTACTTTGGTTAATTTAGTGTCACGATTTATTCGGAGCTATGTTACATACTACTGGATTTGCTTATCATGTCAAGGTTTTCATGTAAGGTGTTGGATTTGCCTGATACCTTACAAACTGTTTAAGCAAGGAGGCAGAGAGCTGGAACAAAGCCTTCTGAAAGTGGTCACCAGAATATGGGAAGAGAAGAAAATGCCCCAACAATGGAAAGAGGGTATCATATGTCCCATATATAAGAAAGGAGATAAGATGGAATGTGGCAATTACAGAGGGACCACACTGCTTAATTTGGGATATAAAATACTCTCTAATAAACTATTCGACGGAATACTCCCGATCATACAGAGGGATACAGGGCCGTACCAATGCGGATTCCTTCCCGGGAAGTCAACTATAGATCAAATATTCACCTTAAGACAAATCCTGGAAAAAACTAACGAATACAGAGTTGGCACACATCACTTCTTTATAGATTTCAAAGCAGCGTATGACAGCATAAATAGAGAGCAGTTATATCTACATCTTCATCTACATTTTACATCCATACTCCGCAAGTCACCTGACGGTGCGTGGCGGAGGGTACCCTGAGTACCTCTATCGGTTCTCCCTTCTATTCCAGTCTCGTATCGTTCGTGGAAAGAAGGATTGTCGGTATGCTTCTGTGTGGGCTCTGATCTCTCTGATTTTATCCTCATGGCCTCTTCGCGAGATATACGTAGGAGGGGGCAATATACTGCTTGACTCTTCGGTGAAGGTATGTTCTCGAAACTTTAACAAAAGCCCGTACCGAGCTACTGAGCGTCTCTCCCGCAGAGTCTTCCACTGGAGTTTATCTATCATCTCCGTAACGCTTTCGCGATTACTAAATGATCCTGTAACGAAGCACGCTGCTCTCCGTTGGATCTTCTATATCTCTTCTATCAACCCTATCTGGTACGCATCCCACACTGCTGAGCAGTATTCAAGCAGTGGGCGAACAAGCGTACTGTAACCTACTTCCTTTGTTTTCGGATTGCATTTCCTTAGGATTCTTCCAATGAATCTCAGTCTGGCATCTGCTTTACCGACGATCAACTTTATATGATCATTCCATTTTAAATCAGTCCTAATGCGTACTCCCAGATAATTTATGGAATTAACTGCTTCCAGTTGCTGACCTGCTATTTTGTAGCTAACTGATAAGGGATCTATCTTTCTATGTATTCGCAGCACATTACACTTGTCTACATTGAGATTCAATTGCCATTCCCTGCACCATGCGTCAATTCGCTGCAGATCCTCCTGCATTTCAGTACAATTTTCCATTGTTACAACCTTTCGATACACCACAGCATCATCTGCAAAAAGCCTCAGTGAACTTCCGATGTCATCCACAAGGTCATTTATGTATATTGTGAATAGCAACGGTCCTATGACACTACCCTGCGGCACACCTGAAATCACTCTTACTTCGGAAGACTTCTCTCCATTGAGAATGACATGCTGCGTTCTGTTATCTAGGAACTCTTCAATCCAATCACACAATTGGTCTGATAGTCCATATGCTCTTACTTTGTTCATTAAACGACTGTGGGGAACTGTATCGAACACCTTGCGGAAGTCAAGAAACACAGCATCTACCTGTGAACCCGTGTCAATGGCCCTCTGAGTGTCGTGGACGAATAGCGCGAGCTGGGTTTCGCACGACCGTCTTTTTCGAAACCCATGCTGATTCCTACAGAGTAGATTTCTAGTCTCCAGAAAAGTCATTATACTCGAACATAATACGTGTTCCAAAATTCTACAACTGATCGACGTTAGAGATATAGGTATATAGTTCTGCACATCTGTTCGACGTCCCTTCTTGAAAACGGGGATGACCTGTGCACTTTTCCAATCCTTTGGAACGCTACGCTCTTCTAGAGACCTACGGTACACCGCTGCAAGAAGGGTGGTAAGTTCCTTCCCGGATTCTGTGTAAAATCGAACTGGTATCCCATCAGGTCCAGCGGCCTTTCCTCTTTTGAGCGATTTTAATTGTTTCTTTATCCCCCTGTCGTCTATTTCGATATCTACCATTTTGTCATCTGTGCGACAATCTAGAGAAGGAACTACAGTGCAGTCTTCCTCTGTGAAACAGCTTTGGAAAAAGACATTTAATATTTCGGCCTTTCGTCTGTCATCCTCTGTTTCAGTACCATTTTCGTCACAGAGTGTCTGGACATTTTGTTTTGATCCACCTCCCGCTTTGACATAAGACCAAAATTTGTTAGGATTTTCTGCCAAGTCAGTACATAGAACTTTACTTTCTAAGTCATTGAACGCCTCTCGCATAGCCCTCCCCAAACTACATTTCGCTTCGCGTAATTTTTGTTTGTCTGCTAGGCTTTGGCTATGTTTATGTTTGCTGTGAAGTTCCCTTTGCTTCCGCAGCAGTTTTCTAACTCGGTTGTTGTACCACGGTGGCTCTTTTCCATCTCTTACGATCTTGCTTGGCACATACTCATCTAACGCATATTGTACGATGGTTTTGAACTTTGTCCACTGATCCTCAACGCTATCTACACTTGAGACAAAACTTTTGTGTTGAGCCGTCAGGTACTCTGTAATCTGCTTTTTGTCACTTTTGCTAAACAGAAAAATCTTCCTACCTTTTTTAATATTTCTATTTACGGCTGAAATCATCGATGTCGTAACCGCTTTATGATCGCTGATTCCCTGTTCTGCGTTAACTGTTTCAAATACACTCCTGGAAATTGAATTCATTGTCCCAGGAAGGGGAAACTTTATTGATACATTCCTGGGGTCAGATACATCACATGATCACACTGACAGAACCACAGGCACATAGACATAGGCAACAGAGCATGCACAATGTCGGCACTAGTACAGTGTATATCCACCTTTCGCAGCAATGCAGGCTGCTATTCTCCCATGGAGACGATCGTAGAGATGCTGGATGTAGTCCTGTGGAACGGCTTGCCATGCCATTTCCACCTGGCGCCTCAGTTGGACCAGCGTTCGTGCTGGACGTGCAGACCGCGTGAGACGACGCTTCATCCAGTCCCAAACATGCTCAATGGGGGACAGATCCGGAGATCTTGCTGGCCAGGGTAGTTGACTTACACCTTCTAGAGGACGTTGGGTGGCACGGGATACATGCGGACGTGCATTGTCCTGTTGGAACAGCAAGTTCCCTTGCCGGTCTAGGAATGATAGAACGATGGGTTCGATGACGGTTTGGATGTACCGTGCACTATTCAGTGTCCCCTCGACGATCACCAGTGGTGTACGGCCAGTGTAGGAGATCGCTCCCCACACCATGATGCCGGGTGTTGGCCCTGTGTGCCTCGGTCGTATGCAGTCCTGATTGTGGCGCTCACCTGCACGGCGCCAAACACGCATACGACCATCATTGGCACCAAGGCAGAAGCGACTCTCATCGCTGAAGACGACACGTCTCCATTCGTCCCTCCATTCACGCCTGTCGCAACACCACTGGAGGCGGGCTGCACGATGTTGGGGCGTGAGCGGAAGACGGCCTAACGGTGTGCGGGACCGTAGCCCAGCTTCATGGAGACGGTTGCGAATGGTTCCACGCCGATACCCCAGGAGCAACAGTGTCCCTAATTTGCTGGGAAGTGGCGGTGCGGTCCCCTACGGCACTGCGTAGGATCCTACGGTCTTGGCGTGCATCCGTGCGTCGCTGCGGTCCGGTCCCAGGTCGACGGGCAGGTGCACCTTCCGCCGACCACTGGCGACAACATCGATGTACTGTGGAGACCTCACGCCCCACGTGTTGAGCAATTCGGCGGTACATCCACCCGGCCTCCCGCATGCCCACTATACGCCCTCGCTCAAAGTCCGTCAACTGCACATACGGTTCACGTCCACGCTGTCGTGGCATGCTACCAGTGTTAAAGACTGCGATGGAGTTCCGTATGCCACGGCAAACTGGCTGACACTGACGGCGGCGGTGCACAAATGCTGCGCAGCTAGCGCCATTCGACGGCCAACACCGCGGTTCCTGGTGTGTCCGCTGTGCCGTGCGTGTGATCATTGCTTGTACAGCCCTCTCGCAGTGTCCGGAGCAAGTATGGTGGGTCTGACACACCGGTGTCAATGTGTTCTTTTTTCCATTTCCAGGAGTGTAGTTCGGGTCTGTTTGTCACCAGAAGGTCTAATATGTTATCGCCACGAGTCGGTTCTCTGTTTAACTGCTCAAGGTAGTTTTCAGATAAAGCACTTAAAAAAATTTCTGCCACCCGTTATGAAAGTTTGAGCCTCCCAGTCTATATCCGGCAAATTAAAATCTCCACCCAGAACTATAACATGGTGGGGAAATCTACTCGAAATATTTTCCAAATTATCCTTCAGGTGCTCAGCCACAACAGCTGCTGAGCCAGGGGGTCTATAGAGACATCCAATTACCATGTCTGAGCCCGCTTTAACCGTGACCTTCACCCAAATCATTTCACATTTCGGATCTCCGTCAATTTCCTTCGATACTATTGCACTTCTTATCGCTATAAACACGCCTCCCCCTCCACTGTCCAGCCTGTCTCTGCGGTATACATTCCAATCTGAGTTTAGGATTTGATTTCTGTTTACATCTGGTTTCAGCCAACTTTCTGTCCCTGGTACTATATGGGCGTTGTGGCCGTTTATTAATGAGAGCAGTTCTGGGATCTTTCTATAGACGCTCCTGCAGTTTACTATTAGCACATTAATGTTGTTATTCCCTGTTGCATTTTGCCTACTCCTACCTTGCCTCGTCTCAGGAGGCGTCTTGTCGGGCCTAGGGAGAGAATTCTCTAACCTAAAAAACCCCCATGTGCACTCCACACGTACTCCGCTACCCTTGTAGCCGCTACCGGCGTGTAGTGCACGCCTGACCTATTCAGAGGGACCCTACACTTCTCCACCCGATAGCGGAGGTCGAGAAATTTGCACCCCAGATCTCCGCAAAATCGTCTGAGCCTCTGGTTTAGGCCTTCCACTCGGCTCCAAACCAGAGGACCGCGATCGGTTCTGGGAACGATACTACAAATAGTCAGCTCTGATTCCACCCCACGAGCGAGGCTTTCCGCCTTCACCAATTCCGCCAACCGTCTGTATGAACTGAGGATGACCTCTGAACCCAGACGGCAGGAGTCATTGGTGGCGGCATGAGCAACAATTTGCAGTCGGGTGCACCCAGTGCTCTCTATCGCCGCCGGTAGGGCGTCCTCCACATCTCGGATGAGACCCCCCGGCAAGCAGACAGAGTGAACACTGGCCTTCTTCCCCGACCTTTCCGCTATTTCCCTAAGGGGCTCCATCACCCGCCTAACGTTGGAGCTCCCAATAACTAATGAACCCCTCCCCCCGTGTGCCTGCTCGGACCTTGCTGAAGGAGCAGCCACATGTCCACTATGAGGCAGAGCGGGCGGTGCCACACGGCCAGCCTCCACATTGACCCTCCGCCTCGTGCGCCGCGAACGCCGCTGAACCCGCCACTCCCCTTGGGGAGAGGGTGGCCCAACCACACCCGGTACCCGCGAAGATGTCTCGACAGCAGGGACAGTGGGTGAAGCATGTAACATCTGGGGTGTACCTTGCGACGCACCAGACTCCCCAATGCCGCTACACTCCGAGGCAGCAGCCTGAAGACGGCTGACCGCGGCCATCAACACGTTCAGCTGTTCGCGAACAGTGGTCAGCTCTTCCTGCGTCCGTACACAGCAGTCACACATCCTATCTATCCTAAGGAATCTATTTACTGAACTTTTAACTAGACTGCTAATTCACTAAAGGCGGTTGATTATTGACTAAACTGTGATTGCTAGCCACTTCTTGTAGAAAGCAATGAAAATAGCACTACCTGTCTCTGGACTGTATTGAAAACAAACACTAGCACTACTGGCACTATGGTTGACTAAAGGGACTCTCTTTGACTGTATTCAAAACAAACATGAAATCTATGGAACACTATTAATAGCACTCGACAATTAAAGCTCTAGATGAACTGGGAATCTCGAGAAGGTTGGTAAGGCTGGTGAGAATGACGATGAGCGAAATACAAGGTATTGTAAGAGTAGTAGGAATGATGTCCAATACATTGAGTATTAAAAACGGAGTACGACAAAGGGATGCATTGGCACGTCTTCTCTCTAATGCCGCCCTAGAGAAGGTGATGAGAAACGCCAACCTTCTGCATAGGGGGACTATCTTCTTTAAATCGGTACAGATACTGGCCTACGCAGATGACATAGATATAATACCAAGAACCCAAAAAGCAGTGGAAGAGACATTTACAGCTCTCCAACAGGCTAGTAGGAACATGGGGTTAATTATTAATGAACAAAAAGCAAAATATATGGCCTGGGATCGACAGTTACGCATCTAAATGATACCGCCTATGAAATTAAGCAGAGATTAATACTAGCCAATAGAGCCTATTTTGCCCTAACAAGACTTCTATACTCAAGGCCCCTGACTCGTACCACTGAATTAACTACCTATAAATCACTTATACGACCAGTGCTTACATATGCCTCTGAAGCCTGGGCATTAACAACTAAAGATATTGAAACATTTGAAAGAAAGGTAATTAAACGAATTATTGGCCCAATCTGCGAAAGAGGAAGATGGAGGAGGAGATACAACGATGAGTTGTATACCATATACAAAGACCAACCCATCAGAAGGATAGTGAAATCTTCCAGACTGAGGTGGGCGGGACATGTGATTCGCATGAATGATACAGAAGTACCAAAAAGAGTATTACAAGGAAAGGCAGGAGGGCGGAGAGGACGTGGTCGACCAAGAGCCAGATGGGAAGATGTAGTAATCGAGGATCTTAGGAAGATGGGATACAGAAACTGGAGAGTATTGTCAAAGGACCGAGAGAAATGGAAGGAAATTGTAGAAGAGGCCAAGGTTCATCATGAGCTGTAGAGCCATAACAAAAAAATGTCTCCTATTGTTCGTTGATGACTTGCGAAAATCATTAACCGGAAAGCTTCTTATATTTTACCAGAAAGCACTAGAGTGTTGTCCAATACAGAATCCACCAATTTCATAAGTATTTTATAGTACTACACTGCTAAACAGCACAGTCTTACTTTGTGGCGAAGCTGCAATTAGCGTGACGTGATGATTTTGTGGCAACAGTATTTTAGCAACAGGCTCTTTTTCACTAACTAGCAATTTCTATTAACTTTCGTCACACAGTACTTTTGTTGTAATAATCCATTTTACCTTGCCTTCTTGATTAACCGTTGTACTGTCTCCCATATAAATACTCAGTCGTAACTTCATGATCACTTGCCCTACTTCGGATACCGCATCGACAATGGACTCATTTCTGCACGACAGCACAGTCGCTTTACGTCTGTCCTTAACCATGTTAGGGTTGTAAATTTGTTACTGTCTGCATGCATTCGCTTCTCCGTGACGTTAATGTGATGCTGACATTATTTTTCGTTAGAAATTGTGACTCTACACAACAAAAACCATAACCAGGTTACCCTCCTTTCAGAGGCTGTTGCACGCAGCGGCCGTTATTTTGATTTGTAAATAACAGATTTCAGCTGTCACTTGTCCATTGGAATTCCTATTGGGAGATCTAGATATCAGCTAGAAATTTGCCATTCTCAATGCACTATCATATTTGGACAATGCATTGACCAAAAATGATAGTGCATTGAGAAAGTCAAGTTTTTAGCTGAAATCTAGATCTGCCAATATAAATACCAAAGGACGACTGATAGCTGAAATCTGTTATTTACAAAAAAAAAAAAAAAAAAAAAATCCATAACTCTAGCAGTGTGCCTACTACACTCCTTAAAATATTGTCTGTCAATTGCCTGTCATAAATATACATTACATTCTTTCAATTAATTGTCATTGATAATAACATAATAAAATACATATGTTACCGGTAATACCCAGTACATATATAGATAGACTTCACTTTAGTGAATATTCTGTACAATTTGCTTTAGATACACCGGGGGTGTGGAGTGGGGGGGGGGGGGGGGGGGGAGGGGGGGGGGAAGGCACCCTTTTCATGATTGTTGTAATAAATCCGTACTTATTACAAAAATTGATGTATGTATGTGTGTTTATACCACAAAACCTCTTTAACCACTGGACAAATCTCACCATGGTTCAGATATCCCTTACTGCTACACAATAATAGGTGTAGGGGTAAAAAACACGTACCAACCATACTTCATGAGTTATGATATCATAAACAATGAAAAGCGTGAAAAACTGTCGCTTTACCTTTAAATTTATTACTTCTGTGCCACTAACTCTACTCGAAATAAATTTCGCAAACAGTATCCACAAACAAAATTAAATAGACATCACATCAAAAATGCTGTGATTTGTGAAAAATGCCGAGCCATGTATGAAGTTTTAATACATGTATTCTTCTAAATTTCTTCTAAAATCGAGTCAACTTACGGAAATCCTTGACACCCGGCAGCGCTTTTGACAGCTTTCAACCACGAAATACAAACAGCTGTATGCGAAAACAATAGCCGTATTTAGAGCTATGGAGAACCGTTGCCATAGAGACGTTTACAAAATCACGCTGTAGACACTCGGAACAGCTGGGCCCAGCTGACAGGAACTAATTTCAAGGGTGTTTTCACAAATACGTGAAAGGAAATATGGTCGATTTAGATTACAATTACAGTTCATATTCTGATTTCCTTTCTCGCAGAAAATGCCAAAATGAATACCTAGTCAATGATGAGTTTGTCGGCTAGTAAATAAATAAATCTCAATACATAAAAGGCAGTGTGCCAACTGACTGACTGACTCACAGACTCATCATTGCCCAGCCCAAATCACCAAGGATAGAACCTTGAAATTTGGAGGGGGCGTTGATCACATACTATAGACGTCATTTAAGGAGAGATTTTTCGATATTCCTCCCCCAAAGGGTTTGAAACTGGGGATCAAAAGTTTTTTGAAAAATGTCGTCATCAAGGCAACTTTGAAACTAGACCTACGAAAACTGGTATTTGGTTTCTCGGTGGCAAATAAAGAAACACGTGTTCAAGCATTTTTGGAAATTTAGCCCTTATGGGGGTAAAAATGTTTTCTGAAAGTTAATCTTGGTTAAAGAACGAATAAACCATTTTTAAAACTATATCTATGAAAATGGGTATATTTCACTTTTCGCTTGGAAATTAAAAAATTACATGCTTCAGTGTTTTTGGAAATTTAACCACTGTTGTTGCTGTGGTCTTCAGAAGTGAGTGAAATAAAGAACGAAAAAACTCATGAAACTGTTTCATAATGAGAACTTTTTCTAAGCGTAATTAATGAAAATTTTGTATTTGTCCTCTCTGTTAGAAATAAAAAATACGTGTTTCACAGTTTTTGGAAATTCAACCTTAAGGGGGTGAAACAGAAGATGACAATTTTTTGAGAAAATATTTCGTTATATTAAAACAGTATTTGAAGCTAAATCTATGAAAACTGATATTCCACTTCACGGTTGGATACAAAGAAATATGTGTTAGGGCATGGAAGTTTCTACGGAAATATCACTGCAAGAACGCAAAACACATCATTAACAAAAACCTTGGACTTCAGCTACCAGAATCGCTTTCCAGGCCAGAAAAGGCCATGCTTCTTTGGCCTTAATTAGAGCGAAACGCTTAGAAGGTCCTGTGAATGACATAAAAATTTGATTAAAAAAATTCTTTGCAGACCATACAGTCTACACGACCGACGCAGCTGGCAATAAACTAGTAAATGAAGAAGTAGCCATTATGACGACCATGTATTGATGAATGTATTCTTTCCATTTACAGTGTTCCCCTGAAACCATTTTACATCTCTCATCTTATAGTTCATTTGGAGTTCCTGTGTCGAAAGAGAGAGTTGACACAAATTTTATAACTAAAACAAACTTTAATTTTTAAGTGCACTCTGATGTTCAACAACAAACTCAAAAGACTTTTTATCATCACCGACAGTATTTTATGTTGTTTTTGTATTTTACTTCACTGAATTAATCTGAAAAAAAAGAAATTTGGGTTTCCTTAGTAGCTCACGCATTGTACATCATGACAGTAGGTACTATGTAAATACTTGTCAAACAACATGCTTCATTTTTGTAACTTTTGCACATCACAGCCTTTAATAAGTTAATCATTTGTGTGCCTGAATCCGGATTTTGTAAACATTGTCAGTGCCTTTCACACGGGACCAGCGATGCTACTACAAGACAGACTTCTAGGGGTACACTGAGGACTAACACGAGTATAGTGCATAGTAGCATTCAGATATAGCAAGAAAATTTGAGTTTGTGCTACCTATTTTATCACTATTATTGAAACTAAATCACTGGGAGAGAAAGTAGTGTTGATACAAAGTTTTAGGCCCATTTCTTCTTGTTATTTAGAACTATAATTTGTTTTTGGCGTTATGAGTTCTCGGAAGTTACGAGATGTAGGATTTCGTCTATGGAATTCGCGAATATGCTTACCAATTTCGTGTTGTATTAGTTGCTTACTATAATAACGAAGATTATTAATTACTTGAAAAATTTTACAATTATATTCCAATGTGCGACCAAGCTCTTAAAATAATTGATTGTTTACTTTTCGCCAGTTCCTTCTTGTATTCTTTACCTATTGTGATAATAAAGATTAATCTCATGAAAGATCTTAAAATTATGAGATTTGTTTCATATTGATGGGAGTCAAAGGGTTAAGCATTCCTCTTAACCACCCAACTTCTCATTCTACTACCGAACGTGATGGCATGGGCATCAGTGTTCACGAGTAATGGCGCATATCTTCACTGCGTCGTTATCCACAGCTGTCTATCGATTTCCTCTCTCCCAGCATCCCCTGTGACACGCAGCGCGCAGGCGCTACCTCTTGGTGACATCTGTTGTCCGTGAGGCAGAAGCTGCTGAACTTGGGGGATGTGGCGGGGATAATTTACTAAATGTTGACTGCGGAAATGAGTCGTAGCAAGCTTTCGGCTGCGTTTGATGCGGGTGAAGAGCATGCATTTAACTGCAAAGGTAGCCTGTCAAATATGGATGCATCACTTCGCACTGCTTACTGAAGTATTCTCGGAAGTTCTCAATTCTGGAACAGGACACAACACGAGATAACAGAGAGACTGCAGCCACCGTAGTTGTGCCTTAATTTTAAACTAATTTAGGGTAATTTTCTACAAGCTTCAATTATTTGTTAGCAATTTCTGGTATCTAGAAGTTGCTCTAACCCCTAGAAAAATAGATGTATAGTAAGATTCATTTCTCTACGTTTGACACATAACACACAATAACTTTCAATATTATAATAATTTTTGGTAAGCAACTTCTGCCTATAGAGGTTGCCCCAATTGTAGAATAACAGGATTATTGAACATCAGATAGCTTGGTTTGTTTATATTAGACAGCGATAAAATTTGCACAGAAAATTATGCTCGAAGGGCACAGTTTGAGACTTTTGCTATTTGGGCAGCAAAAAATAGCTCATTATGGCCGACTTAGACACGGTATAAAAAATTAGCTGGCAATAGTAAGAAAAGCGTCTCTAGTAATGACAAAAATAGATTTTGTAAGTCTTGGCGAGTATTTTCTAGAGGCATTTGCTTTGAATGTAGCATTGTACAATAGTGAAACATTGACAACTGTTAGTTGAGACTAGAAGCTTATGTCTTAAGCATTTATTTGGATATTATCATTGCTGCAATGATTTTGTATCATAATAATGTGTTACTTATCATTTTCAGTCAGCAAAAAACACATATGTGAAACGGTAAACAGAAAGGAAGACGAATTTAAAACTTAAAATAACAATTTAAAACATAAACACTTTAATTAAAAGAAATAGCTAGACTAAGAACCAATGACAGGATATTTTAACTAGGTGTGTTGAAAATACTCTGCTAGCAAATTGTGTAGAGTTTTTTTTCAAGAAAATGAACTTTCAGAAATCAGCTTTATTACACATGAATGTACGTACTTTGAAAACTTTTTCAATTTATGTTGTAACAAAAGGTTTCGTTTTTCCTAATGGCTGTGAGGTATTTTGTAAAGCTTCAAATTATCACAAAATTCGGTTATACAGATTCCAAGAACGTTTATTACATATCAATTTTTATATGAGAAATAGTTTTTTTACGAGTATGTCATGGTTTAGAAGAATTCCCTCTACACCTAATACGACAAATTAGCTTCCTGGGTGTATTTTACCCCGTAAAAGTGATATCTGGCAGACACAAAAAAATGTGTATTTCAGTTTTTTGCTCCCCTTCATCAAGAGCGTTTCCCTTGTAAGTCTTGACTACAACTAGCAGGTTTAAATGGTTGCAGCTTGCAACCGTTACGCAGATATGAAGAAGCTTGCAAAGGATAGAGCAGCCTGTAGAGCTGCAGTAAAGTACACTGACGGGGAAAAATCCCTACGTCAAGAATGAGTTGTGCGAGATGAACGAAAATTGGTAGGTGTCTGTCCAAATTTCATACCAGTTTCAAAACAGTGGGGCTAGTAACGGCAGCACGAGGATGCAGGTTTGTTTTAAACACACGCTGTAAAGGTCGTCATCGTTGGTTACCGTTGAAACTGTACGTACTGAGTTGATAACCCCTTCAGGGCGACAGACACTCCATTACATGAAACTTCCTGACTGATTAAAACTGTGGGCCGGACCGAGACTCGAACTCGGGACATTTGCCTTTCGCGGGCAAGTGCTCTACAATCTTTTTTCTTTCCTTTTTCTTTTGGTCACATTTTGTTCTATACTGTTCGTTAAATTTGTTCGAGGCGGAAGTCCGATGACACCCATTTAGATTCTTCGTTGATCCATTCACTCAGTTTTTTTGTTACAGAGGGTAGCTAACAATCTGAGCTACCCAAGCACGACTCACGCCCTGTCCTCCCAGCTTTACATCTGCCTCGTCTCCTACCTTCCAAACTTCACAGAAGCTCTCCTGCAGGAGATGGTAGAGTACTTACCTGAGAAAGGCAAAGGTCCCGAGTTCGAGTCTTGGTCCGGCACGCAGTGTTAATCTGAGACGAAGTTCCATATCAGCAGGCACTCCTCTGCAGAGTGAAAAATCTCATTCTGGAAGCACGCCCCAGGCTGTGGCAAAGCAATGTCTCCGCAATAGCCGGCCGCGGTGGTCTCGCGGTTCTAGGCGCTCAGTCCGGAGCCGCGCGACTGCTACGGTCGCAGGTTCGAATCCTGCCTCGGGCATGGACGTGTGTGATGTCCTTAGGTTAGTTGGGTTTAAGTAGTTCTAAGTTCTAGGGGACCATAGATGTTTAGTCCCATAGTGCTCAGAGCCATTTGAACCATCTCCGCAATATCCTTTCTTCCAGGAGTGCTAGTTCTGCAAGCTCAATGTAAACATGTTTACACACTGCTGGATATGGTCAGTTCGTCGACATTGAATAGTAAGTAATTTTATAAGTTCCACGCATGGCACACGTTTCTATGAACTGCCTGCACGATGCTGAGGCACGGACATGGCCAGCAAGATTCTCAGATCTGTCCCCGACAGAACACGTGTCGGCCCAGTTTGGCTGTCAGCTCCGTCTCATTACTAGTATCCAGGATATCAAGGACCAGTTACAACAGATGAGACACACTTCCCAACCAAATCGGCGCATAGATCTGGGCCAGAAAGGGTGCAACGTCATACTGGTAAATGGGGAGATGCTGACAAGTTATTTATAAATTTGACTCGATACTGTAATCAGCGAAATAACAACACATACCCTCTTGCGAACCAAGTCTTTCGCAACGGCGCTGTTCTGTAAGACATTCTTGGGCTTCTTGCCGCATCAGTTCAGGGTAAAACGATTTTTCAACGATTTCTACCATCGTCTTCCTCAGGAGCAGTTGACTGTTGATGACATCCTCTGGTAGACTAGAGCTCTACCATCTGCCGCTGCAGAGTGAATATTTCATTCTGGAAACTTTCCCCAGCCATGTCTACACAATATAATTTCTTCTAGGAGTGCTAATTCTGCAAGTTTCGCAGGAGAGCTTCTGTAAAGTTTGGAAGGTAGGAGACGAGGTACTGGCGGAAGTAAAGCTGTGGGGAGGGGGCATGAGCCGTGCTTGAGTAGCTCAGTTGGTAGAGCACTTGCCCGCGAAAGGTAAAGGTCCCGAGTTCGAGTCTCGGGCCGGCACACAGTTTTAATCTGCCAGGAAGTTTCATATCACCGCACACCCCGTTGCAGGGTGAAAATCTCATTCTGGACGCCATTACATCATTGTGCCGTGGTAAAAAAAAATGCTGTTTTGAAGAGCGCGCCGCAGCGCGTTGAGTGAAGCAGTCGCCCTCCGTTTCTGGCGGTGGCGCCGCTGTGTTAATCGCAGCTTTGGTGTCTCCCTCTGGTGGGAAATGGGAAAGGTTGGCTGTTCACGTGCATTGAAGGGGCGCTATCAGCTCGGCAGCGTGGTCAGTCGGAGTGAGGCTGGGTCAGTCTCGCGTCACCAGTTGCTGGTCTGTCTCTCGTTCGCATTTGTGCGGCAGTTAGTGTCTGTCTGTCGCTGGAGTGCTAGTATGACTGTCGTTCGGATCAGACCTTAAAGCCAGAAAATGAGAGTCTTGCCACTCCGCCAGTAACAGAACTCAGCTAGTGGTCGCCCGGTCGGGGCTGAGTTCCTGCAGCTGAGTCTGCGCGTTACGCCGCCAGTCTGCTCGAGTTGCTCCGGCAGCGGTCATTGGCGTTTGGATTGTTCGTTGGTCGGTCGCACACTGAGAGACAAGATGAAACCACGACATCGGGCTGGCCGGTGCGAGCTGCGATGCCGTGAGACGGGAGATCTGCGCGCCTTCCTGCATCCGTTGAAGCGGCTGGCAGCGGACGGTTCGGGAGAGCGTTTTGGGGGTGCTGCGCCAGGTTTTCGCCAGAAATCGCAGTTTATTAGAAGTTAAGTGATTGGAGATACGTTGTTTCATTTCCTTGTTAAATTCTGCTTGTTTTCTTGGTGAGGTCACCAGCCGCTTTGTTTTGGGGTTGTCCCACCATTCTTCTCCGTTTGCCCACCTGCGGGAAGGTGGTTATTTGTGAATTGAGTGGTCCGTTTTTCCCTTAAGGGAATTGGGGAAGTTTAGAGCAATCTACGGTTCGGGTTGTTTAGTAATTTCCCCCCCCCCCCCCCCCCCCCATGTCAATCTGCCATACGTTAATAGCTGCCTCTGTCATGTTTGTCGGATTGGGTGTTAACGAATTTATTGCTTAAAGGCCGAATTCTTGAAATATGCTTTTATCTTGCCTATCATCTTGCGAGGTGGTATATGTTGTGTCTAGACAAGACAGCCTAGACACAATGAGAGGAAGCCGAAAGGCACGAGCTCAGTTAAAGCAGGATGGCGTGAAGTCTGAAACAGGATACGTAATGAATGCTATAAAGAAAAGTACGTAGCCTCTGGAATACTTAACTTTAATCCATCCTTTTGGTACATCTGGAGATTGTGGCGATACAAGTGAGACTCCATAGATACATGCAATGTTACTAATGGCGCCTTGCTAGGTCGTAGCCATTGACTTTGCTGAAGGCTATTCTAACTATCTGCTCTGCAAATGAGCGAGGCGTCGTCAGTGTGCATCGCTAGCTACGTCGTCCGTACAACTGGGGCGAGTGCTATTCCGTATCTAGAGACCTGCCTTGTGGTGGCGCTCGGTCTGCGATCCCTGACAGTGGCGACACGCGGGTCCGACATGTACTAGCGGACCTCGGCCGATTTAAAACTACCACCTAGCAAGTGTGGTGTCTGGCGATGACAACACAGTATATGTGTAATGTAGAGCATGTTGTACACTTTATGTAAGTCTGCATTTCGTGGGTTTTATTTAAATAGTCATTTTAGGTTATAAGGTTGTCACCCTTCCAACGTAAGAGACCTTTAAAAAAATTGCACTTTCGGTGGCAAATAATTTGAATGTTGCACCATTTCCATCTCTCTTACGGGGTGCATAGTTTACGTGTTTGTGTGAGTTGTAAAAAATTTTTTAGTTTAAAGTAATCAGTTGTGTTGCAAATTCGCACCAGTGTACTCTTTCAGAGGTTGTTGTGAACGGTGATGACTACGGCCGTGTTGAGAGGCAGCAGGCAAGCTTCTCAGCCCGAAGGCTCATACTGTTAATATTGTTGGGTTGGGTTGGGGTTGTTTGGGGGAAGAGACCAAACAGCGAGGTCATCGGTCCCATCGGATTAGGGAAGGAGGTCGGCCGTGCCCTTTCAAAGAAACCATCCCACCATTTGCCTGGAGCGATTTAGGGAAATCACGGAGAACCTAAATCAGTATGGCCGGACGCGGGATTGAACTGTCGTCCTCCCGAATGCGAGTCCAGTGTGCTAACCACTGCGCCACCTCGCTCCGTGTTAATATTGTTCTTTCTGCCTCTAAATAAAACTGTAACTTGGTATTTCGAGGTTGCTTTTCTGCTTATAATTTTAAATCTGTTTTTGAAAAAGCCTTTTAGGAATAAAATTCACATTTGTTAAAAGTAATTTCATTTTTCATGAGTTACTTCCTGGCTACTACTTCCACGCTCACCTAGTGTGATTAAATGTGTTAATGTTTTTGATGAATCGCTAGTGAATAAAGTAAATTCCGTAAGAAAAGATTTTGAAAGTAAATTTACGTTTCAATCATCTCACAAAATTTCATCGAGGTCGTGTAATAGAGTTGCGAAAAGCCACATGTTCCTCCTGCAACACTGAAGAATGACTTGGCAGGAATGTAAACACTATACACAATTGCTGACAGTGGCGGTCGCGGGAAAGTACACCCACAAGAAAACTGCGATCCGGCCGGTCACGTGGTACTGCCGAGAGGGAACACCGTCGTGTTACGATGTATGGCTCTGGCGCATCGTACTGCGACGGCAGCAGCTACAGTTGAGACCACAGCGATACGACGATCTGTCACAAATCGATTTCTTCCAAGACAGATCCGAGACAGAAGCCCTGCAGCGTGCTTTGCACTGACCCAAACCACCGCCATTTGTGACTTTGGAGGTGTTAAGCGAGAGCTTATTGGAGGGCGGTGGGCGTCTGTGGTGTTTTCCGATGACAGCTGGTTCTGCCTCGGTGCCAGTGACGGCCGAGTGTTGGTTAGAAGGAAGCCAGATGAGAGTCTGCAATCAAACTATCTGTGGCCCAGACACTGAAGCATCCCCAACTCTCTTGTGGTTCCATTTTTAGGTACTCCACGTCGACGTCTGCTCGTAGATACGTATCGTCGGTAGGTTTTCCGGCTTTACTTCCCGACGTGACAGCCACGACTCTCCGATGAGGTGCGGGCCTTGTGTTTTGCTATTACTGCGAGTCTTGTAAATATCACTTTTATTTAGTAATTTGCCCCGCTAAAACTCTCCCCTTTTATGATTAAGACAGCCTGCGTCACCTTTCGGAGGGAGTGAGGGCGTCAAAAAGTCACAAAAGTTCATATTAAGCAGTCCGTAAAACACGTAACCGTTCACTTCAGTTAGCGTGTTAGTTAATGCCTAAGCTTTCCGCTAGATGGTGCTGACTTACTGCTGAATAGCTTTGGTTCCGTAAAACCTTCACTGATTAGTACTAGGTAAATGAAATAAGTACAACACTCTTGTATTTCACTTTCACTCTATATTCAAGGATTAAGATGGTGATGCATGATGGTCTATTTAAAAGGTTCCTAGCCTGGAGGAATCTAAATAGTCCGCAAATGCCGATATGCACGCGCTCTACGTCCAGATTCGCAACTAACGGCACACGACACTTTCAAAAGTCCACACGTTGATATCTGGATACTGGTACCTCTGAATTCACTCGTATCAGCAGATAATTTGAGTTTCTGTCGTCTATATGTCCGTAAAGCTCCAATCTAGCACTAAAGTCCTAAAATCCCCTTAATACTCCGTTGCTGCCAATAGTCAGAGATCGCACACTGCATCACTTTCAATCTCCGTAATATTCTAACAGTTTATCGTGAATCTCAACACGATAAAGTCCAATCTAATTATTGTCTCGCTGACTGACACGGGTCCCCCGCCCTTTAACGAAAAAATCAAGGAAAAAAAGGCGGCAGTAATGACGATCAGGCCTTTTTATAGGTTTTTCATCACAAGAGTTTAACGTCACAGCCTTCTCCGTGACGGAGCTTCCGTGGCTTTGCTGTATTTAGACGTTAAACTACTTGCTGATATACTATAATTTTGATGTGCAATTACCGAACTCTGATTCTACACTATTTTCCCCTCTAAAAATTCTATTCTTAATTTTAAATTATTCTTTCTATAGCTTTTATAACTGTAAACTGAACCGAGGTGTTACAACACACAAGACCCAAACCTGTAGGTATAGTCTGGGGTGTGATTTCGTATGACGGTAGGGCGCCCTCATGATTCTCCCACGCAGCCTGACTGCAAATTTGTGCGTCAGTCTGGTAATTAGACATGTTGTGTTGCCATTCATGAATATCATTTCATGGGTTTGTTTTCCAAGAGGAAAACACTCTCTCACATACCGCCGCTATAGCCCCACATGCTCTACAAACTATGGACATACTGCCTCTTCCTTCTCGGTCACCAGATTTGTCTCCAATCGGGGACATATGGGACGTCATTGGACGAAAACTCCAGCCTCATCCACAACCAGCAATACCCGTCCTTGTATTGGCCGACCGAGTACAACAGGCAAGTACCTCCATCCCACCTACTGATCCGGCCTCTATACGACGCAACGCATGCTTGCATTCAACATTCTGGCATTTACACCGGTTATTAATGTAACAGCAGTTCACAACTGCAATGGCCTTTTTTGGCACGTGTATTAATCTGTAAACTTGCAAAGTTAATCATTTAAATACGAGGGTTGGAACTTAAATAGTGGCAACTGGTTATTCACAACCGATACAAAAGAGTTACATGTTTGCAGCTGTTACTGTCCTTCAAAGTAGTCACCAGCGTTGTGTAGAACCCGTTGCCAGCGATGTGGAAGGCGTAGTATACCGTTAGCAGAGCCTGTTCTGTTGATGGTGCGAATGTAGCGGTCTACTGCCTGTCGAATCTCTGGAACAGTGAAGCGTTGTGTTTCAAAAATGAACAGCATAGACACACATGTGATGACACTTTCTGGTGGACCTCACAATCATTTAGCTGGACAATGCTCAAGGACCGACTGTGCAAGGTGTTACTCATTTGTTTGACTTCCTGTGAGTTAGTATGGGCAGAGGTAATTGTTGGTAACCGGAATGAAATACTAATTGGATCCTTTTACCGACCTCCCAGTTCAGATGATACAGTTGCTGAAAGGTTCAAAGAAAACTTGGGTTTCATTTCAAACACGTACCCGACTCATACGATAATACCTAGTGGCGACTTCAATTTACCCTCGATATGTTGGCGAAAATTGATGTTTAATTCCGGAGGTACGCATAAAATATCATCCGAAATCGTGATAAACCCATTCTCTGAAAATTATCTCGAGCAATTAGTTCATGAGCCCACGAGAATAGTAAACGGTTGTGAAAACACACTTGACCTCTTAGCAACAAATAATCCTGAGTTAATAACGAGCATCAAAACCGATTCAGGGATTAGTGAATACAGGGTTGTCGCAGCGAGATTGAATGTTGTAACCCCCAAATCCTCGAAAAATACACCTATTCAAAAAAGCAGATAAAAATTCACTTGACTCTTTCCTGAGAGATAATCTCCACTCATTCCAGATTAATAATGTAACTGTAGACCAGATGTGGCTTAAATTCAAAGAAGTAGTATCGGCAGCAATTGAGAGATTTATACCAAATAAATTAACAAACGACGGAGCTGATCCTCCTTGGTACATAAAACGGGTTAGAGCACTGTTGCAGAAACAACGAAACAAACATGCCAAATTCAAACATGCTCAAAATCCCCAAGATTGTCGATCTTTTACACAAGCTCGAAATTTAGCGCGGACTTGATGCGAGATGCCTATAACAGCTTCCACAGCGAAACTTTGTCTCGAAACCTGGCAGAAAATCCAAAGAGATTCTGATCGTATGTGAAGAATGTTAGCGGGAAGAAACAATCAATACCTTCTTTGCGCGATAGCAATGGAGATACTATCGAAGACAGTGCTGCCAAACCCGAGTTATTAAACATAGCCTTCCGAAATGCCTTCACAAAAGAAGACGAAGTAAATATTCCAGAATTCGAATCGAGAACAGCTGCCAACATGAGTAACGTAGAAGTAAATATCCTCAGAGTAGCGAAGCACCTTAAATTACTTAATAAAAGCAAGTCTTCTGGTCCAGACTGTATACCAATTAGGTTCCTTTCGGAGTATGCTGATGCATTAGCTCCATACTTAATATATATACAACCGTTCGCTCGACGAAAGATCCGTACCCAAAGACTCGAGAGCTGAACAGGTCACACCAATATTCAAGAAAGGTAGTAGGAGTAATCCACTAAATTAGAGGCCCATATCGTTCACGTCGATATACAGCAGGATTTTGGAACATACATTATGTTCAAATATTATGAATTACCTCGAAGAAAATGTCTACTGACACACAGTCAACATGGGTTTAGAAAACATTGTTCCTGTGAAACACAACTAGTTCTGTATTCACATGAAGTGTTGAGTGCTATTTACAAGGGATTTCAGATCGATTCCGTATTTCTGGATTTCCGGAAGGCTTTTGACACTGTACCACAAAAGCGGCGTGTAGTGAAATTGCGTGCTTATGGAATATCGTCTCAGTTAATGTGACTGGATTTGTGATTTTCTGTCAGATAGGTCACAGTTCGTAGTAACTGACGGGAAGTCATCGAGTAAAACAGAAGTGATTTCTGGCGTTCGCCAAGGTAGTGTTATAGGCTCTTTGCTGTTCCTTATCTATAAAACGATTTGGGAGACAATCTGAGCAGCCGTCTTCGGTTGTTTGCAGATTACGCTGTCGTTTATCGACTAATAAAGTCATCAGAAGATCAAAACAAACTGGAAATATATATCAAAGGTGCGAAAAGTGGCAGTTGACCCTAAATAAAGAAAAGTGTGAGGTCATCCACATGAGTGCTAAAAGGGACTTGTTAATCTTCGGTTAGACGATAAATCAGTCTAATCTAAAAGCCGTAAATTCAACAAAATACCTAGGTATAACAATTACGAATAACTTAAATTGGAAAGAACACATAGAAAATGTTGTGGGGAAGGCTAACGGAAGTCTGCGTTTTATTGGTAGGACACTTAGAAAATGTAACAAACCTACTAAGGAGATTGCCTACACTACGCTTGTCCGTCCTCTATTAGAATACTGCTGCGCGGTGTGGGATCCTTACCAGATGGGACTGACGGAGTACATCGAAGAAGTTCAAAGAAAGGCAGCACGTTTTGTATTATCGCGAAATATGGGAGACAGTGTCACAGAGATGATACAGGATTTGGGCTGGAAATCATTAAAAGAAAGGCGTTTATCGCTACGACGGAATCTTCTCACGAAATTCCAATCACCAACTTTCTCCTTCGAATGCGAAAATATTTTGTTGACACCGACCAACATAGGGAAGTATGATCACCACAATAAAATAAGGGAAATCAGAGCTCGTACGGGAAGGTATATGTGTTCATTCTTTCCGCGCGCTATACGAGATTGGAATAATAGAGAATTGTGAAGGTGGTTCGATGAACCCTCTGCCAGACACTTAAATGTGATCTGCAGAGTATCCATGTAGATGTAGATGTAGACAGGTGATAGGGCTTCTAAGTGCTATACCACCTACTGCATTCCCCTGATTTAAGCCCTCTTGAGCTCAACCCGATTTCTAAACTGAAGAAAACGCTTCACGACATTCGCATCAGCACTGCTACAAATTCGTCGGGCAATAGACCGCACCGCTCCAACTGCCAACACAACTGGCACTGCTAGGAGTATCCTATGACGTCCGATCTGGAAACGGCTTATACACAATGCTGGCGACTACTTTGAAGGTCAGTAAAACTTTGAAACCTAATTGGTACGAGCTGTAAATAAATAGTTACCACTACTAAAGTTCCAACCCGTACAAAGATAATATACGAGAAATTAGCGCTCATATGGAAGCATTTAGATAGTCGTTTTTCCCTCTCTCTATCTGCGATTGGAACAGGAAAGGAAATTACTAGTAACGGTACAGGGTACCCTCCACCACGCACCGTATCGTGGCTTGCGGAATATGTATGTAGATGTAGATGCAGTTATAGGTGTAGATAGAAGTTATGATGCTTCTTCTGTCCAAGAAAAGAGTCTCGCATGGCGAGAACCAGCTGAAAGCTCCACCAAGAAAGGCGAAGGTCACTCAGTCCGCGGAGAGGATCATCAGAACAATCTTCTGGGATTTCAGAGGAATTCTCTTAACTGGTTTCAAAGAAAGGAATACCACTGTGAACGCACAATACTGGTTCTGCACAAATTACGCGACTTCGTCAAACTAAAGAGGCGAGGAAGGTTGTCACATGGTTTTCGTCTTCTGCACGAAAACACCCCAGTGCACATGTTGGCTATTGCGAAGGCTGCAGTAAAGGAATGTGGCATTCAGGAGACTGACCACCCATCTTATATTCCAGATCCAGCCACAAGTGACTACTGTCTCTTCTCCAAACTGAAGAAAGGTCTTCGAGGAAGGAAATTTGGTGATGATGATGATGAAATGAAAGCTGCAGTAATGGGAAATTTTGCCGGTAAATAAACATATTACTTTTTGAATGAGATAGCGTTGTTAATTCACAGATTTCAAAAGCGTATTGAAATAAAGGGTAATTACGTTGAAGAATGGTGTTTTATTTTTACAGCTTTAAAAATGTCAGGCCCGGGACGTTTGGAACCTACCTCGTACGAAAGGGACATTAACCAGTCTTACTGCCTTTCTTATATCAGTGTTTGTTACAAAGATACGAACTGCGGTAGATGTTTTTTTTAAAATAGCGCCCTTTATTCTGCAGTTCCCTTCCCCTCTTCAACAGCTGTTCAAACGAACCACGGTGTACCATTTACATAAAAATGACGTTAGTAAAAACGTAGCACGAAACTTTGCCGACCGCTGTGGCCGAGAGGTTCTAGCCGCTTCAGTCCGGAAACGCGCTTCTGCTACAGTCTCATGTTCGAATCCTGCCTCGTGCATGGGTGTGTGTGATGTCCTTAGGTTAATTAGTTTTAAGTACTCTACTGGCCATTAAAATTGCTACACCACGAAGATGGCGTGCTACAGTCGCGAAATTACCAACAGGAAGAAGCTGCTGTGATACGCAAATGATTAGCTTGTCAGAGCAGTCACACAAGGTTGGCGCCAGTGGCGACACCTACAACGTTCTGATATGAGGAAAGTCTCCTACCGACTTCTCATACACAAACAGCAGTTGACCGGCATTGCCTGGTGAAACGTTGTTGTAATGCCTCGTGTAAGGAGGAGAAATGCGTACCACCATGTTTCCGTCTCTGATAAAGGTAGGATTATAGCCTATCGCGATTGCGGTTTATCAATCGCGACATTGCTGTTCGCATTGGTCGAGATCCAATGACTGTTAGCAGAATATGGAATCGGCGACTTCAGCAGGGTAATACGGAACACCGTGCTGGATCCCAACAGCCTCGTATCACTAGCTGTCGAGATGACAGGCATCTTATCCGCATGGTTGTAACGGGTCGTGCAGCCAAGTCTCGATCCCTGAGTCAACAGATTGGGACGTATGCAAGACAACGACCATCTGCACCAACAGTTCGACGACGTTAGCAGTAGCATGGACTATCAGCTCGAGACCGTGGCTGCGGTTACCCTTGACGCGGCATCACAGACTGGAGCGCCTGAGATGGTGTACTCAACGACGAACCTGGGTGCACGAATGGCAAAACGTCATTTTTTCGGACGAATCCAGGTTCTGTTGACAGCATCATGATGGTCGCATCCGAGTTTGGCGACATCGCGGTGAACGCACATTGGAAGCGTGTATTCGTCGTCGCCATACTGGCGTATTACCCGTCGTGATGGTATGGGGTGCCATCGGTTACACGTCTCGGTCACCTCTTGTTCGCATTGTCGGCACTTTGAAAAGTGGACGTTACATATCAGATTTGTTACGACCCGTGGCTCTACCCTTCATTCGATCCCTGCGAAACCCTACATATCAGCAGGATAATGCACGACCGCATGTTGCAGGTCCTGTACGGGCCTTTCTGGATACAGAAAATGTTCGACTGCTGCCCTGGCCAGCACATTCTCCAGATCTCTCACCAATTGAAAACGTCTGGTCAATGGTGGCCGAGCAACTGGCTCGTCACAATACGCCAGTCACAACTTTTGATGAACTGTGGTATCGTGTTGAAGCTGCATGGGCAGCTGTACCTGTACACGCCATCCAGGCTCTGTTTGTCTCAATGCCCAAGCGTATCAAGGCCGTTATTAAAGCCAGAGGTAGTTGCTGTGGGTACTGATTTCTCAGGATCTATGAACCCAAATTGCGTGAAAATGTTATAACATGTCAGTTCTAGTATAATATATTTGTTCAATTAATACCCGTTTATCATCTGCGTTTCCTCTTGGTGTAGCAGTTTTCATGGCCAGTAGTGTAGTTCTAAGTCCAGGGGACTGACGACCTCAGATGTTTAGTCCCATAGTGCTTAGAGAAATTTGAACCATTTTTTGAAACTGACTTTGACTCCTCTGTGCTAGCACTGGGTTAACGTAAGTCGCACACCTGTTGGAGCTGACAATAAACAAAGGGAAAGACAAGGAAAGTGCATCCGGTTCTTAGTCAACTGTCTTCAGTTTAAGGTTTGTGTGCGTTTAATGTACACAAACGAGGAGAAGGTAGTAATGCTGGAAATCTATGAAGAATGTGAGTTATCAGAAGAGTAATTTCAGTAATGTTTTCTTATATATAATACAGGTCCCTATAGCAAAGTGCTGCCGTGTGTTCCAACGATATGTTGTGTACAGTACAGGCAGTCATTGATTAAAAAGTTATTCTCCGACGTTATCTTTACACATATTTGCGCCTTCTCAAACATATATATATATATATATATATATATATATATATATATATATATATATAACATGCATTATTTATGCAGCGAAAATACACGCTTCTTTAGACGCGTGGAAAATCTGCAATAATGGACAGTTAATGCCTGGTGTAGACTGCTTGATACTACAATTATTGGCCCGTAGTTAAACCTAAACGAGAGGCCATATGCCAACCTTCTCACACCAGATACTTATGTAGTACCAAGACGGCTGATGTGAAGGGATAGTGCCTTGCGTACACAATGTGGTCTCAACCGACCGTATCCTGTTATTTATCGGTTGTGGAGGAATAGTGGATTGGCTTGCTCGGCCTCCTGGTGTAGCACCTTTGGACTTTTTCTCTTTAGCGACCCAAAAGACGTCGTCTATCGACTTACTCCAACAACTGTAGAGAACATGTAGGGACGTAGCGCGCAGTCTTGTAATTCACCTCAGTAAGCAACAATTCAAGCAGTCATGAATTCTTTCCCCAACGCATGGACCAACGCATCAGTGTCTGTGGACATCACGTTGAGCAGCACATTTGGATGCCCACAACGGTTTACAGTATTACGATAGTGTATCAAAGATATCCATGTCTGTTTGTTATTAAGTCGGATGCTGTGTTTTCATGAACATATACTGTGTTTCTGAACAGGTATTGAGAAGGGGAGGTAGGTTAACAAATAAAAAATTCTGGGAGTTAATTTAAAAAAGTACTCCTCTTTATGTCTCCCTCTTGGACAAAATTGTAAGAACAGTTTCCCTTGATACTTAAACAACATATCCTTGCGTACAATTTTGGAATTCATCTACCCCGGCGGTATCTCTACATCAAATTTATTCTTAAACGGAATTAATATGAATCTAAAAATCTCAAATAAATCTCCTTATGCCAGCCGTACAGTGCTTAACTGTACACTTCTGGATCACGAGAACTCTTCTTCCCCTAGTCCAAGCCTATTTCAAGGAAAATCTTTAGAGCACATAGACAATATAAAATGGTGCAAGATTTTTGAAATTCTGAGGAAAACAGGAGTAAGCTATAGGGAGAGACGGATAATATAAAATACATACATGCGTCAGCAGGGAATGATAGGAGTGGACGAACAAGAACAAAGTGCTGGGATTAAAAAGGGTGTAATACAGCGATGTAGCCTTTCGCCCCTAATGTTCAATCTCTACACCGAAGAAGCAGTGATAGAAATAAAAGAAAAGTTCAGGAGTATAACTGAAAGTCAGGGTGAAAGTATATCAATGATAAGATTCTTTGATGAAATTGCTATCTTGAGTGAAAGTGAAGAAGCATTAATTGATCTGCTGAATGTAATAACAGTCTAATGAGTACGGAATATTGACTGAGAGTAAATCGAAGGAAGACGAAAGTAATGAGAAGTAGCAGAAATGAGAACAGCGAGAAACTTATCATCAGGACTGATGATCACGAAGTAGATAAAGTTGAGGAAAAGGGCATTCCTGGCCAAGAGAAGCCTACTAGTATCAAACATAGGCCTTAATTTGAGGAAGAAATTTCTGAGAATGTGCGTTTGGTTCAAATGGTTCAAATGGCTCTGAGCACTATGGGACTTAACTTCTAAGGTCATCAGTCCCCTAGAACTTAGAACTACTTAAACCTAACTAACCTAAGGACATCACACACATCCATGCCCGGGGCAGGATTCGAACCTGCGACCGTAGCGGTCGCGCGGTTCAAGACTGTAGCGCCTAGAACCGCTCGGCCACCCCGGCCGGCTAATGTACGTTTGGAGCACAGCATTGTATTGTAAAGAAACGTGGACTGTGGAGAAACCAGACCAGAAAAGAATCGAAGCATTTGAGATGTGGTGTTACGGACGAATGTTGAGAAGTAGGTGGACTGAAGAGGTAGGAATATGTGGGAAAACTGACAAGCAGAAGGGAAGCGTGATAGGAAATCTATGAAGACGTCACCGAATGACTTCCGTGGTACCAGAGAGAGCTGTAGAGGGTAAAAACTGTAGAGGAAGACAGAAACTGGAATACATCCAGAAAATAACTGAGGACGTAGGTTGCAAGTGCTGCTCTGAGATGAAGAGTTGGGCACAGCAGAGGAATTCATGGCGGGTCTCATCAAACCAGTCAGATGACTGATGTCTAAAAAAGAAAAAAAATTACAAAACAGTTTTACAGTTTCATTCGCACTGAGACTGTCTATGGTGAACGTAATAACTGACTTCGCCTCAACCATGGCCCTCATCATTAAAAGTTTGGCACAGGTTTTAGGACAGTATCCAGAGGGAATATACCGGGTGATCAAAAAGTCAGTATAAATTTGAAAACTTAACAAACCACGGAATAATGTAGATAGAGAGGTAAAAATTGACACACATGCTTGGAATGACATGGGGTTTAATTGGAACAAAAAAAAAAACACCCCATATTGCTAGCCGCGTGAAAGGTCTCTTGCACGCGTCGTTTGGTGATGATCGTGTGCTCAGCTGCCACTTTCATCATGATTGGCCTCCCAGATCCCCAGACCTCAGTCCGTGCGATTACTGGCTTTCGGGTTACCTGAAGGCGCAAGTGTATCGTGATCGACAGACATCTCTGGGGATGCTGAAAGACAACATCCGACGCCAATGCCTCACCATAACTCCGGACATGCTTTACAGTGCTGTTCATAACATTATTCCTCGACTACAGCTATTGTTGAGGAATGATGGTGGACATATTGAGCATTTCCTGTAAAGAGCATCATCTTTGCTTTGTCTTACTTTGTTATGCTAATTATTGCTATTCTGACCAGATGAAGCGCCATCTGTCGGACATGTCATTCCACGCATGTGTGTCAATTTGTACCTCTCTATCTACATTATTCCGTGATTTATTCGGTTTTCAAATTTATAGTGACTTTTTGATCACCCGGTATATTTACACTGAACAGCTCCAAAACCAGTGATTCCTTCGGAAGCGCATACTGCATACCACGTTTGCTGTAATCGGTCTATTCAAACTTGGCATCAGAGGCAAATGCGATGACCGCGGAACTTGTGGCGATACGAGCACTTCGTTTCTGCTCGCCATTATAAAATCCCAGTATTTGCTACTCAGTGACTGATTATCCACTCTAACAGTACTTCAAAATTTTAGCACCTTCTTGACTGAAAACCTCATTGTATACAGAATTATCGAAGCTCGCTGTGTGAATGCCACTCCGTTAATTTCGCTTGGGTGAAATCACAGTGTGAGATCAGTGACAAGGAAGCTGTCGACCGCTTAGCCAAAGAAACTGTTGTGACAGCACCTGGACTGCAATCGCAAATACGTACTATGGCTGTGTCCTATACGGATACATGGCAGAAAACGGAATGGGAGAAAACAACAAGACACAAGGGCAGGACGTAAGAAGCAATTCACCCGCCAGTTCCCTCTTCGACGAAATATCAGACAAATCCAATGGCTGGTCACCCGCCTCTTTAAAAACCAGACTGAAATTTAACCATTAATCTTTCTGTAGACGCGTCCGCAGGCTGCACACCGTAGTAACTCCCCTCTGCTCTTGTGGAAAAGGAGAGGACGCATATCACCCTTCCTTTGGGTGCCCCAGTCTACATCGAAGTACTACAAACCTTTCGCAATAAGGTGTGCAGCTATTCATCCACCACCACCCCGTGTGACGGCTTTGCTACCAACGCAGGAACAGAGATTTTTCTACTAGATGTACAGGTTTACTGTTGCCGAAGTGATCCACGTCTGTAAGGATGGTACCACTGACAATGGACTGCACAAAAGTGGTCTTTAACTACCTTTATTAGGAGCAAACAAACTAACATTCTGACACTAATTTCCTAACAATGCCTGTGTATTTTAAATGTTATCCAAGCAGTGCAAAGGTAGGCGCCTTGCATTACGTGTTCAGAAATGTAAAACTCCGCAATTCATGAAACAATGAAACCTAATTCTCTGACTGCAATACCAGTGAGTCACAACTGGTATTACTGAGCTCATGCTACAGTTTAAAGTGGAATCACCATACAGGCTCGAACATTGTCAAACCACGTGGCGCACCTCTATTCAGTTCAAATGCTTCTCGAGCCACAACACTAGACTATATTTTTATTCTCTCGACGACAACGGAAAATAGAAAGGTCTTTTTTGATCCAGACGATGAAAAAACTGTTATTCATTAGATTGAATTAGGGTCCAAAGTATCTACACATCTTCCTAGGCCGGAAAATAGGCTGGAAGAAACCTCACAGCAAACTATAATATCGTGAGGAACGTGCTAAGCATCTGTAAGAATTTAGTCAATTTCCAATGCTTCTTTTGATTCTGTCTTTCTTTCACTTTTCAAACGTAGATTTGGTGAAGTAGCTTATTGGTTATAACACTGGTATGTTATATAAGGAGAAAGTAATCCAAAGCTCTCTACAACGCATTGTATATTGTGCGTAGTGTGTATTGAACCGGGGACCTAGAAACGACGGAGTAGTCCTCAGTGTTTCACAACACGATAACAGGCCACAGCAGTCCACCCACCCCACCGCCGCCTCACACCGAATCCAGGGTTATTGTGCGGTTCGGCCCCCAGTGGACCCCAGCCTGGAACGTCTCATACGAGACGAGTGTAACTCCAAATGTTTGCATGGTAGACTAATTATGGTGTACACGTACGTGGAGATAGTGTCTGCGCAGCAGTCACTGACATAGTGTAACTGAGGCCGAAACAGGGGAACCAGTCATCATTCGCCGAGGCAGATGGAAAACCGGCTTAAAAACCATCCGCAGGCTAGCGGGACACCGGACTCCGACAGTAATCCGCTGGGCAGATTCATTCCGGGGACCGGCGATCCGTTACAGCCACGGAGATAAGATGCCTGTCATCTCGACTGCTAGTGATACGAGGCCATTGGGATCCAGCACGGCGTTCCGTATTACCCTCTTGAATCCACCGATTCCATATTCTGCTAACAGTCATTGGATCTCGACCAACCCGAGCAGCAATGTAGCGATTCGATAAACGGCAATCGCAATAGCCTACAATCCGACATTTATCAAAGTCGGAAACGTGGTGGTACGCATTTCTCCTCCTTACATGAGGCATCACAACGTTTCACCAGGCAACGCCGGTCAACTGCTGTTTGTGTATGAGAAATCGGTTGGAAACTTTCCTCGTGTCTGCACGTTGTAGGTGTCGCCACCGGCGCCAACCTTGTGTGAATGCTCTGAAATACTAATCATTTGCATATCACAGCATCTTCTTCCTGTCGGTTGAATTTCGCGTGTGTAGCACGTCAACTTCGTGGTGTAGCAATTTTAATGGCCAGTAGTGTACACAGAGGCAAGCTTTTCGTTTAGAAACACCAAACTGAAAGTTGATTTCTTATGCCATCCTTCTTCAACTCAGATTCTACTTTGACTTAAATAACATACTGACGGGACATTAAGTACTTGTAGAATCATTCTGAACTATTAAAACTTTCATGTACGAACGCAAAAAGAAATGTAACTTGATTTGCTGATCTGTCCATTTGAAGAAATCCGCAAAAGAACTATCTTTTCTAATGACATCAGTAACTTACCAAAGGCTTCCTGTTTGTGAATGCGGCTGGTCCAGGCGGAGGTTCGAGTCCTCCCTCGGGCATGGGTGTGTGTGTGTTTCTCCTTAGGATAATTTAGGTTAAGTAGTGTGTAAGCTTAGGGACTGATGAGCTTAGGAGTGAAGTCCCATAAGATTTCACACACATTTGAACATTTTTTTGTTTGCGGATGAGGGCATTGATTTTATTCAAAAATAAATAATTTCTACTTAAAACAGTATCTTTATTGCAAAGTCATAGCAATGACATACATTCTAATTAAGTACAAAAGTGATTACATATCAGTGGCGAAATTTATGAAAATCGAATGGCAGTCTCACATTAATGAAATGAAGAAAATGTAAGTGAATGAAGACGAACAAACAGGGCGTAATGTGGAGTGGAGGTCTGCTGTTTGGTATGAGAAAGCTGCTTTTCAGGTACTATAAAGCCCATTCGACACCATTTAGGAGCCACCTCCAATTCATGGTTTGGTCCACACGTCCTCACTAATTTGGGGACAGATGTTGAGTATCCCCACCGAAGGCAGTCTTCCGACACCTCAGTGCTGGATGAGAGCTTTAATGGTAGCTCTTGTAGCTTCCAGCGTAGCCGTGCCCAGACAGTAGGCTGCCAGAGTAGGCACCACCGTACAGACCGGACGACAGTATCCCACTGGAGCCGTATCCACCAGCCAGGAGTCCAGAGCCGAGGTACCCGGACGACAGCGCCGCGCCGCCGAGACCGTAGCCTCCTCCGAGTCCGGACCCGAGACCGCCGCCGGCTAGGATGGCACCACCGGAGAAGCCGGAGCTGACCGGCACCGGGACTGCAATGGGCTGGGCCACGGGCACGCGGACCGGTACGGGCTGGGGTACTCCGACCGGGACCGGCTGGGGGACGCGGACGGGGTACGGCTGGGGTACCGGAACGGGGACCGGCCTGTTGACAGCGACCGGCACGGGCCTGGGCACTTCCACGGGGTAGGGGCTGGGGACGGACACGGGCACTGGGTGGGGGACCCTGACGGGCACCGGGTGGGGTACGGGGACTGGACGGTTGACCGGAACTGGGACTGCCTGGGGGACGGGGACGGGGCGGTCGACTGGGACGGCGACGGGTTGGGGGACCGGTACCCTGACAGTCTGCACCACGGTCTCTGTGGGCTGCACTGTCACGATGGGCCCGCCGATGCCGACGGCGCCTCCGCCAAGTCCGATGCCGCCGCCTCCCAGGGACCCGGCGCCGAGTCCGGATCCGAGGCCGATGGCGCCGGCACTCAGACCACCACCGTAACCGTAGCCCCCGGCGTAGCCCAAACCGCTGCCGATGTAGCCACCTCCGATGCCCCCGCCCAGAAGGGCTCCTCCACCGATGAAGTCGCCGATGGAGTGCGCCCCGGTGAGGATGCCACGTTTGTCGTGCTTCTTGGCCGTGTAACTGCTGCGTGCCTCTTCCGCTAGTGCTGACGCGACCAGCACGGCGGCGAGGTATACCTGTTGAGGCAGAGGTGTACAGTAACTGCTTTTCGGTAACTCCTCACGAACAAATCCTGCTGTCGTTAAAGATAACACGCGTTTCACAGAAGCTCATCTTTACTCTGATATGGAGTGTTATGGGACCATTGCTATTCACAATACATATAAATGACCTTGTAGGTAGTGTCTGAAGTTCCATGCGGCTTTTCGCGGATGATGCTGTAGTATACAGAGAAGTTGCAGCATTAGATAATTGTACCGAAATGCAGGAAGATCTACAGAGGATAGGCACTTGGTGCAGGGAGTGACCACTGACCCTTAAAATAGACAAATGTAATGTATTGCGAATACATAGAAAGAAGGATTCTTTATTGTATGATTATATGATAGCGGAACAAACACTGGTAGCAGTTACTTCTGCAAAATATCTGGGATTAAGGGTACGGAACGATTTGAAGTGGAATGATCACATAAAATTAATTCTTGGTAAGGCGGGTGCCAGGTTGAGATTCATTGGGAGCGTCCGTAGGAAATGTAGTCCATCTACAAAGGAGGTGGCTTACAAAACACTCGTTCGACCTATACTTGAGTATTGCTCATCAATGTGGGATCTGTACGAGATCGGGTTGATAGAGGAGATAGAGAAGATTCAAAGAAGAGCGGCGCGTTTCGTCACAGGGTTATTTGGTAAGCGTGATAGCGTTACAGAGATGTTTAGCAAACTCAAGTGGCAAACACTGCAAGAGAGCCGCTCTGCATGGCGGTGTAGCTTGCTGTTCAGGTTTCGAGAGGGTGCGTATCTGGATGAATATATTGCTTCCCCCTACTTATACCTCCAGAGGAGATTACGAATGTAAAATTAGAGAGATTAGAGCGTTTACGGAGGATTTCCGGCAGTCGTTCTTCCCGCGAACCATACGCGAGTGGAACAGGAAAGGGAGGTAATGATAGTCGCACGTAAAGTGCCCTCCGCCACACACCGTTGGGTGGCTTGCGGAGTATAAATGTAGATGTAGATGTAATCAGAAGAACAAAATTACAGAGCAACGTTTCTCACACCCATTTTATGATGAACGAGGAGGAATAGAACTTTTTCTCAATGAATCTTTAACAATTCAGGAAGAATCCTAAATGTGAAAACATAGCAAACTTCACTAATACAGGTCATCTTGCAAGCAAGAAATGCAAGTTATAAAGAATCAGCCTCCTCTAACATTACACTCTTTTTGTAGAGATAACGGATACCTTGCATACGATCGATTCTTGCATAGGTCAAAATTATCTCGGATGTTTCGTTGAAAGAATTACATACGTTTTTGTATAGGATGTGTTACCTTTCAGGCTAAAATGCATACAAAGAAATTAATTTGTTACAATCTGTATGTATGGTTAAAATTGCTCTTCTTATCAAAATATTTGAAATAACGAGAGGATATAAAATGTAAACTGGCAATGGCAAGGAAAGCGTTTTTGAAGAAGAGAAATTTGTTAGCATCGAGTATTGATTTAAGTGTCAGGAAGTCGTTTCTGAAAGTATTTGTATGGAGTGTAGCCATGTGTGGAAGTGAAACATGGACGATAAATAGTTTGGACAAGAAGAGAAGAATAGCTTTCGAAATGTGGTGCTACAGAAGAATGCTGAAGATTAGATGGGTAGATCACATAACTAATGAGGAGGTATTGAATAGAATTGCGGAGGAGTTTGTGGCACAACGTGACAAGAAGAAGGGACCGGTTGGTAGGACATGTTCTGAGGCATCAAGGGATCACCAATTTAGTATTGAAGGGCAGCGTGGAAGGTAAAAATCGTAGAGGGAGAGCAAGAGATGAATACACTAAGCAGATTCAGAAGGATGTAGGCTGCAGTAGGTACTGGGAGAGTAGCATTGAGAGCTGCATCAAACCAGTCTCAGTACTGAAGACCACAACAACAACAACAACAAAAACAACGAAATTTTTGACATTCTTAAAATTCACGTCATTAATTGTACAATCCAATTGTAATTATTAAATTTGTTTCTGGGTTTATTTATAAAATAATAATATAATTTGGTAAAGATTCTCCTTTGGTAAAGAAAGCTTGTACACTCTTTTGCTTTCTAAACTCTTTGCAATAATGTGAGTACCGCAGAATGTGAGTAGTGGTGGGCATGCCTCTGATGGAAGAAGACGCTTTCTAAGTTTGTCACCAACAATGTAATTATAAGTTCTTTTTTTAGATGTGGAAAATGTAAACACGGTGTGATGTTGAAAGATATGGTTCAGATGGCTCTGAGCACTATGGAACTTAACATCTGAGGTCATCAGTCGCCTAGAACGTAGAACTACTTAAACCTAACCAACCTAAGGACATCACACACATCCATGCGCGAGGCAGGATTCGAATGAGAATTTTAATAGTGATGTGCGGGAGGGTAAGATTACAAAGTCAAATGGCAGATTCCATCTTCGTATGTTTCCAAACGACTCTCGACACTGTACAACATCATCCACAACTAACCTAGATACGAGCACACGTAGTATCTTCGCCAATATGTAATTTGTTAGAGAAGTATAATACTTGGCTAACAGAATGCCGTAAGTTTTAATGGACGGCGAATGTTCCGTAAAATCGAAAATGATAAAAGTTTTAATCAAACGAAACGTAACACGACATCCCTATATAGACGTTTTCTGATGACATTTCAATTCTGTCAGAGACAGGAAAGGGAGTGAAACAGCAGTTGAAAGGAATGGACAGTGTCTTAAATGGAGGTTATAAGGTGAACATCAACAAAAGCAAAACATTGGCAGTGGAATGTAGTCGAATTAAATCAGGTGATGCCGAGGAAATTTGATTAGGGGTCGAGATAAAGTATTAAATAATTTTTCTTATTTGGGTATAAAAATAACTGAAGATGGCCGAAATGGAGAGGATATAAAACGTAGGCTGGCAATGGAAAGAAAGGCGTTTATGAAAAAGAGAAATTATTAACACATAATACATCTTTAAGTGCTAGGAAGCCTTTTAAAGTATTTATGTGGAATGTAGCCTTGTATAGAACTGAAACGTGGACGATTAACAGTTTAGACAAGCAGGAAATAGAAGATTTTGAAATGTGGTGCTACAAAGGAATCTTGAAAACTAGATGGGTACATCGCGCTACTAATGAGGAGGTACTGAACAGAACTGGGGAGAAAAGAAATTTGTGTCACAACTTAACTATCAGAAGGGATCGGCGATAGGACACATTCTGAGATATAAAGGAATCACTAATTTAGCACTGGAGGGAAATGTGGATGGTAGAAATTGCAGAGGGAGATCAAGAGACGAATACAATAAGCAGATTCAGATGGGTGTAAGTTGCAGTAGTTACTTAGAGATGAAGAGATTTACACAGGGTAGAGTAGTATGGAGAGCTGCATCAAACCAGTCTTCGGAGTAAAGACCACAGCAACAAGAATACATAAACGAAGAGAATGATGTTCAGGACGCGAACGCAATCGCGAAAGCACGCCATCAATAGAATGCAGTAGTACAGAAATTCGATAATACTGATTCGATGTGATCCCCAGCATACATTGTACAGTCACTTTTCGAATATGTACAGGATCTTCCAGAAGGAATGGTCAATATTCAGGGATATGGCAAGAACGTTCATTCGAAGCAAGAATCTCACGTAAATGTGGCCTCTAAAACGCATACCTCATGAGCTAAGAGCACATTTTCATCTTTGATACTGTGAAACAAATCTCTACTATGGGATACTCTTTTCTGCCTTCCACATTCTGAGAGGAACAGTATGACGCCAAACATGAACAAGATGTCTAGTAACCATGGGCTCTAAAAGTGCATACCTTAAGAACTGTGACCACTTGCTCATCTTCGATACTGTGCAAAACGTATCTTCCACCAAAACAAGTGCTCATTGAACTTGACGTATACATTTTAGAGTCAATGTTTATCAGCCAATTTTTTCTTTCCAAAATAAAATCTAAAGCTTTCAGTAGAGGAGATCTGTTTCACAGTATCGAATACGAAGAAGTGCTAATGGCTCTTAAGGCGTGCATTTCAGAGCTCATGTTTTCTAGACTCTTTCGCTTCGTTCAGTCATATCCCTCAATATTGACTATTCTTTCTGGGACGCACTGTTTGTTGATATAGGAATTTCATAAAAATTGCACTAGTCCAGTTTGAAATATATATAATTAACTACGTAATATGCTGCATTGATATTTTATGATACTTCATGGGTAACTGTGACATCGAAACCAATATTATAGAATATCTTTTTGGTCAGCTGTGGCCTACCTACCTTAATGAAAAAACGGTATTTAAAACTGTGGTATTGATTTCTTTTGTATTACCTGGAGACTAGCATCAGAAACATACGTAACTTTGTTTCATCTACATGGATGAGTTCACATTTTGCACATGAGACTGCCTAGCACAAAACAACACATAGGTGGTATCTGAACACTTTGATACACATAAGAGGAATTCGGTATGTCTAATGCTCCTGTGGTTTCTATAAAATAATGTATCCATACATGGGCCGACAAAAACTATTTTACGTGGATATAGATCCGGAAACGCTTTACTTCTATATTAGGTCTGATTTTATACATAGCTCTTTGTAGTGCTGTAATGGTTAAAAACGCTCAGGGACGGAACGTATCACTGTTTCGCTTGAAATCCTTTGTTACACGAATTGTTCAAACAGCGCTCCGTTAGCACAGCTACATACATCACCAAGAGGTCATTTTAAGCATAGGATGCGCTGTTGTATCCCTGTACGACTGCGCGCAGCTCACAGTTTTACAAAATATGCGCCCCATGCCCCTCCGCATCTTACAGCGGGATTCCATACGTCGCAGATGTCAAACCCCCTCTGAAATAAAAATCTAGTACAGTTGGGTGCAGACGTTGTGGCATCCAGGAATTTTGTCCAGCTCTTGCCGTCCGTTTCTCAAGCAATCTGGTGTTTAGAAATCAGCGAGCATTAACGCTGAAGCGTGGAGGAGCACAGGGTTCATGTTTCGACGTAGTGATGAAAGCATATGTCTTAGCACATCGGATAGTGCTCTTTAAAAGAGCTTTGTAAGTACGTAAGTTTAGTGTGGATGGAAGAACACTATTCCCTAACAAATAGTCACAAACATTGCCAGACGTAACAAAGAGTGCGATTTGTGTTAGGTAGAGTTTATATTTCTCTGTTGATAAGTTTTATTCGGAAATGTTTCCCCTGATCAGTGTACTATGAACAGTTCTAAGATAATGATTCGTAACATGAAAATAAAGAGTTCCCAGACGCATCGTCACGTGATATGTTTTCTGTTTGTGTTTGTGATTAACGTTTTCTGAAAGTTAGGCTATACCTTTAGTTAACCTCATATAAATAGATATTTATCTTTGTAATGGTTAGATAAATAATGATCTAACGTAAAAATGTTTATACATTTGTTCTAATAATTATGTGTGATTCCTGTGTGTATGGATGTGTGCAGGGGCGTGTATGCATACGGACTTGTGTGTGTGTGTGTGTGTGTGTGTGTGTGTGTGTGTGTGTGTGTGTGTGTATGTGAGTGTATGTTTTATCATATGTGTCTTCGATGTGCTAAAGCAGAAGACTACGTATCGAAGGCTGGTTGAATGGATATTGCGCTTCGAGCAAGGATTAACTCAGAAAAAGTTCTTTTAATCCAATGAAGTTAAAGTTAGTGAGAAGTATTTACATCAGTCAGTCACCGATGACTTCTAAAAATTGAAAATTCACTTTTTTGATTAAGAGAAAGCAACGTATACAGTAGAATTACCAAGTAAGCAGCAACCAGTCACAAAAACATATTTTCTTTATTTACTTTTGCAAATCGATTTCAACTGGTTAACAGCCATCTGTTGAAATCGATTTGCAAAAGTAAATAATGGAAACATGTTTTTGCGACTGGTTGCTGCTTACTTGGTAATTCTATGGTTTACGGTCGCTGCACAACTTGGGAACCACATGGAGCCCAGCATTCATAACGTATACAGTGTTATTTACAGAAGATGGTGCCACAGTGTTTGCAGATATTATCAAAAATAGCCTCAGCTACTACGAAATATTTCCAATACTTTACTAACAACGGTTAGGATGTGCAGTGCTGTTTTATTACTGACGCTTTGGATAATTTGAATAATATTAAAAGCTTATGTATTACTTCCTCATGTTCAGTCTGCGATTTTCACGATATGTAGAACGGGAGAGAACATTGTGTACGTATCCGTACTGACACTGTGGTTAAAAAACAAGTATGATTCTACAGCAACTGTCTTTCTTGATTTTTATAACTTTTTGATGGTTTATGTATTGCAGGTGTCTGACGATGATTTTTGACAACTGAAACTACTAGCAATATTAGAAATTCTCATTATCAGCTGATTTAAGTGCAATAGCACTCTTAATAAACTTCCATTAGCGTATTTGAAGACTATTGGTTCCGAAACGAACCCCTGTGGGACACCCAGGCACTCACCAGAGCAGCGGTCCTCATGTTGCTTGAGTCGTTGCCAGTTGCCAGAGGACGTCAACTGATGCCTTGACCAGCCCCCTCGTCCACTATATATACGCTCCCTCCACCTGCTCGGTGGTCTCCCAGTTTCCCGCGCACAGCAACGGGGGCAAGTTTTCGAGATCGAAGCCGGTCCACAGCATATCGTAAGGCTAACTTCCCCGGATCTCTCTCGAGCGAGCAACCAGTTGGCGGGCGAGTGTCACAGGTGGTCGGATCCCCTGTAAACTTCTTCGGCGCTTAAGGCAGGGCGGTAAGGGCGACAGGGAGAAAGAGACGGACGCGCCTCGGAAGAAATTAAATCATCTTTCCCCGCGCGACTTTCTCCGGCGGTGGACTCGGCGATGCGGGAGACACCGCCGGTCCCCAAATGGCCAGCGGATTGCGAAACCGCCTAAGTGACTTCCAAGCCAGTGCGTGCACGCGCTTCCGGTGGCCGCCGATTCCTGTGTCGGACTGCAGACGGCGTAGAGCGGTGGGCGCGCCTTTTGCGAGGAATGTCGCGAGAACTCGTACAGCGGGAAGCTACCGGCCGCCTGCAGACTTTCTCCGAGCGCACGTGCCACCGGCTCGCTCGCTGCTTTGTCTTTTGTCGTTTCACTATACATTTAGACTCGGCTAGAGAATGGCAATCAGGGGTAAAGTACAGCGAGCGAAAGGCGATTTACAACATGTACAGGAAACTAGGCGGCAGTTATAAGAGTCGAGTGGCGTGAAGGGGGAAGCAGTGGTTGAGAAGGGAGTGAGACAGGGTTGTAGCCCATCGCCGATTTTATTGAAACTGTACTTTGGCCAAGCAGTAAAAGAAACCAAAGAAAAAATTGGGGTAGGACTTAAAGTTCAGCGACAAGAAATAAAAGCTTTCGTGTTTGCCGAGGACATCATAATTCTGTCAGAGACAGCAAAGGGACTTGGAAGAGCAGTTGAACGTAATGGGCAGCGTCTCTAAAGGATATAAGGTAGCCATCAACAAAAGCAAAACAAATATGATGGAATACAGTCGAATTAAATCAGGTCATGGTAAGGAATTAGATTAGCAAAAGAGACACTAAAAGCAGAAGGCGAGTTTTGCTATTTCTGCAGCGAAATAACTGATGACTGCCGAAGGAGAGAGGATATAAAACGTAGGCTGGCAACAGCGAGAAAAGTGTTTCTGAAGGAGAATGTAGTTTTCAGTGTTAGGAAGTCTCTCTGGACGTATTTGTACGGAGTATAGCCATCTAAGGACGTAAAATATGGAAGACTAACAATTGCGACAAAAAAATGAATAGGAGCTTCTGAAATATAGTACTACAAAAGAGTGCTGAAAATTAAACGGTAGATTATGGAACTATTGAGGACGTAGTGAACAGAATTGGGAAGAAAAGAAATTTATATCACAGCACGACCAGAAGAAGGGATCAGTTAATAAGACACATTCTGAGACATCAAGGGATCGCCAATTTAGTACCGGAGTGTGGGTGGTACAATCGTAGAGGGAGACCAAGAAATGGATATAGTAAGCAGATTCAGAACGATGTAAGGTGCAGTAGTTATTCCGAGATGAAGAGGCTTTCACAGAATAGCGTAGCACGGAGAGCTGCATCAAAACAGTCTTCGAACTGAAGACCGCAAAAACAACAACAAAAACGACAACAGAATGGTACAATGAATGCACATTAGTACACTACACCTACTCATTTGGGACCACTGTACAGTAATCAGTATCTTTCGTGCGTATACATCTACGCAGCGAGTCATTATTAGATAGGTGATATTATTAGTGATTCTGATCAAGAACTTCGTACGGAAATATGCTCTGTTCCGAATGGTTTCAAAGACAGAACACATTTAAAGGGGTTGGTAGAAATTTTTTAGCCGTATTTTTTTATTAGCTTAGAAAGTTCCTTACAATATTCATGTAAAGTTTGCCATAAATGATCCACGATTTATTGTACGGCGGTCTGGCACATCCGAGCGCTCGAATGTAACTGACGTAATACAATAGTACTGTAGGGATCCTGCTGGTTTCGGATAGTATCACAGAAGTATCAACTAAAGTACTATCCTCAACAAGATTGGTCTTCGCGACATGATTCGTTTAAGCTAAACGGTCTAAAAGGACGTGCTTGTTCCGCGTTTGCCTTGTCTGTCATTTCGCTTATTTTTTTATACGAAATGTGCTTGAAAATGACGAACAAATGTATTTACATGGCTAGAAAAGGTCCTAAATATAATCCAAATCGTGCAAAAAGTTAATCGATATAATTTCGTCAAAATGAGAGTGTTTCGGGAATCGGCGGAAGAAAGGCTATCTGTTCAGTGCTAGCATTGTCGATTAAAGTTTTGCTCAATTTAAGTATTAAGACAACACAACCCGAAACTTCAAAGTTTGTTCTTTCAAAACAATATTTTTCAAATTGGCGGGAGCAACTACTCATGAAATATACATGCAGTTACACTATATAGTTTTGTAGCTTATGAGTCGACGTTTTTTCTACCGTCGCACGTAGGATTTTTGCAATATAGTTAAATTCCGATTGTGGGTGCACGTTTTTATAACTGCTCTTTTGTCGAAAAACTTGCCTTTTACTTCAAGTGCCGCAAATTTGTTAAAAACTATTTAAAAAAAATACCCCTGCGTAAACTTTAGACAACATCATCAGTTTCATTGCTGTTCTTGAAATTTTGTTCTAGGTTGAAAATTGTGGTGTTCAGAGCTCCTACAAACTGCCTTCACACTCCACGAAGGCCTTTCGTCGACGTAGTCTCCTTTGGGAGCAAGATTTTTACTTAAAAAGTACATAATACAATCTTAACGGTGTACAGTAAAGGTCTAAAGCCAGTTTGGTAATTTGTTGGTTATTTAACTGATAAATCGTGAATATCGGTTCCAAAGTCGAGCGCCATCCTGGCCTATCTCCCTAGTGGATTTATACATTTCTGTATTATTCAAACCCTGATATTCTTTACAACGAACGATGGTAGTGTAGGGGAAGTTGAGGGGCACAATTTGATACAGGGCACTTGTGGTTTATGAAGTCGGGAAATAGCCTCAGATTGTCCTACAAAAGATACCTCAGCTGCAGTGCATGCATGTAGCGCGAGACTTTCGGTAATCTTGCGCTCTCTTCGCGCAAACTAATAGTAGTAGTATGGGATTCTGCCTTACGGCAGGTCTTGTCATGGATTAAGCCTCATCCACTTTTGTCTGTCCATAGCCAGTCTTTTCATTTCTGATTATTTGTCTCCTTTAATATTGTCCAGCATCTGATATCTTCTTTTTCCTCTTCCTCTTTTTCCCACCACCATTTCTTCTATTCCTTCCTTCAGTAAACAGTCCAGTTCCGTTTATTGTGATGACTTTCAGCATGTTTCTTTCTTCTCCAACTCTTCTCAATACTTTTTCATTCCTTACTCGGTCTTCCCATTTCGCTTTTTCCATTCTTCTCCATATCCACAACTCTAGTGCCTCCAGTCCTCTTTCATCGCGCTTCCTCAATGTTCATGTCTCCGCACGATGCAGTGAATCGTTCCAGATGTAAAATTTGGCAAGTCTTTTCCTCAGATCATTGTTTAGTGGTCCGCATAGTAATTTCTGTTTCCTCTTGAATCCTTCTTTTGCCATTGCAATTCTTTTCCTAATTCGTGTTGAGCAAACTAATAGACCCAGGTAAAAATGAATAGGAAATTTAATGCAGTTTAATTTTGAACTGTGACACGTTTTCGCCGGAGACTGCGATTTTCAGGTTATTCAAGGAAAATGTACAAAACATATTAAATATGTTCTACCTCGGAAACCACTCGGAATATGACATATGTCCATACGAAGGTTTATGTCACACCAGAAAGCATGCATCTTTCCTCCTGACTCACTCTTTATATGTACCTTTGCATATAGACGATGAAGCAGAATATCAACGAAAGAATTTCAGATGCTTTTCAAGGATATTTTCGTGGTTTCCTGTTGTTCTTTATACATAAATAATTTAGTTTTACTCGCTTTTCTACCGTAGTTACATCTGTTTCTGTGAAAATAGTTTCACAGCAGTAAGCTTTTGCGACACAGAGAGCCACAGCCACACATTTATTGAAATCCATTTTCTGTCTTGGCAGTCACTGTGATTTACATCACACTATCAGATAATGTCGGGCCTGTGACATTTTCTACTGCTGCGCCTATCGTCGTACGCCGTCACCCTGTGTGGATGCATAGAAATTTGCGGCTGCCATTTTGATAGCTAACTGCTGTCGCAGTAGACACACGCGAGAACAATGATCCATACTCGTCGACAATTTAAAACAACGTCACGGCCGAAGTGACATTCGTACGTAAACATAAAATACTCATAGTATATCTTATAGAACATACCGCTGCACGTGTTTATTCGACGCTTTCATGGATGTAGTAAACGACAGTTCTAAGTTATACCGATAAATACTCACCACTGCTCAGCTTATCCCAACTATCTATAGATGTCGGGGACACAGTGAGGCTATTGTGTATTTCCTCCTACAACTTACACATTTTAAAAATATACGTATTCCACCTCGCATACACAAGCATATTCA
The DNA here is from genome assembly GCF_021461395.2 of Schistocerca americana. Lineage (NCBI taxonomy): Eukaryota > Metazoa > Arthropoda > Insecta > Orthoptera > Acrididae > Schistocerca > Schistocerca americana. The sequence continues at coordinate 175,519,254 of NC_060127.1, read as the reverse complement.
GGCTTACGTTACTTCATATAGGAAGTCATTCTATAAATATGAGTCGAAACTTTAAAACAACTCTACATCTACATCTACATGATTACTCTGCAACTCACAATTAAGTGTCTGAGACTGGGTTCTTAAACCACCTTCAAACTATTTCTCTACCGTTCCACTCTAGAAAAGCGCGCGGAACCTCTTATTTTATGATGATGACCATTTCTCCCTACCTAGGCGCCAAAAAAAATATTTTTACTCTTTGAGGAGAAATTTGGTGACTGACATTTCATTAGAAGATCCTGTCGCAACGAAAAATGCCTGTGTTCTAATGACTGCCATCCCAATTCGCGTACCATCAGTCTGTCCCCTCTGACACAGTCAAATGCCTTCTCAAGATCAATGAACACAACATGGGTATACTGGCGGATGTATTGTCAATCCCCTTGGAATCCGAGCTTATATCATAGGCAAACATCCGATAAAATAGTATACTAGGACGGGAGATGAAAAAGTTTCCGTTGGAATGCCTTAGAATCCAGAATCGAAATGTCAACTGGGCAAAATCGCCATTATCATTGAGGCAACCATCACACCGACCTACCAGGTTAAAGATACCAGTTTGGTAAAACACAGTGTTCTGCTGCGTGAAGAAGTCCTTAACTTGCTGTTGCACATCTTCGTCCAACAAGAATCGTTGACCCATCAAAGCCTTTTTTGAGGGACCTAAGGCGTGACAGTCGCGTGGAGAGAGATCAGAACTCCAGGACGGGAACTCGAGTGTCTCTCACTTCGTATCTTCTGCGTTACGACATTTGTGATCTCGGAACGTGATCCACAAAACTGGTTTTCGACAGGCATGTCGTCTCATATACATCCTTCCTTCTTCGATAGACGTATACTGGTGTTTGTCTATCAGTAGCCAATTAAGAATAACAGCTCGGCGGTCCTGTTCGGACGCATTCGGTAACAACGTCGCCGTACTTCTCGTATCCTCGTTTACCGCACATATGTCGGAAATACATTAGAGCCACACTAATCCCCTGCCTGCATGACGGTGTTCACATACCTGCAACGGAGTGCTGTTACGTTGCATATACCCTGCAGCAACGCCCTCAAGCGAAAGCTTTCTGATCGCCTCCTATAGCACCACCGTGCTGCTGGATGGAACCCAAAACAATGTCACCGATATCCATGTCGTGCTCATTAGCTTACGTTACTCAATTAAATTTACAGTGGACAAAAGGACTAAGAAAATATGATCTTCCAAGACGTGAAAATTACGAATGTTGGGTAACAACATAAATATGAAATTAATCGGAAAGGTATCAGATCCATAATAAGTCACGTTACCTGAACAAACACAAAAAGATGAACTTTCACTCCATGCTACACAAGGTGATTAGCTTTCATGCGGAAAACCGTGAGGTAGACATGGAATAGGAAATTTTGTGACAGGTGGCTCAAAACAATGGTTTCAATATACAAATAATAGACACAAATTTCATAGGATAAGTAAAGAAAAGTAGAGTGACATATTACATGGAAAATGGAAATTCAGTAGGATAGAGAAGATGAAGCAGTGAGGAATACCACATACGTATCTGTATCGCATACCGGTAACATCACTGGCATTATTGCACCGTTGTTTTCTTAATTGTCAGCCTCCGTATTGATCATAGACTTATCAGCCAGAACATTATGACCACCGAGCTAATGCCGATATAAACCCGTCCAGGCGATAGCAGCGTCACCTGGTGAGGAATGACTGCTAGTCAGACACGTGTACGTTGCATGTACACTCATGCTCATAAATTAAGGATAATGCTGATTGTGGTGTCACCGCCAGACACCACACTTGCTAGGTGGTAGCCTTTTAAATCGGTCGCGGTCCGGTAATATACGTCGGACCCGCGTGTCGCCACTGTCAGTGATCGCAGACCGAGCGCCACCACACGGCAGGTCTACAGAGACGTACTAGCACTCGCCCCAGTTGTACAGACGACTTTGCCAGAAGGGGATCACTGACAAATACGCTCTCAATTGCCGAGACGATAGTTAGCCTAGCCTTCAGCTACAATTGCTACGACCTAGCAAGGCGCCGTATTCAATTGCTAATTAATATTATGAAGCACGTATCATCAAGAGCGATGTTATACAAATGTGGATTAAAGTTAAGTATTCCAGCAGCTACGTACTTTTTTTTTATAGCATTCATTACGTATCCTGTTTCAGACCTCACGCCAGCCTGCGTGAGTTTAAGCGCATGCCTTTCGGCTTCCTCTCATTGTGTCTAGGCTGTCTTGCCTAGTCACAACATATTTGGCGACGAGTCTCAAAAGAGGCTTTAGCGTTCGTACTGCCTTAATTTACTTGTGTCATGGCGTCGCCACAATCTCCAGATGTACTGTCCGAATTTTATCGCTTGCAGAATCAGCAGACGCAGGTGTTATTGGATGCCCTTGGACAGCTTGTCCAGGGTCAACGTGAAATGCAAAACGATGCGGCAGCGCCGCTCCACCGCTACCGCAGCCACAACTCGCAGTTGCACCACCTTTTCGTCAATTTGATGCAGCAGTGGAAAGCTGGACGGAGTGGTCACGCCAATTTAGATTCCATCCCGCCGCCTACAGAATTCAAGGTAATGAGCGGCAGCCTCAATTATTGTCATGTGTCGGCGTCCAGACGTACAGTGTGATAGTGAAATTGTTTCCCCGACGCGACGTCGCAACTCTGTCCTACGAAGAAATTTTGTCGGCATTGGCTGCATATTTCAAGGAATCAGTCAATGTAGTTGCAAAACGGTATACGTTCTCTCGTACCAAACGTACGGCCGGTCAAACCAATCGGAAGTGGGTGGCAGCTTTGGAAGGCCTTACTAGGGATTGTGCTTTTGAGTGTGAATGTGGACTCCCTTATTCAGATACTATGGTTCGTGATGCAATTGCACAGAACGTTTCTGATGTTCGTATCAGGGAACAGATTTTGAAACTAGTCAATACCTCCCTTCAACAAGTGATATACATATTGGATCGGCAGGACACACTTGACTTTGCTCAGGAATCATTTGAAACTTCGCCAGCTGTGTGTCACATTAACCGGCCCGCCGGGCGAGCTGCACGGAACAGTAAACGCCCTCGCGCTCGTCCGCGCAGCTGCCGCCCAGCTATCAACCACGTGTCCCGCGGCAGCAAGCAAATGCAGTGCTAAAATCATGCCCGCGATGTGCTACTAGACATTCGCGTGAGAATTGCCCGTCACGCCACGCTATTTGCTTTTTCTGTAATAAAAAAGGACATGTTCAGAGAGTTTGCCAGAAAAATCTCAGATCGGACACTCACAACCATTCCAGGCCCTTTGCTTCGCGCCGGAATCGAACCAAGAATACTCAGGCTCGTGAACCTTCGCCCATGGACATTCATGTAGTTCATTCCACTCCGCCCAGTGCTACTCTCTCTAACAGTGACTGTGTTCGTCCCACAAAAAGTGTGCGTCGACGTCGCCGGAAATCACGTCAATTAGCAAGTGATTCTGTACCAGTGTCTGTTCAAATTGCACGAGACAGTCGCTCTTGTCGTCAGCAGGACAATAAACTTTTTGTAGACTTGGACATTCTTGGCCACGTGATACCATTCCAGCTCGATACCGGAGCTGCAGTTTCATTGCTCAATAAAGACACGTACAAACAACTGGGCATACCTCCCTTGCGTGCCGCACATGTTAAGGTAACTACATATTCAGGTCAGAATATCCCTGTGTTAGGACAGTGCAGCCTTCTTGCAACATACAAGGGACAAACGAAACTTGTGTCATTTTACGTACTTCGTTCTTCTTCTGCAGTGGACTTGTTTGGTTTAGATTTATTTCAGTTGTTTAACTTGTCTATAGTAAATCAGGTCCTCTCAGTGAACCAGACTGTGCCTTCAGCCAGTTTTCTCGTCTGTGTGAAGAGTTTGCAGACATTTTTGCACCGGGCCTCGGTTGCGCAACGAATTATACAGCACATTTGGAACTGAAAGTAAACGCGCAATTGAAATTTTTCAGAGCGCGCAATGTTCCCCACGCAGTGCGTGATGAGGTCGCAAGAACATTACACGATTTAGAATCACAAGGTGTAATTGAACGTGTGCAGGCTTCTCTCTGGGCCTCACCCTTAGTAATTTTGCCAAAACCTTCCAGAAAATTGAGACTTTGTGTGGACTTCAAAGCGACAGTGAATCCAGAACTACTGATTGCAACTTTTCCTTTACCCCGCCTGGAAGATCTTTTTGACAAACTGTGCCCGGGTAAATATTTTTCGAAGTTGGACCTCGCAGATGCGTACTTGCACATACCAGTGGACGACGAATTCCAGCGCGTCTTGGTGGTTAACACGCATCTTGGTTTGTACCGATTCACAAGACTACCATTCGGGTGTGCATCCGCCCCTGCATTGTTTCAGCAAAATCTGCAAACTGTTTGTGCGTCGGTCCCTAATGCAACAAACTATCTGGACGACATTGTGATCTCCGGAAAGACGGAAGAAGAACATTTAGCCAATCTCAGAACATTATTTCAGGTCTTGCGACAAAATGGTCTTCGCTTGCGGAAGGACAAATGTGTGTTTTTTGCTCGTGACTTACCATATTTGGGACATGTAATCAATGCACAAGGCATACATCCGAGTCCAGAGCACCTCCGTGCCATACAGGACTTGCCTTCGCCGCAGAATTTGAAGCAGCTACAGAGTGTGTTGGGAAAAATTAATTATTACCATCGTTATGTTCCCCATGCCTCTTCCATTTCAGCTCGGCTTCATCGCTTACGCCGTAAAGGTGTTTCGTTCGTCTGGACGACGGACTGCGAACGCGCCTTTCGCCAGTTGAAATCGGCGTTGCTTTCTCATACTTGCCTTACGCCATTCGATCCCCAGAAACCCCTTTTGTTGATGGTGGATGCATCGGATTTCGGGATCGGTGCTGTGCTTGCGCACACAGATGGTTCACACGATCGCCCTATTGCCTTTGTGTCCAAATTGCTATCGTCTGCACAAAGAAATTATTCACAGATAGAGAAAGAAGCCTTGGCTCTCATGTTTGGTGTTACTAAGTTTCACGATTTCTTGTATGGTCGTCACTTAACCATCATCACAGACCACAAACCTTTGACATCACTTTTTCATCCGAACAAGCCTGTACCTGCACGTACAGCGCAGAAATTCATTCGCTGGTCTATTTTCCTCTCGCAGTGCCGCTACGATATCTTGTATCGGTCCACTGCTAAGCACGGAAACGCCGATGCATTGTCCCGTTTGCCTGTTGCTGAGGACAGAGCATTCGATTCTTCCGAACTTGCTTGCATGTTCATTGATGCGGAAACCGATGACGTGGTCGAATCGTTTCCGATTAATTTTCGTCGTGTAGCTACAGCCACAGCTGCTGACCCTGTCCTTGCTACCGTTCTGCGTTTTGTTGCTACTCAATGGCCCTTGTCAAAGTCACGGATCGAGGATCCGTTGGTTCGCCGATTTTTTGCTCACAAGGAGAGACTTTTTGTACGACGTGGTGTTTTGCTGTTGCGTTCTGATAATGATCAGTCCAGGGTCGTGGTCCCACGTTCGTTACAGTCCTCTGTCTTACGGCTTCTCCACCAAGGACATTGGGGTATAGTGCGAACGAGACAACTTGCTCGTCAGCACTGTACTTGGTTCGGAATCGATGCCGCGATCACGAATATGTGCTCTTCTTGCCTGGCGCGTGCCGAACAACAATCCGCACCACCGCGGAAATTCTTTGCATGGCCGAAAGCCACTTCCCCTTGGCAACGATTACACATCGATTTTGCTGGTCCATTCTGGAACGCTCGATGGTTGGTTGTTGTCGATACCTTCAGTAATTTTCCTTTTGTTGTCAGGATGTCTTCCACGACGTCATCTGCCACCATCCAAGCGTTATCGGGTATCTTTTGCATTGAAGGCCTTCCACAGACTATTGTTTCCGACAATGGCCCACAATTCATGTCCGCAGAATTTCAGTCATTCTGCAAGGCCAATGGTATTCAACATCTGACATCCGCGCCGTTTTCGCCTCAGTCAAACGGTGCTGCTGAACGATTGGTCTGAACTTTCAAGTCACAGATGTTGAAGTTGAAAGAGTCGCATTCTCGGGAGGACGCATTATAGCTCTTCTTGTCCTCGTATCGCTCTCAGCCCCGAGATGGTCGCTCGCCGGCTGAGTTGCTCCACGGTCGTCCTCATCGAACCTTGATGTCTTTGCTGCATCCGCCGCATGAGGTTCCTGTGCAGCGGTAGCCACCTGCTTTTGCTCCAGGCGACGTTGTATACTATCGCAACTATCGAGGTTCACAGCGCTGGCTGGCAGGGCGCATTCTTCGCTGCCTCGGCCGCGAGATGTATTTGGTTTTGGGGGCCTCTGGTGAGGTGCGTCGCCATCTCAATCAGCTGCGCCTCTGTCGTCGCACGGTTTCTGCCGCTCCCCGTCTGCTGTCAGCGACGGTGCCGTCCGGTCGGCGCCCTGGGGACCCATCTACTGGCTCGCCTCATCCCCAGGTGTTACCGACGCTGCCTACCATTTTGCCCCATGGCGACCCGCCACCGCCGCCGCCGCCGCCGCCTGTTCTCCCGCCGGCGACGCCCGCAGTGGACGCGTCGCTGCAACAGCCGGGCGCCTCCCTGGGTCACGCACCGCCGATCGCTTCCAGTGACCAGCTGTCCTCCGACTTGGACTTCTTGCCCGCTCCGGACCACATGTCGTCTACGCCCGTCGGGTACCCCGACGCGATGGAGGTCGACCCTTCGGCCCCTCCTGTCTCTTTACGGGCGCATACACCGCATGTTGACGTGCACCCTGGACTAGGTTTTCAGGCTTTTCCTAGCTCCCCTCGGACCGAATGGCGGGGTGCGGGTGGCACAGCCTCGCCTGTTGTTAGGCTCCCCACCTCGTCGCATACGTCAACATGGGGTCCTCCCCACGGCAGGCGGAAGCCTTATAACACAACTGTTCGCCGATTTGCGGGGGAGGAATGTGGTGTCACCGCCAGACACCACACTTGCTAGGTGGTAGCCTGTTAAATCGGCCGCGGTCCGGTGGTATACGTCGGACCCGCGTGTCGCCACTGTCAGTGATCGCAGACCGAGCGCCACCACACGGCAGGTCTAGAGAGACGTACTAGCACTCGCCCCAATTGTACAGACGACTTTGCCAGAAGGGGATCACTGACATATACGCTCTCAATTGCCGAGACGATAGTTAGCCTAGCCTTCAGCTACATTTGCTACGACCTAGCAAGGCGCCGTATTCAATTGCTAATTAATATTATGAAGCATGTATCATCAAGAGCGATGTTCTACAAATGTGGATTAAAGTTAAGTATTCCAGCAGCTACGTACTTTTCTTTATAGCATTCATTACGTATCCTGTTTCAGACCTCACGCCAGCCTGCGTGAGTTTAAGCGCGTGCCTTTCGGCTTCCTCTCATTGTGTCTAGGCTGTCTTGTCTAGACACAACACTGATACTTAGTGAAACAACGCTCTGGTGGGCGGTTTGCGGGTTTAAATCACCTCGAGGTATGACCATGCAGTGCATTTGACCTGCGCTCGTCGCACGGTGGCTCTGACAGCAGTCCACATACGCAGAAGTGTGTTGGTGCATGCCAGAGTACAGTGCTGCGAGTAAGTGTGCAGACGTTTTCAGACGTGCTAATGGTGATTGTGTGTTGAAAATGGCTCAAAGAACACATATTGATGTTGTGAGGGGTAGAATACTAGGGCGACTGGACGCTGGTCAGACACAGAAGGTCGTACTACGGGCCCTCCGTGTGCCACAAAGTGTGATCTCAAGATTATGGCAACGATTCCAGCAGACAGGAAACGTGTCCAGGTGCTACAGTACGGGACGTCCACAGTGTACAACACCACAAGAACACTGATATCTCACCATCAGTGCCCGCAGACGGCCACGGAGTACTGCAGGTAGCCTTGCTCGGGACCTTACCGCAGCCACTGGAACAATTGTCTCCAGACACACAGTCTATAAACGACAGAACAGACATGGTTTATTCGCCCGGAGACCTGTAAGGTGCATTCCACTGACCCCTGGTCACAGGAGAGCCCGTAAAGCCTGGTGTCAAGAACACAGTGCATGCTCATTGGAACAGTGGTCCCGAGTTGTGTTCACAAACGAGTCCAGGTAGAATCTGAACAGTAATTCTCGCCGGATTTTTATCTGATGTGAACCAGGAACCAGGAACCAGATACCAACCCCTTAATGTCCTTAAAAGGGACCTGTATGGAGGTCGTGGTTTGATGGTGTGGGGTGGGATTATGATTGGTGCACGTACACCCCTGCATGTCTTTGACAGAGGAACTGTAACGGGTCAGGTTTATCGGGACGTCATTTTGCACCAGTGTGTCCGCCTTTTCGAGGAGTCCGCCTTCCTCGTGAGGGATGATAACGGACAGCCCCACCGATCTGCCATCGTGGTGGAGTACCCTGAAACAGAAGATATCAGGCGAATGGAGTGGCCTGCCTGTTCTCCAGACCTAAACCTCATCGAGCACGTCTGGGATGCTCTCGGTCTACGTATCGCTGCACCCCTACGACACTTCAGGAGCTCCGACAGGCACTGGTGCAAGAATGGGAGGCTATACCCCAGCAGCTGCTCGACCACTTGATACAGAGTATGGCAACCCGTTGTGCAGTCTGTATAAGTGTGCATGGTGATCATATCCCATATTGATATGACGCAGGCACGACAGTAACTGACAAAAGCTACTAGGAAAAGAATCGTTTTGTAACTGTAGCTGCTGGGGGTGATAGCAGGCCTGCTACCTATTGGCGCAAGATGAGCGAATTTGATAAGGTAAAGGGGATAATGGGCACAAATGCCACACCTAGTACATACATTTTGCAAAATTTGGAAATTTGTGGTAAGGTCCTATGGGCCCAAACTGCTGAGGTCATCGGTCCCTAGGCTTACGCACTACTACTTAATCTAACTTAAACTAACTTACGCTAAGGACAACACACGCACCCATGCAAGAGGGAGGGCTCGAACCTCCGACGGGGGGAGCCGCGCGAACCGTGGCAGGATGCCTGAGACCGCTCGGCTACCCTGCACGGCAAATACATTTTATAAAAATCGATACATCCGTGTGGGTGTGTGTGTGTGTGTGTGTGTGTGTGTGTGTGTGTGTGTGTGTTTTAAATCTCCTCCTATGCCACTGTACAGATCTCAACCAAACTTGTTATACATGAACTTTATTGTCAGGCAACAATCGTTGTGGGGATAAGAATCACCTACGTATCATAGTTCAGCAGATATGACGTCCTAAACGAAGAGTTGCGTGAAAAACTGCCGCATCATACATGACTTTAAATTTATTACTTCTGTCTTACTAACTATATTCGCTATAAATTTCGCAAGCAGAATCCACTAGGCGCTATTGCGCCTACAAATATGTATCATGATACCACTAACAGTTCAGGAGATATGACGTCATAAACACTAAGATGCGCAAAAACTGCTGCATTGTGCAAGGAGTTGTAACACATTTACTCTTCACTATCAAGACACTCCTACTGTCGAGTCAACTCCATGAAATTCCTGATACCGGGCAACCCTTTTGACAGCCTTCTACTGCGAAGCGGAAACCGCTATAGACGAAAACAATGCCTATTGAACAATAAAGAAGCGTTGCCACAAAGGCCTTTACAAAAAAAAGGTTCAAATGGCTGTGAGCAGTATGGGACTTAACATCTGAGGTCATCAGTCCCCTAGGACTTAGAACTACTTAAACCTAACTAACCTAAGGACATCACACACATCCTTGCCCGAGGCAGGATTCGAACCAGCGACCGTAGCGGTCGCGCGGTTGCAGACTGAAGCGCCTAGAACCGCTCGGCCACACTGGCCGGCAAAGGCCTTTACAAAATCACGTTGAAGACACGCGAAGAAACAGTTGCGCCCCGGGTACAGAAACTGTCCGAAACCATGTTTCTTAATATGTGTACTGCAATTATACATTTGCACATTACGCATGTTTATATGTACCACTGTTTCATGATTTCAAAGGTGCTTTCTCCATTGCATGTGAATGAAATGTTCTCGGTACTTCACTACAAACACAGTTCGTTTTATGTTTTAGTTTCTAATAGAAAATTGACCAAAGGAATACCTGGGCATTACTGGGTTTACCAGCTAATAGGGAAATAAAGGCATGCATTGATAGAGAATGGCAAGAAATCTGGGACTGGGCAGAAATAAAGAGCAGAACTTTCCAGTTCCTTCCTAACATAAAAGAAAGATCCAGAATATCATACCGCCTTCCTACCAACGGAGCTAATCAGAATCCCTCGGGACATGGTCCATACTACAACTACTTACTAAGAATACGACAACGTACCACAGACTCTTGTGAATATGGGTGAATATGGAGGAATGTGCACCCTAGACCACACTGGCTGGCAATGTGCCACTAGACAAGGTGTTAAAGACCAAGACAGACGAGTTTGGTAATACAACAGTCTATAATATAATAAGGAATGAGGAACAGTCGCTTAAGCTGATGTTGCTGATAGTTAAAATATCAGCTTATGAACTGCTGACATAGATGTGAAACAAGCAAGAAGAGACCACACATCATTATAACAATACGCGCCGGGCGTTAACTGTCAAAATGGTTCAAATGGCTCTGAGCACTATGGGACTTAACATCTATGGTCATCAGTCCCCTAGAACTTAGAACTACTTAAACCTAACTAACCTAAGGACTGCACACAACACCCAGCCATCACGAGGCAGAGAAAATCCCTGACCCCGCCGGGAACCGAACCCGGGAACCCGGGCGTGGGAAGCGAGAACGCTACAGCAAGACCACGAGATGCGGGCGTTAACTGTCCAAATGAGAACTCTAGCTTCTGATACCAAGGACAGTGGTATAGAGTAGTACTGCGTAGTGTAATGTTGTGTAGTAGTGTAGTCCAGAACTATAAATTACAGGACTTGCATTCCATAAATGCAGCATAGTATATTAGAACAATAGTATGCCTCCTGGATTCCGAATGATCATATACCTGAGAGCCAGGTGGCTAAAAGCTAGTGAGTAGCCTTTCATATTAAAAAATATGAATCTTTTATGTAGATTTCTTTCCCTCCCCCTTAAACATCGCAATGCTTAGATACACAAACACATTTGAAATTATGTTAATATATTGTCTGCTTCGTTCGTGCCAGTTCATGTGCGACATTTGGTCTGTTTAGTATCTAGATTACAGACTAAAAGAAAATAGTAATTAAATAACACGGGATAAGGCCAGGCAGAAGAATAAGAATGAAATACGATAAGTACACATCTTGTGGTCTTATTGTTACAAACAAAGCACGACTATATGGTTCTCACAGTCAGAATGGGATTCTTTCAGTATCACCCACGCCGCTCCGAAGAGCTAACAGTTTTAAAAAGATTTCGCACTGTGCTTCCACTACGTATCGCTAGGATACAGCTAAGAAGGAAGTGACCTTTGGTGAAGAAGATGCTACTTTGACAGGAACTCGCTACGGTGGCTTTTTCACTCACGACGACGGCCGGCAGCAAATCCTGCCGAAACACGTCATAAAACTGTAAAACCACTCCTTAAAAGCCGTACGAACTTCACAGTGTCACGTTGATACCGCTGATATTCTTACAGAAAGTGACGTGGCACATCAGACAGGCTTACCTGCATCGCTGTTTCTTCACGTAAGCGCGGTTTCAGTGTTTAGTAAGCACACACATTCAGAGAAGTGCGCGTTGAACAAAGTACAAGGGGAAATACAATAACCATGTTATAGTCTCTATAGTTAAAAGAAACTGGATAATTATTACACGAGAACCAACTAAAATACAGTTTAATATTTAGTGGCGTGTAGAAACAGCAGTCGTCCAATTGGCGATGGCAAAACATTATGTCACGTCAAACAATAATACTTATACTTAACTAGCCAAGTTATTTAATGGGTATAACACAATTGATTTCCACTTATTTACAGGACGAAACATAATAGGGTATTATGGTTCAAATGGTTCAAATGGCTCTGAGCACTATGGGACTTAACATCTGTGGTCATCAGTCCCCTAGAACTTAGAACTACTTAAACCTAACTAACCTAAGGACCTCACACACCCCCATGCCCGAGGCAGGATTCGAACCTGCGACCGTAGCAGTCCCGCGGTTACGGACTGCAGCGCCAGAACCGCACGGCCACCGCGGCCGGCCAGAGACAATCAGCAGCCGGTCTAGGGAGGTGCTACTGGAAGTGTAGACTGCTGTTAACACCACAGCCCGTTTGGCAGCGTTTGGAGTGATACTGTGACCAGGAATGATGGACTGCTGATGAATGGTGTCGCACTGTGTTCAACAAAGAATCGTAGCTCCTCAGTGCCCCTGATGAGCATAAGCGTCTAGTACAGCATTATCCTGAGAAGAGGACCCATTCTCCCAGTGAAGTGGAGCAGTGGTTAGCGTTCTGCACTCGCATTCGGAAGGACGTCGTGTCAGACTAGCGTCCGGGTAGGTCTTCCGTGATTTCCCTAAATCGATTCGCGTAAATGCTGGGATGTTTCTTTTGAAAGCGCACAGCCGACTTCCTTCCCCATCCTTCCTCAATCCGATGGGAGTGACGACCTGGCTGTTTTGTCCCCTCCCCCAGATCTACCAACCAATCTACTGTTTTGCAGTGGCATCGGTTATGACTTCAGGTCATAGCTGATAGTGAATGAGGAAACTCTGACGGACGACTGTACATCACAGTCATCCGGCGTCATCATGTGTCACCCATCATGCGACATTGTTATGGTGCAATTTTTCAACAGGACAATGCTCTACCACACACGGTGAGTATGTCTATGAACTGTCTCCATGACAGTGGGATACTTCTGTGATCAGCATCGTCGACAAATACATTCATCGATATGTTGGACCATCTCGGTCGTCAACTCCATCCCAGTGTCAGTATTCAGGACATCAAGCAGTTGTTGGCCAGCTTGCCACAGGAGTTGGTACAGAAGCCTTAAAATACCGTTCTCAACTGAATTACGTTTATCCAGGCCAGACCGGATGCAACGTCGTACTGTTATGTGGGCTCATATGGCCAAGTTCTTATCAAATTTCACTCCATTCTATAATCACCGAAACAACATCACATACTTCATTAAGTTTCATTTCGATTCCTCCTCCCCATCTGGGTGCTATTTTCTGTCAGGCAGTGTTTATGGGAAAACATAGTTGTCGGCTGTTAGGCCGCATACTCCGAACGTAGCACAAAATGTAACATAAAAGTGACTTCCATTCACCTGGATTAGCACACTGTTGTGGGTGTCCGACGTTACTTGTCCTCTTCCTCTCTTTGACAGTAACCGCATGGTAACAGAGAGGAAATGCACACCTGCCAATGAGTCAACTTGTTCAAAAAAATACGTAGATGAGCCCTCTGTATCTTATATTTTCGCTTGTATAAACAACCCTCAACTGGGAACTGTTCTGGACACCATTTAGCAGAACGTTTTTAATTTCAATTATCGTTCATTTTCAGCCATGTACGTTTTCGCAGTCACTCATAATGTGTGTGTGTTTTGTGTGTGTGTGTGTGTGTGTGTGTGTGTGTGTGTGTTTGTGTGCGTGGGCGCACTCGCGTTTCTGTTTGCGTGTGCGTGTGTGAGTGTATTTGTGTGTCTGTTGGAAAAATTAGCGGCGGAGAGGAAAACGAGCAAAAGAATAAGTGATATAGGGAGTAGAATAAAGTGAGGTGTAAATTAAGAGGTCTTGTTCTAAAACTTCTGGAACAACGCTCCAGAGGTACGCTGGAGCGAAATGCGATTTGCATCCCTGAACACGCCTGTGTTTAAAACTTGATTGTTGTATATCTGTTATTTATTCTTCAGTACTGTACGGAGAAGAACGTTGTGTCGCACCGTTTGAGAATTTCGACATGGCAGAGTCAGAGGAACAAAGCGTCTGCATTAGATTTTGCATGAAACTCAGGAAAACCCTAACAGAAACACAACAAATGATGCTGCAGGACAGTTAACGATGACCCTCGTTCAGGACGCCCTTAGACGTCTGCCGACGACGCAACGTCAACGAAATTGTGCTTCCCAGTCAAAAAGTGACTGCCCAAGAGATTGGAGAAAAAAGTAACATTTCAATAGGATCATGTCACGAAATCTTGACAAAACATCTTGGATTGCATCGTGTTGCCGCCAAGTTCGTCACACGGCTCATGAGTCAAGAGCAGAAAGACCTTTGCTTCGCGATCTGTGAAGAGCTTTTGAGTCGCGCAAATGTGAGTCATCTGTTCCTTAAGAGAATCATGATTGGTGATTATGATGTTAAGACCAAGGTTCAGTCTTTACAATGGGTCGGGAAAGGTCCTCCAAGACCAAAAACGCTTGTCAAAGTCGTGTTGATAAGTTTTTTTTTTTACTTTGAAGGATTAGTTCATGATGAAATCGCGCCACAATGACAAGCTGTTAATCGATGGCACCACGGGGACGCGTTACGACGCCTGCGAGAAAATGTGGGAAGGAAACGGCCTGAAATGTGGCGAGACAATTCATGACTCTTGTATCACGACAACGCACCCGCATGGTCATCCCTGTTGGTGCGTGACTGTTGCACAACAAACGAAATCGCTGTGCTGCCTCATCCTCCATACTCTCCAGACCTGGACCCTGCGGATATATATATATATATTTTTTTTTTCAGACGTTGAAAACCCCGTCGGAGGACGAAGATTTGTAACGATGGGAACGAGATAAAATTCGTAGATGGTGCTTCGCGCGATCCAGCAAGAGGCGTATCAGGACTGCTTCCGGAAGTGGAAACGGCGTTTGGAGTTGTGGAGGAGAGTGTTTCGAAGGAGACCATGCACAATAAGTAAACGGTAAGCGTAGAAAACGTATGTACACGAAGTTTCGGAATTTTCTGAACAGATTTCGTGTGCTTGACGTAAAGGCACCTCTAGCCACTGTGATGAACAGTGCTGGTATAAGTAACTTACTAGCTAGGGCTAGCGATGGTGGATGACTGTAGATGCAAAACTTACAGCGACGCAGATGATGACGGTAGAGGTTTGAAGAAGACGGAACAGATGACACACACAGGATAACGATGGTGACGATGACTATGGCAATGGGAGACACGGTTTTGAAGCACCTGTTCAAACACGGGAAGGGATCCTTAATGCGCTTCAGAGCAATCGCTACCTGAGTGAATCAGCGAGTTCCAAGTTTCGGGTGGCAGCTATTGTTCTTGCACTATAGAATTATTCCAACTGAAACGTCCCCTTACAAAAATTTTTATTTTTACTGTGCTGATAAACCTCTTATGTCATTTGATTTGCAAACAGCTGAGCAGAACTGAACGTACTCAGACATTTCTCTCTTTACTTATTCTGATCATCACTAAACTGACACACAATATTTTTTTAGCGCAACGCAGTCTGACTTTCGATAATCCCTACAAAAGAATGGCGCTGACTAACAATAACCTATACCTTTCATGAATCACTTACCTCACAAAAATCTTCGTTACTCGAACTACTGCAATACAGCGTGCGCCAATACTGCCAGCTGAATAAAAGATCCTAACTAATGAAGGCACTAACTACTAATAGGCATAGTTAGCAAATAAAGATTTTGATAAAGAACAAACAATGTATTAACCTTAATAGTGTTCAAAAGTCATAATATATATATATATCAGTTCATGACATCCAGTCTTACAAATTTACTCTTTCTGGTGGACACAATTCCAGATCGTCCGCTCTCAAAATTCCGCCATCCCTCTCCCCACATCCACCACTGCTGGCGGCTCACCTCCAACTGCGCAACGCTACGCGCTGTTCACTTCCAACTGCCCAACACTACAGTAGCGAATATGCCAACAATGCAAACCAGCCTCAGACTTCACACAGCACAGTCATTGATTTTCGTATAGAGTGCTACGTGGCGTTACCAACATAAAAACCTAAACAGCCTACTTACACAACCACTGCAGTCAGTCACCTTGACGACGACGCCTGGCGGGACTATCAAAGTATCACTGAGTAGAGTATTGCGCCCGTTCATTGCCGTAAAAGTTGATTGGCTACTGGATGAAGTTTCCATGGTTGTAGGAAGCCGTCCCCGACGTGCTTATAGACTGGACAGCGAAGCGGCAGTGGAGCCGTACTTTGTGTTTGTGTTTGCATTGGCATATGTGGTGTGTGTACTGTAAGACCTTCAGTACACACACCATCAGATTATTTGACTTGTCACTCTAACGAGGTAGGCGAGTGTCAGAAATATGTCTCGTGGTCTTATCGTGGCGTGTTTATCTTCTGCCGTTAGGTCAGACGATAGAAATGCCACTTGCACGCCTAGAGTAGCCGATGGACGGTGACCAACTTTAAACAGAACTTGATTAATTTTCACACACATTTAGTAAAATAATAACAAGCATAAAAATTACTTAACTTAGATCTGGATGCTATTTACAATTGACCATCTGAAGTTCCTTTGGTATTGGTACGTTAATCTTATTCTCACATATATCTCTCATACGCGACACAGTGTCTGTACATGTCTCTTCATGGCTATGTACAGGAATATGACAATCTTATTAGGCACAGTCTGAAACTTGGCTATAGACTGGTACAGACTAATGCAGACTGATGCACACTAATGCAGACTGACTAATCGGAGGTCTGTACACTCGTTATAATACCTCGAGCGTTCAGGTATCACTGCGCGAGTGTGATCCGCGAGGAGAAAAGGTTCTACGTTAGCAGCAATCTCATTGGCTGCGTTACATATTAATTCGCGGATCGGCGGAAGCAGAATTTGGTCCGTCTCTATGGCAGCGCCATCTCGTAGTGCGGAGACGGACGAGCGCTGCGCCTGCGCTGTTGTGCTTGGCGGGGCGCGCTCTAGTGGGAGAGTTGTGTGCGCGCAGACTACGCGGAACTATGTACACAACAGCATATTGTACCAGTGTCGTCACCAAAGTACTGACTGTAGGCTTCCCAGCCGCTATCTAAAGTCGTCGCTATGAATATTGGTCGGCTGTTTAGCGATCTCGACTGGTTTAGCGATCTCGACTGATTTTCCGACTTTTCATTTACACTGACATGGAGTTTGTGGAAAAGCACGAACTTTTCCAAACCGTGTATACTAACCTGCATGTTTCACTGTGACTTGTTGAGGCACCCATATCTTCCAGCTATTTTTCCCCTCTTTAACTGAACCACCTGTCTCCATCATTTTCACTGAAGAACAAAAGAAACTGGTAGGGCCCCCACGAGCACGCAGAAGTGCTGCAACACGACGTGGCATGGACTCGACTAATGTACGAAGTAGTGATGGAAGGAAACGACACAATGGATCCTGCAAGGCTGTTCACAAATCCGTAAGAGTACGAGGGGGATGCAGATCTCTTCTGAGCAGCACGTTGCATGGCATTCCAGATATGCTGAATAATGTTCCTGTATGGCGTGTCTGGGGGCCAGCGGAAGTGTTTAAACTCAGAAGAGAGTTTCTGGAGCCACTCTATAGCAATTCTCAACGTGTATGGTGTCGCATTGTCCTGCAGGAATTGCACAAGTCCGTCGGAATGCGCAGTGGACAAGAAAGGATCTTGGTGATGAGACAGGATGCTTACGTACCTGTTATCTGTCAGAGTCGTATCTAGAAGTATCAGGGGTCCATATCAGTCTAACTGCACGCGCCCCATAGCATTACAGAGACTCCACCAGCTAGAAACGTCCCCTGCTGACAAGCAGGGTCCATGGATTCATGAGGTTGTATCCATACCCGTACACGTCCTTTCGGACTATACAATTTGAAACGAGACTCGTACCACCAGGCAACATGTTTCCAGTCGCCAACAGTCCAATGCAAGGGTTACCGGACCCAGAAGAGGTATAAAGCTTTGTGTCGTGCAGGCATCAAGGGTACACGAGTGGGCCTTCGTTTCTGAAAGCCCATATTCATATTGTTTCGTTGAATGGTTCGCACGCTGACACTTGTTGATGGCCCAGCACTGAAATCTGCAGGAATTTGCAGTAGGATTGAACTTCTGTAATGTTAGACGATGCTCTTCAGTCGTCGTCATTCCCGTACTTGCAGGATCTTTGCCCAGCCGCAGCAATGTCAGAGATTTGATGTTTTACCGGATTCCTGATGTTCACGGTACGCTCATGAAATGGTCGTACGGCAAAATCCCCACTTCATTGCTGTCTCGTTTCATCGCTCGTGCGCTGACTATAACACCACGTTCAGATTCACTTGAAATTTGATAACCTGCCATTGTAGCAGCAGTAAGCAGACCTAACAAGTGTGCCAGACACTTTTTGTCTTATACACGTGTTGCCGACCGCTGCGCCGCATTCTCCCTGGTAACATAATTCTGTATATTTTTGGAAATTTGTGGTAAGGTCTTATGGGACCAAACTGCTGAGGTCATCGGTCCCTAAGCCTACACGCTTCTCAATCTAACTTAAACTAACTTAGCAAAACCAGACATAATGTGCTCTAGAACCAGACATGATGTCCTCTAGAACCATCTTTAAACGAAAATGATACTAATTTACTATTTCACAAATGCAAAACTTTTTTAATCCTATCCAATCAACTTCAAATGTACCAGAACGAACCTGCAGTTTCGGTTACAGGAGTACCCCGTCCACACACAACAACCTTGACATGCTGCGTCATATAAAATTGGTTGGCAGAATGCACGTCATTTATATGAATTATAAAACTATTATCGAGTTACTTAGCTTGCATTTATCGCGAATCTGTTGCCCAACGTAAAGTCCCGAGCGACTGGAAAAAAGCGCAGGTGACGCCTGTATATAAGAAGGGTAGAAGGACGGATCGTCAAAATTACAGACCAATATCCTTAACATCGGTTTGTTGCAGGATTCTCGAACATATTCTCAGTTCGAATATAATGAATCTCCTTGAGACAGAGAAGTTGTTGTCCATGCATCAGCACGGCTTTAGAAAGCATCGCTCCTGCCAAACGCAACTCGCCCTTTATTCACATGATATCTTGCGAACCGTGGATGAAGGGTATCAGACGGATGCCATATTCCTTGACTTCCGGAAAGCGTTTGACTCAGTGCCCCACTGCAGACTCCTAACTGAGATACGAGCATATGGGATTGGTTCCCAAATATGTGAGTGGCTCGAAGACTTCTTAAGTAATAGAACCCAGTACTTTGTCCTCGATGGTGAGTGTTCATCGGAGGTGAGGGTATCATCTGGAGTGCCCCAGGGAAGTGTGGTAGGTCCACTGTTGTTTTCTATCTACATAAATGATCTTTCGGGTAAGGTGAATAGCAATGTGTGGCTGTTTGCTGGTGATGCTGTCGTGTACGGGAAGGTGTCGTCGTTGAGTAACTGTAGGATTATACAAGATGACTTGGACAGGATTTGTGATTGGTGTAAAGAATGGCAGCTAACTCTAAATATAGATAAATGTAAATTAATGCAGATGAATAGGAAAAAGAATTCCGTAATGTTTGAATACTCCATTAGTAGTGTAGCGCTTGACACAGTCACGTCGATTAAATATTTGGGAGTAACATTGCAGAGCGATATGAAGTGGGACAAGCATGTAATGGCAGTTGTGGGGAAGGCGGATAGTCGTCTTCGGTTCATTGGTAGAATTTTGGGAAGATGTGGTTCATCTGTAAAGGAGACCGCTTATAAAACACTAATACGACCTATTCTCGAGTACTGCTCAAGCGTCTGGGATCCCTATCACGTCGGATTGAGGGAGGACATAGAAGCAATTCAGCGGCGGGCTGGTAGATTTGTTAATGGTAGGTTTGATCACTACGGGAGTGTTACGGAAATGCTTCAGGAACTCGGGTGGGAGTCTCTAGAGGGAAGCATGTGTTCTTTTCGTGAATCGCTACTGAGGAAATTTAGAGAACCAGCATTTGAGGCTGACTGCAGTCCAATTTTACTGCCGCCAGCTTATATTTCGCGGAGAGACCACAAAGATAAGATAAGAGAGATTAGGGCTCGTAGAGATGCACATAGGCAGTCATTTTTCCCTCGCTCTGTTTGGGAGTGGAACAGGGAGAGAAGATGCTAGTTGTGGTACGAGGTACCCTCCGCCACGCACCGTATGGTGGATTGCGGAATATGTATGTAGATGCAGATGTAGAGGTGGCGTCTGGTACATTTCTTACCTTACATATGCACATACTGTAGTAGATTTTTGTAATTTACTTTTATGTCTAAAAATACTTAGTTAAAATCTGTAGATATCAAGGTTAAAATTTGTCAAAATTAAAATGCACCATATAATTATCATTTTCGTACGATATAAAACGAAGGGCGATTTCTATATTCATGGCGCTTGTGTAGACTTGTTTTCCTTCATGGTCTGCTTCCGTGGTTCCCGCTGTTTCGGTGTTGTGCCGCGAGCCGTTCAATCGTCTGATGCCCATCGCCGTGGGTAAGAGGGCCATGTAGGAGGGCCCCGTCAACGACGTTAGGCGCTGCACGCATCTGCCAGCTGGTTCCCCGTGCACCATCTCTCATTCTTCGGCTTGGACTTCAATAGGCAACAGTGATCATCTCAGTAAGTCGTCATAAATTCTAAAATAGAAGTTATGATTCAACTCGCTTTGCTCGTTGAGGATTAAATCCTGTTCTTTCTGTTTGTGGGTGTATATTTCAACTTATTCCAAAATATTAAGAAACCGTCCCTTATGAGCTCTATGCAGGATGTCTAAATTTTGTTCAATGTTCGGGACTGAGTGCTTTAAGGCAGCCATGTGCGCCCCAAACGCTGTTTTGTTTTGAGAGTAGGTGTGCTCCCTGAATCTGGTTTCAAAGTTCCTACCAGTCTGTCCTATGTATTTTTTTACAGCAGCATTTGATCTTATATACACCTGAATCCTGAAATTTATTTCTACTATTACATATTTTGTGCCGGTGCTTCAATTTTAGCGTGTTATTTGTTCGGAACCCTATTTTAACGTCGGATTTACGAAAACACCTTTCAGTCTTATCTGTAATTCTTCCACTGTAAGTGCGACCCACGTATTTTTTCTTGTTGTTCCTCTTAACTGCGACTTGACTTCCTTCTATTTGTTTCATTTGCCTCTTCTTTACGTTATTATAAATATTCATCAGCTGCTTACACGTATATCCGTTCGCGACGACCACTTGTTTTAAAATACTTAGTGCTTTTTCTACTTCCTGTTGGCTTGGTGGCAATCTTAGTAGCCTGCATACCATCGAAGTAAAATATGCCCATTTGCATCGCGGTGGGTGACAAGAGCGCTCATTAATAACCAAATCTGAACATCTATGTTTTCATCGGAATAAATGTTGCTAAAACCTCTAAAATAATACATAGAAAATGAGGTATGGCCGAAAACACATTACCCAAAATGACAATTTTCATGCCACACAAAGGTTACTTACATAAAATTGCATTGATGACTAACTGACAACCTCAGCTGCCTACAGGTGTTGTTGTTATACCTCGATGTGGACAGCTGAAAATGTGTGCCCCGACCGGGACTCGAACCCGGGATCTTCTGCTTACATGGCAGACGCTCTATCCATCTGACCCACCGAGGACACAGATGAATAGCGCGACTGCAGAGACTTATCCCTTGCACGCTTCCAGTGAGACTCACATTCCCAACTGTCCACAATTCTACATATGTATTGTACCTTATAGACATTTGCTCACCCACTCGTTACTGGTCGAGCGGCTGCTCATAAGCCACACATCACGCCGGTAAATGCCAAACGACGTTTCTCTTGGTGTAAGGAGCGTAAACATCAGACTGTCGAACAGAGGAAAAACATTGTGTGGAGTGACGAATCACGGTATCCAATATGCCGATCCGATGGCAGGGTGTGGGTATGGCGAATGACCGGTGAACGTCATGTGCCAGCGTGTGTCAACAGTAAAATTCGGAGGCGGTGGTGTTATGGTGTGGTCGTGTTTTTCATGGATGGGGCTTGCACCCCTTGCTGTTTTGCGTGGCACTATCGTAGCACAGGTCTACACTGATGTTTTAAGCACCTTCTTGCTTCCCACTGTTGAAGAGTAATTCTGGGATGGTGACTTTATCTTTTAACACGATCGAACATCTGCTCATAATGTACAGCCCTTTAGCGACAATAACATCCGTGTAATGGAGCAGCCTGCACAGAGTCATGACCTGAACCCTATAGAACACCTTTGGGATGTTTTGGAACGCCGACTTCGTGCCAGGCCTCACCGACCAACATCGATACCTCTCCTCAATGCAGCACTCCGTGAAGAATAGCTTGCCATACCCCAAGGAACGTTTAGTTGCTGACTGTTGAACAATGAGCACGTATGCCCGTAATAGATATTACGAACTAATTAAAGGCACTGATATGTTTGTAACACGAAGGTTACTGGATTGGAGCACTTCTGGCCTGAAGATGTAATGTAACTTCGAAACTAGTTGCCTAGAAATAAACCTCTGTTACGGCGATTGGTATTGTTTCTGATGCACCGCTATTCATTGAATCAACAGCATGTGACCGTTTAGGATCTACTACACACGCCATACAACGGCGAGGTAGGTAACTTCGCCGGCCATTGTGGCCGAGCGGTTCTAGGTGCTTCAGTCCGGAACCGCACTGCTGCTACGGTCGGAGGTTCGAATCCTGCCTCGGGCATGGATATGTGTAATATCCTTAGGTTAGTTAGGTTTACGTAGTTCTAAGTCTAGAGGACTGATAACCTCAGATGTTAAGTCCCATAGTGCTCAGAGCCATTTGAACTATTTGGGTAACTTCGTAGCGGGTCTGCCGCCTCTATGTTAACACTCCGCCAGTAGCGTAGTTCTATGCAGCAAGCTTGGGAGTGTCACGTTATCGATTAACATGGATGGCGGTTAGTTGGTTGGCTGTGGGAGAGAACCAAACAGTGAGATCATGGGTTCCATCGGATTGTGGAAGAAAGGGGAGAGAAGTCGGCCGTGCTCTTCCAAAGGAACCATCCCGGAATTTGCCTGAAGCGATTTAGGGCCGGACGTGGCTTCGAACCGTTGTCCTCCCGAATGCAAGTCCATTGTGCTAACCACTGCTCCACCTCGCTCGGTAACATGCATGGCATTTTATCTTCTGTGTGTATTTTATTAACTGTGTGCATTTTATCAACTGGATTTTTTTCAAGACATGTATACTACATATCACGGATTACATAAAATATACAGAATTTCAAGTACCTGTACAGAATTTCAAGTAGCTGTAAAATACCTGTCTTGCAATACATGAAGTCATAGCATAACTCCATGTACAAAAACCGCAAAAGTAAATGAAGTTTACCAACTGTGATGTTCGCAGGTGTATTTGATAATAGCAGTACCACCTAAATGGGCCTGTTGTAGAAAATAAAACTGTTAACAACCAACTTGGAAGATTCAGTTTAAAACATTATATTGCGGTATTCATACGGCCAGAATATTGCCTACTCTTGCGTATCCTCGCGAGAAGAACATGGAGGTAAAACTAGAGATTCGAGCACAGACTGACCACGGTTTTCCCGCGTACAGTTCGCGACTGGAACAGTAACGAGGAGAAAATAAAAAGGATGCACAAAGTAACCTCCGCCACACACTAAGGCGAGCTTTAACGTATAGGTGTCAACTGTAAATGAAGATGTAGATACAGCTGTGTATTTAGAACACCATAATACAATGCGAAATCTGGAAAATCCCCATGCAGCAGTAGATCTCAAGTGACTAATGATAACAATAAAAATATGGATCATTCGTTATGAAAACTTGATCTTGAAAGAAGAAATATACTTGAACCAGCAGAGCTACTTTAACATTACTTAAATTCATCAACAGTGGGTAGTCCTCTACTGGTTTTATCGCTGTCAGCTAGAAAAGCTTCCGAGTAGTTGCTGTTCAGATTTTCCCGTGCTTCATTTCGCTACATACGCTGCCTCGGTATAATTATCGAGGCCTGAGGTTGGTGGAATGCTGATGTGGTGAGAGTTGACTGCCGAGTGGGAGTCTCTAACGGGTCGCTGTGCTTCCTGAAAACGGGAACCAGGGAACAGGACGACTTCCCTGCAAGGCGACGCAGCACATTCGGCCTATTAATCAGTCTAAGTTTCTAACAGGATCTTGTTCAGCTTTGTTGAACTTACGATGACGATTTAGAAAGTGAGCTGTCAAAAGGTGTAGCCTCTCGCATTACATCAAAAGAACATATGGGAAAAAACTAAATGAAACTAATGATACATCAGGTAATACGTCACGTTAGGAGTATCTGAGACTAATTAACCAAATGGGCACCTAAAGCAAGAACAACACATAAAGCGATGTAACTATTCATGAAATGTGAGTGGAAAAGATGGCCGGTCTCGCCTGGAAGGTGATGACAATTATTGCAACAGTCTTGTACGTTTGGTGCTCAGCAGCTTGTAGAAATTGTAAATATGTCATATTATTAGTTGGTTTTTCGGTAATTATTGGAACAGTCTTGTACGTTTGGTGCTCTGCAGCTTGTAGAAATTGTAAATATGTCATATTATTAGTTAATTTTTCAGTAATGATTGCAACAGTCTTGCAGGTTTGGTGCTCAGCAGCTTGTAGAAATTGTAAATATGTCATATTATTAGTTGGTTTTTCGGTAATTATTGGAACAGTCTTGTACGTTTGGTGCTCTGCAGCTTGTAGAAATTGTAAATATGTCATATTATTAGTTGGTTTTTCGGTAATTATTGGAACAGTCTTGTTCGTTTGGTGCTCTGCAGCTTGTAGAAATTGTCAATATGTCATATTATTAGTTAATTTTTCGACAATTATTGGAACAGTCTTGTACGTTTGGTGCTCTGCAGCTTGTAGAAATTGTAAATATGTCATATTATCAGTTAATTTTTCGACAATTATTGGAACAGTCTTGTACGTTTGGTGCTCTGCAGCTTGTAGAAATTGTAAATATGTCATATTATTAGTTAATTTTTCAGTAATTATTGCAACAGTCTTGTACGTTTGGTGCTCAGCAGCTTGTAGAAATTGTAAATATGTCACATTATTAGTTGGTTTTTCGGTAATTATTGGAACAGTCTTGTACGTTTAGTGCTCTGCAGCTTGTAGAAATTGTAAATATGTCATATTATTAGTTAATTTTTCAGTAATTATTGCAACAGTCTTGTACGTTTGGTGCTCTGCAGCTTGCAGAAATTGTAAATATGTCATATTATTAGTTGGTTTTTCGGTAATTATTGGAACAGTCTTGTACGTTTGGTGCTCTGCAGCTTGTAGAAATTGCAAATATGTCAAATTATTAGTTGGTTTCTCGGTAATTATTGGAACACTCTTGTACGTTTGGTGCTCTGCAGCTTGTAGAAATTGTCAATATGTCATATTATTAGTTAATTTTTCGACAATTATTGGAACAGTCTTTGTACGTTTGGTGCTCTGCAGCTTGTAGAAATTGTAAATATGTCATATTATTAATTAATTTTTCGGTAATTATTGCAACAGTCTTGTACGTTTGGTGCTCTGCAGCTTGTAGAAATTGTAAATATGTCATATTATTAGTTGGTTTTTCGGTAATTATTGCAGAAGTCTTGTACGTTTGGTGCTCTGCAGCCTGTAGAAATTGTAAATATGTCATATTATTAGTTAATTTTTCGACAATTATTGGAACAGTCTTGTACGTTTGGTGCTCTGCAGCTTGTAGAAATTGTAAATATGTCATATTATTAGTTAATTTTTCAGTAATTATTGCAACAGTCTTGTACGTTTGGTGCTCTGCAGCTTGTAGAAATTGTAAATATGTCATATTATTAGTTAATTTTTCAGTAATTATTGCAACAGCCTTGTACGTTTGGTGCTCAGCAGCTTGTAGAAATTGTAAATATGTCATATTATTAGTTGGTTTTTCGGTAATTATTGGAACAGTCTTGTACGTTTGGTGCTCTGCAGCTTGTAGAAATTGTAAATATGTCATATTATTAGTTAATTTTTCAGTAATTATTGCAACAGTCTTGTACGTTTGGTGCTCTGCAGCATGTAGAAATTGTCAATATGTCATATTATTAGTTAATTTTTCGACAATTATTGGAACAGTCTTGAACGTTTGGTGCTCTGCAGCTTGTAGAAATTGTAAATATGTCATATTATTAGTTAAATTTTTCGACAATTATTGGAACAGTCTTGTAAGTTTGGTGCTCTGCAGCTTGTAGAAATTGTAAATATGTCATATTATTAGTTGGTTTTTCGGTAATTATTGGAACAGTCTTGTACGTTTGGTGCTCTGCGGCTTGTAGAAATTGTAAATATGTCATATTATTAGTTAATTTTTCGACAATTATTGGAACAGTCTTGTACGTTTGGTGCTCTGCAGCTTGTAGAAATTGTAAATATGTCATATTATTAGTTAATTTTTCGACAATTATTGGAACAGTCTTGTACGTTTGGTGCTCTGCAGCTTGTAGAAATTGTAAATATGTCATATTATTAGTTAATTTTTCAGTAATTATTGCAACAGTCTTGTACGTTTGGTGCTCTGCAGCTTGTAGAAATTGTAAATATGTCATATTATTAGTTAATTTTTCAGTAATTATTGCAACAGCCTTGTACGTTTGGTGCTCAGCAGCTTGTAGAAATTGTAAATATGTCATATTATTAGTTGGTTTTTCGGTAATTATTGGAACAGTCTTGTACGTTTGGTGCTCTGCAGCTTGTAGAAATTGTAAATATGTCATATTATTAGTTAATTTTTCAGTAATTATTGCAACAGTCTTGTACGTTTGGTGCTCTGCAGCATGTAGAAATTGTCAATATGTCATATTATTAGTTAATTTTTCGACAATTATTGGAACAGTCTTGAACGTTTGGTGCTCTGCAGCTTGTAGAAATTGTAAATATGTCATATTATTAGTTAAATTTTTCGACAATTATTGGAACAGTCTTGTAAGTTTGGTGCTCTGCAGCTTGTAGAAATTGTAAATATGTCATATTATTAGTTGGTTTTTCGGTAATTATTGGAACAGTCTTGTACGTTTGGTGCTCTGCAGCTTGTAGAAATTGTAAATATGTCATATTATTAGTTAATTTTTCAGTAATTATTGCAACAGTCTTGTACGTTTGGTGCTCTGCAGCTTGTAGAAATTGTCAATATGTCATATTATTAGTTGGTTTTTCGGTAATTATTGGAACAGTCTTGTACGTTTGGTGCTCTGCAGCTTGTAGAAATTGTAAATATGTCATATTATTAGTTAATTTTTCAGTAATTATTGCAACAGTCTTGTACGTTTGGTGCTCTGCAGCTTGTAGAAATTGTAAATATGTCATATTATTAGTTAATTTTTCAGTAATTATTGCAACAGTCTTGTACGTTTGGTGCTCAGCAGCTTGTAGAAATTGTAAATATGTCATATTATTAGTTGGTTTTTCGGTAATTATTGGAACAGTCTTCTACGTTTGGTCCTCTGCAGCTTGTAGAAATTGTAAATATGTCATATTATTAGTTGGTTTTTCGGTAATTATTGGAACAGTCTTGTACGTTTGGTGCTCTGCAGCTTGTAGAAGTTGTCAATATGTCATATTATTAGT
Organism: Schistocerca americana; assembly: GCF_021461395.2. Taxonomy (NCBI): domain Eukaryota; kingdom Metazoa; phylum Arthropoda; class Insecta; order Orthoptera; family Acrididae; genus Schistocerca; species Schistocerca americana. The sequence continues at coordinate 175,491,665 of NC_060127.1, read as the reverse complement.
TAATTTTTCAGTAATTATTGGAACAGTCTTGTACGTTTGGTGCTCTGCAGCTTGTAGAAATTGTAAATATGTCATATTATTAGTTGGTTTTTCGGTAATTATTGGAACAGTCTTGTACGTTTGGTGCTCTGCAACTTGTAGAAATTGTCAATATGTCATGTTATTAGTTAATTTTTCGACAATTATTGGAACAGTCTTGTATGTTTGGTGCTCTGCAGCTTGTAGAAATTGTAAATATGTCATATCATTAGTTGGTTTTTCGGTAATTATTGCAACAGTCTTGTACGTTTGGTGCTCTGCAGCTTGTAGAAATTGTAAATATGTCATATTATTGATTGGTTTTTCGGTAATTATTGCAACAGTCTTGTACGTTTGGTGCTCTGCAGCTTGTAGAAATTGTAAATATGTCATATTATTAGTTGGTTTTTCGGTAATTATTGGAACAGTCTTGTACGTTTGGTGCTCTGCAGCTTGTAGAATTGTAAATATGTCATATTATTAGTTAATTTTTCAGTAATTATTGCAACAGTCTTGTACGTTTGGTGCTCAGCAGCTTGTAGAAATTGTAAATATGTCATATTATTAGTTGAATTTTCGGTAATTATTGGAACAGTCTTGTACGTTTGGTGCTCTGCAGCTTGTAGAAATTGTAAATATGTCATATTATTAGTTAATTTTTCGACAATTATTGGAACAGTCTTGTACGTTTGGTGCTCTGCAGCTTGTAGAAATTGTAAATATGTCATATTATTAGTTGGTTTTTCGGTAATTATTGGAACAGTCTTGTACGTTTGGTGCTCTGCAGCTTGTAGAAATTGTACGTATGTCATATGATTAGTTAATTTTTCAGTAATTATTGCAACAGTCTTGTACGTTTGGTGCTCAGCAGCTTGTAGAAATTGTAAATATGTCATATTGTTAGTTGGTTTTTCGGTAATTATTGCAACAGTCTTGTACGTTTGGTGCTCTGCAGCTTGTAGAAATTGTAAATATGTCATATTATTAGTTGGTTTTTCGGTAATTATTGGAACAGTCTTGTACGTTTGGTGCTCTGCAGCTTGTAGAAATTGTAAATATGTCATGTTACTAGTTAATTTTTCAGTAATTATTGCAAGAGTCTTGTACGTTTGGTGCTCAGCAGCTTGTAGAAATTGTAAATATGTCATATTATTAGTTGGTTTTTCGGTAATTATTGGAACAGTCTTGTACGTTTGGTGCTCTGCAGCTTGTTGAAATTGTAAATATGTCATATTATTAGTTAATTTTTCAGTAATTATTGCAACAGTCTTGTACGTTTGGTGCTCTACAGCTTGTAGAAATTGTAAATATGTCATATTATTAGTTGGTCTTTCGGTAATTATAGGAACAGTCTTGTACGTTTGGTGCTCTGCAGCTTGCAGAAATTGTAAATATGTCATATTATTATTTAATTTTTCAGTAATTATTGCAACAGTCCTATACGTTTGGTGCTCAGCAGCTTGTAGAAATTGTAAATATGTCATGTTATTAGTTGGTTTTTCGGTAATTATTGGAACAGTCTTGTACGTTTGGTGCTCTGCAGCTTGTAGAAATTGTAAATATGTCATATTATTAGTTGGTTTTTCGGTAATTATTGCAACAGTCTTGTACGTTTGGTGCTCTGCAGCTTGTAGAAATTGTCAATATGTCATATTATTAGTTAATTTTTCAGTAATTATTGGAACAGTCTTGTACGTTTGGTGCTCTGCAGCTTGTAGAAATTGTAAATATGTCATATTATTAGTTGGTTTTTCAGTAATTATTGGAACAGTCTTGTACGTTTGATGCTCTGCAGCTTGTAGAAATTGTCAATATGTCATATTATTAGTTAATTTTTCGACAATTATTGGGACAGTCTTGTATGTTTGGTGCTCTGCAGCTTGTAGAAATTGTAAATACGTCATATTATTAGTTGGTTTTTCGGAATTATTGCAAAAGTCTTGTACGTTTGGTGCTCTGCAGCTTGTAGAAATTGTAAATATGTCGTATTATTAGTTGGTTTTTCGGTAATTATTGCAACAGTCTTGTACGTTTGGTGCTCTGCAGCTTGTAGAAATTGTAAATATGTCATATTATTAGTTGGTTTTTCGACAATTATTGCAACAGTCTTGTACGTTTGGTGCTCTGCAGCTTGTAGAAATTGTAAATACGTCATATTATTAGTTGGTTTTTCGGTAATTATTGGAACAGTCTTGTACGTTTGGTGCTCTGCAGCTTGTAGAAATTGTAAATATGTCATATTATTAGTTGGTTTTTCGGTAATGATTGGAACAGTCTTGTACGTTTGGTGCTCTGCAGCTTGTAGAAATTGTCAATATGTCATATTATTAGTTAATTTTTCGACAATTATTGGAGCAGTCTTGTACGTTTGGTGCTCTGCGGCTTGTAGAAATTGTAAATATGTCATATTATTAGTTAATTTTTCAGTAATTATTGCAACAGTCTTGTACGTTTGGTGCTCAGCAGCTTGTAGAAATTGTAAATATGTCATATTATTAGTTGAATTTTCGGTAATTATTGGAACAGTCTTGTACGTTTGGTGCTCTGCAGCTTGTAGAAATTGTAAATATGTCATATTATTAGTTGGTTTTTCGGTAATTATTGGAACAGTCTTGTTCGTTTGGTGCTCTGCAGCTTGTAGAAATTGTCAATATGTCATATTATTAGTTAATTTTTCGACAATTATTGGAACAGTCTTGTACGTTTGGTGCTCAGCAGCTTGTAGAAATTGTAAGTATGTCATATTATTAGTTAATTTTTCGACAATTATTGGAGCAGTCTTGTACGTTTTTTGCTCTGCAGCTTGTTGAAATTGTAAATATGTCATATTATTAGTTAATTTTTCAGTAATTATTGCAACAGTCTTGTACATTTGGTGCTCAGCAGCTAGAAGAAATTGTAAATTTGTCATATTATTAGTTGGTTTTTCGGTAATTATTGGAACAGTCTTGTACGTTTGGTGCTCTGCAGCTTGTAGAAATTGTAAATATGTCATATTATTAGTTAATTTTTCAGTAATTATTGCAACAGTCTTGTACGTTTGGTGCTCAGCAGCTTGTAGAAATTGTAAATATGTCATATTATTAGTTGGGTTTTCGGTAATTATTGGAACAGTCTTGTACGTTTGGTGCTCTGCAGCTTGTAGAAATTGTAAATATGTCATATTATTAGTTAATTTTTCTGTAATTATTGCTACAGTCTTGTACATTTGGTGCTCAGCAGCTTGTAGAAATTGTAAATATGTCGTATTATTAGTTGGTTTTTCGGTAATTATTGGAACAGTCTTGTACGTTTGGTGCTCTGCAGCTTGTAGAAATTGTAAATATGTCACATTATTAGTTCATTTTTCGATAATTATTGGAACAATCTTGTACGTTTGGTGCTCAGCAGCTTGTAGAAATTGTAAATATGTCATATTATTAGTTGGTTTTTCGGTAATTATTGGAACAGTCCTGTACGTTTGGTGCTCTGCAGCTTGTAGAAATTGTAAATATGTCATGTTATTAGTTGGTTTTTCGGTAATTATTGGAACAGTCTTGTACGTTTGGTGCTCTGCAGCTTGTAGAAGTTGTAAATATGTCACATTATTAGTTGGTTTTTCGGTAATTATTGGAACAGTCTTGTACGTTTGGTGCTCTGCAGCTTGTAGAAACTGTCAATATGTCATATTATTAGTTAATTTTTCAGTAATTATTGGAACAGTCTTGTACGTTGGCGCTCTGCAGCTTGTAGAAATTGTAAATATGTCATATTATTAGTTGGTTTTTCGGTAATTATTGGAACAGTCTTGTACGTTTGGTGCTCTGCAGCTTGTAGAAATTGTCAATATGTCATATTATTAGTTAATTTTTCGACAATTATTGGAACAGTCTTGTATGTTTGGTGCTCTGCAGCTTGTAGAAATTGTAAATATGTCATATCATTAGTTGGTTTTTCGGTAATTATTGCAACAGTCTTGTACGTTTGGTGCACTGCAGCTTGTAGAAATTGTAAATATGTCATATTATTGGTTCGTTTTTCGGTAATTATTGCAACAGTCTTGTACGTTTGGTGCTCTGCAGCTTGTAGAAATTGTAAATATGTCATATTATTAGTTGGTTTTTCGGTAATTATTGGAACAGTCTTGTACGTTTGGTGCTCTGCAGCTTGTAGAATTGTAAATATGTCATATTATTAGTTGGTTTTTCGGTAATTATTGGAACAGTCTTGTACGTTTGGTGCTCTGCAGCTTGTAGAAATTGTAAATATGTCATATTATTAGTTGGTTTTTCGGTAATTATTGGAACATTCTTGTACGTTTGGTGCTCTGCAGCTTGTAGAAATTGTAAGTATGTCATATTATTAGTTAATTTTTCAGTAATTATTGCAACAGTCTTGTACGTTTGGTGCTCAGCAGCTTGTAGAAATTGTAAATATGTCATATTGTTAGTTGGTTTTTTCGGTAATTATTGCAACAGTCTTGTACGTTTGGTGCTCTGCAGCTTGTAGAAATTGTAAATATGTCATATTATTAGTTGGTTTTTCGGTAATTATTGGAACAGTCTTGTACGTTTGGTGCTCTGCAGCTTGTAGAAATTGTAAATATGTCATATTATTAGTTAATTTTTCAGTAATTATTGCAACAGTCTTGTACGTTTGGTGCTCAGCAGCTTGTAGAAATTGTAAATATGTCATATTATTAGTTGGTTTTTTCGGTAATTATTGGAACAGTCTTGTACGTTTGGTGCTCTGCAGCTTGTAGAAATTGTAAATATGTCATATTATTAGTTGGTTTTTCGGTGATTATTGGAACAGTCTTGTACGTTTGGTGCTCTGCAGCTTGTAGAAATTGTCAATATGTCATATTATTAGTTAATTTTTCGACAATTATTGGAACAGTCTTGTACGTTTGGTGCTCTGCAGCTTGTAGAAACTGTAAATATGTCATATTATTAGTTAATTTTTGACAATTATTGGAACAGTCTTGTACGTTTGGTGCTCTGCAGCTTGTAGAAATTGTAAATATGTCATATTATTAGTTAATTTTTCAGTAATTATTGCAACAGTCTTGTACGTTTGGTGCTCTGCAGCTTGTAGAAATTGTAAATATGTCATATTATTAGTTTGTTTTTCGGTAATTATTGGAACAGTCTTGTACGTTTGGTGCTCTGCAGCTTGTAGAAATTGTAAATATGTCATATTACTAGTTAATTTTTCAGTAAATATTGCAAGAGTCTTGTACGTTTGGTGCTCAGCAGCTTGTAGAAATTGTAAATATGTCATATTATTAGTTGGTTTTTCGGTAATTATTGGAACAGTCTTGTACGTTTGGTGCTCTGCAGCTTGTTGAAATTGTAAATATGTCATATTATTAGTTAATTTTTCAGTAATTATTGCAACAGTCTTGTATGTTTGGTGCTCTACAGCTTGTAGAAATTGTAAATATGTCATATTATTAGTTGGTCTTTCGGTAATTATTGGAACAGTCTTGTACGTTTGGTGCTCTGCAGCTTGTAGAAATTGTAAATATGTCATATTATTAGTTAATTTTTCAGTAATTATTGCAACAGTCTTGTACGTTTGGTGCTCAGCAGCTTGTAGAAATTTTAAATATGTCATGTTATTAGTTGGTTTTTCGGTAATTATTGGAACAGTCTTGTACGTTTGGTGCTCTGCAGCTTGTAGAAATTGTAAATATGTCATATTATTAGTTGGTTTTTCGGTAATTATTGCAACAGTCTTGTACGTTTGGTGCTCTGCAGCTTGTAGAAATTGTCAATATGTCATATTATTAGTTAATTTTTCAGTAATTATTGGAACAGTCTTGTACGTTTGGTGCTCTGCAGCTTGTAGAAATTGTAAATATGTCATATTATTAGTTGGTTTTTCGGTAATTATTGGAACAGTCTTGTACGTTTGGTGCTCTGCAGCTTGTAGAAATTGTCAATATGTCATATTATTAGTTAATTTTTCGACAATTATTGGAACAGTCTTGTATGTTTGGTGCTCTGCAGCTTGTAGAAATTGTAAATACGTCATATTATTAGTTGGTTTTTCGGTAATTATTGCAACAGTCTTGTACGTTTGGTGCTCTGCAGCTTGTAGAAATTGTAAATATGTCATATTACTAGTTGGTTTTTCGGTAATTATTGCAACAGTCTTGTACGTTTGGGCTCTGCAGCTTGTAGAAATTGTAAATATGTCATATTATTAGTTGGTTTTTCGACAATTATTGCAACAGTCTTGTACGTTTGGTGCTCTGCAGCTTGTAGAAATTGTAAATATGTCATATTACTAGTTGGTTTTTCGGTAATTATTGGAACAGTCTTGTACGTTTGGTGCTCAGCAGCTTGTAGAAATTGTAAATATGTCATATTATTAGTTGGTTTTTCGGTAATGATTGGAACAGTCTTGTACGTTTGGTGCTCTGCAGCTTGTAGAAATTGTCAATATGTCATATTATTAGTTAATTTTTCGACAATTATTGGAACAGTCTTGTACGTTTGGTGCTCTGCGGCTTGTAGAAATTGTAAATATGTCATATTATTAGTTAATTTTTCAGTAATTATTGCAACAGTCTTGTACGTTTGGTGCTCAGCAGCTTGTAGAAATTGTAAATATGTCATATTATTAGTTGAATTTTCGGTAATTATTGGAACAGTCTTGTACGTTTGGTGCTCTGCAGCTTGTAGAAATTGTAAATATGTCATATTATTAGTTGGTTTTTCGGTAATTATTGGAACAGTCTTGTTCGTTTGGTGCTCTGCAGCTTGTAGAAATTGTCAATATGTCATATTATTAGTTAATTTTTCGACAATTATTGGAACGGTCTTGTACGTTTGGTGCTCAACAGCTTGTAGAAATTGTAAGTATGTCATATTATTAGTTAAATTTTCGACAATTATTGGAGCAGTCTTGTACGTTTGGTGCTCTGCAGCTTGTTGAAATTGTAAATATGTCATATTATTAGTTAATTTTTCAGTAATTATTGCAACAGTCTTGTACGTTTGGTGCTCAGCAGCTTGAAGAAATTGTAAATATGTCATATTATTAGTCGGTTTTTCGGTAATTATTGGAACAGTCTTGTACGTTTGGTGCTCTGCAGCTTGGAGAAATTGTAAATATGTCATATTATTAGTTAATTTTTCAGTAATTATTGCAACAGTCTTGTACGTTTGGTGCTCAGCAGCTTGTAGAAATTGTAAATATGTCATATTATTAGTTGGTTTTTCGGTAATTATTGGAACAGTCTTGTACGTTTGGTGCTCTGCAGCTTGTAGAAATTGTAAATATGTCATATTATTAGTTAATTTTTCTGTAATTATTGCTACAGTCTTGTACATTTGGTGCTCAGCAGCTTGTAGAAATTGTAAATATGTCGTATTATTAGTTCGTTTTTCGGTAATTATTGGAACAGTCTTGTACGTTTGGTGCTCTGCAGCTTGTAGAAATTGTAAATATGTCTTATTATTAGTTAATTTTTCAGTAATTATTGCAACAGTGTTGTACATTTGGTGCTCAGCAGCTTGTAGAAATTGTAAATATGTCATATTATTAGTTGGTTTTTCGGTAATTATTGGAACAGTCCTGTACGTTTGGTGCTCTGCAGCTTGTAGAAATTGTAAATGTGTTACATTATTAGTTAATTTTTCGACCATTATTGAAACAGTCTTGTACGTTTGGTGCTCTGCAGTTTCTAGAAATTGTAAATATGTCACATTATTAGTTCATTTTTCTATAATTACTGCAATCTTGTACGTTTGGTGCTCTGCATCTTGTAGAAATTGTAAATATGTCACATTATTAGTTAATTTTTCGACAATTATTGGAACAGTCTTGTACGTTTGGTGCTCAGCAGCTTGTAGAAATTGTAAATGTGTTACATTATTAGTTAATTTTTCGACAATTATTGGAACAGTCTTGTATGTTTGGTGGTCAGCAGCTTGTAGAAATTGTAAATATGTCACATTATTAGTTAATTTTTCGACAATTATTGGAACAGTCTTGTACGTTTGGTACTCAGCAGCTTGTAGAAATTGTAAATGTATTACATTATTAGTTAATTTTTCTACAATTATTGGAACAGTGTTGTATGTTTGGTGGTCTGCGGCTTGTAGAAATTGTAAATATGTCACATTATTAGTTCATTTTTCGATAATTATTGGAACAATCTTGTACGTTTGGTGCTCTGCAGCTTGTAGAAATTGTAAATATGTCACATTATTAGTTAATTTTTCGACAATTATTGGAACAGTCTTGTACGTTTGGTGCTCAGCAGCTTGTAGAAATTGTAAATATGTCACATTATTAGTTAATTTTTGGACGAAAACTGCTTTTTGATAGTATTTGGTTCTGCCGGACGACAGTAGTTTCTGGTGCTGGCCCTCATCAGCGGTGTCTGTATTACACGAAACACACATTCGTTCTAATTAGTTACTTACAGTGTGTGCTGTCGTGTTTTATGAATAGATGACTCTTCAATTCATCGTCATTCGAGTTGCTTAATATGCGACGTTCTCTAGCATCTGCCAGTGACAATACTTCGTATCACTGCAATGTACACTGCCAGTAATTTATTATCAGAAATGCGTGTTTTGTGTGTAATACAGATACCGTTGATGGTGCTCGACCCCTAAACTAGACCGGTGAAATAAAATACACACATATTCAGAAAAAAAGAACAGATCATCTTGAAGGACAAGAGATAAGACGCTCACATCCACAGGAAATGTACATTAGTGTGTTCTGCAGGAATGAGTAGCACTTGAATGATGTCGGTCCGCGGGTTCAAGGTTAATATGGATATGGCGGAACAATACCACCTACCGGTAAAATGTGCCGGCGCCTCTCGTTGTCGCTATAAACTGAAGGTAATGGAGCAGTGGGACTTGGAAAAAAAAGCAGGATGACTCGCAGACGTATGTGCAAACCGTACCGGCAAATAAGTGAGGCCGGCCGCTGTGACCGAGCGGTTCTAGGCGCTTCAGTCTGGTACCGCGCGACCACTACAGTCGCCAGTTCGAATCCTGCCTCGGTCATGGATGTGTGTGATGTCCTTTGGTTAGTTAGGTTTAAGTAGTTCTAAGTTCTAGGGGACTGATGACCTCAGATGTTAAGTATCATAGTGCTCAGAGCCATTTGAACCATTAGAACCAAATCAGTGAGTTTGAAAGAGGGCCCATTATTGGCATAAGAGAATGTGAGGGATCCGTCTGGGAAGTTGCTCGTCGTGTGGGACTTGTGTGTGCAGAATGGTTCAGGGAGGGCCGTAAAAAACGAGGAGATGGGTCAGGCCGCACCAACCAGATCACGCCACCCCTCCCCCTCACACTCCCCTCCCCCGAAAAGATCGACACCACATCCGATTGGCTTTGCAAGACAGATGTGCATCCTCCTCGGCTCTGCCGCAACAGTGCAACACATCGTACACTATCAGGGTGCGGCGGCGCGGTTCTTTCCGTTCCTTTACGACGGACCTGCACCTACCTGTGAACATTATCTCAGCAAGTCAACAGTAGGAAAGCCGAGTAAAACCTGCTGTACTTTGACGTGAACCAGGCTGCAATTAAAGTCACTAATCTACATTTCGGGAGAAAGTTTTCATATGAAATGAAAGGTTGGTAATTTTGTCCTCAATAAATATATTCTGAAACTTAGGTGAACAAGTATCATTTCCAAGCCCGTGCTAGTCTTAACATAGTCACTCACAATTCCTTTCACTCACGTTAGCAAATTTACGGTGTTGGATTTCCCGGAATCGTAATAGCTACAAAAATACTTATTGTCTTAGATCAATAATGCTCTCCAAATATCAAGTCTGTCGGTACTAAATGCAGTCACAGTTTTTAGCCACCGACCTGCTCAATACGCCACACGTAATATATGTCTTTTCTAGTCATAAAATTCACTTAAAAATTCCGAAATTTCTACATGCCCATCGGAATAATTATGCCGTCACTTACCACACTTTTGATGTATGAAACACTGCTAGATCCGGCAACTTATCTCTTGCCGGTCTAGGAATGGTAGAACGATGGGTTCGATGACGGTTTGGATGTACCGTGCACTATTCAGTGTCCCCTCGACGATCACCAGTGGTGTACGGCCAGTGTAGGAGATCGCTCCCCACACCATGATGCCGGGTGTTGGCCCTGTGTGCCTCGGTCGTATGCAGTCCTGATTGTGGCGCTCACCTGCACGGCGCCAAACACGCATACGACCATCATTGGCACCAAGGCAGAAGCGACTCTCATCGCTGAAGACGACACGTCTCCATTCGTCCCTCCATTCACGCCTGTCGCGACACCACTGGAGGCGGGCTGCACGATGTTGGGGCGTGAGCGGAAGACGGCCTAACGGTGTGCGGGACCGTAGCCTAGCTTCATGGAGACGGTTGCGAATGGTCCTCGCTGATACCCCAGGAGCAACAGTGTCCCTAATTTGCTGGGAAGTGGCGGTGCGGTCCCCTACGGCACTGCGTAGGATCCTACGGTCTTGGCGTGCATCCGTGCGTCGCTGCGGTCCGGTCCCAGGTCGACGGGCACGTGCACCTTCCGCCGACCACTGGCGACAACATCGATGTACTGTGGAGACCTCACGCCCCACGTGTTGAGCAATTCGGCGGTACGTCCACCCGGCCTCCCGCATGCCCACTATACGCCCTCACTCAAAGTCCGTCAACTGCATATACGGTTCACGTCCACGCTGTCGCGGCATGCTACCAGTGTTAAAGACTGCGATGGAGCTCCGTATGCCACGGCAAACTGGCTGACACTGACGGCGGCGGTGCACAAATGCTGCGCAGCTAGCGCCATTCGACGGCCAACACCGCGGTTCCTGGTGTGTCCGCTGTGCTGTGCATGTGATCATTGCTTGTACAGCCCTCTCGCAGTGTCCGGAGCAAGTATGGTGGGTCTGACACACCGGTGTCAATGTGTTCTTTTTTCCATTTCCAGGAGTGTAAATCTGAGGGGGGTGCGATGGGGAGGTTCCCTTGTCAGAGCTGGATAGTGACAGATGGTGACGCGAGACTGGACGCGCACGTAGTTTATGTGTCAGCCGATAGAGGACAATATTGGATAGGGGGACTGTGATTTTAGTTTCGATTGTGCCCACTAGAGTGCACTAAAGTAATTGAATTTTTTTCATTAACCGTTCTAGTATTTTCATAAAGTGTTATTATGTCTTTTTGTGTATGTAAAATGTTATAAATGTGTTTTAGCAGTATGAATGATGCGTGGTTTAAGGTTAATATGAAGATAATTGTTTAACGAGTTATGTAGTATGATTTAGTGTGGGAACATTTCGAAGAAGTAGGGATGTGGACAAAGGGGATTTTTGAAGAATAGATTTGTAAAGTAAGTTTATGGTTAAGGGAAAGATAATTCAGGTATAAATAACAATAGTAAATAATATTATGCATAAGCAAAACTTCAGCATATCAGATAATTACGTCAGTAAAAAGTGCAGTCGTTAGGTTTACTATTTTGCGATTGGTTACTGACGAAAAGCGCGGGTTGACGCGGGAGAATGTTGTTTTGCTATTGGCTGTTGAGTAAACTGACCAATAGTAAAGCAGTATTCTTCGCGCGCCTTTCTCTGCTGGTAGAGTTCGAAATTTTTGTATGCGCCTTACCCGAAAATTACCTCGAGCAGTCAATCAGAGGACCCATCGCGAAAATAGCATCTTAGACTTGCCCGTGACAAACAGTCCCGAACTTTTCGTGTCAGCGTAGAACAGAGAATCTGTGACCTTAAAGACGTTACAAAATCAGTGAATACAGCTGTAAATTGGAATACAAATGAATGTCGAAAGAACTTTCATTTAGCAATAGATTTTAGACGAAAATGAAAATTTCAGTTTCACCACTGACAATGCTGTGCATCAATAGACAACGTCCAAGAGCATTGTAAAAGATGTTTTAGCCCGGTATATGCAGAGCATTGTAGCGAGAGATCGAAAAGCCACGCCATGGTTCGACAACCGTGTTAGGAAGCTGCCAGGAAATAAGAATGAGCTTCACTGCAAATTTAAACGTAGCCAAAGCGGCACAGACAAACATGTACAGCAGGTAGGCCATGCGTAAAGCATTCTACTTCTTCGAAAGTAAAATTCTGTCTACCAACTCGACTGAAAATCCTACGCAGTTTTGTTTTCACATTAAATCAGTGAACGAGTAGAAGCCATCTGTCCAGGCACTCGTCGGCCATAATGACACTCAAACGGACTGTAGAACACAAAAGGTGGAAATACTAATCGTTTTTTCGATAGCTGTTTCACAGGCGAAGATCGCACTGTAGTTCCTAGTTTAAATCTTTGCACGAACGACAAAATGACATACATGGAAATAAGCGACCATGGGATAGAAAAGCAAATGAGATCACTCAACAGAGGAAAGGTTATTGGACCTGATGAGATACAAATTCGATTTGTATACAGAGGATGCGAAAGAACTTGTCTCTCTTCATTCAGCAGAGTAACGTAGGTCTCCGACGTCGGTCTTTCGTAGAATTTCGGAATATGTTTTATGCTCGCATTTTATGACATTTCTGGAGACTTAAAATCTCTCTTGTATCTAAGAATACGGGTTCCAAAAACAACAATTGAAACCCAGCTGGCTTTGTTTGTCCAGAAAGCAGTAGCTATAGGCGCCCAGGTATATGCCGTCTTCTTTGACTCCCAAAAAACGTTTGATGTAGATCTGCACTGCCACCTGATGAACAAAATACATGCGTACGGAACATCAGACCAACTGTTTGGCCGCGCGGGATTAGCCGAGCTGTCTAGGGCGCTGCAGTCATGGACTGAGCGGCTGGTCCCGGCGGAGGTTCGAGTCCTCCCTCGGGCATGGGTGTGTGTGTTTGTCCTTAGGATAATTTAGGTTAAGTAGTGTGTAAGCTTAGGGACTGAAGACCTTACCGTTTAAGTCCCATAAGATTTCACACACAGCAACTGTTTGACTGGACTAAAGAGTTCCTAGCAAGGTGAACACATCATGTCACTCTCAACTGGGAGGTCTTCAGCCGAAACAGTAACTTCGGGCACATCCCAGAGGAGTGTTCTAACACCATTACTGTTACGATGTTAAGCCAAGCGTCGGCAGACGAGTCGGGAACGATAGAGCAGAGAGGGGTGTGAAGAAGACGTCAGCCAATTGCACACTGGTGGAACCCTCTCCAGGACGACAATGCCTCTATGCCCAGAGGAGATAAGTGCCACACCCAACTGGTCGCAACCGGTCGAACAGCAGCCTCAACACCAGCAACGTGCATAGGAGCGTCAAAGCTCATTACTTCGCTTGTATTACAATTGCTATACTGAAGAAGCTTGTTGATTTCGGATGTCGCCCTATGCTTGCGACACATTTATGTAATCTCAAAGTTAAGTATTGTCATTTACTTTTGGTAATAAAACTCATAAATACGATTTGTTTGCAATGTTGTCAAGTCATCCGAGAACGCAGGTTTCATAGACATCCCATCTTTGTCGACTAGGAGGGATTTAACAATTACTCTTCGCAATACATTTACACTAATGGCCATTAAATTACTACACCAAGAAGAAATGCAGATGATAAACGGGTATTCATTGGACAAATATATTATACTAGAACTAACATGTGATTTCATTTTCACGGAATTCGGTTGCATAGATCCTGAGAAATCAGTACCCAGAACAACCACCTCTGGCCGTAATAAAGGCCTTGATATGTTTGGGCATTGAGTCTAACAGAGCTTGGATGGCGTGTACAGGTACAGCTGCCCATGCAGCTCCAACACAATACCAACGTTTATCAAGAGTAGTGACTGGCGTATTGTGATGAGCCAGTTGCTCGGACACCATTGACCAGACGTTTTCAATTGGTGAGAGATCTGGAGAATGTGGTGGCCAGGGCAGCAGTCGAACATTTCCTGTATCCTGAAAGGCCCTTACAGGACCTACAGCATGCGGTCGTGCATTATCCTGCTGAAGTGTAGGGTTTCGCAGGGATTGAATGAAGGGTAGAGCCACGGGTAGTAACACATCTGAAATGGGCGGCCGCGGTGGTCTAGCGGTTCTAGGCGCTCAGTCCGGAACCTCGCGACTGCTACGGTCGCAGGTTCGAATCCTGCCTCGGGCATGGATGTGTGTGATGTCCTTAGGTTAGTTAGGTCTAATTAGTTCTAAGTTCTAGGCGACTGATGACCTCAGAAGTTAAGTCGCATAGTGCTCAGTGCCATTTGAACCATCATTTTCTAACAAGAGGTGACCGAGACGTGTAACCAATACCATCACACGCAGGGTGATAACGCCAGTATGGCGATGACGAATACACGTTTCCAATGTGCGTTCACCACGATGTCGCCAAACACGGATGCGACCATCACGGTGCTGTAAACAGAACCTGGATTCATCCGAAAAAATGACGTTTTGCCATTCGTGCGCCCAGGTTCGTCGTTGAGTACACCGTCGCAGGCACTCCTGCTTGTGATGCAGCGTCAAGGGTAACCGCAGCCGTGGTCTCCGAGCTGATAGTCCATGGTGCTGCAAACGTCATCGAACTGTTCGTGCAGATGGTTGTTGTCTTGCAAACGTCCCCATCTGTTGACTCAGGGATCGAGACGTGGCTGCACGATCAGTTTCAGCCATGCGGATAAGATGTCTGTCATCTCGACTGCTAGTGATACGAGGCCGTTGGGATCCAGCACGGCGTTCCGTATTACCCTCCTGAACGCATCGATTCCATATTCTGCTAACATTCATTAGATCTCGACCAACGCGAGCAGCAATGTCGCGATACGGTAAACCGCAATCGCGATAGGCTACACTCATAGTCGTAAACGTGATGGTACGCATTTCGCCTCCTTACGCGAGAAATCACAACAACGTTTCACCAGGCAACGCCGGTCAACTGGTGTTTGTGTATGAGAAATCGGTTGGAAACTTTCCTCATGTCAGCACGTTTAGGTGTCTCCACCGGCGCCAACCTTGTGTGAATGCTCTGAATAGCTAATCATTTGCATATCACAGCATCTTCTTCCCGTCGGTTAAATTTCGCGTCTGTAGCAAGTCATCTTCGTGGTGCAGCAATTTTGATGGCCAGTAGTGTAAATGACCCAGTAAGTAACGTCGAAAGATCCATGAGGCTTTTCATGGATGAGGTTTTTGTACACAGTGAAGTCGCGGCACTAGAAAATTCTAACGAATTGCAGGAAGAGCTGCAGGGGGTCAACGTTTGATACAGGGATCACCCTCAGCATAGACTAGTTCAACGTATTGCGCAACAGCCATTGGAAGCAGCTGTTTCCATGAAATATCTAATAGTATCACTCGTGAGACAGACGCATAACTGAGACTCGTTGGAAGTATCGTCCGACCCGATATCACAGTGGTCAGCGTGACGGATTGCTGTCGTATGGGATCTGGTTCGATTTCCGGCTGGGTCCGGGATTTTCTCCGCTCAGGGACTGGGTGTTGTGCTGTCTTCATCATCATGTCACACTCATCTTGCATGCAGGGCGCCCAATGTGGCGTCAAATGTAACAAGACCAGCACCGAGGCGGCCGGACCTGCCCCGAAAGGGGCCTCCCGGCCAATGCCACCAGTTGCTCATTTCCAATTTCCATTGGAACTATCCTCAGCTCATGTAGTCTATGAAGTCCAATAGCATCGATTGCACATCGACTAGCGCCGCGCCGCGAAACGGCATCGAGAAGGCGGTGACCCGCATGCCAGTTGAAAGGGCAGTCAGCGCCACACGTACAGAAAGACAGAGGTCAGCGGCGCCATCAACGCCGACTTAACCCGCTGCCCATCGCTGGTCGGACCCAGTTTGGTCGCAGACTTCGAGAGCATCAGTACTGAGTAACAGAAAGACGATACTTAGCCTGCTTTCTGCGAGTAGTAATGCTCTGTAATTACACGCAGGAGAAGGTGCAGCAGCACGTACAACGACGTTCAGTAATGGTTCTCTTCCTTGTGTAAATAAATTGATATTAATCTTAAAATTTGGCACACCCCGTTTGCCGAGCGGTCTAAAGCACGGCTTTCCGGAGTGGGAAGGAGCGCCTGGTCTCCGGCACGAATCCGCCTGGTGGACTGGTACTGTGAGCTGGCCAGTTGTGGATGGTTTTAAGGCGGTTTTCCATCTGCCTCGGTGAATGCGGGCCGGTTCCCCTTATTTCGCCTCAGCTACGCTATGTCGGCGAATGATGTGCAAACAAGTTCTCCACTTATGCGCGTACACTGCCTACCATCACTCTACCATGCAAATGTAGGGGTTACACTTGTCTGGTGTGAGACGTTCCCTGAGGGGGAGGGGGGGGGGGGGGGAGAGAGGTCCACCTGGGGCCGAACCGCACAATAACCCTGGGTTCAGTGTGGGGTGGTGGAGGGGTGAAGTGGACTGTGGTAGTCGTCGTGGGATTCTTGACCACTGCGGCTGTGGTGGGGGAGGAGCCTCTCCGTCGTTTCTAGGTCCCCGGTTAACATACAACACAATACATACAATGCAATCTTAAAATTTAATGTAAGATAGTTTTGGACTTCTGCTATCGGCCATCGCAACTTCTTCCTTGTTTGTGTCGGTTTTTACTGCCACAGCAGCCAACAAACATAGTCCATCAACAAAATATGGAGCTTTCGAAACACTAATGCGGCGAATACTTTAACATCGCCCGTGAGATCCATACCTGTCAGGATTGATAGTGGAAATAGAGTAGATCCAAAGATGAGCATGACGTATCACCACAGTTCTATTCAGTAATCGTTAAACCACCACAGAGACGCCCAACCAGCACTGTAAGAGAGGCGTTCGGGATCACGGTGCAGTTTACTGTTAATGAGCCAATACATTGCTTCCTGCTACGTACATCTCACGAAACGACCACTTCTCCCGGCGAAACATTCTCGACTGAAACAGGAAACGAATAAAGTGTCAGTGGTCCGCAAAGTACCCTCCGCCCCACACCATATGGCAGATTGCGGAGTGTAGGTGTAGCTGAAACCAAAATAGCGCAATGGACTTGACATGGTGTGAAAATGGAAGAGACGAGATGGCCCAAAATTGGAATGCACTGGACCCCATCAGGCAGCAGAACAATGAGGAGACGCACGAAGAGATAAGAGACGTATAGATGGAGTAAGACAAAACTTGCTGCAGTTGAGAGTCAGACAGCGGTAGACAGAAGCAGATGGATAGGCGTAACTGTGACGTTACGCGCTCCTTTTGGCCCGACCAAAAAAGAAAAAAAAAAAAACCTCGCAATTTTTTTAATCCTCTGAACAAAGTGAATGTTGCCATTTTCACGATAGAAAAATTTTCGCTTTCGCTGTCAATGAAACGAGGAAGATGGATCCTTTTGCGTACTTTCAGCTAGTTACCTCCTATGCTGTGACATTTCGGATGTGACTTTTAGCCAAACGATCGGCTAATCGAACAATCTGTGATATCGTTTCGCAATATTCATGCCGGCTGTAGGTCAACATTCACAGTATTCTCTGTTGACCGCCCCTGTAAATACAGGTACCCGAGAGATTACTGGTTGACATATTCACAACCACTTGTTAAAAGTAGGAACCACAACAGTCTATTATCGTATTCGTTTTACCTAGTGACCGGTTTCAGTCGTAATGATCAACTTCGGATTGATCTAAAAAGAATTAGCATATTTATAAATGGTAGTACTCCGATAAGTTATCAGCATTAAAAGTAGTAGCATTATTCACGTTAAGGAGTAACTAATAAACATACCTTAGTCCATGAAGTTAACGGAAAGGAAAATCTATACAACTACAATTAAGACAAGCCATTGTTGCCCAAAATATCGAAAAGTTCTTCACCGATATTCTACTAAACGTTCGGATGGAGTAGACTGTATCTACAATGGGTGAACATTAGCAAAACCATATAACTGCAGGGACGGATTCTTGAGTGGAAATGGAGGAAAAAAGGTCCTATTGACTGTGTCCAGAAATGCATCGTTGCAACGGTAGACGGAGCTGACGAATGACAGTACCTCTGACCACGTGCCGTGTGTTCATTGTTGTAGACTATGTGATTGACGCAGCGTACCGCAAACAGCAGAATGGTCCGATACTCATGTTGAGAACAAGACGAAATGATGTTTGTGTATGGCCAAGGGGATGGACGCGGTCGAGAGACAGCACGGCCATACCAAAACAAGTGGCAAAGCAGGCACCACCAACATCATACAACATTTCCCAACCTTTTTGGGCGTTTGTGTGATCATTGATGCTTTCAAACAGACTAACATGCAGTGTGGCGTACACCAGATTTGGAGCACCGGGTTCTATGGGATGCTGAGACGAACGCTAGAGCAAGCTTTAGGCAAGAGACCAACATGGTGTAAGCCAACGAACGATTGTGTGTATCTACATCTACATCTACATACATACTCCGCAATCCACCATACGGTGCGTGGCGGAGGGTACCTCGTACCACAACTAGCATCTTCTCTCCCTGTTCCACTCCCAAACAGAACGAGGGAAAGAAATGACTGCCTACATGCCTCTGTACGAGCCCCAATCTCTCTTATCTTTGTGGTTTTTCCGCGAAATGTAAGTTGGCGGCAGTAAAATTGTACTGCAGTCAGCCTCAAATGCTGCTTCTCTAACTTTCCTCAGTAGCGATTCACGAAAAGGACGCCTCCTTTCCTCTAGAGACTCCCACCCGAGTTCCTGAAACATTTCCGTAACACTCGCGTGATGATCAATCCTACCATTCACAAATCTAGCAGCCCGCCTCTGAATTGCTTCTATGTTCTCCCTCAATCCGACCTGATAGGGATCCCAAACGCTCGAGCAGTACTCAAGAATAGGTCGCATTAGTGTTTTATAAGCGGTCTCCTTTACAGACGAACCACATCTTCCCAGAATTCTACCAATGAACCGAAGACGACCATCCGCCTTCCCCACAACCGCCATTACATGCTGTATCAAGCGCTACACTACTAATAGAGTATTCAAACATTACAGGATTCTTGTTCCTATTCATCTGCATTAATTTACGTTTACCTATATTTAGAGTTAGCTGCCATTCTTTACACCAATCACAAATCCTGTCCAAGTCATCTTGTATCCACCTACAGTCACTCAACGACGACACCTTCCAGTACATCACAGCATCATGAGCAAACAGCCGCACATTGCTATCCCCCCTATCCAACAGATCATTTATGTAGATAGAAAACAACAGCGGACCTACCACACTTCCCTGGGGCACTCCAGATGATACCCTCACCTCCGATGAACACTCACCATCGAGGACAGCGTACCGGGTTCTATTACCAAAGAAGTCTTCGAGCCACTCACATACTTGGGAACCAATCCCATATGCTCATACCTTAGTTAGGAGTCTGCAGTGGGGCAGCGAGTCAAACGCTTTCCGGAAGTCAAGGAATATGCCATCCGTCTGATACCCTTCATCCACGGTTCGCAAGATATCATATGAAAAAAGGGCGAGTTGCGTTTCGCAGGAGCGATGCTTTCTAAAGCCGTGCTGATGCATGGACAGCAACTTCTCTGTCTCAAGGAAATTCATTATATTCGAACTGAGAATGTATTCGAGAATCCTGTAACAAACCGATGTTAAGGACATTGGTCTGTAATTTTGAGGATCCGTCCTTCTACCCTTCTTATATACAGGCGTCACCTGCGCTTTTTTCCAGTCGCTCGGGACTTTACGTTACGTTGTATCCGGCAATCCCACTTTGAACATATGCTGTGACGCGGATGTGATACAGCTGTGTAGTATGTGCCGGGACAATTGTTGTCGTTACACGCACACCGCACATTTCCGGACATATGTTCACCTTTTTTCCTGCTTTTCTAGCCAGGAATCCGTCTCTGTAATTTGTCATTTTTATTAATGTTCACCTTGTAGCTGCCAGAAAGAAAATTCTGTATTATTCTGCAGTGAAAACAGGTTGGTCCGTTCCCTTTCTCGCAGTCAGGACAACTACGGTAGGAGGGCAGTTAGACCATCGGAAACATTGTTTCTACCATACATATACTTTCTCTTCACACATTCAAATTTCAATAAATATTGTGTATCCAAATATGTGTTGTTTGCTTCTTTGCAGTCGGTAATAACAAAAAAATTGGAGTGTTGTGTTATGGCGAATCGGTTTAGGATTAACCGACTGCTACGGAATATGAGTAAACAAAAGGAAAATTCGGAGTGGGTATTGAAATCCATGGAGAAGAAATAAAAACTTTGAGGTTCGCCGATGACATTGTAATTCTGTCAGAGACAGCAAAGGACTTGGAAGAGCAGTTGAACGGAATGGACAGTGTCGTGAAAGGAGGATATAAGCTGAACATCAACAAAAGCAAAACGAGGATAATGGAATGTAGTCGAATTAAATCGGGTGATGTTGAGGGAACTAGATTAGGAAATGAGACACTTAAACTAGTAAAGGAGTTTTGCTATTTGGGGAGCAAAATAAATGATGATGGTCGAAGTAGAGAGGATATAAAATGTAGACTGGCAATGGCAAGGAAAGCACTTCGGAAGAAGAGAAGTTTGTTAACATCGAGTATAGATTTAAGTGTCAGGAAGTCGTTCCTGAAAGCATTTGTATGGAGTGTAGCCATGTATGGAAATGAAACATGGACGATAAATAGTTTGGACAAGAAGAGAATAGAAGCTTTCGAAACGTGGTGCCACAGAAGAATGCTGAAGATTAGATGGGTAAATCACATAACCAATGAGGAGGTATTGAATAGATTTGGGGAGAAGAGGAGTTTGTGGCACAACTTGACAAGAAGAAGGGACCGGTTGGTAGGACACATTCTGAGGCATCAGGGGATCACAAATTTAGCATTGGAGGGCAGCGTGGAGGGTAAAAATCGTAGAGTTAGACCAAGAGATGAATATACTAAGCAGATTCAGAAGGATGTAGGTTGCAGTAAGTACTGGGAGATGAAGAAGCTTGCACAGGATAGAGTAGCATGGAGAGCTGCATCAAACCAGTTTCAGAACTGAAGACCACAACAACAACAACAACAACGGAATATGAATCGTTAGAAACTTTGTAATCGTATGCGTTTGCAGATTAGAATTATACGACATTCTGTCAGCGAAGCTACTGTCTCCACAGATCCAACAGCAGGAGTAACCCCTAATACTCATTACACCGACATTGCGAGTCTGTTTTCCCATTCTTTTTGTTTATAATGTACATGGCAATAGCGTTCAACCAGGCTCAATGTCGAAGTGAGGCGGAAAGAGGAAGTAGACAGATGGAGAGGGGGGGAGGAAATTAACACAGAGAGAGGGAAGGGGGAGATGGACAGAGAGCGGGGGGGGGGGGGGGAGAGACGGGCAGAATGAGGGGGATGATGTGATGGCTGTGAAAGAAAGGGAGGAGAAGATTGGCAAAGAAACGACGGTAGAGTAGAATGACAGAGAGAGGCGGTGAAGCTGATTGAGACGTATATCCAATTCCAATACATGTTAAGCAATTGCGAAGCATTTCCGGGTTCGCAAGTAAAATATAAAGCCATGATTGCCATCTTCACATGGTACAAAAGAACTCCGTCTTCAGGCGACGAGTGGCCTAGCGGGACCTTCCGACTGCCGTGTCATTCTCACTGGAGGATGCGGATAGGAGGGGCGTGGGTTCAGCACACCGCTCTTCCGGTCGTTATGGTGGTATTCTTGACCGAAGCCGCTACTATTCGATCGAGCAGCTCCTCAGTTGGCATCACGAGGCTGAGTGCACCCCAAAAAATGGCAACAGTGCATGGCGGCCTGGATGGTCACCCATCCAAGTGCCGACCACGCCCCACAGCGCTTAACTTCGGTGATCTCACGGGAACCGGTGTATCCATTGCGGCAAGGCCGTTGCGCACATGGTACCAAGACACGATAAAATTATGGTGAACACTCGCGGAGCCATCAGAGCACACTGCATACAGCTGCTGTAAAATCGATTAACCTTATTATGTACTGTACACAACGCAGACGCCTATTTTACTAACACTGCTATTGACCCGCGTTTAAGCTCTAGCTCTTTTTTAATTGCACTTTAAGTTATCCTATATCGTTTGTTGCATAATACCCGTGGCATTGAAACACGCCGTAGTGGACAGTGCTTAGGGTCCGCGTCACCTAGCGGCCAAGAGCCCTCAGCTGTCTATGCTACACCTGTGAGCGCCACCGGCCATGACTGTTCATTACAGTTTGTAATGGTACTTGAATTACGTAACCATTATGGCACCTCACCTCAACCTCTCGATACCAGCAATATTCTACTGTTTTTCTGTAAAATAGTTAACATATTTCTGTGACAGCATTCAGATTTGATTTCATTAATGTAGAGGCACTTTGATACATCGATACGTTTATATTGCAATGATATTATTCTTATGTGTATTCTTTCTTTCGTCACTATGAACTTTGACGTACTTGTAACTCTGATTTTTGGGTGCTAAGCGGTTATTAGGGAGTCAAGTCTTGGTCGTCATGTTGAAAAGACGCAAATTGTAGTCAGTCTATGAAATGTGAACTTTAACAATGAGGAAGATATTTTCAAGTATGTTTTATATTGTGAAGTGATGTTGCAAAAAAAGTAATAAAAAATAAGTGTAACTTAAATTCGGTGTGCTGATTACTTTTTTACATTACCATTGTCCTAACTTGCAAAAGTTTAATCTTCAAGAATAGTTTATGAAACACATCTATAAAACTTTTGAATATCGCAGAATAACACCTAGGCCTCTTTGCACCCGAGCTTGGAATCATCACTACCTAGATTTTCGACAATTGAGCCATGAGTTCACAACGAGACCAGCGTGGGAAACACGAAAAGATGAGTGCCTAGTTTATCCATTATTTCAAGAACTGACTTTATTAACTGTGCTCTAATGACACCTGCCACATAATAAACTTGGTTGTTGCCAGAAAATGCAACATTTAGCAGCGTGAGCAACATCATCAGCATCATCAGTTATCTGCTATATTAGCAGGTCCTTTGCCTCTCCATTTTCTGCGATCCATTGCTTCCTTCTTAAGGCTGCTGTATGTTGTACCGTCCATCATGTCATCCAGTATCTGGAATCTCTTCCTTCCTCGCTTCCTTTTCCCTTCTACATAACCTTCTAAAACTGTTTTTATCAGTCCGTCATTCTTTGTTAATATATGCCCAATCCAATTTCTTTTTCTTCTCTTTATTACATCTAGTAACTGCCTTTTCTCTCCCACTCTTCTCAGTACCTCTACAATCATAATTAATTTTTGACCTTTGTTGTGGTAGGGTTGTTAGAAGTTTCGTCACGTTTTTATGCTATGTGACGATGACAACCATTGCTATAAATTTTATTTTCCTCTTATATTAACTTGCAACGCACAAAAAAATTTGTCGGTTCCTCCTCAGATAAATGTTCAAATGTGTGCGAATTCCTACGGGACCAAACTGCTTAGGTCATCGGTCCCTAGACTTACACACTACTTAAACTAACTTATGTTAAGAACAACACACACACACCCACCCACACACACACACACACACCCTCACACACACCCACACACACGCCCGAGGGAGGACTCGAACCTCCGGCGGGAGAGGCCGCGCAGTCCGTGACATGACACGGTTGGTAGGTTATCATAATGCTGTCATTCAAAAATATGCACATTCCTTCTTAGATCATTTTCAAGGTGGTCGCTGCGATTGAAACCGACCAATGAATAAAACAAATACTTGTGATCTACACACTTGTGGTTTCCACATACTGTCATACAAAAGTGATCCCCACATTCATTCATTGAACACTAAACGGAGAAACGATTCTTAGTTGAACAGCAAGTGTATTATCAAATGTACTATAGTCAGTTTTCAATAGGCTTTTAACAGATCTGGAAGATTTTATCTGTGTGAACTCAGGGTTTCCAGACCTTATTCGATTAATGTCCTTACGACACATTACGATTAGAAATATTTTATGGAGCTGGTTTGTACAGTTTGAACCGTCCCCTTAGAAAAATTAATGAATTACTGTGCTTGTAAGCCTCTTACGTTATTTGATTTTTAAACAGCAGAGCCAAACTGAACGTACTCAGACATTTCTCTCTTTACTTATTCTGATCAACACTAAACTGACACAATATTTTTAACGCAACGCAATCTAACTTTCAATAATCCCTACAAAAGAATGGTCCTGACTAACAATAACTTATACCTTTCATGAATCACTTACCTCACAAAAAGCTTCGTTACTCGCACTACTGCAATACAGCAAGTGCTAATACTGCCAGATAAATAAAATATTCAAACTACTGAAGGCAATAACTACTGATAAGCATAGTTAGCAAATGAAAGATTTTGATAGAGAACAAACAATGTATTTACCTTAATAGTGTTCAAAAGTCATAATATATATCAGTTCATGACATCCAGTCTTACAAATTTACTCTTTCTGATGGACACATATCCAGATCGTCTGCTCTCAGAAGTCTGCCATCTCTCACCCCACATCCACCACTGCTGGCGGCTCACCTCCAACTGCGCAACGCTACGCGCTGTTCACATCCAATTGCCCAACACTACAATAGCGAATATTACAACAATGCCAACCAGCCACAGACTGCACACAGGACAGTCAGTGATTTTCATATAGAGCGCTTCGCTGCGTTACCAACATAAAAACCTGAACAGCCTACTTACAAGTTTTAATGTATCTTAAGAACTGCATTACGTAATACACAGCTCTCATGGTATGTTTTGTTAGAGACGATTTCGATCTAGGAAGAGGCCGTCAGCAGTTCCAGAAACTATCTCAGCTATGCATTTCCGTAATTTGAATAACAGTTGTAAGATGTACATTGCTCCATCATTAACATTAGTGGTATATACGTAACGTTGTGTGAATTTAACTTCATTGACGTTTTTTGTGATACAACCGTCATCCAATTACGCAAATACATATCTGACCCGATGTTGAACTGATCCTAGACAGAAATCGATCGTCCCTAATAAAATATACCATTACAACTGTGTATTGCATAATGCAGCTCTTAACACATAAACATTAATCTGCACAAGAGTTTCTCGTAAATGTTTAGAGCTCTTCACATTAATTAGTTAGTTTTTTTTATCACGTGTCTCCTGTGTTAATGTTTTGCTTTTTAAGGAGCGTTTTGTGAACAATGAATGGAGTGACTCATTGCAGGGTGAAGTAACTTCATTTCAGATAGCCTCATGGAGTCTGGAAAGAAACGCTTGCACAGTTAACTGCTAGGCTGGTTTGTGAACTTTATCTATAGTACAACAGCGACGTGAAGAGCCGTCTTGTGTGGTTGACTTACTTTTCATACTAAAAACTCTCCGCGAAAGCGACGTAGCGAGTTTAGGAAGAGATTGATACCTCGGTGATGCATGGCTTCCTGTGTGACACAGAACGTGTTGCTAATGCGCTCCCCTTGTTCAGATGGAGATCAGCCAACCGAGCAACACGGAAGGCTATAAATATGCGGAGCCTTAAGTGGACGACTACTGACGAGTTGAATCGGCGGTAGAAGACGGGAATCTTGCCACCTTAAATGACAGAAGTAAAAGCTGCTAATAAAAGTTGTCCAGACAGTTTGACAGCGAATGGAAAGTGGACGACACGGTGATTGCGCCGATGTGTCAGTTTCCAATGGCTGGATTGCGATCACATTTTCATTATTCAAATCCTTGAGGAAACCTCTTGGTAGTGTTTTACTGCACTGACCGCACGTACTCTATTTATCATCTCATTAAAGTTCGTAATCTGTTCTGCACAGTTCATTACTTACATTTTTGATAGTGTTGTCAGGATGACCACTACATGAGGTATCCGAATAAGGAAAGAAGGAATATTATGCTCAACGGCCCGTCGACTACAAGGTGATTAGATACGGCGCACGGAAGCCCTGAAAGGGAAAGGTTAGGGAATGAAATCAGCAGCTGCTATTTGAAAGAAGCCATTCAGTCATTTGCGTAAGTCGATGTGGGGAAACACCGGAAGACCTATATTTGGATGGCCAGAGGGTTGGTTGGTCGATTTTGGGGAGCGGACCAATCAGCGACGTCTTTAGTCCCGACAGATTAGGGAAGGAAGTCGATCGTGCCCTTTCAAGGGAACCATCCCGGCATTTGCCTGAAGAGATTTGGGGAAATCATGGAAAACCTAAATCAGGGTAGTCGGACGCGGGTCTGTGCGAGTCCATTGTGCTAAAGACTGCGCCAACTAGCTCGGTATTGCCAGATGGGTATTTGAACCCACGTACTCCCGAATACACGTCCTGTCCGACAACAGTTGTGTGTTCTTCCTCTGCAAGCTTACTGAAAAGTGAAGAACCTTATTGCAGCATTCCATTAGGTGTCCCAAAGCACTTATAGTCAAAATTATTCAGCCAATAAATGATAGTAAACTCACCTTTTTTGTAATTAGAACTGATTATTAAGAAATTAAAATTTAGTGCGGTACAAATTCCCCATTGGGCGACTCACATAGTGTAACTCACACCACACTAGCTTACGATTCAAGGAGGTGAGCACGAAAAAGATGGAATTCACCCAGCATATTAACCACCTGGTATGCCGGCCTGGTTAAGTGTTGGTTTTAAGCGGTTTTCTCCAGAAAATACTGGGCTAGTCCGTAGAATGTTCTTCTCAGAAAATACTATAAATCAGGGGCCTCCAACCATTCGTCCTGGCACGAAAGCCATAGCGCTCAACCACGCTGCACACTTCTACCATTGCCATGGAATGCTGTCTTAGCGTTAGGAGGGGAAGTGGGGAAACTGGAGAGATGCCGCATTTTAATGGAAGTACAGTCACAAATGGTTCAAATGGCTCTGAGCACTATGGGACTTAACTTCTGAGGTCATCAGTCCCCTAGATCTTAGAACTACTTAAACCTAACTAACCTAAAGATATCACGCACATTCATGCCCGAGGCAGGATTCGAACCTGCAACCGTAGCGGTCGTGCGGTTCCAGTCACACTGCATACAGCTTCGTTTTGTGTTTCACATTTCTCAACAACATAGATACCAATCGAAACAAATATTTAGTATTATTTAATTATTTTGGCATGCTGAGTATAAAATATTATTTTTATCTGGTACAAACTGTCGGCAAACAGACAGAATCAGATTCTCAAACTCAAGTTGGCACGTAATCGTGGATTATTTAGTTTCATGATCAAACAACGGTCTCTCACACACATGTGTCGATCGAAATGTTGTACCACTTTTGCAAACCCTTTTTTGAGACGTGGAAACTCTTCCTGAGGAAAGCAGTGTAGACATACTGGACAGTTTGAACGTAAAGAAATTGTCGTGGAAATTACCTTGCAGACCAGTCAGTTGCATCTGCACATGCACAGGTGCTCTTTCAAATGAAACAGCAAACGGTATTGGAAAGAATTTAAAAACAAATGTTATTTTGGGAGTGTCCTCAAAACGTTCCGGAAAGTAGTCTTGTAATTCAACGCCACACTGAATTCTTAAAACCACGTATTTTCTTTATTGCTCGTGAGTTAAAGGTTCGGAACTGTTTTTGTCAGGTTCGAATCCTGCCTCGGACATGGATGTGTGTGAAGTCCTTAGGTTAGTTAGGTTTAAGTAGTTCTAAGTTCTAGGGGACTGATGACCTTAGAAGTTTAGTCCCATAGTGCTCAGAGCCATTTTTTTGTTTTTGTCAGAATGCGCCCATTAAACGAGATTTTCTTTTTAAATGCATCCCCAGAAAATTGGAAGCGTGTATTCGTCATCGCCATACTGGCGTATCACACGGCGTGATGGTATGGGGTGCACATTGGTTACACGTCTCCGTCACCTCTTGTTCGCATTGACGGCACTTTGAACAATGGAAGTTACATTTCAGATGTGTTACGACCCGTGGCTCTACGCTTCATTCGTTCCCTGCGAAACCCTACATTTCAGCAGGATAATGCACGACCGCATGTTTCAGGTCCAGTACGGGCCTTTCTGGATACAGAAAATGTTCGACTCACTTCTCCACATCTCTCACCAACTGAAAACGTCTGATCAGTGGTGGGCGAGCAACTGGCTCGTCACAATACGCCGGTGACTACTCTTGATGAACTGTGGTATCGTGTTGAAGGTGCATGGACAGCTGTACCTGTACACGCCATCCAAGCTCTGTTTGACTCAATTCCCAGGCGTATCAAGACCGTTATTACGGCCAGAGGTGGTTGTTCTGGGTACTGATTTCTCAGGATGTATGCACCCTAATTGCGTGAAAATGTAATCACATGTCAGTTCTAGTATAATATATTTGTCCAATGAATACCATAGTATCTTCTGCATTTCTTCTTGGTGTAGCAATTTTACTGGCCAGTAGTGTATATATCAATTGTATTAATTAACTTTTTGTGCTGCTTGTGTTATTTGAGTTCGTAACTAACTGGTGTGATTTGTAAATCACTTTCATATTACTGATTATTGCCTTAAAAAATAAAGGGAAAATTATATGTACCACCTTTTAAAATCACCTTCAGATTGTAATTTGTTTAGGTATTGAAATCTCCAGTAATTTGTTGTAATTGCACATTTTGATATTGTCTAAAGAACGGCCACGTGTCGATTGCCTCTAATTTGTTTTATAAAAGCTTCTTTTGAATAAATTGTTAATAACTGATCTGCTAGTTATTGTGTTAAGGAGTGACATAGTAGGGGCCTTGACCTTCCATGCTAAGTGTACCCCTTATCCGGACTTCCTGAGTTACAGTATCTACCGTGGAATATGTGACCGTTTACAGCTAGTGACTGGATCTTAAAAATGGATCATTACCTCTTACTGAAAGTTTCAGAGATGTGTTCAACCCTTTCACCAACAATTTTCTTCCGGAGAGAAAACCATTAATTATGATTTTTTAAATTAATGTCATAGTCGGAATATGGAAATATTTCTAGCTGTTTTGTCTTCCACCGTGGGGAAGGGGAGCGACATACTGGGTTATTCATAAGTACGTCTGAGGTTTCAGAAGCCGATTGCGTGAAAACTACAATAGACAATTATCAGTGAATAGAGCGTATGTTCAACCTTTTAACTCACAGTATAGGTCCTCAATACGGGCAACTTTTGTGACGTGTCATTTCATTCACACGAATTGTTCTGGAAAGACCGACAACAACCCGCTTTTGGATGTCTTCATTTGAGTTGCCTACCTGCAGGTGCGAACTAGTTCGGTGCGGCAAGACGAAACTGAGTGTAGGAAGGGGTTAACAATAAAGCTCGAAGATATCACAAGCTACATGTGCGAGGTGTAATTATAAGAACTGTACAAACCGTTAGAAGGTTCCCCTTTACCAGTGGGACATTCATACACAGCATCAACACGCAGGAAATATCCGATGGCTCTCTGATAACCTAGCGTGGGACAAATATGCCCCAGTGGTAATGAAAGGATTAAAACGCTCTACTGACAAAGTAGTGCGGTGAAACAAAATCTACCCGCTGTCTCGCAAGTGTACTCATAACCCAGGATTTACTATAATACATATCAATTCCCTCCCCCCCCCCCCCCCCCCCCCATGAACCATGGACCTTGCCGTTGGTGGGGAGGCTTGCGCACCTCAGTGATACAGATGGCCGTACCGTAGGTGCAACCACAACAGAGGGGTATCTGTTGAGAGGCCAGACAAACGTGTGGTTCCTGAAGAGGGGCAGCAGCCTTTACTGTCGTTGCAGGGGCAACAGTCTGGATGACTGACTGATCTGGCCTTGTAACACTAACCAAAACGGCCTTGCTGTGCTGGTACTGCGAACGGCTGAAAGCAAGGGGATACTACAGCCGTAATTTTTCCCGAGGGCATGCAGCTTTACTGTATGATTAAATGATGATGGCGTCCTCTTGGGTAAAATATTTCGGAGGTAAAATAGTCCCCCATTCGTATCTCCGGGCGGGAACTACTCAAGAGGATGTCGTTATCAGCAGAAAGAAAACTGGAGTTCTACGGATCGGAGCGTGGTATGTCTGATCCCTTAATCGGGCAGGTAGGATAGAAAATTTAAAAAGGGATAGGTTAAGGTTAGATATAGTGGGAATCAGTGAAGTTCGATGGCAGGAAGACTTTTGTTCAGGCGAATACAGGGTTATAAATACAAAATCAAATAGGGGTAATGCAGGAGTAGGTATAATAATGAATAGGAAAATAGGAATGCGGGTAAGCTACTACAAACGGCAGAGAGAACGCATTATTGTGGCCAAGATAGATACGAAGCCCACGCCTACCACAGTAGTACAAGTTTATATGCCACTAGCTCAGCAGATGACGATGAAACTGAAGAAATGTATGATGAAATAAAATAAATTTTTCAGATAGTGAAGGAAGACGAAAATTTAATAGTCATGGGTGACTGGAATTCGTCAGTAGGAAAAGGGAGAGAAGGATGGGGGGTAAGAAACGAAAGAGGAAGCTGCCTGGTAGAATTTTGCACAAATCACAATCATAGCTAACACTTGGTTCAAGAATCATAAAGAAGATTGTATACATGGAAGAAGCCTGGAGATACTGAAAGGTTTCAGATAGATTATATAATGGTAAGACAGAGATTTAGGAACCAGGTTTTAAATTGTAAGACATTTCCAGGGGCAGATGTGGACTATGACCACAATCTATTGGTTATGAACTGTAGATTAAAACTGAAGAAACTGCAAAAAGGTGGGAATTTAAGGAGATGGGACCTGGATAAACTGAAAGAACCAGAGGTTGTAGAGAGTTTCAGGGAGAGCGTAAGGGAACAATTGACAAGAATGGGTAGCTTTGAGGGATGAAGTAGTGAAGGCAGCAGAGGATCTAGTAGGTAAAAAGACGAGGGCTAATAGAAATCCTTGGGTAACGGAAGAAATATTGAATTTAATCGATGAAAGGAGAAAATATAAAAATGCAGTAAATGAAGCAGGCAAAATGGAATACAAACATCTCAAAAATGAGATCGACAGAAAGTGCAAAATGGCTGAACAGGGATGGCTAGAGGACAACTGTAAGGATGTAGACGCTTATCTCACTAGGGGTAAGATAGATACTGCCTACAGGAAAATTAAAGAGACCTTTGGAGAAATGAGAACCACTTGTATGAATATCAAGAGCTCAGATGGCAACCCAGTTCTAAGCAAAGAAGGGAAAGGAGAAAGATGGAAGGAGTACATACAGGGTCTATACAAGGGCGATGTACTTGAGGACAACATTTTGGAAATGGGAGAGGATGTAGATGAGGATGAAATGGGGATATGATACTGCGTGAAGAGTTTGACAGAGCACTGAAAGACCTGAGTCGAAACAAAGCCCCAGGAGTGGACAACATTCCATTAGAACTACTGACAGCCTTGGGAGAGCCAGTCCTGAGAAAACTCTACAATCTAGTGAGGAAGATGTATGAGACAGGTGAAATACCCTCAAAATGGCTCTGAGCACTATGCGACTTAACTTCTGAGGTCATCAGTCGCCTAGTACTTAGAACTAATTAAACCTAACTAACACACATCCATGCCCGAGGCAGGATTCGAACCTGCGACCGTAGCGGGCGCGCGGTTGCAAACTGTAGCGCCTAGAACCGCTCGACCACTCCGACCGAAATACCCTCAGACTTCAAGAAGAATATAATAATTCCAATTTCAAATAAAGCAGGTGTTGACAGATGTGAAAATTACCGAACTATCAGTTTAATAAGTCACGGCTGCAAAATACTAACGCGAATCCTTTACAGACGAATGGAAAAACTAGTAGAAGCCGACCTCGGGGTCGGTCAGTTTGGATTCCGTAGAAATATTGTAACACGTGAGGCAATACTGACCCTACTATTTATCTTAGAAGCTAGATTAAGGAAAGGCAAACCTACGTTTCTAGCATTTGTAGACTTAGAGAAAGCTTATGACAATGTTGACTGGAATACTCTTTTTCAAATTCTGAAGGTAGCAGGGGTAAAATACAGGGAGCGAAAAGCTATTTACAATTTGTACAGAAACCAGGTGGCAGTTATAAGAGTCGAGGGACATGAAAGGGAAGCAGTGGTTGGGAAGGGAGTGAGACAGGGTTGTAGCCTCTCCCCGATGGTATTCAATCTGTATATTGAGCAAGCAGTGAAGGAAACAAAAGAAAAATTCGGAGTACGTATTAAAATCCGTGGAAAAGAAATAAAAACTTTGAGGTTCGCTGATGACATTTTAATTCTATCAGAGACAGCAAAGGACTTGGAAGAGCAGTTGAACGGAATGGATAGTGTCTTGAAAGGAGGATATAAGATGAACATCAACAAAAGCAAAACAAGGATAATGTTCAAATGGCTCTGAGCACTATGGGACTTAACATCTATGGTCATCAGTCCCCTAGAACTTAGAACTACTTAAACCTAACTAACCTAAGGACAGTACACAACACCCAGCCATCACGAGGCAGAGAAAATCCCTGACCCCGCCGGGAATCGAACCCGGGAACCCGGGCGTGGGAAGCGAGAACGCTACCGCACGACCACGAGATGCGGGCCAAGGATAATGGAATGTAGTCGAATGAAGTCCGGTGATGCTGAGGGAATTAGATTAGGAAATGAGACACTTAAAGTAGTAAAGGAGTTTTGCTATTTGGGGAGCAAAATAACTGATGATGGTCGAAGTAGAGAGGATATAAAATGTAGACTGGCAATGGCAAGGAAAGCATTTCTGAGGAAGAGAAATTTGTTAACATCGAGTATATATTTAAGTGTCAGGAAGTCGTTTCTGAAAATATTTGTATGGAGTGTAGCCATGTATGGAAGTGAAACATGGACGATAAATAGTTTGGAAAAGAAGAGAATAGAAGCTTTCGAAATGTGATGCTACAGAAGAATGCTAAAGATTAGATGGGTAGATCACATAACTAATGAGGAATTATTGAATAGGATTGGGGAGAAGAGAAGTTCGTGGCACAACTTGACTAGAAGAAGGGATCGCTTGGTAGGACATATTCTGAGGCATCAATGGATCACCAGTTTAATATTGGAGGGCAGCATGGAGGGTAAAAATCATAGAGGGAGACCAAGAGAGGAATACACTAAACAGATTCAGAAGGATGTAGGTTGCAATAGGTACTGGGAGATGGAGCTTACACAGGATAGAGTAGCATGGAGAGCTGCGTCAAACCAGTCTCTTGGCTGAAAACAACAACATATTAATTTATTGAAAATCTGACCGCAAAGATATCGGTCTACTGACACCGAACTATAACGAAATTTCAGTACCCGCGGCAAAATTATTCCACTTTCATGATTACATACTGAGAATTGGCAATAATAATGAAACTAAACCGCTGTGACAAATGGAAGGTTAACATGGAGTAACTAACCGTCATTACTGGCCCACATAATACTCTAATAAGGTAATGGTAATATCCAAGAAACGTAGCCTATGGAACGCGCAGGATCCGAACAATATAGACTGAAACACCAAAAAAACTGGAAGTGGCATGCGTATTCAAATACAGAGATATATAAACAGGCAGAATACGGCAATCCCTATATAAGACAACAAGTGTCTGGCGCAGTTGTCAGACCGGTTACTGCTGCTGCAATGGCAGGTTGTCAACATTTAAGTGAGTGTGAATGTGGTGTTATAGTCGGCGCATGAGCGATAGGACACAGCAACTCTGAGGTAGTGATGAAGTGGGGATTTTTCAGTATGACTTTCACCAGGGTACGGTGAATATCAGGAATCAGGGTAGGGTGAATATCAGGAATCCGATAAAACATCAAATCTCCGACATCGCTGCGGTCGAAAAAAGATCCTGCAAGATCGGGACCAACGACGACTGAAGAGAATCGTTAGACGTGACAGAAGTAGAACCATTACGCAAACTGATGTAGGTTTCAATGTTGGGCCTTCAACAAGGCTCAGCGTGCGAAACATTCAACGGAACATCATCATTACGGCCTTTCGGAGCGGAAGACCCACTCGTATACCCTTGATGACTGCACGAGACAAAGCTTTACGCCTTGCCTGGGTCCGTCAACGCCGACATTGTACCGTTGATGACTGGAAACATGGTACGTGGTCGGACGAGTCTCGTTTCAGGTTGTATCGAGCGGATGGTCGTGTACGGGTATGGAGACAACCTCATGAATCCGTGGACCCTGGATGTCAGCAGGGACTGTTCGAGCTGGCGGAGACTCTGAAATGATGTGGGGCGTGTGTAACTGGAGTGATATGAGACCCCTGATACGTCTAGATACGGTTCTGGCAGGTGACATGTTCATAAGCATCATGGCTGACCCCGTGCATCCATTTATGTCCATTGTGCATTCCGACGGACTTGGTCGACTCCAGCAGGGCAATGCGACACCTCACACATCCAAAATTGCTACAGAGTGGCTCCAGGAACACTTTTCTGAGTTCACACACTTCCGCTGGCCACCAAACTCCCCAGACGTGAACCCTATTGAGCATATCTGTGGTGCCTTGCAAGTGCTGTTCACAAGAGATCTCATCTCCCTCGTACTCTTACGGAGTTATCAACAGCCCTGCAATATTCATGGTGTCAGTGCCCTCCAGCACTACTTTAATTCATATAAATACAGTTTCATTAACAGATATCTTACGTCTATTACGGGTATACAAGGAGAAGGGTGAGGGTGACATATAACATGATTTTCCAAAGTCTTTATTTGCAAATTCAGTCACGTGATATGTTCGATAGGCTATGACGTCACGATCGACGAAGCTTTCCAGTCCTGATACATTGGGTACGCCTGTACCACCTCGTACAATAGCGACTGTTAACCAACCATTGCCATGCGAGAATGTATCGTTCAGATCAATACTAAAGTTCAGTCTGCATCCACAGAAGACAGCGGGTCCGTCTAGTAGAGAGTGTGCAGCGACAGATTTGATAGTATTCTTTTTCTTGTCGGCAGCAGCAGTTGTCATTTCAACGTCTTCTATTGTGTGCCAAGATGCCTTATAGAAGGTACCGTCGACGTTCTCGTCAAACAATCTACAAAACAATAGAAGACGTTGAAATGACAACATGTGCTGCCGACAAGAAAAAGAATACTATCAAATCTGTCGCTGCACACTCTCTACTAGACGGACCCGCTGTCTTCTGTGGATGCAGACTGAACTTCAGTATTGATCTGAACGATACATTCTCGCATGGCAATGGTTGGTTAACAGTCGTTATTGTACGAGGTGGTACAGGCGTACCCAATGTATCAGGACTGGAAAGCTTCGTCGATCGTGACGTCATAGCCTATCGAACATATCACGTGACTGAATTTGCAAATAAAGACTTTGGAAAATCATGTTATATGTCACCCTCACCCATGCCACGTCGTCCTGCCTGGTCCCTACAACACGTTATGCAGGTGTACTAGACTCTTTGGTTCTTGAGTGTATATGGAGCACGCAACTCCGTGGCGGAAAACATGGATAGCTTATTGTGGTGACTAGAGCGACGACAAAGCTGAACGTTTATTAACACTAATTACAAAGGAAACTAGTACACTTATTTTATTCGCCAGCTACGTCTTCTTCACGACAATTCCATAGATTGTCTGTCGTTTGGCAGGAATCAATATTCCCAACAGAAATGCAAAGAAGATTGTACAATACACAGAGGAGGACTTAAGTTACAGTAGGTAAGGGTATCAGGACTCGAGACTACGACGGTTTCATTCATTCCTATTCATGAGTACTTTCCACGGAATTCCCTTTTTAACTTCCCACATCTCTGGCCAAGACAGCCGCGCCTTCGATGTACTTCGTCGTTCGATGTATACCGTCCGGAGTCTGCGCGTTGGATACGCAACAATTCTTGGATATTATCTAACTACTCATACAGATAAAACACAGCAGTTACTAAACTGAATGGTTTATTGCAATGGCTGTAACAGCACGTTCGTAATAAAACTTTTTGCTTGATTTCTAAAACAATTCGTAATGAAGGGTTGTGAAAATAGTTGACAAAAGCAATCGATTACACTGGTATTAATTCAATAGTCTCAGAAAGTGAACGTAAGCTATTAGTGAGGAACCGCATTTCACAAGTAGTTATCATTTAGCTGGATTACTACTGTGAAATCGGTCTTCAAAGGCAGATAAATAATTTCATATCATTCCTCGTTCATTTTACTGCAAAGTTAGGTTAATTATTACATAGGGGCACATCTCTTCCTGTAGTGTCTCCATACAAACTCACATTCTACATATTCCTCTATACGTTTTCCGTCGATCATCATGTACTGCTTACAGTTACACACACAGCATACGTCAGTGTCACAACGAACCGACGGCCACACTCTACTAATCCGAAATTTATGACAAAGAAAGACTCTGTCCGTGGTGTATAAAGGTTTCCGTCGTTGTGGCTGGAATTCAGTTCCGGCGAGGCAGTGCACTAGCATTAACTCACTGAAGATGGCGACCAGCTGGTCCGCAGAAATATTGTGTCTGGACCACGACGTGATACGGCTGCAAACCCGTGAAGAAGATCAAAAGAAAGACTCCACATAGCTAGTGCAACTCTCGTACAAGCAGAATAAGTGCTACAAATGCACTACTGGCCATTAAAATTACTACACCAAGAAGAAATGCAGATGATAAACGGGTATTCATTGGACAAATCTATTATACTAAAACTGCAATATGATAGCATTTTCACGCAATTTGGGTAAATAGATCCTGAGAAATCAGTACCCAGAAAAACCACCTCTGGCCGTAATAACGGCATTGATATGCCTGGGCATTCAGTCAAACAGAGCTTGGATGGCGCGTACAGGTACAGGTGCCAATGTAGCTTCAACACGATACCACAGTTCATCAAGAGTTGTGACTGGCGTATTGTGGCGAGCCA
Source organism: Schistocerca americana (assembly GCF_021461395.2). Lineage (NCBI taxonomy): Eukaryota > Metazoa > Arthropoda > Insecta > Orthoptera > Acrididae > Schistocerca > Schistocerca americana. Next base: position 175,454,854 of record NC_060127.1, on the reverse strand, counting down.
GTTGCTCAGCCACCATGACCAGACGTTTTCAATTTGTGATACGTTTTCAATTGAAGAAGTCTGTAGAATGTGCTGGCCAGGGCAGAAGTCGAACATTTTCTATATCCAGAAAGGCCCGTACAGGACCTGCAACATGCGGTCGTGCATTATCCTGCTGAAATGTAGGGTTTCGCAGGGATCGAATGAAGGGTAGAGCCACTGGTCGTAACACATCTGAAATATAACGTCCACTGTTCAAAGTGCCGTCAGTGCGAACAAGAGGTGACCGAGACGAGTAACCAATGGCACCCCATACCATCACGCCAAGTGATAAGCCAGTATGGCGATGACGAATACATGCTTCCATTGTGCGTTCACCGCGGTGTCGCCAAACACGGATGCGACCATCATGATGCTGTAAACAGAACCTGGATTCATCCGAAAAACTGACGTTTTGCCATTCGTGCACCCAGGTTCGTCGTCGAGTACACCATCGCAGGCGTCCCTGTCAGTGTTGCAGCGTCAAGGGTAACTACAGCCATGTTCTCCGATCTGATAGTCCATGCTGCTGCAAACGTCGTCGAACTGTTGGTGCAGATGGTTGTTGTCTTGAAAACGTCCCCACCTGTTGACTCAGGGATCGAGACGTGGCAGCACGATCCGTTACAGCCATGCGGATAAGATGCCTGTCATCTCGACTGCTAGTGATACGAGGCCGTTGGGATCCAGCACGGCGTTCCGTATTACCCTCCTCAACCCACCGATTCCATATTCTGCTGTCATTGAACTTCGACCAACGCGAGCAGCAATGTCGCGATACGATAAACCGGTGATGGTACGCATGTCTCCTCCTTACACGAGGCATCATAACAACGTTTCACCAGGCAACGCCGGTCAATTGCTGTTTGTGTATGAGAAGTCGGTTGGAAACTTTCCTCATGTCAGCACGTTGTAGGTGTCGCCACCGGCGCCAACCTTGTGTGAATGCTCTGAAAAGCTAATCATCTGCGTGGTTTAGCAATTTTAATGGCCAGTAGTGTACTTTGTTTCTTGTTAATACACATTTTACTTTAATGTGTAGCTTAACTTTTGAAATAACTGATTACACAAATAATGTTATCTGCAAATACTAAAGTGCCCAAACAGAAACGCCAATATTTGTGGAGGCAGTTTCTTACGCAACTAACAGACGGCGTCCCTGGTTACGGTTACACAGAACAGGGGCTCATACGTCGGAATATTTCAGACCGGATTACGCATTGAAATTAATAAACTCACAAATAATCTTTATCTTGTGTTTCTAATGTTATGCAACTGACTTTAAGTGTCGTTACAAGGCGACTGCATTCAGACGTTTATCTGTCAATATATAGCATATAACTTCTGTTTGTTGTACCACGCCATCCCCTACCCCTTCGTTTTCGTCCCCCCCCCCCCCACCCCTTCCCTCTTTTCTTTCCCATCATCTGCCCAGATTCCCCCCGTCTGCTCTCTGCTGTGGTGTGCCACATTTTTGACAACTTTATAGTGCAGTATTCAAGTGAACGTTCAGTGTTGTTCGTCTTTCCAAAGTGTTGCGAGCAGAAATCACGCTGTCGCTGGGTGAGAATTTTATATCTCTTGCGAACAGAAACCAGACTGTCGCCGTGTTTTTTTTAATTGTCTGTCTATTATTGTACCTGTCTGCTTCATATGTATTTTATTAGCATCATCAAACCTTTGTTCCATGTTTTAAGTCCCACAATTTTCCGCCATGTAACCATTTAAGTCTCCGATTTTATCGCCTATTTTTATTATTTATTATCTTCATCCTTGTAAAACAAAGCCGGTAGGCTGAAGAGCGGCGTAGTAAGCTGCTGCCAGCTCGCCCCCTTCGGGGAGAATCGAAACTCAATAAAGAAAAAAAAAATACCACGCCAATAAGTGTTAAGAAGTGAAATTTATTTCAATCAAAGTACATAGTATGAGTATTTAACGATTTCAAGGCAGTTTATTTGCTAACGTACGTGGATTTTTCAAAGTTAGAATGATTTTTTTTTTTAGTTGTGTGTTTACCGAAAAGTAACGTCGGAGTTGAGACCATTAAATTCGAAGCGAATAGCACTTGGAAGCGTAATTAGGGGAGGTGGCATTACAGACGCGCTTTTCACCGCTTCGAAGCCAACCACCATGTTAGCAGCCCATAAATGTTAGCAGACTGCTTTTCACGATTGCTTCTTGTCCTTAATACACAGTTTGAGACAGGAGGAAAGGTACACGCTTTAAGGGGTGATAGATTAGTGATCCTGAACGAAAAAATTCACGTGGACGTATGCCATATTCCGAATGGTTTCCCAGATAGAGTACATTTAATATCACTTTTGTTCGTTTTTCATGAACAACTAGAAAACCGCACCCTCCAGGGAAAATGTGTTGCAGTACAAAATTAAACTACAATTTCCTATAAAGAAGACCCTATTCACTTTTTTCTCTAGAACTAATGGTTTGTGCGTAGAGAACGCGAAAATGTTGACAAACTCTCTCGACGCGCATGGTTGGCTCTGAGCACTATGGGACTTAACGTCTGAGGTCATCAGTCCCCTAGAACTTAGAACTACTTGAACCTAATTAACCTAAGGACATCACACACATCCATTCCCGAGGAAGGACCGTAGTGGTCGCGCGGTTCCAGACTGTAACGCCTAGAACCGCTCGGCTATCCCCGACCGGCGACGCGAATGCGATGTAGGTTACGTAGTTTTGTAGGCCAATTTGAGGTAGCATATTGAGGTAGCAAGTTGAGACGAACAGTTTGATACGGGACATTTGTGGTCTATCGTCGAGAAACTACCTCAAATTGGCCTACAAAAACTACGTAACCTACAGCGCATGCGCGTCGATAGAGTTTGTTAATATTCTCGCGCTCTCTTCGCACAAACCATTAGTTGTAGAGAAAAAAATGAATAACACCCTTTTTGTAGGAAACTTAAGACAGTTTAATTTTCTACTACGACACGTTTTCGCTGGACGGTGCAGGTTTCGAGTTATTCACGAAAAACGTACAAAAGTGATATTAAATGTGCTCCATCTCGGAAACCATGCGGAATAGGGCATACGTCCACATTAAGTTTTTTTTTTTCAGAAACGCTAATACTATCAACCCTCAAAGCATGTACCTTTCCTCCTGACTCACCCTGTATGTCGTGTCAACGCAACAGTTGTTTGATATGGGAACTATTACAGTGCTTTCGTGAATAACACAATGTCAGGGATTCATTTCCGACTTTTTTCTGGTCTTAAAGACGTATTTGATCCAGTAATACGACGCATTTAGCCTTGTTAATTTCACTTTATTTTTCTTACACTTTTCGAATCGTCAAGAAGCGAAGTAGTTGCTGTGAAAAGCTACTTCCATAATCCAACATTGTCTTTAACACTGAACAACCAAATTAGTGTTCCGTCTGCGTCCTCTTCCCGAAAATTTTGAGAATATATTTTTCTCTATCTTGACCAACACCAATATTTGTGTGTCACAGCGTTCAACCAGAGAGCTCTTTGAGCTATACTGACAGGAAATCTAAAGTCAAATCACAGATATAAAACCACTACAGTAAAAGTAACCAGCACAACAAAAATTCACGTATATGAAAGAAAGCATCGCTTGAACGAGCATACTTACGAATGAAATGTGATTTCCTTACGCTTAAAATCGGAACACACTGTTGGGACCCCAAACAGAAGTGACTTCTGTTCACGGTATACCGTGATGTGGTTGCTTACTACACGAGCTGATGCGGATAGAGACTATTTTAACGTGGGACTTTTTGATGAAGTCTTCCAGGAAAACTCACCCACTATAGGTCTAGAAGGCTTGATGAAGAAGTGTATCGTCGAAATCGGTTCCCAAAAAGTTGATCTTGAAATTACAGCTGACGGTAGTGTTGAAAACTGTAATATTGCTGTATATTGATAATTGTCACTTATGGACCGTCTGACAGGAACTGAATAAAACACAACAACAATAATAGGAAATACCAACCACCAGAACTGTTTATAACCTATAGGTACAGTGACAAAAATGTAAATTAAATAGCTAACATATATACCTGTTCCAGGCCACTGATGATGCCTTGCAGAAAATAAAGGCGAAACGAGTATGGCACTAAAATTGTGTTTTACTCAGTTGCTGTCAGACGGTCCATAAGTAAAAATTATCAATATACCATAATATTACGCGCAACTGAGGAAGACAGGACTAAAAAAGTTGAAGATGTAATATTGCTATCTGCTGTAGTCCTCTGCTCCTACGTGACAAAACTTCTGTTTGCGGCTTCACCTTGTGTGGTTACTTACTGTTTTAAAAGTAGTTAGTGTCATTGTGTCGGACAGTATATTATTCTTTCAGTAACAGTTAGTATGATTGTGTTGGACAACACATTATTTTTTCAGTAACAAGTTTGAAAAGCACACTATGTGGATAAAGGCGTTAGAGCAATGAAAGGAAATATATACAAAGATTCAATAAAAAAATATATATTTATTCAGTCATAGAACAACACACTGATTGATTTTTAATACAAAAAAAGTGGAAAATGTCTAAAATACAGAAGAATTTGATTGTGCTAAGAAAAGGTAAACATATGAGAATAGCGTGGAGATGACATGATCACACATAATGAGTACATGTAATAATGGGGCTAAGGAAACAGCCACAAGAATTGACATTCGTTATCCGTAATTGGTATCACAGCACGATTTTAGTAAAAGAAAGCTGCTTCCATCTGTTTCTGAGATCTGAAGCCCTTTCCTACGACCGACTGTCAATTCTCTCTGTCACTGTTTGTGAAGGATGGGATCGGGCCAATGGAGACTACTGAGTTGCTTTGATACTGCAGGTGGTTCGATGGTGATGGGGAGGATGAAGTGGAACAACCTGGATGACCCACAACTGTTAGAGTGCTGCTTGGCTGGCACCTTACCACACCTTAGCATGGCTGCTGTAGCCACCACCATATCCGTAGCCACCGGACAGGCCGCTCGATAGGCTTCCACCGCTGATGCTGCTACCGATGCCAGAGGAGATTACCCCTCCAGATCCGTAGCCACCACCGTATCCACCGCCGTAGCCGTAAGAGCCTCCGTATCCACCACCGTATCCACCGCCGTAGCCGTAAGAGCCTCCATATCCACCGCCGTATCCACCACCCAGGGAACTACCGGACGAGATGATTCCACCGGAGATGCCAGATGATACAGCTCCACCGATGAGGCCAGCAGATCCTATTCCAGAACCACCGGCGAAGGATCCTCCAGAAGCAATTCCACTTCCGAGGCCAACAGAGGAGACTCCAGTCGATACAGGGACTGGGACTGGTACAGGTCGCGGTTCAGGGACAGTCACAGGGTACGGCTGAGGGACACCGACTGGAACTGGGTGCGGCACTCGCACGGGGTACGGCTGGGGCACAGGGACAGGGACGGGGCGTGAGATGGGGACTGGAACTGGACGGCTCACTGGAACGGGGACTGGTCGGCTGACTGGAACGGGGACTGGGTGGGGCACGTGGACGGGGTACGGCTGGGGGACAGGTACAGGATGGCTGACTGGAACTGGAACGGGCTGGGGAACAGGGACTGGGCGATCTACTGGAACAGGCACGGGCTGGGGTTCAGGAACTGCAACGGTCTGGACGACCGTCTGGGTCGGAGCGACTGCTACAGCCCCCACACCTGACCCGATGCCGATTCCGGCACCACCGATGCCACTTCCAAGGGAACCGATGCCTGCCCCACCTGATGCAAGACCAATGGACCCTCCGCCGATCCCACCAGCACCTCCACTGAGGCCAATGCCGCCAGAGCTCAATCCGATACTGCCTGAGCCGAGGCCGATACCACCACCGTATCCGTATCCGCCGCTGATTCCTCCGTATCCGCCGCTGATTCCTCCGTATCCGCCGCTGATTCCTCCGTAGCCACCGCTGATTCCTCCGTAGCCACCGCTGATTCCTCCGTAGCCGCTACTGATTCCGCCACCGTAGCCGTAGCTGCCTCCGTAACCGCCGCCGAGGGCTCCACCGTAGCCGTAGCCTCCGCCGATGCCGCCTACCCCGATACCGCCCAGACCGAGTCCTCCGTAAAGAATACCACGCTTGTCCTTCTTTGGGGTGTCCTTCTTTGCAGCATCCTCAGCTATGACCGATGCCAGAAGCACGGCTGTGAGGTACACCTACAACCAAAAAGGAAACAGTGTCATGCAACATGTCGAATGAAACCTGTCATTGCCATCCTTAAACGAAGCCACAGTTCCGCAGAGGCTACATATTATTTGAATAATATACGTTATACGCCACTATTGGCCAATTTCAATGCAAGAAAAAAAAAGTTTCAAATGGCTCTGAGCGCTATGGGACTGAACTTCTGGGGTCATCAGTCCCCTAGAACTTAGAAGTAATTAAACCTAAATAACCTAAGGACATCACACACATCCATGCCCGAGGCAGGATTCCAACCTGCGACCGTAGCGGTCGCGCTGTTCCAGACTGTAGCGCCTAGAAACCGCTCGGCCACTCCGGCCGGCTTAATGGAAGATTCACTTCAAAGTGCACATGTACACATTTTCCTTACATTAACTTTTGGAAGATCGTACATGAAGTCAAAAATAAGAGAAAATACTATGACGTATTCCAAATGCGGCACTAATTTAACTGAATATAAGTTTCCAGAATGAGATTTTCACTCTGCTGCGGAGTTTGCGCTGATATGAAACTTCCTGGCAGATTAAAACATTGTGCCGAAGCGAGATTCGAACTCGGAACCTTTGCCTTTCACGGGCAAGTGCTCTACCAACTGAGCTACCGAAGCACGACTCACGCCCCCTCCTCACAGCTGTACTTCTGCCAGTAGGTCCCGAGTTTTAATCTGCCAGGATGTTTGAATATAAGTTGTGTTACAAAACACAGTGTCATTGCCAGTCTGAACACACAGGTGCGCATGGTACACAGATCGTTTGGAAATAGGTGTGAACATGTAACCTCGTATTGTGTTCAGCAGTGTGGTTTATACTCAGATAGATAATTTACTTAGGACACGCATCTTGATTTTCTGTTTAATTTTGACTTAGTCTGCGTTTTATAAGTAGGATTTGTACAATCACATATACATGGACATTTGTACAGGTTAATTATGCTAAATTTTTGAAACCCGGCGAGTAAAGTGTCTTATTCGAAGAATATGTTTGATGGCTATTTTAATTGAAGCATAGGGAAACCCATTTACATTACCCCACTGTTCTGTGAGTTATTAGCTTTCCAAGTTACTCCTTACTTTATTGTTAATATACGCATTACGAAGATTCTAACTGTATCATGCATTTAATTTTGTTGTCTCATATCTGAGAGCTCATTCCCGATTTATTCGAAGCGTTATTGGCTTAGAAGAGTTTCGTAGATCAAGTCCCATTACGACGTAAGATGGTTTCAATAACTATAAGAAGACGCAATTATAACCAGCTTTGTTGAGCACAAAACATGGGTGGCGGGGGAAGTTAAAAATGAGGTGATTAGAAGCTTTGAAACTTCATATTACAGGAGATTGTTTAAGAACCAATGAGTTGATCTATCTACGAATGAAGAAGTCTTGTACGATTATACGAGAAGAAATTACTTCCAAAAAATTAGGAAATGAACATGGAAAATGTTCGAGCAAATATTACGACACGAGTGAACGCTCGATTGCACTGATTAGTGAAAAGACAATGAGATTCATAAAGATGGAATTGTCTCTGTATCGGTCATCTGACACGAAAAGAAGGTGAGTATGTAGATACTGTACTCAATGCTTTCATTCCTGTTATATTTAGCATTTACTTAACCCATGTTACCCATTTCACTTTCCTAGAGATATCGGGTTTTAAATCACGGCTGTGAAAGGTCGAAAGGGGCTATAAAGACAGTTAGGACCATTAAGGAAATCTCAGTTGGCCCATTATGGACAGGGGACATCGTCTGGTCCCAGTGTAACTTTAGAACTTATTTTATTTTATTTTGAAGGCTATCAGTTTCAGCATTTCATTATTCCGTCTTCAGCCCCATGTGAATCTCTTCAAATACACGAAAATGTCATGTTCAGTCATAAATCACTAGATGTCGTGACTTTAACTGATACATCAGGATGCCATCAAGTATTCGAATGAAGCACTAGTGAAGCGCTATTGAATCCACGCAGCCAGTGACTTATGGCTGTGCAAGGCATTTTCGTTTATTTGGAGAGATTCATGTAGGCCTGAAGATAGCATAATGAACTGCTGAAATTGGTAGCCTTGAAAATAAAATAAAATAGCATCTTCAGTTGCACGGCTGTTGGCGGATTTCACTGACACTGACAACTGAAGATATCGTTCAAATGAAAAGTTTCCGTTGGTTATACTGTGTTCAGCATCAAGGATTTCTCTCATATTGTTCTCACTATAACTACAACGCCTCGTGGCGCTCAGTTTGGTGGAAGAATTTCGATTTAACATCGCTTCAGCTGCCTACTTGTCAGTTTCGTAGGCTCTTTATTCAAGCAGCTCCTGATTTAGCACCGCGAGGGTGACCGCACTTGTTCCAGACTTCCCTTATTGTATACAGATTCGAGATGCCCACCGGGAATGGAAACCATTATCTCCGCATCAGTAGCTAGACAATTTTTTTTAAATTAGCGTGTGAGAGAGTGGGAGGCGGGTTAATTTGCCCTTTACACCCCTTATAAAGTAACCTCTTACTCGTAAATATCATCTTCATCGACATAGACTTCTTCACCAATTCTTCCTGTCATTATCGGATTATTAGTAATTTCCCAGAATTTTTAAAATAAACTATGAGTGAACTGTTGTTAATTTTTTAAGTTTTCTCTCCCGATATGATGTCGCAAATTTTTTGTGACTTCTTCCGTTCTTAATATTTTAAAGAAAATGGAGCTTTGTGCTTCACTGATGCCTGACTTCGTAAAATTCTACCAGGCTAGGGACGGAAGCATTCTGTTATACAACTGATGTCCGACGACAACAGCGAGAAATTACCAAATGAACCAGATGGGGCACGTCTACCACACTGCACCATCCAGTAGGCCTTGCCACATGGTAGCAGGTACATTATTCTCTCAACAATGCTGTGCCAGTCCCTTTTTACCGTGTGCTTGTTACACATTTCTGTTGGGATTGTTATGGACACAGCACTGATCGGGTTTTCCATTTTCTACAATAATACAACTTTTCAAAGCATTGTATATTTTAGGAATAAAATTGTCCGTTTCCTTTTTTTGAAAACAATGTTTCATTGAAAAACCGAAAATTTTTTGCGCTGTTGCTATAACTAATTGCTATTTCGGTTTTTTACTTGGTTACTCTAAAAAATGAAAAACGCTTGTTATTTCGAAAAATAACGGCTGTTCACAACTAAAACAGGGCATCAGTTTGAACTGGTCGGTTTCTTACATCCCTACAGTACTAAGAGACCGCGCGAACGTCGTGGCGTTGCTCAGTTTCACTCCTACAGCTGACACTTCCAGAGTTTCGTTGGTCCGTGTACTGATCCGTGAGGGACGTCGCAAACTTACCAGCGCAGTCGTCCTCATGTTGCTTGCGTGCTGTGGATGCTGCGAGAGGAGGCGACTGATGCCGTCTCAGACGCGACCCCCGCTATATATACCCAAGAACACGTGCTGCCGCCAGACCAGCTGTCGGGTCGCGTCCCTGGAGAAAGGGAAGAGTTGGCCAGCCGCAGCCCACTCGGGCCAGAACAGCCCCGCCCGGTCCCCCTACGGTCGCTACCGGAACTGCACGAGATGCGCGCCAAACTGGATGCGCCGGGCTGCCCGGCACTCGGCAAGAAGGTCACCCGGGCGACGCAGGCACCGGTTGGGGTCTAGGGGCAGGGAAAACGTGCAAGTAGAAATCGAAGGACAGAGAAAAAAAAATTCGGTGCTCAGTTACGGAGAAAAGAGCAAAGTAGAAATGATGTAGAAGGTAAACATAAAGCCTGTTCCTTATTGCAAAAAAAAGTATTTCTAAGGAACAATACTAGATACAGCTATGCCCTTAGTTGCAAGTGCTTGCTTAACACTTAACTAGCGTCAGCTGTCATGAATTTTTTCGAAATACATTTTATGTCCATGCTAAACAGAAGAGAGAGAGAAAGATAATTCATAAAAACTGTACAACTAAAAAAAAAAAAAGATTTTCTCGAGTGCCAATTACAATGGACACTGCGTCTTGGTGGCGTATAAGTAAGCACTAGAAAGAAAGTGAAGATGCAGTAGTTAACTTAACTACATACAGTCTTATTAGGCAATGGCACTTACATTAACACTTATTACAAGATTTAAATGAATGGCCAGATGCGAATAGGACTCGTGCACTGAGGGTTCCGCAGAAACTCAATTATGTATACTGAAGGACCAAAGAAGTTGGTGCACCTGCCTAATATCGTGTAGGGCACCCGCGAGCGCGCAGAAGTACCACAGCATGACGTGACATGGACACCACTAACGTTTGAAGTAGTGCTGGAGGGAATTGACACCATGAATCTAGTAAGGCTCCCCATAAATCTGTAAGAGTACGAGGGGAAGGGGGGGGGGGGGGACACTCTTCTGAAAGAAGGCACGTTGCAAGGCATCCAAGATATGCTGAAAAATGTTCATGTCTGTGGAGTTTGGTGGCCAACGGAAGTGTTTAAACTCAGAAGAGTGTGCCTGGAGACAGTCTGTAGCAATTCTGAACGTGTGGGGTGTCGCATTGTCCTGCTGGAATTTCCCAAGTCCGTTGGAATGCACAGTGGACATGAATCGATGTAGGTCATCAGACAGAAAGCTTACGTACATGTCACCTGTCAAAGTAGTGTCTAGACGTATCAGGGATCCCATACACTCCAACTACACTCGTCCAACACCATTACAGAGCCTCCACCCTGACGTTCATGGTCTATGGATTCATGAGGTCGTCTCCATAGCTGTACACGTCGATCCGCTCGATACAGTTTGAAACGACACTGTTGCGACCAGGCAACATGTTTCCAGTCATCAACAATACAATGTCGGTGTTGACGGCCCGGGCGAGGCGTAAAGCTTTGTCTCGTGCAGTCAACAACACGAGTGGACCTTCGGCTCCGAAATCACTTACGATGATGTTTCGTTGAATGGTTCGCGCGCTGACACTTGTTGATGGCGCAGCACTGAAATCTGAAGAAATTTCCGGAAAGGTTTCAGTTCTGTCACGTTGAACGAGTTTCCTCAGCGTCGTTGGTCCCGTTCTTGCAGGATCTTTTATCGGCCGCAGCGATGTCGGAGATTCGATGTTTCACCGGATTCCTGACATTCACGGTACACTCGTGAAATGATCGTACGGGAAAATGCCCACTTCATCGCCACCTCGGAGATGCTATGTCCCATCGCCCTTGCGCCGACTATAGTACCATGTCGACACGAATTTAAATCTTGGGAAACCTGTCATTGTAGCGGCAGTAACCGATGTAACAAGTGCGCCAGACACTTGTTGTCTTAGATTGGTGTTGCCGACCGCTGCGCCGTATCCTGTCCGTTAACATATCTATGTATTTGAATACGCATGCCTATTTCTTTGGCCCTTCAGTGTATGTAGACAGTTCATTCATTCTGCTAATCGAAGGTCTCGGCGTTTCTTGCCTATTATATGCGTACTGGTAAGTTATCGGGCCCAGGCATTTCAAGACTTTCGAGAATGTTTAAATTTCAATTTTCGGATTCTTTTCTTTACTTGTACTGTGAAAACATTCTGCGAGTCGAATTTAATGATTGCACTTCAAGTGTAAGTAACGTATAGGTTGTAACGAGTGAGTTTTCGAGTAACAAAATAAGTGACATAAACGTCAGTATTTTTTTTTTATTGCGCTGACTTAGAAGCTTAACATTTTTACACCACCAAATGTCTATAGTTTCACAAGTTGTGACATGGTCACGAATGAAACAGTGACCCGAATATAGAATAAATTTACTTTATTTCACGTCTATGGTAACAAATTTTTTTGTCATCAGACTACCGATTTCGGTCTATAATGAACGTCTTCAGATCTGTTTTCAAAATGTTGTTATAAAACAGATGTGAAGGGTCCCCGTTAAAGACCGAAACCAGTAGTCTGACGACAAAAATTTTTGTGACCATTCATGTGGAGTAAAGGAAATTTAAACGACTATAGACCTCAGTATAAAATTTCAACTTCATACGTCTAGCGGGTCCTGAGAAAAAATGACGGATGGACAGACAGTCTGACGACAAATGATAAAATATTTTTTAATGTCACAAATTGACAATTTTCGGATGTTTTTTCCTTCGATTGTGGTGCTTCTCGTCAAATTTCGTTATTTTACTTCAACTCCAAGTACCCTCTACCTTGATGAGTGCGAGTTTGCAAATATGTGATATAAATGGTCATAACTTTCGCGTGAGTGGACTTAGAAGCTTCTTTTATGGGTTTCCGTGCCGTAATCGGTAAAACCGAACCCTTTATGATCGCTTTGTCGGCCATCAGTCCGTCAGCCCGACGGTTAAAAACACTTTTTCTCGGGAACTGGTAGACATGTCAAGTTGAAATTTACGTCACAAACTAAGGTCTGATGTCCCTCGCCGGTATAAAATGTTTAAGCTTCTATGTCAATGCAATTAAAAGATACGGTCATTTATGTCACATATGTTATTACACGCAACCACACACACCGAAATCCTTGACCTATAATCATGACATTTGGCAAGAATCAAGACTTCGGAGTACAACCTAAAGAAAAAAGTTCAGAAACTGTAAATTTGTAATTCTATCTCACGAAATTTTTTGTCATTTTTTTGTAAGACCCTCTGTTCTTCCGTGTGTTATGACCCCTTCTCGTAGGAAGGAGTAGAGGTATCAATTTTGAATATATGTCACACCACAGGCCTACAGGCCCTTCGCGGTGTAATAACTGTAAGCGCCTAAGTCAAGGCAATCAAAAGGTACAGCCATTTATGTCAATTTATGTCACACATTTGATATTCGAAATCTCATTCGTCAAACACTGTAGGATACTGCCCTTTGATCTACGCCGGCCGGAGTGGCCGAGAGGTTCTAGGCACTACAGTCTGTAACCGCGCGACCGCTACGGTCGCAGGTTCGAATCCTGCCTCGGGCATGGATGTGTGTGATCTCCTTAGGTTAGTTAGGTTTAAGTAGTTCTAAGTTCTAGGGAACTGATGACCTCAGAAGTTGTCCCATAGCGCTCAGAGCCATTTTAGCCATTTGATCTACAATGTTGAAATTTGGCAAGAAGTAAGGTATTACAATGCAAGTATCGGAAATAAACAGCAAATGGTTAACGTAATTTTATCACATTAAAAAAATATCTCTTTTATCATTTGTTATTCGACGTCAAACTTGAAATTAAGACTAAGAGTAGTCCTCCATTCAAGCTGGCTAGGTGTGATGGTAAAAGTCAAACATCAGGCAAAGGATGCGTTTACACTCATATGATGCGCTTCGGAATTCATCCACCATCAGATATCCAGGAGCGACCACAGGACGTAGATACGTCGTTTCAAGTTGTAAGTTAAACAAACATTAGCAAACTAGCCTGTGTAGTGTTAGACTTTTACCATTGCGACCCAGACGGCCTGAATGTAAAACTATTTATGACTATAATAATTGTCACCTATCGCCAGCGTGACTTTGTCAGCTTTATTTTACCAAAATTAAACCAATGTCTAAAATTTGGAAATCCTTGGGACCTGTATCTCGCCAGTATCAACGTCGATAACAGGCAAAAATGCGCGAAGTCTACTTGTACCTCATGCTATTTTTCAACATTCTGGGAAATGGGCTACAGAAAGTGAGCTGATTGCGAAGGCAATACTCTTCACCTCTTCATAATTGTCATCTTCTTCTTCAGTATGTTGTTCCTCTTAGCCCCTTGACAAATGCTCTGTAATCATTTGTTTGAAATCAAGGTACTGCTGGATATTCTCCATAAATGCTTAAGAGTATGAGGGGGTGGCGATCTCTTCTGGAAAGCAGTTTCGAGGCATCCTAGATATGCTCAATAATGTTCATGTCTTTGGAGTCTGGCGGCCAGCGAAAGTGTTTAAACTCAGTAGAGTGTTTCTGGAGCCACTCTGTAGCAACTCTAGACGTGTCGGATGATGCATTGTTCTGCTGGAATTGCCCAAGTCAGTCGGAAAGGACAATGGACATGTATCCAGGTGATCAGAGATGATGCTTTCGTAATTGTCACCTGTCACAGTAGTATCTAGACGTATGAGGGGTCCCACATCACTCCAACTACAGACGCCCCGCATCATTACAGAGCCTCCACCAGCTTGAACGGTCCCCTGCTGACAGGCAGGGTTCATGGATTCATTAGGTTTCCTCCATATTCGTACACATGCATTCCCCTCGATACAGTTTGATACGTGACTCTTCCGAACACACAACACGCTTCCAGTCATCAGCTGTCCAATGTCGGTATTGACGGGTCGAGACGAGACGTAAAGCTTTGTGTCGTGCAGTCATTAAGGGCTATGAAAGGCCATATCGATGATGTTTCGTTGAATGGTTCGCACGCTTACCACATGTTGATGGCCCAGCATTGAAATCTGCAGCGGTTTGCGGAAGGGTTGCACTTCTGTCACGTTGGACGATTCTCTTCAATCGTCGTTGGCCACTTTCTTGCAGGATCTTTTAGCCGGCCGCGGTGGTCTCGTGGTTCTAGGCTCGCAGTCCGGAACCGCGTGACTGTACGGTCGCAGGTTCGAATCCTGCCTCGGGCATTGATGTGTGTGATGTCCTTAGGTTAGTTAGGTTTAAGTAGTTCTAAGTTCTAGGGGACTGATGACCGCAGATGTTAAGTCCCATAGTGCTCAGAGCCATTTGAACCATTTTTTTTTTTTTTTTTTTTTTTTTTTTGCAAGATCTTTTTCCGGCCGCAGCGATGTCGGAGATTTGATGTTGTACTCGTGAAATGATGGTATGGAAAGTCCCCACTTCCCCGCAACCTCGGAGATGCTGTGTCTCACCGCTAGTGCGCCGACTGTAACACCACGTTCAAACTCGTTTAAATCTTGATAACCTGCCATTGCAGCAGCAGTAATCAATCAAACACCAGCGCCAGACACCTGTTGTCTTATACAGGTGTTGCCGACTGCAGCGCCGTATTCTGTCTGTTTACAAATTTCTGTACTTGAATATGCTTGCCTGTACCAGTTTCTTTGGCTGTTCAGCGTATTTCACTTTATTACATGAACGATTGAAAGATTTACATAATCTGATACCATTCTTTGGCACAAGAGTGGTTGATAACTTACAACTGTCACTGACTGTTAAAACATCACTTCAAGCACTAATTAAAAAACTCTTCTCTGGAAGGTCAGTATTCACCATTTACAAAAGTACGTTTACGCCTTGAAATAATACTTTAATCCTACTGGGTCACCGAGCGAGGTGGCGCAGTGGTTAGACGATCTGCATTCGGGAGCACGACGGTTCAATGCCGCGTCTGGCAATTCTGATTTAGGTTTTCCCAGATTTCCCTAAATCGCTCCAGGCAAATGCCGGGATGGTTCCTTTGAAAGGGCACGGCCGACTTCCTTCCCCGTCCTTCCCTAATCTGATGAGACCGATGACCTCGCTGTCTGGTCTCCTTCCGCAAACAACCCAACCCTCCTACTGTATCATGTTGAACTGTTGAGCTCAGGTCATGAACTAGGCTGAATGCTTCCAAGCTCGGCTCTATATTTACTTCTGAGAGAGGGTGCTGCTGTGCTGAGGGCGTGCCATCTTCAACCTCTCCCATTCTTTGGTATCGACGTGAGCTGCCTACTGTGCTGTGGTACAGCAGCCTTTGGACGATACCAAAAGATACAACTCCCAAACACCGAGAGGACGGAAATGCTTTCCTGAACAGGCGGCTCACGGTCTCCCAATCATCAGTGTCATAGACCATTTACTTTTCTTCCTGCTAAAGCTTTCTCCGTATGGCTACACATTTCGCATTTGTGGCAATACTGGCATATTACTGCCAATGGTACTCGTTATCCATTAAGCAGTTCCACTTCAGCGGCTGCAGGATCCGAGGGACAAAAGTATAACAGCAGAGCCAGTATAGCTGTTCATTTCAACATATGACTAGCATTAGTGCTGCAGTCGCAGGTGTAATAGGCGCCATTGTATAAAACGTTCCGGTTGCTTGCTGTGGGTAATAAATACACTAAGAAGAACGGTAACACGCAAAAAAATGAAAGAAAGCAGAGCTGCCGACAACGAAGTCGTTAGACACGCAGCACAAACGGTACAATGAAAGAGTAGGGAAAAGCATCCAGACGTTGCTTTGTTCGCTTGTACCTTTGCAAACGACGTCATCTCCTTTTTTCCTTGTATTTTTCTATTGAGCGATTAACTGTCTGAATAGTTCGATGAGGCCTGCCGGGATTTCCCCTCGTGTGCCAATCTATTCTTCTTCTTCTGTAGCGGTCAATCCAAGGATTGGTTTGCAACAGCTACAATGGCAGCTTGTCTCCATTCTGTGCGTCTTTCTGCTTTTCTCTCCATTTCCTTATAGGTGTTACATCCCACATCTTTCACGATTTGATCCATGTACCTCAGTCGTGGTCTTCCTCTTGGTCTTTTTCCCCCGACATATCCCTCGATGATTGTGTTCAGGAGTCCTTTATGTCTTAATAGATGGCCTGTAAATTGCACTCTTCTTTTAACAATGAAACTCCAGAAGCTTCTCTTCTCACCTGTTCTTTCCAGAACCACTTCGTTTGTGACCTTGTCGATACATTTTATTTTGAGCATGCGTCTATAGCACCACATTTCAAAAGAATTTAGCTTCTGGTCTTCCTCTGTCCGGAGAGTCCATGTTTGACACCCATAGCATGCCACACTCCAAACATATGATTTCAAAAATCTTTTCCTGATTTCAAGGCTGATGCTCTAAGATGTTAATATGTTTTTCTTCTTGTTAAAAGCAGCCTTTGCTTGAGCTATTCTACTTCTCACTTCTGCCTTCCTCCTTCCATCCCCGGTAATACTACTGCCCAGATAAGTGAATTTATCAACTTGTTCAAGCAGTTCATTGCCTACATGAACTTGGACTTCCACTTGATCTTCTTTGTCGCATGCCATTACTTTTGTTTTTGCTTTATTAATTCTCATATTATATTCTTCCCCCATAACTTTATCCATTCTATTCAGTAGGACTACAAGATCTTCTTCACTTTCAGCCAGGACAGCTATATCATCGGCATATCTTATCATATCTATTCGTTGGCCATGAATTACTACACCTGTCTGTGAATTTTCCCTTACTTTTTTCAGCGCCTCTTCAATGTATACGTTAAAGATAACGGGATAGTGCGCAACCTTGTCGGACACCTTTCCGTATCTGCACCTCTTCTTGTTTTGTCCGTCCATGGATAACTGATGTCTCGTTTTTGTACAGGTTCCATATCATTTTTCTATCTTTATGGTCTATTCCTACTTTTTTGAGTACCTCAAACATCTTATCCCATTTAACATTATCAAAGGCTTTCTCTACATCTACGAAAGCTATGTATGTTTTCATGTTCTTATCTAGTCGTTTCTATTCACGCCACGAAAAAAACCTACACCCAACGTTCACAATATGTGGAGATAAATAATCGCGTGATAGGAAAGCAACTACAATCGCTTAGTACTGGAAACGCACATGGACTATGTGAGATACCTGCAAGTTTCTACAGAGACTATGAGAAAGATGTTTCGCTTCCAACAGTAGTTTATCGTAGGTCGCTGAAGCAACGAAGAGCGAATGATTGAAACAAAAAAGGCAGGTCATTCCCGTTTTGAATAGGGGTCGTGGAACAGATGTTCATAAGCCATACATATCATAAAAAATGTGTGTGTGTGTGTGTGTGTGTGTGTGTGTGTGTGTGTGTGTGTGTGTGAGAGAGAGAGAGAGAGAGAGAGAGAGAGAGAGAGAGAGAGTTAGGAATGTTGATACTAAAGTGGTTCAAATGGCTCTGAGCACTATGGGACTTAACATCCGAGGTCATCAGTCCCCTAGAACTTAGAACTACTTCACGGTAAATGATAACAACCAAACAGTTGCAGGATGAAGATTTATTAAAATTCTTGACCACGGTTTCAGTATATCTAAAAATAAGAACCTTCAACATCGCAGTGCGTCAGCAATCGTTGGTAAATATATTAAATAACTAGAAACCCGCCTCGATTGCGAAAAAAGCACCTAGTGTTAACCTATGTTTCGACGTAGATAACTTCACCTTCTTCAGAACAATAAAACCCACAAGTGCCTGAAAAGACCTTTGTCAATGATAAACTGGCAGTTTATGGCGGGTCATGGCCCATCGAACATAGGCCGGTGTGAGGTGGAGGTTACACCATTAAGTTAAGTAACGGTTTAGACTTCGTACACATGTACTGTTTGTGTTTTACTTTTTTTCGTTTATAAATGTATAGCTCTGGTGTTATTTTAATCATTGACAAAGGTCTTCTTAGGCACTTGTGGGTTTTATTGTTCTGAAGAAGCCGTAGTCATCTACACCGAAACCTAGGTTAACACTAGGTGCTTTTTTCGCAATCGAGGCGGGTTTCTAGTTTTTTAATATATCTAAATATACCTTCATCAGAAGTAAAATACACTAAAATCACATCCTGCACTGGAGATACATAAAACAATTGTGCCAAAGGCGTCGTCAGTAGTTAAAACATCATCTCCATTTATACAACATAATCTTAACTACTGATGACACCTTTGGCACAATTGTTTTATGTATCTCCAGTGCAGGATGTGATTTTAGTGTATTTTGCTTCTGATGAAGGTATATTTAGATATACCGAAACCGTGGTCAAGAATTTTAATAAATCTTTATCCTGCAACTGTTTGGCTGTTATCAT
This sequence comes from Schistocerca americana, assembly GCF_021461395.2. Lineage (NCBI taxonomy): Eukaryota > Metazoa > Arthropoda > Insecta > Orthoptera > Acrididae > Schistocerca > Schistocerca americana. The sequence continues at coordinate 175,435,964 of NC_060127.1, read as the reverse complement.
TTACCGTGAAGAGTTTCAACAGTTGCTGTTTCAGCCATGTATAAAATCTTAAAATCTTGAAACTTAGAACTACTTAAACCTAACTAACCTGAGGACATCACACACATCCATGCCCGAGGGAGGATTCGAACCGGCTACCCTAGCAGTCGCGCGGTTCTGGACAGAAGCGCCTAGAACCGCCCGGCCACCGCGGCCTGCCTGTTGATACTCTTAAAACGATTGGAACTTCGGTATATCGATATTTTTAAATATAAATGTAATTTTTGGCTTTCGATACTACGGAGATAATTATCGATATATCGTTATCTCTAGCAAATAGTATCGACGTACTGGGCTATAAAATTATCGGCTGCACATTGTAAATATAATGTCGCTTTTAGAGCTGTATATTTAGGTACTGAGTGATTATTACATATTCTGTACGTCAACAAGGTAGCCTCCTGCCTATCCCCATTAGAGTACGAACTAAAAGAAAAACGACGCACGTTCACGCTTGGCTGACAATGGTAACTGCATGTAAGTGATGCAATAAAAGGTGTGCCTCGTTCGGTTCAGTCACGTATCGGATGTGTCCGGAACACTTTATGACGACTTCACTGTTTTCTCATTTCTGCCAGCGCCAGCGACCTAGCAGTTTCAGCGTCAAAATCCCGTGGTCAAGCTAAACGTTGCAGTTTCTCCTTGTAGTGCAGAGCGCCGATTAAATGAGCGTTTCACTCACACGTCTCTCCTCCCATCGCAAAAATCAATATTGTTATTTAGATTTTTGTCCATCAAGTCATCATTTTCAGTAACTGTTTTTGATGAACGCTAATGTGAAGAAACATCAAAAATGGTTCAAATGGCTCTGAGCACTATGGCAGTTAACTTCTGAGGTCATCTGTGCTCTAGAACTAGAACTACTTAAAGCTAACTAACCTAAGGACATCACACACAGCCATGCCCGAGGCAGGATTCGAACCTGCGACCGTAGCGGTCGCGTGGTTCCAGACTGAAGCGCCTACAACCGCTTTCTTTTTTTTTATGTACGCTGATATGAAACTTCCTGGCAGATTAAAATTGTGTGCCGGACCGAGACTCGAACTCGGGACCTTTGTCTTTCGCCGGCAAGTACTCTACCAACTTTTTTTTGCGGTTCATGAACCAAAAACAAATAATACGTACATATTTTACTCTCCGCAAAAATATGACTTTATGGTTTTGCCGCTCGGCCACTTCAGCCGGCTATTTGGAACAGCTAGCTACATCTTCCAGCTACATCGTCGTAACGTCATATCAGCATTCCAGTACCCTCGTCGTATAAGGCAGCCACCTATGCATTTCGCCAATTCTCTGCTCTGCTCTGCAGCTCGTTGTCTGTGCCACAGTGTTGTATTCATAGCCAGCGGTTCATTTGAGCAGAGATGAACGTTAGGCGTGGCCATGTCCGGGCTGTACGGGTTGGTGATCAAAGATTTCCCACCGAAAACGCTGCAGGAGAATCTTCGTTGCCCTTACAATGTGCGCCGAACTTTGTAACGAAGAAGGAAATGCATGACAGTTACGTTATGTGGTTTATTTCAAACACTTCGAAATCTCAAGATGGGCGTCCATACTTGGCGGGAGACGCTATTTTCGAGTGATCTTCATGCTCTGACTCGGCGCTTACAAGGGAACCTCCCCATCGCATCCCCCTCAGATTTAGTTATAAGTTGCCACAGTGGATAGGCCTTGAAAATCTGAACACAGATCAAAGAGAAAACAGGAAGGAGTTGTGTGGAACTACGAAAAAATGAGCAAATTATACAAACTGAGTAGTCCATGTGCAAGATATGCAAAATGAAGGATAGACTGAACTCAGGAGCGCCGTGGTCCCGTGGTTAGCGTGAGCAGCTGCAGAATAAGAGGTCCTTGGTTCAATTCTTCCTTCAAGAGAAAAGTTTATTTTTTTATTTTCAGACAATTATCAAAGTTCAGGCACTCACACATAATCAACTTCGCTCTCCAAAATTATAGGACATGTTCAGATTTGCTTGGACATATGCAGGATTTGACGGTCTACACACGGAAAAATTTGAAAACGTTAAAAACATATGTTTTGACAGAGCACAGTGAAAAGTGTGCGACTGTGTAACTGTTGGATTCATTTTTTGCAGTATAAGTGACAAACTCTTATGTTTTCATCACTTTTTTGGGAGTAATTATCACATCCACAAGAAAACCTAAATCGGGCAAGGTAGAAGAATCTTTTTACCCATTCGCCAAGTGTACAAGTTATGTGGGTCGACAACATATTCCTGTCATCTGACGCACATGCCGTCACCAGTTTCGTATAGAATATATCAGACGTGTTTTCCTGTGGAGGAATCAGTTGACCTATGACATTGCGATCAAATGTTTTCGGTTCCCATTGTAGAGGCACGTCCTTTCGTCTACTAATCGCAAGGTTTTGCGGTGCGGTCGCAAAATACAGACACTAAACTTATTACAGTGAACAAAGACGTCAGTGAACGAATGGACAGATCATAACTTTGCAAAAATAAAGAAAAACTTTTCGCTCGAGGGGAGGCTTGAACTAAGGACCTTTCGTTCCGCAGCTGCTCACGCTAACCAAGATACCACGGCGCTCCTGAGCTCAGATTATCTTTGATGTTACCTATCTTGCTCATGGACTACTCAGTTTGTATATTTTGCTTATTTTTTCGTAGTTCCACACAACTTCTTCGTGTTTTATCGATTGATCTGTGTTCAGTTTTTCAAGGCCTATCCACTGTGCCAACTTATAACTAAATCTGAGGGGGGTGCGATGGGGAGGTTCCCTTGTTAGAACAGAGAAGAACGATCTGATCCAATGGAAGGGCATACTAGAGACACATCTCAACAAATCTGTGCAAAGCTTCATCGCATTTTCACTGTGGTTCCCATTTAAAGTCCAACTGGATTTACTTTCCGAATAGGCTTCGCAGTTACGGGCACAACTCTTTCAGATAAATATAAATGTCGTGCGACTAGGGCCTACCGTCGGGTAGACAGTTCGCCGGGTGCAACTCTTTCGATTTGACGCCACTTCGGCCACTTGCGCGTCGATGGGGATGAAATGATGATGATTAGAACAACACAACACCCAGTCCCTGAGCGGAGAAAATCTCCGACCCAGCTGGGAATCGAACCCGGGCCGTTAGGATTAACATTCTGTCGCGCTGAGCACTGAGCTACCGGGGGTGGACAACTCTTTCAGATGCGAACCTCATAAGTAAAAAGAGAAAAAAAAATGCGTCCCTTATGCGAGTTTTGACAATGTCCCAGCGTATAAGATATCGAAATAAATTAGCATAACAGTTAAAATGAAGCTACATACGGCGTTGTCAGTGTCTTAAAATCAAAAAATTACTTATGTTATACTCAGTGGATCACTGTTTTATTTCTTAGGAAATAGCTTTAGCGCTACTCGGACGGAAAAACCCAGCGGCATTCACGACGTATCAGTCCAGTCACTGTGCCATTCCCTTTTCTGTTGGTCGTCGTTTATTACCCAGATGTCAGAGTGTTACGTGTTCAGCGGCTTCCTCAAAGCTTAACAGCTGGCGGCTGGCAACCCGTTGATCCAGTTGCGGCAGATAATAAGCTGGCATGCACAGTTACAAGAAGAGAGAGAGACAGAGAGACGCGTTTTGCCGGCGGCGCGGTCTTTAGATACGCACCACTTACTGAGATCGGGACAGGATTGGGTAACGCATCGCCAGGTGCGGCCTGCGATGATGGTCTGCCGTGCTGCAGAAAGTGTTCCGAACTGATAGGCGAAAATCAGACACGTCTCATTTGCATTCAGTTCTTAAGCCGTCCCCCTCACACGGGACGATGCTGCTAACGTTGACGTGGACGCGGACGGGACATCCGAGAGAGGGCGCCGTCGACACACGGGACGTGCTGGCTAACGTGGTTTACAAAAAGGTACGGCCACACTTTCAGGAAACATTCATCATACACAAATAAAGAAAAGATGTTATGTGGACATGTGTCCGGAAACGCTTAATTTCCATGTTAGAGCTCATTTTAGTTTCGTCTACCTACGCTCAATGGAGCACGTTATCATGATTTCGTACGGGATACTCTACCTGTGCTGCTAGAACATGTGCCTTTACAAGTACGACACAACATGTGGTTCATGCACGATGGAGCTCCTGCACATTTCACTCGAAGTGTTCGTACGCTTCTCAACAACAGATTCGGTGACCGATGGATTGGTAGAGGCGGACCAGTTCCATGGCCTCCACGCTCTCCTGACCTCAACCCTCTTGACTTTCATTTATGGGGGCATTTGAAAGCTCTTGCCTACGCAACCCTGGTACCAAATGTAGAGACTCTTCGTGCTCGTATTGTGGACGGCTGTGACACAATACGCCATTCTCCAGGGCTGCATCAGCGCATCAGGGATTCCATGCGACGGAGGGTGGATGCATGTATCCTCGCTAACGGAGGACATTTTGAACATTTCCTGTAACAAAGTGTTTGAAGTCACGCTGGTACGTTCTGTTGCTGTGTGTTTCCATTCCATGATTAATGTGATTTGAAGAGAAGTAATAAAATGAGCTCTAACATGGAAAGTAAGCGTTTCCGGACACACGTCCACATAACATATTTTGTTTCTTTGTGTGTGAGGAATGTTTCCCGAAAGTTTGGCCGTACCTTTTTGTAACACCCTGTATATGCTGTAACCTATAATCGTATCAGGTGCAATGTCGTTAATAACATACCTATTTTCCCGTCAAGCAGTACACAGCGTGGCTATTTTTCAGCTTCACACTTACTGCTCCGTTCTATAATTGATTTCCAGATTTGCAAATGATTCATTGTGATATACATACAGGATGTAACGGGTATAATTGCAGATATTTTTATATGTGATACCTGCGTCCAATAGTCTTTCTACAAACATGTCGCAAACTTTACGACCTGTTGTTCTCTGCATGGTCGTGACTGCACCATTAAGTGGAGTGCATCTGTCAGTATCTGCGCTCGCGCGTCCACTCTTCAACACCTAACCTGCTACCCAGGGGAAAATAAACAGTGACAGCTTGTTCTTGCCTCTCGTACGTGGGGGAACTAAGCAACAAAAAAACGTAGTACCTATAATTATTAGTCTGCAAATGACGTAACTACTGATGCAGTGTTGTTCAGTACACCGTCCTCGGTCGCCAATAGAAATATATGCTAGCACATCCATTACATCCTGTGTATCTGGTCTTGAGGCTAATATGTTCCATTCTGTTGTTCATGCTGCGCAGCAAAGCTTTGTAAGGCAAAATAATCGCTGGGATGGTGCCGTAAACTGTGGAGAAGGGAGTATGATGTTTCACTCACTCTCTGACAGAAATGCAGCGGTTTGTATTCGGTCTGCGGCGGCGAACGGTTTTTGACGACGATGGCGGGTGCAAACTCATGGCGTGAGCCCCAGTGACATCATCTTTACTTTGCAATCATTCGACTGGAGTGGTTCCAGTCAAGGAAAAAACGCAAGAATGCAAATTTTGGTGGTGTGTATCCATCATTTGGACACCGTCTACATCAGTCATCGGCTCGGCCTATCATTTCACTGTCGAAGGCTACAGACAACGTCGAAGACCTAAACTGCGCGGCCCACATACTACAAATGCAGATCTAAGATCAAGAGGCCTAAATCCACAAGAAGCGTTAGACGTAAGAAATGGTGCTCATTGACCCAAAGTATGACCCTGCTCTAGCGGGACGGTGCTAAGAATCAGCGGAAGATTCAAAAGTAATAGTGTTTTCTTTATAACCTGATTACCTTATAAAATACCAGAAAAAGGAAAGAAATCAGAGTTCGGCATACAAGTGAAGGTTGATGTGTCTGTTTCCCATGTAGAGATAGATGAAGCTGCTAATAAAAATAGGGTCCCAAGGGAGATATAGGATTACCAATGAAGCACTGAGTTATGGAGGATATCCACTAACTAAACAATTAAGCAACTTAGTTAACAATATTATAACTCGGCCGGCGGTGTGGCCGTGCGGTTCTAGGCGCTTCAGTCTTGAACCGCGCGACCGCTACGATCGCAGATTCGAATCCTGCCTCGGGCATGGATGTGTGTCATGTCCTTAGGTTAGTTAGGTTTAAGTAGTTCTAAGTCTAGGGGACTGATGACCATAGACGTTAAGTCCCATAGTGCTCAGAGCCATTTAAACCATTTTTTATTATAACTCGTAATAAAATTCCACATAAACGGAGAACTAGTATTACTATTCTCAAGTACAAAATGTGAGATACGAAAGACCCGTCCAGTTACAGAGGGATAAATCTATTAACTTCAGTTATTAAGCTTACAACAAAAATAACAGGATATAAAATTAAAAAAAAAAATTACAACCCTTGCAGAGGAGCGATGTGGCTGTACGAGGCAGTTCTGAAAAGTAATTCCTCCGTATTCTTTTCGTGAAAACTATTAAAGCTTTTGATATAAAAGCAATAACATTTACATCCTTATTATTCATATCCACATATTTATTTTTCATCAGTTACCCTGGTGACGAACACATTTCTTCCAGCGAGAGACCAGTTTGTCGATACAGTCACTGTTGAATGTTTCACTATGTTTACAGAGCTACAGCTTTACCGCATCACTTCAGCACTTGTTGTTGTTATTGTTGTTGTGGTGGTCTTCAGTCCTGAGACCGGTTCGATGCAGCTCTCCATGCTACTCTATCCTGTACAGTACTTGCTGCAACCTACTTCCTGCTGAATCTGCTTAGTGCATTCATCTCTTGGTCTCCCTCTACGATTTTTACCGTCCACGCTGCCCTCCAATGCTAAATTTATGATCCCTTGATGCCTCAGAACATGTCCTACCAACCGTTCCCTTCCTCAACTTGTGCCACAAACTCCTCTTCTCCCCAATTATATTCAATACCTCCTCATTAGTTATGTGATCTACCCATCTAATCTTCAGCATTCTTCTGTAGCACCACATTTCGAAAGCTTCTATTCTCTTCTTGTCCAAACTCTTTATCGTCCACGTTTCACTTCCATACATGGCTACACTCCATACAAATACTTTCAGAAACGACTTCCTGACACTTAAATCTATACTCGATGTTAACAAATTTCTCTTCTTCAGAAACGCTTTCCTTGCCATTGCCAGTCTACATTCTATATCCTCTCTACTTCGACCATCATCAGTTATTTTGCTCCCCAAATAGCAAAACTCCTTTACTACTTTAAGTGTCTCATTTCCTAATCTAATTCCCTCAGCATCACCCGACTTAATTCGACTACATTCCATTATCCTCGTTTTGCATTGGTTGATGTTCATCTTATATCCTCCTTTCAAGACACTGTCCATTCCGTTCAACTGCTCTTCCAAGTCCTTTGCTGTCAAAAAAAAAAAAAGGTTCAAATGGCTCTGACACTATGGGACTTAACAGCTATGGTCATCAGTCCCCTAGAACTTAGAACTACTTAAACCTAACTAATCTAAGGACATCACACAACACCCAGTCATCACGAGGCAGAGAAAATCCCTGACCCCGCCGGGAATCGAATCCGGGAACCCGGGCGGGGGAAGCGAGAACGCTACCGCACGACCACGAGCTGCGGACCTGTGCTGTATCTGACAGAATTACAATGTCATCGGCGAACTTCAAAGTTACTTCATCACTATCGAAGTGAAATCGCCGAAGGTGTTCTTCATGTTCTGGATACAGATGAAAATCGGATGGGCCCAAGTTAGGACTCTACGGAGCATGATTGGTGACGGTGAACCCAAAGCGTCGGATTGTTGCAGACGTCGCAGTGCTGGTGTGTGGTCTGGCATTGTTATGGTGAAGTACAGTGTGCTCCATGTGTTGACGACCTCTTCGAATTCAAAACTCAATTACAGCACACTGTTTCTCACGCACCGGCATAGTTATGTTAGACGCCGCCGTATTGTATCCTACAATTCGCAGCCCTCTAGGGGAAGAGGGCTGCAAATATGTAGATATGAAGAATAAAAATATAGAATACTATTAACGTTTGTTTTATTTAAAAAGAGTTACGAGTTTTCACATTAAAAAATCGCAGGCATTACTTTTCAGCACGCCGTCGTAGATCTGGTACGTCATGCACAGATGAAGTATTCGTTCTTAGACATGTTGTAGTCCATCGAATACAGCAGACCAGCTTATCTCTGATTTACTGTCTTACAGATAGCTTTCGATAGGACACAGTTAACAGATGCGATAAACCTGCTCTATAGTCGATGCATTCCTTCCAACTCAATAAAAAAAATTGAAGACATTTATTCCAACAACCACATCCACTAGAACACCGGTTCCAACTTAACTGGCTCTATACCAGTTAATAGTGGCATTAGACAAGGTGTCTCACTGAGCCCACTACTTTTCAAAACAGTCACAGACGTGGCCTGTAGAGATTATAGACTGGGGGACAAAGAAATAAAAATCGTTTGTTGCGCTTACGATGCAATTCTCCTGGCAAACAGTGAACCGATCCTGGAGAAACATACATTTAGAGTGACAGTCAAAAACCCGAATATCGTAAAATCTACTTCAGAAACCAAATGTAAGACCATACGAGGTGCTATCCAAAATTTTCGGGACTGGTGCTGCCATCTGTTCGAAACCTTACCGTTGGACTAATGGTCACCATCACCCTCCAAGTAGTTCCCATCCGCACGTACACACCGGTCCCAGCGCTTCCGCCAATAGTCAAACGTTTTCTGGAAGTCCTGTTCTTTGAGGGTGTTTACCACTGCCAGCGATGCGTGTTGAATCTCTGTAGAGTGTCCGACCAACGGCCTTTCAACTTCAGTTTCAGTTTTGGGAATAGAGCGACGTAGCAGGGTGCCAAATCTGGCGAGTACGGTGGGTGGGGTACAACCGCCATGTTGTTTTTGTGCCAAAAATGTCCTGGTGAGCAAGGACGTGTAACAGGACGCGTTGTCGTGATGCAGCAGCCAGTTCCCTTGACACCAAAGTTCGGGCCGACGTTGCCGCCACGTTTTCACGGAGGCGTCCCAGAACGTCACAGTAGTAAGTGGAATTTCGTTGGGTGGGATGAATTCTTTGTGCACAATTCTCTTGGTATGAAACAAAACGATCATCATGACCTTCACTTTGCTCTTCACCTGTCTCGGTTTTTTGGGTCTTGGAGAGCCCGGGCTCTTCCACTGAGATGATTGTTGCTTTGTCTCTGGGTCATAACCAAAATCCAGCTCTCGTCGCCGGTGATTACTCGTGACAAGAGAGTTCGATTATTAGACGCGGTCTGTCGAAGGTCCGTGCACACTTCTGTTCGCAGATCCATCGTAAATTCACCTCACACCAAACACAGAGTATTACAGAAATCACTGTGGGCACGCAACACGTCATCCCAGCTGAGTGCCACTCCGCACACTGACTCACCAGATACGCAGCTCTCGCCACCTAGCGGTGCAAAGATCTACAACTGCTACTTACCAGATGGCAGCAGCAGTCCCGAAAATTTTGGATTCCACCTCGTATCTGTAGAATCAAATACATGAAAACTTGGCGTAGGCGAAGAACCATTCAGCATTTTGAAATGTGTCTGAATGGATTACAAACCCAGAGCAGGTAAGCCTGGTGGGTACGACTGACGATGGGGTCGCCGTTTTCTTACCGGTCAGATGTCTCACTCTTCTTAAATGATGCCTAGTACAGCATTTCCTCTGCTCTCTATTTTAGAGTTATACCGCTCATTTTCGTCCTCAAAACTTCGCTAGTTGGCGGGGAACATCTCTGACAGGTGAGGTTAACATTTCAATGACAGAAGCTCTATACTCGCGTCGTCACACCAGTAGTTCCTCTTCTCTTCCTCGTGTCAACTTGTATCACAAATCTGCTGTGACGAAGAAGCTGAATTTTTCAGGCAAACATCTTTCGAGAGCCTACAGTTGGCGCCGGCACGGTAGCTCAGAGTGTTCGGACAGAGGGTTTAGCTACCCTCTGTAATAAAAAAAAACTGAGTGAACGGATCAACGAACGAACGTCCGCCACGAACAAATTCAACGAACAATACAGAACAAAATGAGATCTAAAAAAAAAAAAAAGAGGAACAGAGAAACCTAATTGGTATTTCTGAGGTGTCAACGTGTCACTTACGACTACGTGTACCACCTTGTGTGGAGTGGGAAGCTAACGTAATGTAAATGGACAATTAGGGAACTGAGGACAGACAGAAAAAGCGCTGCGAATATCACTATTGCATCAATTAACATTTGCTTTAAATAATTAAAAAGATGGCTCTGAGCACTATGGGACTCAACATCTGAGGTCATCAGTCCCCTACGTAAACCTAACTAACCTAAGGACATCACACACATGCATGCCCGAGGCAGGATTCGAACCTGCGACCGTAGCGGCCGCGCGGTTACAGATCGAAGCGCCTAGAACCGCTCGACCACCCCGACCGGCTAAATAGTTCATCTTCATTTCACCGCGCCGTGCACTCACTAAAAACGATATGAGCTCTTTCATAGTACTGTCTTTGGGTGAACAGACAACAAATTGACTGCCACAGTATAATTTGTCGACAGACAGTACTCGAATTCGCCATAGTACTCTCTGCAAATATCTCTTACATACGCATTTCAGCTGTTTGGATTGTCAGGAAATTATGCAAGCCACCACCTGAGCACTTGTGCAACGTGGTCGTCTTTTCAAACCGTACAGATTACACGCCATTAGTTGGAGGTGTGTTGTGGGGCGCTGTAAACAGAGCGTGGCTAAACTGGCGCATCGGAAATTGGCTGGTACGGCACCAAAAGGCTCAGAGGCAAAGAGTGAAAGTTTCGTGTTTGTACGGCGCGTCGAGAACAGTTCCGTAGGCAATACCTTGTGTATACGAGGGGGGACCCAAAAGAATCCGGATTGTTGTCATAAAAAATTTATTGATGAACCTTTTTACGAATTTACTTCAGTCACCTTCAAAATACTCTCCATTAGATGCGATGCGACTTGTCAAGTCTCTTTTCCCACTGTTGGAAGTATGTTCGGAACTCTTCAAGTTTGATATTGTCCAGTGCCCTTTGCGAAGCTGTTTTTACCGCCTCCACATCGTCATAACGCTCCACTTTTAGCGTTTTTTTCATTCGTGGAAATAGGAAAAAGTCATACGGGGCTAGGTCCGGCGAATAGGGAGCGTGGAGAACGACAGATCACCTCTGAGATGCCAAATAGTGGCTCACTCGTAAGGCCGTGTGTGCTGGAGCGTTGTCGTCATGCAGAAACCAGTCACCTGATCGCCAAAGTTCCGGGCGTTTCCACCTCACATCCTCTCGCAGACTCCTTAAGACATCCAAGTAAAAGTGCTGGTTAACAGTCTGGCCAGGGGGTACGAATTCCCGATGCACAATTCCACGAACATCAAAAAGGACAATGATCATCGTCTCCACATTTGACCTCACCTGCCTCGCTTTTTTTGGTCTGGGAGAGTTGGGAGTCCTCCACTGGCTCGGTTTCTGGGTCATACCCGTAACACCAACTCTCATCCCCTGTAATGACTTTGTTCAAGAAGTTTCGATCACGTGCAATCTCTGTTTTCAAGTCCTGACACTCATTCATGCGGGTGGTTTTCTGCTCCTGTGTGAGAAGGCGCGGAACAAATTTAGGAGCAACACGTGTGTTAATCTGCTACTTTGCAATGTGCAGTGGCACACCTTTCAGTACCGATAAGTAATTTTTTTAATGGACAAACACCGAGTCATTCTTTTACCATTTTTTTTAAACCGTTTTCGATGTGGTGCGCAGTAGGCTGATGATAATATATCGATATTTTTTCCAACGAAACCCGATATATATATTGGTGACATGCTTCCGCCGATGTATCGATATCAAAACGGCTGTATTGAGTGCCGATATTTTTGATTCATTTATTTTTTCACAATTTATGGTGCATATTTAAAGCTGTTCTTTCGAAATTGCCGTAGAACATAATTTTACTTTCACTGTGCGAAGGAGTCTTACTACTTTTCGAGCTTTCATTACGTCCAATCTTTCTCTTTCACTGTATGAAGATAGTATACGTGGCATAAAAGAAAAAGTTCGAGTGCAATTGGGGTGGGGGGGGGGGGGGGGGGAGGTGAATGGTATAACAAGATTTCCGGTGTGAAGAAATTTTTAACGAAACTAGTGTCCCATTTCTTCACGTCGGCATTCATCAAAAACAGTTGCAAGATCGGTGTTAGCGATGGGCGGAGATGTGTGACGTAATGCTGACGTAATGGACGCTCGACGCTACCAACAGTATTTGTAGCGTTTGAATTCACAACACAAGTTTGACACCACAACTGCTAGATCGCTCGCGTTGGCAGAAATAATAAATAAAATAAAAAAAAAAACAGGGAAGTCGACATAAACTGTTCCGGACAAATACGATATGTCACAGAACAGGACGAAGGACCCATCGGACACCTTTTATTGTGCCACTTACATGCAGTTACCATCGTTAGCAAAGTGGTTATCGCCAAACGTCAACGTGCATCGTTTTCCTTACAATTCTCTCTCTAATGGGGATAGGCAGGCGGCTAGTTTGTTGATATACATAATATGTAATAACCAATCAATAGTTTAACATACAGTTCTGAAACAGGCAGTATATTCACAATGTCAAGCTTATATTTTTATGGGCCCGTACGTTGATATTTTCTCCGTCTATATAACGATACATCGATATTTTTTCTCCATACGTCGAGAATCGATTATGACGTTTTAAATATCGATATATCTGATCCCCGACCTTTTATAAATATCAGCAGTCGTAGACACAGATCATCTGCGAATCAAAACCTAGTTTTGCAAAGGTTGGTTTTGACGAACAGAGTGATTTTACAAACAGGTTTTACTCTTCCGTGCAGGGATTCTTCCTTTGCGAAGAACGCAGCCGATCCTGCTAACCTCGCTATCGATGCCACATTTCTCCCCTAACCTTGGTTTCGATCTGACTGACTTCTTTTCCTGTTCATTTCGATCACCTAACGATCTCCCGTCTGTAGTATTTTACAACCGGATTCAAGTGTAGTAACGAATGGTAGATTCTCGAGAATACCGCTACACCTCCGTTTGGCCGGCCGCTGTGCCCGAGCGGTTCTAGGCGCATCAGTCTGGGGAGACGCTGCGCCGTGTAAAAATTCCTTACAATTACATCACCAGCACTGTCTTTTATGATGTGTGTTCTCAGGTTTGTGTGCAACACCATGAAAATTGTAAATATCTCTGTTGACCAGTTCATTGGATAGAACATCTCAAGCGCGGTTTTGTATTTGAAAATGCGTAACAAGTGACCTACGCTGAACTTCTTCTCTCGTAAATCCACCTCCTCGATATGGTTGTAGAGTGCACTTAGTCCATTATGTCGGAGATTAATTGTATGGTGAATAGTGCGATTATAGTCGTGAATGATTTGTGGTAGGATGTCTAGCCGTTTGTATGTCCTGTGAAGATTAAATTCCTTCCACATTCGGTTTTTTCATCTTTATGCTCAACTGTTCGACAGTTCTATCTTTCACATGGGAGCATGCTGAGTGTGGTTTATGCCATATCGTTTCATTACCTCTTTGAAATGTCTGTTGTGAAATTCACCCCCATGGTCGGACTGAAGGACATCGCTTCTTTCCGGACTGCTGAAAGCTTCTGATAAGTCCTTCCTACACAGGGAGACTCCAAGCCAATTCGCAATATGTATCTGTTAGAATATTCTTGAAATGAATATTCGATCGAGAGTAGTCTCACATATCTACGAGACCAGCTTGCGATAAATCATACAGTCCTCGGATTACAACGCTCTATGCAGAAATATTCTGCATGCGGGCCTGTGAACCTCATGAGTGACTGTGTCCCTAATTACTCGACGATGGGTCTTTCTCGCAGCTCAGTCGTAAGCAATCTATGATTTCATTCAGATCACCTAGTATACTCTGATCAGCCGTAACATACTGAGTGCCAGTTCCCATCCCGCCCACAAGCACGATCCTCTACAAGTTTCCCTGCTGTTCGCTACAGTTTTCCAGCGGTCTTCATACGACCATTCATTTGTGGCACAAAGTTTTAATCTCCCACTAACAAGGAGACGGCACGACCTTGGGGTCGGGGATTTATCCGAAATTTTGTGCGGTGAAAGAGGACCCCTAACACCTCACTTAGTTAAAGTATTAGGACGCACTACTCCGAAAATCCCGAGAAAAATCGCGCCAAAGTTTCTTAGGTGCCGTATGAGAGTAAAATGTTAGTCCATTGCCGAGCTGCTGTTTGGCCTACATGGTTAACTCTCGGACCCTTACCCCGGAGGTCTGGGGTTCGATTCCTCCTTCTGCAATTTTTTTTTATTCTGTTACTTGTAAAATTGCACCTCATTCTTACACGAGAATCGTGAAATTAATTCCCGGGAAGATTATATAAAAATTCATTCTATAATTCACCATCAATTATCGTCAACAATATTCCGAGACATGATTCAATATTCCTGGTTTGCCTCAAAATTATCAGAAACTCAAAGCATTTTCGTAAATGTTAATGGGGCATGTTTTTGTACAGATTTATTGCAAACGCCCTGTAATTGTAAAAAATCCGCTTTTATATGTTGCGCAAAATGTCACAAAAATTATTGCTTTGTTTGTTTTTACGATAATTACCACTGCGGTTCTTGTTTATACACTCCTGGAAATTGAAATAAGAACACCGTGAATTCATTGTCCCAGGAAGGGGAAACTTTATTGACACATTCCTGGGGTCAGATACATCACATGATCACACTGACAGAACCACAGGCACATAGACACAGGCAACAGAGCATGCACAATGTCGGCACTAGTACAGTGTATATCCACCTTTCGCAGCAATGAAGGCTGCTATTCTCCCATGGAGACGATCGTAGAGATGCTGGATGTAGTCCTGTGGAACGGCTTGCCATGCCATTTCCACATGGCGCCTCAGTTGGACCAGCGTTCGTGCTGGACGTGCAGACCGCGTGAGACGACGCTTCATCCAGTCCCAAACATGCTCAATGGGGGACAGATCCGGAGATCTTGCTGGCCGGGGTAGTTGACTTACACCTTCTAGAGCACGTTGGGTGGCACGGGATACATGCGGACGTGCATTGTCCTGTTGGAACAGCAAGTTCCCTTGCCGGTCTAGGAATGGTAGAACGATGGGTTCGATGACGGTTTGAATGTACCGTGCACTATTCAGTGTCCCCTCGACGATCACCAGTGGTGTACGGCCAGTGTAGGAGATCGCTCCCCACACCATGATGCCGGGTGTTGGCCCTGTGTGCCTCGGTCGTATGCAGTCCTGATTGTGGCGCTCACCTGCACGGCGCCAAACACGCATACGACCATCATTGGCACCAAGGCAGAAGCGACTCTCATCGCTGAAGACGACACGTCTCCATTCGTCCCTCCATTCACGCCTGTCGCGATACCACTGGAGGCGGGCTGCACGATGTTGGGGCGTGAGCGGAAGACGGCCTAACGGTGTGCGGGACCGTAGCCCAGCTTCATGGAGACGGTTGCGAATGGTCCTCGCCGATACCCAAGGAGCAACAGTGTCCCTAATTTGCTGGGAAGTGGCGGTGCGGTCCCCTACGGCACTGCATAGGATCCTACGGTCTTGGCGTGCATCCGTGCGTCGCTGCGGTCTGGTCCCAGGTCGACGGGCACGTGCACCTTCCGCCGACCACTGGCGACAACATCGATGTACTGTGGAGACCTCACGCCCCACGTGTTGAGCAATTCGGCGGTACGTCCACCCGGCCTCCCGCATGCCCACTATACGCCCTCGCTCAAAGTCCGTCAACTGCACATACGGTTCACGTCCACGCTGTCGCGGCATGCTACCAGTGTTAAAGACTGCGATGGAGCTCCGTATGCCACGGCAAACTGGCTGACACTGACGGCGGCGGTGCACAAATGCTGCGCAGCTAGCGCCATTCGACGGCCAACACCGCGGTTCCTGGTGTGTCCGCTGTGCCGTGCGTGTGATCATTGCTTGTACAGCCCTCTCGCAGTGTCCGGAGCAAGTATGGTGGGTCTGACACACCGGTGTCAATGTGTTCTTTTTTCCATTTCCAGGAGTGTAATTATTATATGTATAAAAATTGAATGTTTCACAATCGACTTTGTTATTCTGATTAAAAACCCAGTGTTTCTCCTCATATACTTTACAATGAAAAGTGGAAAACCCACCGCCATGAATTGTGTTGTTGGACAAAAAGAAAATAATTTTTATTCAATAATGTAACTAATTTGTTAAAGGTAATGTAGGTTTGCGAAACTTTCTGAATAATTGGTGGAATAACAAAAGAAAATGAAGCAGAAGAAAAAAAAAGTGCCGGAGGAAGAATCGAACCCGAGACCTCTGGCGTAAGAGACATCTGTGACAGACGGCGGCTCGGCAATGCACTAACATTTTATGCTCATACGACAGCTAAGTAACTTTGGATCGATTTTTCCCGGGATTTTCCGGGTAGTGCGTCCTAATATTTTAACAACGTGAGGTGTTAGGGGTCCTCTTTCACCACACAAAATTTCGGACAAATCCTCGAACCCACGGTCATGCCGTCTCCTTGTAAGTTTAAAAACAGTGTTCAGTCCTTTGTAAATTGTGGGTATGTCCGAAAGAACAGACACCATGCGGCATCCGCAGCTGTGACACAATATACGTAAATAGAAGGTGGAAGTGGGGAGAAAGGAAAGGAAAGGGCACGGATTATTGATTCCAGCTGCATCGGGACTTTACGCAGAACCATAAGAGATGAAGGAAAAAAGCTGTGCCTGACTGGGATTCGAACCCGGGATGTCCTGCTTACTAGGCATTTTCGTGAACGACTGGGCCGCCCGGACACAATTTTAATCGCAGCTGCGCGAACTGTCTCTGCACGCCTCTCTCCCGACCCACATTGCCACCCAGCGCCAGCTATCCGCAATCTCCTACATGGTCGCTACTGTCAGATTCCCGGAGAAGGTCGGTCGCAATCTAGAAACCGTGCTGAAGAAGGTGGATTCGTTGACCATCGAGGCAAATCAGTTATATGAATGCTTGATGTCTGCTCTTCCGGACACACGCCAAGCCCAGGACGTGGAAACGGACTGCGTATTGTTGTCGTCGGGTGGGACTGTGGGTAGGCAGGGAGGCATGCCGAGATGTCCGCGCAGTTGCCATAAACACCGTGGCCGGGTGGCGAGGCGATTCACGCAATTGTCTAATGAGCAGGATATCCCAGGGTCGGACCCGTAACACATTTTTCACTCGTCAGCGCTGATAAGACGTGAATTCCCGACGCAGCTGGCATCAGTAATCCCTTCTCTTTCCTTTGTCCTTCCTCGAAATTCAATATATATACAGGGTGAGTCACCTAACGTTACCGCTGGATATATTTCGTAAACCACATCAAATACTGACGAATCGATTCCACAGACCGAACGTGAGGAGAGGGGCTAGTGTAATTGTTTAATACAAACCATAAAAAAATGCACGGAAGAATGTTTTTTGACATAAACCTACGTTTTTTAAATGGAACCACGTTAGTTTTGTTAGCACATCTGAACATATAAAGAAATACGTAATCAGTGCCGTTTGTTGCATTGTAAAATGTTAATTACATCCGGAGATATTGCAACCTACAGTTGACGCTTGAGCACCACTCCTCCGCTGTTCGATCGTGTGTATCGGAGAGCACCGAATTACGTAGGCATCCAAAGAGAACGGTGATGGACCTTAGGTACAGAAGAGACTGGAACAGCACATTACGTCCACATGCTAACACCTTTTTATTGGTCTTTTCCACTGACGCACATGTACATTACCATGAGGTTTCCGTTTTCAATTACGGAGTGGAATAGAGTGTGTCCCGACATGTCAGGCCAATAGATGTTCAATGTGGGGGCCATCATTTGCTGCACACAATTGCAATCTCTGGCGTAATATATGTCGTACACGCCGCAGTACGTGTGGTGTAATGTCGCCGCAGGCTGCCACAATACGCTGTTTCATATCCTCTGGGGTTGTACACATTCTCCTTTAACGTACCCCACAGAAAGAAGTCCAGAGGTGTAAGATCAGGAGAACGGGCTGGCCAATTTATGCGTCCTCCACGTCCTATGAAACGCCCGTCGAACATCCTGTCAAGGGTCCGCATAGTGTTAATTGCGGAATGTGCAGGTGCACCATCATGCTGATACCACATACGTCGACGCGTTTCCAGCGGGACATTTTCGAGCAACGTTGGCAGATCATTCTGTAGAAACGCGATGTATGTTGCAGCTGTTTGGGCCCCTGCAATGAAGTGTTTGTTACAACACGCAACTGAACGTCGGAGGTTTCAAGCGTCAACTTTAGGTTACAATATCTCCGGATGTAATTAACATTTTACAATGTAACAAACGGCACTGATTACGTATTTGTTTATATGTTCAGATGTGCTAACAAAACTAATGTGGTCCCTGTTGTGACTTGGCAAGACAGCCAAGCCACTACGAGGTGAAGCCGAAAGCCACGCGTTTAAGCTCACGCAGGCTGGCGTGAGGTCTGGAACAGGTAAAGTAATTATACTAGCAAAAAAAAGTACGTAGCTGCTGGAATACTTAACTTTAATCCATAATTGGTGAACATCGGTCTGACGGTACATGCATCACAAGATAAATAGCAAATGCTAATGGCGCCTTGCTAGGTCGTAGCAAATGACGTAGCTGAAGGCTATGCTAACTATCGTCTCGGCAAATGAGAGCGTAATTTGTCAGTGAACCATCGCTAGCAAAGTCGTCTGTACAACTGGGGCGAGTGCTAGGAAGTCTCTCTACACCTGCCGTGTGGCGGCGCTCGGTCTGCAATCACTGATAGTGGCGACACGCGGGTCCGACGTATACTAGCGGACCGCGGCCGATTTAAAGGCTACCACCTAGCAAGTGTGGTGTCTGGCGGTGACACCACAGGTTCCATTTAAAAAAAAGTAGGTTTGTGTTAAAAAAAATACTTCCATGCATTTTTGTATGGTTTGTATTAAACAAGTACACTAGCCCCTCTCCTCACGTTCGGTCTGTGGAATCGGTTCGTCAGTATTTGATGTGGTTTACGAAATACATCCAGCGGTAACGTTAGGTGACTCACCCTGTATATAAAGTTATCTGTTCCCCCAACGAAAAGATTTCAGAGGTATCTCAGCGATATTTGCTACAATGTTTATCATACGAGGGTTGGAACATTAATAGTGGCAACTACTTATTTACAGCTCGTACAAGACAGATACGTGTTTCAAAGTTTTGCTGACCTTCAAAGTAGTCACCAGCATTGTGTATAACCCGATGCCAGCGACGTGGAAGTCCTAGGACACTCTTAGCAGTGCCAGTTGTGTTGACAGTTCGAGCGGCGCGGTCTATTACACAACGAATTTGTAGCGGTTCTGAAGCTAATGCTGTGAAGCGTTTCCTTCAGTTTAGAAATCGAGTCGAACTCACGAGGGCTTAAGTCAGGGGAGTGCAGTTGGTGGTGTAGCACTTAGCAGCCCCATCAGTGATACAAATCAGTAACAGCTTGCACTGTACGTGGTTCAGCATTGTCCTGCAAAATGATGGTCAGGTCCTGCAGAAAGTGTCATTACTTCTGTCTCTATGCTGTTCATTTTTGGAACACAACCTACGACCAGCTTAGAGACAGAAGTGATGACACTTTCTCCAGGACCTGACAACCATTCTGCAGGAAAATGGTCAAGCCCGTACAGTGAGAGCTGTCACTGATTTGTGCAATTTTGTCATATGATGACATGGTTGGAGCCCGCTGCTGTTATTTGAAGACAAATGTTGGTGTTGGGACAGCAACCAGCTACAAATTTACTTTCAGTTCCTTTATTCATAGGGAACCGTTACCGGTTTCGACTCGTTATGATTCATCTTCAGACGGTTTACACGGTTTCCTCGTAACATGTGCAAAAAACGCACCCCATGTTATAAGGAAAGCGTGAAAACCGTCTGAAGATGAATTATAACGATTCGATACCGGCAACGGTACCCTTGAACAAAGGAACTGAAAGTAAATTTGTGGCTGGTTGCTGTCCCAACACCAACTGATTTGTTACTCATTTGTTTGACTGATGGGGCTGCTAAGTGGTATACCATCTACTTCACTCCCCTGACTTACGCTCTCGTAAGTTCAACTCAATTTCTAACCTGAAGGAAACATTTCACGGCGTTCGCTTCAGAACTGCTACAAATTCGTCGGGCAACAGACCTCGCCGCTCAAACTGTCAAATACAACTGGCACTGCTAAGAGTATCCAACGACTTCCACATCGCTGGCAACGTGTTATACACAATGCTGGTGACTACTTTGAAGGTCAGTAAAACTTTGAAACATGTATCTATTTTGTACGAGCTATAAATAAATAGTTGCTATTATTGAAGTTCCAACCCTCATGTAAGGGACCTGTGGTCTGAGGTGGCTCGATCAACAGTAATAATGTAATACGCTCTTCCACTGCGTTAAGTGAAGTATCACACGAGGAGCGTACAGCCAGCTATTCGTAAGTTAAGTTAATCATACTGCCAAATACTAATGCCGCCGCACAACTAACATTGCAGAGCAAAATACGAGCCACGTACGAGCTGTACTCAATAAAAACGTGGGTGCGAGGAGTAATGTGGGTATAACACCAAGAACAGCGGGTTAAAGGAACAAGTTTGATTTCAAGCAAGACACACAGCTCTTACTGTCGAAATTTGCACAGTTGGACGGACAGCTTCAGTACAGTTCAGACACAAAAATAAATCTGGTTAAGAAACCAGATGAAATAAAGTTACTCTCAAACCGGTCACCGCAGATCACGTGTTCCCGCTGCCGAAATGCTCACAATATATCACTGAAAATCTCATTTTCTCAGCGGTGTTCAGTGTCACCATGTAAATATTCACTGATGAGCCAAAACAATGTTATCGCCTCCTTGACACACCGAGCCTAAGTCATCAATATTGTTTAAGAAGCTGGAGTCTTTTCCGGATCCCATGCTTCTTTCTTCCCTTCTCTACACAGTAGTGTAGAAAGCTACTCAGATTAGGTGTGTATTGTGTGTTTAAACCGGGGACCTAGAAACGACGGAGAGGCTTCGTACCGCCGTAGCGGTTCACAACCCCACAACAGGCCACAGCAGTCCACCCACCCCACCGCCACCCCACAATGAAAACCAAGGGTTATTGAGCGGTTCGGCCCCCAGTGGCACATGAACAGCGGATCAGCGATGTTTATTCCCACACGCCCTGCGTAACAACCAACCGTTTGTGGAAGTCAAAAAAATGGTTCAAATGGCTCTGAGCACTATGGGACTTAACATCTACTGTCATCAGTCCCCTAGAACTTAGAACTACTTAAACCTAACTAACCTAAGGACAGCACACAACACCCAGCCACCACGAGGCAGAGAAAATCCCTGACCCCGCCGGGAATCGAACCCGGGAAACCGGGCGTGGGAAGCGAGAACGCTACCGCACGACCACGAGATGCGGGCTTGTGGAAGTCGCTTGTATCTATTTGCATCCCGTATCTATTTACAATTTTTACAGAAAGCAGATGGCAGTTATAAGAGTCGGGGGGTATGAAAGGGAAGCAGTGGTTGGGAAGGGAGTGAGACAGGGTTGTAGCCTATCCCCGACGTTATTCAATCTGTATATTGAGCAAGCAATAAAGGAAACGAAAGATAAATTCGGAGTAGGTATTAAAATCCATGGAGAAGAAATAAAAACTTTGAGGTTCTGTCAGAGACAGCAAAGGACTTGGAAGAGAAGTTGAACGGAATGGACAGTGTCTTGAAAGGAGGGTATAAGATGAACATCAACAAAAGCAAAACGAGGATAATGGAATGTAGTCAAATTAAGTCGGGTGATGCTGAGGGAATTAGATTAGGAAATGAGACACTTAAAGTAGTAAAGAAGTTTTGCTATTTGGGGAACAAAATAACTGATGATGGTCGAAGTAGAGAGGATATAAAATGTAGGCTGGCAATGGCAAGGAAAGCGTTTCTGAAGTAGAGAAATTTGTTAACATCGACTATCGATTTAAGTGTCAGGAAGTCGTTTCTGAAAGTATTTGTATGGAGTGTATCCATGTATGGAAGTGAAACATGGACGATAAATAGTTTAGACGAGAAGAGAAGCTTCTGAAATGTGGTGCTACAGAAGAATGCTGAAGATTAGATGGGTAGATCACATAACTAATGAGGAGGTATTGAATAGAATTGGGGAGAAGAGGAGCTTGTGGCACAACTTGACTAGAAGAAGGGATCGGTTGGTAGGACATATTCTGAGACATCGAGGGATCACCAATTTAGTATTGGAGGACAACGTGGAGGGTAAAAATCGTAGAGGGAGACCAAGAGATGAATACACTAAGCAGATTCAGAAGGATGTAGGCTGCAGTAGGTACTCGAGATGAAGAAGTTTGCAAAGGATAGAGTAGCATGGAGAGCTCCATCAAACCAGTCTCAGGACTGAAGACCACAACAACAACATCGTCACTGAAAATGATTTCTCATTCGCTTCTGCTGCGCTTACATTCTTTCCTTATCAGGTCACCTCTGAAGATTCTCTCCGCTAAGAACGACATGCTGTGTCGTATTTGGTAGTAAGTGTTCAGTTCATTCTCAAAGATTTCGTTTTGTCACTAACATCCGCGAAAAGCATCGCAACTTGTCACACTGGTTGTCAGTTGAACATTACACTTGGCAGTCGTTTGCTTCATTCAGCGTCACTCTCATTTTACTTTCATTTTCTCGGCCTCCAGGATCTGTTATGTCCAAGTTACAACAGGAGCTTTGAAAGCTATTCACCATCTTCTTTGTATATCTAATGAAGAAGAACGCGGAGGGGAATATCATCGAAAGCTACTGGTTGAACTTATATACGACGAGTAGTGAACACAGAAAAACTGTTACACAAATTTCCCACGAAGAAAAATACACAGGTCATAGATACCCTTATTTGGTACATGTGAATCACATCCTGATCATAATGGACTCAGTCTCCCAGTACAATCATAAGCACGTCATATTCGATTACGTGAGAGTGGGGCAAAAAGTACCGGGGTAAGGTTTTCCGCCGGCTGGGGTGGTCGAGCGGTTCTATGCGCTACAGCCTGGAACCGAATCCTGCCTCGGGCATGGATGTGTGCGATGTCCTTAGGTTAGTTAGGTTTAAGTAGTTCTAAGTTCTAGGGGACTGATGACCTCAGAAGTCCAGTCCCATAGTGCTCAGAGCCATTTTTTAAGTTTTTCCGACTGAAATAACTCCCCGATGGAAAGAGGTATGAATATGAAGTAAAGACGCCGTGGAATGAAACACCACAGCGCATCCACGGCAGCCATTGTAAACAGGCTAGTGGTCCCCTGAACATCAGAACGACAGCACGTGCGTCACTGGTTCACGCAAGTAAATACTTTCGTATTTGGTATTTTTGATCTACCTCACGAATTTTAACGAGTAGCCTTTAATGTTTCAGTGTTTTATGGTAAGGATTTATCTACTGTTTTGCTACACAATGCGTAAATTACCTACGTTTCGTAACGTAACCAATACCTTGCTTTTATTTCAACACGTGTGATGAGGGCTAGATGTTCCGTTTTTCGGGGGACGTTGCGACCTCGAAACAACTTTCCCCAGTTCATTTGTACCAATAATGGAATATAAGTATCGTTATTTTTTTCATTTGTAGTATGAGGACGTATACCCTAAAAACAACACGAGGTTCTGTGTCACAGGAGTTGATGCAAAAAGCAGCAGACGCAGTTCTCAACGATGGCAGGAAAATGAAAACTGTTGCCAAAGAATTAAATATTTGTTACATGATGTTATACAGATATTCCAAAAGCAAAGATCTGGGGTAGGAAATATTGCGATTGGTTAGAAAAATTTAAAATTGGTCTTTACTGAAGAACAGGAAGATAAGTTAGCAGAATATCTGTTGTAAAGTGCTTCAATTTTCTTTGGTCTTCTGCCAGAAGGAGTCAAAAAGTTAGCGTACCAATGTGCACTGAAATTAAATGCTCGGAAGTGAAGTGTGTTAAACGAAAGGTTTTACAAACGAGTAGTGAAAGGTCTGAGCGTGGAGAGGGCAGTTTAGAGTATTATCGTCTAGTGTGCTGTGACAGTTACTCGAGTTCACTTTCTCGGGAAGAATGGATTCAGTGTCAAGAATGTAAGAACTTGGTCCATTCTAGATGTAGCCTTATTAACCTACGTATGCCCGAACTGTGATTGTGGTTGATATATCTTGTGATCATTAATGAATTATAAGTATATATGTTTTCTGCCAGTGACAGCGATAGACAATTTCAGCCTAAGACAAGGCTGATATGATTGAAGACTTAACTATCAAGGCTAAGTAGTTACAAGTAATTTGAGAATCTGTTAATTACTAAAGGGTTAATAGCTGTTTGAGTACAAATTATAGTTACTTGTTATATGACATACAAATGTTCACCCGATGATTCGTGCGACATTGTTGATTATTACTTAAATAAACAGATATGGTTTAATCATTTATTGTTTTTTATTTCATAAATAACGGTTTTAACAACTATGGTAACAACTAATCCTGGCTTGTTAACAACTTGCCCCAAGTAGGGGTAAGTTATTATTTTACGACTTTAGACGTTAAAACATTACTACTAAAGCAAATCTCACAACAAATGACAACAAAACCTTCGTTAATATCGAAGTTACATACATAAGTTAATTTGATTGCATCGCATGAATACTAAAATCAAGTAGTCTTAACGAATTTTGAGCTGAACTAAAAATCGGAACTTGTAGCTCCTCTCTCCCCTACCCCAAATCTCGGGTTACAGCCAGACAAATTCTAATCTCCAACCACGAATATCAGCTGCTCAGTCGGCATCCTATTTCAACGTTCTTAATCGCAGCATGGTGCCGTAACTCCCTTCCGTCTACCTGGAGTTTGTTCAGATGCCTCCAGATACTATTTTCCAACCAAGCTGCAGAGCCAGCAGTTTCACAACCCTTCACATCAGCAGCACGAAGACCACTGTCCGAATCATTAGCAGCAGACGATGGTCACCTGTTTAGATAATTCCAACTCTTTGTTCTTCACCGCCGGTCGCGGTGGCCGTGCGGTTCTGGCGCTGCAATCCGGAACCGCGGGACTGCTACGGTCGCAGGTTTGAATCCTGCCTCGGACATGGGTGTGTGTGATGTCCTTAGGTTAGTTCTAGGGGACATATGACCTAAGATGTTGAGTCCCATAGTGCTCAGAGCCATTTGAACCATTTGTTCTTCACCTTCTAACGTTTCTTGTTGCTACGTTGAAATTTACAAAAACTGTGCATCTTAAAAGAAACCAGTCCTAGCTGCAGGCTCTTCCCCGTCTTGGTGAAATGAAATCACACCAAAGGAAATAAAAGAGGTGTAAAATAAGTCTGTCAGTGAACGTGCCGCCGGCCGCGGTGGTCTAGCGGTTCTAGGCGCGCAGTCCGGAACCGCGCGGCTGCTACGGTCGCAGGTTCGAATCCTGCCTCGGGCATGGATGTGTGTGATGTCCTTAGGTTAGTTAGGTTTAAGTAGTTCTAAGTTCTAGGGGACTGATGACCACAGATGCTAAGTCCCATAGTGCTCAGAGCCATTTTTAAGTGAACGTGCCATAATAAAATAATTACGGGGCTTTATTGCAAAATACACTACTGGCCATTAAAATTGCTACACCATGAAGATGACGTGCTACAGACGCGAAATTTTACCGACGGGATGAAGATGCTGTGATATGCAAATGATTAGCTTTTCAGAGCATTCAAACGAGGTTAGAGCCGGTGGCGACACCTACAACGTGCTGACAAGAGGAAAGTTTCCAACCGATTTCTCATACACAAACAGCAGTTGAACGGCGTTGCCTGGTGAAACGTTGTTGTTATGCTTCGTGTAAGGAGGAGAAATGCGTACCATCACGTTTTCGACTTTGATAAATGTCGGATTGTAGCCTATCGCGATTGCTGTTTATAGTATCATGACATTCCTGCTCGCGTTGGTCGAGATCCAATGACTGTTAGCAGAATATGGAATTGGTGGGTTCAGGAGGGTAATACGGAACACCCTCTGGATCCCAACGGCCTCGTATCACTAGCAGTCGAGATGACAGGCATGTTATCTGCATGGCTGTAACGGATCGTGCAGCCACGTCTCGATCCCTGCGTCAACAGATGGGGACGTTTGCAAGACAACAACCATCTGCACCAACAGTTCGACGACGTTTGCAGCAGCGTGGACTATCAGCTCGGAGACCGTGGCTGCGGTAACCGTTGACGCTGCATCACAGACAGGAGCACCTGCGATGGTGTACTCAACGACGAATTTGGGTTCCCCAATGGAAAAAAGTAATTTTTTCGGATGAATCCAGGTTCTGTTTACAGCATCATGATGGTCGCATCCGTGTTTGGCGACATCGCGGTGAACGCACATTGGAAGCGTGTATTCGTCATCGCCATACTGGCGTATCACCCGGCGTGATGGTATGGGGTGCCATTTGTTACACGTCTCGGTCACCTCTTCTTCGCATTGACGGCACTTTGAACACTGGACGTTACATTTCAGATGTGTTACGCCGCGTGGCTCTACCCTTCATTCGATCCCTGCGAAACCCTACATTTCAGCAGGATAATGCACAACTGCATGTTGCAGGTCCTGTACGGGTCTTTCTCGATACAGAAAATGTTCGACTGTGCCCTGGCCAGCACATTCTCCAGATCTCTCACCAATTGAAAACGTCTGGTCAATGGTGGCCGAGCAACTGGCTCGTCACAATACGACAGTCACTACTCTTGATGAACTGCATGGGTAGCTGTACCTGTACACGCTAAGCAAGTTCTGTTTGACTTAATGCCCAGGCGTATCAAGGCTGCTATTACGGCCAGAGGTGATTGTCCTGCGTACTTATTTCTCAGGATCTATGCACCCAAATTCCGTGAAAATGTAATCATATGTCAGTTCTAGTATAATATATTTGTCCAATGAATACCCGTTTATCATCTGCATTTCTTCTTGGTGTAGCAATTTTAATGGCCAGTAGTGTATATATCAAGTAGTATATCTTACGAACTGTGCAGTAATGTAAGTTTAATCCTTTTTCATATATAAACTTAACGTTGCTGTGTTTGATACAGGATACACTTTTCTGTGTCATAATAAAATGACATCCTAAGCGAAACATATAAGTTTTCAGTTTATGTATGAAAAACCATTAACCTTAGATTATTGTCCAATTTCGTAAGGTATTTGCAATTTGTATTTGCCATTGCAGATCTGTAAATTATTGAAGACGTACCGCCGTAATGTTTTTCACAAATTAGCAAATATAATAGAACGAGATTACCTTGTTTTTTGTTAAAAATACTCATCGTAGTAAAGGTAAGTAAAACAGGCTTTCAATATGTTCAAACATAAGAAACGCATTTGTTTAAGAAATAATTCGAGAACAATGGAAGAAGTTTTTAAAGCATTATGTGTGGATACGAGTAATATAAATTTTTTCCTTTTTTTTGTAACCCTATTTCCCAACTTGGTGACGTCAATGGAAGAAAGTTTTAAATAATTGTTTGTGGATACGAGAAATATATTTTCTTCTATTTTTTTGTATCCCTATTTCCCAGATGTCTGACTACTAAATGAATAGTGTAATGCTAATACCCTTCTGGGACCATTTTGCGGCAGAATCGTTAAATGAATTATTTCATTATTTTTGGTGCTAAAGACTAAGTTCATAAAATTATAATAAAAGTTACAATATGCATTTCTTTTTATTTCTTTTGACAACATCCGCTAAAGGTGCCTACACGACTCTACAAGACGACGGAAAATTATTAATTGTGTGATATTGCACTCATGATATCACGAAAATAAAAACTACAAATTAAAATTAAAAACATATAGTATTTTAGAACAACAGTTTTGTTGAACAGCCGCCGTTTTATGTTTTCCTCCAACCTAGATCAACAAATTGTCAAAGGCATATCATAAAACGTTGCATGGGATAGGGTATGGAGCTCCAAATTAAGTCACTAGGTATATTTTCTTAAAAATCCTGTATTTCAGGTATTAAAAATAATTACAAAGTATATCACACGCAGAAGAGGTACAAAAACAGTACAGTACAAAATATCCATGAAGAGAAATGTGCAGGCATTATGAAGTGCAGATGAAGTGCAGATGTATGACTTTGAAGAAATGCATGAGATGTTCAATTAAAGGAAGAGAAGGAAAATGAACCCAGTATTTTCTTGCCACAAGAGTGAAAATGAAGCTGGTAAGACAAGCGGCCAAACTGTGTGGGGGGAAAGCTGCTTCCATCTGTCAACTGAGATCTGAAGCCCATTCCACCGAACCACAGCTGCAGATCTGTTCGGAAGGTGCTGTCTTCGCTTCTGGAGTGGGACTAGTTGTGGCCATCTACGAAAATGCGGCGACGATGTGACAACTCCGTGTATGAGGCAATAGCGCAGATGGAGGCGGTGCAGAACTGTCGATCAATGGTGCGAGGTGGGTGGTGAGGATTTTACCAGATCTTCGAGTGGCCTCTGTAGCCGCCACCGTATCCACCACCGTAGCCGCCCGAGAGGCTGCCAGAGTAGAGGCTTCCACTGCTGATGCCGGAGGAGATGATGGCTCCAGAGCCGTAGCCGCCGCCGTAGCCACCTCCGTATCCACCTCCGTATCCACCACCGTATCCACCACCGTATCCGTAGGAGCCTCCGTATCCACCGCCGAGTGATCCGGACGAGATGATGCCTCCAGAGATGCCGGAACCGATGCCGGAACCGATGCCAGAGCTGATGAGTGCGGCTCCTCCGCCAATACCACCGGCACCGATTCCACTGCCGATGCCGACGGAGGAGATTCCGCTGGAGACTGGGACGGGCACAGCTACGGGGCGGGGTTCAGGTACAGTTACGGGGTAAGGCTGGGGAACGGCCACCGGGACGGGGTGGGGTACTCGCACGGGGTACGGCTGTGGGACTGGAACGGGGACTGGACGGGAAACGGGCACAGGGACAGGGCGACTCACTGGAACTGGGACAGGTCTGGGGACTGGAACAGGCACAGGGTGGGGCACACGGACTGGGTAAGGCGCCGGGACAGGCACGGGGCGACTGACGGGGACGGGGACGGGCTGAGGAACCGGGACGGGGCGCTCCACCGGGACAGGGACGGGCTGAGGTTCCGGGACGGTCACCGTCTGGACGACGGTCCTGGTCGGAGCAATGGCTACAGCCCCGACGCCTCCGCCGAGGCCGATGCCGGCACCTCCTCCGAAACCACCTCCGAGACCACCTCCGAGACCACCGCCGAGACCACCGCCGAGACCTCCTCCGAGGCCTCCGCCTAAGCCACTGCCCAGACCGATTCCGCCGGAGCCCAGGCCGATGCCTCCACCGTAGCCGTAGCCTCCACCATAGCCGTAGCCTCCGCCGTAGCCGCCGCCGTAACCACCGCCGTAGCCGCCGCCGTAGCCGCCTCCGTAGCCGCCTCCGTAGCTGCCACCGTAACTGCCTCCGAGGCTTCCTCCGTAGCTCCCGAGGCTAGCGCCTCCTAGACCACCTCCCAGGCCGTAACCTCCATAGAGAATCCCACGCTTGTCCTTCTTGGTGGCCTCTGCCCCCTTTCCTGCAGCATCCTCAGCTGTGGCCGATGCCAGAAGCACAGCCGCGAGGCATACCTGTCGAACAGACGAACACTCCTTTAAAAATACATTGTAAGAACGCAGACTGAGGTGCAGGTGTCATAGTTGCATATTCGAATATTCGAATTTTTATAATATGTTTGTCTGTGTGAAAATTTTTTATTGGCATTTCAACCATTGCTGATCTTAAAAGGATGTGACATAGTCGCCGGCCGCAGTGGCCGAGCGGTTCTAAGCGCTTCAGTCTGTAACCGCGTGACCGCTACGGTCGCAGGTTCGAATCCTGCCTGGGCATGGATGAGTGTGATGTTCTTAGGTTAGTTAGGTTTAAGTAGTTCTAAGTTCTAAGGGACTGATGACCTCAGACGTTAAGTCCCATAGTCCTCAGAGCCATTTGAGCTCAGAGCCATAGTTTGTTACAAGACATTGCGCATTCTGGTCTGTAAAAATCATAAATAAAGTGTGTCACGACTTGTATTGGCAATATACTTCACATCAGCCTGTTTCATTTACTCCTCAGTATGGAGAGTGGCCAAAATGCGTCAGAAAATGAATCAAATATTTTTGGACCAAACAAACATGTAATTACAATAAACAAGAGCCATAACAGCAAACATTCTTCTATCTTGCAGAGCTCAAAATACCCTTTTTGTTCATTTTGTCTTAGGAATTTTTAGGGATGCAAGAATGCTGACTTTGTGCAAGCAAATCGCCTGTGGACCCTATTGTTTGTCAAAATCGGGAGGCAATACTGTAAACAAAAATTTCAAAAATGGGACTGCAGACTAAAATAAGCAATTTTTTCAGACTGAGTGGACAAAGACGTCATGGAGTAACTTCATGAGAGTAGTGTAGATAATCAGCTTTCTAAACATTAATCGTCTTCATGATTTATATAAATGGAATTTGTTCTGAAACAGGTCACTGTTGTTATCAAGGAAGCGACTGCAGTGAATAAATAAATAAATAATGTAAAAATAGTGATTTTACAAATGACATTTCAAGATATTTGTTGCAGCTCATAAAGGAAATATGGAGCATGCTGTGGACTAATCAATACGAAGAGACTATTATGCAGAACAACAGTTGAAAATTATAAGGAATGCGACAAATTAAAATCAGGGAGGAAAATAAAGTAACAGCAGTGAAATGGAATACTGGAAATGCGAATTTGTAATAATAAGAAGGGTTTGAAAAGTAAATGAATAAATGAGAGACAGAATCAGAACTTGAGGTGATATTAAGAAACAACTGCAACGATGTGATTTAGTTGGTTTAGACACTTTAAAAAAATACCTAATGACTGATGCTGCAAAATATTAATGCAGCAAGAAAAGAGTGGGCTAAGTGGGATTAGAGTATGAAAGTTCAAGAAAGTATGGAAAACTGAAGAAGAAAAGTAGGGTATTGGGAAGACATACAAGACTGGTTACTTAGTAGCGAAAGACGGCAGAGATGTAACAAACTTGCCTTCTCAAAATGCACAATTTAATTTTCCTCAAGTTTGAGTGTTGCAGCGATAGAGAAATTTACAAGAGGAGTTATGATAGTCGAATTTAAGACACACTGTAATCTTAGCTGCTTTTTCAGACAAGCTTCCTAACCGAATACCGAATGAGAAAAGAGAATTCGCCCTCTTGAATGTAGCGAGTGTAGAAAAGAATATAGTTCAGAAAAATGATCATAGGATATGATTTAAAGGACTAGCTTAAGAACTCACTTTTGATGTAATCGATTTTGAAACAGATCTCCAAACAAGAATGTTTGAAAATTTGGTCCCTGAACTGGTCCCCACTACAGGAATGAACTACAGTATCTGCCCTGCGTTCTTCAACAGGCTCCTTTCTGCACGAGTGTACCAGATGATGCACTACAAAATTAAGAAAATAGAAGAACTGCCTGACGGATGAGAACTATTATGGATTCTGTAGACCATTTAGAGAAGATTTGCCAGGTGCATTCTTATTTTATACTTTTGAAACTGGTTTGTATAACTGTGGAAGCCGTCAGATTTGGTCCCTGAATTGAACACTGTAGTAGTGCAAGAAACTACCGGATCTGTTGCGCTCATCCAGTGTTCTGAAGCTGCCTATCCGTGAGACACTACAAAGTTAAGAAGATTTTTCCTAGATGAGGCTGCAGAAGACTGAGAGTCCTTACAGACCAAAGTTGTGATATTGACCAGAAAAGTATTCTAATTTTCTCCATTTGAATATAGTTTGTGAAACTGCGGAATGGGCCCAAGAACTGAGCCCTGTGGTGCTACTAGAACTTACCAGCGCAGTTATCCTCATCCTGCTTAGATGCTGTGGATGCTGCGAGAGGATCTCAACTGATGCCTCCACCAGAGTGCCGCCAGTTTATATACACACAAACACCCACCGAACTGGGCGCGGGCAGCGGATGGTCGCGGAGAAAGGGAGGAGTTTGCCGGCCAAAACCATCCCCCACCCGCGAGGTGACCCGTTAGCGAGGTGCGGCGCGCTTCTCGCGGGGTGGGGAATCGGAAACCGGCGGACGCTGGCGGGGGAAGAGGTCGCACACACGCGTGGACTGCATTTTTTCCCCCCTTACCTCCCGGTGAGCTGCAGCGGCCACTAAAGGAGGCGGCGAACTACTTTCACTGGAGCAGACCGGAGCGCGCACTGGGCAGGGCCCTCCACACGATGCCGGCGAGCTTTCTCGCTCGCTCGGCCGCAGCGGTCGCGACGCGCGGACACTTGCCGCGCGGACGAGGCGTGGTGGGTGACCTTTAGGCCAGCGAAGTGGAACCTCCGCCGACTTGTCGCCGGCTGACCAGTCGCCCAGCTGCGTCGGCCCAGCTTCCGCTTTCCATTGCGACACGGGCCGTTCGCCTTTCATCGTAGTGGAAGATGATTCTGCACGTATGGAGAGCGCTCGAGATTCAGCAGTCACGTTTTTGCACATCCATCCAGACTGAAGCTTTGAGGGACTTCGGTCGTTCACTTATGTAACAAAATGAAACACCTGCAGCCGTCCTTCCGATATTTATTACATAACTCTCACTTTTGGTGTTACAGTATATCAGTGGTTCTCACCCTGGGGCAAATTTGTAAGGGGTAACAAAACCAAAAGGGCGTCATTGTGTTTCACTCATGAAACTAATTCACTTTTAACACATCAATACTGCCGGCCGCAGTGGCCGAGCGGTTCTAGGCGCTTCAGTCTGGACCACACGACCGCTACGGTCGCAGGTTCGAATCCTGCCTCGGGCATGGATGTGTGTGATGTCCTTAGGTTAGTTAGGTTTAAGTAGTTCTAAGTTCTAGGGGACTGATGACCTCCATAGTGCTCAGAGCCATTTGAACCATTTAGAGCATCAACACTACTATCACAATTTTCTGAAGACTTTAATACAGATTATACACTGAAGAGCCAAAGGCATTGGTACACCTGCTTAAGGGGGGGGTAGGACGTCAAACGGGCCGACTTGGAGCAGGAGGGGCACCACAGGACATTTTAATTTGCACTCCTTATACTTTTACAAATAAATTCAGAAAACTTCGTCAGCATGACCTGGAAGGATTCAGGATTCACACTCTTAGCAGTGCAAGTTCAAAAACATAACAAAACAAATTTTTTTACATGTGAAATTTCATCATTTTTTTCACTTACTATTGGCTGCATTTGTTTCTGTAGGTACACTTTTCTTCATACGTAAGAGAGATTCTTCGATGAATTTTGCACAGCATACAAACCATACAGGTGTATGAAAATCTAGAATTTTCCTAATCTATTAAAAACTGTGATAAAAATTGAGATAATTAACTATAAAATTTGAGTTTTTCTAATCATGAAGTTTAAAAATGTAACAGCTCATTCATTTTTTGATAAATTAAATAAATTCTAGAGTTTCATACACCTGTAAGTATGGTTTCTATGCTGTGCAAAATTCATCGAAGAATCTCTCTTACCTATGAAGAAAAGTGTACCTACAGAAACAAATGCAGCCCATAGTAAGTGAAACAATGATCAAATTTCATTTGCAATAAAAAAAATTGTTATGATTTTGAACTTCCACTTCTATGAGTGTGAATCCTGAAGTCTTTCTGGTCATGCTGCAAAGCTTTCTGAATTTATTTGTAAAAGTATAGGGAGTAGAAATTAAAATGTCCTGTGGTGTGAATCCTGAAGTCTTTCTGGTCATGCTGACAAAGTTTTCTGAACTTATTTGTAAAAGTGTAGATAGTAGACATTAAAATGTCCTGTGGTGCCTCTCCTGCTCCAAGTCGGCCCGTCTGACGTCCTACCCCCCTTAGCATTGTGTAGGGCCCCCGAGAGCACGCAGAAGCCGCAACGCGACGTGGCATGGACTCGACTAATGTCTGAAGTAGTGCTGGAGGGAACTGACACCACGAAGCCTTCAGGATTGTCCATAAATCCGTAAAAGTACGAGGGGGTGGAGATCTGAACAGCACGTTCCAAAAGCATCCCAGATATTCTCTATAATGTTGATGTCTGGGGAGTTTGGTGGCCAGCGGAAGTGTATAAACTCAGAAGAGTGTTCCCGGAGTAACTCCGTAGCAATTATGGACGTGTGGGGTGACGCACTGTCCTGCTGGAATTGCCGAAGTCCGTCGGAATGCAGTGGACATGAATGGATGCAGGTTATTAGGTAGGGTTCTTACGTATGTGTCACCTGCATGAGTCGTTTCTAGACGTATCAGGCGCCCCACATCGCTCCAACTGCACACGCCGCACACCATTATAGAGCGTCCACCAGCTTGAACAGTCCCCTGCTGACATGCAAGGCCCATGAATTCATGATGTTGTCACCATACACGTACACGTCCATCCGCTCTATACAATTTGAACGAGACTCGTCCGATTAGACAACATTTTTCCAGTCATCAATTGTTCAATGTCCATGTTGACGCGTCCAGGTGAGGCGTAAAGCTTTGTATCATTCAGTCACCGAGGGTACGTGAGTGGGCCTTCGGCTGCGAAAGCCCATATCCATGACGTTTCGTTGAATAGTTCGAACGCTGACTCTTGTTAATCGTCCAGTATTTTGCGTAAGGGCTGCACTTCTGTCACATTCAACGATTCTCTTCAGTCCTCGTTGGTCCCATTCTCGCCGGATACGTTTCCGGCCGCAGCGATGTCGGGGATTTGATGTTTTAACGGGTTCCTGATATTCACCCCGTAAAATGATCGTACGGGAAATTCCACACTTCATCCCTACCTTGGAGATGCTGCGGCCCATCGGTCGTGCGCCTACTAGAACACGAGATTCAAACTCAGTTAACTCTTGATAACCTGCCTTTGTAGCAGCAGTAACCGATCTAACAACTGCGCCAGACGCTAGTTGTCTTATATAGACGTTGCTGACGGCAGTGCCGTAATCTGCCTGTTTACATATCTCCGTATTTGAATATGCATTCCTATACCACTGTCCTCGGCGCTTCAGTGTATAAATTATCAGTAATCACTTTTTCCTCACTTACTAGCATTAACGCATGACACCAGGCGGTGGAGGTCACAGGTACCTCACCTAGATTGCCGACTGCAAACATACTTTGTTCTTTTAACTGTATATCTATGAAGATAAGAAGTAAGACATACGTCACAAATGTCTCGTGAAAATATCTTTTGCAAGTTGTAGATAGTTCCTGCAACAGACCAGAAATTGCTTCATTACTCACTTTGAAACACGTATATGAATTAACTGGCAGCACAACACTACGGGGCTGTAAACAGAATTATTATCATTGTTGGTCTTATTTGAATGGTCAGACAATAACGTTAACAGCCTGAAGTCTTCCAATGTCTGCCTCTTCAGAAGTAAAGAGTCCAGCAGCGAAGTGCTTTACAAAGAGTGTAGTGCACAAGTGTTAACTAGTGAGTTTGAAATGGGGATGCATGGTGTGAGTGAAGAAGTTGCCGCTAGGTGGAGGAGTAGTGCAGAAAAAGCATGTTTAGTAACAAATGTCTACCCTCTCTGTGGATAGTTAGCTTCCATGACTGCCCTCACTGTTCACCAGGAATAGCTTCAGCATTCATTATAGCACACAAAGACATAAAAGACACACACACACACTCACTCTCTCTCTCTCTCTCTCTCTCTCTCTCTCTCACACACACACACACACACACACACACACACACACACACACAAACAAACAAACAAACAAACACAAAGTAAATATCGTTTGTCTTTTATTACTTTAAAAAAAATGCAAAAAAATATTTTCATTCTAAGTTTTAGTTAGGCAGTGCTGTAGGGGGGGGGGGGGCTACGTAGGGATAGTAGTGTAAGAGAAAGATTTGGAACCACTGCACTATGCACTACATCAAGTTCACTCCCTCGCTATCAGTTGAGGCCTGAAGATGGTGTACTGACACCGAAACTGTTAGCTATATAATAAATAACATCGAAATGACGGCTGCAGATGTTACATTTTATTACTGCAATCTTCATGTTTTCTAATTAAGTATTATACAGGAAATTTTAGACCAACAGACCCTAAGGATAGATTATTATAACGCCGCTGGTACTTTTAATACGTTTTTATTATGTTACTTTCTTTTGCAACTGAATTCAAGGGTAGTTTGCAGGGCCTATGCAGTCAGTGCTAAATTGGCCAAATTTATGTGCCTTTATCTCCGGAACCAATAAAGATAGCCGCGCGGGATTAGCCGAGCGGTCTCAGGCGCTGCAGTCATGGACTGTGCGACTGATCCCGGCGGATGTTGGAGTCCTCCCTCGGGCTTGGGTGTGTGTGTGTGTGTGTTTGTCCTTAGGATAATTCACGTTCAGTAGTGTGTAAGCTTAGGGACTGATAACCTTAGCAGTTAAGTCCCATAAGCTTTCACATACATTTGAACATTTTTTAACCAATGAAGATAAAAATTTAAAAATTTTACAGCTAACTTAGCCACGTTATTTACAATAAGGTGACATAGGTCGTGGGATACCTCCTAATATCATGTCGGACCTCCTTTTGCAACAGCTCGAAATGGCATGGACTCAGCGAGTCGATGGATATCCCCTGCAGCCCTATAGAGTGTAGATGACAGCTCCGACAATGTACTGCCTCATTACACGTTGCTGCCTCTATAGCCATCAATAACTGCGAAAGTGTTGCCAATGCAGGATATTATGCATGAGCTGACTTCTCGATCACGTCTCACAGATATTCGATGGTATTCATACCGGGCGATCTGGGTGGCCAGATCATTCGATCAAATTGTCCAGAATATTCTTCAGACCAGACGCGAACAACTGTGGTGCGGTGAGATGGCGCAATGTCGTCCATAAAAATACCATCGTTGTTTGAGAACATGAAGTCCATGAATGGCTGTAAATGATCTCCAGGGAGCCAAACATATTTCCAGTCAACTCAACGATGTCTTCAGTTGGACTAGGGGACTCAGTCCATTCCACGTAAAAAAACAACAACAAAAAATGGTTCAAATGGCTCTGAGCACTGTGGGACTTAACATTTGAGGTCATCAGTCCCCTAGAACTTAGAACTAATTAAACCTAACTAACCTAAAGACATCACACACATCCATGCCCGAGGCAGGATTGGAACCTGCGACCGTAGCAGTCGCGCGGTTCTGGACTGAAGCGCCTAGAACCGCTCGGCCACTCCCGCCGGAATTCCATGTAAACACAGCTCATATCGTTATAAAGCCACCAACGGCTTGCGCAATGCCTTATTGACAAGCTGGGTCCATTGGACCGCACTCGAACCCTACCATCAGCTGTTATCAACTGAAATGGGGTTTTACCGTGCCGGCCGGTGTGGCCTTGCGGTTCTAGGCGCTTCAGTCTGGAGCCGAGTGACCGCTACGGTCGCAGGTTCGAATCCTGCCTCGGGCATGGATGTGTGTGATGTCCTTAGGTTAGTTAGGTTTAATTAGTTCCAAGTTCTAGGCGACTGATGACCTCAGAAGTTAAGTCGCATAGTGCTCAGAGCCATTTGAATCAATTTTGATTTACCTGACCAGTCCACCGTTTTCCAGTCGCCTATGGTCCAAAGTATGTGATCACGTGCCCAGGAGAGGCGGTGCAGTCGATGTTGTGCTGTTAGCGAAGGTACTAGCGTCGGTGGTCTGCTATCGTAGGACATTAACGCAAGATTCCGCTGCACTGTCCTGACGAATACCTTCGTCGTAGGTCCTTCATCGCCTTCTGCAGTTATTTCATGGAGTCTTGCCTGTCTGTTAGCTCTGACAGCTCTACCCAAGCGCCATTGCTCTTGGTCGTTAAGAGAAGGCCGTCGGCCACAGAGTTGCCCTTGGTGAGAGGTAATGCCTGAAATCTGGTATTCTCGGCACTTTATTGACACTGTGGATCACGGAGTACTGAATTCCTTAACGATTTCCGAAATGAACTGTGCCACGCGTCTAGCTCCAACTATCATTCCGCTTTCAAACTCAGTTAATCGCCATGGTGCGGCCAGAATCACGTCGGAAACCTTTTCACACGATTCACGTCGGAGCAGACGACAGCCCTGCCAATGTACTGCCTCTTTATACCATGTTTACGCAATAATATAGTCATCTGTGTATGGAAGTCGTGGGGCAATACTGAGCCTACGACTTATCTTAGAAGAAAGATAAAGGAAAGGCAAACCGACGTTTGTAACCTCCCCACAAAAATTGATAATGAAAACGCGAACCATGAACCAAGTGTAGCTTCCCCACAAAAAAAAATAAAAAATAGAAATGTGAGCCAAGTGTAACCTCCCTACAAAAATAATAATTAAATGCGTTTTTTTTTATATTGTGACCTCTGAACAAAATTGGCTCCCAAACATAATAAAAACGTTCAGTAACCTGATAAATTTTATGAGGACAGTAGCGCTGTCCTTCGGCCTTGTATTCTGAATAAAAAAAGCAAAAAATTCTTACCTCAATAAAAACTGCAATTATATCTGCTCTTAATTAGATATTTTTCGACACAGCTTCGTGCAATGCTGGCATATATATATATATATATATATATATATATATATATATATATATATATATATATATATATTTTTTAATTGGGAGGAATGATAATGCATTGGAAATATTCTTTAAATTGAAATGAATGCTTTTCTTTAAAAGAGTTAGTTTATATTGTAAAAATTATTATTGGGGCATTTTTTTGGAACAAATTAAATTACAATTAACATACATAATTAAATATGCGCAATGCTGCTTCTTTACCTTCTACAACAATACCCATCGTCCAGAATCCTGACCAGAGTCGCGAGCAGAGCACACAGCCGACAAATGCCGACTCCCGCCGACTCACTCAGACTACTACTCGACTACTACTGTCGACTCGCGCAGACAGCAGACTACCGCTTACTAGCACGGACTGAAGACTAAAGCCGACTGAGCGACTCGCGACAAGCAACAACTCTGGTCAGAGACTCTGCCATGCCTCGCCCATCGCCGGCGATGCATACATCTTACACGTTTCCAGCATTTGTAGACTTAGAGAAAGCTTTTGACAATGTTGACTGGAATACTCTCTTTCAAATTCTAAAGGTGGCAAAGGGTAAAATATAGGGAGCGAAAAGCTATTTACAATTTGTACGGAAACCAGATGGCAGTTATAAGAGTCGAGGGGCATGAAAGGGAGGCAGTGGTTGGGAAGAGAGTCAGACAGGGTTGTAGAATCTCCCCGACGTTATTCAATCTGTATATTGAGCAAGCAGTAAAGAAAACAAAAGAAAAATTTGGTGTAGGTATTAAAATCCATGGAGAAGAAATAAAAACTTTGAGGTTCGCCGATGACATTGTAATTCTGTCAGAGACAGCAAAGGACTTAGAAGAGCAGTTGAACGGAATGGACAGTGCCTTGAAAGGAGGATATAAGATGAACATCAACAAAAGCAAAACGAGGATAATGGAATGTAGTCGAACTAAATCGGGTGATGCTGAGGGAATTAGATTAGGAAATGAGACACTTAAAGTAGTAGAGGAGTTTTGTTATTTGGGGAGCAAAATAACTGATGATGGTCGAAGTAAAGAGGAGATAAAATGTAGATTGGCAATGGCAAGGAAAGCGTTTCAAGTGTTGATTTAAGTGTCAGGAAGTCGTTTCTGAAAGTATTTGTATGGAAGTGAAACATGGACGATAAATAGTTTGGACAGGAAGAGAATAGAAGCTTTCGAAATGTGGTGCTACAGAAGAATGCTGAAGATTAGATGGGTAGATCACGTAACTAATGAGGAGGTACTGAATAGAATAGGGGAGGAGTTTGTGGCACAACTTGACAAGAAGAAGGGACCGGTTGATGGGGCATGTTCTGAGGCATCAAGGGATCACAAATTTAGCATTCGAGGGCAGCGTGGAGCGTAAAAATCGTAGAGGGAGACCAAGAACTGAATACACTAAGCAGATTCAGAAGGATGTAGGCTGCAGTAGGTACTGGGCGATGAAGAAGCTGGCACAGGATAGAGTAGCATGGAGAGAGCTCCATCAAACCAGTCTCAGGACTGAAGACCACAACAACAACAACAATGTGCATATCGCTATCCCATGCAGTTTGCCACTTCAGTGTATGTCCACTGAAGCACAATTGAGGGATGAAATACAAAAGATCCAAAGCCGCGCTGAGTGGCCGTGCGGTTTGAGGCGCTATGTCACAGATTGCGCGGGCCCTCCCGCCGGAGGTTCGAGTCCTCCCTCGGGCATGGATGTGTGTGTTGTTCTTAGCATAAGTTAGTTTAAGTAGTGTGTAAGTCTGGGGACCGATGACTTCAGCAGTTTGGTCCGATAAGAATTCACACACATTTGAACATTTTTGAAGAAACAAAAATATAATTTTTGAAACCATTCAGCCATTATTATTACGAATATTTCTGCACGTTAGCCCCTATATTCATACCTGTTCGAATCACTACCATGGTTATATTTCAGTAGGTACAGTTAGTTATAATAAAGCAGGTCACAAGGTTTCATGTAGCAGTGTGTTGTGTGTAAAATCGTATGGGACTTAACTGCTAAGGTCATGTCCCTAAGCTTACACAATACTTAACCTGAATTATCCTAAGGCCAAACATACACACCCATGCCCGAGGGAGGACTCGAACCTCCGCCGGGACCAGCCGCACAGTCCATGACTGCAGCGCCTTAGACCGCTCGGCTAATCCCGAGCGGCTAATGCAGCAGTGACAAGTTTTTGATGTACAGGGTGAATCACCTAAAACTTGTATCGCACATATTTCAATAATGGAAGCGCCATTGATATACGGATTTCACGGATGTGGTAGGCTGGGGCCCACCTACGCAGCCCATACACAGAGTGCTATGAGTTCCAAATGTGCCCTTACGAGGGTTGGAACTTTAATAGCGGCAACTATTTATTCACCGCTCGTACGAAATATGTTTCAAAGTCTTACTGACCTTCAGAGTAGTCACCAGCATTGTGTATAACCCGTTGCCAGCAATGAGGAAGTCGTAGGATACTCTTAGCAGTCTCTAAGCTGGTTGTAGGTTGTGTTCCATAAATGAACAGCGTAGAAACAGAAGTGATGACACTTTCTGCAGGACCTGACCATCATTTTCCAGGACAATGCTCAAGCACGTACAGTGCAAGCTGTTACTGATTTTTTTGACTGATGGTGCTACTAAGTGCTATACCGCCTACTGAACTCCCCTGACTTAAGCCCTCATGAGTTCAACTCGATTTCTAAACCAAGGAAACACTTCACGGCATTCGCTTCAGAACTCCAACAAATTCTTTGGGCAACAGACCGCGCCGCTCAAACGGTCAACACAACTGGCACTGCTAAGAGTATCCTTCGACTTCTAAAACGCTGGCAACGGGTTATACACAATGCTGGTGACTAATTTGAAAATCAGTAAAACTTTGAAACAGATATATATTTTGCACGAGCGGTAAATAAATAGTAGCCACTATTGATGTTCCAACCGTCGTATTTAAAAAATGGTAAAAATATTTCAATGGAACATCGCCTACGGACAGTTTCACAGTCCAAGTAGACGAAATTAGAACGTCAGTGGTGTTTTCGGAAAAGTCTAGTGCAACTAGTTTACGAAATATTCTAACTTGAATTCAAATGGTTCAAATGGCTCTGAGCACTATGGGACTTCTGACGTCATCGTCCCATAGAACGTAGAACTACTTAAACCTAACTAAGCTAAGGACATCACACACATCCATGTCCGAGGCAGGATTCGAACCTGCGACCATAGCGGTCGCGCGGTTCCAGACTGTAGCGCCTAGATCCGCTCTAACTTGAACATTGTACATTCCGACAATTGTGTGTTCCATGTTGTAGCGTAAACGAGTAGATGTTAATACGTCTGCAGAGGTGTCTTGTTGATAAACGGTGCATTCCTAAGACAAACTAAAGACGAACAAAGGTGAATGCAGTGTATCTGTGGGGTCTGACACGTAAAGAACCAGTAGACACAGTACCAGGTTGCAGTTTTCCACGCAACGACTGCTGCACACGTTCTGGCATTTCAGGGGGAATTGCAGCGCAGGCAGGAATAATACGCCGTTTTATATCAACTGTAATTTTGTAAAGAGGCTGACTTCTATTGGAATACCTTTCGGCGTTGACGGTACACAAACGAACGTAGTGCTTCCTACACTCACTACAAACTGTAAGCATGTCCGCTGTTTTGGCACTAGCAAATGTGAGCTTTCTCATATGTTGTTGGCGAAGTGAATAGGCAGATTTCATGGCCTATGGTCGCTTGACACTGCACTTTCTCCGATTTTTCACACCACAATATCATAACCATGAGAAGTGGTACATTGTGTAGCAGAATAGCTACCAAAATAAATATCCAGTAGTAACATGTAAGTTAAAAAATAAAAGAGAACCCACTGAAGACAGCACAAAACGTGCGGAAACATGTCTGGGTGAAACAAAACAGAAAAAACGTTTTCTTGCATAAGGCGGAATTCCTCTTCCCATTTCGTTGCAAGCACGGACATAACAAGATGATCGGCAACACCACAAGATGATTATGTTAATCGATAGTACTATCTGGAGGTGTTGCGACGCCTGCGAGAAGATGTGGGAAGGAAACGGCCTGAAATGTGGGGAGACAGTTCATGGCTCTTCCATCACGATAACGCACCAGCACATTCATCCCCGTTGGTGCGTGGCTACTGCACAAAGAACGAAATCACTGCGCTGTCTCATCCCCCGTACTCTCGAGACCTGGGCCCTGCGGCCACATTTTTATTTCGGACGTTGAAAACCCCGTTGTAAGGTAGGAGATTTCCAACGGTAAACGAGATAAAATAAAATTCGCAGACGGCGCTTCCAGAAGTGGAAACGGCGTTGCGAGCGGTCTATCAATTGTGGAGGAGGGTATTTCGAAGGAGGCCATGCACAACAAATAAAAAATAACCGTGGAAAAATTTTGTTGACAAAGTTCCGCAATTTTCTGAACAGGCACCGTACTCTCTTCTGACACTGCACCTTTTTTGTTGTGCAAAGGTCATAGCGTGGGACGAATCGAGTAACTCAAATTTTTAAAGTCCCTGCATAGATAAATTGCTCGCTGGGCAACCAGTACTTCTACCACGTCCTGCGGCATACGCCACGATCGACTG
This sequence comes from Schistocerca americana, assembly GCF_021461395.2. Classification (NCBI taxonomy): domain Eukaryota; kingdom Metazoa; phylum Arthropoda; class Insecta; order Orthoptera; family Acrididae; genus Schistocerca; species Schistocerca americana. Next base: position 175,392,727 of record NC_060127.1, on the reverse strand, counting down.
TGATTATCCGTACCTAATTTGTCGGAAGTGCGTTGATTCCGAAGCAATTTGTCAGAAGTCTACAACTGATGAACGATACTGTAGGTAGATACACCGTTTCGATTACACTTCCGATCTTTCAGTAATTGAAATTTTTATTTTAGTGTAATTCCTATCATAGTACGAAATAATTCGTCGCTAGTCCAAAAGCGAGCAACAGTCAGCTATCCATGTATTGACGGTATCAGTCAGATGCGCGATAGTAGCTCCTGGTATACGGGGAATTAAAATAATTTAGCTAAGTCAATGCTCATATTCACAACTTTAGAACTGTTTAAAGTAATGATAAACAAAATGAAAGTTGAAACTTCCTGGCAGATTAAAACTGTGTGCCCGACCGAGACTCGAACTCGGGACCTTTGCAAAGGTCCCGAGTTCGAGTCTCGGTCGGGCACACAGTTTTAATCTGCCAGGAAGTTTCATATCAGCGCACACTCCGCTGCAGAGTGAAAATCTCATTCTGGAAAATGAAAGTTGAGTACAATATTATCGATGCGATAATAATGACGTAGCCTCACTTCACTATAATCTTTAGTGTTGCCAATGTTGATAGACGATATTTTCCAAAATTTGCTCTCTCTGTTACTTCATTTACAAGTTAGCTACTTGAAATCAAGAGCGAATGTTGGTGACAAAGCTGCAATACGATAACCAAGACATCTACACACTAAATTACCAGAATCATAGAAAAATAATTAATGAGGTTGGATCAGAAGTATAATTGCAGACTCAGTGGGTTGCAGTTAACTTCAAAGTTTATTTGAAAAATTTGTCTCTATTCTTGTTACTCAGTCTTCGACTTGTGAATCAATCAGCAACAATATGAACAGTCAAACACAAGAAAAATTCTGTTTTCCGTTCTGGGAGGGTTCCCGTCCTCAGTATACGAGGCGTGTTTTTTAAGTAAGTACCGTTTTGAAATTAAAAAGACGTGCTAAAATATGTAATAATTTTGTTTTTACATGAAAGCCTGTACCTTAATCTACGCACTGACGTCATTACAGTCTGATTCTTCCTTGTTTACGTTGTCTACTAAGTGTTGCCTCCGATAATCGTGAATCCCGCCGGCTGTGAAGTACGGGCTGTTATAAGGATTCTTAGTGCTAAAGGCCTAAAAGCAGTCGATATTCATCGTGAGATCTGTGCAGTTTACGGAGAAAACATTATGAGTGATGAAATGGTAAGAAAGTGGGTGAGAGTATTTAAAGATGACCGCAGAAATGTGCATGATTAACAACGCAGTAGGCGTCCGTCGGTCGTTAATGAAAGTTTGGTGCAGGAAGTGGACAATAAGGTGAGAGAAAACAGACGCTTTACGATTTCCTCCTTGCGGGATGACTTTCCCAATCTCGTAGAGTTTTGTATGGCATTGTGACCGAGCACTTGAATTACCGAAAACTGTGCGCAAGTTGGGTACCGAAAATGTTGACGGATGTGCACAAAACCAAACGTTTAGGTTCAAAATGGTTCAAATGGCTCTAAGCACTATGAGACTTAACTTCTGAGGTCATCAGTCGCCTAGAACTTAGAACTAATTAAACGTAACTAACCTAAGGACATCACACACATCCATGCCCGAGGCAGGATTGGAACCTGCAACCGTAGCGGTCGCTCGGCTCCAGACTGTAGCGCCTAGAACCGCACGGTCACTCCGGCCGGCAAGCGTTTAGGCAGTGCATTGACTTTCCTTGAGCGGTACCACGATGATGATTTCTTACGGGCGTTAGAACATAGGTGGCCTACGCCACACCAGAATCAAAGCAACGGTCCATGGAAGTTGAGCAAGGGCATCGTTTTGCTGCAAGACAATGCCCGTCCGCATGTGGCGAATCATATCAAAGATCTCATCACATCTCTTCGATGGGAAACTCTAGATCATCCTCCGTACAGCCCCGATCTTGCGCCCAGTGGCTACCATCTGTTCCTGCACTTGTAGAAACACTTGGACGTTCAGCGTCTTCAAAACGATGACGAAGTCAAAACAGTGGTGATGCGGTGGTTAACAAGTCAGGCGGCAGACTTCTATGAGGAGAGTATTCAAAAACTGGTACAACGCTATGACAAGTTCCTCAATATTGACGGAAATTATTAGAAAAGTAGATTAAGGTACAGGCTTTCATGTAAAAATAAAATTATTGAGATATCTTAGCACGTCTTTTTTTAATTTAAAAACAGTACTTACTTTAAAAAAAACCACGCCTCGTAATTAAATTTAGCACTCGTACAGTGTCATTTGGAATATATCACAATACTGCATGAATGCTGCTCCAGGTAATAATTACTTCGGTTATTGATGACTGTGAAATTATAATTCAATTTCACACAAAAGTTATATTGTCCAAATCACTCAAAACACTGCCAGGCCTTTTGTAAACAGTACTTGTACTTTCCCTTTAAGCGATCTTGTGAGTAACGTATGTACTGAGGCTTTTTGTAGCTTGCAGAGCCTCTTGCAACCACAAGGAACTGCTGCGTACACATTCGCTGCGCCACAATCTCTGGCACACTTACGTTCTAACACACTCGCAGCTGCACCAGTCTGCTGCTGCTGACCTCGGCGATCTCGTTTTAACCACACAGTTTCACTGACTCTACACAAAACAGAGTCTCTAACTTTGTCAAGGTGTCCATACTCTTAAATTGTTCCAGGCAATATTTTATGTATAACAAACGCATTTCTCGTATTTAATTTACAATATCTACCTAGTAGTGAAACTGATCGTACTCCACATGACAAATTTAAAAACATGCGTTGGTGAAAAAGAATAAACATGAATATTTCAATTGTAACGCTGTGCCGCATTGTAACATATTATGTGGTAGTGCCACGAACCTTCCATTTTTCAATGGTTTTGCAACAGAAGTCGTATCCGGATTACCATAGCTTACGCAAAGCACTTCACCGTATTTTAATTCTTGTGTTTCCTTCACTTTCCCCACATCCAGTCCCAGTTTTCAACAACACTAAACACAAAAAAATAATCCAGTGGTTCAATAACGATATTAGTAACTTGTGCAGGTCTCCTTTTGACGTTTTGATTACCCAGTTTTTAGTCTTTTAGGATTTCAGTTTTAGCGCATCTTTCAAATTTGCTGCAATAATTTCTACCACACGTTACTAAAGTTCATCTGAGTAAAGGCAAACAGTACAATAGCAATAGTAACACGAAGGTTTTCTAGCCTGATAACCTCAAATCGGGCTTTAGGACTGCAGGTAAAGATGTTGTTGTTGTGGTCTTCAGTCCTGAGACTGGTTTGATGCAGCTCTCCATGCTACTCTATCCTGTGCAAGCTTCTTCATCTCCCAGTACCTACTGCAACCTACATCCTTCTGAATCTGCTTAGTGTATTCATCTCTTGGTCTCCCTCTACGATTTTTACACTCCACGCTGCCCTCCAATGCTAAATTTGTGATCCCTTGATGCCTCAAAACATGTCCTACCAACCGATCCCTTCTTCTAGTCAAGTTGTGCCACAAACTCCTCTTCTCCCCAATCCTATTCAATACCTCCTCATTAGTTACGTGATCTACCCACCTTATCTTCAGCATTCTTCTGTAGCACCACATTTCGAAAGCTTCTATTCTCTTCTTGTCCAAACTGGTTATCGTCCATGTTTCACTTCCATACATGGCTACACTCCATACAAACACTTTCAGAAACGACTTCCTGACACTTAACTGTATACTCGATATTAACAAATTTCTCTTCTTCAGAAACAATTTCCTTGCCATTGCCAGTCTACATTTTATATCCTCTCTACTTCGACCATCATCAGTTATTTTACTCCCCAAATAGCAAAACTCCTTTACTGTTTTAAGTGTCTCATTTCCTAATCTAATCCCCTCAGCATCACCGGATTTAATTTGACTACATTCCATTATCCTCGTTTTGCTTTTGTTGATGTTCATCTTATATCCTCCTTTCAAGACACCGTCCATTCCGTTCAACTGCTCTTCCAAGTCCTTTGCTGTCTCTGACAGAATTACAATGTCATCTGCGGACCTCAAAGTTTTTATTTCTTCTCCATGGATTTTAATACCTACTCCGAATTTTTCTTTTGTTTCCTTTAGTGCTTGCTCAATATACAGATTGAATAACATCGGGGAGAGGCAACAATCCTGTCTCACTCCTTTCCCAACCACTGCTTCCCTTTCATGCCCCTCGACTCTTATAACTGCCATCTGGTTTCTATACAAATTGTAAATAGCCATTCGCTCCCTGTATTTTATCCCTGCCACCTTCAGAATTTGAATGAGAGTATTCCAGTTAACGTTGGCAAAAGCTTTCTCTAAGTCTACAAATGCTAGAAACGTAGGTTTGCCTTTTCTTAATCTTTCTTCTAAGATAAGTCGTAAGGTTAGTATTGCCTCACGTGTTCCAACATTTCTACGGAATCCAAACTGATCTTCCCCGAGGTCCGCTTCTACCAGTTTTTCCATTCGTCTGTAAAGAATTCGCGTTAGTATTTTGCAGCCGTGACTTATTAAACTGATAGTTCGGTAATTTTCACATCTGTCAACACCTGCTTTCTTTGGGATTGGAATTATTATATTCTTCTTGAAGTCTCTGGGTATTTCTCCTGTCTCATACATCTTGCTCACCAGATGCTAGAGTTTTGTCATGACTGGCTCTCCCAAGGCCATCAGTAGTTCTAATGGAATGTTGTCTACTCCCGGGGCCTTGTTTCGATTCAGGTCTTTCAGTGCTCTGTCAAACTCTTCACGCAGTATCTTATCTCCCATTGCATCTTCATCTACATCCTCTTCCATTTCCATAATATTGTCCTCAAGTACATCGCCCTTCTATAAACCCTCTATATACTCCTTCCACCTTTCTGCCTTCCCTTCTTTGCTTAGAACTGGGTTGCCACCTGAGCTCTTGATATTCATACAAGTGGTTCTCTTCTCTCCAAAGGTCTCTTTAATTTTCCTGTAGGCAGTATCTATCTTACCCCTAGTGAGACAAGCCTCTACATCCTTACATCTGTCCTCTAGCCATCCCTGCTTAGCGATTTTCCATTTCCTGTCGATCTCATTTTTGAGACGTTTGTATTCCTTTTTGCCTGCTTCATTTACTGCATTTTTATATTTTCTCCTTTCATCAATTAAATTCAATATTTCTTCTGTTACCCAAGGATTTCTATTAGCCCTCGTCTTTTTACCTACGTGATCCTCTGCTGCCTTCGCTACTTCATCCCTCAGAGCTACCCATTCTTCTTCTACTGTATTTCTTTCCCCCATTCCTGTCAATTGTTCCCTTATGCTCTCCCTGAAACTCTCTACAACCTCTGGTTCCTTCAGTTTATCCAGGTCCCATCTCCTTAAATTCCCGCCTTTTTGCAGTTTCTTCAGTTTCAATCTGCAGTTCATAACCAATAGATTGTGGTCAGAATCCACATCTGCCCCTGGAAATGTCTTACAATTTAAAACCTGGTTCCTAAATCTCTGTCTTACAATTATGTAATCTATTTGATACCTTTCAGTATCTCCAGGATTCTTCCAGGTATACAACCTTCTTTCATGATTCTTGAACCAAGTGTTAGCTATGATTAAGTTATGCACTGTGCAAAATTCTACAAGGCGGCTTCCTCTTTCATTTCTTCCCCCCAATCCATATTCACCTACTATGGTTCCTTCTCTCCCTTTTCCTACTGACGAATCCCAGTCACCCATGAGTATTAAATTTTCGTCTCCCTTCACTACCTGAATAATTTATTTTATCTCGTCATACATTTCATCAATTTCTTCATCATCTGCAGAGCTATTTGGCATATAAACTTGTACTACTGTAGTAGGCATGGGCTTTGTGTCTATCTTGGCCGCAATAATGCGTTCACTATGCTGTTTGTAGTAGCTAACCCGCACTCCTATTTTTTTACTCATTATTAAACCTACTCCTGCATTACCCCTATATGATTTTGTATTTATAACCCTGTAATCACCTGACCAAAAGTCTTGTTCCTCCTGCCACCGAACTTCACTAATTCCCACTATATCTAGCTTTAACCTATCCATTTCCCTTTTTAAATTTTCTAACCTACCTGCCCGATTAAGGGATCTGACATTCCACGCTCCGATCCGTAGAATGCCAGTTTTCTTTCTCCTGATAACGATGTCCTCTTGAGTAGTCCCCGCCCGGAGATCCGAATGGGGGACTATTTTACCTCCGGAATATTTTACCCAAGAGGACGCCATCATCATTTAATCATACAGTAAAGTTGCATGTCCTCGGGAAAAATTATGGCTGTAGTTTCCCCTTGCTTTCATCCGTTCGCAGCACCAGCACAGCAAGGCCGTTTTGGTTAATGTTACAAGGCCAGATCAGTCAATCATCCAGACTGTTGCCCTTGCAACTACTGAAAAGGCTGCTGCCCATCTTCAGGAACCACACGTTTGTCTGGCCTCTCAACAGATACCCCTCCGTTGTGGTTGCACCTACGGTACGGCCATCTGGATCGCTGGGGCACGCAAGCATCCCCACCAACGGTTCAAGGGGGGGGGGGGGGGGTGGCAGGCTCCAGTAAAAAAGGTTTCGGATCGCCAAAACTAATATTTCAACATGATGTTGTCACATTCCGCCGGAGTTACATTTCGGTCCGCTCACTGACTTTAAATATGGTAGCGAATTTTGTACCATCCTCTCACAGCCGCTCTTATTACTTTTCCACATTTTTCATTTCACTGACGGCTCTCACATAGAATTCGATTACGTAAAAATGTTCAAAAACAAATACAGGAAAATAGTTAAGTTCGATTTCAAGTTTGAAAACACGGAGTCTGTCGTGTCCTTACAGAATATGTGGGCGCATATACGGCTAATGAATTTGTCTACTCAGCGCCACGTTGCTAGAGTTGTTTTAGCTACTTTGAAGCATTTTCATATCAATAATTTAATAGTTATAGAGCCCCACAAACGTTATTTACATTTATGTAATCAAAAATGGTTCAAATGGCTCTGAGCACTATGAGACTTAACATCTGAGGTCATCAGTCCCCTAGAACTTAGAACTACTTAAACCTAACTAGCCTAAGAACGTCACACATATCCATGCCCGAGGCAGGATTCGAACCTGCGACCGTAGCAGCAGCGCGGTTTCGGACTGAAGCGCCCACAACCGCTCGGCTACTCGCGACCAGCTTTATGTACTCCTACTTACTGCACAGAATGCATTAGTTACCAGTTCGAAGTGTCTCACGCGTGGTAACACAATGCTATTTGGCAACGGATGACAAAAATTCCTTATAAAGGTCAGCGAAAATGATGTACTTCCAAAATTTTATGTTTTCTCCCGATTACACGTTTCGGCAGCATGCCATCAACAGATCAATGACTTACAGAATCACAACAAAGTAGAATGTCAATTAGTATATGATCGTATAAACAAATATGCGCTTGTACTCGGCATCATTTGACGTATAACGTTTTATTGCTTCTATAAGTTATTGATGTGATAATGGTAGTCTACCGAAACGCGTAATCAGAATAAACTTAATATTCTGTGGAACAGGGCCATTTCGCTCAACGGCCCTCAAAATATATTGACGAAAAACATCTGTTGCAACCTTCCAAATGCCTCTGGAGTTATCGAACGACAGCTGGCTAAAGCTCTTCGCGCGCGTCCCTTCGTGTCTCGTAAAACTCTCGTTTTATATGTGCTGAGGTTTCTCCAGCGTGTCAGTTACAACGAAATCTTTCTACGTTTACACTTTGTAATACCTTTGCATTACTACAACTTCGGCTCCAAGGCTTCACCAAGTGAAAGGTGCACATAAATTCACCCTAATGGGGACTTGATACAGAATACATTCAGAGTAAAAGCAAGGCAACTGATCATACACTGAGAATTAATGTTACAAAAGAAAAACATTTATCACTCCCCTAGAAGAGCACAATTGTCGGTTTGGAGCGCTGTTGGTTGACTTTCCAACACTGACGTCCATCGATCCAGTGAACCGTATATGACAGTCATATATATGCAATCTTCTCAGCTATCTCGTACTGGAGAAATGAGAGAATGACAGAAGGAAGGTATCGTTGGCTACACCTGCCCTATAACACACCGTTACTTACCGCATTTTTCGCATTACAAGACGCTACCGACTATAAGACGCACCTTAATTTTTAAGCATTTTAAAAAATGACATTTTTATCATTTTTATTATTAGACATCAAAGCCAGACTGAGAAAAAAATTCTTAGTTTATAAATCCGACGAGAGCTTTAAAATCCCTGACATTCGTCATCTGAGCTCTCTTCTTCTTCTTCTTCTTCTTCTTCATCGTTGTTCTCTTCATACACATGATCTTCAGTGCCGTTTAGATCGTTACTCATGCGGCACTTCTTGAAAGATTTAACAATAATGTCTTCTCTCTCTAGATCACGACTATTTTATCCGCTGACACACTTGTTTGACTGTAGGTTGTTTTAAAGCTCCCTTCGGTATGAAGTCGTATTGGGTTTCATCCATTTGTTTCATTTCGCTCTGATATACACTTTCGATGGTTTATTTACTGAGACATGAAGAGGTTTCAGTTGCGAAGTAAGTCCTCACGGAATAAAAGCAAGCTCTGAATTTCTCTGTCTCAGTTTCTCTTTCACAGATTTTTTTCAAATGACTGCTAAACTGATTAGCACAGGAAGAGAACTCTTCTTTCTTAAAGCACCTTTCCTCTCTGTTAACCCAAAATTTCATACCAGCCTCGTCCGTCCAAATCGTGTCATGCACGTGAACAACAACGACACCTGCCGGTTTTGACATTGTTTTGCTCTTCAATAATCATTGGATTACGTTTAGTACCGTCAGCACAACATGAAAGGACAACAGTTAGTGCTTTTTTTCATGTCCACTTGTTTTTATAGTTACAAATTTAGCACAGCAAATACATGTCAGAGGAATTTCGTCCATATTCACTATCTGGCTTACTTACACACTGATTTTCTTTCAGTGTTAAATAATAAAGCAATGGAAAGATAATACTTTCTCCTATTTTGGTTTTAGTTCGCATGCTAAGTCCGTGACGCTACATAAACCTGTAGTACCAAGCAAATCCATCCTTAACATCTGTTAATTTCCACTGTAGCGCTGGCTTACGAGCATGTATTTGAACTTTTTTAAATTAATTCTAATGTCTTTTCGATGTGTCCTTAAATCCATCCCAATCCGTCATCTTCGAGTTTTGGCCATTTTGGATTCAGTATAAACTTGAAAACTGAATAAATCACGGAATAATATAGATAGAGAGGTAAAAATTGACACACATGCTTGGAATGATATGGGGTTTTAGAACCAAAAAAAAATACAAAAGTTCAAAAAAATGTCCGACAGATGGCGCTTCATCAGATCAGAATAGCAATAATTAGCGTAACAAAGTAAGACAAAGCAAAGATGACGTTCTTTACAGGAAATGCTCAATATGTCCACCATCATTCCTCAACAATAGCTGTAGTCGAGGAATAATGTTGTGAACAGCACTGTAAGGCATGTCCGGAGTTATGGTGAGGCATTAGCGTCGGATGTTGTCTTTCAGCATCCCTAGAGATGTCGGTCGATCACGATACACTTGCGACTTCAGGTAATCCCAAAGCCAATAATCGCACGGACTGAGGTCTGGGGACCTGGGAGGCCAAGCATGACGAAAGTGGAGGCTGAGCACACGATCATCACCATATCTAGCAATATGGGGTGGAGCGCCATTCTGCATAAACATCGTATGTTCCAGCAGGTGTTTATCAGCCAGGCTGGGGATGATGCAATTCTGTAACATGTCGCCGTGCCTCTCACCCGCCAGGGTAGCAGTTACAAAACCAGAATCATGCATTTCCTCGAAGAAAAAAGCCCCGATAACGGTAGATGTGGTAAATCCAACCCATATCGTGACGTTCTCGTCGTGCAATGGAGTTTCCACGACAGTTCTAGGATTTTCGGTAGCCCAAATTCTGCAGTTGCGGGCGTTGACAGACCCTCGGAGCGTGAAATGAGCTTCGTCGGTCCACAACACGTTACTCAACCAATCGTCATCTTCCGCCATCTTCTGAAACGCCCACACCGCAAATGCCCTCCGCTTCACTAACTCGCCAGTTAACAGTTCATGATGCCGATGGATTTTGTACGGATAGCATCGGAGGGCACGCCTCAGCGCCAACCAAACAGTAGTGTATGGAATGCCGGTGCGACGTGCGACTGCACGAGAGCTGGCTTCCCCGTGCATAGTCGAACCCGCTACAGTCTCCATTTCTTCCTGAACCGTATCAGCAGCATTACGCCTTGTGCTCGGTCGGCCACTACGGGGTCTATCATCTAAACAACCCGTGGCTTCGAACTTGGAAATCATTCTCGCCACAGCTGGATTTGTCAACGGACCTTTACCCGTTCGAATCCCCTTCCTATGGCGATAGGATCGAACGCTCAACTAGCACATTCCCCATTCTGATAATACAGCTTCACTAAAAGCGCCTTTTCAGGTAACGTCAACATGCTGCGACTGCTGGCGCATCTGATTCTCTGTCTCATTACAGCTCCTTTTATACACGATTGTCATGCGCAGTCACTGACGTTTTGTTGTCCAGCACCATCTGTCGGACATATTGTGAACATCGTTTTTTTTTCTTTGTTCTAACAAAACCCCATGTCATTCCAAGCATGTGTGTCAATTTTTACCTCTCTATCTACATTATTCCGTGGTTTATTAAGTTTTCATACTGACTTTTTGATCACCCGGCATTTGCATATTTAGTCTTCCTCGCTTTTTTCAGTTCTTCCTTACTAGAACGCCAATAGCAAATTGTTTTTTCCTGTTGGTGGATGGCCGAAATGCCGTTATGCTTTTTCCATGTTCTTCTTCATACGCTATTGCTTTCAGTTTATAGCCCACATCATATGAATACGCTCTACTTTGTTTCCATTACGAAACTAGCTACTAACAAAAACATTGTACTGTTACCGATAACACAAATCACTTCAATTCAAGTTCTCTGGCACCGTAGACTGCAATGACGCGTCATAGATTAGACAGCGTTTTGGATTTGTAATGGCGATGCGGGAGGGAGGCAGTATCGGCGAGCTTTTGAATCCCTACAGCTCATGTTCGTCGCATCGGTGCACTGCTGCTGCCGTTGAATCCAGTGTCGCCAGCTAGGGAGAGGTTTCCCCCGGCATCGAATATATGGCCATTTTTGAGACTGCCGTGAATTTACAAACACCTACTGAACATTTTTATATCAGTTTCGAGTATAAGACGCAACTGAATTTTGTAGACAATTTTTCGAAGAATAAAGTGCGTCCTAGAGTCCCAGTACGGTAAGCTGCCCGTTTGTTGCTGTGCCAAGACCGGCTGACCAACGTGTCTACAAGCAGTGGTACACCCCTCGCAGCCCCATGGAACACGACAGTTGTAAAAATATTCGAATATTTTATTCGCGGTGGCGCTAGTTGTTTTCGTTTTGTGCGTTGTCTTTCTACCTGCCAGTCGGCTTAGTCCCGCATACCGAGATTTGAAATTTCCTTGCTCAGTGCTCTCTCGTCCTATATGTGCCTTGAAAATGACGGTGTGTGCACCTCTAGAAATAATTCAGACCATAGGGTAACAACCAAAACCCAATAACTGAGCTGATTGGAAAAGAGTTTGTGAAAGTCTTCCTCCAGGGCGTGACGAGGAATGGATGACTTGGAAATCTTTGAATAGGCTGAGATCAGGAGTGGGTAGATCAAGTTTAATCTGGCAAGGTGAGGCTGTAGCATAGAAAACAATATTAAGGGTGATTGTGGAGACGTCCAGACTGTTCAGCACATGCTTCAGTGTCGATTGTGTCCAGTGTCCTGTATTGCGGAAGACCCCCATCAAGTGACAGAAAATGGACTGGAAGTGGCCAAATTTTGATCAAAGACTCTGTTCTGACACGAGGATAGTAATATTAATAATACCGCTTTGTTTGAAACTTCCTGGCAGATTATCACATCACCCCACACTCCGCTGCAGAGTGAAAATTTCATTCTGGAAGCACTTTGTTTGCTCGTGCATTGGAGAACGCCTAGCGTTTGGCCATGTAAACCCGGTCAAGCATTGTACAGGGGATAGGCGAAATAATGTGAACGGTGGTAGTAATGGGATGGTTGTGTTTGACGGCCAACAACGCAGGTAAGGCACGTGTCGCGCTGGATTGTGTATGTTCAGTACGGACTAGGCATCCGTGCAGGTTGTTTACGGGTAGTGCACAGCTCGTATTTGCATTCGGATGGCGAGGTCGACGTGCAATGAAAGATCTAACAGGGTTCCAAATGGGCAGATTATGGGGGCCCGATTAGCTGGAGCATCAGTTACCAAGACAGCCAACCTATTGAATGCTTCTAGAGCGACTGTTACAACAGTCATGACTGTCAACACAAAACTTGCAAAGACATCATCGTGGAACCGCAACAGCGGCCGCAAGTCAAAACTAAATGACAGAGATCGTCTCACACGAATTGTGTAAAAACAGCATAAAACTACGGAGGCTAAAGTGACTACAGCGCTCAATAGCCATCTTCGAGACCCCGTACCTGTCGACACTGTCCGCTGAGAACTCCATAAAGCGAATATTCGTGGACGGGCTGCTATACCGAAACCATCAGTGACGCCGACCAACGCAAAGAAGGGTAAAACATGGTGCCAGGAGCATAAATGCTGGACGGCTGATCAAGTCAACGTTTTCGTTATTTCCAACAATCGGGGCGGGTTTACGTCTGGAGAATGCCAAAAGAGGCCTACAATCGCGATTGGTTGATTCCAACGATTAACCACGGAGGTGGAAATGTGAGGGTGTGGGCACCATTGTTATGGTATTCTGGTAGTCCCATCATGACTCTCAAAGGCCATGTTACAGCCAGCGATTATGTGAACATTTTAGGTGAACAGGTGTACCCCATGATTCAATTGTTGTTCCCCAACTATGATGCCACATTTCGGGAAGATAATGCACCCCATCACTCAGTACGATTGTGGTATGAGAGGCATGCAACTACTTGTCCTCCCTGCCCAGCACAATCCCCGAACTTAATTATTATCGAACCCTTGTGGGCGTTATTGGAGCGCAGACTCCGGAGCAGATTTCCGTCCCCCTTGTGAAAGAGTAGGTTCTGCTCGAAGAGTGGCATAACATTCCACTAGAGAATGTACAATCGTTATATACCGGTATTCCAAGAACGGGGGGCGGGGGGGGGGGGGGGGGGGGGGTTCCAATCCCTTATCAATAAACCATTCCCAAGTAAGTGATGAATGCTTGCGTTAGATACGCATGCAATATACGGTTGTATGATCATATCAGTCCTTCATACTCCCAGCTAGGTTGGATACGCCCACATAAGGCACGCGATCTCCACACGCTGTGCTTACTTCATCGATTTCTCAGCCACTGGTGCCCCCAATACTTATCTTCTCACATTAAACAGCTATCATCATTCCACAACCGCAATACCAGATCGGATACGTCTAGCATCTTGGCTGTACCTTTACATAACACAAAATCTTTCTCCGTGTCATTCTCCATCTCAGCCATACGACTATGGAACGCGCTCCCCTGTGATCTGCGTCTTATCCAGAACTACTCAACATTCAAGATGGAACTCAAGACTTACATATTAGGGACGGTATAGCCACCATTGTTGTGCCCCTCTTATCTCTTTCTTTCTCCTCTCCATCATAGCTTCGAATTTTACCATTCTATTTCTCTTCCTCTAACCTATCTACCTCTTCTATATGTCTGTCACCCCATTCTATCGTCTTATGTCTCTGCTTGATGAGAATAACTCACAAGCTGCAAGAATATAACGAGAAAATTCCCAACTAGCAATAGGACTGACATTCATAAAAGAAAAATATGTTTACTTTCACATACATAGTCATTATTATTATTATTATTATTATTATTATTATTCTTGATTGTTATAATTATTTTTTGATTGTTATAATTATCATTGTACTACGTTTATAATCTCTATTTTTTTTCTTTAACATTAATACTGTATAACATGTTATATGTCCTTAATGTTCTGTAGAAACTGAAATTTGTTGAATCTGAGTATTCCTGGTTAGGTGTAAGAGAGGGTCTGAAGGCCCTAATCTTGCAGGTAAAATAAATGCATAAATAAATAAGTACAGGTGTTCACATTATTTTGCCTATCCCCTTTACGTTACCTGTCGGGAAGCGGCTCATTCGAGTTTACCTGGACAGTCCCAACAAGAATGATAATGACACGGGAACACCTGACCACATTATCTCTAATTGTGACGTCAGTAATTTAATCAGGGGACCAGTAGAGACTAAACAAGCACTCTACGAGCTTAATAGAAACCAGGGATCATGACAATGCTTCGCAATTGCTAAATACGTATGGGAATTGGATGTAAGTCCTGACCCCCGTCTTCCCGCTCTATCCCCCCCTGGCATCTCCTCCTCGTCTTCATTTTGAACACCTTCTCCTACCCCACTCTTTGTCCATCTCCTCATCCTTTACTCTGTGCACACCCTTCTTCCCCCTCTCTATGCCAGTTTCGTCCCGTTCGCCGTCCCCAATCACTGTCCATCTACTCCTCCTGAACTCACAGACCATCACCCCTGTTTGTTATTGAATATTCAGATTCAACAGTGTCATTCCAATCACAAACCGATTAACCATAAACACAGCATTTCTGTTTTCAGTGAAAACTGAGTCCGGGGAAGAAAACGAAATGCACATTGTTGGAAGAAAACGAGACTGCACATTGTTGAGTATACGATTTTTGTTTAAAAGTTATATATAATGAGAAAGAATATGTACTGAGTAACAGTTTGTCTCATAGTTTAAATCCTGTTGAACCTCAATGGGAAAACGAAAAGAAACCACTAATTATTGCTAGCAACATTTTCTGTCTCTTCTAACAGAAAACCTGGGCATTGTTGTTTGAAGAGCTACAGCCGGCAGCCTCGGCTCACTGTGTGGGCGACGAACATGGAAGCCGGCCGATGTACAATTTTTCTCAGGCCGTCTTAGAGAAACTACTGGATAAAAGAAAAACGGTAAAAAAGAGATTCCGTTCATCCCAAAGCCTCATTAGTCAGCCTCATGATGAATTGTTTATCATTTCGTAAGTATGATACATAAAACTTTTTCACGAAGTCTGTAATGTGTCTTTGGTCTTTTTTAATCGCAAAGTCACCACAAATATAACAAAAACCGAAAAACTGTTACTAGAGTTTTGACAACCACGATTAGACGTTGTACTGAGCACATGAACAGGAAATGGGAAAGTGAGGTTAGGTTGACAGTAAACAAAACACCATTTGTTAACATAAAAATAGAATCGACCTTCTTTTGCCAGCAAGTGTTTTTCAGCAGTGCTACCAACGTCATCTACATTCATTACACCTCCTTTTTTAAATTATTTTAACTATATAAAAACTTTTAAATTCTTTAAAAAAATGGCTTAATTTAACAAATTTAACCGTAAAATGTGATGCAGTGGTGGGTGATACAGCTTTTTAAGTATCATATTTGGATTTCCCACCCTAAAAAACATAAGAATAAGGTATTTTCAGCAAAAAAGGTTTTCCATCGTTGGCCTGTTATCGATCTTGGCATACTGGGGCTATTTGTTTCTAGATGTAGTGAATTCTCAAGTGCCTCCTCCAAAGACTTGACTGCAACTCAGCTGAGCTGTACGACTGTTTGGCGAAGTTCTTTGTTCAATATGGAAGTTTGGATCTGGTTGTGAATCGTGCTGGTGTAGCCAAATGTTTAGGCGACCGCTCGCGATAAGCGTCAAATCCTGTTAGTTTTCCTGCCCGGCACAAATTTTCACTGTCGTCATTCCATTATACAGCTGATGGTTGTCTATATTCGCAGTTCGAAATACAATTCATGTATCAACAATCTCAGTCCGACCCACAGCCAGGCTGGTACTCAAAGTGCTAAAACGATAACATGGTATGCACAGCAATATCATGGCATAGCATTTTTTATGTATCAGCTGAAACCTTATTCTGTGGGTGACCCTATTTCCCCCGTAACTGAGGAATACCAGTGCTTGTCTGAAAACTGTTGTCATGATACTGATTGTCAAACCAACAGATTTCCTCATGAAACGGAATCTCCTGACATACATGATGACGAAGGTTTTCAAAAGTTACGCTCTAGGCGTAGCTCCAGACGAATGTCATCCGCGTCCATTAAACCCGGTGAGAATCTAGTAAAATTTGATCGCAACATTCACCCAATAATAGTTGTAACTGAAAATCTTGACCCCCCAAGGAAAGCGCCAAGTCTTTTCATACAGCACTAAAATAATTCATACTTGCCCAATTTGTGAGTAAGTAAAGGTGCTACGCGCGACTCACAAAACGACCCATGACACAGGATGCATCGCGTACTGTAAAAAGTTAAACAATCCAACCCATTACGTCCATACCTCCACGTAATGCAAAAAATGCAATAATTTTCAGCACACCTCAGAACACTGTCGCAACCGGCTCAGATGTCGGAAATGTATCGCCCCTCACCAGATCTTCAACTGCAAACTTGACTCAAAAGAGGAAACACCTAATTACAGCAACTGCAATGGTACTCACCTCGCTACCGATCCAAATCGCTGAGAAAGTCCAAGGCAACCCATTTCAGACGACAGAACAGAGAAAATCAAGTGTTTAGATGAACCAAATTAGCCCGTGCAGGAATCTCACATACCGAAAACTTAATGCGTGCATTCACTACTGCACTACTCGACATTGTTTCGGAACTTGGATCCATCGTTAATGAAACGATAAAAACGGTTTCCAGGAAGTTCCTCAGGGGCGATATGGAAATTACGCAAGCCTGGAACAACACATTTACGTCAGCAAGTCAACAGATTCATCAGTCCAACTCTTATTGCTACATTATATAAATTTGGTAATTTTTTCACATTCACGTCCAGACAAGACATTGCAACTTTCTCAACACAAATAGTTTCTATGCTAAAGAAAGAACTGTTAGAAAAATTAATTCGAGAACAAAACATTACGACTATTCGAATTGCTGAAACCAAATGCCTCGGCAAAGACATAAGCCTTCTCGATTATATACGCCATAGATTAGACAAACCCAAAACAGGAAGCTGCTCTCGTGGAAGTGGAAATAGATGATAGCATCTCCAGCGACCGCCTTCCTATCGTCATAAAAACGACTATTACAGACGTCTAAAAAGAAAATTGCAGTAGAAAAACTTTCATTAATTCCGAAAACCTTATAGTAATTTGTAAACAAAAAGCCCAACACAACCACCATTAATACTATAGAAGACCTCAGAAACTATAACATGCTATCGTCGAAAGGATACAGCCTGAAATCATTAACAATGCATCTAAGAAAATCATTATAGAACTTAAAGATAGACTTCCTACACATACTCTCAACCTAATCAAAGAAAAAAGAAAATTATATAGATAAATCAAACAACTACCTAATGAAAGGGCTAGAACGGAATGGAATCGTCGTAATAATCAAGAAAGATCCGAGATTCACCAACTCAGAGCAAATAGATGGGAAAATGATTGACAAAGACCGACCCACGTAACTCCACTCCCTTTTCGAATAAATTCAATAGAATCATGGGCAAAACTATCACAGCAGAACAGGCCTTACAAATCGCTGACTGCGTCATGACGGACGAAAGGGAGAAGCCTGAAATATTCCGCTACGATCACCCATAGGGTCCCAAATTTCGCCAAAAGCATGACGAAATTGCTAGGGAACTTCATGCGCTACTACATAGAACTACCAAACCTGCCGATGATTCACCACTGAAATAAAAAATTAAAAAAAAAATGCGATAGCCTCTGATATACTAAGCGGTAAAAATACATCTACATCTACGTGATTACTCAGCTATTCACAATAAATTGCCTGGCAGAGGGTTCGGTGAACCACCTTCAAGCTGTCTCTCTACCGTTCCACTCTCGAACGGCGCTCGGGGGAAACGAGCTCTTAAATTTTTCCGTGCAAGCCCTGATTTCTCTTATTTTATCGTGATGATTATTTCTCCCTACGTAGACGGGTGCCAACAGAATGTTTTCGCAATCGGAGGAGAAAACTGGTGACTGAAATTTCATGAGAAGTTCCCGTCGCAACGAAAAACGCACTTGTTTTAATGTTTGCCACTCCAATTCACGTGTCATGTCTGTGGCACTATCTCCCCTATTACGTGATAATACAGAACGAGAAGCCCTTCGTTGTAGTTTTTCGATGTCATCCGTCAGTCCCACCTGATGCCGATCCCACACTGCATAGCAATACTTCAGAACATGGCGGCCAAGCGTGGTGTAAGCAGTCTCTTTAGTAGATCTGTTGCACCTTCTAAGTGTTCTGCCAATGAATCGCAGTCTTTGGTTAGCTCTACCCACAACATTATCCATGTGATCGTTCCAATTTAGTTTATTTATTATTGTAATCCCTAAGTATTTAGTTTTTATAGCCTCCAGATTTGCGTGACTTATCGCGTAATCGAAATTTAGCAGATATCTTCTAGTACTCATGAGAACAACTTCATACATTTCGTTATTCAGGATCAATTTCCACATTTCGCACCATACATATATCTTACCTAAATCATTTTGCAATTCGTTTTGGTCATCTGATGACTTTACAAGATAGTAAACGACAGCATCATCTGCAAACAATCTAAGAGGGCTACTCATAGTATCTCCTATGTCTTTACTGTAGATCAGGAACAACAGAGGTCTTATAACACTTCCTTGGGGAACGCCGGATATTATTTGTGTTTTACTCTATTAATTTCCGTCTACTGGTACGAACTGTGACTTTCTGACAGAAAATCACGACTCCAGTCACACAATTGAGGCGATATTCCATAGGCATGCAGCTTGGCTAGAAGACGCTTGTGAGGAACGGTGTCGAAAGCCTTCGGGAAATCTAAAAATATGGAATCAATTTGACATCCCCTGTCGATAGCACTAATTACTTCTTATTATAGAGAACTAGTTGTGTTTCACAAGAACGAAATTTTCTGAATCCGTGCTGACTATGTGTCAATAAATCATTTTCTTCGAGGTAATTCATCATGTTCGAACACACTATGTGTTCAAAAACCCTAGTATCACGTTAGTGATATGCTCCTGCAAGTCAGCGAATTACTCCTATTTCGCTTTTTGGGTACTTGTGTGACTTGAGCAATTTTTTCAGTCTTTAGGTGCGGATTTTTCTGTGAGCGAATGGTTGTATATAATTGCTAAATATGGAGCTAATGTATCAGCACACTGTGAACGGAACCTCACTGGTATACAATCTGGACCGAAGACCTTGCCTTTATTGATTTAAGCTGCTTTGCTACACCGAGGATATCTGCTTCTATGTTTCTCATTTTGGCAAGTGTTCCAGATTGGAATTCAGGAATATTTATTTTTCTTCTTTGGTGAAAGAGTTTCGTAAAACTGTGTTTAATAACTCACTTGTAATGGCACTGTCATCAGTGACTTCACCATTGTGGTAAAACGATCCAATTAATAGTTTAGTCCGATTGTCAAGTATAGCCTCTACCCGTACTATTTCGCAGGAAGTATTGACTTCATTTTCACTACAATATAAACTACTTCTGAGAGCAATAAATACTCCACCAGGAACTGTATTTAATCTATCCTTTCTGAATACAGTTTGGTCGTTTGAAAAAATTTCCGCTGAACTTATTTCCGGGTTTAGCCAGTTTTCCGTACCTATAACCATTTGAGCTTCAGTGCTTTCTATTAGGGCCTCCTGTGGGGTAGACCTTCCGATTTGACGCCACTTCGGCGACTTTAACGGTCATGGGGGACGGGAATGCTGTTGTACGAGAGACAGTTGAGTAAAGGGCTACAGGAGAACATGGCCTTGATAGTACGAATGAGAGAGGAGACAGATTGAGTTCTGTAATGAATATCAGATCGACATCTCTGAGAAGGATAATCACAGAAGATGGCAAGGAAAACATAGGCCCAATGAAGGCTACTACTAAGAACCTATGAATAACTGAAGAACAACTTCAGCTGTTCGACGATAGAAGGAAGTATAAAAATGGGCAGGGAAATTCAGGAACACAGAAATAAAAGCCCCTTAGGAATAAAGTGAATAGGATGTTCAGGAAGATAAGGTAATATGGCTGCACGCGAAACGCGATGTTATAGAAAAAGAAATGATTGTCGGAAGGACTTATTCAGCATACAGAAAAGGCATATCAGCCTTCAGTGAAATTAATAGCAAGAGCGAGAATATTAAGTGTCCAAAGGGAATTCCATTCTTAAGTGCAAAGAAGAGAGCGACTAGGTGCAAAGAGTACTCTGAAGGTCTCTATGATCCGAAGTGATGAAGTGGTAGAAGAAGAAACAAAAGTCGACAGGAAAGATAGGGAATCCAATATTACAATCAGGATTTAAAAAAGCTCTGGACGACTTAAGATGAAATAAGGCAGAAGGTAGAGACGAAATTCGATCGAAATTTCAAAAAACAAAAATTGTGGAAGTGGCAAAATGAGTTTTCGTGCTGGTATGTAAAATTATGTAGTCTGCTCGAGTTGCTCGGGCATCGGTCATTGGCGGTCGGATCGGTCGGTCGGTTGGTCGGTCGCGCACTGAGACTCGAGATGACTCTAGTCCGCCTTGAGCGTCGGCGCAGGTGAGGTCCCCACGTGAGTCCAGTGTGCAGCGCCGTATAGAAAGGGGTAGTGGCTTCGCGGTTCACAAGAGAGTAACAGGGGTGAAACCCCGACATCGGGCTGGCCGGGCTGCGACGCCGTGAGACGGGAGATCGGCGCGCCTTCCTGCGTCCGTTGAAGTGGCTGGCAGCGGATGGTTCGGGAGAGCGTTGGGGGTGATGCGCCAGGACTTCGCCAGAAATCGCAGTTTATTAAAAGTTAAGTGATTGGAGTTATGTTGTTTCATTTACTTGTTAAATACTACTTGTTTTCTTGGTGAGGTCACCAACCGCTTTGTTATGGGGTCGTGCCACCATTCTTCTCCGCTTGCCCACCCGCGGGAAGGTGGTTATTTGTTAATTGGGTGGTCCGGTTTTCCCTTGTGGAATTGGGGAGATTTAGAGCAATCTGTGGTTCGGGTTGTTTAGTAACCACCCCCCCCCCCCCCTGTCAGTAATCTGTGTCAAACGTTAACAGCTTCCTCTGTCACATGTTTGTCGGAATAGGTGTTAACGAATTTATAGAAATAAGGAAAGGGCCGAATTCCTGAAATATGTCATCTTGCCTATCATCTTGCGAGGCGGTATATGTGTAATGTAAGGCATGTTGTACACTTTAGGTAAGTCTGAATTTCATGGGTTTTATTTAAATAGCCATTTTTATAAAGTTGCCACCGTAAGAGCCCTTTTAAAAACAATTGCACTTTTGATGGAAAATAAGTTCTTAGTGTGAGTGTTTGTACCATTTCCATTCCTCTTACGGGGTGCATAGTTAATGTGTTTGTGTGAGTTGTTAAAAATTTTAGTTTAAAGTAATCTGGTGTGTTGCAGATGTGCACCAGTGTAGTTTTTCAGAGGTTGTTGTGAGCGGTCGTGACTACGGCCGTGTTGAAAGGGAGCGGAAGCTTCTCAGCCCGAAGGCTCCTACTGTAACAAATATATATATATATATATATATATATATATATATATATATACATATACATATATATATATATATGTCTGTATATATATTCTGCCTCTGAATAATTGTAACTTGATATTTCGAGGGTGCTTTTCTGCTTATAATTTTAAAACGGTTTTGAAAAAGGTTTTACGAACAAATTTCACATTTGTTAAATTGTAACATGATATTTCGAGGGTGCTTTTCTACTTATAATTTTTAAATCTGTTTTTGAAAAGGCTTTTATGAATAAAATTTCCATTGGTTGAAATTTAATTTGTAACTAAATCCACGCTTCATAGTGGTGTATGATGAGATAAAAGAAATTATTCAGATAGTGAAGGGAGACTGGAATTCGAGTGTGGGAAAAATGAGAGAAGAGAACATCGTAGGTGAATATGGATGGGGCTAACAAATGAAAGAGGAAGCCGTCTGGTAGAATTTTGCATAGAGCATAACTTAATCATAGCTAACACATGGAAGAATCCCGGAGATACTAAAAGGTATAAGATAGATTATATAATGGTAAGACAGAAATATAGGAACCAGGTTTTAAATTGTAAGACATTTCCAGGGGCAGATGTGGACTCTGACCACAGTCTATTGGTTATGAACTGCAGATTAAAATTGAAGAAACTGCAAAAAGGTGGGAATTTAAGGAGATGGGACCTGGATAAACTGACTAAACCAGAGATTGTACAGAGTTTCAGGGACAGCATAAGGGAACAATTGACAGCAGTGGGGGAAAGAAGTACAGTAGAAGAAGAATGGGTAGCTTTGAGGGATGAAGTAGTGAAGGCAGCAGAGGATCAAGTACGTAAAAAGACGAGGGCTAGTAGAAATCCTTGGGTAACAGAAGAAATATTGAATTTGATTGATGAAAGGAGAAAATTTAAAAATGCAGTAAATGAAGCAGGCAAAAAAGAATACAAGCGTCTCAAAAATGAGATCGACAAGAAGTGCAAAAAGGCTAAGCAGGCATGGCTAGAGGACAAATGTAAGGATGTAGAGGCTTATCTCACTAGGGGTAAGATAGATACTGCCTACAGGAAAATTAAAGAGACCTTTGGAGAAAAGAGAACCACTTGTATGAATATCAAGAGCTCAGATGGAAACCCAGTTCTAAGCAAAGAAGGGAAAGCAGAAAGGTGGAAGGTGTATATAGAGGGTCTATACAAGGGCGATGTACTTGAGGACAATATATGGAAATGGAAGAGAATGTAGATGAAGATGAAATGGGAGATACGATACTGCGTGAAGAGTTTGACAGAGCACTGAAAGACCTAAGTCGAAACAAGGCCCCGGGAGTAGACAACATTCCATTAGAACTACTGACGGCCTTGGGAGAGCCAGTCCTGACAAAACTCTACAAACTGGTGAGGAAGATGTATGAGACAGGCGAAATACCCTCAGACTTCAAGAAGAATATAATAATTCCAATCCCAAAGAAAGCAGGTGTTGACAGATGTGAAAATTACCGAACTATCAGTTTAATAAGTCACAGCTGCAAAATACTAACACGAATTCCTTGCAGACGAATGGAAAAACTGGTAGAAGCCGACATCGGGGAAGATCAGTTTGGATTCCGTAGAAATATTGGAACACGTGAGGCAATACTGACCCTACTGCTTATCTTAGAAGTTACATTAAGGAAAGGCAAACCTACGTTTCTAGCATTTGTAGACTTAGAGAAAGCTTTTGACAATGTTGACTGGAATAGTCTCTTTCAAATTCTGAAGGTGGCAGGAGTAAAATATAGGGAGCGAAAGGCTATTTACAATTTGTATAGAAACTAAATGGCAGTTATAAGAGTTGAGGGGCATGAAAGGGAAGCATTGGTTGGGAAGGGAGTGAGACAGGGTTGTAGCCTCTCCCCGATATTATCCAATCTGTATATTGAGCAAGCAGTAAAGGAAACGAAAGAAAAATTCGGAGTAGGTATTAAAATCCATGGAGAAGAAATAAAAACTTTGAGGTTCGCCGATGACATTGTAATTCTGTCAGAGACAGCAAAGGACTTGGAAGAGCAGTTGAACGGAAACGAGGATATAAGATGAACATCAACAAAAGCAAAACGAGGATAATGGAATGTAGTCGAATTAAGTCGGGTGATGCTGAGGGAATTAGATTAGGAACTTAGACACTAAAAGTTGTAAAGGAGTTTTGCTATTTGGGGAGCAAAATAACTGATGATGGTCGAAGTAGAGAAGATATAAAATGTAGACTGGCAAAGGCAAGGAAAGCGTTTCTGAAGAAGAGAAATTTGTTAACATCGAGTATAGATTTAAGTATCAGGAATTCGTTTCTGAAAGTATTTGTATGGAGTGTAGCCACGTATGGAAGTGAAACATGGACGATAAATAGTTTGGACAGGAAGAGAATGCTGAAGATTAGGTGGGTAGATCACGTAACTAATGAAGAGGTATTGAATAGAATTGGGGAGAAGAGGAGTTTGTGGCACAACTTGACTAGAGGAAGGGAGCGGTTGGTACGACATGTTTTGAGGCATCAAGGGATCACAAATTTAGCATTGGAGGGCAGCGTGGAGAGTAAAAATCGTAGAGGGAGACCAAGAGATGAATACACTAAGCAGATTCAGAAGGATGTAGGTTGCAGTAAGTACTGGGAGATGAAGAAACTTGCACGGGAGAGAGTAGCATGGAGAGCTGCATCAAACCAGTCTCAGGACTGAAGACCACAACAACAACAACATCCACGCTCACATAGTGTGTTAATGTTCTTGATGTATCGCTAGTGAATAAAGTAAATTCTGTACGAAAAGATTTTGAAAGTAAATTTTCACGGTTCAGATACGACGACGACGATGAAAGTTTGTTGCGGACCGTGACTCGAATCCGGATTTCTCGCTTATTGCGAGCGGTCGCCTGACCATTAGGCGCTCCGAGCACGACTGACGGCCAGACCCAAACTTCCAAATGTCGCCAACTATGTGTCAAAAACGTTCGTAGATTCAGATGAAGGCCTGGCCAGACAGAATGCGGCGTGGCCGTCCGGGCTGTGTCCTTGAACCGTAGACGGCAGGCCGCACTGTTGAATCGTTCGTTACTGTATGGCGGCGGTCACACACTGAGTGCGGCTCTGACGCACCGGCAGCCGGCCCGCCTTACGGGCCGACGCCGGGCTGGTTGGTTGGTTGTTTGGGCAAGGAGACCAGACTGCGTGGTCATCGGTCTCATCGGTTTAGGGAAGGATGTGGAAGGAAGTCGGCCGTGCCCTTTCAGAGGAACCATCCCGGCATTTGCCTGGAGTGATTTAGGGAAATCACGGAAAACCTAAATCAGGATGGCCGGACGCAGGATTGAACCGTCGTCCTCCCGAATGCGAGTCCAGTGGACGCCGGGTTGTCACAGATTACAGATTCGCCGCAAGCCGGAGCGGCCGCTTGCCTTTGTTGGCGCGTTCAACTGCTCTGCTGTCACGCTGAAAGCAGCGGTATGAGTAGGGTGACCAGATGTAATATAAAAAGGAGGACAAACAGCTTCAAATAAGGGGGACAAAGGAACAAAAAAAAGGACACATCAAATGGCTCAACTGCAGAAGAGGATACCACCCGCCAGCTTTGGACGAGTCACATGACTGCCGGAAATTACCGGTAAAACTACTACACTACTGGCCATTAAAATTGCTACACCACGAAGATGGCTCGCTGCAGACGTGAAATTTAACCGACAGGAAGAAGATGCTGTGATATGCAAATGATTAGGTTTTCAGAGCATTCACACAAGGTTGGCGCCGGTGGCCACACCTACAACGTGCTGACATGAGGAAAGTTCACAAACATCAGCTGACCGGCGTTGCCTGGTGAAACGTTTTAGTGATGCCTCGTGTAAGGAGGAGAAATGCGTACCATCACGTTTCCGACTTTAATAAAGGTCGGATTATAGCCTATCGCGATTGTGGTTTATCGTATCGCGACATTACTGCTCGCGTTGTTCGAGATCCAATTACTGTTAGCAGAATATGGAATCGGTGGGTTCAGGAGGGTAATAAGGAACGCTGTGCTGGATCCCAACGGCCTCGTATCAGTAGCAGTCGAGATGACAGGCATCTTATCCGCATGGCTGTAACGGATCGTGCAGCCACGTCTCGACCCTTGAACCATAGATTGGGACGTTTGCAAGATAACAACCACCTGTACGAACAGTTCGACGACGTTTGCAGCAGCATGGAGTATCAGCTCGGAGACCGTGGCTGCGGTTACCCTTGACGCTGCATCACAGACAGGAACGGCTGGGATGGTGTACTCAACGACGAACCTGGGTGCACGATTGGCAAAACTTCATTATTTCGGATGAATCCAGGTTCTCTTTAGAGCATCATGATGGTCGCATCCGTGTTTGGCGACATTGCGGTGAACATACATTGGAAACGTGTATTCGTCATCGCCATACTGGCGTATCACCAGGCGTGATGGTATGGGATGCCATTGGTTACACGTCTCGGTTACCTCTGGTTCGCATTAACGGCACTTTGAACAGTGGACGTTACATTTCAGATGTGTTACGACCCATGGCTCTACCCTTCTTTCGATCCCTGGGAAACCCTACATTCAGCAGGATAATGCACGACCGCATGTTGCAGGTCCTGTACCGGCCTTTCTGGATACAGAAAATGATCGACTGCTGCCCTGGCCAGCACATTCTCCAGATTTCTCACCAATTGAAAACGTCCGGTCAATGGTGGCCGAGGAACTGGCTCGTCACAATACGCCAGTCACTACTCTTGATGAACTGTGGTATCGTGTTGCAGCTGCATGGGCAGCTGTACCTGTACACGCCATCCAAGCTCTGTTTGACTCAATGCCCAGGCGTATCAAGGCCATTATTACGGCCAGAGGTGGTTGTTGTGGGTACTGATTTCTCAGGATCTACGCACCCAAATTGCGTGAAAATATAATCACATGTCAGTTCTAGTACAATGTATTTGTCCAATGAATACCCGTTTATCATCTGTATTTGTTCTTGGTGTGGAAATTTTAATGGCGAGTAGTGTAGTTAATTGTTACTGGTGGTCAGGTGGTGATTCCCAGACCAACATTTTTTTTATTTTAAATTAAAAACATTGATTGCGGTGACAGTGTGGCATCAACTGTTTTTATATTTACGCGTAGTTTTAAGATCAAGACAAAGACGGCTGCTTAAACGCCACTCCTGATGGATTAATTTCATGTGACTTGTCCAAAGACGACGGCTGGTATCCTCGCCTGCAGTATTCCCCATCAAACATACGTTCAATTTTAATAAATGAGTTTATTATTTAGAGACATAACATACATACATTCCTTAACAGTTATTGATACTTCTAGGAGGAACCAATTTTTTGCAGAAGTTTAGGCTTACTTAACAGATAATTGTAAAATGACACACACGAAAATTTTTTTAAATTATATTGGACCATCAACAGACCTTTCACTGATTCAAGGTTTAATCTATTCCTCTCATCAGTCCACTGTGTGGTAATTAGAGAAAATATTCTTGCATCATTAGCATTATGCCCTGAAATACTGAAAAAGTATTCAGCAAGTTTCAGCAACTCTGAGTGACAGTCAACTGACTTACTGTCACAAAAAAACTTTATCCATTTTTCACTACAAGATAAACTCCTAAATTCTGGATCATCATTATTCCTCTTTAGAAATTGCCTGAAATTGGAAAACTGATCAAAACATTTTGCATCTTCAATTTCAAAGACTTTACATTTCTCCAGCAAATATACAAGGCTTTTCTCAACATCACTGTAGCAAAAATCATTTTTAAGTGACATCCATCTGAAACATGAGAAGCCCTCAAACATACAGAGCCACCGTTTCAAATATTAATGCCATGACTGATAAAGTAAAATAGCTTCCTCCATAAAAAGGTTGACTTCTTTCTCGAAGCCTTCCTCTGTTGCAACTTTCAGGATCTGCTTGACCTTAACGCAAATGAATTTTTCACTTAATCGATCTTCAAGCACCTTACATACTGACTCTAAAATTTCAATGACATCAACCCCAGTTTTCTTCCTTTTCTAATTCCAGAATACTTGTACTGAACAAAGACATCAATGAATGCAAATACCATAAGTAAATTTCACTCAACCTCTTCTCGAAAAACTGAAACAAAACCTTTGGTGGTTTGCTTTCAAAGAGAAAGTAAGCATACATTTCCAGTATCCTTTCAATGGCTGTAAAACGAGACAGCCACCTAGGCTTCACATGAGACAGGACTTGATTGTAGTTAACTACAACAAATTCAATAATTGTATTACGCTTAACTTTGTGAAAACGCCGGACACTGTAAAAATTCGCCCGGACCCCGGACAAAGAGCTAAAAAGGAGGACATGTCCGGATTAATCCGGACATCTGGTCACCCTAGGTATGAGGCAGTTTTTGTCTCGCAGTTCGTAGTGCATGCATCATGGACACAGAAAGATTTATAGAGGAGGTGAGAGAATACAACTTTTTGTATGATACACGCGATCCTGATTTGGAGGTGGACTACTTTTGCCCTCGATATACTCGTGATAGAAAGCTGAATTCTCAAAAAGAGTGTTGTCACTGTGACGTCCATAACTTCCAATATCAACTGCTGTAAACTCGTAGTATGGATCAACGATCGCCAGGAGAACCAGCGAAAGGAATTGTTTGTAACAGAAGAACTGGGATCCGCTATACTTCGGGCATTTTAACCTGATATGCTTTCCGCCTATCCTTCCAAGGCAATTCGGAAATTCCCAAAGTTCTAGAAATCCTTCTTCAGATTTCTTCCATATCTCTGTTGTAAGAGTAGGTAAATTGTAGAACAGTCCATCTTGCTTGGCACACTCCTTTCACAATGTCTGAGACTGTTGGAAGTCCTAACCAAAAAGAAAAAGCTATGGTCTGGTGACTGTCGCCTGTAGCGAAATATCTGGAAAAGATTAAAATAAATTATGCCGATAGAAAGAATAGATAAGTTAACAACCAAAGATATGATTGTTTAAATTCAATGACAATGTTATGAATACAGTGAAACAAAACAACCTATTCAGTAGAAAGTTCTCTCTAGCGGGACATACGGAACTAGATGTTACTACCGTTTGCTGTATTCGTAAACACTGCAGCTTCCGCCGAACCATGTGATACAGCAAAACTGAAATGCAATAATTCATATGACTTCTGTATGAAGCACAAAGAGGCCAAAAATGGTAAAACTTACCACAAACAAATGGCTACTCTGTGCCTTGTATCAATTGACTTTCTCCAGTTCATAGTATGAAGGCTTTCAAGACCGGATGACATATCTTCTGGTAATCCTTCCGGGATGTAAGGTCGTGGTCCATGAAACTCTTCAGCTCCTAACGTTTCGTCCAGAGCTGCGCTGGACATCTTCAGAGGGGTGTTTCTCCTCCGGTGACTCTTGCCAACTGAGTCGGCAAGACTCACCGGAGGAGAAACACCCCTCTGAAGATGTCCAGCGCAGTCGGCAAGACTCACCGGAGAAGAAACGCCCCTCTGAAGATGTCCAGCGCAGCTCTGGACGAAACGTTAGGAGCTGAAGAGTTTCATGGACCACGACCTTACATCCCGGAAGGTTTACCAGAAGATTTCTCCAGTTCGTTGTGCACTTCTCGATGCTACCTTTTTATCGGGCGATGTAGTCCCTCGAAACATTCCCCCGCCATACGAATATACACTCCTGGAAATGGAAAAAAGAACACATTGACACCGGTGTGTCAGACCCACCATACTTGCTCCGGACACTGCGAGAGGGATGTACAAGCAATGATCACACGCACGGCACAGCGGACACACCAGGAACCGCGGTGTTGGCCGTCGAATGGCGCTAGCTGCGCAGCATTTGTGCACCGCCGCCGTCAGTGTCAGCCAGTTTGCCGTGGCATACGGAGCTCCATCGCAGTCTTTAACACTGGTAGCATGCCGCGACAGCGTGGACGTGAACCGTATGTGCAGTTGACGGACTTCGAGCGAGGGCGTATAGTGGGCATGCGGGAGGCCGGGTGGACGTACCGCCGAATTGCTCAACACGTGGGGCGTGACGTCTCCACAGTACATCGATGTTGTCGCCAGTGGTCGGCGGAAGGTGCACGTGCCCGTCGACCTGGGACCGGACCGCAGCGACGCACGGATGCACGCCAAGACTGTAGGATCCTACGCAGTGCCGTAGGGGACCGCACCGCCACTTCCCAGCAAATTAGGGACACTGTTGCTCCTGGGGTATCGGCGAGGACCATTCGCAACCGTCTCCACGAAGCTGGGCTACGGTCCCGCACACCGTTAGGCCGTCTTCCGCTCACGCCCCAACATCGTGCAGCCCGCCTCCAGTGGTGTCGCGACAGGCGTGAATGGAGGGACGAATGGAGACGTGTCGTCTTCAGCGATGAGAGTCGCTTCTGCCTTGGTGCCAATGATGGTCGTATGCGTGTTTGGCGCCGTGCAGGTGAGCGCCACAATCAGGGCTGCATACGACCGAGGCACACAGGGCCAACACCCGGCATCATGGTGTGGGGAGCGATCTCCTACACTGGCCGTACACCACTGGTGATCGTCGAGGGGACACTGAATAGTGCACGGTACATCCAAACCGTCATCGAACCCATCGTTCTACCATTCCTAGACCGGCAAGGGAACTTGCTGTTCCAACAGGACAATGCACGTTTGCATGTATCCCGTGCCACCGAACGTCCTCTAGAAGGTGTAAGTCAACTACCCTGGCCAGCAAGATCTCCGGATCTGTCCCCCATTGAGCATGTTTGGGACTAGATGAAGCGTCGTCTCACGCGGTCTGCACGTCCAGCACGAACGCTGGTCCAACTGAGGCGCCAGGTGGAAATGGCATGGCAAGCCGTTCCACAGGACTACATCCAGCATCTCTACGATCGTCTCCATGGGAGAATAGCAGCCTGCATTGCTGCGAAAGGTGGATATACACTGCACTAGTGCCGACATTGTGCATGCTCTGTTGCCTGTGTCTATGTGCCTGTGGTTCTGTCAGTGTGATCATGTGATGTATCTGACCCCAGGAATGTGTCAATAAAGTTTCCTCTTCCTGGGACAATGAATTCACGGTGTTCTTATTTCAATTTCCAGGAGTGTATTTGAAGATCTTCGTCAGACTCTAGTTCAATACACAGACGATGGGATTCTCCTAAGCTTTCTGTCTTGCTAATAATGTCGTGCACGCAACATCTCTTCTTGTAAAATTTGAAATTTTCGCTGCGAATCAACTGTTCAAAAAGATTTCGGGTTTGCAGCCGGTCGTCGTAACTTCATTGCACGATATTTCGGCTGGACAACTGCCAGCCATCTTCAGGTGAGCCGAACGAGGACTGACGAAGACGTTCTCCGCTCCAGCTTATACAGTGCGCTGATAGTACTGCCGCACATGCGTTGCAATTGCGGAGACAGAAGGGCCACACCGCCCAGCGGCTGCGCCCTCGCTGGTGGAACTGCAGTTCTCAGCTGTCGTCGGTATTGTCGCTGGTCGGAGCTGTCGAAGTCTTCTGGCGTCTTCGTCTCGAGCAAATTTCGGAGATGAGGGGATTCCATGCGTTATTCAATTGGTAACCACTGTCACGGTTCATTAGATTTCCCGCAATGCGTATTTCAACTGATTCTTTGATAATGGAGTCCCAACAAGTTGTTGCAGTGGCCAAAATAGAAGTTCTTTCCTACTCCATTGAATGTTCGTTAGAAATACAATGTTCCGCAAATGCAGACTTACTGGGTTTCAGTAGGCGAGTGCAACGTTGATGTTCTGTACAACGCTCTTCCACTGTACGCGTTGTCTGTCCTATATAGCCCATACCACATCGACACGGTACTTTGTAGATTCTCGCCTTGCGCAGTAACAAATCTTCCTTCACCGATCCCAGCAAATCCGAAAGAAGGCAGACGAAAAACCACTTTCACATTAAAATGATTAAGAATCCTTGCTATCTTGAAGGGGATATTTCCGACAAAGGGAAGAAAAGCTAGGGACTTGGCTGGCGCGTCATCCTCTTTATCCACTTCCCGGTTCCGGGCTCTAGTTGAGAGAGCCCTGTTAATTTGCCGGGTCGAGTACCCACTGTCTCTGAACACCTTTCCTCAAATGTGCCAGTTCCTTAGGCAAATTCTCTACATCTGACACTGTGTGTGCCCTGTGTACAAGGGTTTTAAGTACGCTCATGGTATGGGATGGGTGATGGCAACTTGAGGAATGTAAATATAAATCAGTGTGAGTAGGCTTGCGATAGACAGAATGTCCCACAGTGCCGTCACTCTTCCGTTTAACCAAAACATCTCCTCTTCTTGGTGCCATTTCGTATCGCTAGTACGATGAGTTCTTCCTCGTCCGAGCTACTCATTTCTGCACTCAAAAAAACTCGCACAAAGATAACGTGTCCTACGTCAAGCTTCCAAATCGTCTAACGCCACGACAATCGCTCGCCCGTCCGTCGCAGCGGCAGGCCGGATTCTACCTGGCCAGGCCTTTACGTATATTTCCTTCAGAGGAGACATTTTTCTGAGTCACATGCACGGTGTCGGACGATGAACAAATCACAGGCTGAGCAACAAAGGCTTCGAAAAATTCTGTATATTTTTAAACATCAGTTTACGGGAACTCTTTTAAAACTCACTAAGACAAAAAAATGTTGCGCATGATTTACAGTGAAGCTATGCGGTTTCGTTTCCTTTCTCGCAGTCTGTTTTAACGATAGCTATCTATTTAAATTTGGACTAATTTTCGTAATAAATGTATTCTTTTCAATTCCCTGTGCTTACTTGGGCATGTTTCATACTCAGTAATGTGTTATTGCGGTTCTTCCCTAATTATTAATTTTCATAGAAATTGCTGGAGTCGTACTCATCAATCATAGAGCAAATATCTCTGGAGTGGGCATTGCGTCCTGCGCATGTTGTTAACATTAAACCGGGATTGACACGTGTTCTCGGGACTTCGCTGTGCGTGTGTGCTTTCCGCAGCGTTTGAAGTTTATAATATCGAGAGTTTTTGTTGTGTTTCACCGTTTGTTGATAGTGTAATAGCGATGGTGAATTACTGTTGTTGCTACGGATGCAAAGAAAAAAATATGTGAAATGAGGGATAATAACTCTTCATGGGTACATCCCATGTAGCCCCCCCATGAACCATGGACCTTGCCGTTGGTGGGGAGGCTTGCGTGCCTCAGCGATACAGACAGCCGTACAGTAGGTGGAACCACAACGGAGGGGTATCTGTTGAGAGGCCAGACAAACGTGAGGTTCCTGAAGAGGGGCAGCAGCCTTTTCAGTAGTTGCAGGGGCAACAGTCTGGATGATTGACTGATCTGGCCTTGTAACACTAACCAAAACGGCCATGCTGTGCTGGTACTGCGAACGGTTGAAAGCAAGGGGAAACTACAGCCGTAATTTTTCCCGAGGGCATGCAGCTTTACTGTATAGTTAATGATGATGGCGTCCTCTTGGGTAAAATATTCCGGAGGTAAAATAGTCCCCCATTCGGATCTCCGGACGGGGACTACTCAGGAGGACGTCGTTATCAGGAGAAAGAAAACTGGCGTTCTACGGATCGGAGCGTGGAATGTCAGATCCCTTAATCGGGCAGGTAGGTTAGAAAATTTAAAAAGGGATAGGTTAAGCTTAGATATAGTGGGAATTAGTGAAGTTCGATGGCAGGAGGAACAACACTTGTGGTCAGGCGAATACAGGATTATAAATACAAAGTCAAATAGGGGTAATGCAGCAGTAGGTTTAACAATGAATAAAAAAATAGGAATGCGAGTAAGCTACTACAAACAGCATAGTGAACGCATTATTGTGGCCAAGATAGACACGAAGCCCACGCCTACTACAGTAGTACAAGTTTATATGTCAACTAGCTCTGCAGATGACGAAGAAATTGAAGAAATGTATGATGAAATAAAAGAAATTATTCAGATAGTGAACGGAGACGAAAATTTTATAGTCATTGGTGACTGGAATTCGGTAGTAGGAAAAGGGAGAGAGGAAACGTAGTAGGTGAATATGGATTGGCGGTAAGAAATGAAAGAGAAAGCCGCCTGGTAGAATTTTGCACAGAGCACAACTTAATCATTGCTAACACTTGGTTCAAGAATCATAAAAGAAGGTTGTATACATGGAAGAAGCCTGGAGATACTGGCAGATTTCAGATAGATTATATAATGGTAAGACAGAGAATAAGGAACCAGGTTTTAAATTGTAAGACATTTCCAGGGGCAGATGTGGACTCTGACCACAACCTATTGGTTATGAACTGTAGATTGAAACTGAAGAAACTGCGAAAAGGTGGGAATTTAAGGAGATGGGACTTGGATAAACTGAAAGAACCAGAGGTTGTAGAGAGATTCAGGGAGAGCGTAAGGGAACAAACGGCACGAATGGGGGAAAGAAATACAGTAGAAGAAGAATGGGTAGCTTTAAGAGATGAAGCAGTGAAGGCAGCCGAGGATCAAGTAGGTAAAAAGACGAGGGCTAGTAGAAATCCTTGGGTAACAGAAGAAATATTGAATTTAATTGATGAAAGGAGAAAATTTAAAAATGCAGTAAATGAAGCAGGCAAAAAGGAATACAAACGTCTCAAAAATGAGATCGACAGGAAGTGCAAAATGGCTAAGCAAGGATGGCTAGAAGATAAATGTAAGGATGTAGAGGCTTATCTCAATAGGGGGTAAGAGAGATACTGCTTACAGGAAAATTAAAGAGACCTTTGGAGAAAAGAGAACCACTTGTATGAATATCAAGAGCTCAGATTGAAACCCAGTTCTAACCAAAGAAGGGAAAGCAGAAAGGTGGAAGGAGTATATAGAGGGTCTATACAAGGGCGATGTACTTGAGGACAATATTATGGAAACGGAAGAGAATGTAGATGAAGATGAAATGGGAGATATGATACTGCGTGAAGAGTTTGACAGAGCACTGATAGACCTAAGTCGAAACAAGGCCCCGGGAGTAGACAACATTCCATTAGAACTACTGACGGCCTTGGGTGAGCCAGTCCTGACAAAACTCTACCATCTGGTGAGCAAGATGTATGAGACAGGCGAAATTCCCTCAGACTTCAAGAAGAATGTAATAATTGCAATCCCAAAGAAAGCAGGTGTTGACAGAAGTGAAAATTACTGAACTATCAGTTTAATAAGTCACGGCTGCAAAATACTAACACGAATTCTTTACAGACGAATGGAAAAACTAGTAGAAGCCGACATCGGGGAAGATCAGTTTGGATTCCGTAGAAATATTGGAACACGTGAGGCAATACTGACCCTACGGCTTATCTTAGAAGCTAGATCAAGGAAAGGCAAACCTACGTTTCTAGCATTTGTAGACTTAGAGAAAGCTTTTGACAATGTTGACTGGAATATTCTTTCAAATTCTGAAGGTGGCAGGGGTAAAATACAGGGAGCGAAAGGCTATTTACAATTTGTATAGAAACCAAATGGCAGTTATAAGAGTTGAGGTGCATGAAAGGGAAGCAGTGGTTGGGAAGGGAGTGAGACAGGGTTGTAGCCTCTCCCCGATGTTATTCAATCTGTATATTGAGCAAGCAGTAAAAGAAACAAAAGAAAAATGCGGAGTAGGTATTAAAATCCATGGAGAAGAAATAAAAACTTTGAGGTTCGCCGATGACATTGTAATTCTGTCAGAGACAGCAAAGGACTTGGAAGAGCAGTTGAACGGAATGGATAGTGTCTTGAAACGAGGATATAAGATGAACATCAACAAAAGCCATACGAGGATAATGGAATGTAGTCGAATTAAGTCGGGTGATGCTGAGGGAATTAGATTAGTAAATGAGACACGTAAAGTTGTAAAGGAGTTTTGCTATTTGGGGAGCAAAATAAATGATGATGGTCGAAGTAGAGAGTATATAAAATGTAGACTGGCAATGGGAAGGAAAGCGTTTCTGAAGAAGAGAAATTTGTTAACATCGAGTATAGATTTAAGTGTCAGGAAGTCGTTTCTGAAAGTATTTGTATGGAGTGTGGCCATGTATGGAAGTGAAACATGGACGATAAATTGTTTGGACAAGAAGAGAATAGAAGCTTTCGAAATGTGGTGCTACAGAAGAATGCTCAAGAATAGATGGGTATATCACATAAATAATGAGGAGGTGTTGAATAGGATTGGGGAGAAGAGGAGTTTTTTGGCACAACTTGACTAGAAGAAGGGATCGGTTGGTAGGACATGTACTGAGGCACCAAGGGATCACCAATTTAGCATTGGAGGGCAGCGTGGAGGGTAAAAATCGTAGAGGGAGACCAAGAGATGAATACACCAAGCAGATTCAGAAGGATGTAGGTTTCAGTAGGTACTGGGAGATGAAGGAGCTTCACAGGATAGAGTAGCATGGTGAGCTGCATCAAACCAGTCTCAGGACTGAAGACTACAACAACAACAACCATGTAGCTCTAATTATAGTTCTCATATTAGTAAGAAACACTGTGTATGTTAAAAATTTCGAAACGCATTATAATAAAGGCTTGATTCTGTAGACCTATTTTTCTACGATTTTATGACTATGTAATATGTATTACGGCTGGTACAAATGCTTACAATCCATCGCTTCCTCTCGTAAACTTACTAGTGGAACAGGAAAGGAAATGGTTAGTTGTTTCAGCAAAAACTATCCTCAATGCATTTATCAGTGACTTGTCGATTATGCATATAGATTACTTAGTCTACTATTTATTTAATAAACTGGGAGCAAGTACGTAAAATGCGTTAAATAAATACTTCAAAGTGTCACCAGTAAGAAAAATTATGCTTTAGGTTGCAAAAACGAGAAAATAAATGCGCAGAAATAGCAGAAAAAAAGGAGGTATTATCAGGGATATAATCGCTAACGTGTAGCAAATTCGGTGTTTTTCGGACACTTGCAAAAGTACTAGCGTACTGTCAAGTCGTTTTGCAAGACTATTAGTGCAAAAATGTACGTCAGGCTCTGTAATACTATAAAGTGCCGTATCATACCGAAAACTGCCAAAAAATCGAGTGCATCTGAACTGTGACGCCTATCGCAAAGAAGCAGAATGCAATATCACTTGCTCTTAAAAGTTACGTAGCTGGTTTGTTCCCGGTATCAAATGGATACTGTTAAAATATCCGCGCAACAAATATAAATAATCCACGACACGTACGAAAAGAATCCGTCTGTACTAGGGATGTAGTGACGTTCTAAATATACAAGGCTGTTATACGGACAAACACACGACTCCCCGAGAACACGTGACCAGGCCGGCAATGTATGTTGACAACACAAAATCTGTTCTGCGCATGTGAATGCTCACTCCAGAGACATTTACTCTATGCTCACAATGGGTTATTGGCTTGTGATTAGACTATTCCTATTGAATCGGAATTCACTGCAACTTTTCTGCTCTATCATTTGCGGATTAAAACTTTGGCAAACACTGTCGTTAAGGGTTACTATCATAAGCGATCATGGAGCAGGACCATATACCAATGAATCCAGCCGATTTACCCATTTATTGTAAGTCACTTCAGTTGTCAATCAATGTTTCGTTGTGTATGACAATAAACAAGGCTTAAGGTCAGAGAGAGAAGGGAGGTGGGAGTCGAGAGAGATTTGGGTTAGGGGGGAGGGAGGGGAGCAAGAGGAAGGTGGACAGAGAGAGGGGGAAGCAAGTGACAGAGAGAGATGGGGAGGAGAAGGAGATAGAGGGGAGAGGAGGAGACAGAGAGAAGGGGTGGGGAGAAAAAGATCAGCCGCGCTAGGTATTCAGTAATTGCGCTAGTCTTTCATATACACTGATTTTCTGGCTAGAAAATTATGACCACCTACCTCATAGCTGGTATGTCCACTTTTGGCACGAGACTTCGTGTGGCATAGATTTAATGAAGTCTTGGCAGGTCTCTGTGCGGAGGTACTCGTAGTACCAAATATGTACAAAGTCACCTAATTACCGTACATTCTGGGAGGGGGCGATGAGCTCTATGTTCAGTCTCATCTCATAGGTGTTCGATCGGGTTCACATCTGCCGATTTAGAGAGCCAGCACATTCCTCAAACCACTCCATCACACTCCTGCTCTTGTGCCATGGCATATTATCTTGTTGAAAAATGCCATTGCCGTTTGGAAACGTGATCGTCATGAACGTCTACACGTGGTCTGCAAGCAGTGTACGATACTGCTTGGCTGTCGTGCTCCCTTTCACGAGCTGCACTGGACCCAAGGATGCCCATGTGTATGTTCCACAGAGCGCAACGGAGCAGCCACCAGCTTGTCTCTGTCCTGCAGCACAGGTGTCAACGAGCCGTTCCCTTGGAAGATGGCGGATTCTCGCCCTCACATCTCGATGATGAAGAAGGTATCGAGATTCATCAGACCACGTCCAGTGCCCGTTTCAGTCATAGTTGTCGATATCGTGGTGCTAACATTGGCACAAGCATTGGTAACCGAGTCTGGAGGCCCATCGCTAGGAGTGTCCGGTGCATCGTGTGTTCAGACATACCTGTGTCTGCCCAGCATTAAGTCCTAGTTCCGTCATAGTTCGCTGCCTGTCCAGCTTTACCAGTCTGCTCACCTACGATGTCCGCCATCTGCAATCCGAAAACAAAGTAAGTAGGTTACAGTACGCTTGTTCGCCCACTGCTTGAATACTGCTCAGCAGTGTGGGATCCGTACCAGATAGGGTTGGTAGGAGAGATAGAGAAGATCCAACGGAGAGCAGCGCGCTTCGTTACAGGATCATTTAGTAATCGCGAAAGCGTTACGGAGATGATAGATACACTCCAGTGGAAGACTCTGCAGGAGAGACGCTCAGTAGCTCGGTACGGGCTTTTGTTAAAGTTTCGAGAACATACCTTCACCGAAGAGTATCTCGCGAAGAGACCATGAGGATAAGACCAGAGAGATTAGAGTCCACACAGAAGCATACCGACAATCCTACTTTCCACGAACAATACGAGACTGGAATAGAAGGGAGAACCGATAGAGGTACTCAGGGTACCCTCCGCCACACAGCATCAGGTGGCTTGCGGAGTATGGATGTAGATGTAGATGTAGATGTAATGAAAGATGGCTTCCCAACTCCAACTCCACGTGTTGAAGACACTCCCCACACCACTCCTCGAACACCCGACAAGTCGTGCTGTTTCCCGAAATGCTCATGCCGAGCCTCCGATTCATCACAGTCTGACCTGGGTCAAAGACAGACACCGCGTCTTCATAGTTCTGCACACGGACAGCACGCTCACAGACAGTACATACACAGTGCATGTATGAGACTAGGAGTCATTCCTCACCAGGTGACGCTGCTATCGATTGGAATGGTTTTTATCGATAATAGGCAGTTGATCATAATGTTTTGGCTGATCAGTGTAAAATGGCCGTCCAATTAGGAAGTTTTTTTTTTTTTTTTTTTTTTTTTTTTTTTTTTTTTTTTTTTTTTTTTAATAAGCATTAACACATACAGGAAACCGTTCTTTTAGAATTCTTAAAATCTGATTTTTTTTTCTGCACGGGTGTGAGGTTTCGAACAATTCCTAGAGGTGGTAGCGTTGAAGAGAACCATCAAAGTACAGGATGTCCCAAAAAAATGACCCGAATTTAAATAGAATTATTTATTAGGAAGAAGCGTTTAACACCAACAAATTGCATACTAAATTACTCAGAAAAGACCGACGTTTGTAAAAATCCATCACAAATGTTCAATATCTCCTCCAGTGGCCGCACGGACGACATCTAGCCGATAACCGAATTCATCCGAAACTGAGCGTAAGGAGTCTTCTGTCACTGAAACTACAGCAGCTGATATTCTGTTTTTTAGTTCTTCAACGTCACGAGGTAAGGGAGGAACGTAATCACATTGTTTAATACATCCCCACTGGAAGAAATCACATTGTGTTAAGTCAGGGGACTTAGGAGGCCAAGAGTGTAAAGCCTGCTCTCGCGGTCCTGTACGCCCTATCCAACCTTGAGGTACGTTGGCACTGAGGAAACTGGGCACGATGTTGTGCTAGTGCGGTGGTGCTCCATCTTGCTGATACATGAAATTGTCAGAGTCGAGTTGTGGGAATAACCAGTTCCGTAGCATTGCAAGATATGATTGTCGTGTTACGGTTTCTTCCTCCAAAAAGGAGGGTCCATAAACCTTGTGTGACGGTACGTGACATAAATCGACATTTGGAGAAAGGGAAAGGAAGTTTTTGTTATGAGACGTGTGAATTATAAATTATTTCAAGGCTGTGTACTTGTGCGCGATGTATAGCAAATAGTAAAGAACGTAAGTTATTACTATCAAAACCCAATTATCGATGAAATTAACAAAACAGTCTTTTGGGTAAAATCTCTGTGTAACATAGGCCATGAATACCGGAGACAATGCTTTGATTGAACTAGCTCTCCTGTTTTGTTTCGTCTAGCGGTAGGCCGCCATTGTAGTGCTGTCTGATAATTAACGTAAGTTTTATCTGTATTTTGAAAAATATAATAGAAATTGTTATTAGAAAGTGTGTATTATTGACTTAGTTGTCACCTCTCATGATCGCAACCATTAATTATAATTAACAAAGTTTTTACAGAAATTCGCAGTACGGGGAGCTCATCTCCCCTAGCAGGATTTACTCGGCCATTACGCTGACTGTATTATTTAATTAAAATTTCATATCATAATATTAAAAGTAAATGTGAGAGATTTCTCAATTTCGATCTTTCATTAATTTCAAAGTTAAAAAGAGTCAAAATAGATCTCGTTTATAAATATTTAGAATACTGAATTCAGTATGTTTCATTTTGGCCGCCTAACGGCAGACGAGATTCTCTCTAGTTTTGCCTTGCAAATCATGAACAAGATATATTGAAAAGCATTATATTCCGCAATATCTCAGTTAATCTTTGTGTAATTTGGTACATAAATAACCAGTAGCCCCTGAAACCCATATTAATAATTACAGTTTGCGTAAGATTACGTATATTTTCAATTCTAAATAGCAGCGCTCACGCAAACTATTTATTAGAAGGCGGTGAGTCGCGTGGTGTGTTTAAAAAAATATTATATCGTGCGTACTTCGTGGCAGCTGATATCCGTACGAGTATTATCGCGGTATAAGTTAATTAAAAGTCTCATGGTAGCCCACAATATTTAAAGCCACCCCAACCAAAATCGTAAAATACATAATTATAAAAATAAAAAATATACACTTATACCGTGATACTTGCTTTGCGAAACAGCACAAAGAACAACCACTTTTGGTGAATTACGTTCAATTGTTTCATGAGGATTTTCGAGCCCCCGTATACGAACATTATGACGCTGAACCTTACCGCTAATATGGAAAGTTGCCTCATCGTTGAATATCAACCGTGACATAAAAGTATCATCTTCCATATCCTCGAGAACAGCATTGCTTAAGTCCACTCGCTTCTCTTTGGCAGTATCTCGAAGAGCTTGTACCCGTTGTAATCGGTATCTTTTCTGAAACTCTAGACCATGCAGATTACATCTTGCGCTGTTTCAGTTACCTAGTGACATTTGTCTCAGTATTATTACACGTTAAAAGCGGGTCATTCTTTTTGGGACACCCTGTAGGGCTCAAGACACTCGTTATGAGCAAAGTGCTGTAATTGAGTTCTTGGTCGGTGGGAAAGAAAGGGTGGTCAGCAACTACGAACATTTGTATGAATTATATTGTAATGGATTTGAGAGCAGTGCAGTTAGGCGATGGGGTGGACAGAGTTAAAGCGCCAGGAAGTTCAGAAACGGAACCCCATGATCGGCCAGGTTCGGGATGTCCCGTCATAACCAATGCTCGGGACGTGACGAATCGCAAGGGCGATAGTGCCCATGCAGTCCGGCACATCGAAACTCGGCAACTGGCTCTACAAGCTATCCGCGAGAATCGGAACGATTAACCTTTGCATATACAAACCCGTCCTGAAGATGGGTTTCACGAGTGCTCACAACAAATCATAAGAATCAAAGGAGAGCATTTCCACCTGAACTCTTGGAACCATTTGAAGCCAATGGCGAGTGCTTCCTGTAATTCGCGCAGTAACTAGGCTACGGGAACAGGACCAGAACTTTTACCAACAGGAAATAGTCCATCTTACACAAGGCTGGCGTAACGCTGTAGCGTTTCTCAGTAAAAGACGATAAACAATAAGACATTTTATGTTATTATTGTTTAGATAGACAGGAGTTAATTAATTAAAATGGAATGTTAATAGATTTTATCTCTGCTAGATAACATGAGTTTTAAGAACTCATTGAATAATTGGTAAATACTGGTTGAGAACATTACATGAATGTTTCTTGCTTTGCTGGAAGCAGGACTATTAAAATGATAAAACATGGCACAGAAAAATTTTCCTCTCTTTTTCTAATTAAGCTTAACTCTGCGTTCCAGCATCGCCATTATATCAGACCGGCGAGTTAGTTGGTAGACGACATTTTTTGGAGGCCAATGGCCGATCATAATATTACGAAGTTCCCGTAATAACGCTGCCCCTATTTTGAGAGAAAAAGCTCGGTAAAATCTATCTCAGGGACGTATGAATTCAAATCCGATGGATTAAACGGCGAATTAACACTAACCGTGTTCGGCCGTGACCACCAAACAATGCGCCTGCTTCTATGGATAATCTCTTCGATGAAATCTGAAACTGGACAAAAAAACTCCATGATAAAAATGGTTCAAATTGCTCTGAGCACTACGGGACTTAACATCTGTGGTCATCAGTCCCCTAGAACTTAGAACTACTTAAACCTAACTAACCCAAGGGCATCACACACATCCATGTCCGAGGCAGGATTCGAACCTGCGACCGTAGCGGTCACGCGGTTCCAGACTGAAGCGCCTAGAACCGCACGGCCACACCGGCCGGCAAAATCCATGATAAAATCACATATAACATGAATAGCAAGGAAAGGAATGTTCAGATGAAACATGGCTACTTAGCATCAGATTAACAGAATTATTCCACAAAAGCGCAGAAGTGACACACAGCTTATCTCGGTTGCGGAGGGCAAAAGAGAAGAGAGCGAGCAAGTCGCGTTCCGCTTTTTTATAAGGTTAGACAAACGAACTACATTTTGTTTCACAGAGTTTTCTTTTGCACATTTTAACTCATGGATACTTGTTTACTGTACAATTCATGAATAATTAAAAATACATCATCTCAGTAGTACATCGTTTCTTTTAGTTAATATATAAATTTATTTGTATATGTAAAATTATTTATAATATTGTCAGGCGTTAATTAATACTGAGGCTAATTTTTTATACATTTATAATGTAACAATGCCATGGAACGTATTGGAGAGTATGTGGAAAAAAATTGCATTTAAAAGAAATCTTGACTAATATTTTCATTAAATTTTAACTATTAAGAAAAAATATCTCCTGAGAAAAATTGTGGGTCATTATTTTTTTAACGACTCTCCTCGTCTAGTGAAAATATTAGTCCTGTTACGCTTCCTTCGGACGCACCCGATGTTAATTAGGTTTCTGTGGAATATTCATCATCCAGTAAAATAAACCGGGTTCTATTAGTGAAATACCATTAAACCACAAATTTTTTAAAGACTCTCATCCCCGTGTATAAAACGGGATCGAACTTCTGATTTATTTAAAAAGGAGTTACTATGTTAAATATTTGACGGTAAGTCTGTAAATGAGGGAAGGTTTAGAAAAGGCTTGAAATTATGTTCAAGGTTTGTTGGATGTCTCTAAGTGCTCTGAACACCGGATGAGTATAGTCTGGGTAGTCTGCCCTTCGTTTTCCGCAAAATTTAGTTTATCATGCATGTCAAAGTTTATGACGTCACATCTCCTGAACTTGTGTGTTTTGTGTTTTCAGTGGTATATGCAGCTAGCTGTCTGCAAAATCTATTGCGAATAGAATTAATACTAAACAAGCATAAATTAAATCAACTTGCCTGATGGAGACGTTCTACTGCATGAATTTCGGTAAAGTAGTAAGCGACATACTTTTTTTCTCTTTCATCACACTACGGGGTATTTTAGCGAGACAAACTTTTGAAAAGTTTCGAAATTATATTTAAACTTTGTTGCAAAGGCAATTAATACATTCACAAATACTGCATGATTACAGTGTGGGCAATTTGCGCGCTGTGAGTTACGTCACCTCAAGATGTACATACAATTTCTACCTGTAATACCTTTCTTACACTGAAGAGGTAAAGAAATTGGAACGCCTGCCTAATATCGTGTAGGGCTCTTGCGAGTACACAGAAGTGCCGCAAGGCGAATTACAATGAAATACAACTCCAAACGAAGAAAATTCATTTCAATAACAAATAATCTCAAT
Organism: Schistocerca americana; assembly: GCF_021461395.2. Lineage (NCBI taxonomy): Eukaryota > Metazoa > Arthropoda > Insecta > Orthoptera > Acrididae > Schistocerca > Schistocerca americana. Next base: position 175,348,780 of record NC_060127.1, on the reverse strand, counting down.
TTTTTAAATATTTGTTAGCAACATAATACAGTTTCCTACAGACCTCTGTGTTACGAGACTCGAATCGTATCCTATCAGTAGAACAGTTCGAGCAAGAAGGATTTTTCGACAAAAATAATAGATTCCAAACGAGTGAGATTTTCATTGTCTTTTTACAAAATATTGAGTTACATCTTTGACAATAATTATTAATTGTTTTATTAACGATGAAGTCCTTTTTATTAATATTGCGAGAAAAGGATCAAAGTTCATTCATATTCCGTATACAGTGCTGTCGTGAATATTATTTTGAATAAAATGTACTCGTGGATATTACAGTGGGGATTTCAGCAACTGTGCTAGTGCAGGACGCACACACGCGGTGACATATAGAAGTATGTGTCCGTCCTGGAGACGTGGTAGCATGGCCGAAGCGATTACGGCGAGCGTTCGCGTAAGGCTGGAACTCCATGTTCGATTGCCGGTCCGGCAGAAATTTTCGAGGTCACCAATATATTTTGCAGCTGGGGTCTGATCATATTCGAAATTGCGAGTACGTATCTTGTACACTGCCGATAGCTGCAGCTAAAGCTGCAGCAGTCTGGACGGGTTGTGACCTTTGGAGAGCCTGAGGCTTGAAATGGCTTGAATGGGTTTATACCGACAGTTTTCTGCAACAGTTACTACCGACGCACGTTGCCATTCTATGTTGCAATCAGGTCTTAGAAGGACGCACTTGGGATACGGCTTATAATTCACGACATCCAGGAAGGTATGGCCCACTATGCCAATATCGTTTATTTTTGAGCGATACATATGGGGTCTGAAGGTGGCCTAATGGAATGCCGAAACTGATTGTAAAATGAAATAAATCATTTTTTTCTTCTTTAGGGCCGGCAGCGTAATATATGTCTAATAACGACACGATTGTTAGAGTAGATACCCCAAGTAGATACTTATAATAAGTAATCTTTATTTACGACATACTGTTTCGGCTTATTCGCCATTTTCAAGTACGTCTAGATTGATGTGACATCCATATCGCGTCGTTAGTGGACTGTTTTGTAACTGTCACTGCTTTATTAAGATCGTAAATGGTGTCAAAGTGATAAGAAGCAGTGACAGTTACAAAACAGTCCACTAACGACGCGATATGGACGTCATATCAATCTAGACGTACTTGAAAATGGCGAAATAGAATGTCGTAAATAAAGATTACTTATTATAAGCAGCTCTTTGGGGTATCTACTCTAACAATCATTTCGTTATCAAAACAAAACAAAATAAAATAAAATGTCAACTACACGGCCGTTGGCGAATTTAATTGTTAAATACTTGATCTGCCGCTTTTCCGCGCCCACAATGGTGATACAGAGACAGAAATAGAGACAATGTAGTCGCATTCATCGACCCTTATCTAACGAAAATAATCTTAAATTGTAACATTAATGATTTGCTTCAACTTTTTATCAGAATGTAATTTTTGCGTATACCAGCAAATATCCGAGGGTGACTAGTCATCTGCATCTACGCACACACGTTGCAGACCACCTTTAGGCGTGTGGCGGCTCGTACTTTGTATATTAGTGTCATTTCCTGCAGGTGGGTAATGCACTGGAAGAACGGTTGCTGGTAAGCCTCTGTGTGAGTTCAAGTATCCCTAATTCTACCTTCGTTTTCTATCGCGATATGTTCGTAGGGAGCAAGCAATATACTGGCTGAGTCGTCTAGGAGAGTGCGATACCGGAACTTTAGCAATAAACCACATCCTAATGCGCAATGCATCTCATGTATTGTCTGCCACTGGAGTTGAATGAGCATCTCAATGACGCTTTCGCTCTTCGTAAACGAACTTGTGACGAAATGCGCTGCTCTTCGTTCGATATTTTCTGTTTCCCCTACTTGGCCTTTCTTCTACGGGTCCGAGACTGGCAATTAATATTCAAGTGTCGGTCGAACAATGATTTTGCAAGCTACGCTATGTGATCAAAAGAATCCGGACACCTGGCTGAAAATAACTTACAAGTTCGTGGCGCCCTCCATCTGTAATGCTGGAATTTAGTATGGTGATGGCCTACCCTTAGCCTTAATGACTGGTTCCACTCTCACAGGCATGCGTTCAATCAGGTGCTGGATGGTTTCTTGGGCGATGGTGTCCTATTCTTCACGGAGTGCTGGACAGGAAAGGTATCGATGTCGATGGGTGAGGTCTGGAACGAACGTCCACATCCAAAACATCCCATAGGTGTTCAGTAGGATTCAGGTCAGGACTCTGTGCAGGCCAGTCCTTTACAGGGATGTTATTGTCATGTAATCACATAATAAACAGATGCTCGATCATGTTGAAAGATGCAATCGCCATCCCGAATTGCTCTTCAACAGTGGGAAGCAAGAAGGTGCTTAAAACATCAACGTAGGCCTGTGTTGTGATAGCGCCACGCAGGACAACAATGGGTGCAACCCCCTCCATGAAAAACACTATCACACCATAACACCACCACCTCCGAATTTAAATGTTGGCACTACACACGCTGGCGGATTACGTTCACCGGGCATTTGCCATACCCACACCCTGCCATCGGATCGCCACATTGTGTACCCTGATACTCTATTCCACACAACGTTTTTCCACTGTTCAATGTTTACCCTCCTTACACCAGGCGAGGCATCGTTTGGCATTTACCGTCGTGATGTGTGCAGCCGCTCGACCATGCAATCCAAGTTTTCTCACCTCCCGCCCAACTCTCATAGAAGTTACAGTGGATCCTGATGCAGTTTGGAATTCCTGTGTGATGGTCAGGATAGATGTGTGCCTATTAAACATTACGACCATCTGCAACTTCCGGAGGTCTCTGTCAATCAACAGACGAGGTGTTTTTGAGTGTTGAAATCGCGTACATACCTATGACACAAGTGACACCCAATCACCTCACCACTTTCGAAGTCCCTGAGTTCCGCGGATAACTCCATTCTGCTCTCTCACAATGTCTGACAGTAGGTGGCACCACAATGCATGTAATACGAAAAAAGATATGCCTGTGGGGGTGTCCAGATTCTTTTGGTTACATAGTGTACCTCCTTCACAAATGCGATTCGCTTCCCGAGCACACTCCCAATGAATCTCAGTCTGGTATCTACCCTTCCTACTGTTATTTTTACGTGGTTCTTTGAATTTAAATCGCTCCTAGGTATTTTATGGATGATTCTAGTGTTTGCTTTGCACCCTCCCCTTTTTTCGGGAAATACCATACCGTTTTATATGTTTAGTGTTAGTTTTATATCCCTGAAATAACTGTCGAACCTCTGAAGTTCTCACTATATTTTGTTATTTACTGGGTGGCTATTATTAAAGTGCAGCTACTCACAGAGATCCAGCGCGGATTGTAACTATGGCGTGGCAGCGAAACTTGGTAGATTAACTAATTCTTTAAGAAAGAACCGATTTGCACTTGAAAAAAAAACTGTTTACAATTTCGGCCACCAGGTGCAAACCTGGCGCTGAACACTGTCTCTATGATGGAATTATATCCACACTGTCACCAAACAACTTATAACATGAGTGAACAATATCACTATCGAGAAGAGACCGCGCGCTCTTAGTAAAAAGACAGCAATGACGTGGCCAAGGGCCTTGCCGCAGTGGTAACACCAGTTCCCGTCAGATCAACGAAGTTAAGCGCTGTCGGGCTGGGCTAGCACTCGGACGAGTGACCATCCGGTCTGCCGACCGCAGTTGGCAAGCGGGGTGCATTCAGCCATTGTGAGGCAAACTGAGCAGCTACTTGATTGAGAACTAGCGGCTCCAGTCACGTAAACTGATGTACGACCGGGAGAGCGGTGTGTTGACCACATGCCCCTCCGTATCCGCATCCAGTGACGCCTCTGGGCTGAGGATGACATGGCGGCCGGTCGGTAGCAGTTAGTGCTGTGTTGAAACAGTATCGCCAACTGAAAGGTCTGAGGAGAGGTCCAATGTCATTGAATGCTGTATAAAAATGGTAATGAAATTCAGAAATGAAATGAAATGTCGTGTGACGAGGGCCTCCCGTCGGGTAGACCGCTCGCCTGGTGCAAGTCTTTCGATCTGACGCCACTTCGGCGACTTGCTCTTCGATGGGGATGAAATGATGATGATTAGGACAACACAGCACCCAGTCCCTGAGGGGAGAAAATCTCCGACCCAGCCGGGAATCGAACCCGGGCCCTTTGGAGTGACAGTCTGTCACGCAGACGACTCAGCTACTGGGGGCGGACTAATGAAATTCAGAAAAACGGCTGACCTCGATGTGGTATCGGGAAAAGGAAAGACTCCTGTCCCGATGGAAGTTATTGCTGTAACTGACCATGCAGCAAGTGCCCCAGGTAGTGCCTGTGCTAGTGCAGTGTCACAAGAATTGTCCATCCAATTGAAAAATAATGATCGTCTGCGATGTTCTGCATTTGCTCTTCGGCTCCTGGTATGCATAAAAGTTGATGACATGAGGCCGGGCAATATTACGTGGAGTGACAATGCACGTTTTACATTACAGGGTGCAGTGATCACTGTTACTCAGCATGTTGTGATGTTGTGTACGATGGGCCACTGCCCTCGCCTTTTGTGACTGTCTGGTGTGTATTCACAAGCACCGTTATCTAGATCCGTTTTTCTCTGAAGAGAATGCACCCAGAGGTCCTGTCAGGGTTACGATATCGAAACCTTGTACAGGATATGATTCTTGCTTTGGAAGAGCGCACCTGTCTTTGTGCAAGATGCGGCAAAACCAAATGTCGCTTGCTCATTTAAAGATCTGCTTAACGCAACCTTCCACGAACTTGTTACCTCCAGAGGTTTTCCAGATAGATGACCTGCAAGATCACGCAATCTGAATCCATGTGATTTTTGCCTCGGGGGACATGTAAAAGAACGCGTTTGCCAGGGACGCTTTCGGTCTCTACCTGATCTGAAGGCCAGTACACAGAAATACGTTGCTAACATTTCACAGGAACTGCTGCGAGCAACTGCTGATTACGTCATTTTACGGATGCAGTGCCTCGTCGTCGTCTCCGGATCTCATATAGAACAAATTATGTGCGCGTCAATTAATGATAAAATCATCAACATCATGCATTTCTCACTTGTTTCACATTCTTTAGCCGACCGCAGTGGCCGAGCGGTTCTAGGCGCTTCAGCCTGGACCGTTACGGTCACAGGTTCGAATCCTGCCTCAGGCATGGATGTGTGTGATGTCCTTAGGTTATTTAGGTTTAAGTAGTTCTAAGTTCTAGGGGACTGATGACCTGAGATGTTAAGTCCCATACCGCTCAGAGCCATTTGAACCATTTTTTTCACCTTCTTTGCCCACGTCCCGAATCCATTACATACGGAGAACATTTCTATACGTACACACATCAAAAAATGTTTTCCATCACCTCCGGAACCTGTACAGAAAAATGATATAAACATTAACGTAAACATCATTTCCGCCCTTTTTATTGCTCATGAAAACCACACATTGCATGTTGTACCACCATACAGCGAGACCTTCAGAGGTGGTGGTCTATATTGCTGTACACACCGGTACCTCTAATACCCAGTAGCACTTCCTCTCTCATTGATGCATGCCTGTATTCGTCGTGGCATACTACCCACAAGTTCGTCAAGGCACTGTTGGTCCAGATTGTCCCACTCCTCAGCGGTGGTTAGGCGTAGATCCCTCAGAGTGATTGGCGGGTCACGTCGTCCATAAACAGCTCTTTTCATCCTATTTCAGGCATGTTCGATAGGCTTACTGTCTGGAGTACGTGCTGGCCACTGTAGTAGAGCGATGTCGTTATCCCGAAGGAAGCGCCTTCCATGGCCACCAACGGCGAACGTCAGCCCCACATAATGCCATCCTAAAACAACAAGAACCTCCACCTTGCTGCCTTCGCTGGACAGTGTGTCAAAGGCCTTCAGCCTGACCGGGCTGCCTCCACACACGACTCCGACGATTGTCTGGTTGAAGACATATGCGACACTCAGCGGTGAAGAGAACGTGATGCCATTCCTGAGCGGTCCCATTCATCAGGTTGTTGGGGCCATCTGTACCGCGCTGCATGGCGTCGTGGTTTCAAAGATGGACCTCGCCATGGACGTGGGGAGTGAAGTTGCGCATCATGCAGCGTATTGCGCACAGTTTGAGTCGTAACACGACGCCCTGTGGCTACACAAAAAACATTATTCGACATGGTGGCGTTGCTGTGAAGGTTCCTCCGAGCCATAATCCGTAGGTAGCGGTCATCCACTGCAGTAGTAGCCCTTCGGCGGCCTGAGTGAGGCATGTCATCGACAGTATCTCCACCAAGACCGAACAACATCGCCTGGACACTTCCCTTGTTGAGAGCCCTTCCTGGCATAAAGTAACAATGCGGACGCGATCGAACCGCGGTACTGACTGTCTAGGCGTGGATGAACTACATGCAACACGAGCCGTGTACCTCCTCCCTGGTGGAATGGCTGGAAATGATCGGCTGTCGGACCCCTCCGTCTAATAGGCGCTGCTCATGCATGGTTGTTTACATCTTTGTGCGGGTTTAGTGACATCTCTGAACAGTCGAAGGGACTGTGCCTGTCATACAATACCCACATTAAACGTCTATCTTCAAGAGTTCTGGAAACTTGGGTGATGCAAACTTTTTTTTATGTGTGTATTTCTCGCATTGACAATGCCAGATGTGCAGCTGGTCGCCAGAATTAGAACTAATTTTTTTTCCTGAGTAAATCGGTTCCGCATTAACACATTAGCATATTTACCAATTTGTCTTGCCATACGATAACTACAGCCCACACTGTACCTCTGTCAGTAGCTGCACTTTAATTATAATCACCCTGTATAACTATTCCTTCCAGCAATTATGTATGGACAGTTCTCGTATTCTGTACATTTAATGTTGTAACCAGTTTCTCGTGTCTCCAAAAAAGTTTCGCGATTTTTAGTTGCCTGGTTCTATCGCCGAGTCCTTTCCGGGATGATCGGGAAGAAAGTTAACGTGTATGGTTGCCTCATGAATAAGGACGACGACGGTCACGCAGTAATGTTGGAATATTACAATCACGACACCGCTATCCAGTTAGTGCAGTTAAACAGCAGGTGAAAGGCGTATGCTCTGTCGATATTGGCCACAACGCGTACTTGTTCTGAATCCGTCACCATTCCCTTCACTCCGTCGAAGCGACGCAGAAGTTAGGGGTGATTAAATTTATATTACCACTTAATGTCAATTCCGCTGTTTTGTTCAATTTATTTAATCCCTTCGAAATTAGTTCCATTTCCTTGCTCAATATTTCTGCCTTATTGTTTAGAGGTATTGTCAATAAGCACCTGTACGTATATCTTTCACCTCAAATACTTTTTGCTACGTCATAGATATTTGGTGATCTACTTTTGCCGGCCTCTGTGCTCGAGCGGTTCTAGGCGCTTCAATTCGGAACCACGCGGCCGCTACGGTCGCAGATTCGGATCCTGCCTCGGGCATGGATGTGTATGATCTTCTTAGGTTGGTTAGGATTAAGTAGTTCTAAGTCTAGGGTCTGATGACCGCAAATGAGTGCTCAGAGCCATTTGAGCCACACCATAACACCACCGCCTCCGAGTTTTACTGTTAGCATTACACACGCTGGCAGATGACGTTCGCCGGGAATTCGCCATACACACACCCTGCCATCGGATCGCCACATTTTGTACCGCGATTCGTCACTCCACGCAACGCATTTCCTCTGTTCAGTCGTCCAATGTTTACCCTCCTTACACCAAGCAAGGCGTTGTTTGGCATTTACCGGTGTGGTGTGTGGCTTATGAGGAGCCGCTCGACCATGAAATCCAAGTTTTCTCACCTCCTGCCCAACTGTCATGGTACTAGCAGTGTATCCTGAGGCACTTTGGAATTGCTGTGTGATGATGTGGATAGATATCTGACTATTACACATTACTACCCTCTTCAACTGTCGGCGGTCTCTGTCAGCCAACAGACGAGGTCGGCCTGTACGTGTCCCTTCACGTTTCCAATTCACCATCAAATTGGAAACAGTGGACCTAGGAATGTTTATGAGTGTGGAAATCACATACAGCCGTATGACACAAGTGACACCCAATCACCTGACCACTTTCGAAGTCCGTGACTTCCGCGGAGCGCCCCACTCTGCTGCCTCACGATGCCTAGTGACTACTGAGGTCGCTGATATCTCCAGTAGGTGCCAGCACAATGCATCTAATATGAAATAACGTATGTTTTAGGTGTTGTCCGGATACTTTTGATCACATAGTGTACCCCCTTCACAAGTGCGCTATCCCTCCCGAGGACACAGTGCTTAGAGCCATTTGAACCATTTTTTTATCTACTTTTCCTAATATTTGTGACTATAAACACCTCCTTACTGACCAGCATAAAGCATCAACTTCACATAAAGCTTCAACTTCACTTTTCTTTTAACACAATTACACTCATTTTACTTTTAAGAATCCAGGTGTTGGGTGAAAATTAGGAAACACGAACATTACCATGCCCAATTCGATGTAGGAAACGCTTTGTTATTTAAGACAGACTCCAGTCGTTTCGAAACTCATCAACACAGGTCCTGTATGCTTTTCAGAGGAATTCTTCCTGCAAAATAGTGGTAGGTTTAGGTAAGGGTGATGGGGTGAATAGCGATAATGCACCATTCTCTCCGTCCGCCACCGGTAGCTGAGTGGCCAGCGCGACAGAGTGTCAGTCCTAAAGGACCGGGTTCGGTTTGGGGCTGGGTCGAAAATTTTCTCCGCTCAGGGACTAGGCGCTGTGTTGTCCTAATCATCATCATCTCATCCTCATCGACGCCCTTGTCACCGAAGTGGCGTCAAATCGAAAAGCTTGCACACGGCGAACGGTCTACCCGACGGGAGGCCCTAGTCACACGACCTTTATTTTTTACCATTCTATCCGAATTAGACCTCAAAGACTCAATGATGTTGAGATCTGGCAGCTGTGCTATCCAGGGGGGATGCGAAAATTCATCCTCGCGCTCACAAAACAAGTCCTCGACGAAGTCAGCTGCGTGAACTGGGGCATTACCATTGAGGAACAGGCTCTGTACCATGGGACGCACCTGCTCAGCCGCAATAGTCACAAAATACTTGGCAGTAATGCGACCTTGAAGTGTGCCCACGGGATCCATGGAATACCACGATATGGTTGCAGAAATCAGCACCGAACTCGTCCATGTTCCACGTAAACTCCACCAGAAGCTGGAAACTCGTCAGAAGCTGAAGACCCATCTGAACAAATGACCAGCTAGGGCATAACCACCTATGGCAAGCTAACATACACCAACAAGCGACAACGTCGGCAAGTCCCTGCATATCAGCAACGTTGACTGGTTGTACCAGCTGCCGTGAAAGCCGACCAACAGGCTACAGCAGGGAAACCGACGAGCTTGCTCACTGACTCACAAACAAATCGCCAACACGCTGTGCATCCGATATACGACCTATCGGACACTATTCCGCACACATCCACTTCAACTAATTACAAATAAAAACAACACAGTCACTCTACTAAATAGTGAGAGAACAGTAGGCTGCCTATCCTGTCTCCACAGATGAACCGTTCGTCGCCGTCACGAGACAGCTGTACTTTCAGATGCAGTGCAGTTGAAACTTCTTCGTTAGATTCTGAAGCTGCTGAAAGCAACTGAATCTTCTTAAACTGCTGAGTGAATCTGAACGTAAAACCCCATTCCTATTTTTTTTTCATTACACTGACCTACAGAATTTTCCTAGACAAATACACCTCAAACTTATTCTATTCATTTATTGCCCACAATATACAGACGCTACTGCAAATAATATAATCTGCAAATAATTAACACAAAAGAATGGTCCTGAATTAGAAGACATCCTAATAATAACCCATACATTTCGTAAGTCACTTGCCTCACAGAAAACCTTCAAGACACGAACTACAGCGAATACAGCAAGCAGCAACTACAGCTACCTAAATAAAAAGGTTCTACTATAGGTTCTAGCTACTAATACGCATGTAGTTAGTAAAGGAAAATTTTGTTGCTGAACAAACAATGTATTTAGCAGATTTTAAGTTACTCATGGGACATCCAATTCCAAAAATTATACAACCGTCAATAGTTCCATTTCCCAAACATTAGCAAATACATCAATAATCATTTTACAATCCATTTCCAACCAATACTAAATCTCCATGACGGACACACGTCCAATCCGTTCACTCGCTAGCTGCTAATACTTCGCACCCGCGTCACTGCTAACTATTAACTCTCAACTGCGAGTCCTTCGAGCCATAGAGTCTCTTAGCAAGGGGGCAGAGCGCTGCCAGTGATATTAATGCAGTCTATAGCGCTACCAACATACGAACATATAAACAGGCATACTTACACAGTATGCGCTTCATGACCTTTCGATCGAAAGATTACGTGTCGTACAATATGTGGAGCAGCGCCAACGCCCTCGGGCAGACACCTAATCTTCGGTCGCGAAAGTCTTTGAGGCAGCATGATGGACACTCTTAGCCCGCCTATCGGTCGCACCAGTACCCATGCGGTACCTGTACGTCTTTGATCTCAGCCTCACAAACCCGACAGTCTGCAACCCATTTGCCTCGCCTTTCATTAGGGACCGATAAATTTCTTGTTTTGAGGTGCTATTGTACAAGGATTATCAGCCACATATCCAGATGTGTCGAATATTCCGGAACTGTACTTCAAATGGATCGCAACCTATCGCCCAGTAGATGAAACTGTCAGTACGTAAAGAAACTTGGAGTCTGCAAAGTTTTGCTTTTCACACTCATAGAGAAAGCGGTACGGGTGGAGTTTAGAGAAACTTGGACTCTGACACCGATATAGGCAGGCTTCGTGAAGTGCACCAAAAACTAGACGAATCTCCACAGTGACTGGTCCTTCATTGAATGTGGTCACCCATTCAAAATTGGGGGTGATGTAATCTGATACGACATAACGCCGATCCTACCGATGTACGAAATGGATTTCTCGATATTCTCTTAACATTTTCCATGGATTTTTTGAAAACTGAACTGTTTGTTAACGTCTTTTTCAAAATCACAAGTTGCGAGAGTTCTGTGTCAGGTGTTTACATCAATGTACTCCTTCCACCAACAAAGCTACTTGAAGGAGATGCTACAGGTGGTCCTAAAAATGCTCCATCACCAACCTGAGACATTACTGGAGATTTCTGTACTGTAGAATATACCGCTGCTTGTTCCCCATGCCTTGCCAACAGTTTCGGAATGGAACCATTTCGCGGGACAAGACGAACCGGACACCGCAGTAGGTCACTGAGCTCGTCATGCAAATGGATAGGATATCCCAGTCCTACCGCCAGAACATATCCTGCACAAGCATTCACAGTGACATCGCGGACCTTTGCCTTCAATCTGGCTTTTTTTCCTCGGGATATCAATTGCAACCCTTCAGATAGTAGACTTTGTTGCAGTGTGTACCCGTAGACCTTGTTTACATCCAGGTAAACGATGTAACTTAAATCGACAGATGGTCTGCATTCTTCGTCACTCGTTCGCGGGTTATTCACCTTGACATACCTGTGCATGCACTGGCAAAGTCCGCTCCGAACATTGCATTCGAAGAAGAGCAGCATGTCAATATTGGTCAACAGTTTGATACCAACACGTGTACACTGCATCCCACGAAAGCCCTAGCGCAGTCAAATAGGAGGTAGGATCTGCCCAAGTGTATACTCCAGAACTTTTAGCAGATCTCCGCGATTATGTATACATCTGTGTTTATGTATAATCTAGCATATTCTCCAAAATCAGCGATGCTCAAATCCTGCCAAGCATTCACTGCACATCCGGTGTGGCAGTGTCTGTTAACCTACTGGAGAAAGCAGTTACAACAGTCAGCGTGGTTTCATCCCGTCTCTCCATCGGATCCCACTTAAATTACATCACACAGTGCCGAAGATCAATTATTTCAGATGTTGATGCACAATGTCTAACCCATAATCATGATGTACCCGTAAATTACGTTAGGAACTACTTCCACATGCCGTTTATACCCGACTATCTCTACCAGAAAATCAGTTTAATGTGTTCCCACCGTCCCTAATGGCCTTAAATCTATATTCCCCACCTCAGCAATATATATTGCAGGGGTGGGGGGTGGGGGGGGGGGCGGGATTCCATCGTCTCTGACCCATTACTCACCTACTGGCTACCGAGACACGCATCCGTATGTCTAGTAAAAGCTTATAAATCCTTCCCTTCACCACACCCACTACTCCACATTCCGCTTCTGCGTACGCATATTACGTGACCAAAAGTATCCGAACACCTGGCTGAAAATGACTCAAGTTCGTCACCTCCCCCCCCCCCCTTGAATCAGTAACACTAGAACTCAATGTGGTGTTGGCCCACGTTCAGCCTCGATAACAGCTTCCACTGTCGCAGGCATACGTTCGGTCAGGTGCTGGAAGCTTTCTTGGGGAATGGCAGCCTATATTCACAGAGTGCTGCCCTGAGGAGAGGTATCGATGTCGATCGGTGAGACCTGGCACGTAGCCGGCGGTCCAAAACACCCCAAAAGTATTCTATAGCATTCAGGTCAGGACTCTGTGGAGTCCAGTCCATTACAGGGTGTTATTGACGTGTAACCACTCCGTCACAGGCCGTGCATTATGAACAGGTTCAAAACTGGCCATAAGCACTATGGGACTTAACATCTAAGGTCATCAGTCCCCTAGAACTTAGAACTACTTAAACCTATTAACCTAAGGACATCACACACATCCATGTCGAGGCAGGATTCGAACCTGTGACCGTAGCGGTCGCGCTGTTCCAGATTTAAGCGTCTAGAATCGCTCCGCCACAGCGGCCGGCCTATGAACAGGTGCTCGATTGTGTTGTAAGATGCAATCGCCATCCCCGAATTGCTCTTCAACACTGGAAATGGAAATGAGCGTTTGGCGTCATTGGCCGGGAGGCCCCTCGCGGGGCAGGTCCGGCCGCCATATCGCAGGTCTTATTACAGTCGGCGCCACATTGGGCGACCTGCACGCCGGATGGGGATGAAATGATGATGAACACAACACAACACCCAGTCCCTGAGCGGAGAAAATCTCCGACCCAGCCGGGAAGCGAACCCGGGCCCAGAGGACGGCAATCCGTCACGCTGACCACTCAGCTACTGGGGCGGACTCTTCAACACTGGGAAGCAAGAACGTGCTTAAAACATCAATATCGGCCCGTCTTGTGATAGTGCCACGCAAAACAACAAGGGGACCAAGCCCCCTCCATGAAAACGCACCATAACACACCATAACACCACCGCCTCCGAATTTTACTGTTGGCACTACACACGCTGGCGGATGACATTTACCGCTCATTCGCCATACCCACACTCTGCCGTCGGATCGCCACATTGTGTACCGTGTTTTGTCAGTCCACACAACGTTTTTCCACTCTTCAGTCGTCCAATGTTTACGCTCCTGACACCAAGCGAGGCGTCGTTTGGCATTTACCTGCGTGATGTATGGCTTATGAGCAGCCACTCGACCATGAAATCCAAGTTTTCTCACCTCCCGCCCAACTGTCATGGTACTAGCAGTGGATCCTGATGCAGTTTGGATTTGCTGTGTGATGGTCTGGATAGATGTCTGCCTATCACACATTACGGCACTCTTCAACTGTTGGCGGTGTCTGTCAGTCAACAGGCGAGGTCGGCCTGTACACTTTTGTGCTGTACGTCTTCCTTCACGTTTCCACTTCACTATCAAAACGGAAACAGTAGACCTAGGGGTGTTTAGGATTGTGGAAATCTCGGGTGCAGACGTATGACACAAGTGACACCCAATCACCTGACCACGTTCCAAGTCCGAGAGTTCCGCGAAGCGCGCCATTTTGCTCTCTCACGATGTCTGATGACTACTGAGGTGGCTGATATGGAGTACCTGACAGAAGGTGCAGCACGACGCACCTGTTATAAAATACGTTTGTTTTTCGGGTTGCCCGGATACTTTTGATCACATCGTGTGCATGTTGTATCGGATTTAAACAGGGAACGCATTTCGGCAGACTTCGGATTCCCTCTTGCTTCCTCTCTCTCCAGCCAGACTATACTATAGTGGCTGTACCATAATTACGGTTCGGTAGTTATGGTACAGTACATAAATGATGGAGAAAATGCTAGGATTACCGGTAGTACTGACAGCATTAATAGGGGAAGAAATATATATGACTCCGTGTGAGAAGATGGAAGCCGACGATTTTTGTTAGTTTTTTGTTTGGTTCAAATGGTTCTGAGCACCATGGGACTTAACTGCTGTGGCTATCAGTCCCCTAGAACTACTTAAACCTAACTAACCTAAAAACATCGCACACATCCATGCCCGAGGCAGGATTCGAACCTGAGAGCGTAGCGGTCGCGCGGTTCCCGACTGTAGCGCCTAGAACCGCTCGGCCACCCCGGCCGACTTTTTTTGTTTGTTTGTTTTGCAAACTTCACATCTTTCTGTGTTAATTCACTTTGTGTTTTATGTCTTTACGAAGTATAAACTGCATTTTATAAGTAATTTGTCATTTTAAACATTTTTTTTTTGCTGAGGTCAAACAATTGCACGTTAATCTAATTACAGGACGTACGCATAGACACATCGGTTGCACAAAATTATAGTCAGATTGACCATTGTTTGGCAGCACTAAGGCACTCTTCATCAGAATAAAAATTACATAAGATTGCCTAGAAGATATAATGACATGGCTTGAAATACATATACTTAATAGGATTACTTCCGTGAAAAGTACAAAAAGTGTACTTATTTGTAATCACACCATGGGTGAAAAACGTCTGAGCAAAAGTGGCTTTGTCAAATATAAAATTGTCACATGACTAAAAATTAAAATGTAAAAATGTAACATGTTTGTCAACTGCCTAAAATATCCCATGGAAATGCAATGGCAGCCGCGAGGTCAGACAGGACCAAGAAGTGCATCAGTGTGACGGTATCGGCTGTGTGATGCAGTTATGTTGGCAGCTGCAAATCCCCAGACGTAAGTCAAAGACCATCAGTGTAGAAGGCAGTAGCAACAGTAGTGAAGAAATTAAGCAGCCAACTGGTCGGAGGTGGACAAGTTCCTCTCGTTGGAATCTGCGTCAATGATGATGTTGTGGCTAACAGCATCGAAGTCCCCAGCCTACGACTTGCTGTTCCATGAAAATTCGTTGACAGCAAGATGAGTAGATTCACTATGTTACCATTAGGCAATAGCGGCAACACTTAACCTACTTTTCCCGTCTGGTCAGCTCCTGTACACTCCCTGATGTCCCAGCTTCGCATTTCAGACGGATATTCTGCAGCAACAGTGTACTAAATACACTACTGGCCATTAAAATTGCTACACTAAGAAGAAATGCAGATGATAAACGGGTATTCATTGGACAAATATATTATACTAGAACATTTGATTACATTTTAACGCAATTTGGGTGCATAGATCCTGAGAAATCAGTACCTAGAACAACCACCTCTGGCTGTAATAACGGTCTTGATACGCCTGGACATTGAGTCAAACAGAGCTTGCATGCCGTGTACAGGTACAGCTGCCCATGCAGCTTCAACACGATACCACAGTTCATAAAGAGTAGTGACTGGCGTATTGGGACGAGCCAGCTGCTCGGGCACCATTGACCAGACGTTTACAGTTAGTGAGAGATCTGGAGAATGTGCTGGTCAGGGCAGCAGTCGAACATTTTCTGTATCCAGAAAGGCCCGTACAGGACCTGCAACCTGCTGAAATTTAGGGTTTCGCAGGGATCGAATGAAGGGTAGAACCACGGATCGTAAAACATCTGAAATTTTAACGTCCACTGTTCAAAGTGTCGTCAATGCGAACAAGAGGTGACCGAGACGTGTAACCAATGGCACCCCATACCATCACGCCGGGTGATAAGCCAGTATGGCGACGCCGAGTACACACTTCCAATGTGCGTTCACCACAACGTCGCCAAACACGGATGCGGCCATGATGATGCTGTAAACAGAACCTGGATTCATCCGAAAAAATGACGTTTTGCCATTCGTGCACGCAGGTTCGTCGTTGAGTACACCATAGCAGGCGCTCCTGTCTGTGATGCAGCGTCAAGGGTAACCGCAGCCTTAGTCTCCGAGCTGTTAGTCCATGCTGCTCCAAACATCGTCGAGCTGTTCGTACAGATGGTTGTTGTCTTGCTAACGTCCCCATCGAGACGTGGCTGCACGATCCGTTGCAGACATGCGGATAAGATACCTGTCATCTCGACTGCTAGTGATACGAGGCCGTTGGGATCCAGCACGGCGCTCCGTATTGCCCTCCTGAACCCACCTATTCCATATTCTGCTAACAGTCATTGAATCTCGACCAACGCGAGCAGCAATGTCACGATACGATAAACCGTAATCGCGATAGGCTACAATCCAACCTTTATCAAAGTCGGAAATGTGATGGTACGCATTTCTCCTCCTTACACGAGGCATCACAACAACGTTTCGCCGGTTGTTTGTGTATGAGAAATCGATTGGAAACTTTCCTCATGTGACCACGTTGTAGGTGTCGCCACCGGCGCCAACCATGTGTGAATGCTCTGAAAAGCTAATCATTTGCATATTACAGCATCTTCTTCCTGTCGGTTAAATTTCGCGTCTGTAGCACGCAGTCTTCGGGGTGTAGCAATGGCCAGTAGTGTAGATACGCTTGCGTCCAACTTATACTTTTTGCTCAGTCGTGCACTATTACCAAAATGTCGGCACCTCTCTCCCTATGACGTCGTTTTGCTGCATTGTCACCAAGTGATTTAGTGCCTTGGTCATGGGCATTGCTCAGCACCCATTCTGTGGCTTCTTGCATTACCAGAGAACGCGTCTTAATACTTACTTGGCTGCATCAATACATTATTTCGTGGCGCAGCGCTACTTTCAATACGCATTTATGTTCTTGTTGTATTTTATTTTGATGCTGGTGTTCACAACAGGCTAATACCCACTCACGAATACTGATGCTTTGAAGAGTGAGATTCTTTCCAGCCAAATAACAGACGAGCTGCTGGCAGAGCAGACGATGTCCGAGTTGAAAGTGTATGGGAAAGGATTTCCATTTCCAGCATTTGTCTTACAACCGCTTGACAATCTTTGTCAGAAGTGAGATAATGAGAATTACTTTTAATATAATTCTGAGAGAGTAAATGCCGCCCTCCAGTCGGGTAGACCGTTCGATGGGTTCAAGTCTTTCGATTTGACGCCACTTCGGCGACTTGTGCGTCTATGGGGATGAAATGATGATGATTAGGACAACACAACACCCAGTCCCTGAGCGGAGAAAATTTCCGACCCAGCCGGGACTCGAACCCGGGCCCTTGGGATGACAGCCCGTCGCGCTGACCACATTTTTTTTTTATAAAACCTTTATTAAAAAAACAATGTTACACATTGCAAATACATACTAAGTTATACATACATGAAGTTATTTAAACAAAGCGGTTTGATCATTTCAATTGCGCTGACATTAAGGAAAGACAACAGAAGATTGTGTTACTGACTAAATCACCAGAAAGAATTAAATTAAACATAAATACTTGAGATTGGCGGAAAGGAGATATATAATAAAGTTGACTAGCCTTCCAACTACACTTTCTGGATATTAATTGAATCTAAGTATTTGAAGTGATCAGATCTATATAATCAGTCTTTCACTGCAAAAATGAACAGGGCAATGTGCCAGCCATTGAATATTACATTTATCGGATAGTATCTTATGGTTTTAACCAATCGATAAGGAGATTTCTATAAAAACTGTCTATTTCCAAATTTCTAGTATAAGCCAATAATGCACCTTTCATGATTTGTGTTTGGCACTATTAGACACACAATCTCAATGTCACATAAGTTCTGTACATTAGATTATAAATTTCAAAAAACTACTCTCTGAAGTAGAGAAAGCACACATCATAAATATACTGTAAAATCTTAAATAGTATCCTTAAGGTAACTACAATACATCGCTGTCAACACAGTCTTCTTTTTTATATTAACCAATGCCCATTCTTTCAAATACAATTTTTAGCATATTACCGAACTTTTTCTTGTGATTCGAATAGCTTCTAATTTTGTGGAACTCACACAGCATGTGTGCCTTGAACTCTATGATGCTATCGGATCCTAATTTGTTAAGGACGTAGTTAACAAAATTTCCCAGCAACCAGTCCACAGCGTTATTTTTTGCTTCTGGGAAATAGCGTGCTTCAGGCCTGTGTATCAATGACAGCGATATATACTCAGGGAATGTTCTTGTAATCAGAGCTATTTGCTCCCGGATCCACTTCCAACTATTCATGTGACCACTGCAAGTATATCTATGAATTACTGTGTCAACTAGATGACATTGTTGACATAAATTTGTTTCACAGAGTCCGATTGCGTGCAGTCTTCCATTGGTGCTAACTATGTTGTTAACTGTCTTGTACCATGACGTTTTTATATTAGACGTGAGCACAGTAGAACTAATGTTTTTCCAAATCTCAGTCCACTCAAAGTTTGGAAACTGTCATTCTATTTTGTTTCTTCCTTCACTTTTCTTTCGTTCCCGCATTATGGCTCTCGATGTTAAGTGTCGGGACTGCCTGAGTTCGACACTGACATAACTAAACTCAACATAGAAAATCCTCACGTGCTGTAAGCGACTGTTGATATTCTGCACGTCAATCGGGGGAAGCAGGCTTGGAGGTTTAATGATGTCGAAAAGTTGGCTGGTTATGCTTTCTCGCGAGTCTCTTATTAAATTGCCTTTTGATAAAAAGAGCAGAGGCTTTATCCGTTATATCAGTTAATCCTAGTCCACCAGTTTTAGGATCTAAAGTGGCTACTTTAGCAGGTACTCTGAATACTTCACCTCTCCACAAAAATTTTGTGATTTTGGACATTATTCTCCTCGCTATCATTTTCGGTATTGGAAACAGCTGGGCAGTATAAGAAGCCTTAGCAAGGATGCATGAGTTGATATACTGTGTTCTTTGAACTTGGTTCATATATCGGGTTAAATTCTCTACAATGGCTCCTTGCACTTTATCTGCTGCAACTTTCCAATTTAAAGCCGTCATTTTCATAGGGCACGCTGTCAGGGTGATCCCAAGTGTTTTATGTTGTCGGACTAAGTTTGCCCACTCGACGTTGATATTATCAAAACCTCTGAGATTTAACATCTTACTTTTTTTTCCGTTTGCATTGGCTCCAGATGCTCTACAGTACGAATCAATCACTGTTGCTAGCGTGGTTACCTCGTCATTATTCCTTATAATGACCCCTATATCGTCAGCTTAGGCTCTTATAACTGTTTTGTTTCCTGATAATGTTAAGCCTTTTAATGTAGCATGGACATGTCGGAGGAAAGGTTCCAGCGAAATTGCGAAGAGCGACATGGACAGAGGACTTCCTTGAGGAACACCTCGTTGTATTTGCATCGGCCTGGATTGTTGACAATTCACCGCTATTTTAGCATTTATTCCAGTTGCTACGTTCTTAATCAACTGTATAACCCTATCGTTGAAACCTATTTTCTTCAATGTCTGTAGAAGATATTCATGGTTTACTACATCGAACGCCTTATAAAAACTAAAAACAATAGAGCACACTTTATGTTTGTTACAGAAGTTATTGCAATGATATCCCTGAATTCCGCTAGATTTTGAAAAATGGTTCTGCCTTGCGCACAGTTCTGATGTTGACTAATAATTTTATCTGTAAGGCATGAAATTCTCTTGTTTATTATTCTAGCTATTAATTTATAATCAGAATTCAGCAGTGAAATTGGACGAAAATTATTTAAATCTTTGTTTCCATTATTTTTTGGCACCAGAACAATTTTACTCTCCTTAAACTCAGCCGGAATCATTTTACGCTGAATAACCTCATTTACAATGTCCGTGATTTTCGCACCCACTATTGGCCAGTAACGGATGTAAAATTCTGCTGGCAGACCATCCGGTCCTGGGGATTTTTTTGGTGGCGAGGCGCACAGAGTCTCATACACATCTTCTTCACTGACAACCTCGAGAAAATTTACGTTGTCATCTTCTGTCAGCTGTGGGGCTAGGATGTCAAGGAATTCTTCCAAGGAAGCATCACTACTTTGATGTACAGAATATAGCTCGCAATAATAGCGATAAATCTCGTCCATGATATCCTGCTGGGTTCTGAGAATCGTACCGTGTTTCGTTCGAATTTCTTCAATAAAAGTCCTTCTCCCGTTTTTCGTATGCTTCACTAAATGATATAGGGAAGTAGTTTCATCTGCTGACACCGAATTTGCGTTCGATTTTATTTTCAACCCTTCCATTTGACTTCTCTTGATATTAAGTAACTTGGCTTTGACTTTTTTGATGTCTGCTATCCGAAGTGAGGAACCTGCTGAGACTTGATCATATAGATCTCTCAAAACGGAATAGTAATACTCTATAGTGCATTTCATTTCCCTTGCGCTCTGGGCACTGTATTGAATAAGAACTTTCCTCAACTTTGGCTTTGCCATTTTAACCCACCAGTCAATAGCAGTGGCATATCTACTACGGGCTCGCAGGCATATTGCCCATGTTTCTTTAATCAGATCTTCTAAATCATGATTAACTAACAAGGAAGTGTTCAAATTCCACTGATTCTTGAATCGGCGAACCGGCTGTCTTGTTAGATTTATGCAAGCTAAGACACTTGAATGGTCTGAAAAGTACGTAGGAATGGTTTCTACTTTTGTCACGGAAGTTACAAGATTTTTAGAAATATATAGTCTATCAATCCTGCTACGTGATGTTGCCGTGACATAAGTGAACTCAACAATGGAGGGGTATTTGATTTCCCATATATCCTTTAATTCTAAACCAGTAACTAATTGTTTTAGTTCACTTGAGAAATTAAAATTAGGTAACTGATCTTTACGATTTAAAACACAATTAAAATCACCTCCAAGTAATAACTGTCTTGGTGATTTCCTTAACAAGTATATCAAGTCGTCTTTGAAGAAACGTGCCCTGTCAGCTCGATGAGAACTTCCTGAAGGGGCGTACAAGTTGATGATAGTCACATCATAGATATATAGTCCTATTCCCCTTCCGGATTCCAGTCGTTCCACCTCGCTTACTGTAATCCCTTCTCTTACCAAAACAGCTGTTCCAACACTTGTTTCGGGAGACACATTTATGTAACTGACAAAACCGGGAATTACCAAATCCGAAATTAGAACTTCTTGTAACAGGGCAATATCAGTCGCGGATTCGTACAAAAATTCCTTAAGGGCCGATAATTTCAAACCGGTCGTGATTTTATTTATGTTTATAGTGGTGACAGAATAAGATTGCGTCATTGTGCTGTCACTATGTAGTTGTTTTGTTGAACTAATTTAGTTTACTGTGGTTCAGGGTTCAGTTAAGCTGTAACAGTTTTCTCGGAAGGCTGAACATGGAATAACACTTCAATCAGTTTATTAGTTACTGTCCCGTTTTTTTCCTACTTCTGATGTTTTCTCTTGTACCGCAAGCAGACTGATTTCCTGGTAAACTTTCTGATTTTTCCTCCAGTGATTCGTGTACGACCGTTTCGGACTGAACATTCTTTGGGCTTGGGTCGCCCCTACTGGATTTTCCCTTCCCTTGGTTACGAGTTACATTCTCATTTGGTTGCGTCGGTATTTTACTCCGCGGCTTATCTGGAGCAGCAGCAGACGCTTTAGCAATTTCAGTTGCCGGCGCCTGCCCTGAGGTGTTGACCGTGATTTCAGTTTGGCCACCACTTCCTCGTTCTTTATTAATTTCACTCACTTTCTGATCGAGGGAAACAAATGGAGACTGCAGTTTTGCATCCTCTCCCTGAATTTGTTTATTAACAGATAGATTCTGATCTTTGCAATCGGCTACTGCACCTGTTGTTTCTTGCAAATTAATGCTGCTTACACCCCTTTCATTTTCTGGTACCGTATGTGCATTATCTTTCTGTTCATTAGTTTCCATTCGCATTTTGCCTTCAGGTTCCTCTGCCTTCTCATCGCACTGTTTTTGCTTGCGAAGTGAGGGAGTGGGACAAGACAGCTCGTCCTCTGAACAACTATCAGTTATCTCCAGAGGTCGTTTTTTCGGTTGCATTTCAGTTTCACGAGTAGTGGCAACGGGGTTTCCTTTTGTTGTTAACGAGGGAAATTGACTGTTATCGTGAAGGGAGACATCAGCTTGTCCCGCTGCGTTAACATCCTCAACCAGTTGTTCCGGGCTATGCTTTGGTAACAGATCATTTAAGGTAAGCTTCTGACGCTGTATCAAATTACTTTTAAGCACAACAGTTCGCCGCGGACATTCCTGTCTGAAGTGGCCGGTTTCGTTACATATATGACATGTAGCTTCCTGACCTGTATAAACAATTTGTGCCTTATACCCACAAACAGTTATGTGAGACGGAATATTCGTCTTAACGTCCATCTCTACACAGCGGACCCCGTTAAAACACTGCAGTTTAAAGCGAGGCGACCATCTTTCATTTGCAATTGATTTAACGACTCCGTAGTTTAAAAGAGCTTCCTTAATCTTATCATTTTCAATTTCAATGGGGAGATTCAAGACACGAACGGTTTTGTAATGAATGTCCGCTCTATAGATGGAAACCTTACTTTTATAACCATTTCTATGCACAAAATCTACTTCATAGCCCCACTTTCGTAACACGTTATCAACAGTCGAAGCACTGATTAACTTGACAAAAACACAGTATTTTTCCTGATCCAGTTGCCAGGTATGAACGGTTTCAGAATTTAGACCAATTACCTGTGTAATCCAGTCATCTATTTCCAGGGATGTCGGCTGAACAAGACGGGATTCTTTGTCAAAAGCAAATACCAGAGTATTCTTCCTGAGGTTTGTAGCCATGGTTAATCCAGCGAAGCAATTTCGGTTAAACAACCGAAATTCCAAGTAGCAGCAGCAAAACCAGAAAGAGCGATCAGATCACAAGGAACAGGAACGAACACGGAGATTAACGGACGGACGGCACTCGGCGAAGCACAAGTACAGCGATGTAAACACTGAAGTGCAGCGCAACAGTTAACAGCGGCCACTCGCGAGCGCGGCTGAAACGGAACTTCTCAGCTACCTGGGCCGGACGAGTAAGTGCCTGACAAAAGCTGATTGTTGTAGGTGTATGTCTTCTTCTTCTTCTTCTTTTTGTTCTCCCAAACGGGCTCTGTACGACCCTGGTTAGCCTTTTCATGGATTGCGTTTGCCTCTTCTCCTCCCAGCACTTCTTCCTCATATCCTCTTGCTCTTTTTCCGAGATCTTCAGTATCCTTTGTTTTCTACTCCGCTTTCTGTCCTTTTTCTCTATCGTTCTCTGCTGTCGATCTCTAGCATATTGTTTGGCACATACTTGCTTCTTCAATTCTTCTTCTGTTGCTTGGTTCCCGTATTTCATTTTGTCCTCCCTCTTGTTTTCTATACTCTTTTCGTCATTCTATTCATATTCATCGTGACTACACGTGCGGCGTCTCGCCTTTTGCAGTCTGATTTCTCCTGATAGAACGACGAAAAAGGATATGGGAAACTACAGGGAGAACAAGAGGAAATACACGAACCAAGAAACGGAAGAGAAATTGAAGAAGCAGGTACGTGCCAAACAATAAGCTAGAGACTGACAGCAGAAAGAATACCGAAAAAGGACAGAAAATCGTCAGCGGAGCAGACAACAAAGGATACTTCATACCGGAGCAGCACTTACAGGCTACATCCTCAGTTATTCGCTGGACGTTTTCGAATCTCTACAATTCTTACCATCTACACGTCCCTCCAGTACCACGGAAGTTATTCCCATAGTGCTCAGAGCCATTTGAGCCAAGTCCTGCGGGTCAGACAAACGTTACTTCCGTGGGAAAGGTATCTGTCGCTCCCCACGGATATACGTACCTTCACAGCTCAAGTATGCGTCTCAGGACCTACAGGATTGAGCAGGACAACGCGATGTCGACGCAGGTAGTCAGTCCACCTTCATAGGAAAATCGCTGATTGATGATCTCAAACTGCAAACGGTAGACCGACAAGAACTAACCGTTTGTTCCTTTGAATCAAACCCTAAACGCAGACGCCACCGCAGGCTTGTTCAGTTTAATATGAAGGGGCTTTGGCGGAATTCTTCAGTGCCACTTACTGCCTTCGAAAGTACTCACGTTATTTCTCACCAACCTTCGGTTCGACAACATATAAAGAGTTTACCAAATGACCGTAAGATTACGCTAGCACATCCGAAAACCGATTCAACAGAAGATCTTCCCGTGGAGATTCTTGTAGGAGGCGATTTTTATTGGAAGATCGTGAAGCACAATTCGCCCATACGCATTTACTTAAATTTAGATCATACTGGAAGCTCATTCGTATCACAGCATGGACTCTCCGCTTCCTACACAACATTCGTCAGAAGAATAAATCTTCAGGAGAACTTACAGCCACCGAATTATCAGCTGCCAAAATTTATTGGATTCGAGTGGGCCAGAGAGATTCCTTACCCAGCGAATTACATGCACTTCAGAATAACTTACCACTGCCAAAAGAGTCAAAAATCGCACGATACAATCCTTTCGTAGAAGATGGACTGATACGTCTAGGAGGTCGACTGCAGTACACTAGCCTAAATAGGGAACAAAAACATCCTGTACTCCTTGACGGTTCCCACCACTTCACACAATTGGTTATTCGAGACACACACATCCGCCACCACCACTTTGGTGTTCGTTCTGTACTATCCGAACTGCGAACCGAATTTTGGATACTTAGAGCTCGTCAGGCCATAAAAAGAATCCTACACTCATGCCTCGCATGCAAGATCTTGAAGAATCCACGAGGGCAACAGATCGAAGCACCGCTGCCACCTGAACGAGTTTCACCTGCCAAACCATTTGCTCTAACTAGAATAGACTTTGCTGGCCCACTATTCATCAAAGTGGGGAAGGAAACGCACAAGTCATATATCACTCTTTTCACATGTGCTACCACACGAGATGTACACCTAGAACTCTGTACAGACTTGTCAACGGACAAGTTTCTTACGGCACTTCAGCGATTCGCCGCAAGACGCGGGCTACCCCACACAATATATACAGATAACGCGAAAACATTCCACGCCACGAATATGGAACTAGCCCAACTTTGGAAGGCATTAACTACCACAAAAACTTATCAGTTCCTCGCCCACCACGGTATTACTTGGAAATTCATTGTCTCCCGGGCGGCTTGGTGGGGAGGGTGGCGGGAAAGAATGGTGGCCACTATAAAGCGTTGCCTACGAAAGGTATTGGGACTCGCAAAGCTCACTGAGGAACAACTGAACACCACCTCGATCAGTTTTGTAGCCGCGGTGAACTCCAGGCCAATCACACCAGGAGATGGTTCTGATGTACTCACACCATCCCATTTTCTGGCGGGAGAAAAACTTACGACTATTCCGACGGGACGAGAGCCTTCAGCGAACACGAATTTAACAAAGGAATTCCGACTGAGACAGCAACTCTGTGACAGTTTTTGGAACCGTTGGATTAAAGAATACCTATTGGAGCTCCGGAACTACCATGAAGTTAAACGCCCATCGGGACAAGTCGTCCCCTTTCGCCCTGGCGACATCGTGCTGATCCAAGAGGACCTTCGTCCGCGACACACGTGGAAGAAGGCCAGCATAGAAAAGGCACTACCAAGAAGAGACGGCAGGGTAATACTCCGGACACCAGAGGGTCACATCATTAGTCGCCCTGTGCAGCTGGCCGTACTTTTGGAGGTCGACTAGGGTGGGGCGGATGTCACAGAGTGATGTACTTCTCGCGAGTGAGAGACTGTTTGTTTACTCTTAGGACAATGTATCTTTGACTTGTTGTACTGTATGTTCTGTGACTATGTAATAAAGTGTTGTTAGACTGCTAATCGCTGCTCTACTGTGATTCACGACACCAGATGTCTTAACTGATGTCCTACCACCCTGTCCCTTCTTCTCGTTAGTATTTTCCATATCTTCCTTCCCTCCGCCTATTCTACGGAGAATCTCCTCATCCCTTACCTCATCAGTCCACCTAATTTTCAACATTCTTTTGTGGCATCACGTCTGAAATGCTTCGAATCTATTATTTTCCGGTTTTCCCGCAGTCCATCTTTCCCTACCATACAACGCTGTACTCCAAACGTACATTCTTAGAAATTTTCCCCTCAAATTAATGACTATGTTCGATACTGGTAGTCTTTTATTGGCCAGGATTTTCCTTTTCGACAGTGATAGTCTGCTTTTCATATCCTCTTTGCTGCGTCTGTCGTGAGTTATTTTACTGCCTAGGTAGCAGAATTCCTTAACTTCATCTACTTCGTGATCCGCAGTCCTGATGTTCACTTTCTAACTGTTCTGATACCTGGTACTTCTCATTACATTTATCTTTCTTCATTAGACTGTTCATTCCATTCAGGATATGTTGTAATTCTTCTTCACTTTCGCGGAGGATAGCAATGTCATCAGCGAATCTTATTATTGATATCCTTTCACCTTGAATTTTAATTCCACGATTTTTTTTTTTTTTTGTTTTTTTTTTTTTTGTTTGATTTCCGTCATTGGTCCGTCGATGCATAGGTTGAACAGTAGGGGCGAAAGACTGCATCCCAGCCTTACAACATTTTTAATCCGAGCACTTCATACTTAATCTTCCACTCATATTATTGGCTCTTGTTCTGGTAGTACTATATATTATCCGTGTTTCCCTATGGCTTACCCCTATTTTCCTCGGAATTTCGAACGTCTTGCACCATTTCACATTGTCGAATGCATTTTCCATGTTGACATGTCCTACGAACGTCTTTTTTTTTCTCTCGCTTCTATTATCAGCCGCCACGCGGGATTAGCCGAGCGGTCAGGGGCGCTGCAGTCATAGACTGTGCGGCTGGTCCCGGCGGAGGTTCGAGTCCTATACATCTACATCTACATCTACATTTATACTCCGCAAGCCACCCAACGGTATGTGGCGGAGGGCACTTTACGTGCCACTGTCATTACCTCCCTTTCCTGTTCCAATAGCGTATGGTACGCGGGAAGAACGACTGTCTGAAAGCCTCCGTGCGCGCTCTAATCTCTCTAATTTTACATTCGTGATCTCCTCGGGAGGTATAAGTAGGGGGAAGCAATATATTCGATACCTCATCCAGAAACGCACCCTCTCGAAACCTGGACAGCAAGCTACACCGCGATGCAGAGCGCCTCTCTTGCAGAGTCTGCCCCTTGAGTTTATTAAACATCTCCGTAACGTTATCACGGTTACCAAATAACCCTGTGACGAAACGCGCCGCTCTTCTTTGGATCTTCTCTATCTCCTCCGTCAACCCGTTCTGGTACGGATCCCACACTGATGAGCAATACTCAAGTACAGGTCGAACGAGTGTTTTGTAAGCCACCTCCTTTGTTGATTGACTACATTTTCTAAGCACTCTCCCAATGAATCTCAACCTGGTACCCGCCTTACCAACAATTAATTTTATATGATCATTCCACTTCAAATCGTTCCGCACGCATACTCCCAGATATTTTACAGAAGTAACTGCTCCCAGTGTGTGTTCCGCTATCATATAATCATATAATAAAGGATCCTTCTTTCTATGTATTCGCAATACATTACATTTGTCTATGTTTAGCGACAGTTGCCACTCCCTGCACCAAGTGCTCCCTCCCTCGGGCATGGGTGTGTGTGTTTGTCCTTAGGATAATTTAGGTTAAGTAGTGTGTACGCTTAGGAACTGATGACCTTAACAGTTACGTCCCATAAGACTTCACATACATTGGAACATTTTTTATTATTAGCAGCAACATCAGAATTGGCCCTCTGGTGCCTTCGCTCCTGTTGATTCCTGTGATGTCATAGGAAGTCCCTGGGCCGCATCTGTTCAAACAGCACGCCGGGGACCCCACGGTCACCGCTGAGCGACTTCTTGGGGACGCTGCCTACAGGCGCAGTCCCAGGCTGCGTCCAAGGCCAGCTAGCGAGAGTAAAGGTAGAGAACGGAGGAGTCATCTCAACGAGGAACACCAAGAAGCAACCTGTGGACACTGCGCGAGAAGCGGGTCGTGTGGATTTAGCTGTATGTGTTTGCTTGAAGGCTACTTGTCCAGCCTGTTCTTGTAAGCAAAATTGACATTTTTTTTGCTGGAGCCATAGACATGGTAATTTCTTTGAGTGATGCTGCCGCCGTTTGAGTGTAATAATTTTTATGTTATTGATATACGATCCAGATTTCGTTCGCCCTTAGGCCATTTTCTAATACAAAAAACTGACCTAAATTTTTGTGCTTCAAAATAGCCTAAGAGCAAAATCTGGATGGTATTAATATATTTTAGTTTTTGTATTTAAAAACTGTCTAAGACGTAATTCTGGATAGTATAACAATAAAACAAAAATTATTCCAGTCAAATGGCAGTATCATTCAAAAAATATAAGCGAAATATCAGATCAGGTGAACATCCGCAACATACTCCTACTTGTTGTTGTGGTGGTCTTCAGTCCTGAGACTGGTTTGATGCAGCTCTCCATGCTACCCTATCCTGTGCAAGCTTCATCTCCCAGTACCTACCGCAACCTACATCCTTCTGAATCTGTTTAGTGTATTCATCTCTTGGTCTCCCTCTACGATTTTTACCCTCCACGCTAAACTCCAATACTAAATTGGTGATCCGTTGATGCCTCAACACATGTCCTACCAACCGATCCCTTCTTCTAGTCAAGTTGTGCCACAAACTTCTCTTCTCCCCAATCCTATTCAATACTTCCTCATTAGTTATGTGATCCACCCATCTAATCTTCAGCATTCTTCTGTAGCACCACATTTCAAAAGCTTCTATTCTCTTCTTGTCCAAACTATTTATCATCCATGTTTCACTTCCATACATGGCTACAGTCCATACAAATATTGTCAGAAACGACTTCCTGACACTTTAATCTATACTCGATGTTAACAAATTCCTCTTCTTCAGAAACGCTTTCCTTGTCATTGCCAGTCTACATTTTATATCCTCTCTACTTCGACCATCATCAGTTATTTTGCTCCCCAAATAGCAAAACTCCTTTACTACTTTAAGTGTCTCATTTCCTAATCTAATTCCCTCAGCATCACCCGACGTAATTCG
Source organism: Schistocerca americana (assembly GCF_021461395.2). NCBI lineage: Eukaryota > Metazoa > Arthropoda > Insecta > Orthoptera > Acrididae > Schistocerca > Schistocerca americana. The sequence goes on along the minus strand of NC_060127.1, from coordinate 175,319,612 downwards.
ACTACATTCCATTATCCTCGTTTTGCCTTTGTTGATGTTCATCTTATATCCTCCTTTCAAGACACTGTTGATTCCGTTCAACTCCTCTTCCAAGTCCTTTGCTGTCTCTGACAGAATTACAATGCCATCGGCGAACCTCAAAGTTTTTATTTCTTCTCCATGGATTTTAATACCTACTCCGAACTTTTCTTTTGTTTTCTTTACTGCTTGCTCAATATACAGATTGAATAACATCGGGGATAGGCTACAACCCTTATAGAATAAAAACCCCGCTTAAGTTGCCAGTAATTTTATTAATTTATTTCACGACCGGTTTCCAAGATTAAAATGTCATCTTCAGGTGCCACCAACTGACAACAACAGCAGCGGCTATTAACGTACATGTATTATAGGGTTGACATACTAAAATTAAAGCTATGGTCGTGAAAAGGGTCATACCCAAACAATGCGACTGGAATTAAAACGTTGACTTTGGGGAGGGTTCCGGACGGAAATGAAGTCAGTAACAACGTAAATAAAGAAGTACAGGCGGAAATGAACTCAGTAAGACTATACAGATAAGTAACTGAACTCAAGCGTAGCACCAGCAACCACAGCGCCCGCCTGCTGCAGATGGTCCAGAAGCCAGATGATCGCGGCGTTGGAAGCGACTAACGTAGGAGCCACCTACTGGGCCGTCTAAACTACTCACACCCATGTCGTGGTGTCCAAACTGGCACCGTACTCCTTTATTTACGTTGTTATTGAGATCGTTTCCTTCCGCAACCCCCCTCATAGCGATTTTGTTCCAGTCACATGCTTTTATTTGATGTGATTGTCTGAAGGCCCGGCGGCCAACATCTATGATTCCATAATTATGTGAGTACACCACTTTTCACGACAGTAGCTTTAATTTTATTATGTCAGGTCCATAGTACTTGTACGTTAGTAGTCCCCCTCCTGTTCTGAGTTGGTGGCACCTGAAGATAAGCTTTAAGCCTCGAAACCAGTCGTGGAATAAATTAAAAAATCTACTGGCAACTGAAGCGTGTTTTTGTTTTCTAAACATGTTACTGTAAGGCAACATACATCAAAAAATGGTTTGCTTCACCTCGGTTCAGAGGGTTCCGGAACGTATAGAGAAAATTTGAATAGAGATAAACATTATTTCCGCCCTCTTTATTGCACATGAAAACTACGCATTGCCGGCCGCGGTGGTCTAGCGGTTCTAGGCGCTCAGTCCGGAACCGCGCTACTGCTACGGTCGCAGGTTCCAATCCTGCCTCGTGCATAGATGTGTGTGATGTCCTTAGGTTAGTTAGGTTTAAGTAGTTCTAAGTTCTAGTGGAATGATGACCTCAGATGTTAAGACCCATAGTGCTCAGAGCCATTTGAACCACTTTGAACTACGCATTGTATGTTGTACCACCATACAGCGCGACCTTCAGAGGTGGTGGTCCGGATTGCTGTACACATCGGTGCCTCTAATACCCAGTAGCACGTCCTCTTGCATTGATGCATGTCTGTACTCGTCGTGGCATATTATCCACAAGTTCATCAAGGCATTTTTGGTCCAGATTGTCCCATTCCTTAACGGCGATTCCGCGTAGAGTGGTTGGTGTGTCACCTCCTCCATAAACAGTCCTTTTCAATCAATTCCAATCGATAGCGTTCATGTGTGGAGAATAGACTGACCACACTAATCGAGCGATGACGTTGTTACCCTGCAGGAAGTCATTCACAAGATGTGCGCGATGGGGCGTCAATTGTCGCCAATAGGCTGCCGATATGGTTGCGCTATCGGTCGGAGGATGGCATTCACGTATCGTACAGCCGTTACGGCGCCTTCCACGACCACCAGCAGCGTACGTCGGCCCCACGTAAAGCCACTCTAAAACAGCAGGAAACCTCCACCTTGCTGAACTCGCTGGACAGTGTGTCGAAGGCTTTCAGACTGACTGGGTTTGCGTCCAAACACGTCTACGACGATTGACTCGTTGAAGACATATGCGACACTCATCGGTGAAGAGAACGTGATGCCAATCCATTCGGCATGTCGTTGGGCCCATCTGTACCGCGCTACATGCTGTCGTGTTTGCGAAGGTGGACCTCGTCATGGACGTCGGAAGTTGCGCATCATGCAGCCTGCTGCGCACAGTTTGAGTCGTAACACGACGTCCTGTGGCTGCACGAAAATCACTATTCAACATGGTGGCGTTGCTGTCAGGGTTCCTCCGGGCCATAATCAGCAGGTATCGGTCATCCACTGCAGTAGTAGCCCTCCGGCGGCCTGAGCGAGGCATGTCAGCTCTCTGTATCTGCTCAATGTCCCAACAACATCGCTTTGGTTCACTCTGAGACACCTGGACACTTCCCTTGTTGAAAGCCCTTCCTGGCACAAAGTAACAATGCGGGCGCGATCGATCTGTGGTGCTGACCGTCTAGGCACGGTTGAAGTACACGCAACACGAGCCGTGTACCTCTTTCTTGGTGGAATTACTGGAACTGATCAGCTGTCGGACCTCCTCCGTCTAATAAGAGCTGCTCATGGATGGTTGTTTACATCTTTGGGCGAATTTAGTGACATCTCTGAACAGTCAAAGGGACTGTGTCTGTGATATAATATCCACAGTCAACGTTTATCTTCAGTTCTGGAAACTTGGGTGTGTAGTAGACAGTGACTTAGCCTGGGTGTGAGTGAGTCGTCAGAGAAGCTCTTCTTACTTTCCATGAAAAGTGATGGTTAGCTCTCACCCTGTTGTAAACATTAATGTGTTCGACTGGGGAGCTCGGAGTTGATTTCTCGGTGCAACATTCCTTGCTGGTACTAGGCCGAGCTCTAATTACTGTATCTTACGCAGATTGGTTATGAAATAGCGTCACCCCTGTGCAAGATACATTCGTCAGTCACTGCAGTAATACAGCAGTATTTGGCAAACGACGTGTATTAAGTACTCATTACCTCGACATGTGTGCACATATACTGGCAACATACCCATTGCATCTTTGTTTCATATTCAACTTGCCCTGACCGGATTCCCTCTCATTTAACTGTGTGATAAGATTGCGTCTTTTGTTTGATTTCTTCCATTGAACCTACGCCAAGTACAAATTTCAACTTACATAACGCGTTTTTAAATTTTTCGACCAGTTGTGGTACCTGGAGGTGTATTGGCACCTAGCACGTCTGACCAGATGGTCTGCTGATTGAAGTTGCTTTAGTGGCCAGATGGTGTGTACAATATTTGAAATAGCTCCGTGTAAGGGTAATTCCGTAATTATTAAATCTCGTGTCTTCAGTGTGACACATCTTGCGTAACTGAACTTTAGTTGTATTTCAAAGGGCTATACTTAATACATTTTTGTATTGCTTTTGAATACGTTATGGGAGAGGCAGTGATCAATGTCTTACAGATATTTACTATTAAAAACAGTCTTGATCACGATTTATTTATTAAGATGACCGGTTTCGACCACTACTGTGGTCATCTTCATACCATTGAGTAGGAACCTCTTTCTGTTGGAGAATCACAGAAAGAGGTTCCTAGTCAATAGTCTGAAGATGACCACAGTAGTGGTCTAAACCGGTCACCTTGATAAATAAATCGTGATCAAGACTGTTTTTAATAGTAAATATATATTTTTGTATACTGTCTTTGGAAAATCTTTATGATTCAAGAACATGTAGAATCAGTCAAGGAATTTGTTTCTCATAAGTTTTTAAGGTTATTGTGGGATATCAGGGGTTTATTGCTTGTTTTATTTATTGTGAAGTTTGATCTTTTTTTTAGTGATTGTGGGTCTCCTCAGTGTTGAATTATTAGAGAAATTACGCTGTATAGAACAAACGTAATCCGTGCCACATAATTTTGCTGAATTGTATGTATTGTATGTTAACCGGGGACCTAGAAACGGCGGAGAGGCTCCGTCCCCGCCGCAGCCGCAGTGGTCCACAGCCCCACGACGACTACCGCAGTCCACTTCACCCCTCCGCCGCCCCACACCGAGCCCAGGGTTATTGTGCGGTTCGGCCCCCCCCCCCTCCCCCCCCCAGGGAACGTCTCACACCAGACGAGTGTAACCCCTATGTTTGCGTGGTAGAGTAATGGTGGTGTACGCGTACGTGGAGAACTTGCTTGCATAGCAATCGCCGACATAGTGTAACTGAGGCGGAATAAGGGGAACCAGCCCGCATTCGCCGAAGCAGATGGAAAACCACCTAAAAACCATCCACAGACTGGCCGGCACAGCGGACCTCGACACAAATCCGCCGGGCGGATTCGTGCCGGGGACCAGGCGCTCCTTCCCGCCTGGAAAGCCGTGCGTTAGACCGCACGGCCAACCGGGCGGGCAATTTGCTGAATACTTGTAGTAAAATTAATTTTTAGAATGTGTTGAATAAAAATTTTAAGGCTAACAAACCATTCACACCTCACCCCACTCTTACAACTCTCTCAAGTAGCTCTTATTGCGGTACGGCGAGCTGTGCGTGGTAAACAGGATACTTTAGTAGGTTGGTTTTTAGTGATTTGGTGTGGATTCCTTACTGTAACAAATACTACTGTATTTAATCTTCCGCTTCTGAAGTATCAGAGTGAGTCATGAATTTGTCCTAGAACAATTCCAGAATTAATTAGAAAGCAGGAGTGAAGATACCACGTGAAGTGCAGCTCAAAAGGTGCAGCATCTTCGCAGGATCTACATCTACATACATACTCCACAATCCACAATAGGGTGCGTGGCGGAGGGTACCTCGTACCACAAGTAGCATCTTCTCTCCCTGTTCCACTCCCAAACAGAACGAGGGAAAAATGATTGTCTATTTGCCTCTGTACGTGCCCTAATATCTCTTATATGTTTGTGGTCTTTCCGCGAAATATAAGTTGGTGGCAGTAAAATTATACTGCAATCGGCCTCAAATGCTGGTTCTCTAAATTTCCTCAGTAGCGATTCACGAAAAGAACGCCTCCTTTCCTCTAGAGACTCCCACCCGAGTTCCTGAAGCATTTCCGTAACACTCGCGTGATGATCAAACCTACCAGCAACAAATCTAGCACCGCGCCTCTCAATTGCTTCTATGTCCTCCCTCAATCCGACCTGATAGGGATCCCAAACGCTCGAGCAGTACTCAAGAATAGGTCGTATTAGTGTTTTATACGTGGTCTCCTTTACAGATGAACCACATCTTCCCAAAATTCTACCAATGAACCGAAGATGACTATCCGCCTTCCCCACAACTGCCATTACATGCTTGTCCCACTTCATATCGCTCTGCATTGTTACGTCCAAATATTTAATCGACGTGACTGTGTCAAGCGCTACAATACTAATGGAGTATTTAAACATTACAGGATTCTTTTTCCTATTCATCTGCATTAGTTTACATTTATGTATATTTAGAGTTAGCTGCCATTCATTACACCAATCAAAAATCCTGTCCAAGTCATCTTGTATCCTCCTGCAGCCATTCAGCGACGACACCTTCCCGTACGCCACAGCATCATCAGCAAACAGCCGCACATTGCTATCCACACTATCCAAAAGATAGGACCAGTTATTGGGTGTTTGTATTGTTATCATCATTTCATCATCATTCCTGAAAGTGGCGAGATTGCACTGTGCACAGATTGGGAATTCGTACGGGCGTTGATAACCGCCCAGTTGAGCGCCCCACCAACCAAACATCATCATCATTATCATCATCTATCGCCCAGCGGCACAACCAGACATGCTGCAGGCAGAGGTGAACGCGGCCACCTCCAATATCTACTGTGGTCTGGCTGAGCTAGCTTCAGTGATGGGTATAATAGAAGTGAGACAGCCGTTGCGCTCTCAGGTTTGTAGAGTTAGGTCGCAATGGCGTTTTACGACAAAATGGAACCAAACCGTTTCGATAGTAAAAGGTATTCTGGTGGTGAGGTAGAAAATCCCTTAGTAGGATTACTGTGTGAAGGTCGGGCCCTATCATTTAAAATCAGCAAGGATATCTAAAATACATTGCAGTTCCTTTTAGAATTACAGGATCAGGAAGAGATGCTGGGATTGGAGCCGGCCAATGCGGCCGAGCAGTTCTATGCCCTACAGTCTGGAACCGCGCGACCGCTACGGTCGCAGGTTCGAATCCTGCTTCGGGCATGAATGTGTGTGATGTCCTTAGGTTAGTTAGGTTTAAGTAGTTCTAAGTTCTAGGGGACTGATGACCTCAGATGTTAAGTCCCATAGTGCTCGGAGCCATTTGTTGGGATTGAAGGATTTTCAGTTTTAGCAGTTGTTGGTGCTGATGCTTTCTGGCCGTTTAGAACAGGTGTTTGTAGAAAACCATGGAGGGAAAGTTACAGTGGACGCAGTTTCTGAACTCGTTTGCAGCAAGCATTACTCTGATAGTACGCGCCAAGATCCAGTCGGTAAATTATAATTTGGGGTACAGAATTGTGACTAGCCACAAGAAGATCGTGTTAGTAGAAAGAAACGAAGTGCCTAATGCATGTCTCTTTCCACTTGCAGAGAAGAGATCGTTAGTAACACCTTACATGGTATGTGCTCTGAGGATAGATGCGGATCATGTAGGGGATACTTAACGTTTAACAATTTGTATAAAATAAGGGAACACAAGGAAACACTTCTTAAAGTTATAAAAAACACCTTGTAGTGTAACCTAATGTACCTTATTTTACGAGGTGCATTCAAGTTCTAAGGCCTCCGATTTTTTTTCTAATTAACTACTCACCCGAAATCGATGACACTGGCGCTGCTTCTCGGCGTAATCGCCCTGCAGACGTACACATTTTTCACAACGCTGACGCCATGATTCCATGGCAGCGGCGAAGGCTTCTTTAGGAGTCTGTTTTGACCACTGGAAAATCGCTGAGGCAATAGCAGCACGGCTGGTGAATGTGCGTTCACGGAGAGTGTCTTTCATTGTTGGAAAAAGCCAAAAGTCACTAGGAGCCAGGTCAACTTCAAAGTTGTTATCACGAAGAAACTGTTGCATAACATTAGCTCGAAGTGCGGGTGCGTTGTCTTGGTGAAACAGCACACGCGCAGCCCTTCCCGGACGTTTTTGTTGCAGTGCAGGAAGGAATTTGTTCTTCAAAACATTTTCGTAGGATGCACCTGTTACCGTAGTGCCCTTTCGAACGCAATGGGTAAGGATTACACCCTCTCTGTCCCAGAACATGGACACCATCATTTTTTCAGCACTGGCGGTTACTCAAAATTTTTTTGGTGGCGGTGAATCTGTGTGCTTCCATTGAGCTGACTGGCGCTTTGTTTCTGGATTGAAAAATGGCATCCACGTCTCATCCATTGTCACATTGTCCCATTCATGCTGTCGTTGCGTGTCAACATTGCTCGGCAACGTGCCACATGGGCAGCCATGTGGTTGTCTGTCAGCATTCGTGGCACCCACCTGGATGACACTTTTCGCATTTTCAGGTCGTCATGCAGGATTGTGTGCACAGAACCCACAGAAATGCCAACTCTGGAGGCGATCTGTTCAACAGTCATTCGGCGATCCCCCAAAACAATTCTCTCCACTTTCTCGATCGTGTCATCAGACCGGCTTGTGCGAGCCCGAGTATGTTTCGGTTTGTTGTCACACGATGTTCTGCCTTCATTAAACTGTCGCACCCACGAACGCACTTTCGACACATCCGTAACTCCATCACCACATGTCTCCTTCAACTGTCGATGAATTTCAATTGGTTTCACACCACGCAAATTCAGAAAACGAACGATTGCACACTTTTCAAGTAAGGAAAACGTCGCCATTTTAAGTATTTAAAACAGTTCTCATTCTCGCCGCTGGCGGTAAAATTCCATCTGCCGTACGGTGCTGCCATCTCTGGGACGTATTGACAATGAACGCGGCCTCATTTTAAAACAATGCCCATGTTTCTATCTCTTTCTAGTCCGGAGAAAAAAAATTGGAGGCCTTCGAACTTGAATGCACCTCGTAAAATCACTTAAAACAATACATTTTGCATTTTTTCAATTTTTCAAAGAAAGCCTTGCATATTTCCCGTTCTGCCCCACCTATGGGGCAGAATCGAATAAGGTTATTTTTTGTTAAATTATTGCATAAACGTTGAATTTGATTTACGAATAACGTATTAAACTGTGAAAAAATGTCGTATAAAAGGCAGTTCACACTATGGAATGTGTAATGTAAACAATTAAAAAGTCATCCTTCAAAATATGAAAATATTTTAGTGTCATTCTGAAAAATGTACAATGCTTAATAACCACCAAACCACAAACTACTAGCCCTTTCGACAATAGTCACGACCGAGTGAGGTGGCACAGTGGTTAGACACTGGACTCGCATTCGGGAGGACAACGGTTCAATCCCGCGTCCGGCCATCCTGATTTAGGTTTTCCGTGATTTCCCTAAATCGCTCCAGACAAATGCTGGGATGGTTCCTTTCAAAGGGCACGGCCGACTTCCTTCCCCGTCCTTCCCTAATCCGATGAGAGCGATGACCTCGCTGTCTGGTCTCCATCCCCGAAACAACCAACCAACCAATAGTCACAAATCAGTATTACCTCTTCATCTTGACTGTCTATGCCACGTTCTGAAGATGTTACCGCTCCTACTTGCCTTTTCCCCTTAAGTGCTATTATTTCCGACTGACTTTTAGGATTACCTGTCAAGCCACTTTCATCACAGTTGAATATTTTGTCAGCATCAGCTTGTACTTATCGATAACATTATTGAGAAGAGAGTAAGCTGTGAAACTGCTACTTTGTTGAATCCCATTGCTCGAGCACCAGAAGTGCTTGCGAATAGACAGTGTAGGATGCCTCGTAAATAAATCCTTTAACCCAGTCTTGTCCTGCTAGACAAGTTTGTTTGTCAAATCTGTGTGGTAATCCATTTCTTTCGGCTAGATAGGCTAGTGATCTGAGATCTTTCATTATTAGACCAAAAAGTGTGCTTTCCATTGGCCTGAGATATGTTACCAGCTCATGTTCTTGTTCTGTAGTGAACACCTTTTGAAATTTCCTATCTGATTTGTCAATTACCCACATATCTTTCCAATGTTGATTTCGGTACGTTGAACTGCTTAGATGCTTTTAAAAATCTCATTTTGGAAAATGAAACGGCTGAAACTGCCATTTCCATCGCTTTCACGTCCCATTGATGTCTATCAGTCTTTTTCATGTACGTTCGCACCATATGGAACAGCAAGGGGGAAAGAAAAAAAGAATATAGTTTGCTTTCTACTTGCATCAAAATATGACGGGGCAGAACGGGACACTATCCCATTCTGCCCTGCCCTGTTCTGCCCCAAGAGCACTTTTGAGGTTAACAACCTTTATGGAGTGTAATAAGTGACGTATTTAAACGCATTAAATAACTAAAGTATAACAAATGGCATGCTCTTTTAGGGAATGTGTCATTTTAGGGAATACAATTAACAATTAACGGCTTACCTGGCGTTGAAATTCTCCAAACGTTAGAACAGCGCAAGCGGTAACGTGACGGACAATAATTCACTTAGATCTCGCACTTCAAACAAAATCAAAATGGCTGCCCAGACTTCCCTTCCATTCGGAGAAATAGTTACATGCCCATACAACAGGTTGCAGTACTGTGCGGTCGAGAAAAGAGCAACTTCCCATTGCGCCCCGCTATCCCGTTCTGCCCCGAGTTCCCCTATAGTACCTCATCAAAGAATTTTGTGCAGTTAGAACATCTCTTGACGCAGGCCGGAGATGTTAGGGAGCCTTATAAGAAGTGCTGAGAGGAGAATAACGTAGGAGTGGTACGCAGAAGAGGAAACAGTTTTAAAATAGGGAATATGAAACGGAGGATGTAAGGTGCTACGGGTGTAACCGCCCCAGTCATTTGCCCTGGAGCTCCCTTGACAAGCAGAAAGATCGCCGAGAGCTGTTTCCGGTTGCAATTACATACTGCGACCTGAGTTCCTTTTTGTGTTCACGATGCTTAATGTAAACCCGTTTACACACTGCTGGATATGGACAGTTCGTCGATATTGAATAGTAAAGAATTCTACACATGTCACATACCTCTTTGAAATGCCTGCATGATGCTGATGTACGGACGTGGCCAGCAAGATTCACAGATCTGTCCCCGACATCATGGACTGTGTGGCTGGTCCCGGCGGAGGTTCGATTCCTCCCTCGGACATGGGTGGTTGTGTTTGTCCTTAGGATAATTTAGGTTAAATAGTGTGTAAGCTTAGGGACTGGTGACCTTAGCAGTTAAGTCCCATAGGATTTCACACACATTTCAATTTTTTTCTGTCCCCGACAAAACACGTGTCACGCCAATTTGGCCGTCAACTCCGTCTCGCTACCATTATCCAGGATATCAATGACCAGTTACAACAGTTGCGACACCCTTCCCAAACTGATCGGCGCATATATCTGGGCCAGAAAGGGTGCAACGTCATATCGGTAAATGGGCAGATGCTCCCAAGTTATTTATAAATTTGACTCGGTACTGTAATCACCGAAATAACAACACATACCTTCTTGTGAACAAAGTCTTTCGCAACGGCGCTGTTCTGTAAAACATTCTCGGGCTTCTTGCCGCATCATTTCAGGGTTAAAACTCCCACTATCGTCTTCCTCAGCAGTAGACTGTTGATGACATCCTCAGGTAGACTAGAGCTCCTGAAGAATTTTCGTCTACCCGAGGATGTCATCAAAAATCTTAGAGCACTTGCTCCTAGACCCCCTAAGCTGTACAATCCACAAGGAAGGTATTTCATTGAGGCCAACTCTTTGCGCCATAGATTCTCCTACCTACATCCTGGCCAAATATTTAACTAAGTTGACGATTCCGATAATTGGCCGATGTAAGCGTCGTTTCAAAACGTTTCACATGTTCACTGAGAAAACTGAACAAATTATTCAGCCCAGAAGTGGTCTCCGTACTTACAAAAGTTCCAATGAAGACACCATGAAATTGTTGGCAGAGCATTTTGCACCTGAAATATTAAAGTTGTTCCTACATGTTACACTATGTGATCAAAAGTATCCGGACACCTGGCTGAAAATGACTTACAAGTTCGTGGCGCCCTCCATCGGTGATGCTGGATTTCAATATGGTATTGGCCCACCCTTAGCCTTTATAACAGCTTCCGCTCTCGTAGGCATACGTTCAATCAGGTGCTGGAAGGTTTCTTGGGGGAATAGCAGTCCATTCTTCACAGAGTGCTGCATTGAGGAGAGGTATCGATGTCAGTCGGTGAGGCCTGGCACAAAGTCGGCGTTCCAAAACATCCCAAAGGTGTTCTATAGGATTCAGGTCAGGACTCTGTGCAGGCCAGTCCATTACAGAGATGTTATTGTCGTGTAACCACTCCACTACAAGCCGTGTTGAAATATGCAGTCGCCATCGCCGAATTGCTCTTCAACAGTCAAAAGCAAAAGGTGCTTAAAATATCAGTGGTGCACTGTGCTGTGATAGTACCACGCAAAACAAAAGGAGTTCAGGCCCCCTCCATGAAAAGTACGACCACACCTCCGAATTTTACTGTTGGCACTACAGACGCTGGCAGATGACGTTCATCGGGCATTCGCCATACCCACAACCCTGCCATCGGATCGCCACATTGTGTACCGTGATTCGTCACTCCACACAACGTTTTTCCACCATTCAATCGTCCAGTGTTTACGCTCCTTACACCAAGCGAGGCGTCGTTTGGCATTTACTGGCATGGCTTATGAGCAGCTGCTCGACCATGAAATCCAAGTTTTCTCACTCCCAAGTAACTGTCATAGTACTTGCAGGTGATACTGGTGCAGTTTGGAATTCCTGTGTGATGGTCTGGATACATGTCTGCCTATTACACATTACGACCAACTGTCGGTGGTCTCTGTCAGTCAACACACTAGGTCGGCCTGTACGCTTTTGTACTGTATTGTGTCCCTTCACGTTTACACTTCACTATCACGTCGGAACGAGTGGACCTGCGTACGTTTAGGAGTGTGGAAACCTCACTTACAGACGTATAACCAGGTTCGAAGTGCGTGCGTTCCGCGGAGCGCTCCATTCTGCTCTCTCACGATTTCTAATGACTACTGCGGTCTGTGATATGGTGTACCTGGCAGCACAATGCACCTAATAGGACAAACGTATATTTTTGGGGGTGACCGACTGCTTTTGATCACGTAATTTTTGACGACCACGTACCTCTTGTGCGGCGGTAAATTTTATGAAATGATGGAAGGAAAGGCTATGGGTTCTCCGTTGTATACAGCAATGGCCAACATTTTTATGGAACGTTTTGAGGAACGTGCACTAAATTCGGATCCCCTTCGTCCATCTTCATTCTATCGTTATGTAGATGACACTTTTAAGGTCTGGCCACACGGCGCAGAAGTTCTCGAGCACTTGCTTGGACATGTGAACAGCATGCACATAAACATCCAGTTCACCATCGAGAAATAGAAAGTGGGGAGGCTGTTGTTTTTAGGTCCCTTCATTCATTCATTCATTTCCTTTCGGCCTCTGTCCCGCTTCAACACGGGGTGGGCCGTGTTACTACGGATTTGGCAGTGTTAGTTGCAGAGGGTGGCCGGATGGCCTTCCTGTCACCACCCTGTACCCCCCCCCCCCCCCGCCCCCGGGACAGAATTAGTGTACCCCGGCTGTCTACTCTTAGTGTAAGCCACGAAATAGTGCGAACGGTGTCAAATGTCTGTGAGTTGTGTAACTGAGGCGAACATGGGGACCAGCCCGGTATTCACCTAGTGGGATGTGGAAAACCGCCTAAAAACCACAACCAGGCTGGCCGGCAGACCGGCTATCATCGTTAATCCGTCGGGCGGATTCGTTCCAGAGGCTGCGTGTTTTTAGGTGTTCTGGTGCAATCGGAATCAGACGGGCGGACACTGATATGTATCTTAGCGTCCAGTTTAGAAGGCAGCAGCTTTAAAAACACTGCTACGCAAAGGAAAAAACGTTCCTGACGAGGACTGCTTGGATTCCGAAATTAATCATCTGAGCTATGTGTTCTGGGTGTTCCGAAAGAACGGCTATGGGTCACATGATGTCAAGTCAGATGTGGAAATGTTGAACATTCGTGTGATGAGTCATCGATTGCATTCCTTCCCTTCTGCGACTCTGCATCCAGTCCTGGAAAGACGAGGCATCAGATCTACTTTCCAACCTCCTAAGAGGATACAGCAAATGCTACGCTCTAGTGAAGACAGCCTTGACCTCAGAATACGTGGAATTTACGTCCCATGTGAATACAGAAGCAGTGCATCGGTCAGTCCATCCGCACTGTCTCAGACCGCTGAACAGAACATGAACGCCATATTAAAAATCGGGAGCTGGAGAAATCCGCAACATGTGAGCACAGCCTCACAAAGAAACGTAAAATACTGTTTGACGAAACTAAAGTTTTGTGCCAGTCTCCCATATACTGGGAATCTATAATTAAAGAGGCTGTGGAAATAAGAATATGTGAGAGAACCTTCAACCTGACGACGGATAAAATCTTAGCGGTACATGGAAGCGAGCTCTCGAAGCAGAAAAGAGCCAGAGGTATCCGTCGCAATGGCGATGGTGCCAACAAAGCAGACGTTAACACCATCGGCGACAGCATGACGTAACTACCGATCAATCGGAAACTGTTTATGGGCTATGCAAGGCTCCCGTAGCAGCAATCCTGACCGTCAGTTGCTCCTGAGGATGACAACGGTGGAAATCCTCGAAAGCTTGAGGTTTAATCTGAACTGCCGCGGCAAGAAGTCCTAGAATGTTTTGCACCTACCACCTTAGCCCGAAGTTTAATTTCGTTTCCTCCTTCTATCCTGGGTGATTCACTATTTTGTCCGCCTGTGTTTATCCTCACCGGTATTCGAACACCCGTCTCCTCGAGTGTTCGTTAACCCGTGAATCTCGTCCGCCTGCAATATGAACGAGACTGGTGTTACGCTTGACATTTAAGATAAGCAATAAACCCAGCGGCGCTGGCCATTCCGGAAGTCAACACAAAGCTCACCGTAATGAGTAGACCGGGACTTGAACTATAAACGCACCTAGACTATCACTTGCCGTACTATGTGTACTCGCTCGTCATAACGCTGCGAAACGCGCTCGTTAATATTAATAACACTGTCAGCGCAGACTGTATCAGGTCTTGGAGGCCTGTAAAGAAGTGGTACTCAAACCAACACGAGGGTTTCCGCTCTAGCAGGTTCTAACGAAGCACGTAATTACGTCTCTGCGTAACATACGGTAATGAGTGTCTGTGGATGCAGCCGTCGTAATAGTCTGCTCCGCTAAAGGACTTGTTCGGTGAAAGCGGTAGTAACTGTCAAGAACAACACATTACAGAGCATCAAGAGGGAATTTACTGGAGCTTCCGCGGCGATTGGTGTGACTTTCTGCGCGAAAGCCGAGTCCAATCGTCGGCCTGCTCACAGCTAACTCGCTCCAAGCAGTAGGCGGAAATTCAGGGGGTACTCAGAACAACCGCAGTTATTTTTTAAAAGCTACATATTTTCAGACTGTATACAAAACGGTCTTTTAACTAAACTAAACTCCTCCCGAACAGGCCATGAAGGCCCAACGGTTACCGACCGGCCGCCGTGTCATCCTCAGCCCATGGAGGGGTGTGTGGTCAGCACACCGCTCTCCCGGCCGTATGTCTGTCTCCGAGACCGAAGGCGTTGCTTCTCAATCAAGTAGCTCCTCAGTTTGCCTGAGTGCACCCCGCTTGCCAACAGCGTTCGGCAGACCCGATGGTCACCCATCCAAGTGGTAGCCCAGCCCGAGAGCGATTAATTTCGGTGATGTGACGGGAACCTGTGTTACCACTGCGGCAAGATTGTTGGCACAAAACAATCTTATTCTCCTCAAAATACTCTCCATTGGAACTCATACATTTGTCCCACCTGTGCTTCCATTGATCGAAACATTTTTTGTAGCCATCTTTAGAAATGGTTAATTTATCTTGACTTCTTCAGTGTTTTGTACCGGTGTCCTTTCATGCTACTTTTCACGCGTGGAAATAAGAAAAAGGCGAACGAGCCCTGTCAGGTGAGTAAGGTGCGTGGGGCAGAGGAACCATGCCATTTTAGCAAAAACTGTCTAATAGAGGCGACTGTGTATGCAGGTGCGTTGTCATAGTAGAAGAAATAGTCTCCTGCCTGCCACATATGGGGTCTTTTTTTAAGACCACTGTTGCACAATCTCTGACAGTTGATCAGTTGTCTGTCGACGGTCTGTGATCACAACATCTCGTTTCTTTTTTTCAATATTTCCGTCGATTCTGGCAGTTGATGGACGTCCAGAACGAGGTTTGTCACCAGTCGACATGTCGCCATTTTTAAATCGAGCAAACCACTCGTACACTTGAGTTTTTCCCATACCATCATTTTGGTAAGCTGTTTTACTGAGTAGGAAAAAAGGATACACGTTCTTCACTTAAACTTGCCATCATAAAAGATTTTTTTTTTCCTTTGGTACACCCTTGTATTCTCCACTTTCCTCTGAAACACAGTTACATACTGCAACCGCAATGCTGGGAAGCGGGAAATCACTTCACTGACGTAATGTCTTTTACACTGAGCGCCAAATAAACTCGTACAGGCATGCGTATTCAAATGCAGATATATGTAAATAGGCAGAATACGGCGCTGCGGTCGGCAACGCCTGTGTAAGTGTCCGGAGCATTTGTTAGATCGGTTACTGCTGCTGCATTGGCACGTTATCATGATTTAAGTGAGTTTGAACGTGGTGTTATAGTCGGCGCACGAACGATGGGACAAAGCATCTCCGAGGTAGCGATGAAGTGGGGATTTTCTCGTACGACCATTTCAAGAGTGTACCATGAATATCAGGTATTCCGGTAAAAGATCAAATCTCCGACATCGCTGAAGCCGGAAAAAGATTCAGCAAGAACGGGACCAACGACCACTAAAGAGAATCGTTCAGCGTGACAGAAGTGAAATGCTTCCGCAGACTGCTCAAGATTTCAGTGCTGGGCCATCAAAAAGTGTCACCGTGCGAACCATTCAACGAAACATCATCGAGATGGGATTTCGGAGCCTAAGGCCCACTCGTGTACCCTTGATGACTGCACGACACAAAGATTTACGCCTCACCAGGGCCCATTAACACCGACATTGGACTGTTGATGAGTGGAAACATGTTGCCTGGTCGGAGGAATGTTATTTGAAATTGCATCGAGCGGATCGACGTGTACAGCTATGTAGACAACCTCATGAATCCATGGACTCTACATGTTAGCTGGTGGAGGATCTGCAATGGTGTGCGGCATGTGC